>NC_064651.1:653701-3053701 GCF_001723175.1 Penicillium oxalicum | reverse complement strand
CACTCCCTTTGTGTCCCGGACGACAATCTCAAACCCTTCAAAGTCGAGCACGGTAATAGCGTCGAAACCGACATCGAACAAGATCAGGGACCACTCGAAGAAGGCGTATCGCGTGTATGCTAATTAGAAGTACCAGTTAGAAACTCACGAGCAAAGAAGTCGTGTTGGGGTCTTGTTCCAGTGATCCTGGTGTCACGTACCTCCCGCAACTTTGTGGACCTTATGTTGGATGAAGTAGTAAATCAAAGGCACCAGGGTTCCGAAGAAGAGGCCGGCCATGATCTTGCGGTATTTGACAGCCCGCCGATTGTTGGGGCTGAGCGCAAGACAGCCAAGCGTCCATGGCAGAGTAGCGACCAAATAAGAGATCATAAAAATATCGTGCCAGTCATGATCGTCGGTAGACGTGACATAGGTCCATCCGCCACATGTCAAGGTTCGGAAAACGCCCACACCTGCAACAATCTTGGGCAAGGCCGAATTCGGGCGTGCGGTAAGGATGTACCACAAGAAAACAAGAGCGAAGCGAGGTCCGGAAGTGATGGCGATGAAGACCTGGAAAAAAGATCGCTCGGGATATCGATCACCGATCGTGGCGGAGACAGATGGAAACCACTCATCGGGGTAGCCGTAGTGTTCATTTTGGACAATCTTGTGATAATGCAGCAAGCAGCCCACGACCAATGCACTCAGGAATGCGGCATACGCGAAGACAGTATGTGTCCATGAGATCCATTTGCCGTTGATCTAAAAGTCAAACACCTAGGTCAGCATCAGCCGGACAATCTGAACACTGTGTCAAGCCACGTACGGCAACCACCGCGTCACCATCCTTGAATCTAGGTGCCATTGCGGCGCGAAGAAATGTTCCCTGTCCCCCGAGAAACTCGACCAGATATAATGACGTTGAAACGAATGTGGAGAAATGAAAGCAAAGAGAATGACGAGGTACACAGAGTCAAGACCCCTGAAGAAAGAGAAACAATCGGATGCACCGGTGCCCCCGTCCAAGTTTACATTGACAGGTTGGCCTTGTTTTCTAACCGGATGTGGCTTAGCGCAGTTGTGGTGGTCGGTGCTTTGGTCCATGCGGGATGCCGACAACTTTTTTTTTCCTCTCCAGTAAGTCACGACGTCAACCATGTCCGCCGCTACAGATAAGGCTCGATTCTTCCTCGAGCAGTCGGTGCCCGAGCTCAGAGAATATGAGCGGAAGAAGATATTTACGAAAGTATGTCCTGATACCTCCTCATGAGCCTTTGTCTCGATTCTCCGTTGCTTCGGCCTTGTTTCCTGACAGCATTTTAGGATGAAATTACCTCCATCATCAAAAAGCGCTCCGACTTCGAACACAAACTCAATGCACGTGGTGCGGCTCCTATCGACTTTGTTCGATATTTCGAATACGAGTTGAACCTTGATATGCTTCGGAAGAAGCGAGTGAAACGGATGGGAATTCGGGCAGTTGGCCACAACGGTCAACGGCGGATCTACTTCATTCTCGATCGAGCGACGCGCAAATTCCACGGGGATCTCAACCTTTGGATTCAATACATTGAATACGCGCGAAAACAAAAGGCAAACAAGAAGCTCTCTATCATCTTCACAGATGCCCTGCGTTTCCACCCAACGAGCGCTGAGCTCTGGGTCTACGCCGCCAAGTATGCGCTGGATGACCATGCAGACATGTCACAGGCACGCGGTTACATGCAGCGCGGTCTCCGATTCTGTAAAAATTCGAGGAAATTATGGATCCAGTACGCCAAGTTGGAGCTGATCTACATTGCCAAATTGGTCGCACGTCAACGGATTCTGGGACTGGACGAGGAGCGGCCGGTGCAGGTTGAAGTTCCCGATGACGATATGGGAGGCGACATGATCGCGTTACCGGCCATTACTGCTGAGGATATAAATCCTACGAGAAATGATGGCGAAGTTGACCAGCAAGCGCTATCAAACTTGAACTCAACACCCGCGCTTACTGGGGCCATTCCCCTCACGATCTTTGACGCCGCTATGAAGCAGTTCCAGTATGACGATCGCTTCGGTGCTGAGTTTTACGACATGGTATTGGAGTTCAGTGAGACTCCATGTTTCCTGAAGATTGAAGAGCACGTGGTCAACACCATGCGGACCCACTCACCCACAAGTCCCCGTGCGCAAATCTGTTATATCAAGCTGCCTACGGCTGGTGTTGATGTCACATCTGCGACATTCCCGCGGGCTTTCGGTACTTCGCTTGCTCGCCTGAGGGAGTCAGCCCTGACTCAGGATCTGGCCCGAGAAGTGGTGGCTTGGCTGCGACCTCTCGCTGATGTCGAGACCCTTGACGCTGCGTTGAAAAAGGTCATCGAGGCCACCCTTCGCTCTGCAGAACGTGCACTGGCCAAGTGAAACCAAAGTCTTCATGTCTTATGCTTGTCAGGCGTTTTTTTGGGCATTTATCTTCTCTGCACATCATCATCATCCTCATTGTGGCGTTTATGGTCGGGCTTGGATTAAGAGTCTCTGAAAAAAAGACTAGTTCACATGAAGTATATAGTGTTGTTCATAATACAAGGCTTTCCTTTTGCCGCGTTCGCGGATCTTTGTTCAAGCCCCAGTCCGATGATCTTCCCCACCCTTAGTCGTCGTATTTACCGCCACGGCGGTTACTCTTCTTGCTGCTGTGGAACTTTTTGGACTGCAGCCGAGATTCGTTTTGAGCGCGCTGTCTGTACACGGTCGGTCAGAATTGTCCCATCACTGCTGTGTGTTTGGGACGGGAGAGGTGTTCCCGAGCTCGTTCCCTAAAATAGAGACTTGCGCTGGAATAGGAAACTCGAAGGAACAAGCGGGGGGGTTTTCTAGTGTTGAGGTGGGCCTACAATTTAGTCACGCGGTCCCTCTGTGCCTGAGAAGTCTCACCGGGGATCATCTCCTTTGCCGAGCTGATTAGAAGCTGATTCAGCTTCTCATAACATGCCTCCACGTTGGCCGACTGCTGTCTCGATTCATCCGACTGAATGACCAGCGTCTGCGACCGTTCGGTCGCAAAGCGCGAGGCCCGCAGTGGGGGATGGAGCAAGCGCGGCACCAGAGGAAGCAGCGCGGACAGAGGTACTTTTAAGGTAGCTTTTGAATTGACCCTAATGGCATTCCCGCGATGAACCACCCTCACGGTCAGCCCACGATACATGGCACAAACAGAGAGATTTGATAGGGGGACAGGGGACCTGTGGAAGTGGATCGGGCTTGCACCGACTTGTTCACGTTTTGACCGCCAGGGCCACTTGAACGGCTGAAGGAAATCTGGCCGAGCTGGCGGGGAATGGACTGCACGCCGGACTGGAAGGCTTGCAGCCACGTTCTGGCTAGCTCGACATCCTGAGGGTCGGGAGGGTCAGATGACCTTGAGGACGCAAATTTTGCCGCCTGGCTGTAGGGGCCAGGCGCAATGATACGTAAAGGAAAGAGAGACGGTGAGTGTCGCCTCGAGAGATGCGCAACGAATTGCGGTCGAAGCAGCATTTGAGAGGGCAAATCTGATGTTTGAATGCTCTCGTGCAACAGCACGTTCCAAGGTCTGACAGCTGAATGCCTGAGGCGAACACTTTGAATAGCGCGTGGGAGGAACAGTCGAATAGGAGTGTGGCTGGTGGTTGCAACTGTTCAAAGCGCCGTTGTTTGGGGGCATGTCCCGTGGAAAAGGGTGGGAAATTGGATAAGAGTCCAGGGCGAGGGGGTTTTCCGAGTTTGGTTGGCCTCACTATGCATCGGAATGGGGCTTGGAGATTGGGGTCGGTTCTAGCCCGAGATGGACCCCCTGAGGCTAGAACCTTCGTGCGGAACCTATCATTGATCCTTTCCGGGCGGAAGTCGGCCAGGTAGTGTCGCATCAAACCGAAAGGTTTGTACCAAAGGTATAATACACAAGTATACACGAAGGATCAACTACCACGCAGAGACGCGCACGTTCCACTGTGATCACCCCTCTTTGGCGCTCAAATGTACCCTTGGTAGATATTCGTCACGTGGTGGTGCTATTGCCCAATGCTTTGATCCCGTTAGCCCGCAGCCTTAGCGAGGTGTATAGGATGAGACCCTTTTTTGTTTTCTCTCGAGAATACCGTACTTTCAATCCAGCCTCGTGGGTGGTCAATTGACAAACACGGGCTGAACTTCCATACAGGGAACAGCAGGTGCTCTGACGGTATGTTGGAGCAGACAGTTCCCATGATGGTCTGACAGGTGGGCCGCCCTGGAGAAAGCGTGCGCATGAATCAAGGACTCAGATGGACAGACGGGTTTCGGATTGCAAAAAATGTATGTCATGAGCTTGTGAAACCCGAGCTCGCGGTTCCAGGTGGGGGGGGAACGAGAGCATAGCGGTTGGCATCAACCGGGTCCCTCCACTGGGCACGCCTGTCATTGGCGGAATGGGCAACAACGCGACCGTAGACTTCGTGGAAGAAGTGACTCGGACACTCGAAAGTTGGCACTGAACCCTTACGGATCTGCGCGAGGTTGGAAAGGGGTCATAACATTGGGCATGGGGGAGTCCAGTAATCTGAAACCACGCAACCGGACGTCAGATTTGCGATATCAGGACGGAGGATATGATGACAGACAAATCGACTGGGTAAATAGGCTAACACTTGAAGCCGATTCCATAAGATTCTTCGGACTGCTGTAAGAAGACGAGCTTGAATCTTCATTGGCATGCTCAATCGCATACCTGAGTACTGTTATGTGCCTCATGTAACCTACATGTAGCGCACAGGGCTGCGGTTTGAGTGCGATGGCTACATGCTAATAACAGCCATCTCCTGGACAGGAGTAGATCAACCTCTCAGCAGTCCTGTCTCAAAAGACATCACCCATCACCATGACAGTATTCATACATCAAGTAGGTGTGTATAAATGTAAATATAGACAGATCATGTCTACATGCACCTACATGCATCGGCGTTGGACATATATCTCAACGCTCGAGTTAACCCCATATTGATCTTGCCTGGCGTGAGGCGACTCTTTTGAATGGTTTCCATTTAGCTTAGAGTCGGCAGGATCCAAAGTGTTCACACTGTTCGGGCATGAGGCCTGGAATGATGACATGTTCTATCAACACACTCCAACCCATCATTGTGTCAAGCTTCGCCAACACTAATGTGATCACCTAATTTCCATGTGTCCATGCTTGTGAAATAGTAAAGTGACTCGGTGGCAATTGGAAGCGGGCGACTCTCTGCCTAGCCTGCGATAGGCAGATCACCTCTGCTGGCTCCCACCAACAGCTGCTATAGTCGATTACTTTATAGCATCCTATATTGCGGATGAATGACCTCTTTCCTCTGGGGTACTGGGTTTCTAGTTTACAATCTGTTCATGGTGAAAGTCCACAGTCTGGATCTGGTTCTATACGTACAGGTGCGTCCTGCTCGCGTACACATGTAGAAGCGGTGGCCCCTCACGGGCTGGGCTGTCTGGAAATCTGGATCCACACTGATTTCATCCTCCGCCGCTCTCCTTCAGTCTTATCTCCTGTTGCATTGATCACCCTCTCGACTTCCCTTCCTCTTCGCCCACTCTCACTCGCGTTGACAGCATCAGCACTCTCCCTCGCGCGTATACACGAAGCTTCTTTTCAACATCCCATGTGAAGATTTGGTGTGGTCCCTTTGGATTCTCCAGCATCCTTCGCGTCTCGTCACCCTGACATCCGATACCATCTTCCGGGTCCCATAACTGTAGTGAACTAGTCCAAAAATATTCCTTTTTTTCCCTTGATCGCCCCACTTGAGCTTGCGTTGGCAAAATTATTCACCAACTGACCCTCTCGGCCCGTGATTTACGATCCTTTGATCTCCGATCCTCCACGGCGTTTCCTCCTGTGTGCTTCTTCCACGACTCCTCATCACCTATTCGCCCGTCCCGCAGACAGATTCCCCCTCTGCGCCCATTCTCTCCAGCCCTGCTTGTAAATGAACCGTCGACCCCCACGCCTCGCTCTACATGACGCCCAGTCCTCCTGATGAAGCCATTCACTTTCGGGGAAAGACCCTGACTCCGGAAAGCCCGCGCCCGATGCATATTCCGGAACCTTCTAATATTCCCATCCTGGAGAACCAGATGGACCCGGTCTTTAACGACACGGCGACTTATCAACGCTCAGAAGGCCCACATTGCTACAGTCAAGAGTTGGAACAGAACGGATGGTCAAGCATCGTGCGGGATGGCCCAGATCAGATCCCGGGACCGCGCGAGGACACAAATAGCTCGCAGGGTGTGCAGCGGGTGGAAAAACCTCCAGTGAAGGACCAGGCTCCCTCGGCAGGACAGCTCTACCCGTATGAGACAGCAGAGTTCACGCAACCCACTGCCAATATGAGCCAAAATCTCAGCAATCCGTCGCATACGGATTCCAGCCATGCCTTCCTGGGATCGCATTATCCCAATGCAAGCCCGGTTGATATGCATGCTCAGGCGTACAGCTCGACTAGAAAAATGATTGACATGGACCCAAGGGCGCCATCTTCCGACCACCCCCAGCAGATAGAAGAGGAGCATGGCAACATAGGCCCAGCTTCTAGTGAAGTGAATCTTCAGATCCTGCTCGACAACCTCTCCCAATCCTCTGCCTCCGCAAACCAGCCCATCACCTTTCCTGCTCCGACCGAGCGCATGTCGGAACAAATGCCCCCAGCTCATGAGTCTGCTCGTTCCAGTATTCCTTCCACGTTGAATGCTGCGTCTGGGTCGGATCCTCCTGCTGCCCAGATCCATTCAGGATACACTCAGGCCGGTGAAACGGCGCCTCCCCCGCCATTCTCCAATTTGAACCCCGCTTCCAACGCCTATGCGACCCCAGTCAGCAATGAGTCCCATCAGCCCAATGCCGAATCGTCGCGGCTGACTGCACCAGGAACCGAATCTGGTGTTGTAGGCCTCTCTCCACCCCCGACAGCCAAGTTTCAGCAACAGAATTTCATTTCAGCCGACGAGCCTAAAGTCGGCCAGGACGCAGGGCCCTCGCCCAAAAGAGCACGCGTTGACCGACAAATCGCCCGAGGCAGCAAGGCGGAGGATGATCAGCCCTGGGGCCCTGAAGTGCAAAAGAAGTATGATGAGTTTCTACACCAGGAACGAATCTATGTGACCGAGGGACTATGGGACCGGTTTCCCAATGGGTCCAGGTTATTCGTCGGTAAGTTTCTGCCTTGACACTCGCCCAGGAACTGGGCTCTTCAACTGGGCTAACAGTACGTCTTTTTCCCCATTGTGTTTGCAGGCAATCTTCCCACCGAGCGAGTCACAAAGCGAGACATGTTCCACCTCTTTCACAAATATGGCAAACTCGCCCAGATATCTATCAAACAAGCCTATGGCTTCATTCAATATGTCGAAGCTACGGCCTGTCGTGCAGCTCTGCAGCACGAGCAAGGGGCTACCATAAGAGGCAGAAAGATTCGTGAGTTCTGCTCCGGTCATGGGGAATCTGAAGATTCATGTAGCTAATCTTTCCCCAGATCTTGAAATTTCCAAACCGCAAAGGTCCACGGCAAGAGCTGCCCCTACGGCAGAGACGTCTCGCGCACCCCCACCTCATCGCTCGCGGTCGCCTGACTACGTTCGTGCGGCACCGACTCGGAATTCCGGACGTGCATTAGTCGATCGGTACGAACGGCCGCACGACACAGCCCGGCCCCCATTCAGTGACTTTCGTGACGAGACTTCCCATCGACGACGCGATGACTATCGTCCTCCCCGGTCGCCCTCACCTCGCCCGGCTCGAGCGCGCGAGGGCTACCGATCACGAGATCGAACGCCTGAGCGATTCGAACGCCGCGAGCGGAGACGGTCGCGATCTCCGCGCTCTCCCCGGTCTCCTTATGCTCGAGATCGTCGCTACCGAAGCTCAAGCCCCAGGCCTCGGAATAACTATGAAGGAGAAGCAGAGCTGCCTGTTCCTCGCCGTACGCCTCGAGATGTGCCGGAGGTGCAGGTGCTTGTGCTCGAAGAGATTGATCGGTATGGTTTCATTCGCGTACCCGCGCCGGTGATCATGGCTTCTTGTTTTCTGACTGATCTTGTGCAAAGAAACTTCGTCCTCCAAGTAGAAAATGCGTTTCGTAACCGGGGCTTGCGGGTCGACGTCCTCGTCCTTGGACCTCGAATTCCTCTGGGTGCGGCTGTTCAACGCCAATTCGTTGAAGGCGTTCTCGCCGTGGTCAGGCTTTCTCGCTCGAATCAATTTTCCCGCAAAATACCGCTTCAGATATTCGATCGAAGTGCGGGGCCCGAGCACGTCCGCTTTACGGGTATGCTGTTCCTCTCTTCATCGAGCCCGGGTTGTCCTTCGCGCCATCGACGAACCGCTTGTGCTAATGTGGCTCATTCTAGATTATCCAGAACTTGATCCCAGTATCGCTGCCGAGGTCATGTACCACCAAGCACAGGCGATGCAGCGTGGCCCGAGCGCGCCGTTCGCGCCTCATCCGGCTTTTGGTGCTGCTCCGATGCCGTTAGGGTTGCCTCAACCTCCCATGTCGGCATTGCCGAATCCTCACATGGCAAATCTCATCAGCACGCTCGACGGGCCTGCCCTCCAGTCTCTCCTTTCGGCTCTTCAGCAACGACCCGGCCCGCAGTCCAACCCCGTCTCCGCTACTCAATCACCCTTCGCATCCCCCAACCCCCCATCGCCGGCTGATTTGGCGAGTCTTCTGGGCAGTGCGAACCGCGCACCGCCCATGACTTCACTCCATCCACCCCAAAATCTTCCTCCCCAACACATTCCCCACCCCCCATACGCTCTTCAGCAACCAAACGTTCCAATGGTTACTGATCCAAATCTGCTGTCACTTCTAGCAAAAGGTCTCGGAGTTCCACAGGCACAATCGCAGCCTCCACTTGGTTCCAATGTGCAAAATCTGATGAACCATTTCACAAAGTGGAAGCAATGATTTCATGACTTTTTCTTGTATTCTACCCATACAACATCCATCTTTTGGCGTCTCCATTTACCAGATCATTGCCGTTGACCGCTACGGGGAGCTTGGCGTTTCTATTGCATTTGATTTTGATTTTTTTTTTTGAAGACCGGGCCCCTTTTGAGTCTTTTGCCTTTTGAATTTGCTTTTACGCCTCTCTCCCCCTTGATATTTAATATCGAAGGCTGAATGATTGGCTCCCCCACTTTCTCGTGAACATGCCAGTGTTGGCGCTACTTTAATGGATTACAATTTTTCGCCTTCGGGCGACGGCTATTCCAAATCTAGCCTATGATGATTTCCGGAACTGAGAGCTGGATTTAAGCTCAGTTGATTTAGTCAGTGCTTGGCGGCCAACTTGGCCCGACTCGCAATGACCGTTGCATAGTGACGAAATGTAATGTATTTGCCTTTGATCGGTCGGTTACACCAGAGGCAGCTCATGAGGTTACTGTATTGATCTTTCCCTTTGCATGCTCTGACGGGAATTGGCTCGCAACTGTCAGCCCAGGCTACATTTAGGCTCGGGCTGCTTCTTCCACCCTCGTCTCCCAATGCAGTGTCTCAATCTCAACCCGCAACTGGATTTGCCCGTGCATGAGGTAATCTTTTGCTAGGCGATTTTTTTTCCAAGCCCATAGGACCAAGGTCTCTCGAAGCATTTATCGTTCTTTGACCATTTAAAATCCCAGCAGGAGTGGATATTGTACATATGTTACATTATATAAGGATCTTTTCACAGTCAACACCCATGAAACGGCTGACCTAGTTTTGTCAAGATGACTTCCACCCTTGAGACTTGAGCTCCTTCACCTTCTCAGCATCTTCCTTCTTGATCCGCTCGATCGTCTTGTCCCGGTTGTACTCCATCACTCGCTTTTCCTTGAAGTATTTGACCTATTATAACCCATTTCATTAGCTTGCCTCCTTCCCCATTGCAAACCTCTCTCGTGTCTGAATGCAAGAAAGCAAAGAGGATGTTTGCTCAATACAGAGATCGGACAGGCCCACGTACCCAAGTCGCCGAACAGGCCGCTTCAAATTCCGCAACCTCCTTTGCGCACTTCCGGCGCGCTTCTTTCTCGTCTTTGATTGAGTCGATGATTTCGTTGCGATCGAGACAGGCGAAAAAGGCATCCCGGCCTTCCCAGCATCTTGCGCGACTCGTGCGATCCGGGGCAATGCGGCCGCCATCCGAGGCTTTGTTGGAGTCGCCAGAGGACCATGGAAGCCAGCCCATATTGCAGAAAGTGAAGATTGATGTGGAGGGGGAAGATGGTACAGATGACCGGAGAGACGATGCGTCCTTTCTTCTTTTCCTTCCTGGAAGTGCTGTCAAAGGGAATACTGGTCTTGGATGGGTGTAGTGAATGGTGAACTTTGGAGGTGGTGACGGCGGCATTAAGACGATCGGAGCCAAGCTCGGTCACTGTTCCCGCGCCGGCTGCAGCCTTTGCCAAGACTGTTGATCAGTGACGAGCGACACTCCCAACACTCCGACGCCAGATCTTGACAACTATTCCCTCCAGCGCCATTCCCGACCCATTCGGTATAATTCAGGGTCACCGCTTTATATTCTCCTCGTGTCTCTCGGTCAGTTGACAACGATCGGCCAACCTCACATCTGCCGATCCACACCCTGCAAGCAGTACCATCGCATGCGCCTGCCGGCCCCGAAGTGCTCTTGAATTCGGTTCTTGCTTCCTCGGACGCAGCCATCGTCTGATTTTTTTTGTTTGTGTTTTTGAATCCACCTCGAGACATCACTGGGCAGACACGCCCCGGTCTCTCGGTTGATGCCAGCGCGCAGGCGTCCCCCCGCGGGGTCGCGATCTGATCTTCCGCCATTGAAAATCATACGCAAGATTCTCTTGCTCCAGGCTACCTACTATGTCTGCGCATTCGTCCTCATTCTGTTCACAACGATTATATACGGCACGCCCTTCTCGCTGAACCTTGTATTTGGGTGGGACTATCTTCGAGGCGATACCACCATTGGGTGGATGCTGGGACTGGTTTGGATATTGAATGGCATTATCAGGTGCGTTGGGTGATTGAATCACTTGAACAGGATCACTCCTCTTCAAAGGAAGCTATTGATGGAATACTCACCAATTCTTTTTTGCGACAGTGTCATTTTTCTCCTGCTGTTTGTCTCCCGATCGAAACTGGTTCCGGACTTCGCTTGCACAATCCATTTCCTTCACCTGATTGCTACGGTCGTGTACACTCGCTCGATCCCGTCCAACCTACTGTGGTGGGGGCTCCAATTCGCCAGTGCAGGGATCATGACTTTCCTGGGGATGTGGGCGTGTCAACACCGCGAACTTCAGCCCATCAGCTTCGGAGGGTTTGCCAGCCTGGGGGGTGGCAATCAGGCCACGACATCCGAGCCATCCTCGAGTGATGGTCACCTGGAAGCCGGGTTTGGCCGTGGTCGAGGCCGCGAACGCAGTCTTCAAAGCGGATTTGATGAGTACGAGATGCAGGGCATGAAGCCCGATGAGCGAACATTCTGAGGGGGTCCCCGATATGAAAGGGGGGGGGGAGTATTTTTTTTTTCTTTTTTTTCTCTCTTCTAACAATTTAATACCACCCTTTTTTGGCGCGGCGGCATTGCTCTGGTCTTTTGTTTCTCATGTCAAATCTCATGCACGACTTGGACGATTTTTTCTTTCCCCTTTTATTTCGATTGTATACCCTGTTGCGCTTGCATCTGTATAGACAGCGTCGAATTTTGATCATGAACTGAATGAAGCTAGCCTGTTGAAACCTTCACTAACAAACTATCAATGTAACTGCACAAGTCAATCATCGGCAACCGCGGACGTCGGCAAATAATCCCTCATTAAGAGGAGAGAGGCCTAGGGAGTGACTGCATTCCCCAGCAGTTTTCCAATCTCCTCCGCAATCGCAAGCGTCCGTTCTTCACTCAATCTCCGTCCAATAACCTGGACAGCCACGGGGGCACCGTGATACGCCTCGGGGTCATACTCAGCCTGTACCGTGGCATCCAACGAGTTGAGAGCTTGCGCCTGGTAATTCTCCTTGGCAGAGTCCAAACTCTTGTCGGCAAACGTGACCGGAACAACCACGCTCGTGAAGTCGAGCAAATTGATTACCGAGGCGTAGCCGTAGTAGCGGAATTGATTGTGACGAATTGCGGCGGTGGCTGTGATCGGGGCGATAATGGCATCGAGTTCTCGGCCCTGCTGCTCTTCGAGCTCTCGCCATTTGTCGAGGTATTCCATTTGGTAGTTCCATTTGTGGAGGTGGGTGTCCCATAATTGATTCATGTCGATTTTTTTGATATCTGGGTTCAGTAGATCTTTGATATTGGGGATTGCGGGTTCCCCGGATGCATTGATATCTTTGAAGACGTCCTGTGTTGAATGGGGTGAGTACTTTGCGGGGTGGGGGTTTGGGAATTTCGCCTTTCTTGGTTTGACTCACGGTATTTCCATCAGATGCGTAGATATTTCCGATGAGATTGTGGCCAAAGTCATGTTTATATGGTGTCCAGGGAATGACCTGGTGTCCGTGATCTTTCAAGGTGGAGACGACGGTCTCGATACCTCTTAATATAGGGGGGTGAGGCAAAACCTAATAAGAAATAGACGATGAGACCTGTGGCCCTCAACCCAGCGCACCCATATGACTTCAATCGAAGCCTTTCTTCACTCACCACGCCGTCACAAGAATAGTATCCCAGAGTCAATCCCTCTTTGATTTTCAGCTTGATAATGTCCTCTTCCGCGGATCTCCAAGGCATAGGCACGACCTTGGAATCATATTTCCAGGGTTCCATTCCCAACACACTTGTGAGGAACAATCTTAGATCTGGGTTCGTGAGGAGATGTTTAAATCAACGTCCAATCTTAATGGGGGAAAGGATATGGAAGATTCAGTCTGGAACCTTGAGTAGGGCACTCTTACCTGCCGCTGAATGAGCCATAGGTCCAACCACACTATGTACCGTCTCCTGTCCTTCCATACTGTTCGCCATTTTGGCATAGGGCATGCGCCCGTGGCTCGGCCTGATGCCATATAAAAAGTTAAAGGCCGATGGGACACGAATGGAACCCCCTTGCGCCAAAATAAGTCAGCTCTGTCTCTCTTTCTCACCATATATAGTCTGCCTTCTCCGCGATAGTCAACTGGAGTCGAGTATTCATACCAATATCCGTGCCAACGCCAATCACACCACCGCGGATTCCAACCATTGCACCCTCTCCTCCCGAACTTCCGCCACAGGACCAATTCTTGTTGCGAGGATTGAGCGTCCTGCCAATCACGTTGTTCACCGTCTCACAAACCATCAAGGTCTGTGGAACGCTGGTCTTGGTATAAAAGATAGCTCCGGCTCTCCGAAGCAGGGTCACGAGGACGGACTCGTTCTCGTCATATTTGCCAAGCCAAGAGACATAGCCCATGCAAGTCTCGAGGCCCTATCTCCAAAGATTGCGCGGTGAGTGGACACGTTCACATAGTAGAAACGAGAAGTAATCAACCTACCTTCACACGCAGTTGATCTTTGAGAGAGAGGGGCAGTCCATGAAGAGGACCAACCGGCTTCTTATATTTCTCATAGTACGCATCCAGCTCCTTCGCCTGAGCGATAGCCATCTCGGGGAAGAATTCCAGACAGCAATTCAGCTATACTCAAACATCAGGACATCTATAAAAGCCGGTCTTTTGAGCCCCCCTATCGCCGCACCCCCCACGGATATCTTACCAGCTGATGCGCCAGAGCCGCTCTCTTGCAAAACGCAGTTGTGACCGCCACGGCTGTGAGTTTGCCCTCGGCTAGCTGCTGGACCAGATCGGAAGCAGTCGATTCTGTGATCTTCAGCTCTTGATCGGATAGAAGGCCCGACTTTGCTGGGAAATCAAAAACCGAATCATCCGAGGGTGATGCTTGGAGTCGCCATTCGTGAGGGATAGAGTCGTTGATGCGTTTCCGCTTGTCAGCAGCCAGTTCTTCCCAAGAGGATGCCATGATGATTGCTTGAGGACGCTGCAATGAAGATACAGGGATGGACGCGATGACAAATGACGTGAAATGGGCGACAATTTATTCGAAAGACAAAGGGGTCTTCTCTACGTGCGGGCGTAGAAAAGCGATTAAATATAGCTGAGCGATTGGACGTTACTTTGAACCCCGCTTGTACACCCACAGACACGCCCTGGTACTTGATTGAGTCTCCATTGCTCCCTCGAATCGTATAGGTCTCCTACCTAAACTGGCTTTGGCCGCCGTTTCTTTTGGTGGAGACGGACTATCTTATCTCTCTGTCTCCATATCTGAATGCTCGGTGGAGTTGGAGTCGTTGGAGAAGGGCGTTTGTTCCCCTCTCGCCCCAACAGGTTTAACTCCGCATTTCCATGAACTGGTCACCTAAATCATCTGGTGTCGAATTACTCTTTCGCCGGTACCTGTTCAATACATTGTCTTTTAATTCAGCGATGTTCCGTTTGGTGTATTGAGAAGAAAACCGGAATCCATCTGTCTTGTTCGATTCAATCATAGTACCATATCTCTAGTAGATAAGGCTGGAGTCACGTCAAAATCCCACATTTCCACTCAATAAGAGCACGTGCATTGCACTGTGCGGGGAATTCCGAATGCCCACTCCGCCATTGACCCCGAGGGATATCTTCTATTACTGAAGTACTCGTCCATTGCTCTCCTCTACTATCAACTCAAATTCCGGCTGGAATTCGGTGTAAAGATTGTGCTAGGAGAGGTGAAATTAGTCTCCAGATTCGACATGGTCACTGATGGGCTGGCAACGAAAGACCTACGGGGTTCTGAGCAAATTCAGCGGTGTATTTGGCGATTTCATCACTAATCATCCGCTTCGGGATTCCGTTTGCCGCTGCTGCCTCGGCCATGAGCTGGGAATGACAAGCGTTGTCCAGCATGGAGTAAAGAATAGCCGCTTCATCGACTGTTCGGCCGACCGTCAGGAGGCTAGGGATATAATCCGTTAGTCTCTGCGCGCGTTGCATTTACTTGGGTGGGTGCTTTTGAAAGATTTCAGTCAACTTTACCCGTGATTCTGCAAGATGCACGCAATGCTGTCCTTGCCCAGCGCCTGCGCAATCTGTCTCCCTTCTTCCTGAGATAGTGCAACGCCCCCGTGGTCATCATATACGCTCAGTCGGCCGTAGAAATTGCAAGCATCTGCGAGTCTTGGGTCAATAGCGTCCGATAAAAAGCACAACATGAGTATTCGAACCCTGAGTCAACATCTCAATCGGCTTGCCAAATGCACTCCATGTCTTCCCATACACGCCGTGAGTGTGGGCGGCCGCTACGACGTCTGGGCGTGCCTTGTGAATTTCCGAGTGAATCATGAAACCAGCCTCGTTGATGGGGAGCTGCGCTCCACCTTCGGCCACATATCCCTCGCTATCCAGTAAGACCAGATCCGAGGCCTTGATCATGGAGAAGTGCTTCGCAAACGGATTCATCCAGAAGTGGTCCTTCAAGATGGGATCTGCGTGCGGTGTCAGTGTTACTCTGGAGGCGCCATGTATTGTACTCCAGTGAGCTCATATACCTCGCATGGAAATGTGGCCAGAGACTCCTTCAGCATACCCCATTTTGCCGAAATATCGAAATGCAGCGGCCATATGTTCCTTCATCCATTGACGCTGCTTCAACGGGTCCGAGAAGCTAGGAATCCCACGGAGTTTCAGTTTCCCGTTCCGATCTCCTCGGGCCACCGATTGAAACTGAGCATCATTGACCGCAGGCACAAGCTGCTCCTCGCCAGCGACGAGGAACGATCGCTGCGTCTGTTGAGTACTGATTGTCTCCGTGGATGTGGACATGATGGCTGGCGTGAATGAGGCAGGTGGATAATGCTTGTAATATTTTCAAAGATGTCTCTCAAAAGAGTTTGCCAAAATGATTCTTCAACTCTTGAATTTGTTGCCAATCTCTTCATAGATATCTCAATGTCCCATTGAACACGGTGAGCTTGGGTGTTTGACTATGAAGCTTGGGTTTGCGACTTGAATTATTTCACGCTTATCTACATGAGCATCTCTCAGCCCCACTTCTCCATCCCGATACCCACTTCTCCACTTGATGTTTTAGGAAGGAGAAGCCGGTTACCAACGATGAGCGACCGGCCTCCGCAGGCACCAGCACACACACTGATAGAGACCGAACAGGTGTGACCAAGTGTGGTCGGGATTATTCCAGGCATTGCGACCATCTACACATCGCCTAGAATCCCCGTCAGCCTGCGCCCTGGTAGATAATCCCAGGATGGTAGATTTTGGACTTGAGATAACTTGTATTTAGTTGTCGGGCATTGAGATCATGTTACAGTAATCTGATTTAAGATGCCCTAGTAGGTGATGATGCGGGGACTAGGTACTAAGGTATATGTTGGTATTTATTAGCATGATCAATTCCGGGTACCTATAGGTAAGAAGTAGCACTTACTGGGGCCACTCAATCATGTGAGGTTAATAAGGTTAGTCAACCCAAGAAGATACCAGATAGACAGGCACCATCGTCCAGGAATTTAGTCAAATATCCATTGAAGAGTTAGGTCTTCCAATCTCTGTCCGACCTCGACAGAAGCAGGGACTGGTTGTATGCATGTTCCATTTGAACTCAAGGAAAGATATTCCCGGCGGCAGGAAATTTGATAAAGAAATTTATCGCAGTGAATGGAGCGTACCATCTTTCCAGGGCAGTGAATTTTGGCTCGACCTGTATCATATTTTGAGTGGAAGGTTGCGCTATAGAACACGAAAGCAACTAGGTGTTGGAGGGCTGGTATGCTTGTACCCGGAATATACTTCTGCCAGGGCTGTGCTTGCGTCCCGTAGACGTTTCCACCGCGTCGACAACCATAATTTAGAGAGAGAGAGATATGTGTAATTAGACCAGAAGAAGTCCCTTGAACTGAAAAATCATTCAAGCACCTGCTGTCAGCTCCATAGACAAAAGGTTGCAATGAGGACCATTCCATGGTACTGCACTATTAAACACTCGAATATCTTCGCCGCCACTTCGGCATACAGATAAGAGCGCATCAAGCTCTCACGTGATTGTGGTTATCAACACCACGTGCATCCAGCGTGGAGTGCCGCGAGAGCAGCAGCTATCCTTCCTCATCAATGATATTCCGGCGTTTTGTTTGAAGCTGTTCACCAATTTCGCGGTCCTCCCCGGACGCTACCAGTTTCTAGAATTTACAGGGAACTTTTGTGCAATCCTTTCCAGTGAATTGTTCCCTGATATCGTCATTTTAGGACAGACCATCCTTTCTGTCTGATTTCCAAGGCGACGCCAAACTTGTGACCCCTTATCGTCCTCACCACTCGGTCTCTCGATCAATTGCACCATGGTGGAAGGGGAACCGTCATATATTGACTATGAGGCCTTTCTTGACCCCGAGTTCTCCCCGGCGAGCTTTGCAAATACACTCGTCCTGAGCACCAATAATGCGACCGACACACCTCTCGATTTGTCCACTCCCCTCTCAAGGGTTCTCTTCGACCTGCAAGAAATTGACACTCACATCCATTCTTTGACAACCAAATCCGCATTACCTCTCCTATCACATACACGGGATCAAAATGAAGCTGCAGACCGAATTTTAAAGGAAGCGGGATCCCAAATCGCTTCTGTCACCCAGGGATATGAGCGGTTGGAGAAGGAGGTCGTACAGAAGTGGAAAGTAGCTGACGATGCTCGGATTGCTGCTGAGAATTCACTGGCGACCGTCCGGCTGGCACGGGCCGTCGCGCGGTGTTTGACACTGGGCCGACAATTGGAGAATCAGATTGGAGAAGTCACCGGCAAAGGAACGGGGCAGCCATCTCCAGCAGGTGCTGATGGGGGCACTCCCGCGAGAGAGGGATTTCGAGCGTTGGAAAGAGCAGCTTACACAATTCTGAGCTTGCGCCAAATGTTCTCGGCAACCACGGAAGATGATGAAGGCTATGGGTTGGAGCGAGTTAAGGTGATGCGCACATTGCGCAATGAGCTTCTGCTCCCCTCAGAGAACGTGGTCAAGGCAAAGGCCCAGCAGATCATAAATCGCTTTTCCCTTACAAGCCCAATGGCGCCCTCGAGTGGTGCTCCTGTACCGTCAAGTTATAAGCAAGTCCGCGATGCGCGAGCGCGACTGGCCCCTGCCGCCGCGACGTTGTACCTGCTCTCGCCGGCTCCGAAAGACGGCGCGACGGCTCTCGAATATAAACCCGAACTTCTTTTGTCGACTTTGCAAGGCTATGTGCAAACAGCCATCATGACGTCTGTGAATGGTCTTGCCAAGGGGCTATCTCAGCTGCCCACGATGGACCGGACGTTGAACGAGGTAGCGTCGCGGTGCCAAGATGTCGCTGCACTCGAGTCTTTTCTTCGCAACCTTCGGGCACCCACACATCCCCTCTTGCAATCATCCGGTGTTGGCGGTACTTCTACCGGCTCGAATATTGCTGGTGGTGGTCCTAAGCCCAATTTGCTGCAGCCGCTCCTCAATGCGCTCGATACATCCTCCTTGCCATCCTATTACTGGCGCTCGCTCGCCTCCTCTCTCAGCTCACGCGTCCAAGAGATCATGAATCGTGGGGGTGTCTCCGCAAGAACACTTCGATCCAACCGTGATCGTCTCCGAACGGAAATCAAGCAGTGCGTTCTACGTGCCTCACAGGTGTCTGCTGCGAGTCTCTCTGCTGACAAGGCCCCCTCGGATGCGGATAACGCGGGTGTTGGAAACTGGGAACGAGAAGCAGCCGTTATGGTGAGCTCCATTGTCGGCCCCTTAGGTCGGTGAAGCCTTTCTGGGGAACACAAATTCAACCGTTCATCGGCAATTGCACCGCTCGTCGTTGGTGTTGTCCCCTCGCTTGGCATTCGCATTCGCATTGTTTCCAGCGTTTAGAAATGAGATACCCATGTGATAGATATGAGAGAGACTGAAAGTCAGCGGACTCCATGTTGCAGCCTCGAACCCTACGCGATTCACGATTCCACGTATGTGGCTCATATGTACACTTTGAGTGACTTCATTGTCCGAAAGGGGAACCATGTCAGCGGAATATTCCGCGACAAGCAAGCCTCACCCGTTATTGTAGCAAGATAGGAGCCCTGAACTTGAAACAGCCCAGCCGCTGATCTTACTCATGACAACGTCGAGTGAGGCATAATGTTTATCGTCAGACGTGTGGGTTCCCCTTCTGCGATGGACATTACTTCAACGCTCACATTGAACCTGCCAAGGCTTACTCTACAGCGCTACAGGTGAGCTTTCTCATAGGAGCAAAAAAAGAAGCAGAATACGATTATGCGACAGGAAGTAGGCAAACAAACGATCACCTCCATTTATTCAAGATTCAATAATCATCTTCCGGAAAGCTAGACACCCTGATTAAGGAAACCTCGAACACAAGTGATCGCATACTGAAATGTGCACCCTTGGTTACCAACAGAGAAGATGTCTCGCCATTGGCATTGTGATCTGGACCTATAGAATTGCGAGTGGAATTTACTATCGAAGTGAGTTTGGAAGTCGAAAACCTCGATTTGCGCGGCCGACAATTTCGATTTTAGATGCACACGGACATCTCGTGTAGGTTAAAAAGGTGTCTGGGCGATTTCAACCGTCGCCCTCTCGAATCAAAAATGTTGATCTCCAACGATGGCAATTATAGATAATGTGAAATATGCATCGTTGGTGAAGAAATATTCACAATGTATCAGACCTGTACAGGGTGGACGTCATTGAATGAGTGTAGAGTCCATTGTCTCTACCGCTTGAGTTAATCAAACAATCAACTTTATGCAAAGTGGATACACGCTAATTGCTGGACTGCTGAACATTCATTCGTTGGAGGAGCCCCCACTAAGCTGCAACCTTATTTCGGTCAAGGTAGTCCGTCAAGGAGTGCGACTGACGCACCTTGGGATCAATCAATTTAATCCACGGGCATGTGTTGTGGTATTGATGGCTTAATAATTGTTGTAACATTGGAAGACAGGCGGGGGGATTGGCGTGGCATCGTTGAGTTCTTCGAGGAACAGAACTGAATGCATTGTCAGATACTGGATCGTCGTCCGAATGGAATCAACTGCAGTTATCGGGTCTCATGTGTGCTCGTATATTGTGATTTAGCGACAGAAAACAAATACTCTACTTTCAATAAACAGATGCTACCCATCTAGAGAGTCAGTCCACGCCATGACGGAGCCAAATAAGACGAACAGTGTGATTTGTATTAACAGAATAGGCCATCCTACAATACACTTTCTCAAAATATCAAGCCGTCAAGTTCTCGCTCTCAATACTGATGGGTCTCAACGAGAGCAAGTAGGTAATTCAACTGGAGACAAGATAAACTTCGCTGCGCTGCGATCGATCAAGGGCTTTTCGATCGTGCATCACAGAAATTGGACTGGAAGCCTTTCATACCAATTGCATCCGACGGCGGTTTAATGTTTCTTCATCTAGCCAAGTTGGCTCCAAGACAGGAATTCGTAATCTATTATCGCGATGTTTTGACAAAAGGTCTCCACATGGTTAGTTCTCTTTCCAACGTGACTTCCAAGGAGTTCATATTATTCATTTGTGAAGACACGACCGCTTCAATTATTGATCCGAACCAGATTCCCGCTGAGGATTTTAAAGAACCTAAACCGCTATTACCGCCAGCCGTATTGAGCAGAGTAAGTAACCTTGCAGCTACCATTGGAGTTTTTGTATAGAGGTTGATTGTTAGATCCCTAAGCTAAAAGCTGATTTCCTTAGCCACGCAGTTGTTTCCGTCTTTGATGAGGCATCTTGGGTGTGATTGCAGGTTGATAGCTAGCATCATTCACGGCGAGGATATATGCGTACTCTAGTGCCCCGTAGGCTATGAAGAAAACGAGTGTCCAGGCAAATTCCAGTATAATATCACTGGTCAGCTAGTACAGACTTCTGCTAATTCGATGAGGAAGATTCCAGACTGTGCTTCGTGGGAGGGACTAGCGACGGACTCGACATGGAATCTATGTAATGTTGGGAACGAGGGACCTCACATTAGCCCACGTGCAATGTCACTATGACTTGTCCAGCATTGATTCTCAAGATATGGTGCTGCGGCGGGCAAAACAAAAAACACCACCTATGAGAATTGATCTGTGTGAAGCTTTGTGGTTCTTGAGCAGTAGTCTCCAACATTTATCACCGACGAAAAAAATCACTCTTCCAATATGACTCGTTTCTCGAGTCTACACGTCGACCCCCAACACGAGCAAGGTCTTCTCACACCACTGCCTGAAGAATCATGGAATATCAGGCAGCTTAGTCGATATTTTCTATACGTGTTTACTAGTTACTACGACGGCAAAAGGTATAGTCAAGGATTTCCAATCTTCACACCCGAGCCGCGCTCGATAATAACGCGGCAGAGGGGGGGCCGACATGAGTCACGACAGCAAAGCACAGACGGGCTCAGCTTCCGAACATTAGGAGGTCTGAGTTTGCGGAAGAAATCAAGAGAGTAGTGCACGAGATGCGATGCGTTCGTGTACTGCGGCAGGTCTTAATTAGTTAAGGATTGTTTTCGTGCAATTTGGAGATAGTCAACGTATGAGACAGCCAGCGAAGCGTCAATATTTCATTTATTCTGTTCATAATGTACTGTAATTCCCAGCCGGCCTGTCCATCAAGCCATCCTGACCACTTCAAAACACCGTTCTAAATGTGATATCTCATAACTTCACATGTGCAACGCTCGGGTAGAGTAGTGGGAGTCGTGCGTTTGGAGATAAAGGAGGGTCGGCGGAGAGATGGGAAAGGCGTCCTGCCTGTCCTGGGACCTGGAGGCTGAGCGTTCATCCTTTGCCTTCCTCCCATGATGCCTCGTCATGCAGCGATAGCTCGATACAGTACTTTCTGTCACTTCTGCATGACCTACAGTATCATCGTGCCTCCAATTCATTTCTTTGTTTTAGGACCATAGAGCGCGGAGCGTGCATCGCCAGTACCCTGACCCCTCGCAGAAAGGTAGATCCTAGATTACGTTGATGTATAAATTACGGCAGTGGCAGCTACAGTGACTGCCACAGCAAAATGCATGGACTTCCGTAGTAGAAAGAAATTCAAGTGTTTTAGATAGAGTCTAGTCGTAACCCGCAAATTTTGGGTGCATCCTTAGGAAAGTCGGAAGATGTGTGAGGGTGAGGTCAAACTGGATATCTAAAGCACTGCAAAAATGAATCCGCAATTCTTCAATATTGCGCGACTCAAAAGAAACCCCCCGCGTATATAAACGGCGAGGTGAACTTTCCATTCAAGCTTGCAAGGTGTCATTGTGGAAGGAAATAATACGAGGGCGATGTGTTTAGAAATCAGTTCGCGATAAGAGATTTCACGATCCGATAAACTTCACCTGGTATTTAAGGCCTCTTTCGAGTCTGTCCTTGTGTTCTGGTATGATGGATGGCTCCGATTCTTGCACCAGTAGAAAGATATAGTTGCCGTGAAGGGCCAGCAACATGAAAGCCTTCGGCAATCCAGGCATGAACTGACGATAATCTGCATGCTATATCGAGGTGACTACCCGGAGAAAATCCTTCTTTCCCCATCAAGCTGTGATTGGGATTCTCGACATTTTCAATCGTTTGTTCATCTTCCGTGGATCTTCTCTTGATCCACTGTTTTGCGATTGGATTGCTTATATCTGAGCATAGACAATCAACTTCTTCTGACTTTCGTTGAATACTTCCGTCCGGTCTTCTATCACAATGCTTACTTACATACCCTCATAGAAACCACCGAATAATCTTTCTGCGCAATTTCGGGCCGATTTCATAACTGGTTATCCGTTCCGCCCTCGCGCCGAATAAGAGAACTAGCGGAGAAATTTTTTGATAAGTGTATGATCTGGAGCTATGTAGGAGCTAGCTAGTGTATAGCCCTTTATCCCACTCTTCCGTGAAGCTTAAATAAAGGTAGCAACCTATTTCTTGTCCGTTGTTGTAAGGATGCAAGGTAATATACCCCATCCAATCCATGACAGCTTTGTTGTACCTTCTCTTGGTCTTCGGTATCCTTTTGTGTTTGTTGCAGACTGAATCTGCTTGCGTATAGGCACCAAAAACATAGACAATCCCTTCTAATCGCTTTCGGCGGTTCTCTTTGGCGACCTTATCTTTGGTAGAAAAAAGAGAGATCTCTCTCCATGCCTCAGGACAGCTGCGTCAAGTTCTAAGACCAGCTTAGAAGACAAAAGATGGGTCTTTTAGTGACGAGGGAAGGATTATTGTGTGAAAAGTATCGAGTGAAGGGGGGAGAACCTCTATTTTGTACTTTAATATCTAGGTACGGATCACCGGTATTCTTTAATATCAGGGACCAAACAGGGGGCTTTCTCCGGTAGCTTCCTTTTTGCGACATGGTTATTCGAGCTTATTTTGTTTTTCTTGAAAGGATGTAATGACTCCAGAAATGGCTTCATGACAGCAAAAGAGGGATACACAAAAGTGATTACCGAAACAAACAATAATGTGGGGCGCTGCTTGGAGTTGACATGGGCATGGCGGACTGGGTGCTCAATAAAGGTCTCTGATCGGTCGGGTATCTCAGTATTAATCAGTACTCGTTGAGCGCCTCTGAGCAGTCCCATGAATACTCTGATCAGCTCCCTGGGTCTCGAGTCTAGAGTCTGAGATTGACTCAGAGTGCCTACATGAAAGCGGCGGCATCCCAGAAAGGAAAGCCTCACCTGGCAGAGGAAGAACACTCGGTAGAGTGACCTACCTAGCGTAGAATCCTTACACCGAGTTAAAGCTGGTGAGGGCCAGCGCATATATACATACTTGTCTCTTGTGCGACTATTCCACCAACCGATGCAGAGTGGGTAGGAGGTGCGAGCGAGAGTGTCAACACACACAACCCCTCATGTCCTTGGTGTTGCACACGGTGTCGGGGCTGTGAGCGGGAAGCGGGGATGATCCTGGTTTCTGGCCGGGAGTTCCCCTATCGCTCTCTCTCTCTCTCGCGCGCGCGCGGTCAAACAAAATGTAATTGCCAAGGTGTTCTGACGAGGGTTGGAGTTTCGTTATGATATTTGCACACACTAGGTGAAACGAGATGGACTCGGTCAAAGGAAAGGTGGGAACATTAACTTCAGATATTGCCACTGGCTGTGGATATGAAGCTAGGTCTACGAGAATCAAACAAGTCGGGAAAACGAATAACTACTGATATTTCAAAGCTCCCATCCCCTCGTCAATGAGATCGACATGTTCAAGGAGAGCTTCATGTCTCGTCTGAAGGTTTGATGATTTACTTCCTCGTGGCTCCAGAAGGAAAAGCTCTCCTCACGGAGTCTGTTCCCCCCCCGGCCCAATGTGCAACATGGGGTGGCGTTAGCGGCACTCACTTTGACCGTGTAAGAAGAAATGTACCGTACATGGAGCATCCTAAAGTCAAGGCAGCGCTCGATGCAGATTGCACTAAGCACAGACTGCGCAGCGGTGGACGAGTACCTCGTGGTCCCCACCACCGTCCGCCGCCAGCAAACTGACCACTCAAATTGCAGGTGGATTTGTGGACTGTACATGGTCCACAAGACAGTCAACGACGTCAGAGAAAAAGAGAGAAAGACAGAAAAAAAAATGTCATGGCCTTCACCCGGACATGGAGGATCCACTATCCACTACTACCTACTGTACTATCCAGACCTCTCATGTGTACACCCGTAGCGAAAATGGAAAAAAAAAGTTTCAGAAGGTGATACTACTTTAACACCCATCGGTGGTGGTAATCACCTACTACACAGTTTGATCGTGCTTTAGTAACAATCAACTGAATGAGGAGCAAACTCATCACGACTGGTCAGGGAATCAGTCAAGCATCGGTGATTCGAACGGGGATTCGGCGCCGATAAGCGATTTCAAGTATTGATAAGCCCTGCAGGTACCTGGCGCGATTAAACATTGGTGCATGTCCTCTTTAATCACCTTTTTTTGGGTTTGTCTTTTTCTTAAATTTCAAACAATTTATCAATTATGTATTGAGGGGAATGATTTGTCCCCGCCTCTTTATACTCGAATTGAGGTTATATCACGATGCCAAGGTACCCCGCAGGTAGTGGGGGGGGGGGGGGGGTTCCAGGGCAGGGGAGGATGAAGAGGCAGGGCTTGTTTTTGGGGGGTCTTGTTCTGGGGCCGAACGTGTGGGCTGCCAAAGAGGCACCGAACACTGGATAGTGCCGTTTATGGAGGAGTCGTGTGCTTCGACCCGAAACTTTGCCAGAAAGTATCGAGACGGACCTGGGAAGCGAGGTGTCGAGACACGATTCATGATTCACAATCGGGACTCCTCGCCGTCTGTACTGTGCGTGCTCATTTCAAGACGAAGACAATGTTGACCAATTTGGTAGTCAAGTTGTGAATATCCTGTAGCGACATACCGTTGTCTATCAAACGAGGGTATGAAGAAGGGCGGTCACTTCACTAGCACCCAGAACAAGACTTTCAAAAAGTTCCAACAACAGCTCCTTTGGGGGAAAACCCGACAAGGACTCAAAACATGGCAAGCGCGGGGCTGTGTGTGCAGTAGTTAGCACCCTCGAACCTCGAATCCTCAAATCCTTTACCTAGTTCGTCCCTTGACAGCCGGATGCATGCGGGTACTCTACCCCGATGATCCAATCATCGAGGGAAAGATTGCATGAGATGGAGTACGCGGGCAAAGGATCTCCTTCTTTTTCCTCTTTCTCCTTGGACCATCAAGAAGGGGCGCTGACTGTATCCATGTACACGAACATAGGTTGAATCTTGAACAAAAGCGAGTCTCATTGGCAAGTCAGCAGCCTGCTGTACATGTTCACGATGGATCGCCCTTTCGTGAATACAATCTTACATTGGTGGAAAATGGGTACAACCGGACAGGCTCGGTTCAGTCACTGGGCACGAAGATGGTCCGCAAACCAGATCGGCACTGAGTACAGCATTCGATGTGGCGGCTCGGAGCTTTGAGCCACTTTCTTCCTCTTCCTCCCCTTCCCTCCCCCCCCCCTTATTTCCCCAGGGACCAGTGGTGAGTTGTTTGCCCTCGTGAGGTCTGCCGGATCGATTCGGCAGGGGGAGGGGGTCCAGGGGGAGGGGGTCGAGGGGTAGGGGGAAAAGAAAAAGGCGAAAGAGACTCTTGGAGAGTGGTCAAAATCAATGACCTACAGCAAACGGATGCACACCATGAAATTCATGGATGAGTGGTGGATCAACTCGTAGATCAGTTGCTGACATGGGCAAATATGACATGCTCGATCAGGATCGACTTGGATTGTCATTTTCTTGCCTTGATTCTCGTTTATTCTCTTTTTATTTCTTTCTCTTTTCTTCACGGTGGATATGAATGTTTGATGGCATGTAGACTCAAAGGATGATCGACGTCAAAAAGTGTTTCCCCTCAAGAGGCTATAGCTCCAGAAAAAAGAGAGAGAGGGAGTGAAGCACATCATGCGGGTCACTGGTGGCGTCAAGAAACCTAGATTGGCGCAACACCCACTGGCAAAGAGCTTTTCCAACTGATGATCTAGAATATGTTTGTCCAGCAGTGAAGTCACTACTGTCCATCTGATCAAGTTTTTGTCTTGAATCTTTTTCTTTGAACCCTCCCCGCAATGCTTCGTATCAGAGTCATACAAGTTGCCCGATACCTGCCACTGGTGCTATTGCCGGGGCAACGAGATCAGGAGATGCTATCCCGGCGCAGCATCACCGCATTTTCCAACGAGGTAGTACGTACTGCGTCTATGCGTACACACAAAGTACAGATTTAGAATCCACGGTAGATATTTCTGAGAAACATAATTTTATCAAATTTATTTTTCTGGATCTGTAGTGAAAAAAGAGAGAGAGAGAGGGAGGGAGGGGAAAAGAAAAAGTCCATGTATATATGGACCGGACAATCTGAAGAGATGTGCCTGCGTACCGTGGGTCGAGAGGCTACCTTGTCGTCATGCAAGCCTCTTTTCCCTTCTGCAAGTGCCTGCTCCACTTGATGATCCCCCATTGAAGAGTCAGGACTAGTCTCTGCTGGTCAGTCTCCACCAATTAAGACGGCCGTTTTCAGGATTGCAAGGCTCCCAAGGCAAGGCAACGAGACAAGAGCGGGGAACGGAGGATCAGATTGGCGGAGGAGGCAGCATGAATCAGGATTGAACAAATGAAGAGAAGACAAGAGTGAAGAGACCATGAAAAAAAAAGGAGGGGCATGATGTTCAAGTGCACCTGGACAGGGATCACGCAGTACGGGCATCAAGAATTAACGGCGTTTGAGGGTCGAGTTTCAAATGCGGAGAGGAACAGGGGCGAAGTTTGACGCGACGATGTACATATGCACGATCATCGCGCTCAAGGGGTACGTCCCCCGAGTGGTACGGGTCCCTATTGTACTGTATGTAGGTTGCCAACAGCCCTGTATCAGTCCCGGATACTTGCTACTTACATGGTGGAACGAGCCAATGGGAAAAATCGTTTTTTTTTGGGTTTCGCATTATGGGTTGAATATTTTGGAAAAAGAAAAAAATCAAGAGACATGATCAGTGATTCCACAGTAATCTGGCCTGGAGCGACCGCATGAGAGAGGAGGGGTAAACCAAGAGGAGCAGTGCTGATGCAGGGAAAGTTTCTAATTTGAAGCGCTCAATACGAAGGAAATGGATGACCGTGTATGTGCTCAGGTACAGCACAGCAAAGGCCCAGGCGACATGCATACTTTTGCATCACGATGGTCAGCTATCAAAGTCCCCGAGCCACTCCGCGACTGTCGAAACGGGCGCTTCTTCCCCCCGGCCTTTACAGACAACCTGGACATTGTCATCTCTATTCCGGTTCTCTTTTCATTGCCCTTGATGACGCATCATATATTGAGTAGGTCCCCCGGGAATGATTTTCAACAAACTCTCGTCGTCAACAGCTCCATGGGGCTCATTCTGATGCACATCTGTGGAAATAATGTTGCGTTCAGCGGGTGGAAGTATCAGGGCTGGAGATTCAATCCGGAACCCTGCGCAGTGGAAAGACCAAGACCGTGCGGCGTCTCGACGGACCACAGAACTGGCCTGTGGAGTAACAGCAGCAGACCTGACCTGACCTGACCTGGCCGGCGCCACCGCCCCAGATCAAGACAGGGCTTGCAGTAGTCGCCTTGAGAGTACCCCAGTGCCGCGGACTCGTAGTGTACACCTTGTGGACACTCGATCATGCAGGATACGTCGATGCGGCTTAGGTCCATGCATGTTATTCTACAGCTCTCCAGGACACAGCTACGATGGCACAAGAGCCCCCTCCACCAGGATTTCTGTCTCGTACCCTTGGTGTCAGGGTGCACAATTTGAAATCGGCGTGTGCATGCTTCACGGTGCCCTTGTGTGGTGGAGGTCCTGACGTCCAGTGCTGTACTGCGTAATCGTGCCGGTCCATTCGGGGAAAAGCCGAGCAAGTATGACGAAGAGGGAGAGAGTCCAGAATGGATGACCTCAGACAGTCACGTCCCCGTTTTCTCTTGCCCATCTCAGTATCCTCTCCGATCGAAACTAGTGTGACGCATTTTCATCTGCCGAGGAAATCCCGAGGATCGACAGGAGGGATGTTTTGGTTTGTTTTGGTGGTGGTTTTAGTGCCTTTTTTGGAATTTATCATATACTTTTTGTGGTTGCGATCGGGTCGTCTTCCTTTTGAGAAGGACATGTGCGGGTATGTGCTGTATTGTGTGGATGTTGACCATCTAGTCTTTACAAGGTTGGAAATTTATTTCGAATGATGAACGGCAGGATGAGAGGCCACATTTGCGCTTCGCTGTCCATGCAAGGGGGAGGGGAAATCCATCGCATAGCGAGGACCGAGAATCATGAACAAACTTGCAAAGATGCACCCGCGTCAAGAGGTGAAATCTGAAAGTGGGGGGGGGGGGGGGGGGGAAAGGAATCAATCACGTCGAGATCGAGACCGATTGATAACCTGATCAAGGGCAGATCTCGAGCAGCACCGACAAGGACCAAGAGGCATGAGCCATTCCTGCTCCTCGACCCAGTTCGGGCTGGCCGGGTTGATCCAACAGTGACTAGTCGGGCAACAGCCACATCAGGGCCGTTGCAATAACCGGGCATGCAGGAGGGTAGGGTAATGAAGGTATGAGGGGGAGTCAAATGCACCCTGGCCAACGGTCTCGACCGATCGGCTGGCACGCTTTGCCCGGCTCCTGGTTCTTCCTGGCTCCACTCTCGAACCAAACAGTCCCGGAACGGTTGGGCGCACGGTTGGAAGCCCACGAGCCCAGTCATACCGTGTACCTGGTGCGACAGTACAGCAGTGCGACCTCGGTGAATGGCAATCAGCCCTGGATGGGTACTGCCCCCCAAAGGGCACGCCCCAGCGGGATCAATCTTCCAGGGTCTCTGCCACACCCGTCACATTCGTCTGTTACGTGAGCTGCCGGAAGCTCGGAGGGCCATCATTCTCGGGCATATGAGCTCCAAGCATGGAGCCCTGAGCAGTCACCACAGACTCCTCTCCCGGGCACCACCCTGAAGTTTGCATCCACAGGCCAAGTCATCTGAGGGCGTCTGTATCCGGGGGCCGTATCCATGGTTTGTGCACTTGTGACCATTGATCCTCCAAGAGTGGGACCCCCCTTGACAACTGCTGACTGGCCGGATGGGCTAGACTGGAGAAGCGCCTATGAATCATTCACTTCTGCTTCTACTCCTGCTGCTCCTCTGCGTTGAATCTCTTTGGTGCCTGGTGCCTTTTTTTTTCCTTTTTCTTTTTCGTTTTCCGAGTTTTTCTGGATAGTGGGTCCCCCGAGGACCTGGCACCTAGCACCCGGCACCTCGCACCTCGAATCTCGAGCCTCCGAACCTTGAACTGGGAGACAGAGGAAAGGTTCACGAGGGTCGAGATCCCTGTCGAAACTATTCGCAGAGGCCGCTCTTGGTCTAGCGTGCTGGGAAGGAGGACTTTGACAAGGTTGACATCAACCCCTCCACCTGATGGCCCAACATCTGGAGCGCATCTGGTGCGCATACCAGAGACCACACATATCCACCTTCCAAGACGCAATCGAAGGGTCGCCTCTACTCGTTGGGATATACTCTTCCATCAAGAAGGCGGACAAGATTATGGATGGGGCCGACAAAAGTCGGAGTGAGGCTCCAACCCGATGACTTTGCTTGTCACTAGCGACATGTCCCTGTTGCATGGATCGTCGCACTCGACCATATTCCAGTATCCAGTGACCTGCCTGGTGCCCTCCCTTTGGTAGAACGACGAGTCTGCGTCGGTAGGGCCGGAAGGACCCAACGCGTGGACGCCGTGGAACTTCTGGCACCCTCGGGGTCTTGTCGCTCTTCCGCCCTCCAAGCCTCTCTCGAGTCAATTCCTCCTGGCATCGGCAGTGTCCGGGAGAGCACTGGTCTTGTCTAGAAGCAAGTCGGGTGTGATGGATACCCCCCACACGGGTGCTTCCAGCAACTATCAAGATGGATCTCCATCGTTCGTAGCCTGTGAAGTGTTGTAGTCAAGGATGACGAAGTATATGGTACCTCGTGCACAATGAATACTCAATGGAGGGACAATAGGGAAATGATGATCGGTGAGATGGTACTGTAACTCCTCCTCAGTACTCACTCTGACTACGACTTCTGCTGCGGCTGCTACTCCTCGTCGTGGTTGCAATTGTCGTGGTACTCTCTCGTCTACTGCTCCTAGTCCCACTCCCGGTATAGTCACGTCCTGGGCGTGATCCACCGTACCTTGTGCCCTCCTCCACCGGGTGCTCCGGCCAGAACCGTCGGCCTGAAGTCGACCGGGGCACAGGGTGTACCTTAAACGCCGGTGGTTGGGTTTCGCCTGGCGCTCCCACATCCGATCAGCCTCTCGTCGTCACCACTGGTCCTCGATTCGGTGGTTCCTGGCTCGGGCAGATGTCTGGATCGCTCGAGTCCTTCTGTCAAACATCCACCCCCTCCCCCCAACTCGATTCTCTCTCCACAGGCCTATCACGACCACCATCACTCAACTACCACTTGTCTTCCCTCTTCTCCTCTTCTTCTCCTTCACACCTTTCTCATCTCATCACTTTTCGAGCTTTCAACCAATCTCTTTCTTCCCCCCTCTCCTTCGTCACTCGATCCTGTACACGTCCTATCCCGTACACCCCCTGCTCATTGGTATCTGATTCGACCATCATCTGACTCCCGCGTCTATAACGTGCCACATTCCTCGTGTCTGCAGGCCTGCTTACAGAACGAGAGACCTTGCAACTGATCCCCCACTTTTGTGCTATATCTCATTGGACTCCTCCTGGAGACCTACAATTGCATCTCGACCCTGGCTGGTTGAACCCTGTATTTTCTTCGCTAGCTCACCCTTCTTCGGATCGGGTGTCTCTGGTGCCTTTTCTTCCTCTTGCTCTTGCTCTCTCTCCCACTCTCCCCCCCGCCGTCCATTCCATCCTCATCCCCTTTCCTCGGCCGGGATCGAGATATCAGATCAGCACCGATTCGATCGCACTGTCCGCCTACTCGGTCCTTGTCAACCATCCTCGAGAGCAGTGCTCGCCAGCAGTTCTCGGCAGAGCCCGCCCAGACACAAACCTGAAACATCCACCCTCCGATTCTCCACCAAACCCGGCCGGTCCTTTTCTCAGCTTTCCCAGTCCTCGACTTCCCGGTCGATCCCAGTTTATTTCGCCTCATTCGCTCCATTCGTGTTCTTCCCTCCCCTGGCTGAGAGAGATGCTCGCGGTCGGCTAATTGTCCATCTTCTCTTCTCTTCCCAATCTGACCACCAAACAATCTTTGTCCTTCTCAAGTGCACGACTCCTTGCGTCGTCGGGACAAAACCCAGCTGTGCATTCCATCTTCGAAACCCTCGCGTTTTCTCTCTCTCTTCCTTTCTCTCTTTTCTCATCCTCGCCCTCTCGTCCACCCCCACTCTCTGTGACGTCCGTCCAGTGCCGCCTATCTTCCTCCCCTCCTCTCCCCTCCTCGGCTCTCCCCCCTCTCCTTCGTACCTTTTCCCCTTCCGGCTGCGAAGCTTGCAACTGTGCCTGAGTGCTGGAAAGTGGTGGTGAGCATCCGAGTCCACATCCCAGACTCCGCCAAATTGTATGTGTTGAAGAAAAAAAAAGAAACCCTCTTGTGGATCGCCTTACCCTATCCATATTTCTTCCCTGTCCCCAACCCTCCAGGATCCGCTTTGATGCTACGATGACTATATACTAAAGAAAACCACTTTGCGCATATTTTCCACAGTGAGCGCAATCTAAGTCCTTATAATACCTTCTCTCTCCCTCCCTCTCTCTTTTTTTCCCCCCGTGGCGCCGCCGCCCAGGACCCCCTCGACCACACGACTGAACGGGCAAACAAGAGAGGAAAACGACGAAAAATTAAACTTCTCCCCGCTGGATTCCGGGGTCCGTAATCCAAGTGACGTGGATCAGGTCATCGTCGCCCTTACGACCGTGGTCTTTGCCTTTGTGATTGTTGGTCTCCGACGCGACCAAGCTTGACATCACTCGCCTCCACCCGATTACGTCGCCCCTCATGACCTCTTTTCATCCCGTCAACACCTCGGCTGCGACCGACGACCACACCATGGACGGTACTCAAACACCTCGTGCAAACTCGATCGGCGTCTCGGTCACATCAGATCGATCATCCCCCGCAGATCAATCAGCCGATGCCGTCGGCAACAAGTCCAGTCGAGGATCGGGCTCGGCGCGACCTTCCGCCCCGGGACATGCAAGAACGAGTTCGGTGGTATCGGAGGATGCGATGAACGTTGACTCGGAGGGTGAGCGCGATGGATCCGACCAAGAGACCGAACTAGGCGGCGCACCGCCATCGAAAAAGAAGAAGGGTCAGCGCTTCTTCTGCACGGATTTCCCCCCTTGCAACCTCAGCTTCACCCGCAGCGAACATCTGGCTCGCCATATCCGGAAGCACACGGGCGAACGTCCCTTCCAGTGCCATTGCTCCCGACGGTTCTCGCGACTGGACAACCTACGCCAGCATGCGCAGACAGTGCACGTCAACGAAGAGATTCCAGGGGACTCGTTGGCCGCGACGGGAACTCGGTTTCAACGCCAGGTGCGCACCGATCGAGTGCGTCCGACCGGTCGGGCGCGTGCTGGGACGGGAGGGAGTCAGGGTGCCCATACTCGTGGCCACAGTCGGAACCTATCGACCTCGAGTATCGCGTCCACCGCATCCACGTTCAGTCAAGCGCCCGAGCTTCGTCGACGACCTCCGCCACTCATCATGGCGAACGACCCCGCGGGTCGAGCACGTCTGGGCTTAGAGCCGATGGAGAACCTCCCAGCACGCCCCCCGGTCAAAGTCGTGGGTTGCCCGGTCCTTCCGCTGGCGGATCGCCCTACACCCCCTCACATGCGTATGCCGCTGGCCCCGGCGCCAGTCCTCAATATGCCTCTCCCATGTCGTCTGCCGCAACGCAGGGTTTCTGGGAGGGGAAGACCGCAGCCCGTCGACTGTCCGTGCCTTCCAGCAGCAATCCCTTCCTGGCCCAGCATGGCGGCACATACCCTCCACCCTATGGCTCACCGGCGGTCCATCATCCCTACGCGAATGCGGCCGGAGTCTTTGCTAGCCCGACAAGCACCAACTACCCGGCATCCCGAGATGAAAGCACATTGAGTGCTGCGGAGGCCGAGATGCGGAGACGCACATGGCACCCGTCAACCTATCCCGTGTTCGGCCGGCCTTCCACAAGTGGATTAAGTCAATATCAGACTCCGGATACCATCCACGGGCCCTCTGGAGAGCTATCACCGCCGGCAGCGGTCCTACCACCGATCAACCACCGCGGCTGCCCGGCATTGAAAGCTTCGACAAGGTTGTCTCCCAACAGCGGCCCCTCACGCCACCCACTCGCAAATCGAGCCCGATGTTGGTTGATAACCATTACCGGGCTCCTCCCCCTCACCAACCTCCACCCACTCATCACTTCGGGTCTGGCTACAATTACGCGGCTCCGCTGGTGAGGCCCGCCCCTCCAATCTCTGGCCCTGGTCACCGACGCGGTCATGTATCCTGGGACATGGGCCTGCATCACAATCTCACCGGCCTTGACATCCGAGACCGACGAGGGTCCCGCGACGCCAGCCAATGGAGTCAGCAGACCATTGCCGAACTCCAGAGCGTGTCCTCACGGCCTTCGTCTTCCTATCAGCCGACCTTCCCGCCGACCGCCGAACGCAGCCCCGAGAGGCACCGTGGGCATGGTGCGAACCTGTCCACTAGTAGTCGGCCGGCGCAGATGTCCCCCGAAGATTCCAGCAGCAGTGAAGGGGTCCATACTCCATCCACGGCGTCGGTTGAGTACCATCCGGCCATCGTCCACAGCAGTGGCTACATTGAGCCACACGACTCCGCGTTGCCATCCGAACACCCCCAACCGGTAGGACTCTCTTCCTCGAGCGGACGGCCCACAGCCCGGATACTAATGCCGTCTTAGATCTGTGGACGACAAGCATCTCATTCTGATCGCTACCCGGGTCATGCTGATCGAGAGCCCCGCACCGATGTTTATTCGCACATGCCTCCGCGTGATAATGGCATGGGTCGACTCGAGGCTTTGGTGGCGGTTGCGACCAGTGAGAACAAGAGTGCCGCCCGCATGTACATGTGAGGGGCGCCGGTCATGCTGTTCCCTTGTCCACCAAGTCTTTTATATAGGCTTGGGATCCCCTCCGTCCCTCCCAGCCCCCTCCACCCCTTTTTCCTCCCTCCGCGGTCCCGTTTCCATCTGAAGAACAATTTCAATTCTCTCCGACTTTGCAGCACCGTCACCTCTGGCCTTTTGACCACCCCTCACGCCCTCGTGTCCTCGTCACCATCTTTTGTACTGGCGAGGTTAAAACCTGTCTCGTTTCTCTTTCCCATCTCACCGCAGGAAACAATTGCAACCACCTGGGTGAAAGGCCTCTCCGCCATTGACGAATTAATGACCTTGACGACCTGACATATGAAACTGGGAACCTTGTCCGTCCCCTTGTGTCCCACTGGTTTTTTTTTCCTTTTTGCCTGCCATGGGTTAACCTGCCCTGCTCTGTTCTCTTCGATGTTCCATTCTTGTTTTTTACATGTTCCGGAGTCCGGTGCGTGCTGTGGTTACTTGCACAGTTGTAGGGTGTTCTGATGCATAGTCCGGCGTTGTGAACAGGGTCTATCTGGATGGCATCTTGTGTGTGCATTTCCCATCCTGTCCCTCCCCTTCCCTTGACCCCCTCGATAAAATCGGCGCGGTGTCTTTTTTTCTCCATCAGTCTCCTTCTATTCACTGCCAAGTCTCTGCGTCCTATCCCGGCACGGATCTCTTTTTTGTTCTTATTCTTTTCATCATTGTCTGTCCGGCTCTATCTGCCGTGCTCTCGACGGACTTTTGCGTTTGATTGCCACTCATGTGATTCTGGTTTTTCCTGCGCCTGATTGAGTTTGCAATGACCTTCTCTTCTTCCGTCCTTGGACCTTTTCTTTCTTCTCGTCTCGCGGCTGTGCTGTTTGTCGACAAGTTGACCGTGGGGCTCCGTTGCGAACGACACTCTATAGTTTCTGCTCCTGTCTTATTATACATACCACCTTTTGGGGTTCTTCCATGAGCGTGGCGGATCCCTCTTGACATGATCAGTGTCGCTCGCCTGTGATCGTAGAAAGTAGCGATATCCCACTTTTATGATCCCGTAACCTGTGTGAGGTTTGCGTGTGAAGAGCGAGCTAGTAAGATTCTCTTCATTCAGCATTAGTTTTCCAAGTCTTGATGAATCAGCGTTGGTCCCTCTTTCCCTACAGCTCAGGGGGGGGAGCAGCAAGGTGAGGTGTCGCTTGTATCCTCATCGACCTCCATTTACACAAAATGGCACTCATAAATAGAATCCAATGAATATTGATGCATGTATAGGTAGTGATCTACCCTGACGACCATTGCCAGTCCTCACCTCGTAGATCTCAACCTCAAAGATATTTCCAGGCGCGTCAAGTCGTGCAATACCGCGGAATATACCGTACCTTGAGCCTATGACGGTCTTTCGACTTCTTCTCCTTCGCTCGCGTCCGACTCTCTTCCTCTTCTCTCCCGTCCCGATCGGAAATTTGCCCCACACCACGAGAATCATACCCCTGGTCCATGGTTGCGGGAGTTTGCCCAATCCTTGAGAGTCAAGTCGGAGGAGGTATCCATCATGCATGTCTACGGCGGACCCCATCGTCTCTGTTGGAAGGTATCTAGTTACAGTCGGTCCCTCACGTTCCCATTGGACTGGTGTCCTTCATAATTAATTTCCAGTGTGTCTCTCAGCACTAACCATTATCTGGTATGATCGTTTACTGTAGCAGTGACCTCTTTACGCGGTGGTGGGAGGTAGTATGACCGCCGAGGGGAGCTTCATGCTGTTTGGTAAGGAAGGGGGCTGCGGAGAGCTTGAGCAAGGCGGACCCGGGCAGAATGACTGGCTCATGACGTCGTCTCTGCAACGCAAATGCAAAGCTGTGGATCCACTGGAAGCGCGCCGGACTAGGCTGGTTTACGGGTTGACAGGAGAGCTGCACTGGCCCTCCTGGAAGGGAGAGGTTGGTCTGCGTGGAGAAATTGCTCTGTGTGTGTGTGTGTCGTGAGAATATGGTACCCGAGTGGATGTAAAGCATATCTACCTAGTCCAAGTCTGGTAGTAGAGCTGTTGTTCTTGGAGGTTCTCCGTTCTTGTACCATGTACTATTTTGGCTTTAACTGTTGAAAGGGGGTGGAAGTTGTATTGTGCGAGAATAAGAACATCAAGGAATGGGTGTAGGTGTCTTGTTCTATAACGGCCACTCTCTCCAGAATCCTCGGAGAACAGCGAGACCGTCCAGCACTCAATCATACTCGTTCAGTGCGAATTGTGTACGCTGGATGGTGGAGAGAATCCAGAGGGTCTAGCCTGGCGGTCCCGTCGGAACATCATGCAAGGCCCGAGACCGTCTCCGCGAGTCCCCACGATTGAAACGACTCGGAAAGAAAAGACGTCATCGTCTCCAATCCAAGTCTGGTGACTTGGGACCCCAGTCTCGTTCCCCCCCCCGTCATTTAAAGTTGCGATGAATCTACCATCTGCAGTGTTGAAATACTTCTTAACTCCCTCCTCCTCCTGTTTTTCTTCTCAAAACCAATAACTCTTCAATTCATCCCTCCTCTCGGACCGTTCTTTTCCCCGACCTCACGGTACTTCTCCACACCACACTACATCACCCCCTCACCCATCGTCAACATGTCCAAGCCTCGCACAGGTCTCTACTTGGGTCTCGCCGCAGCCGGCGCTGGCGGTTACTACTTGTACCGTGCTGGTGGTGACCCTCAGATTGCGAAGAATGAGATGAAGAGTGAGCTGGCCCCATCTCGCTGGGTTTCTGACCCATCTGCTCGTCCAGGTTAAGGTGCTAACTGCGATCTCTCCTCGCTCGGTAGTCGATGCCAACAAGGCTCGTGAGAAGCTGCCTCCCCATGACCACACCGCTGAGAACGCGGCCAAGAATGCCGGTGCTGAAGTTGGTGAGACTGTATGTCCTCCCATCGCGTGGTTTCTTCTCCCTTTACATTTATCAATTTGACTTCACGCACATATCCTTGACCTGGGGCCAGGTGATGCATCCCTTGCCCGGTCCCTTCACTCACCGCGACTCCACCCGAGATGCACGATCGTTCCTCCACTAACTTGAACTTCCAGATTGACAACGCCCGCTCCAAGGCCAACTTGACGCTCGACAACAGCAAGCAGCACCTCGAGGAGGGCAAGAAGCAACTTGAGAACTACGGCAAGGAGGCTCGCGACCAGTTCAACGCTACCGTCGACAAGGTCGATCGCACCGTGGAGCAAAAGGCGGCCGAGGCCAAGGGCACCGTTTCCGGGTGGTTCAGTGGAAAGTCCTAGACAGTTGAAGGGGATGGCCATGGCAACAGGTCATTGCATGGATGGGGTTGAAAAAGACCCAAGATGCAAGGAGCCCGGCTGAACACACAACGCTCATGTCTGGCTGATGATCTGGGGAGTCATTCTCAGAGACCTTATTCTAACGAGTTAATGAAATTTTTGAATCTCTTTTCCATCGACATCGTTCGTGCCATCAGCCTGTATCGTAGCGGTGGGAATAGCTTGATACGCATCAGGTGCACGGAACCAGGCCTATCCGAGGATCCCGTGTGCTGTGATAATACCGTCTGATGAGCCTTGCGAGAGATTTCTCGGACTTGATTAACGTGTCGGTGCCCCGCCCTGCACCGGTGCTACTTTACACTCGAATGCCTGGAGATTCAAAAGCGTGCTGTAGCTCGGCCGATCTCCCGCAGCATTCCCATGCCAATTGATTTCCATAGTGACGCAGCAGCTCAACCCCACAATCTGAATTGTTTCGCTCATTGATGTCATTCTTGTGAGGAGAGCCCTGAGTTGTCTGGATTTGTTTTTGTTGATTTCGAGCTCTCTTTTCAATTGAGATCATGTACAGTAATGAACCAATTAATTCCTAAGTACTTAGGGTTCAATCATTAGTGGATCTCACGTGGGTCGATAACCCGACGCGTTCATTTAACCCGAAACGGAACTAACGCCTCCACGCGCGACACGACGCGTCGGGCTTTTTTTCGCGCCCTGCTTTTTCCTTCCCACGTTAGCCGCAAAGTGCTCCTGACCAAAGTACAACTGCTCCTCCCCTTCCCTCCTTTCCCCATCATCATCACCTTTTCCCACTTGCCCAACTATTACCTCCTTCCCACCTGCTCTTTCTCTCCGAAAGTGCCCGGTATCTCTTACTCTGTCGATATTCTTGAAATCCAGATTACCGGTCGCGATCACCCTCACAACCCTCCCGCTCCCGGACCAAGGGTAAATTTGCAGCCGCGATGCCGCGCACTGCCCGATCCACGGTCTCGACGCAGGCTCAGCCGGCCATTCAAAGCTTTGGCCGGGCCACCAAGGCTAACGTCACGCCGGTGCTTCCTCCAAAGAAGACTGCTTCTTTGCCCGTGTCTCCCTCGAAGAAGAGGAAACTGCAAGAACTCGAGAACGTGGACAGCGCCGGTCGCCCATCGCTCGACGAGGAAGCCAACACGCCTTCCAAATCTTTGAAATTCAGCCAATTGACTGTCTCGTCCCCACGAAGTGGTCATTACGCGTCACCCAAAAGGACCCCGAGCCGCCGAACCCGTGTTTCCACCGTCGGTGCTGCTCTCCCGGACATCCCCGACTCCCCCACGAAACAGCGCACGATCAACCTCGAGCCTGTTCCCGAACCGAAGCTTGCGCCGCGAGCATCCTGCATCAATGATTTTCTGAACCTTCACTCGGCTTTCGTGCAAGCACTGTCCATCCACATGGCGCACAATGGGCCCATCTCCCCCGCCGATTTTCGAGAGTTTCTCCCCAGCGTGACCCGGATTTGGAAAAAGCGAAAGGTGCAGCCCAAAGATCTACAGCGTCTCTTGTGGGTATGGGAACACAGTATGAGAGCGAAGGACGTCTCTTATCGCTTAGCAAACTATGGCCTCGGAAAAGTGTGCTTGGAACGACATGTGCAGATCGATGAGCAACCCTCTGTGCTCCAGGATGCATTTGAACAGGCACTGGATCTTCTCTGGGAGCAGACAGAACCAACGCTGGAGAAAGCCAAGGACGAAGATCGCCCGGTGCTCTTTTTAGAATCGCTTGGCCTGGCACCAATCCACGAATCTCTCACGCCGTTCACCGCTTTCAAGAAGGGCCAACAACGTCTGCAGGATCTGCGATCTGGTATCATTCGCATGAAGACAGAGAAACTGCAGGCGGAGAACGAGACTGGCCAGTCCAAGCCCCTCGCTTCTCCACTCAATCGACGACAGAGCCTCCTTGACCGAATCAAGAACAAAGAGCTTCGTCAGTCCAAGCTGCCCCCCGCGCCAACAAAGAGGGAGATGACCCGTCGATCGGCCGCAGAACGCGTCGAGGAAGTGGCGGGGATTTTGGCGCTGCTCCGTCCCCCAGCTTATACGGGTACCGGGATCAAGGCTTTGTTCGCCAGTCAGCGCAAGCCATTCAAGATGGATACCATGATCGACCACGTTCGGGATTCTGTTCGAATTCCAATTCCTCGTGACGAGGTCGAGGCCTGTCTCGACATCCTGGCTGACCCTCGTGTGGCAGGCCATTGGGTCACCATGGTCACGGTGAAGGATATTCGCTCGGTCGTTCTCAAGTCTTGTAAGGATATTGAGATCAACCAGCTTGGTGCCAAAGTGGCACAGCTCCAGGCTGAATGGGAGAAGCCCTCGGCTTGCGCCTCAACACCCATTCTGAAGATCTGAAAGATCCTGTGGCAAACATACACAGGAGTGATGAATCTTCTTTTTTCTTTTCTTTTGCATCTTGCATCGCGAAGCTGGGTCCCGCTCGCGACTCTGCATTCTAGCGTTGTCTTTTCTTTCATGTTGCCTTGATACCCTCCACTGTGGACTCATATTATTAAACTATTGCGCATTATATTAGAACGAGGTCGTCTCTTATAGGCTCCTTTGCATCTTAGTCAATCTTACTCTCTCCCTGAATCATTTGTCCTGGTATGTAGATCGTGAATGTGATCGTTCACTAAGCCCCTCTCCCATTTGCCTCCATAAGCTCGACATAGATCATCAAATTCTAGTATTTAGCATGCAAAATGCATTGAAAGCTAGAAGTCTCCTGCGGTGGAGTCCGCTTTGTACAAGAGATGACGGGATATCAACTGCGCCGGAGACTTCAGCAGACTCGTCAGAAAACAATTGTACAAGGATTCAGCTCATGAGGATTGAATCCCAGATCCCCATTTCTACCTCGCTCTATAGCAATTCCAGATCACAAAATAAATACTGCCATGGATTTTCAAAGCAAATGATTAGGGGTTCATTCCCTCTCTGCTCGGCTACGGCCCATGATCCTATCGGGTTTCCGCTAGTGATAGCCACTTAACGCGTGTTGGCGCTGCACGTGACCGCGTTGTTCCCCAGAACGCGTCTTGAGCTCTCTTTCGCTCGAGGTCGACTGCTCCGAGGGTGTTTTGGTGAAGATCCGAGCATCACCGTACCGTGCATCTTGCATCCCACTTTACAAGATGTCATCCAGGCCAGATCTCAAGGTAATTCCGTGCTGAGGAAAATACGATCCTTGAATATTTGAGCACCAATTTTCTCTAACCCACCGATTTGACACGGGTATAGGTCGACGATGAAGTCGGTTTCATCCGCTTCTACCGTTCCCTTCCAGAAGTCGAGAACAATGAGATTATCCGCGTCTTTGACCGCGGAGACTGGTACTCGTCTCACGGCGCCGATTCCGAATTCATCGCTCGCACCGTCTACAAGACCACGTCCGTGATTCGAAATCTCGGTCGGAGCGAGACGAGCGGACTTCCCTCCGTCACCATGAGCGTGACCGTTTTCCGAAATTTCCTTCGTGAGGCTCTGTTCCGACTCAACAAGCGCGTCGAGATCTGGGTCTCTGCGGGGACGGGCAAGGGGAATTGGAAACTGGGCAAGCAGGCGAGTCCGGGAAATCTTCAGGACGTGGAAGATGAATTGGGCAGTGTTGGTGCATTGTCGATGGATTCTGCACCGATTATTCTCGCCGTGAAGATTTCCGCTCGTGCTTCGGAAGCGAGAAATGTGGGCGTGTGCTTTGCGGATGCGAGTGTGCGTGAATTGGGCGTGAGCGAGTTCCTTGATAATGACATTTATTCGAATTTCGAGTCGTTGGTCATTCAGCTCGGGGTCAAGGAGTGTCTGGTGATGATGGATTCGGCCGGGAAGGACGCCGAGCTTGCTAAGATCCGGGCTATCGCTGATAGTTGTGGTATTGCGATTTCTGAAAGGCCAGCCGCAGACTTTGGTGTGCGCGACATCGAGCAGGATCTGACACGGCTGTTGCGTGATGAGAGATCTGCGGCAACTCTGCCTCAGACGGAGCTTAAGCTTGCCATGGGCTCTGCGTCTGCATTGATCAAGTATCTGGGTGTCATGACGGATCCTACGAATTTTGGTCAGTATCAGCTTTATCAACACGACTTATCGCAGTATATGAAGCTTGATGCATCCGCGCTGCGGGCGTTGAATCTGATGCCCGGTCCGCGAGACGGATCCAAGAGTATGAGTCTGTTCGGTCTGTTGAATCACTGCAAGACGCCCGTGGGCAGTCGGCTGTTGTCGCAGTGGCTCAAACAACCCTTGATGGATCTTGCGGCGATCGAGCAGCGACAACAGCTAGTCGAGGCATTTGTGGTCAACACTGAGCTGCGTCAGACTATGCAGGAAGAGCACCTCCGCTCTATTCCGGACCTCTACCGGCTGGCCAAGCGTTTTCAACGCAAGCAGGCTAATCTGGAGGATGTGGTTCGTGTGTACCAGGTGGCAATTCGATTGCCCGGATTTGTGAGAGCTTTGGAAGATGTCATGGATGAAGAATACCAGTCACCACTGGAGACAGAGTACACTTCTAAACTCCGGGGCTATTCGGACAGTCTGGCCCGGCTGGAAGAGATGGTGGAGACGACGGTCGACCTTGCCGCGCTGGAAAATCACGAATTCATTATCAAGCCCGAGTTCGATGAGGGCCTTCGTGTGATTCGTAAGAAGCTGGATAAGGTTCGCTACGAAATGGACGTTGAGCACCGTCGCGTCGCAAAGGACCTCAACCAGGATCTGGAAAAGAAACTCTTCATGGAGAATCATCGCGTCCACGGCTGGTGCTTCCGCTTGACCCGTACCGAAGCGGGTTGCATTCGCAACAAGAAGGGCTATCAAGAATGTTCAACACAGAAAAACGGCGTTTACTTCACCACATCGACGATGCAATCTCTCCGTCGAGAGCACGACCAATTATCCTCGAACTACAACCGCACCCAAACCGGTCTGGTGAGCGAAGTGGTGAATGTAGCTGCGTCATACTGCCCCGTCTTGGAGCAGCTTGCTAGTGTGCTTGCTCATCTGGACGTTATTGTCAGCTTTGCCCATGCTGCCGTCCATGCGCCTGCTGGATACGTCAGGCCGAAAATGCACCCGCGGGGAACGGGTAACACTGTACTCAAGGAAGCTCGTCACCCCTGCATGGAAATGCAGGATGACATCTCCTTCATCACGAACGATGTCTCGTTAATTCGAGACGAGTCGTCTTTCCTCATCATCACCGGACCCAACATGGGCGGTAAATCCACATATATCCGTCAAATCGGTGTCATCGCGCTGATGGCCCAGACCGGTTGCTTTGTCCCATGTACGGAAGCAGAACTCACCATTTTTGACTGCATCCTCGCCCGAGTTGGCGCCAGTGATTCGCAACTCAAGGGAGTCTCTACATTTATGGCGGAAATGCTCGAGACTGCTAATATTCTCAAGTCTGCCACGTCGGAATCTCTGATCATCATCGACGAGTTAGGTCGCGGCACTAGCACCTACGACGGATTTGGACTGGCCTGGGCCATTTCGGAGCACATTGTTACAGAAATTCGTTGCTTTGGCCTGTTTGCCACCCACTTCCATGAGCTCACTGCTTTGGCGGATCGCTACCCCAAGGCTGTGAAGAATTTGCACGTTGTGGCGTTCATTGGAGACGGCACTGAGGATCAAGCTGCCGCTAGCGCCGAGAAGAAAAAGCGCCAAGTTACGCTGCTGTACCGCGTTGAACCTGGTATTTGTGATCAATCATTTGGTATCCACGTCGCGGAGCTCGTCCGATTCCCCGAAAAGGTCGTCAATATGGCCCGTCAAAAGGCTGAAGAATTGGAAGACTTTTCAACTGCTGAAACTGCTGAAACTGCTGAGGAGAAGCAGCAGCAGCAGCAGCCCTCTTCATTGGACAAGTACTCTCAAGAAGAGATGGAAGAGGGCAGTGCCCTGCTTAAAGGGCTGTTGATGAAATGGAAGACCGAGATCGAGGGCAAGACCCTGAGCTCTGAACAAAAGCGACAAATCATGCGTGACCTCGTCAAGGCCGATGAAAGGCTGCAAGCGAACAAGGTGTTCCAAGGGATCAAGACTCTTTGAAGATACTCGCGACACACAGGTGGTTGGCAGGAGTTTTGGCGTTACAGATCGGGTTCCTTCAAGCTACTAGAACCACTCCATGCATGTAGGATCTGCTTTATTTACAGTCTCAAAATATACCGCATTCAAGTCTCGGTCACGGCAGCATTTGTACTCAATGATCATAAACGCGTTATGCTATAAATAGTTGGTCTCCACTGACGAATAAAGCAAACTTGGGCTCCTCCACCCAATCTGTCGGCCATAGTCTATTTCACCCGGTCGTTCTCAATCACGTGATGCAAGATCGTCTCAACGCCGGCGCGCGTTCTAGAGCATCAGTGGCAGAAGTGTTCATAGCTCGTCTACTACTTCACTGTACCTTGAGTCTTTCACTGACAATTTGACCGCGCTCACAATTTCCCTTGGACCGACAGCGACCACAATTGCCTTGAGCTCCTCCTGAATTTTCGACCCTTCGTCCCTTCCCTGATCCACCCCCTCCTCCACAGCTATGCGCGCCAACTAAACCGCGGACGCTTGGACATACCCTGATTCATGCACGCCTTTTCCATACTTACCCTTGGGATCTTTGTTGCGGGTTATATCACCGCGCGGTGGGACCTTGTCACCCGCCTTTACGAGTTGGCCATCTTCGCGTGGGATCACGGTGTTGTGGTATGTTTTTCGTTGTCCATAGCTTGGGAGCAAGGACGTCCCCTCCACGGTGCATCCGCGAGACAATATTGGCGGGAGTCGAGAGACCCTGAGATAAAGCGGTGACTGATACATTCTCATTCTTGTAACGCTGTATAGACAAGAACACTCAAAGGATTCCTTCTGCTCTCGATATTCTTCTTTCTTCTCATTCTACCCATCAACTACTTGGCCGCGAAAGAAGGCAGTCTGGTACGAGATAAGCTCAAGATCTTTTACACACAAGAGATATATTGCACTCTTCTGATGAGATGACATCACGATTAATGGACTTGACCGCACGCAATACTAATCAGTTTATCGAATCATTAGCATCCACGCCACGTGAACCTGGTGTGTTTCCGCCCGCGAACAGCTGCGACGCGAGGCTCATTCTGAGAGTCCCAACGATGACAATATGTTCATGAGCGATGGATTACTTCGGGTTTTTTGGCCATATGATCTACCACGGTCCTCTAATGCGGGAGTAATTGTCGGGTGGCGCAATTCGGAGCTCGATCTGTTCGTGCTCACGGTGTTGGAGGATGTCGAGGTGAGAAAATTTCATCAACGGAGGCCGGGGTACGCTTTGGATTTACGGCATGTTGACCAACGGTCTCGTCTCACGGAAATAGCCGCGTAATGTCGACAATGCGCTTCGTGCCGGTATCCTTTTTCGAAATGCGCCGCATCCCATCGTTCGCATATTCACTTTGTGCGGTCGATCGCAAATGCATGTTCTCGGTTCGACAAATCCTCGATCACCCCCGGATGCCTTCAACCCCTCTCATCTGTACGTGAATACAAAGACCAGCACCAAGGCGCCGCAGATATACTGTCCACCGGACATGAATCTGTCAGTGCAGGTCATCATGTATGATCGTCCGCACCCAACTCGCATGGAGTATATGTCCTTGAACCCAATCTCTTTGGCCCTGGGTGATAAGGCAGCATCCGCAAAGAAGCTCGGCCTGGTCTCGGACAAAATCGATTCTGAAGAGGAAAAAGACAAAGCACGAGCTCAGGCGCTCGTTGAAAAACTGAAGTTCCATACCGTTGTGAAGCACGCGCCGTCCCAGAAAGAGCAAGCTCTGCCGCTCATCATCAATCAAATCAATTGTGCTTATGAAATGGCGCAACTGATGCACAAGAACACCAATCTCATCGGGATCCGTGCCAAGCGAAGCATGAGTGTGGGAGAGCGAGTGGTCGAGTCTGCCACCACATTGTGGGGGTTTGTTGTCCTGTGTCTGGCTCATGTCTTTTGGCAGTGGATGTGGCCTGTCATCACAAGAGTTTTTGTGATCGGTTTGGTGGGACATCGATCTGTCGCTGAGGTGGTTCTGCAAGTTCTTGAGTGGAGGGCTCGGCCAGATGCGGCGGCTATCAAGGACATTTCTGCAACTGCCCAGCAAGTGGACATACGATTGCAGCAGTTTTGTTACTGGCCGATTCAATATGTCAAGCTTCGCCAACGAAAGGACAATTGGGAGAGCGTCACCACCAGTCATCCTGACTACATTCGTTTCTACAATAGCTTATGGCTTGTGGCGAATGATGTGATTATCGGAATTGCTCTGGGGTCTTATATCATTGACAATGCAAACTGGGTGGCCTCTCAGATCAACACCGTCCTCACCGGTTGGACGGTGGAGGGCTTGCAACGAACGATTTCGTGGCTGATGGACTGGCCGGCCGGGTTGAAGCTGAACAATGAACTGGCAGCATTTCTCGGCGACTTGTTCCTCTGGGTCATTGAGAATTGGGCGGCCTTGATTGCCAATCTGCAACCGTATCTCCCCAGCATCATCTACGTTGTGGGTTGTTCGAGCTTCGCCGGTGCAAGCATGCCCATCGCCCTCTTCTCCGACCTGTTGTCAATTCTCACTGTCCACATTTATTCTTTCTACATCGCCTCTGCCAGGATTTTCAACTGGCAGCTGACCATCATCATCTCTCTTTTCCATCTTTTTCGCGGAAAAAAGCGCAATGTCTTGCGCAACCGGATAGACTCTTGCGATTATGACCTCGACCAGCTTTTGCTGGGCACCATCTTGTTTACAGTTCTCTTCTTCCTCCTTCCGACCGTCATCGTGTTCTACCTGACATTTGCTTCGGCGCGAATGTTGATCATTTCCATGAAAGCCGGCTTCGATACCTGTCTGGCATTCTTGAACCATTTCCCCCTCTTTGCCCTCATGCTAAGGGTCAAAGACTCGCGCCGTCTGCCAGGCGGTATCCGATTTGAATTACGGGAATCTTTGGGCAGAGACCTCAAACCAACGGATTCTCCTGCAGTTTCCTATATTCACCTTGAGGTTGGTCGCAAGCCAGGTTGATGATGCCTGTCTCGCTTGCCTTGCTAACATTCATACACGTACAGTCCATCCCACTTTCGCTCCGCGCCATGTTCGACCAATACTTTCAGCTTGGTCACCGTCTTCGCAAACATTACTTGGCTCCTCGTGTGATCTTTTGTCTCATGACGGGGCGCTTCGTCCCCCCAATTCATCGCCGTAACCTCTACAGTATGCAATACAGCATGCTCCCGGCACGTCGTGCAGGCATGAGTGAGGTCTGGGCCATGTTGACTCAGCCCAAGAAAGGCGGAAATGGAAGTGCAGGTGGAAGTGCCATGGGTGGATTGAGCGCTTTGAATAATCCTGTTCCGAAAGTTCCGCCTCATTTTGGACAAGGTGATCTTCGCCGAAGAGGTAGCTATCGGTGATCTATAACACTTTCTAATACATGACAATTCATTATGGTTCAAACGGATAAGTGCGTATATGACTTGCTAGACTGAAAATTCCAAAACTCTTGGGCAGATGATGGTCTTAGGATTACCAGAAGGTAGGTTAGATGAATAAGTGATGTAGATACCTAGGTACCAGCTATTATAGTGGATGCACTCGATATTGCCCGTGCGTGGTAGATTCGATGAGTGGGCTTGCGAGAGAGGATTCAGGAACCAGAGATGGAATACGCTAGGTATGCTGACCCCACCGTAGCTTTGTATATTTAGCAGGTGAAGATATATGTTACAATTTGCTCAAACCTCAACTCATTCTCTTTCTCGTCATGATTTCCTGAGAAACTCGGCATCCGTATCAGTACTGCTCTTCCGAGCATCATCCAGCATCGTATCAATGCCCTTTTCTTTCAGGGATTTCTTTATTCGCATAGCGTATGTTAGCAGAATGATTATGCGTGTATGAAATCAAAGCGAGACATACATTTAGACATTTCTTATATTTCTGGAAAAGCTCCTCGCAGTCATTTGAACTCGTGTTGCCTCGCAGGTACTCTGGTGACGTGATTAGTTGCAAAGGTCACTCTTCTAGATCCTCTCATTTCAGCGTCAATATCATACTTTCACTGTACCACTTCAAGAAACAAGTATCGTATCTCCTGTGCGCCACTCTGCTTAGTACTTTTGCCTTTAATCAAGTCCCTTGGGGGTACAGGCGCAGAGAGCAATCAGTACAATACATACTCTTTGATGTCATTGCACTCCGGAGCAATAGATGCAGCCATGGTGTGCAGTCTGATCGATAATATTGACTGCACAGAGTATGTTCAACAAGGGTGACTCGCAGCTCTTCTTAAGAAAGATTCTGTTGGATGAGCTTGAATGCCGCAAGTATCTGAGATGATCGCAGAGTCGACACTCCGCAGGAGACACCAGTCAGTACGGAGGCTCGGAGGTGGACCGGACCAATGAAGCGTCCGCAAAACACCGACTATATATGGCAGGCGGTGACGGCGCATCGCTCTCTCCAAGCAACTTTTTTTTCCCAGAATAGCTTCGCCAGAGCCATTGAAGGACCGACAACGGCTTTTCAAATCTCTACTCGCCATGGAGTCCACCGAGCTCGGCCCCTTTCAGACCAACGTCTCGTCTGCACTAGTACAGCTTGTGAAGACTGTCGGTCAACTGGCTGCGGAGGACCTCGGTTTCCACCGCAATTCAAATGCAGAGTTCACGGAATCGCTCGACGAGCAGAGCGAGCGGATTCTATCGTTGACCAATGCCGTACTGAAGGCTGCTACGGCGGGGACAGACGTGCAAGTGCCCACCCTCAACAATGAAGATTCTATCGAAGACAACTGGCGGGGCGTTGTGGATGTGATTGATGCGCTTCTTGAAAAAGCCGACGCCTGCTTGGACGAATTCACCGGCGTGATCAAGAAGCTGAGCCCGTCTCAAGAAGACCAAGCGCCTGTGGCCAGAAAAACCCCCAAATTTCCCACCACTTACGACTATGGCCCATCCAAGATCCCCAAACCGCAACTGCTCTTTGACCACAAGCCCGACAATTCTGACTTGGGCCCGTTCCGACCCCTTCTGAAGACGAAGCCCCACGCGACTGTTCCCCTCGAACAATCACTGACGCAGCGTCAGGCGGGTGATGCATCTGTCTATCCTCATCCTTACGAAACTGAGATCCGCAGCGCCCAATACCCCGCCTTCGTTTATGAGTCCGCTCCCCCAATTGACTACCTTTCATTCGAAGATACGGCAGCAACGTTCGTGGACACCCTGGATGGTGTGAAAGAGATGCTTGCGGAGTTGAAGCAAGCCAAGGAGATCGCCATTGATCTGGAGCATCATGATGTGCATTCGTATCACGGTCTTGTATCGTTGATGCAGATCAGCACACGCAACAAGGATTGGGTAGTCGACACTTTGAAACCGTGGAGGCAAGAACTTCAAATTCTCAACGAGGTTTTTGCAGACCCGAAGATCTTGAAAGTTCTTCACGGATCAACCATGGATATCATTTGGCTGCAGCGTGACCTGGGGCTGTACGTTGTTGGCATGTTCGACACCTTCCACGCCGCTTGTGCTTTGAGTTACCCCAAGAAGAGTTTGAAATACCTTCTTAAAAAGTTCGTGAACTTTGAAGCCGACAAGCGCTACCAGATGGCTGATTGGCGTGTTCGCCCACTCCCGAGTGGCATGTTCGACTATGCTCGATCGGATACGCATTACCTTCTTTACATATACGATTGCATGAGAAATGCGCTCATTGAAGCGTCTACGCCTGATGAAAATTTGATCGACTATGTTCAGGACCGCTCTAAGCACGAGGCGCTTCAGAAATACGAACGTCCCGTCTATGATGCGGAGAAGGGCCAGGGTGCTGGTGGCTGGTATGATTTGCTTTCGAGAAATTCCATTGGACCGCTTTCAAAGGAGCAGTTCGCTGTTTTCAAGGCAATTCATCAATGGCGGGACGAGGTGGCGAGGGCTGAAGATGAAGGCTGGCAATGCGTCTTCCCCAAGCATATGCTATTCAAGCTGGCACAAGTTAGGCCTACCGATATGGGAACGCTGCTGCGCACCCTCTCACCAATGACGCCTCTTACCAAAAGCCGGGCTGATGATCTTCTTCGCACTATTAAAGAGGCAAATGCCGCCGGTGCTGATGGCCCAGAATGGCGCGACGTCGCACCGCCACCCCGTACTCCCGCAGCAATTGTCGCTGCTGACCAGGAAGACGTTGATTTTCCCGTCGCTGAACCCTATCAAACATCTCAGTTCTGGGGGGATGTTCTTCAAGTTCAAGAGCCTTTGACACCTGCCGAATATTCTATTGCAGCGTCGGTTCAGGCTCTCCGGATGTCCCTTCCTTTGCCACCCATGCCCAAGACTGTTTCAGAGGCTCGCGAGAAGTTGGGAGTCTCCGGAGAGGCGCAATCTGCCCCAGTCCTCAAGCCTGCGCCTGCACCTCCATCGGCACCGGAAGAGCCCAAGTACTTCACGGTGAAGGATCTTGGAGGCCCGCGCAAGCGAAAGGCGGCAGTGACCGAGACCCGTGAAGATGAGCAACCTGCCCTTGAAAGCATGGTCGAGCCAACCCACGAGCCGGAGCTTAGTGCAAAGGAGCGAAAGAGGCAGCGAAAAGAAAAGAAGAAATCCCAAAAGGCAGCCCAAGGAGCTTCTCAAGGTGGTGCGGATTCGACCTCCTTCGATTACACCACCGCCGAGCCGATTTTGAACAAGACGCCTGCAGCTGCACCCAAAGCCACAAGCCGGAAGAAGCCGTTTAACCCTTACGCCAAAGCCTTGGAGGCTCCTTCGGGTGCACGCAAGCAAAAGCGAGATGACTCTGGAAAGTCCATGACTTTCCGCAAGTAGACTACAAGAATCTGGGACCGTCACGACATTCTTGACCGAAAAGCATTTTTGGGGTTGGTGGAATTGTTTTGCGTTATGTTTGGTTTTTGCCGCGACAGGGTCGGTTTTCTTAGCATAGCGATACCCTTGTGTCGATTTGAGACTCTAGGATTGTTCTTTATGTATAAATAGAGTTGTTTGGCAAATTGTATGGGCATTGAAATGCCTGCTCGCTCGTTACCTATATTCATAGCTAAGTACTTGGCACCTAAGTTCTACCGAATAGGCGTATGTCTTTTTCAGCAATGGATGTATCCCGTCAAGTCTCAAACCCTCTGCCTAGTCACCTCAGGAAACTGGAGAGAGCCTTAAGATGTGCCTCCACAGGTGGCGGTTAGTAACCCTGGCGTGGATTCGATAGATTTCTCATTCTGTTCGACGTAGAGACCTCTGTAGGTATTGACTCACCTAACGGATTGCATTAGTAGATACACTAGTTGCAGGGTGGTGTGGATGTACCTGACGGCTAGGGCAGGAAGTACCTATGCAATATGAAAAGATCTGAAAGCAATCCACATGCCCGGGCGTGACAGCGATGAGGTGCCCGCGACGGGAGGTTGTCGCCATTGCGAGAAGAAGCATTCATGTTCACATAATTACATAGTGCTAAAAGGTACATATCCCAAAGATTCCATCCATTTGTGCCCAATCAATTACTCAGAGTCCTTGTAGTCCCAGCGTAGGATACCTATATTCCAAGTCATTACCAAAGTGAATTCTGTCCAGCCCTACATCAATCTCAAGAGAATATCTCTGCTTAAATTTTGGAGAAACTTTCATGAATCAAAAATTTTGGCCGGAGCTCGATTCACCACTATATCCATCATGAAATGAATTCACATAACTTCGATGCGCTCGAAACATCAAATCACGAACCTGAGTCGCACAGCGCGCAGCTGTTGACCGCACGTGATATATATTTCCGCAAACCAATCATATCAACCGCCTCGATAGGCCAAAGTGGGACTGACTCACGCTGAGGGGCAGAACCCTTCCCCGCCGAAGTTTTGAATAGTGTCATTCTGAACAATTCCGAAAAGTGCAACGTACGTTTATGATTGTTCCCCGAGCACTATCAAGTCCGCTGATATCTTTGAAACGGTTTCTGACAATCTTCAGGCATAAAAATGGCGGACGAACCTGGACAACCACCTGCGCTTACCACGCTGAGCCTCGCTGAGAAGGCGCCTGCCTCGAAGGCCGTCAGCCAGGTTATTACTCCTTTCGACGTGTCTGGAGGCGTGGATGAGACTGGTAAGCTTTTGCCAGTTGACTACGACAAGCTCGTCCGTGAGTTTGGAGCGACTCCTCTCACTCCAGACTTGCTCGAGCGCTTCGAGAAAGTAACGGGTCATCGCCCGCACCGTTTCATGCGCCGTGGCATTGTCTTCAGTCACCGTGAGCTCAACAAGATTTTGGACCGTCATGAGAAGGGCCAGCCTTTCTACCTTTATACTGGGCGTGGTCCCAGTAGTGACAGTATGCATGTTGGACACACTGTTCCATTTGAATTCACCAAGTACGAGTACTCGTGTCCCCGGCGAGCCGTCGCAGAAGAAGCTAATTTATGATTGTTTGTTTTCGCGGAGAATAGGTGGCTACAAGATGTTTTCGACGTTCCTCTCGTTATCATGATGACCGATGATGAAAAGTACATGCACTCTCAGAAGATCGAGGTGGAGGATTCGAAGCGCTTTACCAAGGCCAACGTGAAGGATATTATTGCGATTGGATTCGACATGAAAAAAACTTTCATCTTCAGTGACTTCGACTTCGTTGGCGGTGCTTTCTATGAGAACATCTGCAGAATGGCCAAGCGTATCACGATCAACCAAGTGCGAGGTACATTCGGTTTCACTGACAGCAACAACATTGGAGAGTTCCACTTCTGCGCCACTCAGTCTGCCACTGCCTTTGCGACCAGTTTCCCCCATATTTTCGGTGAAGATCGCAAGAAGGTTTCGTCCATTCCTTGCTTGATTCCCTGCGCCATCGACCAGGATCCCTATTTCCGCCAATGTCGTGAACACGCTGAAAAGATGAAGTACAAGAAGCCTTCCCTCATCCACTCCATCTTCTTGCCTGCCCTTCAAGGCCCTGGCTCCAAGATGTCAGCCAGTGTTGAGACTTCAGCTATCTACATGAACGACACCCCGAACAAGATCAAGAACAAAATCAACAAGTACGCTTTCTCCGGTGGCCAAGAGACCATGGAGCTCCACCGTGAGCTGGGCGGCAACACCAAGGTCGACGTCCCCTTCCAGTATCTCACCTTCTTCCTGGAGGACGACGCTGAACTGGAGCGTATTCGTGTCGCTTACGAGAAGGGCGAGATGCTTACGGGCGAGTTGAAGAATCTCTGCATTGCTGAGTTGCAAACGTATGTGAAGGGATTCCAGGACCGTCGCGCCCACGTCACTGATGAGGTTCTGGCCGAGTTTATGCGCCCTCGTCCTCTCGAGTGGAAGGGAAACCCCAACCCAGTAATTGCTGAGAAGAAATAAATATCTACTACACCCCATAAAGGCGCGACCTCACATTCATATCAGCCCCCCAAATGTCACTTCTCCATCTTCTAGCGTCATTTTGTCCGATGCCTCACATCCAATGGACCAATTCCCTTCATATGACGGCCGCACTCAGTCTACAGTTCAGATGCCAGTCGTCCCATTATCCTAAGATACATCATCAAGGCTGTTGTTGTTTTTGTTGCCAACAAACTCAATTCAAAATTACCACGCCCTTCATGAAGCCTCGTACTCCATTGCTGAGCCAACATTCTTCGCCGTCGACAAGATCTGCCCGAGAAATCAGCTGCTCCACACAAAAACCCTGCTTAAGGGCATATCTTCTACTTGTGCCCGCATTTCCACCGCACACCAATGACGGAGTAATCCACATGGGCTTATTCGTCTTGTCATCGCTCGCCTGTCCGCGGCGTCGGAAATAGACTGTGGTGATGCTGCCTTCCATGACTTGCCCGTCGGTATTGACCAACAGGACCTCTGATGTTTCGGCCAGTGACTTGATCCCAGCCCGGGCGCGAGCGGCAGAGTAGTCGTCTCGCGCGGTCGTCTTGTGCGTAGTGAATCCAGATGGTGTCGTCGATTGTGAGTCAACGTACACATTCCAGATCACGTCTGGATCGCTCTTGTGTAAAGATGGAACTAGCAGACTCCAACAGTCCAACGCGCCCACAGGGTTGACTTCGACCGAGCCCTTGCCATGGCAATCAACGAGAACCCTCAACCGCCACGCTTTCGTCTTGTCTGGAATCGCCGCGTCCATGAAATTTTCAAACGCTTCTAGACCATCTTGTAAGAATGTGAGTGCCGATTCCCAGTTGAAATGTCTAGCAGCGGCGATCAGTCGGTCTCGGTGATAAGAGAGTAGATAGTATGGTGACTGTTTCGGTGCTGGGTAAAATTCGTCATTCGGCAAGCCATTGGTGATCCTCGGAAGATCAGGGTCGTATCGTAGAGAAGATATGATCTCAAAAGATGGCATTGGAGTTTTGGACACGAGGGAGCCCATCTGTCATGCGCAGTCAACACTTTTCTCTGCTGTGGTGTATGGTCTCTCTATCTTCCAGGATATTAGCGGCTGCGAACTGCGTCATCAACGGAAGCCCGCGCTGCACGCGACTGAGTTGCAGATTTGTCTTTGAACGGCATCAACTCGGTCACACGAGCCAATCGAGTACCTTTTTATTTTTCTTCAATTTCAAATTGACAAGAACACCACGTGAACCGGCCAATAAATATCGCGTTGTCCTCGACGACTCGGGCACCAAAAGGTGAGTATGTGGAGTAACGTGAAGGTCAAACAGTTTCCGTTGTGTCGTGCGTGATTGGCCCGTACAGAGCGGCCGAAACCTCGACTTTTCCTCCAAGCTTCCGTCATTCCTCCCTATCTCACAAACTCACACTGACCTTTCTTGTCTTCTGGCCAGGCACTGGTACGTTCTTCTCCATTGGAAACCTTGGCGGTTTATCGAGCTCATCGGCGCATCGGCCATCTCGTCTTGATCCGCGCTGACCTTACCTAGAACAGGACTTACAGCTTTGATCGCCGCGTCCGGTCTCTCTAATACATCATGGCCAGCCAGTCTCCATTCCCGATGCCCACGCAGAACGTGGTGTCTGGACACTCAACCATCGAAGCTTCGAGTCGACCACGACATCAGTCTGGGATCGCATTTCCAACTGGGTTTCGGAGAACAAGGCAGTTGTCTACACCATTGCCGGCGTGGCAGTAGTAGTTACCGGCGCTGGTGTTGTCTACTACCTGTCCGATTCCAACAAGTCGAGCGCATCCTCGACACCCTCCGCGCCCAAGAAGTCCAAGAATCAGCGACGCAAGGAAAAGAAGAAGGCCGAGGAGGAAAAGAAAGCGAAGTCTGCGTCTGTCGAGGAAGGTCGGTACCGGAACGCCCTGGCTTCGGCTGGTCATACGAGTGTGCGGTCGTCTGACACTGTTACAGAGCCAGCAAAGAAGGCTGAAGAGCCATCCGAGGAGCTTCCGGAAGTCGACGAGGCAACTGTCGGCCAACTTTCTGAGGATGTATGATGCCAACCCTCACAATGCGTGTCCACTTTCGACAGACAGCCACTAACCACGAGAATTTTAGACCCGGAAGGAGTATGCTGCTAAGCTGAAGGCTGCCGGCAACAAGGCTTACGGCTCCAAGGACTACAACAGCGCTATTGACCTATATGGCAGAGCCATCATCTGCAAGCCCGACCCTGTGTTCTATTCCAACCGTGCCGCCTGCTACAATGTTCTATCCGAATGGGAAAAGGTTGTGGAGGACACCAGCGCCGCCCTTGCTATGGACAGCGAGTATGTCAAGGCCCTCAACCGCCGAGCCATCGCCTACGAGCACCTGGGCAAGTTCAGCGAGGCTCTCCTGGATTTCACCGCTAGCTGCATCATCGATGGGTTCTCCAACGACGTTAGCCGCAACGCTCTCGAGCGCCTTCTGAAGAAGGTGGCGGAGCAGAAGAGCAAATCCATTCTTGAGGCCCGTACCAAGAAGCTGCCTAGTGCTACCTTCGTCTCGAACTACTTGCAGAGTTTCCGTCCCCAGACGCTTCCTGAGGGTCTTGAGGAGTCTGTGGAGCTGAGCGAGGGCTCAGGAAAGGCCCTTTTGCGCAAGGGTCTGATTGCTATGGGCAAGAAGACTGGAGATAGCTATGAGGAGGCTGCCGCTGCGTTTGACCAGGCCTTGGAAGCTGGTGACCTCGGCGAATACGAGGCTCTGGCCTTGAACATGAAGGCGACTTTCACATATCTCGGCGGTAACGCTACCGGTGCCTTGGAGGGCTTGCACAAGAGCATTGAGCTCGACCCCTCTTTGGTGCAAAGTTACATCAAGCGTGCCAGCTTGCACCTCGAGCTTGGTAAGTTTGCGGTGGCATGAATACTCTCCCTTTGTCAAGTTTCCCGCGCTAATCCGGACATCTTCCTCTCTCTCTCTACAGGCAACAAGGACGCTGCCGCCGATGACTTTGAGCTGGCCATTTCCCACAACAAGGACGATCCCGACATCTACTACCACCGCGCCCAGCTGCACTTCATCCTTGGTGAATTCTCCGAGGCCGCCAAGGACTACCAAAAGTCCATCGACCTCGACCGGTCCTTCATCTACTCCCACATCCAGCTTGGTGTGACTCAGTACAAGATGGGCTCCGTCGCTTCGGCGATGGCCACCTTCCGCCGCACGGTGAAGAACTTCGAGGAGGTCCCGGACGTGTACAACTACTACGGCGAGCTGCTCCTTGACCAGCAAAACTACTCCGAGGCCATTGAGAAGTTTGACAAGGCGGTTGAGATGGAGAAGCTGAGCAAGCCCATGGGAATCAACGTTCTTCCCCTCATCAACAAGGCTCTGGCCCTGTTCCAGTGGAAGCAAGACTTCCAAGAGGCCGAGAACCTCTGTCAAAAGGCACTTATCAGTGAGTTTTCTCGATGCCCTCGCAGCTTCCTTCTTAGAATTTCTGGACATTCATACTGACCCTCCATTTTTCCAGTCGATCCCGAGTGTGACATTGCCGTCGGCACCATGGCTCAGCTGCTGTTGCAGCAGGGCAAGGTCTCGCAGGCGCTCAAGTACTTTGAGCGGGCTGCTGAGCTTGCTCGCACCGAGGCCGAGATTGTCAATGCTATCTCCTACGCCGAGGCCACCCGTACTCAACTGGAGGTTCAAGAGAAGTATCCCCAGCTGGCCGCTCGTCTCACTGCGATGGGTGCTATGGGCGGTGCTCCCCCCGGCATGTAAAGCGGCGGCAGAGCGAGATGGTGTGTTCTTCCTTTGGATATTCCTCGGCCGCCTACTGTGCATTCTTACCTCCACTCCTTCTTCAATTTCTGGCCCCCCTCAATTCCCAGCTCGCTGGGTCTGGATTCGAGTGCTTGTCTTGTTACCTGGCCATTTGATTCCACCCCTGCCCGCCTGTGAGACCTCCTTCGCTCGGCGTTGACGGCTGACAAACGGTCCGGCCGAGTGCTTCTTTTCGTCTCCTTGTATTTAGTACACTCCGTGGCTACGGTCATATTTCTTTGTATCGTTTTCTTGTTTCTCCCCCCACAGATCTGACGGGGGTTTCATCCTCATTTTTTTTCTATTTGTCTAGATGTTCTGCTTACGAGGGAGCGGAGCGGCGGGCAGTGCACCTTTCAGGTCGTGAGAATGTGAAGGGGTCGGGATGGGTAGCCATGGGCTTACGGGTTATATGTTTGTATCCGGTTGATTAGGTATCTGTTGCGAGTAATATGTGTACCATAGACGGTGAATCTGATCTCTTGTTGAAGTGCGATTTTGATGCTCTGTGTGTGGTGTGCGATGCTTCTGATCCCCTGAAGGTTAAATCGTATCAGTCTTGCTTTGGCCTCTCTCGCACATTTGAGGACTCGCGGTCTTTCAGCATCCTGCAGTCGATGCCGAGCAAGGGGGTGAATCCTAGAATAGAATCTGGTCGGAGGATGTGGGATGGTGCGCGTGGGTTGCCTTTGACACCCGGTCATCCAAAGAGAATATTGATCCACTCGGAACAGACCATTTCATTCCAAGTGTGCCTCTCGCTTTTTCTTCCGACCATCGTTTTTGTCGTTTCATCCCTCCAGTGACGTCTCCGTCGAGTCTTGAAGACCTCTGCTTACGACCGAAGTAGTCTTGCGACGATGTGGAGCCCCGAAGATGAACTGCCGGATGAGGGACCACCTCAGAATCCGGGGCCGACTCCACTGGGCTGAGTGACGGCGGCCCAAGCGCGAGGCGATAAGTGATAAGCCCCGATAAGGACTTGCAGCATGACGATTGTAGTTCAGTACGGAGGATGTATCTGTCCTGTCCTGCTGTCAGATCAAAGTCTCCAATCGGCGATGGAGATGGCGACACTGGGTAACCATCAGCAGCGGCTGAGAAAGACCACCGCGGTAAGTGGACTTGGGACCCAAAGCCAACCTGATCAGACCACATCTAGATCGTTTCAATATGACGGCGCTGTCGATTACGGTGGGTACCGGTACCCCTTCGCACGATAAGCAGCCAGCCAGACAGCTGCCCCACCTAACCAAACAATGACCGACATCGACGTGCGCCTGGCGTACTGGTACTTGGAGCAGCGGTTGTGTGGGTGTACTTCCATATCTTGTCCGCCGCCCTGAGATGACAACCAGGACCAGCGGACCTTCGGTCTTATTCTGATCCGTTGGCGATCCATCCAGCCGTCACTGGCACTTCTCCTTGTGCCGGATCCGAAAGCCCGGAGTCTCTCTTTCTCTTCTGCTCTCTCAACACGACCACAGAATAGGTTGGTCTTTGGTTTCTAGACTCTTCATGATCAGGGTCTTTTGATCGTTCTTGTGTTCGACTCGGCGACATTCCAGTGGTTCCGTGCTGGCTGGTCCAGGGATTCTTCAGCTCGGTTCCCTTCCCTCAAACGCACCTGTGAAGTCTTGACTGTTCAGTCTGGTCCCGAAGTCATCATCATTTGCGATCTACCCCTCTTCCCTTCGCTCATCCATCTATCCTCCCCACCCCCCTCTCCCTCCCACCTTCCACAACTATTCACATCTCCTTGCGATCCTCCCGCTTGGAGAATCAGAAGTAAGAAGAACGCCCTGATCTCACCTCTTCCTGTGTTTGACGGTAAGTTCCTGTAACTGCACCTGCCCGTTTGGCTGACGAGGCCCCTGCGACGGCCGCTGCCTAACATTCTCACCGACTGACTGCCCTCTCACTTGCCTTCTGTTTCTTCCTTTTTGCTTCACTTGGACTAGCAGTTGAGTTTTCTAACAGCTCTGCCGCGGATAGTCGACTCGTCGGAACTCCACGGCCTTGTCGTCGTTCTCCCCATCTATACCACCCAGTGGTTTCTGCAGCAACGATCTGTCGTCGGCCATCATGTCCGAGGCTCAAGGTACACTTTGTCGTGCAAGAGAACGACTCCTTCCCCCCTCTCCTCTCCGTCCTTCATGTTCCAAGCTAACAGGTGCCTGTGATCAGCATCAGTTGTTCTACGCCTACTAGGCCCTCGGGTGGATGACACTCCCTTGACTCGGACTTTCACACTTTCTAGCTCCAACCCTTCCATCGAAATCGGCCGCTCCTCCAAACGTGAGGGTAAGCGACGGACACCGGCCCCGGACAATGGATGGTTCGACTCGAGGGTGATGTCTCGTGATCATGCGGAGGTCGCCTTGGACAGTGTCGTAGAGGTATCACTTCATGCCCAGTTGCATAATCTGATATCTACGTTGAAAGGATTTGGCTGAGACGGGTTCTCTCCCACCCCACAGAAGTCGATTGTTCTCCGTGATTGTGGCTCTACCCACGGGACCTGGTTGAATGGTTTCAGATTGTCCTCCGAAAGAGATAGCCCTTTGCTGAGTGGGGACGTTTTACGATTTGGAACTGATGTAGACCGGGGTGATGGTACGCCATGATGCTCCCCCGTGAGGCGGGTTTCCGAACATAACCGGCTGACGCTTCTTGCAGAACATTTTCCGGCCTTGAGTGTCTGCTTCGACGTGACCTGGTCTCTGTCTTCAAATGATTCTGACAGTGACCAGCTGGAGACAGAAGAAGTGAAGGAAGATGAGATTCTGGAGTTCCAACACATCAAGCCGGAGCCGCCGGTACTGTCGATGTCTGCTCCTCCATCCGCCAACACTTTCTGTGTTCCGGAGGCGGAGGATGAGGATGACGACGACGACGAAGAAGAAGACGATGATGATGACGATGATGAAGAACAAGGGAATGAAAATGGTGAACGAGAGGACGGCAACATTGGAGGAACCTCCTGCTTCGTTGTGAGAGACAATGACAAATTCGCGCTTTCAAACATTCGCAATCTGGAGGGTTCCCAAACTCTGCACATGGATGGCAATGCTCCGAGATCCGAGTCACTGGACCCAACCCCCCAGGAAGAACGCCCAATGAAAGTGTTCGTCGAGGAGCTTTTCGGAGGACAAGGAGCACGGCCAAACGACAAGGAAAGCTTGGAGGCTCAACCAGGCACCGCTTGTCCCCGCGAGCTCACCGAAGACCGAGTCGGAAAAAATGGTCTTCAAATTGACGAGTCGTGCTTGATCGATTACTCGGAAGACGAACATGACGAATTCGCTCCCGACTTCACGGATGGAGATTCAGTGCGTTCGTACACCCGATCCGGCTCGATGTGTCCGGGAAGTAGATCAGATTACGACTACAACTACAGAGCGCCCTCGCCGATCAAATTCGCGCAACGTGAGGATGTCGGCTCGCACTCGAACTCCAAGAGAAAAAAGTCGCACTTGCTCGATTACTCGGCAGATGAATTTTCATCTGACGAGGATTCAGTTGTAGATTCCGACGACCAATCTTCAGTGGATCAAGGGGATGAGGGTCCGGACTGCATTGACCCAACTGTTTTGACTCGGGATGCAAGCACAGCCCCCCACGCCCCTGATCAAGTCCCTCACATTTCCTCTTCCGGCGGCCTGGTTGTGTCGCCATGCATCGAGCCCTATCGCACCGGTCAGGTGAAGCCGCCATGGACAGATGTATTGCCGCCACCTGTGACGTTTCCCCTAACTCCCGTGACCCCCAAGCTCAACATCAAACGGGAAGATGATGATGAACCGAAACATCTTGAAAGTCTTCGCATACATGATTTACAGACTGCGTACCGGGATGGACCCTTCGCCAGGGTGCACCAAGCACCGATGAAGAAAGCTTCCGCAGATGAGACTGCCATTGCTGAATGCTTTTGCTCGCGTTCTCAGAAACGCAAGGCCTCCGAGATGGCAGTGGCGGACGATCAAGATGTTAATACAATGATGTCGTCAGTCGGGCAGCAGGACTTGGATCTACGCTCTCGGTCCTTGGCGGCCGAAGCGATTAGCTCTGCTCTATCGGAGGGCAGTGCAAGCCCGCCTCCCTCGAAACGGGCCAAAGCTCACCATGACTCATCATCACACCATATTGGTGCCTATGCTGCGACTGCTGTCATTAGTGCCATGCTCGGTGGGCTGGGCACCATCGCCCTCCTCGCTTCGCTGCCTGCGGAGTACTTCCAGTAGATCTCACAGGCGAGTGATCATCTCCAAGCGGCAAGTTGGTCTATTTCTTGTCGGGCTTCTTGACCTGTCTTTTCCTTTTCATCACGTATCTTTGCTTATTCGGCTTGGTCCGTTGTCTGAGACAGCGCTGGGGTGCAGACTCGAAGAACAGGCCTCACAGGACAACCTGGCGTTCGAAGGGGGTGGAGTTCACCTGGCGCGTTGGTTCAATGGCTCATTTTGAGTTCTTATAGTTCACTTTTTATTTCTTATGCTCTTGGGTCCGATCGCTTGCCCGTTGTGCGTTGTCTTTCCACTTATGTTCGTGTTCTTGGTGTGGTCTTTTGCTTCTGTCCTAGCTCACAATATCTTCCCTGGGATTATTCTTTTTGGATTTCTGATCCTTACGCTGGCGATAAAGATCCTTCAGAATGAACTAAATCTCCTATCCACATCAAACTCTGATTCAATTCAATATCTAGGTTTCCGAGGGTTGTTCAGAAGAGTTACGCTAGCCTAAAGGCTTCTTCCCTGCCTACGTAACGCCCCCAAGATAGGCGAGCCTTGATGGTTTGTAGGTCGAGAGACCTTCATTCAACTGTCGACAGCTAGATGATCTTTTTTTTGACGAGGGCAAACGTGTCCCATCTCGTATTAAGATGGATCTTATCCAATGAAAAGCATTATCATGAAGAAAGCTTGGAACATATTGATATCCATATTCGACCCGCTTCTTAAAGCAGCTTCTCAACACGAGCACGCATCATCGGCCCAAAGAAATACAAAGGCAACGCCAAAAAAATACACGCCCACTGGATGCCCGCAAACTCATAAAACATCTTATCGATCCCTTCCCGAGCCAACCACGCATACGCGCCCTTTGTCAATCCAAAAGCAACTACATTTTTCGAAGCGTTGACCAAGACAAGAGCCTCCCCACTGACACGCGGATAGGCGTCGACCACATAAGATAGCATCACCGAGGGGACCAAAGTCAGCCCTGCGGCGGAAATAGCCTGACCGACGGCAGGTTTCACGTAATTGTCCTGGCGGGCAAAGGTGTATCCGAATATGACGAGACCGATGGGACAAACGAGGAAGGGGAAGATGAGTGCGGGGAGACGGTGCTCGGGCTTGTGGATGTTGTTATTGCGTTTACGCATCCAGCGGGAGAGAAGGTCGGTTAAGGGGCCGGCGATGGGCCAGGCAACGACAACTCCGACGAAGCTGCTGAGCATGAAGAGGCCGAGGTGAGCGGCGGTGAAGAGATAGGGGGGTGGGGAGAGTAAGGCGGGGAGGATAGTTGACATGGTGACGATGCTGCGTGATTTATCAGAGTGTCAGTGAGTTGAGATGGGCTTGCTGTGGGGGGGGGGAGGAGGGGGGGGGAAGAGGGGTTCTTGGTTTGCAGTGAGGTTGACGTACCCGCCGAGAATGACGCCGTACATGATTGAGGCGATCAGGACACCGGGGACAAGTAGTAGAGGAGCCGGGAGGACGAGGAGGTAGAGAAAGTGTTTGAAGACACCATTTTCCTTTGCTTCCGCGGTGATTCCCATCGTGAAGAGTCCCCTGAAGTAGACGCCGTAATCCATTTTTGCCCGGTCGCCGACCTGAGACTGACTCTGAATATGCTCGAGTTGGCTCTCTGCGTGTTTCTCTGATCCTTCGTTGGTTTCTTGGAATTCTTCGTCCTCGCGCTCGTAGATCGTTTCGGGAAGCATGAAGAAAGTGGTGACGAGGTTGACCGCGGCAAGTATAGCGCAGAGAATGCAAAACCAGCGCCATCCACGCGCCTCGATAAGATAACCCGCAATGACGGGGCCGATCTGGGAACCGCCAGATAGAAAGGCTGCATATGCTGCCATGGCGCTGGCGTAGTTGCGCTCGAAGAAGAGGTCTGCCAGGGGGGATGAGCAATCAAGCCCTGGATGATATATGGTTCATTCTCAGAACAAAAAGGGACTTACCTGCGAGGATGCTAGGTCCTAGAGACTCAATACCGCCGTAGCCTTGGGAGAAAGGGTCATTATAAGCGCTTGGGGAATTGAGGGAAAGACATGGCTTGTATTCGGAGGGATCTCACCAAAGCTGGCAAAGACTCGAGCCGCGAGCAGACTGTCATAGGTCTGCGCAACACAGCTCCAGATCAGACCACACAGAAACATGACCATGGTGAACAGTACAACGGGCCGTTTTCCAAAGCAGAGGGCCAGTGGCATCCAGAGAAGATTGGCAAGACCCATGGCTAGCACTGGGTAAGATACAAGGGCTGATAGTTTGTCGTTGTTGGCGTGGAAGTACATCCCAAGGGACTCGAATCCGGTTGTGATACCAGACTATCGATGTCGAGACTTCTCTCAGCATTGATTGCGCTGAACTCATCAAAAAGGTGTTGCAACTTACTGCATACATGTTGCCCATAAAGACATAGACGTTGACGGTGAGTAGGGCTGCATACCGCACTCGTTGCGGCAGAAGCTGGTTCGAATTAGCTATAGCTTGCCCAGGCTGTTGCAGACCCTCACAAGAGGTAGAGAGCTCACCCTTGGATCCACGGCAGCCATGCCACGCTGTATGATAGCTTTGCCCTAGAATATGGTCTGGTGTCTATCAGGCAATCTGCTAGAGCCAAGAGCCCCTTTCAGAGATATGCGGGGGATAGTCTGGGGAAGTGAACTGGGGAAATGGAACTTTTCCTGGGGAACGAGGAAAATTATGGGGACGACTCACGCCATATAAGCACTCGACCCAACCTACCATCTACATAGTCGGCCCTAACAAATCATGGGGAGTGCACATCAGAGAGGGCGTTAACCGACGCCCTTTGCAAGCGGCACTTCTTGGGGCCCCTTTCCCCGGAATATGAAGTGGGGAGCGAATCAGATCCGCCGGAATTGAACTACCCCAGCATGATCAACTAGAGCTTCGTAAGACGATTCGGGATATCCGTGGAGGAGATTTGGGGAGTTCGGGATGCGGATCGGGTCCGCATCGCTTCCGAACGCCACTTGGCAGCGATTGTCTGGACTAAAGTAAGTGAATGAGCCATTAAACGAGTGAAGATGCTTCCTCGACTTACAGGACCTAGGAGGGGTGAAAAATCTGCTAACCTTGATCCTGGCCTCTCCAGTCCATTTTCTAGCCGATCATGCTCCAAATCTCGAAGAAGCGTGGATGAAGTGAAGGGAGGGGATGCTGCTTTTTTCCAAGGAGTATTGAAAGCTTCGCAAGCAATCCGTAGATCCTGATTTGATGAAGACCCCTCCACCCATCTCTGACTTCACTCTTAGCGATCAGTGGCAACCCGAGCGCCCACTCTCAAAGCAGTTGGAGAGCTTGGACGCTGCTGCATATATTCTGCGTTCTTCAGATAGACCGAGTTGTTACTGTATTTCATCAGCAGAGAACATGCAAGACAAGATTCTGGGTCTGTGTCTTTCCGTTCTTCCCATCACTTTGTCAGTCCATTTTGCGGAGAGAGGTGTGGGTCAACTTGGGTCGTCTCCGGAAGCAGTCCAACACAATGGGCCAAAGCGTACCGTCCCTGTCATGAAAGGTCTTAGGAGACGGTTCATCGAACCTGAAGATCTTTATCTTTTTGAAGCAACCATAGAAAACCCCAACACTCAAGGACTTGTAATCGGCTCAACCGAGAAATCTGCCAGTTCTCGCATTCTCAATGAACCCATCTTCAGAAGGTGCAAGCTACTGAGGCTGGAATTTCCGAAAGTCGGCAATCCCGAGCGTGGAACGTTTGCCGCTGGAGCATCTGACGGCTGCGGTGGATCTTTCAAGAACAAGATCACAAGCTGACGGTGATATCTGGAACCGGTGAACGAATATTCCTTCCGAATATCTCGTGGAATATACAACTTCTCGTATTAATTGATTTCTGCAGTCGCTGAGAGGAGCAAGCATCTCAGAGCTCAAGGGATTCTTCAACAATCTCAACACAATCGGTCGGACATGGTAAGAGAGACCTGCCCCAGAGTCCTTTGGAAAAGACTCGTCTTTTTCTGTGCTTCTCGCCTTGGCCAACAAATTGACCGAGACGCGACACAGATTTCTCAAGAGGCCCATCTTCGGGTGGTCATCGTTGGAGCTGGCCTCAGTGGCATCGCAGCGGCCATTTCAACTGCCCTTTCGGGCCACTCGGTGCAAGTGATTGAACAAGCAGCGGAGCTGGCAGAAGTGGGCGCAGGCCTGCAGATCACTCCAAATGCGTCCCGCCTTTTGAAGCATTGGCAATTGCGTGACTCGCTGTGGGCTGCCGCCGCCGAACCGACAAAGTTGACCGTGCATCGATATTCGGGTGAGATCTTGGCCCACGACGACGCCTTTGACAAGGGAATTCGCGCCAAGTATAATGCCCCCTTTGTCGATCTACACCGAGTGGATCTGCAGCAAGCGCTATTTGAGCGAGCTAAGGAGCTGGGAGTAAGCTTCCATTTGGGCGAGAGGATTGCTCGAATTGATTTTGAGACCACCACCGTTCACTCGGAAAGAGGTGGTGAATTCACGGGAGATTTGATCGTCGCGGCGGATGGCCTGTGGTCACGTTGTCGCGAGGCTTTGATAGGTCAGAAGGACGAGCCTCTTCCGACGGGAGATTTGGCATATCGCATCGTTTTGTCTGCGGATCAGATCCAAGACCTGGAGCTCAAGGCTCTTGTGGAAAATCCCGAAGTTCACTTCTGGATTGGGCCCGGTGCTCATGCGGTTGGATACTCGGTGCGAGGCGGGAAAATGTATAACATCGTTCTGCTTGTTCCGGATAACCTTCCACCAGGTATTTCACGACAGGCTGGCTCGGTTGATGAGATGAAACAGCTTTTTGCGGGTTGGGATCCAATGTATGGCTTGACTGCATTATTCTTTGATCAGACCACTTCCGCTGCTGACTATTCTCCCATGCAGCCTCAACAGATTTCTGGACTGCGTGACAAGCGGGAAAATCGACAAGTGGAAGCTCATGCACCGTAAGCCAAGCCATCCTATAACATGAGCCCATACTGAAATATGAAAATAGACGGCGAGATGGAAAAATGGGTTAGTGACCAGTCCAATCTGGTTTTCATGTGAGTCTTCAACATGACTTGAGGTTTCCCACCTCCCAGGTTCACTAAACAGCTTTGGTGCTTCTCAATTAGCGGCGACTCGTGTCATCCCATGCTCCCGTATCTGGCTCAGGGAGCAAACTCTTCCCTGGAAGATGGTGCCGTTCTTGGTCTTTTGCTGGGGCGAATGACCGACAAAGCCCAGCTTCCGCATATTCTCCGTCTGTATGAAAGACTTCGCAAGTCCAGAGGGGAGGCCATTGTCCGAGAAACTTTCAAACAGGTAAGGTGACAGTGGAAGTTTGGTTCATGGAGAGGATAGATCTTCTCTTCCCTAGTCAGAAGGGCTTACAAGATACTGATTCTGTGCTCGCAGAGACACGACTTTCACATGGAGGACGGAGAAGAGCAAGTGCGGCGTGATGAAATATTCCGCTCGCAGCTTGGAAAGGAGATCAAAGGAGCATTTCCCAGTCGATGGTGAGTAAATTCCTAGTGGTTGATCCAGGATGCAGGATTTTGTAGCTGATGCTGTCTTTGCAGGACGTGTCCGGAGGTTCAGCCGTGGCTGTACGGCTATGATGCCCTTGAGGAGGTGGAAAAGGCCGTCTTGGAACATACACATCTCTTTTCTCGACCTGGCAAGTCTCGCTCCTCTTCATGTGTCATATTATGAATCATTCAATGTTCGCCCTTGATGGATGCAGGGGAATAACCCCTGTAGGGAAGATCAGCCAAGATATTTCAAGAGTACGATTTGTGCCCGGTAGGATGGTGACCACGAAGTACAGTAGTTTCCTTCCCCCAAAACTACAATTTTACTCGATATACTACCTCATTCTGTACATTAGAAGTAAGAAGACAGAGAAGTAATCAGATCAGGTCTGCCCTGGACTTTCTCAGAGGTCATTTGCCTATTTGTTAAATGCCTTCAACAAAGGAAATAGCTCGGCTTTGGGACCTAAGATGGGGACAAAGTCCTTGCCCTCACAGAGCTCCATGGCTTTGCGATACGCCGGTCGCTCGCCAATACGCTTCAAGTATGCCAGAACACTCGCGTGGTTCTTCGTGTCGAACTCCACGGGACAAAAGCCTCTCATTGTAGTCAAAGTGAACACCGTCATAACATCTGCCGCCGTCAGCTTGTCGCCGGCCAGATAAGCTCCTGTCTCTGCGAGCCTGTTCTCCACCATGGAGAGGAGATGTTCCCATTTCTTCGCGTTCATTGCCACGGTCGGCGAGTTGGGATCCGCGCCGGACATTCGGGAAGAGAACAAGCGCAACATGGCTGGCTGGAGGGACCCGTTGGCAAAGTGGTACCATTCGAGATAGCTCGGGTACGCGACACCATCTTGTGGGGTCTGTGCAAGCTGGCCTTTTCCGTGTACCGCGATGATGTAGTCGACAATAGCGCCCGATTCCGCGAGCACTACGCGAGATTGAGTGACGGGAGACGGGTCATCTTCCATGACCGGAGCCGTACCGGCGGGATGAAGATCTTTAATAGATTTGGGAGCAAAAAGAGGGTCCCTCTTGTGATGAACCAATTTGTAGTCCAGTCCAAGTTCTTCAGCGAGCCAAATGATGCGCTCGGACTGGGAAAGACCCATATGATGGAGGGTGAGCGGCATTCTGTCGCGCAAGAGTCAAAAACAAAAAGAAATCGGACGGATTGCTGGAATTGAGTGATGCGCGTGTTGTTTACTGCGAGCAGAGAGCAGATACCTTGTAGGTGCGAGCCTCAGGGAGGATGAAACTGTGTAAATGGAAGTTTCACAATTTACGGGCTTCAACGACTATATATGTCCCGCATGCGCAAGCCGAGGTCGAGCCCATGGGCAATATCCGACTTGAGAAATGGCTGCAGGCAGTGACGTAAATTGATTTAGGCACTATTCCTTAGGGCCACACTTTGTCCCCGCGCGATGCCGAGAAAGAGCTGTGGGCCGATGATCTTACAAGTCGGCCGTGCTGGCAGGGTCTTTTGTGGTACGCAAAGATAGCGGGGGGAGGCTCAAAACACACAGTGGAGACCGCGCGTCCTCACCGTTTTCTCACGTGGGAAGACCAGAGCAACTCCTGGGCGCAGCCTCACCTGTGCGGTCCCAAAGAACCGCCTCGATAGAATCTTTGATTTCAAGATTCGGTTTATGGATTTCAAGGACTGCTTTTTAGTGACACTAGTCAATCTCCATCAAGCATAGGCAGGCCGCCAATGTCATCAAAAAGCCGAGCGATTCCTTCGAAGGAGTAGTCAGGAAAACCGAATCCGTAGGCCCACTCCGGAATTTCAAAGCTTGTGGTCTGAGTTGGACCAGTACCTTGTCCGGTTTCCAGAGGAACGGCGGGCTCCCCGGTGGAAGCACCGGCTACGGACGCGGCTGGTTGCTGGCCGGAGGCGCGGAAGTCGCGGAGGTACTGTCGGATGATCTCCACCGATTTGCGAGCGACCACCGATTCATCCATCGATTCGAGTATTTCCACTCCAGTCTCAACGGATCGCAAAAGAGGAATAGTCTCGGCACACATGCCCAATTTCGACATGGGAAGGAGGAGGGTAGATGTGGCGAACATAACATAAGTGGTGTTGTACCACCTAGGGGAGGTCGCAACACATTAGCGTTGGGGATGGCACGAACAACTGGAAGAATGCGCTTACCAGCATCGGAAGAATGTGTGAACTCGATAGATATCATAGATGACTTCAATCGTCTTCATGGCTGCATCCAAACACTTAGAGATGGTCTCCTCCAGTTCATTCGGAGGATGCCGCAGTTTGCGGGTGAAATGACTGAGAAATGGGCGGAACAACAGCATTTTTACGTTGTAGTATCCTAATAAAAAAACCGAGATGCGTCAGTTGTCCCGCATATACCGAGGGTGCCAGGATCTCTCTCACTTATTCCTAATACCAGACGCTGCCTCCTCGCCCACTTTGGGTCACGAAGCGCCGGGCGTGAAGCCCTATTTGGGTCGATATCTGGTTTGATTCGGTCAGGCAGCCTTGCTAGCCAGCGATCCATCTCCGCCTCGATCTGAAGGGCGGTGTGAAGCTTCTCTTGAAGCGTAATGCGAGAGTGATAGATCTGGACAGATACGCGACGTATGATTTGGGCAAAATCGACCATCCAGGAAATGATCGCATATTCAGAGTCGTCCCGGTCGGGGAAAGCCCGATTGTGATATTCGTCCATGCCAAGTGTGTCTGGCCGTCCGACCGAAAAGCTCAGTTCGCTAGGACACGGTCAGCTCACTTGACGCTTTCCAACTTATGCCTAGGGATACTTTTTTGGAACAGCTGTCTTTCGTACATTTCTAGCGAGAATATGCCCCTGTACGCCGAAGAGCGTTAGTCTCCAATATCAGAAAGTCTGATCAAGCGATCGACTCACCACCAAGTTTTCGAAATCCAGTTCGATCGTGGATCCTTGGGGCACTCGACTTCACGATTGAACCCTGCTGAGAGACAGGTGCGAACTGCAAGACCCAAATACATATACGCCACTGCAGCACGTCAGAATTCTCGCAATTTTGCAATTTTGCACGACCCCGGCTCTGTGCGTGATATTTCACTTACAATTTGGATTCAGCTCATTTTGACAAATCTTAGCCTTCAAAATGTCAGCTTGGGTTTCCCTAGAATAGGAGTGTCATCCTGTACCATCATGTAGAGACACTGCACGGTTTCAAGGTCATTTGAGAATCGAAGATGGTTGAGATACGCCTGCGCTTCACCAAACAATTTTCGACTCCATTCAAACCGGCCCAGACCAGCCAGCTTATCTTCGTCCCAAACGCGTACCAGCGCGCCAAAGGATAGAACACTCAAGTAAAGAGCAATGAAACTAGGTTCGTGCGCTTGTGTTCGGTTGAACCAAAGATCATTTGCACGAAGCAGAAAAGACTCCTTGTCGATGAAAGGATGAATGAAATGAATGTTTTCAAAATATCCGTTCATGAAGACGTAAGCCACGTCGAAGTAATAGTTGTGCTGATCAATTGCAGTGACTATCCCCGTAGAACATGACGGAGAGAAGCTTGGGTTGTGTAGCGTAGAGATCAGTGAGAAGTTCGCCACTCGAGGGGAGGGATCCTCATAGCTCCTGGGCTCCTTGGCCTTTTTCAGATGACCAAGTATTGCAGCAGAAGAAGTACTGCCATAAAACTCGATTCCGTTGGTATGATGGTTCAACTCCTTGATTTCGTCATCAGCGCTCTCCGCCGAATCTTCATGTGTCGTCGCTACAGGCAGCCTGGCTGTCTCTCGAGGCGTTGACCCTGTTTGAGGCAATGAAATTGGCGTATTTTCAAGAACTGTTGGCGCTCGATGCATTCTTCCTAACTGGTCCTGTGATTGTGGAGATGCTGTTTGTATCTGTGCCTCGGCATTGCGCAGCTTTGAGGCCAGCTCCTCCACTCTCTTTTCAAGATCAGCAACATAGCTGAAAAGAAAGAGGTCAGTCCTGGCGTTGCAATGATTGACATGCAGCAAATACCCTGATCAAGGAATCTTGTTTCAAGATTTGCAGACGAGCCCGTGACAAGCGTGGGAGGATGCTTAGCTTACCTAGCGGATCGATTGCTCTCCCGTTCTCGATAGTTGCCTTGATATACGCAATCTAATCGACTCTCTATCCATCTGTTAGCATTTTTGTCCAATTTCCACCCTCGGTGGCTTATCTCAAACCCCACTTTTACAATGTGAACAAGGATATTGCTCGTCGCATTTGTACTTCTTCGTTCTGCAGCGATCGCACGCTTGAGCGGCGCGAGGTCGTTTTGTCCGCTTGGTTGCGGGAGTGTTTACAGCCGGTGGTGACATGCTCTTTTGATGTCGCCTTATTCAAACATCCTGCGTGACTGACCCTGAGATCCGAATACAAGATGGTATGTTGTAATGAGCGTGTGATCGAACAGCCGTGCTTTTGATGAAATGAAAGATGAGATGAATGGCAGTGCTCGGAAATTCCGGACGATCGCACGCTTGGCAATTCGGCGTCCTAGCGCCACGTGATGCTGCCCCCCGCAAAGGATCTCGCTGCGTAGGAATCCGGGGAACCAATCAGGACGTCACCCTCGAACGAGAGCGCCTTTTGCTCTCATGGGGCCAAACGGCCTGGACGGTCTAGCGTACAGACAAGCGTGGCACAAGTTCAGGCTTGGAGGACAGTAAACCGGACTATCTTTTCTTTCCCCTCCCAAAGGTCTGATGGCTGAATTTTAACAATGCTACTACTACCTTGGCAGGTAGCAGGTCAGCATTTCCATTGGCACATGATAATCGGTACAGAGAGGGTTGCTATCGACACATGCACCACTTTGTATCTGATCTCACTAGATTGCCGTCTGGTACACTACAACGATGGTGAAACTATAACTGCCGATTGAGACAAACAGATGAATCCTATTAAGCAACGATATCTGGCTCTGACCAACTATTCTATGTCAACGACGAATGGAGTTTGGATGATAACATACGGGCGTCTTTTAGCGCGATTCCTGCAGTGTAATTTTCAATTCTTGTGCCACTGCCGCAATCCTTGACGCATCATGAGCTGGTGCTTGGTCCGGCAGCACGACTTGATCAATTTGCCCACCGGCCCGATGGATCAGCGACTCAATCCCGTCTCCATCGGCGAAAGAGTGCACCTTCACATATTTGCTCTCAAAGCCGAGCGAGAACGCTTGGCCGGCGGGAATGACAACCGTCTCGCCTTCATGGAAGATCCCTTCTCCGGAACCATTCAGGGTCACCTTCAATTTACCCTCCATCACACAGAAACAGTGATCCACAGACTCAAACGTCATGGGTTGCGAGAACACGGTGTCGCCGTAATCCTTGGACGACTCGATGCTGGAAATCGCACACACTCCGGCGCTCTGTTTGGTCGTCACAAATGGCCGCGACATCACTCCTCCCAACATCCACCGTGGACCTGTGTTGGCACGAAGGAAATATCCCTGATTCCCTTCGGGCAACTTCTCATCCTCCTTGGTCCAGTCGCTCACCTCGGGCGGGACATAGTGCGGCTGGAAGACCACATCGAACTTGCCCTTGGCAGCCATGACCTTGGGGATCAAAAGAGATTTGAGGTCGCGGTCATCGGTCTCGGGGACCAGGATACCCTCAAAGGGCTCCGACACGTAACGGAAGAAATCCACCCAGTCTCCAGGGGTGATGAGGCCCTGTAGCTCGGTATGTGGGCCAACCATTTCAGGATTATGAATCACAGTCTAGAAACGAGAGTTCATCAGCAAAATTTTCGTCTATATATGAATATGTCGGCAGTACAATGTTGAGGAAGAGAAGTGATGGTTGAACTGACGGGAGGAATATATGCAAAGTCTCCAGGCCCCAAGATCCGACATTGAGGGCCGTTCCATAATTTCAAGAAACCTTTGGTCACCAAGAAAACATCATGAGCTTTCTCGTGATAATGGAAGCCAGGTGCATCCGAGACCGTGGCACCGCTCTGAAAGACAGCCATCAGGCCATTGGTTTGTTTGGAAGAAGTCAAGATGCGAAACACGCCTTTGCTGCCAGGAATTGTGATGCGCTCTCCCTCGAGCTGAGGAATGGCGTATGGTACCCGCTGGGCGGGAGGTTGATCGGAAAATGGGAATGCCATTGTGCTTGTTAATGTACGCAAGTTATTCACACAAGAAAGTGTGCGGACTGTGCTTGAGGATGTATGAGAATGACATGCATTATAAACCCCTCCTCGACATTATGGTTGGAGCTGCCGGGCCGACGCAGTACGCCCGTTGCCGACAGCGGGGTATTGACGTTCGGAATTTCCGAGTCTACCGCTTACTCACTGGGGGAGGATCAATCACAGCATACGATTTCCTTTGCAGGGCTTCCCTTGACTCGCGCAGAAACAGATTGGCAATTTCCATCCACGAGACTTAAAGCCTTGGCCCTACTAGTAGTTTAATTGTTGAAGCCCCAGACCAATGGATGCATGCAAAGTTGGCTCGGCAAGTCGAGTGCCGAACTCGGCCGTTGTATTGCTTCTCAAATCGAGATTGCGCTCCTCGCCAGTCGTCGATGCCTGCCAGATCAAATAATCATAGAACTCTCGCCAGATCTATGTCATAGCAGCTCCAATGAGATTATTGTTGGAGAAGCGTTGGACAGAATCAATGGCTTGTGCAGATGGATCCAAAGACATTGGCCGGGCACTCGGAGCTGCTCCCGAGTCCAGAAGGAACTCTTGGCTAAGCAGTCAGTTTCCAATTTGTTTCCAATTCGATTGTTTGACTTGTCATGAAAAAGCATGCCATGTCCATTTTCGTCCCTTGTTCATTTTCTCTTGCTCGTCGCGTCGGTACAGGAACGACCTGATTGTCCCATGCTACTCCTTCCCATGGTGCAAACGTTCTCCGTGGGGTACGTACTACCTATGCGGGACAGAATCTCTTGCATCTCACTTGTCTCCAGATCGCTGTTTGCTACCGATCATGCCCGTTGAATGTCCTCCGTGTTGCACCCAGTTCGGTCGGAAGAAACCTCACCCACAGGCCCCACAAGCGTGGGGATGCCGCGCGAGCAGTTGGTGTGGGGACTCGGACGGTCCGAACTGCAAAGGGACGACGAAATATAACTGAGCACTCAAGTCTTCTTCCAGTAGTCGATAATTTCAGTCTTCGTACCTTCACCTAATAAAGGGTGGGCTCCTCTCCATTAGAGCTCAATCAGCTTAAATGACAAGGTTCTTCTCGGCCATATAAGATACTATCTTCACTCCAAGCATGACACACACAAAGGATGCCGCACTGGAAGAGCCCACGGGCGAGTACCGTCAGTATTTGCCGGACTTGACCCTCCCGCGGTTTCAAACAATGTGCACCCAGGACGCGCATGAATATGCACATGCCTTCAAGACACAAAAGCAGCCGCCATGGCTACATGCTTTGTACATGCACTGGCTGGACCTTCTCCAGGAACCCTTCAAGGGTATCACGAATGACGGTAAGGGAAAAACTTCCGATATGCGCTTTCAGTCCCGTCTTTGGAAATGGATCAAGGCAATACAGACGACTGACGCGATAAATTGCTATCTTCGCCGACGTATAGGCAAAGTGCGCTCCGATCTGTTCCCATTGCAAGATGAGAGTGTGCCCATCGGACAGATTGTCGATGCGACGCAATCATTCTTGACACTTTTAAACAACCAGCAAAAGGAAGCTGTCTGCTATCACATTGATTCGCCGGAATGGCGCACATGGTCCAATCCCGAGTTTCTCCTCTCACACAAGGGCATTCGGCTCGACGAAGTATCATCGTCCATCCGGGATGCTGTGATGAACATTTTGAAATCAACCCTCTCCCCCGAAGGCTACGACAAAGCCGTCAAAGCGATGCGCATCAATCATTTCCTCGGCGAACTGGTCAAATCCCCACGTGTCATGAACGAGTTCTCCTACAACTTTGTCCTCTTCGGTCGACCCTCCACGACCCGTCCCTGGGGCTGGTCCTTTTATGGCCACCATCTCTGTCTGAACATTTTCCTCTACCGAGGTCAAATCATCGCCTCGCCCTGGTTCACAGGCGCCGAACCCAACGAGATCGACGCAGGTCCTTACGCAGGTACTCGCATCTTGCAGAGTGAGGAAAAGCTCGGTCTGGAACTGATGCAATCCCTCTCTACCGAGTTGCAATCCCGTGCGCGCGTATTTGCCCAGATGAAAGACCCAGCCATGCCCCCGGGTCGCTGGAACAAGGATGACCAGCGCCATGTATGCGGCGCATACCGCGACAACCGCGAAGTTCCGTATGAGGGGATTCTCGCTTCCACCTTTGACGCAAAGCAAAAGGAGCTGATGTATGGGATCATCGAGCAGTACTTGTTGTATTTGCCGGCGAAGGCGCGAGCGATGAAATTGGAACAGGTTCGCCAGTACCAGGCCGAAACGTACTTTTGCTGGATTGGCGGCTTCTCCGATGACGACCCGTTTTACTATCGTATTCAGAGTCCCGTGATCTTGATCGAATTCGATCATCACTCGGGCGTATTTTTGAATAACGAGGAGCCGAAGAAGTTCCATATTCACACGTTGCTGCGCACCCCGAACGCGGGTGACTACGGACATGCACTGCGGGTGCAGATTCCCGCCGTCGAGGGCTTGAATGCCAAGGAGATCGTGTGGTAGGTGGGAAGGTCCGGCGACCTGACGGGGAAATAGACTCTACTCCTATGTACCAAGAGCAATTCATGAGATATGTTATGACTGTGTCGAGATCCGGAACCAGTATTGCTTGAATGCTCCGTGTGCTTTGTCTTTTCCAGGTATGAGCTGGCCAGACTCGATCCGTAATATTCCAGGCCGAGGTACCTCCAGTCCACAGCAGCCCACGGTCTCGATATCCTTGCGATCTGAGTCGCCCCGGTGAAAAAAAAAGTCTAACAACGTGGATTGGGTATTGTTGGCCGTGTCCCGGGCAAAAGAATCCAGCGGACCAAACTGATCATGTCAGATCATCGTCTTCCAGAAAATGTATTTGATTATTGACAACAGGCCAAAATTGACTATTGGGCTGCTTATAAAGATCAGGCATGGCAGACATTACAGGCATGAATCGCACAGCAAGCTTGTTGTGAAAATATTCCCAAACGCATGATCAAACGTCCCTCGGAAAGAGAGATAAAATAAAGGGTAGAAAAACCAGGACATCCCAAACGACATCATTATCTTCTTTTGCGCGCAGGCTTTACTTTCAGGTGAAAAAAAAAACGCGAATCTTCAGGAGCAGCTCACCCCTGGTATAACTCGAGATGTGCTCAAATTGATGAGACAACCTCCGTGTATCGTTCACGACCCTCGTGGCATCTTGTCTAGCATCACAAGGTCGCTCTCAAATCGTCGTTGTCCGGGATCAGCTCGTATCCTCCTTCGGACGGCAACACCCGCGCCGCAATCACGATCGCGCCCGCGCAGACCAGACTGAAGCACCAACTGATAGTGCAGAAGATCCAGGATTGGTCAAGACGCCAGCCAACGAAGAATCGATCTTCATTATCGAATAAATATGCCTGTTGAAAGATTACAATGGCGATAATTTAGCGAGTCCGTTGCCTTCGCACCTTCTGCACTGGCGCTCATCCTTCCATCGGGCCAGGATGAATACGGGGGCAGAACTCACCACGAGAGACATGCCGGCGGCTTGAACCACTGCCGAAAGGATAATCAAGAGGCTGAGAATCCGCCATCCATTTTCGCGCAACCGCTTCCCGCCTCCGAGCACGATGATGTACGCGACGATGCTCATGCCCTCAAGCACTACAGCAAAGGACATCAAGAACCCGACCGACCGCCACATGGAGCAGAAATACCGGTCTTCGCCATGGCAGTCTTGGCTTTCAGGGAAAGGCTCGCACGTATTCGTGAGCGAAGAGCAGCGTCGATGAAGGCCGTAGGAGTAATGATGGGAAGGCTACAATGGTCGAGAGGATCAACCGATTAGTTTGGATTTTGACGAGCGGGCTGGCTTGGCAGCAGGGTCCTGCTTTGGACCTGGTGGCATTGGATCATCGTTTCTTACCTTTTCACTGTGATAACTGACCCATCGAGGAATCACGATAGAAGATATAGTCAAGGCAAAAGCTAGGTTGAGTCAATTCGTCAGTCGGTGCTTTTCGCAACTTGGGACCCTGCACGGGCGGCTTTAAAGTGGTTGAAAGGTGGAGCCGTGATGACGGCGCGGGGGTGGTGGGAAAAGAAAGCTCAACTGGCAGGTTCTCACTCACCAGCTAAGAAGAGCACCAAAGTGCCTGAGTAGACGATCGTCTTCGTCAAGAAACCCGTATAGTTTCGGTCGGTGCCCCGGGGCACCAGACGGAAATCCATAACGTGAGACAGGAGGGCGAGGGAGAATAAAGAAGAGGAAATGGGAGTCGAGGAGCGGAGAATGACCCTTCAGCGGATGCTGATGCCGGCGTTGGCGCTAGGCGGCTGGACTTGGATTTGCTGGACTGGGGCCGATGGCGTAGGCCCTCGGGGCAGTTTCTGGTCCGTGCGAGACAAGAAGGTCAGTCCAAGTCAAAGAACGTGAAGCTGGCATTGAATCACACTCCTAGTCGAGGAAGAGACCCGTCAACTGCACAATCGGCCAGGGCACCGCTCAAGCTGCGAATCAGAAATCCTACAAAAACTGATGCGAAATCGAGATCAACGAATGCTGATTGATGGTGGGCCACCCTGGCTTGTAGCCCTGATCCTGAAAAGAACAGATGATGCAGGGTGAACTTTTCCATCCCATCATGGCGGCGGGAGGGAATGTTACAGCGTCTCGTGATCTGGAAGTACCGTACCACTGCATCAATGCAGAGTGCATGTGCATACTAATCATGAGTAGTAGGGGATATGTACCGACATATCTGGTACTCACTGACTATTAGAGTAAGACATACTATGCAGCGGTCATATACTTGTAGCAGGTACCTTCCTCGACCCCGAGCTACGGCTTTTTGTCCTAGGAAAGTCTCTCAACCGATCTGCTACTACCTCGAGGTGGAAGCAATCCGCCCTACCATCTACTCGTGGTCGAGGCCGTCACAGTGTTCATCAAGGTCATTCTTCATGCCGATCATGTAATTCTCTTCCTGCATCCCAACAAAATTATCCGAGTGGAACGTCCGAACCACGATAGGATCAGTCACCGGGAGAAGACTGGCAAGGGATCAGGTGGACTGGTCGTAATCCGCTTAGCGCCTATCCGCAAAACAAGGCAGAAATCACCCGTCGATGGAGCTGCAAGTCCGCCGCCTGCAGGAGGAAGAGAAGAGGGGCGCAAAGACGGCGATGAAAACTCGCCAGTGTACGCGTCTGCGAAGCTTTTTTCTTGGTCTCCAATGAAGGCTCTTGCTACAGGGAGGTACTATATACAGCCGTGGAACACTGTGAATGCAATGCCAGCAGTCGTGGAAAACCAAATCAATAATTCTAGTTGTACCGCGTAAGAATCCCGACGCATTTCACGTCGCTCTTCTCGACTCCTGCAGGTTGAAACGACTCTGCTCAAGCCATGCTGGAGAATCCAGACGAGGGATTTTGAAAATTAGTTAAATTAGGAATGACCGAAACGAAGGGCATCATCATTAAATTATGACACTAAGCAAGAGGTCGCGGACCAGCTAGATAGACGAAAACACATAATGTACAGGCTGGAGACACAGACCTGGCCTGATCAATTGAAAGGGCCGCGACGGGAGACCTCATACCGGAACTGTGGTTGATTTGAGCCGTGACGCCAAGAAGAAAAGGCCCAGCAAAGAAGGCAACGCAGCCAGTCAAGATGCATGGGGAAGCGTCCAAATTTCACATCACTATCGCTTGTTTTTACATTATCATTGCCAAGTCACCTTATTCGGCGCGCTTTTGTTCTAGCAGTGCACGAAAGTCATCATTGCTCTTTTTGGGCGGGACAGCCTCTCCATGGTCGTGGTCGGCAGAGGTATCCATCGTGTCCTTGTCCGAGGAAGCTGGCGTCGAGAGAGGTTGAGACGATGGGCCGGTCACTCGCTTCAAGCCCAGTCCGCCCCGGCGACCACCGCGAGCACCCGGCTGCTGAGGTCGTTTGATGGGGCCTGCGGGCTGAAGGGAATTCTTCGGCTTCGCCGGTTTGATGGAGGTGACCCGGTCTGTTTTCTTCTCGGCTTGCATTTGCTTCATTTCCTCCACACTTCCAATATGAAGGGGGCGTCCAGGCGCAATTTCCTTTCCTTCGAGTGCCAGGGATGCCTTCCCGGCATCGTGCACGTCGACATACTCAACGATCGCGCCTTGATGATCAGGTCGAAGAACAATCTTGACCAGCCGCCCATATGGCTCAACCAAGGCGCGAACACGGGCATCATTGACAGTATCCGGAATATTCATCAAAGCGAGAGTGCGTTCAGCTCGTCCACCGACCGTCTCCACCAACTTGGAATTGCCGCCATTGGCCTCAGGAGGGGGGGACGCTGATGACGCAGGCGCGATTTGCGAAATGATCGTACTGGCCATGCGCTTAGCCCCGGTGTTACCACTAAGGCTCACGGCCAGCTGGCGTCTCCCGAGGGTCTCTTTGTCCATGGGGAGTGCGGCTTCGGCCTCTTCCTGTAAAATTCATCAGCACGGTCCAATCAACCTCTTATGAGATATGTGTGAATTTACCTTGGTAGAGTATGCCACGAAGAAATACCCACGGTGGGAGCCGTCGGCATTGAGTGGCAAGTGCAGATTTTCGATGGATCCAAATTTTGAAAATGCATCCCGAGCATCAGCCTCTCTCAGCTTCCAGTCGAACCCTTTACAGAAGAGTTCGCGACCTTCATGCATAGCTCCGCTCCGCTTCTCTTTCTGAGCCGGGTCGGATATTTTGACCACAAGCTTGTGACCCTTTTCAATCTCCAATCCGTTCAGCTCGGTTGCATGGTGAGCCATGCTAGCTGTGGCGAATTGCACATAGCAGAAGCGACGCTTGGTTTGGAACTTGAGCGAGGGGAAGCGAACATCAACGATGGTGCCATACTTGTGGAAGAGATCGCGTATGACGTTTTCATCTGCAGTGGGGGGGAAGTTGGTCACCCACAATGTAGATCCCGACTCAATGGTCACCTCAATGGTGTTTCCATTGAAAGACTTCTGATCACGCGTCAGAGCTGCCAGAGCTTCGTCCTTGGTCTCAAATTCAATGACGGAGCTGTCGGAATTTCCGTCCGACCCAGGAAGCATTCTCACACCGTTGATAGTGCCGATGTGGCGAAAAAACTGGCGCACGTTATGCTCACTAGTCTCCCGAGGAAGGTTTTTAACCACGACCGTCGAATGTTCCCGATCGCGGACTGGAGGCTCCGTCTCAGCAGCAGGCTGTTCGAAGAGTTCGCCATCCGCACGCGCTTTCTTGTTGGTCGGCTGGCCGTTGGCGTGTCGCTCGTCATCCCGTTTTCGCTTCTCGGAAGAAGACGCGGCTTCGGCGGCAGCGGTAGCCTCCATGTGTTGTTGCTGTTGCTGCTGCTCCAGCTCCAGCTGCTGCTGCTGCTGCCTGCAGCCGCAGCTTCGTGTGCCTCGCGTTCTCGACGAACCGTTGCGGCTCGTAAGGCCTTTCTGGTCTCGATGACAGCAAGCTGCAACTCAAATGCGTCTTCATAATCCTCACAGTGAGCGATGTATGCCTGTGCCAATTTCTCTGGCCAGTCAAGGTCTGCACGCTTGATCGCCTGTTTGAGGACCGCGGTGGCGAAGCTAGGATTGGGGGCCCGTCTCGTCACGTCGACCGTGCCATCGCCTTGGGCACAAATATTGCTCCAGCAAAGGAGCTCCCAGTTGTAATAGGTTAGCCAGAATTCGTAGCTGTTGCCACGCCGCGGTACGAGGTTCTTGAAAGTCTCGCGCGCGTTATCCCAACTGCCACTCTCGCTAAAAAAGCGAATGTAAATGCGCTCCAAGCGGAAATGAGGATCGCCCTGATACGTCCGTCCGTACTTCTTTTCGCCAAGCTCTTGGACACTTTCAATGGCAGACCGAATGCCGACCTCGGCAACATCGAGATCCTCATCTGTGGAGTCAGAAAGGAAGGCCTGCCGCCTGAGGTAGCTACACCACGTCGTGTGCACTTTCAGTACCTCTTCCATGCCGCCAGCATCGAGCAAACCAGTACTTGTCGCCCGGTGCTTGATCCCTGAGGTCTTGGTAAAAGAGTGTCCTTCGCGCTCCGAACTCAGCAAGTACTGAGACCAAAGATTTCCGGACCAGGGACAATGGCGCGTTGCTCGGTCGAGAGTGGCAATTGTAGAGGTAGAAGGATGGCCGTGCATGGATTCGCCGATGAGGAACATGATGTAGTCCTCCCACAAAGACACATCTGTGGGGAATCGAAGGACAGCACGCTGGAAGACAGCATTGACAAGCTCGAAGTGGAATTCGCGCTGTTCACGATCACGGCTCAGCTCCCAGTCAATATACTCCCGGTATAAGTTCCATTCGAGGGCCCTGTCGCCAGACTCCTGCGCCTTGTTCAGTCGGTGCTCAAATTCTTCCCGTGCAGCATAAAATTTCTTTGAAGTCGATGCTTGGGCAACCGTTTCCGACATGATCTCCTCGTAGCTTGGTTCAAAGTAGGTGGAGATAAATCCGGAGAAGCTCTGGAAGGTTTGATCCCATGTAGCATGGGGTGTCTGCAGTCGCATTTCGTACAAACTGCGCAGATGATTGATCTTTTCTTGGGACGGAGATCTGTTAATATCTTGCCCCAAGAGATCTAAAAATCGATCCCACACAAGGTGACTATTATTGATGCGCCACAGCGTTGCCTCTGCTGCTCGCTGCCATACGTCTAGTACCGTTTGCCATGTGAACACTTCCCGCCCAACAGCGCGGTCTTCATCGGTCCACTGACCAGCACTCTGCTCTCCGTTTGCAGCGTTGAACAAATACAGGACCCATTCTCCGTAAATGTGCCAAAGTTTAGTGCAGCCAAATTCTTCCTCGACCGATCGCTGGCACAGCTCCATCACAGAGGTCCGTTCATCGACTGTGTTGGCAAGCATACTTTCATCTTGAATCCATTCGGCCCAGAGATCCTCTCCCATAGCAAAGAGCTTATCCATTTCCTCGCGAGCGGTTCTCAAGTCTTTTAGGAGATCGTACTGTCGCGGATCACCATGTATCTCGGGATTATTAGGTGGGTAAACATGGTTGACAAATCCCGCATGCAGCAGACCAATGAATTTGACATGCGCTTCGTAGGTGTGGGGGTTTTCTTGAATCTTGTTGAATAACTCTGTGGCTAATAGCTGGGAATCGGGATCCAGAGATGTTTCGACGTAGTTCCTTTGGGCGGTCTCTCTGGGACCATCCGCCATTGCCAGGTCGAAAGAGAAGCGGGGAGTCGGGGTGTTATGATTGATCTGGTTGACATGGGGGTGGATCGTGGATGGAGAGAGCTGGCTCTGATGAAAGTCTGCGGCTCTCATCATGTTCGCCGGATTCCGACGGCCCGCACGCTGGGATTGCTGGGTATTTCGCGCACGGGATTGCTTCTTGTGAGTCTGTTGACGTTGCTGAGGTTGGTGATGTTGCATAGACGCCAGATCTGCCAACGTATCCATCCCGGTGGGCAACTGCCTCGAAGGCGCCGTATCGGTAGCTGACGAAGCCCCATTCCCAGCAGCGCCCACGGTCAGACCTGGACTATTGACGGAGCTGGTGGTGTCGGACAGTCCATTGGAAACAAGAACTTGATTCACAAGCGGGGAAGAAGTCTTGTTTTTCCTACCAGGACCTGAACGCGCACGGTGAACTGATTTGTGAGACGGTCCTGCGGCCGGGATCGATGCGCCCGATGGTGAAGAACCGGCGCTGGGCGCCGGTGCGGAAGACTTCGAATTCGAATCGTGGGAGAGCAAGGAATTGATATCCATGATGGGCCTACTCGAGGTGGGGGTATCCACGAATACTGTTGGTAATGGAAAGAACTGGAATCAAAATCGCAAGAAATGTCTTCGAGAGGAAAGACTTTTCAAGCGTTGCGAGAACTGGGAGGGGCCAAATAAGGTATCCTCTTAAAACGATTCAAGCAGCATTTCCATTCCTTCACTGGCAGCGGCTTGCTAGATTTAAGTCCTGGCTCGTTGGGCAGATGACCAAAGCCGAGGATGAACCTTTCTGTGGGCGCAGCTCTCCTGCGCAGGATGTGCGAGGCTCAAGCTGCTGGGATACTTGGAAAGTATCGTTGTGAAGCAGATTCAACGGCCGCGCCACAAGTAAAGAGTGCTGGTCCGGGCGAGTAAGGTGGTCGTGAGGGCGCGGTGACTCGACAAATAGGTTCTACCGAAGGAAAGTGACACGAGACCCTAGTCCACTAAAAGTATTGGGACTCGGATGCAAACCGAAAATCCTTCGCACGAAGAACGCCGGAGGGTGGAATGGAAGGGAGAGCAGAGGGCGGAGAAACGGACGGTTGCCGACTAGTGTCAGTGCAGAGAGGAAGGAGGAGAGGGTGGAAGGGCCTGAACGAGGAAGGATGAGGCGAGTGGATCTCTGGTTTTGTGGAGATGACGGTATGGGAGCAACATTCAAGAGCACAAGGGCCCAAAAAAGGATGAAGGAGCTCTGAGCTGGGTCTGCGAACGCGATCTAGTCATGCGCACCTACCGCCGTCACCAAGTTTCTTGAATCTCGAACAATCCGCCTTCCTGGTCTGAGATGCCGACGCATTATCTATTTCTTGTCGATCCCGTCGCGACTACCCTGCGCTTTTTGAGGGCCTGAGGCAAGTACGGTCGGCGGCTAGAGCCAGCCACGCATTCACCGAAGCTGACCTTTTTTTCCCGCACGCCGACACCAACTCCGACATCCATTGAGACCAGTATTTCATACCATGGCCACAATGGGTGCTGTATCACCTTACGGGCAGTTGGCTCGGAGCGGTATGGCTCTCCCGTGTTCTGACTGATCTGTGTTCTTCAAAAGTCCCGGAAGTCCATGATACTAACAGTGTGCTCAGCAGCCCGATCCCATGTCTTGTACGCGCCCCGACGAACCTTCACCTCGACAGTTGTCTGCCAGGCACAAAACGACAATGGCAATCCCCCTTCAAACAAAAAGAAGTCCGGCTTTTTCTCATCCGTGAAAGACTGGGTTCTCGGTGAATCTAAACCCAAGGCCGCTTTCACACCAATGGCTCCGAAGCGCGAGGAAGGAGGACTCGGTGCCAGCTCCATTTTTGCCGATGACGTTGGCCAAACCTCAGGTCCCAAACCCAGCAAGCAGAAGAAGCAGTTGCAAGAGCAGCAACCAGGACAGGAGGAGGAGGGCCCTGCCTTTGGAAATGCGCAACAAGAATCGCATGCAGCTCGCCCTGAATCCCAACCCTCAAGCTCAATTGCGGTGGGAGAAGAAGATCATTACCTCGCAAATTCGCAAACGCGGCCGTGTCTCGAAGGAAATTCAAATTAAGCGGACTGAGCGTGAATCCATGTCCAAGTCACACTGGTTCAAGACCTCCGTGAAGAAGTTGAACCCCTTGGCCCGGCAGATTGCGGGTAAGCCTCTCGATGAAGCAATCTTACAGATGCGTTTCAGCAAAAAGAAGGCCGCCAAGGATGTCTTGGATCATTTGGAACACGCCAAGAACGTCGCCATGGTCCGTGCCGGCATGGGCTTAGGACTCCCTTCGGGTACCTCTGCGGAACCCGTGACTGTTACCCTGAAATCAGGCGAGCGCAAGAAGATCAACGACCCTACGTCGATCTATATTCAGCAGGCTTGGGTCAACCGGGGACCTTACGGGTTTGGTATGGATCACCGCGCTCGTGGTCAGATCAACCGACTTCGCCCTCCGGCGACTGGTCTGTCGGTCGTGCTGAAGGAAGAGAAGACTCGTATTCGGGAATGGCAGCAGCGTGAGGCTGACGCTCTCCGCAAGCGCAAGACTCAGCTCTGGACCCAGTTGCCAGACCGCAAGATCTCTGCGCAGAATCAGTACTACAGTTGGTGATTCTCCATGTCTCCCTCCCAGGTTACCCCCCTTCTTGGCGTTATGTTCTATTATTTCCGACTGAGCAGCGTTCAGTCTTTTCTTCCTTTGTCTGCGGCAACTGGTTTAGGTTTGATGAAGGAAAAGTTGCATTGAAGTGAAATAACTAGGGTTACCATGCCCATGTACAATATTGATATACACAAGTCTCAAGCATCTGTTTCAAGAATGACTTCACTTCCCATCAAGCACGTGGTTCTGAGAGTCGCGCATCTTCCGCGCCTTCACCACCACCGGTATCACCGCTCCCGTTGCTAGTGGAAACTTGCGGTGACCGGTAACCTCAAGGATACTAGTAATAGCACCAGAGTGCGCCGTCAAGGACACAAAGATATTCTCATCCGACGCGAAGACGTCCCTCAACAAATCTTTCAGCCGCTTGTTTCGCAATTCATCTGACTCGCGGATCTTGGGATCCCACAGTTCGTCCTGTTCAGTGAAACCGGGCTCGAAACGGTACCGTGGAAACTCCGCCGCGATTGCACTCTTGGTGACCGACGGTCACAGGTATGCTCGCCCATGGTTTCGCGGAGCAGCTAGATTAATTTACATTAATACTTTCCTTGACTCGGTGCACATGTCTTTTTTTTTTTAAAAAAAAAAAAAAAAAAAAAAAGACATTGGTTGAAGAGAACTCACTTCTTTCACGAGCGGTTGAAATAGATGTGTCCCTGGGCTACGCAGTCCCCCAAAGGTGACCTGCGCTGTCTGGCAGCACCGATGAAGCGGACTGACATAAAATGATTCGGGAAAAGGCATACCCAGTGCGAGTTGCTTGGCCCAGGCATCGTGAGCAGTCTGTGCTTGGGCAATTCCTGTTGCCGTTAAATGGGCATCAATCCAAGGACCATGCTCGTCTCCATCCTGCAGAGACCAGTATTCCTACATATGCACAAGACCCCGAGTCAGTAATGGCGCGATTCATATTCATTGCTTCCGGGGGTTTGATAAAAGTGAAGAAGGGAGGGGAAGGGGAGCGTTTTGGGCAACGGGGACAACCCTAGGAGCTCAGGTTTCATACGTCCCAGGCTTTCGTGCCATATCTTCTCTCAGCGACATTGTGAACGCCTTCACCATGGCGTCCGAGGAAGAGCACCTTGTACATTGTACCCTGGTCTGCAATCTCATTCAGATGCACGACATGCTGCGCAAACCGCTGCCATGGCGACTGGTCTTGCGAGCCAGAAGGATCGCTATCATAGTGCTGTGGTATCAATCCGAAATTGCGAATTGACTAGATTTTGAGCATGTTAGAAGCTTAGAAGATGAAATCTCGTATAGAATTGAAATCGGTATACTGGTGCAGATCGATTGGAAACTCATACATAGTCAAAGGTATCCGGATCCGTGGATGGATCGTCCTGGAGGAAGTAGCCTGGGACAGTGCTGAATGAAAACATTTCAGAGGTCGCGGTCCTGCTCGTGCAGGTCATTAAGCCCGAGGGGTTTATACACGTTGGTGTTCAGCGACGTTGGCTGCTTCGGAGGTAGGATCGATCAGGTATCCGGTCAATTCGCAGGCTGATATGAGTTCTGAGAAGATCTGTCGAGATTCCACTAGGCACACCCGAGTGTGGGGCCGTAGCACCAGTACCTGCTGGACTGCAGCGGGGCGATGGAGCGCATTGTAATGGTGATGTTTTGCGACTACTAGTATCCCGGCTGGAGAGACAGCCCGGGCATCTCTGACACCACGGCAAAGGGGGGCTAAGAAGAGCTGCGTCCAATTAGACCAGTATGAATAAGGGGCAGGAAGTTTGACGTTTGAAAGCCGTCGTCTCACTTTTCATTTGTAAGTGTTTCTAATCTAGAGCTAGAAAGTTCTATCAAGTGCCTTCGGAAAAAGGGGGCAAAAATTAAATGGGCCGAAATCCAGCAAAATGGTGGGAAACTTCTCATCACCGGAGCTCCAACTTTTGGGCGCTGATATGAATTGTTGCACTAGAGTCATGATCCGAAGATGGCGTCGAGAGCGATATCTGAGAGACCTTGGCCAGAAGAGCCTTCACAGCGTCTGTGATGTCGCCGCATGACCTGAGAAATCCTAGACCTGCGAACGCAACGGGCCAAGTATCATTCTGGCGGCCATCAAGCGGCCACCCAGAGATGACAAGAAGTGGCCAACAGACCGATCGAGCCACGAAGCCGACGATACGCTCGACAGCCCAATGCCAGCAACCGTAGACACAATGCGTGCCATGAAGGCATCCGCTTGAGTGATAACGGTACGGACAACGCCGTGGAGTGGCACCATTTGAATGTCGGGGGATCGACGAAGCTTGCTTGCAGAAGCCGACGGGCGATTGTCTTGCGGAGACAATTCCATCTGGACACTTGCATTGGTGGAGAGAGCTCTCCGGGACTTTGGAAGCTCGACCCTGGAACTTTCCAGGTGGTTGTTCGAGATACGTCCACGGTTTCCAACCTCCGGGCCAAGTTGTGAGTGGACCTGAAGAGCGCGTCTCTGCAGGGAATCCTGCGGCATAGCCAACACGCGACTTCCTGCGCGGTGCGAAGACAGTGTTTCCCGCGAACGTCGGACGCCCATACTTGGGGTAACTGTAAAGACGCTCTGGATCGGGTTGCTCTGATCGTGGCCACCTTGTTGGAGATAAATTTTGGCTGTGACGGGCGTTCCAGCCACGTGCCAGCGCAGGTTCGGCTGAGCAGGTGCCCGCCGAGTGGAAACACTGACGGTCTGCGGACTGGATGAGGAGGCGCGGACATCTTGGGGGGACGAAACATTTGAGCCTGTCTGGACCGAGACATTTGTAGCATCGTATGTGCCCGATTGGCAACTTGTCCGATATTTTGCTGCTGTAAAAGACTTAGCAATGACTTCAGTCGAACGTGGGACGGATTGGCCTGTCGTGACAGAATTCTTACCGGCTTCCCTGACTGGTGTGATGGCCACCCGTGCAACGTGTTGGAGAGCGCGTCTGGATACCCCACGGTTGTGCTGCTTGGCCGGAGATCCAAAATTTGGTTGAACCCCAGTACTCGCCACTGACAAGACACCAGATGCACGGGGTTGTGAGCCATCTCCCAAAACTGAATCTGTGCGCTGCGCTGTAGGACGACTGGGCGACACCACAGCAGCTGCCACACACTTTCTTTCGTGTCCAGGCTTGTTGGTACTGAGCGCCTTCAGTGGCTGGCTGGGTTGTACCGTGACTGGAACCTGAAGGGAAGGTCGCGCTGATTGCCTATCATGTCCAGGAGTGACAGAGACCTGTAGATCTAGGCGATCCCCTGACAAATGTGATTGTTGTTGTGACCGCTGTTTGTAGGCAATATTCAGCGGGACATCACTTGCGCCCAAGTGAACACCGGCCTTTTCTAGGCAGTTGCACTAATTTGCCATCAGTATTGCCATTGAGAATGAAAGCCGCTCGCTTGAAAGACCAGAAACGAAGACACTTACTCGTTTGTGTTGCTTCTTGTGCTTCTCACATGCCCCGTACTTGCGAGCCTTGATGTAGTTCTCCTTCTGTGCTTGGGAGCGTGGCTTCTGCTTCTTGGGCAGATTGGCGGCAGCATTCATATTCAGGTCAAGAACCATCTCGATCCCTCCAGCACCAGTCGCCGGAGTCGGGGCGGATACGGAGGGAGTTTTCGGGCTGGCGCTGGCGCTCGCAGACTGGGGTGAAATGCTTCCAGGCGCATAGTCAGACCACATGGGGGATGAGAAGCTTGCGGTGGAATCCGAACGCAAGTCAAGCTCTCTGGCAGTGGCATCGTACAACCGCTGCAGATGCAACTCTATGCCGGCTTCACGCCGCTTCTGCTTCATGGAGGTGATCCTTGGGTCGGCCGCGGCCTGCGCCTCGACCATTTGCCGGAAGTCCAATTGCGTCTCGTGGGAAATGGGGGTGTATAGATTGCTGTTATCCACAGGGACATTGAGGTCGGTCATCATGTTCATCTCCGGGGACAAGCTGGCGAAGAAGCTGTCTTGCGACATGTCCAAGTCGATCATGTCGGCGAATGCGGATTGGCTGAAGTCCAACGGCGCAGCCGCCCACGCCTCGCTATCCTGAGGCACCATCGCCTCCGACAGGACTGCGTCGGTAGCAGCTAGGGCGGAATATTCATCGCCATAGGCCACCGGCAGGTTCAGGAACTGATCAAAGTCGACCCACTCCTCGAGTTGGGCGGGACCATCGAGAAAGAAACCCTGGTCGGAGAGATACGCCATTGGATGGAATTACTGGGGCGTCAATTGAATGATAGAGAATGCGGGTTGAAGAAAGAACAAGTGATCTCCAGTGCGATGGAGACGATGGGAAGAAGAGAGGAAGTGAGAGTTGAGGATGACAGGGTGTGAATCGTGTTCAGAAGATCTGGGAAATGCAGTTGATTGAACGGCAAATAGAAGGAGGTTGAGACCAACCACACCCAATCTCTTCGAGATAGAGACAGACACTCGGGGCTAGAGAAAAGCTTGAGGAAAATACAGAGAGAACCTGAGGACTGAGGCCGAGGGGAATGGACGTCTGTTGTATACCAATTTTCCAGGCCACCTTGTAGGGGATTCGGACGCCAGCAGGTGCAGGTTCTCGCAGGACACCCACCCAAAGCCCCCACTCGACACCGCGGAGCGGCGCGCAGTCCATTCCTCTTTGGGGTCCCCGACTCTCGCTAAACTGCTTTGGGACCCCGACACTGCCCACTCATTCGCACGCTCATTGGCGTACAGACAGAAAAGACTAGACGCGGCTGACTCGGTCACCTTGGTACAGCCTCTGTTGACTCATTGTCATCGTCCGTTCCGTACGTTGCAAGTCACCATTTGAAGGCACACTGTCCATAGCCCGCGGTGGTGAATGGACTATGCTCGGGCTACGAGATTGTTTGCTCGTTCTGAGTCTTCACTATAGTAGCCCACTCGTGGCTGAGCGTGAACACAGGACTTGGGGGACTGGAGATGGCTGACATTGCGATAAGTGCGCCCCTTGAGCGCACCCATGTCTAGATCTACGGGTCAGGTCAGAGCGCTGCACAGCCTTGAATTGGAGAATGACACAGTCGATCCCACATGCTTAGATGAGACATTTGAGAATTGAGACTCACCTCCAGACCAGGAACATTCACGTCAAAGTTCCATCATCGCAGCCCGACTACACTACTGTGCTGTGAGGTTTCTCAGACGAGAACAACGTTGGATTCCTGATCACGATCCACGAGCGGATACACTTCGGTATCAGGCACGTGATTCCTCCTGGTCGGAGACACCGGTCCAAAGGGATAATCATCAGCCTTAGAGGTGGGCCAGATCCGTCATAATTCGCCTGGCACTATTGCTATTTGAAACTTGTACCTTTGACAAAATTCAATACAAGGGTTCCCGTTGAAGGTACTGGCGTCTGTAACAATAACTCAGTCTCGCGGGGGCACATTCGATTTTCATGGGGTAGTGCGTTTAGGTTTTTTTCATACCAAGTATGCTTTCTTTGAAAGTCGGCGAAGATGCCTTAGTCTGGAGGGTGGTAAGTTACAACACCTGAGGTCGGCGAACACATAGAGGAAGACAGTGAAAGGTGCACTTGAGAAAAATGCAGTGATACGTGGCTCAGGCCACTGATCATTGGTTTGTCTCCATCTGATGTTTTCTGTTGATTCCAAACTTGAACGCGCGGAACGTACCAAGACCGGGCGGAGTCTCATAGTCCCCGACAATCGGCGTAGGTGCGCAAACGTGAAGACTTGTCGATAGGTCGAATGTAGCCTGAATCAAGACTTACAGGATCGTTCATCATACCTGTACACTCCAGTGGAGTGAATCAAGCGACGAGGAACGTAGGTCTAGTCTTGTTCGCCAGCTGTAGTCTCTATCGGGCACCGTCAAAAAAGTCTGAAGACAGATGAGAATTGCTAGGGGCCTCCAAGTAGCGAAGAATATAGGGATAATCGTTGCAGGAGTATTTTGAGGTGTGAAGGATGTAAGGTTAATACTATCGCCATCTATGGATCTGCCGCAACCTTGGGTCTGGCTTTGTGTCATCTACAGCACAGCATCATCATCCTGCGACTTCACTCTTTACTCTTAATAGCCAGATCTCTGCTCTATCCTCCGAAACAAAGCTAGAATGCCAAGTGGTCAATTTGGACGGCAGATGCACGAAGACAGAGACCTGTTCATGAAGTTTTCGATGTATAACCTATCAGGGACGGAGTCCGACGTTCTCAATCTTTGGACAGCGGAATGTACAGTACATAGGCACAGCGCGCTACCTGGCATAGATCAATATTCCGACGTCGTACCTTATGCCGAGGTCGAATCCGCCTCCGTGATAATGCGGGGCCTTCAGCTCAGCCTAAAAGGGCATTCGTTCCATGCGCGGCCCGGTACTAAAATGAACTGGTTGACGGAATTCGACATGTTCAGATCGACGAGGCTGTCGTTCCACCAAGTACGCTGTGGAGTGTGTGATCCTGATCGATCCAATGATGATTAGTCGACGAATTAAGCTCACGACTCAACTCCATGTCCTGCTCGCCAGGTGCACCAAATGTATCTAGCTGAAATCCGCTATGGTGAGGTGGGCCCAATGGAAGCTTCTTCCCGCGACGACCGAGATTATAAATCGAAGTGGGGGAAATGCAGAGTGGAATGACCTCAGCGTGCTTATGTACCCGACCAAGTTCACCCGCCGCACGGCTGTAGGTATCATAAAAGACGACCTTGTCTCTTAAGAATATACGACCATTTACAATCCCATCTCCCAAAATTGCCTTCCAGATCGCCCACCATGTCCCAGCCTAACATCACTCTCTATACCACCCAGACTCCCAACGGAATCAAAATCTCGATTGCTCTGGAAGAGCTGGGGTATGCGAACCATCTTCCGATTCCGCTGCAGAAACCAGCTCAACAGCTTGATTGACTCGAATGCAGATTGCCCTACAAGGTTGAGAAGATCGATATTTCCAAAAATACACAGAAGGAAGAGTACGTGTGAAACCGGATGAGTCCGCCGATCGTCGTACATGATGGACGTTGAGCGCTGGGCAGTCGATGCCAGCTACGCCGTCTGGGACTGACAATATCTCTAGCTGGTTCCTCGAAATCAATCCCAATGGCCGTATCCCCGCCCTGACCGACACTTTCAGCGATGGCCAGACCATTCGCCTCTTCGAGTCTGGTAGCATTCTGCAATACTTGGTCGAGCGATATGACCCTGATCACAAGATTTCTTATCCTGCGGGCACCCGCGAATACTACGAGACCAACAACTGGCTCTTCTTCCAGAATGCGGGCGTCGGTCCCATGCAGGGACAGGCTAACCACTTCGGGCGCTATGCTCCCGAGCGCATCGAGTATGGTGTGAATCGCTATGTGAACGAGACCCGCCGCCTGTACAGAGTCCTTGACGACCACCTTGCCAAGTCAAAGTCGGGCTATTTGGTGGGCGATCGTGCCACTATTGCTGATATCTCTCACTGGGGATGGGTGGCCGCCGCAGGATGGGCTGGTATTGACATCGAGGAGTTCCCCAACTTGAAGGCATGGGAAGAGCGCATGGCAGCGCGGCCAGCTCTTGAAAAGGGCCGCCACGTTCCTAGTCCCCACACCATCAAGGAGCTGTTGAAGGACAAGGCTGCGATGGAGAAGAGCGCTGCGCAGGCTAGAGAGTGGGTCCAAGCGGGTATGAAGCAGGACGCAAAGAACAAGATCTGAGAGATATATCAAGCACAATGTTCTCCAAAGACCAATAAAGTCCATGATGAATCTTGACATGTGTGTTGCCTGAGTCCAATTCCTCTCACTCCCATCGACAGCTGGATCAAGCTGTATGTAGCATAGTTGCAAAAGCAAACAACCCCAATCCATGGATGGCTTCCAGATGGACCCACTCACCGCCTTGCCAGAATCACGTGTAGATATTGCCACTTTTCAAGGCTCACCCTTACCTTTTCTTCAACCCCGAGTTGCTTGAATCAACTCACATCCATATTTTCTTGCATTCGAGCTGAAAAGATGGCGTGGCGCAATCAAGGCATCACAGGTTCTAACAACATCCCTCTGGGGCGTCGCCGCTTCGGTGGTGAGGAGGAAGATGAGAGTCGTACTGCCTCACCTTCGTCCGTGCCTGACGGCGCGAAGCGTGGGCGCAGTCCAGTTCGAGGTAATTTTCCCCCTTTCACCGCGAGACAGACGTTGGCAGGTGCTAAAAAGAATTTCTCGATTTCAGCTGAGCCTGCCGCCGATGGTGTGAAGCGGCGCAAGAAGCGAAACCGCTGGGGTGACCAGCAAGAGAACAAAGCCGCTGGCCTGATGGGCTTGCCCACGATGATCATGGCAAACTTCACAAGCGAGCAGCTTGAAGCATACACCCTGCACTTGCGTATCGAGGAGATCAGCCAGAAGCTGCGGATCAATGATGTCGTCCCTGCCGATGGTGATCGGTAAGTCAGCTACTCCGTCGAGTGTATGTACCATTTTTTTTTCGTCTCTCCCTAACTCGCGCGCGCAGGTCTCCCTCGCCACCGCCGCAGTATGACAACTTTGGTCGACGTGTAAACACTCGCGAATATCGTTATCGGAAGCGTCTTGAGGATGAGCGTCACAAGTTGATCGAGAAAGCCATGAAGACCATCCCCAACTACCACCCGCCCTCTGACTACAGACGCCCAACCAAGACCCAAGAGAAGGTCTATGTCCCAGTGAATGACTATCCAGAAATTAACTTCAGTATGATAACTAACCCTCTAACTCCTAACTGTACCCTCTTGATGTCTTTTATGACTCTTTGCTCGACTCGAGCTGACAGGATCATTCCTTGGACCTCGTCGGCCCGTTTCTTGCTAACCTCCCGTGCTTGATGCTGCACATTACTTGATCTTGCCTCCGATATTCAGGATGACTAACACTTAGCTCTTTGCTACCTCTACACAGTTGGCTTACTCATAGGACCTCGTGGCAACACTCTGAAGAAGATGGAGACGGAGTCTGGGGCCAAGATTGCCATTCGCGGCAAAGGTTCCGTCAAGGAAGGCAAAGGCCGATCTGACGCCGCTCACGCTAGCAACCAGGAAGAAGATCTCCATTGCTTGATTATGGCCGACACCGAGGAAAAGGTGAACAAGGCCAAGAAACTTGTCCACAATGTCATCGAGACAGTAAGTCTACCCCCGTCGCCGCGCTGATTCCACGTCGATTTGCCCCGTGCTGACCATCATTAGGCCGCATCCATTCCCGAGGGTCAAAATGAGCTCAAGCGTAACCAACTACGTGAGCTGGCCGCTCTCAACGGTACCCTGCGTGACGATGAGAATCAAGCTTGTCAGAACTGTGAGTCATGAATTTCAACCCTGAAAGATTTAGAAACAAAAAATCATCATCTCTGACAAATTCCAGGTGGTCAAATCGGTCATCGTAAATACGACTGTCCCGAGCAGCGCAATTTCACAGCCAACATCATTTGTCGTGTCTGTGGCAATGCGGGCCACATGGCTCGTGATTGCCCTGACCGGCAGAGAGGAAGCGACTGGCGCAACGGTGGTGGTTATGGCGGTGGCCAACGCAACCCTCGTGCTCTCGGCACTGGTGATGCTGTGGATCGTGAGATGGAGGTGAGTTTATGCCCCGAGCGTGATTTATATTTCACCAGAAAAGGTCCAGCCTAACGATGGCCCATAGCAACTTATGAACGAACTTTCCGGAGGTGCTCCCAGTGAGCATCCCCCTCGCCGAATTGAAGCCGGCCCCGATCAAGGCGGTCCTCCACCGGAGGACCGTGATGCCAAGCCCTGGCAGCGTGGACCTCCTGCAAGTGATGTGGCGCCGTGGCAGCAACGACGCGAGCAACGACCCCGCGACGATTACGGCTCCCGCGATCACAGTGGTCCTGCCCCCTGGGCGAATCAGAATCGTGGTGGGAACGACTACGGCTATGGCTCTCACGGTGGATATGCTGCGCCTGGCGCTGCCACGGGTGCTGCTCCTTGGCAGCAACAAGCTCCTACTGGCGGGCCCCCACCGGCAGTACCCGCTGTTCCTGGCTACGGCTATGGGGCCTATGCCGGCTATGCTTACCCCCCCGGCATGGCAGCTGCTCCTGGGATGGGAGCACCACCCCCTCCTCCCGGCATGCCCCCCATGGGTGGTTATGCTGCCGGTAACCCTCCTCCACCCCCTCCTCCTGGCGATGGCCCCCCTCCCCCACCTCCTAGTGATCAGCCTCCCCCCCCCTCCTCCTGCGTGAACAGAATGGCATTCCATGGATCCCGAGGCCTGACTTGCAACGTTTGCGGTCCTTGAGCTTCTCTTTACTCTTGCAGATAACAGTTTTCGTGGCAGTGAAGAAACGATTTGCCTTTTTTTTCCCGTTCTTAATTTTCTCAACTTAGTCTTGAGCAGAAATGGAATACGACTGGATAAAATGAGCTCAATTCAGGTTTCCCTTTCAGGTGTAGTGTTTTTTTTGGTCCTTACGCACACTGTCCGCGTTCTGAAGAGCAGAGAGTGCTGTGCCTATAATTTGGACCTGTTTTGGACAATGTCCGAGGGTAGTTCCGCCGCGAGTCGGATGTGAGCGTATGAATCTGATGGTGTTCAACAAGATGAGTAAAAGTCAAAGCATTCCGTCCGTATGAGGATGACGAGTGGTCAAGACCAAGGTTGCTTGGGCCTGATGATTATCATCCATATCGATGAAGCCTGATTCCGGGGCTCTGGAAACGACGAGACCTCTGGAACGCTGTCTGGGCCGTGGATGAGAGATCGGAGTATCATATACGACAGTGACGTCATGCATCAATTGGGCCGAACTTGGAACTTCGATGGCGTTCAAGCCACTCGTCACAGGGTTGAACGGTGAATCTGTTGACCGTACCATCCTGTTTCGACTGATCCTGTCAACTATTCGGGCAAAACACGGAATTCGTGAGGTTGTTGGGCAAGGCCAGGAAATTTTATCTGCCAGGAATCGTATCTCTTGCAGGTGATAAGAATGTGGTGAAATCATGCCAAAAGTTCCGTGTCAGTCAAACAGCGCCCTTGGCATAAACAAGCCTCTCCAGCCATCTTGCCATCCAATCTTGGTACGCTGGACTGGGCCCTGGACACCGTCTGTGCTACCACCGGACCGTCGAACAATAATATTGCCTGAGGCATCAAATTACAGTACAGAACGGTACAGAACGCCGTTCCCCCAAGGCGCCTTGACTCCACAATTGAGAGCGAGAGAGAGAGAGCGAGAGAGAGCTTCATGTGCATTTGCGTTTGTCTCCACGCTTAGTACTACAAACTACCTACTCCCCCAGAGAGGTGGATGTGTGAAGCCAGTTCAAGGGAGACTCGCCTGCGCCTCACCTCGCCGTTGTCATTTTCGTCCACGGCCAATGCCACCCCCTCCATCAGAGGATTTCTCCTTACCTCTGGGCGCGGCCATGCATCCGTCCGCATCAAGCCAGCCGCGGAGGCCATCATCTGGTCAACCCCGACGGCTGTCATCTATGCGCTCAGGAAGACCGGGCTCAGCAGTATCGTCGCGTCAGTCGGCCTCGTCTTTGAATACCCGCAATTCAACTTATAGCGCTTCGCATCAAAATCAGACTGAGCAGCGACGCCAACAGCAGCTACTTGAACATGAGCAGCGTACTTCGGCGACGTCGAAATCACCCTCTGAGTCCAAGTGGTGGCGCATTCACTTTTTTCGTGGCATGAAGAATGATCTCAAGCGCCGAGCTCCGTTCTATTGGAGTGATTGGACTGATGCCTGGGATTATCGTATCGTGCCAGCCACTGTGTATATGTACTTTGCAAAGTAGGTTCCGTGCACTCGTTTCCCCGTTCCAATCTTGTGAAATGCTTCTCTGGAGGTTATGATAAATACCAGAAGGTCATCATAATTCGGCCAACACTGTACACTAACCGCTACCTTAGTATCCTGCCTGCTTTGGCCTTCTCACTGGACATGTTCGAAAAGACGAACCAAAGCTTTGGCGTCAACGAGGTCTTGCTCGCCTCTGTCCTCGGAGCTGTGGTATTTTCGGTCTTTGCGGCCCAGCCGCTGGTCATTGTTGGAGTCACTGGTGAGTCCTCGAGTCTCCTCGGAGCGATCAAGCAGCTAATAAGGTGTTAGGTCCGATCACTGTCTTCAATTACACTGTCTACGACATTATCACACCAAGAGGTACTCCTTATCTGGCTTTCATGTGCTGGATTGGCATGTATGTAGTAATTTTCCCCCGCTCCCCAAGACCACACACTGACTCGCTCCGCAGCTGGTCATTGGTGATGCACTGGATTCTCGCTGTGACCAACGCCTGTAATGCCCTGACCTACGTGACACGCTTTTCCTGTGATATCTTTGGGTTTTACGTTGCGTTGATCTACCTCCAGAAGGGAATTCAAGTCCTGACTCGTCAATGGGGTCAAGCTGGCGAAACATCGGCATACCTAGCCATCATGGTAGCGCTCCTGGTCCTGATGGCTGCCTGGGTCTGTGGAGAGCTGGGCAACAGTAATCTCTTCTCCCGATGGTTTCGCAAGTTCCTCGAAGATTACGGAACCCCTCTCACGATTATCTTCTTCACTGGGTTCGTCCACATTGGACACATGCGAGACGTGAATGTTTCTACCCTGCCGACAAGTAAGGCGTTTTTCCCAACTCTCGATCGACCCTGGTTGGTTCGCTTTTGGGACATCAGTGTTGGTGACATCTTCCTGGCCATTCCTTTCGCCTTGCTTCTAACGATTCTCTTCTACTTTGATCACAATGGTATGTACCAGTGGACATTGTCCCATTTGGTGGTTTTGGTCAAATTCTACATCTTTTTTCTTTGCCCTTTTCAGTTGCTGATACGTCCATGCTAGTCTCGTCTCTGATCGCACAGGGCACCGAGTTCCCTTTGCGAAAGCCCGCGGGTTTCCACTGGGACATCTGGCTGCTGGGCCTTACAACCTTTGTCGCCGGAATTCTTGGTATTCCGTTTCCCAACGGGCTTATCCCCCAGGCACCCTTCCACACCGCTGCACTTTGTGTGACTCGTCAAGTGGCCGATGAAGATGATACCAACAAAGGCAAAGCCATCCGTGTAACGGATCACGTTGTCGAGCAGCGTGTGAGTAACCTTGCCCAGGGTCTCTTGACGCTGGGAACGATGACCGGTCCGCTTCTTATTGTGCTCCACCTTATCCCACAGGGCGTCATGGCCGGGCTATTCTTCATCATGGGCGTTCAGGCCCTACAAGGAAACGGGATCACCCAAAAATTGATCTTCCTGGCTCAAGATAAAGATTTCACGCCGGGATCCAATCCTCTGAAAAGACTGGAACGCCGATCAGCGATCTGGGCGTTTGTCCTGATCGAGCTCATTGGCTTTGGTGCCACTTTTGCCATCACTCAGACGATCGCTGCCATTGGATTCCCCGTGATTATTCTCCTCCTGATTCCCGTGCGATCATTTTTATTCCCAATGTGGTTCACCCGCGAGGAACTGAATACTTTGGACGCCCCCACTGCCAGCCCGTTTACCATGGAGAGCGTTGGTGGAACGCATGGGTTGAGTGAATTACATGATGATTTGGCGGCGACGGGTGGCGCTGCTGTCAATCCATCCTCAGTTGGCGGTGATGGGGTCCTCGGTGGCCGCCCCAGTTCGTCCTCCGAGTCTGCGGTCGAGGATGATCTGGAACGGGGTGAGGTTTACGAACTCCAATCCATTATTCATCGGCGCAGCAGTCACAGTCAAGCGAAGTAGCCGTTGAATGTCACCGCAGTCAGATCCGATGTGCTCGAGAGAGGTTTTGAGCAGGCCTATATAGTACATTTGAGTCTCAGGGCGGTGTATTGTGTACACCTTAGTACTCATAAAGTTAGATGCCAATTATTAGGTATCTCGAACTTCAACCTCTCATATTACCTTCCATCGACACGACGCGGTCGCCACAATCTGCTGAGAATGCGTGCACTGTGTAGTGGATCATTGGGCAGTGGATTCTGACAGTATACTGTAGTATGATGCCTGATTATTCAGGTTAAAACATTCCCACCGCCATCCGGACCACATGGAGATAACTTTTTCTGCCACCAAATTATTTTGCGACATCGAGACCAAACAGCTGCCAGAAACAATGGCGCCCTCAAACAGTGGCTCCGAGTCTAATGATGACTACCATTCCGACACTTCGGATCTGAACAAGCTCGAAACCGAAGATCGTGCCCCCAAACGTCGACGTCTCTCTGAATTCGACGAGGACGACGAGGACGGCTTTATCGCGCCAGCGCCGCTCCCCACCCTTTCCCGAATCAAGAAGAAGGATGAAGTCAAAAAATCCGAGACGACAAAGGAAGAGGAGCCCGTCACCATCCGTGAGGCTCTTGAAATTGGGCTCCGAGCGGAGCAATCGACCTTTGGTGCTTTGAATGTATCACCTTGGCTGGTCGGATCCTTGACAACCATGGCTATCCGACGACCGACGGCGATTCAAAAGGCTTGTATTCCAGAGATTTTAAAAGGGCGTGATTGTATCGGTGGTAGTCGAACTGGTTCAGGAAAGACCATGGCTTTTGCTGTCCCTATTATTCAGAAGTGGGCTCAGGATCCGTTTGGCGTCTTCGCTGTGGTCTTGACGCCGACGAGGTATGTCGGTTTTTTATTTTTTTTATTTTTTTTTTGCCCTGCACTGGCGGAATCATGCATCGAGGTCCTTTTATTTTATTTAGATTTCCATTGACTGACCGTTCTTTCTTCACATCATCGATAGAGAGTTGGCGCTCCAAATCTTTGAACAGTTCAAAGCCATCTCTGCGCCCCAGAGCATGAAACCAATTCTTATCACCGGAGGTACCGATATGCGACAGCAGGCTATCGAACTTGCATCGCGGCCACACGTGGTCATTGCGACTCCCGGACGATTGGCGGATCACATCAAATCATCTGGTCAAGACACGATCGCCGGTCTGCGCCGCGTGAAGATGGTTGTGCTCGACGAGGCCGACCGACTGCTTGCAAGTGGACAGGGCAGTATGCTCCCCGACGTGGAGACCTGTCTATCAGCCGTGCCCCCGTCATCCGAACGACAAACCCTCTTATTCACCGCAACCCTGACGGCCGAGGTGCGAGCCCTGAAATCGCTGCCCCGTTCCGGAGACAAACCCCCCGTCTTCGTGACGGAAATCTCCACCGAGAACCAAGGCAGTATTCCTCCCACTCTCAAACAGACCTACCTCAAAGTGCCAATGACGCATCGCGAAGCCTTCCTGCATGCCCTGATCTCCACCGAGGAAAACATCTCCAGACCGGCCATCATCTTCTGCAACCACACCAAGACGGCCGACCTGCTGGAACGCACTCTCCGTCGCCTCGGACACCGCGCCACCTCCCTCCACAGTTTACTCCCCCAGTCCGAACGAACCTCCAATCTGGCTCGGTTCCGCGCCGCTGCGGCCCGAATCCTCGTGGCCACGGACGTGGCATCCCGTGGTCTCGATATTCCCATCGTCAGCTTGGTCATCAACTTCGACGTGCCTCGAAACCCAGACGACTACGTTCACCGAGTGGGTCGTACTGCGCGTGCGGGACGCACCGGTGAAGCCGTGACTTTGGTGGGCCAGCGCGACGTGGAGCTTGTACTTGCGATCGAAAAGCGCGTGGGCCGGGAGATGGTCGAGTGGGCCGAGGAGGGTGTTAACATTGAGAGTCGCGTGACGAGAACCACGATGCTCAAGGACGTGGGCTCGGCGAAGCGGGAAGCTGCCGGCGAGATTGAAGAGGGACGAGATGTTCTGGGTCGTAAGCGCAACAAGTTGAAGAAGGTTCGGTGAATGTAATGGATGGAGCTTGAGCGTTGAATGTTACAATTGTATATAGAAATTTCTTTTTTTTTCCTTTGTGTGGATAAGGGTGCTTTCGTTTCGATACCATTTCAAATAGAATGTTGGATCTTTTCCGAGTCAAGTCATGAGAACTTGGTCACTGGGATTCGAACATTTTGTTTCTGATTTCCCTTTCTTCTAGTCCGGATCGAGTTCCGCTTGGCAAGATAAGAAGTTTCATCATTCATGGGTAGGTAAGTATACAGAGCCGAGCCAGTGCGAAATTGGACTTCTTTTTGCCCCATCCCTGCCCCCACAGGTCTGTCATCTATGGTATGTAACGCTAGCAAAAAGTGTCAGTCGGACATGTGCGTAGAGTCCGTGATCTCTGTGTTCAAATGATATACAAACAAGTCTCAACCTTTGAGATTGATTTCCAGTGATTATATATTCAGCCCCCACAATAGACGCAATTGGTATCATTGAATGCAGAATGACCGGTAAAGATAGGGCAAGAGGAAGGGTAAAATGAAAAGCGGGAGGAATGAAGAGGAGTCTCGTTTCTTGACTGATGAATCAGGGACTCCATGGGGTTTTTTTTCGCGTGCTCCGCCGTCATCTACTCAAAGTAGGTTGGGAATCGACAAGACGTTTCGAACAGACTATGTACTTCCTCATGACTCCGGCATATATGCCGAGATTATGGATTTGACGGTACTGGGAAAGAGACCATATGAGGGTGTCCAGTCACTCGGAGAAAAAGAAAAACCAATTGGGCATCTCTTCAATCCGAGGTGCTCATCAACTTCAGCAATCCATCGACCGCATCCCCTCGCTGGGACGGGGAAGGCGGGTCAGGACACGCCGTGCCTTCTTCCGCGTTCCCTGGGTCTGCAGTCTCCCGCGTCCTTGTATAGCGCATGACCGTCGCTGGGGGGCTGCTGAGCTGCATGGGTGACCCCAGGCCACGGGGCGGTGTCCGGTCACCCTGCTTGGCATGCTCCGGTTTCTGTATGACCGAGGAGGGTGGTTGAGGGAGGTCTGGCGTTTGTTGGCAGGGTGTAGAGCTCGGGTGACCCCGTGGGTCGGCACCGATGCGTGGTGTTCTCAATTGAGAAGGTGTGAATGTAGAGCGGAATACGGTGGCTGGCGACGAGGATGGTAGGGTGGAGAGGGAGATTCTAGGAACTTTGCGGCTGTGCTCTTCCAAGTCCGAGACACGTCGGTCAATTTGATTCTCCGTGGCGTTGCGCATGGCAGATTGGAGTTTAATTCGGAGGAGAGCCGCTTTCTGGAACGTGGACGGGGCAGCCTGTTAGTGGGAGATGCGTTTCAATAGGTCGGCGGTGGACCTGGACGGAGTCCTGCATACCTGTTGAATGAAGATCTTCCGCGCGTCAGGATCCTCGGGAATCGACCTCGTCTCTAGATCCGCTTTCGGTGATTCACTGCGAGATGTTGTCGAGACATTGCTTTCCTGGGACTCGTCGCGTATTGGTTGTGAGGTGAGTCCGACTGTGTTGGATTCCACGTCCGGCTGATAAACGAGACGAGTCGTCAGCCAAGTCTGCTCCTGACTCAATAGGGAGGGGGTATCTTGTGGTTCATCATTCAGCGGAGCACTACTTACCCGTGGGCTCTCATTCTTGGGTGTGGAAGCAGGGCCTTCCACGCGACGCTCACATGGCGCGTGACCTTCGCCCTGGTCCAATTGCTCCCTCGATCGCTTTTGGCCGGCAAAGATCGGCGAGGGTAGCAATTTTTTGGGTGATGTGTTGGTAAAAAGGGTTCGTTTGACGGGGGTGCTGAAGCCTGTGAGGGCCGATTTGCTGTGGTGGGCGGGGGACAGGCACGCGTTGGAGTCTCTATCGCCGAGGATACGACGGCCCTCCTTGACGGGACTGAATTGCATGGTGACAGATTGCATTTCTAGAGGATTCCTGATCGTGTGGATGATGTGAATCAGGATGTGACGACTGTACCAAAAAGAAAAACTCCCTCAAAAAGCACGCGCCCGAGACGTGTTGGAGAAAGTCGCGAGAGAAGCGGAGGAAAAAGATCCGCGCGGGGAAGAAGCGGGCTGGAGGCACTGAGGGGAGCGCGCGGTGGTGTCCAGATGATCACACGTGCTGTACACCGCGACTGGGATTCTTTGAGCGTGACCGGTGCAAGGGAGAGGCGAGACTGGTGAGAAAAGGTTTGAAAAGGTTGGAAAAGGTTCGAGAGAGAGAGAGAGAGGAAAGGGGAGAGAGACTGATACTCGGGTCACGAAAGTCACGATGTTTTATTTTTCTCCAAAGCTCTTGGTAAGAGACGGTCGCGTCAATCGCGTATAGAGTCCGAGCTCGATCAATACCCAAGTGGGAAGGACGCCAGTACAGGCGGATACGGGTACCTTAAATGTTTCTTAATGTTTCCCATAGGTAATGATGTACTGCCAGTCAGGTTCGTCCATGGCCTCCAGGCTCCATACGCATAGGGTCCATCGGTCCATCGGTCCATACATCCTACTGTCGTACTAGAGCGCTTTCGGGTCCACAGACATCAGTGAAGTCGTACTGGTGGCTCCGTATAGCAGCACGGACACTTGGGGGCTGGAGGTCCACTTGGTCGTGTTGAGCACGCGTTCACGTCTCCACCCATTCACCCATTTTCCAAGTGAGTAGACGATAGTTACCTATGGATTTCGTCGAAGAGTCGTGCTCTTCAGTGACTGTCTCCTGCTCACTCAGGACCAGAAAAAAAAAACCTTCAGAATGGTATCAACTCGACACTACTGGCCCGACCTCTGAAACGATGGACGCCGATATGTGGACAACTTTGATCAGTCGCGATGAGACTTCTTTGACTTGGTGGCTCGACACTCGGACTTGAGATATGCTCAGTGTTGGATTTCTTCTGCAGAGGAAATCAGGTTCTGAATAAGAACTGGCGTGTAAAGGCTCACAACGATGCTATCAACACCAACCAGACCAAATTCTGTTTTGTCATTTTTTTCCTTTTTCCTCCCAGTTTCTTGATGCCTTTATTTTCAGCGCAGATGGCTTAATGGAGGTTGCTTTTTGATCATCTTTCGGCACGCATTAAAACTGGGATATTTGGACGAGCCCAAGAATAGCGGAGCTTACTACTAGAGAAAGGAGTACCTACGGAGCTACAAGTAGTCATAGTTTACCATGCACTCGGACAAATTTCGTTTCCATTCACATTAGTCTGAAGACAACCTTTCTAAAGCTTCTTGGCCCTCTTCATCCGAATTCGGGTACTTTCTCAAATCACGCAGAGATATGTATATTCGGCAGGTAGATACACAACATACCAGACGGACAGAGAATAGTACCTCCGCTTCAGACCAACTGGGATATGTATAGTCTATCATTTGTCCTCACGACCAGATGGAGATACAGTGTGCATATCTGAACCCTTTCGGACCGGCCGGGTACGGATTATCATGTCCCCCGTCCTTTGATCCAACCGAGTGGCAGGTTCCTGGATGATCAACATTTAAATATTGTCATCTTCAATCCCAAAGAAAAGATCGTCTCGACTCGGCTGGTCTGTTGGTGGAAATCTTCACCCCCCCGCACGGATGACATCATCCATTTCAGTGAAAGCGTCCATGTTGACGGCCTCGAGGTCGACTGAAGGGAGACTCCGCAATCACCAAGAAACTCCCAAGGCTGGACTCGGCCTGCTTGCCAATCACGCACGCGTTCAAGGTTGAAGATCCTGGCGCCGACTCCAGAACTGGATCGGTGCTTCTTGCTGACGAAGAGATCCCCAGTTTCCCCGCATTCCGAGCTGCCACCTTCAGATCGTCTCAACAGCTGTAATTTTCCTTTCCTTTTACCTCTTCTCTGTAACTTCTCTGTTTCGATCTCTCCATTGCTTGTTACACATCCAGGGTCTCTGGTAACACGGCCCAGACTTGCTGGTTGGACGTGAAATCTCGCTCTACTTGCCCCCCCCCCCCGTCATCATGCAGCTATCCCTGGCTGTCGTGGCTGCGGTAATCGGCCAGGCCGTTGTGAGCACTGCTTCGACCCTGACGCCGCCTGTGCTACCCTTGATCGTGCGTAATCCGTATTTGAGCACCTGGTTAGGTGATGCACGAGAGCCACCATGGGCCAAATGGCCCATGTTCTATACCGGCGAGGAGCTTGGTCTTGCCCTGATGGCCCATGTGCCGAGCCAGGAAACGGTGTACCCGCTGGTCGGGAAGCCGCAGGACTTTTTGACCTCAGATGCTGGGTATGAATACTGATGCTCCGTGTGGACGAAGAGGAAGAAGAATCTCATCGCTGCAAAGCACTCTCAACACGAAACTAAAATGGAGGTTCAAATTGTAGATACAATGTGCGCTTTCCCACTTACCTGGGTCACAACTACGACGCCTCCACAACCAACTTGACGTATCGAATCGAGGCCGATGCTGCGAAGCCGCTTGAGATCACAATTTCCTTTCTCTCTCCTATCACGCCGACCTCCACGCTGCGACAGTCGATCCCGGCGTCCTATGTCACCATCGACGTGCAAGGGGGTCTCGATGTGAATGTCTATATGGATGTTGATGGCAGATGGGTGAGTGGGGATGGAACCAGTCGACTGCGCTGGGACTGGGACAGTCGTCCAGCCGAGGTGACCAAAGATAAGGAGGGAGAACCGATCCCAACTCCAGGTTTGCAAACATGGCGAATCCGTCGCGAATCCGAGCTTGACTTGTCCGAAATTCGGGATCGAGCCGAGTGGGGAACCCTCCATTTTAGTGGGCCTGAGGTGAGTGGTAGCATTCTTCTTATTGCAGAAAATGAGAGGAGAAGGAGTAGTTCATGCTGATAGACTGTGATTCTGTGCAGAATGCCCGACACATGTCTGGCGAGGCCGGCGACGTGAGGCGTCACTTTGCGAAAACGGGATCCTTGAGCAACTCCAATGATGATCAATTCCGACCCATTGGCGATCGTACGCCTGTTTTTGCATTCTCTCATTCATTCAAGTTCGGGAAATCGGCCTCGAGATCCCACACGGTCACCTTCACAGTCGCACTCATTCAGATTCCCGTCGTTCAGTTTGCTGCGGCGCGCGGTCTGACGATGATGCGGCCGTTGTGGAAATCCTATTATCAAACTGCCGAGCAACTACTGTACTGGCATTACCATGACTACACGGCAGCAAGCGCTCTAGCCTCCAACTACTCAGCCCAACTGGCCAAGGATGCATATCTGTCGGGGGCGGATGATTATGTCGACATCGTTGCGCTGAGTGCACGACAAGTGATGGGAGCCACTCAATTCTCGGGGACCCCAGATAACCCAATCCTATTCCTGAAGGAGATTTCGTCCAACGGTAACTTCCAAACCATTGATGTGATTTTCCCGGCTTTCCCGTTCTTCCTGTACACCAACCCTCGTTGGTTGGCATATCTTCTGGAGCCCCTGATTGAGCATATGCTCAGTGGCCAATACCCGAATACCTATGCCATGCATGATCTGGGCACTCACTTCCCCAACGCCACCGGCCACGCGGACGGTAATGACGAGTATATGCCCGTGGAGGAATGCGGAAACATTCTGATCATGGGCCTGGCTGTGGCCAATTCACTCCAGTATGGCGAAAGCTCCGAGGCTGCTTCCCTTTGGTCGGCTCTGGGAACGCCAAGATCCTCAATGATTACGGCAGACTCGAGCTTGTTCCCCCTCGATGATCTGCAAGTAATGTCAGGGATTGGTTATCAAGACAGCAGGTGGGGTGGAGGCATTGAAGGCACGAAGCTGGCAAAGAAGTGGGTAGAGCGAAGCTACAGACTCTGGAAACAATGGACTGGCTACCTTGTCGAGTTCTCCTTGGAGCCTGCGAACCAGCGTGAGTATTTTTTTTTTGCTCCCCCTTCCCAAACATGCAGAATAAAAAACGCGGTAACCAACCATTTTTATACTTATTTAGTATCCACGGACGACTTTGCCGGGTGGTTAGCGCTGCAGACCAATCTAGCGTTGAAGGGAATCGTCGGCATCAAGGCCATGAGCAAGCTATCTGAGCTGGTTGGTAATGACACCGATGCTTCCTACTACAAGGTACGAAAACATGTCATCCTCGCCCCTATAAAAAAACAAAACCCGATCTCACCGGTTGCTCACCCTTTCAATCTTAGAAAATTGCCGAGGATTACATCGCCAAATGGGAAGAATTCGGAATGTCCCGTGACGGCTCCCATGCTAAACTCGCATATGACTGGTACGGATCTTGGACGACCATCTACAACCTTTACGGTGACGCACAGTTGTGCTTCCACCTCGAGAATACCGAGTCATCATTGTCGTCATCATCCGTATCCGAGTCAAAGAGCAAGCCCAGAGCCCCAGGGTTTGTCCCCCGTCACATCTACCAAAAGCAGTCAGTCTGGTACCATTACGTGCGTCAAAAGTACGGTCTTCCTCTCGACAGTCGCCATCTGTACACCAAGACGGACTGGGAATTCTTCTCCATGGCCGTCGCGTCCAAACCCGTGCGCTCCGAAATTCTTGAATCGGTGGCACGCTGGGTCAACGAGACGGTCACTGATCGACCTTTTACCGATTTGCACAACACCGAGGGAGACGGGAACTTTCCCGGGCCCCATTTCTTCGCTAGACCCGTGATTGGGGGACATTTTGCGTTTTTGGCACTGGGGCGCGCATGTGGTGGACGAGCCATGGAGGGATTGTCCTTTTTAGATGATGTCGACGAGGAGACATTGCAGAGTTGGTCTGCAGTGGCCAAGGCCGCTGCGGATGAGTTCCATCGTCCATGGAAATTGCACCACGGCGACGATGAGCTTTAGGTTGGAGACAGCCCGAGCCGAGCTGGCGAGCCGATGCTCCCGAGTAGAGCGTTGACGAGGTAGGCACTTTTCATGTATCCCGTCATATCGCGGCTCTCTTGCGAGGAATTGAAGAAAACCCACGCCAATCTCAAACTCCCCAAGTCTCTAGCAAAATGGTAATTCTCTAGGTCGGTAGATGCACGGTCCTCTATATCTGTACGTGATTCTTGCCTGTGATTCAGGCGTGCTTTACTGGGACAGAAACCGATTTCCGGCAACACTTGATAGATTTTGGGATAGGGAGTCCGATTTTCTTTTTGCTTCACTGACTCGACAATACATAACTTGCTTCCTTGAAGAACAATCCGAGTCATCTTTCTAATTCAAGAAGAGATTTCAGATTATCGTCCAACCATGTACATTATAAGGTTACGTTCACCATCCATTTCGAACCACCACCAACCCCCCCTTCACTACTACAATTAAGACACTAGTTGGATAGGGAATGTTCAGATAGAACCACAAACACAGTTTGTAAATGTAGATTCGTGTTACGTCACATATACCGGTCCATGTCCTATCGCTCGAGGCAAGATATGTATTTGTGTTTGCTATATAGAGTTGTCGGTTCTAGGTACCTCCGATCCAGGGGCACCAATTGTGAAGAGGCAGTAGAATAGCACGGAATATACAGGATCTGATGAGTCCTCCCGAATTATATATACTCAGGATCATCCTTCTCAGCGGTATTCCATTGACAACCCATCTACCTACCTAACTTTGGATACCGAGATGTAGCTAGATATTGAAAATTCACAGCCCCAGCCCTTTCATATGCAGCTGAAAGAAGCTATAAATATCGTGGGCAAATCTACAGAACCACCGAAGGCGGGGTGAAACAAGAATCCAGGAGACCAAGGCTGTCGACAGACTCCGGGACTGATACAGTAACTAGAAGGAAATTTTTGATTTTTTGAGCGCAATTCCCGCGATGAATAAAAGTCTTTCGTGCCCTCTCCTTTTCCCCCACACACGCACGCCGGTTTCACCCACATTTGTCGTCTGTCATCCAATTCCAAAAAAAAAACAAGAAAACCCGGTCGTTTCGGAGGAAACGAAACATTCAAAGACAACCCACATAAGGTGTCGAGACACTCGAGCAAAGAAAAAATGTAAAAGGGGGGGAGAAGGAAGATTTGACATCAGATCAATTCGTCACACCGTTTATTTGCCATTGCACGAGTTTTTAAGAGATTTCCCCATAGACGACTAGAAACAAACATAGAATAACAACTCCTCCGGCGAAGGATTGCGGAAGTCACGTCCAGGAAGAGGTAGGAGAGGAAGAGACAGAGGGGGAGGTTAGAGAGGGGGCGAGAGAGAAGCGGGCCAGAATGGGAAGACAGAGAGTAAACGGCGTGGGAGAGGAACATGGAAGAGAGACACGAAGCAGGGAAAGGCCAAACTGCGTGAAGATCGAGATGTGTTTGACATTTGGAAAGTTCAAAGCATCGCGTCAACAGCGCTGGAGCCAACAGCTTTCATATGGTCTGTTTAGTTGCCGCCCAGGCTGGGGAAGTTCTTCTCATCGACGGTAGGGCCAGCAGCAGCGGGGGCACGGGCACCACCACGACCGCCGCGGGGAGCGCTGGAGGGAGCGCCACCACGGGCAGCACCGCGGGGAGCGCGGTCACCACCGCGGGCGGGACGGTCACCGCGAGGAGCACGGTCACCACCACGGCCACCGCGGCCACCACGAGCGCCGGAGGGAGCGGGGCGGGGCTGCTCAACGAAGCGCATGTCAACGTCGACGTAGGTCTTCTCCTTGCGCTGCTTCTCGCGCTTGCTCTTCTCGGAGGTACCGGCAATGTAGGCCTCCTCCTCCTGGTGCTTCAGCTCCTTAGCGGTAGCCCACTTCTTGTCCTCCTTGGTGCCCTCGTTGGCGGCACGGACAGGCTTGGCAGCAAGGCTGTCACGGGCAGCCTTCTCAGCGAGGTAGTCGGCGAAAGACTTGGCCTTGTCGGCCTCCTCGACCTCCTCAGCGGGGGTCTGAGGCTCGGCCTCGTCAGCCTTGGCGATGTTCTCGGCAACGCGCTCGTCGTCCCAAGCCTTCTCGCCAGACTCACCGCCCCAGCCCTGCTGGACCTGCTTGCGGGTGTCACTGGTGGGGGAAAATGAATTGTTAGTCGGGGGTTTTCGTCTTTCAAGGGGCCGTGGCTATTTGCGTGAGGGTGAATTGAAGCAACTGATGTTGCTTTAAATGGCATCTCATCAAGGTCCCAATTCCGGATATCAGGGAATCGCTTACGTCTGACCAGTGCGGGACTGGCGGTCACCACGGCCACGGTTGCCGCCGCGAGGGCGGGAGGGTTGCTCGGCCTCGTCGGTGGGCTTCTGGCGGTTGTTGCTGCGGCCGGCGTTGCGGTCACGGAAAGCTGGAAATCGTCCGAGTCAGCCTCGATGGCGAAAATGGGACGATTGCGTAGCCATTGATAAATGATTCCGTTCACATCCCAGCCAGAACATTGCACATACCGGCGTCGTTACCGGCGGTCACACGGCCACCACGGCGGCCAGTGTTCTCGCGGGGCTGAGAGGCGGGAGCCTCCTTGGGAGCATCACGCTTGCCGATACGGGGAGCGGGACGGTCGACAGCCTTCGCGGGAGGCGCAGGGGGCCTGTTGGGGTCGAGCTCAGGGTCATTGCCTTGAAAAAGGAAGCTGAATATCAGTATATGAATTCTGATGAAGATGCAAGTGGTAGCGCGGCGATTGCCCGCGAGATTGCAGCGAATTCTCTATGTTGGAAGGACGGGCGCTTCTCCCAGACAAAGCTGACGAAATCCCAGGAAATCACATTGAGAAGAAATAGTGGGAGGGCTGATTTACCAAGAAGCTCGTAGAGGTTCTGTTGATCCGAAAAAAAACGATTGCGATGTCACAGGTTAGCCACGACCTCCACTAGCTCAAATTGATGCTCGTGGCGAGCGTTCCCACGACGCCTTTGCGAACAAAGGTGAGAGCTGCTTCGTCGATTCTCAGCGTACCTTGGACCGGACGTCCGCCATGACGCCTGGTGTTCTGTGAGTCCTTCCGGGCGGGAAGGCGCTCGACTTTGTGTAAGAAAGGTGAGGGGAGCTCACAAGGCAGAACCTCAACAGATCCGGCCTTTAGAATGCAATGGGATGATGTTGAAGCGGGTGATCGTACCGAGTACCGGATGCTCGAAGCAAGAAGGGGAGGTTTGTGGTGTAGCCCGAATCCGGTTAGGCGTCATTTACTAAGCGAATCAGGCTAGGGCTTAGGGTATCATGGCGTCACTGGCGGAGCTTTCAGCATCATACATTCGATTCCGGAAGGACGAGGCAAAGCGATTGATGTAGTAAGCTCCAGGCATTTGTTCGAGTCTGGCATTGGTGGTCAATTTTCCCGTGGTGTGTCGTTTGTCAGGGATCACTTTCCGGATACTCGAACGAAGCGTGTACGACCGTCGCCAATCCCGAAAGTGTCTGAAACTGGGGACCATGAACTACGTTACGGCCTAGCCCCTAATTGGGTAAAGAACATGTAGAGAATTTCAGTCAAAGTCTCAATTTGTCCAAACGTCAGTCGGGACGGTCATTGAATATTCCTTGATATGAGTTCATTCCAACAACGCCGGGCCATGCGCAAATGACTTTTGTTTTTCTTTTATTTTCCCCGTCTGGAGGAAAGATGCTTAGAAGCGGGAATTAGAGAGATGAGGACTCTCGAGGCCACGAGAGACATGGATCATGGGGTTTTCTAGGAAGGAATACTTCCATCCTGAAGAAGTCTCATTCTTTCACATCCTGCTGATGCTCGAATCCATTCTCTCCTCTTCACGGGCGGGAATTATTTTGTTCGTAATTGAAAGGCGTGGGGAAATGCATGCTAGCGCTTAGCCCAAAGGGGTCAGCGTCCAACATTGGTTCATATTGAGCCATGAGCTGATTTGCATTGCCGTAGTCCCCGTGCGTTCCTTCCGCGGGTGGATTGTACCCTGTCATGTTGTGGGAGCCCGATGTGACTGACTGGGGTGTAAAGCCCGGGACATACGGGGCGTTCACGGGCCCTTCGTGATCTTCATCCACTAGGTCGGCTTGGGCGTCGTATTCTTGTTCTGGCTGTGGTCAGTGCGGCTCTCGTTTGAATCTGGAAGGGCCCGGTTTGATGCACATGTTACTCACCCAATTGATCGTAGTGTTTTTGGAAAGGAGATGGATAGTAGTTTGCCGCGACTCGCGCACCGCGAGGTCCCCGGGCTTTTTCATGAGGATCGGTTTGGGGCATGCTGATCCCGCCAGGCGAGGATTGACTGGCAAAGGTTCGAGGCTGAGGAAGTAATTGAGGACGGCCATTTGGCGGGCCATTGACATCCACGGGCGACATGCCTCCCCCTTGGAACCCATAGCCCGGTGATTTAGCATGCGAGGGCGAGGAGACGTGTGATGTCGGCGTGGGCTGAAACTGCGGCGATGCAACCCCATAGGTGCTTTCACGCTGAGGCATGGTATAGCCCTCGGGCTTGGAAGCCACTCCTGTCGGATGCCTTTGCGTCGGACGAGGCATGGCCGATTTAGTCGGCAGCGGATTGGGCTTGGCTGATGTGCCGGGAGCTCCCGTCTTCAGCCGCAGTTCTGCTTGCACATCAATGCCTGTTTGATTGTTGGGATGGGTCAGTCAGTCATCCGTCGTCAGGACAGTAATACAACAACGGAGCGTAGTCCAGAGTGAGTACTTACCCTTTTCGAGCAAGATCCTCTCTAGCAGGGAGTTTTTATATCGCAACATCAAGCATTCATCGGCTGCACTGCGATGGCTCTGCTGCAAGCTCTGCAAGGACTCTTCATTGCGCTTGATGGTCGTCTCCAATTGACGGATGTACTCTGTACGACGCTCTCGGAAGGCAGCCTGCGCCTGTCGATTGCGTTGTTTTCTCTCCTCCGAGGTAGCGTATATCTAGAAATCCATGAGCCACCGAGCCACTGAATCAACGGCAAAAGACTCTGTGAAGGGGAAGATGGGCCTCGTAGGATGCGAGCAGGGAACGAAGTGGTGACATGGAGGATCGGAGGCCATAAGAGGAGGGCATCCACAGGTAATTCCTCCTTTCTTCTTGTGTATATAGAAGGGCAAAGGAAAGGATCATCAAAAAAAAGATAAAAAGAAATAAGGAGATTATCAAAGTGGTGAAGAATGCGGGGCCCCGGATTATCACATTGAAGGTGCAGCGAGCAGGAGCTCCGACGGTGTAAGAGATAACGGGATGGGACTGAAAAAGGAAAAAGGTTTCCAGTGTCGAGGGTGATGTCAAGGAAACAGCACGACTTACAGGCTTGCGACCACCTTTTCTTTTTTGTGTCTGCGTGGTGTCCTGGGTCAACAGTTCGACTTCGGCATCTGGAGTCGAGACGTCGAACTGATTGAGCCATCTGGCACTGGCTCTGATTTGGGGACGAGCGATTCCATAGCGGCGTCATTGCGATCGGAGCGGGAGCCGGTCTCGACCATAGAGACCATTGTTCGCCCCCCTCAGATAGACGTGGACTTCGTTATCAAAAAAAGAAGAGAAAAAGGTCGTGGGATTCTTTTTTTTTTCTTTTTTTTTTAGAAAGAGAATATCGAGGAGCACCGCGTGAGCCTGCTCGGGGCGGAACACATTCGCAACTGGAAAATGTCCACACCAGCCTTGGTCCTCAGGAATGATATGGGACACGAGGAAAGTGACCGGATCTGGAGAGCAACCTCTCTACTCTCCGTTGCCTACCGGGTCACACTGCGCTCTGGAAGAATGATATGTCTGTCTTTGCCCAAGCTGCCTGGCTGTCTCTCTCTCTCACACACACACACACTCTTTCTTTTCCTCGAACGCTTACTCAACTCACCCCCCGCTGCGTGACGGACTGTTCAGTACCGCGTGCAATCGAGAGGACAGGAATCTGGACAAGGCACCCAGGCAGACAAACGCAGCAAACGCGCGGCTAGGCGGTTAGAGGGGACGTGCGAGCGGTAGGGAGGCAAGAGAGTGACATAAATGAAATTGATGATTATGAGAAAGGAAGAGTCAGAGAATTTGAGATAAACGTAAACGGGGTAGAAGAAAGGCGGGGGTGAGAGGGCCAGTGAATTAATATGAGGTAAAGCAATTGACTAAACGAATAATAATAATATGATTGTTGCCCTTTGGGGGACCAGGCGGGTTTGGCGGCTTTGGGGTGCTGGGAAGTGGACTTGGGGAGTTGGTCACTGGTCAGACGATGCGAGAAAAAAAAGTACATTTCTGTGGTCGCGGTGGGACGAGGTTTTCACGAGTTGCTCGATTGGAACACGAGTATAAAGAAAGAGACTCCTCCTCAACAATCTCTATTGTAACTAGAATATTTCACCCCCCCTCCTTTTTCCCTCTCTCTGACTTTCCATTTCCCCTTCGTGCTTGACGTGAAAATTTTTTTCCTTCTAGATTTTTTTTCCTTCCGTTCCAGTTGCCCTGTTGAGTGACTCCACCATTGTGAGTGTCGCCTGGTCTCTCGTGACGGCACGGGTCCACCAAAGGCGGAATGGTTGGTGGCCAGGTCGCAAAGTCCTCGTGTCGCACGGGCGAGGCGATCGTGGAGACTGAAGGGAACACTCAGGCAAAGGGGGGAAAAGCAAGTCAGGACCAAAAAAAAAGGCTACCTAGTCATCACGAGGATCTCCGCGGAGAATGTGTGAAGGATTGGTACGAATGAGGAGTGAAAGTGCCAGGATGTCCATCGTAGAATCCAGTGAAAACTGGAAACAAAAGGCATCATTGCACCGCATGATGTTTCGAGGACAACGAATACAAACATGTACAGCGCTTGCCCTCCTATGAAAGACTTCCCCAATAGGAAGGTCAAAGGGAGCGTCGAGAGAGGAACCTGGATTCAAATTTGTTTCATGGGCCCCGAAAAGGCTCATCTGCCCGAGAGCCACGTTCAGGTCGAGCCACTGGAGCAAACCGAGAGGAAGGACCACACGAGGAGCACAAGGAGTGGGCCAGCGCAAACGGATGGGGTTCTGCGGTCGCCTGTGGTGCCGCAACTCCAAAGCAGAATCAATAGTCGAGAGACTCGAGTCAGGATGAACAAGCAAAGGACATCGAGGCTTGCTTGGCAGGCGATCAGTTGAAATGATCATCCATGTCTCACGCGGGAGACTACTGGTAGACATCAAGTGGACATACACAACGGTCCATTGTACGGCATAGTGAACACTGCCAGCGTTCAGTGGTTTAGGATGCGGCGTTGGCGAGTGTCAACTCTCTTGAGAAAAGCTTTGGACAAGTGGACAGTGCACTTCTACATACGGCTCTAGGGTCGCAAAATTTGGTCCTCGGATGGTCTGAGATCTGAGGCCGTGTATACGATGAACTTCGTCTGCGTATCTCGTCATTCTCACTAGGAGCCCATTCCGTCCACATGGATGCGGTCCTGCGACACTCCGTGGCCTTACACATCTTCTGATGGAGGCTGTTTGCGTAGACTGGATGCGACCTGCGATGATGCGCAAGGCTGGGCTGCCTGGTTGTACTGTCGGTAGAATCCACTATCGGTACCAACTTCCGCCCTTAAGCAGGAAGGAGTTGGGGTGAGGCCATTCCTCAACTCTCGGCGTCCTCCGCCCTGGCTAGTCCAGACTCAGCTCACCGTGAGGGAGGGGAAATCCACCACCCAGAATGGCCCCCTCAATCGGGAGGTATAGGTCACTTCCTGGCTCCTGAAGACTATAAGCAAATAAGTATGCAATACCGCAGTGTGAACTGTGAAGACCGCAGTGCGAGCAAACTCCATCGGTGTAAGCCAGGACGGTCCCGTCCTGGCACTCCATTGTCAAATCTTAAGGATTAGGGAATGACCCGAGACGAATTTGGTAAGTCGCATACAATAATACATGGTGATCCTCCAGCTTCATGTAGCAGTCGGCAGCAAACCATCCAGGTTGTTGTGGCATTGAACCTTCATTCCCGCATATAGAAATAATGTGACTTTTCTTGGCACAGTCGCAGCAGGGTTTGTTCTAGCACCCACAGGCCACATGACACCCCCCATCAAGGGAACGTGACATGGTGAGAAATATGGCCTTCTCATCCAACCAGCAAATGGGCACTGGGACCCAGTCTCTTGAAGCCCACAGTCCAGCAACTCTTCAAGTTGAGCGAACCAGCTGCTGCAACAATTCAGAGGCTCATGAGGCGCATGAGGCACTACTCCTTTGCTACTACAGTACTTTGAAGGGGAGGGGGGAGGGGAGCTCTTGTCTGCCTGGCGTAGCCAGGAGCCACTAGCCAGGAGCACTAAACAAGTGGCCAGTGCCACTAGCTCAGATCCCACCCCCGGATTCTGCTGAAACGACCAACTTGGAATGATGCAACCTTTCATGCAGCCGCCAGGCGTCCCGTAGTAGTATGAGTGTGTCTTTCTGACTCTCTGGGGTTCTGAGTGCGGGGGTGGCCCTGCAGATGGAACTCTCCCATTCCCGAGTCTGATCTAAGTAATTCTGATGCCCCTGCAACGGAGGTTGAAGGTGAGGCAGCAGCGAATGAGATGATGGGATCAGCGAGATATTCTTTTTCTTGGCCTAAGGCATGCCTGCTTCGGAACCCAAAGGCGAGGTTTCTGCCTCAGGCGACAGTTTTCCGACATCCACCAGATGCTGGAAAGTTTGCACCTCGGGTTGCAGGGCTATACTCTATATTGATTCTGGCCAGGTTCAACTCCAGCAGAGGCCGTGTACATTCTGTGATGAGCTCTTAGATGCTTCAGATGAAATCAATTCTCCATGTGGCCAATTGTGATCTTTTTTTTTACCCACTTATTTTGAAGATGTCCTTGGTCCGGCAAGTGCTGGACCTGCTGGTGAGTAGCACTGACGAGCCAGGCTCAAGCGTCAAGAAATCAATTTGTAGGTTTCCCACGATCAGATGGGATACATTGACAACGGGGACAGCGATATTTGCGGATTGGATCATGCACAATTACACAACTGATCTTGCCTTTGTCACTGGGTATTGTCGCCCTCTCGTTAATGCATAAGAAGATGCTCTCTTCCGCTGTGCAACGAACTCGGCCTGACAGTTGAACGTTGCCGACCCGCCGGCGTTCTTCCTCGGCGATCCATGGCCCGTTCCCCACCAAATTTCCCCTTTTGTCACATGCCAGATCCTCCCTCTCTTCTCTCTCTCCAATCTTCTGGCCCAGGTCCAGTGCGGTCAAAGTCCCTCCTCTGTCGACTCGGCTCTCCATTTTGCTGTGTCGCTAGGACTTTCTAGCTACAAGTTCTCCGGTCATAACCCTCCGTTGGCCGTTACTGCGCTCGTCCACAATGGCGACACCTGCCTCCAGCTCGGGCGAACAACCCCGCGAAAAGATCCCCGCTCCGCCACGGCCGTCTCCAACGACCACACCGATGCCGCAAACACAGTCCCTGCAACGGCGACCCCCACGGAGAAGCCGCTGGACAGGCCACCGGCTCCTCAAATGGACGCTGATGACGAAGACTCTGACTTTGACGAACTAGATGGTAAGCTCATGATCTCTGGGAATCCTCCCATCCAGAGGATTTGTTGTCTGGCCGCGACACTAAACATGATCCTTTGCATCGACAGATGTGCTCGATGATTTCTCCAAGCCCAAGCCCAATACCAAGCCGGTGCCTGCGCCCGTAACTACACAATCAGACCCTACCACGGGCATCGCTCCGCCTGATTTCGACGAAGAAGCTTTTCTCAAGCAATTGGAAAAGGACATGGCCAATATGATGGCGAATCCCGGCGCCGCGGGCCCCGGAACTGCCGACGGCTTGGGCTTCCAGGCCGCGGTGGACCAGGGTGCCGACGCCTTTGCTAAACAGCTCGAAGAGAGCGGGATTCCACCCGGTGACTTTTTGAAGCAGCTACTGGCCGATGTGATGGCCGAGGAGGGAATGAATGGAGTCGAGCAAGGAAGTGCGAGTGAGAGCGGGATCGAAAGCGCCAAGTCGGGGCCTGCTGCTGCTACGACTGCTGCAGCCCCATCAACTGGTGCTGCGGGGACGGATCAGCCGCAGCCGGAGAACTTCAATGATGCGATTCAGCGCACCATTGAGCGAATGAAGCAGTCTGGTGATCGGGCGACCGAGGCCGCAACAACAGGCGACGGGTTAGACGACGACCTGATCGCGCAGCTGCTCAAGGCTGTCGAGGCTGGGGCGAGTGGGGCGGGTGAGGATGGGGATTTGACGAAGATGTTTATGGGTATGATGGAGCAATTGTCCAACAAGGAAATGCTCTATGAGCCGATGAAGGAGTTGGACGGTAAATTTGGACCGTGGATCACAAAGAACAAGGCGAATGGGTCGGTGCCGGTCGAAGATATGGAGCGTTATGAGGCACAAGCGCGGGTCGTCAACCAGATCGTTGTCAAGTTTGAAGAGCCCGGGTATTCGGACGAGGATGCCAAATGTCGGGAATATATTTGGGAGCGCATGCAAGAGGTGAGTGGCATCCTGCTCTCTGGAGTGCCGGTCTTGTGGTTTCGCCTTTTGCGCACTTGACTGACTTTTGACATTTTTGTTTTTTCTCTCCTACAGATGCAAGCCGCAGGCAGCCCACCAGAAGAGCTGATTTCGAATCCGCTGATGGGTGACCTCGGCGGTGCTACGGGCGGTGCACCAGGCGGAGTCCCGGACTGTCCTCAGCAATGAACCGAGCGAGGTGTCTTGCGAGATATAATGAAAGGCTGATTTGAGCATGGAACGTCAAAAGGACCTCAGGCTGGAATGGTCCTCGGCCTCGTCCAGAAGATATAGACTTTTTGTGTGTGACACTATTGCCGAGCCGACGTCCGTGTGCTTGATTTCTTTGTATATATACACAAAACCCACGTCGATACCCCCTTCAGCTAGGTACAAGCCAGCAGCCGCGTCCCAAAATATTTTATGTCCCAGTTCTAGCCGGTCCCCCCGATTCTATATAGAATCTGGCCTGGCACACCGATCAAACGCCGCCCAATGCATCCAAGAATTAAGAAATCACGCTAAACCCACATACCCGAAAAAAAAAAAAAAACTGGCACTTGACTCTGTCTTGCAAGTGAACAAGACGCTCAACAAGTCAATTCAACGCCACTCCCGGATCAAGACATATCCATGTCCTGCGCAGGCTCTGGCAAGTGCATGAAGATATCATCGTAATCAGCATCACTATACGGAACTTCCGGATCGACCATCCGATGTCTATAGTCGTTGCTCATCGACTCTTGCACGGCTCGCTCAAAAGCTTCCTCTTGAGAGACAAACTCGTCCAAGGCCCGCAGCTCAGCTTCGTCCTCTGGGAGACAAAGCCATTAGTAAACCGTCCCCCAATAAATTGTGAGAAAAGAAAAAATGGGGAGAGTCATCCAGCAGATCAGATGACCTTTCCCTCTCTGAAATCCAGGCATGTAAAAGAAAAAAAAAAAGAGGGAGTGTGAGAGAACGAGAAAAGAGAGAGACGTACCAGGAAGCAACCCATCATCCTCAATATCCCCCTCGACACCATACAAAACCCCATCCGCGTCCCGCGTCATACTCTCTTCCCACCGTCTCTTATCAGCCAAATGCTCCGCCATCATCATCTGCTCCCCGCGCGCCTCGAATCGCCCTGTATCCCGCTCACTCCTCACACGGTTCAAGAACATGGTGCGGGTCTTGGAGCGCGCAAGAGACGTCGTCCCGCGCATTGGATTCGCAATCTGTGCAGCATACCGGTCCGCAAAGCGCGACCGGCGCGATGGCGTCGGCGATGTTGGGCCGGGTGACTGCGGCGCAAATATATTGTTGGACTGAGAGTCGGTTGTTTGGAAGGTGAATGGCGCGGGGGAGGAGGCGATGTTGGTGAAATTGGGGGACTGGGACTGAGACTGGGCGTGAGATGTGCCGGCAGACAGGGATAGAGGGTTATGGTATCGCGGGGGGAGTTCTGTCTGCGCCCCGGTGAATTTGGGGAAAGTAATGGGGGAGTGGGAATTGTCCTGGTCAAAGTGGGATGCCTTTTGCGGGTGGGCGGAGCGGGTGGGCGAGGTCATTGTCCACGGGGGAGTGGCGACGTTGGTGCTGCGCGGTCCGAGGGGGGATGGTCGAGCCGGTGTATAGTGGCCTGTTTGACGGAATGGCGTCGAGGGTGTCGAAGGAGCGGGTTGAGTCGCGAACATGATGATGGGACGGACTTTTTTTTCGGTTTCACGCGGATACGGGGTGGAAAGGATGGGCGATTATGCTTTGGTGGAGAGTGGAGATACACAGAAGCGGCGGTTTCGCAGTTCAGATCTGGGAGAGAGAGAGAGAGAGAGAGAGATGGTCACAAATTGTGCTGGACTCGCAAGATTGATGCCGATGCCGTTTGGATTCAATTTTTCTTTCCTTGTTGCTGTGAAAAATTCCTGATTTCATGGGACGAGGTGAAAATGACCATCTAAACCATGCCCCGTGGACGAGATTGGACAGCCGCGAAATGAGCGCTCAAGTGGAGAGAGATGGAGAGCCGGTGACCATCGCGACGCGCACCGCGCTCTGCACGTGATTAAAACGCGTTCAGGTGTTGCACATACGGAGCGGTTGGGGGAGAATAGCTAGATGCTAGTGGCGATCTCGACCATTTCAAAGGCGTCCTGGCTAAATGAATTAGTAGTTGAATCGGCGAGACTGGAAATTTCCCAGGTGGTCTCCTTTCATTTCAATATTCCATGTGAGTTCGCATCCTAACTCCCCCCAAGTCCGAGTATACATGGAGAGTCCGTTCATCGTGGACTAAATACAGGAAGTAGATATAGCCCCGAATTTGTCCCAGCAATCGACCCCAGAGATGAAAGCCTGGCACCTATATGGCCGATGCAGCACATGGACTTCACTTCTCCCATCTAATAGCCTAAATTGAAATGGATAGAGGGGAGCCGAGCAGACCTAGAGAGCATTTGAATCCGCCCGAAGACGAAAGACCTTGGGCCCTCCTTTCCTGAGCCTGCAGACCATCTCCAATGACCCCAAGCGCCACCGGTACCAGTCGTTGTACCGGATCGATCGCAAGACGGCATCGAGATCGACCTCGGAGAAGGTTTTGGAATCACGGCGAAGCGACTTCTCCTGTAGCCCGCGTTGTCTTGGAAGCACGTGCAGTCTTCAGCTAGGATGTGATCGGGAGTAAGTACATCGGTACGTAGGTAGGGTACCTGTGGATTACTCCTAAATCCTCAATCCTTCAGTTCCGAAGAATAGATACAAGCTACCGTCCTTGAGTAGCGTCCGCTTTCCTCTTTAGGAAACACCGAGAGGGATCCCGGTTCCTCCGAGCAATTCTGATCCCTCTTTTGATTTCTCCCCCAAGAAATCGTCATTTCTCCAGAGATCCCGCGCATCTTCATATTGACGCTCCTCCTGGATACATTACCTATTTGATGCGACCTTGCCTCTCAGATAGCATAGCCTCTCTTTTTTTTTTCCCCCAGCAGATTTGTTGACATACATATACTCCACTGTGATGTATCTGTGAAACACAGTGGCATTGGGGAAGATGTTCATCCTTGGAATGGTGATTGTAGATGAAGATCTCCACTGGACTCCCCTCGTAGAGCTCTGCGGGGGGAGGGACACGGATTATCCAACGACTCACGTCAAAAGCCAAGAACCCTCAAGTCGAAATCAACCTCGGGGTCTCTCCTCTCCATCCAGACGATCATCCATAACCTACTCCCCCCCCCCCCAAAACTTAGAACATATAAATTCCTAAATTCTTTCACCAAACCCTCACCTACAGTCTCAATTCCACTTCTTTTCTCCTCCATCACCATCATCATCATGGCCACCGAAGCCCCCTCCTTCCGCCAACTCGTCGGCATCCCCCCCTCCACCGCCTCCATCCAAGACTCCACCCTCATCATCATCGATGCCCAAAACGAATACGCCTCGGGCAAACTCGCCCTCCACAACATCACCCCCAGCCGCAAAGTCATCGCCGACCTACTCACCCGCTACCGTCGCAGCAGCCACCACGGCAAAAACATCGTGCACGTCGTCCACGAGGTCCCCGCCGGCGCCCCGGTCTTCACGCCCGACACGCTGCTGGCCGCGGAATTCGACGAATTGAAGCCCGCGGCGGGCGAGAAGGTCGTGAAGAAGTCGTTTGCGAGCTGTTTCGCGCAGACCGATCTGCACACGTATCTGCAGGGGTTGGGTCCGGTCGGGAAGAAGATTGTGCTGGTGGGGTATATGGCGCATGTCTGTGTGTCGACGACGGCGAGAGCGGGCGAGGAGTTGCAGTATGAGGTGATTGTGGTGTCGGATGGAGTTGCGGATCGTCATATTCCGGGGGTGCAGGCGGAGTCGTTGGTGTCGGTGGTGTTGTCCGAGTTGGCGGATGGGTTTGCGACGGTGTTGCGCGCGGCGGAGATTACCGAGTGATATCAGGGGAAGGTTGGAGAGAGCCAATGTATTTTGAATCCAATTGAATCGGGTGGGAACTATGAGTCTTGAATCAATGGGTCCATCTGGCCATCTGTAAATGAAAATAAGATGAGGCGAGCGACATCAAGAGGGACCGATGGGGAAATGAAATGACCATCCATTTATTTGTCGCCTGTGTTGCACCGGAAGGACTGCAAGCCTTCAGCTCTTCCATGAGGCCCTACCCTCTCTGATCAATATTGGAAAGACAAAATGAGCGCAGTAAACTTGATGATCCATTCTGCGAGGGAAGTTCGGACCACCCAGACTACGAAAGCCGCGTACGGCGATGGCTTCTCTCTGAGGCGGACGCGAAGAAAAGCACAAAGCATGGCCGAGGTAAGGGTTCATAGAGAAAAGTTTCAGATAATAGGAGTCCGTATTGAAGACAGTCAATCAATTTCAGACCCCGGGCCTCTGTATCAGAGAGAGGGAGAAGGGGAGCGACTGTAAGAGCCGCAGACATGGTATGAAGGAGTGATGACCCGAAGGATTACGAGAGTGTTGCGTGACACTCGACAGTGGATATCAGCCTGAGTGGGTAGTGAGAGGTTACCATAAGCCAGAAACCCCAGACAGAACGCTCAAGAGACAGACAGGATAAGAAGCACAGTAACGTCTATGATGCTGACAAAAGGAATGGTGTAGGCGGTCGGACAAAAGGACGCCTCCAAAACAATGGTACAAAAAAGGTATCCGCAACGAAGAGAAGTCAAGAAAAAAATAAAAATAAATAGGCAAATCAAATGGGTTCCAGGAGAGAAGCACGCGTAGTCGTAACCGTCACCTGTCCAGCCGCGAAGGGCTGGATGGTAGACATTGCATGAGGCTGATACCTCGGAGAGGGAACTTTTTACACTGCGAGACAAGTGGTCGCGCCGAAGCTTTGCGACCGTCCCTCTGCAGGGAGACGGGGTCGGTAGGCAAAAGGCTTGCATCTGGGTGGTCATTTAAAAGTTGGACGCGGCGTTCACGGGACCTGGGTTGTGATATTGATCCAGTGTGTTCTTGAACGGAGTCCCACTCTGGGTCGGACCCGGTGCCTTCTCGCGTGGGCCACTGCCGACAGCGGTACCCCCCATGAGATCATCGTCTTCATCGTTGAAAGCGTCGCTCCGCTTCTTCTGGATGCGCCAGAAGACCACGCCCAAGACACCAAGAAGGATGGCACCGCCGACACCTACCACGACACCGATGATGATCTTCTTATCCGAGGAGGAAAGACCGCTGTTGGAGGAGCCCTTGTCGCCGTTCAGAGAGGGATAGCTGGTCACGGCAGAGGTGGAGGTCGAGAGCATGACGGTCGGCTTGGTTGTTCCATCTTCCGTAATCTGGGCGGTGATGGTCTTGATGACGATGGTGGAGCTGACAGACGGAGTCACCGAAGTGGTGGTCTCGTCGGATGGCTGCGAAGTGGTGGAGCGGGCAGACGTTTCAGCAGCGCCAGCCGTGGTGGAGGGAGCCGGAGTGTTTGTGGTGGAGGGGACTTCTGCCACGGAGGTGGTTGTGCTGGAGGAGGTGCTTTGTGTACTGGTGGTGGTCGGGGCAGCCTCCGAGGTGGTGGATGTGGTTGAGGGAGCAGCGGAAGTTGTGACGGGGGACTGAGTGGTCTCTGCCGGGGAAGGTGAGGCCGCGGTGGTAGTCGCGGCTGCGGCTGCGGTGGTGGTGATCTCGTTGACGAGGCTGGAGGCGTCGAGACTTTGCGCTGCGACCGCTGCTAGCAGCAGAGCCTGGGCAAGAATGGAAGCCTTGGAGAGACGCATGATGGGCGGAGGATGGGACGTCCAGATGTGAATCAGAAAGTGGGAGCGAGTGAGTTGAGAAAGATGGAAGAGATGGTTGATGTGTATTGTCTTTCTTTTTGATTACAAACGAGGGGAGCAAGGCAAGAAGCCGGGAGTGGGTAACAGAAACGAGTGAAGGCGCAGAATGTCGGAGGGATGAAAGGGAGGAGACTGAAAGGCCCGGGAAATCGCAGGAGTGTCAGCTGGCGGGAAATGCCCGTCCACACGCTAACCCTCGATTAGGCTGCGCCGGGCCCTAATGGGGTGGAGTCCATCCTGTCTCGAAGAGACTCGAGGCTTTGGTGGCTGAGCCCCGACAGGTGAGAGAAAAAAAAGAAGTAAATCACGAGGGCAGGTAAACTGTCCCATGATGATGGCAAACATTGGATGCGATAGGAACGAATCCATCATCGACAGCACTATTCTCTATCCTTCACCCTCTACACTTCCGTGGTCATGTAAACACCCGGAAGTAAACAATCGGGTGTATCCATCAAGCGACCAAGTATGACTGGAGCATAAGCTAAGCTCACGTACAATATCTGTTTGGATATACTCGTACAATAATCTACAGTTGTACATACTCATAGGTTGTCCGTATCTACCCTTTCCCTGCTTTTTTTTTCTCTATAGTGGAAACCTACGTGTGCATCTCTGTTTTCGAAGCACATCTCAACATTTTAACCATACCTTTTGTTTACAAAAACACTGCACATCTTGGGCAGGATTAGAAGAAACACTCCACCGGAAGAGTCCAACACGGCAAAATGAGGAGTACCCTCCAGGATCTCTTGAAGGCGAATCTCAAACATGGTAGCGAATGCTCTGCCGGTGATCAAATTCCTCTTTTCGATGAGTGTGTACCCTCCATCATGCAACAGACCCAAATCTCTGTCAACGTGGATGCTGCTCGGGTTCCTCATACACGTCGAGTCCGGCGCATGTGATGATAAATACATCAAGACATTCCTGCCCGTGATAAAGAAATCCTCACTCTTTGCCCCTCTATCTATCCCATCTCATCTCCTTCCGAACACAGATTCCCTCTCCATGAGTCAATTTATTAGTCCAGCAGCATTCATGGCAGATGACCGCGTGAGACAGCGTTTCCATCCCGACATCGTCTCAGCCAGTCAGTCCGCCCGCCGAGGTCTCCACCGCGTTACACCGAGTGAAAATCCGCATCCGAGACCACCCAGCCGGGCCATAATTAGCAACAGCGTCCACGGCCAACCGCCATCCAACTAGACATCCACTTCCCAATCACTCAGGTCGTCTGCAGGACCCCTCCGGCAACGCAGACAAATACCAACATCCGTCCATCCGTGGTTGTCTTCGGACCTCCAATCATCACTTTTTCTTTGCCTCCGATCGCACGTTCGATCTCAGGAGATCTAATCAATCCCCTCGGGGGGAGATCATGGGCCGGTTGATCGCCTGATTCCAGTCTCTCCACTCCCGTCTCTCCTATCGTGGAGGGTCATGTCTCGCCATGTTCATTTCTGCAATGGAGGAGCACAGAATTCATCTTACTGACTACTGCTGTAGATCACCACGTTGGAGCCAAATAGCGCTGGATTGGATTCCACTCTTGACTCTGATTCATATCCGACAGACTCCACCACACCATGTCAAGCCTTAGCCGATATACCCGGCCCCCCTAATGCATGGCCGATTTTTGTGGCTTGTACATGCCAGTCGTGTACAGTAACTGTAGACTGCAGACATTGGAAGCAAGCAATCGACTTGGCATTCGCCACACTCTCGTCACGAGTGCGAGTCCTTGCTCACGGCGGTAAACTACAGGAGTCCTGTAGTGAGTCAGTGCCTTAGTACATGCTTCGTGGAATATGGACGAATTTGATGGACAACGCCCTGACCAAGCCAGTTCAAGAGTCCGATATGTTGGGACCATGCAAAGTGACCTTGACTGGCGACTTGACTACATCTACCAGCAGAGACCGGTCGGATTCAACATCCGGTACTGGTGGTCTGGAACAACATCCCAAATTTTTGGATTTCATGGCCGCGTAGGCTTCTCTCGCGCCAAGATCAGGCTGCCTCGATGCTTGATGAAGCAGCGCATTCTTCCAGAAACCAGCCAGAGCAAAGCGAATTTCAAAATTCTTGATGGTTCTGGATGTTGCGCGTTCTCTTGCGTACACACTGAGGATTTCAGCGAACATGATCCTGTTGATTTTCCAACAAATCTAGAAACCTGCACCATGCGCTTTGCGGAAGAGGGTGACAGACGCGTGGCGGTTCATGGCGCTAATGGACACACCTATCGTGCTGGCAAGTGAGGAGCTGCTGACCACATGGATGATTGCACCACTAAAGCATCTAACTGGAGGTAGAGCCTCTGATCTGATCCTCAAAATGGGATAACAAGGAAATTAGTCGCGAGGTATGGTAGGTCCAAATGCTACCTCACGGTCGCCGCTCATAGCGCTCGATCAAAGTCAACATAACGTCGCATCAGCCTCCGCTGATCATGTACGGTCCCGATGTACCGTACATCATCCCTTCAGGAAACTGGGAGGCTTTGCGATGTGTTCATTCTTGACAAAAAGTTGGCCTTGTCCTGGTGATCACCCCGCTATATGTGAGGGAGCCTCTAGCCGGCGTGTCTTCCTAGACATCTATGCGCGCAGACGCATGATTCGACATCAATTCGTACGTTCGGCACTCGATGTGACACACACACTTCTAGTACAGATATCTCAAACCACCTCCGAGTAATAGGAAGAAAACGACGATAGGAGCTCCCTTTGATCCCTAGCAACTAAGGGACCCCGATGAAGACGGGAGTGTCCTGGTCCCCCTACAACCTTCCGAGGTTTGCGCTCAGACGCAAAGCAGGAGAAGCGCCCTTTGCCATTGACCTTCATGCGACCGGATGGAACAGCTGCACCTTGCAGTAGAAATCACCCGCTTCGGCACGTCTGAAAACGAGGTCCTGAACTCTTTCTGCCTCGGACATGACCGGAGATTATCCAACAACACGAAGCTTGGTGTTTCACGAGTTGATGGAGCGAAGATTCATATATTGGGTATCATGCCTATTTCTTGTAACCGAACTCCTATTGATGCACCAAAATTAAGCCCAATGACGGCCCCTTATAGTTTGTTGGGGGGTTTGCCTTTCATCTGATCCTTGATTTCCTCCTTGAAATACCTGACAAATTTACCGATGGAGTCTGTACAGTCAATGATGATCAGCGACCTGCGAGTAAAGACTGGACCATCCGATCCTGTGATCTCAAAAAAGCACATACCACTGTCCTCCAGGGAAGTGCGCGATGGTTCTGGAGGGATTCCATGACGGATTTGTTCCACTCGCTGGTGCACACGGCCTACCATTTGGTGGAAGAGGGGACTGCGGATGAGCTGGAAAGAGATCAGTCAGCATTTGGTGGTGTGTAGAGATCACTACGACGGTTCCGACGTACTCGGCCATACAACCAGACCTGCAAACCCCATTCCGTTAGCGTTAGGAGCAGTCCTTCATTCGGCCTCCCATCTTCATAGAACTCACCTCCAAGGCCCGGAGTCCAAACAAATGAAAGACCATCTTGCCAATGACCTCCTTCTCACGAGTATGGCGATGTCAAAAAATGCGGAGGCGAGGAGCGAAGCGGACAGTCGGGGCAATTCTTGTAGCGCTCGTCAGCCGGCGGTGGAGCCTGAGGCCCAGACCGCCCCCTTCTTAGGTAAGCCCCGCTCCGAATCCCGTCAATTTCCCCGGCCGCGACCGGGCCCGCCAATGATCGACTCGAGACTTTTAGCGCTCGTTTCTGCTCTGACACATACGAGGCTTGGTGCGAATTGCCCAAGAGATACCATCTCACCGAGAACGGTGCCTAGGAATCGCCCATCCAGGAATGACGCGGTAGTCTAGTCGAAAGTTTCACGCCCAAGTGCTGCCCGCGATGAGGAGGAGAAGAAGCGATATCCGCGCATGGCGAGCTTTCTTCACAAGCACGTTTCGAGAATTCCACGTCGTTGACGCCCGTGATTTCGATCATGACCAAGGGTTGCTACACTTGTCGGCGGCGTCGCATCATTTGCGATAACGGTCAACCCACTTGCCGAAAATGTCGAGATGCCGGAAAGGAATGCCTGGGCTATCAAAAGCCGCTGGTCTGGGTGAAAGGCGGAGTGGCCAGTCGAGGCAAGATGATGGGTCGTAGCTTTGATGATGTCAAGAAACCAGATGACGAGGAAAGATATGGGAGCTTTGCAAGAACCCACCCGCCGAAAACAAACGGCACGGGAGCATATGGCTTTATCTCGATTGCGGAAACGACATCCTCGGCGAATAGCTCACCGAGTTCCGGCACGTACACGAGTCCTGAATCCGATGGATATGCACAGGAACCGATAGACGACAGCATACCTCGATGCAATGTGGTGAACACAAGTGTGACTGAGTCGTCTTCCTCGGAACAAACGGACAACAGATTGATCCATGTCTCTAGAGATGGCCCTTCAGTGAGTTACACCTCTGCGCCGCGGGGACTGGTTGATCCATTGTTCAAAGACATGAGTCAAGCCTCACGGTTCTATCTATATCATTGTATGATACTCTCATGTACTCCGGTCATTTTGCTTGTTGTTTGGAACCATTTAACCAGCTGACCTCGGCCTCAGATAATCAAAATATGGCCCACGATTTTGTCGTGTATCCTCAATCTAAAAACCCATGGCGCGATCTCATCTCGCTGGTTGGTGACTCGACGCTACTTGCGCACGGTATATGTGCCATGAGTGCCTTGCATTATTCTCTCATGTCGGACTCCGACTCATCTCACATGCCCTGGTCATTGAACGATCCCTCGACACAGAATCATCCGCCATTGTCGCCCAGGGACCTCCAAGCACTTGTGTCCCCAGCAAGTCACCGGCGATCCTCATCCAGAGCATTCCAGCATTTCCTTGAATTCAAGCAGCGAACACTTCACCAGCTGTCCAAAGACTTGCAGAATCCTGTCATGCAACGAGATGATCGAACCCTTGCCGCAATTGTGGTACTTGCCCTGGTAGATGTCTTTGAGTCAGGGAGCGGAGCATGGAGCTATCATATTGAAGGTGCCAAAAAGCTTTTGAGAGATCGGCCAGAAAATAAGGTTGGACAAGGGATCCTTGACAGTCTCGAAACCTTTGCACTGGATGGTTGCCTAATGTAAGATCCGCACATTTCATCCCTCATGCCACGTTCGCTTTTTGCGCCAAAAGAGTACTGACCTGGGCATCCTCTCAGCATGGAAATCATGGGCTCAACCCTCGCTCGTCCCGGAGCCCTTTCTAAACCCTTTTTTTCTGCTACGATGGGCCCAGCAATGCTGAAACGCCTCGAGGAAACCTCGTGGGTTGGCTGCCCTGCGTACCTCTTGGAAGTGATCTTCTTCATCCACACCCTCTGGTATTCCGACTCCGAAACCACCACGACCATCACGCCACAACCCTCCGCTCTATCGTCCTCAATGCATCCGGGTCAACCTCTTACCCTAGCCTCCTATCTCGCTCTGCTTCAAGGCATCCGCAACTTTGACCCTGTGGCTTGGGCCCACCACATGCAATCTTCCCACTATCTCTCAGATCTCTCTCCCCGCATCGCATTGGCCAAATCTTACCAAAACGCAGTCTATCTGTACACTAGCCGGGTGCTGAATCGCGCCCGTGCCGGCTATACGCCCCCTTGGGCAGATGTCGGTCTCCCCGCCGACCACGCCGCCACCGCAAGTTACCTGCTCGAGCAAATCTGCTCGGTACCACACTCGGACCCGCATTTCAAATGCCTCATCTGGCCCACTTTCATCGCCGGCGCTGAGTGTCGATGCCCTTCGCAAAGACCACTCATTTTGGAGAAACTGGGCGCTCTTTACCACGCCGTCACCAGTGTCAATGTGCAAAATGCAGCCTGGGTGTTGCGTCTTATGTGGGAGAAGCATGATCAGCGACGACGGGAGAAACCCAGCATATCTTCCCTGGCAAACATCACCGGAGAGGTCATCGAATCGTCTTCAGCAGGAATGGATCCCGATGGAAAAGACCTGGGTCACCGGGATACTTATCATGAAATTGACGACGGATACGAGAACACGTTCGATTGGGTGGACGAATTGGATGAGTCACGTCTGGACTGGTTATTTATCTGATCTCAATCGTCTCCTTCTTTTTCTTCCTTCTCCTCTTCATTCTTTCTCTTTGTCTTGTCCTTATGTGTGCCCTTTTCTGGTCGAAGAGAAAAAAAAATTGAAACTTCTTTTCTAATATCCTCCGGCTGATCGGCCTCTCTCCTTGAACTTGATAAAAATTGTCGACAGACCTGACCCCGGCCGCCTGGGATATAGTTGCTAGAAATTCGGGCACTACCCTTAACGCGTCCCGTCTATCTCAGAATGTACTAAACTTCTAGAACATCCATGCCCGAGACAATGCGATACGGACAGTGAACCTAAAGCCTTGCGATGCGCGCGGATTCAATGTGTGAGATGATGTTTTCAGTGACCATACCCAATACTTCATACATGCAATTGATCACAGTTCCATCGTTCAGAGAAAACTTTTTTTTTTCAAAAACTACCAGTAGGCAGTGCCAGCCAGCAAATAATCCCCAGACTCTATCCTGGGCCGAGACGTTCAAGCAGAAAGCCATCACCGATTTAAACATTGTAGTTGAAAGGAACATCCATTGCGTGTCGACAAGGCTAATACACACACACAAAAGAAAATGGGGGAAAAGCAAGGGAAAGGAAAACTAAAAAAAGCCAAGCAAAGGGTATATTGAAGTTTTGAAGTCAGCCACGAGCAATTGAAGCAGAAAAGGAAGGATGCAACTATGAAAGCAAAAGTCTTTGCTGAAGGGAGCAAAGAGTATCCAAGTTTGGGAGCGAAGAATAATGGGCTATAGAAGCAAGAGTGGAAAGGAAAAGAGAAAAGGGCGGATGAGCAAGTCACAGTGAAGGCAGTCAACCGCCGCAGGGAGGGGGGATTTGGTCAGGGTTGTAAGGTGGTAGGTGGAAGATGTACGGAGAGACTTGGACGCAGGTGAAGTGAATCAGCGAGATCTACCAGATCACCGGTATCCATGTCTCTCCTCTCCACAGACTCCAGCCATTTCGGGGATCCCACAAACGCGCGTCTACGCAAATCGCCAGCCATGTGGGACGGAACGATGATTTGAATCAGAAACAGCCCCCGTGCGAGAGCTGAGTCTCACAGCATCAGATACCAAAAAAAATTGAAATGGAAGAAGCAAATGGAGAGGCTGTGAACCGTCGTAGTAGTAAAAGGCTAGCATCACCAGGCTGGCAAAAGTATGCTTCGAATCAAATCGGGGATATATAGCAATTGATCGAGACGACAAGCAGACAAAGAATAAAAGGGACAAGAAGAATCAGGAGGCTCAACAAGGGTCGAGTCTCCAAACGAGAGCAAAAGTCAACCGACAAGGCCATTTTCGAATCTATCGCGCAGGATGGACAAACACGCGAATCAAGAGAAAAGTGGAGAGAGCAAAAGAATCGCTTGCCATTTCCAATGCAAAAAGTCATGACAATGACGAAGAGGGAAAATCACAGTGGCTAGAATTTTGTTGGGAGAACAACACGGTGGAGAGTGTACCCACAAGTACACGGGCGAAGGAAGAGGCAATGGAATTATGATTCCAAAATTCATGGCAGCCTGGAGTAGCCGCCATGAAGAAAAGAATAGTATGGACAAAGAGAAGAAGAATAAAGAACGTGATGGGAACGCGTTCCATGGAGACAGGGGAAGGCCTCACTGCCGGGAAATAGAGACCGACTTGCAACGCCGAGGTGGACGCCTTTTTTCTGCGAGATACCTCAGATGACTCGGAACTAAAAGACGGCAGCAAGCCCATTCTTCGAATGCCGCCGGCTGAACCTTTTCTTGCCCTTGGTAGAGTCCGAGTCATTCGCCTGGTGTTTTGTCAAGTGATTGCGGCCGGGAGGTGGGACATTGCTCTCATTTTGTAATTCCGTGCTTCGGTCGAGTGTGTTGGAGTGACTGGAGAATCCGGATGAAAGGTCCCGAAAGGCGTCCTCGGCAGAATAAGTCCCCGTGTTTGGATGTAGAGAGGCCATCTCCTTGGCTCGATCCAATGCATCCAGCCATTCTTGCGCCGAGACCGCCGTGGCTCCCGTATTGCTCGAAGAAGGCTTGGGGTCTTCAAAGACCAGATGCTTCTCTTTCTGAGAACAAAGTCAGTGATTCAGCTCTTCCCTCCCCCGATGGGTAGTTTGTGAGATTGAAGCCTTGAGCAGCGCCACTTACCGTATCCACGATCCACAATGAATGCCCCTTACCATCTGTCGTACTGCGGTAATGAGTCTCGGGGGCGAGAAGCGAAATCTCAAGCTTTGCCTTTTTCTCGTCTCCTCCCGCAGGGGCGAGAATGATCCGGGCCGATGAGGTGACCATGACCAGTCGCGCGCGCTTCTTGGTTGTCGATCCGGAGAAAAAGCGGGAAAACTTCTTGGGAGCCTCGCTCTCGTAGTTTCCATTCTTCGAGGACAAGCTGTGGGAGGCTGGAGACGAGGTCACCACCAGGTTCCCAAGCTTGAGAATTCGCTCATTCGCTCTGCTCAACACGGGAGACCACTCGATATCCAATTGACTGGGAGGTGGTAGCTCGGTGACCACTCGGGGAAGTGCCCGCGAGTGATTGTTGCTGCTATGCGGGGCATTTGATGGCGCAGTCGAGATCACTGGAGGCAAGCTATCGCCTCCCTCACCTCCGTTGAGCTTGATCGGCTCCCGGGCAGGAGGTACGTAGGCTTTGAGCCGCGGCGCCTTTTGTTTCCACAGCTCCGGCCCCCACGAAATCCCCTTGAAAAACTCATGGTTCTTGATGTGTTCGATTTGAAGACGGCGCGCCGGGTCCAGGACCAGAAGACGCTCGACCAGGTCCCGGGCCACTGTGGGGAAGCCAATGGGGAACTCGTAATCCAAGGCAACGATCTTCTGAAAAGTCTGGTATTCATTGCTAGCCTTGAAGGGCGGCCGGCCGGAGAGCAGTTGGTAAATGATGCATCCAAAGGCCCACAGGTCGCTCGCCTTGCACGCATTCTTCTCCGTCAGCAGCTCCGGACTGACGTACTCGGCTGTCCCGACAAAGGAGTTGGCCCGCTCGTCTTCGGGGATCTCGGTCGCATCGAGCGGAGGAATGGAAGCCTGACTGTCGTCGGGTCGTCGGGTCTTGAGGATCTTGGCAGTGCCAAAATCGGTGATCTTCACGTACATCTGGTGGTCCAGCAACACGTTCTCCGGTTTCAGGTCTCGGTGAATTACCCCGCACCGGTGCATGTAATCTATCGTGTCAAGAATCTGGGCCCCGTAGAAGCGAGTGCACTCTTCGTCGAAGGTGGTCATGCGTTTGAGAACGCCAAGCAACTCTCCTCCTTTACATAGATCCAGGACAAAGTAGAGTGATCGCTCATCCTGGAAGGTATAGTACAGGCGCACGATACCCGGATGATCGGTCAACCGATTCAGCGTGTCTTTTTCGATGTTGACGTACTTGACCTTTTTCTCCTTGATGATGTGTCGCTTGTCGAGAATCTTGATGGCATATTCCTTGAGCGTCTGCCGGTCCGTCGCGAAGACGACCGTACTGTAGGACCCTTCACCCAGCGTGTTTCCAAACGAGAAATCCCGGACGCCCTTTTTGATGAACCGCGAGACCGTCTTCCCATTCGCATCGACTTCCTGCCTCACGGCGACCGCTGCTCCGCGCTCCTGCCAATCTTCACTGCTGGGCGCCGGACCGTTTTCCATGTTGTAGGGCGTTCGAGACATCTGAACGGGGTTTGTCCCGCGGGCGTGTGCTCGTGATGATTGTCGCATCACCGCCGGGCCATTGACCGGGATCTGAGAGGTGCGGTAGGAGCGATCGCTGTGGGAATTGTCGCGCGCCAGAACCCCGGCCTGTAGGGCGACCGAGCCACCCCGAGTGTCGACGCGTGACAGGGGCACCGAGGTGGATGAGGCCCCAGAGTCGGTTCGCATGCGATACGAGTTGTCTCGCGGCAGAACGGATGAGACGGAGCCGTTCGTGTAGGCGGAGGAAAGGGGTCGGGCGGAGTGCGGAGGAGTCCCAAAGGCGGACGCAGGGTAATGCGGTTGATAGGAGCTGGATGCCGGCGGGCCAACGTCGGAAGGTGGTTGTGAAGAAGCGAAAGGGTCATCGGTCGAGACGGAACCGTCGATGGGCGTGGCAGGGAGGGTGGTTGAATGCTCCTCGACCGGCGCGGGCTCTGGTGGAGGTGTTGATGCCGACCCGTCCGGTTGACCCGTTGGAACCACGCTGGCGGTCTCGGATTGGAGGGGCGAGTCATCCGGGTTTGCGATACGGAGACCTCCCAGTGACTGGGAGAGGCTGAGATCACCGTTCATGTCAGGCGATGAACAGGTGATTGGGCCGGAGTCAAGATGGATCTTGCTGAGAAATGATCACACGTCGAAACGAAAATCGAATAGGGGAGGGGTTGAAAACAACAATCCCGAAGATCGCCCCCTCCTGAAAAGGAGTAAACAAACGGTGAATGGCCTGACCCGCCGGAAGAAATGATCGTTGGTTCGGCGCTCCGAGTGAAGTGATAGGAACGCTCGCCAAGGGGGAGGGGAGTACAAACGAACGACAGCCGACGAACTAGGACGGCAACTGTGGACACTCTGAAGGCATGGCACAGCACAATACGGATAGGGCGATCACCAGGCGAAGAGGGATGATGTTTGGCGAATGGCGAGTCGGAGGGATGTGGGAAGAGGGGGGGGGGATGAAGTTTCAAGGTCGGTGAGGAAAGAGAAGTCCAAGTGGTGCGTGGGGGGTCGGGGGGGGATATGGAAGGGAGGGGAGAATCAAGTGATAAGCTTGCGAGAAGAAGCTCAGAATCGAGAAGACAAGCGAGTATTGATCTTGAGACCGACGCAGAAGAGGCTTGTGCGATGAAGCGAAGGTAGAAAGAGGAGGAGAGAAAGGATGAGAGGGTAAGAGAAGTGGACAGAAGGGGAAATACGTCAAGAAAGATCAACAGGAGAGCCTCGTGGGAATCGGGCTTAGCTTGTGACCTCCAAGGGGGGGCGGAGCACCGATCGAGGTCATCACGGATCATTCAACTGGAAGTGTTGAGCACGACCGACAAGGAAACGAGCAGAGTGACAACCCAATGCTCTCGCGGGCGACCTTTTGTCTTTACGGCGTCGGACCCGGTCGTGAGCTGTCGAGGACACACGAGAGGGCTCGACGGAGACATGCAGTCGTGCGCCGTTCCTACCAGGGGAGAGAGAGATGTCTAATTTGGATGCTCAGCGTTGGGAAAGATATCTCAGAGCATATCGGGGACAGGTCTAAAAATACACAGAAATTGGAGTATCTCGGCGGAGGTCTGGAAAGACTGGGATTCGATCAGTCCGTCATGGCAGTTGATGTTAATTATAGCTTCGGTTCTGGACGCCTCGGAATCAAGTGGCAGCCTGTCAAAAGCCGCGTGGTGGACTAAATACGCCTCCGGGAATCAGACTATAAGATGTCAAAATCACCTGCTCGAAGGCCAAGAACACTTCAGAGACATTAAATTGATCTATTGCCACAGATACGCCCACAAACCGTTGGAAAAGTAACCATTGGATCCTTGCGTCGCTTGCTGTCAGTTTATATCAGATTCGTGGTCTTGCTGCATTCCTACGTGTATGCGCTGTCACTGGGCCGCGAGCTCGACGCAGAGCGGAGATCAATCGATTCGAAATCAAGAATCGACCATGAATTGCGTGCAGAGGCAAGCAGTCAGTCCGTCATTCGAAGTCGTTCGATGAGGTCTGACTTCAACGTGACAGCAGATTATATCAATGATGCTTGAGCAAGTTCGTCCAGTTTCCTTGACGTGAGAGAACCATTCTCATCCCTAGATTGTTTTGCCTGGCACGTTTCTGAAAAAGCATCCCCGCCATCCTCTCCGACGGGGGCCGTGCCGCTAAACGTGCAGCCATTCTTGGTTGGATAATTCTCCCGCATGGTACTTGCATGCCCGCTACTACCTACTTGGGTATTTACGAACTCCCTCTGACTACCTATATCCAGTCAGAGAGAGTGTGGTCACACACATTTTTAGCCTCCGGAGATCACGATCTCATTAACAATGAAAATGGTGGCACGAGACAAAGTTGTGATGTCTTGCGACGCAATGAGAGAGAGAGAGAGAGAGAGAGAGAGAGAGAGAGAGAGAGAAAGAAAGAAGAGTTTACTAAGAATGACGGTCGTCTTCTCCCTGCCTTACCAGCCTGGTATCTCGCGTCCACTCAGAGCACGTTGGCATCTCCGTCGCTCTTTCTGAGAGGGTGGAAGTTATGCAGCAGACTCCTTCTCTCTCTCACCTGCACCTCCTCTGCCATGAGCGACCACCTATAGGTAGTGACCTCGACACGGAGCATCATACTCAAAAATCCCAATCCCAACCCCTCAGGATCATTGCCCCTTCTACTGGTTCAACATCCTGTCCCTAAGATTTCTCTGTACTCGCGGACAAATGCTGCGACGCCCAGCCACCGTCATCCTACTGACAGAGGAGGATGTGAATACCCACATGGAGCGGATCCTCCTGGCTCGGTCCTCCTTGCCGGTGAATATCGGTGCCCTGAGCCTAGACGACGAAGACCAGAAAAGCGTCATCCGAGACGACAAAGCCGATCAAATAGCTCCTTCATCCTCGAACACCATGACCGCATCATCATCTTCTTCCACAGTTGCTGGGATGTGCCCAGCGTCCAATGTCTTCCCAGCCTCCCTGATGCGTGTGCGTGGGTTGACCCACCACGCAATTGCTGCTAATTCTGTCAACCCCAACGGGGCGGTTCCCACAGCCAACGCAGCCGTCCAACTGATATCAACTCATTTCCCACAGACTGCTCTAGCGACCCAGTTATCAGCCGGGTCCTCCTCACCTTCACGAACTGAACTGACCATTCCGCCGCAAGAGTTTCTGGACCACCACATCCTGCCCTCGCCCACGAGCAAGCAAGGTTGGTCGAGAGCATCGGGAGTAGCAGGGCTTTGCAAGGCAGCAGAGATGGCTCACTAATAGGACCCTCCTGACAGTAGACATGTATCCTCGCCGGCACCAGGCTCGAAATGCAGGATCTAATGCGCACCCGGACCAGGCGCACTACTCTCCTGATCCGTCGCCTCGACTAGCGCCCACTCCCACACCCACTCGTACGTCGCCGGGTCCGACCAGCGACCATGTTCCACTGCGGGCTCTAGATCTAGCGTCGTCAACTAGGTCTGCCGAAGTGGACCTGATTGAGATGGAGACCTCGTCTGCGCCAGCAGCTCACCACTGACACTGCAAGACCCCTTTCAGCATCACCTGTTTCATCTCTCAACGTGATCTTCCGCGGCTCATAGCGGTCGAGATGATTATTGAGGTCGCAACTCAGTGGACCGTCAATCTTCTCATTGCGCGTATTTCTCTTCCATCCTGCCGCGCAAGATATTCTTCCGCTAACCGATTCAACCCCATTTTAACCCCAGAGGTCTGCATGAAATCTTGCTGACATTCTGAATGAAGATCAGTCCCGGCCACAACCATATCTCAATTCGGTGCACTGAATATCTAGAGCATACCGCGTGGGGTGGTTAGCCTCCTTGGAGTAATGTTGACCCCATGCTTTGTACAGTCGATCACTGCAACGGGGAATCATCAAGCTGGGTTCAACCATAAATGATGGATCGTACCTTGTCAAATGGGCAGCATTCTCCCAAGAGCGATATTCTGTCATGCTCTTTTGAATAGTCTATTCATATTACCATATTTCAAAGACTCAATAACCTCACTCATTCACATGGACCTATCTACTGCCGTCCTCAGCTACTCAATCTATATGCGCGATGGGCATACGTAATAATTCCTGCTGTCTCTTCGTCATCGTAGCCTTGAACCTATAGATCACTGAGTACATTCACTGATAGGCTGGAAGCAAAAACTAATAGCCAGACGTGAGTGTCATAAAATAGGTACTGCACGGATCAAACCTCATCCATGTCCTGGACGGGCTACCAGACTAGATCAATTGGTACAGTGGTAAAATCTCCTCCTGGTCCTCACCTCGTAAATAAGATGATCCGTCAAGATCTTCCCAACACACGGGCAGCACCTCAGACTCTCCCCGTCTGTCCCAATGCACCGTCGATAATCCTTGATAATAGCCCAGCGGCACTTCCAACTAGCTCATCTAGTCCCACCCACCACTCAAAAGGGACTTTCAACCGCTCAATCCTAAATCTCTCTCTTTCTCTCTTCTCCCTCCCATCATCCACACTCAGAAACCACCCTGCGCTGGAGGACTTTACCCAGTATACACTCAAACCCCTACCTAACTACAGTACATAGTCTATCAACCCATTCCCTGGCTAAGTACCAAGTACCAAGTACTAAAATTCCCATCTCGGAATTTTTACATTTTCGCCCTAGTTTTGTCTAAAGTTGGCTTGGTTGAAAAGGTGGATCCACTCCCCTCCAGCAGAATCCAATAGTTCACGCCAACAAGCCACGCCAATCTCGGCTTGAACCCATCAGATGGAGAGGTTCATGTTTGGATCGGGCTGGACCCTTCCCCCCTCTTCGCTGTGATGGGTTTGTCGACGGGGTCTTGGTGCCGTGTGTATGAAGGTAGTGATTTCATTTTAGGACGAGTCTTGGGAGAGGAGGGGTGGGGGTTTGGTTATTTGACATGTAGATCGGAGTGACATGTACTGCTGGTAGGTACGTACCTCTTCGTAAATGCCGGGCTCGTTTTCATTCACCCCAAGATAGAAGGGCCTTGAGCAGGTAGGACCAGGACCGCGCGAGTCAGGTTGAAGAAACCAGTCTGAAGAAAGGGGCTGACCATCTATTGGGTTACTTAGTTGGTAGGACCTGGACGATCCTCATGAAATGCTACCAACGCAGCTTTGGCCATCGACATTGAACTTGAACCTGGGACTGAGATGACGAGACGAGGCAAGGTCGAATCAAGACTCGAATGACGCTGGAAGTTACGAGCATACAACCTTGATCAAGCGAATCATCCCTCTTAATCTCTTACCATCTAATACGCCCCCCGGTCGTCAAAATCAATGAGTAAATCGTCAAGATGCTTCAATTAGAGCAAATACTATCGTGTCGAGCAAGTCTAAAACAGTTTGTGTATCGGAAAAAGGGCCGCGAGCAACATCCAGTCTAAATGACTCGAGACCTGCCCCCTCCAAATGAAAAAGCGGATGCGGCGGATGGTTAGACATGGGAAGAAGGGAAGTTTAGGGTATGATGAGGGAGAAAAAAAAAAGGAAAAAGAATCACTTGAAACGCCAGCAAAGATCATCTCCCAGATGCCGCTTCAGATGGTTTTCCCCTTCGCATGTGTAATTTTCCGTGCAACAGGGTGGCCTTGGCGCAATCAGATCAAATTCCAGAAAAAGACAAGAAAAGAAAAAGAGGAAAGAAGAGAGAAAAGTCATTCCGTAAGGTTTGAAGAGAGGAAAAAATAAAGTGGGTAGAGAAGAAGGACGGCATCGGCGAATCGTCTACTGGCGCGCCTTGTTGGCAAAGATCTGGGCACCGTCAACCAAGCGACGCTCGGTGTTCTGGCGACCGTTGACAAAGTCGGGGTAGTTGAGAGTCAGCTCAACGGCACCGTTGACAATGTTGTCAACCGCCTCCACACCCAGCATGAAGGAGTGGTCCTGGTTGCCGACCTCGTAGCGCCAGCTACCGAAACGACCACGGGACCAGATACCCTTCTCCTGCAGCTTGGGAAGGATCTGAGTGAGAGCACCCTCACGCTCCAAAGATGGAGTGGGATAGCCGTGGTCGAAGCGGCGGTGGTAGGTGGAAACGATCTCGTCACCGGGCTTCAGCATGTCGGTGTTGACCAGACCCTGGATGGAGTCGGCCAGGAGAGTCTCGTGGTTCACAGGCTTCATGGTAGACTCGGACACCTCCAGCATGATGGACCAGTAAGGGCCCTCCTTGGCCTCGTCGCTGCTGGGCTTGGAGCCATCAGCCAGCTGAATGGTGGGCAGCTTCTTCGAGGCATCGGGTTGGTTGTAGGGGGAGTAGTTGGAGAAGATGGTGGCGCGGTAGAAGGGGCAGTTGTCCTCGGGGAAGTACAGCCAGCACTTGTCACCAATGCGATCGGGACGAGCACCACGGATACCGACACCAATGACGTGGGTGGAGGAGTAGTAGAGCTGCTTGGTCAGGGGCATGAGCTCCTTGTCGTCCATGGCCTCGGCCAGGAAGTCGACAGCCATGGTGGAGACCAGCTTGGAGTAGCCGATGACGGTGCCGTCGGCCAGGGTGACGGTCTTGTTGTTGGCATTGACCTTGGTGACCTTGCCCTTCTCACCGAAGCGAGTCTTCTCCTTGGGCAGGGTGTTGGCCACGGCAATCCAGATACCACCGGTTCCGTCGCGGGCGGGGAAACGGAAGGTAGCGTTGGGGCCCCAGTTACCAGCGGTCTTGTTCAGGATGACGTTGGTGGTCACAGCCTTGAGGTTGGGGGCAGCGACACGCTCACCGAGCCAAGCACATTGCATCTGAAGAGCGTTTCATGTGAGTTCAGGATCTCCCACGTGATTTCGATAAAAGGAGTGGTCAAGACGGGGACTTGTCTTGGGAGGTTCCAGAGAAACGTACCTTGGTGGTGGGAACAGCCCAGACCTTGTAGTTGTAAGGACGCATGAACAGGTCGGCGATACCAGTACCCATCATACGAACGATCCACTCGTCGAAGTTCTTGGGCTTGGTGTTGGCCACGCGGGCCTCCATGGCAGCGTCAATCATGCCGTCAATGCACTTGACCTGCTCCTCCTTGGGAAGCATGGAAATGTTGTTCTGGAACGGGTAGGGAACCCATTGTTCCTTGCAGCGAACGTAGGAGATACGCTCGTGGGTGTACCAATCGTCCTCCTTGGGGAGAGCCTCGTCGATACAGTCATCGAAATACTTGTAGTGAGAGAAGATGACGTGGCCACCGACATCGTAGAGCTGCAGCGAAAAGACCTCAAGTTAGCGTCGTGCTCGTCCATCATGTTCTGCGTTCGGCTGTATTCTCCTGGATTTGAAATCACGAGATACAACCGCTCTGAGACTCAGAAAACGGGGGTCAACTTACGAAGCCCTCGGGAGTGGTGTCGGTCGAAGCAAGACCACCAGGGGTCTCGTTCGAGTCAATGATCAACCAAGAGGGACCATCCTAGTCATCGTCAGGTCAGTTTGTGTGGGCAGAAGCAATCGACCAGGCAGCGTGATCTCTGTGTCGGCCATGACCTTGCCCTCCTCCCCCTCCCTCTCTGAATTTTCTGAGGGCGGGCTTATCGCCCACAAAAAAGTCGTCGAGGAGGTGGGGGGGCAGAGCTTCACCGCCGAATGCACGAGAAGACATGGAAAACTCACAATCTGGTTGAGACGCTTGGCCGCACCCAAACCAGTTGGGCCAGCACCAATGACGAGAACGTCGACGGTACTAGATAGCAAATGTCAGTCTCGTCAATTCATCAATCGTTGAGGCCGAACCGGGGTCGTGTCGACGGCGAGGAGGGCAGTTCTTACATGTCGGGGTGGGTCATCCTGCCTTGGAGGAGGTCCTGGAAGCTGGGCACGCGTTTAAAGGTTCGACGAGCGATGTTCAGCATAAGAGAAAGCAATAGCAGCAGGGAAACTGCAAGTGGTCAGGGGTAGAAGGAGAGGGAGAGATGATAAAGGAGTCGAAGAGGGGAGGTGGAAAGGGAGGGGAACTTCAGGGAAGTAGTCAGAGAGAAATGTGGACACGGACGGACAAGCAGTGGTCTTGTAGGATCATCGGGGCCACCAGACGGGGTCCATTGGACCGCAGGCTGGTCTGTGGTTCGCACGCACGAGGAATTGAAATTTGTGGAATTTTTGGAAAATCGAAAGCTAACGTTGCCACTGGCTTTTCTGCCAGTGCCAATCTCAGCTCCCGAGCACGCTTGTATGGTGGATCGTCGCATGTACTGTACAACTGCAGTCCTGCTCTGACCCCCGACTCAATCACACCTCGATATCGCGACTCGGGGTGCGCTGGATACCGTGTGCATGTATCTTGTTCATCGTCGTCGTAGACTCTACCGCGAGGCCAAGTGCAGACCGATCGTGACTACGAGGAGGGTGCTTTACGGTACTTCCGAGTCCCGACTACACGCAGGTGCAACTTGCCCCTGGTGGACCGCTTCTTGCTTTGGGCGGTGGAGGGGTGAGTGGAGACAGCAGGGCCCACGCAGGTCGAATTTCCGCACTTGGGTTAAGGGGCTACCCAATGACCGGACGCAATGGGAGCATGGAAACGGACCCGGGACCGTCCAGACTTTGTTTCCCACCTCACCCAGCAACTGCGCAGACTGGCATCGAGTCTATCGAGGCGACGAAAAGTGGAGAAATGTGCCTGTTTCAGGTTGACATGGGGAGTCCAGAGCGAGCCAGCCCCCCTTTTCCAGAACGCTGGAGATCGAAGATGAGAGAATCATGCGTGGCCCCCTGGGCCACGAGGACCGGAGGATGGAGACGGCGGTGACGAAGGCGGACGGGTACAGCGAACCCTTGCAAAAGGAAAAAACAAAGAATAGAAAGACGGGTAAGAAAGCTGAAGCGAGGCAATCTCGTTCTACGCGATAAGGGACACAATTCAAAGCCATATGCATAGGATTGCCAACATCTTTGGTCATTGGTGGATAGGAGAGAACATGGTTTGGCGTCACAGGGCAGCTTCCTTGCAACAAATTCGCCGTATGGGGGGAGGATGGTTCGTCAGTCACCCAATGCAAGATCTACACTGACCTTATCAGTAGTCCATATCCGGCCTGGCCTATTGGCCACTCCAGGGTCCAAGGCTGCTACCGCAATCGGATCAACCGACACTCCTGCTGTGTGTCACGAACAGATCAGGGGAGGGGACCCATGTGGGTTTCAATGCCTGGTCAACATTCGGTGACATCTGTCGATGTCCGAGATGGGATCCCCTCCAGCATGCAGCCTGGATACTACATCCGGTCTTACGCGCCATAATCAAGTTTCTTCTTCCTTGCCTCCAAGTGATGAAAGCCGTTCTATGTGGTGATCCGGACAGGCTCAGATGCTCCGCTGCACATAAACACTATCTCTGAAGGTCGCAGCCATCTCGTCTGTCTCCCCGCGACTTAGAGATATGGAAATTGTGTGGAGCCCATCACTGCATTCGGCGATGACGTCCGTTGATACGAGCCCCTCTCAGTGGGAAATTCTGTCCCTTTAAAAAAAAAAGAAGATGCCTCTAGGTAGCTTTCGATCTATCGAGCTTGCTTAGGGACCACCCGGTGGCCCGATCTGCAGACTAGCAAACATGAACCGGATGTTGTAGGTGGACAGGTGCTCATGCTGCATTCAGGTTCATACTCTCGATCACTCTCGGAATCCATCACAGATGGAGAGTCTCCGGGCCGAGCCAGAACTGCTACTAGCTTATCATGACTCCACTTCCAGAGATGTCCGCACTGCCATGCGCAGCTTGTCACCGGTGAATGAAGGCAATTTCATACAGCATCGCGGCGACAAGGGACAACCTGACTTGGCTGGGTAGAAAACGCAGACGCCAAGGCCATGGCAATGTCAGAATGAGGGGGGCACTGCCTTCTTTGATCAGACCTCGCGATGACTTGATGGTTGGCATAGCGCAGCAGCAATGCAACCGATATACCTTACTTTAATAGTTCCCGAGTCACAGACACGTCTCAGCGCGGCTGAAAAATAAGTAAGAACCAGAACCCCTCCCAGGCCCCCAGGAAGAGATGTCCGTTAGTGAATGGAGCTCGACACGTCAATGTTGACGAAATCGCCTATTCGTTGCCCGTTGTCAAGCACAGTCACAGTGTGAATGGATATATCATGCGGGGCCCATAGGTGGGAACCTGATCAGGTCGACATCCATGTTTCCCAACACGAACACAGTTCAAGTTACTAGGTATATTCATTAGTCGGCGGCAAAGGGGCGAGTCATTGACGGATCACATCCTCCGAGGAAACCCAATCGTAGTTCTGCTGGACAAAGATATACAGAAAGATCGGTTTGAGGCAGACTGCATGCCCCTTCTATACAACAGGCAAGACACCACAGGCAGGTGGTGTCACAGTTGTCAGTCATGCAAAGACCTATCGCCAGGGAATAACCCCGGCCACCCCCAAAGGCTCGTTTTCGGGACTTGCTCCAGACTTTGCAGGATTCCCATAGCAATCGGTCTCTACCCTGGGAGCAGGGTTCTCGTCGATGCTGGAAGATGTACTTATGTAAACATGATACGAGAGTTAGAACGTTAGTGGTTCTTTTCCATTTTCAATTGGATTTACTAGCCCCAGTATATGCTCATGTACATCCACCCATGTCCACTCAAGTACAACATACATGTATGGATGGCGGATGCAGCTCCTCCAGACAGGGAGGGTTCTGAATGATAGCCGCACTACGCGTCTAGTACACGACTGCGCCGGGTTCTGAAACGGGGTCCACCGTTGATCTGTCCGTCAGAGCCAAAACAGGCAAGATTTCCAAATAAGGATCGTCGCACTAATGGAGCTTAGGCATATCTCGAACCCAATCAACGGTCTTTCCCATGAACTGAGGCGAGCATGTGTTTTCCTCCCATACGATTTTTCCAATAGATGGGAAGCTGCAGATTTCAATGATTGCTTCGCTCAACTCCTGAAAAGATGCGACGGGAGTCGTCACTCGTATGCATCTATGTACCGGAACTGCTCACAGTGGATGCACGGCAATCGATAATTATCTGTCCCAACGCCCCGAGGGGCAACTTCATCGCATCAAATGGGAATACAGGAACATCTATGTTCAAGGCACAGCCGGGCTATATGATGCCAAGTCTCAAAGCTCTTGCACACAATGCTTGGCCGACCACAATCATCTCTCTCGGATCTTGGTTTTCTACGATCATGATCAAGGCTTTAGTCTAAATACTGTCTTTCTCCGTCATGAGCCTTCCTGGTGAAGCCAGCTGGCTGACCAGCCTGTCGTTCGTGTTGCAAGTGGTAGATTAGTGGTGGGTCTTGGTCCCTGAATGGAAGAGACAATGGCGTCAGACATCCTCCTCAGTCGGGACGCAGGCTTCGGACAGATCGCCGCATTCTCCACCGGTAAGGGACCGGAAGACAGTGCAGGTACAAATCGTCGCTCACGTTAGTCGCCATGATCACTGCCTCGACGCTCGAGGCCGCTCATTGCGGGCATTGCGGGCCACGCAGATCGAGAAACTGCTTGCGTAATGCTCATGGCTGGTTCTCAACCGGGCAAAACTTTGGGCCACCCAGTAGACCTGTATGGATAGAAAAAAGACAAGGACATGGTATGGCTGATAGCCGCGTACGACGCTGGATCCTACCACCTCAAGTCACATTCCTCAGCAGTGGAGGGCAAATTGTGACAGAGGGCATCGACGACCATGGAAGACCTGGATTTGGTGTCCACTAGTGAGCGGCCACCGATGGTTTTAACAAAAAAAAATAAAACAAACCGATTAGACTTTGGAGCGTATTTGGATGTCGACCAGTAGAGCGAGAACCGTATCTATCGGTCGGCTGTCACCACCGCGAAGGAATGGAGCTAAAAGAGCGGATAAGCGCGTCGTGTACATTACGGCACGGTAGCACTTGGACAACCTCGATTGGGACCTATCAAGTGAGCAGTATACTTAGAGCAGTGCCGTGAGACGACCAAGTGGTGTTCCGACTTGACCCCGGCCGCCTGCCAAAGTGCTTCCATACTCAGGAGACCCTCGATACCGCACTCTCAAGCCTGAGTTATACCGGTCGGCAGTACATTATGGTGGTGATGGTCCTCCATGCCCTCTTCTCCCGCCTCAAAGATGATTGAAGCTCAGGAGAATGCTCGAAGCCTTGCCGGCAGACACATTATTATTGAAACCACAAGGCCACAATCAGGCGCACCGTCACCAGGGAACGTCCACGGGTGTGGTTGACGATGCTGATTGGCGTGTTAAAAAGAAGTTGCCACGAGCTGATGCACTGTTGGATTCGAATCTTCAAGGGATTTTTCAGTGTATCATACAGACCTGCGTTAGAGAAGAACAGCTGCCACGTAATACCGTAATGTGCTGATCGAACAAACTCTAAAATGACAGATCAACCGCAACATGGAGTGCAACCTTTGCGGTGGCTCAGATACACGGCTGTGATGTTATTACCTGACGATATGCAACGCGTAAGCTCGATCATCCTGGGCCCTTATTTTAGGGACCAGCCGCCTATCACGTCGTACTCAGGTGCGGACGCTCGTCACTGGACGGGACCAATGGCGCTGTTTGCAGCGGAGTCATGAAGCGGAGCTGGCGACGGTTGTGTTCCTGGCCCACCTCAACAGTGCTGTGCTACAGTACGGTGTACCTCTGTTTGCTGGGTCTCTCGTCCTCTCGGCGTGTGACTTGCGACTTTGTCCGCACTTCGACTCTCCAAGTTTCGTTCGACCTCCATTCTTGCCAGTCTAGACCCAAAACCTCTCAGGCTTTTGTCCGTCTCTGCTGACGCCTGGTTCTCCTCCCCCTAAAATCCTCTTCTGTCGTGCCACACATCCGTTCTCACCTACCATCACCTTTCTTGCTCCCCCGGGAGGTCCGCCGACATTTACAGTACGTGCTCCATTCCCACTTTGGCCGGAGAACGTTCCATCGTGATTTCAACCTCTCTCTTTCCCCTCCCCTCTCTCGTAGACACATCCACCCAGTCTTCGGCGTTGGCGCATTCCTCTTCCATTTCCGGCTTCCGTCACCAATCGCACGCTCGTTAATCATTCCTTGGCCTGTCAGTGAATCTTATCGCCTTTTAACCTTTCTTTTCGCCTCTACCCCTCGTGGCTTCCTCCGCCTTCAGTCAAGGAAGCCTGACACGGCCACGGCCTTTTGAATTTCGACAATTCCTCTCCGATCAAACTCGAGCACTCACCATGACCGCCGACGGCGAGAAAGTGCGCGCCTCGGGCGAGACTCCGCGTGAGATTTTGCCCACCGTCAACCCGGCGGTTGAGAAGCAGCAGGAGGCTTCCAAGGCTGCGTTTCACCCCGCGGTCTACGTGAGGTGAGAAGACCCCCCATTCGTCTTAGTTGAACACAAATGCATCGCGAGCAATCGATACGGCCGTGAACAATTGATCTTTGATGAGCCCCACTGCTGACCGTCAACGGGACAGTGTCTGGATCACCCTTAGTTCTGCGGTTATTCTGTTCAACAAGCACCTCCTCGACTACGCCAACTTCCGTAAGTCGCACCGTCTTCGTCCGACCATCATGCGGGGGATTTGGTATTAATGCTTGGTTTTTCTTGGCTAGGATTCCCTGTGATCCTGACAACATGGCACTTGACATTTGCGACCATCATGACCCAGCTTCTGGCTCGCTTCACCACCGTTTTGGATGGCCGGAAGTCTGTCAAGATGACTGGTCGTGTCTACCTCCGTGCAATCGTCCCCATCGGTCTCATGTTCAGTCTGAGTCTGATCTGCGGTAACATGACCTATCTGTATTTGAGTGTTGCTTTTATCCAGATGCTCAAGGTATGTACCCACGGAGCCACGCAAGTTGCGACAAGATATACGCTTTGACCGATGGCTAATTTTGACGGCGTTGTTGTTGCGAAACAGGCTACTACTCCCGTCGCTGTTCTGCTCGCCACCTGGGGCATGGGTATGGCTCCCGTCAACTACAAGACGCTTGCCAATGTGTCTATTATCGTGATTGGTGTCGTCATTGCCTCCTTTGGCGAGATCAAGTTCGTCCTGGTGGGCTTCCTGTTCCAGCTGGGCGGTATTGTCTTCGAGGCGACCCGCTTGGTCATGGTGCAGCGCCTTCTCAGCTCTGCCGAGTACAAGATGGATCCCATGGTGTCTCTGTACTACTTTGCTCCGGTCTGCGCTGTGATGAATGGTCTGGTGTCTCTTTTCCTCGAGGTCCCTCACTTGACCATGGACCACATCTACGGAGTGGGCATCTGGGTGCTGCTCGCCAACGCCATGGTGGCGTTCCTGTTGAACGTCTCGGTGGTGTTCCTCATCGGCAAGACCTCCTCCCTGGTCATGACCCTGTGCGGTGTTCTCAAGGATATCCTGCTGGTGGCTGCCTCGATGTTCATCTGGAACACTCCCGTGTCGGGTCTTCAGTTCTTCGGTTATTCCCTAGCTCTTGTCGGTCTGGTCTACTACAAGCTTGGCGGTGACAAGATCCGCGAGTATACCGGCCAGGCCAACCGCGCGTGGGCGGAGTACGGCAGCAACAACCCTGCTCGCCGCAAGTTCATTATCATCGGTGCAGGCGCTCTCATTTTCTTCCTCTTCGTGGGCTCGATGGCTCCTAGCTATGCACCTGAACAGGTTGATCGTGTGAAGACCATGCTGGGCGGTGTCACTGCCGGCAACGCTTAAATGCTTGCCCGCCCGCACGCACTGCTCGGTCCGAAGCTATGATTACCCATCATACCGCCGAGATTGCCAATATGCCGGGCTCAGGCGGGCCTGCCTTCCGCGTCTCGGGCGCGGAGTAGTTGGATCTTCTGTACCTGGTTCACACGAGATGTTCACCTGTCCCGGCACCACGAGACAGTCGAGGCAGTCTCCATTCTCGGTTGAAAAACACATTTTGCCTTTCATGTTCTTTCTCTCCTCTTTTATTTCTTCACATGCGGGCGTCTGCGGCATGCTGGACTTGCCGACGTGACTGGTTTCTGTTCGAAATTTAGGCAGAGGCGCTCAAGGGCGACCTATCGCTTCCTTTTGCCGCTCTCTTGCTTTGCTGTGTGTACTTTCCGTTGAGAGTGGGGTCTCTTGCTACTAAATTCTCTGTTCTCTTGCCCCTGCCCTTTAATATTACCGACGATTTTCCCACTCGTGTGTATGAGACTCTGTACACCCCCCGGCGTCGGTCTGCTTGATCCCTGAAACCCTTCAAGAGGGATCGTGTTTGTTCACTTTTGACTCTCTTTTATGTTGTCTTTGCGTGTTTTCAATAGAAGTAGATTTCAAATTCTGCTTGTGTCGACTCGTGTTCTGAAAAAAGTATGTCTGTATGACATGTGAGGCTCTATAGATTATTCAGTCGGTGAGAAGCCTCCGTTACCCTGCTACTTCAGGGCGTGTGAGCACTGAATACAGATCGTCAGGCGATCCCCCATTATGCCGCGGAGTGTGAATGGATGCTTTGTCCAGGCAGCTTTCCCGGTCCCAGGCGGTCCGAGGGTGGAAATGGAGGCCATCTCACCATGCCAGTAAGGAGTACTCGTAGTGAGCAGTCAGGTATGTGTACATCAAAACCAGTGTGCTACACCTAAAGAGTACCTCCTGACTGATCCCCGCGACTCTTGCGTGTTGGTCAGTAGCGTCAGTACTACTCTGTCAGTGCGTGGTAGTGCTCTGGTCTTTTTTGACTGGCTCCTATAGGCTGTAGACAACTCGCGCGTTGTCCAACCCTCTCGACTACGCACCTCGACGGTGGCGGGGCTATGTTTAGTATCGCTGACGCGATGACTGAGGGCGATCGGATGAGTCTGTCTGCACTGGCACGGGCGCTGGCCGATGGAGCATAGCCGGAGCTGGACTGGATGATGTAGCCGGGTTGTACAGGACTCCAGATGGGGGGTCCAGTGCCCACTAAGTTGTAGCCCTGGCCCACGGCCGAGTTGCGCCCAGTCCAGCCACTACTGAGGTCTATCCCGTTCAGTCACTCCAGTGGCCCAGCTGAAGCCCCCGTGTCCACTACCGCTTCCTGCCCATGGATGCTCCTTACGACAACGTGAACATGACTGGCAGACTGCAGAGGTGGGTCCTTTGACTCTCGATCAGGGTAATGATTGGTGGATCCAAGCTAGGCTGACGAAAAACGCTCCGAGATTGGTCAATGGCAATGCATGAGAGCGCCAGCCGCTGCGAAAGCCAAACGAACTTTCGCCAGTCCCGGGGGCCGGATACGACTCCACCTCACACGGTCTCAGTATGGTAATACTGCCTCGGGCGTAGATTATAACACGATGTATTGATGTTCTGTATTGTTCTCTCCGCATTGCGCCTTGCGGATCCCTCCCTCCGATCACCTCAGATCATCTTTCGCGTGCCTCGTCTTCCTCATCCGCTTTCTTCCTGCCACTTTCTTTCTTTCCTCCTTCCCATCTTCTCACTCCTGCATCTCACTTGTCGCCGTCCATCTTCTCTCTCTCCTGTCTCGCCGCACCTTCCAATCCATTCCATCCTGGTCGTCCTCTTTATTTGTTCATATTGACTCTCGATTGAGACGTTCGATCCTCCTCTTCATCTACCGAGCTTAAATATTTTCAATTCTCCACATCAATACCGTTTTTCGTTGACCTTCCCCCTTCAATCGGCACACCCATCAGATCCCGGCATTCATATACATATAACTCTAGGTGGTTGAAGCTTATGGTGGTAGCCTCACTTACTCTGACAGTCCAGTACTACCTTGCGTTCGTGAGATTACGATAATCTCATCTCTACCATGTGTCCTACGATCGTCAGTCGCCTATCCAATGGGCCCGCCATGGTCCTCTCTCCTTCCCAAGAACACGTCTTTGGCTCCCTCCCCTCCCAGTCCTTGCTGGATGCTCACAGTGACTTCCACACTTATTCCGGCACCTTCAACTCTACTTTTGGGGTGAGCAAACCGACACAGCTGTCCATGCCCGTGCAACCGCAGCCATCCCGCAAGAGGTCACGAGACGAGGCTGCTGTCGACGAGTCTTCAATGGCACGTGGGCCTTGCCCTTCTTCGCAAGCAGCCATGACAGGGACGCAGCAGCCTCACTGCCCCGGGGGAAACTTTGTCCCGTCAAGTTTGCAAAAGGGACTGCGCGTCTCCGGTGTCAGTCATACAGAAGCCGCCGTCTCCCAGTCAGGCGCAACACTTGTCGCAGACGGCAATGGCAACGAGATGAGTCGCAAAGCACCAAGGTTCGACGCTTCTTCGGCGGTTCTTGGGGGAGATGCCACGGTTGCGTCACAAGACAGCGCCAACGACACCTCTTTGTCGGACCAGCATCGCATCACTCCCCCATCGCCGCCCTCTGAGCCTTTGATTGACGAAGCAACGCGCCTTCTAGGCATCAGCTGGCAGCGCGTGGATACCGACCACGATATGGCTCCTGCTGTTCGTGGTTGGACCAAGTATATTGACAACCAATACTCTGCCATTTTGCACGACTCGCAAATGTTGATGAAAAGCCGCGCCTTGAACGCCTACCTCGTTGCTGCCACACCTCACGGGGCCTGCTCCCCCAGCTTCTACCTTTTCAACGAACACTTGACTCAGGGTCAGCTGGTAGCATCCCGTTGGGAAGTTTGCCTGCAGAATCTGCGTTCCACTCCTCCTGTATTCGAGGGAAATGCGGTCATTGTGGCAGCCGGCCGCCCTCAGCCTCTTGAGAACCCCTTCACTTCCGCTGGTGAATCGGGTGTGCCCCTTTTGCAACAAGCCCTTTCAAGTCATTCTCACGTGGCCCCCTGTGGCATGGACTTGGGGGCGGGTTTGAACCAAGGCATGGACACGGGAATGGAGATCGACTCATAGAACCCGAGTATGTCTGACTCGAGCCTCGCGAAACAACTTCCTCTCGATCGAGCAGACTCTCTCTGCTATACCGGAAGACTGCCATCACCGTCATACCTCGATCACTTCGATATCGATACTCGATCAACCGCGTCCCCGCTCCGCCGGCTCGCCTGTCGTACTTCGTATTCCGTATCTCTTTTTCATCTCTTTTCATTTTCCAACTGGGGGTTCTTAGACCTTAACTGCTTTCTTCCAGCCTCTGATGGCCGTGCTTCACTGACCCAGGTCCACAATCCAGATCGCACCCACCGCAGATGGATCAGCGGACAGTGGTGTTTGCGGGGCGTTTTTGCATTGACTTCCTTTCTATCCGCGACATTTCTTGCTTCTAATTGCGAGTCTCGCCCTCCTACTGGCTGTAGTTCGCCCTCTTCTCCTTTTATCTTTTGTTCTTTTTGGTTGTCTACTCGTTTTTACGTTTCGTCTTTCATCTCTGTATTTTTGGGTGGGAATGTTGGTTTGATGTTCTTTTTTTTTTCTCTGCTATATACTCTGACCCTGCTGTGACCCGCCTCATTTTTATCTCCGGCGTGGCTCGACACTATTGATGACACTTGAAAAGAAAATACACTTGACATTAAAAGGAAAAATATCCCTCTGCCGGCATTCTGTGTAGGTGCAAACTTCATTAACCCAAGCCAGTAAGATTTCCCTCAATGGGCAGATGAGCCTGTCCCGGCAGTACATAGACCGCCTCTTTCGGGTTGCTCCCGTCTGGAAGCATAAGACATTCCTTGCACGCCGGTGCGGGCGCCGTTAGTGGAGGGCCATTGATAAATAGATGAATTGAATGCATTCCGTCAAGACTGCTTTAGTGGGTACCCTCAGATTCTCGAACCTCGAGGTATGTGGAATGACCAGGTAAGTATGATAACTAGTAGGACTCCCAGGCTCTCTAGTTGAAATTTCAGCCTTCCCAAAAAGTTTGATCCGGCACCTTCAAGGCGTGGTCTGGTAGAAGTCGCAATCTTCCTTATGGTAGCCCATCCATTCCATTGGAACATATTTGGATGTTTGGATGTTTCGATCCACCGGACAAGGTACTTAACTGAGGCATATTGAATCAACAAGGTCTGGTAGAATGCTCCCCCTGCACACCCACTGCACTCTCTCCTGTCCAACTCATCTCACCCAAGTCACGTGCACTCTGCCCGAATGAAATGTACGAGGTAATAGGGATTACCTCAAATTGAGGACCTATATGTAGCGTCCGTTCTGAACGAGAGGAGGCGAGCTCTTCTACCCATTGGGTTCGAAAGAGATGAAGGTCTGAATTGAGGTCGTGCTGGGATGGTGTGTCTTTATTATTGGAATACGCTGTACAATCATACAATGGACTCATTTGATACAAGATACTACTGAAATCATGGAGGGCACTACCGTGGACGGGTGTGTATGTGTCAGAATGGTTGCAAAGATGCCCAGAGGCTGTACTGTATTGAAGGGAGGGGGGTATCTTTTAGATTTTCAAGAAGCGCTTCAAATCAACCATGAAATCACACGGCGTGCTCCTGGCGTAGTCACTTGTTGTCACTTTTTTGTGTTGATGAAATATGCAATGAAGATTTCTTTCGGGCAGACGGGGACCTGCTCGTTCAGTTGAGCATCTTAATCGTAGTCGTAGTCACTGCCGGCATCGTAGTAGTCGTCTCCGTAATCATCATCGTTCTGATACTGGCCGGCAAAGGCATCGTCGACGTGATCCTCCTCAACTTCTTCCTCCTCATCATCAATGTCGTCTGGATCGGCATTGGGAGGCTGTGCGTCTTCATCGTCCACCGGACCGAGTGGTGCGGTGGCTGGGGGTGTATTGAGTACAGCAACGGGGGGTGCTGTGGGAGGGGGAGTAGGCTGGTGGGCTGCGGAGATGACAGGTTTGTTGGCTGGGAATGGAAGAAGGTCGGGGAGAGGCTCGAATGGTACGGCGGGATCGGGGCTCCGGCTGGATGCTTGTGCTACGCCGCGAAATCACACTTTGGCTGCGACTGCGACTGTCACTTCGGCTCAGAGATTCAACCTTGGTGACCGTGTCGCTGGGTCCATCTTGGTCGTACAGGTTGTCGAGAAGCGAGTAGTTGATCTTTTTACTGTATCCTCGTTTCTCCAGCATTCGCCGTGTGGCCTCAGCTGGAGTCGAGGCGCGGGAACTGCGGCCATCTTCGCCGTCACCCTCGAGGTAGGCGACGTCCCCGAGTCGACCCTTGCGACGTTTTCGAGGTTTCGACCTCGAGGGTCCAGCAGTGGCTTCCGCGAGGGCCCGCTTCAGGGCCTTTGCCTGTTGTGCGCGAAGGTACTCTTTGTTTTCGTGAACCCAAATCTGCTCTTTCAGCTCAATTTCGTCGCTGGCAAGCAGACAGTTGACAACTTCCGGATCGTCTGCAAACTCGGCCTCGTCAATGTCGATACTATCCGAAACGGTGCTGCTTGGTTCCGGGCCCTTGATGCTCTCGACGAGGTCGGAGCCCTTGGCCAGCATGCTTTGAATTTCTTGCTCCAGAGCATTTTCCGATGCAACCTGATCGGCAGACGGCGCTGGGTACAGATGACCTCGGGGCCCCCTGATTTTTCCTTCAAGCGGATCTATTCTTTCCTTCACCGCATCCTCGACAGCTTCATTGACAGCTCTGGTGATGGATCCTCGTCGCCGAGGGTTGTCCATCAGGGCTGGATCGATCGGAATGTTGGGAATTGCGAACCCGTCAGCGTCGTACCGTGGTGGTTGAGTTGACTCTGCATCACTCTCGTCGACAACGTCACCTTCGATCTCTGCCGCGGTCTCGGGGAATCGTGTAGTGGCTCGTATTGACTTCTTGCCTTCTCGACCACGTGTGAATGAGGGGGGATCATGTGAGTTCTCCAGTTGGACGGAGCGGAATTGATCCACCGTTAGTTCACCACTTTCAGTCGAGCCGAACTCTGACAGACGTTGGCTGATTGTGACTTCGGTGACCTTGACAACGTAAACGAGCTCGCGAATTGTGCGCCGGAAATTATTCATCCGCGCAGCCAGGATCAAGGCTGCACCACAAAGACCAGCGGGCCGTCGACCGGTGGACATCCAATCACGGTTCATACGCTGGACAATGCGAACGGCCTCGCCTGCTACTTGCATTGTTGCTGGTCCAAATTCAAGTTGCTTGGCAAATCGGTAAATCAAACTCCCCGGGTCGATGGGGTTCATCAGGAAAACATTGCCACCCAAGCGGAGTTCGTCCAGAAGGGCCTTATAGGTGCGACCCAGTTTAAAGACATTGACCATCAGGACATCTGCAAAATCGATGAGCATCGCCGTGTTGCCATCCTGACGGCGGCAAGCAATGTAGAGAGCCACAGCAGCAACGTGCTTCGTACGGCGACCTTGAATGAAGTTGAGACCCACTGCAAGCTTGAAGACCTGACCAGCGGCCTTGCTTGCACTTTCCGGGATATTGAGACTGCGCGCAAGCTGCAGAATGTATCGGTTACCAGCTTGTTCGGTGACCTCTCGACTTTCCATGCCACCACCGCGCTGAAATCCTGGGCCGAAACTCCGAACGTGGGTTTGATCCGATCCAACGAAGGAACCTTGCACCACTGCAGCACCAGCCGAAGTCTCACCGAACGTCACCTCAGACACAATGTTGGACTCGCTGATGACAGTACCGCACCCGGAGCAAACCTTCTGACCTTCATCCTCAACGATATGCGGGGCAGGACACCCTGGGTTCGGACAGCCCTGGGTCTTTGGGTGCGTGGTTGGGCGTGTTGGTTGCGGACGCCCAATCGGCTGAGGACGTCTGATAGGTGTTGAGCTTGGAGGCTTCAAGCTTGCCAAGCGGCCAACAGGCGGTCGCGGGCCACGAGGGGCCACGGAGATGCTGCCGGACCGAGACGCCGACATGGATGGACGTGATCGGCTTGTGAGAGGGCGATGGAGTGAAAGCTCAGGCGAACTGCAATCCCCCCCCAATCGTGCGACGGTCGAATTTTCGTGCGAGCCGAGGTAGGTGTGAGGTAATGAGAGGGCCGTTCGACCAAGCTGTAGGGTAGGTGATAGTAAGGTCGCGGAAATTATTCCATGTAGATGAAAATGAGGTCGTGAAAAAGTTGGAGTCAGTTGACGGGAAAGACTATTGGAACGGAGCTCTCAACTACGCGCTCTCGGCGCCTCGTTGTTGGTCCGCGAAGGGATTCAGTCCTTGAATCGCGGAACACGGGTCTGAACGCACGCGTTTCTATCAAAAAAAAGGAAAAAAAAGATTGTGATAAGACGATAAGAGCAGTAAAAGGCAATGCCGGACGTGGGGTACGGTGCGGGTGTGGTGATGAAGTTTTTCTGAGGGAGAGAGTCACCCGTGGCTCAGTGGTGAGATCACGTGTGGGTATTGAACAGTTGGCGGGCGCGCGTTCGACTCGTCCAACTGACAGCTTTTCGAGAAGTTCAAGGAGCTTAATTTTTCACCTGGCCCAGTAGTATTCCACGCAGCTTGTCCTACAGCGTCTCGTATAAAATCCAATCACGGAAAAGACGCCTTCTGATGAGTCATTCTCTTTTGCCTTTGACTTGCTCCAAAGTCACGCCTTGTGACCACTTTCTTCTAGTCCCATTCTTTCTAGAAGCAGAGCCATGTGAATCCATTACCAAGATGGGGCCAAAGGCAACTAGTCCCAAATAGGACATATTGAAATTTGGGGCGGGGTCAGCCGTCTCGCGCCTTGGAGATGTGGCAGCAACAGCGGCCTGACTCAGCATGTGGGTCTACAGCCTTCACCCAGGCGGCAAGGCGGCAAGGCATCAGGACGGATCCACGAGGCCGCTGCCGCATTCGAAGGAATCCTGACGTGAGTCCATGCAGCCAAGGAGCATTACAATAGTATGCAGATTCATTCTTTTCGAGCACCTTCATGAGCTTTCTTTAGAAATCAGCTTGCCGGGGCCGCGCAACTTTGTAGCTCATGATATGATACTACATATCAGATGATCCATGGCATTGGTCCGTTGGAATGTTGCTGCACTTGCTTCAAGGGCCCATCTTGCGGCATTTGTGCGTTCTTTGCCTGAGCCCTGCGCACAAATCTCGCAGCTTCGCCCCTCGCAATTTGGTACGATGGCCTGGCCTTAAATACTTCGCTCCTAGATCAGAGACTCATAAGCAGCCGACAGCCGGGAATCTGGTCAAATCTTGAATGATCATCACCCGCCCTTTTTCTGCCTGACATTTCGCTGTGTCGTAGTTGCTATAGTTCCTGGATGCGTCTTGTCCGTACCCGCCCTCCAGTTCCGCCCACGCCAGGTACTCGCGACTCAACCTTCACACGACCTGAAGATATTTTCCAACATCCGTTGCCTACCTCCGGCATCGCCTCTTCAATTCGTGTATCAATTATCATAAATCTATCTATATTGTTCTATCGTTACAATAAGGGTACGCTTCCTTGGTACGTTCATTGATTCTCCCAGGTCGTGACGCTCTCTCTCTCTCTCTCTCTCTCTCTCTCTCTCTCTCTCTCTAACTACCAACGGTTGGATAGATCATGTCTCTACAACAAGAGGCTGGGCTCCCGCAAAACGTTGCAGGAGCCCAAAGAGCAGACCAGCCACATTCAAAGAGTACCCCTCCAAGGAGAAAGAGTGTCTTCTGGGTGAGCAATATTCATTGCGCCTCATGTGTGGCATATATCACCGAGATCCTCTTTGAGGTCCCTTCTGTGGAGGATGTTCACGTATCGATTATGACACACGAAGTCCGAGTATCTCATGGGAGTAGAGCTCAGCCTACGGTGCTGGTTGATGCTCTCGTTGATGCTGCGTTTGAGGTGCATCATGTCACCACTTATGATGAGGAAGGGTCCATCTTGGCCGAGATGGATACTGGCCTTTGGGCTCAGGGCGGCTCGGGATCATTCCATCACCAAGAACTGTACCCTGGACTTTCCTCAAATGCCAAAGATCATGCCCATGGTGCTTGGAACGCACGGCACATTGCCAATTGCGATTCTTGCAAAAAGGAATCACAGCAGCATGAATTCGAGACGACGAACACGAAGGCTATCAACACCGATTGGAAAACACCTCCGAGCCCTACTGGCTGGGAACCACAAAAGGAGCGAACGAAGCTGCAAGACTCAGACACCGAGCGGTCCCCATCAATCTCAATAATCTGCAACTCGCCGTCGATTGCAACCTCGAAACCTCGTGGTTGCTGTTCCAAAGCTGGTGGTTTGGTCTCGCTCAACAACACTGGCCAAAATCAATTGCCTCCCCCAGTAAGCTTGGACGAATATAATGCTAGAATCAGTATTGGTGGAATGACCTGCGCATCGTGCGTCAACAGTGTCACTGCTGCGCTTGAAGAGTTGGCCGGGGTCAAAGAAGTCTCTGTCAATCTGCTCACAAATAGTGCGACCCTTGTATTTGCTGGTCCGCGGGCATATGTTGATACGATCACCGAACGGATAGAGGACATTGGATTCGAGGCGGTCCTTGATGAAGTGAAGCAAGTTCCTGGAACTTCCACGTTGCAAGCAGGTCGCATAGGGCATGATGATACCCGACGCACTGCCGATAGCCCATCACCCTCGGGCACTGCGTTGGTGGACCAAGCCCCGAAACGTACGATCTCAATTGTGGTTGACGGGATGTTCTGTCGTCACTGTCCCCAAAAGGTCATGGACTCCTTGGCTGGCCTTCCAAACATCAGTGTCAACGAGGCTCCCACTGAGAAAAGACCAGTCGTTGAAATCACTTACGAGCCTGCCCCGCCAACCTTGACCATCCGTTCAATACTCAAAACCATCAATGATGCCCATCCTGCTTTCAGTGCGAGTATCTATCATCCACCAAGCATAGAAGATCGATCTCGAGCGATGCAGCTACACGAGCGCCACAGGCTACTCTCCCGCCTACTGTTTGTGTTCGCCGTCGCCATTCCCACCTTCATCATTGGAATTGTTTTCATGTCGTTGGTCTCTCCTCAGAATGCCACTCGAAGATACCTGGAACAAAAAATGTGGTCTGGCAGCGTCACGAGAATCGAGTGGGCTCTTTTTATCATGTCAACTCCTGTCATGGTCTTCGGCACTGATGTCTTTCATACCCGTGCGCTGAAAGAAATCCGCGCATTGTGGCGTCCAGGGAGCCGAGTTCCAATTCTCCGCCGTTTCTATCGGTTCGGAAGCATGAATCTCTTGATATCAGCCGGAACATCAGTCGCCTACTTCTCGTCGCTAGCTATCTTAATCATGGATGCCTTGAGCGGTCACAAAGCAAGTGCACATGGAACCACCTATTTTGATTCCGTGGTCTTTTTGACGCTGTTCATTCTCATTGGTCGTTTTCTTGAGGCATACAGCAAAGCACGAACCGGTGATGCGGTGGCATCCTTGGGCAACCTTCGCCCGTCGTTTGCACAGCTGATCGGGGACGCGGCCACGGAGAGCGATGCCTCTTCCAATGCCGCTTCTGACGTGACGATGAAAATTGGTGTTGATCTCCTAGAAATAGGGGACCGTGTTCTCATTCCTCACGGCACATCTCCGCCTTCAGATGGTGTGGTGATCGGCGAGGGTAACTTCCAATTTGATGAGAGCTCGCTCACAGGAGAGTCTCGCCCAGTCCAGAAGACGCAGGGAGATGAAGTCTTTTCTGGCTCGGTGAACGTTGGCCATCCAGTGCAGGTTCGTGTCACAGAGCTAGGCGGGTCTTCCATGCTTGATCGAATTATTGCAGTTGTCCGCGAGGGCCAGAGCAAACGCGCGCCATTGGAAAGAGTTGCGGATGTCTTGACTTCTCACTTCGTGCCAATCATCACCCTGATTGCCATTCTGACCTTTGTGATCTGGCTCGCCCTTGGACACACTGGTGTCCTTCCTGGCGATTATCTGGACAACACTCGCGGGGGCTGGTCATTCTGGAGCTTGGAATTTGCGATTGCTGTTTTTGTCGTCGCCTGCCCCTGTGGCCTGGCACTGGCCGCACCAACTGCCCTCTTTGTTGGGGGTGGTCTTGCAGCGCAACACGGGATTCTGGTCAAGGGCGGAGGTGAGGCTTTTCAGGAAGCGAGCCGACTGGATGCCATCGTGTTCGACAAAACCGGCACATTGACTGAAGGAGGAAGCCTCAAGGTCACGGAGCATGAGTTCCTAACAAAGGACCCGAAATTGATGAGTGTCTCATGGTCACTGGCACGGAGCCTGGAAGAAAGCAGTAATCACCCTATTGCGCAGGCGATTTCTGCCTTCTGTCAAAGCCAAGCCACGTTCAATATCTTGTCTTCGGATATAGAAGAAATTCCCGGCCAGGGGCTGAAGGGCTCCTTCACGGTCGACTTTGAGGAAGGTGAATCATATGAAGCCGCTATTGGGAATGAGCGGCTGCTTCACAGCATTCTCCCCCCAGGAGGCGATACATACTTCGTCTCTGGTCTCCTGTCAAAGTTTCAAACAAGTGGTAAATCCACTGCGGTCCTGTCCATTCGTTGCAAATCCTCCGAGACATCTCCCTTTATTCCAGCGGTCGTCTTCGCGACATCCGATACAGTTCGTCCCGAGGCTGTCGACGTCATCTCTCAACTTCAGAGCAGGGATATCAAGGTCTTCATGTGCACAGGCGATAACCAGAAGACTGCCCATGCTGTCGCCGAAATGTTGGGAATTCCCCGCTCAAATGTTATGGCTGACGTGCTGCCTGCAGAAAAGGCAAGCTTTGTACAGAAGATCCAGGCAGGGTCACTCGCCAATGAGAACCGAAACAGCATGCCAACTGTATCAGACAAGGGCGGTTCACGCCCAATTGTTGCCTTTGTCGGAGACGGTATCAACGATTCACCCGCTCTTGCCGCCGCAGATGTCAGCATTGCCATGGCATCTGGCTCGGACGTTGCCATCAACTCTGCCAGCTTCATCTTGTTGAATTCAGACCTTCGCACAATTCTGCAACTCGTGGTTCTCAGCCGCCGGGTATTCAACAGGGTTCGGATGAACTTTGGATGGGCCGTGGTTTACAACCTGATCCTGGTCCCCGTGGCCGCTGGCGTCTTTTATCCGATCGTGACTGGTCATCACCAGAAGACCATTGGCGGAGAGATTGTCACTGTGAATGAACATTGGAGGTTGAGTCCAGTATGGGCTGCATTAGCCATGGCACTGAGCAGCGTTTCGGTCATATCGAGCAGTCTCGCGTTGAGGATCAGTTGGGAAAGTGTGAGGAAACTTTTCAGGAGGACATGACCCTTGTGTGTCTTTGGGTTGTGCATGTTATGATTAAGTACATCCGTATCTTGTGCAGTTCATAGTATTATCGTTATTTAATATCTCAGAAGAGTGTTCAGTCCCCAAAATAGCTCGACTAAGCCGATACTGTTTCAGTCACCTTCCTTCCCCCCAGATTTCGGCAACCTTTTTGCTGAGCGCTTTACCAAAGTCCTTTCTTCTCACGACAGAATGTAGCTCAGTCGCCAAAAGAGTCTCTCGTTCCCTGGGTTCCAGCGCCTGATATGCTTCCACAAGCTGCCGGGGAGTGGGCCATTTACGCTGGATCTGCAGCGCCCTCTCGCCTGTGACACCACGGATGCACATGAGCATCTTGAGGAAAATATCTCGAAGAGACAATACGTCTGACTTGGAGGTCAGCGCCGAGAAGGTTGAAAAGGTCACACCATACGTCACGGACGGGTCCTTGGTCCGCAGTTCGTCGAGTAAAGGGAGGTATGACTTGGTAGAAGAGAGACATCGCGTAGGAATCAAGGCAACCGAGTGGGAAGTTGTGGCCGTTGTAGTGTGGCTCACGCGATTCCCATCCTGAGACGGATCGTATGCTCCGTACATCTTGGCCAAAAGCCGCGTCATGCGGGCCAGGTATCGGATGGAATCGTCGAGTTGTTTTGTTTTCTTTAGGAAGTACCCGTCCACGACTTGGGTCGAGGCCATGGCTGATGCGGTGGACTCTTGATATTTGAAGGCATTCCCCGAGGGAGCTTCGGTGTGTGCCACGGCAAATTCTTCGACCAGATAAATGACGTTCTTGATACCGGATCGTTTCAGACGAAATTTTTGCTCTTTGAATCGGCCATCTTTGATTGACTGGACAAGATCGTCAAGACGCTTTCTTTCGAGAATCCAGTCCAGCATGACCTCATCACCCTCTTCACCGAATTGGGCAAGATGCAAAGGATCACGGCATTTCGCTACCCACATAGCATCGCCCAGTTCCAATGCCCGCACCTGGGGGGTGACACCCTTTTTTATGAGTTCGTTGGCAATGTAGTCTCGATCCTTCGAGCTACGTACTTCTCGGTTATCCAGAATGAGTTCGACCGTGAAACTTCCTGGGGGAAGTACGATTGGCTCCCGAGGCCCGTCTGTCTGAATGCCTGGGAAAGCAGCGACAGGGTTATCCACTGTCGCCCGATCGCCCTCATCAAGGAGAAGCGAGGCGTTGCCCGTGGCAGAGGCGTTTGCAAATGTCGAAGCCTGGGAGTTGTTGCCCGTAGAGGTAGCATTTTCACTCGATGCCCCTGGCAAGGTCTTTTGAATGCGCTTGGCGACCTCCCAGCCCTCTTCAGTCAGTGCATACTTCCGAAGTGGACGGCCATGTTCGTAGACAAATTCCTTTTGAATCAAGGTCCTCATTGAACTCCACGCTGTAAAATACTTTGATGGATCTGGGGGTGCTGTGAAAGAGCTGTCACAATGAGGCTGTGCAAGCTCGATCAACTGGGCTTTGGTCATGCCTTGGCTGCTACTTTCGCCTTGGGTTGCCAGACCCAGCAGAATGGCATATGGACCTGATCGAAGAGCTGGCACATAGGGCCGTGCCTTTCGCGGCTTCTTGGCCGGTTGTTCAGCAACGCCCGTATCTGATGTTCTCTTACTCCCTTGAAGAGATCAGCCTCATTAACACTTCTTCCGGCCCATCAGAATACACTCATTCAGGCTCGACGCACCTTGCCCGGGGATTTGCGGCATCGGAAGCCCATTTTCTTGACAGTGAGTCTTCAACTTCTCCGTCAGTCGTTCACATAACTTGGGACCCAAGCCATTTAGTTGCTGGGCTTGTGATGGGTGCTCAAAGGTCAAAGGGCATGCTTTCATCGACTCGTACGCTTTTTTGTATCTAGACCAAAATTAGGTATCAGACTCCCGACCTCAGGACTAGCGTCAGGTACGAACACGGTCACGCCTTTGCTGTTGCGCTCTCGGGCCTGTTCCAGCCATTCTTTGATCCAACCCAGAAGGAGAGGATTAGCACATTCCTCACTCATCGTGGGTGTCAATCCCGGCTCCAGGCTCGGAGTTTGTCATTGTTCAGCCTGGTGCATCCAACGCGTGTTGGGTTCCTTCCCCTTCGGCAACGGACGCGGTCATGTGACTGTCGCGGCGGGAAGATGACTTTATCTCGAAGCAGTTGAATGAGACCATTGAAAAGATTTGACCAAAAAAAAAATCGGAGATTCGACTCTCGTTGAGTCCATTCATTTGATCCGCATGATACTTACTTTTGATGGCAGACTGTGTGGTGCCTTGGGGAAACTTTCACGATGATCGCGACCCAAATGCTTTTCAAAACGGTGCTGCTTCAGGGCATTCTTCCAGTTCTTGTAATGAGTGTGGAGACTGGGGGATAACCGCGTGATCGATCTCTTCATTCGTCCTGATATCTACTGTCGCTGAATCATTACACCTCATCCCTGAACGCGCTAAATCTTTAGCGCAAGAGAGGTAGCTCTCTTTTTCAAAGGCTTTTTTTTGTTCACCTATGTGTCCCAGGCCTACTTTTGTACGCCGAGTGATTGGTTGCTCCAAACGGAATGGGTCGATGAGGGAACAGTTGCTCAGTCGGTTGATCGGTATTTCGGATCGACCACCTCCTTTTTATATAGTTCACACTTGTTGAGAGTCGATGGAAATATTTAGGGACCAGTAGGCGAATTGTTGCGACTGAAGCAATTTCATTTTACATGAGATTACCAGGGCGATATCAAATCCACACCACCCAGAAAATCCTCCCTTTGACCTCCAATAGAAATCGCCTTGACCCCAGATAGAAATCACTTTGACCTCAAGACAAAATCACTTAAACACCACATAGAAATCAAGCGAAGGCAGCCGGAAACCGGAAATGTTCAGAGCCGCACAATCAGACTCGAGTGTCCGTCAACTGGTCACACATGCGCTCCATCCATTTCCATGATCGGTAGTGGAAGAAAACAAAACATACTCACGATGAATCCCTTGTTTTTCTCTCTCTCACCGCACTGCAAACCATACAGCCGCACCAATTAGCACGGATTCAAAATGATCTTCAACTTGTCTTGTTAATCGGGTCATTGTGCTGAATTCGCAACCACAGCGAAGCGGACCTCGTCAGAAAGCAGCACTGCCTCCACAACCTCTGGCCACTCCCTCTGAAACCGACACGAAAATCCGGCCTCCCTGGACTCTTCAAAATTCAAAATGTCTTCTGCCGACAAATTGGCAGAGCAACTCAAACACTCATTGGAGACCACCGAGAAGGAGCCCCGAGATCTCGCTACAAGCCGGTTCCGTCACGGCGTTGATAAGGTGAGCAAATGCCTATTCTTCCGCAACCTCACATTTATATCACCCGAATACACGAAGAGATTACTGCGTTCGTCTTTCGTATTATTTTCAATTGCATCCACACACCGTACTTTCGTGGTTGGAAATCAACTGAAATTTATGATAGTCTGTACATTCTAATTTCACGTCTCAAGTGGGTATTGTACACGACACCGCTCGAACGTTGCTAGAAAAACCGCAACGGTAGAGCAAGAAGTGCCACAGTATGCCGCCCCATCATATATGATTCGCGTTCCTGGAGTAAGCGTCATGATTGTTGCGCCAATGAGGCTTTGTAGTCTCTCACGGTCTGTTCAAAGGACGTATCGCGCTTGAAGCCTAGAGAGATCGCCTGCGAATTGTCAAATCGAGTGGGCCACGACTTCAAGATTGGAACCACAGTGGGATCCTCCTTCTCACTGAGGAAACCCAGTTTATCCTTCCCGCCCACCGTTTCCAGAGCATCCATCATCTCTTGAACCGTCACACAGATACCCGGGACGTTGATCTGGCGAATATGAGGAGGCACCGAGTCCGCAGGTAATTGCAGGGCGAGGATCAGATTCTGGACGAGCGTTTTGGGAGAGCAGAGCCAAGACTTGAAGGATCGATCTTCAATTGGAATCACGCACTCTTTGCCATCCAACGGCTCACGGATCATCCCCGACAGGAACGACGAGGCCGCAGCGGTGGGCGCACCGGGCCGCACGGAGATGGTGGGGAATCGAAGGGTGAAGCCGGTAATGAACTTGCGACGAGTGTATTCGTTCACGAGGGTCTCGCACACGACTTTTTCGGCGCCGTACGAGGACTCGGGGGTTGGAATGACATTGTCCGTGACGATTTCCGGCAGTGGTTGTCCGTAGACGGCCTGGCTTGATGAGTAGATGACTCGCACGCCGGGGCAAGTTTTGCGAAGAACTTCCAGCAAGTTGCGAGTTGCGTCGATATTGACACTCATGCCGAGCTCGAAATTGGCTTCGGAACCTGACGACATGATTCCATGGAAGGCGTAGACCGCATCTAGAGAGGGACTGACGACATCCTGGGCAGCTGTGAGAAGATCTGCTTTGACGCATGTGGCATTCTCCGGGTGACGAGCGCCTTGAGGTACGGGCGGTTCGATGATGTCGGTGAGAGTGACTTGATAGGTCGGATCATCCAGAAGTTCTTTTGCCAGGAGCTGGCCGATGAAGCCCGCGGCGCCGGTAATGAGTATTTGCATTTTCGCAAATGAGGGAAGGCGGGCAGAGAGGGTGGAGAATAAGAAAGAGATGGGGGAATAGATCGGAAAAAGAAGAAAAAAAAAACCTATCTTAACATTGTTCCACATGAGCTTTTGTCGCTGCACGCGAGTTTATGAGGACCGTCCGCGCTTCTCCGCATTTCGCAGCAAGTCCGAGGCGATCTGGAGTGAGCTCCTCCGCACCGGACTTCTCCCGGGTTGAGCGCAGCCGCACCTTCGACATGGTTGCGCTTTGGCAGTGGCGGTGTTGAAAAGTCCAAAAAAAAACGTCATCAAGATCCCATGCATGCATCAGGGAGAGATATTCAGGAGTGACATGGATGTTTCACGATAATGAGAAATACATCTCGTGCTGCCTGCAAAGAATTCATGTCCAAAACAATATGCATGCCACGTGGGAACTGGTGGACCAGCACTAGCCTCTCCGATTCGCAAGTGCGTTTTATTTTGCTCGGACAGCATTTTCGAGTCTTCGAATACAAAGGTAATACATCCTGTTGGGTCTGACCGAGAAGTTACTGCCTCGGTCGGCAAAAGATATCGAAGGGCGCGGTCAATATCGGCATTCACCAGGAAACGCTCCAGCGCTCGGCCTTCCCCGACCTGTTTCTCGCTTGCCCCACCGTATCTTCCCCCCAATCCACCATGCGCGGAGCATCACCGAACCCTTTGTTATTCCCCCCCCTCTCTCTGCATTGCAAGCATGAATCCTCGCACTCCAGCGAAACGGTCCTCAACAGATGCAGGGCTTGACTCGCCTCGCGAGTCGCATCGATCGACAGAGTCACGTCCTGTGGCTCCCAGGATATCGAAAGCTCGAGCTTGTACGTGAGGACATCGTTTCCCCACATGACGCTGCTCCCGCATTTTCTACTATGGAGTTCACCCCGGCGGCTCGGCTGACTGCGTCTTCTAGGTGCCGAATGTAAACGACACAAGATTCGATGTGAATTTCGATCGGGTGAAAGTAGTTGCACTAAATGTGTTCGCAGTGGCATCAAATGCATGGTGAATGATTTTTCCCAGAAATTTGTGGACGATGATGGGATGTACGACCGTCACCTCTGCCGATCATTTCCCCAAGTTTCTTGTTCATGATGTGGGACAGAAACGGTATCGATTTGATGGGTTCGGCACATACTGATCATGCTGAATGTAGATGGAAATCACAGGCTGCAGCAAGCCTCCAGCAGTTGCAGACGGCAGTGTCCCAGCTCTTGCAACACGCTGGACTGCCCGATCTGTCAACAGTTGGAGGTAGCAACGGCCGTCACGACCCCAGTCCAGCCGCCTCCCATCACCCTCATCGGCCGTCAATTGATGCGTCGCAGTCACATCATAGCAACCACGAGGGACCGGGGGTGGCCATGGATGTCACACGGGAGCCATCACAAGAACCCGATCTTCAGGACCCAGAACTAGTTCCCGCGCCAATGCGAAGTTTATACGAGGTCACGAAACTGCGTAACCTCCGCAACAATCCCATCGAGGCCCCCAAGAAAACACTTTTGGAGGAGGATTTTATCACAAGAGGCCTCGTCTCCGTCCACGAGGCCGAGGAATTGTTTGCATATTTCAGTCGCACCATGAACCAATTACTATGGGGCGGAATCATCCTGGTCCATCGGGACCTCACTTCCGTCCGTCGTGCCTCTACCTTGCTCTCAGCTGCGGTGCTCACCGTCGCAGCCCTTCACATCCCCAATCGAACGGAGACCTTGAACCGCTGCTATAGCGAGTATGTAGCCCTCGTCTCAAGCATGGCTCTCACGCGAGCTCACACGCTGGACGACATTCGAGGTCTTTGCGTTGGCGCATTTTGGCTGTCCGAGCTAAGCTGGAAGCTCTCTGGACATGCCGTGCGCGTTGCGACTGAGCTTGGTCTGCATCAGAGTTATCATCGTCTGATTCGGGGGCACACCGATCAATATGCACGCGCACAGTTATGGTACCTGCTGTACGTGTGTGATCACCATTTCAGTATCGCTTATGGGCGGCCGCCCGTCATCCACGAAGACACGGCCATTCGGAATTACGAGACCTTCCTGAAGTTGCCCATGGTCGTCCCTGGCGATATCCGACTTTTGGCACAGGTCGTGTTGTTCACGATCTTGACCGAGGCGTATCGCATGTTTGGGAGTGATACCGAGCAAGCGCTCACAGAGGCAGATTTCGGGCAATTGAGAGTCTACAATGTCGCGGTGGACCAGTGGCGATTAGTCTGGCAGCCGAGGGCGGGTAAGTGGCACCACGCTTCCGGGGTTGCCCGTCGCTTCTGAATGTCGTCGGTGAACTAATGATGAATGTTGAGTGTCCAGCCGATAGCTCGTACGTGCGCACCTACCCCTCCAAGGGGGTGGTCTTGCACTACCACTTTGCCAAATTTCAGCTCAATTCACTCTCACTGCGAGGACTCTCGCCGTCCAACACGCCCGTCTTCTCGATGGATCGGAGAGAGAGTGCCAATATCGCCATCTCTTCCGCCATGGCCTGCCTGAACATGGTGTTGGAGGAGCCCGATATTCGAGATGCCATCGTTGGGGTACCCATCTTCACGCACACAATGGTGACCTTTTCCGCCGTCTTCTTGATCAAGGTGGCCATCAACTGGAACACGGCGTATTTGAGCATCGATGCGCAACAGGTGCGGCGACTCGTGGAGCGGGTCATCGAGCTGATGAACTATGTCTCTGCCGGGGAACGACATCTCACCCGGCACATTGCCCGTGGCCTTGGCAAGATGCTCGAGCGGTTTGACTCGTGGGAGGCTGGATGGCCCGTCGGCAGCCACCATGCCAACAGCGAGGTGAATCAGAACAATAGTAGCCATCCGCCGGGAGGGGCGAATGCACTGGCCCAGGGCTTCCCTCCACCCGACCTGATCTACGACATGGTTGGGACCTACGGCTTTGGACTAGATGAGAATCTCTTAGATCCCAGCTTGGCCAATTTCGAATTTTTGGCGCAATAAAGTGGGCATAGGGTCCCCATCAATGGCTTTATGGACAGTGGGCGCGGGCGTGCTGCCGTTGTGTGACTAGTACAGTAGTTGCAGAGTTCGTGGTCCCCGGATAGGAACATCCATAGTTCTGGGCACGTGATCCTGCCAGGGCAGCCGCTCCTCTGCTCATCTCCAGCCGACCGAAGGTCGAAGTGGCTGATCCAGTGACTCTGCGACCATGCGACTCCGGCATGAGACGCCTAAATGTAATATTGCTGCGAATCCAAGCAAAAATTTCTGGATTCTTTGCCTGTGCCCTACTGCTCACGGAAAGTGAGGAATATCAATCACCAGAGGCGATCTCACAATGTTGTTGGGTTGCCTCTAGACGATGCATCACGTTTCCATCGCGCTCAGCTCGGTCCCTCGGAAGGGGCTGAGGCTGAGGACCCTCGCGAAGGGTAGAAAGTCATGTCCAGCGTCCACGGCGCTCTCGTGGAGACCCCGCCCATGGAATCATAGAGTAGTCCGGTCAACCTTGCGCCTCATACCGGTAATGCCTTGCTGACTCAATCAGGCTGCTCAGGTACCATGGTCGCCAGGGTGCTGTCCGTATATCCGAATCGCAAACCTGCCCCTTCGTGCAGTTGTCAGGTCAGGTCCTTGACCGGACGGGGACGGGGACGGGAATCTGCAGCCCTGGTCGTGTGTCTCTGGTCTGAGTGTCTGGAATGTAAACACTCGAGCACTCGCGCCCACGCATCCGTGTAAAAGCAACGCACATCTCCTCACTGTATCCACGCACACTCCACCCCCCCGTGCCTCGAGTGGATCTCGACCCAGAGAGGGTACCCCAGCTCTTCAGTGGCTCGGTACCTCGTCGCTGCGATGGCACTCGGGGAAAGGTACTTTTGGGTCTGGCCCATGTCGTCACTCGTACCGGTTCCAGTACCTCCCCAGCATGGGTGCAACTCGCTCCGGTCACCTCGTCACCAGTGGATGATTGCACGACCTCTCCCTTTCCCCCTCCTCCTCCTCTGGACCTTGTCCTTCTCCTTTGGAAGCGCATTCACTCGGAGCTTACTGCCACGACATGACTCCTCCGTTTCCCATCCACCGTCTCCGAGTACGGTCGTACTGGAACTCACTTCTCCTCCGCAGGGACTCTGCGCTCCGTACTGTAGGACCGGCAGGACCTTAAAATAGTAAGCTACGAGGTAATGAGGTACCCTGGCACCCTTCTCTCATATCCGTATAAATTGCGCGTAGACTGTCTCCCACCCAGGATTATTACTCCTACTACCATTCCATCCCCCCAAGCCTGGTTGTCTTACTCATCTTCCTTCTGACCCGTCTCTCATCCCGGATCCGTACACTTCAGACCCTGATCATCCCATCCCATTCCTCTTCTTCGGCTGCGAGTCTACTCCTCCTTCCGTCAACTCCTCCACGCAAAATCAAGCCAGAGCATTTACTCTTCTTTCATCAATTCACCTTTCTCTCCGTCGCCTCTTTCCACTATCCCACAATGACTACCCGTAAGAGAAAAGCGGACGCCGAGGAGGAGCTCCAAGCTCTCCCCAGCGACGAGAGCGAAGAAGAAGAAGAGTCAGTTCACTACACCATTCTTCCCCCCCCCCCCCTCGCGCACTTTCAATTCATTCACCACTTGGTCCCCCCATCGCGATGCGATCCACGCAACATGTCATACCCTCTTTTTGTATACGCGCCGTGCTGTCGCAAGCTCCTCTCCTTCCCAGCGCCGTCCCCGTTGCGCGCTGGGAACACCGTTCTCGGCATGGATGCGCGCGGAGTCCTGCGCGATAGAGGTGATGGAGGCGCAGCGCATGCATCGGCGCTATCACAAGGATTTCTTTGGCATTGCGCCTGTACATGTTTATGTGGCTCTCTCTTGATAGTATTCTTATGCTAATTTCTTCGTCTGCGCTTTTATCCCTACAGATACGAGGACTCGGAACCGGATCGCTCGGATGTGAGTGACGAGGATGAAGAGGGCGAAGAAGGCGAAGGTGCAAGTGACGAGGACGGAGACGAAGAGGAGCAGGAGGAGGAAGAGGGTGAAGATGAAGGTACGTCCAAGCCGCATGGTTAACCATTCCCCCCACGAGGGACCTACTCTGCTATAAAAGGAACAATCACCCCAAGTCTTGACCGTCATCGTCTCTAATTCATATTGAATATCAGGTCCTCCCGCCCAGAAGAAGCAGAAGACCGAGGAGGGCGCCAATGGCAAGAAGCAACCCGAGGTAATCGATGATGAGGACGAAGAGAAGGAGGAAGAGGGCGCAGGTCAAGAAGGAGACGAAGACGAAGAGCCGGCCGAGGACGAGCCCGCTGAGGAAGAGGTCGAAGGTGCAAACGAGACTGCAAAGTCGAGTGGTCCTGCCGCGGCGGCTGCAAAGGCCAAGGGCGACGTTGTCCCCAAGGAGGCAGACCTCTCCGAGGTGGATGCGGCTGAATAGGATACGCACTTGGTTTCAATCCCATGAGTTACTAGGTAGAAGATAATTTCAAGACTTCTCGATCTATCACATTTATTTCGGGAGCACCCGACCCCCCAGATCATCTCAAATGTAATGTGATTCAAGGGGAGCTATTGCCAAGGGTTCCCCCACCCGAGTCATACCATTGAAGCACCACTGGGGCATCTACTTCCAATGACCAGACCCTGTGATGTCTACAGCATAATTTGAGCGTTCAGCCCAGTTGGCCGTTTCGCAGGACCGGCAGCCCTGGTAGATGGAGCCCGGCCGGGGCGCCCGCCGTCAAACTGCAAGCCGCTTGCGGACATGAGCCCCTTCATCTTGGCGATGTGACTCACCTAAGTACACAACCCGTCCCAGGAAAGCGTAAACAATCTACACCTCAGGCCTGGTCTTTTGAGTCCCGGAGGTAGTAGTAATTTGGAACGGAGGAAGCTCAAGTATAGGTCCCCCCCCCAATTGTGATTCAGGTCCCGGAGCCGGGTGGGAATCTTAGTAGTCACTGCCCTGGCTAAGAAGGGAATTGGGAAGTAGCAGTCTTGACCAACTGAAATCAATATGGAGGATGATAGTCTTGATTGATACTTGGTAGGTACCGATACCTCTGATTACTTAAAGAAAGAGCATTATCCTTAAAGTGTTCATAGTGCGCGAATTGGACTTAACCAGTACCCGCCTCACTCGCAGGTTCCCCTCGATGATGCAACCTAGAGCTCGGTCCACAGAATATGTAGGGTACCCCCCGTGCCCGTCAGTACTCCTACTCCTGATATATCGTCGAAACTACATACACAGAATTGTGGTATTGAACCCGCAATCATGCCCGGTCAAGGGGAAAAAGGGCATCTCTAAATCGTAGCAATTAATATGATCGGCCCTCGCGAGGACACGTCTTGTACCTGCAGATTGAGGTTCACACCTGAGAAGCAGGAATCAGGTAGAGCACGGACGCCGTTGCATCGTGACATGGGACGTCTGGAATTTCCCTCTTAAGCATCGCTACCACTGCTGCGGAAGGTCGCACACAGCTGACAATACTGATGTGTGAGGTCAAGCACCGGTTGGGGCAAGTTGGTGGCTTGCACAATGCTCCGAACCTTCACTGCCCCTTCATCTTCAATCAGCTTACGAACACAGTACAGAAGCTCCGGTGAAAACTAGGAAAAGACGTTAGCATGTCAGAAATGACGAGGTCATGCCCCCCCCCCCCCCCCCCCCCCCCCCCCGAAAAGGACAGTCGGATTCCAAGCCTTACCTCAGAGTACCAACGGTACTGCCATGCAATCAAACGAATTAAAGCACCCAGCATTCCTCGCGTGTCGTTTCGTTTTTCGTATAGTTTGAGAAGTCCACGCATTGCCTTGGGCGAGAACCTGATGGCCAAACAGCTCTGGTAGGCCTCAATGCTCTCATCGAAGTGGTGCAATCGCTCTGCGAGCTCACCCAGAATCTCCCATTCAGTCGCGGACTTTTTATACTCCATGGCTTGTTGACGGAACTGTGCCATTTCCGTTCGCCAGATGGTGTAAATGCGAAGGTCTTCATAGAGCACCATGAAAAGGTTATCCAACCACCGCTCGCAGAGTCGCTTATTGGAGAATTGCGTGTAAGAGGTGTGTGACGGGTCGGACTAATAAGGTCATTATCAGTAAAAGCAATGTCAGGGCGGTAGACAACAAAGAACGAAAACTTACATCATCGTTGCCCGACTTCACCACCTCGGAAGCCATACTTTGCTCAGGTCTCTCGATCGGCGTTTCGTCCTCCTTTTTGTTGATGGCCGGGTCGTGGGCCGGGTCGGCGTGGTTGGGGCCCGACACGGAGCTGGAGTCCTCGTCGCCGCTTTCTTCCGCACTTTTTACCGGCGCTCCGTTCATTTCAGCCTCGAGCGATTGTGCCGGCTTGGAGACATGTTGTCGCTCCACACGATATTCCTCTTCCATCACAAACACCTCGCTGCGGGTCTTCAGCAATTGATCCCAGCCAATTGCAGCGGCAATTTTGGTGAGCAGGTTGTAGGCTTTGAGAAATGTGCCTTGGTATCCAGCAGCATGCATCTTCCTCAGGGAAGGATGCACGTAATCATGTGGATCGCCTTGCTTGGGCTGGCCTTCATCAATTTCATCGAGAATACTTTCAGACAGGATGGGAAGCATGATTCGTGACGGCTGTGGCATTCGTGGCGTATCTTTGTCTTGGTATGTGAACATTGGGCATGAATTCAAGGTCAAGAGCGCCAAATCCCATTGTTCCAAGCTGATATAGACTTCAGCCAGGCGAGCCCAGGTAGTGAATTCGCTGGGCGCCGCGGTCACAGCACGCTTGGCGCATTCAAGAGCCATCTCGCCTTCGCCTTTGCTCTGGCAAAAAGCTGCTTGACTATCGAGCAGGGCATAATCCATTGGAACATCCTGCAGGGCATCGTACATCAACCGCACAGCTTGGACTTCCTCGTCTGCCATTATCTGCACACGCGCGAGGAGAGACGAGACCTCGACATCACGCGTGCGAAGCTTCTCGAAAAGGTTGATTCCTGACGTATATCGGCCGGTCGTATAGATGTATTTCAAGACACCCGATGTCAAATGGTTGCTGACGGTGTTGGGAACCTGTGTCTCAGGATCAGAGCTAAGCTGACGGCCTGCGATAGTGTTAGAAATTCCTTCGGAATATGCCCATCCTCAGGAAACGGACCTAGAAAGAAAAGTTTCTCGGCAGCATCCAAGAACTTGTGCTCCATCTCGGTGTTGGTCACTGGATTAAATCTTCGGACGCCGACGATCTTCTTGATCGCATCTCCGCTGCCGTCATCAGCGTACAGATATGCCCTCAGAACCGCACATAGAAAAGTTTCCAACCAAAGCGCATCTGTAGCCATTCGCTTTTCTCCGTGTTCGTCGATGCAGTAGGCTTCCAGACTGCCCGGAATCTTGACCTCGACCCGCATATCGAGATGTGAAAAAGCATTGTAACAGCTGCGAGAAATATTAACACTGGAGTTCGCGGTGTACAGTCATGCGCGATATCAACCGACCAGTATATTCCCGAGACAACTTTATGCGTCTTGTCGAGCGGAGAGAATGTGAGAGTGTTGACATAGGCGGCTAGACTGGCGGACGAAGAAGCATCGATTCCGGTGACGTGATGGTAGACGCCGGTCTGCAAAGACAAGTTCACAAGTTTAGTCACAATTTTAGAAAGGAATCGTGAGCAATCAGTCCGAGGCAAATGAAATCATACTTGACGGGTCGAATTAGCCTTGGGTTGTTTCACCAAGTAAACCAGATCCGGAGGGCCGAGTTCCCGCAAGCTCTGTAGCGATTCTGTTCTCGCTTCTACTGCGACAAATAGCTCCTCCTCCTCATGAATCCTAGAGTTTGGCAAAGGGTTAGTTCGACCGTTCGCGCAATTGCATAAGCAATTGCCAGCGATCAATGGCGATGCTGATGCATGCCCCAGGCACACGTTGATTCGACATCACATTAGGGGTACGGACTCTGGAACAGCGGGCGCAACCATGGCGGCCGCGCGTATGAATGGAGCTGGTCGAATTATTAATGCTTCTCAAAGAAAAGCTCCAATTGTGAATGAACGCTGCTCGACTCTCGGCGGTGAAGAGGGGAAGGTTTGTCATTAAACAGACCGAGAGAGCTTCAGGCCGCTAGGCAACAAGGCGGAGAGACGACGTCCTTTCCTGATTTGGCAGCCAACGCGTGAGTCGCGATAAGCTTGCGATTGGCGTTTATCGCAAGCTCTCTCGAGTATCATCGCCGTGTACCTGTCCCGACAAAACATCCAAAAACAATGCACTGCACACGTTCACTCATTTGTCAGTCTTGATTTGACACTCTTCTCTGGTAGCTCAACAATGGCGAGCTGGGCTGCTTTGAACGTGGAGCCCGACGAAGGCATTGAAGATGAGGTCGACGACACGAAAGAGCTCCAAATCGAAGAAGCTCTCAAACTTTACTACAGTGCCCTTAAGCTCCATTCGCAGGGGCCTGAGTATTATCCGCAAGCAGCTGAGGCTTACGAATCACTGTTGAACTCAGAAATCTTCAAATATCCCGAATCCCTCTCCGACTTCAAGCGGCCCGATCTACCAGAGGCGCAACCTGCTGCCGACGAGGCCGTCGCTGCCGCTGACACCATCGCTGAATTCAATGTGAACGATTCTACATCAAGCTTGTTCCAGACTCTGTATCTCTCCTACAAGAATTACGGAAAGTTCCTTCTCGATTCGCTTCGCAGCAACCTAACAAATGAATCCTCTGAAACCGCAAACACGCCCGACGCTGCGCGGAGGGCCACGAAAGCAACCAAGGAGGCACTTCAGTCATTCGCCGAAGCGCTTGAGCGCGATGATACCGATTTGAATCTATGGAGACAGAGTGCGCGACTCGGCAGTGCTCTCCAAAGTTATCGCCTCAATCGCTTTTGCCTCGAGAGCGTCCTGGCGGACGATGACAATCGCTTAGAAGTACGATCGACACAATTGGGACTCGAGGAAATCTTTTCAGAGGAACGTTTGCGTAGCACTCTTCGTACCCTCTTTGATGGACTATCGGCATCCCAGATTCCTGTCAAGAAGCAGAAAAAAGCACTTGACAAATACCTGAAAGGGCACGCCGACTTATATTCGTATCTTCCCGCACTTCCTGCCGAGCTTGAATGTATGGAATCGTCCAAGGGTCCGCTGTCCATATCCACATCGCGCCGAGAACTAAAGCCCTCAATTGCAACTTGGGCAGCCACTGGATCGGCTATCTTGAATGTACTCGCCGAGGAGGAAGAAGCACCCTTCGCTGAGCGCCCCAGTAAAGCCGTTGGTTTTTCGTTGCCGCCTCGAAGTATCACAGCTCTTGATACATCGGAGGTCGATGAAGAACGTGAAGTTGCCTCGCCCGGATCAAATGAAAACGGCAATACCGACGATATGGACATGCTGAAGGAAGATGATACCGGTGCTGTAGCTGATCTACTTCGTCAAGAACCAACGAAGTTTCAGTCGACCGACGAGCAGTCGTCGATTGATCAGAGCGCGGAAAAACAATTGATTGAATCGCTGGAGCGACAGTCTGTTCAGCAATCTGAGATGAATCCCCTTGATGATTCTGGAAAAGCTGAAGAAGCAGATGTGAAGTCTCCAGCTGAAGCCCGCAAACGATCCTGCGCATCGGCTACCAATGATGAGCAGATGGAGGGAAGCAGAATGAAGAGCAGGCGGACCAGGGCGCGGGAATCGAATGCTGATGCTTTAGTTCAACAAGATGAGGTTCCTTTCGACCAAGACAAATACTTCGAGGACCGACTCGAAGTTTTTGTGAATGCAGATGAGTGGATGTTCAATACGGTCGACTCTCTGTACTCAAAAGTGGATATCCGCTCTATGGGCAAGATCGAGGATCTCAGAAGTGAGGTGGCTTCTGCCAAGGATCCATCAACAGCTATTCTGGAACCCGGGAGCGTTGGAATTCTGGATTTACGAGACATTTGTCGAACATGGAACGACGCGAAATCTCGGCTGTCTCAGCAAAAGGATGATGGATCGTCTCTGAAAGACGTTGGTTCAAGCAAGTCCGGACTCGCTGTATTCCTAGAGTATTCCAGACGTGGTACTCGGAAGGCTGCCATTCAAGAGGAGCTAACTTCGAACGAAGAGCTCTACCGGTTTTCTGAAATGGTAAACAGCAATTGGTTGCATCCTCAAGAAGTGTCCTACAGGTGGCTTGAACGACTCCTCGTACCGGGGTTCGGCAGAGAGGTCACAGAGTGGCCTGTTATGAAATCTGCATACACTTCGCTTCTGTGGCCTCAAGATCTTAAGGAGATTGTCTCCCAGGTGCTTTCACGCGAAGATGAATTCGTCTTCACTCGACTGAGCGACGTCTTTGCTGCAACCGAAAGACGTGTTCTTGAGTCGACTGCAGAAGCATGTTACCAATATCGCCAAAGCGATCTTTGTGAGCTCGAAGTGATGCAGGCTATTTACGAGATTCATTTGGACCTTTTTGCCTCACTCGAGATGAGCAGTGGCAACAGCCAGAGCGAGAGACTGCTTCAGAAGGATCGACTCGATAGGTGGGCTGTCCTTACTAGGTCGGCTCTGGATCTCTTTCTCGATTTCTGCCCGTCGCAGGAGTGCCGTCAGAACCTTGCGCTTCGTCACATGTGGACATCAGTCTTCCACATAAATCTGGCTGGTGAGGCTGACAGGGAGCACGTCTTGCTCTGTTTTCAAGACTTGAAGTTTACTCTACAAACAATGGGTGACCCTTGTCTACGGCTCGTCAACAATTCGGCTATGGCAGAGCTGTCAGTCACAACGATAGATCAGGAGATGCTCAAGCTCAAGTGCATGGATTTCTTCGCGAAGGTCTTTAATCCCGAAGATGAGGACCCAGTCTCGCTCATAGAGGCCATAGAACCCATCCTCGAGCCCGCGGCGACCGAATGTGTTGACACAATAATTGGCCTTGATGAAACGATGCCATCGTCAACATCTGATGAGATGCGTGCGTTCCTAGACCGGGGAGATGCTCCGTTACGACTCTTTTTGTGGCGCCGACTTCAAGAGGCCTACCAGGCAATAGATTATCCGCCTAAAGTCATGTCTTGCCACCTTCGGAGCATAGAGGTGATTATGAACAACTTGGAAGATCCGAAATACCTCGAGGAGACTAGTGAGCAACGTCAACTGGCCCTGATTAGCTCGTTGAAAACTCTTGACAATGTTCTCGGAAAGGCAATTCACTTGCTCTTCCAGCAAGGCGAGACTGTTTATGACTGTATCGACATGGATCATCTCAAGGCTTCCATGTTCACCATCACCCGTCTCACGCGGCTGGTTCATTCATTCGTTTTGTATGAAGATTCGGTCCGCGTTGGTCAAAACCCAGGCCCTGAACTACGTGGCTCTCTCTCCAAGTCCTTTGAAACTTTCAAAGAAAGAATGCGCGAGCTCTATGTCCGCTGTTGGATTTTGCAGTACACATTGTTCGTGGAAGCTGTCTCGCAGAATAAAGATCTATTCCATGAGCCACATGAAGATCGAATCCGCTTTCTTCGTTCTGTTCACAATGCCTTGGGCGTCCGCTGCATGTGCCGCTACTCACAGAAACGCTTTCTGAAGCTGCTCAAAACCGAATTGCTGGACTTGCAAACAAATGGCGATTATGAACTTGATATTTGTCAAGTGCTTCTGGATCTGCATGGGATCAGGTTTTCCCCCTTTGACGGAACGACCGATCACGGATGTACTCCGGACAAGTTAGACCGCCCTACCTCGATGAAAATGATCGATCTTGTCATGAAGCAAGCGCAAAACATGAATATGAAAGATCTGACCAAATCTGATCTTAAGCTCACGATCGAAAAAATGCAACAAACCATGCTTCCGGTCAAGGCCGCGTCTTCACCTCAGATGTCCTTCAATCGACGCGTTTTCCACGGATACGTCAAGGCACCAATTAACCCTTCCTCTCTTCTGCGCGCAGCTCAGGGAGTTCTGGAGCTTACAATGCTCGTGGTCCCGGGTGAGAATGCCCAAATTGCCGCGAAAGGATGGTATTTCCTACTCGGGAACTTTGCATTGTCAAGGTTTCGGTCTCAGAAACGGTTGAGCCCTGGTTCGACGGCAGAACTTGAAGATGCGATCCATTTCTTCAGACTGGACATCGAGTACGGCTCGAGTCGATGGGAAACTTGGTTTCGTTTAGCCCAAGCCTACGATGCCAAGCTTGAGGAAGAAATTACATGGACCGCAGAGAAAATTAACAACAACCGCAGTGATCTTGTTACAAATCAACGATACGCGATACACTGCTACGCCATGGCTGTCTCAACTGCGCTGAGGTACGCTGAGCCGACAGGCGAGACCAGAACACTGTTGTCAGATTTGTACACAGACTTTGGTATAAGGATGTACGCCTCATCTCGTGAACCGCTTTCGATGAAGGCGTTCAGCCTCTCGGACTTCTCTCGCCACTTTAGCAGTGAGGAAAGCCAGCAGATGTACAAAGGCCAGCCCTTCAAAGAGATGACCCCGTACTCTGTTTGGAATTTTGCTTCCAACCTATTGAAAAGAGCTCTTGTCGACAAACCCAATCGCTGGATGTGAGTGCCATTCCGCCTTTTTTTGTATTCTAAGTTACAGGAACGCGTCAAGCTAATAAAGCTCAGAACTCATTACTACATAGGCAAATGCCTTTGGAAGATGTTCAGCTGTGAAGACTCGATGAGAACAACTTCGAAGCGGGTTGAAATGCATGATGTCTTGAACGCTTTTCGCAAGGCAATCTCTGCTCTGCCCAAGAGAAAAGACTCTCGTGCAGATCCCATATTCGAGCCACATTTCAAGCTTGTGTCTATCGTCCACAAGCTGGTCGTTCGCGGAGCAATTACCGTAAGTTCAGTTTCAGATATGCAACCTCAACTTCTCACGCAAGTTCTAACATCCCTGTAGCCGACGAAGGCGAGTCAAATTCTGCAGGCCACACCCTGGGCTCGCAAAGTGAAGGCACCGGAGAGTGAGGATGAATGGAAGCCGTACATCGTTGAGGTCGTCAGAAAGTTCAAGAGCGCAGATAAATCCAACTGGCACCACCGTATGAGTGTTAAGGTAAGCCTCTTCCTTTTCATCGCCTCACCAAGACAAGCCTGACGAGACTAGGCTGCGCATATCATCTACGATGACGAAAAAAATGCAACGGCCGCGGCTGCAGCCAAACAAGAGCTTTCACAGATCTTCACAAGGACACTCACAATCCAAGTATGGCGGCCGGAATTTGAACGTCCGGGGCGACACTTCGTCTATACCACTCGCTACGTTTATTTCTTCACCGCGCTACTTGATCAGCTGGATGACCGTGCAAGTCTGGACCAGCTGCTCAGACGTGTGAGAAAGAAACAAGGCGATTTCATCAATCATGGCAAACTGTGGGAAGATGCCTGTTCTGTGTACATGAAGATGATCCGGAGAGCAGCGGAAATTAGCGAGGGCCATGAAGAAAACGTTTTCAAGCCCATTGGATGGGAAGAATTCTCATCCAAAACAGCCCGGTTGGAAGCATTGCCGCAACTGTGCTCAGAGAGCCTCCCGCTGCTTGAACTTATCCGTGACTCGTTCGAGCTCAAAAAGCTCAACAACAATTTCGTCAAAGTGACGATTTTTGAAGATCTGATCGCGGATTTGTACGCGCGTGTCTACGAGCTGAACCTGCCATCTCTGAATGAGCAGGTCAACGAGGAGAAAAAGGAGAAAATGAAGGTTGATCACCTTCTCATGACCGGCGATGGCACTGCGGATACTCCTGATCCTACAGCTTCCACTTCGGCTGCGGATGCACCAGCTCCCCGGGGAAGAACTAAGGGAATCGCTCGACGAGATATTCAGAAGCGTGCGGACACCATCGTCAACCTCAAACTGGGGCCTCGTGCTGCATCGAACAAGCTCACTGCTGTGGGTGATGCAGATCAACCTGCACCTACTCATCCGGGTTCGGGTGCCTCATCAGGACCTACTTCAGCTCCCCGTGACCTGGCTAAACAGCCAACCGAGGCAGGAGATGACGATGATGATGATGATGCGCAGATGCTTGGTGGCAATAATCTGAATGACACTGCGGACGAAAGCGAGCTCAGCGATGTTGATGAAAGCAAATTGGATCTGACGCTTGAGCATAAATCTATGTTCTCGAAAATCCATCGGGACGAAGGTCGAGATGGAGAGACCGAAACCGAAGGTGAGGGAGCCGACGAGGGCGATCCTCAGGGCGATGGTGAAGAACAAGGGGACGAAGAAGAAGTCGAAGAAGATGGTGAAGAGGGTGCAGAGGGAGAGATTGAGGAAGAAGAAGAGGAGGAGGAAGGTGATGAGAATGAAGCTGATGAGCAAGACGAGATTGCCGATACTGAAACCGAAGAGGGCGGCGACGAGGATATTGTCGATGAGAGAGACGAAGACGTTCAGGACGATGAAGCTGATCCTTCTGGAGACGTCACAAAGCTCGAGGAAGACGATACAGATCTAGCGACTGAGAAAGACGCCAGTAAGACTGAGGACAATCCATCTGAAATCGTCGAAGGGCAAGGAGATGATCAAGACATGGATGACGTGATCCATGATGATGAGGTTGCCGAAACCCCCGATGCTATGGACGTGACAGAATGATCTTCTATTTTTTCTTTCTGTTTTTCTCTTCTGGCTTGGCGCATTTCCATCGAATTATTTCCAATCAAATTGGAACAGTCGGGCGTTGGGAGTTCCCGCGAGGAAGAGACAATCACGTTCTATCGTCTCATTGATACCAGTCAAATATGACAAATCATTCCAAGGTCTCGGTTTTTACTTCCTTAGATAGTTTCGAAAGTCGCGTAAAGAAATAATAATGATCCATTAAAGAGAAGCATGTATAAATGATTAAAAAGAGGTAGGGATGCGCGTAGAAATTTCTTAACCCCCCCACCGATAAAATCCACACAAGGCATGAAAATCAAATGCTCCATCCAATACCAAAGGGTATCTCAAAGATCCAAATTGCGAAAATTAAGTAGTACAATGGGGTCGTAAAGTCATAAAGGGGATCTATGCAAGATGAATGCTTCTAAAGCTCATTTTCCGGGGCGAGATCCCACTTGCGCGTGGAAACCTTTCTGAGCTTTTTTCCCGGCGAGGCCAACTTGGGCATTGGAGAGGGCTGAGAGAACATGGCGTCTGTGATGTTGAGCTGGTTGACACGCTGCATGGCGTTTTCAATCTCACTAGCGCGTCCTAACCCATTGCTCAGCCCTTTCGGGGATGCCGGGAGTTGCTTTGTGCGTGGCTTGCGAGTGGGAGACTGCGAGGACATCTCGCGCTCAAGAGTCGCCAAGCGGCGACGAAGCTGCACATTCTCGCTCTCGAGTTCTTCGATTCTCTCATGGGTCGTGGACTGAGGGTCTTCGTAGATATCGAACCCGCGTGAAACGAGCTCAATTTTCTTGTCGACAAGGTCATCGTGTCGACCAATCTGGAAAACGAAGACCGGGTCAGCGAAATCGTACTTTGGTCATCTAGAAAGAAAAGGCATAGATGGCTCACTTGTTCATCCCATGCTGCTTGCCAACGTCTTCTCTCTGCTTCCACCTGCTCCTCCATATCGGCCCAACACTCCTCGCGCACTTCCTGTTCAATCATCACGCATCGATCCTCGGCGGCTTGTAACCTGTGCTCAGCCTCCGAGCGGGCAATTTCTTCTTCCGCTAACCGAATCGCAAAGTTGTGACAGTCTTTGGTGAGCCTGGCAATCTCCGCGAAGGCACGTTCAAGTTCCTCTGTTAACCCATCACTTGGTGAAATACGGCCACTGATCGATCGTCCTCGTTCAGAAGGCACTGACGCGATTGATCCCGCCAGCGACGGAACGCGTGGCACAGTGACCTCCCTGGCGAGGGCGGAATAGCGTAAGATCTGAGAAGTAGCGTTGTAATCACCCAGAGGATCAGCAGTGACTATCATAATCGCCTTTTGCGGATATTGCCCCCGAGACATTTGATTTGATGAGGGGAACGAGTTGGAAAACAAAAGCTCTGTGAGTTTGCATTGCCGATAAGGAACAAGGGCCGTCTGGAATCATTAGCCCCTGGCTTTGCGCTGAATCTGCCGGATGTGCACTCTCACCTTCACGCCATCCTGAAGGTTGCTCTGCATCTGCAGACACTGCCCCAAATACATCAAACTCTCGTTGATTTTACCAGCCTCAGCAAGTGTTGCCCCGGCCGTCTTTGCGGTTCTGGCTCGCTCGGAGCCTATAAATCATTAGCATTTGAAGATTCTTCCCGAGGTAGATGACGATGAGTACCTGCTAGATCGACCACGGTTAGAGTATTTCCTGACCAAGTCATCTCTCCGTTGCGTTTGGAGGCCATCTTCTTGACCTCTAGGCAGAAGAAGCCATGGCTTCTTGAGCTGACGCTGTTCGCTCCAGTGCCCGTGACCTTGCGCTCGGTTAATCCAACATCGAGAATGGCCAAGGCATCTTCATAGCTACTGCAGGCAATCTTGCGGAGACCCGCGACCAGTTTTCTGTCCGGTGATCCCTCAGTTGGTTTGAAGAGTAATGGGCGACGTCGGTCCTTCTGAGCGTTTCCTCGAGACATGGCATTGCCTTGACTGCTCACAAACGACGGGGACAGCAGGTCAAAGATACGGTCGTTGTAGACTTCATACATGGACACCAGCACGACATATTCTGCGTTGGAGCTCAAGTCCATGGCGAGATGGCTGACAATGGGGAGTCGTGGGCTTGTGAGTGCACGCTCACGCGGCTGGCGGCGTGGGAATATCAGTGCAGGTGTAGGCTCCTGAAAGACACAAAGCGATGATTTAGTAAAGCGATTTTCCACATTTTTCGAACAGGCAAAAGGAATGGAAATGGTATTTGGATTTTCAGGGCGCGACAACAGCACTTTCGAGGGCGTATCGATTGGAAATTGGCTCAATCTGTCATGGGTCGAGGTGCGATGTGGCCATAATTGGCACTTATCTCCAGGAATCGGGAATACCTCAGGCACATCATGACTTGATGGATTCTCGGGCTTCATTTGAGCTCTCCTTTGGGGGGCTCGGGGATTTGGGGCTCCGTACCGTTGATGGCGTGTTTGCACGAGATGGACTCATTGGTGTTGGAGCTCTTGAGCTACGACCTGGGTTGTGATCGCCATAAACAGCGTCCAGAAAGGATTGGGCCGAAAAAAGTTGAGATTCAGAGTGGTCGGATGCAGTCAGCGAGGCAAGTATCATGGGACTTATTTCAAAGTTGTCGCTCTTTCTTGCGGTCTCTATGGATTGAAAAATGACGTCGAGGGCCATCTGTGTCATCCCGCGCTCGGACTTTGAACCGAGAATTGTGTGACTCTGTAACGCAGACCATGGTCAGTGGCGATGGATCTCATGTGAGGAAACGGTAGGCTTCACTTTTCCACTACCAGTAACCCCCAAAGTAGCGACCAGGCCATCGCGACCTTCACGCAGCACTCCCCGGACGATCGATTCCATTCCCGTATCTTGAAAGACATCCAACTGGCTGGCATGTTCCTCAAAGACTTTGGTAAAGCCAAATTTCTCAATTGCACGTTTCCGCGTGTCATTGGGCGGTTGAAGCGTGATATGAGTTGGAGCAGGCACGGGTGTCTCTTCCTCCTCCTGTGAAGCCTGTGGAGTTTCGACGGTCAAGAAGCGTTCACTCTCGTCGTTTCGAGGGTTCATCGGAGGCCTGAGCCGTAGGTAAACCTGGAATAAGGATGCATGAGGCGGTTTCGACGACATTTTTGAGGCGCTAATGTCAAATCCAAAACCCGTGGTGGAGAATAGGGCGAGAGAATCAACGGGCGAAGGTAAAGCCAACGTTTGAGTAAGCCAAGACAGCTGCTGTCAAGTGGAAGGCTGTTTCCCGTTTGGGTAAGAATCATGTTGCCCCAGCAACAGCTTTGTTCCGCGGGCCTGCGGGCGGTCAGCTAATTGTACAGTCGGGGGGCCAGGACGGTCACTAGATAACCGGCGATGCGAGCAGAGACTTGTGCCACCAACTACTGGGCGAAGACTTCCAACAAGTTTCACTACATAGTCATGGCTGAAAGTATACATTTAGGGTATACCACATTCTCATATTTCATACTATGCATGTAATTTCTGTGACAGTGGAGTGCATGTAGCTGCAGTGTTTAGCAGGACCTCGCTCTGGTCTCGGCGTCGCAGGTGCAGCAGCAAGCTTCGTTGGATCCTGTCATGCAGTAGCACCTACGTGTCTTGCATCTCAAGGCTGCAGCCGCTTTTAGACTGATCAATTGGTGGAACTTCTATAGGCATACACATCCCCACATTGTCCTCTGATGTGCGGCTCTCGACTGGATCCAACTGGAATTTGCTATCCATTCAAAAGAGTTCCTAGAGCCTTTTGTCTCTCCGCTCTCTCCGCTCTCTCCGCTCTCTCTGTTGAATGGATGCTTTGGTCGAGATGCTGTTTCCGTAATTGAAGGCCCTGGGTAGGATGACCAACGCCTTTGGGCCGTAACATTCACTGAACTTGTTCTATCTCTACAATCCGATTGTTCCTGGGGGCTGAAAAAATAATTTTTGGCAACCAGAACCGTATGTATGGAATTCCTATTCTTCATGTTGTTGAAAAGGTTTGACATATCAGGCATATACTCGTATGTACCAGCTTCCCATCTCTCTACCTTCGACCCTCGCATCCTCCCCCTCCCCAGGCAGATCTCGCTCATGTTGACTGTGCATTGGAATCTCTAACCTTTGTCGTCGCACATGAATCATTTCCACGACGCATCAGGCATATCGTTAGAGATCACTTTCATCCTTTCCCATTTCCTCCTGAATTTCCCAGCTGTACTTCGCAAATCGACTCCGCTTTCTGATTTTTTCTCCATAACACAAAAACAGCGGAGGCACAACACAGAACACAGTGGCTGCGATTGCCAGCACCGAAACAGCCATGTTTGCACCAAGTCCATTGAACATTTGTTTGGTGAAAAGCGGAAATGCGCCTGACAAAATGCCACGCAGAAATGCCACAGCAGCAGTGGCACTGGCAGAGTAGCTCAGGTAACTGTCCGAGATATAACCATACAGTACAGTGTCCAATTCGGTGAGGGCATATCCGACAAAGACAAGAGACAGCGTTGGAACGATCCATGAGCTTTCAGACCCTGAAATTTTGGGTGGAATGGTCCATCCAAACCACCAAAGGCCCATTGACAAAAATGGGGCGCCAATGGCCAGTCCCATGAGCTTGTCTTCCGGTCTAATCGGTTTGCCCTGGGCTCTACGTCTTTTGAAGATGTAGCAGTCAAGGATGCGAGTGAAAGCACTCAGACAAGTTCCAACTCCGAGTGCCAAGAAAATCAATGATGTTTGAGACGCGGAGAAGCCCATGGATTGATAAATGGGCTGAAGTGCTTCTGTGAAAATGTAGATGAGGGACATGGCCACGGAAATCATCATCGCGATTGTGAAGATGATTGGTTCTTGACAGAACAGTTGTGCTGGGCGAAAAAGTGCATCCCTGACAAAAGTTTGCATGTCCGGCGAGTGGTCATGGTTCAGAGCTGGGGGTAATTCTCTGACTTCCCTTCGTAGTCGGTCGACCTCGCGAGTAAGTAAGTAAGACGATCGAGACTCTCGGATGAGGCACAAAAGGGCTGTGATGCAGCCAATCACAATAGCGTAGATGAAGAATACCCATCTCCTACATGTGAAAAGAGTAAGACTTCTTCCAGAAACATTAGAAAATTCTATCAGATTGAAAGAACCCACCAATCCAGCAATTCAATCACATAACTACTCGTGATCGGACCGATGATCAACCCTATGTTTGACGCAACTGTCCACGAGAAGACGACCCAAATTCGAGCTTGTGAGTTGAACATGTCCTCAATACTTCCACCCAGTATGGTTCCAGGTACAGCTGAAAGCAGTCCAGCCAGAAGGCGCATTATGATGGCCGCTGTCACTGAATGTGCCAGTCCAATGATAAGGCAACAGATACAGCTCAGCCCGGCACTGAACAGATACGTTTTCTTGCGACCAAATGCTTCAGACCAAGGGGGTAAAATGATTGTGCCGATAGACTGTCCGAGGAGAAATCTAGAAGTAGTGAGTTGTTAGCCCTTCCCCCGGTGAAACCAGAAACAACGGATCGACTGACAGAGTAACAAAGCAGAAAGTTGACATGGTTTGGTTGAGATGAAATTCATCTTTGGCTTGTGTGGCTGCCGCGGCCTATCTGAAATTAGACGGGGTTTCCAAGATGGTGTGGGAACTGAATAGACTTACACCCGCCGTGCTGCTCGCGGTTCTGTACAATTTGTCAACTTAGCTGACTGAATGCTTTAGAAATGTGTGAGAAAGGGGCTTTACATGAACAGATCCAAGAGACAGATAACCACAGTATCGTATGTCTTTCTCAATCGCGGCCAGTTTCGTGGGTGCTTGGGATTTCCTCTCATCCAACGAACAAACTTCCCATCACAGGTCAACTCGAGATGATGGCCTTGCAAATAGTTATGCAGGGAAAACTCAAGCTCTTCGGTCTTTTCAAAGGAACACTTGCTATCCGAGGACTGAGTCTGCTCCTCAAGAGGCAATTTATGATCATCATCCATGTCAGATAAGCGCAACATCTGGCTGTGGCTCCTGGTGCAACTCCTCAAATTCAAAGATGAAAAGTCCTGACGAAGTTGATGTCAGCTTATCACTTCTCTGTATCTGTTTGCTCGAGGTTCCTTCTGAAGCTGAAGGGGACTAGGGCATGAGGAATGATGGATCCACTTTATTAGCTAAAATAGGCCCGGAGTACGTGGAACGGTATACGTCTTGTTGAGGAACTATCCAAGCGACCAGTTGAGTGACAGCCATCCCTTGTCCAAATATTTCCGATACGATCTGATTTGTTGATAATCTTGATCATTTATCGTCAATCATATTCAAGTCGTCATTTTGCAGTAGCCCTCTCTTTAAAAGAACCTAGTCCTGTCTTGTGATGACGGTGCTTTCTAGGGATGAGAAATCGCCGACGATTCGGTGGAATGTAGGGGCTACAGCCGACACTAGCATCAGCATAGCTTTTCATGGGCAGGGAAGCTTTGACATCATCAGGTACATCTACGCGACTATCGCCCCTTATAGATGTAGCCCTTGAATTAGTAGTTCGTTCTTTGGATCTAACGAGGTTCGCATAGATCTGTACTAAGCACGAAGCCTTCTCGTTCTCTGCTAACTCGGCTTAGTAAAGTTTAGGTAGAGATAAATAGATGTGCGCATTTCACAGCAAATATGAAGTTAATATTCATCTTTTTGATATTAATTGTGGAATGCTGGTGCTGATTTTGTGGTTGAATCAACACTTTGGTTCGCGTCTCCTGCTGAGCTGTGTCGAGGGGCTTAGGTTTATGATGTCTCCTCTGAGATCTAGCAGGGGTTGAGGGTTGGAGAATTTACTCTCATTAAATTCAGTCTTTGAAGAGTAATACTTCATAGGTGAACAGAAATAACGGACTTCTTCGTGACCAGGTAGACGCGTGCGCAACTCCAATAATGTTGACAGTTTCGAGAGCCATCTGAACTACGCATCCCGAGTATATGAGCAACATCGGGGGAACAGAAGCAATTTATCTGTTTCTTGATCTTAAAATCAAGGCGTGAAGAGCCAGTTTTCCTAGCTCATACTGCAATAATCTTCCGTTTGGCCCGGTGCTTTGACAAAAGCCAGGCCAAAAGGCAGTGAGATTGTCCTCTGCACTATCCAGCCAGGTTTACGAGAATGACCCCAACGGTGGCGGAGACCCACCCCTTATCGGACACCCGATAAGCCTAACGGACACCGCTCAAAAGGCTGACCGCCTAGCAGATACAGCCAAATTGTAGCGGCGAGGCCACCTCTCCGGTATATTCTGCCAGATTGATCATAAACATAGGGAGCTCTCGAATTGGAGCGTTTCCCTAAGCCTATTCGTTTTGGTCCAGTCCTTCGCCCAGCATGCTTTCCTCTCTTTCAAACAGTCTCAACAATGTGCGCACTACGGTAGCACAAGTGCTCAATTTTGCACTCGTATGTGGTATCCTTTTTGCGAGCATCGCCATGTGGCTTGTCAGACACTCGCTCTCCTGCTTGACCTTGTACAAGATCAACACTGAAATAACCTCGCACCAATGACCAGGTTCTGTCAACTGCCTTCATGCTATGGAAGGGCCTCTCAGTGGCATCAGCCTCCAGCTCCCCGATTGTGGTGGTTCTCTCCGGCAGCATGGAGCCTGCCTTCCAACGCGGGGATCTTCTATTCTTGTGGAATCGCAGCCCTCGCGCAGAAGTAGGAGAGATTGTGGTGTACAATGTGAGTGCGACTGACTCGGGAGGATTCTTCTGTGCCACAATGCTAAAAATGCTTGCAGGTGCGAGGGAAAGACATTCCAATTGTCCACCGTGTTGTCCGAAGCTTCCCTGAGGTTGAGGGCAAATCGAAGAAGGTTGTCAAGGAGGTCACAGTGTATGTTCTGTCCTATATCTGCTTGGCTACGCTGTGGTTGAGAAGTTACTAAATTTGTTTCAGTGACACTACGCCATCGCATATGATCTTGACCAAGGTCCGTTCAACCCGAGAGAAGAGAGAAGTTGCGTCGAGCCAGTACTGACTATGTCTCCTTTCCACTGACAGGGCGATAACAATGTTGCCGATGATACAGAGCTGTGAGTCGAAACCACCCATCCCTGCGATGATTCAAAGAATCGACTTGCTGACACATTCTCCCGGTTGCTAGCTATGCCCACGGTCAGGACCACCTTAACCGAGTCGAAGATATTGTAGGGAGTGTTCGGGGATACATTCCCATGGTGGGATATGTGACAATCATGCTGTCAGAACACCCGTGGCTCAAGTCAGTACTCCTGGGTATCATGGGTCTGATGGTCGTCCTTCAGCGGGAGTAAATGAATCGAGTTTCCCTTGATGAAAGACTGCGCCCAATCGGTGATAATCTTCACCGAAGGGCGCGCTTGGCCAGTGGAATAGCTTATCCTCAGCATCAAAATTCGGGACCAAAACCCATCATGATATCTCCTTGAGAAACCAGAGTCACATGCACATTCTCACATGATTGACCATTCTTCTACATCATTATTTGTCAAGGTAGCCGTGGGGTATAATTTCGGTGTAATCCAATGTCCTTCATTGACCAACTCGTCTCGATCATTTGAATGGTAAAGCTTAGCCAGATACTCTAATGGGGCTTGCAGTAATTAGTAGTCCCGTAGGTACGTCAGGGCAACTCTGACGTCTGCTCTTGCTGTGATCCACTTTGCGGGCTAGAGAGCTGAGATTCTAAGGTACCCGATGTACGTACCACAGCCCCTCCTTTTGCGATTTCCCTTTGATCGTGCGGTCTGGAAAAAGGAATAGCCCACCATTTCTTTGGCACAGATACTACCGACTGTACTGAACGTCCAGCCTATCTTGAATTGTTCCTGTTGATCTCACCCATAACATCATTCCACTTGCTGTTCTCCATTCGACTCTCTTCCACTTCTTGACAAGAACGAGACCATCTCTCATTCCCCCGCACCCATCATCACGTGCCCATCAACCTTTTCCGCTCGTCGCCAGTGATCTCATTCCAAGATGGGCAGTCAAAGGCGTATTGCAAAGGTATGGACCGGGCAATTCTCCTGCACTCACTATCGCTTCTTGCCCACTGACATGCCTCATTGGATACCAGGAGTTGACCGAGCTCAATGCAGCCCCTCCAGAGGGCATCTCTGTGGAGTTGGCCGATGAGGCAAACCTCTACCAGTGGAAGGTCTTTATGGACGGGCCCGAAGGATCTCCATACCAGGTACGTGCCTTTTCAGACAAACAGTGCCACCAAAGGATTCTTCTCTTGCCCCTCGCGAGGACACTGATCAGACTACCCAACTCAAGAGCTTCAAACTACGCGAAGACTCTCCTGTTGTCTGCACCCACACTCAAATCACCCGAACCAATGCTGACGGGCTTGACCCTCTTCGTGATAGGGTGGCAAATTCTTGGTGAATCTCGCCCTTCCCACCGAGTACCCATTCAAACCTCCTACTGTCTCTTTCGGTACCAAAATATACCACCCGAATGTCACAAATGACGACAAGGGAAGCATGTGTCTAGGGATGCTCCGAGCAGATGAGTGGAAACCGAGCTCTAAAATTGCGGCGGTGCTGGAATTTGCGCGCCAGTTGCTTCTGGAGCCGATGCCCGACGACGCGATTGAGGGTCGGATTGCCGACCAATACAAGAACGATCGGAAGCGCTACGATGAGATTGCGCGAGAATGGACTCGGAAGTATGCTACATCAAATTAGCAATATCAGACAAGAGATGAGAAACATACAAATTGTGGGCCGTCAGTCATGAACTGATGAGCTGGCGAAGCTCAAGACCGTGGATCCACTGTTGAGCTCATGGTAGACAGGTGCCCTCACTTTTTGGCGTAGGAAACTAGGTAGACGGGAGGGGAATTCGTGTAAGAATACGGTATGCCGAGATGAGCACTTAACTTCCAATTCATACAAGTACGATTTCAATAAACATCCATTTCTCCCAGGGGACCCTCTTCTAGTAGTATAAGATCGCGAATGTGCTATGACACATTTGCCGCGAAGTACTGAGTGCATACCATCACTCGCGGGTCAAGGAGCTGGACCATGTAGCATAATCTGGAACAAGACCTGGTATTCTTCTGATCTTTGACCTTTGTGAGGAAGCATATGAGGTCGATCATAGAGGCTACATGAGATCTTGATCAGAGCGTAAGAGTTCCCGCTATTAGACCGGTGTCAAGTGCTAGGTTCTTTCAATTGACACGGACCTGCGAGATCGCATTGAATGGCACAAGTGCTTCACGCAAACTTTTCTAATCTTAGTGTGAAATATCAATGCGATATATCCAAAAACGAAGAAATACTCGCGTCGAGAGTTCCGACTATTCGAATCTTGTGGGCGCAAATAGAGTTTCGCGACCTTTTTTTTTCAATCTGCACGGCTGTACTAGGTAGGTGTGACCTACCATTGATAGAGTCTCTACCTGAGGTGTCCACCATGGATGAACCACATTTATCACGTGTTGTTTGCACCGTCTCTATGAAGAGTCTACTTGACTACGCTATGAGCGTTCCTCGAGTTTGATATGGCATGCTTTGCGCTTATCTTAGAAAGGATCCATCCATGTACATCTGACAAGCCTTGGATGATACGTGCACGCTCGACTCGCCGTGACCAGATGATTTTGAGCCGGTCGAAATGCGTCAGTTGATGCTATACCCGTCATCTGCTGCAGTTCTGTCTATGCGTCTCACATCAATGGCTAGAGAGGAAAGGGCATGGCTCCGAACCCCCCCCCCCCCCAACAAGGCGATAGATCATCAACACTGAGTTCACCCACTGGACGTGCGCGCGCCACGGGTAGAATCAATTCGCCCAACCATCACCGTTTTCCCGTGTGGGTTGCTTTGGTAGACGACACATCCACTCCACGCGTGTCATCACCTTGGTCATGGGCTGATAGACCAGGTGGCGTCCCTCGCCAGTATAATGGGTGAACTGGTTCGTTGATACCCCCTTACCAATTAGAAAGTGTTCCCTGCGACCCGGTCAATCAATCTCTGACCCTCAAGCTGGGCGCCAAGATCCGGTTGAAAGACGGTAAGCGAGAGAACAAACCACGGTGGAGACTCGATGGTTGTCAAGTCGTCGCTTCTCTCTTCCCGCAACTGCAGGAGAGTCATCACATCTATGCGGCCACGGTTGCATGGCATTTCGTCCCTGACGGTTCATGAAATCGCAGCCCGGTCTCTTTGGGCCGAGCCGCTCGGATGGGTCCACTCCAAACGAAAAATGAAGACACCAAATGGAGGTCCAAATTTATCAAGTGTGCTCCTCATTCGCAGACGAAACTGCCACTTGGCCACATTTGGTCTTTCGCCGGCAAGGTTTGTCCGTTCGCGCTCGTTGCAGCGAAAGTCCCGGGTGAGCAGACCCATCAAAACACAAGATGCCGTGTCCTTGGCCTTCTAGATCGCAGATTGCGAGGGGCAACCCCGGGAGACACTGGAATTGTGGAAGCATTGAGCTTAACGATCGCTCGGCTTAGGGGAAGCTTGGAAATGTCGTGCGCCAACCGAGGATCACTCAAATTGCAGGGTCTGACCCCACGCAACTTGGTCAGAACTATGGTATGGACCAGGTGAATTATGCCATCTCGGGTTTGGTCATTGCTCATTGACCTGGTGGAGAGGAAGCTTTCGCCTCGCACTACCCCGGTCATAGTATGACGGCGGGAGCCGTTTGGGTGTTTCCATGGTATTCTTGGTATGACAGTATCAGTGGTAGACCGAGTATGGTCATACTCGATGATGAATGACGAGTCGGTGGTGCGGTACTTAGATGCTGAGCTACAGAGACATCAGTGCTCTTGGCAGTGAGGTAGTATTCACTGATGCTATTATTATGTATACTGCTACATATGTAAGTCGTCATCGACCGAACCTGGGCGGTAACCCTGATATTGATAACGCACACTACGATGCACACTCTACAGTGGCTCGGGCAGAGCTTGTCTTCCTTCATCAACATCCATCATTTCATCATTTCTGTTGCCACTTTTCGTGTAGCGTACATACACTACAAAGTAGTCTTTTTCCTTCCTGCATCTTAGGCTATCCTGCTCACTCACCAATCATGTCTCCCCGATCCAAGCGCCGCCAACCAGCATCCCGGTCCACCTCGGCCCCACTTAGAAGATCATCCCGTCTTCAGACCAAGTCTACAAACAGACCTGGGCAGCCGCAGAGAGGCCCATCGATCAAGTCAACAGACACAGAGACTTCGGAAGCGGGGTCATCCTTGGCAGCTGCAGCGATGGAAAGGACAGTTAGATACCAGCCCTAGGGTTGTGTGAACGAAGATTTGCTCCGATCTGCTCTAGATGCCTGCGCCAACTGCTTACCAGCAGGCCTGGGGAATGACTGAAGGTGCGCATAAAATTCCTCTCTCGTACGCCTCATGGGACGACTCAAAGGTATCGTATTCCTCGTTTCTGAGGACTCGAGCTTTCTGAGCTGCCTTCAGACTGCTGGATTCATAAGTAAATAGGGCTCACGGGAAGTCGTCGCAAACCCATGGGAGATACTCTTCCGCTGTTTCCCGAGGTTTATAAAATGGGGGTTTGTGTTGGAAAAAATCAACGTCTTATCAAATAGGATGACCCTCCGTGATAATGTCTACAAGCTTTTTCGAAATTACGTTTTACCACTTAAGCCTGCGGCGTGTCTCCTTGATCCTGTCTAAGTAGATGACATTTATTATATTTTTCACTGACAGAAAGCAATAAAACAAAAGGAGGTGGAAAATCAATATGAAATTGTCACCTTTTCAGTCGTTCCACCAAGGGATAGGGCTAATGCTCTCTGAAGATCCTTACATCGACCTAAGGAAAGCTCCTGATGCGCGAGACTTGGATCTACCACACCCGGCTCTTTCGGACTGCCATTACCGACTGGCCGAGATTTTAAATGCACCCGGGATGGCGGATTTTATCGATCACCATCTCCAGGATTGGGAGAATTTCAAAGGCATTTGTGAGGTGCTCCGCGAAGATGGTGGTACTGATGTGGGATTTCTTCTCCAAGCTGGTCTGTTGGGTCTTGTCATCGGATAGAATCATCGTCTTCATCACACAAGCAATATGATATGTTTGCTAGAATGAGGGAGTATGTTTCCTTTAACTTTTTTTTTGGTTTATGACAGTGCTGCTTTGGAACAATAAAGTGGCGCCGCGGGGGTACCGTATTTTCGTGCACTGCACTGGTAGCAGCAGCGGTATTTAGCACTACCTTATACCTAGTCTGAAACGACGGCTCAAATCGTGTATATATCCGTCTTCCTTACTCTCGAGTAGCCCGCTGTCAATCATGACGAGGTTCCAGTGGGTAGGGCGCTTACATCCCGGATGGTCGAAGGGTGTTCTTCCGGACGAAACAGCAGACTGCCTGAATGATTCGGTCTGATGGGACAAACTCACGCATTATCATGGTTGTTTGAATCGAGCTAATGCATAGGGAATAGTATCTTCGAGGGAGCGCCAAATAAACCCCTTCCCAGCTACTAACCGAAAATACCAAATCGAGGGGTGATTACGGAGGGTGTGCATTAACAGACCAGGGCACCACTCTCAAGGTTGACACGGCGACTGTGGCACTCATGCAACTTACTGGTACTCCACACAGGAAAGGAGTCGCTACCGTTCGAATTAAGTACGATGCATACAGCACTTGTCGCATTACATGGAAGCTGCATGAATGCGACCTGACGAGAGCGAGAGGTGATAGGCGGAGATCCACTGCCTATCATGAGAGAATATGCCATATGAGAGATCGAGCAGCCACCATCAGCCTTAGCTCGGCACTGTTCGAACGCATCTGTGCCCACCCAATTAGTGCAAGGTGCATTATTTGTCCACGCATCTCTCAAGTATTCACGCAGGATATCGCCATCCTCCAGAGGCGTGGTAGAGAGTTTTCTTTCCCGTTGGTCCCGGCGAATCCTGAAACCGCCGTTAAATTGACCTTTACGTCATGTGACGCTAGCCTGGATTCGGTCTGTTGATTTTTGTCCCCCGGCATGGGGTGGTTCCTGTCCCAGCTTGCTCATTGCAGAGCCCTGTTGCTTCTTCTTCCCACTCCTCTGGCAGGTTGTGTTGGGAGCTCTTACTCCTTCATCTTCGCTGCTGTTCTGTCCTTTCCGTAACCTTGATGAATTCACAATTGCCGGGGCTAGAACCTGTCCGGTGACCGACGAGGAGCCCGCTCCCACCTGATCTCTTCTCTACGTTGTGATCCCCCTACACTTTCATTTCACGTCGATTGTTGGTGTACAGTGTACACTCATCGCCAGCGTTTCTCTGTCATTCCTTTGGAACCTTTGCTTCTGACGAGTGTGCCTACTCTCAAGGGCCCCTCGCCGATCTCGTTGACCATCTCCTCGTCGGCTACGAAAACCAATGTCCAGCGGGATCTGGGTGCAAGATCGTGGCCATGGTCACAGAAAATGGAAGCTCTCGACACCCCCCGTTCTTGGGTGATTTAGATCAACGAGAAGGGCGGCGAAAACCCTACCCCCCGCGGCCGGATCCTTTGATGATTGATCCTCGTGTGATGCACAGCGTTCACCCGGCTCCAATCTCGTCTCCACGCTCTCCGCGCGCCCACCCACCGCGGTCCCATTCGCCACTCCCTCCGCCAGCAGTCCCCTCGACCCTTCACCGACCAGATGGTCCACCGGGCGCTTTACGAGGCAGAGGGTTGAGTCATGCTCCTCACTTCACGTCGTCAGCCGACCGCGCGCCTCCCGTTCGATACTATCATGACGCCCGAGACGCGGATATGGACCGGCCCAATCACCGTAATGCGCCATCCAAGAGGGGCGGCCTTCGAATTTCCATGTCGACTTCTCGGCTGCCAAACAGGCGGCCACGGCCGCGCATGTCTCCTGAGCGTAAACAGGACTCCGGTGCTCGTGGCCTGCCTTTGCCGCGATTCCCAACCCAGGGACCAGCCGAGACAGACGCACTCCGGACCAGTTTCAATTCCACGGTCACTTCGCGATCCAGTACTGAACAACAATCCGGCACGGAACGGAGTAGCGTCATGACCAAGGGCAGTTCGATCACCGACCTTTCTCCTGATACACCAGATGCACCGTGCGAAATAGACCAAGGCATGAGCGTTGAAGACGCAATCTCCATGTACCTCGATGGATTCAGTGATGTGGCAGAGGAACCACCATCACCAACTTCACAGGCGGAACACGAAGACTTTCCGACGACGCTCGCTTCTGGGGTTGATGTACTCGGTTCAGACCCTACGGAATCTTTACCTCCGCGGACCGCTTCATCCGACCATGAATCCACGAATTCCTCTTTTACACAACCCGAGATGCAACCAAAAGAAGAGGCGACTCTTCAATCTACACAGCCTTCGACAAGCGAACCTTCGCCAGAGGTCGTCGCTCCGCCAGAAATCACATCTCCGCCGCTCACCCCACCTCTCCCGACCACTGCAGACGACTCTCCCTCACAAGACTTGACATCTCCGCAGAAAACCCCATTACCCTCACCTAGGAATAAACAGCGAAAACCTTCGAAAATTCTCATTCCTGGCAAGGTGCCTCCACCGCTTGCGGCCGCCAATTCCACCCGTGACGAATATGGGTTCCGGAAAGCGACGCAATACGTGACACTCGACCAGTACGAAGCTTGGAAGTCAGTCTACGCCCAGTATGCGTCGCATCGGCGTAATAAATGGCTTGACATGCTTCAAGAGCATAGTCTCCCAACCTCCAATCCCCATGTTTTCCCTCTTCAATCCTCCAAAGTCAAGAGATTCGTCCGCAAAGGAATACCGTCGGAGTTTCGAGGCGCTGCTTGGTTCTGGTATGCTGGCGGCTACGAGCTCTTAAACCGGAACCCTGGCCGCTACAAACAACTCGTGGAAGAGGTCATGTCGTCGCCTACGAATGATGATAAAGAGCACATTGAACGAGATTTGCATCGGACTTTCCCGGACAATCTTCATTTCAAACCCGAACAGCAATCAGATACCACCGGATCTTCCAGTTCAAATACCGTTACCGAGACGCAAATGATTCAATCTCTGCGCCGAGTACTCTATGCGTTTGCGCTTCACAACCCCAAGATCGGCTATACGCAATCCCTCAACTTCATCACCGGTATGCTTCTTCTTTTCCTCCCGGAAGAGAAAGCGTTCTGGATGCTCCACATTATCACCAGTGGGTATCTGCCCGGCACTCACGAGGTGAGTCTTGAGGGTGCAAACATTGATCTGTGGATCCTTATGGTTTTGCTGCGAGATTCCATGCCCGCCATCTATGGAAAGGTTGCCAGCATGGATGGCTCGACCCCCACTCGTGGCAAAGCTCCCGCTCTGAATGTGAACTCACGGCTTCCCGACATCACTTTGGGCTTAACCAACTGGCTCATGTCGGTCTTCATCGGGACTTTGCCGCTCGAGACGACCTTGCGGGTATGGGATATCTTCTTCTACGAGGGATCCAAAACATTCTTCCGTGTTTCATTGGCCATTTTCAAGGCCTGCGAGAGGGACATCCTTGCTGTCTCCGATCCAATGGAAGTGTTTCAAGTGATTCAAACCGTACCCAAGAGACTCTTGGACGCAAATAGTCTTCTTGAAGATTGTTTCGTGCGACGTCACCGCGTTGGCCAAGGCCGCATTGAAGAGTTACGAGCTTCGCGACGAACAGCGGTCCGGCAAGAGAAGTTGCGACGTTCGGTTGCGTTCAGCAAAGGCCAGATTCAGTCTGCGACTGATAATTTCCCGGATAGCTCGCGGAATCAAAGCCCCGATCTTGAGAATCGGGTCGCGAGCTCTTGGCGCAACCTCCGGCAGCACGCTTTTCATCGGGAGCCCACTCAATGACGAAGCCCACCCGTTTGAACGGTTCCTGCTTTTTGCAGGTGCCTGGAGTTCTTTTTCTCTTCTCTGTCCTTTTTCTTATATCTTTGTCTTTTTTTTAGTTTTCACTGACCTTGTTTAATCGACAAGGACATGCCAAATACCCCCAGTGTACTCTTGCATTAAACATATATATTTGCTCAGTGGGAATGACAGTCTCCCTCCCCCCTTTCGATGCATTCTGTCGTCCTCCGCGTGGTCGGCTCAGACCACACATCTCCTATGTATGCCACTAATGATCCTTGGATCAAGCTTTCCATAACTCTTGCTTCATCTGCGAATCTTGGGCTTTTTTTTTGAATCAGAGATGTGTCACCCCATTTTCTGCGTCCCGCCCTTTTTCCAGTTCAGCGTGCCTGCATGTACATCAACTCTTGAGAACCACCTACGATATACCTCGGACGCGTGCCAAGGCTTGCCCGAATAGGCAGCTTTCAAACCATCTCTTGGCATGGCTGAATCTGTGTAATGGACGATCGAAAGGCGATTGATTTCCCCCCTTTTTTCCTCCCCGGGATCTGCTAGCTGCCAATGATATCAGCTCTAGAGGGGTTTGCAAACCTGCAGTGATCGAGGGATCGGCACGGCGTAAGGCTGATTATTGGGTCACCTTCGATAGTTACCGGGGCGCGACCGTGCTACCTTCACACCCACATGTCGTCATACATTCTAATACGTCTAATAAAGCTCCTTACCCACCCGCTGTTTTCTGCACCGACTCGTGTGGAAATCTTCTGAGTCTATTTCTGTGCCTGTGACCTTTCCTCGACGCCCGGGCAAGTGTGGACGCGGCGGAATTTTTGCGGAAACCATGAGTGGGCAAGCTGCAAGTTACTACGACGGTGGTCAGAATTTTGCAGATTCAGGCCAAGCTGCTGGATACGAGAAAAGAAATGCGAATTATCCGACGGCCTACAATCCGCAACAGAATGGCGCCTACCAACCGCCGGCCAACTACGGAGGGCCAGTGACTTACGGGCAACCTGGTCCTGGAATGAACCCTCAGCAGCCACCGTATCCGGACAATCCACCCCCGTACACTACCTTTGATGAAGCTTTCAAGATTCAGAAACCAAAGTACAATGACATTTGGGCAGGTCTCTTGGTGAGTGAAAATTTCAATTTCAATTTCCGCTGGTCCACATTCCATCTACAGCCTCTGTGCGAGAGGGAGGCAGCAAAAGAAATCGTGCAGTGTCAAGTCAAACAGGACCAACAGAATTTGTACTGATCACGATCAATCTATTCCAGCTTATTGCGGTTTTTCTGGGCTACGTCGCTGTGTCTGGATTGACCATCCATAAATACGCATCCTACAAAGGCTTCAATGGAGGTGGCATATACGGTGCTCAAAATGATTTCTCGCTCAATACCAACACTCTTGTCTTGTTCATCTTTGTGCTCTGTGTTGCACTCGTCTTCTCCTGGGCGTACTTCATGGGCGCCCGTTACTTTACAAAGACGTTCATCTGGGCGACCGGAATATTGAATATTGTGTTTGCCTTTGCCACGGGAATCTACTACATTGTGCGGAAGCAATATGGCGGAGGAATCGTTTTCCTCGTCTTCGGGGTCTTTGCGGTCATTTGCTTCATCAGTTGGATACCCCGAATCCCATTCACGGCCTTTATGCTGCAGACAACGATGGATGTTGCACGAAAGCATGGCCACGTCTTTCTTGTCAGCGCCCTCGGTGGAATTGCGACAGTGGCTTTCTCCGCCTGGTTCTCGGTGACTCTGGTCTCCATCTACGTTGCCTACGAGCCTGACTCCACCGGCACCAATCCTGCTTGTGCCAGTGGTGGCTGCAGCACCGCCAAAGTCATCGGATTGACCGTGTATGTGACATTTGCCATGTATTGGTTGAGCGAGTGGCTGAAGAACACGGTCCACACCACCATCGCCGGCATCTACGGTGCCTGGTACTTCTGGAGCAAATCCGCCGGAGGGATGCCCAAGGGTTCTACTCGAGGCGCGTTCCGTCGGGCAACAACCTACTCATTTGGCAGTATCAGTTTCGGAAGCTTGATCATTGCCATCATCAACATGCTTCGTCAGGCCTGCTCGATCGCACAGCGCCAGGAAGCCGCCCAGGGGAACATTGTTGGAAGCATCTTTGTCTGGATCCTGGGGTGCTTCATCTCTCTCCTCGACTGGCTCGTTACCTTGTTCAACCGCTACGCATTCTGTCACATTGCGCTCTACGGCAAAGCGTACATTCCAGCGGCCAAGGATACGTGGAAGATGATGCAGGACCGAGGAATCGACGCCCTGGTCCAAGACTGTCTGATCGGTCCCGTGCTGACCATGGGCTCCGTCTTCGTGGCGTATGTCTGTGCATTGTTGGCCTACCTGTACCTGCAATTCACCAAGCCTGCGTACAATTCTGATGGTGACTTTACCGCGGTGATCATGGCTTTCTCGTTTGTGATCGGCCTACAGATTTGTCAAGTCTTCTTGACTCCGATTGGGAGTGGCGTTGAGACGATCTTCGTTGCTATGGGCTGGGATCCGCAAGTCATGATCAATGATCACCCGGAAATTTATTACAAGTTGGTGCAGCTGTACCCGAAGGTGCAGCAAGCCATCCACGCTTGAAATGATTAATGGTCAAATTGTATTGTTTTGGATGATGGGAGTTCAAGCCGGCCGCAGATTTTTTTCTTTTTTTTTTTCCATTTTTTGGTCGATAATGATGCGGTGATGTCGAAGGGGATGGATGCGATCCCCTGTCAAGATATACGAGTATGTGAATAAATTTAATCATAGTAGTAATAATTTGATCATCGTCCTTGAGGAAATAGATATATTCCCTCCCCTAGGTGTTTTTTCCACCCCGACCGGAGGATCCTAAGAGAGAATCCTTTTCGGTCGAGATTGAGGATCAAAGACTCATATCATACAGATCAATCAAGTAAGGTTCTTCCACCACCGGAGACATGTCCTTGAGATTCCTCCCTCTCCAAGTTCTTTCATTGGAGTAAATACGTGGCTCTACACGTTACATACGCGCTACCTATCTACGGTCTGGATTACTGTCAAAGCTGCAATTATAAGATGGCCCTAGTATAGAGTGATTACGAGCCAGAAGCTGAGCGATTTGACCAGTCTGTGGATGAGCTTCACATGGGCAATGTGTTAGTATTCTTTGAGTCGAGGAGGAGACTTCATCACGCATTTTCATGGTGCTGTATGAGGCCCTCTCTCGCACCTTCAGATGTATGTTTCCGCCGCGTCACTCCAGAGGCCGAGGAACATAAAACCTCAGGCAGTCCAATCAACACCAATTTCTACACTTTCCACCTGAGAAGATCAACTGACTGTGTACAAATACCATATCCTGTTACAACTTTTGAGAATTCCAACGAATGACAAACCGCATTGTTGACTGTGTCTCATTCTTCGGAGAATTCTTGACGTTTCTCGGGGCGACCACTCACCAAAAGCAAGGACCAGAGAGGGAACACGTCGAAAGGGAACATTCTTACACCATTCCAGTTCGATAGCGAGCGATCCACCAGGATTCAAAGCAGTGGACAGAACGTTACATGTCAAGCGAAGATTTTGCCGATTTGCCAATAAAGCTTGTCTGCACGACAGGCGACGCGATTCGGTTGGTTCGCCCTGCGCATTCAAAAATGTTTCTCGCCGTTATCCTCCATGCCCCCGATCAAGTTTCTCGGCATCAAGGGGGCATTAGTAGGGTTCTCTACGGAGTTCGGTGTCTAGTTATCAGGACTCTATTTAACTGATGACTGGTACCTGTGCATCGAGTGAGAGAAATTCGATATCTTCAAGCCCGTTCATCAGTTCCTTGTATTCCAATCGATTGTGCAAGCCACATTCACCACACTCCTTTTTCAATTTGAATAATCAAGACACTCCTTTTCAATATGCGCTCTATCATTGCTACCCTTTTCCTTGCCACCACGGCTCTGGCCAGTACCAGTGCTACTGATGACTTTATCCGCTGCGCAGTACGTTTTCCTGATTCCTCTCCCCCCATGCATGGGGATGGATCAATTCATAACCGAGTATATCTGATGATATTAGACTGCGGCCATGAACAATATTGGCGGCTCCAAGCTCACCGACTGCACCTCTTTGAGCTCGACGGCTTGTCTTTGCGCTAACAAAGACACCTTGCTCAGCTTGTCCGACGCAACTAAGGCTGCTTGCAGCGGGTCAAGCTTTGGTATGTTCACAGTGTTTCCACCTCATGGACCGATAGACGCAGCATCTGAGCTCATTCTTATTCTGTAGATGTGGCTGCTTTGGCCTCCTCTGCTTGTGGCAGCGGCACGTCTTCAACTGCCCGCCATGCTGGCCAGCCCATGGAGCCCGCGCGCCAGATGATCGAGCGCGCGTACAGTCCTTCTATGGAAGACTCCGTTGCCACCAGCGTTGTCTGGGTCACCGAGACTCGCACCGACTGCAGCTGCAAGAGCACCAGTCTCCCCTTTGACCACGCTCACGTCTCTCAGATCCCCGTCAACGTTCCCATGGCGAGCAGCATGTCGAGTGGAGTGGCTGCCTACGCGACTCCTGCTTCGTCTGCTTCATGGTCCGCCATGTACAGCTCTCATATCTCCGTTGCTACCCCCGGCCCCAGTGGTGCCAGCTCCGGCCAGTACTACCCCTTCGAGGGCGCTGCGCCCCGAGTCAACGCTCTGAAGAGCGGGCTTGCCGCAGTTGGAGTTGCCGCTGTGATGGGCCTTGTCGCTGCTCTGTGAGCTAGTAAGAGGATTGACGGCATATCATTATCCAGACTCCCCCCATGGTACACCTGCAGGATTTGAATTCTATTGTCGCTCCTTCGCTCTTCTCAAACTTATCTCCCTCCACAATCTTTTTTCTTCCCTCAATTCGAAGCACGCATGGCTCATTCAAGTGTTTCCGGTCCCCTCTTTGCTTGACCGCGACTTCGGAAATGGTCTGATAGTGCCTTGGTCTTGTTTAATTAGTTATATGAAAATCCATCTCAAACACAAGTCCCCATATGCATGTCAGAAAGAGATCCGCTCGCCCATTCTGGTTGCAGCCACATCGAGGTAAATGAACCACGTCTCTGACGTCCATCAAGCTTAAAGTTTTGAATATGAGTTTCGCTATATCTCACGAAGTCTTTGCTCGCACTTTTATAGCGTCTAATCACGACCATGGGCGGCAATTGAGACACAATAAGAGTCATGCGGCTCTCTTCCGAGTCGATGACTGGGGAATATCTCAATAAGCAGTAGGGGCCGCCCAAACGCCTTGCCCGAGTCACGTCAGCCAGACACTACGTCAACTAGGAGTATCTGTGAGTCTTGCCTTTATAACATTCGTAGCCCAATAATTCTTATTCTCTGGCGAAACTAACATAGCTATCCCAGGCGCGTCCCATACTCATCGTCAAACGACAGAGACTAAAGATAACAAGGAAGAAACCCGCTGCCATAACAATAAAGAACCCACTCAAAGGTTTGTAGCTCCCAAAGCATCGAGTCACTCCACAAATTGCGTTTACATCTTCATCTTCTCCTCTGCAAACAGACTCACAATAGGCCAGACCTGTCATCAACGGTACACTCGTGTTGGATATCTATCGAGTGTGTCTTGGTTGCGTAACGGATCAGGATCGTGTTGGTCTTGGCCTAACGACGCCGGCGACGTCGGCCATGATTGGATCTCCTGCTCTTCTCAAGTTTTCTGCGATTGCTCTGTAGGTTCAGCATATCAAGCTGTGCGTTGAGCAAGTTCAGGGCTGTCTCTGCTGAAGTGCGGTCTCCCGGTTCATATCGCATCAATCCTTCAATTACCGGTAGAAGAGCCTTCAGTTTCGGGCTTTGCACATCCGTATCAAAGTCTTGTTTGAGACATGGCTTGGTGTCCGCTTCAGGCATGGTCAGTAATTGTGTTTTTGTCGCGCCAATCTCATTTGCTTACGTTGTATTGCAAACCTGTCATCAAGCCTTCCCTGCATGATCTTCCAGGTGGGTTCCCAGCAAGCTGGCAGACTGCCGATAAAGTGAATCATCTGGAAGACCAAGGTTGCACCCGGACCAAGATGCATAAATGGACCATTGCAGAAAACAAGCGAATAGATCTAAAATCTTCACGTTAGCAAACTGATTTGCCATAAAACCGTAAAATAGCTCACCGTGCACCCCGCACACCAAAGATCAACGCGATAATCCAAACGGTCCTCAAAAATGAGTTCAGGTGCACGCAATGGTGGTGGCTGGGCTAGATCTTTGGGCTTATTGCCTCGTGAAAAACTCTCCAAAGTCAATTAGTCGAATTTCAATGTCTTTGTAGTCATAACCTCGCCACTTAGTCCATTCTGCAGTTTGAACCAGCTCTGCCGGTAAACTGGGATCATCTTTTCGGTCGGGGGTTTTCATAGTCTTTGGGGATCCCATGATCTCAAAGAGTTGTTGCTCTGTTGTGATCGAGCGTTTGTTCGAGGGCCTTGAGAAACAGAATGCGATGTTTTTCGCACTGACATCTAACATGACTTGAGTAAGACTGCGCGAGTATAGTCTATTAGACTACTGATGAGAATGAACTCACCACCGTGACAAATTCCAGCGCCATGGATCAATTTCAAGGCTTCGAGAAGCTGGGTAGTCATCCGAATGATAGTATTCGAAAATAACTTGATATGCTGCTCATCATGCCATTTCAAGACTTGGTAAACAGAGGGACCAAGTAACTCAAAGACGAGGCACTGATGCTCACCGTTGGGACCCCGGTGTTTGAACGAATCGAGAACTTGCACAATGTATTTGCTCGAAGGTGATGATGCGTTTGACAATTCCTTGAGACTGTTCAGATGCAGCAGCTCCCGAGGCCGTTGATGCTCTGCCGTCATAATTTTCAAGGAGACCCATTCACCTTTGCTGCACTGGGGTCAGCAGCGCAATAGAAATGAGACTTTCCAGGAACTTACACGGTATCTTTCGCGAGCCAAACAGTTGAAAATCCTCCCCATCCCAGCTTGTGGTGGACGCTGTAGCGACCATTTTTGAAGGTATCTCCAAGGCTGACCGGATGATAACCGCCAGGTTTGTACTTCGACATACCTTCCTCTGCCAAGTAAAAGATCTCTATATTTGTAGCCCACTGCATGGAGAACGAGATGAAATACAATTCTGGGAGTTCCTAGGAAGATGTTTACAACCGAGAAATCGAGAGTATGGCCAAATGTGGTAAGTACGTAGGTAATGTCGATAGGCGCCACGGCATCATGACATGACCAGTCCATAAGAGCACGTGATAGAGTTGACCTATTATACCCTGCACCTCAGTGATTGCACGGTAGTAGTCCATTGATAGATGAATAGCTTCCTGGTTTGGCCACCAGATTGTAAAGCTCAGAGAGACTTTGCGGTGCTGTCGGCTGAGTATAAGAAAGGGGGGTGTTGAACTAGCAGTCTTAAAGAACCCGTGAAAAGTCAAGTATGGAAAATGTGTCAAAGACTGCCTCGCTAGCTTCCTGGGGACTACAAACTCCATCACTAAGAATGATTCACACTGCAACAGCGATTGATGGTCGACAATTCGCACATCGCACGACATCTGGACGAAACACCTGAGAGTTCATGACTTCGAGGCCCTGTATGTTGTCGCTGGTAAGGCTTCTTAGACGAGGCAACTTGTAGCGGTACTACTAGGTCCTTTAATTACCAGATATCAATCTACCTACCTGATATTGCCCTAACGATTCCCACGTGTTGTCCAAATTCAATTTTACGAATTTGACCGGCTATCTTGGGATATGAAGTGCATTCATTGAGCACGATCTAAATCTGCTACCTTGATCTTTTTCCGGAAATCTACCTGGCAAGACGTTGAAGCAGATGGACCTCGGACAGTTGTTTGGCGATGATCTTGTGCCGGTGACCGGTAGACTACGGTAATTAGGCATGCACAGCAAATTTGTGAATAAAGATCTCTATATTGTTCGAGATTTCCTCTTCCTGGATATTGTAAGAGGAATCGCCCTTGTCACCAAAGTATGCCCACGGGGGTGTAGGCTCGGCGAGCTACGGCTCTGCAAATTGAGATGTACCACTATTCGGATGTAGAGATATTATGTTGGGTATTTGATCACCTCGCCCTCATCAGTATCGCTAGTCAGAAAAAAGAAACAAAAATCGTCATCATCGCTCGTAGTTGCAAAAAAGCACAAACGTCGCACAACCGTATTCGCTCCCGGTACGCCTCTGCCATCCATCTCCCTTCTAGTTCTGTCCCACCCCAATAGACTTTGCACACCGGCGGCTCAAATAACCGACTCAGAATTTATCGCTCGTCACGCATCGCGTAGAACGTACCAAAAGCCAAGCCAATATCTTAACTAACAAAGTCATACCCTTGATGATCAAATTGAGGCCCAGGAACAATAATCTCAACAAGGTACGCGTGATTCCTGGAAGTTTTTTGCCTTCTCGGGAAGAGCCCGTGCCATAGCGGCCATATTTTTCGAGATCGAATTCCTCCACCACAATCTCTTGGTTCTTGCTGGTACCTGGCGCCTGGCCAGATGTGGAGGAGCGGTCTGTGCTCCAAAATTTGAAGAGGTTTCGTCGTTTCTTTTTCGAATCTGTCTCGTCCTTTGCAGCTCGAATTTGTGATGCAAGTTGAAGACTTTCAGCGTAGTCTTCGCGCTCCGCTTGAGTCGTGATGAGTGGGCCCCGATAGGGAGCGCAGATTCCCGGTCCAGCTTGTGAGTCTTGAGCATGATGACTGGGTGGCTCGACCTCCATATCGGCTAATATAGGGTTCGTAGCCTCGTCCGAGACGGCGACGGCGAGTACAGCCGCAATCACCGAGTCGACCGCATACAACGATGGTATCGTGGCGATAATCGCAGCGGGTGATATCGTAAGCGTGCGGGTCGTCAAGTCCAGCGCGACGAGCGGCTCGTCCGAATCAGCGACGGGGAGGGTCGATGTTCGTGAATTCGCAGCCTGCTGCGCCACCGCCAGGGCTGTCGAGGATGAGGGATTCGTCACCAGTATCGTGGGGGCCTGTCGAGGAGTAACGTCGTTCGACGGTGCAGAGACAGTGATGAACAGGACTCCCGAAGGTGCGGACTGTACTGGTGAGAGTGGAATCCCCCCGGCCCCCACAAGCGCAAGAGGCTGTCTTCTTGCTACCTGGGGATGGCGCAGCTCATAGAGTCTCAAATTGCGATTCCACGACAGACGGCAAGACTCTTGGGCGGATGCTCGATTGAGAGCCTCAGTCTCGATTTTGGCGGCCTCGGAGGGGTTCAAAAGGTGGAGTTTGGCGATGTCTTCTGCTTGTTCAATGGCAAGCATCGCGGCTAGCCTAGAGAACAGTAGAGTCACCAGGCCGTCGTGAGGATGCTCACGACGTCGACGGTCCTCGAGATTAAGTGACATGACCGACACGTTGCTGTTGGCCTTACTCGGCATCCCTCGAGAGATTGACAGCTCGTCGTTCTCAAATGTTTCTAACGTGTACAATGGTTGTTGCATATGTCCCAATGCGAAAGTTGCGGGCTCAGTCCTGATACAAAGTAAGTGAGTGACAGCGGACCGTAGCGCCTACTCAGAGAGCGTACCTGGCAAAATGCATGCTGAAAGTTCCAGCCAGATTCTTCGGTCTTTGCCCATTCGCAGCTTCCCATAGGACTTCTAGTTCGTATGGGGTTGAATATCGTATCTCCTCCGAATCAGCAATACCGTTGGGGAAATTCAATACGCTCGCCGGAACAGTCTTCGGCCCCAGGACACTGTCTATCTCGGAAGATGTGTTGAGAGTGAGTTGCGGTTTTCTTGACTTTTTCCTTTGGCTTTCACCGAGCTTGGAAGGAGGAGGTCGTGCATTGGATCTATTCGTAGGGAAGTTGGGATCGAAACGGGGAAACATTGATCTCATTGGAATTGGCGACACAGATGACTGAGATGACTGTGGCGACGTATCTGCGCTGCTAACTTGATGGCTGCTGGAACTGCTGCTCCCTCTCTCTTTGTCTGCACTGTCCCGTAATGGCAAGGGACGACTGACGACTTTGCTACCTTGACAGCTCTGACCGTGAAGCAGAGGAGAAGACTTGGCTTGCGGAAGGGCCGCCGTCGACGCTGGGGAGCGGGATCTGGCAACATGCGTTCGAGACGGCGGACGAGGAAATGACGAAGTGTCTTCAATGATTTGCAGTAATACTGTCTCAGTTTTTGGAGAGCCATTGATCTCATGAAGGCTGATTGGAGACGGATGCTGCTCGGCCAATGTTGAGGCTTTCCTGGCACCTCTGCGAAATGGATTCTTCTCGATCTTAGCCTCGGCCCTCTCCGGCGAGGGCGGAGGAAAAAGCTGGAACTGGCTCATCATAGGCGATTGTTCTATGTGACTTTCAAATCACAGCGACCTCTAGGCGTCTTAACGGTCAAGAGGTGAAGGTACCGAGAACACGTTGGACACCAACGACAATGAAGAGAAGACGCGAAGGCACATATGCCTCCGCGGGGATGTATTGAAGACCATATAGCACATGAGTTCTCGAGACATGTAATCACAGCAACCCGCACGTAGAGCTAGTGGGAAACTGCATGGATCGAGTGCTAAAGAGTATGTGATAGCCCTATTTTTGGAGCCGGCGCGTAGTGCGTAGCGGATGTGATTGGCCCCCTCTGCATGATCAGAGTGCATAAGTGCACGACGGCGCTACGGGACAGGGCCGTTGATTGGAGTCGCATGCGTGAGGCTCGAGGTTCTTGAGTGTCTTGAGTAATCCTAACTCTCATCTCATCTCGGATTGGTGGTGGGTAATTAGTGGCGTGCAGAAGTCACACCGACAGGGCTCAAAGTGCTCTGCCGGTCGGGTGCGCCGACGCGAGTAGGCTTTAGTACAACTCGCCTGGGAGTTGCAGAGACGGACCATGCACTCTGATGATGAACCGGCAAAAAACAGGCTCTTTAAGATCACCTGAACATCAAGGCAGATCAATACCACGAGGTCATTTTTACATCTTTTTAGTATACATCTAGTCATTCCGATTCGGGCCATGTTCCAAGGCCTCGTCGTGGACCGAAAAGGTAAGCCCTTCTGCCATGGCAATCGCCCCCTCCGGATTACCCTTGTTGTACAAAAACAGGCCTTGGAGAGCGGCGGCGCTCGTGCTCTTTGACCGATCAGTCTTGTTCCCGTGTTCGTCTTCGATGAGACCAAGCTGCTGGAGGCGATCGAGGAAAACCTTGCGTTGAGCTCCGCACGGATCAATATCTTCGTAGAAACGATCCCATAGGCGACCGACTTGGTGGCGCGTCACTTCGCCAAGGCGCACTGTCATATCTACGCGCCCCGGTCGCACGAGAGCTTCGTCTAAACGCTCGACATGATTGGTGGTGAGGAAGATAATACGTTCCTCGGCACTGGCAACGCCATCCAGTGCGTTGAGTAAGCCGGAGAAAGTAACGTTAGCGCCACGATAGCCGTCAGAATCAGTCTGAACCCGACGATTTGAAAAAGCAGCGTCCACGTCTTCCAGAAGAACCAACGTCCGATTCGGCACAATGGTCAGGAGATGGTTCAATCGATCGTCGGTCAAGCCACGCTCACTGAGGTTGAGAATGGCAATATCATAGTCCAGTTCTCCGGCAAGAGCTTGTATGAAGGAGCTCTTTCCCGTCCCCGGCGGCCCATAGAGAAGATACCCACGGCGATAAGGAATCCCACGATCGTGATACCAGGCAGAACTTGAAATGAAGTCTTGAACATCATCAACAATGCGCTCAGAGACGCCTTCATCCAGAACCACAGATTCCAGCGGGCGCTTGCGTCGAGGGTTGCCGAACGGCCGCCATTCAGTCCCCCAGCTGTTGTAAATTGTAGTTTTGCCCTCGTGTGATTTAGCGGCGTAGGCGTGTGCTTCGGTAAATAGGTCTTCGAAGATGTGTCGTTGCGAGTAGAGAGTGGTAAGGGTGATGGTTTCCCACGGCTTGCCTGTTTGGAGATCTCGGGATTTTGACTCTCGCACTCGATTCACAAACACAAACGCGTTCTTGTAGCGAAGAATGTGCTTTCCAGGTCCTGGTACCAGCGAGAATTGTGTGTGAATGGCTCCGTTGGAGTGTTCCACTTTTGATGTTTGAATGGAGAGATGACGCATGCCGGGGGTCAGTTTGTGAAGGAGACGGTCGACGAAGCCATTAGTCTGCGTGCTCGCGCGAGCAGTGTTGAGCTGCGATTGCTGGTAGAGTGTCATCCAATGAAGGAACCAAGGATACGAATCATCTTTGATGCTGATCTCTACGTCCACCAGCATTCGACGACGCAACAGAGCTGCGCCATGGCGAACGCCTCGCTGTGCAAACGTTAAACCTGCACCTAGAGCGCCGAGACCGAATCCCTATACGATGACACTTGTCAGCCATGTGCCTTCCACCGTTTTCCACGTCCCCTGACTGAGGGAGAGCTACATACCGCCGTAAATAACGGGTTATCCGTGATCTGCGAGAAAAGGCTTCCATCACCTTTCGGCACCGCGGAAGCCACTGTCGCTGGTCCAGCTTGTAGTGCCCCTGTCCGTTGCTGGAGTATGAGATCCGTCGCTGTGGGCGACGGAGCAGCAGACGCTATATGGGAAGCATCATTTGGCTCCATGTCAACCAGCCTCAAGCAGATCCCTGGTCAACATCGAATTGTCCGGCGATAAGAATCACTACCAGATGTCGGAGTTTCAACGGGCCGAGTGACCCTGTGTTTCTGATTGCACGGTCGCACGACGGAACCTTAACCACGAAATGAACCTGCTCCAAGCAGTCTTGACCGTCAGTGCGATGCCATTTCGATCATCTCACAGACCTGGGTCATAACGGTAATCCAGGAGTCGGAGGTTTATGATGCCCAATTAAACACGACCTCATCCGTCAACCTGCGCCGGGCATGGAGGATCCATGTGGCCGAACGCTTATCGGCGAGTCTCAACCTCCGACGCGGAGTTAGCGGAAGCTTCCTCTTCTCCCGTCTGGCCCTGTTTTCCTTGACGCAACTGGCTAGGCTTGGTGGCTTGCTTTCCGGCTCTGGGTGAGGACTGATCCTGCCTTTTCAAGCGCTCTTATCAGGCAATTTAAATGTGGACTCGTGCCCTGCGCCCCAGGCCATGTCGAGCATCAATTGTTCGGCACGTCTACTCCAATCCATCCGCGCGCATGATGGGCTCGACTACCACAGGCGTCCTTTACACTCTGAGCGTGGCCAGCTCGCCCGTGAGACCAGCTCCAAATGATGCGTCGGCGAAAAGTCACCATGCCTCGTCTGGCTTCAGAAATCCTTGGGAGTAAGTCATGCACGCAGTTATTGTCGAATGCAAGTCTGGTCGCTGTATTGACATGTAAAATCCCTCCAGCTCGTGGACGGATATCACGATGAAAGTCCCCGCCGAAATTCTCATGTAAGATTGACGACCCTACATAACGCTACTATTACCCGTTCTCTGACTCCTCTTGCGATTGATCCAGGCGGCGCATCACAGGCAAAGCAAACGTCCCAAATACAGCTGGTCCGACTGTCACTGTTTGCAAACCCGCCTTCCTTCCAAGTCGGGACACTCCCCGACTCCGCGCAACCTGGCTCGGACATGCATGCTATTACGTCGAGTTTCCTGGCGGGCTGCGCGTGCTGTTTGACCCCGTCTTAGAAGAACATTGTGGTCCATACAACCTGCTCGGCCCAAAGCGATTTACCGACGCACCTTGCAAGATTGGTGATATCCCCATCATTGATGCTGTCTTTATATCCCACAATCATTACGACCATCTGTCCTACACTGGTGTCATGGAAATCGCTAAGCGACACCCGAATTGCCACTTCTTTGTTCCTTTGGGAGTGAAGACGTGGTTCCAGAGCTGTGGTATCACCCAGGTCACTGAGCTTGACTGGTGGGATGAGCGGGAAATCACCCTCTCTCCAACTGGAAATGAGGAGGCCAGGGTCGGAGTCACAGAAAATGCGGCTTCGGTTGCGGCGGGTATCAAAGCACGCATTGGCTTCTTGCCATGCCAGCATGCTACCGCCAGAACTCCCTTTGATAGGCAACGAACACTCTGGGGATCTTGGGCCATTGAGTCGGGTGGCAAGCATGTCTACTTTACAGGGTACGTATGATCCCCGCCGCATATCTGTCAGGTCTTATTGACTAATGAGCTCCACAGGGACACAGGGTACCGATCTGTTCCAAAATTGCCAGAAGGGGAAGATGACCATGATCCGAAGTACGATGAGCTTCCCACTTGCCCTGCTTTCAAGCAGGTTGGTGAGTTCCGCGGTCCGTTCGATTTGGGCCTGATCCCAATTGGGGCATATGCGCCGCGCCATATGTTCAGCTCTGTACATGTCGATCCACATGAAGCAGTACAGATCTTCCGAGAGACAAGGTGTAAAAGGGCGCTAGGAATGCATTGGGGTACCTGGGTCCTCACGGAAGAGGATGTCCTAGAACCACCAGAGAAGCTCAAGGCCGCTCTCCGTAAGTTTGACCTGCCGGAGCAAGGTGTCTTTGACGTTTGTGACATTGGCGGAAGCCGTGAATTTTGAGCTTCAGGATTTGGGTCAAATATTTATAAATCATATGTACAATACCAACCGTATATACTGTTACTAAGGGGTAGGTTCTACAGTGCTGTCAAGGCTGTATCAATGGCAAATGTAGCATTGAGAACAATAAGACAAGGCCAAACTAGGTGGGAGGTAAACGCCGATGTTCTTGATTTGGGTGACGAGAGAATTCCAGGTTCCTTTGGCTGAGATCCTCCACTTGGAATGGACCGCTCTGCAGTAGATTCCATAGACATACCATATTTCGAAGCTCTAGGATGTTGTTCAATCTGCATCTGAAATGTCCGATGCTCATGGCGGGGAAAAAGAGGCCTCATAGCATAAGATATAGCTGTTTGTCTGGTTTGCATAGCCAATTTGGGCTTAGCGTCAGGGAGCTCCCACTTTGGAAATTTAGGATGCGGGCAGCCTTTAACGCGGATCTTAGTCGGCTCCTTTTTCAGTGTTCAACGGGTGTGTTCTTGTTCCATCTGTCGCAAGTCCACTTACAGCTTGCACTCAATCCTTTCTCATATCCCTGGACAATATGCAGGCTCCAGTGGTGGTAATGAGTATGGTGCCCCTCACTCCCGTGAATTGGTCGACGGTGTTTTGCTAATCCGCCGACTAGACACCAATGCCGGTGACCGCCAGGTCGGTCGCCGCGCGCAGCTATCTAACATCACTGCTGCCAAAACGTACGTTTGGTTTTGAATTCCTCGGCTTGCTTGTTAAATCAAGCCCGGTGCTAATTTCGTGTGCAGAGTTGCGGATATCATTCGATCATGTCTGGGACCCAAAGCCATGCTGAAGATGCTGTTGGACCCAATGGGCGGTATTGTGCTTACAAACGACGGTCACGCAATTCTCCGTGAGATCGAAGTTTCACACCCTGCTGCGAAGAGCATGATCGAGCTCAGTCGGACCCAAGACGAGGAGGTTGGAGATGGAACCACAACGGTCATTATCCTGGGTATGGAACCATAAGGCTCCTGGAATTCACTCCCGCTCCGCCTACTAACCATTTCAAAGCCGGTGAAATGCTTGCGCAGGCTCTCCCTCAATTAGAACGCAACATCCACCCAGTCGTCATCATCTCCGCCTTCAAGCGTGCTCTGGCCGACGCCCTTCAGATCATCGAAGAGGTTTCTGTGCCCGTCGATATTCATGACGACAAGGCGATGTACACTCTTATCCAGTCTTCTATTGGCACAAAGTTCGTGTCCCGATGGTCGGACTTGATGTGTGGCTTGGCTCTCCGTGCGGTGCGGACAGTCTCCTTTGACATTGGCGGTGGTAAGCAGGAGGTGGACATCAAGCGGTATGCCCGCATTGAAAAGGTCCCCGGTGGTCAAATTGAGGACTCCGAGGTCATCGACGGTGTCATGGTGAACAAGGATATTACCCACCCCAAGATGAGGAGGAGAATTGAGAACCCGCGCATCTTGCTGCTCGACTGCCCCTTGGAGTACAAGAAGGGCGAGTCCCAAACCAACATCGAGGTCTCCAAAGAAGACGATTGGAACCGTATCCTTCAAATTGAGGAGGAGCAAGTCAAGCAGATGTGTGAGGCCATCGTGGCCTTCAAGCCTGATGTGGTGATTACCGAGAAGGGTGTCTCTGGTAAGTGTTCCCCCAAGCGGACTTCCGGCGGTCTTTTCCCCCCTGACAATTTATTCTCCGGCAGACCTAGCACAGCATTACTTTGTCAAGGCCAACATTACCGCCATCCGCCGCGTGCGAAAGACTGACAACAACCGTATCGCCCGTGCTACCGGCGCCACCATCGTTAACCGGGTTGACGACATCCAGGAGTCGGATATCGGTACTCAGTGCGGACTCTTTGAGATTGAGAAGATCGGTGACGAGTATTTCACATTCATGCGCAAGTGCAAGTCTCCAAAGGCCTGCACCATCCTGCTCCGTGGCCCGTCCAAGGACATTATCAACGAGATTGAGCGTAACCTTCAGGACGCCATGGCGGTCGCTCGGAACGTCATTTTCCACCCCCGCTTGTCCCCCGGCGGTGGTGCTATCGAGATGGCTGTCTCTGTGAAGCTTGGGCAACTGGCACGCTCCATTGAGGGTGTTCAGCAATGGCCGTACAAGGCTATTGCGGATGCCATGGAAGTTATCCCGCGGACGTTGGCCCAGAATGCCGGTGCAAGCCCCATTCGTGTGCTTACTCGTCTCCGTGCTAAGCACGTTGAGGGCCACAACACCTGGGGTCTCGATGGTGAGTCCGGCAACCTGGTGGATATGAAGGAATACGGCGTTTGGGAACCGGAAGCTGTCAAGCTTCAGAGCATCAAGACCGCCATTGAGGTAAGCATCCGATCCGCCTCACTTCATACTGATCGACATGTTCTAACTTGAGAATCTAGTCTGCCTGCCTACTTCTCCGTGTCGATGACATCTGCAGTGGTAAGTCGGCGCAACAGGCTGGCGGTGTCGGTGGCGGCGAGGAGTAATAGACATGCCATATCAAAAAAGGAAAAGACCAGGGGGGCAATGAAACAAATACATGGACTTAGAAAGGTCCGTACATATAATGCTACACGACTGCCTCCCAGATGTCTTTTCGCTGTACGATTATCCTAGACCGAAATGAACTGTCATATGGGGTATCTTTGTGTATGATATTGTACAAGCCTCGGCTGCGACGAGCGTAGTCTAGCTACAAATCCTCAATCCTCGTCGTGAATGATCACCCCCGGAACCTCGGCAGACGTCACACCGTCCATGCCTTCGACGCCCTGGTCCATGTCTGGATTCGGAGGCAATGGTCCTCTAAATGATGACTTTTCGTTCTCCATCGTCCCGCTGCTACCATCCTTCTTGTTCCCAGTCCGTGCCGCCCGCTTTTTCTCGCGCCGCCGCCGATTCTTCTCGGTCTTCTCGAGATCTTTACGCTTCGCTTCCTCCCTTTGTTTCTCCCACTCGGCGTCGCCTTTTTCCTTCTCGACTTCCGATTGCATTAGCCGCAGACGTTCGTATTCACGTCGCCGACTGGCCTTGTAGACATGGAACTCTCCGGACCCCGCACCCGCCGAGGAACCCTGGACATTCGCCACAATCTCCGGAGGCGGCGCGAGGGAAGAAGACGTGCGCTCTTTTGGCGCGCTGGGTAATCTGATCTCCTTGGAGGGATCTTTGAACAGACTCTCAATCTGGTTTGCCTGCTCCGAGAGAGGCGTGACTGCACGGCGCTTGGTCGGCCGCTTGCTTCGGGGGTCGGCACTAGTTGGAACTGATTCGGGGCCGGGCTCGGACATGGCGCAGAGTTTTGTGAGATTTGCGCTGAAAGTGTTTTGGAAGTGCTCTCCGAAAAGAAGCAGGAGGGAGAGACGGATGCGACAGCTGGTAGCAGATCCTCTTCAAAGGTGTACCGTCGTCTTCGATGGTGCGGCTATGAGACGCCAAAGACTGCAGGGCCGAAGATGGGTAGAGATTGAGAGATGATTGTATCTTCAGCGGGGTGAGAAGTTTTCAGGATAGCACAAGCTGTTTGTTCAATGTTTGAGGAGCGTTCGAAATAACGATTCAAGGTCAGCAAGTGCGCGATTTGGAAAATGTGAAGCGGACTAAAACACCGACTACAACAAGAGCTTCGGACATTGCGACACGCTAACCATTCTTGGAAGGGGGCTCTGCCTGAAGTAACGTGAACTACGTAAGAACAGGACAGAGCAGCTGTAGTTACCCCAAGTAAAGCCGAGCTTTTCTTTTTGGATCCTTCCTCTTTCTGCATAGGAGCCCGGATCGAATGATCATTAGGGGTTTGTTTCGCGTACTTTGGACTTTGCTTCAAATGCGCTGGTGGGTGAGCTTGACTTGGTTCAAGTTCGTGTACAGACCTGCATACTGTCTTCGCTCGGTCGCCCGCATGAGATTGTCGGATGTGAACAAAGCTGTATGAATAAATTGGCTCTGTAATCGAAACAAAGTCTTGAAGACCACTTGGCTGTTCTTTAATGGCTTATTTCCCCAAGTCTCATGTACCCTCATTATGCGACTCTTCAACCTTCATTGTTTTGCAAGGGACTATCTTGTTCAAGCCTTTAGCCATTGTCGAGAAGATCAAGAGACCAGCGTGCCACAGAATGAAGAAGAGAGCTTAACAAAAGTTTTCGGTTTTCTAAGCAAGACTACTATAAGAACCAAACAAGGATCCGGGAGAATCCATCTTCTAGTTGTAAGTCTCATAAGCTAGACTTTGTTTTTGGCAATTGTGTTGTGTTGCCTGTCGCTCACCCTACTACTCCCACTACTTTTGAGTCCACCTTCACCTCACGTCACTTTGCTTCCTCTTTTTCTCGCTCCAACTTACCCTCGTCGATTTCTCCTCCATTACCTCGCCAATTTTCAATATCACGCCCTGAGTTCTTTTGAAAAGACTCGTAGGGAAGAGTTTAAAAAGGTTGCTTGCAGGAATTCCTCGTACCACTTTTCTCATCCTTTGACTCGGAATTTCCTGGATCATCTTCACCTCCGTCCTGCATCATGCCTTATCGCATCGGTAGGTCTTTCTCATTCTTCCATGCCAAAAAGCAACATCGAAAGCAACATCGAAAGCATATGATGTTCTCTCCTCATCGGGAGCTTTGATGCATTATGATGTTGCTTGTCTGGATGAGCGGTTCATGTACGGGGGACGCGCGAGATGAGGCAGCGTGAAGTCGCGTTGCTGCAATCTTTCCCGGTTGGCCCGTGCTGCTTCTCTGTACTACCTGGATTGCCTGCTCTTCACACAAGACAAGGCTCTCTACTGCATTGAATTCATGAAGAAAATAAATTTAGAGTATTCTTGATCACTAACGTTGATGATTTTTGTGGGATTGGTACAGAGGCTTCCCCAAACAATCGGGCGGGTTGCCAAAATAAGGAATGCAAAGACCAGAAGATCAAAATCACCAAAGGCGAGATTCGTGTCGGCACATGGGTCGAAAATGAGCGATTCCAAAGCTGGCAATGGCGCCACTGGTAAGTTGTCAAGTCTCTCTTGAATGGCCGTGGAGCTGACCTTTGATAGGGGGTGTACCACCCCACTGATCCTGTCCCACATTATGGAGAATGTGTTTGACAAAGAGAGTCTGGAGGGCGATGAGAACTTTGACCTCATTGATGGCTGGGAAGATCTTCCTGAGGTTCATCAGGAAACTGTCCGCAAGGCTCTGACTGAAGGCCATGTTCCAGATGAGGACTGGAAGGGTGTGAGTGCACCTCACTTGCTTGACTCGACGAAGCAGGCAAATCCTGCTTCTTCAATTTCTTTTTTCTTCAACACAGACTTATTGACAGATTCACACAGGACATTGAATGCAACCGACCGGGTATGCGAGGGTTCCGCCTTTCCAAGAAGAAGGCTGCTGCTAAGAAAGAGGTACGTCATTTCTTTTACCATACATCTTTTGACAGACTGCTAAAAATGACCTAAATTCTAGGCTGAAGAAGAGGAAGAGGCAAAGGCCGAGGGAGCTGATGAGAACAAGCCAAAGGGGAAAAAGGTGCAGCCTGTCAAGGCGACCAAGAAGGCTTCCCGTGCGGATCCTAAAAAGGCCTCGAATGAAGATCACGAGGCCAAAGAATCTCAGGAGGATGCCGAGAAGCCTGTGCAAGCCAAGCGAGCTACTCGTGCAAAGAAGTCAGCGACTGATCAGCCAGCGGATGGGGATGCTTCAGACTCCCCGGCCAAGGCAGCTGAGAAGCCCAAGCGAGCCTCTCGTACCAAGGCTCCCGTCAAGGCAGCAGCTGAGGAAGACATGGCGGACGCTGACGAAGAAAAGCCTGCCAGGGGTCGTGGTCGTCCCCAAAAGTCCGCCACAGCCGTCAAGGAGGCGCCCAAGCCTGCCGTTGCCAAGGGCAGGAAACGCAAGGCCACGGACGACCCCGAACCAGTTGAGAAGGTCGATAAGCCTAAGCGTGGCCGCAAGAGGGTTGCAGACACTCAAGAAAAGCTCGATGAGGACGAACCGGCGTCTGACGCAGGATCTGCTGAACAGGCTGAAATTGACCAGTCCCCCACGGAGCAAGCACTATCCGAAGAGAGTGCTGCTAAAGATCCAGTCCCAGAGAAGCCAAAGCGCGGCGGTCGAAGGAGTGCCAGGGCATGAAAAGATGAAAGCAACGTTGATGCGGCGGGATTGATTCTAGGGTGCGGAGGAGGAGTCTGAGTGAGTCGTTGTGGGCAGGCAAGGAACCTGCTCAAGTATGGAGGTTGGTATCGATTCCGCAAAGATCGCCGTGGGTGATCTTTTCTTGCGTGCCTTTTACAAGTTGTAGATTATTCACATTGAAAAGCAGCCTCCGTTTCATTACTTCTTCACGGCTTAATCTGCAGGCTGCTCATTGAATTTTCGGGTAGAGTTGACGTGTGCATGGCTTTCAGATCGCCACGGAGCTATGGATTGGCAAGGATAGAAAATGCCTCGTGATGGTAAATCTATGGTTGACGGTAGTCCTCGGTTATGAAGTGACTTCAAGATAAGTAATGTTATGTTCTGATATCGGCCAAGCTTCAAGAAAATGGATGGTTTATGGGCCTGAGTCTCTCTCGCTTCTGTTGTAGAGCTCAATGTTCCTGTCTAATTCAAGTCTTCCACGCGAAACCCAAGCGGTCTCAATCTTTCTCAAGAGTCTTAAGAGCCGTGTCTTCCCATCTTCAAATTGGACTATGTCAAGAGATGAAGGTACTGAAGCAAATCGACTGTGGCTGAAGCATCAATCGCTCTGACGGCAGCCGCAAAGTAGGGGATCTCGACCCCATTATAGTCACAACCATGACCCTTGAACCCAATAGTCACTTCTGTACCATCGCCATGACCCCAGAGGAACTCACGAATGAGTATAGACTCATCGATGCTCCCGAGCACGACGACACTGGTTTGATCGCGCTCAAGGGTGAGATTTGGTATATCCAAGTATCCTAGGGGCGAGTCATTCAACGTCAGATTGAATGTAACATGGCCCTTTCCAAATTAGCAAAAATACGATCCTTAATGACTTGATTCGGACAAGATAGATTGGAGCATAATGCTGGTCTCATACCATTTCCATCGTGAAGCCGATCGCCGCTCTCATGGTAATCGTCGCGTTGACGTTGAACCCATTTACCGGTGGACTCATAATTCGGAGATGCGTGGTTTTGAATTTTCCATTCGATTTCAAGAAGTCTGAAATGGACGTCAGAGAGTCTTCCCCGAGGTAAGAATCGTTTCTGTCGGCGGCAGTGCATACCTTCGGGTTTGAAGCCTGAAAGTTGAAGCAAGGCACGTTAGCTGGCGTTCATCGCTATATCGGTTAGTTGCAAGACAGAAACATTGCTAAATTGCTTCATACCTGTCATCTGAACCATTTTATGAATTCTGAGATGAGCAGTGGGGAAAGCACCCAGCTTCAGTTCTGGACGGCCAGTAACTAGGAATTCAAATTTCTCCCCAGTGATGGCCGCTGCAGCTAATTTTGAGAAGCATTCCATACATGACAAATTAATGTCTTGGTCAAGATCAAGGGTACTTTCTCCTCTGTCGAAGTCAAGCCTAGGAAATGAAAGTTCGGCGAATTCCTTCTCGGTGCCTGGTGCTCTGAAACTGGTATTGAAAGCTGTCAGATGTCCAATGCCGGGAATTCCACCACCTAGATGAAGCTTTTCAACATGGGTGACGTGGAAAGAATTTGGTCGTGGATCAGTGATCGTCAGCCCGTCCAGATTCAGTTCATGTTTGTTGATGTAGTCGTTGGCAAAACGAGGGATTCCGATGTATATACTAGATGTGGGAGAATTTAGTCACAAGTTCACGCGTGGTCCATTCAATCAATGGATATGGACTCGTCATGCCCGGACAGTGGAGAGAATTGGGAGGTAGCTCACATGGGTAGAAATATGACCAAGAAGATACAGCAAATTAATATAAGATATAGCCACCACCATTTCCGTAGATTTCTCCCCAAACGATGCCATCTCGATGGTTTCTTGGTTAATTGTTCTTCGGTTGGGACATCGGTATCAGAGCTGGAGCTATCTTGATTGTCGTGCGGTTTGCTCATTGTAACTGCCTGCACTGCAATACGAGGTACTTTGAACGATCAAGTCAGCAAGGCCAGCATAAATTTGAGGATTGCCTCTTGAATTTAGCATAGATGTGCTTGGATTGGGAAGGGGCCCGGGGGTAGCTACGCAATTCGGCGCTGTAGGTGATGAATACCCGCAACAGTTGAAAAGGAATTGTATCCAGCAACGGGTTTTTAGATAAGAGTAGTCAGTAGTCGGTCCCATGCGGTGCGAGAGAGATACAATCGCAAATCTTCCACAAGGATGATCGCTGTCGAGCATCATGGCCTTTGTTTCACATGCCAAGTGGAATGCTGTCGGTTCAAACAATGATGGGACCTTGCGACTTGTGGTTACATGGAGGCGTGAGAGCCGAATGAACGGTTTTGATTAGAATTGATCGGCGTCAGTCTCTCCGAGTGGAAAAGGTACGGTGCTGGACCTCAATCTCCGGTCGCCTACGTCTGCGTGTACGTGTACTTGATAAAGCAACCTATTCTGACTGCAAAGTCGAAGCTAAAGTACTTCACCTCCAGCGATGGTCCTTCTGAAGCAGAATGGCGCAAAGCTTTGACTTGAGATACATCACAACCTGTTATGTCTTGAATTTCCTGCGTTGGAGCTTTAGAAGACTGAAACAATCTAAGCGACTCATCGGAAGAAACCAAGTCCCTTCTCCGGTTGTATTGCAATTGCTTAGCTTCTCGATACGAGAGTTGGATAGGCAGTTTCCCGAACCGCAAATCAAGACAAGTGCGTTTCAATCCCAACGGTCCTTGGAAATCCTCAATGCCCCATTTTTGAATTTGTTCTCGAGAGTTTGCAAATCGCTCGGGCCATTGCCTTTTCAAATCCGATCGCATCTTTGTCACGGTAGAGTAGAGACGAGACCGGGATCGCTTCAGTGCCCAATGATGCCGTGGGCATTGGTAATAGATCAAATCCAAAGCATCGGCATTGACCTTGATCAGTCAGCTCTCCAGCTGATCGGGGCAAATCAAGTCCCGAAACGCCCTCGCAGTGACATTCAGCAGCGGTTCAAGCTGCGATAGTCCAGGACAAGAGTTCCATGCAGCTTGAAGTTTGAAAGTGATTTGTTCCTCAAGGCTCATCATGTTTAGATACGTGGGTTCTTGCTGCTTTGAATAAACAAATCCTTGATAGGAGTTCATAAGCGAACGGTTTTGCCATTGACAAGAGTGTTTGGAAAAGAATATTCGCAGGATAAAATATGACATTCATTGACCATCCCAACAGCTCAGGTGTGGGGAATCTTTGGGGCCAAGCCAGCACTGTTCGTCAGAACTGGCAATTCGGTGTCAAATCGGCGAGTTTTGAAGCCTGGTATGAACAGCACTGTGTCAACTGACTCAAGCTTACTTACTTTCTCTGCTATATACGTCACATGTCTTGATTTATGAGGGATTTTCTTACTTCAAGAGTCTGTAAGAAGTCAAAAAGGCTCAATTCAAAAGATGCCAGCCCATTTATGCTATGGATATTTCTTTTTGTCTTCGAGGCTTACTCTGGAGGGCTTGAGGTATTCTTTCATAGCCACTATATGTCCTGCCATTTCACGCAGTCATTGAGTACAAATGCTGCCCATGTCCGCTCTACAACGTGAAAATGTAACCCCTCATTTTGTTTTACATATGTGGAATGAACCTCTCTTGAATATTTGAGGGCAAGAAAATCACCGGTCTCGTCTCTAAGCGGAGAATATGAAACATGGAAGTTCATGTCATCGCACAATACAATTAGTATGAACTCGAGGCAGGCAGTCGAGACAGGTTGTTTACTTGGTATTCTTCGACAATCGTCCATTTCATTAAGCATGTCAACAGTAACAGTATGCTGTCACCAGTCATTTCACATTCAAAGAGCAGCAAGGAGAAAGTCTCAGCCCTGGCAAAGAGTGTGTCACTAGCGGAAGTACCAGTGGTTCAGGAGAAAGAACAAGCCTGCGTGAGCGGAATACAATGCCACAAACTATATCAGAATCTCGACCATGAACACAGGGTTACAATCTTGTGTTGACTCCCATACGCAAATTGTAGAGTTTGATTGAAATGGGCTCATTGGAACCATCACATTAAGGCCAGCCTCAGGAACAGCAAAAGTGCTGATGGCACTGTCAACGCATGAGCAAGCCATGAGGCCCAGTCGAGAAATCAAGAACGCAATTAGATGAAGTCATTCTGGTTGAAATCAAGGTGCACACCGTAATCAATCTGGAAAGAACCAAGTTGCAGCGAGGCAGTAGCAAGAGAGTTGATGGAAAAGGCTAGAACAAGCCGTAGCTCCGCTTAGGGCTAGTGCGTATTAGTTTCTGGTCAACTAGCAGGGAGGTATTTTCTCGTGTTAACCACGGGGACTCCGCATTTCATGGCATATAGATATGATGAATAAATGGAACATACCGGATCTCCACCGTGTCATCCATCGCGTTGCACATCGCCACAAACAGATCAAAGAAGAGTGTGCCCCCTTTCTGCATTTCGGTATGCATGGTTGTGCTCTGCTTCAGAGCCCTGCGATTACGGATTATGTGGGCCAGGTAGTAAACACGCAATCCGTCATCTGTTGGGGGCGTGTTTTCATAGGTGTACCGAGCGGAACGTAAGAGCACATCAGCTGAAATACCTGTCTGTAGACCTTGCTTTCTCAGAGCAAGACGTTTCAAGCGTTCCAGGCCATACTTCCCAGCTGCACAGTAGACCACGCTGTCTCGAAGCACAACATCTCCCACTCCAGGGTGGAGAAAGGTTGGCTCACTAGAACCATTGCCTCCAGTTTCACTGTCCTCCTGTGCATTTTCCAGGCACCAATTACCGGATCGCTTGCTGCGGAACATGCGAGGATAATAGTCACCCTTGTAGAGAAATTCCAGGATACAGGAAAAAATTTCGGGTTCCCTGTGAGATTGGATCAGTTTGGTCCAGGTTAAAAGATTGAATGGTCCTTTACTCTTCAGGCAAGTCCAGCTGCTTGGTACCCGATCCCGGAGACTGGTCCCTCAGGTAGTCGTAGAACAATGGGGAGACAGTCAAAACATCCTCATGGGCGGCGAAAGTACGCTTGTCCTTACCCACGATGATATTGACAATAGGACTAGTGAGAGGACTGTGGGTATCCACGGTCAGTCAATGTCTCTGACAATGCACATTTCAGCTGACTTTGTGTGATACCTTGCTGCCGACCTGGCGAGTTCGTTGTCCATACTCTCCTCCATCCTTTCTTTTGCTTCCTCGTCCAAGTTTTTCTTAGAAGGCTTGGTTCTCTTCTTTGCTCGATTCTTCGAAGAAAAGGAGTGCTTGAACATGGTAAATGGCAAGTTTTCACGGAATCCGATTGACGAGGGAAGTAAATCAGGTCAAGTGACTGACGGAATGACCAAGAAAGACCTTGACCATCCAAAGAGCGATAGGAGTTGGTCCAAAAAGCAAACGTTGACGCTGCACTTCACATATACATGTGAGGGTCAGAGTCTGGAAGCCTCCGTCCGAGAACTTGCTCTCCGTTTCATTAAGATGTAAACGGAAATCACTCTCGAAGGGAGACTTGGCAATCGAAAGTCCGTATACGGCCTACGATGCAGATTTGTCGACTCGGGCAGGCGTGAAGAAGGAAGCTCTGAAAAGAAGCACACGGATGTCTTAAGTGGAATTCGAGGTCAGCTGATATCAGCTGCAGGTGCCTTCATCACCTGGGACCTGGGTACGGCAGACGCTGCTGCAGTGCAGGTCATTCCAAAGCTAGTGCAGCATCACCCGGGCCAAAGGTCAAATTGGCACCTGGCTAGGCTCTACGCACCGGGGTCTGGCCCGTTTCATTGGCAATTACTCCCTCGACTGTCCCTCGACTGCGGCGCTAAAGCTTGGTGGCGTACTAGCGGAGCGAGTCACGATCGGCGGGGAGATTGGAGAAGGTTACGGCAGCCTTGGTTATTGCCAGTCTAGGGACGAGCAAATTCATGCTTGTTGGAACTAGGGAAAGTGTTATGGTACTCAGCCTGGTATAGCTCCGTACTTTTTCCCCCTGGGAGAGAGCCCTGAAAGATTCTAACCCGCGGCGCATGATTCATAACATGGCGAAATACAAGTCCTACGGTCGTAGATCACGTGGTGTACGTCAAGAGTACGGGAAGCACGTCGAATGCGAGGTAGACCGTGTGCGTTGAAACCATACGCATACTGATTATACATCTGTCTAAGGGGGAGAAAGGGCCCACAGGTAGGTTTGAAACTTGTGGTTCTTCAATCATGATTCCCAAAATCCTCAGGCTAGAAAAATAGTATTCTACACACCAGACACTAAGTGGTGATGAGAAGCCTCCCTGTTTCCCGCACACGCCATCAGTCACTTGTGACGTCTACTCCAAGAGACTATGCACTTGTGAGGTATGTAGATGTACCTACTTTAGGGGTGTTGAAAAAACTTTAGACAAATATCATCGTGTTGGCAGGTGTCTGTCATGTGGCATGTACCTTAGTCTGCTCAGTAGAGTACTGTAGTGAGAATAGAACCTCTTGTGATGTGTGTGGCGGTGCAGTCCACCAGTGGCGGTGCTTGGGGTCACTGTGGGGTTTGCGATCACCCGTTGATCCACCAAGTCGCTGCCCGCGGTGATATCATCGCGCCTCACGTAGGGACAATGTGGGTGGCTGCACGAACGAATGAGCACATGTCCATCTCCCACAGCAGGTGCGAACACTTTCCGATCTGTGAATCGGTAGGAACGCCACATCATCGTTGAAGCTTCAGCCTCCGACATAATATGTTCTGCCGCCTCTGACCAATGCAAGGACGCCTCTTTTGTCAAGTAAAACAGTTAAGCGCTTGCACCCCCTTCCTGGGTCGCGGCATTTGACTTACTTTTTTTTTAAGAACGTTTCTTTGCACTTCTCATTTTCCCTTTTTCTTCTCACCTTTCTGTGTTGTCTTAAACTGACCAAGGCACCCTTTGATAATTCCACAATCTCATCATGGCCATGCAGTTTTTCAACCAGATTAAAAACCGTCGACGGTCATCCCAGATGACGAGTTCACATAATCCAGTTCTGACGCCAGAAGACGAGGCCTTCCTACAGAAAGTGACGTCGGACCCGGAGCATCGCTCAGGTCCCGCTGTCGAGTATGAATCCGAGTCACAGCAAGCCCTCACCGAGGATCCTCAAGCACCAGTGGCTGGCGAAAGAGCTCTGGAAGGGACAGTTCCAGCTTCACCACAAGAAGAGCTGGGAAGGAATCTTGGTGAAGAAGACAAATTGGACCAGAAGCGAAAAAATGAAATCCAAAAAGAGGCTGAACCAGTCAAGCCGGAGGAGGCGGCAGTGGCAGATAAGAAAGTAAACCGATGGAGCACCATGTTCTGGAAGAAAGCCCCAGCCTCTGATAAGGTAAGCATAGCCTGCCTTTCTCCCATCTCGCTTCGTTCCATCAATAATGAATACTAAAAAGAAGTCCCTATTATTATGGTTAGGGAAAGCAGAAACAATCCGGTCCGGCTACTGTGGAGAACGACACTGCTGGAACGTCCGCGGCAGCTGGTGATCTGACACCGAGTGAGGAGGAACTGCGCAAGGAACAAGAAGACATGACCGATATTCTCGATCGACTGAACCTTGCAGCAGACAACAATCGGGTATTCTCAGTGAGCGAGGAGACTCAAGAGCTCCTCCGAAAGTTCAAATTGATCTTCAAGGATCTTGTGAACGGCGTCCCGACCGCGTACAATGATTTGGAAATGCTATTGACGAACGGCAATCGTCAACTGCAAGACACATACACCAAGCTTCCTGGCTTCATGCAGAAGCTCATTGAGAAGCTTCCAGAGCGATGGACCGACACGCTGGCCCCGGAAATGCTTGCAGTGGCCAGTGAGCGTGCTGGCCGGAGCGGGATCAACATGGAGAACGTCGGCAAAGCAGCCGCTGTTGCGCAAAAGGCAGGTCTCAACGTGCCAAGTCTCAAAGAACTGGTCTCCAAGCCGGCCGCCATCGTCGGCATGCTGCGATCCATCATGGGATTCTTGCGAGCCAGGTTCCCCGCTGTACTGGGGATGAATGTGCTGTGGTCATTGGCGCTATTCTGTGAGTCCATTTGATGTATAATTCATCCTTCCGGGATCGAAGCTGACCGTGCTGCAGTATTACTCTTTGTCCTTTGGTACTGCCACAAGCGAGGACGGGAGGTTCGCCTCGAGAACGAGCGTCTAGTGACGGAAGATGAGATCAGAAAGTTGAACGAGGAAACCTCCGATACCCCGATTCGCCCGTCGCAGACCTTGCTTACGGTTGCGCCTCAGGGCGCCTCGGTCGAAGAAGTTCGAGAGGGTGTGAAGAAAGTTGAGGAAGCACGAGCTTCAGCAAGCAGTGAGACGACTGATCGAGCCCCTGCTGGTACTCCACAGCCAGCGGCTGTGTCTGAGCAAGAGCAAGCAGATGCTCGTCCAGACGAATCCAATAATGAAGTCCCACGCCCTGCACCGGTCCCTACTCGGACCAAGTCATTCCTCTCGATGTGGAGTCGAACCAAGTCCGACACCGAGACGAGTTCGGGCAAGGTATCGCCATATCCGGGAACCTAGAGAAAGATGAAAAACAGCTCGGACATGCGTGCCCCACGCCAGCAAAGCTTTTTCCCAGATTCCTTCTTCCATTTTTTGATGTTCGATTTCTTTTCATTCGAGTCGCAGAAGGCACCAGTACACGCCTAGGTGATCGAGGACACTTCTGGGATACTTTTTTCGCAGCAATTGTAATGATGATGGTGACGAGGAGCGAGGAGTGTCTCAACAACTTGTTAAAATAATGGGCAGGCGGGAGTTGTGATGAATCTACCGTGGGAAATCAATGCGTAAGCTGGTGAATGAGAAAATACTTATCACACACCTAGCTACTGATTTTAATACATGTCTCCAAAGTTGTCTTGGATTTCAACTTCGACTACCTAGCTTGACTCCGTAGCAAGATACCTTGGCAGTGGAAAGATTGAAGATTCAATTTCCCTTGACTTCCACCTCGGTGGATATATAGATCAGGATTTTTTTTTCGAACAGACGTAGGTAAACATGTCCATATTGATGGAAGAAAAGTCATAGGTGTTTCTTTCACTGTATCCAAGGAGCTGTACGAAGTCCTTATTTGCTCTCTCCCGTCGGACTACAAGCTCATGGCTCGAGTCTCCGTAACACCCGACCTTATCTTACAGGTCACCTGACCCCGCCTGTTAGCAATCCATTTGATCTGGTGCACCAGCAGCCAATCAGTGGCCAATATAGAGCCCGAGCGACTTCAGACGGACGGAGATTTAAGACGCCCCGTATCATAACAGGGCGAGAGGCCGCTCCTATCATTTCTTCCAGGATGGTAAAATTCCCAGTGAGACTACCGCGTTGAAATGGAGGGCCAACTCGGAACCTCGGCTGATGGCACTTCCTTTCAGGTCCCGCGACGGGCGTCAGGTGACTCGAGCCTGCCACTCCCAAACAATCGGGGACCCACTGTCTTTCCGTGGTAAAGACCGTCCGACGCAACGATTCAACGATTCATACCGCAGCTGCTGATCGCTCTGTGACCAATAGAGAAATCGAATCGCCGTTTGTATGAGTGGAGAGTCGATCGCATGGTGAGGAAAGCGGACAAATATTTGAAAGAGAGAAATGAATAATCCGTCGGCGCTTCCGCAAACGACGAGCCTGGCGGGGAGCGACTAGTTCAGTATCCACTTTTGTCTTTCTCTCTCCCTCTGTTGACCTGCAAAGCAGAGCAGAGTCTTCCTCGTCGCCGACACGATCTTCGTAGCGCCGGCTCAGTTAGAGACTAGCGGCATAAAGATTTTCTCAAAGTGGAGCTTGGTCACCCTGAAGGCGGATCTCGGAGCAATGGGAGAATTCTTTCTTTTTCTTTCCTTCAGAATGAGACGATTCTCTTTCGCCAGTTGGGATCAGGCTCGATTGTACGACGAGTCGTCCGGATCCACCTCAGCCACCAGACTGCGGGGGCGACGATAATCTTGCAGCAGAACCCCGAGAGGAATCCATAATAGCGTGCAGGACCATGGGCGTGGGTTGCATGTGCCTTAACTACCGTAAAATGAGTCCAAGAGTCCATCAAGTTGAAACTCACATGATCAGTGAAATAGGAGCAGCAGCAAAAAAAGACATGTACCCCTTTTTGGGGGAGGGGCCGCCGCAAAAATCAACACTTCAACCATGGATGGTGCAAGCGCTCATACTCACCACTGGGCTGCCGACGATCTGCAGCCGCAGCCTCCCTTCTGTCCATTCGCGCCCCCTCATGGCGCGGTCCGGCGGCCTAAATTGCAACTTACAGGATGCACCTGCCTGACAGGACCAGGAGGGAAAGAGTCGATATATCTCATGCACGCAGCCATGGTGGTCGTGTTGGCCCAGCATTGCTTACCGCTCCTTGTGCGAGTGCATATCATCGTCATGGCATCGAGTTCGTAAAGGATTATGCCGCTACCCAAGCTGCATTTTGAGGATCGCCTGCCGGAGAGTGCGGTATACACAGCATGCGGATATGTTACGGGTAGTACGGTGTGTAGGATCCAGTCGCCTGTTCGATCAATAGCTCTTCGAGAAACAAAAAAAAAAGAAGGCTGGCCTCCAGTCAATACGTTTGATGAGACTGGCACATTCCGAGTTGCCACCCTGGGAATAAAATGATCATAAAAACTCAGTACGGCGGACGGTGTCACCCGTCAGTCCAATCAGATGAATGGAAATGGCGAGCTTCCAGATGGTGTTGATCCATTCATGTACTCGATGACTCCTCCGCATTGAGTCATTAACCAGACAACCTGAGTCATCCCTTCCCGAATCATTTTTTGTTCTGTGTATGAGGTTGACTTTGTGCTTTGGCCGCGATTTGCGAGGTCTCGTCGAGCGAGGACCCTGCAGTGACGCTATGATTCATCCGCGATCCGCACGGTTCATCCTTTGGCCCCGAGTGAGAGGGTGGTATGTCTGTCACTGTCAAATGGATGATCAGCTTGACCCTCGCTCAGAGACAGAACAATCGAGTTGTAGAGTTGTAGAAGGTGACAGTCTTGAGGACAGTATTTTACGACCAGGGTGAGGTCTCGACTTTCTTTCCCGAGAGCCTGGTCAGTCAGATGCAGAAAGCTCGATATCTGGGAAACGCTTGCTGCGTGGGCCCAACTGCCTGTACTTGCAATAACCTCACCTACGGTGCTGTGGATGAGCAGATTCATTAGTCGCCCAGCTTCTCAATACAGTGGACTCTTAACCCATAGATGGCACTGACGATCACCTCCTCTTCAGGTTGGTTGAAGTTCGACTTCATTTCGTGACCAGGCAAGCGTGGGTTTTAGGAGATTGCGCCAATTGCCAAGCGCTACCTAGGTAAATTCCCCTGAGGACTCTGACAGCGATTTTGATGGAACTGGATCCATGCTCGGCCAAAGCCTAGTCCATGACTATGAGTAGCATTTGTAATGTCTTCATGGTACTTCCAAGAGAGAAAAGTCTGAATTGACGAGTATGGTACAGTATTCTTGTTGAGATTTTTTTTCTATCTTACCATTACAAGACAATTGCCAATGCCTACGCAATCCTCAATAAATATAGTACAATACCATGTATTGCATTACCTATCCTGCAAGTGGATAGTATTGTACTGGAGCCATTTCCAAAAAAAGATGAAAAGGTGAAAAAAAAAACTTTTCTTCCCGCCCAAGCTCTTCCAATCCCTCTTGCCTCCGTCATCGAGTTTTTAGCCTTTTTGGGGTGTTCTTTTGTCGGACCTTTATTTGTTGTCATCTTCTCTTCCTTCATTTTTCTCGGCGAGTCCATGAGTCACCGGGGAGCCGTCACCATCCCACGGTGCAGGTTTGTCCTCTCCGTCGTGGCCATTGACTGTTCTCTGGCCTCTTCGTCGATTCCCCGGATTTCATCTAGTCACGAGGCGTTGTCCTACATTCCTCAGCCTGCGTTGAATGCCCACCCCAGCCGACCGAAAGGTCGAGTCAAGCATCATTGTCGGAGGGGAGAGGGGGGAACCTCATCGCAAGAGGGGCGGGAGAAGCAAACGGTCATTGGCTACAATCTTTGCTGATTGGCTGATTGGTGAGTATTCTCATGCACTCGTGCTGGATTGGCTGGAGAAGAAGCGGTGAAGTGACGCCAGCGAATGGGCAGACGTGGAGGGACCAGTCGGCGGAAGCACTCTCAGCCAATCCTCGGAGCCTCTGATGGCTCCACTTTGTCCATTCTCACGGGAGAAAAATTGATCGGGTCCATTTCGGTCCATCTTGGTCCATTTGGAGCAGCGCATGAGGAGATCTTTCTGTCAACGGTAACAGAAGTAATCGTACAGCATCAATCATCACTGCAGACTTGACGACTGTCGCGTCGATCCACTCCAGTTCATGTACTTTTAATGTTATTTTTTTTTCATGGGCGATACAGTGGAACGGTTTGCACGTGTGGTAGTGGAGGGTATTTTACAGACTGTAGTTAAGGTGGTGTCGGAGCATCAGTGCCTAAGAACGCCCGTTACAGAGACAGACGGACGCCCCCGAGTCCCACAAGGCGGGCTTGCTGGATCTGTCCTGGTGTGGCACGTCTCTTGATGTCTTCGACGTCTTCTACCCGCTCTCTCCCTCCTCCCTTTCCTCTTTTTTCCTCCCTCCTCTGTTCCATTCTCTGCACACCTTTCGAGACAGTCCAGGTCGGATTCTTACTCAATAAATCTCCTCAAACCTCTCATCAACTCCCCCCCAAAACAAAATATCGTTGAGAATTCCTGCCAAATGGCTTTCGCTGAGCTGTAAATCCCCCGCTGGAGAGCCTGTTTTCGCCGGCTCTCCAGTCCTTCAGCTCCGATCCGCAATTCCTACTTGACGATATTTTGATTCTCTCTTTCGACGCCCGCTTTGAAGCGTCGGAATTGCCCCAAACTACACTCTCAAGAAAAGCACTGGTGTGTCCATATCGGGCCACAGGTGTTTGCGTGAAATCTTCTCGAACTACCCACCCGTTTTCTCGCTCTCTCGTCGACAACCTCACCTCCCCTCTTCTTCTGGTCCGACACCATTCGTCTTACATTGGCTCGATCTCACCGTGGCACGGTAGATTCTGGTGTCAAATTTGAAGGAATCTTTTTCACCCGAGGATATTGCTTGCTGCGCTAATCCTGTACGGACATTCGACAAACATACACTCCTCCACCTCATCTTGCGACAACAAGCGCTTTGTGTGAACCCACGTGTCAATCAGTACTTGTCTGATCAAACTCATCGAACCCTCCTCTCCGCGATACCACCTCGACATACGTCTACTTCGGGCGCTGGACCTTAACATCTATCACCATGCCTCAAATGAACCCGTATGCCTCAAAGCGGGCCCCGAAGGGTTCCTCGAAAACCATTCGTCCAACAACCCCCGATTCCAATACTCGACGGCTGTCCGAGACGACCTTCAAGTCGGAACACCAATCACAAAAGCAAAGTCATGGCCGCGTGGGGGGCCCACTGCCGCCACAACGAAAAAGACGAGCTTCAACGTCCTCCGTTTCAAGTGTCTCCTCAGTTTCTTCCATTGACGATCTTGATCTGGAGGGGTTGAGTGACGAAGTTGATGAGTCGGACGACGACGCGGACGATGAAGAAGAACGGCCGCGAGCCATGGTTCAGGCAGCCCGTCGTCCATCCACGGCCCGAAAGACGGGCCCCTCAGCTGCCAAAGGGAAGCGAAGACGACTCTCCGATGACAAGGCGTCGGACAATCACTTCATTAGCGACCCAAGCGACTCGGAAGATAGCTCAGACGATGTCTACGCCGCAGTGGATGACATTTCCGACGACGAGGAGGGTGACGTGGAGAAAATGGAAGAGCTCATGATCATGGAGTCCGAGAACAAACACCGGGTCCTACCTTCTTCGGAAATCTCGGAGAGCCAATGGCTTGGGTCGGAAATGTTTGGCGACTCCATGCTGCTCCCTGCGGCCTCCTTCTTTGATGAGGAGCAGCTCTACAGTGCCATGGACGCATTCGGCGAGACCGACATGGCCAGTGAGGCCCAGGAGACCCCGGTGGCCCGCCGTGTTCACTTTGAGGAACGCTCGGATTCATCCTCCGACAGCGATTCCCACTCTGACGATGAGATCCCTAGCGACTTTCTTCAGCAGGATGCTCTCGACCCTCAGTTGCGTCGAATGATTGAGAGCGACCACAACGATCACTACCGCAGTCATCGACAAAGATCAGAAGAAATGTATGGGGACGCCGACTATGGCCATGGCAACATTTATCATGTCGAATCAGACGGAACGTCCGAGGGCAGCCTCAGCGGTTATGAGAGTACGATGAACACCTTCTTTCGACCTAGCATGCTCGTTCACTAACAGATTCTTCTCAAAGCCGACGATGGTGACACTACAGACGAGGATTTGCCTCCCCCCGCGACCATCACTCATCCCCGCTCCCTACTTCGCCGGGACTCCACCGACTCGTTGGTTGCTCCCGGCGAAGATAAGACTAACCCCGTGCCTCGTCGACGTGGTCCAATCATGGGAACATTCGTGGCCGACCCCAATAAGCCTGTCGCACTCGTTGACTGCACTGGAAAACATCTCGTGATCATTCCCGCCTACGCCTCTTCCCGCCACGACTGGCTGGATTCCGCTGCAAACAGTATGCCTGGGACGGCTAACAACAGCCCGCGCCAAACGACGCTGCATTTGATCGACGAGAGTGACACCGATGCTTTGGCCTCTCCTAGTCACACAGATTTCAGTCCCATGCTGGCCTCCAGCGCCAACCTGATGATGACTGCTCTCGGCAACGATCTTGCCCCCGGAGGGCAGGTCATGGGTCCACCCGAGGCCTTCTACCCCTCTCAGGACTTTGCCATTGACAGCTCCTTTGAGGATGATGATGAAGAAGATCCGGAAGCGGCTCTCAACGTTGATGACTTCATCGACTTTGGCAATGGCTCCTCTGATGAGGAGGACAACGATCAGGACAATGATACCTTCAACGGCTTCGATGATGAGGCCTTTGCGTCCCCAATGGCCAATTCACCGAGGAACCCCACGGGCACCCCAACTCCTTCTCGGAACTCAGAGTCTGGAGGGGTCACCAGCGCTGAGCGATTCCTCAATCATCTGGACAAGGGTATTGTCACTGCCTTCCGTCGCAACCACAATCGCTATCAGGCGCTTCTTCGCCTGCCCCAACATCGTGAATTCATGCCTGCCAACTCCCCCGCGCGTCCTGCCAGTGTCTTCCGGCACGCGCGGCACCAGGAAGTCCGTGCTCCGGCTCGGAAGCGCAAAGCGAGTGGTTATGCAGGTGGTGAAGCTGTACGACGGAAGCTCATGGATGCTCATCGCCGAAGCCAGCTTCCGTTCTGAATTGAGACCCCCTAATCTCTTGCTCCAATCCCGCTCAACCCCATCAGTCAGAAGATGGTTTATTCACCGATCCCCCGCCCCCCCTCCCCTTTCCCATCCTTGAACCTCTCACCCCCTCCCCATCCAACTCTCTCCACCCCGCTACTTTTACGATGTCGACGAATTTCTTGGATTCGATCCCCCACCCCTCTAACTCGCATGATACACACGGAAGTTGTTACATATGTCTCGAGTCGCTGGCAGACTTTTGCTCTGGGAGAGACCGTCGATAGATTCTCTGCGTGCTCTGAGTTTCAGAGAAAACAGGAAGTGTCTTTTCTGATGAGCTCGAGTAGCATACACAAAAGTCCTCACTCTGTTCTCATAGATAAGATCAATGTCCCTTTCGTTCCTTGCTACATGACACGGCAAGGGCGAACTGGGCAGGTGTCTTGCGTTATTGTGGCATACCATCCTGTTGTTTGAGCTTAGACATTCTCAGGACGTCGGCTGGGCACCCAGCCTTTGATTTATCATTTTTTGTTCTTGATTTTCGACCGAAATTTGTTGTCAAATATGAATCTACTGTTCTCTTCAAAATATCTCCTTCTTTGGCCTGGCTTATCTTGGTTGAAATTGTGGTTCCGATTGATTTGTCCCCTAGATACCAACCTAGTCCTGAATGGGCCCAGCTGCGTGGTGCCCTTTGGCCATTTACAAGCGGCGACAGCCAATCATAGCTACCTACTCTATATACTAGCTACCATCATCATATCAAGTAGGGGATGACACCCACCTACGTGATAGGGCGAGCATTTAAGTATCGTGCTCATTAGATGCAAGTGGTATTCTTTCTTCAACTCTATATTGGTGAAGTACGGACTCGGACTGTACAGAGGGGCCTCTCTGTAGAGGATTTCCTCTGCCGGGTGGGGCTTTTCTATTCGAGCTGCCGCCGCTTTTATGGGGACGCTCAAACGGAGCTTTGGCAATGCCTAGTACACAAAGCCTTGATAAGGCAGTATTTAAGGCTATGCTGGCGGCGGTCAATTAGAGAACATATGCAGACGAAAATTGCTTACTCCAATTTCTGAAAATAGGATCTAAAGACATCTTCAACGACATGAACAAGAATTCTGAGCAATCGAATCATCACCCCAAATGTTCTCCTATACAATTGTGCAGCTTGAGGTGACCGCAATGTGAAGAATACGTCGCGAAAAACGATAGTACATTCTTCGACTCTTTCAGTTAAATCTTCGTGGCAGCGAAGTCGTCCACCTGGATTCATCTACCGTCACTGAAGTTAGATTTCATATTTGCGTGTTTCAAGAGATAAATCAACGAACCTGCTGCTTTTTTCTGCTACATTTCATTTTCTGCCGTTTTTCAGCACGTCGAGTCTTTGTAGCCTACCAGTACCCTTCTTAATCAAAATATAAATCGCGGACGTAACAGTTTTGGCGCCTGATAAAGCCTCGAATACTCATCGTGCCCCTGTTTTTGTTTTCAAACATAGGACGTTTATTTGGTACTACCAAATTGGTAGTATATGAGTGCTGTTGCTAACTTGATGTAGTTAGGCAGGACGGTGTAAGTCACGAAGTGGAACAGCCTAGGCGGTAGGGGTAGACCATGTAAGCAGTCAGCTCAAGCTGTATTATCTAATCTGTAAACACTTGGATTCTGCCTTAAATTGAAGAAAATCAGGCACCTTCAGATGGGACGAGGGGGGTTCAGAAAAAGGGGGGCATCACTGCATTGATCCCCTGTCTTTATTGGCACACCGCACCACACGGTACATTGAAGGCTTGGCTCTCGGAGAATGGAGAGATGAGTTGACGTAGAATTTTCCTTCTGAGGCTAGCAAGACGGAGAACAGTGCTTCTCTTCGTTAGTCAAAGAAAAGAGCTTTCTGGACTAGAAAGCAGCATGCTGATCAGCAAATCCAGAGGAATGGAAACTGGGCCTATCGGGGACTCGACCCACGATGACTATGCTTCACCTCACGCGCAGCAGATGACTAATAGGATCTAAGGAGTCTCATGCAAGAATCCTAAGAAGAGTAGACCTCAACCACACGGGAGCTCTCTGCCCTGAGTTCATCAGCCATGGAAGATAAGGGCGAACCCGTACTGTTAGGACTTGGCCGGGTTGGGCGGGTGATGCGCTTTGGAAACATTGCAGTGAAAACTGCTAATATCTGGACTGTGCCCAAGGACGCGTCCGAGACTGAAATCATCGGCTGCGAGCAAATGGGTGAGCTGAACAAAGAGTCCCTAAAACATGAGGGACTTGTGTATTGCCATCTAGGCCATGTTCAAGGGGTGATAAAACCATGTCAGATCACCGACACCGAGATTCGAATGCCATACCTGCGCCACGGGTCCCTCTCCGGCTATCTGCGCGCTCATAGTGATAGTGTGGACAGCATTCGACGATTACGATGGCTCCAAGAAGCTGCGCACATCATCCGTCGAGTCCACGAGCGGCGGGTATTAGTTGCTGACATAGCGACACGAAATTTCCTGCTTGACGAGAATCTTTCTCTCCAAATGTGTGATTTCACCGAGTCCGTGATTGTTTCGAACGACGAGGGCATGACCAGCTTTGTATCTGAGGACTACATTTCAGTCAAATTCGACATTGCCCGCTTCGGCTCGATGATATACGAAGTCATGTCCGGCAGCCGCTGCGAATTCTACGTTGTACCCGAGATCGAGGCCGATCTAGACGATGATCCAGAGTCCAAAACATTTAAAACGTGGCCAACTGCTGAGAAACTTCCAAATACGAATAACGTGTTCTTGGGGGATATCATCGGGAGATGCTGGGCTGAGAACGGATTCCTCACGATGCGGGAAGTTTGTCACGCCTTGGATAATGCTGATCAAAGGCCGGCAGCCTTAAAGGCTTCTGGAGACACGGAAAATGCAAATATCAACTGGCGACGTCTACTGCGTTTGGCAAGCCCGGTGGCGACAACAACCATTCTTGCAATTGTCATCATTCCACGACTTCGTTTTCCGTGGCGGGCGATACCTTCTGTTCTTCGCTCGTCCGGACATTGAATTCGCAAATTTCTCCCCGCAATTCAGCCAACGTCAAAACTCCCACCTGGTCCGGAGCGAATTCAAATCAGCGCTTTTGCCAACCTGCTATACGCCTCCAGAAGCCGAGGGGCTGTGCTCAATGGTGAAGGTTGAGCAATTCTGTTAAATTATATATTCTGCCATAAGACGTCTGATATTAGACTGACAAGGAATCCCAGAGATTATTATTTGGGTTCGAAAATGGACGAGAACCAGTGATTTGAAGTTCGTGGTACGAAATAGCGAACGGCTCCAGTGAAGAGAATACGTATACTATCAATGTCTGAGTGGGACAAAAACCATGCTTTTGAGGATAATGTGCCTCCAGTTAGTTGCCCTTCAAGTGTAATTACTCAAACCCCACATTTCAAGCTGATTAACATTGCGTCGCTCAGACTAGGGTTCTCTACTCTCACAATCGCTCCTCGGTCAGCCATTTGTGTGAAATAGAAATGGCAGAGTATAGACGTCATTTATTGAGACGAGAGTGGTCCAAAAATTCCCTGTCAGATCTTTTGTTTGGTCAACCCATGGAGAAAAGCTATGAGAATCGAAAGTCTAACGAGGCACCAGTTGCCGAGATCCATGCTTCTCAATTGGCCGAGCGTCTCGTAGGGATGCCCGCGTCTGTCCAGTGCAGCTGAAACTTCAGCGATAATGTCACATTCGAGGCGGATAGATTCAAATTGTGTCCGGAAGATTTGGCATGTCTGAACACCTCATGAGGGGAGAGATCCGTGATGAAAAATTGACGTTTTAGTGGTGAATTAGTAGATGTAAGTTAGGATACTTTAATCGCAGTAATAACTTGGGTCGAATACATTAAATCGACGTTGAATGAAATCCACGTGGTTCAATTCGATGAACGGACATCTAGTCGACACCATTTAGCGGAGAATCTCCATTCGAAGACTATATGTCGGAAATAGCAGCACATGTCAATCAAAAATATCCCTTCAGCTAGCTATGAAACTCCCGTTGTGGATTAGCCCATCGCTATGGCGTATGATTGGCTCACCCCTTAAAGTCAGAGCAATAAGGTAGGTATTTTCCTGCCTGGCGGAAGAGCAGTTGAATGAGGCACTTTTTGGTTGACGGCCGATCGACCGATCATGCGGACCCAGCCGGTGTGGTAGGTGCTTTACCCTCGCAATTCTGACTCTTGAACAAGAGAAGCGGCACTGATCGGATAGAGGGATTGGGATTTGCGGTATCTTCATTATGAGGAATTGGTCTGTTCTTGAACAAAAATATGGCTCAAGCACGAGTAGGTAATCGAACTGAATCAAGCATTTGTAGACTTGGAATACGGTCCGAGTCTTTATACTATATTTAACAATGAGATGACCAACTGTTGCAAACATATCTGTTAGCTCATTAGCTTCTTTATCGTTGCCTCTGGACACGTCCCCTATTTCAGATCGTGTTGCTACTCTAGAGTATATCCCGTAGCTTACGGTATTACATATTGAGGCAATTTCACATTGTTCAACCTTTATGTATAGTAAGGAAATGGGTAGATTTGCGGAATTTTGAGAAGCTCTTCGAGTGACAGAGGGAAACAAAAGATAGTGAAACTAATTTCCACAAAGACTATATCCAAAAAAGCCTTACCATTCATTAAGCTAAATATGAATTCATTTGAATGCACGTAGGCTGTTCCCCAGAACTAACTAGTGCACCTTCTCGCCATACTACTTGTGAGTCCGACCAACGCCTTCTAAAATCTCTCTAAGCGGCCGATAAGAACCAGAATCTATAATAATCAGGCTCTAATTATCACCTATGATATGGTTTGAATTGATGTTGTTGTGAGTGCGTCCCCGAGAATAAAGATGCATGATCCTACACTCGATACCAGTCAAAAGGCCGTTATAGCTTTTAGGCAAGATCGTCAGACTCCTTCAAAATCTCGTTCATGTCCAGAGCCCTTGTAACTAGCCCTGGAACAGCGGAGTTGGCATGACTGTGATGGACTTCAATTCGGCGGGTCAGTCTAGGTAGCTCTGAGGGGCTGCCTCATGATGAAATCTCCCCTTGGTTCCTTTGGTTTCCATGAGAGTTGGAATACTTTACTCGATACAACTTGGTATTAAGAGAGATGAAGAAACAGATAGGAAAAATGTGTCAAGACTAATAACAAGAGAGGCCAAGGACGAGAAAGAAAAAGGACAGCGGGCACAAGCCTTGTTTGCAAGAGACCACGTCTATTGCACCACTTCAAAAGCCAGCATCTGATTAGCCCCGAATAGCGTATTGTGTTGCTCACACAAACGGGAAAATTAATAGCGGTCTATAGCCCGCATCGATGCTTCGGCCACTCACAAGCAGATTCAACATGGTCCCTTTTCCAAACAGATAGCACATGCTTTAGGGGGATCATTTTGGCCCGCAGTTTCACTGCGAATCTCCGTAGTCATGTCTTCAACTTCCAGGATGAAAATGGGCCCCTCAATTTAGAGAAGCACAATTTCTACTATCTTGTACAAGGCATTACCTGGAGACGGCGAGCGTAGTGCTGCTGTCGGGAGGCAAGGACTATTTTGATGGATGATTGTCGGGTTGAGGGTCGAATCAGATCCAATCTTATCTTGTAAGGTTCCAAGTTATTGGGAGCATCTCCGCCCCACCGGAACCTCGACATAGTATTCAACGAGGACAGAGAGTCTCTCGGGTACTCTGGTTTGCACAATTTCCAGACAGTCTAAAATTGTGCACATTGCACAGCCCATCGTCGGACTGAACTCGGCGAGGAAGGTTGAAAAGCAAGACGTGATGAGGTTTCTACATAATTTTCACATGGCCAAGACTTTTGTCCGAATTCCACCGGGATTCCAAGAAGAAAGTTAATCTCTAGCCACGCTAAGGGAGCCATGCCCACGGAGCGGGGCGTAGGCCATTCACATTATGCATGCCAAGTCATTGGGGCAAATGACTGGAGATTACTCTTCCGCTTTAGCTAAAGTGTCTAACAAAGCCCCCGTGGCCGGAAGATCCAAATACGGACAATCCTCAGGGTTGGCATAAAAAGTCCCTCCTAATCGTTCAATCATCATGCACCGTTCCTGCATCGTGTAGGCGTTACTCACAAGACCGGCGCCCTTACGGCGGGCCTCTTCGATGGTGCCTTGCAGGACCCATACTCCTCCCGACTCGGGCCAACCCACTTGCAGAAAGTCATCGGTGTTTTGGGGGCCTCTAATATCGTACTCGACCATTTCATGGTAGCTTGTCCACCAGGTCGCACCCAATCGACGCACTAGAAGGCATGTTAGACGATTCGCAGGTACCAAGATGGGTATAGCATGGCTCGATAAAAAGTAATGTGTTTCCCCAAGTAGTGGAGCCAATCTCAGATTATTCAAGACCATACCCAAACGAGTGCGAAGCCCGAAAAGTCATGGGACAAGATCGGGCACCACTTACTGCGATGGCAATGTTCATCTTCCGCCGGCTGCGGCTCAACGAGATCCAGGGGCAAGTCGAAGCGGTCGTATCCGAGAAAGTCGAGTTCCACGCCCATGCAGCCATGCAAAGTGTAGATGCCACCTTGCGAGGGCCATCCGTAAACACTCACGCCCGGCCCGTGCCCGTAGCCGAACCGAAACCGTCTCTCCGGTTCACAAGAAACACAGTCTAACATCGCATCCATTTGCAGGGGTAAACCAGATGGCTCGGATAGGACCTTGTCAAACGAAGATTGGACACGAGGATGATTCAAGGACATCCAGCCAGCGACCAAACTCGGAAAGAAGACAGCCACGGCAATGCACCAGAGCATAGCGGCGCGCGAATCAAACTTCGAGAGTCGTCAGCTCGACTGCGGAATGCCGGAAATTTGAGCAAAGAGGGGCCAAGAAGATGAGGACTCGTGAATAGAAGCATGGGAAGCTGCACCATTATCCATCAGCAAAGGGGTAAGACTGAGGCCCCACGAGAGACTTACCAATTTAACCACTTCGCTGGTGGACGATGTGATCACTTACCCACTAGCTAGGAGGCGAACAGAGAGCACCATTAATAAAGGATATAAACTCCGGCAGCTGTGCGCTAGACCCATGTGTTGAAATCCGCATCGAAAATGATTATGGGCCGCATGTAACCTTCCAAATGTAGAGTAACGCAGCGACTCTTCACAGTCGAACTGACGGCTTGGCGGACTCCACATTTTGCCAAGCCTCTAGCGCGTGGTCCGCCTCTCCTCGCCGTGCACCGTGCGCGGTGTCGTCTGAGCGTCAAGGGAGGAGCTCTTTGTTCAATGTTCCATGCCATATTCAATCACAAATCTAGCCAAGATCTGGAACCTTTTTCCGCATACCATACTAGCCCTCAACAATGCATACGTTCCGCTGGAATCCACACGCCTTTGGCAGGCGAGATGAAGGGCCGGCAAGTGGACCACCCGCTGCATTGGACATCGCCTCTGTTGCATGTCTATACACAAAAAACAGCTTCGGCGCGACATCGGACAGCAGTCAATCTGCTGTCGGCGTTTCTCTTGATAAATTCTTCATGCTAGTTTGCTAGCGCATACAACTGAGAGATCACATATAAAAACCCCCAGATCATGTCACTTGGTCAGGAGGAACGAGGCAGAGAACACACCAACACGGGCCAAAATGAAGTACGTTCAACGTGCTTTCGTACTGGGCCTAGCAAGTGGTCTGGTGCACGCAAGCCAGTTTGACCCGCAGATTGAGCCATGTCCGCAGGCATGTTCAATCGCTGGGCCGGACTCAGCCAACTGGACCTCGTACCATTCACTCGATCGACTTCGCCTATGCAAGAAACCTCTGCACTTTGATTTCAACTATTTCAGTCCTCTCGACTCGCATACCACCACCAAAGCTTGCACATTGGATGCCGCGAAGCCTGATGTTGCTGAAACACAACTCTCCTGCAGTGGGGGAGCAGACAAACCCATGGACCTCCAAGTGTCATCTTGGGATACTTCAAGCTCAGATGCGGTAGCAGTTGCGTCGGTGTCTGAAGTTATCGCGGCATTGAGGTCCCAGATTGCGGACAGCCACCGTTCCTGCAACAATTCCGTCGCCCCCGCTGCCTCTCCGACTGTTCTCTTCGCAAGCTATGGAGACCTTCTCGCAGGTTTGTACATTGGAAGCAACATCGACGCTGCCGATGCCACGCGCGAGCTATCAAAAGCCGTTCTCGATGCCAGCGCTGGCTCTGGACTAGGCGAGGCGAAGATGGCGCAGATCTGCGGAGCCAATTTAACAAGCGCCCACACATTGGGCCTCATCGCAACCCGTACAGGAAGTGCGCACCTGTTACACCAGGCCATGCAAAGCTGGACCAATGCGACATGCACCGAAGGTTCTCATCAGTCCACAAAGAGCAAGATGACGGTCGTGCAGCTGCCATCAACCGTTGGTGGCAGCGAGGCCGCCGATAACGGACTGAAGAGTCGTGCTGGCACTTGCACATACAAGCTTGTCGTCTCGGGGGACTCGTGCGGCTCCCTGGCGACCAAATGCGGGATCACTGCTACGGACCTCTACAAGTACAATCCCAGCAGTACTTTTTGTTCTACCCTGGCTGTTGGCCAACCTATCTGCTGCTCGGCGGGCTCGCTGCCAGATTTGAAACCCAAGCCCAACGCCGACGGCACTTGTCATAGCTACACCGTTCAGTCAGGCGACTACTGCGCCCTGCTAGCTACGAAGAACTATATTACCGTTGAAAACATCGAGTCCTACAACTCTAAAACCTGGGGCTGGCAAGGCTGTAGCAATCTCCAACGAGGGACTGCTATTTGCCTGAGCTCCGGTGAGCCACCCATGCCCGCAATCGTGCCGGGCACCGCCTGCGGACCCCAAAAGGCCGGCACGACTCGTCCAGAGAACTGGGACGATCTCAGCGGCTTGAACCCTTGTCCACTCAATGCTTGTGTAAGTTTTTTGTCCCTCGTTGCCGCTCACTCATTGTGCTCTCTTCCCATTCCGAACCGCTCAAACTGACGATCAAACATGGGTAGTGCGACATTTGGGGGCAATGCGGTATCACATCCGACTACTGCACAGTATCCAACTCCTCCACTGGAGCCCCCGGGACCGCAGCACCGGGGGAAAACGGCTGCATCTCTAATTGCGGCACTGATATTGTTGCTGGGAGCTCATCAGTATCACAGCGCTTCAACATTGGATATTTTGAAGCATTTGGCGTGGATCGCTCCTGTCTTGCCATGGATGCCAGCCAACTGCCGTCCTCGTACTCACATGTGCATTTTGCGTTCGGGCAGGTCTCGTCCACTTTCGATGTCACTCTCGATGGGTACCAAGACCAGTTTGAGCGATTCTCCAACATGACTTACTTCAAGCGAGTGTTGTCCTTTGGAGGCTGGTCATTCTCCACCGATCTGGACTCGTACCCAATCTTCCGTGAGGGTGTCACCGCGGCCAATCGATTGACGTTTGCCCAAAACGTGGTAGCTTTTGTTGAGCGGTACAATCTTGACGGAGTGGACTTCGACTGGGAGTACCCTGGGGCCCCGGATATTCCTGGCATCCCCCCAGGTAGCCCAACCGATGGGGCGAACTACCTCAGCTTCCTCAAGACAGTGCGGTCATTGCTTCCCTCGGGCAAGACCCTGTCTATCGCCGCCCCCGCCTCGTACTGGTACCTGAAGGGATTCCCCATCGCTGAGATGTCTAAGGTGGTCGATTACATCGTGTACATGACCTATGACCTCCACGGCCAATGGGACTACAACAGTCCCTTTGCCAACCCGGGCTGTGAGCTCGGCAACTGTCTCCGTTCACATGTCAATTTGACGGAGACGGAGTCTGCACTCTCCATGATTACCAAAGCTGGTGTGCCGGCCAACAAGGTGGTGGTTGGAATCGCCAGTTACGGACGTAGCTTTGGCATGATGGATCCAAGTTGCACAGGGCCAAATTGCCTGTTCACGGGACCAAACTCAACGGCGACCCCGGGTGAATGCACTGATACAGCAGGGTACATCTCTCAAGCAGAACTTGAGCGTATGCTCAGTGACTCTGCACGCCTGCGGCGCCGCGACGTGACGTCCTGGTATGACAAGGATACCGACTCGGATATGATGACGTACGGCGGGGGCAGCTGGGTCGCGTACATGTCCCAAAAGACCAAAATTTCCCGAATCAATCGCTACGCTGCATACGGCTTCGCAGGCGCGGTGGAGTGGGCGCTCGACCTGGCGCAATTTGTCCTGGGTTCTGGTGATGACAGCGTTTCGGCGGGTGAGATCGAAGAGAACAAGCAGATTTTCACAGAAGCGTTAAACTCCAGTAATTACGACACCTCCGAATTTTCGACCTACAATTTGACCGATCTTGCCACTCGCCTTGTCGGTTATGATGGCTGCTCGCGAGACCAAAAGAACCAAATTTACTCTGGCTGGCAGCAATCATGGAAGATCATGAACCAGCTGTATCAAGAGGCCAACAGTGGCTTCAACTTCAACGAGGCAGCAGCTCTCGAATTTTTGGGGGCGCCCGCTTACACCAAACCCTTCCAGGACAGAGTCCAGCAGGCGTTCAAACAGCTGGGTACCATTCAACCTGGTTGGAGCGGGATTTTCGCGTGGAAGCTGGCAGTTCGGTGTGACGATTTATACAAAGCGTGCCCCTGCGGCAATGGCAACGGGCAGACTATCGCCTACACGGTGCAGAAGGACGCCAAATACCAGACTGCCGCAATTAATTTCTGTGACCCCTACTTTGAGCAGGACACTCTGGATGCCAAGATTGCCATCTACGCGCAGCCGAAGAAAGCCGTGGAATACTACGCCGATATGGATCATTACGCAAGTAACCAGGGTTCCACCTGGATTCACGAGCTTTTGCATGTCGATTGGGCGTCTCTGAAGGGAGACCCGCACATCTACGACATCAAGATCGCAGTCCAAGCCAATGATAGGACCAAAATATGGACTAAGGCATACGGGCCCGTGATCAACAAGGCACTGGGTCGCATGCTCTATTCGGGTTTCTGGACCATGCAAAACGCTGACAGTATGTCCCTGTATGCCCTGGCTCGGTATGTGCAGAAAAAACTGGGAAACATCTACCCGCACCTCCCCCTTGCGCTCAAACCGGCCGTGGATGCGGATTGGCCCTACTTAGTGTCGGGCTTGGAGGTTTATGAGAATGGGACGGGCATCAGTACGAGTGGTTCGGATGGAGACGTTTCAACCTGGTCGTCGACGACGAGCCAGTGCTCGGATTCGGACGACCTTGACGGTGGCTGGCAGAACCAGGCCACCATGACCGTGAGTGGATTCCCCATGAGATCTGATTACCCGGCGGACTATCTCTCTAGCTGGTCGTCGTGGGCGGGTCTCACTCCAACCACCACCACCACTGACACTCCCACCGCAACGCCGTCGGGAACATGGGAGATCTCCATCTACAGCCAGGCAGACTGCAAAGGCGACCACTACGAGGTCATGGGCCACGATATTAACAGCCCCCTTAAGCCATGCTTGGTCATTTCTGATCTCGGCACGACCGACACGGCTACCTCGAATTCGTGCCGGTGGTACTCGGGCGGTTCCTGGGAGTCGTGTGACAAGAGCTCGCTCACACATCCGCTGTCTTGGAAACTGAAGAGCCCGGGCGATTCCTGTACCGCCTATGACAATGCGAAATGTGAGAGAAACGGGTCTGAGCAGTCATATTCAACCGTCGCGGGGGCTTGCAACAACTATGATAAGGCGGATTTCGACCAGGTCAAGTGGATTGCCCTGAGATGCGGATGGTAAGTCAATCACCGCAAGGACTAGATTCGAAGATCGGATCATGCTGACAACGGAAACCAGGGAGCCTTGATGATCTTTCACAGCTACCATCCATACCGCGGAGGAAATGTCAATTTATGAATGGAAGAAGCAAGCTCAGGTTGTACATCAAGGAGGATCTCCATTGTGGCCCGGTGTCATGGCGGCGGCTTCTGTGTCTCTTGAAACTCATGTGCCCTTCTACCATCCACGCCTCGCTGGTCTCACTCATTCTGTCAAAGTCTGATCAAGACGAATTCAAGAGGCTTTCCTTCATTTCCCTTATACTCTTCTTTCATAGTCAGTAACAGTGTCATTACTCGGGCTATAACGTCGGCATTGATCATGGAGTTCTTGGTATCTTACATGGTGTCCCGACCTGGCGCCCGTTGAAAATGAGAACAGTCAGTCCGATCCAAGAGTCAAGTCAGCGGATATAGACGTGTGGAAAGTGAGCCACATTCCACATCATAGGGCACATGGTGTCTGATAGGTACGTATTTGAATTCCTCTGGCAATGAACTAGGTATTTATGTTCAATACCAGCCCGGTGATGCGATTCATGAAGCCAATCTGGATATATGAACCATCGACCATGATCTCTACCCGAGTACTAGCGTCAGCCATTGTGGATATCCCTCTTCGAGCCCAATTAGCCCCCTTCAACAGGCCACGGCTTTTTTTTTAAATTCCACGTCCTCCATTTCATTCTCGACGGAATCTTTGGCCCGTCCTATGCTGACGATACAAAGGAAATTCCATCGCGAGAGAAGGCTTGAAAGTACACTGACCGTACGTGTCAACTTCTGTAGCTCTTTGGGGTATCAGCAAGACATTAAATTCGTTCCGGGAAATCCATCCGATGCTCCTGCAAGTACTGTGCAGTCCGACCTTGAAAGTCCAGATTCGAAAGTCACAAAGGACCTTGAACGAAAGATTGAGGATTCTCCGGATTCTCCGGGTCAGCAGGGAAAGAGGGAAGGGCTAGGCTGTTCCACCTGCAGCAAGTGAATGGATATTCGGGTTCAAAAAGTGAGCTGTCAACATTAATATCAATCACAGCCACGAGAAGCAGACTGAATATTTCCCACATCCATGGGTGCTCCCTCCATAGAATCCATGTCGTGATATGGAATGACTGGTCTCGTTTTGCGTCCGAGTAGAGACGTTTTTGCTACCTAAGGTGGAACAGGTTCTCATTCATACCTGGTAGGTTAGGTACTTTGTCAACGGGAAGAGGGATTTTTCATAGTCTAGAATGTCTCTTTGTGGAGCTATCTTCATTATGTACTAGTCCAGGGGGCTTCTATTGATCTAGCCCATGAGATGTAACATAGCAACGGGCAGCGTTTGGGCAAGCCAAAAAAGGAGCAACGGCAATTCTTGGGAAAAGCATGATCGGAAAGTTGAGCTACGAAACTCGGCCCCGAAGAAAGAAACCTACAGTACAGAAAAGGGCATGTAATCACGAGCTATATGGGTGAGCAACGATATTACTGTGATCGCTACAATCCTGAGAGCATGCATGTCTGAATCATATTTCGATAGATGACGGAGAAAAGCCGTTTGTGGGATCAAAAGCCGGGGTAAAATGGGCCCTGGAAATCTTCCGAATCCTCCGAGGGGAAAAAAAGGGGGGATCGTGTTCTTGCTCGATCTCCACTCCTGTTGCAGTCAACTAGTAAGGTACCAGGTAGGGGGTAGTTGATTGACTAGGTAAGTGGAAAGGTTTGGACGGGAAGGACGGGTGATAGGTGGATTATCTTCAAGTGTACTGTAGTACTGAGAAAGCCACACGGGTATTAAGATAGTAGCACCGGTAGTTCCTCAGAGTCACCTCCGTCAACTAGAGAAGTGGAGGCGAAGGGAAAGGAAACGAATACGCGAATCAAGTGTCAAAGATGCTTAGAAGGTTGTCTGGTTGTTTGCCAAACGGAAAGCCCCTGGTGGCGTGACATTCGTATCGAATAGAGTGAACGGTTCTTGGCTTGCCCAGGCCCACTATTCTGGGCACGAACCATGTGAGAACTTTCATGGACAGGCCTAAATCTGAGATTTCTCTTTTTTTTGTGTGTGTGTTATTTTGTTGTTCTCGGGAAGACCTATGTGCTTGTCTTTGGAGACTTGGGTGAGAGCATTGAATGAGGATGTCCCCTTCAGCTGTGCCTTGTGTACTCTGTTCTTCGGTCTCGTGGATACTGAAGGGTCTCAAGGCGCGAAGGACTCCCAGAGTCAACACGAAGACCGTCTTGAGCGCTGACAGCTCCAGAAACATGGTGTGATGGAATCGTCCCACATAAATGAGAATCCACAGTACTGGTCCAGTTTTCAAACTGCCGAGGTGAGGTGTGAGCAAGACTCTCTCATACTGACTACCCCCAGTTTTGAAGAGTTGCCTCACTGCGTGCAGGTCCCCAATATGGAGACACAAAAGAAGGCAGACACATTTAACCTCGAGTAGGTACAGTCCGAACTCCCCGCTTAAGAGCGGCCCTAGTGTGTTCCGTCTCTCTGTTGATTTGTTTATAAATTCCTCTTTTGGTTTTTCTACCCGTGATCACCGCCCTGGGTGGAGTCCCTGGAAGAACCGTTTGGCCCCGTCCGATCCTGGTCAGGCAATTTGATTCGTTGGTATTTTTGGAGGGCGGCTGGAACAACGAACTGGACGATCGTGCGACATCGTCAGGGGGCTAAGAAAACCTTGCTTCACCTCTGGTGCTCTCCGTGGGATGGGCCTTAGGCCTCGTATCCTGTTGGGTTACGAGGTTGACTCATACAGTACTACTGTCACACCTTGACTGTATGAAGAAGCCGATAGGAACTGATCCGCGATCAAATGGCCAAAAAACATTCTTGGAAGATTGATGACACGACCATAGTCACGTCAACTCTGGAAAGCGCCTCAGATGACGGGATTGCACGCGCGCGCAAACACGCTGCAGAAAGAACACGGTCCCTCGAGCGAGGAAATGCTGGACATGTGGTCAGCCTTTATGGGACGGGAGACATGCCATGCTGATTCGATGGGATATGTATGTCATGAAGCTGCTTGATGGTTTTGTCAGCCAAATTGATCGAATCTCGAAGGAGGAGGCGACTCTTGGCATGCAGGACCACACACATTCATTCTAGTCATGATTGACAAGTCATGACTGTGCGGCCTCCTTCCATGCCACTCCGTGCCCACTCAAAAAGCTTCATCGTCAAGGTTCCTCGCATGAACCTGGCTCATTTGTGTTTCAAGAAAACCCGCCAGTGCTTCGACAATAGAACTGACTGTTGGGATGAGTCCGCGGGAGTTGACACAGCTGGTACATATCGGTAGGAGGTCCCGGATCTAGGCTCAACTCGGTTGCTCGGGGGGCCATGATATACCGAGGCAGATACATTCGATGCACTGCATATATCCATGGGTCAGGTGTCTTCTGATGGTAATGATGATTCCCTGGAAGGTTTGATCGGAGGTGAATGATTAAAATGTGGGTCACTGTACATTTTCTCGTGATGTTTTAAGCGTGACTACAATCGACATGACATTGGCAGAGATTGTCTAATTGTAATTAATGCTCTGCGTTCACTCTCATTGGTGTCATCTTTTGAAGGGAAGCTGTGGCTGTGGACAAGTAATGTGGTCAGTAGAGACCTGAAGAGTCTTTGGACCAGCTGGTTGGACCACACTTGGAGCTTGATCGCCGGCCGGGCGCTACAACGGATCTTGGTGGATAATCCCCCACATGCACAGTCCAAAGATCGGGAGAGGACGGACTTCTTTAAGCCGAGACACATGCGAAGCAGACGATTTCAGGTGCTATTTGCCTCTCGGTCCTTCAAAGCTTGAAAATCAGTGGATGAGAAAAAAAAAATAAGAATCTTCTACATTTCTATCAGGCTCTGCATTCATCAGGTCGGTGATCACGAATTTACACCGTCGAGGAAACCCTCTGCGGCAAGTTTCAGGGCGAGACGCCGGCGCCAAATTGGCTTTCCGGCTCTGCAGAAGTGGATCCCCAGCGGAGGTTCATGTTTTTGATCGGTCGCATTATTCAACAAGAGATCCTTTTTCTTGCATGCCGACCCAGCGATCCAGATTGTGCCTTTGGTGGTCGGCAGATCCTGCATGACCCATGTTTTCGGTGATGCCTGAAGCCTCTGGTCAATGTAACATGGGCTTGGTGCTTCATACTTGCTTGCCTCGAACTCCCCTGTTAGGGCTCTCGAACCTCGTGTCCAGCCAGTCAGGCGAGGTTGGTCATGGATTGCTTGCTTGCACGTAACTCCGGGAGCCTGACAGGTCCCAGTGGACATGTCTAGGCTTACTGGCCTTGATGGAATCCGAGGCAAGACTTCCCCCGATTGCCTTTCTCACTCCCCAAAATGGGGCCAGAGACAGCAGTTGCGAATCCCCAACGACCAAGCATCGGTCTGGAGTTTCATCCTCGATCGAACCATGGACGGTGGACACCCCAGACGAGTGAGCCAAGTATCAAGATGCCGATCAGTTTGATGATTCCTCGGTCGGGCCCGTTGTTAGCAGGGGAGACACAAAAAATCGATCTGGCGCCCACCTGCCGGCTCGTGAGTCGTCACATCTCAGGCTAGAATATCAAAGGGCCGCGGTAGGAGTGCGCAAGGGAGGAGACGAACGTCTCGCCAGTCAGCGACGTGCAGCAAACTCCAAAGCCCAGGGTCTGTCCGAGCAGTAGATGAAAGGCCCGCTATTTTTATTTTGGGTATCCGATCGTGCCCATTGGTCCAGATGGTCACGGGACGCTTCTGCCGCTCTGGTCTCGTCATCTTCCATCAGTCGTCTTTTTGTCTTCGTAGTCGCCGGGGACGTCACTCGACAGGGAGAAAGCGGATAGCGCCGCACAGCTGCTTACCACTTGCAGCCTTTTTCATGCTTCATCTTCAGGGTCCGCCTCCTCATGGCTGCTCCAGACTGGAGTCGTAGGAGGCGGACGCTAGACCCAATGGACACTGGTCCGGTCAGTAGTTCCCGGCGTTCCTGACAGCCAAGCTCCAGCTCGGTTCGCACTCAACCCCGACGTCTGTCTGGCTGACGCTGTCACGATGTGGAGACTGGAGTCGACCCACCGTGCGTTTCATCAGAAAGGCTCCTGCGGTGCTGGTTGGTGGACTCCAGACGCCCTTTGTGACGGGATGTCTTACTGCTCGTCCATGTCAACAACAGGTCTCCAGCTCGTCAGGTCGTCCTGATGCAGTTTACCCACCGAAGCCCTGCAGGTGCAGATGCTGCCAAACTGGCAAAGCCACCCAGAAGAGGGTCCCAAATGGGCCTTTCTTTGTTGCTGTTCCGGATGGTCGTTGGTGGAGATGCGAAAAGATGGTGTTGCACCATGACGGAGCCAAATGAGAAACACCGACTCCGTGACGTTAAAAAGGTGGTAACCGCCCACCTTCACTCCGTTTCGACTTCAGACTTGCTCTCTTTCATCCAGTCGACTTTTCTTCTCGTCTTTTTTTTTGCTGTCTTTGTCTTTTCATTCTGCCATCCCTTGGCCCTTGCGGCCCTCTTTTTCTTCATTGTTGATTCAGATCTCCACACTCGCTCTGGAAATCGATAGCCCGCCTCCTCTGTTCACCCTCACTCTGGACAGACGATCCGACTCGGTCTGAACCACATATCTATCGTTTATTAGAATTGTTGCTGGTCTTCAATTTCTTCTACTTGAACACACACCAGACTTGCTGCGCAACGCATCTAGTCTTTCTTTCTTTGGCCCGTTGCCTATCATCCTTTTTTCTTTCGTCGACAGTTCACCTCCACGATGAAGGCCACTACTTCTGTCGCCTTCTTGTCGCTCCTGGCCTCAGCCCAGGCCACCTTCGGTGTACGTTGCTACCGGGAATCATCTTTGGCTCTCGTTTGTCTGCACGGCTGGGGAAAAGAAACAATGCTGACCTGGTTTCGTAACATCTAGTACTGGGGCTCTGAAAAGTGCTTCTCTAACCCCGGCCGTGCGCCTAACAAGTGTAATGAGCACCAGGAAAAGGGCTTCGACTGGTCGGGTCTTTCACCTGGTGACTTTTCCTCTTACGGTGGCTTCGACTTCTCCGGCTTCTCCTGCAGCAACAGCTTCGGTGGCGGCCGTCATGCCAAGCGCGGTGTAAGTTCGAATCTCGACCGTCTTTCTTGGCGTCTGGACGGAGAGATTGCATGTCCGAGGCCTGGTGGACTTGTGCTGACCAAAATTTCTACAGGAAAAATGCATCAAAGGTACTGCAGCCAAGCGTGGAAGCTCCTCCTCTGCTAGCGGCGGTGCGGCATTCGGTGGCTCCTTTGGTGGCTCCATTGGGGGCTCTGTCGGGGGCTCCGTTGGAGGCTCCGTTGGTGGCGGCGCTGGTGTCAGTGCCGGTCACTCGGCCCCGTCGTTCTCCTGTGGTGCGCATGATAGCGGCTTCTCTATCAACCACTTCCATATCTCGACCGACAAGGACACCGATCTGCACATCATCTACGGCATGCCGGATGGATCTTCTTGCCGCAACACCGCTTCTTGCTCGTCTGCGGGTACTGATGTGAAGAACGACCAGTGTGGTGGTGCTACCTCGGTCTCTTTCGAACTCCCCGACCACAGTGACCATGACAGCTGCGGATTTGGAATCTGGAGCATTGGCTTCGACTGCACCCCCGGTTCCACCATCCCACTGCCGACTCCCACTCCTCCGGCGACTATTTCTCGCCCCGGTCACAGCAGCGGCGTCTCGACTACACCTCAGACGGTGCCCACTGATGCCAGTCCCGTGGGCTCTACCATGCCCGGTGTTCCCTCCGTCTCAGTGCCTGTCGCGACTCCCACCGGTGCCACCACCCCCGTTGGTGCCACCCCCGGCGTTCCGAGTGTCAGCACTCCTGTCCAGTGGACCACCTCCACAGTGTTCACCACGAGCATGATCACGATCACCAGCTGTGCCCCCACAGTGACCAACTGCCCCGCTCACTCGACCACCGTGATCACTTCCACCATTGCCCTCTCGACCACTGTCTGCCCAGTGACCGAGACTGGAACTCCCCCTGCCGCTGGCGAGTCCACCCCGGCTGGATCTACGCCCGTTGAGACTGCCCCTGGTGGTCTGACTCCTGGTCAGACCGGTCCCGCTGGTCCCAGTGGCAGCTCGCCCGTCACTGCGTCCAGTCCTGCGGAGACTTCCCCTGCTGCCGGCGAGTCTACCCCTGCTGGCACCGTTCCTGCTGGCTCGACTCCCGTCGAAACTGGACCGGCTGGCTCTACCGAGACTGCCCCCGGTGGCCTTATCCCCGGCCAGACCAGTCCTGCTAGCCCGAGTGGCAGCTCTCCCGTCACCGCGTCTAGCCCTGCCGGAACATCTCCTGCGGCTGGTGAATCCACGCCCGCTGGTTCGACTCCCAGTGAGACTGCCCCTGGCGGTCTGACTCCTGGCCAGACCGGCCCCGCTGGTCCCAGTGGCAGTTCGCCCGTGACTGTCTCTACTCCCGGTTCGCCTGCTGGTCCCATGACCACCGGCTCTGTTCCAGTCCCTGGCGACTCTACTGTCACCGTGGTGACCTACGTTACCACCACCGAGTGCCCTGTCACCAGCACCGTCAGCTCAGGATCCTCTAGCACCGTGATCACCACCCACACCATTTCCACTGTGACTCTGACCTCGACCTCCACGGTCTGCACCAAGTGCACTGCGACCTTCACCAGTCTCCCCAGCGGCAGCCAGTCCACCCCCGGCAGCCCCGGCGGTCCATCCGAGTCGGTTCCTAGCGGAGCTAGCCCAACTGAGTCCGTTCCTGTTCCCGGCCAGTCAGGCCCTGCTGCTTCGGAGACCGTCCCTGCCACCGGTGTTCCGACTGGATCTAGCCCAACTGAGTCTGTTCCTATCCCCGGCCAGTCAGGCCCTGCTGCTTCGGAGACCGTCCCTGCCACCGGTGTTCCGACTGGATCTAGCCCAACTGAGTCCGTTCCTGTTCCCGGCCAGTCAGGCCCTGCTGCTTCGGAGACCGTCCCTGCCACCGGTGTTCCTACTGGATCTAGCCCCACCGAGTCTGTTCCTGCTCCTGGCCAGTCGAGTCCTGCCCCCTCAGACACCGTCATTTCCACTCCGGTCCCCACTGGTGTGAGCGCTGGCTCTTCTTCGCTCACTCCCGAGGACACGACTACTTACGTGACCACCTATGAGACAGTTACTAAGTGCCCCGTCACCAACACCGTCACCTCTGGTGGATCGACTGTTGTTGCGACCACCATCAGCGAATCTACCGTCACCTTGACCTCGACTCGCACCGTTTGCACCAAGTGCACTGCGACCGCCACTGGAATTGTTCCTGTTCCGACTGGCGCTGAACCCACAGGCGTTGTGCCCGTCCCTACTGGCGCTGATGCCACTGGCGTTGTTCCCACCGGCTCTGGCTCTGGCTCCAACACGGTTCCTGCCGGTCCTGGGGCGTCAAGCACTTCTGGTGGGTCCAGCCCTGCGCCCAGCTCCGGATGCCCCAACGTGGTGCCACAGTGTATCAACACCTGGCTCAACGTTGTCCCCAAGTGTACCTCCAACAGTGATGCGCAGTGCTTCTGTCCCGACAAGAACTTCACCGACAAGGTCATTTCTTGTGTGCAGGCCTGGGGTGCGTCTACCGAGGAGATCCAGCACGCTCTGTCGTACTTCACTGGTATCTGTGCGGCTTGGGTTCCCACTAACCCCGGTATCGTGACTGCCATTCCTTCGACCATTACTCTGGTGCCCACCGTTCCCGTTCCCAGCGGTGCCAGCGGTGCCACGGCCAGCGCCGGTATCACCGCCCCTGCCGTCAGCCCTGCGCCATCGGCTCCTTGCACCACCATCACTTACTCGACCTACACCGTCACTGTGCCTCAGGTCAGCTTTGTCACTTCCACTGAGACTGGCTCCTCCGGTGCCTCGCCCACGGTCGGTCTCGTTCCCGCGGGACCTAGTGGCGCCTCAGCCGCCACGGGCACCGTCCCCGTCCCCGTTCCGGCTGTCCCCTCTTCCACCCTGGTCACCACCGCCGCCAGCAGCTCTATGCCTTATGCGAGCGCGAAGCCCACCGCCAGTACCATTCCCATTTTCAACTCGGCCTCGACCGTGTCAGTTGCCTCGGGCTTGGTTCTCGGCTCCGTGGCTGCCTTCTTTAGCTTGATGCTCTAGACGTATTCCGCAAGTGACAGTCCTTTTTTCGAGAGACTCTTGTTTCTCTTTCCCGTATTATATATTTCATATCTATCTCAATCTCTATTGATTCACTTGGAACGGTTGCATGTGTGACTATGTCTTTGTTGATTGTGTTTTCTTTTTCTTTCCCTCTCGATCTGTTTGATACAATTTGTGTGCGACAAAATATTCCTGGTGACTGCAAATACCGACCTGGCCATCTGAGGATGGGGGGAGTGTGCTAGTTCATGAGCTTGGCCTGTTGGGACGGGAAATATCCTCAGCCTGGAGAAGGGAGTTGATCCTGTAATTTAATATTCACTTCCTTAATCAGACATAACATAGAATTCTTTGGATTGGTTACTCCAGTAAGATATTTATCAGCTTCGTATGATCACGGAAACAATCCCATCGTGCCAGGACTGTTCCCTAAAGATTTTCAGGTCCTCAACGAGGCAGGACGAACGGACAAAAATAGTCAATACAAGCATTCGTTAGTTTCTCATCGCGAATCTCTCGTACTAGTCTCCGTCTCGGACTGAACCGTGGGAAGCGCTCGTCGAATTCTAGAACCGAGCCTCCTATTGCGCTGTGTTCTCGATAATGAAGGGGGGTACTTAGACGCGACAAGATCAGACATGAGCCCGGGAGATCACTGATGGATTGCAAGTTTGGCGTGCAAGAGGACTGAACCAACTCTCTTTTTTTTCACCAAGAAAAATAAATATAAAAAGATTATAAAAAAAAAACAAGAAAGGTGTCGAGGCTGTGTAGGTCTCATGGACCAGGTTGAGAGCCTTAATATTTCAGTCTGGGAGGAGAATCACCATTCAACCGAGTTCCATCTACTGAGAGTTTACTAGATGTCATTTGATGGAATAGTTCTATCGGATACTGGGGGTCAGATCTCGTTGCAAAACTCGCGTCGGAGATGGATGATGTCTAGGTACTCAATTTATGATCTTGCTAGTCCACTGGACTTCATAGCGAATTTATTTGACAAGTATCTTTGTCCTATAAATCCAAGTGGAGCCTGCCTGGTCTGGATCTAGTTCTCTATCCAGCTCGCGATTCTGGTCCTCTATGGAAAATTACAATGTCGACTGTTGCAGAAGTGGAGAATTCAGGATAAATTCATGTACTTCTAACAAGGAAATTGAATAAGATTCTTTGCACACGATCGAAAGGAATACACGGGATAAGAAGTAAGTGAAGCTGTGACTTGAGTACCTTTTAACATTTGGCCATGTCAATGACCATTTACTACGAGGGAGATTATAAGTGCCGCTTCAATTAATATCTGGTCTCATCTATGTACGGCGGGAATCTATAGACACCGTAGAAGTGACCCGTCCAGACCGAAAAACATACCGGATTGACAAGGCCAAATGATTGATGACTATGAACCTCTACTATCTCACTTCATATTATGAATATCAAGAACTTTAATCTCCGCGAGAGAGAGAGAGAGATAATACAAAAAAAAAGAGTTTAAGTCAGACGGCCCGAGAGTTCCAATAGTGCTATCAAACGCAATATCCATGGCAATAATGATCAATTATTGCCCTCATGACCTCCTTGCACTTACACTTGTCCCGAGAGAAACTAGCAGAGTCTCCCCGAAAACAAAAACTGAATGCACCAGATATCTCATCCGCTTATCTCGGCTGTCTTTAGGGCGTGGGATCTTCCTTGATGAGACTAGCGGCCGAAGGAACCCGTCCCTGGACGTTCACGGCACTGATAAGCTTGTGAGCTGTGATTGGTTTGGAATGAAGTAAACAGAGGTGGGGAAGGGGGGGGGGGGGGGGAAACCTTAAAAAAAAAAAGACAATTGTATTCATTAGTTGAAGTGTCTGATTACTGATTGACGTGTATGTTGGTTCCATGGTATCGGGACGTTAAAAAAGATTGCAGAGACGAGGGGGAGTGGACGGTGATGGTGATGGTGATGTGAAGATCTGCCTCTGGATTGGACGTGGACGAGAGTCGGTGGATCTTTTGTTTCCACGCGACCTGTCACATTTTCTTCTTATTTTTGGGTTTTCCTCTTTTGGGAGATATCTTTGGAGTATCTTTTGCGACGAGGTGTAAAGTACAGTCGTTGGACATGTGGCGCTACTTGTGGTTGTGCATCAATATTGGTACTTCTATCACGACTCATTCCGGCCAGTGAACCAAGGATACAGTCATCTAGGAACAAAATAAAGAGAAAAGGAAAAAGGGGGGGAAATAGGAACTTTCGAGGTTCAACGTGGAGATACAAACATGGCTGACATACTAAACAGTAACCTTAGTTCACGGACTCGTCGTCCAGTATACGATCCTAGGCACAGTACTTGGTTATATGGCATGTCCATTGTACACAAGATCCCATCAGGATCTGGATGAGAAGAGAAATGGTCCGGATCAAAAAAGACCCTATGCTTCTAACTTCAAACTATTGAGAGATCAGTCCGCAATGAGTTTCGAGCTCCCCTTGCCGTGGTGATGGTCAGTGTCCCTGTCGGAGTCGTCCACTTTGTCGGTCGTCGAGATAAGCCCCTCGTTTCTCAGCCAGTCAGCGCATCGACCGTTGCAAGTGTGTACCATTTGCTGCATGGAGCGTGTAGGAACTAGTGACTAGTGACTGTCGTCACGGAGCACAGAGTGTCTTCCCCCCCCCCCCCCCCCCCCCCACTCCTTACGGAAAGGAAAGGAGAGTGAAAGAAAGGGAACAAAAACGAGACGTGGCTGGCCGTTTGATATTCTGAAAAAAAAAGGTGGACGAAAGAGGTGGTGATGACATGGTTCACTCTTCATTCTTGTTATTTCTTCTTAGCATTATTATTTTGAAAAAGGAAAAAAAAAATGTCTCTTGGCTCATAAGCCCTCGGAGAACTTCCCAGATCTGACTTGATCTCCTCAATCTGGTTCATGGTAGAATTGACCGTGACTTTGAACGGGAAAAGACACTCCTGGTAAATCAAGCAGATTCACCTCCTCTCTTCCCCCCCTTTCTCCTTCTTCGTCTTCCTCGAATGATCTTTTTCGACAATCCTACTAGGACATCCCAGATCCATCCCGATTGACTGCTGAACCGCTGAGGTTGATGAAGAACCATGTCTTGGCCAAGATGGGGTCACCACCCGAGCACCACGAACATACCTCGGTCTGGTGGCCCGAGGATCGCATCAAAGCCATCCTCGATACAAAGTACATTGTCAGCCGCCTGCAACCGGACAATGTCCCACGATTATTCGACCTTCCACGCTGGGGCGAAGGGCTCACCAGCGAAACCTACATGGAATGGATATTGCTCAAGGCAGGCCGGTTGTTTCTGATCCTCGATGCCATCGGGATTCCCGATCGCATCTTCGCTCTGGTGGACGAGTCATGCGACGATGACGATCTTCCGATCGCAGAACAGAATGTGCATCGACTAGGTCTCTCGCCGATGGGGGCCACCGATGCTGCCCTCGAGACCAAATTCTTCCTTACCCAATGGCGGTATCTTGTTCGTGGGATCGGGCAAGGCGAGCATGTCGTTTATACACCAAACGAAGGGGTCCCTGTGGAAGTGGCCCGCGCGACGACTGGCATCAGCACCAGCACCAGCATCCAAGGCCGTGATGATACCGCAGATCAAGTGATTCTCGCGGGGACGGTATGTCGCATGTATCTACGTACTCAGATCCAAGTCGGTGGCGCTCCGCACTTCTTTTCGGCGACTGAGGTACTCGAAGAGATCCGCACGTTGCGACGCCTGGCGCATCCGCATCTCCTGTCCGTTTATGCCTCGTATTTCGTGGACGATACGGTGTGCGTCTTGTTCGGCGCGGAAGCCGAGCGTACGCTTCACAGCTTCATCGTGGACGAGCCGCCCAGTTTCTCCAAATGGCAGTCCAAAGAGTTTCGCCGGCAGACCTTGATCACCTGGCCGCACTGCCTTGCCGCGGCGCTGGCATGGCTCCATGCGCAAGGCTACGCGCATACGGCCATTCGTCCGTCCAACGTCCTGGTGGACTCGAGATTTAATATTCTGTTGGGTCAGTTTCAGGCGCTGGACTCGTTACTCGCACCTCCACGGGTCAATGACCTTGAAGCATATCAGTACTCGGCACCAGAACGCTGGGCGCGTACAGCAGCAGCAACAACGGCCGCAGGACCGGCCATGGAGCCCACCTCTTCCAGCAATACTCTGCTGCTTCCATCCGGAGGCCGTACCGGACGACGCAAAAAGCCCTCTCCCTTGGCTCTTTCTGCTCTCCAAGAGAGTCGTTCATCGTCTCCCGACGGTCCTCGTCCGGATTCAGCCGCTTCTAAGGGCACCGTCATTCGCATCGGACTCTCTCGATCTCCCTCGCGATTCTCCCTGGGCTTCTCGTCCGCGTCTTCCTCTTCTGCATCTTCGTCCTCCTCTGCATATGCTGCATCCACTTTGGGCGGCACCGATCCCCCATCCACCACCACTCAGTCTCGCAGTGCCTTTTGGAGCCGATCCCGAGCATTCCTATCCACTCCATCCATCACATCATCCAAATCTTCCACATCTACATCTTCTTCCACGGATTCTTCCTTCTCCTTCTCTCTCTCTCCTCCCTCTTTTCCCTTGTCTCCTTCCTCCTCGTCATCATCTTCTCTAGTCCAGGCAACCAGACCGGGAACATCAACCACATCGACCTCCTCTTCTTCGTCAACCTCAACCTCAACCTCCACCCCCTTCCAATCCGATATCTTCTCCCTCGCAGCAATCACCCTCGACATCCTCACCCACCTCTGCAAACGTAGCCTCTCCGCCTTCACATCCCACCGTGCCGCCCGCAACCGCTCCGCCGGCCGAGGCGGCGGCATGGCAGACGCCTCCTTCCACTTATCCCGCAACGCCATCCAGATTCAAAGCTGGATCACCCTACTCGAGGGCGATGCACTGAAGCGCTGTCGTCGTGACCGGCCCAGTGATCGGGCATTTCACGCGGTACCGCGCATGCTCATCGTGCTACGGGCAATGCTGGCCGCGGAGCCGGAGAAAAGACCGTCGGCGCGGAGGGTGAAGAGGGGATTTGCGTCGGCGATTAGGGAGGCTGAGAGTGGTGGGAATTCGGGATTGGGGCTGAGGTTGCACTGTGTTGAGGGGGAAGGAGGTCGAGAGGAAGAGGAGGGGGGAAAGCAGGGAGGAAGAAGGACAAGAAGGACCAGCAGGAGAAGAAGGACATCATCAGAGTATAAAGAAGAGGAGAAAGTTGAGCTGAGCAAGACTCATCCCTATTCACGTGGTCACGATGACACCTCGGTTCCGGACTTTGCTGCGTCCTCATTATCATCCTCATCGCTCCTTTCCACCGGGTTTGAATTCGGTCTGTCCTACACAAGCAGTGACAGCGAGACCAACGAAACCAGCGAGGATGGACACGGTATCAAACCCCCCACAAAATGATCTTCAGAAGCGGCGGACTGTCCACCGTGGTTGTTCGTCGTGGGAAAAGGGAAGATGTCCACTTCACCATATGGTAATATTTATATCAAGGCTCAAGGAAATAATATCCCTCGTGCTCGTGGCGGATGCTTGAGGGTCTTGTCAAGCTTGTACATGTGACGAAGACGATTACTTATATTTATTGGCATGGTTTTTTTTATATTTTCTTTATTTTTTTAGGGGGGGTGGCAGCATTTGTGAGCTCTTTCCTTTCTGTTCATTTTTCAATTTCTGGTTTTCTTCCACGATGGATGTTGGGGGTTGGGATCTCGTATTGGGTTCATACTAATATTGGTCGAATGTGATTGGAGATGAGCTTCTGAGGAATGGCAGTCGCTCGTTCTGTGAGGTCGTCTTTAGCAGTCGATTGAAATATCTAATAGCTTCATGGTGGTGGCAGATGTGACAGGTGTGAATAAAGGCCAAGCTCTTCGAGCAGTTCTGCCAAAAGGTTGTTCCCAGGCTCCTCCGAGTCCAACTAACCTCTCGTGCTGAGAGCAACACCATTCCAACCCATCGCAATTGGAGTCTCGGATCTGATTCAAGGGGTTGGTGGGTTGGAGAAACGGTACAGAGTGCGCAGTTCCCGTCTGCGAGTGCATTTTTAATCTATCAAGAAGGTTGGTTTCTATGGTCGTAATCAATACAGGCTCTTCTCTATCCCCATGACTATGCACACATGAACATTGATACAGAAGGGGAGGGGGATTTGGGGGAGACACAAGAAGAATCGGTGTGCCATCATCTGCCCGAGCGCGTGTCGTCAAGGCGCCTCTCACAGCCACAACGCAACGGCTCCGACACCAGCGGAAAGGAGCAGGGAGATGGGCAGCAGAAGACCAGGGACCGTGGAACCATGGGGTCCAGCAGGGTTGGCCGCATTGGACGTGGTGCTGGAGCTGGCACCGGCGCTGGTCGCTGCCGAGCTGGCCGTCTGGGTGGCAGCGCTGTTGGCGCCCCCCTCGGCTTGCTTGGTGTACGTCTGGCCCAACGACGGAAGCGGGGAGCTGGGGTCAACCGCCCAGCCGTTCGAGGTCGAGGACGGACACTCCATGGGCGAGATGGACCCAGTTTGCTTCTTGTAGTCGGAAAGCGCCACTCCCGTGGGGCTGAGTGTCGCCCACTGAGCCTTGAGGTTATCAAAATCGGGCTGCACGGGGGTCGGCGTGCCCTGGCGGGTGAAGCCATCTTCGACATTGGTACCCGTGGCCGTCGCAGGGTCAACCGAGGGCCCATAACTGATAATTCCGTAGTTGTTGCTCTCCTCAATCCACTCGTAGATCATCGCACCGGACCACGTTCCAGCCATCTTGGAGCCAAAGATGGCGGCCTGGTCACCAAAGTTCCGCGGCTTGGCGGTGTTGCAGCCAGTTTCCGAGAAGAAGATGGGAATATTGTAGGAGGAAGCATTCAGCTGCAGCTGGTTGTAACCCGAGCCCTCGTAGGTGTTTTGGCCGCACCACTCATAGGCATTCAATGAGAAGAAATCCAGGCGTTCCGATGCGTTTTGGGAGCAAGCCAAGTAGTTCTGGAGCATGGGTCGGAGCTCGGCGATGTCAGCCGCGGAGTATCCGACGGGAATCTCCCGATAGCCTTTCTGGTCACGATATGCCTTGATGTCGCGGGCAGCGGCCAAGACGTAGGGCGCAGCATGGGAGCCATTAGCGGTTGTAAGGACTTCGTTGCCGACAAAGACACCTGCCGTATTATCGAATTGCTGGAACTCGTCGAGGACCTCCTTGAAAGCGTCAAACTGCGATTGGCTCCACTGGGGGGAGGTCTATTGATTTTTGCAGTTAGAAAGCCCTTCACACGGGTCGTACATTTCGCGTGAGGGTCGCAGGTGGTGCTTACCTGCTCAATCTGAGTGTCAAAGGTATCCAGATCGACGAAAAGATAGATTCCTGCATCGGCAAACGCCTTCATACAGCCCTTGTGATCGGCACTGGGGTCCACATGGTACACTCGAATGGCATTGGCGCCTAGTTCGGACATGCGGACAATGTCGCGCTTGCACTGGGCAGTATCGATAAGCGGATCATGGGGCTTCAATTGATACGCGATGCCTATCGTTTTCCAGTCAGATAAGAGATCCTTTCACCGATGGTCCTGGGGCGATGGGTTTCCACGTCATTGGGAGCGAGGATTGCAAAGCGTCATCCTACCTTTGAGGTAATACTGGGTGCCATTTTCATAGAAAAATTTGGAACCGACGGCGGAAATGGTGGGAACAGCATTGACGGTCGCCGCTTGCAGGCCAGCCAGCACGAACGGGATCGCAGAGAGCGAAATGGAGGACAACATCTCCAAACACAGTTGCAGACCACGAGGATCTGAACGGAGACAGAAAAAGGCGGGAGAGGAAGAAAAACAATGCCCGTCAGGAACGGATGCGACTGTGCAACGTAGAAGATCCCAGTAACAGTCGAAAAGTGAAAAACAATGGAACGGTGTTTGCGACTCCCGATCCAGACAAACAAGGAATCGCAGAGCGTGAAATTTGTTTGGACGTGGAAAGAGCGACCCGGAGAGAATGAGTGGGCGCGTGGATTCGAGGACAGAGCGCAAGTGGTCCGATGGTTGAACGTGTCTCAGGAACAGTCAGAAACTCACAATGGACCATCCAATGGCGCTACTGTTCAAGCATCAGAAAGTTGGAAGTTGGCAGTCAACTCCAGCTGGAGGTTCCCTATCGTTGCTAGCGACTTTCAGTCGGACTCAGTCCACCTGGAAGGAAGAGCACATTGCTTGTTGAGACGCGAGAGCGTGGGGATTCCATCTCCGCATGCTGGACCAATGGAGGAGGCCACTATCCCACTAGCGTGCCAATGGCCTCTGCTTCCCAAGGGAGTTTCAGCGCTGGAATTCACCAGGGGGAGGGATGGTTATTTCGGGGTCAACAGGAGAGGACGAGAAGGAGTGAGATGGAGAGAGTGGAATCTTTGGAGACGCATCAGGATCGTGGTATTCACAGGCGGTCATGTGCGCACACCTGACCTTCATGTCAAGGTTGAAGACACCACGCTCGGCTGCCGTTGAAAAGCAACGACAAGACGCCATGGTGGAGCTCCGGGGGAAAAGCACACTCCAGCGCAATTGGAAGCTGGAAGCCAAGACCGGCGCCTTCGATCAATCGCAATGCTCCCCAGGATGGACAGGTGAGGTTCATGTACGTGCCTACGGGGGGATAGAACTGCCTTCATTGGAATCTAAAGGCGAGACACTCTGGAGCATGGAATGATATTGTCGATGGAGACTGTCGAGATTTGCCCTGTTCACCTCTTTTTCATTCTGTGCACCACCGTGGCATTTGTGTCTGACCGACTCTGAAGGACGGGGTGCAGCATTCTTACGCTGTTGTGGGCCAGTGGTTCCGCAAGGCTTCAACGGTGCGCCGGGACCTGGCGCCGATCGAGTCTGCGGTCGGGTTATGGTGATTCCATGATCTCCGAGGGAGGTACTTCACTTGAAACACGGTCGGGGTTTTCTGGAATGGGTTCATCAAATGGCATTATCGCAGATCTAAAACTTGGCGTTGACAATGAGCCAGACTCGGAGTCGCTTATCGTGCTTGGTGTGCCGACGGCCCGAGCCCAGGAAGAACTCGATACCCAGGCAGCTGGCAGATTGACTGATCATCGCTATGGATGCTGTAGATTCAAGGCAGGCCGCCTGGGGATCAGAACGCAGGCAACAGACGACTTTTTTTTTTTCTTTTGGTATGCGACGATCCAGGGATCTGGAGTTGCCGTTTCTTCCAAAACGAGGTTCGCTTTTGACAAGCATCACGACCTTGAAGAAATTATTTCTCCCTCCTGCCGCCAAAAGAGTTGGTTCGTCTGTGCATGAGGGTGGCATGGGAGGTGGGGGATTGTACTTTGATAGCTCTGGCAACGCATACTCCTCTGGATCATAAGATCATAGGTACCTAAGTAATCATCACCCAGGCGCCGTGATCACCTGGAATCACATGATTTTCTAAATACCGACAGGTACCGATTCCATTCCCCTCGCCAAGCCACAGGGCCGAGTGGCTCCCTGGCATGGAACATCCATGACACTCACGGATGGACCACAAGCACATTCAACTCATACAGAATGCAAGAATAGCAGGAGTGCTGTCCAACATGGAATATCACGCCACCTGGATCAGATCAGCCGCATCATGGGCTTACCAGTTCGGAATACTTTCTCCTAAAAGATTTCTACCATTGCGTCCTTCAGATCTCAGACTGTGGAGGTGAAAGTGCCCAAAGCCAGAGTCCGACCGTCGGTGACACCCTGCAAAATCTCGAGGAACCTCAGTGCGGAGATGCTTGGCCCAGGGAACAATCTCTCGTAACTCTATCCGTCTTCTTGATCGCTCAACAGAACACGCCAGAAAAGCCGTCACTTGATCTGGGTGTGCCGTGCCGTTGGTCTCGTCGACCTCCGGACTGACCTTGATTGCGGCCTCGAATCTAGAATCTGTGGAGCAAGGTCGGAACCCGCTCACCGGAGCGGGTGAGATAAAGTATCTTGCATGTTGGGCGCCATCCCGATGCGCAGGGAAAGAGAGGGGAGGTGCCGGTCCTGCCCAAATGCACCTTCGTGGAGTCGTCGTGAGGAGCAGCTAATAAGCTATCGGCGCAGACAAGCTCTAGGCTGTGAGTACACCTCGACACCGAGGCACTAGTACTAGCTAGGGAGGTACCGAATCTACCGACTCAGTCGCCACAAAGCCACTCACCACCGCGGGGAGGGGAGGGTAGGAATCTTGGGCCGCAATGAGTCTATCGAGTTCACTGGTTGGGAGGCACATGGTGACCTCTCGGGCCTTGCTCCCATGCAGGCGGTGATTCCCATGACCAGCTTCTTGTGATGGTGACTGGTCTGGACAATTGGCTCCGCGGGAGCGTTGCTCGGGGGAGAGGTCTAGAGCACACTTTCACCGGGCAGTGCCGCCGTGACAGCGTGTCCATGGCCATAACCGACGTGGCTACAGTCTCTTTCTGGGGTGAGGTTCCGAGTACTGTACATTCAGTATAGTGATACATATCTTCCAGGACCTGGAACCGGTACCCTTGAAGCGGGTGTCGTCCAGTACTTAGTCGTGATCGACGACTCCAACGGGTATACTTTGGGGCAATCCATCCTCTGCAGGGTGGTGGTCGATCATTGCACCGGCCACGCGGACAAGAGAGGCTGAGAATCAATTCCATGCACCCCCGGCACTGCACTGGTTTGTGTGCCGTCGGCGCGTCGAGGGGGAGATTTCTATCCGAAGCATCACGGTGACAGGACTGAGCCACCAGGGGACTCTAGGACATAGAGGGGAACAATAATATTTGAGGGTCCAACCTTTCTCTCGCCTCAATTCAGGGGCACAAGGAACTCTTTCTCAACGTCTCGAATACCATCCGGGAGTGGACTGGTGATTGCTTGGGTTCTCACCGCAGGAGTGACATAGAGTGACTCGCGTCACTATGTCATCCTTCCTCGAGTCTCAAGTACTGGGGGGCCCTTTGGACTGGCCAGCAAAAGCACGAGGGCACGAGAGCACTCCCCCTTCTCATTGGTGAGTGAGCCACCGCCGATTTCGTGTCCGGCTCCACCCACACTGCCCGACAGGGAATGCGGGACACCCGCGACTCCCTCGAGACCAATCATACGGTCGCCGCCCTCTTATCCTCTCTTCCAAGAACAAGCGACCAAACCGCCCAACGGACAAGGTGAACACGTACAAACTTAGAAAGTACCCTCAGGGGGGGTCCAGACCCGTCCACCGTACTCGCCTCGATGGAGTCTACTCCACTGACTCCTCCTCCTCTCCTCCACATCCTATCAGCGTCCAGACGTGTCGATGGTGCTCGTCAGCCGTGGGTCTCATCTTCATTAAGATCAACCGCCTTGACCCTGAACTGACCTGAATGGGCAGGACGAGGACGTTCTCGCGGCCAAGCTGGACCCCCTCCAAACACAAAATTACGCTTCGATCTGCACCCCCTCCCAAAGGAACGTGCTTGTTCTCATGACGTTCCCGCAAAGGGAGGCCCCCTTTTCCAAGGCCATGGCCGATGAGGATGTCGGGACTGTGCGAGATTATTATAAACATCACTGCCCGCATCCGGCGACGGAAAAGCGTTACAATCTCTCATACCCTTTGGAGCCCTTTTGAGAAACCCAAGACACCATCCCACCGTCCGTACCGTGACCCGGACTGACCTCCCCCTGGCCTGTCAGGAATCGACGACGTACAGACTTCCAGTACCACCGACCGGACGTATCCTCTCCCCTCCAATTCAAAAAAAAATAAAATATCCAATTTCAGGTGCCTCTCCAGCTGGACCTATGATCGCGTCATTGTGTGATCGATATGATTCTATGACCTCGCCAATATCACTCTTCATTCCACTATAACGACAGTTGGAATTATTTTGGGAAAATAAAACCCGCCCCCCCCCCTGCTCTCATCCTCTTGCCTTACAGCCCCAGCTGCTTTTCCATCACCTTGTCAATACCCCATCCCGGACAACGATCGGAATTCTCCCGATTGCTGACTCACCATGTCCAATGACGAATTTACCTCCCCCTTTCGGGTCTCCAGTCATGATCTGCTCCATTTAGAGCGCAATGAAGCCTTTCGTGCTATGCGGGAACAGCTCCGCCGCCAGGAGTGCGGCATGGAAGGGCCGAGCTTCTGCGCCGATCATCGTCATCTATGCAGCTCCGCCGACCAGGAATCTTTCCGCCTGCACCGCGACATGATTCACACTCTGCTCGTGCCCCTCTTCCTCATCAATCACCAGGCGGAAAGGATTGCCGCCCGCCTACTACCCACCAAAAAGGGAACCGAACCCGAACGCGCCTTCAAGGGGGAAGCCCGCAGTGCATTCGCCTGGTTGTCGTGCATCCTGACCGAGGAGCACGACTGGTATCTAACCGCACGATGCCCGGCCTGTATTGTGCTGCACGTCCTGCACTCCGAACCCACCATTCGGTTCGTGACGGTGGCCGCCCTGCTGGCCGGTCCGCGCTCCGGCTTCGACTGCTGGCTGTCCGCCCTCGAGACTGCCGTGCGGGAGGATCCCTTTTGGGGGGACGCCTTTTGGCCCGAGATTGAAGAACGGGCCGCCCGTCTGGCGGACGGGGTGCAGCAGCTCGTGCGACAGTGCCACGAGCTGCGCGTCACGCTCGACAGCCCCACCGCAACGCCCTCCTTGGCCAAGACGTCCGGCGTGGGGAGCGGTCCGCTGCATCCACCTGCACCATCCCGTTGAAGCCGTCCAGCTTTGCTCGCAAACAGCTGCGTCTGAGCCGTGAGGAGCAGCGGTACCGGGCGTCTCTCATCTGGAACTCGTGGAATTGTTCTCGAGAGCTACAGCCCCTGGCATCGAATGGTGCCACTCAGTCCCGCCGCCGCTCCATGACTTCATGAAGGGGGTTCACGTTGAAAATGGAACACAAGGCGTTCAACAATGTCTCTCTTCTATTTTTTTTTTTTTTTTTTGGAGGGGAACAACCACAAATTAGTTCCCATCGTGGTTGATGGACCGGTCGTTGCAAGAATTCGCCGACGCAGAGGCAGCTTCCGAGAGCATCCTTGCATTCTCCGACTCGGTGTATCTTCACTCTTCACCCAGATTGATGGTCCCCCCCCCCCCCCCCCCCCCTCTGGATGCCATTGCTTGTCGATTTGATTAGATCGATGCAAAGCTTGTTGGGCAGATTCGGGTTCCATGCCCAACAAGGCAGCAGAGGCAAGAGGGCGCAAGCTTTCATCGCCCATGCAAGGCTCAAAAAGGACGCCTGTGCGACCGTGCCGATGATGTTCAATCTGCATTGATACAAGGCTCTCCCGGTGGTCGCAGCAGCGCCCAGCCCTTTCTCACGAGAAGGAGCCTATTCCAACGCCGCCCGGATGGGCAATGTGGTTTCCCCCACGACTCTTCGAGCTGCCTCCCCGGTCGCCCTGGATGAGCGCCCTGTACTGTGGCAACTTTGCTACTTGTCACAAGAGGTCGCACCATGCCCTCGGTCGAGCTTATTGGCATTGCATCTTGATTTTTGCTTGCGTGCTTTGATCTTCAGATGCCCTGCATCCGGCGGGTCATTATCATTAAAGGATCAAAGAGCACGGTCCATCTTGTCTGAAGCAGGCCATGGCTCGATCTATCTCATATTTTATATGATGAATCTATGAAAACATCTCAATTTTTACATTGATACAAGACCACTTTGTTTCTGCCATCGTGACCTCGTCCAGTCTTTAGTTTGATAACAGAGATGCTTAGTCGGGTGCTGCATCCACCTCTCCAGTCCCCCTCCTCGGATATCGATGAAGCCCGACGGCCACCTAGAGTACCCGTGCCCTCGAGATCTCAATTCATGATACACGCAATGAGAGAGACCTGAGGTAGTTGACCACCATTATGTATGTTTCTCCATAGACGGTGGATGCAGTGGGTAAGCATCTTCTTCATGGATACCAGAGGTTTTGATGAAGATGTAAAACAGTGGAATAAACATCCCCATCATCCGTCAGTTATCAAGCAACATCGTCCACCAACCACCACCTGCACAGTGGACTGACCCCAGCCCTAACCCAGGGCTTCCACTCACTGCCCTCTCCCTCTGAGACTAGAACGACAAAGTTTCCATCACCAATTTGAACTCAATTACAAGTCCATAAGATCATCTGACGAAGATCAAGAGAACATCCCTAGCTAGGCAGGTAGTTCAATCCGCACAAGAAACGAGAACCTCGTATCCCCCGTATGACAATCTCCTCGTCAACGTACGTCATCTCCTCACTCTCCCACCTAATGAATCAATCTCTTACACTGTACCTCCTCCAGTGTAAGTACCCCACATGGGGATATATACACAGTACCTGTATTCGATTAAAACCCTCGCTCCCACCACGATTACAATCATTTCCATCTTGGGGCGAGGGACTGAAATGTACTATATCTGATACATGTCACCTCCAAACTTTTTTTCAATTCATCTTTCTTGTGGATGGTACGTGGAAGGTTTATCGGGGTGGGTTTCAATGGGTGGGGGGTAGTTGATGACGTGGGCCGTTCACTAGGTAGGGATTTGGAACCTTGAGTATCGGGTCTATGAGGGATAAATGGATTTTTTTGGTATTGTCGACGGGTGCACAGTGGAGGAGGGGGATCCTGGTGCACTGTGCCTATGTGGACTTATTGAAGGTCTTGGGGAAGTGTGTCGGGTAGTGCAGTATTGGATAGTGGTGGTTAGATGGTATTTATGATAGTTTGCTTTGGTTCCTCTATTGGGGAGGTATACTATACAGTATAGTATACTATGTGGCATATTTGGTAGCACCTGACTGCTTTAGTACATAGGTAAGTAGGTAAAAAGGGAAGGACGGGGACGAGGTGCGGTGGTGGGGGAGCTCAATATCTGGATCAATTCGAATATGAGCATCAAGATGGGTGCACGGTATGTTGATCGTATCATCTTTGGGAGAAAGTGGGGGAGGGGGCATAGGTATATCATACTCCATCCATATCGAGGTGAGTGATGATTGAACGCCGTAAATTATAGAAAAAGCAATCAAATCCTATCACGTCAACTCACATATCCAGATTGAACCCCCTGGCCAAAAGAATCAACCCAAGTCTTTGAATACACCCTCAACCTTCCAATGACAATCCAGCCCCCCGCCGGACTGTCAAAGTGTCAGAAATTAGCATCTTGATTGATCGTCCCACCCTCAATCCGGTCCATTACATTGCAATAGATTATGCTTTGTCAATTTAATTTATTTTCAAGTACCAAGTCCCCCGCCGCGTATATAATCGACCAATGATAGTGGAGATTAGATGAGAACCCTTTTGTTTTTTTTTTCATTTGGTGGATTGTGGAAATGACAAGGGATTTTCAAGTCTCCCCCCCCCACGATGGATTCTCGAGGACGTGTTTTGAACCTTACTTGGGGTTGTATAGGTGGAAGTGGAGGGGTCCTGTAAAGTTTGGACCTAATTTAATCCTTTGCTTTGAGAGAGAGAACATCACTGATTTTCAACATCTTCTGATGATCTATTGGATGGGGGGGGGGGGGGGCCTTGGGAGCACGGACATTCATAGGCGTTGAAAAAGATTCTCAGGTTGATTGAGGTAGGCGGGGGAGGGGGGGGGGGGGGCACACGGAAAGGAAGAATGGCATGTGGATACTTCTATTTATACGAGGTTTATTTTTACATTTGGATATGGACATGCTGATGTCTCCTTCTCTCCTTTGTTCGGATGAGGAATTCACGACTCGATTCTAGATAATTCCAGGTCTGAATGGGGACAAAAGAAGAACTCGTGGAGAGGGAGGTTTATTGATGTGAGTGAGGAATGGGCTGGGACGGGGGTGCCAAGTGTGATGTGTAGGTAGGGACTGGTACCAAGTCTGGGAGGAGAACTAGATTGGATTGGAGTGTAGAGTAGAGTTTTTGAGGTTGTAGAATGGGTGTCTCTACGTGGTCTGCAATTTAGATCAGTCAGTCGAGGGGCTTCACTTACCCGACTGTGTGTTCTTGAGGGACACTCGAACTTGGAAGATGATGGACGGTAGATAAGATGGTCCAGGCTTCAGGGTTGCACACGGTCGCGGATCAAAGTCCGGACCCGACGGCTTCAAATCATCTTCCTGTCCAAACTGGTCCATGTCCTGGTGATGATCAGAGAGAGAGGGAGAGAGAGAGCGATAGGAGACACTTTTGATAGTAGGACCCGCCAGCCTGGTATATCGTATATCGTTTTATTGGTTAATGATCACTGGTCACTGATTAATTAGTAGCCTGGCAGCCACACATGCGGGTCAAATCTGGCGGAGCACGAGGTCTGGGACAAAGTCCAGATGGTTGTCGTCAGCCTTTTTTTTTTTTAATCTCCGGACCCATTCCAGATCCAACCCGTGAGAAAATCAAATCGCCTTGTCAGATCCGCCTCTGGTCTCTCATTCGATTCATCAACGAATTTGGGACCAATCATGGTCAAGTCCCGAATTGCAGCGATTCCCAGCAGAAGAACAATTTCAGGTAGAGGGGGGTGGACGGGTCAGGTCACATGACTAAAAAAAAGTAATCCAAATGTTCCACCCGGTCAAGTGTTGTCAATGCCACAATTCAAGGGGAAAACGAAAAGTGGGAAGCTCCGAATCTCCATCCGCGGACGATAAAACACAGAGAATAATCACAGATATGGAGCTGCGGGTCGCCTAAACCGGACATGGGCTTGATGCACCGTCGCCATGAGCCAGTACGGGAGGATATACTGTACTGGCACATGATCATCGGGGTCTGCTGAACCTGTGCGGGGAGAAGAACAAACCCCCTCCAACGATAACAGGGACCACAAGAGTACCGAAAAGCTCCCCGTCCCTTGATACTACTTAAGAGTAAATAGTTAGTGGTACACCATCGGATCGGTCACTACTAGTAGTCACTGGTCACCACTCATGATCTCTCGTGGATTACTACGAGCCCTGTTCAGTACTGTCTTGGATTCTACGGTGCCGCACCGAGGAAATTGGCCAGTACCCCAACTCCGAGGAGATCAGCTCGTCTCCCGTTGTCACGACCTCCTGGATACTACCAACGGAATCTGAATTCGATCGTCGCTTTGAAATGTGGCGGTTCCAGGGGTTGCGTCGGAATTGGATGCAGGTTTTCTTTTTCTTTTCACTCACAGCCAATTGTGGTGGATGTTCACCCGAGTAGCCGAGCAGCCGGGCAGTCTCTGGGCAGGAGGTGACCGAGCCAAGTTCCAATTGTACCGACCCCTCAGTGGCAACACGGCCCAACGTGGCCGGAAACGTACTGTCCCCAGTCGAGGCCCGAAGAGCCCAGAAGAGTTGGGAGCCATCCACGACATGACGGCCAAGGTAAGTCCCGACCACAGCGGGAGGCGTGGGGGGGCAGGTGCACAGAAACGAGGAAGACGAGGAAGACGAGAGACAGAGACTCCAGACTTAGATCACAAGATCGGTTGTTCGAGGCACCTCACATGGACACATTAGGACTACCACTCTGTTAAGATCCCCACGACGCTCATTTCCTCCCTTAGCTGTACCCTCACCATGTACATGTTCATGTATGTGCCACAGATTCATGGCTAGATACTTGTACTGTCGCCAGGCTGATAGACAGGGGGCCCTTCAACGAGGCTGACTTCTAGAAGCCGGGGAATGAGACTGCCCGTGGCATTTCCGAATGGTGTAAACCCTTTACCCCCCCCCCCCCCCCCCCCGGTTGTGGGCTTGGAGAGGATCAGAATGTACGATCCATGAGCCGCAATGTTCGTCTCGTCATCCATTTGGAGCGTGTTTGATCCACGTCAACCGATCTCCTCATCTGAGACCTGCGTTTCAGCACGCCGGGGAGGTTGGCAGGAAAACCTGGACGATTGATCGCATTTTCCACCATCCGGACAGATAGACATCCCCTGGTAGTACAGGATCGACTCGATGCGATCGACTTTGTCGGCAGAGGAGAGAGGTTATCGATCAAATCTCAGTCTCCACGCTATGGCCGGGGAGGTAGAGTTATGTCGTCACACCAAAGTCAAATGATGATGAGATGTCCGTTGGGCGGTCGATGGACCGTTCCACACTTCATCTCCTCTTTGGGAATCGTCTGCCAGATCGCAGAAAAAGCCTCGATGGGAGGACAGCCATAGAGGGTCGACAGGCCCTCTGGGCCCTCCCTTCAGACTCCGAGCCGCGGACCGGTAGATTAAGGTGTTTGCTGCGAGGCAATGGGGCCGATTTATCCAGAAATGAGAGTCCAGATCCATGACTACACGACACGGTACAGGGTTACATACTCCATCGTACTGGTGGTGCGGAGTGTCACAAGTAATGCGTGGCCCGAATGGCTGTATGCAGAGTGCTGGGTGCACACTGCAGTCCTGCACTCGGTAAATCCACTTTTTGGAGAGGATGATCGCCCTGGAGTGGAGCTGGGGCCAGACTTGGGATCCTTTTGAGTCCAGCAAGCCACCGCCCAATGGATCCAGCGGGACCCAGCGGGACCCCCTTATTGAGCCAATGATCTCGTTTATTCTCAGACCCCACTCTTCATGGACCGTGTATTCTGTTCTAGACCTTCTGGTCTCCTTTCCTTTCCTTTCCTTTTTGGGGTTCCACTTCCTCTCTTTTTCCCACTTTTTTCTCCCTTTCGTTTTTTTTTTTTTTTTTTTTTTTTTTTTTTTTGGGAGGCCTCCGTCTGCCCATTTGGTTTGCCCGCCTACTCCGTGCTCGCGAGGATGCCTGGTAACCATGCATGCCGACCGTGCAGACCTCTAAGCCCACCCACTGTGGCAGCGCACCAGTAGAATGTGTGTGGTTGCCCTCCGAGGAGACCTAGTGATTTCGACTGTTTCATCGACAGGGAAGATTGGAAAGCCAAAGATCAAAGTGAGCAAAGTAGAGGCTAAAACTCGCAGTGTTCTCCATCTCTGAACCAAGCAGAACCTGTGTGACGACCCGGGCCAAGTCCTGATACTCTTCGCCTCTGGCACTTCATGGCCGATCGGGGCCACGACCAGACCTGGATCCGATGACTCGATGACTGAAGGCCTAGAACCTGCCCCATCTGCTCCACGTCTAGACTTTTTCACGTACCAGGTACCTGCCTTGAACCAGGAAACCTCGTAGATCTAGGAGGTAGCTGATACACCCGCCCACCTTCCCCTCTCCCATTTCGTTTCGTTCTCCCCTTACTCGTACCGTAGTATTATTGTTCCTCGCAGTCTTCTTCAACTCGTTCCTCCCGCTTGGCTGGAAACCCAACTCTTCGAAAAAAGACCTGGTCGCAGCTCACCTCCATTCAACCTGAATCTTCAGTCTCTCTCTCTCTCTCTCTTCCCTCTCTCACCACCTCTCCCTCCCCCCATCCCCAATTTTCCCTTTTTGTTCCTGGGTTCCTCGCACTTTTGTCCCCTTTCCTCACATCCTCTTCTCTCACTGTCTCGGTCCTCTCCCTCCCTCCCCAAGAGAGCGGCTCAACCCCCATGCCGTCTGCTGTCCTCTCCCGCCCATCCGACCGGACGCCTTGGACAGACTGGATCAATTCACCACAGTGCCATGGATGGTGTGGGCCTGCGACTGCCCTTGTAGACAACCAAACGATGCCTCTTTCCCGCTCAGCCCCGAGGACCGACCCAGAACGTCGCTTTTCTCTTCACGCCGCGTTTGACACCACTTCAGACGGACCAAGCCCGGTGAGGCTTCGTCGACGAGCCTCCCAAGGCTCTCTTCGCACCAGACCATCTCCCGTTTCCCGATTTCTCTCCAAGAGCAGCGTGGCCGTGCATTTCCCCTCTTGGGACCAGCGGGGCTCTTCTCCGGGCCCTTCGTCACGGAATCGGTCGACGGAATCTCGACTGCGCTTGTCGACCACCGTGTCTCGCGGGCCGAGACCGTTGACGGCTCATTCTCGCTCTCCCTCCATCTCCACGTCTCCGTTGAACTCACCCCCTTCCTCGTATCAGTCGGATTATCCCACCGCATTGCCGCCCACGCCCCCCGAGGACGACAGTCACGTCGTCTGGAACCCCAAATCAGAAATGTTGCTGTTTGACGACCATCCACACCAAGAGCCGGGCTCGTCGGCCAGGATCGACGAGGTAACCAGAATGGACAGTTCATCGACAGGCCGTTCGGATACGTTGAGCAGTGCCTCAGACCGGTCTTCTCACGGATCCTCCAGTTCGAGCGGGAGCCCTGGTCCTCACGATGAGATGGATCTACAACAGGACGGGGGGTCATGGCTGGACCATGGAATCAACGTCACCGGTAAGAAATTGCACCACAGATGTCTTGCTCCTCCCCATCTTCTGAGTCATTCCACTTCCAACGGGGGAGGGCGCGCGCTTTGCTTGCTTTTTCTGTTGTCCGTGATACTCATGCAAATCTCTAGTGTCTTCGTTGGCAAGCTCCAATCCTCGAGGCGACGCCGTTAAAATTGTCTCACAAACTCTTCCCTATCCACGACCTTCCGACCAAGCCGTTTCCCTTCCCCGAAACGACAGCATCTTCTACTCCATTGTCCGCGCTGTCCACGATCACCTTCAGCCGGGCCAGTCTCCTTATATTAATGTGACCCACGCCGTCCCCGAACAATTCTCTCTCTCCGACCTTCCCCATTCTCCTCCCAGCACGCCTCGTTCTCCCACCGCCGCCGACGAACTCTTCAATGCCACCGTCTTCTCCAGCGCGGCCGTGGTCGGTGCCTATCATGACTACCGCGGGCCCATTCAACGACAGGTCTCTCACGCTCCGATGCCTATCGTACCGCCTCATAGTGTTCACATCTCCGTGCTCGAGAGGTATCTCCCGCCTCCGTCGGCGCAGGAGTACCGAGATGTCTTCTGTGCCACACGACCGTCATTTTTGGTCGACCGTCTCTCCGAGCTGTCTCCGGACGGCGGCTCTCTCCTGTTTGTGTACCCTACAAAGAAGGGCGCATCCACATTCAAGTCTCAATACTTGGGACCCCTCCTCGACCCATTACTCCGCCAATTGGTGGTGGTAAATGGTCTTTCGGCGGACGTCGGTCGATACCTGGGCAAAATGTCCACGGTATCTATGATGGATGACTTTGCTACGATGAAGGCCAACCTCGTCGCGCTGTGTGAAGACCTCAGCTCCTCGTCATCTCAATTCCAGATTGTTGACGCCGGCAAGAGCAGTGCTCGTCTTGACCGTGATCTTTGGGTGGAGTGGTATATTCACCAAGAGAAGGCACGGATCAAGGAGGTGCTCAACTTGTACTCGCAGAACTCGCGTCGCTTACCGGTGAACAAAGCCCTCACTACCGGCGTTGCCAACAGCCTCATGCCCGATAAGGAAGTCACCTCTTCCATGCTTTTGGGCGAGATTTTCGAAGGCATCCGCAAACGCCGCTACGGCGAGGATAACGAACCTCGAGATGGAGTGGAGTTGGGCGTCTTTGTGATTCGCCGGACTCGTTGATTTCTTTGACTGGCTGACGTGCATACGACTCCCTCTCATCCCTCGTACCCTCAACATAGACCCTCTGAGGCTCGGGGTGATGTTTTCTCTCTCTCTCCCTCTTTGCTGCTGCCGTTTCACTTCCATGTCAAGCCTCTGGCTTGAGTTGTGTGATAAATATTATATTAGCTCTCGGGTGGACAGTGTCTCGCAGAGAGTGTTCTCTCTGGGGCCTCTTCTGTGTCTGTTCTTTTTTTTCTTTTTGATTTTTCTTCGCTCGCACTTGGAGCGCTTGGTTTGTGCATCGCCGTTTGGCTGGATTGGAACGATCGAGAATACCCATGATGCTGTTTTGTTTATTCAACCCTTTTATGACACCAAAAGGATATGACGGAGTTTCTTTTTCGGTTATGGGGAAGCCCTGATTATGGACATAAAGAGACAAAATACAATTCTCAACTTGAAGCACACGATATGGCTCTCTCCAGGGAGGGGGGGACTTCTCTCATTCTAGGGTAAACGGCCTGCTGAGTATTTGGTGACCCCTGCCCCTGTTCGGTACGAAGTGCTTGGTTACTTTCCACCTACGCAGTCGAATGACGTACCGCGTTCCAGTGGATGATGGAACCCTGCTGGAACCCACCGAACAGGAAAGCTACCTACGTCAACTCTGTCCGGTCGCCTTTGCTGTCATTTTTGCGTTTTATTGTCTCCGTTCTTTTGGTATATGGGTTCCGGCTCCCTTGTGGATTTCGGCAAGATCGCCTTGCGTAGCCTTGGGTTGAGACAAGACTTGGCCGAACCCCATGGTACAGAAGAGTTGCTATGTGCTGGAGAATTGAGTCGTTGCCTGACAGAGCAGGCCCACGACAGTCTTCCAGGCGTCAATCCCTCATACCAGGTGTCACGATAGGGGCTGCTCGAATGAAGAGGGCTCTTTTTACTCCGACAGTGGCCCAATGAGCGCAATCTGGTCCAGGGGAACAAAATCGAAACATAAAAATTTCGGTGGTTTCACGAATGCTTCCAGCATGCATGAGAGACTACTTGATTCTTTTCCGTGACCCTTTCGAAAGTGATGCTCGGATGTGTGGTGTATGTTATCGGTCCAGTGGGCATGTGGCCGGACAGAAGATGTCGTCTGACGTCTCCGCAGTCCGCTCTCCGCGCGTAGTGTATGCTTTGACCGGGCCGATCGTTAATCCGACCAGCCAGCGCTAACGCGACTGAGGACCAAAGGCTTCAGTGGGCGTCCGCTTTTCAGGCGGCGGAGTCACCATCGTCCTCTCACGTTTGCCTACTCATGCGAACTCGCCCTCTTCGTGTCTTCTGTGCGCTCGGGCTGCTTTGTTGAAATCTCTGGCTGCTGTCAGATTACTTTGTCATCTGATCTCACTTGGCAGATTTTCAACTTCGCCTCTCTGCGGCACCGGCGATTTCGCCATCTCTCACTTCCTCACTTCTTACTGCCTGACCTCACTCTTACTTTCCCCCTCCCTCTCTCACCCCCGCTCCCTCCATGGCCTACTCACCTGGCCCGCAGTCCCCCGGCGCCGGCCCTGCCTACATGGCCGCTCGGAATCGCTCCGCGAGTCCTCCTGGTGCATCTGGAATGCCCTCCAAGAGAGACAAGCGCCGGACCGCTCTCCAAGAGCGTCTCCACGATTTGACGGCCACCTTCTCTCAGAACCGCGATGCGCAGTTCCGTCAACAACTGCACTCCCTCCAATGCGACATGACCCTCATCAACAACGCAGATCCATACCAGACGGGTCCTTTGCCGGACTCTGCTGAGGATATTGCGCGGTTGATCGAGGAGACCGTTGGCGGGGGGAAGTTTGCAAAGGAGATGGCGAGTCTCTCTGGCACTTGGTATTCCAAGTTTGTTCAGGAGATCAACAATGTCAAAGAGCAGAAAGATGCAGACTTGGCACAGATCATGGTACGACCCAGCTTCCCCTCTCCAAACGACGCTGTGTTTCCAGGGTACTCCCTTGTACGATGTACTGACGGTGGAATTTGTGTCTTCAAAATAGAACCGGCACCAGAACAGCCTGGAAAGACACCGTCGTGAATACGACTTCCGTGTCCACTTTTCCAAGGAGGAGTTCAACCAGTTGTCTGGTACACTGCGCGAACGCCTCATGCAAAGCATCTCCAGCAAGAGGTCCCGTCTCATGCGCGAGAAGGAACAACTCGACATTGCCGATACCAATGCCCTGCTCCTCCACCCCAACCAGTTCTCCATCACCAACCCGGCCAGCCCGGGAGGAATTCATGGGAACCGGAAGACTCGTCACACTCGGCATCGCGTGGATCTGGACGAGCTGGGCAACGGTATCGTCTCCGAGTTGAACAAGCGCAAGCGCAAAGCGCCGGAAGAAGAACCCGGATCACCTGTGCGAGAGGCCGGTGGCACCACCCCAGCCGAGCGATCCAAGGCCTACGTTGAGAAGCAGTCGGCGCCCACATACTCCATTCAATCCCTCTTCACCGATAAGGAATTGAGCGCTCATTCCAACCAAGCTCACATCGCCACCGTTCACTTCTTCTCCACTTCGAAGCGCCCTGAACAGGGGTCGGGCGCGGTGACAAACGGCAACAACACCGAGACGGAAGACACCCCAGACGGCACGGCTCACGAAGATAACGGCACTCCCAGTGCCACGGACATGATGCGCACTGCCAGCCAGAACTTTCACATCACTCGGTCCACCCGAGGCACGGCTGCTCACAGCGCTCTCAGCGCCCTGGCCGATCTTGCTGATAAGAACGCGACGCGGCCGGCCTTGCCTTATCATGTCCTCTCCAACTACCATGCTCGTCCGAACGGCAACGCGCCCCCTTTGACATCCTTGTTGAGTGAAGAGGTTGATGATGATCTGTCGAGAGTGGATCGGCTCCATGGCACCAAGCCGGGGGGGTGGATCGATGCCTCTCTCACGGACCTCGTTGTGGCTCCGTTACCTTCAGAGCCCGTAGACGGGCGGCCCCCGAATCCTGATCGCTTCACTTCATTACATCCCGACTTCCCTGCTGTTGTGGGCATGCAACTTCAGCCTGCGCGGCCCAATCCGGCGGCCGAGGTCTTTCCCGCGGTGGCCATGGAGCGTGAACGAAGTACGAAACGATCGCGTCACCACTGAGTGTCACCTGGGACTCCCCTAATGTGAGATTGACTGTGGAATATAATGAAGGCGCTTGTGTGCATGATGGCTGTGAGATTTTTGATTTTTTAATTTTTGGGGGGAATTTGCGGCTTTCCTCCCTTGAGGTCTGGATTGCGGAGATCAGACCATGTTCGACTGGACTCCTTTGGGGGTTGTGTTGGCTTTTAACTTTTTATTATTCTTTTCTTCTGTCACTGCGAGGGACGTATGGGCAATGGACTGTGGGGACAAGGAATTGGTGTTACGGCTCGGAGTTTGGATTTGCATGTCATCTCAGCATCTGGTCTTTTTGTTTGACGCTATTTTGCCTGTAATTATGGGCCTTGCTCTTTCTCATTACTTTGTCACTTTTCATTTCTTTTGTCTTTTCTTTGGCTCTCACGAGATGTCGGGTTTGCACCTGTGACTGTTTATGAATGATTCTCTCCGTGTCAGGAGTATCTGATCGAAATTCCTGACGACTCTCTCGAAGTCCCTTGATGTTGTGAACCAGGCGTATCGTGTAGTGTTGTGATTTCCTGGATCAATGACCATCATAGCGAAAGCTGACCAAGTGGTAATAGCAGATGATTTTGAGTCCGCAGAGCTGCATGTTCTCCGCGCAAGCTTGTGAAGACTCTCCTTGACTCTTCTGGCACCGAGATTGTCGTTCAATGCGGAATCGAAGTGTGTGACGACCGCCACTGCGGGAAGACTTGTAGCGGATGATTTCCACCGGACTCTCGGCCTTTCGTTTTCTTAATAATCACCTTTGTACCGTGGAGACCATTGACGGCAGTGCAAGTGTGAGCTGACAGGGTCTGACAGGGTCTGACAGGCTATGTCCAGGAAAGCCTATTAATATTTTACTAATGGTGCATCCGTTCTGGGCTCTAGATGATCCACTATCCCTTTCTGTTCGAGGACTCGTCTCGAGTGGAAACGATCTCTCTGAGAGGTCCGATGGGATAGCGAGGATGAGAGTCCGTCCACGCCGAACCAAGTGGAAAGATCGTGCCAGGTGCAACGTCTCCAGATCTCAAATCGATCATCAGTAATCAATGAGGTGATTTCGGAGAGATATGGGGCCATCGAAGTGTCGATCATGCATTGGTCCACCACGAGGGATTTGCGTTTCTATCCGAGATGACAAATGCGAACGATGACGCTATTCCAACCAGATCGGATTCGCCCGCGCGGCTTACCCCAATCATCTCATCAGGTACGAGACAGGTTTGCAATCGCGGAGGGAAGACAACGATATATAAGAAGACTAATCGAACTGAATCGTGTGGGAAAACAATCACTCAGTCCTGAATTCTGCCTGATTTAATCCACCCCCATTATCTTCTCGTCGACGGAGCATTCACAGCGTCTGTAAAAGCTCAAGCTTTGGTATGCAACTATATCCGACCTACATTGGAAACGACTGCACACCAGCTCACCATGTCCACGACCACGACCACCGCCACCGCCGCCACCAATACTAATACTACCATCGCGGCCGGAACCACCGCCAAAGACTCGAAATATGTCCCTCGCGGTCCAACCAGTGCCGAACTGACCTTCTATGCTCCTCCGGCCGATAACTCAACTCCATTCAATTATGTGGAATCACCACCTCCGGGCCAGCCCAGTCACAATTACGGCGAAAACACTCAACGCGTCTTTCTGACCGACATCCGCGGCAATGAACATATCTTCAACCTGGACAAGGATTCCTTCCAAGCTCTTCAGGACGTGCCCTCCGCCACCACCTACTCCACCTTCGACTCCGACGCCTCCATCCGCCAAATCTACTACCCCGAGGTTGAATCCCTCCTCCGACAACACCTCCCCGACGCCCACAAAATCATTCTGTTCGATCATACCATTCGCCGCGCGGATCCCAATTCCCCGCGACAACCGGTGAACCGCGTTCACGTCGACCAAACGCCCAAGGCGGCCCTCGCCCGGGTACACCTCCACATCACCGATCCCGCCGAAGCCAAGGCCCTGTCGGAGGGACGGTACCGCATCGTGAACGTCTGGCGCCCACTCTCCACGGACGAGCCCGTCCAGTCCTCGCCGCTGGCCTTTGCCTCGGCGACTTCGGTCGACCCGGCGGATCTGGTGGCGATTGAGCATCGATATCCGGACCGGACGGGAGAAACGATGGGAGTCCAGTACAACCCGCGCCAGCGGTGGTACTACTGGTCCGGCATGACGGGTACAGAGCGTTTATTGCTCAAGTGCTCCGACTCCCGGGGGCTGAAAGATGGGGATGTAGCGCAATGGGTGCCGCATACGGCATTTTCGGATGCGCGAACGCCCGAGGGGGCCCGGCCGAGGGAGAGTATTGAAGTGCGTGCGTTGATTTTTGGATGAATCGTTTCAAGTTGACGGAGTGAGGAATAGCTGGACTTTGAATTGTTTTTTTCTGGATGAATGTGAAGGATAAGCATCTCATGTGGAGCATGACTTGTTTTTCCTCTTTTCCTTTTCTTTTCGCTTTTGTGTCAATTTTCAGTGCAGATTGACATTTCTTACACGAATTGATGAATTGATGATTGAAAATCCAGATTTCTCCCCCCAATATACTCTCACGAACCATTCATGACTGACAGTTAGAACCCAAGGTGAATTCCGAACATGACCAATTCGACGTCCGATGTACCACTCACACATTGATCCCTCTTGCATCCATAGTCTCCCAACTTTATACCATGCTCCATGCTCCATGATTCCTTCCTCCAGCGAGGTATACTCCTGGATTAGTTTTCACCTAGACTTAAATGTAATCTCGATGTATGTCCCACACCAGTCGACTTATCGACAATTTAAGAGTACACGTGCTTCAATTCGACCAGATCTTTCGAAGAAGGTACCTAGTATGGCGTGAGTGCGTGCGTGCGTCCTCTCTCTTGCTGTTTTCTCTCTTCCCTCGCGAGTGTTACAAGTGAAGAGGGGAGTTTAGGTGGAATTTAGTATTATAAGTGAACCATTCGCACTTGGAGACGTTATGTAGAGCGCTGTTCGAAGCAATCAGTCATGAGTTTGCCATCTCTCTTGTGATAGATTGGAAAGTGGGTCTTTGTAAAGCTGGTCATTGGCTAGTTTGCTTCAGTGTTGCTTCCGATGATGGAGAATCTATGGTCTGTTGAATATTATCAAAAAAGAAAGATACAAAAACCGAGAATTCATGTATAGGTAGTAAATGCTCATACGTAAAAGAGATTCATGCGTCAAGATCATATCTCCCCATACCAACCCATTAAACCTGATAGATCCGTCAAACTCGACATATCCTCAAATTCAACTATTATTATCCATCCAGAAACATAGCTGCCCCTCTAGTCAGCTACTAGAATCCAGCCAATGATCCGATTCATCAACTCTGACTGTCCCTCAACATGAAAGGTTCTGAATAATCTCAGATCCGGCCGAGCTTCAACCGCGGCGCTGTAATCGACGCAGATTGAGAAATGCACCAGGATTCTTCTCCTTGTCCGTCTTACTTTCTTCACCACTGCTGAACAACGACTCTGTGGACCGACGTCTTCTCCATGCCCGGCTAAATTGAACACGTTCGTCCTCTTGTTGCCGAGTGCGCATCAGCATGAAGCATTCATGGGCTGCTTTTTCTGTGCTCAGAATATGGACCTTGAGGGGAGATTAGACGAGGTTAGAGAAAACGGCGATTCTTCCTAGCTTCTTGTTTTTTTCTTCTCTTTTTTTTGGGTGCTCCATGGAGGAATGGAGACAGGCACACAATTACGATATGGATAAAGGCCCTAGAGCCCAGGGCCGGAAAATGCCAAAAAAAAACAAGACAAGACAAAAAACGGACAGGAAAAGGAAAAGAGGGGACAAGGGGAAAGGCGACCAACACATACATGATCCAGCCATAATTCTTGCTCCGAGCTCCAGGCCTTTTGACAGATAGCAAGTTGCTTCTGAGCCATCAAGAGTCTCCTCTCCTGCTCCTTTGACCAGCCTGACCGACTCGGAACGATGCTCGCCCAATGCACCACACGCGCTAGCCGAGTCCCGGTCGACGAGCCGCCACTCGATGAGACAGGCAAATGAGTCGTCCATTCGACCTCGGAGTCTTCTGCCAATGATTCGCTTGAGGAATTGTCCGACGTGAGGACAGGACAACGGGGAAGTTGGGAGGGATCGGGGCCCGGCTTCACCGCTACATGCATGCCGTGCGCATCGTCACATTGCAGAGAGAATGGGGCGGCGAGTTTGGTCCTCTTCATGCCAAGATGAAGAATGTCATCGTCAAGGCTTGGGAGAAAACGCTCAACGGTCGTATGGAGGGTAATGTCTTTTGCCTTGCCCTTGTCAGGGGATGGTCTTCGCTTCCAAGACAGGCCCAGAGGAAAGGCACGTTGGACTACTGCGAGAACCGGCATCAGCAAGTTGATTGAACATGGAAATCCCCCGTCTAGGAGTATAGGAGAGAAAGATGAGAAAGGACAAGAAAGAAAAAAAAAGAGGTTCAAATTGGAAGTTATTAGTTTTCTTGATTGAGGTTTCAAGTGCTTTTTCACCTCTTATATAAGAAGCGCTCGACTCCAACCTTTCTTAAACTTTGAGCACGATATCCAGGGAAATCGCCTCCCGGCATTGTTTCCGGCAACCGACGTGAATCAGGTCCTTCTCTTTCCCAGGATCAATCATCGTGCAGCGGCGATTCAGAATGAGTGCAGGTGGACCGTTTTAATGACCAAGTACGACTTGGTCATCCCACCGGGCGTGCAGAAAGCACTCGGCGTTTCTGATTGGAACAACACTCCAGCAAAAGCTGCAGGCTTGGTCCAGACTGGAACCAGCGCGCACCTGTTCTCACTGCCCACTGGGCCCAGTGTATGTGGATCGTTGCAGGGCGAGAAGATTGGCCTTGATGCCCAAAGTTACTTCCATCTATTCCAGCCCTTGGCCAAAGGCTGTCGAGTTCGGAGGGGAACATTTCACGGGGCGGGCAAGCGCGATATCCGAGTAGACAGCGGGAGGACAAGATAGGTTTTGGTCTCCCATTTACATCCCTCACCATAGGTTTGTTCAAGAGATATTATTTCACTGAAATGAACAAGAATTCAGAGCAGACGGAGTGCACTGCTCAATTGTTTTCGACAGACCATTCCGTACTCTGAGGACATCTGGATACAAAAAAAAAGTCTCTTAAACAAGGCGGAAAATTCTCAAGAGCCAGAGAAAATATGCAATAAACCGTGTGGGAATCATGAGCAGCGCAAGAGAAGAGAACAGGACAAAAGAAAGAAAAAGAAACTAGCAATAAGTGCATGACAAGGGAAAAGGTTGAAGAAAGTAATCGCACCCAATAGACCGGTGTTCGAGCCGACATTGCCGTGGACTCTGGCAAATGTTCAGAATAGCAAACCGAGGGCTATACAGGTATAATACTCAGAACCCAGGAGTTCAGCGCCACAGATCCACAGATCCTGCTCGGGTCGTCTTGGATTTTTGATTCTCTCGAATCTGCTCGCCAATGATGATACTGATCAGTCTTCGATGCAGTTCGGCCTCGGTCCACTCAACACGCCCACTTCCCCCATAGTCAGCATCCGCACGGGACAGATCATGTACAAAGCGGTCTATAATCGCAAACTGGAGTTCGGTGATGGGAACTCCATGGAGGCCATCTGAGGTCCAGATCCAATCTCCGATGATCTCGACGCGCCCTGCAGCCTCGTGATACGGGAAGCGTTCCGGTGCGCGCTTCGCCAATTGGTAAAGACGTCGGAGGGCTTCATAGTGTTCATCGGAGAAGTATCCGAACGTGGGGAGGGGTCTAGATCGTCTCTTCTGTCGACTTTCAGCATGCAGAGCTTCATCTGAATGGCCTTTTCCGTAGTCGCCCTTGACATGCACACTTTCTGGAGCAACACGTGGTTCGCTGCCTTGAGAAGTTCCACGGGCATCATGCGTGGGGGCACGTGGCCCACTGGATTTCGCGGGATGTGTAGGATCGCCGAGACTCTTCGGCGGTGGACTGGCCGAATCTTCCAGGAATCGTGACGGCGATTGGCTTGAACGGTCTGAAAGAGGCAGCTGATCAGCCGGCTTGCCAAGGGTTTGGGCAGATTCGGCATTGGCCGTCCCAATTCGGTCATCTCTCTGGTCAAATTCTGAGTCAGGATCGTCTTCAGATGCTGCGATTGAACTGGAGCTATCATCCCCATCCTGATCTGGTGCTTTAAGCCACCTGGGAGTAAGACTTGTAATTCGCTGAAACCACGTTGATTCCTCTGCACTTTGGTTAGGATGACGCACAGGCCTTGGTGTCGCAGCTGCAGCAGGTCCATCGCGGGCAGTCTCCTCGCCATCAGGTTCGAAGTCCGCATCAAAGCCTTCCGTGTGCTCGCGACTCTGGTCCTGTCGCGGAACATTGGGCTTGAAAGCAGGGGAGTAGCTGAGCTCAGCGTCTGACCCAATTTGGGGGCTGGACTGAGGCATAGGCTGTAGGCGAACTCGTTGGCCAGTCTTGCGCGCAGAAGACGCAGATTTCATTGCCGATTGAAGAGGAGCTGCTAATCGGCGATTCAGCATCTCTCTTGGCGTGCTTGTGCCATTGTAGTATCGAGCTCGATTCGGAGTCTCTTCATCCGCGAGAAGAGCGGAGAGGTCGACATTTTGATCGCGCAGTTTTCGAATATGAGTAGGCACAGGATGCGTTCCATCGCGATGCTCAATATTCACGTATACAGGCGACGAACTTGAGCGATCTTCGTGAGCTGATTGACGCTGGTCAGCTGCCTGCCAGAGAGCAGGAGACCTTTGAACAGTGTCTGCCTGGGCCTGCTTATCGGAGTGATGAGAAATATTACTTTGATCTCGGGCTTCCTGCTGCCAGATGTCTCCAGCATCGTCGTCCTCATCGTCAAAGTCAGCTTCCCCAATGACAGGTTGTTGCTCTTGTGTTGTATGTGAAATTGGCGCTTTTGAAAGCTTCGAATGGGAAATCTCCGGGCGCCATATATCGTCGTCATCGCCGCTCTCATCTTCGTATGCAGCGCCCTCAATCGATGGATTTACACCATGATTGATAGGCTGTACCGGACTCGAAGCTGGAACTTCACCCAAGCCTTCAGCGTGCTCATTATAGGGCTCCTCGTTGAAGGACTGCTCGCTCAAGGGCGTTCCAGATCGTTGTTCCACACCATTGAATTGCCCCAAAGGTTGCTCTTGTGCCATCGCCTCATCACTCTCGATGCTGATGAGCCTCTCCGAGTTCATCGCATCTCGAGCCTGGCGCCTGACCTGCTCCCGCTCTCGCTGCCATTCACGCTCTCGTGAGGCTCTTGCCACAGCAGTCTGGCCTTGCGGAGAAACGAATTGCTGAGAAACACTAGGCATGATCATGGGTTCATTGTCGCTTTGAATCTCTTCTTCTTGCACGTCCTCTTCCGCTGATACATCGTCCCATTCCAAAGAGTCTTGCCTTTGCCCCATTTGACCTGCCTGGTAGGGGTACTGTTGCTCATCTTTCCCTTGTAGAGACATGTCATCCTCACTCGTGTCAACAGCCTCCGGCTGGTTCTCGGCTGTTGATCCTAGACGCATAGCAAGCTCTTGCGCAAAGCCAAGACCAGCTCGCAACTCCCGCTGCATGTGGGCATCGAAGCTGCTGAACACATTCTCGAGGCGTCGCTTTCGACTCGCATTCTGTCTTTCGGGGAAGCCGGCTTCTCCGGGTTCAAAGACACCCCGAAGAGCAATACCCACACGAACAATCCTGGGAAGACTGATATGAGGTTTACTCCAAGCCTCACCAAGCGCTTTCTTTGTCGCCCTCATCTCTGGAAGGACTGGATACGCCACTTCGGATGATTGCTGCCGTCTTGTCGCTGATTCCACTTCTAGTAAATCGTTCTTGGGACTGATCTGCCTGGAAGTAAAGGCCTTGCTCAGTGGACTCGGTCTTTTTGTAGTATGCCCATCGCCTCGTAAGCTTTCGATCCGCCCGGGAAGTTTTCGCTTCAACCGGTCTCCAATACGACCCGAATCCTGCGCGCCGCCAAAGTCAGAATTGGGCTTCGCACTTGAGCCTATGCCATATTGCTTGGCCGAAGGCAAAGTGTCAAGAGAAACCATGGTGAATCCTTCACTTTCCATTATAGAATCAAACTCTTCATGTTCGTCCGTCGGGTCCATTGAGGGCTGCTCTTGACGTTCATGCACGGCATCAGTCGGCGGCGGGCTATCACGAGCATCTGTGGCTTGCTCTCGGGTTTGAGTGTCTTCGTCGGCCAGCGACGAGGTTGGAGTTGGGGTCGGATATGTGCGGGGAGAGATGGTGCCACCTGCGAGATGGGAAGATAGCGAGGCTGAGCCCAGTCTTTCCCGGGTTGGAGTTGGAATCTTTGACGGTGTGGAGTGAATGTCCTCGTCGTCGCCCAGAAAATGATGTTCAGTTGCGCTAATGATTGGAGTATCGTATGAGAGCCTGCCGTATTCACGAGGCCTGGCATCCTGCTGTGCATGTGTATTTGTCGTCGTGGAAATATCTACATATTCAGTTGACAACTCGTTCGTCGTGAGAGGAGCGCTCTCGTAGTCTCCATCCGCGGACAAGTTCATGGGGCTCCATGTTCGGTTGGGGTTGGCGCTGACATCAGTTGTAATATCCATCGGGCTGTAGTTTCGCGGCGTGGGCTCCAACACTGGAGATGTTTCGGCTTCTTGCTGGTTAGAAAGGATTGTAGTTGATTGAAATTGGGGTCTGGGTATGTTCTTGCGCGGCCGCCCAGATCTCCTTTTCGGCGTCGCGCCAAGCAGACCCGGCGTATTTCCGGGACTTCTGGGCCACGGCGAGCCATTCTGTGGTTGTGATTCCGAGTCGCGCATGCGAATTCGTCGCGTCGCTGGAGTCCCCGGTCTCATCGGACTGCCTTCATCCTTCAACGGAACCATTGTCGTGACGGTTGTTGGTCTCGGTCGCTTTCGCGACGCGCTTGAGTGCCCGGTATCATCTCCATCCTGTGTCGCTTCCAAAGTCACTCTGATACGCCATGGACTGACATTCCCTTCTTGTCCCAAAAGCTTTTCCGGCGAAAGCGACTTTTGATATCCGTCAAGTTTCATTGCAGGCGATCCGGGCAGGAGGACATCGTCGAACCGGATGGAGTGCGCGCTTCTCGTGGGGCTCAAGGTCATGCGTCGCCGCTTTGCCGGGGTCCTCTGGCGTTTCACGACCGCTGGAGATAGCCAGCTCTGGCGACCCGTGAAGGGTTTGATCGGTGACGAGATCAGATACTCGGCATCGCCGGGGGGGCCTAGAATATCGGGGGAGGAGCTTTGGCTGCGCGACGTAATGGACATCGCGGATTCCGTCGAGGGGGATGCGAGACTCGCGCTCCGCAACAAAGCTGAACGGGCGGTGGCCCTGTGGAATGCTGTCGAGGGTCAAATCTCGACGGGGGTCCGGATTATGTACACATGCACCCAAAACACCGCGGGGCAATGGCGTAAACAAGTCTCCCAAAGCGGCACGAGTCGGTGCCCACCGTTGAAGCCAGTCTGAGTGGAGATGCAAAATTATGTAATCGTCGCTGGTCACGGGTCAGGTGGAAACCTTCAGCTGTAGCTCCCGGTAGTGGATCCATTGGGGCTGAAGCTTCTGTTGACAACTGACTAAACAGAGTGCAACCGATCATCGCTTTTACTTATATTACGGGGCCCTAGAACTTGTACGATGATGGGGACATCCATCAACCCACTGTGTCAGCACTAACAGTCTTCTTGGACTTCTTGCTTGTGCTGAGAGTTCATAATCATGGACGCTGAAGTTGTAGATTTCACAACTCTTCCTCTTGAACTTGCACTTCACGAACTCGATTCAATTCGGTTCCGCAAAGATTGGCGACAGCATGCACACAATCACAGAGCATCTGGACATCTTCTTTCGAGATTCCGATTCGCCGACTACCTCTAATATGCCAGTATGTCATTCGCGGAAGATTTTGACCCATCACGGCGGACAAGGCGATTAACTCCGTATCCACATCATCCAATATTTGACGGTCGGACAGGTACAGCCCGTAGGCGATGTCGCTCAGAGCATCTGCGAAGTCGCGGTGCTTCCTGAACATCTGCAAAAGAGCCGGTGTATTCTGAGCATATACCTTTTGAAGCCAGTCGATTCCCCGAGCGTGGTTCTCAGGACCAGACTGCCAATGCTCCCGACTGACTGGTAAATTCACGTTTTCCTCGGGCTCCAGGTTGGAGATTGAGATGATCGCCTCCGCTGGCTTTGGAATACCTAGTAGAGCGATCGTCTTGAGAATGCCCTCATGAAAGCGAAGCGTAAGGGCTTTCCGCTCCTCTTCCGTCCTGTACTTTGTTTGGCTTAGTAGATACAAGTACAATTGACCAGTCATTTGAGGCTCTGAGCTTGGCACAATGGCTCCAAGTGTTGTGAGGTACCACTTTTCAGGAGCGAGATGAGACTGTCGAAACTTTTCTTCAATCTCTCGAAAGAGCTTATCCCATCTTGGATCGACAGAGGCACGGTCGACGGAGATGGTTTCATTTTCAAGCATGTTTACAAGACAAGATTGGATCTCATATAAGCGGCACAGGATGTAGATTTGAAAACTTATTACTTGGTCAAAATTGGGTCTGGTTGAAATCCTCATCCTTTGAACGACAAATTTTCGACCGGCGGAGTGACGTACAGTTGGACTCATCACGGTGGCGATGCTCGGAGCCGCTCTCCATGATTGATGAGATCAGGCATTTGCCAGGAAACATAAGAGATTTCTGTCACCACGAGCTCCATTTATCTTCAAGCAACCTTGGGTTTTCGGTTTGATGCCTCACTCGAAATGGTTGGTTCGGGTTTGGTAAGTCTATCACAAAGAGTCTCTTAGGCAATTAGCGTGACGAGAAGAAATGAGAGAAAAGGCACTTTTAGGTAGGTGATCGTGCTTGGCTTTCTAACATTATTATCTGCCTACTAATTTTCAAGTCAAGATTTGTTGATCGTAATCAATACGACTTCATTTGTAATTGTCTGAGGCCAACGATAATCTGAAAGGACCGTGTGCTTGAAGGCTCTCCTAGAGGCCAAACTTCATAATTGATGCGTGTTAACATGGCTCATTGGTTGGAATGCCGTCAAAGACTGGGTAGGTCAACTGGCGCCGGGTCTTCGTCGTGATTGTTGTGCTTTCCAAGCGATACGTAAAAAGAGCCCCTGTCGTGGGACTTTGCAGGAGGCATAATTCAGGTTTGGCGACGAATGAGTAAGGTCAAGCCATTAGCGGCACCACTTCTGCCAGAGACACCCTTGTCGGACGGCGTAACAGTGAGGACATCCGGTATTTCTGTGACAGTGGCGGATACTGCCACAGAATTGGAAACATCGAGAACGACGGGTGTCTAGCGCAGACGCCTCTCGCTCCAACACAGTGTTAGTACGAGGGCAGGTTTTCGCTTTTCTTTCGGCCTCCGATTCGTGGACCGATTCTTCGGGGGCTGATGCTGACTGGAGGACCTCTTGCGCACGCTGAGCCTCCTGTGCAAAGTATTGATGGGCAACATCACTTGGAGCAAAGTGCTCAGAGAGAGTCAACTCATTCGATGGATGGACATAAACGTCGATCTTCACTTGACTGTTTTCAAGGTACATGTCAAGGAACTGGGAGTCATGTAGATTTGACATGAAGGCATCGTAGCGGTCAAGATCGTCCCCGTGGATGGCCGATCGAGGAGAAAGGGCTTTAGCACACGCGCCGAAGACCATTGCGAGAAATACTGCACGGAGGAGGAGTTGTGGCCACATTTTTGAACGGGAGAAGTTGGAGGGGACGATTATGTGTGTGACAACAGACAAGTCTCACGTGCTCGTGATTACTTCCGATCTTGAGGAAGGAGCGTCTCTGGTTGTCTGCCTGTTGGTAATTTCCGCACTGTGAGCCTGTTTGGTCCACGAACTTTTGGGTGGGTTTGGAGGAGATTTATACCTTTTCTGCTGAGCTGACTATGCATCATAGCGAAGATAGTCACCTCCTACACATGAGTCGGGTTTAAGGTCGTCGGCTCTGGAATGGTAGTCCGGTTTGGCGTTCCACCGCTAGATCATGCAACGTTGAGATGTTGTGGACCGGGGCACTTTCATGCAGGATTCGCCCCTCTGAGAGTCATTGGTGCTGGCCAGAGCCCTTCGATTGACATTTCCTCTCGAGCGTCTCACGAGAGACTGGGGGCTATTGTTGCAAGGGTCATTCCCTTACCTAGGTCTGACTGCATCTAGGTGATCAGACAAACACAAGCATGATCAAGTTTCGCATACTTGCAGGTGGTCACGGAAAAATTCCCGATCTGCTTGGATCAGGAAATCCAGGAAATCTGTTGTGTGTCAAGCCTGTACCCTTCGTGGGATCCTGACCGCCGTAAATGGGGGGCCATTCCATCGAAGTAGGTGTTTGCGAATAGAGACCCAAGTAAAGATATGGACAGAATGCAGGCCTTTGATTCAGCTTTGCTGCTATAATTTCCTGGCCGCTGACATGACCAGGCAGATGCATGACTACTGCCCATGAGATGACTCATGACAAGTCTCTCGAATTTAGAGTGATCAACAAGGACTAGAATAGATGTTACTCTGTGGAAAGGTGGATTGGACCTCCATGCAGTCATGGTGGGTCTATTACATGTAGTAGATGCTTAAGAGCGACGCCGTAATTTTATGCAGTGTTCTTCGCAAGTTGATCGTATGATCAGTGCGTCTCTGCGTTGTGCGCCATGTTCAAAAAGATCCGAGAATGATGGCCGTCATTCTAGATGTTTCCCTGAAACATTATTTTCTTTTTTTCGATGTCTCATTTCCTCCCCGGACCTGACAGGCAGGACAACCAAGACCCCTGTAAGGCCGGACAAAAGTTTCCGAGCCTGGGTTGAGCTCCAGATGTACTGAAAGTCTGAGCGCGGAGGAAGTCGAGAATTGCACTCATGGGTGTCACACTTGATGCAGATGCGGTCAGTTGGTCAGGCATTGCAAGATCTTGGGGCAAATGCGGAAAGGCTCAGCTGTAGGATTGGGCGCCGAATCAAGACTGCATTAAAATTTAACAAGGTAGATCTTGCTATGAATATCTGCATCAGAGGGTTGACATGTGCTGATCTGATGACTTTTTGCAGCTCCTTGCTCTGGTTCCGTGACGAGTCGCGGGAGCGCCATTGTCACATCTTGCTTTGATCACTCAGATGGACTGGTCTTTGCTTCTGCATCATATCTGTCGGCCCTCGATGATTAACGGTCCGCCCCGCAAGGTGGATTTTCCCCTCAAAGCTAGTGCCGTCCCTACCATCACTGAAAGTCTCACATTGCACTAGGGCCAGAAAGCCGAATGAACTTACAGACCTGCCAAAATCAGGGTTCAGAAGTTTGGAAATCGGTTATAAAGTTCGTAATTGCGGATCGTCTCATGAGATTTGCCTCGCTGACGATGAAGAAGATCAGAGACTTGGTGAAAATACACAGTCCCCCAAATCGGGACATGTACAACACGGCATATCCAGAGACAGAATCTTTGATTGCCCAAGTGAAATATGTGGAACACATCCCGAAGTCTCCTACATGTACGGACGCGCTGGTGTCGAGCGCTGTTCAGCTCGCGCTCTTGGCAACGGAAGAACGATCAACCTTGTTCTAGGTTAGCTAGTCCGGAGATGGGTTCCTGCAGCCTGGTATGCACCGTGTCGCTCTTGACCCGCAGGGAGACGCCGATCTTAATGCCATGCGCTGGCGATCCATCAACAAGCCTGATAAGATCATCTATCTTCTCTCGATATGGTCCCAGTTCGTGCCCTATAAGGCGAGCGCGCTCTATCTCACAAACAGCAATTCAGCAATCATCTAGATTAGTCTCCGATGGGGTCTGTGGTATATACAAGACACCTTGTCTGCCTCGATACGGCTGGTTATTCTTCCATTTCAGTCACCGCGCCAGGGTCTCGCACTAGAGCCCCGAATGCTCTGCCTTCGGCTGGACATCTTACCGAATAAATGGAAGAGTGATGAGCCGAGGGTACCATCATCGAAAGATGTTAGCTTCATACGGTCCATTAGCGCTGACGATATCATTCAGCCTCTTCTTGCTCGGCTACAATTTTCGCTGAAAGCTGTCCATAGCTTCGAGGAATTCAACCGACATCCAGAGGCGCCAAACCTAGGTGGGATACGACACGGAGTGTCATATTGCGATTCAAGGGCGCGGCTGATATGCAAGCCTGTGCTTTCACCTTCGGGTGTCCGAAGAAGGGTCTCGACGCCGTTAGATGTCCGGGCCAATGCTCGAAATTGACACAACCGGGCACGGAAGCGATCAGACATAGCAACTAAGCAACGGTTGCCCCGGATTCTGTCTGAACCTTGTTCTCCGCATGCGGGTGGGCCTTTAACCGGGCCAGGCCCCAAAGGTACGGAAACACCGAGGGAATTGGTATTCCCCGATCTCATTGCTGGCAGGCCCAAATGAGGTATTGCGCATCCAGCGTTGCAAGACCGCTGAAAGCCAAAGAAATCAGATCTCTGGGGTACATCAAAGAGCCAAGCGACATTGGGCAGGATGAATGAGGCTCGATCAGAGGCATCTGAACGGGGACAATCCATTTGACTCGACCTCATCTGGTCTTTGACATCAACCCTAGACCAAGGTAATGCAAGTCGATCCTTTCCTAATGGTGGCTGGTAGAACAAGGCCAGCTCCCAAATCCCCGCCGGAGTTTTACCGCTCATGCTCGACCCCCCCACGGTTGGACTCGGAACAAGTTCAGGGACCATTTTAACCGTCTGATCCAAATACGCCTCATGGAGCTTATTGACGATCCAACAGGACCGACTTCAGCCATGCGAGAGAAGCCACTCTCCGCATTTGTTCAATTGTGTCCAACAGGATCTCTCGAATTCACCAGACCTTACGACGAGGGCTTGAAGGCCATTCCGAAAAAGGACTAGTGCGCTGCATATCTCCGCTTTCCGTACCGCCTCGCCGGCTCACGTTGCTGTGGTTTGCTTTCTTCTCTCCGGGATCGAGAACCGCACTGGCAGCTGTCCCCATTGAGGGTTTGAGACATCCTCCGTGCCGGACTCAGCTGGAGGAAGCAGCCGTCTCGTATCTACTAATCTATTACACCTCAGTCATATCTCCGTCTAGCAATTGCCTATCGTAGGTCTCTCCGTCCGAGAGACGTCGCGTGGTCCTTTCTGTCCTCGCTTGCGACCTGGGGGCTGCTTTCCGTCACCGCTGTCGGTTAATTCAGAAGCGTACTATGCGCTAGTCTCAACCGACCCGTCCATGCGCATACCCCGGTTTCTTGAAGCTTGCAAGCAATCCCCGCTCCTCCCCCCAGCTCCCCCTAGCGTCCAGCCATGCGGAGAGAGACACAGAGGTAGGCGACACATGACGATGATTACTCGAACCGGAAAGCAGCTCTCAACACCCATAAAATGCGCAGCCCACCCCTCGGCTGCATCCGCTCATTCCTGTGTCCCACGCGAATCACTCCCCGGATCCTCTTCCTTTATTGCTCTTTGTTCCTGACAATCCCTCTTTTCCTGGCAATCAAGATGCATTTCAAGTCATACTTGACGGCGGCCCTCTACGGCCTGCCTGCTCTCACCCATGCGGCACCCTCTCCCGCCCCTGTCTCCTCCTCCGCTGCTAGCACAACCGATGAGCACTTCAAGAAGTACACCATCAAGTCGGAGAACATCACGGCCACGCTGATCCCGTACGGCGCGGTTCTGACCTCCCTGCTGGTCCCCGATCGTCACGGAAAGACTCAGGATGTCCTCGTCGGCTACGACGACCCGAAGGACTACCTTCACGACAGCCAGACCAATCGCACCTTCTTCGGTGCGGTTGTCGGTCGCTATGCGAACCGCATCAAGAACGGCACTTTCACGATTGACGGAGAAAAGTACCAGATTCCGGAGAACGAGAATGGCGGTCACGACACTCTTCACGGCGGTTTCATCGGTTACGATAGGCGCAATTGGACCGTGACGGCGCATACCGAGTCGTCCATCACCTTTACTCTGTACGATCAGGGCTTTGAGAACTTCCCTGGCGATGTCATCTCGCATGCGACATACACCGTCTCCACTCACAAGTCTCTTGAGAACCCCATGGGTCTGCCCCAGCTGACGACTAAGCTCGTATCATTGGCACTCACCAAGAAGACCCCCATCATGCTTGCCAACCACCTCTACTGGAACTTGAATGCGTTCAAGGAGCCTACCGTCCTGAATGACACCACCCTGCAACTCCCTCTGTCAACTCGCTTCATTGAGGGTGACGGAATTCTCATCCCCACTGGAGAGATCGGTGAGGTGTCCACTGCTTACGATGGCGCGCTGGACTTTACCCAGCCCAAGCTCGTCGGCAAGGACATTGACAAGACCACTGGTCTGTGTGGTACCGACTGCACTGGTTACGACACCTGCTGGATCGTGGACCGCCCCGCGGCCTACGCGGCTCAGGACTCTGTGGTCCCCACCGTTCGCGTGGCTTCCGAGCGCACCGGTATCTCTTTGGAGATCGCCACCAACCAGGCTGCCATGCAGGTCTACTCCTGCAACGGTCAGAATGGATCAATCAAGACCAAGCAGACCCAGGCCAAGCGCAACAAGGACCAAGACGGACACGAGGTGCCACCAGCGTCAACAAGTACGGCTGTCTTGTGTTCGAGACCGAGGACTGGATTGACGGTATCAACCAGCCTCAGTGGGGTCGTCGCGGTTACCAGATTGCTGGTCCCGAGGATGGCCCGGTCGTCAACTTTGCCACTTACCAGTTTGGTACCTTTTAAAGCGGGTGACTTGGTCAACTGGAAGGCTGGAGCGGAGATGCTCCCCGGAGCCTTTTGCCATACATCCCAGGCAGCCGTGGCTTCGTCGTGAATTTATCCTCCCCCTTGCTCGCCGAATAGGCTGCCTATAGGCGGCGTAATGAGGTCTGCTCAATGTACTGTACATAATTAGTCTCAGCAGCCGGGTCAATGATCATAATGTTAAATTCGAAAATTATTTCTGCAAATGAACCCTTTTCGCCGAATTCCAAAAATCCAAGACTTATCTCTGGGCAGCACCGAGACTATTACTACCTACCAATGACTTCCTCGCGATCCAAAAAAAAAATCAACACGCCCACTTCAAGGAGTCACGGCGCGTGCCAACACTACGCAGGATCTGAATATTGACCAAGCCGCAACCACACAGGCAGGAAGCGCAAAAATCTGAGAACCACATGAGCCTTACCATACTATTCCCGTCAACCGCTGCGAAGTCTACAATGTGCCCGTGCAACCATGCAAAGCTTTGACCAGCTCATTCAACGGAAGGCCCCGTATAGATATTACTACTGACTTTTCAAAAGAAAAACGACCGAGTCTGTCATAAGTGAACATGCCTACCAGCGCAGGTCACAGTTTAGCCAGGATATCGCGTCCCGTCTCACCGGTTCCCATCACAATTTCTTCCTCCCAGCAGTTTGGATTAAAAGTGATGTTATTGAGCGGATTCAGACGATGAGCTCGATGGAAAAGATCTTCGTAGACTCGTCCGTCCCATCGTCCAAGAGCACTAAGGTATCAGACCTCCCAATCAGTCATGAGATTCGACCGGATATTTTGGTCATGGAACAGAAACAGAGAGAAAGGAAAAGGAAAGAATAGGGTATGAGATTGAGTTACCTATCCAGTAGATAATCTGGTATTTTCCAAGAATCAACGAGATTCACAGCATGCGGACGGATTCGTCCCATGAGCTCTTCTATCCGAGATGGGATAGCATTGAGATCAGACTGGGAAATGGCTCCGCAGCGGAAAACTATGTCGAGATGAACAGTAGAAAAGGAGTCAGAAGAAAAGAATGACATTTCTCCTTTTCCAGATTTGGCGGTAGTTGGGCTCGGTTCAATTTTGATACTCACACTCATAAGCCTCGTTCTCCATCGTCGTGAGAGCGAATAGTCGGTAAAGATCCCACAATTTCGATTTTGCCGAGTCTTCGAGGCTCGTCTCGGCAGATAGAGCGTCGAAGAATGTAGTGACGAGGATCAATTGGGATTGAGCTTGGGACAAGATGTTTTAGTCGCTTGTACAGGTTTAACTAGGGCTGGAAGTTGCCGTGTGCCATCTCACCTTTGCTTAATTTGTGAAGCTGAATAAGCAGTTTGTTCCATTTTTGTTTTTTGATTATGCGTAGTTCGTACGCTTCAAATACCTGTGCTAATAGTTAGCCTATTTCTGAAATTATTCCCGTGAAGATTGCTTGTATTCCAGAATTGAGTCTGGTCCTCCTACCAAAATCGTGGCTCGGTCTTCAAAGCCCTTTACGATATCGTGGTCGTTGCGTAAATTAAGGCTGTGTGACGTGGATGACCTGGTCTGTCTTCTCTTGCTGATAAATGCCTTGAAACGAGCGTCCACTTCATCCTCTCCGGTTGTGTCGATTGATTCGACCGCCGCAGCCATCTTCTTGATCAAATAGGCGGCGAGCTGTTGCGTGATCATCCAATTGTCCCCTTCGACGGTGGGCTTGGAGAGATAGTCATTGTTCAACTGAATCAGACCACTTCCTCCACCGAACCCATGGCCACCCATTGCCCGTCTGCAGGTTTCGATACCGTCCGCGGCAAGCATCGTGCACAGGCTTTTCAACCCTGAAGACATGCTATGCATATAGCTCAGAGACTTGTATTGACCACTCTCGATATCTTTTCTCGCGGCGTGGTAGACATTTTGCATGGCCAGACCAGTATAGTGCAATGCAAACGTCGTCGCCAATAAGGGGAGAATCCGGATTTGTACCGTCGGGTAGTCAAGAACCGACATTTCCTGTTCGGTGCCACTACCGTCTCGATCGCGGAATTGTCTTCGAATGACAGTATATCGAACCGCAACTGTGACTGCGCGGGCAAGCACCAGCCTCGCGTGCCGAACAATCTTGGCACGGGCGTACGTGAGAGAGCCATACACCGCTGCCGGTTGCTCTGGTTTGGTGTATTCTCCAGAGTCAGGATCAACGCTAGAATAGCGGGATAGCATGGCCGAATGAGGAATTCTGTTGATAAACACTTATTCAGTCACTACACAGTTTAAATTCGCATCGGTCGGATGCGGAGCCCAGCATCAAGTTAGGGGGTCCTCTTTCCGACACACTCTCGTAGTCTCACCTGAACTGATCAAACAACACGTAGGCGTTGTCCATGGTCGCGTATCCATACTTGGGCCCAATATCTCCAATGACTACGCCCGGCAGTGGTTTGTTCGATTTCAAGTCCCGGACTTGAACGACGAAAGGATGAGGCCCGTAAGAAATATATTCTTCGTTTCCACCTGCTTTTGGCAGCAGTAGTTGCGCAACCACAATCGCATGATTAGCCACGCGACCCAAGCTGCCATTCCACCATTTACTGGACGTGAGCGAAGGACTGTGAAGAATGAACTCCCTCGTGCTTGGATCCCAACGAGCCTGGCACTCAAGTCCACGCACATTACTACCATGACCCAGCTCCGTCTGCGCATAAGCACCGACGATTCTCCAGGATTCAATCAGTGGCAACCAGTAGTCACGTTGCTTTTCACTTGCCTGTTCGCGAACCGTCGTCACGAACATCTCCGTCTGGAGAAAGTACGGCGATACATCGTCCACCAGGTACTGGGCCATTTTGTAGTCGTCATCGCTCCACTGGTGCTTGTCAGCCATTCGCCGGAGAAGTTTTGCTCTTGCTAACGCGAGCTTGAAGCGTTCTACACGGGAGAGGTGTTGCTGTTTCTCTTTTGAGAGCAATGGCTCATTTTCCAGCAGGGGGAGAATACGTGCTTGTCGTTCAAGGAAGCCATCTGTCGAAAATAAGTGCTGACTCAATTGTTGTACGGGTACGTCGGACTGGTGGCGCTCAAAGGTAAGGGTCATCGGTCCGTCTGGCTGGCTGGGACGAAGAGCGTGAGTAAAATCTGGCATTACGATGGTATTGACAGCGCTGTGAAGATGATCCGCAGAAGGTCAAGATTTGCAGGAGCTGGACATGGTGTCTGAGCATATTCAGTCCGTGATCCAGATATGCTTCTCCCATCAGAGTCGCTCTCGCCGCTTTCGTGGCCCAACTACCCATGCCAACATGAGTGCCGAGTTGCCGTCGATCGTCTGGATGCGGGGGTCCATTTGGAGAAAGTGGAGGAGACAGCAATCGAGTTGGAGTTGCTCGTCTTCGGCAAAAGAGCAGAATGCGGGGTATTTCTCTCGCAGACGAGAATTGAGCATGCACGAGAGGGCCAAAATGGGAGAATCTGGCGCTGAAGTCAAGGTGAATTCGAGGATTATACAAACTCTCTCTCTCTCTCTCTCCGAGACTCTCGTTTGAGTCTAGAGTCTGGATTTCACATCTTGCCAAGCTCAACGTCGCTCAATCTTGCTGCTTGCTAGACCATCGGACAATGGGAGATCGAACCGACTATGTCCCTACGCATACGGGACGACAGGTGCTTCCCAATCTACCCTTCTTTCATAAATTACTGCGCTATGCACAGCGAAAGCCTGCACGCATAGCCATTCGAGATGTCAATGCAGGCTTGGAGAAATCATACCAGGATTTGATGTCGGATGCACTTGTGCTGCGAGAGGAGCTGAAAAGGAATCTCAAGCCAGAGACCTTGCAACAGTTATCCGAAGATAAAGAGATCTATATTGGACTACTAGCTCCGGGGGGGTATGAGTACACCGTTGGATTTATTGCGATTCTTGCTCTGGGGGCGGCGGTTGTTCCGCTAGGTGAGTGCTTCTATGCTGACACCATGGCCGCGCATTGGTGTATATGGATAAGCTTGGTGATATTGATCCTATAATAGCCTCTGCAATTCCGGTGGAAGAAGCATCATACTTCCTCCACAAGGCTCAGTGCGTGGCTCTGTTGGTTGGGGAAATAAATGCATCCCTTGGCCAATCCACCATCCGATCACTAGGGGAGACACGAAACTTCCACATTCCCTGTCTCGCGCCAATTGCCTCTTGCTTTGCCTCACACGCCACTCCAGCCGACGAGATTGTCGTCTCCTCAAACCGAATGCTTGATATGAATGGTGCAAGTGCCGTGATCTTCACATCAGGAACCACGGGTCCCCCCAAGGGTGCCGTCCAGCGACGTACCTGGTTAACCGGTAATGCAGAGGCAGATGCGGACTTTTACCACATCACTGAGCAGGATGTCGTTCTGCATGTTCTACCCGTTCACCACGTCTCTGGAGTAGGATTGACGTTCCTTCCCTTCATCATTGCCGGCGCCTGCATCGAATTTCGAAGCGGCAGCTTCGATACCGTATGGACGTGGGAGCGTTGGCGTCGTGGAGGCTTGTCCTTTTTTTCAGCTGTACCAACCATTTACATGCGAATGATGCGATACTACGAAGAAGTGATCTCTCAGAAATCATCAAGGGAATGTGATGAGTTCATTTCTGGTGCGCGCAACATCCGCACCATGCTCTGCGGCTCATCCGCACTTCCCGGTCCTGTTCAAGACTTCTGGGAGACTCTTCGACAATCTCCCATTCTCACGCGATATGGAGCGACGGAGTTTGGTGCAGTCATCAAGACAGACTTGGATCCGTCGCATACTCCGCGCAACAGTGTGGGTCGAGTCGTCGAGTCGGTTTCTCTCCGACTCGAGGCGGACGGTCATTTACTTGTGAAATGTCCCTATATGTTCTCAAAGTCAGTCTTACCGTGCCCGCTCACCACTTCAATCTGATTGCTGACCAATTGTTCGTTTTTGCTCTTCTTCTACAAGTAGATATCTTCACGATGAAAAGGCCACCATCGAAGCTCACACGAAAGATGGTTACTTTAGGTCCGGGGATATTGCCCGCCGAGAAGGCCCTTATTATTTCATCCTCGGCCGCGCCTCGGTCGACATCATCAAGTCGGGGGGCTACAAGATCTCCGCACTGGATGTGGAGCGAGAGATCCTCGGACTTGACTATGTCGCAGAGGTGATGGTGGTCGGCGTAGAAGACGAAGAATTCGGACAAAGAGTCGCGGCTACAATCAGTCTGAAGAAGGGTTCGCACGGTATTGGGAGATCCCTTACGCTGGAGAGATTGAGACAGGATCTCCGGGACAAGCTGACTAGTTACAGAATGCCCACCATCCTGCGGGTTGTCGAGGACGAGTTACCCAAGTCAGGTACTGCAAAGGTGCAAAAGAAAGTTCTTGGCCCTATCTACTTTCCACCACATTATCGCAACCTGCCTGACGTGCAAGTGTGGGAGAGTGGCGGCTGGAAGGCGAAAATCTAAGACACAGGCGAGATTTTATGCGCAGATTATGGTGAGCGAGTTCTTGTGACGAATTAGATCCTTGAATCAATCTTTTCAGACACTGTATTCTCGACTCATAAATAGAGACAACATCCACCTGTCGATGAAAAAATCTATCATGACCCTCTGACCTGGTCACACCGTCCTACCGGGCTATATCTTAGCCTTGGCGGGAGCACTCGTCATTCGACCATGAACGTAACTAATCCGCTGGAATTTCTCGATTGCATCTCCCCAAAGCTCATGTCGCAGCAGGGCATATACACTGCACATTTCATCCCATCCATTAGTAAAAAAAGATAAAAGATTAGGCCATTTGCTTCGAGGAGTCGAACTTCCAAGGGTAAACACATACCCCATCTTTGCCTTGGGAGCCACCTTATTACCAAGCTCCAACGCAACATCGAGCATCTTCTCCGGCTCAGCAATCGCATCCACAATCCCATCTTCCAGCGCTTCTGAGCCAGTCCATCGATGAGCCTCGAGAAGCATCTTGCGCGCAACCTGTGGTCGCAGCTTCAATCTCGGCAGAGAACCAATTCCATCAAAGTGCAGCCCCAGGTTCACCGGTGGCATGGAGATGAAACCACGGCGGGCATTCATCACGCGATAGTCGTGTGCCAGCGCAAGAGGACAAGCACCTCCAAATGTATGGCCGGTCAGGAGAGCGATGGTTGGAAATGGGAAATCGAGAATGGTGTGGATTAGCTGCGGTTATACATGCATACTGAAGTCAGCACTTTTTTTTTAAAAAAAAAAAAAGAAACCTATTGATCACGTCTGCCAGGTGGCGGCAGCGAGCTTATGTCTGGTGATACTACGGACCGGGTAGAACCCATCCGTGTTGGCGAATGGATTGGTGTCTGATTCATCTAATTCAAGTCCCTTGGAGATGTTTGTTAGTTTTATCTCGAACCAAAATCTGCCAGGGGAGTTGCATATGAGTGAAGGACAAACAGTGCACCAGAATTTGGCATCGTGGCCTTGTGTTATCACGGCGCCCTCGGAATTGGGGCCGAGGAGCCTCTCTGCCGTACGATAGGCGCGGATCATCTCTTGACAGTACTGAGAGTTCAGTCGATTCTCTGGAGGCTTTTGCATGGTCAAAACGAAGACATTGTCGAATCTCTCGAGGGAGAGATTCTGGAAAGTTGGAACGTCGGTCATATTGATCTAGGTTGGGATGTCGTGAAGTGGAAAAGTGACTCAATGTAATCGAGTTTTTGACTTGACTTTCCTTCTTTTTCTCTCTGTCTTTGTTCAAGTATAGCTTTGATATAGATTGAAAAGACCTCTTTCGACTGGATCGACTGGTTGTAAATACCCCTGGTCATCTTCTAGCTATTCATGTCCAAGCTTTTCCCCGCACACGCTGGTCCCTCGGATCCCCACAATTTCAGCCGAAGCCTTTGCCACATGGAAGCGTCTTGCCGATTACCGGGGAAAGCTCCTCTGTTGTATGAGGGTTCATGGTGTTGCTGTCGTACTGGCCATCTGTGGAAACTATATGTGTCAAGGATCAGACACTATCAGACGTGCCCTGGCACACTGCGCGGTGCAGCTTGTCAAAGCTGCCTCACTATTCTTTTGCATACTTGGAGAAATTACGAATTCCTTGACAGTCCACAGTCAGCCTCGAATTAAGCTGACCGTGGCCGTCTCACAAGAGTCACTGGCGTAATTTCAATCTTGATCTTAAACTAGTAGGGCGAGCTGCTCTTGCAGAAGATGGCAAGTCTGTACAGAAGCGACTCATTCCACGTAAAATGGGGGTATCTTTTCAAGCACATATTCGCTGGTCTATCAAGTACAATCATCACGCCCAACCGGCCAGTGTCCAACTAGATCGATCTCCCGCCTTCAAGCCGGATCGACGATCAGGAACGACGGGTTCAGATTCGCGACTGGCGCCAGCGAGTCCGTGCTGCAGGAACTTTTCTCGCTCAATCTCGACCATCCCTCGCAATTTCAGGCTGGTCACCAGGCTGGCACCGGCCCAGGCCCCCAGAGACTCAATCTCTCTCACGATTCCGTGAACTGGTACATGTGTTTCTTTGTTCTGTCGGCGGAGCTTCTGCTCTACAAAGTCGATCTCGGGCTCCTCTTGCGATGGGTGCGGCTTTGGGGGATCCGAAGCATCTTCTTCGGGCGGATCAGCTGGCGGCATCTGTGGCTGTGGACTCGTTCGAGGTGATATCCGTAGCTTCTCCAATCGTTCCCGTTGTCGTTCAAGAGCTTTACCCCGAACCGGACTCCATCCATGCTGCTTGATAAGCAAATTCAGCTCCTGGAGAACTCTCCTTCGCACGCCTGGGATACGAGATCCGCCGCCAACGAAGACAATACGCGACATGCAGATCCCGCGTGCGTCAGGCGGCAAGGCCAGAAGAGTATGGTAAACAAGCAGCGGAATCGGCTTTTCCTCATCGTCCAAATCCGTTTCCGCCATGTCCTTTGCAAAGAGCACCGTATCCACGGGGTCGGCAAGGCGGGAAAAGGGCACTTCTAAAAACTCTTCCCCGGGGTTCATGGGGGATGGGATCGACACTAGTCGTGTTTCACGCACTGCGTCGTCTTCTGCTCCTGTATGCGGCCTGCACCAAGCAAATCGCGTGAGGATCTCTTCGCAATAGGCGAATCCCACCGAGATGTCCCCGCTGTTGCTTTGATGAGGCGATTCCTCGGATGCTAGACGAGTCAGGCAGCGGCCCATCTCTTGTTGCAGGCATTTCATCGCCCGGACACTTCGTTTGGCCGTGATTTCCCTGTACTCATAGAGTCCGGTCACTGTAGTCTCTGCCCATCCGAGGTCGATCACCAAGGCAGACCGCAGCCCCGCAGCGGTTGCCGACATGGCTGCACTGGGAAGCAAGGTGATGGTAGGAAACCGCCAGCGGTTGAATAGCGTAGATAGAAGCGATGAAAGCAGCGGATGCGGCATGAGTGAAGGAAGAGTAAGAACCAGCCGAGACGAGCCAGCGTCTGTGAGAAGGTATTTGTTGTACGTTTCGCGGAAGAGTCGCTCAATCTTGTCTTCCAGCAGGTCCAAATCCACATCCCGAAGGTTCGGCCGCCATATCTCGTAGTCCCGCACCCAATCCTCGGCGTCGACAGGTTGCGCCAGAAGTCCCGTCTCCACGGCGCCTGCAATCCAACCGCGATAGTCTCCTACTCTTCGCGACTCCTCGGGGCCGAAACTCACGGTACAGGTGGGTGTCCCACTTCCCTCGAACCCCGCTCGTAGCCATCTTGCACCTATTTCAAAGATGATCGCATCCTCCTCGTTCCGAAATGATGAGCCAGCAGACGTCGTGCTTGCGAAGGAAGTATTGGCCGATCGGGCAGGTGGCTGCTGAGGGGTGTGAGGCGAAGACGGCCGAACTGTCTGCGAGGATCGCAAGCTTGATGAGACTGACATGATGATCCTGTTCTCGCTCGTCGATTGGAGCTACGTAACCTGCGCGCCTACGCCGCAAGCTCCTTTCCCGGTGAATTAGACGATCTCTCTTTTTGGGTTCTCCGAAAACAAACAAATGTTGTGGTCGCTAATCAGTCATTGGCAACCCGCCATGCGATGTTCGAAGAGCTGCCTTGCATTGAGCGGTCTACCGTGAGCAGACTGTCATAGCGCTGAAATCAACTCGTGAAAGGTAGATTCGTTTGAGATGTTGCGGAGCTTCTTGCGGCACGAGCGCGGTGGAGCCTCCAGGGACGGATCCTTCTTCGGGCCGTTCGTGTGAGCTCCCAACTACAAGCCTGCAGTGTATACTTACTAGAGTTTAGTATACTACTGGAACTTGGTCTAGACGGTCCCTTCAAAAAGAGACCAAGGTATTTGTGTCAGGCTCTCTCAAGCTCATAAATCAATCAATGGATATGCAAATTGCAAACGTTGTCATCAACTTGCAGCAAGTCAAGTGAGTGAGCCTGTGTAGAACTGTGTTTAAAATGAAGCAAGTGATGAATGCCAGGCTACTGAAGGGGAGGAAGCGGTGAAAGCTCACTGGGCAGAATGCCGAATCGGAGAAGGTGCTCGGCGGCTCGTGATCGTCCACCGACTTGGAGGGTTTGTTTACTCTCCGATCCAAGCTCCACACCCGCAACAGTTTCTCTGAGCCCTGGATGGCCCTGTCCATGCTTCAGAATTGCTCAGTGGCTTGCCCAAGCCCAATCAGATATCCATGGGTATTCCAGGGTACGTATCTATTTGCGACTCATCTGGTCAATCCAAAACGACATGACCATGACCAGCTGTGATCTCGGCGCTGGAAACAGCCAGCAGCCATAATCCGGTCTCCATATGAAATCTTCTATTCTGAATCATGTTTGGCTAATCCGTGCAGGCTCATCAATGCCATTGGTGTCGGGGAGCGGGTCTCCTTGGCCAAGTTGGCTGGGTCGCATTTGGAACGCAATGCAAGACCAATTCGAATTGCCGTCGACATTTCCATCTGGCTCTTCCAGGTCCAAGCTTCGCGCGGCGGCAAAAATCCCGAATTGCGCACCCTCTATTTTCGTTTATTGAAAATTCTCGCTCTTCCGATCCACCCGCTCTTCGTCTACGATGGCCGTCACAAACCACCCTTCAAACGGGGGAAGGCAGTTTCGCGCGGGTCCGGGAATTTGCCGATCATTCAGCGTTCGAAAGATCTTATCGAGCGCTTCAGATTCCCATGGCATGAGGCCCCGGGAGAGGCAGAGGCAGAATGCGCCCGGCTACAGCAGGCAGGCATCGTTGACGCTGTGATTAGCAACGATGTAGATGCCTTGATGTTTGGCTCGACGTTCACCATGATGAATTTTTCAAACGAAAGCGGTAGCGGGTCATCCGGAGCTACCCATGTGACCTGTTACTATTCAGACTGTCAGGGATATGTATCGAACGTGCCTCTTGACAGAGCGGGCATGATCCTCTTCGCTATGCTCAGCGGAGGCGATTATTTGCCTTCGGGCGTGGAGAAATGCGGTCCAGGTACGTCTGCGGAGATTGCCAAAGCTGGATTCGGCGAGGACCTCCTTCAGATGGTCGCTTCTGGTTCACCAAGCTTTGAGGCTGAGCTCGGGGAGTGGCGAGAACGACTTCAGCACGAACTGGAGTCCAACGAGAGTGGGTATTTTGCAAGAAAACACCCCGCGGTTCGCATCCCAGATACTTTCCCCGATCCTGCTATCCTAGAATACTACGCGAGGCCCAAAGTCTCCAGTGAGGAAGAAATGGCTATTCTACGAGATCGGCTGAAGCACGCATGGGATCTCGAGATCGATCCACTCGCAATTCGAAGCTTTGCTGCTGAGAACTTGGATTGGAAGTACCGATCAGGTGCTAGGAAGGTTATTAAGAATCTGGCAGAGCCCCTAGTGTCGTACAGGCTTCGCCGCCAGAGACCAGTCAAGGCTCATCTACCTTGCTCACTTGCGCCCAAATGCGATATCACGTGGCTTCAAAAAGTCTATAAAACCCGTGCCAGCTTCGGCACCGATGGAATGACTGAATTTCAAGTTGATATGCTCCCCATCGACGTGGTCGGTCTCGATTTGATGGCCGAAGAGCCCAATCCTCCCCCGTCTATACCTGTAGCAAGCTCTGCGCAGGACCTGGATCAAGCGGAGGGCGAGGAGGACGAAGCAGAGCCTGCTGCGGACAATGCGCAATCAGCCACAACCGCAAAGCCAAGAGCGACCAAGCGTTACGATGTGTACGACGTTCAGAAGATTTGGGTGCTAGAGTCTGTGGTCAGGCTCGGACTTCCCGCCGTCGTTCAAAGATGGGAGGCTGAGCAAGCCGAGAAGGCTCGAAAGGCCGCCGCTCCCAAAAAGTCGTCAAGCCGTAAACCAGCCCTGAAGAAGAAGGGCGTCATCGACCCGGCGATGAAACGCGGGAGTATTCTGAAATACGGCACGCTCACCAAGGAGAGATCCGAACTTTTCACTTCCAAAAAGTCCATGATGCTGGAAAGTGTATCCGCAAAGGAACAGGCAGCCTTTTCTCGCGAATCCTCCTCGTCTGCCGTATTCGTTGACCTTGAAGACGGTTCCATTACGCCGAGTACGTACCCCCAACAAGAAAACTCGGTCCATATGCTTCACTCTTCTTGCGGCGTGGACGCGCTGGCTAGCCACTTCTCCTCGCTAACTACTAAATCACGAGCATCAAGAGTGAAGCGCAACCCAACACCCCAAGAATCACAAACGACGACTCGAGTAGGAGTCGGAGCAACCGCAGGCGGTTCAGTTAAGCTCGATGGCTCACGTACTTCGCCACGTGCGGGATCCTCAATCGAATGTCAAGGCTTCGTAGACACGGCGAGGTTGTCCACAAATGGCTCCAAGTCGGTTTCAGAGTCCCGAGCTTCAACCAGTGGAGGGGCCACGGCAGAAGAATTTACCTGCTCATCCATAAAGTCCAAATCCAAGGCTCAGACCGCCTCTTGTGTGACATCTGAGAGGAAACGGGCTTTTTTGAATGTTGATCACCTCCAACATTCCATCCAAGCCTTGTCACTATCAGAAGTGCACGATGGAAAATACACTCGTGACTCGACCCTCGGCTGCTCTCCCGATTCGAAATCACAGAAGCGACACTTGGACCGTAATCGGCCATTCAGACAGGCTAGCGCTTTGAAGTCACTTTCATCGGCCATGGATGAGACTGTTAAGCGGAAGGAAGAGATCACGCCATCCGCTTCGAGACCGAACGGGTATTGTCGCAACACCCAAACCGGACCGTCCGAGGTCACTCCAGATGCCAAAAAATCTCAATCCACACTTGGATCGAAAAGAGACTACGTCGAAAATGTTGTAGCACTCAATGGATTCTGGGAAATCGATCCAGATTCCGCAGCCGTGACGAGGGATATCTCATCACAGTCTGCTTTGCGCGCCGGGACCACTCAAAAGAAGCGCTTTGCTCACGTTTGCATAGTAGACCTGACTTGAAAAAGTCGGCCCACACCAGCCTTCTTCTTTTATTTCAATTGGCGTTTTTTTTTTTTGAAACCTACGATTAGCATTTTTTAACCATGACGCGGCGTTTCCAAAAGGGAACATGAGCGATTTGCCAAGCATCAAACGGCGTGTGTGTATGCATTATTATATCTGCGGCTAAGTTGAAGATTTTCTCCACCTTTTAGGTCGTCAACATGGTCTAGATTCTCATCTTCTTCAAGTCATGTTGAACGAATGGACAATCAAAGCCATACATATGAGAAAGATCACGAGTGGTCGTGAGCTATCGATGCTGGATCGCAAAGGCCCTCTGGTGGTTGTCTATGTACACGATCATGCGTAGATTACCTATGTATCCAATTGTCTACAGATAAGTTCAAAAATTGAGGTCAACAAATACCATTTCAGTAAAATTCCTCGTGCATTGTGACCCGTAATATTAGACCTCCCGCCAATTTCTTTTTCTCTTCCCCCCAAATATCCGGACAGTGAAGTTGACTCGGATGATCATCATACACGAGGGGTGGAAAACAAAGAGAGACGGTGCATTCATGGCTCATGTATCCTCTTGGTCGAATTTTCCTTTTCATTTTCCTTTCATGTTCATCATTTCTTGTAATACTCCGCAACCCAGGTCTTAATCTGAGCCACTTCAGCATCGATGACCTTCTGCACGCCCGCGTTCGCAGCACCGTTCTTGAGAATCAGGTCCGAGCAGTGGAAACCGCCCGGGATGATGTTCAATGGGGCAGAGGGGCGTGACTTGAGAGGGCCGCCGGGGCGGTATTCGGAGGACATGCCGGAGGTTCGCCAGGGATCGAATTCTCTGCAGAGTATGTCAGCATTGGCCGTGGTTTTTGTTTTTCTTTTTCGGTTTTTTTTGGAATTATCGAAGGAGGATAATCAGATGGGAAAGAAGGAGCGGTCGTACCCGTTGGCCCAGATAAGTCGGGTTGTGTCGGTCAGATCCCAACCCTTCGTCTTGTGGTTGACAGCATCGGCTTTCTTGCCCTTGGAGCTACCGAAAGTGAAGCCATTGACTTCAGGGAAGTAGAGTGAGCACTGACGCTGCCAGTACTCGGCATTGACGGAGCGGGAAACTAGAGTATCGACGTGGGAGGGGGCACCACTGCACGGATCATGTTAATATGTGCCGAGTCACGATAGGGCTAGGTAATTGGTTTGCGAGAGGGAGAAGAGGGAAGAGACAACATACTCTTGCCAGTAGAAGAGGGGCTCGTTACACAGGAACCACTGCCATTGGCGGTCCACAGTGTTGTTCACAGAGACGTCGGTGAAGATGGGGCTGGAGGCGTTGTAGGTGTTGAAGCAGTCGGTAGTCATGGGGTCAGACCAGTAACCGTAATTGGCACAGGCTGAGGCCGTCATTAGCGATGGATGAGCCAAAAAAAAGTTTTTTTTGTGCCAGGTCATCAACTCACATCCAGGAAGATACTCAGTCTTGAACCACTTGGCGTAACCGGCAAGTGCCTTCTTCAAACCAACACCATTGTGGCCGGGAAGCTTGCCGTTTCCGCTATCCACGTTCTGTTCGGATTGCAAAACGTCAGATCGAACGAGTCCCGCGAGTCCTATTCGGTTCTTATCCTGAGACTTACCTCGACGTAATCGCAGAACTGGAAGAATTTAGAGTAGCCGGTGTAGAAAGTGTTTGACTGCCACAACCACGGTCCGTTCTCGAGGGCACTAGGGATCGTATATATGTAAGCATCCGAAACTTGAGGCCTCGTTTGACTGCATGCTTACCTGGCAAAGTCGTCAAAGTGCTCGATGTCACCGAGACCAAACATCTCCTTCAGTTCTTGCATCTTTTTCTCGCTTCCAGACCGGTAGATCTTGTCAATGTGGTCGATGACCCGGCTCACATCGCGGCTGCAGTTCTGGGGCATACCCTGCTGAACGGGGGAGAAGTATTGCCACTTCAAGAATTGCCATATTAGACACGTCTCCGCCGCATTGAGGTGTAGTCGGAGCACTCACGTAGTCATAGATGGCCTCAACAGGGGCACTGGATGCGTGGTAAGCCCAGAAGGTTCCGGGGGCAGTGGACTCGGTCCAGGCAGCGAGGGCACCGCTGTAGGAACCTCCACTCATGACCCAGGGCTGTTGATCGCAGACATATGGTCAGAGCATTGCTTGATTGTGCCGGCGTGGCTTGAGAGTTCTTACCGCATTCTGGGCGTTGCTGCTGCTGTTGGTATCGAAGGGCAGCTTAACATTTCGCGCAAAGTAGTTGAGATCCGCAATCGAGTTCTCCAAGGTCAGAGCTTGCAGGTTCTCGGTGGTCAACTCTTTGTAGGGCGACGAGTCTCCCCAGTATCGGTCTGGTCATTCGAGATCATGTCAGCCCGCACCAACTTTGGCAAGCCTCGAGGAGAGGAAGCGAAAAGGAGTCTCATACGTTCAATCATCACCACGGCACCCTTGACTTCCTGGGCATACCGACCAGTGAGAGTCTTGTTGGTCAGGTATCCCGTGTACTGATCTGCAGCTTCTTCACCGGGAGTGAAGAGAATCACCTAGCACGGAATCGAATGAGTATGTTTGCGAGGACTAGACCCTGGGAGGAGAGGTGTCTCGTACCGGAGAGCCCTCGCCAGCCCACCATTCGGAGCTCCACCAGTAGCGCTGAGAGAAGGTTCCCAAGCTTGGGTTCTTGTGGTCAATGAGCTGCTGAAAGGTGGCCGCGCCCTGAATCGCATGGGAGGCATCGACCGCTGGGGGAGGGACCGGCTTGGGGGCAATGGCTGCTTGAGCGGCCGAGGCACAGAGCGCAGAGAGCGCAACGCGAATCGAGAAATGCATCGTGACTCGACCGTGGTGCTGATATTGACTTGGGCCCTGGTAGATCTCTTCCAAAGCTGCATCTTGGCCGGGGAGGGGGGCTGTGATCACTTTATATGCGCAGTCTGTTGGCTCGGACTCCGACCTGCTGCCCCTGGTCAGACCGCAATCGAGGTAATCATGCTGGTCGTACTCCACGCCGTTGGTCCGCCAAGAACAGGACGCCCGAAGGAATGGAGAAGCAGAATTCTGGATCTCCACGCTACTGAAGCGGGGTGATCATACTCATCCGACTCCAAATCCTCTCTCGCACGAGGACCCTAAAGGGCGCGCTATCACGCGATAGTGTTAGTGCCCAGCTAGCTGCATATCTATGCTCCACTCATATCACGCCGCAAGAGCAGTGCCTTCGGAGATTAATCCGGATCTTCAAGTCACGCCTCACGAGGGCAGACGTAGGTCGGTACGGTGTGAACAGTCCCGACGAACGGACCGACTCACGGTCTATGGGTTTCAAGCCTCAAGATGAGGCGCATCTTTCTAGGGAGATGGTGGGTTTTGAACGTTGCTGATGATTGTCGGTGTGTATCTCTCCCATTCAATGAGATTAGTGTATGATACCACCGTCGGTCGTCCGAGGCGGCAACGAGCCGAGGGGCAAGAGGACCAGCTACAGTAGGAAGGAGGAGAGAAGATCATTCTGCACGAGTCAGATAACAATCAGTTCACTTCACTGCACTAGCTCCGAAATCGTTCTGCATTATTTCCCAAGACAAAATTGAATTGGGAGGCTTAGATGCCAGCCTGTTGGTCGCCATCCAGAAAATCCCCCGTGCGGAGGTCACGGGGTTCCCGCTGGCCTGATGGAGTGACAATCTTCTTGACGCCCCGCGAGTTTGGATAGAGCGACGCTCGAGGCAGAGAGCTTTGCTATTGGATTCAGTCCCTCAATCAATGCGTGTGGTCTGCATGGTCAATCTCATTGACCGTATCGATTAGAGTATCGTGCCATGTACACAATAACGGTCGGTTTTGGCTCCGGATCCTCCGGTCCATTTCCAAAAGTGCCCAGATAGACCGACCTTCCGTGGCAAAGCTTGGCCCCCGCTTCTAATGGCACTCTCAGCAAAAGATGGACAGAACAATATTCGGAATCCCATCGGAGAAGTCGGCTTTCCAGTCTCCAGGCAACACGATAAACAAACAAGCGCGAGATCGAGAACATCAAAGTGATCGTGACCGATCTGCGTGTTGCGGCCGTCCGTAGTTGGGGTGCAGACCTGCAGACCTGCAGAGATTCCCGAACTGGACGGTACCTGAACGGTTCCTTGGTTTGCAGTCGTGGAGTCGAGCTTACCTGAGAACGGATCCGTGGTTGCATGACCACCCCCCTATTTCGTGATTTTACCTTGGTGATTTGATCGGCTCTCATTTTTTGTAGATCAAGATCTAGATTACCTTCTGGCCTCGTGGAATTCACGAATGGATCTTGGAAGCGCAGACCATTCCGGATTACTACCCTAGCCGCGCCGAGCGATCACTTCCGGCCGACGTACTTTTGCCTGACTACGACCTTACGAGGAGAGCAGAGCAATCTTCAATTCTGCAATCAGTCCGAAGAAAAAGTAAAGATTGGGTTCGCATCATGTCATTGGTATAGAGTCGAAAATGATCGCAGCGACTGAAGCGGCTAATCAAAGCCTTGGAATTCATCATCTTTGCCATGGGGTTTTGAAGTTTTCGAGGCGGACGCCTGTTCGGCCTGCCGAGCACGGTACTCCCGTTCATGCTTCTGGCGCAATTCCTCCACCATCCGTTTCGTTTCGAGAGCTTTCTGCTTCTCTTCCTCAGGCAGCTGCTCCCATCGTTCTTGTTCCTTTCGCGCTTTCTTGAGCTCCTTGCGCTTCAGTCTCTTCTCACGGTTCTCGGCATTGTGGCTCCAGGCAGAGTTTTCGGTGGCTCGCCGCTTTCGAGAGTCCTCTGGCTCCTGCGTGTCGCCGTGGGTGGCTTCTTCCATGGCCTCTTTGCGTCGTTTCTCTCGTTGCTTGTCCTTGTAGGCATAGTTATCCCAGTCCAGGCTCACGCCCAGGGTTTTGTCGCCGGTAAAATTGCGCAGTTCGGGCATTTTGGGGAGTTTGAGAAGACCCCACGCTTTTCCCAGCGCTTCCCAGTCGAGGTCAGCCACGCGAAAGATACTGGCCGCTTGATGTTTGCTGTAGCTTCGGAGCCAACTGACAAAGGCCTTCTGGCCTTTGTCGTGAAGAGCCCGGTCCTTCAGCATAGCAGTCCGCACCTTTTGCGTCGCAGCAGCCGCTTCTTCATCCCCCGAGGAGCCCGGCAGGCTGTAGGGGGTGACCGGGGTTTTCCGCACCTCCAGGAAGGAAACGTAATCCTCCTCACGCCCCGGATGAAGAAGAACAATACTGAGACCTCGGCGTCCGGCACGTCCGGCCCGTCCGCATCGATGAATGAAAGTCTTGGGATCCGAGGGAGGATCAATTTGCACGACTAGATCCACAGAGGGGATATCGAGTCCACGGGAAGCAACATCGGTGGTGAGGAGAATAGCGGGGGTGGTCGCAGTCGTAAATCGGGTAAAGTTCTTTTGGCGAGCGTTGGCAGGATGCTTTCCATGCAGAGGGACCAGAGTGTATTTGGTCCCAAGAATGATCGGTAGTAGAAGGGCAAGGTAGTCTACGCTCGAGCAGGTGGAGACGAAGAAGATGGTTTTTTGTGGGGTAGGTTGAACTGTGGAGAGGATCTGTTTCAAGACGGAGAATTTGTGTGCCGGAGGAGTCGTCAAGTATGTCATTTGCAGACTATGATGATGATCAGCATGATTGACAATCATTAAAGTGGTTCAAAAGATCGGGGGAATTTTGTACCTAGCAGGAGTCCGCTTATCTTCTGCGCCGGCGCCACCCTTGACCTTGACGGCAACCTTGACGGGATTGCGTAGACCCACGCGAACGATCTGGTCCACAGCTTCACTGATACTGGCGCTGAAAAGACCAGTCCTGCGCTGCTTGGGTAGATGCCGCAATATCCTCTGCAAGTCATCTTTGAAGCCAAGATCCAGCAAACGGTCGGCTTCATCCAACACCAACATCTCAAAGGAGGACTGCGCGCAGTGAACGTGAGGCGAGGAGAGCAATTCCAACAGTCGTCCGGGCGTAGAGACGAGCACGTTCGGAGACTTCTTGAGGAAAGTGCTCAGGTCTTCCGCCGGAGACGTAGATCCGCCCAGTAGGAGTTGTGGGACGACTTTCAAGACCGAGGAGGAGGACTTTGACCGCGGCGCAGCGCCTTCGGGGGGATGGATCGCTGCGGCGGAAGGGGGATGGAATTCAAGTAGCGACAAAAGCACCTGGTGAATTTGGGTCGCAAGTTCTCTGCAGAAAGGTTGGTTAGCACAGCCAGGCATGCGATACTCTGTCGATATGAACGACGAACCTCGTCGGGGAGATGATAATGGCCCCAATGTGATGCTTCTTGATCGGTTCTTCCACGCGCAAAAGCTTTTCCACAACAGGAATGAGAAATGACAGTGTTTTACCACTGCCAGTGACTGCTTCGACGACGACGTCTTTATGCGCCATAAACAGAGGAATGGCCGAGGCCTGGACCGGAGTCATGCGTGTAAATCCCATAGAGGCCACGGCCTCCAGGGTCCATTGTGAGAGTGACGGCGTGAGCGCATCCCACGCTCGAGAAGAAGGGGCGGGCTTCGGTGCCATATTGAATTACTTGAACTGACCAGGAACGACCACACAAAATATCGGCGTCCGCTGTCGCCGATCGCAAGACCGCCGAGACGTGCAGAGCAAAAAAAAATGCATATCCGTTATCGATAAGATATGGATCACGTGTCAGCGGCTCTGGGCGGAAACGGAGCTGATCTATCAGCGCATCTGCTTTTTGCGCTAAGCATAGATCGTTGCGGGATAGTTTGTCCTCTTCGTGTGGTTTGAATCCCTCTCAGAACAGTTGATCCTTTGTGACTGATAATATTCTTCTCCTCACTTCGATCTACAATCATATATATATATGTCCCTTCGCCCAACATACAGTTGCTAAGAGGATCAGCGATCTACTGCGGCAGCACCGACTGCGACAGCGCCCAGTCCTCCATTAGACCTTTTCAGGGCTCTCTCTGGACATCTCCACTGCCCGATTTTCGACTCCGATCGCCTGCAATGGCGAGCTCATCTAGATCTATTCCCGAGACTCCTCGAGTCACATCACCCTCGCCCTCATTGTCTGAAAGCTCCGAGGCACGTGATGGGTATCTTGCGCCGACGACGAGGTCAGCATCTCGCCGACAGCGCATGTCGGGGCTCGCCGAAGCCAGTCCTGCTGCTGAACGATCGCGGAGTCCCCGCGCCTCGACCTCCTCGCCTTCCTCGCCTACATCGCGCAGCCGTCGGCCACCACGTCGATCCAATCCAAACATTCCTGCCTCCCCTCCGGCCACTGACGGCAGCCCTGCCTCCAATGGCTTCCTCTCTCCAAAATTGCCGAATGCTTTGCGCGACATCTCTCGCTCTCCTTCACCACTAGGCTTGATTCCTCTCCACACCCGGTATCGCAGTTTCATTCATCGTCATGAGATTCCTCGGAAACTTTTGCACGTCTCGATCGGGTTCGTGACCCTCCATCTGTATCGGAGTGGCGTCCAGACATCACAGATCACGCCAGTGCTCTTCACCGCGTTAGTACCAATTGCCGCCACGGACTTTTTGCGCCATCGTTCAGAAAAAATCAACCAGCTTTACATCCGGTGCGTCGGTGCGCTGATGCGCGAGACGGAAGTCTCGGGGTACAACGGTGTGATCTGGTACCTCCTTGGCGCATATGTGGTCTTGCGGTTCTTCCCCAAGGACGTCGGCGTGATGGGGGTTCTTCTTCTCAGCTGGTGCGACACTGCAGCCTCGACGTTTGGGCGTCTCTGGGGACGCCACACACCGCAATTGCGTCGAGGGAAGAGTCTGGCGGGGACACTTGCCGCTTGGTTGGTTGGTGTTGTCACCGCGGCCAGTTTCTGGGGCTGGTTTGTTCCCTCCGTGGGCAGCTTCCCCAACGACCCCCCAGACGCGTTCATGTTCACGGGACGCTTGAACTTACTCCCCGATTGTGTTCGCGGCCTTCTCGGATGGGAGACGGGGTCTGCTTCCACTACTATTACCGGCACCCTTGCCCTGGGCGTCATGAGCGCCGTGTCCGGCGTGGTGGCTGCTGGGAGCGAGCTGATCGACCTCTGGGGCTGGGACGATAACCTCACAATCCCCGTCCTCAGCGGAGTCGGTCTCTGGGGCTTCTTGAAGGTTTTCGGTTAAGCTTCCAATTGCCGCTTCGTCCATGAATTTCATCACCACTTTTTTTTTCTGTGTTTCCCCTTTCTTTTACCCCTTCCAGGTTTTTCCGTATTTAATGTCTAAAGAACTGGACAGACGGTTTTTTTTTCGCTATCAAGACTTGCCTCCCGATTGGTGGAATCTCTTTGGACGCCATGTTTTGTCGTAATGCCCTTGTTGGTGCAGACACATGCATTTTCTTCTTTTTTGAGCGGTTTGAAATCAAGAATCCAAGGTTCCAATGTTCTTCCAGTCAATTTCGCTGTATATTTATATGACTCCAATACACAAACACCAACTCCGCTTCTGGCAATCCAGTTCCTTCTCGTTGCAGTCCTAGTCAGGGTGGGCTGGTTGCGCTATTCACTTGACTGTCTCATGCCTGTAAGTCTTATATGGACCATCATGCATTCTTTGCATTGGATCACTTTGCCTCTGAGAATGATGATCCATCTAGTCCACCATGGTATGAGACGTCAACGCACCGACACTCGTAGACGGTTTGTCAAACTCCTTTCCCCTCCTCCTCCGACCTAAGATTTAAGCTCGAAAGTCTCCCTGTTCGTCAAGAAGCTCAGATCTACTCCACCTAACTATTTATTACAGCTCGAAAGGACACCATGACACAAGCACCCATCTACTGTACCTACGGGCCCTTATTTCTTCTACGGAAGCTTATCTGATCCCGCCATGCTTTGCGATGTCTTTGGCCTGGAAATCAACCCACAACTTCGGCCCGCTACCCTTATAGGCTATGAATGCAAGCTATGGGGCATGTATTCAGCTTCCTAGATGCGCCGGGAGAGGTCGTTCATGGAGCTGCATATCATGTCGAGACCGAAGAGCATGGGGAGAGGCAGGCCAGCTATGAAATGAATAGTCAACCGGGCGATCCGTGTCGCATCAACTATACCGACGGGAATGAGCTTGTGGATGACTTTGGTTATGTTTTCAAATTTGATGGCAATGTGAGAGACTTGAGTGATGGTATCTTAAGGTTGATATGAGGACTTGGCTCAGGAGGATGAAGAGGGTACCTAGGTAGCTGGAGAGGTATCAGATGTGAAATGGTCTCATGTAGGCAGGAATCGCTTGGTTTTTGACTCTCGACTCCGTAGTACTAGGTAAGGTTTAGGTACAAGCCTGACCTGAGACATCACTAATGATTAGCTTCCTGAGATCTGATTTTTTTTGAAGCTCGATTCTGTTCGGTATCAAATGCGGATATATCCTGTGACAGGAGATGTCTCACCTTCATTATACATACTCTACTTATGCACTCGACTACGCGAAGGGGAGTGGATCCAATTGATAAACAGGATAATACTTATCAATCATAACCTTGGTTATGTAGTGAGCTAGGGCTAGGCTCTGGCGCGTCGTTGTATTGATAGACCAGCAACTTTGGACACCGAGTTCATTGGAAGAGTCCTCGAGCTGCTCCAAGTTTCAACCATCAACCTTGTTTCTCCCGTGGCCAACCACCTGAGCTCAATGACCTCACGCCAAGTTGCTCTTCTTCTCCTTCTCCTTCCCCTCGCACTGATACCGCCATATCCTTCAGGGGCGTTTCAGAGGCAGTGAAACGACCATGTGGACATCAAGCGCGTGTTCGAATCGCTTAGTACAGTTCACTCTAATTCCACGTCTTGAACCCGACCATCCCTTTGTGATGATGGCAAGCTACATCGGCCAACCTCAATCTATCTCACAACTACAGCTTTCTGCCAGGGACATCGTCACACAGGAGCGCTGTCGTCAGCCCCTGGAGGTCTGGCACGTTTTGCCCCACGGCAGTCCATCCAAAGCCCTGTCTCCAACATGGACGAGAATCCTTCCTGTGGGTATCGGAAGCAGGCTCATGCGAGCTGCACGCGGGGTTTGCTCTTGGTTCATATCCTTCTGAGGTTGTTTTCCTCAGTGTGCCCGTGGACCGACCACCTTTGTTTGTGATTACGACTCCAGATCACGTACTCTCTTTCTCTCTCTCCATCCTTGGCTTCTTCTTAACACCGACGATGGCCTCCTTGGATCCAGGCTACTGAGACTTTTGCACTGAGATCCTCATCAAGAGGAGAGAGACGACTCACTGGTGCCCCAGGAAACACCAGGAAAGGGAATGATGAATGTGAGCTTCGACGTCAAGCGTTTTATTCAAATTCCGCTCTAATAAACAATCAACTTGGCGAAAGGTGGAAAACAGCAAGTCAAAGCCATCCATCGAGATTTTTTCGTGGACCAACGTCCGAGAGCGGATATAACCGAAAGCTTATATTCACCTCCATCTATCACCAGACATCAAACTTGAAAAGCTCACATGCTCATGGGAACCCCAGTTGGATCTGCGCCACAATTCTCGAACAGGTCCTGGAGGTATTGCGCAAAGTCAGTCCCCTTGGGTTGGGATTCTTCGTTGACAATTTTGAGAGAGTTGGAATCGATCCTGAAGTGCTCAATGACTTCTCGACTGGATGGCCACTTCAACCGGTCGAACTGGCCATCAGGTAGTGTCTCGGACAGCCAAGCCACCTCGGCGGCAAGAGGTGCCGTGGAACCTTCTGTCTCGGCCTGTGCTGGGAACACTGCTGGGCGAACGATGAGTCAGTAGATGCCGTGGGCATTCTGGATGGTTCTTGGCAACTCACCCTCAGACTGCAATCTCGGGAGAGATGAGTCGGAGGTCGTGGGTCCCGCCAGGGGCGGGATCTTATCGGCGTGTACGAGGAAGGGGGAGTCGTCCACGGGGAGGGGGCGAGACTGCACCGGGGTGCTGTTCTGGAACGCATCACTGAAGGAGGGCGAGGACATGTCAAGGCCGGCCGGGGTCGACTGATTGCTGGTGGGGAAGCGAGCTGATTCCCGAAGTCGACTGGGTGTCTTTGGCTTGAATTGCTCGGCTTTGTTGCGAGCACGAGTCAATGGAGAAGACCCCTGCTCATCATTGACATTTTCGGTCTCAATGTCGTTCTCCGAGACTAATTTCGAGTGGAGCTTGTTAGCGACGTATCCTGGGAGTTTGTTAGCCATATATCCTGAAAGTGGGCCGTATCTCCGAGCCGGATAATGCGGCACAACAGTGAGCGGAGATGAGCGCCGTCGTCCTGCTGCAAAGCAATCGGGGGTCAGGGACGCGAATTGAAGGGCCAGGTTATATGGAGAACGTCGCAAAGTTGGGGAATAAGGGGAAAGACCCGGCTCGTCGATCCCTGAGTCCGACGAAGCACTTGAGGATGAAGCCCACAGGTCCGTGCCTGGGAAGCCCCGATTCCACGCTGATTCCGCGGGTGGAGATGAAGGCGGCAATCCAGTGGTGAAAAGGCCCTGGGCCAGGGAGACGAGCCGTGATGCAACGTTGTACGGGGAACGCTGGGGAGTAGGGGAAGGCAGAGGAGAGGCAGCCGCCTTCTTGGGTTTCCCTGTGCGCCACGAGAAATAGGAGGATGAGCCAGAGATTTCTGGTGCCTGAGCACCTCGTGGCCGCTTTATCAGACGTGGGGGATTGGGTAGGTCAGGGGATGACATGAGATTGTCATAGGCAGGTGCTTGAGTCTCGCGTTTTCGCTTGAGCACTGATCGAAGTGGGGTGCGGGTGTTTAAAAACCACGCCGCAGATTTTCCAACCGAACAAGCTATGTCTGACACTCGACGTCTTGGGGAGGGTTCGGGGACAAAGAAAGATTCGGGAAGCTTGAACCGTACAACAGGGCGGGAAGAGCTCGACGCAGCGGTTTCTTCACGGTGGGCAAATCGCTGCTCATCAATCTTGTCATTGCGGGTACTATCGCGACATTGTTGTGTCATGATGTGCTGATTCGCCGCTCTCAGATTTGCTTTCATCGCTCCCACCTGCGAAGGCCCAACTGTTTTAAGAGTCTCACCATCTGATGCGAGGGATGAGGAATGAGTCAAGCGCGGGTTGCGCACCGTCCTTCTCATTCGGTGGGTTGAACGAGTTCTCAGCCATGCGACGGCTGTGTCCAAATCGCAATAGGAAAAAGGACGCTCTGGGACAATGACACCACTGACGGTCGTACCTTTGGGAGAGCTTGGAGGATCTTTATTCTTGGTTTTAGACTTTGATCCGTGGAACGCACCAGGCATATTAATTTCGTCATCTGAAGGAGTTTGGGGTGTGGTTTGAGGATCTTTGGTGTTTGAAGGGGAATCTGGATCGCTCATAAGTCGGCTCGAATCGATCGTAGGAAGATCGGGAGGTGCAAAGGTTCCTCGTTTGTTCGGAATGAAACCTGGTTGACGGGCTGGAGGTTGGGTCTGGCGTGACGTTCCTGAGGTATTATGACGGTCTGATTGCCGGGTTCGCTTCTGCTGCTGAGGGTTTTCATCAACGCGACGTTTCTTAGTAGGGGGGGCGAGCTCTTGGGCAGCTTTCGCCGCTTCTTCTTCTGCTTTCTCCACTTGAACCTTCAGCACGTTCCATTCTTCTGGGGTGAAGTCCTCCTCATGTACAGCTAGGTCGTCCTCATCAAGACCAAAGCCACGGTTGCGCTTGCGCGGGTTTGACTCGTTTGCTTTAGGGACAGAGCCAGTAGCCGTCTGACCAGTTATGTCTGAAGTAGGATTTCCTTGTTCACTCTGGCCAGGCCGCTCCGTAGATCTGCGGTGAGGAATGGCCGGACGCAATGAGGTTGTGAATTCGGCAGCAAGTGCCTTGCGCCGGGTGGCTTCTCGGACGGCGGCCTCGGCAATTTTTGCGTCTGCGAGCTCACGATTGCGAGCCTCCCGCTGTTCTCTCTCAATAGCTAAACGAGCAGCTTGCCGGCGTTTGACGAATGAGTGTTGGCTCTCGTAGCCCTGGCCGGATGTTGGCGCATCAGGGTTGAGCAGCGTCCTAGCATCGACAAATGATGTGGCTCGACGTCTTCGTCGAGGCGAGGCGGAAATGGTTGAAGAAGTGCGCGCCTGAATACGACGCGGGGACAGTATATTTGAAATCTTCTCAACAGCTCTCGAAGCAATCGAGACCGTGGGCGCAGGGAATGATGCAGAAACGGCAGCTTGTATGTTTTTTACATCTGCAGTGGCCTCCGGGTCTTCAGCGATTTCATTGCGGTCAGCAGCCGCCTGGGAGATTGGCGGAAAGGATGTGGGGGAATTGCTGGCAGCGACTGTTTCACCAGCATTGGCTACTGTTAGTATAGAATCAGAAGTCAGGAAGGGGAAGCAAGGGCGGAGAGATCGTCATACCGGAATGAGCCTCATCATCGTTTTCTTCGGGATTGAGTCGACTTCTCAGGACCGTCCATCTTCGCGAGACGCCGTTGAAAATCCATCTGCTCCATCCTGGTGAGCCGTTGACAGCCGCCGGAGGTGCGGTAAGAGGCGCAACGGGAGACGCAGCTCTTTCACGCTTTGGGGTCGCAGGAGCAGGGGCGGGAGATTCCGTTCTCGCGACAACTGTTGCGGAAGCATCTACAAATTCCTGCTGTTCAGCAGAGTTAGTTTCGACGGCTTGTCCGCTGTCGGCCTCAGCCTCATTGTGTGAAGAGAGCAGTTCCGGCAGACGGAACAATGTGCGACTGAAACTTTCAGAGCCCTCTGTACGATGGGTACTTGATCGTCGCGAACGAGGGGTACGCGTTCGGCGAATCGGCGAAGCGTTTTGGGGACGAAGGACATGAGACTGCGAGGGTGATGGTAGCTGCGCGGATCCAGATTGCGGGCGAGAGCGAGAGTCTGACTTCCGTTGGAGAGAAAATACTGCACGAAGGGTGGAAATCAGTTCAATGTCGTCCAAGGCAGATTGTGCTGGGGCCATGTTGTCCAAGTTCAAGATGGGTATATTCATGGGCCATCTCAGTGCGGGAATGGGAACGGGAGTAGCAGCGTCCACGAGTAGACCTGTGCTACGGATGTAGAAACGGTAGGCCTCCCGCAGCTGGGTCATCAGCCAGCCAGGTCGGGGGCGACCAAAATCATCAACCAGATTGTAAGTGATCGGGTTCGGGGAGCTACTCTGCTCGCCGGCCTCGGCCGCGGCCGGCGACAGTAGAACGGAGAGGGGACCAGGGGACGGAGCGGGAGACGATGGGGTTTTCGGCGACTCACACCCTGTAGATGTAGGAGCAGTCGTCTCGGGCTCACTGGTTTCAATCGATTGGAGAACAGTTGCGGGGACCTCAACTGACGGAGTCGCAAGACGGGCATCATCTGTCCCATCATCTGCACGGTTCTGCTTGCCACAAAATTGTCAGCACTCAATCATTATAGAAATGACGCCGACTTTAGTAGCTAGACGAAAGGAAAGCGGTCGATCGTTGATCGCACTGCTGTTAGCAGATGTTGCGCAATATTGGAGGATCTCACCGTCTCGATCTGTGGCTGAGAATTTACATCCGAGCTGAGAGCGCTGGCCTCTAGCTGCTCCTCCTGGAGGCCGTCGGCGGATGCGGAAGCAGTCGGTCGTGTCACCTTCTTAAAAATAAAAACATGCCGGTCAGGCAGTGCACTCGGACCTGAATAAGTGAATCACATACCTTTCTTCCGCGGGAAGAGGCCTTGCCGCGGGTCTTGCGGGTCTTCGGCTCGCGAAGAGGCTGGGCAGGCTGTTCTTCTTGTGGTTGAGCAGACACGGAGCGGGTTGTGCGGCGGCGGCGAGGAGCAGGGTCAGGTAGCCCTTGAGCAGCATTCGGGGAGTCTGGCCCGTACGGCTTCGATCGAGTTCGTGGTGGCATTATGGTGACTACTTCCGCCCCTCGCAGGGACTGAAGGGGAGAGAGAGAGAGAGAGAGAGAGAGAGAGAGAAGGCGAGTATGGGCCCAAGAGCACAGAAAGAGGTTGGTGATAAAGGCGAAAAAGGGAGGAAAGAAAGTGAGGGCGGAAATTCTTAGAGAAGTCGAGGACTCTCGCGAGCGGCCAGTGACGTGAGAGAGATGAGAAGGACGAGCGAATCAGGCGCTGTTAATGTTCTCTCATTTCTGTTTGTTTGAGAAGTCGCGTGTGGACACTTGAGACTGTCACTTTTCGTTCGAATGTTTGTGAGGCAGACTAGACGAATGATATTGTCGTGGAGAAGTTGTTTATCTATCGATTGCCTGTGTATCCTGAGATCATGATGGCGACGTGCCAAAAATCATCTCCGCTCGGGGGGCAGAATGTGCCTAGCTCGAGGGCGGTGGGCGATTCATTCTTCTTTTGCGCCTCAGGCTCCCTTCACGCCTTGTAACATCCACCTCTTATCAGAAAGTCAACCACCGCTCTCACGTGATGGGCTGCTCGAGTCCTGAGAATCAATTCAGGGAAAGCAGGCGGTGAGCGTAAAAAGCTATTCGAAAGGTCTTTTGAAGTTTTGACTGATTCATAGCCGAGTCGACGATGAGGAGCCCCAGCTTCGCATGGGTCACTCTTGTCGCTGAACTTTCCTTCGCTCTGCAGAAATTGATAGAAAGTCAACTGCATATACCCTTTCGACTTATTCAATAAGGTATCTCCCTGATGGTATCGAACCTAACGTGGGGTCATTTATATACGTGGTCGCGGTATGCTCTGTCTTATTGTAGTAGAGGCATGGGTTGGTGGATGACACCAGTCAGGTTTAGGGCAGCAGATCAAGGAATATTGGACATCGGAATTTAGGTATGCTCTAAAGACTGGAAAGCGCTTGATTAAGTAAGAGGTTGTAAAGCCATGGAGAAGATCAATGTAGCAGGAGCAATGACATCCTCCGATGTCTCTTGCCCGGTCGCCCCCTTAGACTGCTGCTGAACCATAAACTTTGTTGTACTCGGACGACAAGTTGGCGACCAAGGAGGAATTAGACCTCACAACCTTTTGTCTAAGCAAGGCACAAGTCGGGCCTGATGCTCTGGTTATATTGAATGAAACCAAAGGTGGTTCTTGAAACATGATGGAAAACTTGCTATTTGTACAGTGGCAACTATTGCTAAGAACTAAAACACCCCAGCCAGAACATTATGATAATATCGGCGTATCACGGTCTATAGGGCGATCTCGCCTTTCCACGCGGCATCAGACAATCCCAACGTTTGCATCAGATTCTGCCACCGGGGACCTCCGCGCTCCTTTTCACGAATGTATCGTAGAAGCTTCTGTCGCTTGTGGACCAGGATTTGAAGGTTGCGCCTGTTGTGTTTGTCTTTGTTGGCGCCTTGCAGATGACGGTACAGGTTCATGATCTTGACGGTTAAGATTGCGGCCTGTACTTCAGGAGAACCAGTGTCGACCCCGATCCGAGGAACCTTCTCCGGCTGACCAGACAAAGACGCCTGCAATGCACTCGATGGCTTGGGCGGGAGGTATTGGTCGGTGTTATGTCGCCCGAACTGTTCGATGCACTTTTGCACATTTAGGCGCAAGCGGTCTTTGGTATTGCCATTACTGAGGTTGACAATGCGTTGAATTGCATCCTGTGCATTCTGGTGTTCCTTCTGATGCAGTTCAGCGGCTTCCTTCTCCAATTGAGGGTCGGCAGTATCCCGATCTGGGTTCTGCAAGGGTTCGACCAGATCCTTGGAAAATTGCAATGCGCCACTGAGCTCATCGGCTTTCAGGTAGTAATTCAGACCTGAAATAGCGGTTGAATTTGGAGAGCCGGTCTGGATAGCTTCGATTTCTTGAATGAAAGGAGTGGGCTTGCTCTTGATAGGGTCGCCGAGGGAAGCTTCTCGTTCGGCTTGGAGAACCTTTTGTCGGGAGAGGTTCGCAGTTTTGCGCTGACGCGCTTGTGCGAGCTTGAAGAAGTCAGAGCGCTTCTGGGGCGAGGCAGTCGCTTTTGTAGAAGCGGTCCGTAGAGGTACGGTCTTCGTCGCGTGTGATGTACAGGTAGTCAACGGGCCAAGTCCAAGGAGGCTACCTGCTCGAATCATTGCTGTCAGGTACAGGCGCACTTTTTGATTGATAACGGAGAACAACGATACCTGTAAAGGCCCTCACTTGCGGCTGCATTGGGACACGCGGAGGCATTATTTCGAGTGCTTATCGAATTCCGGTCTTGAGCCGGCCGTGACAACCGCGAAGTTCTGCTGGGCAACCTTTTGCCGGGGAATCGTACCGCCGAGCAGCCGAAAAAGACGCTAGAATGATTTGAGGATGGTGTCTTGTGGCCTCAGGCACAATACAATGAGAGGGTTTCTGCCTGACGGGAAAGGCTAGACATATCCATGACTATCGGTCGCTGCCCTAGCCCTAAGTCTCACAACCCGCAAGCGAAATTCTCCCGGAACGCGGCGTGAAACCTTTCGCGATTCGACTGCGAGCTTCTATTCCCTTTACCTCTACGACAAGAGCCAGACGATTGATCTTTCAAACCTCATCAATCAATCAATCGCCCAAAATGGCCCCCTCTCAGCTCCCCCCGGTTTTCAACCCTACCTCGCAGGACATTGAGATGCTCCTTGCTGCTCAGTGCCACCTTGGTTCCAAGAACCTCCAGGTGCACATGGAGCCTTACCTCTGGAAGACCCGTCCCGATGGTGTTAACGTTATCAACATCGGCAAGACCTGGTATGTAGAGACATGAAACACTTCAGGCCTTGATTTGCGAAGGATGGGATCTAACGCGCCTGTTTGTCTTGCGCAGGGAGAAGATTGTCCTGGCTGCCCGTATCATCGCCGCCATTGACAACCCCGCCGATGTCTGTGTCATCTCCGCTCGTCCCTACGGCCAGCGCGCTGTCCTGAAGTTCGCTACCCACACCGGTGCCACTGCCATTGCTGGTCGCTTCACCCCCGGTAACTTCACCAACTACATCACCCGCTCTTTCAAGGAGCCCCGTCTCATCATCGTGACCGACCCCCGCACCGATGCTCAGGCCATCAAGGAGGCCAGCTACGTCAACATCCCCGTCATTGCCCTTTGCGACTCTGACTCTCCCACCGACTTCGTCGATGTTGCCATCCCCACCAACAACAAGGGTCGCCACGCCATCGGTCTCGTCTGGTGGATGCTTGCCCGTGAGGTCCTCCGCCTCCGTGGTACTCTCGCTACCCGTGAGACTGAGTGGGACGCCGTTGTCGATCTCTACTTCTACCGCGACCCTGAGGCCGAGGAGAACAAGGAGATCGCTGACGAGACCAAGGTCGCCAGCGCTGAGGAGGTTGGTGCCGGTGCCATCGAGTCCGGCTTTGCTGGTGAGAACTGGGACGCTTCCGCCCCTGGTGCTGGCAACCCCGGCACTGCTTTCGCTGCTGCCTCCGCTGCTGTCGGTGCTACCTCCTGGGAGGCTGACGGTGCCGACTGGGCTGCCAGCTCTGCCCCCCAGGGCGAGTGGGCTGCTGAGTCTCAGCCCGCCGCTGCCTCTGGCGAGGCCAAGTGGTAAATCCACTTAGGTAGAGACTAGGGGAGGCGTCTACGGGGAAATTTCGGTCATGGGTCTTCAGCCACGCCGAGCTATTGTAACATTTGCCTAATGTTCTACCCAGGACGTTATGGAAGAGGGGGAAGGCTCTTGTCTGGCTCATCAGTTTCAGCTCCATTGGCAACAATGGGACAACCCCACCTCGTGCGAAAAAAATACCCCGACCTGTCTATCCTAGTTTCTGTCAAAATGTCCAAAAAGCGTGAAACTGAAAAAAAGCAGAAGAAAATCGAGCTCTCACCGGGAATCTTTCAATCCTTTTGCATCAGTGGCTTCAGGCCTTGTCTTTATCCAGCACAACCCTTCTTCTGATCTTCACAGTTTGTCACATCGGGGAGGAATAGCGATGACAACCATTGACCTGGCGCTTATGAGGGAAAGAGATCCAGTGACTTGACGTCACTGGGGGAAAGCCCTGTGCTGTCAATCAAACAAGGTGGACTTAATCGTTGCCTTGGTTTCTCCTTGTATGTATATTCTAGTATTTGAAACGAAGGTTGTGCTCGGTTATTTGATGGTCTTGTAGTTGAATAGATAATCTCTCAGGGTGCTCGGTATGTAACAGGTCGGTGCGACTCTACCGAAAGGAGGTATATGCACCACTAGGTTTCATCCCATCAACATGGGGCTGGGCATGCTGCGAGCGCCGCACTACATCTGCTACTGAAGGATCCCTGGCATCTCCGTACCTACATGTACCTGAACTAGGTTGAAGCGCGAAATGAGGATGCATTGGGTATTGCACGTGCAATGATGCGTCAAAAGATCTTGACTGTCATTATGTATCTCATAGATAAGGGTTCATGACTTTCTTTGACGATTCTCGACTACATGGACAATTCGTTTGCAACCTACCTGAGGTAGGTGCCAGAACCACTTGAAATTGGATAAGATAATTGGATTTGTTTGTTCATGGTTCGCATTTGAATTGGTGATCTCTATAGAATTGTGCAGCCTCCGGCACTTTGCCCACCCTTGTCGGTGGTCGTCATGCCAGCAAGCCTTGCCAGATCCTCAAATGTCTCTGCGAGTAGCTCACCCGTCATGGCTGAACATTCTGCATATCTGTCACATCGCAACTCCTGGGCGATCCGATATGTCTAACGAATTCTCGTTAACACGCTGCTAGCAAATTTTTGGTGGATTGTCCGTGGGTTCTTACTTCTTGTGGATATATGATATCCGGTCCTTCTTTGCGAAGGTCACGTTTCAATCCAAGCATCAATACCGGAATTCGCTCACCTTGGCCATGCTGGAAGTAGCGAATAATATCGTGGCGCCACTGGTACATGCTGTCGTTAATCCAGGAAGATGCTATATCGAGAGGATCCAGGATAAGTATGGGTGCCCACTCACTGCTTTCAGGCCATTCAGTGTTTCTCGATTCGAGATGTCAAAGGCCAAGACAACCACATCGGGGCGGAGGCTTGTCCAGTGCTGATTAGGATTGGAAGTATCATAGGCCTCTAGTGTGAATTTTTTCTTTGAGAAGCGTATATCAAAGGTGAATGGCTGATCGCTGTCCCGTAGCATTTCAAATTGGGGGGCATGCCCAGTCCCAGACTGGGATGGCATCATTCGTTTGCCATTTTTCAAGCGTCTGATTCACGAAATCTCATCTCGATTAGGGAAGTTCAATCTTGACCCGTACATTTGTTTATAGATCGGGTGGGGAAAAGCCGATGGCCTCGAAGCCTGAGTCAAGCAGTCAGATTGGGGACTCACGATAGAAATGTGGATTTGCCGCATCCAGAGTCGCCCAGAATCAGCAGGGTGACCGTCGTTTCGGTGTCTAACCCTCCTTCATCGGCCATCTTGAGTAGAAAGAGACTACCGCTGCCAGTGGGAAGTGTAGGTGGTGGATGACATCGTCAGATCTGCCGTAGTGACCCGAATGCTGTGATCAATCCGAGATAAGATCCTATGAGCTAAATGGCTTGGGCTGTGGACGTGTGCAGAACGTCCCAGAGTCTAGGTACTTATGTACTGGATCCATCTGCAACATTGTGTAAGAAAGGTCCAGCGTTCTGCCTCGCTGAGTATTTTACCATTGAGTTTTCGAGGAATAAGTAGTGACATTTCCATTGCTTCAATCTGATTCACGCATTCCAGATTTCAGGCTTTATGTATGACTTGAGTGCTTCCAGTCCATCAATCGATGCGCTTTCGACCGCATGAACGAATCCACATGCGATTTTCCACTACGCTAAGCTGCAGGAACATTACAGTACGGGAAAGATTACTGTATGCCAAATACGGAATCTCCCCGCGGGCTCCATTTTTTTTGCTCACTTGAGAACCTTCCGCACCTGCGCTTCTTCAGCACGTTGGCTAGGCTTGCCAGTCTTCACTTGTGGCATGCGGAGGATCCCACTGACCCACTGGCTGTTAAAATCTTCTCGAAATTCTCTCCATACGCATCAAGCACGCTTGATAAGCTCGGGACACACCCAAAATTCCAAAACGATGGCGGCCACCAGGGACGAGGCGCATCCTGATTACAGCACCTGGAGTAACTCCAGTCTGATCGAGCGCATCACTGAGCTTGAACGGCAGCTTCATTCGCAGACCACGAAATATACCGAGCCAACTCCTTCTGCGGGTGAATCAATTTGTCCGGCGCCCATTGCAACAGATGTCAGCGAACCTGCGATCCCACTTGCCGATCAGTACACTACCTCGTCGAAAAAGCGACTACACTCTCCGGACGGCGATATCTGTCACAAGCCCGGTAAAGCGCGTGCCCAAAAGGGCGAGCGCGACTTTGACCCGTCGAAGTATCAGACTCGTTTCATCGCCCTGAAGTTTGCCTACCTCGGTCAGCGCTACAATGGATTGGAACATACCAATGGAAACAGCACGCCATTGCCTACAATCGAGGAGACTCTGTGGAAAGCTCTGCGCCGAACCCGTCTCATCCTCCCCCAGACGTCCTCCGCGGATGAGCCAGTTGATACCCAGCCTCGAGAGCAACGGCCCTACTCTATCCATTGGGATGGATGTGATTACTCCAAGGCTGGAAGGACTGATCGAGGCGTCAGTGCGTTTGGACAGGTGATCGGTCTCAGAGTTCGGTCTGCCAGGCCTCCGCCTAAGACTAGTTCTTCCGCTGAAATCGAAAATACACAAGAGGGCGATCCGATGCAGCTAGAAGAGACCGCCGCAGACCCAGAGTGGGATGACATTGCCGATGAAATCTCTTACATACAAGTTTTGAATCGGGTTTTGCCTGATGATATTCGCGTTCTCGCATGGTGTCCCCATCCTCCTGAAGGCTTCGATGCTCGGTTCTCTTGCCGCGAGCGTCGTTATCGGTACTTCTTTACACAACCAGCATTTTCTCCTACGCCCGGGCCGCTTGGCTTTGAAAACCGCGGGGGAACTGGCAAAGGTGAGCGAACCAAGTATCGTGAGGGCTGGCTCGACATTGAAGCTATGCGCGAAGCCGCCAAGTACTTTGAGGGCACGCATGATTTCCGAAACTTTTGCAAACTGGATACCAGCAAGCAAATTGAGAACTTTGAACGAATTATCTTCCATTCCGATATCCACCTTGTCAATCCAAAAACGAACCCCCTAGGTTTCGTCGGTCAACCCGGGTTCCAAATCACGGAAGACTTCCAAGCAGACGTGGACATGCTTTCCAAGCAACAACCCGAGCCAACAACTCCTCAGGTGTACTCGTTTGATCTGTACGGTTCAGCCTTTTTGTGGCATCAGGTCCGCCACATGGTGGCCATCCTCTTTCTGGTTGGTCAAGGACTTGAGTCGCCTTCCATCGTACCAGACCTGTTGGATATCACAAAGAACCCCCGCAAGCCGGCATATGAGATGGCTTCTGACGCGCCTCTTGTGCTATGGGACACCGTCTTCCCGGATGAGAACAGCGGTAGCCGAGAGGACGCTCTCGACTGGGTCTATGCCGGCGACCCACGGCTCAACAAAAGCCGAAGCGCCAAAGGTGACAGCAAGTATGGCATGAAGGGGGCTGTTGAAAGTCTTTGGACTGTTTGGAGACAGCGCAAGATGGATGAGATCCTGGCCGGGGCACTCCTGGACTTGGTCGTGAGCCAAGGTGATCGCAGCATGATGTCTCAAATGGACGCCAAGCAAGGCGCAAGCAAAAAGCAGAGTCGGGGCGCCAAGATCTGGCTCGGAGGCGACGATGCACGCACGGGGGGCAAATATGTTCCCGTCTTGCAGAAGTCAAAGACCGAAGCTGTGGACGTCCGAAACGCCAAATGGCTCGCAGCCAAGCAGCGCAAAGATGCAGTCAAAGCTGCTGGTGGACAAGGCGAGGATGCCTGATCCCTATTGTGAAGCAGATGATGTGAGATGCAAGCTCAAGTTCCCCTATCTTTCAAATCTAGTGACCGCGTCTTATGAAATCGCGCTGTCAATTCAGGAAAATTTGAATCATCTGCTCGCATGTCACGACTTTGTGTCGTACAAACAACGCCGAGAACCCCTCCAAACTTCTTCCAGAATTTCCCTGCCAGGTAACAATTGCTATTTCGTAGGAAGATTGCGTCAGCTGTGTTGTGTACTGCACTTTTGCAAGGATCGAGACATACAGGGAAGACCACCAAAACACCCGGCTCTCCCTCTACGATGACAGCCAAGTAAAAGCGAACTTCGAACCCCTTAAAAGCTTCGTGAATCACAATGTCTTGAATCTGGGTCGTGGGTATGAATCTGGTAGCAGCTGTTGAAAGGTAGGTGGAGGATGAGGTGGACGTTTGAATGCCGAATCCTCGAATGACCAAAAGTGATTCCTCTGCTTCCATATTAGCACGGGTCCGTCACGTGGCGCTGGAGATCGAATGGCCAACTCACCTGTATAACCCCTTCTGAACACCCCGTATAAGACCAACCCGCCAACCACCACAAGTACCGAGGGGTTATACGAGTCCACCAATTGACAGACATAGTCACCTGCGGAACTTGACCATACATCCTCCCACGAGATAGTCAAAAAGCTGCCTTTTTCAAAAAACTGCCTTCGGAGCCTAGTAACCCCCACGCCTATGACACAGAAAAACAGCAGAGTACGCAGCAGGATCTGAAGACCGAACAGAACCTTTGCGGTGGGATTCGATCGTCGTGGCGCATTGGAAACAGTGAAACTTGCGGTGGTTGGCGTCGGCCGATGAACTGTAAGACGGCCTGCCATTGTTGGCTATATTTTTCCACGATGGTATGAAGTTTTCAATGGCAGGACAGTGGCTGTGCCCCTACAAGCGTTGACTGGGACTGGAGTCAGCACCGTCGAGCTCCTTGTTTTTCGTGACAACGTCGACTTCTCCACGGCAGAACCCCCGAAAGCTTATCGATTTGATTAAACGCGCTAACCGATTTGGGCACTTGTGGAGACAGACACTCAAGTTGAGCTACCACGTGACCATCGCCAGTGTACACAAGCTTCCGTTGGTATTAGGACTGGGTGAGTTGGGCTGCAACCTCGTTCTGGCAACCCCCTCGACCTTCACAAACATCAAGATGGGCGACCGGGAGCGAAGTCGATCGCCTCGCCGGCGGGACTTTGGCGACCGAGACAGGCCCAAAAAAACTGGTGGATTTCGGTGGAAGGAAAAACGCCGTGATGATGATTCTCGCGGAGATGATCGTCGACTAGATCGAGGCTACAGGGACCGAAGTGACCGTCCTCGCTCGCCGCGCAGAGACCGCGATGCTGAGCGTACGGGGGACCGACACAGAGACAGTCCCCGTGAGTACGACTCGAAACGTCGCGATGCCCGCGATGCGCCCCGAGAAGACCGCGAGAAGAAAGCGGAAAAGAGAAAGAGAGGAGAAAAAGCCAGTGATACCACAGTCATCAGAGCCTATGATTGTGGTACATGTCAACGATCGGCTGGGCACCAAAGCAGCCATTCCTTGCTTGGCCTCCGATCCCATTAGTGAGTTTGATTGCAAATTGACACGTTCCCGGGAAATCTTTTCGGGATGTTGCTAACTCAATACTTCTACAGAACTCTTCAAGGCCCAAGTTGCCGCTCGAATTGGTCGAGAGCCTCATGAGATCCTTCTCAAGCGCCAGGGAGAACGACCATTTAAGGATCAGTTGACATTAGAAGACTACGGTGTGAGCAACGGAGTTCAACTTGACCTGTGAGCCTTCACGCCGCCCCCAATCTCCATTTCGAAACCGAGCATCTACTAACTGGATAATAGGGAGGTTGGAACAGGCGATTAAGCGGTGGCTTGTGGCCATGTCTTACTATGTTGTTCTGCGAGGTTCATCGGGCGTTAAGAAGACAATACCATGGATTGGGTCAATGGAGCATGAACTTTTTTTTTCTACTTTTCTGTTTGCTGTCACTTCTGTCACTGCTTATTTTACTTCCATCATTGCCATCCTTTCTCTCACAGTTTCGCAACGGACTGTGGGACCTGGTGCCCACGAGTTCTCACACAGCGACGAGGAGACAAACAACGTGGACCTGGACATCCTGATCAGTCTCGCTGCCACTTTAGGCTTCTTGGTAGTGAGATGTAAGTGTGTTTTGAGGTTATCTCCTTGTCAGTCGCCACGACTCCTTTTCGATGCGCACCGCATGGCATCATCCAGTCCGCATCAACGACCGTTGCAAATCCTCCCGTCGGCAATGCGGGGCTCAACCTGGCCGCTTGCACCGATGCCGCACCTGGACAGTCTTGTGACAGCCTGAGGCACTCCGCTGGTAACCAACCCGAGCCCGAGTTGGCGGTCCACTCTCCAAAGAGGCTTTTTTTCGAACGCGGGACCTCACATGTTCATTTCTTTTTTTTTTGCCTCGTTGCGAACATCGTCAAAGGGAGCATTCTGACCCTCGCAAGCTTCGCGTGATGAAGTGATTCTATACCTCTCCACTCTTCTTCCAGGCTGCTCGTTCGCATCGCACCGATCCCGTGTCTATCAGTTTCCCGTCATACTCCAAAAGTTTGCCCTGCCGGCCCCAGTTTTTCCGTCCCTCCGCAAGTTTCCTCGCCATCATCCACTTGAATCATCGCTTTCCCCGCGGTGGGAGTCATTGAGACCGTACTACCTCCCAATCCTCGTTTCATCCGAGCTTTTGAAAATCAAGCACAATGGTCCGAAATCTCGTCGTCATCGGAGGCACATCCCACCCGCAACTGACTCAGAGCATTTGCGGTGTGCTTGGCATTCCTCCGGCGGAAGTTCTTCTTTCCAAATTTGCGGTCGGTGAGACTCGAGTTGAAATCCAGGAATCTGTCCGTGAGAAGGATGTCTACATCATTCAGTCTGGCGGTGGTAAGGTCAATGATCACCTCCTCGAGCTCTTGATCACAATCTCCGCTTGCAAGACAGCCTCGGCACGCCGAGTCACCGCCGTTCTGCCGCTGTTCCCTTATTCCCGCCAAAGTGATATTCCTTACGATAAGGCTGGAGCTCCGCTAGTCAAGTCTTCTGTTCGCGACCGCCCTAACAATGGCTACACTTTTGAGAGTACCCCTCCGACACCCGGCCCAGGCATGAAGACTGAGGGTCTTGGCCTGCAGGGTGGTATGGATAGCTTGCAGAAGAGTCTGGCCAAAGCTCAAATCGAGGAAAGCAATGGCAGCCCGGTCAAACGGCGCACACCCAACGGACTCACTCGGAGCGAAACGGCAGAGTCCATCAAGTCTCTGGCTGCCAGCGGTGGGGTTGAAGAACCCTCGAGCAACTCCTCCAAAATCAACGCCTTCCAGCCCCGACCAGGATACAAGCAATGGGTTGCGCAAGCAGGCACCCTGGTGGCCGATCTGCTCACTTGCGCCGGTGCCGATCACATCATCACCATGGATCTGCATGACCCACAGTACCAGGGCTTCTTCGATATTCCCGTGGATAACCTGTATGGTCGTCCGTTGCTTAAGAGCTATATCCAGCGCAATATTCCAGCCTACAAGCAAGCCGTGGTGGTCAGCCCCGACGCAGGTGGTGCTAAGCGTGCGACAGCCATTGCTGACTCCATGGGCATGGAGTTTGCTCTCATTCACAAGGTATGGTCTGGATCTTGAGAGCTCTACGGCGACGCCAAGTCCCATCTTAACCCATTCTCCACAGGAGCGCCGCCCAACCAAAATCACAGACCGACAAAATGCCACCATGATGCTTGTTGGTGATGTTCGCGATCGTACAGCCATCCTTATTGATGATCTCGCAGACACCTCCAACACCATCACGCGGGCAGCAAAACTTCTCAAGAAAGAAGGTGCCTCCAAGGTGTACGCTTTGGTCACTCACGGTATTCTGAGCGGTGACGCGATTGACCGCATCAATGCAAGCTCTCTCGATAAGGTGGTCGTGACCAACAGTGTGGATCAGACGGATCATCTTCGTCGCTGCCCTAAGTTGGAGGTCCTTGAGGTCGGCCATGTGTTCGCGGAGGTAAGACCTGACAGCCCAAAAACATTCCCGGGTCGCTCATCTACATTTGCTGACCCTTGTGAAATTTTCAGGCCATTCGCCGAGTTCACCATGGTGAATCCATCAGCGTTCTGTTTCAGTACGACTGAACTCGCTCACCCTCGCTTTGCCGGAACAGGCACGGGCTTCTCTGCAGATGAAAACAAATATACCGGCTTTGTGTCCATATGAGCTGGAATGCTCTACATGAATTTCCTTGGATCTATGGGCGTTGTTGCTGACTCCGTGTCCTCTTTCTATACATCGTCCATCGCAATTCTGTCACTTTTTTCCCCACAAAAATAGAAACCTTGGTCCTAGTAGACTTGGTGCTTGAAAAGCGTGTTCTTGTACTTTCATGCTTCCATGTTGATCTCACTACTGGCTAGTTGCTGGAAAACAGTCCATTGCCCTTGATTTTTTTATCGCTTTAACCATTCGCTCATCCCAGCAAGCACTGGGCTGGACTGACATAATGTACATATATCTGTTTTGAAGTACACGAAACGAATCGTCCAATCTCAATCGAGTCCTGTCTCGCATGCAACATCTATCGAATTTGGAGTTTGGGTTTCCTTGATGGAATCTCGTGTAAGCTGACTGGTCCTCAAGACTTTTGAGGTTCCCGCGAGCTATATAGACCTACCTGTCTAAAGCCTACGAGCCTAGTTGCTCATCAACATATGGGGACGGAGGAAAGACACATGCCTCGGTATTTGCGAGTATCCATCAATGGATGCACCTCTATGTATGAAAGCAAAATTAAGCAAAGACGGGACTTATCGTCTCGTTCGCTGGGCTACAGTACTGGCGAGGTGCCTCATGTTCGTTCCTTGGAAGGAGACGGGACGCCCCAGGCCAATGGGGTCGAGAACATCCATTCGTCAATGAAGAACATGGCGGTTCCATTCGAGACCAGTGCACGTCGCAGGAATGAAAACCAGCGCCGGAATAAAGCACAAGGGAGTGAAGAATCGAGTTTGGCCGCAGTTCATGTTTTGGTCGACAGGTTAATGCGAAGACATTGATACTAAGAGTGGAACCAGGGTAAGAGGAAAGTCACAAGCAGATAAACAAAATCGGGTACTCGATACAACATGTTGGCTGGTTCCAAGAATAAGGGGGCAAATACAGACAGCCATCAACAAGTTAAATACAAAATGCCAAACAATCGTCAAGTTTCCGAGGCTTAGAAGACAGAGATGAAGTTCCCGATCCTCTCCTTTTGGTTCTGAGCAATGCATTCCGAGATCCACGTCACATTGCGAATTTCCTGTCCTTGATTAGCTTCCGAATGTTTCGTAAAGGTAGAACGGGGACACTGCTCACCTGCTCCTTCAGCTTCATCCAAGCGTAAACCACCGCCGGGGTGAATTGGCGAGTGAAGACCATCTTTGACATCTCCATCTCTTTTTGATAGAAGAGGTCTTCCAGACTCTTTCCGTCCGCGGGGCCACCTCCCATACCACCCATACTACCGCCGCCTTGGCTCAGCCCTACGGCGTCAAAGAAGCTCTTGTAATCAGATACAGCGCTGACAGCCAGGGCGACGCCCTCAATATCATCGGCCCGCGAGAGCATTAAGCTACCCTCCGGGTATAGGTTTCCAAACTCGGGGTACAGCTTCCTCCGTTCCTGTTTGGACAGCTCGGTGCCGAAGGAGTTGAGAGTAATGTTGATGGCGCGACGGTCTGCCTCAAATTGTAAGATCTCAGACATGACTTCTCGTGTTGGGCCGGAGAAGTCTGGGTGGGTTTGAACAAAATTGTAGAAGTCTTCCAAGTAGTTCTTGTAGAGGGTGTTGCGCACAATTTCGATATTAAGTTCGTCCAGATCCTGATGGCTGAGACTGCCTTTGAAGTATGGCGCAAGAGGGGTTTCGATCAGAACCGAGTTGTAGAGCTCTTCAATATTGGATGCAACGCAAAGGACGGGCAGAGTCTCGAACCAGCCCAAAGGGTGACATCGCTCCAGGAGCTCTCGTGTGTCCCGTTCATGTAAGGTCCCAGTAATGAGAAGGGCAATATTATCGATCATGTAACCGTAGGTCAAGTATTCAAGGAACTTGGCAGTCGAGCCTACTGACTGGGCGACAAGGTAGCGAAATTCGGACACCAGCTTATCGGTCATCTTGCCCGCAAGGGCAGATGTGGAGGGATTCGGAGGAAGAGAGGCAAGGAAGTCACCGTATGCCGGCCCAAGCTGCAGTTTCACATCTGCACCAGCATTTGTTAGAAGTCAAATTGGACGGATAAGCGTTGGATTGTATTTACCGTCGATCGTCTCGCATTGTACCAGGTTGGAGTAGCTCTGGCCAGTCAAGAGTGTATTCCGATACCCTCGGACAATGCCTTCAACAAAACTGAGATTTCGTTAACACAGCGTTAATTCCACAGGAATCAGTCTTGATCCTACCCGCCGTTCGTATTAAAAAAGAGACCCTCCATGGTGCTTGGAGTTCGTTGATGAATGAGAGGTGGAATACCTAGAGCTCCCCTCGACGCCGCCGCCCGAACCGCTGGCGGGTCTTACATAAGCCACAGCCACAGCCACCGTCCGTGGCTCGTGATTTTGCACTTTTTTCTTCCGTGCAAAATTTCTAGATTTCTTTTCAACGAGCGATTGCGTCCACGGTCCACAAACCCCCGCCTTCTGTCTTTCTTTTTCACTATCGACCTGGGCTCCCTCGTCTTTGCAACGACAATTCTTTCCATTACATAGAGCCCACTCGCCGTGGTCGCCCACCATGTCACTTTTCATCTTGACCGAAACCAGCGCGGGTTACGCCCTGCTGAAGTCCAAGGACAAGAAGCTCTTCAAGCGCGAATCTCTCCCGGAGGATGCCAACACTCCTGAGGGAATCTCAAACCTGTATGCTCCATTGACTCTCTACCGGCGAACCCTTCCTTGTTCCAGCGACGCTGGCTTCGTCAGATCCCCACGGAAGCGACGTTGAAAAGAGAAGAGAAAAAAAAGCCCATTGAAAATTCACCAGAACGCTGACCCTCTTCTCACAGCTTCAAATTGAAGAACTTCAAGAAGTTCGACAGCGCCGCCACTGCCGTTGAGGAGGCTGCTTCCATCATTGAGGGAAAGGTCACTCCTCTCCTGACAGAGGTTCTTAAGGAGCTCAAGGATGAGAAGAAGGCCTCTTTGGCCGTTGCCGACGTCAAGCTCGGTATGTCCAGTCAAACAACCTCCTCCACCTCAGGAAACACTTGCTGATGGGAACCGTCAACAGGAAATGCCATCACCAAGGTTCCCGGCCTCTCTCTCGAGCTGATCGCCGACTCTTCCACCGCTGATGCCTTCCGTGCCATTCGTGAGAACCTGATCACTCTCATCCCCGGTCTTGCCCCCAGCGACATGTCCGCTATGTCTCTTGGTCTGTCCCACTCTCTCGCCCGTCACAAGCTCAAGTTCTCCCCCGACAAGATCGACACCATGATCGTCCAGGCCATTGGCCTCTTGGATGATCTCGACAAGGAGCTCAACACATACGCTATGCGCGTGAAGGAGTGGTACGGCTGGCACTTCCCCGAGCTTGCCAAGATCCTGAACGACAACATTGCCTACTCCAAGCTCGTTCTGAAGATGGGTATGCGTACCAACTGGGAGACGACCGACCTGGCCGAAATTCTCCCCGAGGAGATTGAGAGTGCCGTCAAGACTGCCGCTGATCGGTCTATGGGTACTGAGATCAGCGAGCAGGATCTCGAGAACATTCAGGCTCTTGCTACTCAAGTTGTTGAGTTTGCCGAATACCGTCAGCGCCTTGCTAGCTACCTGTCTTCTCGCATGAACGCCATCGCTCCTAACCTGACTGCTCTCGTCGGTGACCTTGTTGGTGCCCGTCTGATCGCCCACGCTGGTAGCCTGACCAGCTTGTCCAAGAGCCCCGCCAGTACCATCCAGATTCTCGGTGCCGAGAAGGCCCTTTTCCGTGCCCTGAAGACCAAGCACGATACCCCCAAGTACGGTCTGATCTACCACGCGTCTCTGATCGGTCAGGCCACCGGCCGCAACAAGGGCAAGATGGCCCGTATCCTCGCCGCCAAGGCTTCTCTTGGAATCCGTGTGGACGCCCTCGCTGAGTGGGACGACGATGTGACCGAGGAGGAGAAGGCTGCTCTCGGTACCGAGGCCCGCTTCAACATGGAGCGCAAGCTCGCCGCCATGGAGGGCAAGCCCATCAAGCCCCGCGGTGTGAACATTGCACCCAACGGTGCCGCTCAGGCTCAGAAGTTCGACCTGAAGGAGGCCCGCAAGTACAACCCCGATGCCGATGCCATGGATACCGAGGAGGTCGAGGCTCCCACATCCGCCAAGAAGTCCAAGAAGGACAAGAAGAAGCTGGTGGAAGATGTTGAGGAGGACGAGGAGATGGCTGACGCCGACTCTGATGACGAGTCCCAAGATGGCACCGGTGACTCTGAGCTCGAGAAGCTGGCCGCCAAGGCCGGTCTCAGCGTGAAGCGGTACCAGCGCAAGCTCGAGCGCGGCGAGATCACCTTTGACGCCGCCGGCAACCCAACGGCCGTCAGCAAGAAGGACCTGAAGAAGGCGAAGAAGGAAGCCAAGAAGGCCGAGAAGGAGGACGGCAAGAAGCGCAAGCGTGATGATGGTGATGACAGCGAAAAGAAGAAGAAGAAGAAGAACAAGGGCGAGTAAACGCCTGCTGTTTGAAGTTTTTATGTTCAAAAGTTTCGTGCAAGGTGACAAGGATGGCTCTCGCGAATCTGTATGATATCACTTTTTTTTCTCGTTTGTTGTTGCTTTCTATGTTCGCGATCTCGCTCGCTACGCGCATGTCTGGGGGCATTTCGAGGTTGATTGAGTCAAATTTTCTCTGGCGCAAAGGGTGCTTTATGGTACAAGGCAGTACAGTGCTTCATGGTTGAATAATCTGTTCATGATTAACCTCTTCACGTCCGTTGTAGGATTTTTGATTCTAATTTGGGTCGATTGAGATGACTCGTAGGCGAAGGTACATCTATCTTCCTGTCTAATAAAACAGTGGTTTCTGCGTCGGAGGGCACCTTTCTCCAGCATCGACAGTAATCGTCGGGTTTACAGGCCAGTCTTAGCTTCCTACAACTTTCTACGCACTGGGACAGTATGTCCGCCGGCACTGTATGCAATATGCGAGCACTCTCAGTCCTATTTTATTATGACTAATGTCTCGCACCTAGTAGTGTTACTTGCAGTGTCTAGTTCTGCTGTCCAACAGTCCCCCAAATAAGTCGAGTCGGGGCTGTCAGAACAGCGTTGACCACCTTTCTGACCGACTTGCCCCAGCTCGTCACGCCGATCATATTCTGCCGGCATAATAAGCTTTTTTCCCCTCCGTCGGCAGTATTTCTTCTTGTCGGTAACATCGTTATCGTATCATTGCCCACACTGCACCATGAAGGTGAGCAAGTCCTTTTTCCAATGGCAGGTGTAGACATTGGCCACTTCCCTCTAACAATCATATCCAGATCCTTGACCCCCAAGCAGCGGTCCTTACCAACGTGGAAGTTCTCGCCTACCTCACGGCGAACCCGCCCGCCGTCCGCCCAGTCGGCCTCCCAATGCGCGACAATGGGTTCCAAGTCCAGATCTCAGAGATCATAATACCGTGGTGAAAGAGGTTCGCAGGCTCCCTTGGCTCTCTTCTTCCTCTGCTCATCTCGTACAATACCTCTCGGTTCAATCGAACTCGCTCGGTCTGTCAAGTCGTGTGCCTACGACATGTCTTCCATGGAGAAACCGCTGGTTCGACCGGCGCAAAGACAACCCGGAGAAGGACTTGACGATCAGGACCGTGGAGAGAAAAAGAGAAAACAAAAAAAAGATCTCTCACTTGCACCCGAATATGACACTTTCAAATATACTGACCAACGATTTTTATCTCTCATTTGCAGTTCCACAACTACGTCTCTCGCATCTCCCCCCATCTCCTCAAATACCCACGCTCTACAGATCGACCCAGCTCCTCGCATTCCCAATCCCAAACAGCCATGACCCGAACCATGCGCCCCAGCGTAACATCCACCACCGAACTTGAACCACCTACTATTTCACGACAGCCTCTCTCCAATGAACCTACGCCCCTGGACCGCGCTATCCGCAGCCTGATCCAGAAACTTCGCCCGTACGGGCTGACCAAAGCCGAGGTGCTGACTATCGTCAATCTGGGCATTGGTCTGTCTGCGGGGGAATCGGAAGATCTGACTGCTGTCGGTGAGGCCAATGGACATGGTGAGATGATGGAGGTTGACGAGACTCCCGTTGAAGGGGAAGGGGAAGAAATGGCTGGTGGGGATGGTGCCGAGGGAGAAGAAGGGGAAGAGGGTGGTGCTACGGAGGCGGATTATGGTGCGTTGGCGCTGTTTGACGCTGTGATTGAGGAAAGAGAGGAACGAATCTCGGACGATGATTTGATTGCCATCTTGGGGATCATTCGGGAGACTTTGAATGAGAATTATACGGGTTGAGATGGCGAATGAGAGATTTGGTGGGAAAGACAAGATGCGCTTTGGCGTTGGGTCTTTGGGATTTTCTTGGACCAAATGCACCGAGATATTTTTATTGAAGGGGAGGGGGCCCTTTGTGTCCATTAGATGAGTCGACATCGTTCCCACGAGAACCTTTCAGTCGAGGGAACACGAACAAACACTCATTTGGCCTTACAACGCAGACTCGAAGATCCAACTTTCGATCGTCCTTGAACCGCAAATTTCACAGGGCACACAAGACAATATGCCTGCACGAGTCAAGTACAAGGCCGGTTTCTTCCCTACAGCATCAACGATGAGACAATACAATATCTGGAGTACTTGGAATACAAACATGGAAATTTGAATTCATTATCAGGTTGAATCCTTCTTCTCCTTTTCCTTTTCCTTTTGCATCTCTTTCTTCTTCTTCTCGGCCTCTTCCTTGGTCGCTTTGCCCTTGACAAGATTCCCAAATTGATTATAGACCGGCGCATCGGGGTCCCCATTTTCTTTGCCCCAAGGGCCAAGATCATCGTCAAACAAATCTCGCTCCTGGCCCTGACACACCTCGGAAATTGTCACCCAATTCTCATCATCCGTCCACAGACCACCTCGTCCACCGCGCATGTCCCACCAATCCTGACCCCCCAGGAGAGCAGACTGCGCCGCATCGAAGTCGTGCGACGAGCGGACGTATCGCCGCAGGAGAGCTCGAGCCGAAGGGAAGAACCACATTTTCTCCCACCAGGTGTTGCGTAGCTTGGGGTCTCCGTTGAGATGAAGGAGCACCGGAACAGAGGCCGAGTGAGGGTTCGTGGCCAAGGAGAGATTGCTCCATGAATGGTGTTGAGGATTCGGGAGTTTGTCCAGCGTGAAATTGAAGGACGGCACCGCGCTCTTTTGGCTCGCAGAGCGAGTCTGGTCAAAAGGATTGGGGAGGGCCGCGATATCGTCTGGAAGGAGAAGACGATGTTCACGCGGAACCCCGAATTGCCCCTGCAAGAGCGATGTGGTGGTAATATTGCTGAACTTGATCCACTCGAGGTCGTTTCGTGACAGGATCTGATTAAAGAAGAGTTGCGACTCATAGTCCACCCCGATACCGTACTCATAGCGATGGCCGGACTCGAGTCGAACGCTGATTCCGTCAATATCAACTGCGTCAGAGATACCCAACATCCCATAGACCCATTCCTTGACTTTGTTGACGGTCCGCAGTCGCTCTAATTCACGGATCACTTCCTGACGCCCAAACATCTGCGTCAGTGCCCGATAGTCGCTGTGGTTTGTAGGGTGTCGTTCCATCAACTGAAGAACCTCGTCGTAGATGATCCGCAGGTCGGCAGCCTGACCAATAACCGCACCGGGGTTCAACCATCGAGGTCGGGTGAGATGACCATCTGGATGGGCATCTGTCTTCCATCCGTATACGTCAGGCGGCAAGGTCGATTCGGGAACAGTGACGCATCCCGGGTCATTTTTGAGAGCACTATAGCAGACCTTACTCGCACCAAACAGGACCCGGTGGGTATACTTTGGAATTACCTCGGGGGGCGACCCATTGGGCTTTTCAGGCGCTGCGTAGCCGTATTTCCTCGCCAGCTTTTGATTGTTCGTGCGCACGGTATCTTGGAATCTTTTGATAAGGATCCACGGGGGTAGTTGGAAGAACACGTCCTGGGCATCCACAATCAAGACAAAGTCACGATCCTTGACGGTGCGACTATTCTTCAGATAATCTCGGATACGGGTGATCCGATCGACAGTGATCTCCAACTCCGTCGCTCCTGGCTTTTGACGACCATAGCCGATCAATGTTGGTGGTGGATACCCCAGAATCATGGCGGAAGTTACGGTGCGACAGGCGCCCCGGGTTCCCTTGACGGTAGGGACGAGGAGATGGAGATGAGGGCGGCCATGGTCAAGGTCGTGCGGGACACTGTCATTTACAGAACTGCCCGACTTTGGCTGAAGTGCGACCTGCGCGTCTTCTGGGCGTTCGGTGAAAGGATGGCGAGATGGAAATTCCGCCCAATAGTCCGGCTCGGACTGGTTCTAAATGCCAGATTCTTGTCAGTTCAGCTGCTGTTGGAGTTTCGCTAGCACGGCTATCGGGCTCTCGTAGCCTTGTATAGTGTTTCCTTTCCCATCCGACGGTAATACCACAAGGAAGCCACTTACCCCGGAGGACGAAAAAAGCCAAAGAAGCAATAAGAAGGATACGATTGAGAAGAGAATGGCTCTTGTTTGGTACATGCGCGGGCGGCATTGCGAGGCCTGCCGCACGAAGCTTGCGGCGGATGGAGGCTTGGCCCCCTCAAACTGCGAGAACGACATGCTAGACGCCATCCTGACGAGTCACTCAGATTGGAGCGGCAGGGGACAGGATGATCATGGCGATTGTAAAGTGTCGTGGCGACAAAGTTGGCAAGCAGTGTGCCGACATTGAACGAGCGTGACAAGGAAAGGCCACGAAGTAAACACACACGGTTTCGATGTTGGCCAGGGGGAGGAAAGCACCCGCAGCGATCGCCGCGGCCCTCCCGCTTTCGGCCCGAGTCTGCACCGCCGACGATGCGTGCAGTGCTCGGTTTTTAGTTGCAGATTCATTCAGCAATCAGTTTCGGGCATCATCTTAGACACCCTCGAGAAGGAAGATGTGGGGAGCAACGAGCAACTCTCTACCATAAGGTCTCTGCACGCGATTGCCTCTTTCTTCCTCGGGTCCCAATTTCCGGTTCCAGGGAGATGGTGATGTAAGCTTGATCGCTCTATTCTAAATAGATCTCCTCACGGAGACGCTGCAGATTACGGAACAATCCGCCTCCAGATCCTCCGTTGTCATGATCCCGCGGCGGCTCCGGTCGTGACCGAGATGCACGCTGGCTCTGCTCAGCCACGGCTTGTTTGTGATCCAAATTTCGTCTTCGTTCGTCCACGATTCTGCCCAAGGCATCCACAAAGCGCTGTCGCGCCTTTTCCTCTGCGGATCCCTTCCAGACTACAGCCAGGGTTCGTAATTCCTCGAGGCGACGAGTAGCAGCGTCCAGTCCCTCCCGTCCGCCTCCATCTCGATCTAGTAGTCCCAGGATTTCCGCCCGGATCTTCCTCATCACTTCTTGTCCTTTTTCCTCTTGATCGTTGCCCTCGGCGCCTAGCTCGGGTCCGGACACGGAAATGAAGGAGGAGGAGAAGGAAATTTCGGATGGAGGGAGTGGCCATTCCATCGCGTCTCCAAATGTCTGAACCACATCTTCGAGGCGAGCGCGCACCTGGTTCAGGGTACGAAGGTTGGTGATGTACTCGGGGTCGTTTATGGTTGGTAGATCGGGTTTCTTTTCGACATCGTCCTCTTCCTCCGTAGGACCCGATGCTGCCTCTTCGGTCGGTTCGTTTGTAGATTCTTGACGCGCAGTGTCAACCACGCGAGCTTTGGCGTGTGCGGTTGACTCGGGGACAAATTTAGTAATTTCTTCGTGCAGGGCCTCGGTGAGGGTCTCGGATAGGCCTATCGTTTCTCCTCTCAGAAGTTCCACCTCGTAGGCCAGCCGCCCCCCTCCACGAAGAATCTCGTCGCTCAGCTGGGAGAGCGTGCTCGACAGGCGCACATTTTGAGCACTGATCTGGGAAAGGAGGTTTTGTACTTGGGCCGACAGCTCGGACAGCGGTACAGAGCCTTGTGTTCTGACTGCGCTTCCCTGGAGAGACGATAATGTCAATGGTGAGAGCGACTCATTGAGGAATTCAGCAGGGTCGAAGTTCGGGTCTTCGAAGCTGGGAGTCGTCTGGGTGGTAGTCTTGCTTCCAGCCCGAGCGGTAGAAGTGTGGCTTGGAGCGACCATGTTGGGCTATATTTGGCAAGTCCTGTCCGTTGGCGCGTCTTCTTTTTTGATAGACGCGAAAAAGGTCGGTATACCATCCAGGTGGGCTCTTGAGTGGGATGAAGTCGGAGTCTTTCAAAGTTCCCAGGTCCGCATTCTCCGCATGTCATGAGAGCTGCCAGGTCGGCCGCTAGACCGCTTTGATTGGATGGCGAGTGTGCAACTTCCAATCATGTTGGGCAGGCCGTCAAGCTTCTATACTTTGATGGACTCGCCCAGCTTGCAGCTAGGGCTTGGTGGGACTTTCTGATACATTGGACGAATAACTCGTGTGACTTTCTGATACTAGCTTGTCTAGAAGGATCTGCCTATGACGGTTGGGTATCTGGAGTATCTCACAAAGGAATATCGGTACACGTATTTCTTGCTCGAAAGTGAACTGTAGCCATAGATACGCATATTTCCGAGCTTGGGGTTACAGTAGTTTTCACTCACGGCATGTGAGATCTTGACTGGGCAAACGGGTTTGCGACGATATCAAGGCTCGAGAATATATAAAAAAAAATACTCAAGCGGGGAGTGAGAATTGCTCGGGAGCAAAATGAAATGCATCATCCGTGAATCGAACACGGGCCTCGTCGATGGCAACGACGAATTCTACCACTAGACCAATGATGCTAGTTATTGGAATAAGAGGTCAAATTTGATATTATATACTCTCAAATTTTCACAGTGGCACAATACTTGTGTGACAACTCTTTTCTAGGTACGCTCGTGGTGTCTGTGGTCGACCACTGTCACTTGGTCCAATCCTTAACTTTTAGGGTACAACGACCATGAAGATTCTGCTTGATCTTTTTTTTCTCGGCAGCTTCCTTCCCTTGCGAGGTTCTATATCCGGCACTGCTAAATCAGAGGACGCATTGATCAGGTATCTCTCTGCGTAGAGGTGATTTGTGCCTGTCAAACAGGCGAGCGGGAGTTGACCACCTCACATATATCATCGAATGTTGTCGTGAGATATGGATATATGCTCGGACTCGAGCAGTCCCGTCACTCTGGTCCAGATCTACTGCTGGGTGAGGCTCCCTTGTACTTTTATTTGATTGGAGTCGTTGAATATGCACTTGCATGATGGTCACATGCATCCTCACATGCCCCGGCAGAATCCACCAACAGTCTGGCCCATGTCCGCACCTAAGGTAACATCCCTCCTTAGGTGGAGGAGGCCACACGGAACGGACATTCCGGACTGGCTGCGGAAATATAACCGGAAAGAGTAAATGGAATGCCATCCAAAGAAGATGCAAAAACGCGAGACATCGCCAAGGAGTAGGTTAGGTGCCGGAATATGTGAATGACAAAGGCTGCCAGATCTAGGATATTCCCACTACTCACCCACCTCATGTATGCCTAGCATTGTTAACGTAGTTACGCTCATTCCTGGTTCCAAAAAGGGCAACCTTGACAACGACGAGATGACATTGGAGATACCGTCTAGTACGATCGGGCACCCTCTCGTGCCGTTTGTTGGATATTTTGATATCAGGTTCCTGGTCTAAGCCTCCACGACCGACCGCAGCACCCTGATAATATCGGTTTAGTTATGATCTCTCACCTACCAAGACGGGTCCCGTGCCAGTCAGGCGGAGAGAGCATAGGGTCGAGAGTTTGCATCGTCCCAGCGAAGTCGACGTCATCTCCAAGATTCCCCCGGTCGGCCAGATCAGATCGGTACCCAAACCACGTCGTTCTCGTATCGCGTGGCCGCTCACGCGATCCACGCCCGATCGAGGGGAAATTGGGTCGATTCAGATCATCCGCCTCCACATCCGGCAATTCCTTAGTCTTGTTGACAGGGGGGGGGGGGGCAACGGCTTTCGTGATTTCCCCATCACTTTAGATGGGAATGCAAATCACGCAGCGGAGCGACCTGCTGAAGTGACCATGTTGCCCTGCTCAGTACTGTAAGGTCATGTCGCTTTCAGGGCTTCACACCGCCGCAGTCGCATTGTACTTGAATGGCCTCCTGTCATGTGATGCCAAGCTGGCCGGGGTGTGTCTCCCGTGGGTACACCAGTGCCCGACTCAAGCATCCACCCATTCCGTTCTCAATCATCGCTGGTCGCCTTACGAAGGGTCCACTTGGACGGGGGGCCCCCGTACATCCCGTGGAGATTCTGTGGGCGAGGTACCCAGCAAGCATCGAGCTCAGGCTCGTCGTTTGTGCGACAGAAACAAGAGAATGAGGGCAATATAGTCTGTCTGACAAGATGAGATGCTTCAATTTCAAAGTTATGAGCTACCTTTCGCCTCACCAGGTCGAATGGAGCATACATCTGGAAGGGTCACGCTTGCCTCGATCGAGATACCGTTACTGAAAGCTCCCGAACTGCAAGATATCCATGTAGCGTCCATCGCCCGAGGCGAGACGACGCGGAGAGTTTCCTTATTCCCAGAATAACCCAGTCACTGACCGTACCAGTCCCGGCATTGTTGAAGACACAGCCCACCGGGGGCTATGCCCAGTGCGCCCGAGTTGAATAAGGTCTGCAAAGGCGCACGCACCCTCGATGCTTCGGATAATCGGCAGGCAAACCAAACCGCCAAGGCCATCGAGGCTGAAGCCGTGAATCGTGAGCAGACGATCACGGGCCTGCGACCCACTTCCAGCGAGCCCTGACGGCTCCCATGTACTCTGACAGCCGGCGAACGATGACAGCATGCGTGCATCGACGAGCCTTGGCGCATATCACCCTCCAAATCAGCGCATAAACGCCCCTTTTCCCAGAGGAGTATTGAAGAGACGCGAGTGCTAGCAAAGAATATGGCCATTTTAGATGAAATGCGAGTCAAGAGTAGTAGAAGTCATCTGGATGCATAGAGCTAGCATAGAACAAATCGCATTCTTGACTGCCAGCCTTGAAGCCTATCATCGTCAAGGGGCAAACCATGCCCCATCGTGCAGATGCCAGGTTGCCCCCTCCACTGCGGAGAAATGCGAGGGACGACGGTCCACTCTGAAGCTGTCATTAAACTTTAGATCGTCCTTTTGATCCAATGTTGCGGGCTGGCGTTTTTCCCGCCCCATGGATCAGTGCCCGAGTGGAATAGCTGGAATAGCGAACAAGAGGAGGCCTCCGTGCCTGTGAACAAAGGTTCAACGCCTTCGAAACCCCAAAGAAGACGGAGTGTTACGACTGGACTTATTTAATACCCTGTGCGACCCCTCCTCGCCGGATGTAGTTGAATCCAAATCCCTCCCTCCTGCAGATCTTCCTGTCTCCCCCCCCCCCCCCCCCCCCCCCCCCCCCCCCCCCCCCCCCCCAAAATTTGACCATACTTGGTCCTTTCCACAACTCTTCCATTCACGTCATACCCAACCTCAAGACGAGCACACGATAGAAACATGTCTCTCAACGGCGTCAACAACCCTGGTAGCGAAAACAGTGACATCAACGGTAAAGCACCTCTGCGCGACCCTCCAGCCGCCCGAGCGGGCCAGAGCTTGGTGAATGTTCAACCGGCTCGACTCTCTGACCTGCAGCCCCGGTATGCCGCTGTGATCAAGCACGGAGATGACAACCCCGATGCGCACGGGTGGTATGCGCAACTAAGTGAGTAGACATCCCCCGCCCAGCGAGGCAGGATTGCCCTTGATCGCTTGAGATGACCTTTCTCCTCTTTTCACGCCTTCTTGATCTTACTGACCGTACGATTTTTCTATCCTCTCTAGTTCACGCCCTAGGCGAATGTATCGGCTTCTGTGGCGCGATTCCTTGCTGTCTCTGCTGTCCCAACCCGTTCAAGCCTGTCGACCAGGGTGAAGTTGGCCTAGTCACCAGATTCGGACGGTGAGTGCTGCTTTCCAACTCGATTTCTGTCCCCGTCTTTTTGGAAGTATCCACTGACTCTCTTTGGGGTAGCTTTGAACGCGCCGTGGATCCCGGTCTGGTCAAGGTCAACCCTCTGAGCGAGCATCTGACCACGGTGGACGTGAAGATTCAAATAGTCGAAGTTCCTCGGCAGGTCTGCATGACCAAAGACAACGTGACGCTGAACTTGACCTCCGTCATTTACTACCAAGTGACCTCACCCCACAAGACTGCGTTCGGTATCTCCAATGTGAAGCAGGCCCTGGTGGAGCGCACTCAGACCACACTCCGCCATGTGATCGGGGCCCGCGTCCTGCAGGACGTGATCGAGCGCCGGGAAGAGATCGCCCAGTCGACGGCCGAGATCATTGAGGAGGTAGCCGCCGGCTGGGGTGTCCAAGTCGAGTCGATGTTGATCAAGGATATCATTTTCAGCAATGACCTGCAAGACTCACTCTCCATGGCTGCGCAGTCGAAGCGAATTGGTGAGAGCAAGGTGATCGCGGCCCGCGCCGAGGTCGAGTCCGCCAAGTTGATGCGTCAGGCTGCCGATATTCTCTCCTCCGCGCCAGCCATGCAGATCCGATACCTCGAAGCCATGCAGGCGATGGCTAAGACAGCAAACAGCAAGGTCATCTTCCTGCCCGCCACCAACCAAACCGTCCAGCAGCAGCTCGCCACCGCCGACGCTGCGGGTGAAGGCCCCAGCAACTACGGCACCATCCAGAATCGCCAGGACGAAGGGTTTGAACGTGCCATGAAGGCTTCCGTCGTTGAAGACATTTAGACGACGCACACATCCGATTTTTGATGATGAGCTACGACTTGAGTTGAATATCCGAGCCGCATGATGACACGCTTCTTCTTTTTGTTTTGGACTGCATCATGCAATCATTACTCCGATGGGAACCGCGGGAGTGGTAGGCCTTGCGCCACTACTCTCATTCCCATCATGCATCCTGTGTTGCTGATGGATTTTGAAATACCCAACTGTGGCTTTTGCGCGATTCATATTCTCTCACGATACCCACCTTCTTTTGTCCCTATATGTGGCGATTCTTGATTTTCTCTATATGCCTTTTGCTCCTGTCTGCATTTGACTATCTATAGCTCAGTTTAATGAAATGTTGTTCCACCTGAATCCGTTCCTGCTGTGGATATGCTCTCTTATCACAATTGAATCCTTAAGTAGGTATGCAGAACGCGCGACATTAAAGGAAGCGAATCTCATTCTGAAAAGTATTCTGGATCCGTCGAGCACCATCGGAGATCACATACTTTCGCCAAGCCGACCACTATCGAGAATACAAAAACTCCATCTTCAAACAAGACCTTGTAAGCTCCCACACCAAAATCCCACCAGTCGCGCTGCGAAGTACTCATGCATACAAGTGACCAGGTCATCGCACGCCGATGACGAGCTGAAACGGCTTGGGTTTCATGAGTTGCCGTCTCTCTTGTCGGAGAAAGCCTCGGCGGGTCGGGCAACCTCAGTTTTGATTGTTATTAGTGCTGACAGCTGCTAATCCACCTTTTACGAGATGAGTCACGGATTCCACAGACGGGAGCCCGTTGGCCTTCAACTACCGCAATTCCTTATTTCTATTTGATCCTGTATGGAGACAATAGAATACAGCATTGAGACGGCACCCTTCTCACGCTTTCACAATATTTCCGGATCTTCCTGCTTTTGCGGGTCCACACACACACACACACACACACACACACACACACACACACACACACACCACACACATCACATCTCCGCTATCATGTCCTCCACCCCACCAACAACGGCATTTTCCCCACGCACATGGACGCGGCCCAACAGCGAATTCATCATCTCCAATGATCCATCACTACTCTCTGTCCAAGCCGTCAATGAAGCCTTTGGCCAGGACTGGCTCTACTGGGCCACTCCGTTCCCCGAAGAAGTCATGTATCACATGCTGCACGACTCTATGAGCTTTGGCGTGTACAAATACACAGAGCCTCTCGTCAATCACGACGCACCGGTGACTCCCACTGCGGAGAACACTCGGCAGATTGGTCTGGCGCGCATGGTCACGGACAAAGTCACATTCGGTTATCTCTCTGACGTCTATGTGCTTCCAGAGTATCAGGGCCACGGGCTCGGCCGATGGCTGATGAATTGTATTTTGGAGGTGTTTTCGATTGGGAATATGCCGCATCTGCGCCGAATCATGCTGTTGACGGGGGATAAGAGGATGCAGGATTGGTATGCGAGGATCTTTGGGATGGAGGTGATTGCACATGAGCGACGGCCAGATATTGGGCAAGATCTAGTGTTTATGTGCGTTCGGCCGAATGCTGTTTGAGATGGGAAATGGATGGGGGTTTCTCTCTTCGCTGTGTAGTTGTAATTAAGAAACAAAGGCTTTTTCATCTGGTTTACAGTATGGAGTAACAACCTGAAGATTATCGCCAGGTATTAGATAATCATCTACCCTACATATCGAGAGCTTGAGAATCTACACTATATCCAATTCGATTTAGTAATTATTGCCCATTGGGAATTCAGAATATACATCCATAAATAGGGACAGGAAGAACAAGCCCTAGAGAAATCTGCTCATGCTGATCCTGCCTATCTGTCTGTGCAGGCCGTGAGAATGGGCGGGGAGCATTGAAAGCTTGGAGATGCTTAACCTCCAGCCCTTGACACGGTTTGATCCAGGAAGGACCTCCCATACACTTCTGTGCTAGTGGACGAGGTACCTTCCTTCCATCCTTGGTTGTCCTTTACGTCTGTGTCTGCTATTGTTTGCTCAATTTGATTCATCCCCCTCTTGTATAAATAGCTTGGTCCCCCTCTGATTCTTCCTTTCTTCTTTTCTCTCCCCTACGACTCTCGTCAATCTCATCCTTTTGTCCCACTGCACCTCTACCTACTCTGGTGACAGACCATCAACACAGACGTGTTTCATCTATTCTCATATCATCATGTGATGTTGTCATGTCATTTTTTTTATGTCCCTTCGATCATGGACATGTTGAACATGGGTAAGTTTTATGTACATCACTTGATCTGCCTAACCCTTCCATGTCATATCATCTTATTCTTTCATGTCATCTCTATCGCCTTGCCCTATCCATCTCATGTCACTGTACCCTTTCATGTCATTTCACCTTACCCCTTCCATGGCGTATCACTATACCTTGTCCATATCATACCAGACTACCCCACCCACCTTATAACACCTTACCTTCCATGTTATATCGCTTCACACTCCCATGTCATACCACTATACCTTACGCATGTCTCATCAATTTGGACAGCCCATGTCCGCTAACATTAATACACTACCATAAAGACATGTCAACCTCAAAGTCTCTTGACCAGTGGATACTCTTCTTTGAGCGTACGTTTCTCACTGTGCTGCTCGATCAAAGTCGATGACTCCTCCTCCTCTATGGTCATGGCAACGTCTCTTCAAGGATTTTTGTCTGAGCTTCCAGGGCCTACTATCACCTTGATCACCTTCCAGTGACCTGGAGCTTCCAACACACAAAAAAGCCATCTCAAAAATGCTCCAGTGTCTGCATATTGCTCACCTTGTGCTCACTCTCAGTTGATCTACTGATCATGTGATTCTTACACTCAATCCTCAAGACATATACTCTTTGTCATGTCATGACCTGTCTCGACCAATCCATTCTTTCCCCACATTGTCACTCCTTGTGACTTTTCATTCCCCCCTTTCCCTCTTTTGCCATTTCCGTTTGCAACAGTCACAAGCGGGGTGGAGGCACAAACGGTAGGGTAGGACGTCCAGGGTGAAGAAGCACCGGACAAAACTGGGTGACATGGAGACGAAGAAGCGTTTACAAGTCAGTTAGTCTACGAGACTATTTACCAAATTGTCGGTTTCCCTTTTTGATTTCTGCTATCCTCATTCTGAACGTCATTGTTGTGGACAATATCTGACTTGATTTATTCTTTCAGACTATCTACTTCGGGGCTGCCAGCATCCTCTCTGTCAAGCATTGGCCGTCCTTATCATCATGCGACACACACAAAAAAAGAACAGAAACAGGCAAAAGAGAACCATCGACAAAGACTGTAAAGCGAAACAAAAAAAAGTCCAAAAGACGGGATAAAAACATCCATCACCAAAAACGAAAACCAAAAACCACAAGGGCACCCACACATGACCACCAAAAAAGAGCCAACAGACCACCGAAAAAAAACAATCAAACAAAATAAAAATCAAGCCTCGTCAACAACAATCAGACCTACGAATCCAGTCCACCAGATACCTGTGTCTGAGCCCAGCCCATTGACCCAAGAATGCCCAAACGACTCATGTGGATTACAACGATGCAGCTAGATGGCGCTGAATTTCATGAAAATACTTACGTAGACTTGGTCACTTTTATCTATCAAATACCAAGTTCCATGAATTTTCTCATCAGTTACCTCATATCAAGATAGTCCAGTCTTTTTGCTTTCTTACCGCCACTATTCCACATTCTCAAAAGCTTCTGATGACTACCATGGAAGTTGAAGTGGTGTGGGCAAGTTCTTCCCAAGAACAGCCTCCGCAGTGCCGATGTCACTGATGCAGAGTGGTTAGCGCAACTTCGAACCTTTGGCCTTCTTCAAAGAGGTTTGTACGTACCGCGGTCCTCGAGGTGCCCAATACTCGCCAGTCTTGCTAATGTCAAAGCTTTCTATGAACGAGGCCAGCGACTGAGCTGCCTCGTCGGGAGTCACAGCTTTTGGGAGAACGGATCAACAGGATGTTCACCTCTCAGAGGAAAAATTTGGTTCATCGACGGTGAGACTCACCTCCACCGTCATCCCAAAACTTATCAAACCCGACGCTCTTGGTCATTTCCGTTCGCATGAAGCCCGGATGGACTAACCCTACGGCAATGCCTTGCGGTTTGAGATCCAAGCTTAGCAACTTCCCAACCATATTGGACGCCGCTTTACTGGCATGGTGACCATAGTTGCCTCCGCCTTCTTTCTCATGTCGAAGGGTGATGCTCCCGCTCTCGCTACTGACGATGATCACCTTGCTTCCGTTGCCCACGAGGCCTGCTTTTACCAGGTGATGAACCACAAAGACGGGGCTGATTGCAGAAGTGGTGTACATCTTGACTTGCTTTTCCCAGTCGGGAGAATCAAAGGTCTCGAAGCCAAAATACCCGGCCGTGATGATTACCGAGGAGAGCTGGGTTGATGCAGGGATACCGGAGACCAGTTTCTGTCCCACATCCTGCTCCGAGACATCAATTCCTGTCAACCAGGTGATATCTGGTGTGGATGGTGCCTCTGAAGATCGTGCTGTGCCGAATACATGGTTGGCTGGATCCTTGGAGTATAGGGTCGCTAAGGAGGCACCCAGGCCTCGGGTCGCTCCCACGATGAGTATGTTGTTAACCATAGTGGATGGTTTTGCTGATGTGATGATTTGAAAGAGCCTACTTAAAAAGAAACGACTTTGTTCGCCCGAGAAGAAAGGAACTGAAATGTGTTCAAGACTACCTCTCAGTCACAGATAACCGGACCGAACCGACACTGTGAACTGGATTTGTCTCGTGATGAGCCATGCTATTGACGCAAGCGGGATGACGTAAGAAGAGAAGCCCGTCTCGCGCGGTAGCGCTGCACGACACGACGGGGCTGCTTCTTTTTCCGAGACGAAAGGCTAGACGAAATACTCGGTGCGGAAATGAATACGCATCGTCCCTTACATCTTGGAGCATCCTTAGAACTATTGAAGAACGAAGGCCACATCACTCCGGCCGAGCTTGATGTTTGACGTATCCACAACGGAACGGTACGGATCTCCCACCAGGAGAATGGATGATGGGCCCTAACAACGGATTCAAGAGACTTGACGCAAAGGTGAGATAGGACAGACAGCCATCTGCGGTGGCAGAATAAGAGCTGTCCACCCTGTTCCTATTCTTGGACCGGAAATTTCTCGAAATTCAGACTCTTCATTAGCCTCTCCTATCCAGAGAGACCGCGCAGGCCCTGGGCGGAGCTCTCAGATCTTGGCCACTCGTACATAAGTCGAGAAGCTCTGTCCTTCTTTTTGGACCAAAGAGACTGCGCTGATACCAGATTAAGTGGTGTCGCCGCCATCCCCGACACCTCCTCCTCCTGTATGAGTTTTCTTCTCACGATAGGCTTCACCTTGTTAGACTTGGCATGGCAGAGAGGCGTGCAGTCGATGAAATGCACGTTCGTTGAGATGGAATCCGCTGCAAGGTCGAGGGGGCTGCCCGCTCAAAGGGGATGGGAGGACCAATCATAAGTCTTGACGAGTAGAATCCACTCTTCTTCGTCCTTGTCTGGAATCCAGCTTGACCAGAGCTTCTTCGTTGATCGGGCTAGCCCGTTCGTGCAGATAATAGGATGAATGGATAATTGAATTCAATGCGCCTGAGTGCACCTGAGCGCTTAGTCAGATTTTGATACGCTCTTACTAGCTTGTGGAGAGTGGCTCTGGGTTGCTCTTCTTGCAAGATTTCTGGACGTGGAACTTGCGTAAGCTCGTCCTCGCTCCGTCTGCGCGGCCTGGTCACAGCTGGGTCGTTGTGAATCATTCGCGCTGTCCAAGCATGACCAGCTTCGCCAAGATCCGACCAGCTGTGGAAAAATTTCGAGCTGCACTGACCCGGAGAAGAGAAGCCAAAGATCGATCCCATCGCCGCGACGTCTCGGAATCCACGTCCTCCTCATTGGGGTGAGTGTGCCCTTGGCACCACGGTCTATGTGGACCTTTTTGGGGGGGAACAGAGAGCTCTCCGAATTCTTCATGCCGTAAACGTCGCCCTGTTTTGAATCTGACCTAACTGATCATCGGTCCGGCCGCTCATAGCGTGAAAAATGTCAACTCCCCAGTCCCTCCGTCCCCATGGGGCCTACCGGTCGAGATTCAAATCAAAATCTTCGGCTACTGCGATACCACCGATTTCATCCACCTGAGACTTGTTTGCAAGGCCTTCCACGCCCTCCTATCCTTGAACGAACACGAAATTGTCCGCCAATACCTCCGCCAGCGCCGTCATGGAACCCTCCCGTCCCCCATCGATGACAAGCGAACATACACTCGTAATCCAGAGGACGACATGGTGCTTCTCTCTGACCTCTTTCCGCCCTCTAAGAGTGCCAAAGGAGGCCATCTCTACACTTTCCGATACCTCCATGAGCTCCGATCCCGGCAGAAGCAATGTTCCAAGCTGTGCTATTACTTAGCAGACCGGGTGATGGACCGGTTTATGCAAACCGAGCAAGTCTTTCTTCGATCGTCCTTCCCCGTCAAGAAAGCCGAGCGTTTCGCGATGGTCAAGAAAGGCAAGGCCAGTATCTGGTTTCATCTCGCCCCTCTCATGTATGTCACCGCCGTGCCCGGCCAGGCGCACGCTTTGAAACTCCTCCCCGCGCTAGTGCGTAAAACTGACAGCGTCCGGCCCTTTCAGGTACTACGTGATGTACTTTTTACAAAGCTTCGCTTCTGCTCAGCGCGAGCACACCAACTTGCTCCTTCGAGCACACGAGTCCGGACAGCTCTCCGTTCCCGTGTCCGTCGAGACCCGTCGACAGATGTATCGCAAATTGCAAACCCAAATCCTCCGAGCACCTCCCTTCCACAACACCGCCGCGCTGGTTGCGACAAATCACTGCATGCATTTACTGGTCTCTCTCATTCGATACACCATTGCGCCGGACTCGGCGGTCGACGAGACGTGGATCAATGCCCTCCTCACGTGGTCCCCTTTTACTCGAATTGTGGAATTTTTCTCCGCCGAGATCGGCGATGGAGGCAACCAGCGCATCCAACGGAAGGAGTTCATGTACAATTTCCACCGGGATATGACGATTCACGAGAAGGACCATATGAGATCATTAATATTTGGTCCGGCGAACAGTGATTCGCACCGGTCCGTGCGGGACGTGTGGTTTGACGCTGCGTCTCTCGAGATGGAGGTGCGGCGAGCGAGGCCACACCACGTAGAGACCGTGTGGACTTGGAACGGCCTGCCGATTGTGTTGGGATGCCCGGACTGCCGGCCAGCTCCGGGATGGAGAGCTTAATGATAAACCCATGCATTGTGTTTCGTGTGAGCGTTGCTGCGTGCTCTCAGAAGATTTAGCATCATGTTCAATCCATTTAGAATCTTGGTCCATTTGGAGAGATCAACTGCACATTCAGGCGTTGTATTGCATACAGAGTGCGAAGCTATTTATCATCAGTATTTAACAGTCAACACTGCTTTCAGTAAAGGCGCTCTTCTCTCGACGCAGTATCACCTCCTGGTTGTTTGTTCTGTTTGCAATTGAAGGCGCGTCGCCCCGAACAATGCAACCACCCCGACGAGACCGTGTGGGAGAGTTCGATACAAAAGAAAAGATTTCAAGAGATTCAAGAGAGACAGAGAGCAGAAAAAAAACAAATAAAATGGAGGGAATTTTACACAGGGAGCTTTTCAACACCTCGTGGAATCTCCACCGTCTGTCCCCACTCCATCATGGCAAAGAGTTCGCGACTCTTCTCAACAATCAAGTCGCGCTGAAAGCGTATGCCACGCGATTGCGCGACCAACTCACCGGCGACGTCTTAGCTGGCCTGCATATTCCTACCAGCACGACCGAAGATGAAACCTTGTCTCGAACAGGCTCATTGATTGACTGTCGGTGGGAATTCCTCTCGACAAAGCAAGAGCCACGCAAATCATCATTGTCCGGAATCCTCGTCACACTCGAGTATGAGAACATTACATGCAAAGCCGCTCTTCTGACTGACTCTGCTGCTGCTGATGATGCTGCTGCTACCGCCTCTATCTCTGCTACAAAAAAGGCAGAGCGTAGTGGCGTGACGATTCTACCTTTACTATTGACAAAATTCCCCACTGCACTCCGACAAACCTTCATTACCTTCTTGCAATCCACCTTTGACGCCTACTGTTCAAATCTCCGTCTTTCATCTGCATTTCTATGCACCGGACTGGAGATCTTCCTTGAAGAATTGCGCGGTTCGAGAGACGGCGCAAGTGCAGATCATCTCGTCGAAGAAGTCCTGAAAGACCTGCAACTCTCACTGGCCTTCTCCTCGTCGATCGCGCCAGCTTTACGCAATCTCAGTGTGAATATTGCGCGTGACTCGCTCGTTGGTTTTCTACAGGTTCCTTCGGAGGTCCCCGTCGCGCAGCGCAAGCCAAAGAGTATCCTGATTGCCAATCTCAGTGCGTATCTTGAAAAGCATCTGGCTATGAAGGTGGATCTCGATGGATCGCTACAGAATAAAGTCTCCAGACAACATGTGCGACTTGCAAAAGTTGCCTGTGCTGCATTCGTGCTGGGGAGCGAGGGACGAATGAAACTCGTTGTGGGCACCGCTCAGATGGGCGAGGACGATGACGAGGAACGCCGGGTATCTCCGTCCGTGAAGGCGAGCGAGACGCTGCTGCGGGCGATTATACGAAAGGCTACTCTTGCGGATCTAGGCACGACTTGATTTGAGTGCGAGTTGAGAGAAGAGAACAAGATTCCCTTTTTTTCCCCTTCTTTTTCCGCCTCCGGTTTATACTGTTGATTGTTATCGGATGATGCCAATTGGTTCGCTTGGTGGTGAGGTGTTTCTCATCGCTTTTGTGGATGGTTTCTCGACATGGCGACTCCAGCTTTTTCCAGTGTGGGACCGGGTGATGCTTGGTCAGTAAATGGCCTTGCTCTCTTGTGCAGGAAGCATTGAGTATGGTCCATCTGAGCCGTCATTGTCCTGGGTCTGTGAGATCCAGGAAGACCCTGCCACTCGAGGCGATTGGTGGGATGCCCCTCGCACAGCACTTGACTCTGCACTTGTAGAGGCCTGTCGAGAGCTTGGGCTTCACCTTTGTCAGCTCCTCACTCAAGCGTGCTATCTACCGCCCTAGTCGTAGCTAGCCCTGTGCAGGGTTGAACTTTGCTATGCGATGAAACCGCAAAAGGGCTTCCTTTGTGTCGTACAGTGGTATCACATTTTGTTCGTGTCAATATTTACAGGCCAGAACAAGCTGCAAACAATCATAAGCACCCCCTGCGTACATCATCAATAAAATCCAACCCCAATATAGTACCGTTTAGTAACCCATAGACTGGAGCATGCAACAAAAAAAAGATGACAAATCTTGTCCACGTCCAGCAGCAGAGAGGTAAGGTAGATCAAATCCTCCTCTCGTACCGCCCTGAACTGCTGTTATCCCCAGGACCACCATCTACATATCACTTTGCTCCTCAATCTCCGCCAACCGCAACGCTTCGTCGACGCGAGGCACAAAGTGCGTGAGACCGCCACATTGTTCAACAATACCGCTCCTTTCAAACATCCGAAACACGCTCGAGGTGGGAACGCGGCAGAAGAACACCCGCACACCTTGCTCTGTGTACGCACGGACAATCTCATAGAGCACTTGCGTGCCGGAACCATCGATACTCGTGACGCCGTGGACGTCGAAAATGATATTCTTGTTGTTTTCCGCAGGTCGCATGCGAGGACGAGATGGATGCGTCCGGCTTGATCCATATAGCTCCAAGCGTCGAAGACGATTCTTCAAATCGCCTGTGTTGGCAAAGGTGAGAGGTTCTGGAATTTTGACGATCAAGGCGCCCTCGATGAGTTCCACATTTTCCCGCTGAAGTTCGGCGTTCTCGAAACGGGTCTGAGTGCCAGGGACCTTGCCGAGGATCTGAATCCGTGGCTGAGTGGCGTGGCGGATGAGAATGATGACGGATAATCCGATCCCCAATGCCATTCCGAGCTCGAGGGAGTAGAATATCGTGGCGGTGAAGATCAGAAACATGAGGGTGAGCTCAGTCCAGCCTCGGAGGCGGAGGAAGAAGATGAGATCGTGGGGACACTCTTCAACAAGACTGTAGGCGACGACGGATATCATCGACGACAAGACGGCTTTCTGGACGGCGTCAGCTGTAGTTCGGAGGGTTCACGCTTACTTATTGTCTCAGACCTGGAGGGTTTTGCTTACCGGAAGATACGAAAGATATGGTAGCAGCACGAGAATGGCAAAGAGAGTGATGAGACTTAGGAAGATACTGCTCATCGGTGTGCGCGCACCGGTCTGGGCGTTGACCTTGCTTCGACCGTATCCGCCGAACGCCGGAAGAGACATGAAGCAACCGCCAAGCACGTTTGCTACGCCCAACGCTACCATTTCTCGGTTCGCACTCATGTGCATTCCCTGGATCCCGTCGGGTTTTCCGTCTCCGAGTCCCTTCGCGGCAACTGACGATTCGAAGAAGCCGAGCAGCGTGATGATGAAAGCTTTGCTCATCGCTGTACGAACGTGTCTCATATGGCTGAAGCGGAACGGCCACTGGAAGGTGAAGAGTTGGCTGGAGCTGATCTCAGTGTGTCCGAGCAGTTCAAGACCCTTATTCTCCCACTTCAAGGTATAGGCTAGCACGGCTGATAGAACCACCACGATGAAGCGATCTGGGAAATAAATCACCTGAGGGAAGCGAGGCATCATCCACTTCTTCAATGTTCTGCGCAACATTTGTGGTCAGTCTCATAAGCCCATTACAAGCTAGATGCACGTCCCATTCACTCTCTACTTACCGGAAGAACATGATGATGGAGAAGCTGATGAGTGAGACTGCTGCTGTCAGACCGTGGCTCTTTCCAACGTTCCGTACAATGAAGGTGAGCTTCTCGACAGTCGTGCCGTGGCTGACCCCCGCCTCTTTGGCGAGGTCCGCGAGGCCCAGCTCCGGAATCAACTGATCGGCGAAGATGACGAAGCCAATGGCGGTGATGAAGCCTCGGAGGAAAGGCCGACTCAGGACATTGTCCAGGAATCCTAGACGAGTGATTCCGGCCACGAGGATCATGGATCCCGCCATGGCCGTCGAAATGCCGATAATGATGGCGCTCTCCATGAGATCATCATCTTGAGGGCTATTGCTTGGCATACTGGCTTTCACAATCGCACCCGTCAAGAGTGATCCCGCCGCTTCTGGTCCGATCACCAAGAGAGGGCAGCTTCCCAGGATAGCATAGACGAATGGATGGATCACGAAGGAATAAAGACCGTTGACGGGTGGCGCGTGAGCAAGGTTGGATGCCAGTGACAGCGCCATCGGAATATAGATCGACGATACTGTGAGTGCAGCGACCAAGTCACCGCGAAGGAATGACCATTGATATTGACCGATCCAGTTGAAAAAAGGGATATAGTACGAAATGTATCTGTGCCTCTTGCTTAGATTTCCACTAGCCGTGGTCGACTCATGGTCGCAATTCACGGTGGGTTACTCACTGCTTCTTGTCATCGTTCATCGACAGTGCCGAAAGAGACGATTTCATTTGCGGCGTAAAATCAGACTCGGGCCGTGATTCGGGCTGTCCAATACTGCCATAACTCTGGGCTGTGCTCATCCCTTGGTCACCATTTCCATTGAGATTGAAGAGAAGGCTCGAATCCAGCCCCTGATTCTGGCTCGCCGCTGGCTGCTCCTCGGGTCGTGGAGAGAAGGTGCCATGGCTACAACGCCTTTCGCCACAAATGGGATCAGACTGGTGATACGACTCCAACAAGCGGGTTCTGGCGTCAGGTTCGCTCGTGCGATTGACTCCAAGGCCTGCGATGTCTCTACCTTCATCTCCAGAATCCGGACCCGGAGAAGGTCTTCTGCTGTGGCCATTGCGGAAGATGTCGAGAATACGATTTTGGAGAGACCTCGGCCCCTCCGAATCCTGGCGGAGGAGGGAACTTGACTCGGACATGATGCAACGCGCCGCGATGGCACTCTGAACCTCAGATCACAAGCCTCTATGCGAATTGAACTCTAGCACTCGGTGCTCATCCTTCCCAAAGGAGAGGATGTCTTTTTTTTTATTTTGTGAGAAATCGCTGATAGTGATGTGTTCCCGAGCCAAAGTCAGAAATCTAGATCTGGTCGAGTTTATTATTTTTCTTAGATCCCAGGAATGGGCGGTGTCAGGGCCAGGATTCAGAGACCCTCGGCCTTCGATGGATTAGTTTCTGGCCACTAGGGATACCGATAAGCGATAAGTGGGGCCCACGGTCCAACAAGCCTGTCTTGCGAGGAGAGGAAGAGTCCAGAAGCAAACTCCATTGGAGAGATTAAAACGATCAAAAGATTACAAAGAAACAAAAAGAGAGAGAGAGGAAGGTTTTTCTCAGGCGCGGGTTCCTTCGGCACTGCGGACGGGCGTGATTTCATTCGTCCAGCCTTTAATGCCTCTGACGCCAGGCGGGTAGACCGACAATAGTACTTGTTGGTAACTTTTTCGACATTGCTATCTTAGTACCCGCCACAGCCATACTCCTACGAAATCAAGTACATTAGATATTAGGTGTTGTGCAACACTTGATCATACAACAAGTTATTGATGGCGACATGTCAAGATTCGGTGACCTTGGGCCTGTCTTACTGTGATTTGCCGAAGAGATTGGAGGCGTCGGGAGCATGCTTGGGAAAATGAAGGGAAACTGGTACAGAGAATACTATTTCATCCATCCAGTGGTACCAACTCATGCGCTTATGGCGTAGCCTCAAAGCCTCTGCAACAAAGAGAAGTAATGACCGTAAATAGTATAAATACACCCCACCAACTCTAGACATCCAGACATCTTGAAAGCGGCTTATTAACTACTGGAATACCCCAGTTTACCCTGTGAGCAATCATCTCTGCACAGCCTTCCACGGCCGTCCACTTCTAGCAGCTTTCATTGATTTGTTCGATGGCCTGTGTTGACACCCATACACTTCCTGCAGTCCTCTTCGGAGAGCCGTCCATATCACGTGACTATTGTACTTCGAACGCCGGATGGCCAGGTCCCGTGACCGCAGTCAATGTGGGTTTTGAGCCCGCCACAAAGAGTGATTTCAGACGAGCTTCTTATTGCAAGTCCCTCACTCAAGACGCTTCTCACTGCCTCGGCTCCTTCAGATCCTGTCACTCGAGGCTTGATCATACCCATCGCTCGGACTGCCGTTTTTTCAGTCCTGTCGTCCGCCTGAAATTTTCACGTCGAACCGCGCAGCGCAACCCCGCCAAAATGTCGTTAACAAATTGCCGATTCTACGAGGAGAAGTACCCCGAGGTGGACAGCTATGTCATGGTCAACGTCAAGCAGGTACGGCCTTTTGCAATCTTGGGAATACCAACTCGAGGAATTTGGAGCTAACGATTTTATCTTGGGTGTCGGTGTAACAGATCGCCGAAATGGGCGCATACGTGAAGCTGTTGGAATACGACAACATCGACGGCATGATTCTGCTCTCTGAATTGTCGCGAAGACGTATTCGTAGTATTCAGAAGTTGATCCGTATCGGCCGGAACGAGGTCGTCATTGTCCTGCGTGTTGACAAGGAGAAGGGTGCGCCAGAAATGATTTCCGAGTATTCAAGTTGAATGTCTCAGTTTGACTGATCCGTGGTTTTTTTTTTCATAGGTTACATTGATCTTTCCAAGCGCCGTGTCTCGCCCGAGGATGTCGTCAAGTGCGAAGAGCGCTACAACAAGAGCAAGGCCGTGCACTCCATCATGCGCCACGTCGCCGAGGCCACCCAGACCCCCCTGGAGACCCTTTACCAGCAGATTGCCTGGCCCTTGAACCGGAAATACGGCCACTCTCACGATGCCTTCAAGATCTCTATCACGTACGTTGCTACAGGGACCTCTGCCCAGCCGAGATTGGGGAGATTGGGTTCCAGGGCGGGAATCTGAAACAGAAGCACCAAAGAACCTCATTACTAACTACCAAACTTGTCTTTCAGTAACCCCGATGTCTGGAACGAGATCGAATTCCCCAACGACGTCGTCAAGAAGGAGCTGCAGCAGTACATCAGCAAGAAGTTGACCCCCCACCCGACCAAGGTCCGTGCCGATATCGAGGTGACCTGCTTCGGCTACGAGGGTATCGATGCCGTCAAGGAGGCTCTCCGCACCGCCGAGGCAAACAACACTCCCGAGAACCAGATCAAGGTCAAGCTGGTCGCCCCCCCTCTTTACGTCCTGACCAACCAGTCTTTGGACAAGAACCAGGGTATCCAGATGCTCGAGGCTGCGATCGAGAACATCGCCGCCAAGATCAAGGAGGCCGGTGGTAACTGCACCGTCAAGATGGCACCCAAGGCTGTCACAGAGCAGGATGACGCCATGCTGCAGGAGCTGATGGACAAGCGGGAGCGCGAGAACATGGAGGTCAGCGGTGACGAGAGCGAGTCCGAGAGTGACGAGGGTGTCCCTGCGGCGTAAGGGATCGCCTCCAACTTTGCTAGATTCTGGGGGATCCCTGGCGCTGCGTTGCCATTCGTGCTCCGCAGAAAAAAGCTGTGTGGGGGAGAGAAAGACGGAGAAGGCTGAGCACAACGGATAGAGAAAAAGCCATGCACATTTACGCGATCAATGAGATGACAGACAAGGACTCGACGAGACATGCTCAATTGCATGACTACAGGCAGAGACTGCCCTTGACTCGAGAGTGTTCGATCGCCTGCGCCCCGAGCTCGGGGGTGGGTTGTCGCATCGCTCGGGGCCGCGTCGCAGACACAATTCAGCAGTCGGTGGGATCCCACCCCCGTTGTATCTTCTTCTCCAAGAGGGACTTTTTTTTCGGGGCTTGGGATGCGAGATCTGAATTGCTCACGTACATTTGTTGTGGTGCCATCGAATCGAGACGGTCAATGCCAGTAACACCTTCTAAAACTATCTCTAAACGAGACCTTGCGCTTGCCGTAGTCTAACCCACAGGCGGAGGGAATCTCACTTCCTACGTACTTTGATTATACCCAGGCAAATTTTCTCCTGCCCTGGCTAGGTTCCGATTTCCAAATTTCAAGAACACTCGTTCAGTAGGCGTGTCCATGGTTTTCCAGAGCTTCGTGCCACTTTGGCGCATGGCGCTAGTCGCCGGTTGTCCCAGAACGGTCTAGGGAGTGCAAGAGACAACCGGGAATGTCTTTTAAGGTTCACACGCGGTCTGGGTTTGTCTGCACAGTACCTCCTCCAAGAACCTCTCTTTTGGCTTGGAGTACAAATCCCACGGCGGACGAGAATCCAAAAGCAATTGCGGCGATCTGAATTCATCAGATAGATCTCCACTCTTTACTCGCCATGGGCATATGGGATTCTATAGTGGGCGCTCGTCGCGAAGCCCAACACCGTGCGGAGGCGGAACGGCAGAGACGTACGTCATTCTCGACTCTAGCTGTGAGATGATTGCTGACCGTGTCGCAGTCCTCCCAACACATGAACGCGACGAAGCTCAGGGACTCGAGTCTGCCAAGGAGATTGCTAAGGTTGCTTTGCGCTTGAGATACCAGATTGAGCAGGTGGTCTGTTGTGAGCTCGACGAAAGCGCCTTGACCGACTCCAACAGCCGGATCATATCTGAGCATGTGGTCCAAACAGCCAAACGGGCGGGTGGCGAAGACTACAGCGCCTGTGTAGTGTTTTGCTTGATCGTCTGTCTACGGTGGTTCAAAATGCAAGCCAATATTGAACTGTGGGACGCTGATCTTCACCATGGACGTGCGACTGCCTGTGAGGTTATTGCGAAGCGCATGTAAGCAACCTCCCTCCCCGGCCCTGTGTCTGATGATGTCGATCTCCTCATAACACTGAACTTCCTCTACCAGCATTGAATCCGAACCCGACCAGGATCATTTGCTCAAGAATATCTTACTGAAGCGCTACTCGATCTTTATCGAAGGGGAGGAGAGCTCGCCCGCCAATGTAGTCGAGCGCGCGATCGACCTCCATGCGCTACGGGTTATTGGCTCCTCTGGGTATCAGAAATGTATTCAGTACATCTGGCGCGGCTGGATCTGCCAGGAAGAGGGAAACCCGACAAATTTCGTGGAGTACAGAGATAAATCAAGCACTGACTACTGGGTTCACTTCCACCCCGATCGCATGAGAACGCCTTTATATCAGAACATCTGTCAGATTATTTTTTCATTGGTCTACCTGTGTCTCTACACAGCTGTCATTAATACCGTCAACCCCACCGGTGATCTTGATCTGGCGGAGTGGATTCTCTATCTGATGACTCTTGGTTTTATCTGCGACGAAGTTGCAAAATTCTGGAAAGTGGGACGCAACTACTTCAAATTTTGGAATGCCTTCAATTCAACTCTCTACGCTTTGCTCGCGATTTCCTTCGCGATGCGCTGCGTGGCCTTGGCCCATTCCCCCTCTACCCATCACGCACAGCGAGAACGCTTTAACGGGCTTAGCTACAACTTCCTTGCATTTTCAGGTCCCATGTTCTGGATGCGCATGATGCTGTATCTCGACTCTTTCCGATTCTTCGGGGCCATGTTCGTGGTCTTGCGGGTCATGATGAAGGAGAGTATCATATTCTTCGCTCTGCTCTTTGTGGTTCTTGTTGGATTTTTCCAAGCATTCATTGGCATGTCTCAAGTTGACAGCGATGTCGATATGACTGGGCCCATCATTCAAGGCATGGCGAACAGTGTTATGCAAAGCCCCGAGTTTGAGATCTTCCAAGACTTTGCATTCCCATTCGGAATCATTCTCTACTATGTGTTCAACTTTGTGGTCATGATCGGTATGTATTCATGCCGTCGATGAGTGGTAGACCTTCGCCCCTGTCTGACACGACCTTAGTTCTCTTGAATATCTTGATCGCCCTCTACAACAGCGCCTATGAGGATATTTCTGGCAATGCCAACGACGAGTTCATGGCCATTTTCGCCGCAAAGACCATGCAATTCGTGCGCGCTCCCGACGAGAACGTTTTCATTGCACGTAAGTCGCCATTTCGGGTCATGTCTTTGTTGAATTCCTTTGCTCACCTGTCACCAGCTTTCAATCTGATTGAGATTGTGTTCCTTGTCATTCCCTTTGAGTGGTGGCTTTCGACCAAAAGCTACGCCAAGGTTAACGATATTGTCATGGGCATCTTATACGCGCCTCTTCTTGTCGTGGCCGCGTGGGTCGAGACTCGCCAGGCCGCCAAAATCAGATGGAATCGTCGACATGGAGAAGAAGATGACGACTGTACGCAGGAGTGGGAACATGTGGCCAGTGATGTCAACTTCGATCTGGATGATAGCTGGAAGGAAGAAGTCAGACAGAGCAGTCCTGACGTCAAAACGGACGCCTGTACTCTGGAGGTTCGGCAGTTGCAAGAGCAGGTTGCTCTACTGACGGAGCTGGTGAAGAAACTCTCGGAGAAGGCTGATTCTGCGGACGGGGCGAACTAGGCTCATACTCGCCAGGTCAGACTTGCCCGAGGTTAGCGGGTTCGTGAGGTTCTTCTTCCACCCTGTTCCAGACGTACCCGGCTGTTTTGGCTTAGAGACTTGGCTGTCGAGCTGTCGTGGAGCTTAGCTGTTCCGTGCATTGCACCATGATTCTCAGAACTTTTGTTCGAATGGCCGGCTTTCTTGGTGAGCGATTCAATAGGTCCTTTTCGGCCGTTCTGCTTCTTCCATGCATCCTCGTTTCACTCCATGCTTTGACCCGACATTGAGACGTCAGTCATGATTTACTGGGGGCGCCCGGTTGCTTGTGAATTAGCAAGGTACAGAGAGAAAAAAGCACAGTGCCCTCATTATTAGTTTGCTTGGCACTGCCTATCACCGAGGGATAAGTTTATTCGATGTCTTCGGCTGCTGGGTTTCCTCGCGTTGTTTGATGGAATAGGCTGTTTTATACGGACTGTATATTTCCAAGGTACGCTTGCCCGGGCGAGAGCTACCTTGTCCCTTGTAGTGTGATGGGATCAATCCTTATCTAAGCCATGGTCAGATTCGGAGTACTGGTAGGTATCCATTTCCCTAGGGGTTTTTCTAGCGGGCTACCACCTAGGTATCTAATATTTGGAATTGGGACTCTATTCCAACCCTGTCGGATGGTAGATAGACCCTTTACACGAGGGCTCTTGCTTGGTTTCGGGTTGCGCTTCTACCTGTACGGCAACGGGTACCTAAGTACATGCATATCGATATAAGACTCCACAATTTCGGCCTTTATATATAACGACGCACACGCAACACTCTCCGAGCCTGGTCCCCGGAATGTGACGGTCATAATTTTACGCCTAACTATTCCGCGAATTCTCCATAGTATAAAGTATGCCCAGACAGCAGAATGATTACCTAGACATATGTAGATTTCCATTGGATCAATTGCGACCACTTCTCAAATGCGCGTCCTGATCCGAACTAGAAGATATTCTCTAACCGCGACCCCAACAAATTTGACGGCGGTGAATCGCAACCGTTGGGAAGGCATATCATGGATGTGGATGCATGTATTTCCGAAGAGGTTCAACTTTGGAGTAAAGACAAAAAAAAAAAAAATAGGTTGAAGACTCTCGTGGAGCCCACGACACATCGCAGTCGATGTGAATGGTAACACTCCATGAAGCAAAAAGATATCTCAGGTTTGTTTTTGTAGGAATAGCCGAACGCGGGGGTCGAACCCGCAACCTTGAGATTAAGAGTCTCACGCTCTACCGATTGAGCTAGCCCGGCAGGGCTGGTTGAAGGGATGAAAACATTTATAAAATATATCGCTACCGGCTCAAAAGACATTAATGCAGGCCGATCCGGCTGTCTCCCGACTGCCTGTTTCAGCATCCCAATGCCTTCAAATGGAACCCGTGCGGCGGGCGGTCGGCGCCGCGGAGAGCCCAGCCTTACATAAGCCATTGGTGCGAGCGGATCCGAGGGGCGAACCCCAAATTATACCGCAGAGGTGGCTTCTTCTGCTCGGAAGTGTCTTCTTTCACTCGTGTCTCCTCTCGATTAAAATTTGTGTGGGGTCTGTGCATGAGAATCTAGGTCGCTCTTTCCAGGTTCTCGGCAGTGGTCATCCCAATCGCCAAAATGTGAGTGGTGTCCCTGATCCAAATCCACTGCCCCTGCGACAGCGACAGGAATGTCATTGAAGATGCTAATCCTGTCAATAGGGCACGGCTTGCAGATGATCCCCAGATCCAATTTGCATCTCTGCATAATCCTCTCCCTGTTCAGCTTCATACCTACGTTTGGCCTTTTCTGATCATATGGCCCGTCTTCTTCGCCTTTTACCTCTCCCCTGACCGATATGATACGTACATCCAAGGACAAGAATGGACCTTCGTCTTCGCGGGGTCCATCATCACGGTCCAGTCGCTCTTCTGGTTGATGACCAAATGGAATATCAACCTCAACACCCTCTTTACTACCACGCGAGCTAACTCCGTCGAGACCGCGAGCTTGATCAAGATCATTCCTATCACAAATGCCGGCACTGCCGAGATCTGCCCCCTCGTTCGCGAGAACTTCGGTGGCAAGAAGAATATCTCGTTCCTTTTCCAGAAGCGTCGCTTCCTGTTCTACCCCGAGACTGGCACCTTTGCCCCCTTGTCCTACGCGCTTGACGCAGAACCGAAGCCGGCTCTCAAGGTGTTCCAGCAGACCAAGGGTCTGACAACCAAGGCCGAGCTTGAACGGGTGCAGCACCACTATGGCGACAACACCTTCGACATCCCCGTCCCGACATTCGTTGAGCTGTTCCAAGAGCACGCTGTGGCACCGTTCTTCGTCTTCCAGGTGTTCTGTGTTGGATTGTGGATGCTGGATGAATACTGGTATTACTCGTTGTTCACGCTTTTCATGCTTGTCGCATTCGAGAGCACAGTTGTTTGGCAACGCCAGAGGACCCTCAGTGAGTTCCGTTCGATGAACATCAAGCCATACGATGTCTGGGTGCACCGAGAGAACAAGTGGCAGGAGATTACCAGCGACAAGCTTCTTCCTGGCGACCTCATGTCTGTGAACCGCACCAAGGAGGACGGCGGCGTTGCTTGCGATATTCTTCTTATCGAGGGAAGTGTGATCGTCAACGAGGCTATGCTTTCTGGAGAGAGCACGCCGCTTCTCAAGGAATCTATTCAACTGCGACCTGGTGAGGATCTCATTGAGCCCGACGGATTGGACAAGAACTCTTTCGTACACGGAGGCACCAAGGTCCTCCAGATCACGCACCCCAACTCCAATGGTGAGGACATGTCGAAGAGTTTGCCTGCTGGTGTACGCCCCCCTCCCGATAATGGTGCGGTGGGTGTCGTTGTGAAGACCGGCTTCGAGACCAGCCAGGGCAGCCTGGTGCGAACTATGATCTACTCCACCGAACGCGTCTCCGCCAACAACGCCGAGGCTCTGCTCTTCATTCTCTTCCTCCTCATCTTCGCGATTGCCGCATCTTGGTATGTCTGGCAGGAGGGTGTGCAGAAGGACCGCAAACGTTCAAAGCTCCTCTTGGACTGTGTCCTTATCATCACGAGTGTCGTTCCCCCGAGCTTCCTATGGAGCTCAGCTTGGCGGTCAATACCAGTCTCGCAGCCTTGAGCAAGTTTGCCATTTTCTGCACCGAGCCGTTCCGTATTCCATTTGCCGGTCGCGTGGACATTGCTTGCTTTGACAAGACAGGCACCCTGACTGGTGAAGATCTCGTTGTTGACGGTATCGCTGGATTGACTCTCGGCCATTCAGGCGCCACCGTTGAAGCGGACGGTGCTCACACTGATCTGGCAAAGGTGTCGGCTATTGGGCCTGATACTACCCTTGTGCTCGCCAGTGCCCACGCTTTGGTGAAACTTGACGAGGGCGAGGTTGTGGGTGACCCTATGGAGAAGGCCACACTGCAGTGGCTTGGCTGGACTCTGGGCAGAAACGACACTCTTACCTGCAAGGGATCCGCGCCCGTCGTTCAATCTCGTCCTGTCGAGTCCGTGCAGGTCAAGAGAAGATTCCAATTCTCTTCTGCGCTAAAAAGATCGAGTACTATTTCTATCGTCACCGCCTTCGACCCAAAGACATCCAAGAAGAGCAAGTCGACTCTCGTTGCCGTGAAGGGTGCTCCCGAGACCATTCAGACTATGCTCGTGAACGCCCCTTCCAACTACGAAGAGACTTTCAAGTACTTCACTCGCAATGGAGCCCGCGTGCTCGCTCTCGCCTACAAGTATCTCTCGCACGAGTCCGAACTTTCTCAAAACCGCGTGAACAACTTCGTTCGTGAGGAAGTTGAGTCTGAGCTACTGTTTGCTGGGTTCTTGGTCTTGCAGTGCCCTCTCAAGGACGACGCCATCAAGGCCGTTCGTATGTTGAACGAAAGCAGCCACCGTGTTGTCATGATCACGGGTGACAATCCCCTCACCGCTGTTCATGTGGCTCGCCAGGTGGAGATTGTTGATCGCGAGGTTGTCATTCTTGACGCGCCCGAGCACGATACTTCTGGGACCAGAATCGTGTGGCGTACCATTGACGATAAGTTGAACACTGATGTTGACCCGACTCAGCCTTTGGACCCCGAGATCTTGAAGTCCAAGGACATCTGTATCACCGGTTATGCTCTCGCTAAATTCAAGGGCCAGAAGGCTCTGTCCGACCTTCTCCGCCATACTTGGGTTTACGCTCGTGTCTCGCCCAAGCAGAAGGAAGAAATTCTGCTCGGTCTCAAAGACGCTGGCTACACGACCCTCATGTGTGGTGATGGCACCAATGACGTCGGTGCTCTCAAGCAGGCTCATGTGGGTGTTGCGCTTCTGAATGGTTCCCCGGAAGACCTGACCAAGATCGCCGACCACTACCGTGTCACCAAGATGAAGGAGTTGTACGAGAAGCAGGCTGGCATGATGCAACGGTTCAACCAGCCAGCGCCGCCGGTCCCTCTTCCCATCGCTCATCTGTACCCCCCTGGCCCCGGAAACCCACATTACCAAAAGGCCATCGAAAGAGAATTGCAGAAGAAGGGCACGGCAGCGATCGCCGCTGCGGGCGACAAGCCTGGCGAGGATATTCAAACCATCACTTCTCCGGGTGCCCAAGCACTTCAACAGGCAAACGCTAACCTGACTCCACAACAACAACGCCAGCAGCAGGCCCAGGTCGCAGCAGCAGGCTTTGCCGACAAGCTTACTTCGTCCATGTTGGAGGCGGAGCTGGACGAAAGTGAGCCGCCTACCATCAAACTCGGTGATGCTTCCTGTGCCGCTCCTTTCACCAGCAAACTTGCCAACGTTGTCGCCATCCCCAACATCATCCGTCAGGGTCGTTGCACTCTGGTTGCCACTATCCAAATGTACAAGATTCTCGCTTTGAACTGCCTCATCAGTGCCTACAGTCTGAGTGTCATCTATCTGGACGGCATCAAGTTTGGAGATGGTCAGGTCACCATTAGTGGTATGATGATGAGTGTCTGCTTCTTGTCCATTTCTCGTGCCAAGGTATGTTCAGATAATCTCCTCCCCCTCATCCTCATTTTTGCTTTGACTGACGCTTTTCTTCTCCCGCTTCTAGTCTGTCGAGGGTCTTTCTAAGGAGCGCCCGCAACCCAACATCTTTAATGTGTACATTATTGGCTCCGTGCTCGGACAGTTTGCGATCCACATCGTCACTCTGATCTACCTGACTCAATACGTGTATAAGATTGAGCCGTAAGTGTTCATGCGAATTCTTGCGACCGGAAACACATGTTAATCAATGCTTTAGGAGAGGCGACAACATCGATCTCGAGGGCGAATTTGAGCCGTCCTTGTTGAACAGCGCCATCTACTTGCTTCAACTGATCCAGCAGATCTCGACCTTTTCCATCAACTACCAGGGCCGTCCTTTCCGCGAATCCATTCGTGAGAACCGTGCTATGTACTGGGGTCTGGTCGGCGCTACCGCGATTGCCTTCTCCTGCGCGACCGAGTTTGTGCCCGAAATCAACGAGAAGCTGCGTCTGGTTCCTTTCAGCACGGAGTTCAAGGTCACCCTGACCGTGCTGATGATCTTCGATTATGCCGGTTGCTGGCTGATTGAGAATGTGCTCAAGAGCTTGTTCAGTGACTTCCGACCCAAGGATATCGCTGTCCGTCGTCCTGATCAGTTGAAGCGGGAGGTTGACCGCAAAGCCCAGGAAGCAGCTGAGGCTGAGGCACAGAAGGAGGAGCAACGCAAGATTTAGAATGGGGGGAGGTTTTTTTTTCTCTTGTTTCCATGTCATGTATACATAGAGGGGAGAATGAGTCCATAGAGAATTGCATGGCTTATCACCTGTGTCTTGTGCCCATGAGAATGGCTCTGCATGTCTCCTGTCTGATGGAAGACAATTATTATACATTTCCTGCAGTCTAGACGCTCTGGATTGTCCTCCACGCGATGCTTGCAATGAATGTAGGAGACACATTTTCTTGACCCTCGAAACGGGTCTAGACACCAGCATGAGCCCCCCCCCACGTCGGCTGGTCTCCGCAATGATCTCATCGCCGCGGCGATTATTCCTCCCCTCCGAACAGTCCCTCTTCTGCACTCCCACGCTGGCCTCGTTGAGCGTGATACCCCGATGACCAACTCTAACATGGCATCCAAGCAGACGCTGCAATCGAAATACAAGCTCCGGTCCGGCCATGAGATTCCAGTGCTGGGCTTTGGGGTAAGAACAAACGACTATGGTTGTGGATGATCGTATGGTTGCATGACTGGTGTCTGACACACGATGGCTTTGCAGGTCTATTTGATGTATGTTTTGTTCTTTTTTGGGGGTTTTGAAAAAAAAAACATCAGATAGCTCTATCTGAATGTCCAGGGCCAGCTGACAGATCAAAGTCCCCCTTCAACTACAGAAAAGGTGGTTGCAGAAGCGCTGAAAAATGGATTTCGACATGTATGGACAACCACTCTCCCTCAGACGGTCTCTGTGCCGCGTCTCACCTTGCTCAATCATATCTCCAGATCGACTCTGCTATCATGTACGGCAATGAAAGGGCTTGTGGTCGTGCCATCCGGGACTCCGGCCTTGATCGATCCGACATCTTCTTCACCACCAAGATCCCTCCGGAGTCGATGGGCTACAGTGATGCCCGACGTGCGATTGAGTCGAGTCTACGTGAAGCTGGCCTCGATTACTTTGATTTGTGAGAGTGTTCCACGCAAGCCCCATCCACATGTCTCGACAACAAATATCCCTGACATACGAGGCCAGGATTCTGATTCATGCTCCCTACGGGGGCAAAGAAGCCCGTCTCGGGAGCTGGCGGGCCTTAGTCGAGGCTCAAAAGGCCGGCAAGGTCAAATCAATCGGAGTGTCCAACTACGGCATCCACCACCTTGAAGAGCTGGAAGAGTACATTCAGGGCGGCGGTGGAGGCGAGATCTCCGTCGGCCAGTACGAACTTCATCCTTGGCTGGACCACTCGGATATCGTCGAGTGGTGTCAGAGTCGAGAGATTGTCGTCGAGGCCTATTCTCCGCTCGCGCATGGGACCCGATTCCGGGAGCCGGTGCTGGCTCAGATTGGAGAAAAGTATGGCAAGTCGCCTGCACAGGTTCTAATCCGGTGGAGCCTACAGATGGTCAGTGACAAATGATTCTATCCACTCATGCGCGCCGTCGACAGAGATGCTGATGATCCTTTTTTTATTTCTTTTCGCGGCTGTGGCTCGTAGGGATTTGTGCCGCTCCCCAAGTCTGCAAAGACCCAGCGCATTCCACAGAATGCAAATGTGTTTGATTTTGCGCTCTCGCCGGAGGATATGAAGCTGCTAGACACGGGCGAGTATAGTCCCACGGATTGGGATCCCACGGTGGACGAGGATTAGTAGATGCGATATGAAACACCTATAGATTTGATCTTGGAACACTGTTGGTGCAGTATATCACCTGTGGCAATGGTTGTTTCTTTTTTTTCTTTCTTTTTTTCAAAAACTACATCTCCCATACAGCAATCAATGGACGAATCCAATGGAGTGGATTGAATAAAAAGAGTCAGCTTCCGTCTTACTCCAAAACCACAATCAGTTTACTTCCACGTCCCCCCCCAAGTGGATTTGTCAGGAACCGTTCGGAGGGGCTACCGACGGGCCGCGGGGTTTTGCGCTCGCGGGATAATCGCGCGGACAAAGAATCTCTTCTCAGACAATTCCTCTTTTCCGTCCTCCCTCTCTCTTTCTCTACACTCTTGCAACCCTTCTTCTTTACTCTTGAGATCTCAAGTAACGTTTTCAATCGAGAACAAGTATAACCAATTTGATTCACAAAAGTTGCCTGCGGCTCCCTGCAGAACCTCCGCAGCCATGAAGTTGATCCTCTCTACATCGTAAGGTGGCCCCCTCAGCACGCACTTGCTTCTGTCTCTGGTCCTTTTTTCAAATTCATTTTCCTGTCATTTTGTTTCACATTTGCCACTCTGCACCGATACAGGCGAAAATGGGAAGGACTGACATGGGGTATTTCATTCCGGTCTCATAGGAATATCATGAACGGCGGCCCCCCGTCCGTCATCCGACAGCCGATGATGCAAAAATCCAATATCGAACTGATTACCTCGCTCCGGTCCAACTTCGTCGCGTCGCAGGCGATCGACTTCAACGGCTCCTCCACTTCCCAGCAACAGAGCGACGCGGCGTCATGGACGGAGAATCGCGACGGTGCGCTTTACATTCCGGCCGTGGACTTTTCACAGCGTGGACTGGCCGAGGAGCGGGATCAATACGATATTACGGTCAAGCTATTCTACCTGCCGGGAATTCCAGCCTCGAGACGCTGCGCACACACCAGGGAAGCCATTGATTTGGTACTGAGGGAGTTACAGGTCAAGTCCATTGATCTGCTGATCGTCTCGTTCCCGGGCATCCTCTTCGATGCGGACGATGACAGTGACGAGGAAGGGTCCGACGCCAGTGGGGAAGATGATTTCGACAGCATGGTCCAGACGTGGCGGGTGTTGGAATCGCTGCATGCCCAAGGCATGATTGCGCAACTGGGAGTTGCCGAGTTTGGCAGCGAGCGGTTGGCTCGGTTCCTCCCTCACACTCAGGTCAAGCCTACCGTGGATCAGATCAATCTGAAGGACTGTTGCGTGGTGCCCAAGTCTCTCATTCTCTACGCGAAACAGGAGAAGATTCAACTCTTGACTCACAACGATTGCAACGACATCCTTCCCGTCGGCATGACACGAGAGCTTCTGGGTCCCCGGGATCAGGGCGGCGCGGGAATTCTGGCATCGGCGCCAGACGCCAATGATGGAATTCAAGGAGACGTGGAGCCGCAGTGGGTGGTGAAGTACACGGCCGTGGTGAAGGATCGCGGAGTCGTCGAGAATAAGGGCTACTTCGCTTTGGCAGATGTGGGCACATGCGTCACGTCCTGGTCATGAGATTCAAAAAAGCGCCACTCGAGGCGGAGGGAAAGAGATGGAAAGAAGAAAGGTTTCAAAGTAATTTGTGGTCGTGAGACGGCTCTCGTGCTTTCTTCAACTCATGGTGTAGCGTCGGCGTTTTTGTCCTGTCCTGTCCGGTCTCTCTTTTTTTTTTTTTTTTTTTTTTTTTGTTCTGGAGTTCCCATCTCCTTTTCTCTCTTTGCCAACTGCGTGTTCTCTCTCTCGGACGAGCCATCGTTCGCATGCCATATTGTATCCACCGCTCGGACAGTGTTGTATAGTTTCGCAAGACTCACCCTGGGGGGAGCGTATGAATGATTTCCGATTTCCTCTATCCAATCATGCTCCGCTTGCGGCCTCTCATTCGAACGTCTTCCAATCTCTTCAAGGTAGAACCAGCTCCCTTGTGACTTTCTCGATATCCGACAAGCACTTCTTCGAAGAATTGCTCCGAACGAGGATGCGTGCTGCCAATGGCCCGCTCCAGCACGTACAGATCCACCGCGCGATCTTCATCTTGCGTGCTCTGTGCTGCAAGGCCAAAGTCGATCAACACCACCTCACCTTCCATCGAAACGGCCGATGCACCGTCACTCGTATCCTGCGCCGGCGCCCGCAACATCAGATTACTCGTCGTCAGATCGCCATGCACCACCCCAGCTTTGTGTAGCCCACCAAGCGTCCGTCCAATGCGTCTCATCAACCCCCGCACCCGATCCTCTTCCTTCTGCAGCTGATCCGCCTCCAGCGAGCTTGCATTCTTCTTCATCCAAGTTTCCCATTGCTCCAAGACGACTCGCACGACCGGCCCTTCAATCCACTCCATCATCAACCAGGCGCCGCCCCATGCGCTCTCCTCGCCGCCCTGCCCCTCCCAATCCATCGCCAGCACCGCAGGCACACTCACCCCGTCACGGACCAATTTCACCAGACATCGCGCCTCCTGGATGATGCGCTGACGCGTCAAGCGACGATCAAGAATGGGGTGGCGGTAGGGCTTGGACGGGCGCACTTTGAGGGCGGCGGGAATGGAGGGGTCCAAAGAGACGGTCTTGTAGAGGTGAGCTTCGGCGCCTTGGACAAGCAGCGTGGGGGCTGGTGTCGTGTTGGTGAAGGGGGAAGGCAGCGCGGGCGGTTTATACTCTTCGGTCATTGTGAGATGGCGGGATCCTTGCTCGGAGATAGCTGGATCTGTGAAAATTGGGGAAGAGATTGAGTGAGCGGGAAAAAAAAGGTGTGGAATAGAGTAGAGCAGAGTAGTCCGCCAAAGAACGAAAAATGTTTCCGCCGGGAGAGGATGGAGGATGGTGGGGCAGTAACGAAGTGACCTAAGAACGTTGCAAGTCAGTAAGTACCTTAGCGAAATTGAGCAAGCTCGTACATTCAAATTCACTGAGAAGATCAATTTTTACAAGTTCGCTGGCTAGTGGCTTTCCTGGGGAAAAGGGAAGGAACTTTCGGACTTTCAAAAAGGTACAAAGTAGTATGATAGGACTGTAGTTCCATGACAACAAAGGCAGAGGTCCAAGAGACACCAATTGACTAGACCACCTCAAGAAGTGGGTTGCTCATACTCGAGCAATACGAAGAGCTGCGATCGATACACTGACAATCTGGTTGGCTCTTGGAGCAGAAGGGTGCCGTCAAGGTTTGCCGGCTTAATTCAACCACTTGGGCTTGCAGAGGAGACAAAGAATGTAGTCAAGATACGACGAAGCGACGAAATCTCCGCCTCAACTCTGTGAATAGCAAAATGGGAGACAGTGTCGCGTAAGAGGAAGACCAGTAAGATGCGATCGGTAAATCGAGGTGGGATATGAAAAAAATGAGAGAGAATGTACTTTGTAGACTTTGGACAATTCAAGAAGAGTATCTGATCACTGTACAATGAGACCAATTGAAGATAAGAGAGAAAAAGCAAAGGAAAAGAAGGGTCAGAAGAAACATCGCCAGCTCGCTGATTGGACATCACTCTCCGACTTTTGCATGAATGAGAACATAGTACAAAGCCAACCAAAGGAACCAAGCGACATTACCACGAGAAACTTTCCTCAATATAATCCAGATTGGAGCTCGCCTGTCTCCGCCGGCACACCCGGCGCACATCATCACTCAAACCACCATTGCCGCAGACCATCACACCCATGGCGCCAACCTGGCTTTCGGCCTCCATCCCGATCAGTGTGTCGATGTTGGGCCGGCCCGGGAACATCTGGACGGTGGCGGAGGGACTCTGGATCTCCTTGGTGTTGCGGGGACGAGTCACGAAGAGCATGATCCGGAGCACCTCTCGGCGACGGTCCATGGCGAGAATGGTGGTCATCCAGGGCCGAATCCATTCCAGATGCTCGGGAGACTGGATGATCCAAACCAAGGTGAGGCGGCGGGTGGCCACGGTGCCATCGGCGAAGCCTGCGACGAGGTGGCGGACAAATTGAACGTGGTGGGTGATTCCCACACCTCCTGCGAAGAGCATCACGGTCCCGTAGGAATCCAGGGAGTGGATGTTACCGTAGGGTCCCTCGGCAAATGCACGCAGGACCACGCGCGATCCAATCGCATTGGAGGCGCGCTGGAAGAGCTTATCGGTCATACCCGTGCGTCGGCGAACCAACAAGGAGATGGTGTTCTGTTGCGCTCGGCCGAGTAAGTCTTGTCGTGCAATGGGCAGGGACTTCTCGTCGGTCATGTTCGACTCAGCCTCGGTCCAGGCCACGGAGAAAGGGTGGGAAGTCCACCACCCAACAGCGGGAATGTACAAGTAGATGTATTGACCCGGCTGGAAAGTCCAGGCCCGTGCCATGCGGATGGTAATTCGCATACAGTCACCGGGCATGGCCTCAACCGTGGCTGTGGTGGAGTTACGGCCGATATTTCGGTAAAAGATAATGACCAAACGGCTTGTTCGCTCGAGCGCCCACAGAATGATGGCAGCGAGCAGGTACTGCTGAGCTGCCATACCATGGAGATGCACCCACAAGAAGCCGAAGCACACGGCAGCAATGGCAATATGGAGGTGAAGGAAGGTCTCATAGAAAGCGTGGCGGATGGGAGATGGCGAATGAAGCAGCAGGGCTGTGAAGGCCGCCGTGCCCATCAGACCAGCGAACAAGAAGCTACTGCTTCCAAGAGCTTTGGCAACGACGCCCCATCCGGCCTTGTGTGCCTTGGGGATCATCCAGGCAAAGGTGTGGGCGAGAGCCTCGAGAACAACGATCCGGCCCAGCCATCGGTGAAGCAAGTTCCAAGTATCAAAGGGAACATGGAGCATGGCGATCAGTGGGTTGTTACGTCCGGCCATGAGGACGAGAGGGACCAGGTTGATTGTGGCCATGGTACCGGTTCGGTTGCGCACAATGCCGGCCAAGGTGTCCTCGGGCGAGTTGTACGGGGTCGTCACGGTGCACAAAACAACGTTCATCGCGACCACGCTGATGACCAGCAAGCCGTGGAATCGACTGGGCAGATTGCCCATATTGATCGCAGACGAGAGCTGGAACTCGCGGTTGTGTCTAGTTCCAAAGAGGGGAGCATAGATTAGGTGCTCCTTAAGCCAGCAGAATTTGTCGTGGGCCGGTACGAAATACTTCTGCTTATCGTCGGTGAAGGCAGAGAGACGGCGCAGATGGCCGGCGAAGCGGAAGCTCAGCGACCAAACGTAGTATGCAGCGGCTGCACATCCAAGAGACAGGATCGTATAACGAGCCAAGTCATCATTGTAGGCTTCATGCCACATGGAGAGGGCGCTTTTCTGGCCTTGTCGCTTTTCAAAAGTTTCTTGGGCGAGACTCAGTCCCGCCAGGGAAAGACCCAACAGGATAGAGTGCATCATCTTGAAGGCTCGAATCTTGGATGAGAAGGTAAATGAGTCAGAGATCACTCGAGCAAGGCCGGCTTGCGGTCAATGTGACAATCGTCCAAGACGAGGACAGAGCCCCTTGTGAGTCTCTTGCTAATTTGCCGAGTCACAACCTTGAGCGGTCCAGAGCAACACCAGGTTGCTTCAGAAGGCTACAAATGAGACGCCGTCGTTCGGTTGAAGCACGAAAGATAAGGATGTCTCGACAGGTGTGTGGATTGATTCAATCCGTTTTTTGGGGATCAAAATTTGCGCGTAGCGGAGGCAACAGGAATGAGAGCGTCTATTGAAATTGTTGGATCCCTGTTGTGAGCTGACGTCGTTGGGAAACGAAAGGAATGCTGGTGAACCAGTCACTAGCAGAGAGGGCAAAATGCGCAGTATGGAGAGATCGTCCACTGCGTCAACAAAACAATTGTGTGTGAAACCAAAATGAAAGGCAAACAAAGCCAAAGTCAACCCCAGAAAGGACGACAATAACCAGTTGTCGATAAAGGAAAAACAGAAAGAAAAAGGAAGGGTACAAAGAGTGACAACAATGTTAGAGAGCGACAAAGAGAGAGGGAAAAAAAAGGCCCATCCACATGAGTTGTCGAAGAGGGAAAACCCTGGTTGAAGCATTGATAACTCTTTGCCCCCTTCGAAGAGTATCCACGTCCGTCCCGCGTAGTGGGCAGAGTGGAGAGACTTGAGACAGACCAAGTACCGCCGCCCCGGAGCAGACTCGTTCAATAGTGCAGTGGAGACGGGTGCAGCAGTTTAATATACATATGACTATGGATAGACATGAACAAGATCTAGACTGGATGTTTCCAGCTCCGTTTGGTGAAATCTTTGGTCAGTAGTTCCGCGATGGTGCGCCTATGCGGAAGAGTCGACCAGGAGCCCTGGCTTCCACGTCATGTCCTATCAGGAGATCGAGGTGGACGGCGGGGCAGATGTTCTGCGACGAGGAGGACCTGATCCCTTCGCCAGGAATGTGGGAAATATGTGGCAGAGTTTTAGTTGAAGACACAACATCAGCCTATCATGCCTGGAGGATCGATTCGCTGAGATTCACAGTAGTCTTTGACGCTGCGCCGTTGAGACAGGGTGAAGAAGGATTCGAAACGACGTTCGTTCGTCGCGGGTAGAGTATCAACCATCGCGGCCAGATTCTCCCTGTCCACGCCCTGGTGAATCAGATACGAACAAGAATAGATAGAGAGGGTCTCCTCGGGGCATTCAATCTAAGCAACATGACAGTAGACGTGGGACTCGCACAGGGAACAGAGGAAGGTTCATCTTTCTGTGCCTGCAAAACCACAGAAAGATGGACAAGATGCGATCATGACGCGGGGAGAGTGGCTCACGATGAAACAAGCCACGGACGAGTTAGGGTGCAACAAGCGCTGACCCGCAGGGGGACTCGGCAGTCTCGATGCAGCCGGTGGACAGCCCGGGCAGTCCACCCCGATGCGCTGATCTTCATCATGGCCAAGATGGCCGTGGTTTGAGAACGAGGCTTTGACTTTATCTGATGGGCCAATAAAGAAGGCGAAAGTACTGGTAAGTGGAGATTAGTGGTGGATCTGAAGGGGGGAAAGGGGGTATCCTGCAGGGCGCCAGAGAGGGTTGAATTCCAACCTGCTAGGTACTGCAGAGCCTCTGCATCAGGTCAGTTTTGCTGGTTACAATCTACCTTGCAAAGATGCGGCAGATACGAGGATATCAAGACTAATGGTGATCGGAGAAGGGTGCAAGTGAAGCGATCAGCTTGACTTGCACTACTCCCAATCCCTTTTGTGATGGAAGATTGCTCTGGTCATCTGGTCACGTGTTGAAGAACGTGATCGCGAGAAGTTCGGCCTATTTTGAAGACAACCTGAGCGATGATCATACTCACAGTCACAGAGCCTTTTGAGTCACTGCGTATACTGCAGGATAAGGCTACTGACTTGAGGATGCTACATGATAGATCTCACATCTCACATCCTGGCGTCATAGACCATCTCTCTGATACATTGCCGTCGCCCCATCTAGCAAACATTCTCTATCAGACCTCAGGCGAGCCCGCCATGCAATCAATCTAGTGAATCTGCTACTACGGCAACTATTCCCACTTGGGAGTATGCCCCGTTTTCCCTCTCCACCCGAGACTTGCCAAGAGTTTTGCTAATTAATATCAGACCGTTAAGACCCTCCAGGCTTGACGAAGGCTCAAGAATGAGATCGAAGAAGAAAACAAATGTCCAACTGCCCAGCGCAGGTCAGTGCTGCCATTGAAAAATTCATGCAAGAGACGGGAGCAAATTGAAGAACAGGTTTCACGGTAGGCATTTTAATTTTCGGAAGAGTGTCACCGTAGTCTATTCTCACCAATGCGGGATGCTATCATTTGTTGAGCTTGGCGTCTCAGTAGTCTGCATGGCTGAAACGAGGAAGACAAGCGAGCTTTTAACCAGAGTACCATTTTCGGATGCCCGTCACCATTGAAAGTGAAATGATCCAACACAAGCCTCGGGCTCCATGACCGAAACAACTGCCTCCTCCCTCGGCGTCAACACCAAAGCCTGTCGAGCTCACAGATAAGAATTGTGAAAAGCTCTCCGGCCAACTGTCTGTTGTGAATGATCACCCGCCCAGATACGAACATAGTATTGTATAAGAAAGGAATTCAAAAAGGAAAAGCGCCTCAGCATCACGACCTCTACAAACATGAAAAGCAAGCTGAGTCTATAATGTAAAAAATGCAGTACATGGGCAGACCTTATTCAGGACGACCGAGAAAAAGAGAGCATAAAAATATGCAACGACTTGAGGACGTGCAAGCGTTTCCAATCTACTCAGCCCCAACCTGTCCTACCAAAGGATGGAATGGGTTATCTACCTCGATGATCAACACCAAAGGGTAAAGAAGCAGCAGACACCTGGGCCGTCTGATGTTTTTGCTCAAGAGACGCCAGACGTTACAAAAAGCTCAATTCATCATCGCTATCTTCGTCTGAGCAGGGGATGACCATGGACCGACGCCGTGGAACTTGAGCATGCGGATCAGGGATTACGGACAACCGGGAGCGTGTGGACCTTCGTCGCGCCACGGCTCGGTGTGGTCGCTTATCGACCACTTCAAGGTCCGGCTCGGGCGAGAGCGGAAGACCACGTTCGGTGCTAGAGGACTTCGGTCCCTGATTATTGAATATCACAACCTCAACCTTGGTGTTCGGTGTCTTGGCTGCATATCGCTCATTCCGGTTGATGAGTCGCGAAGGTCCATCATGTAGGATGCGACGCCGAGGCCGAGGAGATGCCTGCTCAACCGGCGGAGACTTGGAGACAAGGGTAGTACGGCTGTACCCACTCCTTCTCCTGTAATTCCTTTCTGCATCATTGACAATGACGGGCGCTGCCCGCGGTCGTTTCGTAACCGGCAACGGCGAAGACATCATTTCCTCACAGGTGCGCTTCATGCTTGCGGATGGCGGCGAAGTAAACGAGCTGGATGGAGTCTCCGGTACAGTTACAGAATCGGAATCCCGGACTGAGGCCTGAGAGCTGCGGTCTTCAAGGCACGGCATGTTGACCATCGGCCTCGCGCTCGGCTGGAAGGAGCCCTTGACGGCCACCGGAGGCACATGAACTTTGACAGCTGGCGTACGCGCAATCCACTCGCCAATGCTTTCCTCCCAACGGTAGCACCCTTTTTCAAACCCTGGTTGCCAGCTACCTGGGCGAGAAGTTTTGCCTGCCAGCCGGGCAAGGACCTTCTCTTGAACCTCGATGGCCCACACGTGATCATCGGGCTCCCCAGTGTTTTCAGCAAACTCCATGGCTGCTTCAATCGCCACTCGACCGAGCAGAGTAGTCAGGGCAGACGACGCACTCATGCTCGAAAGTTGTGATATCATGCGGCGAATTTCCCCGCCCTTGCGAGCAGAGGCGGTCTCCGTAGATCTTCCAAAGCACCGGAAAACCTGTCGGCAAAATGACGCCAATTCTTTCACCAACTCAGAACGAGCGGCCAACATTTCACAGTAAAGATCCACGGTATCTGTCGTGAGTAATCCTCTTTGGCAATCCCTTTGTAAAATAAGATCATTGCAATACACAAGGTAGTCAGCCAACAGCATACTCCCGCGTCTCAGGAGCTGGTAGGAGGGGAGACTAGCAACGTGAGATAAAGGTTGCACTTCTATGGCTTTGTCCAGCATCGCTCGCAGACATATGATTGTCTGACCAGCTTTGGTACTTTCGGGCCCTATAGGGTCGATGGTATCACGGGATCGTGCAATATGCATGCCGCAGATGGCCGCGAGAAGACTCGTTACCTGATTGTTCAAGGCATCCTCGACTGGCAGAGGGCACTTTCGCAAAGGCGATATTTTCTGCACTTTCGTTGACAAGGAGGAGTGTCGTGTCTGTCTCTCATGCGCTGGATCGCTCCTGTCCCCATGATCCTCGCCCACTGCTGGGTCCAAGTGGGCTACCGGAAGGATATCGGCAGCCGACAACAACACTGCCTCGATCAAACGTGAGGCTGCTGCACAGTCCTCATTCTCGCTTGAGAACGAGATTGTCGCGCGAGTCATCCACATAGTCCAGGATTTGGTCGCCATCCACTCAGCGGGCAATACACCACGGGTGAGAACATTCGCCAGTTCGTGAAACAAATATGAGGGACGACTCGGATCGACGGACTTGTATCTGCGAAGCACTCTTAGAGGATCACCCAACTCATTCGAGTCATCCGAAGTCGTGGATCCGGTCGTGTTGAGGGAGGAGGGATGCGGATAAGACGTAAGCGTAGAGAGAAAAATTGATAGTAATGATTCAGAAACATCCGGGAAAAGGATCTGACATCTTTCAATCAAAGCACCCACAATCGCGTCGGTCAACCAGTTGTTTCTGATCATGTTCGACACATAGAAGATTCCCTGGGCCCTCACAGCTTCCCGCAATGGTTTCCACCCTTGGCCGTGTGGCGCGTAAAAACTTTCCAGCTCGGTAAAGTAAGCATCGCACATGTCCTCGTCGGCATTGACATCCTGCTCGTCCTGAATATCTTGCTCACGCTGAATGAATGCGGGCAGCCTGCGGATCGCCGTGGCCATCAGCGAGCGAGTTCCGCAACGTGTCCGATATGCACTCATATACGTACTTCCACCGACACAAGTATTTCGGAGGAAGTTCCCAAAGACGTGTTCAAAATTTTGTACAATGCCTGCCAACTCTGTGTCGACGGACTCGCCCGAGGAGCCGTGCCCGGAGGCTGACCGATGAAATGAATTCGATCGTCGGGACAAAAAAGATGAGCGCTCACTCTTTTTGCACGATTTTGCCTCTGCGCTCGGAACTTTGGCTCTCACGCTCATCGGCGCCTCCCATTGTTTCCCACTGATTACAGGTGTGGCGAGGTCAATTGCACCAGGGAGGATACGTGTTACCTCTGGGCTGTGTATAGAGTGCCGTGCTCGTCGCTTGCGTCCATTGATTTCGTTTCGGGTCGAGTACCTGTGTCGTAAGCGTCGCAGGTCAGGCTTCTTTCCTGGAACCCAAACAGGGTCATCTTGGTCCGCGTCCGACCCAAGATCCCAATCCTGCGCCTTGGCCGCCATGCTGCTGCTTTGTATCTGTGTATGTACATTTGCCTCGCGTTCTAACGCGCGCAGATCTGATGCAATAATCGCTAATGTCTCATGATGCTTTTCGAGTCGGCGATAGACGGAGACCAAGGGGCGCAACGTGCGGTTGGCCCATCTGGCGGTTGGCTTCACCTCGTCCATGGCTGCTGGCATTTGGTAAATCTGAGTTTAAACGATAGATAAATCTGCGCAGCCATTTCATTGTTAGTATCATATACAGGTACGCATCACGACTTCAGGACAAGACCCACGACAGAGAGCAAGAAGGGCTCATCATCGGCAAATCATGACGTGCACATGGCAGTCGGCATGACGCGCGCTTCAGTGCTGTCTGCCACGATGGCCCTTGAAAAATAAATACAGCGTGGAGAGATGATTCTGTATGCACTGCACGGAAACACTGGAATATGTAACTTGTACTTCTCGGAGACCTGACTGGAACGGATAAACAGGTGGATAAATCAAGGTGAGAGAGCGATAGGCGAGGCAAACAAGACAAAGTAAACAATGGTGGGTCCACGGAACAAGCCAGCCTCAAGGCCGAGGCTGCAGCCAGCGAGCTGGAGGTCTCGGTTTGGCAGTCCACACACTACAAAGTGCCTGAAAGACCCGACCAGGGAATATGAACTTGATGAATTCGCTTCTTAATAGACTACTGTGATCCAAGTCACAATGCTAAATGCACATTTGTCGGAGAGACAAGACCGTCGCATCATTAAAGCATACCAAACGCAAGGGCCACCAGAAGTACAACCAAATCCGTGAAACCTCCATGCACAGCCCTATAATATGATCAAGAGAACCAGAAGGAAGAAACAATCAGAGAGGAGAAGAGTCTGAATAATACAAAACTTGCATTGCAACAAGCCAAGTCAGGTTCCGCTTTTGAAAAAGAAAATGGTCAAATGTTTGGTTGTTAAAACAGTCGTAGAAGGCGGAGAAGATGAGAGGGAAAAGAAAAGAGCCACCTTGGTGTCAAATTGAAAACATGGGTTCTAGTCAGCTTTACCAGACTTAAGCCTTGGACTGCTTCGAACCGCGAAGCTTAGGGTTGGCAGCGGTGCGCTTCTTTTGCTTCGAGCGCGAAGAGGTCTGATCACTGCCCTCAATGAACTTCAACAAGTCATCAATGTTGCGCGAGTCCAGTCCAGAGGCAGAGGCGCTGGCGGTCCCTGACGACTCGGGGGCGGTCTGGCCAACCTGAGGTTGGACGCGGGTGCCCATGGTGGAGACGCGAGGGTTGATGTTGATACGACGCAGACGACGCGCCTGGATGTCCTTGGCGTGCTTCGCAATGGAGACGGCGTTCTGAGTGAGCTGCTCAAGCCAAGTCTCAGCCTCCTTGGTGTTGCGGTCCTCGGGGCCGAGTTTAGCGAGGAAGATGTTGTACGCCTCACGCATCTTGCCGACGGCAGCCTTGGAATCTTGGTCCAGAGCCAGAGCCTGAGCCAGCTGGAAAAGGATGGTGGCGGTGTTAATCGACTGCGGTCCGAAGAGATTCTCGCAGACAGACAGAGAAGCCTCGAACCACTTGCGAGAATCAGTGTACTGCTTCAGGTGCTGCAGCATGACGGCCGCGTTGTTCATCGTGGTGATAGAGTCGGGGTGGTTGGGACCGTAAATGATCTTCCAGAGATCCATAGCATGCTTGATGTAGACCAGCGCAGTCTTGGTGTTTCCAGAAGCATGCTCGAAGAGACTGAGGTTCAAGTAAGCCAAGATGGTGTCTGCACAGTCAACACCCAGAGTGCGCTCAGTGACGATGACAGCCTTGCGGGCCAGCTCCACAGCCGCCTCTTTCTCATCGGTCTGATAGTAGAGCATTGAAAGCTGGTGATACAGCTTGGCAACCTCTGGGTGGAGGATACCGTAGATTTGTTCGTGAAGGGAAAGAGACTCCAAAATGAGCTCCTGGCCGAGTTGCTTCTGGTTCTGCATGAGGGAGATGCGACCAGCCTCAAGGGCCTCCTCAGCCAACGCACTGCGTGGGGAGGCGTCCTTCACCAAAGGAACGATGTTGACAATATCATCGGCGGTGAAAGTGACTGCAACCTTGGCCTGCTCAGGCACACGGCTGGGGGACTTGTTTTCACCTCCCTTCTTCTTCTTTTTCTTGTTGGTTCCATCTTCCAGGCTGTTACCATTGGTGACGTTAGCCACGGGCGCGGGCTCCTTGATCTGCTCCTTGGAGAAGGCAAACTCGCGGGCACCAAGCTGCAAACCGAGCTTGATGGAAATATCACGCAGAAGTTGCAAATGACGCAAAGAGCTGACCCAGCCATCTTGGAGCGAGTAGCGGTAGCGGGCTTTGACCTGTTTCTCAACCTCGACGCGGAGCGCATCCGGAGTGACCTTCTCGAAGGAGAAATCTCCCTCAGGATAGATATCACGCAGAGAAGAATCGATCTCCGGGCGAGGGGCGGCATTCACACCAGTGCCGAGAAGACAGTTCAGGAGGTGAGAGATGCAGGGAGCGACGAAGGGAGCGGGCACGTTGCGCAGGTAGTGGTTGGCAATGTGCTTGAAAGCACGGGCAACCATTTCCTGGACGAGAAGGGTGGACAATGCCTGGAGGCGAGGTCCCTTTTCCTGAGAAAGCTGTGCCAGCTTACCGAGGTAGCGGATGTTGATGCCGCGCTTGTGGAGCAACTGCGTGAGAGATTGACCGTCCATGGGGAAGCCAACGTCGCCATCGTGCAAGTCCTGGACAAGGTCGGGCATGATCTTGGACCGCAGGTGCTCACAAGCTTCCCGCACCTCTTTCTCATCTTGGGCCCACTGGTCCTTCTCCTCCTGGGTCTGCGGGATCTGACCACTGAAGACATCAGGGTTCAATGCAAGATTGAATCCAGAGATATCAACACGATCCTGGTCTTCACTCTTCTCCTCAGTCTTCTCCTCTGTGGTTTCCTCAGACTTCCCTTCGGGGTTCTCATCGGTCTTGGCCTCCTTGGGTGCCTCCTCGGCCTTGGCAGTCTTGCGACGCTCGACTTCGGCCTTGACGTACGCGCTCATCTTGGTACGCCAGAAAGACTCGACCAGCTCAAGACGGAGCACCGACATGCGGTGAGGATAGGCGTCACTGCCTTCCTCCTCCTGCCACAGAGCATCAAGAGGGGCCACCCGATACAAGTCAAGGACGTATTTACGTCCATCAGTACCCAAAAGACCCTTGGTTTCAACACTTCCTTCAAGGTCATGACGCTTACCGTCCTTGTCCCAGACGGGGTGCTGCTTGATGCGGAGGGCCTTGGAGAGCTTCTCAAAGACAGGCTTAAAGTCAGGGTGAGTAGCCACAACCTCCTTACCCTCGACACCGCCGTAGTCAATTTGGTGCTCGCCAGGCTCCCGCTGCTTGAAGATACCAGGGACAATACACTGACCCACAATGCGCTTGCCCAAATAATCGACGACAACGGTTCCGGGGGTGAAAAGACCCTGGATGTCAAGCTGGTTCACAGCCTTGATTCCAAGAACGTCTTTACCGACTGCCACGCGAGCAGCCTCATCGCCACCCTCGGAAGTGAAAGTGCCCACGCCGTCGGCGCCAAATGAGTAGAAGATGTTGTTGTAGACGAAGATCTGGGCGTCGCGGGCTTCGGTGGGGTTGAGAGGAGCAACCTCGCCACGGGCGACCAAGACGGCACCACGAGCAGCGGCCTCGTTGTAATCCGCGAACAGCTTGGAAGTCAAGCGCTCACGGAAAACTCGGTCTTGGACAGTATCCCGGGGCAGCTCACGGGTGGTCTGGAACTCCTCGTTCCAGTCTCGTAGAGTTTCCGCATTATCGACGCCGGAAATCAGATAGCTCTCCTGAGAACGAGTGATATCCGCTTGGTGGGCGCTCTGACTCGCCGATGCAGGGGCAACCAACCAGGGGCTGTTCGGAATAGCGTTCTGGAAGGGGAAGGTGGTGAGGAGGTCCTTCTGGTTGTTTGACTCCTGCAGGGCCTCAAAGGCTTCGTTGAAAGAGGGCGACAGTTGGGAAATCAAGGTGAGGAGGGAGTGCGCATTGCCCTTGACGTTCTTGGGCATGATGGTTCTCGGAGAAGGATCGAACTTGGTGCTTGAGCACTTGTTGACGTAGAATCCGGACACGTGGGCGGTGATGGGGAATTGTTCGCCCTCGTTGGTGATGACCTGGAGATAGAGCAGATGGCCCTTCTGGCGGAGGTTGTAGGGCACCGGGTTCCACGGTGATAGTGAGATGGACTTGACGGTCTTGGGAAGGGGAGCCTGCTCCTTGGGAAGGATTGTCTGAAGCGGCGATTCGCCAGTCAGATCGTACTTAGCGAGGGAGTGCTCCTTGTCTGACTCGCCAGCCTTGCTGGCCTCTGTTGAGATGGAATCGTGCAACGAGAGACCAGCCGAGATACCGTGGAGGTTGTCCACACGGTCACCGGCGGCACCGACCAGCTCTCGAATGCGAACAATGTGCATGCGAGCCTCCTTCTCGGTGTACGGGTCCTCCACCAGCGAGATCTCCGAGTCTGCCTTCAGGTCAGGCACTTCGGACAGCTCGACAAAGTCATTGATCCGGTTGCCGTTGTATTCCAGATGGAAGCACGTGTACTGGAAGGTACCGGGCAGCTCGACGATCGATTGGCGGACGTCTTGCACTTGTTCCTGGCTAGAGACCTACAAAAAAGGGAATGCCAGCCCAAGTCAGAAAACAGGCTCACAAGTAGCACCGCTGGGAAGAGGAAGCACCTACCATCACCTGAATCTTGTGAGGCTCGTGGGGAAGCTTCACAGAGATCTGGAAAAGGCCTGAAAGATCGGTCAGAAAAGTATTCTGTCGTCCTGGCTTCAAAACGACATACCGCCGGCGGTGTCATCCTCGGCAACACCCTCGAGCTCGGTGCCATTTGTAGGCTCTTGTGGGTTCTGGGCCACCTCTATGCCGTAAAAGTTAGCATTTGTTTGGACAACTGAGCGACAACCTGTTGAGGTCTCAGGTGTCATTGTGAGGGTCACCCGACGCAAACAAACCTTTCGAGTGCTCCAGCTCCCCATTGGATTGCGCCATGATGTCAGAAATGATTCAATGAGTTTTCAATCAGATAAGAAGCCCTTTCAATGAGCTTCGATGGGAATATGAGGTCACAATGAGATCGACCGAGATGTCAGGATGAGGGCGAACACCTGCGAGGACAGATCGAAAAAGGAAAGAGGAGAAAGATCGCTATGATACAAGAAGGATCAGGGCAATTGAATCAATTAAGCCAATAACCCCGGACCCCAGTGTGAGAGAGACGCAAAAGGAAATGAAGCGATATGGGGAAGAAGCATCAACGGTGAAACGGAGAAGGAAAATTTCGCGGATGCGGCATGCCCTCGGGAGTGCTCGGGCGGTGGGCTCAGTTTCGGGGGACGCACCGCGGAGACTGGTCTTTTCTCCACAATAGGATTGTGCGAGAGGTCAGGAAACAGAAAACATGTTTTGAAATACGGGTCTGTTAGTTTTATCGATAGATGCAGAGACAGAACTCGAGATTCATGCTTGCTATAAGGTGAGCTATGTGTTAGGCTCTGTGTTTTTTTTTCTTCTTTCACTCCAAAAATTTGGTATACCAATTGCAGTGACTCAATGACTGGATCAGATCGCATCCACATACACCCGATCATCCTCTTCCCCGGCCGTCAAGATAAATGATGACATCTTTGTTCTCATTGCCGGACTCATGCCTGAGGCGAAGATACGGTGTGTCGAGGCAGATCATGGTCCTTGTTTGCGAGGATGTGAGAAGGTCCACCTATCGGTTCATCAACGTACATCCGCCGTAATTTATGGGGGGTTGCCGTGAATAGCCATTTTTTGTCTGAGTGTGTCGAGGCGGCCGCCAATTCTGCCTTAACGCTTCCAAAGGTCTCGCCCGGTCAAGTCTTTTGCCTGAAGCTCACCACCGATGGCCCTGAATATATCTATATTCGCATGCCCGAGAGGAGAGCAAGAAAAACCAAGAACAGTATAACTATATATTGCAAACCTCTAGTTGTAGTCACTAGCACTCTGCGATGAAGAATTGAGAGTGTACCTATCCGTGAACCTATGCTGATCCAGTGGCTTCAATGCGGTAGGTAGGACTCGACCAAAAAAACAGTTTCTTAGTCAGATCTCAAAATGACCACCGTGACTTCCGTAGTGTACCAGTGAGAACCTACGGTATTCTACTAGTTGTCTACAACAATCTATTTTGATATCTGAATAGATGCAGCACCGACAATGCTCGATTTCCCCCAAAGTCGCACCTTGGTTGGCCCCCGAGGCATACAGTACACTCAAAGGACCAGCGCGGCTAAGGATTGCCCAATGCACGGCTAGTCCTACGTTGTACTTAGTGCCTCACTGTCTTACTCAGGGATCGACAAACAAAAAGCTATAGCCAAGAGCTCTCGGCTATGTCGCAAATCCAGGCAGCTGCGACCACTTGCGTGTATGTGAGAGGCCAAGAATCCCACGCGGAATTTGGGGGGTGTTCACCTTGACTGTGCTCTTTTCATCTAGCGCAAATCGATCGACAAATGCCGGGTCAATACCGAATCATCGGTGATCGCGTGGATGCCAAGTCCCCTCCAAGTGAACCGGGCGGAAGCTCCACCGCGACTGAGCCACACTCCAAATTCAATAACTAGCTGAGCCGCGCCTCCATTCCCTCGAAAACATCCGTCTTTCATTTTTCTGAGCACACGGTCAAATCTTTCGTCTTTCCTTAAGACCGCTTGTCTTCCTGGTTTTGTATCTGTTTATGCTTTTCTAATCGATCTATTTTAAAAAAGAATTGGGGTCTTGACCCTGTCCGATCCCTGAGCAACTCTTATCCCCTGGTGGTGTGGCGGAGAGAGAGAGAAAGAGAGAGAGTCGCAAATTGGCCGCAGCATTGAGAGCCCGGTCGTTCTCAATCACAAGGAAGGCGTCTCAAAATGCTCACGTCGAGACTGATGCATCGGGCATCTGCCTGGTCCCGGCGAGGACTAGCCTCTCGCCGTCATGTTGGAGTCCCCCAATGGACAGCTCGACGGTTTAACTCCTCCAATCCGTCAAGTACAGGCCAGTACACGCCTGATCCTACCGACCAGAACGGGTCGGAAGAAGATGGCAAAGGAGGCACTCGCAACGAGGATCCTAATTTGAAGTCAACCATTTTGAAAATGTTTGAAACAGCCGCAACGACGGCCGCTTCAATCGCGATCTTAGGGTTGGACCACCTTACCCCTCTGATGTTGTGTGCCCGCTAGCTGAAAATACATCCCTCTTGTAGTGTAGCCGGATACTCATACCATCGGTATTACAAGTATTTGATCCTGGAGAAGATGGACAATGCTTTCAAGCCAGGAGATCCCGCTCTTGAGATTGCCGGTGTTGTTTCGGGAAAACATCACTACCGCGATGAAGAGCACTGGGTCACTCGAGATGAGCAGCCTCGCATTGATGAGATCGTCTCGGGGCGACGGGTCGGCCACTACTACCTCATTGTAGGTGAAAAGGGCACTGGCAAGACTTCCATGCTCCTGGAAGCCATGCGCAAGGTTGATGGGAATAGCTGTGCTTTGTTCGATGCACACGCTGATCTGGAGATTTTTCGAATTCGGCTGGGCAAAGCTCTTGACTTTGAGTTCCACGAGGAGTCGGTAACCCCTCAACATGTCCCCTTCTATTGACTTCAGTTTTGCTGACATCAGACATACAGTTATATTGGAAGTTTGTTCAGCATTCGCGGCCCTCGGGATACCACTCCGTTGTTGGACATTGAACGGGCTTTCAACAAATTGGAGAAAGTCGCTTTGAGGAGAAGAAAGGCCGGCTCGCCTCCTCTGGTGCTCATCCTCAACAGCACTCATCTTGTGCGAGACGACCACGATGGACAAGACCTGCTCGAGATGATTCAACAGCGTGCTGAGCAGTGGGCTGCGAGCGGACTCGTCACAACCAGTGAGTCAGCGGGTCTTTTCATCGCTCTGTGAGAATCTTTGGACCTTGGTTCAGTCAGCTAACAGCCCTCAACAGTACTTAATAGTGATGACTATTGGGTTTACGAACGCCTCAAGCGCTACGCAACGCGTATGGAGGTCATCGCGGTGTCCGATCTTCCCAAAGATAAAGCGATGGCCGCGCTTCGTAGGTATCGTAAACAGTTCCGCCACGAGGACCTGCCCGATTCGGTTTTGGAAGAAGTCTACGACAAAGTTGGCGGCCGTCTGTCTTTCTTGAACCGAGTTGCAAAGTCTCCAGATGTTCTGAAGACATGTGATGAGATCTGCCAGGCGGAGAAGACGTGGTTCTTGAACAAGTGTTGGGTTCTTGGCTCAGAAATGGACGATGATGTGATGGATCAGCAGAAGTACGCTGTGAGTATTTCCTGAAGCCTCGTACTTCAATACTCCAAGATTGTGTGCGGGTACATGGTTTTGCTGATACGAGCCCAGTCTGCTGCCATGGTCCTCGCTAAGGCGCTGGTCGATGCGGAGAAGGACATGGAGAAAAGCTACGACCCGCATCGGGGACATATCCTCCCTGAGATCCCACTGCACAAAGCGCGTCAAGTCATGACACGTGCCGACTTCATACAGTCTTACGACCATGACAATATTTTCACCATTGACTCCCGAGCCGTGGTGCGCGCTGATTCCGTGCCCATGCAGCAGGCCTTCCGGGAGATTTGTGCCGAGAAAGGATTCGAACAGTATCTGAATGACACTTTGGAACGTATTGGTGACATCGAGAGTCTCGGCCGTACCCGTGAATTGACCATCAAGGACTTGTGGAACCAGGGCAAGTACCGGATGGTGGTCCGGGATAATCACGGACGCGAGAGCGGTACAGTCGAATTCGCACACGCAGAACGCGAGGGTGACGATGACGATTGATCGACCATTCATAATGTACAATCATTTCTTATTCAACGGTGGCGCGAGCTATGAATTCTCTGTCTGAATATTTGATATGGAAATGTGGGAATGGATCCTGACAACTTCACAAAGAGAAGTTAGTGAGGGCTTCTGTCTCACTTGATCTGCGGCACAGATTCAAGTGGGAGGGCTCTCTTTGGGCGTGGCACTTGAATGTCTTTTATTATCTTTGACCTCATATTTGAACCTGATATTTTTCAGCCCCGCGGAAGCTAGCCGTCTAGTATATGATTACGAAAACCGAATATGGTCCGAGCTGGACTAGCGCGTGGCTGGTGATACTAGTGGATTTCTTCGTTTTCATGTGCGTCCCTGGAAGCTCCAAGAGGTGACATCATCACGCGCTCACCGCCGAGCCTCAGCTTCCAATTCTCCCCCAGCCTCGCAATATTTTCTAAGCTTTCTATTCCCAAACCATTTGCGCTTTTAACCCTCAGAATCTCTTAGAGCTTGTTGGATAATGTCGGCACATCAGCGATCATCACCTAAAAGTGCTCGGGTGCACTCAGCATCCGATGCGACAACTGACCCAAAGCAGGCATTGGAGAAGGTCGTGCCCAAGTCTGGTGTGCGTCGCATTCCCTCGCCAGCTCGCTTCTCTCTGGTTGTTCTCGGAAGCCTTGTTCTGAGCTCAACACTTTTTACCTTGACCGCTGGCTTCACACAAGGCGACCTCGGACTGGTTAGCAAGCACCTGGAAGAATGGTGGGAAGTGGGGGTTCTGATCGCGTGGAGGGGTGTGGAGGTCGCTGTCGCGTGGCTCATTGGATTTGACAGTCAGTAGTTAACATTGGATGACATCTTCCGAGATCGCAAGGCTCGGTCACTCCGGGGGTTATCGGCTAACCAGGCTTTTTCTTTTGCCATTGCATCTTAGGCTGGGATGTGGCCTCGTTCCTTTTCCTCACCCATCTGCCCACCAACAGTTTGCTCTCGGCCTTCTACCATGTGCGGCCCACCTCGGTATTTCTGTCCTACACGATCACCATTATTTCTACGGTGATCCCGTTTGCGCTCCTTCGTCGGTCGGCGTCTGTCCATGATCTTTCCACGCGCCCTCCGGCACCGTCGCCAATCGTACAATTCTTCAGGATCGTCCCACTACAGTCTACACCACTCTCGCAGCCACCGCGATTTACAGCGTTTTCCTCTATGCCAGTTATGCCTCCTGGCTTCCTGCCCAACTTGTTGTTCACTTTGAGGGCCTGCCCGACATCAGCACTGCGCACGCCGGTCCCGCCGGGCTGCCAGTTTTGTTCCTGACTCTTATTCCTGCTGGAATCGCTGCGCGTGACTTTTTGTTCGTGAGTTCTACAGGACACTCTGTCCAGAAACTCGAGCAAGCGGATTCGTCTGCCATTGATGACGAGGAGTACTTGGTCATCTCGCTGTACCGAAAGACAGTGGGCCAGCTCTCAGCGAAGACCAGGATCCTTTCCTCCCGTACATTGCTTTTGGCAGTGGGGGTGCTCGTGAACACCGTGGTGCAGGTGGCAGGCACGGTCCGCGGGGTGTCTGTTGAGGGCGCGGCGATCTGGGGAGCGCTCTGGACCGCGGCTACCATTGCGGTGGGAGCGACATTTGGCTGGATTGAAGCTGTGGATGGTGTCTGAAGGAGATAAGGAAGTCAACAAACAGGGGTTAGAAGATGTTTGGGGGGAAAGCCTGGAAACAAGGACCAAAGTGATGTTTGTTAGCGTTCTACGGATGGCGCTCGGTGCAGAATTCAGGCATTTTGTGGCTCTTGAGGAGGCCTTTTTTGTCGTCTCTTACTTGAAATTTGCATGATACGTGTGGTGCTTGTACCTCTATAGCGACAGCGTTGGGTATTGTACGAGACACCACTTGATGAATGGACAATGAATCAACCCAAGATCAATGCTCATGGTATAGGTATTTGTGTTCAAAATAGATCTTAGATGTAATCTGGTAGTTGTATCTAGATAGCGATTGGAGAGAAAGACCCCATCTTCCACCAAAGCACATTAGCCGATTCACCCACTTCAACCCGTGGGGCAGATCAAAAAAAAAAAGGAACAGAGAAAGAAAACACGAGGCTCAGACATGCAAGAACAGCAAGCAATACAAGACAAACAAAGGACTCCCTGACTCAGGTCATTCATCGTGGAAAACGAAACAAGCAAACCTTCCACTCACACACTCGGACGAGAACTCAACTCGACTTCTTCCGAGTTATAATCCCTCTTCCCTCCCGCAGAACGGTGCTGATCAGGCAGGAACCAGCCCGGATGAATCACATTGAACACGACCACCGCCGCGACCATCATGGCGCCATCCAGTGCAATAAAGTATTTTTCATGGGTGATCAAATACCCACTCCAGCCTTGCAACAACTCGATCGTTCGATAAATACTCCGCACGTAGAGGCATAGCACGGAGAACACCATGGCGCCCAGCAAAGGCAGAACGGACCCCTTGAGCGATTGAAGCAGGCGACGGCGTAAGGTCCGACGGACAAAGTCGGCGGCACAGAGAACGAAGACGGTGATTGCAAAGAGTTGGAACACGATACCTGCGACCATGATGTTGGTGCCGGGCTTGGTGTCGCCGTCCACTTTGTCCGCTTCGGCAGAGGCCATGCCACCGCCGATGGCTTGGAGGAGGAGTGAGATGAAGTCGCAGGTGCAGAAGATCCAGAGGTAGAGGCTTGGTTTCAGGATGGATGATTCGGGGCCGAGAATTTGAATGAAGCGGCCGAGTAGGACGTAGATACCGGCGGCGAAGAAGGTTGGAGCTGGATTGTAGTAGAAATAGTTTCGTTAGGAACAGGCTCATCCAGCTGGAAGGGAATGGAAGGTAGACGCAAGACTCACCCATGATTAGTGTTGAGATTTGCATGAGAAATGCGGTTGAATTATATGGACATTCGGAGGACCAGGTTCGGCCTGCCCAACCGAGAAGCTCGACTGTAGAACGAAAGTCGCATATGGTCAGCCAGGCAATTAAGAAGAGTTGGAGAGGTACCCCAATCGGTTGTCGAAAGTCCACCCTCCTGCCCATATCAGAGATATCTCTAGGGCTCAGCCGAATCGCGACCAGATTGAAGATATGAAGCTTTTGCTTTTCCCCCATATCGCGATGGGAGATTTGCACAACGTACCGAATGCGCCAACGGTAAATACAGCACACCACCATGTCCGTTTCCAGCAGAATTGCACCGTGTGAGCCACCATAGTCAGGCCAAAAAGAGTGCAGAATGCGATTCCCGCACCGAGCGATGACACATAACCATATGAGGTATGGATGCCAGGAATCTTCGCATGGCAGCCTTGTCCCAGTATCTGATGCTCAGACATTTTCGACAGGATGACAAGAAGACTATTTTCTTTTGCCCGAGCACGCCGCAGGATATCGAATTTGATGATAGGAACGAAGCAGGCTTCCAGTCCAGTGGCTACAGCAAAGTCTTGTGTTTTCCCCCCTCTGGATATCCTGGATAGTTGCGTGTCCCAATCTGAGTGCAAACGAGGGAAGCCGGTGCCGATATACCCGGTTGATCTCGGATGCGATGGAGAGAAAGTTGAGTGGCCGAGTGGGAGGAGAAATCGTGGAAAGCACTATCCAGTTGCAATTGCTGTGTGTTTGGGCCAGACTGAAAAGTGTGACAGGCAAGGGAAAGGGGAGAAACTAAATAGCAAAATTCAAGACATTTACCCACGACCGTTGGTCGTAATCCAATTCCCAGACTCTTTGATGCATCCCGAGCTCCGCCAGATGGTGGAGGGCCGGCGACGGAGGAATACACTTCACACGGCGAATCAGCTTCACGGGAAGGAAAACTTTAGACTTACGAAGGGGAAGGCGACCACGTTTTTCTTTTTCTCTTTTTCTTTTTTTAACCTCCGACGTTATTTCCTGATTGAGCCAGTGTACTGGACCAGTTTCTTCTCGCCGATGAGAAAAGCCGGCACTTGCACCTTTGTTCCTATAGAGGCCCTATGGCATGTGTACTCTGGGGCGCAGCGAGAAGGAATGATTGCAAGGACTCCATGGTGATCGATGACAGCGAATCACCCGTGAGATGACTTGTCAACTGTTCCACTTGCGCTCGCAAGACCGTCCAGATTGGGTGCTCGCAGCGTGGAACTCGGGAACTGACCAGCGGGCAGCGGGTCTTCCACTTGCGCCTTACCGTCGGAGAAAGGCCATCGAAGATCCGATGAAAAACTCAGGACCGATTGTGAGATCGCTCTAGACTCAGACAGGGGTGGTCGTTGAAAGCAAGAATTGCTTCAAGGCTAAGAAGAGGTCAAGTGCATCTGACCAGCAAATCAACCATTTTGATTCTCCACCACGAGCATGATCATCAGGTGCTAAGTGTGCGAGTGTGCGTGTGTGTGTGTGTGCCAATGGTGGTGATAATGCAGACTGAAATGACATCACCGGCCGATGGACGAGATTCTTATTCGGACCGAACTTCTGCCCGGCCGTGAGCGTGTCGTGTCACACCTCCGAGGAAGATGATTTGTGCAGTGAACCTGGCACAGCCAGTTCCAGTTCCAGTTCCAGTCCCAGTCCCAGTCCCCTCACGTCGGTGCTCGGGGTTCGGGGCTCAAATTAACTCGCAGTTTTTACCCGATCGGGTTAGACCTCGATCCTGTCATCAAGGAGCCTCTGCTTCCACGCTTACTGATGTCTTCAACTCAGCCCTCGCCTGCCTCCAAACAGGCAGCGGTTCAGAGTCACTCCTGACCCCAGTGATGGTGCCCGTAATCCATATCAAGCTCATGCTTCTCAGCTACGGTAGCTGCCTACGTTTTATTTGACCAGAATCCTACAGTTAGGTAACAGGCAACCCTGTGTGCATATTGCCCGATGATCGGTCAGCTCTCGAGAATTTTACCAGGTCCTCCTACGATTCCAAAATCTGACAGGGCCAATTCACCTTGATAAGGCCGAAACTCTGATACTCCTCACTCAGCCATGATTAGGGATTGTGATTGGTCAAAGAAAAAGAAGTGCAGTGATCACTCTTCAAACCCAGCGCGTCCTGCACAGTCCAAGAGTCAGTCCCGTCACTTCAATTGTCATACTAGTCAAGGGTACCCCCCGGCTGGACCGACCTATCCCAGCTTCCTCCATTGTTTGACTCAGCAAGGTGAAATTGGAGTCCCATCAAGTCTTTCCTTGCTCGTCTGTCTTCGTGCTGAATTTCAATCACCGTCTCGAGCGCATATTTGACATGCATTACCAAAAGGCCTTGAAGACGACAAATCAGTGAGCCTTCATTCCCGTCATTTGCATCAAGTTCAACGTAGCACGTACTCATTCCACCCGAGAGCTTCGCTGCATGTGATCAATGCCTGGTTGCGAGGGCGGCAAACAGTCCACATCAAAACGTGGAGGGCTTCTCTCCCTCTCCAACCCCCGATTCTTCCACCTGCTCTCAATCCATGGGAGCTTCAACGAGCCACCCAAGTAGCACCGTGTTGAGTGCTGGACTCCCGAATGACGATGCTTCAAGACGCGGAGAGCCCCGCCAGCGTGGCCGTTGAGAAGAGTATGCTCTTCACCCATAACTTGCATTTGTCACTTCTATTACATGCCTTGGGAACGTATGGACATTACCATGTGGTTCGATCTGTGAGATTGATTGAAAAGGCAAAAAGATCTTCGTATTAAAGTAGTATTTGGCATGATCTTCTATTAGCCCAGGAAGTGGCTGGCCGGGAACTTCAAACCCTTCAATGCACGGACATTGCACGTTCTGAATCACATGGCTCTCGGAAATCTTGTCGCGGCACCGCGATGCTCCATTCTTCTCTCTCCTTTCCCCTCCTGTCTTTAGAACAGATTTTATTGAAACTCGGGCATGTCATAAGTGCCCACCGGATCTGAAATTGAAAAAAAGTCAGTCAACATACACGCAAATGGGCAAAAAGGGGGAGGGGCAAGTAAAGAGGGGTTGAGGGACTGACCTTGGTGATTGGTAGTGATATACTTTCTCGTCTCCAAGATGTTGTGACTCAGCTCAGACGTCAATTCCTGATGGTGGATGCGGACTTTCTCGTTGCGCTTGGCGCCCCCTTCAATCGCTGCCCGTGCAACGTGGTAGCGAGATGTCTGGTTCACCAGCATCATGTCGAAAGGGGTCGTGGTACTGCCCTCCTCCATATAGCCAGCAATGGAAATTCGGTCGAGATTGGGACGGCCAAAGAGCAATCCCTGTAGATCCACTGGATAACCGTGGTAGTTGAAGTGGATGGGTCGGTCCGGGGTGAACAAGTTGTCGAATGCATCCCCCGAAAGCGCGTGTGGGTGGGAGCCCGTGTTTTCCAGGATGAGCAGGTCCGTCACGTTGACAATTCGCACGCGCAATGAGGGAGCCCGCTTTCGCAGAATTGCCGCCGCTTGGATCACCTCAAACATGACTTCGACACCGATACCGACCAGGACCACGTCCGGGTCGAGTCCGTCATCGGTACTGCAGAATTTCCACACCGAGGCGCCGGCACGGCAGTGATTCTCGGCTTCCTCGGCCGTCAGGTAGACGGGGGTGGGCTGCTTGGAGCCAACCATCAAGTTGATGTAGTTCTTTGACTTCAGACAGTGGTGCACGGTCGACAAGAAGGTGTTTGCGTCGGGTGGCAGATACACACGAGCCGCATCGGGCTTGAGTTTCAAGACCGCTCCGATGAAAGATGGGTTCTGGTGGGAAAAGCCATTATGCTCTTGACGAGCCCATGTGCTGGTCTCGATGTAGTTGAGACTGCTGACAGCACGGTGCCACTTGGTCTCACGAGCCTTTGTGCCCGGTTGAGTCAGTGTACTGATCTGGGAAAACGGCAACATTCAGGAGGGAAGGTCACGTACCATTTTGATGAACTTGGCATACTGCACCATCATAGTGTGGATGATGCCCAGGAAGCTCTCATAGGATGGGAAAATCCCCACCCGTCCCGTCAATGAGTATCCCTGCATAAAGCCCTGACACATGTGCTCGCTCAGTACCTCAATCACTCGACCCCCACGGGCGTTGGCGAACTCATCCCACTGGAAGTTTCGATTGGTGTGATCAAAGACGGCATCCAACTTGTTGCTCTCTAGTTCATCGGGACTGAAAAGACGCACGCTGTGAGGGTTTTGAACAAAGACCTCATCGATCAGCTTCCCGATGGTCTTCATGGCGCTTTCCTGACTGCGCTGAGCCACACAGAATTTCTTCCAGTCTGGAAGAATGGGAGCTTCGTATTTGTCAAAGGCCTCAACGCGCTGACCAAGCTTCATGTGATCCTTTTGAGGAATCACGGACTTGATGTCGTCGGTGATGTCTCCGCTCCCAGTGAACAATTCTCGGGGCTTGTAGCCGGCCAGCCATTTTTGAAGCATGCCCAGTTGCTCCTGGTCGGACTTGGCCTTGGGCAAGGGTACTTGATGAGAATGGAATGACCCTTCAATGTATTGGCCACCCAGCTCCTTGGGACCAGACCAACCCTAAATCACCCCATTAGTCCGATTTGACCGTATTGGGATGAAGCTCAATGCGCTCACCTTGGGTGTCCGCAAAATCAGCATGGGCCATCGTGGCTTGACCATCGGTTGACCCGAACGAGCAGCCTTCTGGATCTTCTGGATCTCATCGACTGCCCATGCCATGGAGAAGTGTAGGTCGGTATCGATGTCCTCCAAATCTTCAACCAAGCGGACTTGGTAGCCATAGCCGCTGAACAAGCTCACGAGCTCTTTATTATCCATGCACCCAAAGATGGTGCGCTCACTGATCTTGAAGCCGTTGAGATGCAAGATAGGCAGAACTGCTCCAGACTCTTTGGGATCAATATACTTGATTCCATGCCATGAACTGGAATCTGTAAGTAAGCACGTGCCGTTGTCGCACCGAGGAAAAAAAAACAGGGGATACATACGTGGCTGTGGGACCCGTTTCCGCCTCACCATCTCCAACGATGCAAGGCACGATGAGATCCGGGTTATCCATCACCGCACCAAATGATACCGACAGTGCATAACCAAGCTCGCCGCCCTCGTGGATGGCGCCGGGAGTCTCGGCATTGATGTGGCTGTCACCCAACGTATGGTTGTCAACTAATCTACTTCCATAAGTTAAGGCTGATGGGCATCCTACCTGGGGAATCCCGATGATGTGCTAAAGTTCGCAATCAGGCGATGCAAACCCTTGCTATTGCGACTATACTCGGGGTAGAATCTCGCCAGCGAGTCTTCCAACCAGAGGGATGCGAGGATAGCCGGGGCACCGTGTCCAGGTCCGACCACATAGAGCATGTTCAGATCGCGAGTTCGAATCAAGTAATTCAGATGCGAGTATACCAGGATGAGACCCGGGCATGTTCCCCAGTGACCTATTGAAACGGCGCAGATGAGTATTCGAACCTATGCGCGGGTATAATAACCGCTGCTAGGAGGGGAGGCAATCATGTACCTAACAATCTAGGCTTAATGTCCTCGAACGTCAAATCCCGTTCGAGCAGAGTGTTATCTTGAAGGAAAATCATGGCTTGCAAACGCCGTCAGTAGTCTAGTTTTTCAGTTTGGTCGTTGGCATCGTTCGAGCACCTACCGGCCGCCACATAAGATGCGGCTCTGCGAAACTTGAGCAGAGCATTGATGATCTCCGGGTCCAGCTTCTTGGATTCTAGCGTGATCGCCAGCTGTGCTACCTCGTCTGGCAATTGGGAGGGCAAAGGCCCCGGGTTGGGTCGATCGATTACTTCTCCTGGCATGGCTGCTATCGATATGCGATTCGGTATCTCCAGGTCAAGGACTTGGGAATCTTGGCAGGGGAAGGAAAATCCACGTGGCAGTGTGAACAGAAAGAAGTAAGGTTTGATTCTTCGGCCCACGAGCCAAAGGTGAAGGTTACAATGGAGTTGTGTCTGGTGCGATATGGAACAGGGCCTTCCAAGAAAGATGAAGAACAACGGCGAGAGCTCAGCAGGTATTGAGTGCAAGTGCTAAATAGGGTACACCTCCACTTGATTAGCCTGAGGTATGAACTACCTCGACGCGGTTGATTGACGATTCGAGATACATTAAGGTCACGGTAGTATGTCTATTGAGCAGACCAAGCAATGACCTAATTTGTATGTCATGGCCAGGTTTGTTTTTTTTGGGCGGTCTTCCTCGGAGCCTGCATTCCTCATCCCGCACTTCCGAGCCTTGCAAGAGGGACAACTCAGATCTGACCTCCCTCAACCCACGGTGACCACAGGGGCCCGTCTGGCAAGCACAGAGACGCTTGTACTCAGCAAGTTTATTTACTTCCACCACGTCCCTGTCTCGTCCTCCCCACTTTCATTGGCTGCGTGGCCCCACTGCACCCGACGTCACCCGGCGATTCGGCTCCAGCCGACCCGACGACTCTGACATCATCTGCTGTTCCGCAGCTACCGACCATCGTCCCACCAGAGTCAAGTCATCAATCACGGCGGTGACTTCCGAACGAGCATAGCTTCTTTGTCAATGAAGACAAAGGGCGAAGTCATCATATCCAAATTCAAAGAGAGAGTACTTGATCCCGATTTCATTTCCATCCGTCAATCATGGGGAAGTATATCCTAGCTGTCAATGCGGGCTCCTCCTCCGTCAAAGTCACTTTTTATACATGCGAAAATCCCCCGCAGATCGCCGACGCTCAAATCTCGGGCATCACAGCACCTCCCCCCACCTTCAAATACCAGCACGGAAAGACCAAAGTGAAAGAGGAGCTGGAGGAGGAATTGGGCACTCCGCAAGATGCCTTCAAATACCTCCTTCAACGCTGCTTCAAGGATCCCGAGCTATCAGAGGTGGCTAGCGAACATGACCTCGCCTACATCTGCCACCGCATCGTACACGGGGGGGAGTATCACGAGGCCGTGGAGATTAACGACGACACCCTTCACCATCTGGAGAAATTGGAGGATCTGGCTCCGCTGTATGTGACCAAGCTCGACGACACCTCAGTGCCGACAAGATCCTTTCAGATTCACGATTGAACTAATTGGTACCCATTGCCATCTTCCTTCTTCAGTCACAACTTCTCTGCGCTCGAAATTGTACGACTGTGCAAGAAGGAACTGCCCAGCGTCAAAAGTATTACCTGCTTCGACTCGGCCTTTCATCAGACCCTGCCTGACTGCGTCAAGACCTACCCGATCAACCAGGAGATTGCCAAAGCCAATGGACTACGGAAGTATGGATTCCATGGGATCAGCTACTCTTTCATTCTGCGCTCCGTCGCCCAATTTCTAGGGAAACCTCAAGAGCAGACCAACGTGATTGCCATGCACATTGGAAGCGGAGCTTCAATGTGTGCCATTAAAGATGGGAAATCAGTGGATACGACGTGAGAGATTGTGCTTCCAGATCGGTTGTTCAAGTTGGAGGCTGACGTGGCTGGCTAGGATGGGTCTGACTCCCTTATCGGGGCTACCAGGTGCGACTCGCAGCGGCGATATTGATCCTTCGTAAGTCTGTGTGAAAGTACACTCGTCTTGCAGAATTCTCTCTGACAGGCTCGACAATCCCAGCCTCGTGTTTCATTACACAAGCGACGCGGGCAAACTGAGTCCCGCAAGTACCAAGGAAATGCACATTAGCACGGTGAGTCCGATACTCGATGATCTTCTATCCGATCAATGACTGACCCAAGCTTTGCGCGTCCATTTTCAGGCGGAGGAGATCCTGAACAAAAAGTCCGGATGGAAGGCTCTCACTGGAACCACAGACTTTGCACAGATTGCTGTGGAAAAGTTCCCCTCTGAAGCTCACAAGCTCGCCTTTGATATCGTCGTCGACCGAATGCTGGGATACATTGGCAACTACTACCTGAAATTGGGCGGCGAGGTTGATGCGCTGGTCTTTGCCGGTGGCATCGGCGAGAAAAGTGCCCTTCTTCGGCAAGTCCTGGTGGAAAAGAGTCAGTGCCTCGGCTTTGCCATTGAGGCCAAGGCCAATGAACAGGGTCCAGAGGATGACGAGGTGGTCAAGGACATTTCCCCGGCATCCTCCAATGGGCCGCGAGTGCTGATCTGTCAGACAAATGAACAGGTGAGTGTTTACAAATTCAGACACATATCGACAAACAGTACCCAGGGGATTTTTGTGCGTTGAGACTGATTTGTGATATGCAGTTTGAAATGGCTTACTCCACAATGCAATCATGCTCGTGAGGGGCCTCATGGGAAGAGTTTCCCATCTTCGCCGAGCGTATTGTGGGCACGAAAACACAAGTTACATGAAATGAGCAATGTGCACATACTATAGGCACCTGGGCAGGCGATGTGACACATGCCCACCGCAGGCTTTTATGACTCCATTCATAAAGCCGACCATAATCAAATAATGAGACCTGGTATTTTTCTGGAATATTTCATGAATCCAATGACTTGACGAGTCATGTACGAAAGGGCATCGTTGGAATCTGTGCAATGCCAAGTAAACTTGTTTCTGTACTCAACATCGAAGCATATGTGCAGTACTGTCAGCAATAGAGCTGGCAACTGAAGAACTCGAGCTTCTTTGCTACACAACTGACCGTCGTGGCAGTACTTCCTGCATCTTCCTCCAGTTTCTCTCCTATACTCAAAATGACCAAGGTGGCAAACCTTGCGCACAGTCGGTGATGTGTGCTCTACTTTGACAAATCAGTGGAAAGTCAACTATCTCCGATGAGTCTTGGATTTCTGTGATGATATTCCGTTCAGCCACACGCCATAGGGCGTCCTGGCTCATCCAGCAGAGGGTCAGATGCAGCTGAGATACTAAAGCACACTTTCGAAAAGAGATCCGCTCGGAAAAGGAAGAAGATCTATAAGAAAATGTCCGATCGAAAAGCTAATCTCGACTCATCATTCTGCACCACACGGCTACATCTCGATCTTCCGACGAGGTCCCTGTAATTTCTGAAATAAAAAAGAAGAAAAAAAAAACCACACCACAGATGCATCAAATCCGAGAGAATGGAAACCAAGATTTGGAATATCTCCATTTTTTCTTGAACAATAAAAGAGAAGGAAAGTGAAAAGAAAAAGGACCAGAAACCACACCCCAATTCCATTTCCGATTGGAGCATGCACAAAGTACAGCTTGATCCTGATTTTTCTTTTCTTTTTTCAATTCCAAATCTACCTGATCGGTTTTCAAGGCTGAAATGACATGCAACCTCGATCTACGCCTCTGGATCTACACATGTACATGCAGTCCTGTCCAGCCCGTCAAACCAAGTCCGATTGGCCAGGTTCCTTGCACAATTCCGCTCTGCAGTGCGATCTCTATCCATGCAATCAAAGCCCGGGGAACCTTTTTTGACCACCCTCTCCTGAGGATGGATCATGTAGATCTAATTGATCTGTTCGGCGTTCGGGACGGGGATTCTTCTTCCTGCATCTGCATGCGAGTCAAGTGTCGGTCGGCTGCAGCCGAGATCCGACATGTTGGGTGCTTGGTATAGGTACTGGTGGTAGGAGGACGATCTGATATGGTGGATGTGTAGGTCCGTAGCCCAGGCCGAGTGCGTAGTTGTAGCTTTTCAGGCGAGACGGGAGGTTATTTGTCCTTTTTCGAGGTGTTTGTGCTCTTGAGAAGGGGGAGTAGTTTCTGACTATTGTTGGATCCTGGAGGAGTTTTGAGGCTTACGGCACCGGCCCGGCTCGGGGGGCTGGAGATGAGGAGTCGTACCAAGGTACACAAGTACATGGCATTGCCCGTGGATTTAACTTGAATCTATAGAATCCATATATGATGGGTCACATACACAGAGGATCCGGCCAACTGCCACCGACAAGCTACAGTCCCAGCTGGGTATGATTCAATGGGGATTGGTCGAGTTGGAGATCACATGCCGACTGGACCGGAACTTGATGAGGAGTCGTACTTTTCACAAAGACTTACTCCTCGCGATGATGTCTGTCGAATCCTCTGGAGGAATCATTGGAAGACAGAAGTACGAACTCTGCGAGAAACGATGTGTATCTGGCTCGCATTCACGCCTGATGATTCAGGCACACGTAGCGATCCGAAGGGGGTCAATGCAGATTGACGAGAGTGAGATGGTACAAGGTCCACGGTATACGTATGAGTAGTAGCAGATCAATTAACAATTATACATCTTCAATCAAATATCAGCCACACCTTGAGCACTGCCATTCAGCTGGCTTGGGGGGATTGCATCTCCCGGTGAGTAACCGGGTCCCGATGGCGGAAGAGGTCTCAAGTGATCAATACTTACGTAGGAAACCTACTACTGCACCTCCTCGAAGGTATCGTTTGTTGATCGATGTTGACATCTAGGCACTCAGGTAGACAGAAAAACGGAAAATGATCCGAGTCTGGGCCTGGACCGGGAGAGTTCTTTTTGTTTTTTTGTTGTTGTTGTTTTATCTTTCTCTACCCGATATTCCACTTCCACAATGTCACCAGACTGGACGGAGGATTGTTTCCCATTCCAGGACCTTGACAAAACAAAAACGACTGAAAAAAAAATAAAAGCCAGAAAGAGAGATAGAGAGAGAGAGAGTCGCGAGTGGGCGACACATGACTCCCAACCTCTTTCTCCTCCTACTTTCCTTCCCCCGGTCGATCTCCACTAGCCGAACCCAAAGTCCAGGCAATTGGGAAACTCAGGCCTTCTGGAAGCAAGAGCCGTGGAATTGTGAGTGGTCGCGGAAGCTGTGTTGACAATTCCGAAGCCCCAGGGGGGAGGGAGGAGGCGTTCTGGTGAGACCCATCCGTTTCGATGGTCCCTTTATTTATGTATTTTTTTTTAAAAAAAAATTATTGTTTATTGTTTTTTTGTTTCTTTTTTGCCTCAAATTATCATGACGGAGATTGATTAAGTACTTTCGGCATTGTGGGATCCAAAAGTGGCGTCAGCCGGAAGTGGTCTCAAGAGTACTGGAGCTTTGTCATGTATGATTGTAACGCTGACCGCAGACAGGGAGAGTCAGACGAAGACGTCTTGGTATCACCAGGATGCATTGGAAGTTCTCTCATATCTTGTTGACTGTGCGGCGACCTTCCACTCACAGGATTCTGATGAATACGAGTTTCACGTCAACACCCCGCTAGATCTGATCGAGATTTGAGCTGCAAGGTGAGAGATCCGCGGCAGAGAGGCAAATGCGCGAGAGAGAAACCGCTCCCGAGACACCGGATTCTGGTGCCAAGATGGCATCCAATGGCCATTGAAACATGCGACAGAATTGTACCACATGGTATACTAGTGTATGAATGGCGCAGGTGATGCTTATCTCTCAAGTTCCTCAATTTGGGGGGGTCATTCCCAAGGATCAACAACTGGTCTGTTGCAATGATCCCATGTGTACTTTGACGCGGATCATTGATCGTCGTCGGAAAGACAAATAGCCTGTAGATCGACATCAAGGCTTAACCGGTCCAAGTTCGGTCTCAGGGACGGAGATATACATACATCCCCTTATCAGAATTGGATGGTTTGAGCGCCAACCGAAAACTAAGAAAAGAATAACCATAGAATAAGTAAAAAAAAATAGTATCATCCAAAAATCATGGTCAAGAGTCCTCCTCCCCCCTCTCTCCGTACACGAAATCATGAGATCCAACTAAAAGGACGCGTGTGTGGAGGCGATCATGACCGAAGAGTACAATCCCACTGAGTAGTAGGACGAGGTACGCTACCCGCATCCTTCTAGAAGAATCTTCAAAGGAGATGTTCCTACTCTATCTGACGGGTCGGCAGTTCTTTCACGCAGCCTCAATAAGCATCCTGTCCGTATTCCGGGTCGATTTGAAACGTGCTCGGAGAAGAGTCCATAGCGGATTTGCACGGCACCTTGCGGAGCTATGTATTTTTGCCCCCCTCACGGATAGGGTTGGTGGCCGCAGTCTGCTTGGGGCTCTCAGCAAGCTGTATACTCACAGTGTGTATAGCTGTATCCTGTGTGACCATAGGGTCGTCACACTAACTGCACTAGAGCATCGGGTCTATGAGATAGCAAGAAAAGCGTTCTAGACCCAATTCAGTTCTAATTCGTACCTTTGTAGTAGGGGTGTCTCACATGATCGAATGGGCTGCTCGAACGGAAACTTGGACGCTGACTCCATCGTCCATACCGAGGAATACGGAAGGAAATTGGAAACGTCAAGCGTCAGGCGCTACGGTAGAGGTCCAGGTTCCCACATTGTTCCAGAAGACTTCCTCTAGTGGAGTCGGATTCGCCCGCAGGATCTTCCTGTCCTTCCCATGGATTCCCGGTGTTTATACCGCACCGTAGTATACTGGATGTAGCAATCTTCAGCGTTAGTTGTCTTTGTGAGAAATGGTAAAATGCAGCCCATCTCCATGAATTTGTCGAAGATGGTCGACCCTGTGCAGAATATACTCTGTAGAATGTCCATATTTCCAGTAGATTGCCGACGAGAAAATCCCATTCAACTGGCTTGGCCAATCCAGGCTAGGTACCCTGGTAGCCATGGACCCATCTGATGGCCCACAGTTTGTTTTGGTATATTCATACGCGCAAGTCTCCCTATTATTTCCCGTGGTTGATCTGCTGCAAAAGGAAAATCCACCCCACCTTCTGCTGCTGAAGAGATGAGGTGATGACATTGGCAGTATGTAATTTGCCACATCAATAGACCCTCACATTACATGGCACAAGGTTGCAAAGCAATCCGCGAGGATGATCGGGCAAGGATAGACCACTGACTCGTAAGTGCGATGACCGCGCAAATCACACATGAACGCAAATCCATCTTGACCAGTGTTGGTCCAGAATGTTCTACCCGTACCCATCTCATCCATATCATATGTGTCAAAAGTACTGCCTCTGCAAGATACCCTGTCTGGAGATCGAGGTAATGAGTTCATGTTCGCCACGGCAAGGGTTCCCGGCTCTGCCTCATTGGAATCCACGTCAAAGTACGAGGACGGGGGGGAGAGATGGTTGGCGTTGGGATCACCTTGCGATCCCTCGACCTCGACCCGGCAATGCACGAAATGCATCCCAAGTCCCGGGACATCCTTGGTCCTTACCGCACCTCTTGCCACCGACCGAGTGTCCGACGCCCGCCCTAGATGGCTGGACGGGTAATTTGGAAAGGTCTGAATCCATTGTGGAATGTGCATACCCGCTGCAGGCTTGGTGTGCGACATACATTCTGTGGGCTGTAAGGCACCCTCGAGTCCGACGAATGGGAAATTGACTGAACTGAAGAGAACGACCGAGTCTCTCAATGATTGAAGCACGGTATACCTATCCGCACTCGGCTCTCTGGAAGCTCTGCCGGGGGACCTTTGAGCCCCAAGGTCCCATTTTCAATCCACTCCAGGATTGATCGGAAAGATCATCGCTGTTTCCAGTAGGTATGCTCACTCCCCCAATTGAATGATTGGACTCATTCACCAGCGAAGCACAAATGACTACGATTGGATGATCGACCGGGGTTGAAGACAAAGGGGCCCCAACGTACCGTTCATGCACTCCAGCGGATTCGCCAGTCAAACTTTGGTACTCTCCCAGCGGGAGGACTAATGCATACAGCCGGACTGGAGACGCGTCCGCGAGCAGATTCAGGAACCCGATGTGGTGCGCCCACTTCTGATTGGAAGAGCTGACCCAGCACCACCCCCGTGGCGTTGGGACGTTGGATCGGGTCGAAGACGGGACCTTTGCAACGGTTTCCAGGCTTCTCATGTAGACAATCATCCGGCAATGAGAATGAGCGTGAGCCCGTAGCGGACGATGGAATCAACGCTGGAGTCGGTCCCTCGACATTCGTTTGTACATCCCCGGCGACCGCGGAATCATCCCGTACGCGAGGAGAGATTCTCGGGGTCTTTCTGTTTTTCCCTTTGGGCCACAAAGCTTATTATGGTTCCCGCGTCATAAGCTTCATGGGTGATATTGATTTTCTGACAGGGATTCCTCAATAGGGGGGCTCCCTCTCTCTGTCTTTCTCGTTTCTTACTTTTCTCTCTCATCTGCTTCCTGTTTAATCTTAATCTGTGTCCATGACTTGACGGGAAGACATCCCTGTCAGTTGGAGTTCCTATCCACTCCCACCGACCAGGGATCGTCAAGATAACCAATAGACAACCCCCCCCCCCCCCCCCCTATGAATGGGGGAGTGTAATTTGTCTCGGATGATATTATATGGAGAACGCGTCCTGGATCCCTGAGGGAAACGGGGGAAAGTCGGGAGCCAGGGGGCCGGCGCGGACAACGGCGGAAATCCACCGGGTCGAAAAACCGCCTTCCTAACTCAATTATGGGACCCCGAACAAGGCCCTCACTAAGCGATAGCCTCGAACGACAGTAATTTTTGATGTTTATACTGGGGCTTTGTCGTCCTTGTTCAGTTGTCCTGCCGCTTCGAACAAGACAAGCGTTGGGATGGTTGAGGTCCCTCGGCGGAGATAGATCGAACCCTAGAAGCTAAAAGGGTCTCCCGTCTAAATCGTCAAGGTGCGCTCCAGAAGAGACCTCAGCCGGGCGTATATTACCGTGCAACTTGCACATATTGTAGTTCTATACTCTATCTCAGAGAATCTCTCATATACTCTTGACTCTTCAGTCTACGTGCAATCTCCCATCCAATCGAATTCAGTGCATCTTCAATCCGCTAGGTCGCTTTTTTTTTTGTTGTTCGATACGGATTCTAGCGCGGCTCTAGTGTGTACCAATGGGCCGATGAGATGGGCCCAAGAGCCCCACCACTAGAGAAAGAGGAAGTTGATTCCTTTTGGAAAAATAAATAAATAAAAACCAAATAAATACTGTAGAAGAGACGGTCATGATGATTCGCTGCCCGTGAGGCTTACTGTATCGACAGTCTTGTTTATTACTGGGGGATTTCCATCTTGTGAATACTCGATTCCTGGGTGTCCTGGCTTTAAGCTTTGATGACTCGGACGGAAATCTCACGTCAGGCTAAGACTGGAAGGTTGTCTCTCTCTCTCTCTCTCCCGCACATAACGGCGGGAAATGTCAATTACCTCACAGTATCGACTTGATGGTGGGAGATGCATGTGCAAGACGCAGCAGACAAACCTCGGAATCCGACTAAACGGCAGCGATCATCCTTCTAGCTCACCAGGATCAGCGGAGGAGGATTTACATGTCACGAGGCTTTGAGTGTGAGCTAGTGATCTCCAAGAGGATTGCCGACAACAGGTCTCTATGGTTGGACGGTGGGCCCCAAACTTGGGTCTGGTCCGTCCTGTTTTTTTTTTGTCCCGATCGCTGCATTCCGATGTCGTACCCTTCGGCTTGATATTCACTAAGAAGGAAAGGGGGGGGGGGGCTCTAATCAAGCCTTTTTTTTCCGTTGCCACCGTTTGTGGCAATCAACTCAATGAGCTTGTAATGACACCTTGGTCTTGCAGGAATGGATGATATTCAAAGCATGCATGAGACCTGCAAATGTGTGATTGCATCGCTTATGGGGAAATAAAATGGACTTGTCAGCTTCATCTCTCTGCTCGCCGTCGTCACCCTCATCATGATCCCTCCCTCCCGTTTAGTCCCTAGCGCATCCGGCCACATGGCTGAAACATAGTGATTGGCCAATCACAGATGGGATCTCGGAACAGGGTGGAAACATATTAAGGGTACCGTACCCGCTGGTGTGGACTTTGTGATCCACTAATCATGACACTGAGTTTCTGTATTGACCCAGTTAGTATTGTGTAAGGGCGTGATACATCATACGGGTAAATTATATTGACTGGGGGGAGGGTTTTTGAGAATCACCTTGATAGGCTGTATCGGAACAACCAGGGTTGTCCGATTCTTGAGTCGCAATGGAAACTCCAGAGGGCAGAGTCAAGAGGTCACGGAGGGGCAAATAACTCGAGGCATCGACCGGTGAATACATACTCATATGACTACCTGGTCCAAAAACACATTGTGCTGATGTTTACATGAGTTGGTTACTCCCGGTTCAATTCCCATCCAAAGGTTTTGGGACCTCGTCTCTACACGGCGCAGGGAGTACCATACCAGTGGAGATATGGAGAACGCAGCAAACCTTGTCCTTCCAGAACCAAGCAGGACTCCGTGGGGAGCGGTCCCAACCACCCGGTCTTGGTGGACGAGCTAGAAGGTTGGAAGAATGTCCAGAGGTACGTGACTGAGTCCGCTCAGCCTATAGAGACCACGAGGCCTCCCTGTTTCATTTCACATGTACAGTGACATGATATACCGATACCCCGTCCGGTCTCTTTCTCTTGTGATGTGGACGCGACTCTGAGTCCTTGTACGAGACTCTCTAATACTGTACAGTACAGGCCACACGCCCCCCAGACCCACCCCCTATGATGGAGCCCAGCGTAACCCCTGCTCCCCCCCTAAAACAGGGTCGGCAGAGATGAACTTCCAAATGGATCAGAGTATCAAAGTTGCCACTAGATGACACAGTGCAGAGACCTGTCAAGTTGAGCAAAAGATGAGACACGAGTCCTGGGGAGGGAGGGGAGAGCAGCTGGATTGCTCGGGGGGGGGGGGGGGGGGGGGGGAGGGGGGGCACTGACAGACCTTCCAGAAACATGCAGAGAAGGTTGAGAAGAACCGGATATGCAGGACGGGTCAGGTATCGAAGCACTTCAGAAACCATGGTAAGGCGCAGCAACAAGCCACAGACCTTTATCCTCTTCGAACTTGGACCCGTGAGTGCTGTAACCAGAGACAAGGATTCCCTGATCCGGACCACCTCCCGAGAAGGTGAGACGTCTCGACTTGGCCAGGAAGTGAGGCCAGCTTGGAGTGTGGTCTTTGGAGCCGCCCACTCTACAATGGTGGCGTAGGTCCAGCTTCCGATCTGGCACGAGTGTGTTTCGGTGTTGACAGATGAGCAAGAGATCATGTCTCTCAACACCTGAGCAATGGACTTAACCGCCCCAATAGACACTCCGTTCCCGAGACAGCGGTGTCGAGGGTCGGATTCATGATCATGGGATGGGCCCTTGACGCCTTCCTCGTGTCTCGCCTAAAAGCCGACTGGAGCAGGATGACCACTACCGAGCTCACTTGGGCAAGGTGTCTTGATGGATTGTCTCGCTCATCCTATCATGAACCTCTATGGTTGTTTTTTTTTTTGTTTTGGCTGGAATTCATTAATATTCCGCGACCACTTCACCCTGACTGCATACAAACACCAGATGTCGCTTCCAGCGCCGCGGCTCCATTCCCCTTTTTGTCTTGTTTGACTCCACTTCAGGGCTGTCCGGGGCAGCGTTTCTGCCTTCTTTCCGTCGACTCAGACGACAAATCACCTTGATTCATCCAACAGCCTCAATCAGCGGATGAATTGTAGCAGCCATCCATCTCTTTTGTCCATTTTCCTATATTCTCATGATTTGGTTTGGTTGCATTTGTCATTTTCAGTGCCAGAGAATTGTCCTGACATAGCATCGGGGAACTTTCAACAGATGCAATGCTGGATAGATCGAAAACACATTTATGATGGATCCACGATCGGGTCACTTGGGGGTTATCATGCGGTACCTTTGATCTGGCAGGAAATCCTAGGCTTCCATGGCCACTGGATTGCTTGCGAACATTAGAGTTTGTATGAATTTCTAGACGTCAGACACGCATACTATAGAAGAAGAGAGAGAGAGAAGAAAAAAAAAGGGGGAGGCGATCCAGACTGGGTTGGGTTCCTGTTCCCCGGGACCAGAGGACGGGAGAGCCGCTCTGGTGCTAAACAAAGAAAATATGGAGACTTTTTCACAGGAATGACATTTGATTGATTGGCATCAAAAAAAAGAAAAAGAAAAGAAAAGGAAAAAGAAAACCCACCTTAAGTGGAGAAACAGTACAAGCCAACATAAATGAACTCTGGCGAATTTTTGAAACCCCCCTAGTGAACCAATGACATTACTAGCGTGCAACGCCATACGGAATGAAACAAACATGAACAGTATCCATCTCGTATTTTATGGGTCTCATCTCTATGGGTGATTCCGGCGCTGTTGAAAATCGATCTATTTCGGTAAATAGTCCATGTGCAATTTCAGAACGCCCTGACTCCTGGTGTGGGATTGAACGCGATCTCGTATGGTCTGTAATGGACAGAACAAGTCTAGCGTCTAATCCAGAAGCAGTTTATTTTTCTTTTGGAACATCCACGCAGGAAGAAATTAAACAGAAAAAAAAGGAACGGGAGCAGAAAATAGGAAAATAGGGAAAAAAAAAAGAAAGAAAGTAAATAATGGGAAAAGGAAGCCCGCTCGAATGAGATAGTCGATCAGACTAAGCTTGGAGGGTGCTCCCAATGACCTAAGATTCATCATCCTATATCTACGCAATACATTCCCTCCCCCTAAAGCGACTCTCTCTCCTTCATCTTCAAACCTCTCTACAACGAGTCGACATACCTGTCCTCCGTCATCCTTTTTCTCCCCATTCATTTCCTTCCGCAACGACCCAGAACCATCCAAACTTGCAATCACGAAGGGGGAAAAACAACGATAAAGAAAAAAGAAAATCAAAACATTGGGAAGCGCCTCTTCACTCTTCCGCCCTGTTCTCTCCCTTCTCCCTTGCGATACATCGAACTTCATTTAACAACCGGATCTACCGGATCGTTTCCGCGGCACTCTGTCCTGTGCAGGGTCTCCCTTGCCGTGCTTCCATCTATCCCTTCTCAGAGATCCGTGTCTTTTCGCTGGTTCAGATTCCGACTACACGGCATTGATCCTGCAGCCACCCTCGCCCTCCCCCAATTTCCGGCCATCTGCTTTTTTTTTTCTTTATTCTTCACCTTTTCCGGGACTTTTGTGGTCTGGGATTTACGATCCAGCTTTGACTATCAGCCACATAAAAAGCAACGGGCCGCGACCTGTCGGATTTTTCATTTTTGATTATTGGATCTCCACATCAACGATCAATATCTGCTTGGACTCTTCGCCTCCGTCCTTACCTATTCCTCGGAGGTTGTGTCGTCACATTCCTGACAATTCTGCTGGCACCCGACTTTGCTCCAGTGGTTCTCTTTAAAAAGGAACTTCTCCTCCCATCTGGACGGCACTCGAATCATTATCCACTTGCGCATCCTTTCGCCATCTAGAACATCTGCATCCTGTACCTTGGCTTTGGGTCTGCTTTCCGGGGGTGCGGATCGGGGTTCCATCTGTGGAAGTGCATAAGTCCAGTCGAAGAACCACTATATAAGTGTTCGTTCGTGGTACCCTCCTTGTTTCTCTGGTATGTCTTCATTCCTCTCTGTTCCGTTCAGCCTTGTGTCTTCCGCTCTTGTCCACTGTTCTCTGACAATGTCCATCGCTACAGATCTTAACATGATTCTGCGAGACCTCTCGGCCTTCAACATGGGACGCGGCGCTTACGACACAACTGGCGTGAAGAAGCCTGGCGCGCCTCAGCCACCACCAAAATAAATCCTTCACGGTGACATGGTCGATATTCTCACACCAGCGCTCCTGTCCGATATCTTGGTAGCACGACCTTTTGGCATTCCTCGCTTTCTTGTCTGGCGCCTGTGAAGGAACATCGACGTCACCGACGCTTCATTCCCGGTGTTTGGTCTCGTTTTCTGGTCAGTCTCTATCGATTTCTCCAGTCCAGTGAGAGAGCCGGTAAATGCTAACCTTGTAATCAGATTTTCACATTTCCATTCGGCCTCCACTTTCTTTTTCCTACACGGCTGTCCATCACTGGCCATGAGCGATTGACTATACCCATTTTTAATCCTTTTGCTCTCACTGCATCGGTCTCGGGAGCTTCTCAGCGATGAATTTCTTCTGGCATTCGACTATTTTTTTTTTACCCCCGGCCATATCTTCATACACCTAATCTCGACGGATTGACCATCTCTCTACGAACTCACACCATTGCCATCCTACCTGCAACTCGCCTGGCTCCTCCGGAGCTCCTCCGCCACACCTCGTCTCATCTCGGTCACATCCTCAAAAAAGTGCCTTCTTTGCGTTATCTGTGGTTTTGCCTATTTTCTTTGTTACTGCCCTTGTTTGTGTTCGGCGTTTCGGAATAGACGGACGGAGTTTTTCTTGATTTCACGGGATGCTTGATACCAGAGGAATCTAGACCCTCGACCTCACGGTCAATCGCATTTTGTTTTTCTCTCCCCCGACCCTTCTGCATGTCCACTTGAGTGCTCCCATCTATCCTGGGTCTAAGCATTCTTGTTCTGTAATCTTACTCCTACGCGCCTTCTTTTCTTATTCACATTTGATGTCTGTACAATATCCACCCATGGCTGGAAACAACAAAATGCAATTACCGCTTTCTTCAAGCCTTCTTTTTTCCCCTCTCTATCGTAATCTGATTCTTCACCGCCAGATATATGGCTCGCAAACCGCAAAAGAACCATCAGTCATTGGGTGTCGGGAAAATACATCGACGAATCTACAATGACTCATTGGAAATTATTTAAACTGTCGGGCAGATTTGCTTCTGGCGGATGCGAGGCTAGGCCCCGCCAGTCTGGTTCATCACGCAGTGCCTTGTCCTTGCATCGGCAGGTGCAAGGTGGTCTGTTCCTCCTGCGTCTGTCCATTAGACTGATGAGTGCCTGACAAAAAAAAGATTAAGGTTAGGTTCCAATCGATGTTGGGTATCATTTCTGTGGGCCAGTGACGAGCTTAATGACTTCATATCGGTCATTTGGGTTAGGATTGTCGAACGAGTCCAACGGGCCATCGTCATCATTTTTCCATGTAAAAAGGAAATGCTTGACTAGAGTCAACTGGAGTGTTTCAGGAATTTGAGAGCCTTTCTCAGATTGCTTTTTTGAAGGGGGGGGGGGCATTGGAGATTCCAGCGTCTTCCAAGGTTCGTCTTGGGATTCTCATGCCAGAAGCATGTATAGTAGCTTATGACGGGATGAGTATCTAGAACCGTGCACGAAAGTATAGTTCAAGTTGACTTATGGATTGAGAACCCGAGCACTGTGTTGAAAGCTTAGTGTAGTCGGGATTTAATTGGTCTTAATTGAACGATACATCCTATGGAGCCAAAGAAAGATGGGGTGCTGTACAACCCAGAGGCCTGAGGTACGTGCGTATTTCATTTGACCGCTAGTATAAATTTTTGGTTCCCATCCACAGTAACTAAGACTGGTTTGTTTGATCTCAATGGTGCTGTAATCAAAATACCCTTTTGACCGGCCTCGGCGAGGATATTGAGCTTCGATGCTTTTGTCCTGCTGGGCTTAGCATCTCCAAGTCGGACAATAATTGGGGGAGAGGCGCTTTGGTCTGATATGTGGAGATCTTGTCCAGACGATCTTGAGATGCATGAACAGTATTAATAGGATTGGGTAGCTTTCTATATATGGCAGACTTGAGCGCATGGAGAGGTCATTAGGTGCATAGGAGGTCTGAGGCAAAAGTCCCATGCTGATAGATATGTCTGTATCCATTTGATGACTCGGAGTACGTATTACTGTGGGACGGCCAAAGGAGACCAGGGCTTTAGGCCTGTATGAACTCGGCACGCACCATCATGCCTTTTGTTGGCTACCCACATAACTTTTCTTTCCGTATACGGGCTCCGGCCGGCTGTCTGGAGGTACGTACTTGATTTATTGTCAAAGTAATAAGCGTCGTAGGCGGGGCTAAGAACTATGTGCCTCGAGCTTGCGTCGTTCGTTGATCACACTGTTTGGTGAGGATGAGGTTCGAGAAAAAAAAAGTCATGGGATGGCTTCCACTTTCCTAGTAGCTCCAAGTCAAATGGATCGCCTCGCTTACTACGTGCCGCTTGATGCCAGTACCTACTACGTAAGTCGGAGCTCAAAATATGTATCCATATGCGGACATCGTCGAACAGACTGTGCGGCAGGTGGGGCCAGGCCTCAAAAGTACATTGAAGGCGACAATGTTGAAGACCAATGTGATAAATATTTCGGTCCTTCCCAGACGCGAGACTGATGAGGCCAAATTAGAGTGAGAAGTTTTATTGCGCAGCATAGAGTGAGTACACGCAAAAAGGAAGAGTTGTATAGCTATAAGGCAGGGAGTGTCCCCTCCGAGGATGAGGAGGAGGTACTCAATGCCAGACATGAGGACATCCACCGTACGCTGCACGATGTGTAAATATCGTTGCCAAAGCCCGTGACTGCGAGCCACCTCCACGCTAAACTATTTTGAGAACCACTGCCATCATCATCAACCTCCACTTCCGACGCTCAGGTTTCCCCGACTATTCTCTCCCGACTGTCTCCCTCGGAAGTTGTTCTTTTTACAGACCAATAGGCACAGCGACCTTATCTCAGATCTCAAATTCCTCTGGTCGTCCCTCCAGCTCACACCGCTACGATCTCACACTTAGCTGCCAGCTCACCCATCTGCCCGATTGCCAGCTCACTTACACAGGTGGCGCGCCCTGCACGACGGCCTGACTTACAGCTCCCGAGCGGATTCTCAAATCACCCAGAACGCTTCAGCAAACATCAAGTCATGTCTGATTCAGCAGGTGGCAATGCGCCGAAGCCGAGCAGCAGCGTCAAGCTCGTGCTGCTTGGTGAAGCCGCAGTTGGCAAGGTACGCCGTCCCTGGGATGATCAGCCACCCCGGCCAGAGAATATGCGCTGACCGCGAATCCGCTCCCGACAGTCTTCACTCGTCTTGCGCTTTGTCAACAATGATTTTCAAGAGAACAAGGAGCCAACAATCGGCGGTAAGAACAGCCCGGCCGCCTCCCCGTTTCGTTAAGCCAGTTCCGTGTTGCAGTCTGTCTTCACGGAATGCAAAATTGTCACCAATCTCTTTGAAATCCCTTCTGTTGACTGACTTGAACGGAACCGTTGTGGTCCTCAAACTGCTAACACTCTACCTTAGCTGCCTTCCTGACACAGAAATGCACCCTGCCCACACGCACAATCAAATTCGAGATCTGGGATACAGCTGGGCAAGAGCGCTTCGCCTCCCTTGCGCCCATGTACTACCGCAACGCCCAGGCCGCTCTTGTTGTTTACGACGTCACGAAGCCGTCATCATTGACGAAAGCAAAGCACTGGGTTGCTGAGCTGCAGCGCCAGGCGAGCCCCGGAATTGTCATTGCCCTGGTCGGCAACAAGCTGGACTTGACCAACGACGGCGGCGAGATCACAGGCAGCTCGGGCTCAACAGCCGTGGACTCTGAGTTGGCAGAAGATGGAGATGAGGCACCTGCTGACGAACTTGATGGGGCACTTCCCGCCTCGGGCGATGCACGAAAGGTATCAGCCCGAGAAGCAAGTTCCTACGCCGAGGAGGAGGGACTCTTGTTCTTCGAGACCAGTGCGAAGCTCGGAACAAATGTCGTTGATGTCTTCACTGCCATCGCGAATGCTATTCCAGAAAGTAGCTTGAAGACGGGCCGAGGAACTGCAGCAGCAGGTCAAACCTCTCTGGGAAACCGATCGGCCGAAGATGCGAGAGTCAATTTGGGGGATCGTAACGCGGCTACTGCCAAGGAGGGCTGCGCTTGCTAATTTCCTGCAAATTTTCTTTCTTATCTGCTGAATCCTTTCTCGATGTTGATTTGCGCGTTTTTACCCGCGGCGTCTGATATTGCTTGACATGTGCTGGCTTCGTGATCCGCCAGCCGAATGGGCCGGCGGACGTTGATATTACATGCGTCCTTGTATACCTCTGTCCCCCTTGTGTTTTTCTTTTTTATATTTCTTAGCATGCAAATTTGAAATCAATAAGGACTATGCAGTGAACGATGCTCTTTCCTTTGCTGTAGTGAGATCAAGCCTGCGTACTCTTCAGATCCGATGCACTTTTTGGTCGATCGAGCCCCGTGTCCGCCTTAGGCAGCCAGATGAGACCCGCTAATCACGGGACTCAAGAGGGCCCCGAGACAAAAGCCCAAATCAAGTCCATGCCGCTAAGCCTAATAGGGTACTAGCGCACTCTAAGCGAAGTCCGCGATCCCACAGCAAATTCACCACCATCACTTCAGACTGTGAGAATCAATCCCCTCCGCCGACCTCAACCCAGCACCTTCGCAGCACTCCGTCGCTCGCAATCATGGCTGCCATCAACAAGATTGCCACCAACTCGCCCTCCCGGCAGAACCCCTCCGAGCTGGAGACCGCGATTGCCGGTGCTCTGTTCGACCTCGAGAGCAACACTCAGGACCTGAAGGCCTCCCTTCGTCCCCTGCAGTTCGTCTCTGCCCGTGAGGTAAGAAATGAACAATCCTCCGACGAAACGACACTCCGAAAATTGCGCCGACGGAATTCCATTGTGCGGTGATCTGGCTTTCGAAACAAGAGACGGAATATATAAATTTGCGAATCATGCGTGGACACCAAATTTTTTTTCTAATAAGATATGGAGACCGTTGGGTGCATCGACACGACACTGGCTGAACAACAATTGGCATTGGGGGAAAACAAATACCGATCACCGGCAAAATGGGATTCCGCGTCGTCGATCTTCAAAAGCGCATTGAAATTTCGCAATTTGTGTGCGCGCACTTTTATGGACGAAGCCGAAAATTCTAACATGATCTTTCTTTTGCGCATTGCAGGTCGAGGTCGGCCACGGCAAGAAGGCCATCGTTGTCTTCGTCCCCGTCCCTCTCCTCCAGAGCTTCCACAAGATCCAGCAGCGGTAAGATGCCGATTCCACTTGAATTGACCGCACATCCATGCCATTTCTTGGTTGGAGATGCGAATTCGACACTTTCAAAAAAAAATAAACTAACGCATCCATGTCTTCCTCCGTACAGCCTGACCCGCGAGCTGGAGAAGAAGTTCTCTGACCGCCACGTCCTCTTCGTTGCTCAGCGCCGCATCCTCGCCCGCCCCAAGCGCTCCGTCAACTCCCGCACCAACCAGACCCAGAAGCGTCCCCGCTCCCGCACTCTGACCGCCGTCCACGAGAACATCCTCGCCGATCTCGTCTACCCCGTTGAGATTGTCGGCAAGCGCACTCGCACCAAGGAGGATGGCTCCAAGACCCTCAAGGTCGTTCTCGACGAGAAGGAGAAGGGTGGTGTTGACCACCGCCTCGATGCCTACGGCGAGGTCTACCGTCGTTTGACCGGCCGCACTGTTGTTTTCGAGTTCCCCCAGAGCGGCGCTGAGTACTAAGCGTGTGCTTCTGTGTTGGATTGGGATGGAAAAAAGAGGAGATGACGGTTGTATCTTGGGATTTTTACTTGTTTCTAGGTCTTGAAAGCTCACTAGATTCAAGAAGAGCATGAAGGGTGAAAGGCCAAAAAATGCATTCACGGGTTTTCTTTCGAGTTATGTCGCCTCCCCCTCACCCACTGATTGGTGCATGGTCCTTTCTTTTATATTCCCTAGTCCTCTGGCTCTCGATGCCGCTCTGCTCCAGTCGGTGGAGCTAAATCTCCCATTTGCGGCTGTTCTGTTTTTTTTTCTCCTTTCTTAATGACGGGATGGGATATGTGATAACATTCCAAATGGATTCTTTCCAAATATTTCTTTTCCTACTCTTGGAAGACCACCATGTGTGCCGCGCCTAAGCTGTTTCTCAAGGGAGGGACGGATCTTTGATACGTACGTGACGACAGTGTAAATCCATCATGTGTAGCATCGGCCTTTGTTTTCTGGAAGTTCTCTATATGATATTGGATTTTCTCGCCTACACACTTTGGAGGTGACTAACTGACCAAGTTCGACATGTTCATGAGTGTATAGTGTTTTACGCAGACGGGACGGAGGAAGAGAATCAAATAGTGATATACTATGCAATTCAATATGGCTGAATTCGACCAACTCCCAGGACCATCCAGTAAGCCAATTCCCTCGCCACGAGATCATCCGGTTTGGAGGCCTTGCCCACGTTCTGCTGCTCCAGCTGAGCCTCGGCATCCCATTCCATATGCACAAAGACGGGGATCTCCAGGATATCCCCGTCGTTTCCCAGTGTCCCGGCTTTGCCACTCTCGGCTTCTACCCCGTCATCCTCAACCTTCATACCGGGTAAAGTGCCCGGCACAACTTCCAGTACGACGGTTGTCCAGTTCCGACCTTTCTCCCATACCTTGCCGGCCTCGGGCACCTTTTCTCCGCCCCGATTACCCGCCAGGCGATCGCTCAAGGGCGCAGTGGCATTCTGAAGCGCTTCGTCCCAGACGTCGCTGTTGGCGCCGATCTCGAATTGGGGACAGAGCACGGTCACTTTGGTGGCGACCGCGCCGGGGGTCACGGAGGGCGTCGCGAGGGTGATACGCACGGGGTCGAACATGTGGTTCTTGAGCGTAAGCAGAACATGATACGTTCGCAACGGGGTCAGGGCATTCAAATCCGGGGTGGAGGTGGAAGTCGACGGTGCTATGACGGGGGAGACAGCCGGTTGAGCCAGGGGCCGCAGCGTGGGCAGAGGGATGTAACTCAGTGCAATCAGACGGATTCGGAAGCGAGTGGACTGAGGCTTGGTCTCTGGTTTCACGAGGATATGCTTGCATGACTTGCACCGCTTGGCGCGTTTCGTGCGCAGGAGTGCAGGAAGCGGGAGAAGTTCGTCTACGAAGCGAATGTCGGGCGATTGGTCGGTCCGTTGGCTCATCGAAGCCACGCCGTCCCAGCCGCATTCGGGCGAGGCGATGCGGTCAATGATCGCCGAGTCGGGGTCCTCCGGGGCAATTCGCAGACCCTCGCTGGCCGTCAGGGCTTCACGCATGACGGGGGGTTTGGACTTTTGTTTCTTGTTGCCGCCATAGAGTCCGCTGAGTCGGGAGGAGGATGCGTAGAGAGACATGAGTCGGTTCAACGCTCCGGGCGATGGGAACCCAAACTCGGAGCTGAGAGGATCGCTCGGTGAAGTGGACGTCTCTGAGATTTGAGTTCGGTAGAAGTTCTTCAGTGCCGCGAACCGGGCTTCTGCACCGAGCTGAGGCGTGGACAACTGGTCTTCCTGGGACTCTGGTTGCTCCGCATCCCGTTCACTTGCAGCCGACCGCTCATCGATGGAAGCAAAATTGGACAATGGAGACTTGAGGTCGCTGAAAGCTCGTGAGCCTTGGCGAGATCGAACATCGTACGCAGGCCCGGTCGTGGAGTCGGTCATCTTCTGTAACTGGCTGCGGATATTGGTGGGCTTGTCGAACTTGATGCCGATATCAAGCGTCGTCCACATACAATACCCGCACGAAAGCACCCAGGGACCCTGTCCGCTCGCATTGCCAGTCACGCTCTCAATAGTGCTGACAGCCAATGGGGCTGTACAGACGGGGCAATTGAAACAATTTCGGCCGCATCTGACAGTCGCAGTAGATTAGCATTCAGCTCGGAGAGACCTTGCGCGAGGGGGGGGGTATCCAAGAACGTACCGACCACCGTCGCTGCGCACCATGCTACTGGGGGTCTCGAACAAGCAGCTCGGACAATACCAGCTCACAATCTCTTCTGTTATGCATCGTGGACACTTTATCTGGTGACAATCCTCGCAATACAGCAGCTGTTCGGGCGGGTATAGAGAGAAGTTTGACCTGGATGATCGAGGGTCAAATGTTTGCTCATCGTCATCACTCTCGTCATTGTCCACAGTATCATCCGCCTGCTGCGGACGGCTGGTCTCTTCGCCGGTGGCTGTCGGTCGCTCGGGGGCAGATTTTCTGGGGGTTTCTCGCGATCGGCGCCTTCGAGCAGGATCGAGGACTGGCGTGTCTGCACACGGACAGGAAATGAAGGTATATGGGAATGGGCGAGACATCACGGATGGCTGGGGGAAGTTACTAGCACGATCGCTCGAGATTAAGGAGGTGGTGTTTATTAGGAAGGTGTCAATTCATGATCGATGTCTATTGAGTAAAGAACAAGTCAATCGCAGGTCACCAATCTTTTTTTTCTTCGCTCAGAAGCCAAGTTAAACTCACAGCACATCAGGAGCTTGGCTTGCAGTTTCAGCTAATTGAATTGTTAGTCGCTTGGCTTGGTTTGCTCGTTACTGGAGAGCTCACTCAACAGCTTAGCGCAATGCGCCTGGCGGTACCAGATTGTAGGAGAAAAAGACCCACCACGGCTAAGAACTCGTGTGAAGAAGATGACTATTCAATTACCAGCCCATCGAGGTATATGCACGCGTGTTCCGGGCTGGGCGAAGCAACCCCTCCGAAGGACTGGCCTTTGAAAGCGATTCCAAAAGACACAGTCTCGCGCGCGGCGTGAAAAAACGTGCGCGATCGCCGAGTCGGAGCTGCGGAGGTCCCGCCGTGAATTATCGACGTCAGAAACAAAAAGATTTTGGCTCCAAGTCACACGCTCCTCGCATCCTCTCACATCACCCGTCTTGCGGGAGAGCTCAGGTTCTCCTTTTCTTTCTTTCCTTTTTTCCCCTTCTTCACGAGTTTCCCCCAGAGTATTGCCACTTTCAAATCAGATCACAATGATCTCTCGTCAAACCTTCCGCGCCACTTTAACCCGGCGATGCTTCGCTGCAACCTCCGGCGTCCGAAGCTACGCCAGCCAGACACCCGGCAATCCCATGCTGGAGATCTTCAATCGCAGGACGAAGCATCAGCAGAAGGACAGGGCAGCCCGGAATGTGGAAGAGAGCCGAAAGACAGATTACTTGAAAGATGAAGTTGCCCGACGGTTATGCGAACGCTTGCTGGTACGGATCTTCTCCCATCAAGGTCATTTTTTTTGTTTCCTGTGGTTCAGCTGTAAGATGCGCAACCACTTGCTGACCGTGGAAATCGGGGTGGTTTCTTTTGTTTGGGGACGATGTAGGATATCAAGCGCGACTTTCCCAATGTGCTCGATCTGGGCGCGAATAGCTGCAACATCGCGCGGGCGTTGACGACACCAAATCTTGACATGGCGGCGCCCGAGGACACGCCAACGCCTCCGCTGTCAGAACGCATTTCCAAACTGACCTGCGTGGATACATCGCACGCTCTGCTTCATCGGGACGAGGAACTTCCATTCAACAAGGCGATCAACATTCATCGCGACGTCATTCCGGACCTAGAGACACTCCCCTACGAACCCAATTCATTCGATGCCGTTCTATCTTCATTATCTATCCATTGGATCAATGACCTACCGGCGCTCCTGGAACAAGTGAACAAGATTCTAAAGCCAGATAGCCCATTCATTGCCGCGATGTTCGGCGGAGACACCCTGTTCGAGCTGCGGGGATCCCTCCAGTTGGCTGATATGGAACGTCGTGGAGGTGTCAGCCCGCACATCTCTCCGCTTGTAGATGTGCGAGACGTTGGGAATCTGTTGAACCGCGCGGGTTTCAAGATGCTGACTGTCGATGTCGAGGACATCGTGGTGGAGTTCCCGGACAGCTTTGCTCTGATGCAAGATCTGCAGGCTATGGGGGAGAGCAACGCCATCCTGCAACGTGAAGCCGGGCCCATGTCGCGAGATGTCTTGTTGGCCAACGAGGCCATCTATAGAGCCATGTACAAGGAGGAGGATGCTCGCGGCATCCCGGCGACATTCCGGATGATTTACATGATCGGGTGGACCGAAGGAGCCAACCAGCCTCAGCCCCTGGCGCGCGGTAGCGGCGAGCTCAACATGAAAGATCTGTTGGGTGGCGGCGACTTTACGTCGTCGTGAAGAGCAGTCAGTGAGCGAGGGCCCTAAAGTGATCTCGATGAAAAGGTCCTTGGCTCGAGAAAATGTGAAGAGTGGTATCCGATTCTCATACAACCACGCTGAAAGTAGCACATGAGACAGGAAGAATCTATCCACCATCGAGGCACATGGAGAATGGATCCCAAGTCTCCCTTCGATAGAATCGCGGATATGCAGATGACCAGAAAGAAATAATAATAATATAAGAGATGCATCCCACCTTCCCCATGGTTTACACGGTCCGACGATCCGTCATGACACGGACGATAGATCCGGTACCCGTCAACTCCACTAGCTTCTCATGCCAGTTCAACAAGACGCTCATCTGCTGACCACCACCCCCCTCGCCCGCGTTCCGAGCTTGAATCTGCGAGAATCCGGTAGCCTGAGGAGAGACGACCTTGCGGGGAGACTGAGCGCCCCCACTGGAGCCGGAGGAAGACATTCCCTTGTAGCTGATCACACTTTGTTAGCAACATGGAACGTGCGCGTTCTGAATATGCGGCAACATCCCCTCCCCGCTGCGCGAGACTCTAGGACTCACATGTACTTCATCAGACAGTCCGCTCGCTCCGAGCCTCCTTCGCCTCCCACGACGCCCTCCAGTACCCGAGTCATCTCAGCCTGGCGGATCCCCTGCAACACCTCGATCACCGTAGCGAGATGCACTTCCTTCGCGCGGTCATCACCACCCAGGGGGGCAGTATCCAGGACCTGACGGAGCGCACCCTCCGTGTCACCACTGCGCAGCAGTTGGCGAACCTGCGAAGCAACGTTGGCGGCGTCGCTCGAGGTCTCGGGCTGCGGCAGCGTGGCTGGGAGGAGAGTCTCCATGGGGAAGTTGACCGACGACTCGGGGTCGAGCTGGTCGACATTGATGGTGCGATAGTTGATGAGAGACATGTTTGCGAACTTTCTAGCTTTTTGTAGATTCTCCTTTTCGTTTTTTTTTCTGTATTTGTCGTCTTTGGGCGGGGATAGAGATTTAAATCCGGACAGGAGCTGTCAAGCGATCAAATTGGAGGTCAGCGCAAGGATCACGACGAGCTGAGGCTGTTTGGCGGGTGCTTGGACGGAAAGCGGGGCGGAGGATCGAATCGAGACCTTTGTATGGAATCGGTGGATGGAGGAATTGAGTGGCGGAAATATTATGGAAAGGACCGTCTTTCTGGTAGCACTATCACCTTGGACAGTAGCGTCAAAACAGTCTCAATTGCCTGGACGTGTGTCTTGAGAGGAAGGGAGAGAAGAGAGAGAGAGAGAGGAAAGCCTTGGGGTCGTGAGCTGCCCAGCGTGGGGGAAGTGACGGAGTTTTGGCAGCCTCAGGCAGAAGCTCCCCGACGCCAGTACGAAAAAGTATGAGACTGTCTTGTGTCTCTCGAGGAAACAGATTTTGTCAAGAGTAGCACATCAACTTTCAAATATTTATACATGTCTTCACACGCAAGCCGAGCTTGGAGTCATGTTCAATCGTCTCATCCAAAAACCGTGCAAGGAATTGGTAGGTAGTAGCCGACTTGCGTATGATACTTACATCAGTCTTTGTGGAATGGACTGCGTATAGTTCCTCGGTAGGTCGAACTGTACGACGCATTCTCAGGCCCTACAACGACCACAACACTCATGAACCGCAGAGTATTCAAAAGATCCAATTGCATGTCGTAGATGGCTACCATACATAGTGTATACTCGTGCGCTGATTTTCAGAGAAAATTGGCTTCAGCTCTCTAGCTTCTCTTTCTGCTGCTTTTTCCACCTCTCTTACTTTGCTTCCTCTTCCTTCCTATTCTTCCCCTTCTTCTTCTTCTTCTTCTATTTTCCTTCCCAAGCCCATCAATAATACTTTCCAATGAGTCCATTTTCGAACCATTTCACGCAACTCGGTTGATCGTGTTCCCCATACACCACTGCTCAACCGTCTTCTTCACCCCGTCCTGAAGATTCCCTATCGTCTTCTCTGCCAACCACGCAAGATGAGGACTCAACACCAGGTTCAGCCCATTTGCCTCTAGCAAAGGTGATCCTCCTCGCCCGATCGGCTCATTCGCATACACATCCAATCCCGCCCCGAAAATCACCCCTCGCCTCAGAGCATCCACCAACGCCTCTTCGTCCACAATCCCCCACGACCAACATTGATCAGAACCGCCTGGCCCGGCATCATCTCCAGCTCACGGGTAGAAACTAGATTCTCCGTCTCAGGCGTACGCGGCAGACACAGAATCAACACGGTTGACCGTCGTAGCACATCTTCAAACGGGACACGCCCTTCTCGCGGGGGATGATCTGCTCCTCGCCTCTCCGAGATGAGCACTTGCATCCCCAGCCCCATCGCCAGAGTTCGAATGCGTTGACCCAAGGCGCCGTACCCGACGATTCCTACCGTTTCCTCGCTGCAGAGCAGCGGTGCCCGGCCATCGGCGGTGCGCATTCGTGGATGGAGAGATCCAATCCGCTTCCACTCGGTTTCGCTCCCGTCGTCGGGGACCGTGACAACCGCATTGGTCAGCTGGACCAGATTGCGCCGCGTCGCAAAGTAGAGGGCGATTGCATGCTCGCTGACGCTGTCGATGTTGGTACCGGGGCAATTGCATACGGGAATGCCGCGGGCTTGGGCGGCCGCTTTATCGATGCAGTCTGTACCGGATGCTAAGACTACGATCAGACGGAGGTGTGGAGTCTGATCGGGATGGAGGAGATCGGCCGTGAGTCGGATGGTGGTGGTGATGACGATGGTGGCATCTTTGACTCGTTCCGCGAGGTCGGAAGCATGGGTCCATTTGTAAATGGCTTTGGTATACGGTTCAGGAAGATCAAAGTCCGGAATGGGACAGTGAATGGCCTCGAGAGCGACGATGTGGTGAGACATGTTGGTCTTGATATCTGCTGCGGCTGACTGGGAGGGAGCGAGTCGGTACTAATTTGTATAGTGGGCGCGCTAAGACGAGCGCAGAGAGGCTAGGACGAGTGCTGCGATTGTCGTTGGAAAACCAATGGAGACGATTCTGTATTCGAGTGAAGAGCGAGGGAGAGGGGGCAAAGATCGAATCTTGATTGCTCTACAGGACTTTGAACTTGTACAGCTGGTCCAATCGAGCAAATGGATGGTTCCTCGAGTCTTGGATGGACCTGCATTGAGCACCCGCGACCAGCTTCACCAAAAGTCTTGGGATGCGCTCGGGCCCAAAACCTCGGCAGCGGTCGCATAGAGGCGGCTGTCGGGTCCAAGCGTCGTGGAGCTGACTGAAGTCGATCTGGAGGCAACTTTCATGTTCATTCATTGCCGTAGCATGGGTTGAGCGCGAATTCAATCACAAGAGACAGATGCATACGAACCTGACAAATCTTGACAGTTGATATTCGCTCAACCTCATTATGATCTGACCCTATCTACATGCTGACCTCTCCCGGAAGAATCATGGCACTTGCGCAAGTGTAGACAGCACTCGCAATTTTGTTCAGCATCAAGCCTACTTGAGCCTTATCATTGGATGTTCTTGCGAAAATCTGCATTCCCTTCATTCATTTACGGGTGGTCAACCAACAACAGCAATCTAAAGGGAAAAAAATGGGCGCCCAAGTAGATGAAGTACTCCGCAGGTATCTCAACAACAGAAAAAGAAGGGGAATAATGGCAAATCACAAGCGAAGTATCAGTGACTTGTGCTCGGTCCAGATATGATTCGGGCTCTGGCACAAGCAGTAAAGGTATTGGGTGTGGAGCCAGTAGTGTTGGTCATGAAAGGTAGTCGTGAGTTAGAGCACATGGATTTTTTTTTTTCAATAAATGCACCTGAATCACTGGAAATATTCGGCCTCCTGCGTATTCCCTGAGTGGTCTCCGTCAGAACCAGGTGCCTCTTTCGAAGGAAAAGTGTCAATCGCGTGGTATGCCTCCGTCTTTCTTCTCGAATAGCAGGCGTGCGACGTCTGGATGTATACTCTCGAACACTTCTTCTAGATGACTCGCACACGTCGTCCCGGGGAGCGGGAGGCTATTGTGTCCCGCTCTCTTTCTTATGATCTCCGCCATGTCCAACCTCCTCCTCAGGCTGCGTGGCGTTCTCGGTCATAAGGGCAGACAAATGTGTGTCCGTCCTGTCATTCGATGCTGGTTTTGACGGCTGCGGCACTTCGACTCCCTTATTTTCCGCGGTCTGGGCGGCCTGGGAAGATTCTTGAGTCTCCTCGCTTACTACCGCAGACGACAAGGGACCAGTTCTGGCACTTGATACTGTGATGGGAGGTTGCTGTGCTGTAGGTTCGTCATCCGCAGTACTTGTTATGGCCTGCTCGGCTGATTCAATGCTCTGCTCCGCAACGACCGGGACCTGCGTTGCTTCGGTCTCATTTGGCTCGTTAGGTCTGGCCGAAGGCTCGACGACCAGCTCGACAGGCTCAGAAGATGGCAATGCACCAGTCACCTCTGCCTCCGGCGCCGCCACCGACGGAGATGGCTCCGCATTCAAAGTCGGAGGACGAAAGCAGTCCGAGTTCAGGATCCGCATCAACGGCTCAGCCTGCGGCGGCGGTGGGATTTCCCCCGTCAAAAGATCCTTCACCTTGACCTTGCGCTTGTAAAGCGTCTTGTTTGTCGAGGATCGCTCGGTAATCACCCCACCCTCCACCGTCAATCCGCCATAAACACCTCGGGTCTTTGAATATGCAAAGATGTTGGATACCCCTTTGGTTCCGAGCATCGCCGCCGCCTCGGCGCTTCGACCGGTCCCAAACGCAATGGAAATGTTCCCGCCCAGCGTCAGGGTGCCTGAATGGATGAACGTGTTGACGGCGGAGTCTGTGTTGAGGACGAACACAAAGTTGGTGAACTCCATTCCGAACTGACCTCCGGCACCGAGTCCTCCCAAAGAGATGGCCGAGGGAGCAGACCAGTTGCCATTGGGAAGACGACAGACGATGAGCCCGGAACCGAAGCGAACGGATCCAAGGAATCCAGCTTTGAAGACGCTGCAGATCACCAAGCCCTGTGGCGGACCGATGAAGGAGACGGGTGAGTTTTTGTTTTGATCAAGATATCCAGGTATGACATGATTGCAGATTTGAAGTAGAATGGGTATGTTTCACAACTCGCGTCACTGGTCTTACTTACTTTAGCAGGAGCTATAATCCGTTGCGGAATCGTGCCTTCGAGACCCTCATATCGGGGATTCACAAAGGAGTCGATGATTTGAGCTGCTTTTTTGCATTCGCCTAGAGAATCCGTCAGTAAACATGCACAATATAAATACATGTCCCTCCCTTGGTTCACTCCCGATTTTTTTTTCCTTTCTTTTTTTTTTAATGTCTATCTGCGTGTTCCTAGACACACCACCCAACAGGAAGAGAAGACAACGCACTTGCCAGAGATGCCGGGAAAGGGTTATGAATAGGCGTCCGCCGACCTGCAATCGGCGTTTGACGCGCATTCGACGTTGTCGTCGACGCGGTGTTTGCTGGAGTGGCCTCGGTCGACGCCGGGCTTTCATTCTGCGATCCTACTCCCGTGGAAGCCATGGTACGCGCTCAGAGAGAAAGAGAGAGGTAGGGAGAGAGAGATGACTCGGGAAGAAAGAGAACAAAAGGGCGTAATCCACAATCTCTATATTATAAAGAGTACAGACTATAAATATAGCATCACCGAGCGGTTGTGCTGATCCTTGTCGTGTAGTGGTAAAGGTGAGCCTCCACCTGTTTCTGGGAGGGGCCGACCTGTCAACAGAATTGGGATCGACGTGTTGTCGTGGGGGCCGTTGGCCGCATCGTTCACTTTGGGAAGTCAGCGAAGACTTGAAACGGTTTCATTTTTTTTGATGCACTGACCCCCCCTTCCCTTTTGAGTTGGTTGCAAACAAATTTCCCTTTTTTGTTGGGTCGCAGGATCTACTGGCTTCGTAGGCCACTGATATTTTGTTTCTTCTGGGTCCATTGACATTCTTGAGAGAATTGGTCCGCCAAGTCAGCCTTTCTTTCTCGTGTGAGAATAAAACCATATGACTGACGAGTGTCATATTAACTTGTATTTTGGAATCCTCATCTCTCTTCTCCTTTTCTTCGGTACTAAACCATCAGCATCCAAGATCTCGTGATCATGAAACACACAAAAGACTCACAACACAGTGCCGCCCACCTCTCAACTCCTCCTCTTCCCCAATATTTTGTTCTTCGATACCATCTCCATAATGGGACACGGTTTTTCATCTTTGATGAACAGGCTCATACCGGATAGGTAAACCTATAGTTCTTGGATAAAGTGAGTTTCGTTTCTCAACATCTGGACGGCCCGGACCTACTAGTTATGTAGTGGGCTTCCATCATTGATCTCATCAGGATCAACGTCTTGGATCTTCAGGGGCGGGCATGTATTGCAGGCGGCACCATAGTAACTTAGTGTAGTTGGTCAATTTCTAGTCCTCCGATGGAACCTACTATGAGTATTGATTTTCCCGTATATGCAATTTGCACTAATAAAATCAAAGATTCATTGTCTGGGGGGAAAAAAGTCTTAGATTTTCACAAAAACTCTAGATGGGACTCGTGCGAGGGTGATTGTACATGTACAGTGTGATGCAGTATGTATCAGATAGAAAAAAAAAGAAAATCAACAAAACCCGAACCAAACCAGGAGATCGCCACGCTAAACCGATTCAAAAAGAGGGTATTCATCAGCTCTTACGGAGAAGCTGTAACAAGAATAGGAGGAACAGTCATCGTCTGGGTCGGGGTTCGAGGACGATCGAAACTTTCCTTGCGAGAAGTCTTCTGTTGTGCAGGAGCGGATTCCTCATCCGTAGTTGCAGGGCCAGAAGATTGTTCCATCGCAATGTTCGACGAATCATCATTGTCGTCGGGATTTTTGCGACCACTGCGCGAAAACACACGGCGAGAGAATCGAACAGCGGGGTTGAACAGGGACTTGATGCCCGATGCAACGGCGCTGAACCCCCGGGCCACGGGGTGAAGAACAACCTTCGTCGCGCTCACGACACCGTTAAACACAACGCCAAAGTGGCGGTCAGGGAGAGTGCGCAAGGCCACGGCCCAGGGCAGACAGCCTAAGGCGCAGATGATGCACACAGCCCAGAGAATTCCGCTGAGTCGGGTGACGCCAAAGGCCTGACCGCCGATGTACACAATCATGACTTGTCCGCCAACCATGACGGCATTGATGCCGAGGAACCAGTAGTTTCGGAACATGCCTTCAAAGATGTTGAAGTTGTTGTCGAGACGGCGGTTGTTGAATTCGTTGAAGATCTGCATCCACACAAACGTGTTGAACACGACGGTGGAAAGCTGCTTCGATCGAAGGTCGAGGTCGGTCGAGTCAAGGTGGGCGCCGAGGAGCTGATCTCCGGCAAAATAGAGCATGAACGTCACCGCAAGTTGGTAGATTGCCTGACCGAGGATCATTTTCCACATGGTGAGGGTGAAGAGGGAAGCGCTCTTTGGCACCGGCTTGCGGTCGAGAATTTTCTCGGTAGGAGCATCGGTGGCCCTGGTGAGAGAAGAATGTCAGTATCCTCGGTTTCAAATATTTGTGTGAGAACACCCTCCCCGGGAATAAACAACTTACAGTGCCAAAGCAGCAAAGGTATCCATAATCAAATTCACCCAAAGCAGCTGAACAGCGTTCAATACACTGCTATTCGAACTGCTGTAGACGGCAGAAACAAAAGTCAGAGCCACGGCGGTAATGTTGACAGTGATCTGGAACTGCAAGAACTTGGCAACGGCATCGTTCACGGCTCTCCCCCAAGAGATAGCCGTCACAATAGAACGGAAGTTGTCGTCCAACAAGATGATCGAACTGGCCTCCTTGGCGACTTCTGTACCAGCAATGCCCATGGAGAAACCCACGTCGGCGGTGCGCAGAGCCGGGCCATCGTTCGTCCCATCACCCGTTACTGCGACGGTCTCGCCGAGAGCCTTCAATCGCTGGACCAGAATACGCTTGTCCTCGGGCGAAGAGCGGGCCAGGACCTGGAGTCGGGGGACGACATCATCCATTTCCTCGTCGGACAGTTGTCGGAACTTGGGGCCTTCCATCACAAGACCACCTTCAGTTTTGATCCCGCAAGAAGTGGCAATCGCAGTGGCAGTTGCAATGTTGTCACCAGTCACCATCTTGACCTGAACACCAGCCATACGACATTTCTCAATCGCCGGAGGCACCTCGGGTCGAAGAGGGTCTTGGATGCCGACCACACCGATCCAGGTCATGCCCCGGAACAAGTCCTCGAAATCGGCAGCAGAAGGGTCATCCTCGTGTCTCTTCACGTCTCGAGGGGGCCATGATTCAAAATCCTTGTACACAAAACCAATCGTTCGGAGAGAATCACGCGCATACTGATCAATCATCTCCATGACCTTTTGCTTGCCATCCTCGCCGAGAGTTTCTGTCGAGATTGTGTCTTTGGACGTCTCGATATCGGAGATCTGCAGGGTGCAGGCATCGACCATCAACTCCGAGGCTCCCTTGACCAGAAGGCGATACCCGACGCCAGCGTGACGATAGACAACACCCATGCACTTGCGGGCCGAGTCAAAGGGGATAAGCTGGACGGTCTCGGCCGATCCACGCTCGACAGCCAGATCCATCCCCAGATGGTCTCGAGCCATTTGGAGTAGAGCAACCTCGGTTTTGCTGCCCACAAAATCGCGCTGGCCTTCACGGTCCTCTTCGAATGCGGTAGAGTTCAAAGCCACGCCTTTGGTGATCAAATCGCGCACAGAAGACGAGCATTTCTGAAATACCTCAGCGGTGGACAAGGTGGGCTTGTCTGCTTGTTTGTCCGCTGCCTGCGAGAACAGATGATCTGGGCCCCAGGTACCGGCGACCACAGTCATTTTGTTCTGCGTGAGGGTACCTGTCTTGTCGGAGCAAATCACCGTGGCGTTGCCCATGGTCTCGCAAGCACGCAAGACTCGCACAAGATTGTTCTCCTTGACCATTCGCGTCGTGGCAAAGGCCAAAGCCAAAGTCACAGCCAATGGCAAGCCCTCTGTGACGTAGATAATGATACACAAATTAGCCGATCCATTTTCGCCGAGGGTGGACTATTGTTGATGAGACATACCTGGAATAGCGACAACAATGACGGTCACGGCGACGATCAAGATATCGACAAACTCCTTACCCTTCTCCGCAGGACTGACGTCCGGGTGGTCGGGGAGCTGGGCAATGAACCTGAACAGGAGGACGAAGAACAAAACAATGGCGGCCCTGTCATCGGGAGAGTCAGTCATTGCATGAAGAATGGAAAGCCGTAAGTGGGAAAGGAAAAGGAAACATACGCTGAGCCTAAATACCCAATCCAATCGGCCAGACGGCCCAGCTTCACTTGCAGCGGAGTGGGGTCATTCGAGGTTTGGAGCGACATCATGATCCGACCAAATGAGGAGTATGGCCCAACACTCGTGACCAGATAAGTGCCCACACCCTCGAGCACTTTGCTACCGGAGATCAAAAAGGGGTCGAGCTTCCGGGTCGCGGTACCCTCAACAATCTGTTGCCAAACCTCATGGCCATTGGTCTTCTTCATCTGGTCCGACTCGCCCGTGGCGGACGATTCATCACATTTGATACCATGGCCGGAGATCAAGACACCATCTGCGGGGACTGCATCACCGGGCTCCAGATGAAGAATGTCACCGACCAGAATGTCAAAGATGGAGATCATCATGGATTTGCCGGATCGAATGACTTTGACTTCACGATCATTTTTCTAAAGAAAGAGGGTTCGGTCAGCTTCGAACCAAGTCAATCAAGGGGATCGGAGAAATACTTACTCTCTTGTTAAGCTTGGCGAATTGTCTCTCTTTCTGCCAGTCATTGACGGCGGTCACAACGGTGACGATGAAGATTGCCACGCAAATGGCGACACCCTCGACCCAATCCACACCGGTGCCTCCATCGACCGTCTCATAGATTCCCAGAGAGAGGGACACGATGGCTGCAATGGTCAAAAGAATGATGATCTTGTCATTGTAAGCCATCCACAGGAGCCTCAAGAAACTGGTCGACTTGCGCTCCGGGAGTCTGTTTTCATTGAAGACCCGAATTCGGTCCTCGAACGGTTTACCCTCTCCGGTGGGGAGGGGGGTGGGAGTCTCGGTCAACTGATCATCACGTAGATCTTTTAGATTCCCGGTCGCGCCCGTCTTCTCGCACAGCGGAGGAGTGACCTGTTGGAAATCGACACTTCCTTCGAGACGACATTCATCTATTGAGAGACCAGCGTGCAGATCTGTCCGAAGGCCCCGCTCCAGACCCTGCAAGCCACCCAGGGCATAGAAAGCCGCGAGAGACTTGGGGTTCAGCATCTTGTTCAGCTGACCCGGCGAGAAGGCGAACCGATTGTCCTGCACTTCAAAGTCGGCTGCAGTTCGGGCATCAGACTTGAGCGCTTCCGAGACGGGGACGTCATCAAACTCCTTGGCTGCATGAGAGGGATCAACAGAGTTGGCTCTTGAACGGAGCGTAGGACCTGATGACGACGCGAATGACTCTGAGCGTGCGCGCAATGTCTCGCCATCAATCGATGAGGAGGGCCGATGAAAGCCTGGTTGGACCCTCAGGCGGGACGGGTCTGCATTTGCCGCCATTTCGGGCGAGAGTGTCGATGTGGGTGATGTTGGTGAATTCAGGGAATTAGGGGAAGTGGGTGATGTCGGAGACGAGGGGGATGATGAAGTCTGATGCATCTCGGTGTGACCAGACCAACTTGAAGATGCTCCCAAGGAGGAAGCTGATGAGGATCGCTGAATATGGAAAGTTAGTGAACCACTCCACTATTTCGTCTTTCTTGTATAAGAACGCCCATTTCGGGTTACTTAAAGGGGGAAGGGTTGAAACTCTCTCACCTCTCTCCTTGAAGAAGTCGGGACTTGGAGTGGACTCAGAAATGTGCCCTTTGTGGGCGCTTGATTCTCATTTGGTGACGCCATTGTGTGCGGGATGGGTATGTATCAGATGGGGAGCACCTCAGAGATCTTGGGGAGACGTGATACCACCAGTCCCTTTCTGGTGGGTGATTCGAGAGAGAAAGTCAAGTGTGGTAAGTTTAGAGTTAGCTCTCCAACAAGGATTGAAGAGATCTCTTGAAGATTGTTCCCGCACAGACAATCGAATGGGAATCAAAGTACTGAGAGAGGACGAGGAAATAGAAAGAAAGAGCGGAACGGTCTGCTTCTTACACCACCAGTGACCTCGGGGCTGTGCACTACTGCCCAGATATTGGGCTTGACAGAGGCATTCGACCGCGGGTAGAGATGGGCGGAGGACCGGTAGAATAAGAAAATGCCAAGATTGAGCGGATATGGGTCCTGGAGAAATTCACTCTCGACCTGACTTGGCTTGATCGTGGAGATGGTACGGAGCGCACCTCAAATGGGCTGGGTCAACGAGCAAGACTCGTCAGGCCAGTATTCAAGGAGGTCTCGGATATGTCGATTGAACCACGAGTGATTCGTGCACAGCCTCCTTTCTCCTCACCAGCGGCAATTTCGATCCGCGTATGAAGGGCGAGATATGGCTGTCTCCTGGTGATCTGCCCTTGGAATACAGGACAGAGGACGCGACGGCCCAGTGCCCATTCCAGTAGATCCCAATGCACCAGCGCCAACAGACGCTGAAGGTTTTCAACCAAGAATCTCCAACTGCCTTGACCATAATAATGCAATCCGTCATCGCTATCGTAAAGATCACACTACTATGTACAGACGACTCATGTGCTAGGTGCTTTTGTCCTCATGTAGTTGGTACATTCTAATACTGTACCAAGGTTGAACAGAGCAATAAAGCCTTCCGCCCACTACTGGGGGTTGAACATCTCTCTTGGCTCTTTCAGCTTCACCCAAGATTGTCATCCAGTGAAATAGGTGAGGTCAGCACGAGATCGAACCAACCGCTGTGACTTGACTCCTCTATCTCGCTCTCCGTCCTGTGCCATTGTGCTTCATACTTCGACCATCTCGTCGGGCCCGAGACCAGAACCAGATCAGGGAGGAGGGGCTGGAACAGCCGCCGGAATCAGATAACACACCCCAAGAGAAGAGAATTGTGATTACCGTACATGAAAGTGGACTCCACGTCGTGTGAGCGTCATCCAATGTGTACCGAAATCGACTGCTCTCTCATATTGCCGCCAGGTTACCTGGATGATGAGCACGCGGAGTGGAGGAGCTGGCAGTGCTGCGCCTCGTTGGGAATCAAATCCCAGACCAATCAACGGCCGCGCTACAAGCCGGGACGTCTCGCGAGCGGAGCCAAGACCCCCACCCTTTTCCCCCGGTCCAGCCCCCAGTCTCCGACCGAGTCGACACAGTAGCCACTTGACCAAACACGGATCAATAATGGACACTGGACACTGGAGGTCGGACCGGTCGTCAAATTTCAGAGTTAACGCTTCATGCAGACTCATGCATAGCGTCTCATCAAAGTTTTTCAGAGAAAAAGGTGTCTTAGTTTCAGTCGGGGAAGCGGTGCAAGGTACCATCTGGCCCGAGACGGGATTCTGAAAATCGCGCAGGTGTCCATGATAATCGGAGCTCCGTAGGGGCAACCCTGTGGGCGCAACGATTAACTACAAACCACGGGGGATGTGACCGAGCCCGCGATAAGGATAGAAGCGTATGCAGTGCCGCCTCGAAGGGAATCACGCCATCATTTGCGGTCAGAGTTCCGCTGATCTGGGACGGCGCAATGACTTCAGATCCTCGAGACCGTCAACGTGTGTGGCGAAACCATGAACTGGGCAGAAAAGAAAGAAAAAAAAAAAGACCCTTGTTGAAGCTTGGTGGTTAGGTCGGGACCAATGACGGTCATGGTGTCACTTGACCCTGTCTGTGGCGCAGCTTCAAAGATGTGGCGGTGTTTTGTGGCGTCCTCGTGCCTTACGCCGCGACATCTGTTCTGAGTGGGTCTTCACGTGGCGCTTCTGCGATCGGAGGGGAAAGATTTAACCTAGCAGTGCCCGGGCTAGCAGACCTTGTCGCCGCGCAATCTGCCCTCAGCCTCGGTACAGGGAGTGAGCAAAGCTCAGTCCATACCTTTCCGCACCTCGTTCTATCCAGATTAACAGACGGACGCCAGCGCCTGCGGCTGGTCGCTGACGTAGTAAGGCAAAATCTCAGACTCAGCCCTCTGCTCCGCTGGTGGGAAGTCTGCCCGCGGCGGTTCTTCTGGCCGTACGTCAGCTCTCGGACATAGCCCACTAAGTACTTCAATGTTGGATTTTCGTGTGACACACTTCTTCTTTGCCATGTCGACCAACGCGACCGCGTGGGCGGCGCAGCCAAAGAACCGCAGCACAAGTACGGGCGAGGCATGGGATGCTGCATCATGCATCTATTGACCAATCCGATGAGGTTCATGTAAGACGTGCACCGTGCACGACTTGATCGACGATCTGATTACGCAGCTATCGATAATGTACAGGCCTTGGAGACAAGTTTGAGAAGAGAGAGAAAAAAAGAAAATAAAGAACCACCAGTCCGGCGGGGAGTAGAGAATCAGCAAGATCTGCTGTGCAAGGGCAGGAAAGCAATATGTCCAATAGTATTTGAAACGAGAATTGAAATGATGACTTGAGCAAAGGTGAAGGGGTATCTTGAAGACAGGGAAGAAAAGAAAAAAAAACAAACGGGAAATGATGAGCGTGCTCAGTCAGACAGCAGTCGAACATCTTGCAAAATGAAAAAAAAGGGGTGATTAACATCATGCCGAAGGCCAAGGAAAATGACAGTGGTCACTTGACAGTAGCCACAGACGGGAAGAATATATGGCAAGAAATGAAGAAAACAGAAAAAAAAGCCAATCGCCAAACAGAGCGCGTGGGCTTGGGGGAGGGGGAAGAAGCCGCTTGAAGAAATTAAATGACATATCGATACACGAAAAAGACCTTGGCAGGCACAGGCAAGACGTCAAAAATAAAGAGGTGCTCAAGGATTAGAAGAGGAGGTTCTTGGGCACATTGCCATCATCATGATCACATTGTTCGGCGCTTCACAGAGCGAATGTCGGTCATCTCAATCAATGCTCTCTGTAAAGCGGCTGCTCCGACTTCCGTCGTAGCTGGGGAAGCTCCGGCCTAGCCCGTCGGGTCGTCGGGGAATCACCGCAATCGCCGATTGCGGTTGAGCGATCGGGGTTGTCGGAGTGACGGTTGTGGGCGAGCCCACACTGACGGAGCTTGAAACGGGGAGACGCACCGGTGAGGATCGAATCGGGGATTCGGTGCCCTCCTCGGCCTCCAGCGTGTACTTGGTGTCCAAAACCATCCCATGGGGCAAAGTGGGAGGCGGCGCCTGGGACAAAGGTGAGGTGGTCCCACCAGCTCCCCCGGGCGACACAGGAGACATGCCAGGGTAAGTGGGCGATCTCTCGTCGAACCCTCCACCGTAGCCATCGCCTCCATGGGTGAGGACGGGAGGGATCTTGCGGCCAGAAATTTTCTGGAACCCACGCTCGCTGGGGGTGGACGAGGAGACTGTGCTGTCAGACCGCACCGTTGCGGTGGACTGGCGCCACCGCTTGGCGAATGCTGGTGAAAGATACGATGCGGCGAAGAGGGGGTCATTGCTGGAGATGGTGGACACCTCGCGAGTCGTACCTCCATCGTCAGACGGAAGAGGCAACGGGGCGGAGTTCTTCTGCTGGAACATCATTTTCCGCCGACGGAGGAGGTAAAAGAGGACGAGGACAATCATAGCAAGTCCAGCCACGCTCCCCACCACACCCCCAACGATCTTGGAGGTAGTAGGATCTAACCCTGATCCCGAAGTTGGCGACTGCGTCGTCTCCGATGTAGGGGTGGAAGTGCTCCCATTCTCACTGCTGGGGCTGATGGTAGAACTAGGATCCTCCGACGTGGTGGAACCTGAAGTGGAGATGGGGGCCGACGATGAGAGGGCGGTATTAATGACCAAAGTCGTCGCATTAGAATAGGTCGATGTGGAATTGTAATTGCCCACTTTAAAAACCGGCGTTGATGTGGGCCAGGAGGTGGGAGTTGTCACTGGTGACGGAATGTGGCGTGAAGAAGAACGTAATGCCGGGCTGACTGCAGCGGCAGAGGTCTTGGATGGCAGGGCAATCGCGAGTTGCGTGGTCGTGGATTGTGTGACCGTCGTGTTGAGTGATACGACGGAGAGAGTTGCAGACGGGGATGCACTGGGGGAAGTGGTCGAGTCGGGGAGCAAAACAGTTCCAAAGGCTAGATCAGACAGCGTTAGAGGAAGATTGACGCCGGAGGATTCCCACACAGTCTTGAGATTTGAGTCGATGATGTGGACGATCGTTTCAATGACCGTGGCAATTGAGACCGCTGGATCTTGTCGCTTCGACAAGGCGTCGTCGTTGCTGCCAGCGGGCTGAGCAGGGTCCGCGAGAGCCTGCAATGAATCGCATGCATCACTGTCGCGATCATGTCCAGAGACAACCGATTCGAGCATGGGCTGATGCGTGGCGTCGGCTCCTCTATCGCTGGAGACTGTTCTCGTCTCTGATTCATTTTCTCGTGGGTGCTGCTTGGCTCGAATGTGCCTACTGAGGCGATCATGTCGATGGCCATGACGGTGAGCCATCCTGCGGGAGGTTCGGTCCGATAGGAGAATCCAAGTGTCGCGATTAGTCTGGGACGGACCACGCCCCAAACAAGCGAAAAGAGAGAGGAAAAAAGAGAGAGAGAGAGAGAGAGAGAGAGAGCAAGGGTGACGGTCGAGCAATGTTGACAATGATACGGGAGTCGACGTCGATGTAGTATGAGATAGAGATGAGCCAAAAAGAGTGGACGAGCAAGAATCAACTTTCAAATTGCGAGGAAGAAGGTGAGTATACATCATCATCAATCGCAATCAATCCATTTTCGGCATGCGTGGGCCAAGAGATGCCCGCTTCAGGTCCGTTGGGGTGTGACAGAACATACCTCGACGGGCGGAGGAAAACAAGCGAAGCAGTTAAAGGAGCGACAGAACGATTCAATGAGTTGAAGGGGATGTGAGGCCTAAGCCTAGTCCATTGCGCCGTTCGAAAGAGTCCGAGGGCGAGGTGAGGTCGTCGTGAGGGCCGGCGCTGGGTACGTTGACGGGTGATGACGGGAGAAGGACAAGCCAACTTTGAGCCAAGTCTTGGACTAATTGCTGTGGAAGCTGCAGACAGCCCCGTTCCACAGCGTGCGTGTCTCTTCTGACGAGGTTCTGGACCAGTTGATCACGAGAAGAGACGTCTCCAGCCTGCACATCAAGGCGCTTGAGAGATCGTGCCGAGCGCCGAAGGAGGGGGAGGGAAAATAAGACACGCAACGGAGGTGCAGTCTCAACAAAGCAAAGAGGACGACGATTCACGAGAGTTCCGAAGCGAAACGGTGTGGACCTGCTTGGGGGGGGGGGGGGGGAGGGTAACCAGACGAGAGTGCCAAGGCCCAAAGTCCACCGAGTCGTGACAGTCGGCCAGACGCACGACGGTCCTGACTGCCCCTATCAACCGTCGATGACCCGCGTCAGCGACAAATGAGTCGTTGGAGGGGCTGTTCTTTGTCTGGCGGGGAGCGACGCAAATGGATCCAGCCGAGAGCGGTTGACCAGATACGCCTTCACGAGACCTTCGGTATTACAACGGAGTACTCGGTCTATCCACGATTCTCAACCACAGAGAGCACGCCATGGATAGTGATGCTTACACACTTCTGTTCGAATCTCTCGTCAACTATTGATTGAGAGGAGGAAGGGGAAACAAGGTGCATGCGTTTGTTATGACCACGGAAAAACACCACCCACCCAACGCACTTTCATGTCTGGCTGCGAGGAGGTCCAACTGGGTTCCAGTCCACCCAGATGGGGACTAGTGTGGGCTGCAGGTACACGATCGGTTTCACCAATGATCACTCAGACCTGAATGACAGGTGGGGCAGCATCGCGTGTTCTGGCCCTCGGAGGGTATCCACCCGAGGACCACACTAGGCCAGACCTGGTCACGCGGCGGTCGTCCTCGGCCCGGAAGGGTTTAGAGCCAACCTGCAGGTTTAATTGCGATGACTGCATGATCGATTGCGGTGTCTTTCTGGATTTTTTTCAGTCCGAGATGATTGTTTTTGTTTGGTTGCTGCCGGTGCCGTTCCCGTTGCCGTTCGTGGTGGTTGTCTTTCTCCTTCACCTTCTGGGTCAAGTTCGTAGCCCCCCTCCAAGGTCGACCACGGGCGGAGATTGCTTCTCCCACCTTGCTGATGGGTCGGATCCACCATACCCGGTCATCGAGACTCGCGAAGGAGGATCCCGGAGGATAGCAACCGGTGATGCAGGTGATATCGATGCGATCCATCTCTCGCGACTCGGTGCGAGGGTGCTCAGCGATTAGGGAGATTTGGCCTTGTCGCACCCACCGATGAGAATTCCACCATTGTTGATGGAAATTGCCATGGTCCGGAGATCTCATCAACAAGGGTAGAATTCAGTGACTGCGAAGTGACTCCTAGAGAGGAGGTATTTGGTGACTCGGTACTGACTGATTCCTACTTTTCATGTACTTCTGATAGAAGACCTAGACTTGGAACAGTGTCGGCAAGCAGATGCGATGCTGTCAGAGAGTATGATTCATGTATGCAGGTACTTGCATCTACCAAACTTGCCCAGCAAATTCTCTATGGAGGTGTGGACTATGTAAAATCGTTTTTTGGGGGTGAAAGACTGCTTGGTCGTTGGCCAAAAATGGTACTGGAAAAACAAACAACCTTTTTTTTGTTTTTTTTTCTTTTAAAAAAAAAGAAGAAGAAGAGAAGGTGGAAGAATTCCGGAACGATCCACCAAGAATGGAAGCAACTGAAATCCCGATCACCGTTCCATGGACACCCGCAGCCACTAATTTCGTCTCAATAATCTTCCGTAAGGACACACCTCCTTGAAGCTAACCTTGTCAAGGTCCCGAATGGGTTGGAAAAGCTTCAATCGTCAATTGACGGACTTGGAAGAGGTGTGATCTGGTCAGTCCATGGAACTTGACACTTGCCAGAGTATCGTTCTTGCAATTGATATACTCTACGACCACTGGTAAGGTAAATAGGAGCACTACGGGAGTGGTGCGGTGTGAGCTCAGACCAATTAGGTGCTTATTCGGCTCTAGTAGGTACCTAGGTACCCAAGGTAATCAGTAAATCCTCGGGCGGTTCGGCGAGGAACCTTAGTACGAAGGAGTAGGTATGTGTGCGTCATTTGCCGACAATAAAATTGAGACGGCATGGATATTCATATCTGGTACATTTCTATATAATTGACTTCAACCATTCATCCGAAACCACATCACACTCACTGTGCCAAGTCTGGACAACTTGATCATGTCCCAGCCCGTCTTCACGTAATCGATATTGATCATTTCTTGTGCAAAAAATTAATAGGTTGGTGGGTACCTGATGTCTACTACTTGACTAAAATTGAGCTTTCATAGATGACTTCCTTCGCGATCCGCATTCATATTCCCTCGGGAGAATCCACTGCCCACTACCTTACGCTGTATACAACATCCATACTGAATATAGTCATAACAACAATACCTCTCAATTCCAGTACATTTGTGAGAAGCGAGAGAACAAACTCATTTCCTAGTAAGCACCACCCAAGTTGCCCGGAGGAGATCAAACCATCGAGTGCTCCACCTAATACATAAAATGAACCTATCACCGATATTGTAAACCTATCACGGGCATCAACCTTATGCTCCATCTAGCGCAGCGAATGCCCGCGCCGTTTAGTAGATGGATATCAGTACCTACGTATCCAGCGGGCGTATCAGGTTGGCTCTGATCCAACCTGCATCTTTACCCGACTTAGCAGACCAGCTCTGGCCGTTTACACTATGCAAAACGGAGGAGATACCAAGGTCCTCAATTGTTGGAGACTTTCCGCAACCGCAGTGGAGGGAATTTGCTCGATGTCTTGAAGAGTCTTACCACTGCCCGCGCATAAGGTGAACTTTGCAAATCTCGCCCACCTCAGTTCCTAGGACATGGGGATACCAGTACATCATTCATCCAGACATCATATCACCCTCTGCCTTTTAGGTCCACTCTTCTTCTGGTGGTAGGTGAAAGCTATGTAAGAACAAATTGTTCCTGTCTTTGAAGCGCAACTTTGCTAGTTTTTTTTTTCTTTCTTTTTTTTGACCAAACTGACCCACACTTTGGAAAAAAGGGCGCATCAAGCCTCGTTGGGAGAGAGTATAAGACGTCCGACTGAATTCGAGAAATCTGTTTACCTAACTGAGCAAGTTACTGGCAGATGCAGACGGGATCTAATCATGATCATGATTCGCCAGAACGTAACAGCTCTGAGGTAGGTATTTGAAGGACATGGCTGTTTAAAAATTGAGATCAATCGGTCTTCAAGATAGCCAATATCTTCAGCAATAGTGGTGGATTGCACTGGAGGGGTTTTTTGACGAGCATCACGGATATGATATACATTGCCACCTGCTCATATTTATTACCCAAGTCAAGGGATCTCGACTGGGCCGAGAGAAGTTGGCACTCTTCACTAGTGCCCAATCGCGCTACGCTTGTACATCGTATGGATGCGGTTCACTGACAGAATGCCGCACTAGCTCTGGCTTTCAAATTCCCGAAAAAATGTCCTTTTGTATGAAGTCGACTGCCTCCCGAGGAAGACAATGCAAAATAGACAGTATCGGAACTGCTCACTCCCCCCGACCAAAGAACAAAGAGGGGGGAAAAAGGGAAGAATTAGAAGGAGGGAAAGAAACAACAAATGAAAGAGAGGGAATGATGAAGAGCGAGGGGTATTTAGATAACGAGACGCTTTGTGCCAGACAGAATCGCTCAGAAAGTCTCCAGCTCATCAGCCACGCCCTCCTCGTCCTCGGCAGGAATTTCAAATCCATCCTAAAGTCAAACCTGGTCAGCCGAATGGTCTCCAATTGGCGTAAAATAGACAAATTTTCATGGTATCTCCCCCTCTTCCAGCGGGTCATACCTCGGTCGAATACAGAATACCCTGGATATGCTTGACTAGTGTATCCTCCTCCTTCTCAATCTCGGGGTTCTCCTCAATCGCGGTCTGCAGAAGAAGCTCAATGTCGCGCAGCTTGGCGAAATAAAAGTCACGCTCCTTCTCCAAACCGGCGATGGCCTCCTTCTGCGTGGCAATTTCTTGCTGAAGCGCGGCGGTCATGGCGCCGCCGCCTGCGGCCGCGGCCACACGGGGAGCACGGGAAACACTCGTGGTGGGCGTCACACCACGGCGAGAGCTGGAGGATGAAGCCCGAGGCGCGGCAGCGGGGGCACCGGCGGGGGCACCAGAGGCCTTTCGGCGACCGACAGCATCGTAGTCACCACCGGGGTAGTGCTGATCCCAGTACTTCTTCACCCACTGAAGGAATTCCAGGTTATCCTGCATGCGGCACTTGGTCAAGGACTCGACGGGAATAGGCTTCACAATTTGATGACGGGTGAAGACATCTATTGGCGAAGACAAGATCGGCCGGTGTTAGAATGGCTGCTCATTTCTCGCGCGACTTGCTTGCTTGGGGGAGGGAAAGGGGGAATTCGGCCGGCGAAGTTGCGACAGGACGATCGGAACGTACTCTGGAGGATTTTGAAGTTTTGCAGGTATGCATATTCGCTATTCACGTTGAACTTGACCCGGGACATGGGCACATCCACTATTGAGCGAATAGAAAAACCCGAGATTAGCATGGCTGATTCTTGCTTCAATGTCCGCCTTCAGTGGAGAAGGCTTCCATTCTTTTTGGTGTCAAATTCCACGGCTATAGGGCCACTCACTGAATATCGAATCAAAGATTTGGCATAGCGCAGCACTAATCCAGACCAATCAATAAAAAACCCAAGATGAAGCTAGTTTGATCCCAATTCCCATCGATCATCAAACGCAAATGGTGGCTAGCGGGGGAAAAGAAGAGCGATCAAAGAGGGGTGATGGAATTCCTCGTACCCAGTTCCACACTGCTCAATCTTTGTGATGTTCAACTGGAGCAGGCTGTTCAGCCACGCCAGGAGTTCTTGTCTATTCAGAGTTTCCAGTTAGCAATGTGTTCGACTGTCTTCGATCAAGCGCTGTCGCTAGGGGTGTGGTTTGCGAAAGGCCAGACCTACCTAGATTCACCCATGGTGGGGTAGTTGATGAGCCGCGGCTAGGGAGTCTTTCACAAGTAAGATCAGGAAAAGAGAGAAAAGAATATGGTCAAGGGTTTATGAGCCACAGAAAAAGCCGCAATCAATCAGAGTCTCCCGTTGTCAAGAATTGCCGGTCAATGTTGATGAGAAATCGCTGGGATTGTTTTGATGCCAAAACCCACGGATCACGCTGGCGCCAGAAATGACCCGCACGACCAATCACATGAAGCTTAGATAATATGATGCCTGAGGTTGGAGTATCTTTTTTTCCGCCGGTGATACTGCCGCGTCTGGTATCTACCAGACGGACTTTGAGACAATCATACTACGTATTTCTGAAAAGGGCCATTTAACAATTGCACACCAATTGATCGCTCTATTGTGAAATCAGTATGTATGAGTCTAGCAAGAATCTCAATAGCCAAGCAAGAATTATCCGTCGGCTGCAATATTCCTGAGCAAGCCGTTTGCCATTTTTCGTGTCCCTTGTATCACCAGGTTTTTCCAATTGTTTCTTGACTTGTGGCAATTGCCACGCCATATAGTCCCATGTGTATGTGTATGATGCTTTCCCCCAAAACAGAACGCTTAAACGACAGAAAATGCAACAAAACTGAAAGAGAGAAAAATAAAGAATACTCATAGCTCAATGACATGACGATGGGTGTATGAGAGCAAAGGGCGAAAAAAAAGCCAATCAAGCAAAAGTTGGGTTGTTTGAATCTTTGTGAAAAACTCATGCCTCCAAGAGTTCAATGCCATCCAGGCCGTAGCCAAAATCAATGATAACGGCCCGCGCATCTTGACTGGTGGCCACAATACGTCGATAATCCGACTGAACGTTCAACATCCAGCTGGTCGTCCACCCGGGCAAGTCGATGGAAAGCTCGCCAGATTCAGCATCAAAGACTTTCACGCTCATGTCGTAGCTTCCGCTCACAATGCGCTTGTTCATGCTGTCAAGGTGGAGAGAACGAATCAGATCACTGTGGCCATGTAATTTCTGAACCAGCTCCCCCGTGTTGGCATCGAATTGATAGATGGTCTTATCATTACCGCCGGTCAAGATGGTCCGACCATCGTCACTGAATTCAACACAGGCAAGACCTCGGTCCTTGCTGACAAATTCTTTCACACAGTGGCCATTGACGACGTTCCAGAGTTTGGCCACGCCATCCCCGCTAGCAGACACGACGAGATCGCCGCGGAGTTGCACAGCATTGACCGGGCCCTCGTGGCCCACCAATTGCTTCAGAAGCGCGCCCGTCTGACGATCCCAGACACACACTGTGGAGTCCTTGGAGCATGAGACGATGTATCGGTCGTCAAAACAGACATCCAAGACACCTGCACGGTGGGCCTCCAGACGACGAATGGGACGGAAGTCATTTTTGACATCCCACACAATGCAAGTATAATCCGACGAGCCAGTCACCATGATTTCCTCGTCGTATCGCAGGCAGAGGATCGAAGCCGTGTGATAGTCGACCGCGCCGTCAGTGGTCGTGGCAATGTCCGCCACCGGCGTGGGCGGTGGGCAGATAATTGCAAAAGGTGACTTGCCTGTCGCTTGCTGGGCTGGATTGTTGACGGGACCCGTCGGTGCCGTATCGCTGGGGGGCGGGCCAATGATCTTGCGGCAAGACCATGGGTAGTGGGCATCCCAGACGCGAATAGTTCGGTCGCGAGACCCCGTTATGATCTTGTCCTCATCGAATTGGGCGCAGTAAACGCTGTCTTGGTGGCCATGAAGATAAATGGCGGCCGCCTTTCCGTCTTTCCAACGCTGCTCAAGCGCACGTCGAACAAAGTACATCCGCTTCCAGTCTTGATAGGGAGCAGCGTTGCCCACACCATAGGATTGCTTTTTCTTTGAGGCCGTCGCACTCGCAGGACGGCGAGGGAAGCAACCACGGAAAGCATACTTCCAGACATGCGGGGAAGACGCCTGCCGATGCCATGCGCTTGACACGGACTCCGCTTCCATCAGTGAGGCTGGATCAAGGTACGAGAGCACATGTGACATGACCTCTGCGGGAAGATAAGACACGGGATCTATGGTGAAGACAGATTAGCAACGTGTAATAAAACATGAGAGGAAAGCACAGTTCCATACCGATGCGGACGACGTTCAGATCCGTCGACAAGACCTCGGACGAATCATGCAAATTAATCTCGATGCCACTTTCTGAATCCTGGGGCACTCGAGCCTCGGTCTTCTTGAGCAAATCGTGCTCGAGCTTGGCCATTTCCAAGCGGGCCAATTCCATCTGCTCATTTTGTGCAGCGGCGGCAGCTCGGGCCGCAGCGCCTGCGAAACGGTCATTCGGAAGCACCGGTGGCTCCAAGCCGTGTCCAGGAATCGGAACCAGGATGGGCGCCGTGGGGACGTAGAATCCGTGCAAAGCGGACACACTATTAAGGGAAGGACGACGATTGATACTGCCAGAGTTTGGGCCGTGCGACCAGGCCCGGGAACGAGTACCCCAGCTCCCAGACAAGGTGTTGCGCTTGTGTCCAGGCTGGACCGAGGTGTGATAGTAATGACAGTCTTCGGTCTGGAGCTCGTCTGCCGAGGGGTTCAAGTTGTGCTTTGAGGACTTCCCGCGCAGGGTCACCGACAGACGGCGGCCCAGCGCGACGAGTCCATCCATCGGGTGACGCAGACTAGAGAAGCTCTTCGCTGCTCGACGCCGGGGCACGGCGTCTGGAAATGCCTCCATCTCTTCAAATGCCGAGGAGTCAGAGTCATCGCTCGTCTCCGCCAGGGAGGCTTTCCGCAACTTCTCAAATATAAAGTCCTGTGGTAGGGCAACCGTCTGTGCGCTGGATTTTGTGCGTTGACGCAGTGAAAAAGATGGGCGTCGGCGAGACGAAGCGCCAACGGTACTGTCTCGAGGCGACATGATGACGCAAAGGGGGATTGTAATCACAAAGGGGGTGAATAGATCGATCTATTGAGGAACCGCAGGAGTATGACCGAACCGCCGAAACTTTCGCTGGAGGTTTGGCGGTGGGTAATGACTGAAAGGTCTGGTCGTCGTGCAGATCTTGGTGTATCTCAGTTGAGGGTCAAATGCAACGAAGGCGATATAGTTGCGTAGAGGGAGGCCTTGGGGTTGACAAAGTGAGACTGGAATGGGGTATTGCGACGGTTGATATGCAAGAAGAGACTGTGACGATAGAGACTCCAACGAGACCTCGAGAGCCGAGGCTGGTACGGAAATTAAGACGTAAAGAATGAAACGAGATGAACACCAGACGACCGACAAAGAACAATGCGTGAAAGAAGAAGAAAAAAAAAAGGTTCGAGGACCAGGCGACAAGCGTGAAGATAAGGGCGAGGAGACCTCCGAAGCCAAAAGGGCAACTCGAAGGGTCCGAGAGTCGTGGGCGGTGAATGGCGGGGGGTACACGCGACTTGACGGTGGCGTTGAAAAATGCCTTGACTGGGGTGTACTCTATACAAAGTGATTTGATCCGGAGAACTCAAAGAAAAAATTCTTCACCCAAGCGTCCGGGGGCGGCAAACCCTGGGGGGAAAATCATGCGGGAGAAGTAGCGCTACTTCATGCATAACGCCTGGCCGGGAGGCGCTGGGGGTATTGAGTACCTGCAACCGATTCCCACGCTTCGGGCGTCGGTGGCGGTTTTGGGCCTTTCGACCCAGCGGTCCAGCTAACTTTGTTGCAGGTCGGAAAAACCAGGAGGCTGAAAATTCTTTTCCAGAAGACTTGTCCGGGTCTTGTGGATTGCTCATCAGGTTGACAGGGTGACGTGCCCTTCACAGTCTCCAGGGCCTTGGCTGGGGACGTGATCATCTTCGTAATAACATTCAAGATTGAACGAGACAAGCCTCCAGCACGTCCATATGAGGCGGACCCATACCGTCGATCTGGTTCGTCAGCATTGACTGTACTGGACTCCATGTTTTCTCTTCGGATGATCCAGCCGATGGATCCACTTCTCCACGGCCCACACCGACAAGGAGGACACTAACGAGTGTAATTGAAGGACGGGAAGAAGCTGAGTGAATGACTACGTACTAGGGCGCAGAGCGAAGACGGGATGGTTGTTGAATTTCGAATTGCTCGTAGTCGAAGAGTGGAGGCAAGCACTTTTAGTGTCCTGTTCGGAAGGAAAGACGGTGTCGTTGCTTGTTCACCAGACAAGTTACAAACCGGCCTAGAAATCGTACGATGAAGAATCTCAAAGATGCCCTGGGTACCAGTATCATCTTTTTTTTGGAGTTTCATACCCTAGCACGAGGACATCTTGAAGCAATTCGATCAGTTGAATCATCACTGTGTCTATTCTTTCTCGCCTCTCAGCTTTCCTTCATGACTGCTCCGGCTCAATTCAAGCAAAAGCCTTGTCGTACCCAGTCAGAGTAAACCGGTAGTGGACATCACCCTTCTTCATCCGCAGCATGGCCTGCTTCAATCCTTCCTCGCTAATTGGAATCTCCTCCACCCAGCCCTTCAGTCCCTTGTCCGCTGCCAGCTGCAGCATGTCAAGCATCTCCCGACGCGATCCCAAGTGACTGGCACCAATCAAGACACCGTTTGAAATCAGCGACTGAGCCTTGATGACCTGACCCTCTTCTTCAGGCAATCCCACACTGACCCAGCGACCGTGCACATCCATCATGGACAAATACTTGGCCAAGTCAAAGCCATCGGATGAGTTTGCACAGTTGATGATCAGATCAAAGGAGAAGCGATGATCCTTCTCCCATCCTTCCTCGGCGGTCGCGATGTACCCGTCCGCTCCCAGCTTGCGAGCGTCCGCCTCCTTGGCCCGAGATCGCGAGATCGCCCACGTCTCTGCTCCCAGCGCCTTGGCAAACATGATGCCAAAGTGCCCGATGCCGCCCAGCCCCACGATCCCGACCTTCTTGCCGGGACCGGCGCCGTTGCGCACCAACGGTGAGTACGCCGTCAGCCCAGCGCAGAGCATCGGTGCGACAGTGTTGGTCTCCAGCGCGTCGGGGATCGGGAAGACCCAGTGTTCGTGGGTGCGTACATGCGATGAATACCCACCTTGGCTGACGATGCCCGTCTCGGGCCACTCAGAGCCGTAGGTATCCATCATCATGACGGGGCAGTAGGTCTCGTTGTCATTGCGGCATTGCTTGCACTCGCCGCAGGAGTAAGATTGCGCGCCGACGCCGACACGTTCGCCCTCTTTGATCAGTGTGACCTTGGGGCCTACACGAATCGCTCGGCCAATAATTTCTACAGAACAACACAGCGACATCAGTGGATTTTGTTTCCCCAGAAGAGTACTTGGGAAGAAGGCTCCAAGGCACTCGTTAATGCCTGAGTGATTACATACCGTGTCCAACACACAGAGGGAACTTTTGCTCGCCCCATCCACCGCTGATTGTGTGCACATCACTGCCACATACTCCGCACGCTTCAATCTTCACGTCGACGTCTGGACATGAGTTAGATAGGGAAAAGGTCCTCATCGCTTTGAGTTCGGAACGAAGCCACCTACCATAATCGCCAAAGGGCTTCAATTTGTACTGCAGAGAGCAAGGACTCTTTCGTCAGCTATCCTCTCCTTCCATGCTTTCCTTGTTGGTCCCCGTTCTCTCTTCTTTCAGGGCACAAGACTCACAAAGCGCTTGTGGAACTCAGTGTAGGTCTCCGGTCCGTCAACCTGGAATCCTTGGGCTTCCTCGGGGTAAGGCATTGTGATAGGGGATGAGAGGTATGGACACAGCCGGAGCGAGTCAATTGAAGAACGTGAAAAGGATGCGTGAAATCTCAACTGTACAGAATACGCGTCACAACGATCACTGAACAATGATTTTGACAAATTAATCGAAGGAAAAGAAGAAGAAGGAGAGAGAGAGCGAAAATATTAAAAAAAAAAAGAAAGGCTCAGCCCTTAGCGAGAAGCAAACGCGGGATACGAAGAGGGGTATACAAAGATCCAAGACAACCTTCCCCCCACTGCTAAGACTGCGCTGTTCCTGATGAAGAAAGCAAAACAGATGCCGAGAATACCCATGACGAACATGTCGGGCAAAAGTGACAATTAGTGACTATCACAAGATCAACACTCGAGCCCGCTCAGCTTGATTCTGACTGGAGTAAATTTGTTTAGCGTGGGGAGGGCTCGACGGGTCAATAAGCCCGTCTCCATCTCCACGTCCGGTTGATTGTTTCGCGCCCCCCAATTAGGTACTGCTTGTCCCCACGTCAACCATCGGGGTTGTATTCATTGTTTTTAGATCCCAGTCGAGCCTCGGGCAGGAGAGGTAGGCAGACTACACCGAATCATATTATCTGCACGTCATCTGCATATGGTTTGCATACATTTCGAATCCGAATGGTGCTTGGCCGAGGCCGTGGGATCCCATGTATTACAGTAGAACTACTTCCTTGGCACTATCACTGAAGAGAACCAAATTGTTATGAAAAGGTGAGTGCACCTCTGTCATTTCCAGGACATGCAGCTGTCATATGCTTTGTCCAAAGATACCAAGAGTATGACCATCGTTTTAATGACCGATCTTACTCAGATTCAGTCCATATCGGTTGGGTCAGAAGATATTTCTCGAAATACGCCAACAACCGCAATATTTTGACAGCTCGCCAGGGCGTGTACCTGTCTCGTCCACGTCGATTACCCACGGGACGAGGATCAGGTTGAGTTTTTCCACCAATCAGAGTCCTGACCAGAAACGGGATGAATGTCTCCAGTCCCGCGGACGACTGAATTGAGCTTAATTATTTCTCGTGTAGTGGTGACTATCTGGAAGGACGAAGACTCCAGTGAAATGCACGAGTACGAGCAGTCATTGAATGGATCAAGCTCGATGTTCAATTTTTCATTTCTTCTCCTTGTCTTGCTTCATTTGAGTTCTATTTTCGCTATCCTCTCGTCACAATGGAATGAGAAAGGTTTATCTTTTTGACGTGGTAGAAAGTGTTTTTTTTTTTGGCGTAGAATATGAAAGAGGTGGTATTCATCAGATAATTGTGTACAACGTGGCTAAGTTTTTTCTTCGAATTTGATCACTCTTTATTCAAAATAATGCTGTTCCCCCTCCCTTTTCAAGCTACGTCCTTCAAGGAAAGCTCCACATCCATAGCACTCTTGATCTTATCCGCGACCTCCTTGGCCTGTGCCTCACTCAGACGAGCAAGCGGACGGCGGGGATAGCCACCGTAGCCATAGTAGGACTGAATTGCCGACTTGGTGCCGGGGATGGCGGACTTGGTGAGAACCCAGTCGGCGGCACTCAGTTGCTGCTGAGCCTCGATGGCTTCAGTCAGACGTCCCTCCGACCACAGGTTGAAGACGCGCACGCACAGACGAGGCATCACGTTCGCGCCACCAGCCAAGATGGCTGAGCCGCCCGAGATCAAGGTCTGCAAAGTAAAGTCGGCGATGCCGCCAAAGGCAACGTACTGGTGCTTCGCATCCGGCTTGGAGACCGAAGGCGCGGCACGCTGAGCCGGCGCCAGAGGGGAGGCCGGGGTAATAGCGCCGAGAGCAGTCGCCACGCGTGTCAATTTGCCGGTGTTGGCGCAGGTGAACTTGGTGCCAACGATATTGGGGTGCTGAGAGATGCGAATGATCAGGTCCGAGTCCATATCGATGCCGGCCACGGCACCGGGATAGTTGTACATGATGATGGGGATGGGAGAGCCGTCGGCCACGGCGGTAAAATATTCGTAGATACTCTCGTCATTGCCCACGGCACCGCGGTAGTAGCTGGGAGGGAGAATGAGGGTGTATTCGCCACCCGCTTCAGCGACCTCCTTGCACAGCTCGATGGTGCCTCGGATACTGTTCTCGCTGGCGCCGGCAATGACCGGAACGTTGGTGAAACCGGCCTCGTCGAGAGCGGATCGAGTCTCTCGCGTGACGGTGGCACGCTCTGCCCGGGTGAGATGCACCGCTTCACCGTTGGAGCCCATGGTGATCAGGCCGACCAGACCGGCCTTGGCCAGCCGCACCGCATGACGACGGATGGCGGGAATATCGAGATCCTCGGTCTCGGGGTCGAAGAAGGTCATTGTGGGCGCATACGCGCCGGGACGAAGAGGCGTGAGAGGCATTTTGATAGGATGGATCGTGGATACTGTCTTGATGGAAGAATATCAACAGCAAGGGTGTCTCGTTTCAAGCCTGACAGCTTTATCAAAGCTCAATCCGCGCTATGTGTGTGAGAGTGAGTGCAAGATGCAGAGAAACCGGAAAAGGAGAGGACGAGGGACGAACTACGACGCTTGACCGAGTTCTTTTTATCCGTCCGTCCCTCCATCTGCTCTGAGCCACTTCTGTCGCAGCAGCCTCCAACCACGTTGGGCTCTCCCATCTCTCTTTCTCGCCAGCCCCTCCTTTGCCCCCCATTCCTTCCATCCCCCTCATCACAAGAAGATTCCCCATCCCCCCCCCCCCCACGTCGGCGTCTGTTCCGCGATGATGTGTATGGTGGGGAATATCTTCCTCCAATAGCCGACCAGTGACGAAATGTGGGGGGATTCTTTCAAGCGGGACAACAGCAGGACCCTCATTTATGGGGCGAGACGCGGGGCTCGGAAGAAGAGCTGGCGAGAGGACGCGATTCAGAAAGATACTATGGACAACACCGGCGACGTGGGAGGGAAAAAAAAGGACAAAGACAAAAGCAAAGGATGAAAGCAAATCAAGCCCACAGAGAACGTGTCGAGATGAGATAGTCTGGAGATCACGAGACAGTGACCACCTTGGGAAATCTTCCTCAATCGCAACCGTATCGTCACCAACCCCGCGCCCGATAAGAAATAGCCTAAAAAAGAGAAAAATAAATAACAAGAAATCAAATAAAAATTCTGGGAGAAAATCAGGTGGTCGGCTATTGAATGATCCATTTACGTCTCCCCACGGGCCAGTCACTCCTCAATTTAGGATGAGTTCAATCGCCGGAAGAATTAAGTCCAGCGACTAGACCAGCTGGCGATCGATCTTCCTTTTCCCTTCTCTTTTCAACGTTGCATGGCAGCTGATCTATACATTGCGCGTGAATCCTCCGGCTGCAATCCTTCCAGAATTCATTTTCTCAAGTTGATCTTGTGTTGCAATTGTCCTTATCCCAACCATAACTGCAGCCATGGCTCCTCCTAGCGTTTTGATGGTATGATTGACCACTGTTTGAGTTGTTCTTCGTCGTAATCATCGGCATCTCTCTCTCTCTTGTTTGTAATTTCCCTCGTGAATATGCGCCGACTGACGTGGTACGACGGAATAGGTGGGCACGGGCGAATACACCACCGGGTTTGTCGGGGTGGTGCCTCGGGATCAGACAAGAAGGTCGGCGTAGTCGGATTGACCATGTTTGATCTGCGCCGACGAGGCAAAGTGGGCGATCTGAGTATGGTGGGCGTGTCTGGCAAGAAATATCCCGGCATTCGTAAGTTCACCTCCACGAGCACAGATCGAGTCGGTCACCACAGGATCGGGTTCGCAATGAATCATGGCTGACGCAACAAACCAGGCGATCACTTGCACCGCAATATCTGCCAGGTTTACAACGGACTGGATACCTCCTTCACCTCGTATCCCGCCGACGATCAAACCGATCCGGATGCCTACAAGACGGCCATTGACGCCCTTCCCAAGGGCTCCGCCATCACCATCTTCACCCCCGACTCGACCCATTTCCCCATCGCGCTGTATGCCATTGAACGGGGCCACCACGTTCTCATCACCAAGCCCGCCACCCAGCGGCTAGAGGACCACCTCACTCTCGTGGAAGCCGCACGCAAAGCAGGCGTCTTTGTCTTCGTGGAGCACCACAAGCGCTTCGACCCCGCGTATGCGGATGCGCGGGCCAAGGCTCGCTCGCTCGGAGATTTCAATTACTTCTACAGCTACATGAGTCAGCCAAAGAGTCAATTGGAGACGTTCAAGGCGTGGGCGGGCCGCGACTCGGATATCTCCTACTATCTGAACTCGCACCATATCGATATCTGCGAGAGTATGGTGCCAGATTACAAGCCGGTACGAGTCACCGCGACCGCGTCTCAAGGCACGGCGGCAGCGGTGGGCTGTATCCCCGAGACCGAGGACACCATCACACTGCTGGTGGAGTGGCGGAGGAAGGACGATTCATCGAAAATTGCCACGGGCGTGTACACGGCCAGCTGGACTGCGCCGTTGAAGGCGGGTGTGCACTCAAACCAATACTTTCACTGTATGTTCTCTCTCTCTCTCTCTTTGTGGAAAATTCCCTTCCCATTGAGCTACCTACCACTGCTTTTATATCCTTTACATCGTCCTCCAAATTACTGATTCCCATCACCAGATATGGGTGCCAACGGCGAAATCCGCATCAACCAAGCCAAACGCGGATACGACGTGACCAGCGATGATCAGGGACTGGTGTGGTACAACCCGTAAGTCAATATCTTTCCAATCCTTCTTGCCCCAGCATAATTTCCCTCCAGCGCAAGACCCACGCGATGCACGCGAGTCGTTTTTAACACATATGCCAACAATCCAGATTCTACATGCGCTATGCCCCCGATGAAGAGGGCAACTTTGCTGGTCAGACGGGCTACGGATACATCAGCTTTGAAAAGTTCATCGATGCCGTGACGGCGCTGAACGAGGGTCGGGTGACCCTGGACCAGTTGGATGCTCGTCCTCTGCCCACCTTGACGAACACAATCGGGACGACTGCCATTTTGGATGCGGGACGCAAGTCGCTGGATGAACGGCGCCCTGTGGAAATTATCTGTGAGGATGGCAAGTGGCAGTTGAAGTAGATCAGAGATTATGACACCGTATATGTATCAGGCGTATGGTGAAGAAGATATAAATTCCTCACTCAGAAGGGGAAATGGCATAAGATTTACGAAACAGTGGACGGAACATTGGATGGATGAGATGAAATACACTAAAACTTTGTCCAATAGATGACACTCTTATATGTTCAAATCGAACTAGCAAGAGAGCTCAGACATGGCAAATTGCGTGATAGGTAGATCCATTGAGAGTTTCCATAGGTAGGTATCAGACTGACACAGACATTTCCCCAAGGGGCCTGTTGAGCTCTAATCGGGGATCCATAATTTGAAGAGGACTGGGTAATCGCTCGACACTTGCAAGGAAGCAAACACAATACATCTGACATGACATCTTCCAGTTACGCCTAACATGCAAGCAACAGGAACAAAAAAATAAAAACAGCCTAGACTCCCACAGCATCGCTCCCTATCATGGTATCATACAAAACAAACACAAAAAAGAAACAAAACAATTTCCCAAAGCAACAGCTCCAGCTCAACGGCGGGATCCACCTTTGACGATTCCATCTGGGCCCTTGTCGAACTTGACTCGACATTCGGGACAGTACCATTTGGCCGTCCGCGAGGGCACTTCTGAAAGTCCCACGCATTCAAGATGGAACCAAACGTATTCGCACTGGAGATTGGTCAGTGATTGATTTGGAGATCAACGGAATGTTTGCTTCTCCCACGGAGAGAAAGTGCAGAACCTACATCTTGATTTTCACAACAGATCATCGTCCCAAAGCTCACATCTCCGCAGAGGCAGTAACGTGGCTCATTGGCATCGATTTCTTCCACCACCCCGTCCTCATCGACCCGAATATCTTGTGATGTGTTCAGATTGATGCGTCTCTTGCCTGGCTTGGCTTTGCGACGGCCGTAACTAACGGCAGCCCCTCCGTCTTGTCCAGACGAGACCGGTCCCGGGGCGGGACGCTTGCGTTTGCGATTGGGTCCAGGAACGCTAGGCGCGTGAGAGGGCTCGCGAACGGGAGTCTTGCGAGCTGGAGTGGCACTCTTCACACGCAAATCTCGACCACCAGCAACGGCGGTCGTCGAGAAAGGACCAAGACTTCCGTGTTCAATGGAAGGCGCGGCCGCTGCAGAACGCCTCGAGGAGGGCCGTGTCACCGGCGGGGTGGGCGTAGCGGCCGAGTGCGCAGCAGATCTCATAGACCGCCGTGAGCCGGTGGGTGAGGGCGGTGGTGAAGGCGCTTCCACTTCGCCCAGGGGCGAATTTGGAGCCTCGATGGGGTCTGCCACCACTTCGTCAACATCTACAGCGCCGCTGTCGGCCCCTCCACGACCGGACTTGCGAAGCGGCTTGGAAGCAGAGACCAAGTCACTTTGAATGATGGCGTCCGTCTCTGTTGACTGTTCTGCTTGAGCTTCTAGGGCACTAGGTCCAGCCACAATGGGAGCCGCGGCGGCGACTGCTCCAGGGGTCACGATGGGTCCAGGTTGCTCTGCGGCAGCGGCAGCGGCTGCCGCCGCCTCGTCACGCTTGCGTTTTCGCGAGGACCGACTCACGGGGGTGAGGGAGATAGCTCCCGTGGTTGCCTTGCTGGGTGTCAGTCCTTCCTCGCCGTTGGCGGCGGCCTCTCGAGCCTGCAACTCTCGTTTCAGCTTTTTTGCTTCATTCAATTTCATCCCACGATTACTAAGCTGTCCAGCAGATATAACTCTGTCAATTTCGTCCCTGCGCGTCCTCTCTATATCATCACAATCCACGAATTCGGTACCGGTTTGCTCAGCCAGCGCTTTTGCAGTCTTGTACGCCTCCCATCCGCGACCAGCAAGCGCCAATTCACGTTGAATCATCACCTCGCTAGGCTGCCACACGGCATTCTTCTTCATCTTCTTGCGCAGCTTTGTCATCTCCCACTCGGTTAGCCGCAACCATGGCAAATGTTCACTACCTACTTTGGCATCGTCCGGTGGGGGTTTGAGTTGTGCAAGGGCATTGCTGGTGGAGGCGCCCGTCCCAGAGCTGGGCCGGCGCGCCTTCTCCTTCTTGGGGGGTTTCACGGGTTTGGGAGGGATTTCCGCTTCCATCTCTGCATCTGACTGCTCCGTGCTGGCGATGGGGGAGTCCGGGTTGAAGTCGGTCAGATGTTCTGCGCCAATGCCCGAACGGCGTGACCTGGATTTCTTTCGTTTGCCAATTTCCCCACGATTGTCCAACCGGAGGGTGATGCGAGTGGTGGACGACCCATCCTTCTTGTCTTTGCGCCGCTTCGGCGTAGGCTCTGGAAGCGGCGTTGGCTCTCTTGAGGGTGGTTTGGGAAGGGCTTCCAATTTTTGTCGAATGCAGCTTAACCGGTCGAAATGGCGGTCCACGACGTCGAACAGGCGACACGCTTCAGCAAAAGCAGATTCGCGGGCATTGATCGCGCGGTCGAGACGGTGGGAGATTCCACTGCGCAGGGCGATCGCGCTGGGACGTTCCTCAGAGGGAAAATCCGGGAGTTGGCCATAAGTGCGGGCTAAGTTGTGGACATCCTGAGCGGAGTCGAGATATCGGTCGTCCAGGCCCCGAGCCAAGGTGAGAGACCGAATGATGTCCGCCGGGAGGTACTCGGTGTAATCAATGAAATCCGTCACGGTGGCTTGCGCATCCGGGTCAAAGGGACCATCCAGGATGACCCCCCCGCTGTGGTCAGTCTCGTCGGTCATGACCATCGTGACGGGGCGCCAGGGCGCGTGTCTGCCGCAGGCCGCGCAGCCAAATCGGGGGGCACACGAAAGAAGCGACCGGGCGCTGAGCTGATGCAAGAGCCGCGAATGATGAATTTGGCGGCAGCAAGCATAAATACTTTAGTTGACGGATGTACTACTACCAGCGAGGCCATGCTGCTGTTTGGCAGCTGCAGGAGCAGACTATCCGGCTGATCATTGTTCCGTGTCACATCGATGTCAGGTGACTTTCCTTTTCCATTTTGGGTAATTAGCTTGCATGTGTCGTGCGCTCGAGCTAACTGGAATCCCTCACTTTCAGCCGATGCGAGTAACGTGTATTATATTGTAAATAGATCACTGGTGGATTTGTAGACATGAAAATTTCTCTAAGAGGAGATGCTGTGACTGGGATGAAGCCCCGTGTAACGCGACTGAGAGCTCTTCTCCTCACTTGGGCTGCCTTTGTTTGTTTTTGACTTTCTATGTTGTGGCATTCGATACTCTGTCCCCTTGTGGAAGGACCTCGAAGCATCAAAAATTGACAGGCAAGTGCGACCAACATCTCTGATACTTAGAGGGACTTTTCGCACCCTCTAAACACCAGCTCGAGCTATCTTCACTCGATCAACTTTTCTCCCAATCGGCCTACCGTCTTTCTACTTCATCTGTCCTTGCTTCATGCCTAACGCACATCATCTACGATCTATCGAGCGTGCATCAGTTTGATCTTTTTTTCACCTTGGAACTGCCCTGATTCTGACCTTCAAAGAGCCATGGATCGAGCGCAACGACTGCAGCTTCTGTTTGCGGGGGATGAAGACCTCTTGCAACTCGACACTCACTTGGCACGCCCTGTATTAATCCCTCCACATTTTTCTACCAAGTCATATGTCACACTCTACCCACTCTGCTGTGAATGCAGACGAATTCTGACAATCTCAAAACTGATTTTACCGAAAAGGTGAGAGTTGTTACTACAACCCACTTGGAGCAAAGACTAACTCGACGGTCTAGGCTGGGGAAGACACCCTCAAAGACATCGAGCCAGTAGATGGCGGACCTCTTCCACACCTACAGCCACAAACATTGATGGAGGACCTCCCACCCAGCGCCAGCAAGATTCCTGAGTGGGAGCTCCGGCGTGCATATGTCCCTGCGAAAGCGCTGCCCAAATTCCCCTACAAGTATGTCTTCCCCCACGGCCGGGAATTGTCTAGGAAGGTTGCACGAGCATATTTTGACGGTGGCCGCGTCTGGCAACGAGTATGGGAAATGTAAGTCACCGGATCTCAAGAAACATGACGTGGAGTGTTTGATGCAGAATGCTGCCAGAATTGGCGTCTAAACGAAGTTTTAGCTACCATCTGCCTCTTCCGGGTGAGAAATATCTTCTACTGGTACCCGCCCTTCAAGTGAAACAGCTTCTCGATGAGATTAACTACGACTTTGACTGCGATTTGGCCCTCCTCACTTCGCAAAAGGGTCTTGCGCTCTCGTTCAATGATGGTGATGGGACTCCCCAGCCAGTTCGTCTGGGTTTTATCGAAGATCGCGAAGGGTTGTACCAGATGGAGCAGCAAATCCGCCAGGCAACAAAAAGTCAGAGCGACTGGATGAAGACCTGTAGCCCGGCAGCTTTGCGTGCATTCCAAGAAAAGGCCTACGACGCTCTCATGACATTCAAAAGGGGAAGTTCAAAATCGAAGGGCCAGTCTGGGGGCTTTGACGCCGTGTTTGCCAGCAGTGGTGAGCTGACTCGGACTCTGCGCAAGATCCAATCTTACCTTGGATTGCAGCAGCTGCCTCCCCAAAAACCATCCCCACCGGAAAGTGCAGACACGAGCGCTCGCGCCCCGCTGGAAGTCAATCGAGAGGAAAATGATGTTACCCCCGTCTTCTACAGCATTGACGTGGAGTGGAATGAGAGAAATTCGCACCAAATCACGGAGATTGGAATCTCGATACTGGACACCCGGGACCTTCGCTCCCTGTCTCCTGGACCTCATGGCGATAACTGGGCGCAACTCATTCGATCGGTACATCTCCGCGTTGCCGAGTACAAGAGCTTTTGCAACACAAGATTTGTGCGAGGCTGCCCTCACCTTTTCCTTTTTGGTAAGAGCGAATTTGTCCCGGAGCGGCGCATTGGACGACGAGTTGATGACTTCTTCGCGCCTCCTTCGGGGGATGCGGAGAGACACATTGGCGCGTCTCCCCCTGCGCAGAAAGCACAGAAAGAACCTGCTCGGAAGATGATCTTGGTTGGTCACAGCCCCGACGGTGATGTGAATCTTCTTGCACAACGCAGTCGTGTCTTCCAGACCTTTTTGAGTGAAGGGAGTATCTTCCTGGAGACACTGGATACCCAGCAACTGTATCGCCACCTCCGAAAGGAGCCGCATCAGCGCAGCCTGGAGCATGTACTTCATGGCCTGGGAATTGAGCCCCGATGCTTGCACAACGCGGGAAATGACGCGCGGTACACGATGGAGGCCTTGATTCGCATTGCCTGGGACTTTGCGGAATGACACCTCAGTGGATCCTGCATGATGCCAGGGCACCGTCAGTATGGTGACATGTTTTTTCCCCTTAATTCTAAGATAGTTTTACTGGACCTATCAATCCTTGTGGACCAATTCTGGGATGGAAATTCTCACTTGATCCGCATCTGCACTCGATCGTGACTGCAGTTTGACTCACGGACCTGTGACGGAAATAAGCGGGGATAGAGTGCAGCTTAAACTTTTAGAGATCATCACCCTTTAACCAGCTCCCTTCTACTCCCGATCGTATAATTTGCAACTATTCCATCTTAGCTCGTTGGTGCCCCCACCTTGATACTCGTCGGGGACCTTCCTCTGACTCGGCCGTTTCAAACGTCTCGTTCCTCGTCTCGCACTCGCCAACGATCGTCTGTTTCTGAAACCTCCCGTCGAGCAACAAGTCTCCTTGACAATCGATCTTCCATTCGGCAGTGGCAGACCCTGCTCAACTCTACTGCGATTCCGAATCTCTGAAATTGGCCTTTTTCCCCCCCATTCACCTGTTCAATCGCGCTATCTAGTGCAACTCTGCCTTTCTACGTCGTGTATACCCCACGTCTCTCCACTGACCTCTGAGAGATCACCCACACGACTCACACGACTCACACGACCTTGACTCTCTCTCCTACATCCCCAAGAACAAAAGCAAAATTGCCTCTGAACAGAAAAAAATAAATATATAAAGAAGATGACCACTCAAGGCCCCCTAACTCAATGGCTCCTCGCAGCCACCCCTCAATCCCTCAAACGTGCCACCACCCATCCATTCCTCGCCGCCGCCGGTAGCGGCACCGTCTCCAAAGACACACTCTCGCAATGGCTCTCCCAAGACCGACTCTACGCGCAATCTTACATTCGTTTCATCGGCATGCTCCTCGCCAAAATCCGTCTGCCTGCTCAATCTTCCTCCACGCCAAGCTCCATTTCTCCCCCGCCCCTGCCCCCGTCGTCGTCGTCGTCTCCACGCCGCCCCATGACTATTGAGCAGAGCATCGTCGACATTCTGATCGATGCCCTGGTCAATATCCGGGCGGAACTGCACTTTTTCGAAACCACGGCTGCAGAGTACGGTCTGGATCTTACGGCGTTGCCGGCGTGCGAAGGGCTCGAGACCAGGTCCGCGAGCAGTGGACAATCTGTTCCCATTGCGACTTCGGCGGGCATCTTGACGACGGGACCAGGCTCGTGTCCCGGGTTCACGGGGCGAGTGTGTTCCGGTACGAGCGTCTCGGTGGGTGGAGCCGAGTCGGGCGAAATCGAGGACGATGTCTCGATGACGAAGAATGATCTTGATCATTCTCATCAACAGCAGCAGCAGCAGACGGATTCGGATATTCCCCGTGAGCAATTACATAAATTATGTAAAGCCCAGGGCGAATGTCAAACTCCCGGTGCAACGGGCACAGGTGATCCCACCATGCCCAATCCCCCGGTGTCAACACCAGACTGTGAACCATGTCAACCCTCACGCTTGACGACGGGTCCACCGTTGGAACAAGGCCCGGTCTTGTTCACAGCTAACCCAATCACACGGGCTTACATCGACATGTTCATGTCAGCCGCGAGTCCCGGCGTGAGTCCAATTGAGGGAATCACCGTGCTCTGGGCAACGGAGATATGTTACCTGCGATCGTGGCGCTATGCCGCCTCGTATGGGCGGAAGAAGAAGAAGGAAACGGCGGCGGCAACAGCAGCAGCGATGACGGAGAATCGAGATGCGGACGGGGGTGCATTACGAGACCGGTTTATTCCGAACTGGTCGAGTCGGGAGTTTGAAGAGTTTGTGAATCGGATCGGGGATGTGTTGGATGAAATGGTGGGGTCGTTCAAGGGCGCCGAGGAGGCGGAGGGGATTCGGGTGAGATGTTTGGATTGGTGGAGGCAGGTGGTTTGGCTGGAGGAGAGATTCTGGCCATCAATGGAGTAGAGTAAACAAAAGCAAAGCGATTCTGGTCAAGGAAAAAAAAAAGGCAGACGGCTAAACTGACAAAAGATTGACTGGACATGGACATGTATACATCACGGGGTCTTGGGTTCCATATCCAGGGCTTCCTACGTTGATACGTCTTCTTCGAAGACCGACAGCAATCCTCTCCAAAATTGATAGGGCTTTCCCCCTCCCATCATCATCAAAGCCTCCATGTAAGCACAATTGGAGCCGTAGCATAATAGGATTAACATGAAGATAGATATCATACACTTGACGGCTGAATCTACTTACAATCGCCGCCATCTAGGGGGGAAAAAGAGACAATAGCAAATAGAAAGAAAAAAAGGACACACACACATCAAGAAATCAACATCGAACCGGCCAAAATGACTTTGGAAAAGGAAAAAAAAAAGATAAAACTCCAAATCAAATCCCACAAGGTCCAAGGTGGACGAAAAGATGTCAACGCCTACTCTTTCAAAGGATACCCTCCGGAGGGCCAGAAACGGCCTAAACGCCAGGCATTCCAACTCCGTTTGTCCACGTGCTCTTCCGCCCCCCCAAAAAAGAAAAGAAAAGACCAGAAAAAGAAAATGAAAAAAAAAAAAGACTTGAGCTCATTTGAAAGGGGGTGGCTAACAGGGGGAAAGCAGCAAAGTGAACACAAGCAAAGGAAAAGAACAACACGTGGCGTGACAACGTGGGAGGAGAAAAATGAAGGACCGATCACCCTGGACGATTCCTCATGGCACTGACAGCCAAGATTAGGTCGCGGTGGCCCGAGCGGCGTTGCTTAGTTGCCGATGATAAGAGCCAATGGGTTGAAATCCCCTAAAAAGAATGGGCCACAATTAGTCTTTGAATAATCACTAGATGCCGCATGAGATTGGAGAGTGGTTGAGATACATACCGAGCCAAGTCAAAGCCACCACCGTCGTCCTCATCCTCTTCATGCAGACGCTCCTCCTTGATAGTACCGTCGGCATGCAGCGGAGGCAGTTTCCGACTCGGTCCGAGACCGTTGGCGATCCCAGGCTTACTAGGACTGACCAAGTTTGGTGGAGGACTACTACTGGGGAAGCCGGCGATGAGGCGCTCGTCGGGCTCCCCCTTGATAGGACTCATGTCTGGCACGGGACGAGCGGGCGTACTGCCAATGTCGGCAAACTTCCAGAATTGGGCGGGTGAGCTCATGGGCATGAATTTGGAGGGAATCTGTGCCGTGCTGGGAGGGGGCAGCGGGGCTGTTGGCGCTGGGGCGCCGGTGTGATCATCGAGGAGGGCCCTTCATCGTAGTAGGAGGAGGACAGCACAGGCGGCGAGCCGGCAATATTGTCAGAAAGTCCATAGGCTCGACTGAGATTGTTGCTGCTGTTTTGCGCGCGACTGGCGCTCGCAGCCTGAGCGCCACTATGTGCGCGCGCAGGCAAAGGGGACGGCTCCTCATAATCGCGCGGGTTCATGTGGCGCAAGGGATGGTCGGATCCAACGCCGCGACCCCCGCGCGATCCCCGCTCCGGGGTGTACGCCTCGACCGGGGCGACGGGAAACGAACTGAAACCGGGAGATGAGATTGGAGGGGACTTTTTATTCGTGGCGGAAAAGGCGGAGGTGTCGAGGGAGGCGACGTGATTGCCCCGAGCGGATGATGGGGGCTCCCTCGTCGCGGGAGACGATGGCGCGGACGACTGGGTGCCTTTGCGCATCTGCTTCTTCCGATATTCCTCACGATGCTCGGCCGCAATCTGCCACTTCATGCCCTTGCCCGGTTCGTCGGTGCGACGGGGCACCTTCTGGAAGGCCTTATTCAAGGACAGGTTGTGGCGGATGGAATTCTGCCAGCCGCTCTGCGAATGCCGATAGAAAGCATAGCGATCCATGATCCAGTTGTAGATGCTGTTCAACGTGAGCTTCTCCTCCTCGCTGGAGAAAATGGCCTGGGCGATCAGGTTGGCATAGCTGTAGGGCGGTTTCAGGTCCTTTGCCGAGTCCTTGCTGTAGTCGATCTCCTCGGTACTTTCCATCATCATGCCGCGGTTGTACAGCGGCGATTGCTTTGCCGTCCGTTGGCCAGCGGTGTCCGGAGAGCGTGGGGGTGGAGTGACCTGCCGCTTCAGGAATTGAGGTGCCGGAGCCAGTGAGGGGCCCCCGGACGATGACGGTCGAGCCGGCTCGGTGGCCTGAGAGGCGGATGGGTGTGCAGGCTGCGAGGCCTCCCACGCTTGCGTGGCTGGGTCCGGTTCCTGGCCACTTGCGATGCGCTGCGCACGCTCGACGAAGCTGGGGTGGATATTGGCGTCGTCGCCGGGCGTGACAAACATCATCTGACAGTTGGCGACCTCGATGATGTCGCCGCAATGGAGGATGGCATCGGCCCCTCGTTTCAGGATCATGTTGTTCAGACGGACGCCGTTGCGACCATTGACCCGGATGTGCCAAGCGGGCGTCTCTTCGCCATCATAAAAGATCTCTGCATGCAATCGCGACACAAACTTGCTCGGGCCCAGGTCTACATGCACCTCCGGCAGTGCCCGGCCGCGATAGCCACGGGGCTGGACTGTTCCGGCGACCTCTGTTCGCGATCGGGTTCGCGACCAATGTTGACATGAAGTGTCTTGACGTAGTAGGTCCAGTTTCGACCCGCGATCTTCGCATACGCTTGAATACTCTGTTTGTTCTCGGTCTTGGCGTTGGAGTGGTCGCGGGAAACCCGTAGCTCTTCACGGGGAATGTTCAAGTATGAAATGACGAGGTCGACAAGATCCTGTTGGGCGGATGGGTCTTGCTCGGCGCCCGACTCCTCCTCGGCTTCATCGGCTGACTCGGTTTTGATGGCCGTTCGGGAAGGTGATGTGCGTCGATCGATCTGTGGGGGTTACAAATCCATGACACGTTTAGCACTCTTTTTTTTTTTTTCTTGTCGGCCCTGAAGAGGCGGGGGAGACATGCGCGGGGGACCGCGTTCGGTCTCAAACTGGACCGTCCCGGTGGGACAAGACTCACCTTGCGCTTTTTCGCAGATGGACGACTGGGTGATGAATCTGGAGCTTCCACGTCTGACGTTTCCTGCAGCTGAATTTCCTTGCGCCGCGCGCGACGGCGATTCGACAAGGGCATAGCGGGCGGGCGGGGAGGGGATGTTTGGGGTTTTGTGTTGGCGTGGGGAGTGGTCGTGTTGCTTCAGTCCGTGATTTCCAAATCCCTCCTCCCAACGTTGATGTGAAGAGGAATCCTGGCCGTCAGATTGAAGACCTGGAAGAGAAAAAAAAGCTCTCCGCTTCAGTTGCGCAATCCACGTGCGGCGATGCTCGCTCTGCTGGTTCGGTCACGGTGGTGTTTGCGAAAAATGATCTGACCAAAGTCACGCCGCCCGATCGTGGAATCCGCGAGATGGCAGGAATTGACACACGAGGCACTGACGAGGCAAAATGGAGCAAGCGGGCAAACGACACAAAGACACCCAACAAAAAGCCACACTGGAACCGTATTCCAGTGAGTTGACTGTTTTGAGAGGGATCAGTCTCGAGAGGCAGCACCCAAGAATGCGGCGCTATCCGAGCCGATGACTAGGACGAATTCGCCACCGCGACAAGCGTTTTCTACCGGAGGGTCCAAGAGAGTTGAAACCACAGCGCGCAAGGAACGAAAAATCCCACGACACCGAGAGACGGTCTGGAACCGGGGGGAGGATTTGCAGTGATGGGCTGACTGGATGGCGCCAGAATGGGATGAAGACTCTGATGGTCTTGGGGGGGGGGAGGAGTTCGGAAGTCGAGTGGCTGGATGATTGACTCTCGATAATCAGAATCACGATCAACCGCTTTCCTCGGATCGACGCGATGGCGTCTGTTTTGGGGGGCGAGGGGGCCGACCGCCTTGTCGCGTGGGGAGTGAGGTCAGAGTACCGCGCGCACCAGCCACCCAGCGGGTCGGATTCCTGGAAGGATGCACCGAAGACGTTTCTCTTCAGTACCCCAGAGAGACAAGGGAACTAGACTGGCACGGAAAAGGAGGGGGTTAACTCCCTGGGCGAGACAAGCAGAGGTAGACGAAGAGCACTCCGTAGCCAAGTCCAACGGGAACGAAGTGGGAAAAGAAAGGAAAGATGCAGGACGATGGCGTGAAGAATACATTAAATGGAAAGCGCCCGTTTGGCCGTAAACAGTCCAGTGGAGTCTCGGAGGAGGATTACACTCTTACCGTTATTACAACTTTTACAACGCCCTCAATGTTTCCCCCCCAGGAAAAAGGTGCCACTCGGGTCATGACGATACAGGGTTGCCCCGGAACAGGACCCAGTTGCCCACCGAAATGGGGGTTGGGGTGGGAACCAGACTGGTAATGTCATTACACCCGGAATCTCTCTCTCTCACTGTATTGCTGCACTTCTGCAGCAAGAACCGGATCGCACAGCCCTGATCAGAGTAGGATTAAAGATGCTTCCGAGTGCGGGCTTTCTCCATTGACCCCCGATGGGCTCCCTGGAGAAGGTTTACAGGTTGAGTACGACGCTGGAACAGGGCTCGATGAAGAATGGGGTTCAATCCCCTGTGGAGATGGTCCATCAACACAAACACCGTTCTGGGGAATAAGATGCATAGTTGCATACTACAAAGACCCCCGGACCCAGGACATCCTCCCCCCCCCCCCCCCCTCTCACTAAACAGTCGACTCGAATGGTCGAAATAGGCAGTATGCAGATGTTCCACAGGACACGGTCCTCACCAGAAACCGGCTTGACCTGTTCTCTAGTCTGGATATCACACGGCGCTGATGATGATATGACGCCAAGGGGGAAAGGGAAAAGGATAGGGAACAGTTCTAGAACTACACTCGACAGTTACGCCCTTGGATTGCCAGACACTCATTGAAGATGAAAACCATCCTCTTTTTTTTTTTTGGAATACCAACACATACAAAACATCCCCTCCTACCCACCGACCTGACCGCATACTGTAAACTAGCAGTGTCCTGTAGGAAACATAGGCCCTGATCTAACTTCACACTCCATCCATCATACGGTCGTTGCGTGAAATCTTCCTATGAATCTTGCTGTCTGCAATTCTGCACCATGCAGGAGAATCTAGGCCGCCAATGATCGCGGGTGCCAGGATGTCCACCGCGCCCCCCACCGACGAATGGAATGACGAACATACGAACATCCGATCTCAGACAGGTTTAAGCTTAGATCTCGGCTCTTGTCCACCCTCCATCTCCCCCCCTCTCCTTTCAACAAGCTCTACACCCCATAATGTGTCTGTATCCTTGTCCCCAATCAACTCTTTCCAAATCAACCCTCATGTCATTCTTTGCTGAATCCTGATTATACACAAATCCTGTACGGTGCTCTGCTCTGCTCTACTGTGTTTGGGGGGGGGGGGGGGGAAGGTCGTTTGCGTCACAGACCCGCCCGGAAGCGGTTTAGCTCGGGACACTGGAATGTCGTCCTTCCCTTATCGGGCGCACAGTCTGAGTCTTGACAGGTTTGATCGATCATCCCCAGCCGAGACCGGAAGAGGGTTAGCATGAATCTCCCGACTACAGAATCTGTCAGTTTATTTGCTTTGGCGCGAGCGTGAAACAGGAGAGATCGAGGAACCCGGAGGTGGTTCGCCCCCCCCCCCCACCCGGTCCCGGTCCCGGTGCATCGGCAGTACCACCTCCCAGATCGTGTCCATTTGCGCTGCGCTGTGGATGAATCAGACCGTGGACGCAAACAATCCCATCGTCAACAAACAGACACGGTCGTATCGCGGCCCGACTCACGTGGGGTCTACGGGTATGGCCGATGGAAGGAGAACCTGACTCCTCGGATGTTCTCCTCTCCATGCGGAGACAGTCCTGGACTGATGAAGATCACTGAGCCCGGGACGGCACGAAGAATGTCGGCATGGCACGGTGGGAGTCAGATATGAAAAATACTGTAGAATCATGTTTGGTAACTGATCGACTATGTAAATACAAGAGGTCCAATACGCCCCCCCCCCCCCCCCCCCCCCACGAAACACGTCCAATCAAGACAGACAACAAAAGAAAAAGATGATCACAGAAGGGTAGAAGGAGAACAGATGTTTTCACGACCAATCGGCCCCGTTCAGCATAGGAAGACCGACCCACGTTAAAAGGGAGGGAAGAAGAAGAAGAAAAAAAAAAAAAAGGAAATCGGGGGAAGTGAACGACCAAAAAGGAGAAAAGGGCAGAGAGAGCAGTGAAGAAAAACAGGATGGCTACAGCTGAGACAAGCGGGATCAAGATGGGTAGAAAAGAGGTCGTAACGTCGTAAAAATGGCGGAGGGGTGACCTCTCCACAGAGGAGGGGGTCGAGATTACTCGTCGCCCGGCATCTTCGAGTCGCCATCTTCATCCACACCGCGCAACGTGGGGTAGAGCACCGTAGCACTCTCATCCGTCTTGAAGACGGGCTTTTCGGGCTCGTCGGCCTTGTGGGAGTGGGTGCTCTCGATCCCGTCCATGGCATCGGAGGGGGCGGGGGATGCGGTGCCCTCGCTGTGCGCAGGCGAGCCACGGTCGAATTGACCCTGCTCGAGCATGTCGGAGACCAGGCGTCGCAGATTCTCCAGCAGGCGGACCTTTTCGACCCACGCGACGTTGACATCCCGGTCAGCCACCTCGGTGGCCGCTTGAGCGGTGCGCTGAGCAGCCGTCGGGTCCGTGGACAGTGCGGGATCGATCAAGCTGGTGGTGAGACCCGGGTACTCCTTGGTGGGGGTGCGCTCGCCATCGGACTTGCTCTCGGGGGTCATGTCCATCTTCACATCCTCGCGCTCCGCAGGGCGCGCGCGCTGCAGATGCCCACCTCCGTAGCGGCGGCGGTCCTCATGGTCAAATGCACCACTCAGAGTGGAGGGGGGAGCGGCACTGGAGGCGGGCGGGTAACCCACCGGCATGCTCTCGGAGGTCGTCGCCGAGGGCAGACGGGGGTACATGCTCGCCCCACTCTCATGGGGTGGGGACACGCGATGCGTGTGAGGTAGCGAGATGGGTGATCGTTGTGAGGTGTAGGACTGTGCGCTGGACGGAGGCGTCAGGGCGGGCGTGCCGGTGGAGGGCGAATGTGTCGAGGCGGCCGCTGTCATGTGGCTCGGGGGAAGTTGGGTGGGCGGCGAGTGTGTGGCGCGGTAGCTCATCCCCCGTGGACGTAGTGGGCACCGGGCTGCGCAACACCCGCCGCAGCCACGTTTTCATCACTCTCATAGATGGTGTTTTGCATCTGCTCCAAGAACTGGTCAATGTTGATCAGGTCGTTCTTCGTCCGGACGTTGGACATGGGAGGCAGATGATAGGCGGGAGCATGACCACCGGGGCTGTAGCCCCCACCCGCCGCGATGGGCACCGCCGCAGGCATGGGCTGATACTCGGGCACGGGACCGTTGAGGATGGGGAGCTGCAGAGCCTGGAGACCCAGGAGTCGTTGGCCCACGGCAGCGTATGAGTTGGGATCAAATTGACGGCGCTTGAGATCCCCAAAGAATTCATTCAGGGCATCATAGCCCCGCTTGCGGTCATAGGCCTGGGCTGAATCGTGGCTCAGCGCATAGTAGACATTGCCGTACGAGTGAGGGTTGGGTGCCGGAGGAGGGGGGTGTGCGGTGTAATACTGAGGACCGCCATGGGCATAGGCGGCACTGGACACGCCGCTCATGGGCCCCTCGAAGTAATGGGTGGCAGCAGCGTAACCTGCAGGGGGAAAATTAGCTAAAGGTTCTAGGTTTTAGGAGGTCTAGGGATCCGGCCCATGAAAAGGATACATGGTGATGGTAAAAAACAGCTGATCTAAAAAATGAAAAGGGCTAGGGCAACAGGGTGTGAAAGGAGGATAGTTCATAAATGGGGTCATAATGGGCAGGGCTAATCATGGCAGTATCTGGTCCATGGAAGATTGGGGGGGGCGGTGCATGGGAGACATCCAAAATGGGACCTCACAGGTGATGGGGGTTGGAGCTTTTTAACACGGACCTTTGGGGTTCTGGGGAAACATCATGTCGGGGTGATGATGGTGATGCTTCATGCTGGGCTCCGGGGAGCGGATTTCTGAGTCGTCGGCGTGAGTCTTGACGTGCTTCTTGAGATCCTGGGGACGCTTGAAGGCCTTGCCACAGAAGTCACACTTGTGAGGCTTCAGGGGAACGTGAACACGGATGTGCGAAGTGATGTGGTCACGCTTGACGGTGGTGGTGTTGCAGTTCCCCCACTGACAGGTCAGATTCAGGTTGTTGGTGCTCTTGCGGCCGACATGGCGCTCACAGACGTGCTCCTGTATAACCACACAAGGCGGGTTAAGATCCAACAAAGGAAAGAGGGGGATTGCAGACCAGGTCTGGGTGGGGTCAGGATGGCGGGCATTCTGGGTACTTACATAGAGAGCTTCAGCAGAAGGGGACTTTTCACCGCAACCGACCCATTGGCAGGGGAGCTGTTGCTCCCCAACACTGCCGTTCAGGGTGTTGTTCACCGCGGCGGTGGCAGCGGCCGCCGTGGCGGCAACGGAGGGAGTTGGGGTGGAAGCAGACTGTGTGGCCGGCTGCTCGCTGGCGACCGACTCAGCAGGCGCCGGTGCAGTGGCCTGGGGAGGCGAGTTGGGAGGAATAGGATGATCGGACATGTTGCCAAGAAAATTGACTCGTCGTGGCAGGCGGGAAGAGTTGCCCAGGCACGTGTGCAATGGAGGTCAAGATCACGTTGGCATGCACACACTTGGCAAGGGAAAAAGTGATGGAGAGTTCGGACAGTCCTCGGAAGGGCTTATATGGTCAGCCAAGGAGGAGCTCTGGGAAGATGCAAGCAGCACTTGACCAGGCAAACAAGTTGAGAGAAGGTGACGGAGGGGGATGGACTCGGATGCCTCGAAAAGGAGGGAAGAAGGTGTGAGAGGAAAACTGGGGAATAGTCTTGGGGGAGGGGGACGGGGGTCTTGGGTTTTTCTTGGGTTTTTCTTGGGGGGGGGGGTTGGACGCCGAGTCTCCTCTTCTGGCGTGGAACTACAAGTACCACGCCCTCCGCAGGCTCTAGTCTGGCATTCATTCGAGGACCAGCAGCCCCATGTTGTTGTACACCAATAAAACGGTCGGTCCTCATCCTGCGTCCCCATTTTGCACTTTGAAGAAACGGAGCCGAGCCTTTTTGCCCAGGAGAAGGCTTGGGACCGGGCGGAGGACAGCCAAGGAGGGACGACAAGACCGGGCCAAGACCATCCGGTCGCCGGACCTGCTGCGTCGAGGATCCACCAGTCCCTCTCTGATTGGTAGATATCACCCCCCAAAGAGGGGCTGTGCATTCCGAGGAATTCCAAGACGGTCCTAATGGAGAAGCTCGTCAAGCCAACGTGACCAAAGACAGTCGGCGCTAGGAGACGGTGGTACGACTAACGTCTGTGGTACTGCCCCGAAGGAGAAGAAATGACTCGGACGCGTCTCCGACGGGCTTGTGTCCTACCAGGGGATGAAAAAGGGACGAAGAAAGATCCCGGTCAGCTGTCCTCGCTGTGTACTCGAGTTGCTTTAGTCGGGGAGTTTCTGGGATCTAGTAGTCGTCATCTCCTGCTTCTGGTCATGCAGAGAACCACCAAATGCCACATTCCCGATGGATCACAGGAAGGGGGTCAGCGGAGAAGCCAGAAGATCCATTGAAAGAATGATCCGGGACCAAAGAGTTGTGGGACACAGCAGATCTGATGCCAATGTCTGTCAAAAGGGGCAACTCCAGTTGTATGAGGTGATCTTGGACCGGGTGTGTTGGCGCCAAGCTGAACACCTCCCCCCGGTCGGAGTCCGTTCACACGGTTGCTGACAAGCCTGACAATTCAGGTGCTGGGTACCCCTACTGGCATCTGCGCACGACAAGAGATGCTCATCTGGACTAAGCATTGAGAAATACTGGAGGACATGATCCTTCCAGTCGGCTTGGACAAACTTAACTTTTTCCTCCTGAGTAGTCATTCCTTCGTTGTTCCAGGATCATCCTCCTCTTCCTTCTCCTTCCTCTTCATCCTACCCCCCAAAAAGAAGGGGAAAATACACAATCTGACTTCGACTGAGTGAATGGGACGCCTGTTTAGCTGACTCATCATTCGTTTCCCCGGCTGTCCCGTCCACTAGGTAAATTCTTCCAGTGATCTACCAATCGGTGTCCATGTCTCGTCTCTGGCAACACCGAGCAAGATCAACCAATCATAAATCCTCACACGAGACACGCCGACATCGATTGGGGGCGAGATGACGGACAGCAGGCAGAGTCCCTCCAGTAGTACTTCCAGTAATACGGACTATTCTCAGTGGCCAACCACATCAATGTCCATCAGTACAGGCGGCAAAGGTCCCCCCAATCGAGTCACCAAACTCTACACGTAATCACGCATCCCATCCAGAACCCAAACCTCTAATCTCAGTGGACTGCCCTGTACAGGCCGTCCTTGGCACCGTCGCCCCCAGTCACACCAGCGCAACGGTCCAGCCAACCCGCCAAGCGTCATTGCCCCCCAGGATGAGCCCCCCCCTTCCTCCGCAAGTCTCCATGGCATTTTTTCCATCTTGGCAGCCAAGCCTGACGTCCCTCTCTGGTGCCAATTTCCGCTCCGGTCCATTCCCCCATTTTTCTCCCCCAAGACTTGACAAAAAGTCTTGGACAAGTTCCAAGAAAGACCGTCATCCCTTCCTTCTCTCTCTCTCTCTCTCCGTTCTCCTCCCGCCTCCCCTTTTCAGAAATCAGGACTTGGCAGACATTCGACTTGGCATTTCTCGGTCCTTTCTACTCCTTCCCTCGGCGTCCCACGTCCTTCTCCTTCTCCCCCCCCCCTCCCCTTTTTTTTTTTCTTGCTAGTTAGCTAGTTAGAGGAGCGTGGATCGGACGTGTCAAGGGATATTTTTACATTATGACACTATTGCCCATAGACCATAGACCGTAGACCGTAGACCGTTGAGCATTGATCTACTTTTCTCGCTCATATGGTGGATCATAGTCACTGCACCGCTCCAGCCTTGGACAGGTTCAATATCTTGTTGCCTGGAACCAGAGAGGCTCCAGTCTCCGGTCTTTAGACACTCGCATCGAGTCCCATCTTGTATTGCAACGGAAGATTAGACAACATGGAGGGATCGTTTCTGGGGATTTCTTTTTCCCTTTTTTTTTTGAAAAAAAACAAAGGGTAAAGCTCGTATCAGAAGAAAGACACCCTGCGTGTCTGTATCACGGGAGACAGAGGACGTATAGAATTGTCTTCGCTTCTCTTCCGACCTGCCGCGTATGTCCCAGTGACCCATCGTGCTGGACACGACCACCAAAAAGATACGTACAAGGGAGAGACTGAAATACCTCACCCGGAGATGAGCCATGCGTCCAAACCGAGACTCTCGCCTGCTGATCGAGAGCGTCTCCAGACAATAAACCTCGCTTGGCTGGCGGCCCCTCCAAAAGACGTACTCGTGCTCATCTCTCCACGGGATGGGAAGATTCCCTCACTCCTTGACTCCCACAGAAAATGAAGCTCCATTCTCGAGTCGACACGCCTGATTCGACGCCCCCTCCAATCCCGAGGAGGAAGAGGCATCCAGCAAAGAGTCTCTCGTCTCACATACTTCATGCCCATCACACGGCCACTCACACTCTCGTCCTCTTCTTCGGACGAGGTGGCTGATACCAACTCCAAATGTTCAGTCCCACTTTCGTCCCCGACGTGACCGGGTACGCCGCATGCCACGTCTCATAATATCCCATCCCATCCGGTCCCAGATTCTCCCAAAAAATGGCATTGCCCTTGATCGGCTTGAACGTGAGGCCCACCGCCTCATCACAGTCCAAGAATCGACACCACTTCTCTCCCTCGGGCCGGTTCAAGCGAGGGAAATGCGTGCCTCCCCCCTCACAGTCCGCCCCCAGATACACCATAAAGGTGCTGAGACGGTCTCCGCCACGAGCAAGCGAGCCCGTCCAGTCGTAATGGTGCCGGTAGTGACCCGAGGCATTGTAGCGTTGCGCCCACATTCGCTCAATGTAGAGATGAGGACGCCAGCCTTGAAAGGCACGCGCACGCTCTTCGAGACAGCGAACGGTGTCGTCGCGATCCAGCAGAGCGCGGTCGGACAGTCGCTTGGTGGGATCCACACGCTCCGTGACACCGTCGTAGACAATCGAAGGTGTATATTTATCCAGACTAAGGATCCCCCGAAAACAAAAAAAAAACACGTTAGACACACCGGCACACATTCATATATTGTTTCGTGGTCAAGTAAACCGGGGTTTCATTTCCTGTCCCCTCTAACCCTCACACTCTCCAAATAATCCAACGCGCAAGACCTCATTCCCGGATGCAAATCCCAGAACTGGGGGAACATACCTCATGGTCATCAAATGATCCGCCTCCTGTTCACTGACAAAATTCTCAATGTACAGTATCAGCGGTGTCCGCGACAGCAAATGGACTCGGTACCCATCTGCCTCGCCGGGACAATGAGCAGGAACCCCATCATCGGGACTAATAAAGCTGTCGTCCGTAAGATGCAAAGTGGACGGAGTATATCCGCCATCCGATTCCGCAAGATCATGTGCATCGGGGTCCAGCCCAGCGCTCCATCCAAGTTCTCTCAGACTCTCCGGTGCCCAGGACCGAGCGAGCGGGTCCAGAACAAAGATATACACCGGCACAAAGTAGAGAAGCCACGTGATCAACGTCGAGAGTCGCGAGGTAGTCGAGGATGGCGATGAAGATGCCATGAGTAGCAATTCGCACGGGTCGGACGGGGGGTGGTTTTTTTTCGTTTTTTTTTAAAGGCGCAACGTACCCAAAAGGTGCATGCCAAAAGAAGATTCCGATGCGATTGGCGCGGACCACCAGGAGAGTCAAGATGGGCCAGACCTGACAGATCGAAGAAGGAGAAACTCCTATTCAGACGGTGTGCCGCATCCGATGCACCTCGCGACAGCTGACTACCCTGGTGCTTGTAGAGAGAGAGAGAGAGAGAGAGAGAGAGAGGCGACAACAGGGCCTAGTCCACCAGTCCTATCGAGAGGAGAGAATCGCAGCTGTCTGAACCGTCTGAATATTGTCGAACACCTACCACAGCCAAGGCCTCAAGAGCAAAGAGGTATCGCAATGATGCACCAATGCTTGCACATTCGCAAAACACAAGAGTATCTGGAATGCAACACCCGGATCCTGATGAGATTGACGTCGGAACGTGGCAGTCGGGACTAACGCCGCCATGTGGGTCTGGACCCTCTCGGACTCGAACCTCTTACTGGGGCGAACGTGCTCGGGTTGAAAAGACAAGCCGTGATGAAGCCCTGAAGAAAGCAAAAAGGAAGTCAATTGAAAGAGTCATATGGAGCCGCGTGACGTTCCATATTCTATTCAGAAAGTGTGAAAATCAATTGAGCAGAGGTAGACACAAAAGTGCGTTGATGTCGCGAGGCTCCGCCAAGGTATTGTTGGCCTGCGCGGAGCTCCTGTCCTTCTCTTGCGGTCTTGACATCTAGACAACCAGTCGTCGGCATGACTCGAACACAGACCTTCAGAAAAGGAAACCCTATGTTTTTGTCAAGGATTTAATAAAAAGAGATCACATCGACCCGATACTCGGGCCCAGACTTAGGCATTTTATTCAAGCCACAATCTCATTGAACGTGAAATTCTATTTGAAAAGGGCAATTACGCAATGGTAAACCTACCTACCTGATGAATGAGAGACGACTCCATTGAAAAGGGAATGAAAAACAAAATAGTTGAAACGCCGAGCCTTTTTATTAACCAACGACAGAAACGAGTCTTTCTGTTCATGATGCATGTCGTCATTGCAAGGTCGCCTCCCCCCCCCCCCAAAAAACCCATTAGATACTCCTCTTCAAAGGGGTCGAATAGAGAATTGTTGACTTCAGGGCCCACCGGGCTTATACGCCAGCATTCATCCATTGAGACCACTCGTCATTAAATGCGCCAGCGCCAGGCCGACTGGTATTGCCGAAGAGGTCATCAAAGGACACGCCCATGTCCACATTCAAGCCCAAAGCGTTCTCGTCGTAGCTCATGTTCAACTCCCCCATTCCGTTGGGGGGTGTAGAATCCTGCGGCATCATGTCTGTGGAAGCATCTTTCTCGATGCTGGCGAGATTCACCGGCTGGAAGTTGTACCCTTGCCAGACAAAATTTTGGTTGGGGATAGACACCAAATCGGGACTGCTGAGCTGTTCCCGGGGCGTCTGGCTCCGGGAGACGGGAGATTGAAACCTCGCCGGGTTGACGGGCGGGGCGGAAGTCTGCTGCAAGCGACTGGGAACCGAGGTGTTGACCGAAGGCACGGAGCTTGCGGGAAGATTCGAAAATTGCGGAAACGAGGTGAAAGTAGGTGATGTCATCCCGGGGTCGACCGGGGTGTTGGCTCTCATGCCCTGCGGGTGGGAGACGGCCTCTAACGGGGTCTGGGGAGCCATTTGGGCGCCATTCGGCTCATGCTGAAAGTGGTCCGCCTCCAGTGTGGACATGGGCTGGGTGGGGTAGGCGAAGGGGTCATCTGAGGGGAACATCATAGGCATAAGATCAGGCAGGCTATTAGGATTGTTGAATTGCTGAGCCCAGGCCAGGTTTGAGGGTTCCTGGTTGGAGAAAGGGGCGCTGAATGAGGTCGTGGGCGTTGGCTCCGGAGTGGACATGGTCTCGGACAAAAGCTCTGGGGTTGATGACATCCATCCCGATTGGGCGCCATTCTCTGCGTGTCGGTTCGAGTATGACTGTGTGTTGTCTAAACTCTTCTGTCGACGGGTCGCTGGAGGGCCTCCCGCGGAAGGTTGCGTCATCATATGAAGCGGGAATGTATTCGATCGGGTTGGCAAAGTCTGTGCAGGCGGTTGCTGCATAGATTCGGGCTCTGATGCGAAGGTCGAGGGCACCCGGCGTTTCAGATTGACCGGCGTCTTGGAACTCTGGCGATTCTTTAATCTGTCGGGGAGAGTTTTAAACAGACACTGCACCCACCGGTTAGATTCACGAGATTCTCTCACCCGAGACTTTCCAGGACGAAATAATCAGGGAAGAAAGATCAGTCACATACCGTCAAGCTTTGGGAGCATCGGTCCGCAGCCATGCTCTTCTTCGCCAGCCCAGCGAGAGTGTTCTTCCCCTCCATCGCATCCTTCAAGACACCATCCTTGGCCGTGGGCGAGTCCGGGTTCTCAATGACGAAGAATACAAGAGAAAGAATCGCAAAGTAGGTGATATACATGGTAAACCAGAACGAGCCATTGAGAAGGCCGCGCTTGTGCATACCGGTCGTGATGTGGACAATGTTCCGGGAAACGCTCACGCAGGCTGCCGCGCAGGCGTACGAACGTTTGTCGACGCCGCGAGCCTGCGAACCTCCGGAAACGTAATGGAGAAAAGGGCGATACATGACCATTTGGACGTGTGCATAGCCAATGCGCAACATTTGGCGGACCCTGGAAAATTCGATGCACACATTAGAGTCTGCTGACGCATGTCTTGGGAGAGACCACACATGGCGAGCTGGCGAGGAAACCTACCGTTCCAACTGGGGAGACACGTCCGTGCCCGGCCGGAGTGCCGAGGGAAGTTCTTCCATCCAAGTCTGGAGATCGCGCTCGATCTCTCGAATCTTTGAGTGACTGACCAAATAGCGCTGGTCCGACTGCGACTGGTTCTTGACGGGGTAGATATATTTCACCACTTTCAAGACCACGTTGCAAAGGCGCGTGTGCGCGTTGCACCCGGCCATGAGAGGGGTATAGTCGGTTGGCATCGGCAGGATGCCCTCCGCCGTGATGAACTCTCCATCCACATCCAACGGATACTCCTGATCAATATCGTCGTCGCTGAGCATCAGAGGGAGACCCAACATGGTGCTGACGTAGACATCCATCTTTCGAATCACCCAGAAGATGCGTTTCCGCAGCTCTCGTTCAACCGGGTTGAAGTCGGCCGCAACCGTGCGGTGAAGACCGAGTCGAAGGGCCGACCGCAGTGCGATGCCAATATATGAGTAGCAGGTGCTAAGCTTGGCGGAGGACTGAAGGAATAAGATCATGAAACAGACAGCCTGGAGCGCGGTGAGGTCTCGGCAATCAGTGATATCCAGCAGTTGGCGTCCTGCCTTGAAGAATTGGAAGCTGCCATCACAAAGCAGGTTAGCGACTGACCACCGTGTAGCCAACGTGCGCTTGATCCCGCAACCGTTGTGCCTCCCAGTGAGAATCAAACGTACCCTTGACCAATGGCGCCTTCATAGCCCGCCAGATCCAAAGTGCCAGCCCCGTCGTCCGAGAACAGACAACCGACCGCCATGACAATGTAGAGGAGTGGAAGGAAGGAGTTCTCCTCGTTACCGAATTGCTCCGGGGGCGTGTCGTAGATGCGATCCAGACTTTCGTAGAATTTGGGCTCGATCACAAAGCGCATGAGAGCACACGCGTCGTCCAACGCATTACGACACAGCCGAATTGCGATCGGCTTCGGGGGCAGATCATGCGTGGGAGGAAGAGCAGCATCTTGCGGGGAATCGGACACGGACACCGATCGGGGGCTTTCGAGCATAGCCGTCACTTTTCGCGGCACGGGCGCCTCTATCGCGCCCAGTTGTTTGCGCAATCGGCGGACAAAAATCATACCCGAGGTTTGTCCATGGTAATCCCAATGTCCCTGGTCGTCGCGATCAAGACAACCTGTATTTCCCACCATCGTCTCCAGAAGTGAGTCATCGCCCGCTTCGGGGGCACTGTCTGCGCGATGATCTTGCGCGTATGGGGCATTTCCCACCGTCGTCGGGGTCGCCTGCGTCGGCCTCTTCCCCTTCTGGTGGATCGGCAAACGAAACTCCGGCGCATTCACATCGAGACTCGGGTCGTCGAGATTGACATCCGGGAAGACCGTTCGCAGGAGTGCCTCGGCCTTTTGCATACGGGCTTCCAGGGCTTCGACATATTGCGGGGCGGGATTGCGACGACGATTGGAGGGCTGGTCGTACGAACATTCTGTAAGGGGCGTTAGCCACGTGTAGAGTACACCTCCGTTGAAGCGGAGAAGCAGATGTCAAAGAATGGACGGGTTCTGGGAAGGGGTCAAGGGCAGGAATTTGGACCACGAGCGCGCACCATAGCTATAGACTGTGCAGTGTGTGCAAGGCTGTTTGCCATCACACTTGATCTTTTTGCGGCGACATTCGTCGCAGGCGCGCCCAACGCGGCGCCGCTTCTGGAGCGGCGGAGGCTGAGGAGTCACACCGTTCTCCGTATGAGAGCCATCCCTGATAGCCACATCCTTGTTGGAGGCAAAGGGGGAGGAGTCGGTCTCCTCGTGGTAATTGTGTGGGGTGTGCTCATCGTCCGTGTCGCCGTGGGCGCCAGCGCCGCTTGCCGCCATGATCGAATCTGGAAGAATCCGTCGTCGGGTGGATGATTCATGCGAAAAAAGCGGGCTTGGCGGGGAGGTTTGACCCGATTGCTCGTCGATCGCCTTCTTTTACGGTCGCATTCGCAAGCAGCTGTCTGGGGGTGGTCGAAATGACCAAGATCACGCAGAACGAGAGCCAAAGATGGGGGGAAAAGTGTGTGTGAGAGAGAGAAGGGGGAAAAGAAACTTGACTGAGATCAAAGAGCTGGTGGAGGCCGCCTCGTCCCGGCCGGGTTGCGTTGAATAAGGAAGAAAATTAGAGCCTACAAAATGGCGCACGAGGAGGAAAACCAGAGCGTGAATCAGAATCAAGAATGCAGAGAGCCTCGAAGGCAATCAACGAAGAGCCACGGCACACGGACCAAGTTCTGGCGGGACGGTGGAGGGGGTGGAGGCGAACGGTCGAGACTAGTAAGCCTAATCGGGAGGAAAAAAAAGAAAAGAAATGGATGAAGATAGTTGAAGGGCAACCTTCGTTAGAATAAAGAATCGTGATCGACCGTGAACTCAGCTTGTCTGACACTGTAGTCATGCACTTATTGGCAAGGCAAATTTCGCAGAACGGTGGTGTCCGAACGGGAACTTGGAGTTGCCAATCGGAGAATACGTCAAGTAGCGCGATGATGACAGAAGTTGGAACGCCGAAAGCGGTAGCCACCGTCCCAGAACAGAGTTGGAGAGCAAAGGCGGACGGGGTCTGAGTTGGGGTCAATCACCTAACCCATCGAGATCAGACTGTGCAGTGGGTGTCAGCTGATGCAGGCAAAAGGGGAACCGATGTGAACGATCACAGTAACGGTCCCTTCCTGCTGGTTCAGACGAGTCATGAGTCTCGCTGGAGGGATGGACCCTTTTACCCGTTGTGGTGGATTCGGACGCCCGGTACGTTCTGGAACAAACATGAGGAGGATTGAAAATGATGACTCGGTATTACCGCAGTTTTACGTGGTCATTTAACCCGTGGAGTTCAGGATACACAGCTACACAGCTACAACATCGCTTTGCATGTGCAATGGAGTACTATGTACATGACTACCACTGTACTGGTAGGTAGAACCTTAATCTTACGCGCCATTATCCTGTGGGAGGACCCCCAAATTGGAGAGCTTGGGGAAGACGAACATATCAGAGCTGGCAACCTTCAAACCTTATGAAAAGTGAGCTGGGAGTGTGAGACACAGGGCTGCTTCGTGTGGAGACAGCAGGCAGAAGCAAATGAGGCAACCCCCCCCCCCTCCATTTTTCAAAATAGGGCTGAAAAAACAGCTCCCGAGGGTGTACCTGCGGATGCAGTGGAATGAAGACGTATAGACACAACAATTCATAATGGTCAATTGGTCCCAGTAACATTTCACGACGTGATCCAACCGCCCCTTTTCACCGACACTAGTACAATGTGACTCGGTGGGTGCCGTGCATGATTTGGTGACAGGAGTGCCTTGTGCCTGGTGCCCACTGTCCCGTAGTCGGTCCAAGTTCTCTACATTCTGGTTGATGATAGGCGAACCGGCGGAGAAATGGAGACGCCTGAAAAGCTTAGGGAAGCTTAGAGCACGGTAAATACCCAGGACACGCAATCAACCTGAGTCAAAGGTTCGGTAGGGAAGAGTAATCCACCCCGTGAGTCGATCCGATTGCTCCAGATCTTGTCCATGGTGGAATCGGAAACATGCTCTCGGACCACCTTCATCGGAGTCGATGCTGGCCGACCGAAATGATCCATGGACGTCCGTTAGTCCAGCGGACAAGAAGAATATTCCGAACACTCCCACCGCCATTGAGTCGGGAATTTTTTATCTCACCATGAGTCCATGAATTTTTTTTTTCTTCGAACTCGAGAGCTACGATGGTTCATGCCCCAAGCGGTACACGCGGGAGAGCAACCGGGCAGTTCCAATGCTTATGGACAAGGTGGGCGCGGACTCAACCCAGGTAGCTGTGGTCACGTGGGCGATCGAGATGCATTATTCTTGAACGTACTCTCGCTCTGGTCTGTGACCGCTTACATTCCGGACAGCTCAGCGACGAGCTCCCCGCGACAGCTTTATGAGCATAGCAGGGTGGTACCGAATACCCTCACTTTACCCGGCTCCACAACTTACTAATCTTCGATATCCGGAAACGAGATCAAGATTGGATCAAATGCACTCTTTTATCAGTCGTATAGAGTAATGACCTTATAACAAACTGCCTGCGACCTACTTATTAGAGAGTAGAAGTTTGCAAGTGTAGCCGCAGGTTCCAAGATTGCTAGATCCTCTCAGGTCAGATCCCGTCCCGCCTGAGAGACATCCCCATCTAAAGCTTATGCGGAAAATCTGAGCCCTCCGAATGATGTGGCAACTGAAATCCCCGCAAACTCCATCCTGAAATGTCAAGTAAGGCTAACAGAAAAGCGGACGAGTGTGACACTCAGACAACGGATCGATTACGAGATACGGTGTGGCATAGCTGTCGAGAGCGTCAGCAGGCCTGAACAGCCAAGTAATCGACATCTTGATATTGACTCGCTTGATGAAGATAGCCGCCATCTTGGGATTTGGCCAATCAGGACTGAGACTCTCCAAACGCCAAGGCTCATATACATGCCCTGCTTCGCCGCGCTTCGCCATCTGTTCTCGAGACTTTGGCTTTTCGCATTGATTCAAATCTCTAATGGCAATTTTTTAATGGCAAATGGGAATTCTCATCCCTATGCATATTCATTCCAAACGCAATGTCTCCTCCATGACCTAATGACTTGCTCAGGGATTTTTCACAGGTGGAAAATACGACTTTCGTACGAGATGTGCCGTCTTGAATCGAGCTAGAAACAAGGTGAGAAGCAGTCAAATAGGTGACCTTTCGATCATCTTGAGCCTGATTGCTCGTTGCAAATCGTCTCAAGTTTCGTTATTCACACAGTCCATCGTTCATTGACGCATCGTTGATATCGATTCGGTCCCACCAAGCGGAAATATTCCAGTGCGCATTCAACAACAATGGCAACCCGGCACGAAGAAGAAGAAGGAGAGCATAAAACGATTCAAAAAAAAAACATGGCATTGAGATTGAATATAGTTCATCAGGCTGGTCTTAGTGGATTCTTCAGTCATAGGTATTCTTCAAGCTTGTGGCAAGAAACAAGTTTTCAGCAAGTGCACAAGTCTCCATGACTTATTACCACATCTGAGTACAGGAGCTTGCACTATCCAAACGTGCTGAGAAAAAAGAAAATGTAAACATCCTCTAACCGGGGCCATGCACTTCCCTTTTCGGACGACGGATAGCTGTTTGCTGGACGGTGATGCAACTCCAACTTGTGCAGCCAAGTCTACCTCGGGCCCGAACCAGAGCGTTCTCCTATTGGTCCGCTCGTCGGTGCGTGACGAACAGTCCGAAGCAAGACCCGCGCTTGTTTCAATTCAGCGTGGTATCTGGCATGGAATCTGGGATGCGACTGCGCAGAAACAAAATTTCAGCCGTTTGCTTTTCGATTTCTGGTGGGTATCGGTGAAATCGCTCCTCTTGTACTTGTGGGGGGGATTAGCTATCAGGTGAGTATGTCTTCAATAACAAGTGTATTACTATTGTCTTGAGGCTCAGCTTTCCTGCAGTGACATGTGGGACACCGAAGAGGGCGAAATATCGATAGGCGTCTATATGCTGGGTACGATCCTGGGACTCATTGTTGGACCTATTGCGGGTGGATTTATTTCCCAACACTCGACCTGGCGCTGAGTATCCTGGTCTACGTTAGCCGCACCGTCGCTGTTGCAATGCAGGCGGTTGGATTCTTGTGGCTGAAAGGATGCCATCCGGGAACAATATCCTATCTACAGAGCATACAAACATACATTCTTGACCATTACCAGACTTACGCCGCCAGCACTATGACTACCTCTGCCACCTATACACCACAGCTTATGCGTGTTTGAATTCCCACTCTTTCAATGAGCCATACATGTACAACGCTCTTGGATATGGGGATGGGACACGAGTGTGCTTACTTTTGTCACCACGTTATTTGATCATAGGCCCCCCCCCCTTGTTGTTCTGCCTGGCGTTTCGGCCCTCAGCCACAGAAAATGTCCAAGGTTTCCTCGAGTTAAGTGAGTCCGATGATGTTTGGTATCTTGTGTGGACGCGACCGAGATGATTGAGAAGCCTCGGTCATGGCAGGATATTGGAGATCCAGGTATGTCTCCAACAGAGGTAGAGAAATAGTCTTTCCAACTGGATGAGTTGATAAACCGGGGAAATTGAGAGTACAGAAGATGGATTTGAGAATAAATGCGCCACCATATATTTCATGGTAGTGGCAGAATTACAGACTTCAAGTCGGCATGTCTCACAAAATTTTATGGTATTTGGAACTTCATTCAAGCCTGCAGACTCCAGTGTTCAATCTTCCGCAAAATCCAAGCCTCATCTACAGAGAAGAAGCGCCGCAAGTTACCGGCTCGTTTGTCTCATGCCCGACCTGTTCCCCCACACGTCTAGTCCCAGAAGAGACACTCAGAAGAGACACTCAGAAGAGACACTCAGAAGAGACACTCAGAAGGCAAGTCGAATGTAAAGCTGTTGCTTATACTCGGGCCGGTTGTATCTATGTCGTTAAAAAACATGTCAAATGAAAAGACTCCCCCTGTGGATTGATCTGTCGAGAACACGCTGTCATCTCGCCGGCCCGTCCCTTTCCCTTTGGGTTCCCGTTGAGCTCAAAGCGTAGTGATGAAAGAAGGCTCAAGAGATGAATCATCAGGTGGATTTAACTGCTAGGCATTTAGGGCAATCTTGCCCAATGATCACAAAGAGAGGACCTCGACCTTGAGCTAAGGTCTGATTATTCGTATAGGCATCTGCCACCCTCTTCTACGCAGCGTTGAGCTCCACCGGCTTATACAAGCGAACCTTGCAAGTATTCCCGAGGATGTACAGCAGCGAGTCGCACGGAAAAAATGCTTGCGTCTGTCACCAGAACTTTCGCAAGGCGAGATTGCTGGAGATAGCACTAACTGTGGTCCGCACCTCGTTGGCAAGTCTGCACATGTGTTCTCACTGCTCGTCGCTGATGTGTTCTTGGATCAGGAGCGGTATCCGCGCTAATGCTCGCACAGTATTGATCGTGAATCGCCTCATGTGAATAGTTAACAGGTGTGACGGATTCTAAATGTCACAATATTGCAGAAATTTCAATTCAATACAAACCTCTGCTTCCTCAATCAGACGCTGGAACTCGTCCGAGCTCCGTATTTAGATTAATCCTCTCTTCCCTATAAGCTTGACTCCGGTCCACTGGTAGAAATTTGATGGCTCCATGCGTAGCTACATAAAAGATCATTTCAGATGCGCCGCATTACTCGAAAGACGAGTTAGTTATACTAGTAGAGATATAGTCGCCTTTAATATTCAAAGGTTCCTCTGCTTCGTGTCTCATAGCTCAGGCGAGACCGAGATCCCCGTGCTGAAAGTTTGGCGAGTATAGCTGTCCAGCGGGACGAGTTGCCAAAAGAGTCAACGGCGCATTTGCGTTATGAATAGTGATAATTCCTGACTTTCTCCGTCTCGATGCAGACCGATCCGTTTGGCCATGAGGATCGCAATTCCCGTCGGGGTCCAGAGCGTGTGAGATCCAATTCGTGTACGCAAGGCGCGGTAGGAAAACGTATAAGTCTGTAACACCGGTAGTGTAGTTGTCTCCAGCTTCGACGCATTGACGAATGCCTTTGTCACTGCGGTCCGGTATCTGGCCATCAGAAGGACTCTCGAATTGTCAAATTGCTGCCAACATTCCTCGCCTGTTATGGACATCTTCTCCACCATGATTGTGCTTCCTTTTCGCCGCGGCGGCCATGGCTGGAACACGCACTCAATCTTCGTCTTGAGGCAACCGGCACACTTGGGTACTACGCGATTGCATGTGGTCTTTTGTGCGCACACATCCTTGGCAGTTATCGGGCGAAGGGATCAAGAAGGTATCTTCGGAGAGGCCATTGCGGATATGAGAATCCTGGATCAGTAGATAGTGCCCTTGTGGAGGCGGGCGCAAGCGAGATCGGATGGGGAGAACCTGTGGACAATTGGAGTTGTTGCACTGATCTTGACCTGAAGATCCTCCATCCCTTAAGGAAGCCGATACAAGATCTCTGCTTGAGCGTGTGAACGACCTAGGTCGTGAAATCCTGCCGATCAGGCTTCGTGCTCATATCACACAGGCCCTCTCACAATTTCGTCGTTGAGATCGGAGCGAATTAGTTACACGCCAACTGGTGTATCATGGTCTCGCATTAGCTGATTGACTGATGATCCAATGCTTTAATGCTCATCATAGCCAGGCGGTGACCATTTCTATTCCAATTTCGCCAAAAGCGCGTCCGCGACTTGTGAGCAAAGAAAAGGATGGATTTGATGAAACGCCGCTCCTGTGATTGACTGCATGGGGCGATTCTGAGATGGTCATCATTCGACTTGGGTGGTGGGTTGATTGACGAGACCCAATCAGATTTCCCTTTTCCCCGAACGTATCGTATGATCATTTGATCTTCTCTTGTGTAATACAGTAAGGTCATCGACGTCTTTCCTAATGAAAGATTGCATAAAGAGCATCGTAACAACCAGGTATTCTATAGCAAATTGCTGAGTGATTTTCAGCTGCTTAGTAACTGTCCATTTCATCTATCCTTGGTGATGGAATTGCCACAACAAAGGGTAGTCGAAACAGATGACAGCGATCAATGTGCATGTCCTTGCCGACGATCGTCCTCCGCGCAGGAGGTTGTGGAGAAAGCGCGGACCAAGACCGAAGACTATTGAGGGGGCGGAGAGGTCACGTGAACTGTCTACCCCGGCATCATTCAAATGAGTGGTTCAGTGCACTGACTGGAATGTCGGGGTTCGAAGACGAAACAGCATTCTTGAATCAACATCCCTTTCTCTCAACCTCGAATCAGGTTGGTTCTTCCCGCTCTTGCTGGTTTCAACCGAGAATGTAGCAGGTTCCGTCCAGAGCCAAAGGACCCTTGAGTTGAGAGCATCAGACCTTGTTTATCCATGGTGAAACACTCCCCGAATTTCGCCTCGTTGCAGGTTCCGTGGGAATGTAGCCCTACCCGTCATGTGCGCATACTGTACGCAAGTCACTGTCCTCGCTCGGGCAGATGTTAGTGGTCTCGTTCTAACGGCTTCTTCTTGAGCGGACAGCCATCTTTCATTTCCATGTCGAGTGTCTTGACTTGTTCCGTGGGAACGGGTCTCCTTGAGGCTTGTGCGTTTGGATTTCCGAGGTTGACCGGCATTTCCGCTGCTGTCTCTGTCTCTTGTGTTTCCTACCTCTTACCCCAGAGCTGGTTATCTTCACAACCTATACATTCTCGAGGATGGATGAGGACGATGCATTGTCAGTGGGTGTCTAACACTGCTTGGTGATATTTTTTGCAAATGTTGAGTGCGGTATTTGACGGTGATACTACTGCATATGGCCATATGCACAGTTGTGCAGGTGCTTGAATTCCTGCGTGTAGTAGTTCCCATCCGTACGGCCGCCAGTTGCTAGTGCTGATTGCTCGGGATCCCTGCTGCCTCATACCGGAGTCACGAGTGAACATCAAAGTCCAGTAGCACATCCGTACCCAGACGTACAACCGGGAAAAGTCCACTCTGGAATGTATGAGACCACTTAAGCATAGAGTTTCTGCAGTGATTCGCCCAAGAAAACCTCCCGACCACCCTTTTTGCCTCCCACACCTTTTTTTTTTTTTTTTGTTTTCGCGGGCTCAACAAGTGGGTCCGGCCACCCCGCCGGCCTTACCCACCGGTGGAGACCGTCGGCGCAAATCACATCCCCCCGACGTGATCTCCCGCCAAACTCAGTCGGAACTCTGCAGCAATCTTCTCCTCTTCACGATCCTCAACCTAATCCTGTTCTTCATCCGACTGTTAAGACCCCATTGTCCTCTCTTCATCGTGCTGGGCATTTCTCTCCGATGATTCATTGATAAATCTGACTCGAAAGTGTCATTCTTTTTCTCTTTCTTGGCGGCCGTATCTTTCAATCACTAAGATATCAGATACCGCAGAACGAAGTGTTGAGATCCGATCCCCTCCCTCCGGCTCTCTGACACTCCAACGCTACCCTCGAGTGCTTTGATTAGAACTCATGCGGCTAGGGTGTCCACTTCTGAAGCTCTGGGTCATGAAGTGAATTTCACACTCTCATCCTTTTTTTCCAAATTACGATCATGCCATATCTACTTGTCACCTTTTGCTGCGCTTTTGCAGCATTGGGCTCATTTCTGTTTGGTTATGACTCCGGTGTAATTTCGTCGAGTATCGAACAGAATGCTTTCTTAGGCTATTTTGGGTCACCAGATCTATCAGATGCTGCCAGTGGCGGTATCATCTCGGCCTACACAGGTATGTCTGTCCTGAACACCATCTTCGGGCCTCGGCGATACCGAAGCTCGTCCTCGTGCCGCAGGACTCGTCACTCCTTCTTTTCTCGTGCAACAGATCATCTAACCTGGTCTCATGCAGGAGGTGCGATTGTTGGATCTCTCCTTGCACCCTACATCTCAGATCTTCGAGGTCGCCGGATGGTTATCTTCATCGGAGGCCTGCTAGCCACCCTCGGAGCTGGGCTTCAGGGAGGGGCGATGACCGTAGCAATGCTCATTGCCGGTCGTTTCATCGCAGGCTTGGCGGTAGGACTGATGTCGGCGACCATTCCTGTCTACTGTGTATGTTCAGTCTTTCCCCCCTCGAAGAACCCCCACCTTCAGCAGAACGTTGCCTTGCCCATTCTTCTACATGATGGAGCTGACTGTGACGTTAGAGTGAGGTTGCACCTCCACGAATCCGAGGCCTCCTGGCAAGTATGCAGCAATGGATGGTTGGACTCGGCATCATGGTGGCTGTAAGTCAGCCCAAAAAGACCCTGTCGTCAAATCGGCCGAGGAGTGTCTGGTTGATACTGACCCGCCTTCTTTTTTCTTTCTGTTCAGCAATGGGTCGGATACGGATGCTCTTTACGCAGCGGGAATTTCTCCTGGCGGTTCCCACTTTCTTTCCAGGCTCTACCCGCCGTTCTTCTCGTCTGTGGTGTGTGGTTTCTCCCAGAGTCCCCCCGCTGGTTAATTGAACACAACAAGGAAGCGGCTGGCCGGGCAGTCCTGACCCATCTCCACCTGAATTCCAATGCGTCGAATCAGGAAATGGTCGATCAAGAGCTTTCCCAGATTCACGAAAGCGTCATGTATGAGAAACGGCTTGCCGTTCGCTCCTGGCGGCAGCTTCTCTTCTCTCACCAATGGCGGTACCGCATCCTTCTCGCCTGCGGTCTACAAGCCATGACCCAGTGCTCGGGAGTAAATGTCATCCAGAATTACGGTCCTCGTCTTTACAAGACCCTGGGATTCTCCACCTCCACTTCCCTGATGATTATCGGCATATCCGGTGCGCTGGCGCAGCTTTGGAATACCATCTTCATGGCCTTCATCGACAAGGTCGGCCGGCGCAAGTTACTGATCCCTTCCTTGCTGGGCATGGGAGCTGCCATGTGTGTGGAAGCCACCTTGGCACGATACGTTGACTTTGGAGACGCCAACTCCAACCAAGACGCACTGCGCGCGGCGATCGCCATGTTCTTCGTCTTCTCAGTCTTCTTCACGGCTCTGGGGATGATCTCGTGGATCTATCAATCGGAGATTTTCCCAACTGCGATTCGCGCGCGAGGATCTTCCATTGCCACCGCGACGAATTGGAGTCTGAACCTGGTCTTTGCCCAGTGTTCGCCCATCGCACTCACCAGCATGGGATCAAAGTACTTTTATGTTTTCGTCGCATTCAATTGGGCGGCCGTCGTCATTGTGTGGTACTGGTACCCCGAGACTGTCGGCAAGACTCTCGAAGAAGTTGAGCAGGTCTTTTTGGACCCATCTCAAGTGCAAGAGCCCACCGACTCGCCCAGCTCAACAACTGCCAATCTTCCAAAATCTGACAGGGACTGGACGCCACCACAATCACATCACGAGGCTGTGCATCCACTAGCAATGCACCCCGTGAAAAGTGATCGTTGGGGCCGCGGGAGTAGACCTTCGGCCGAAATCTGGGATCATAAGACGGGGGAGATCGCCTAGGTAAACGTCCAGACTTGAACAAATAATGCATATGCGGAATTGATCATCCAGACGTCCATTGCTTTTCCGCTTGAGTAAATTCATGTTTCTTTGCTTTTGTTTTTCTTCTTCATCCTCTGCGTTTCAATTCCCTGCAAACTCTTCCCCTCATTTCCTTCTTAGCGTCATTCCCCCTCGGTTTCGTATGCACAGTAATCTCAAGTGCGGATTCTTCCGACAAAACCTCATGTTTGCTTTTTTTTTCCCTCCTCCTCTCCTCTCTCCTCTCCACCTTTCCTCCCCCCTCTGCAACTGAACGACGTCATCTATCATTGCCCACCGAGTCCCTGCAATACCTCCTTTAGGTACGGACCTCAGGCACATACCCGTACTCATCATACAGGCGTACATAGTCCCGAACCACATGCATACATGTTCACTATTCCCATTCCAAGCCAACTAAGGCAAAACTTGCATGCCACCAGGTCGGCACCTAGGTCTTAGCCCGAGATACTACATGTCCGAGTCAAACCTACCATGAATCAAGGTAGAGAGTATCAATACTAGCACCTTTTGACCCAACCACCCCACCACGGGCAATCTCCGCCTTGAAAGATGAAAATTCTTTTTTTTTAAAAAAAAGAAAAAAGAATTCCCAGAACAAGAAATTGTATCGTCGCTCTGAGCATTAACTCTTTCAAGCACTTCCATCATGCAAGCCAGTACCTAGGATGGATCCAGCTTTCAGTCTGCATGTCTCCTAAGCATGGATAGGGCACTTGACTGCACAGTAGACGTGCCTGCTTCGCTGAGATCCAGAGGAGAGCCAGAGCCTAGTATCACTACACATCTCAACATACTTTACCTATAGTAAAGTGAATGGATCTTAATGTTGATGTTGCCCACATGTACGACTGATTAACTCCTCCTTCTAGGTAGGTAGGGAGGCATCGTACCAGCCCTGAGCCTTGTTGGTAACGGCTGGAAATTATCAAATTCACATAGACAAGTAAACTACTGTAAAGAAGGTAGGTAGATAGGTAGGTAGGTGAATCGCCCTCGTATAGTCGAGAGGAAGGAGGGGATATTCAGAAAGATAGAGATTTTTGATCCTTGTGAACCCCTGAGGTCCTTATCCCCCCCCCTCTCAACAGCAGGGTGTATCTACTGTGTATAGATGCAAGTTTGGATTTGCCAGACATACTAAAGTACTTGGTATCTACTGGTTTGGGTAGCGCGTAGCGTCGGAACTCAAGAACTACCAGTATGTACCTGTGTACGCTGTACAGGCAAGTTTCCCGCGCCGCCTGGTCTGACTACTCTTTAGGCAGATCCGGGGTTTGTATACAAATAACTGGAGGAATGTGGTTCATGTGACAGGGGGATCGGATGAGATTTGTTTTTTTTTACCGGGCATGGAGAGACTGCAATCTTGAATTGGTGAACTGATATGTGCCAGTATCCAGCGCATCCATCAATTGATCCATATTCTGTTTCATTAATCAGACAGGGTATAAAAGTTCCCGCTGGGACTGGGGGAAGGGGGAGAAAAGAACAAAAAGGGGAACGCCCCGAGATCCATAATCCGTGCAAACTCTTCTCTTTACATGTGTAGAAGCGTTCCCCATTCAACTAACAGATGGTCCATCCTGTAATGTGCTGGTAATCAAGGGGGAAAGGAAAGGTCATAATATATGTACAGGGGTCATCAAGGCGATCAACGCCATTATGATGGCGGGCCAGTTCAGCAAAGTGACGGCATGATGTAGCTTGTCAGAGGTGCTTCGAGGATTTCTCGGCGTAGATCGGGCTCCGTCAAACAAACCCCGGGTTCGCATACTTGTAAGGTCAGGCATGCGAAAAGGAATTCATTGACCCGATACCACGAATCCGCCCCTAGTCGCTTGGCGATCTTCAACATCCGGCCAACAAACCAAGGACGGGCAGAGGGGGAGTTTGCCGTGGGGCGGTATTGTGAAAAATCCGGGCTCGCGTCGGGGTGGGTAGGAGTCACGGAACCATCCATCCCAGCGGCCCAGGTCTCGAGGGGACCATCATTGCACTCAAGTAGGATCTGAAGAATCGCTTCGACGGATCCACTCATGCTGACTTCACTGTCAGTCATGGCCTGTTCCAGTGTACGGAGAAACGTCCCGGTGCGCACCGGGGAATATCGGTAATCCCACAGAGCCGCGTTGAGCATCATGAGCGCAGTCATCCGGGCCACCATCTGCTTTCGATCTCCCGAGGCCGTGAATCGAGCCCCGGCGGGCGCGGCGAGGATCCGCCGCAAGAGAGAAGTGTCCTGAACCGCAGTGTGTCGGGCCATGTCGCATGCCGCTGAATTGTCACGCTGGTAGAGAGCGAGCTGTTCGCAGCGACGAAGGAAGTCGAGGAATTCTTCGCACTGCAGTCGAATTTCATCAATGGGGGATGGCCCTGATGTGACAACGATCGCTTGAGTGAGATCCGGACATGCTGTCAAGTCCGAGCATGCCGAGGAGGTGGAGTCGGGTGGGGATGGCAGGGAGTGTAGATTGTTGTAGGAGGACTGAGTCGACAGACTTCGCACTCTCGGCGAGGCCGGAGAGGTCGGTGAAGGCTGGTCAAAGAAGAAGGTATTGCCGTGCGTTTCATACCCGGACAGAATGTAATCTTGCCAGTTGATCAACATCCCCAGTCGAGTATTTTCAAACGCGGCTGAGCCTCCTCGGGATCGGATCATTTCCCGAGCCGCACGCATGTGAACCCAGCTGATCTCCTTGTGGCCCGGGCGAGGATCAAAGTCTTCCAGGGCGGCCGCACTCAAGCAGGAGACAATGGCCACGTCGGAGTTGTCATGCGGATGGCGGGTGAGATGTTCGCGGAGCATCGAGACCGCTCGGTCGCGATGGAGGAGAGTATCCGGGGTTTCGGTCTGGTTGCGGACCCACGCCCAGGTATTGGCCGCGTGTACCAAGACGGTGTTTTGAAAGGCCACCGCACCTTTCATGGCCTCGGGCACAAAGACCCTCGTATACCAGTTGTGGGCCTTGGCGGACCGGAAATGAGAGCCGTAGGAGCATGCCGGCATCTCATTCACATAGAAATCAAAGAGCCGCTGGCCATCGAGATCTAATTCCACGGGGAGTGAGTTGAACGGATCTGTTCGGGCAGCGCTGAGCATGGTTCGGGGGGACCTCGGGAATCCCAAAGATGATATTGGTGAAGAGGAGGACCAGGAGGGTGTCTGGCATGGATCAGCAGGGTAGCTGCCTTGTGAGCAGGCACGCCCTTCCTCCGAGTCATCGAAATAGTTGCGGAGTTCATGTGATGAAGTGGATGGCAAGGTCCGGAATGGCACGGTAAAAGTGGTTTTCGTAATGTCGATGGGTAGTGACGACGGTCCGGTGGACTCGGTGATAAGATCTCGACTGATCTCTTCGACCTCTTCCGTTGGATTGAGCCTGTCCCCAGAGGTCGCCTTCTTTCGCTTCGTCCTGGAAGTTGTGGGCTGTTCATTTTGTTTGTCGGCCTTGGGCGTCTTTCGTGGGGTTCTCCGACTCGTGGGGCGGCTCTTTTTGGACCGACGACCCGTGGCGACTGGACGACTTTGGTCATCTTCACTTTCGCTGTTGCGGGAGCCTCCCTTTTTCTGGCGCATGTACTCTTGCATGACATGACGCTTAACTCGAGTAAGGTTGCTGCGGCTGTTATTGGACGCGTCGATGAATTGCCATCGAACGCTGGGTGCATCCGGCGTCGGATTGGGGTTGGCCCTTTCGGAATTTATTGAGGCCATGGTGGAGGAGTAAGGTGGGAAATTGCGCATGAGGGGTGTTTTTTCGTTCTTTGGGCGGACAGAGAGTTGAACGGAGTGAAAATTCACCGATGAGGGGACCTTATCGCCTCTTTGTAATATACAGATTTAGGCCTGACCGGGTAGCGAGGGTTTCAGACGCGAGTATGTCGGTACAGGAGTGCGGCGATATTCATTTGAAAGGACCAAAGAGACTTCGTGGGGAAGAAGGCGTGCCGTATGAGATAAGGTTGTCTTTTTGTTTTCTTCTCTTTCTCCTTTTGCTCTGGCGACCGGCGATCCGGGAAGGAAAAGGAGGATCAATAGACCGGGCTGACCGAGGGCGAGGCCAAGCCGATGCGATGGAATGGATGACGCCGGGCGGGCCAGGTACAGCCTCGCAAGACGGTCCGGAGGTCCGGTGGGACGGTGGTATTGATGAGAGTGGGCACTAGAAGGCGAATGATACTCGGCCCATGATCTGTGGAGCGATAAGGGAGAGCAAAGGGCAGAGGGGGGGGGAGAGAGGGAATTGGGGGAGAGAATTGACGAGTGAGTTTGATGGAGGGGGGGGGGGGGCAGAGGTGCACGATCGCAGATGCCGACTCAATCAGAGCGGGAGGAGCGGAGTGAGCGGATTCTTGTAAGAACTTTGACCAAGCGGTTCGAACGAGGCGAGGGGTTCCACTCTCGTTCTCGACCACAGGAAGAGAGGTGCAGTCTGCAGCAGTGCAGACCCCGGAATGAAGACCGAGGACTGGAGGTGTGTGCGGATGCGCGAGTATACAAGTGGACGGCAGGATGAATCGGCGTCACGGTGTGTTCCTCAATTCAAGGTCAAAAGTCATGGAGTTCCTGATGATCAAAAAAGTCGTCATGTATCAGGCTGGGGGGCGTGAGATGATGATGGATCTCCTGGATCTCGTGGATCATGGTTGCCGCCACCCTCGTCCAGTATACCAAGAATGGAAGCGATGGATCGCACTAGAAGTCGTAGGCGAGTCGAGGAGTCTCATGAACCAAAGTGGACACCTGCCACACGTGTCTGTCGCTGCCCGTGTCATTCTCACCATTCCGCCGTCTCTGCTCGATTTCCCCCTTTCACACGTCAAGACCAAATCTGGACGCGGTTCGACATGAGTCACCTGACCGAGACAGAATCAGAGTTCATTCGCCGAGGCGGTGGTTTTGCTTCTTGAAGTTGATTGATTTATTAATTTATTGATATTTGAAAAGGAAAAATACATGCTTGTCCAGGTTCACTCTTCTAGCTGTCAAGACGTTGTCTCCACCGCATCAGAATCAAATGAAGACCGGACTTTCTGCAGCGCATGTGGCACGGGGCACGAGTGCAGAAACAACGGGTCCAAAGTGCATGGTGATATGGGGCCAGGAGAGAGGGTCATGCACGGCACACCGCGCACGGAACATATGGGGAGAGCAATGCCCACGGGGCAAGCCTTCGTGCAACCTTGGGACGGTGCGAGTCTGCAACGCTACGATTGGACTTCTGGGCAGCTGAACGACCAAGTCGACCAAGTTGACCCGCTGCGGTGGTGGAGGGTGATGGTCACTCAATATTGAACACACCGGTGTCACTAGAGAACCGTTCGGAACGTGCTGTATACCGGTGACAGCTGGCTGTAGGAATGTAAAGGTACTGTACCACCAGTGGTATTACACAGATCACGATGTATCTGGTATGATGGCATGGCCCGCCGAGAGGATGGAGAGGTGTGCAATCGTGGACTCTTCAAAATCCGACCCCAAGTTATCGTCCAATCTGATGGAGGCTAGGTTGGGGCTGTCTCACCGTCGAGGGGATGAAAGAGGCAGAAACTCTTAAAACTCGGCAGTGTGCGCCACCTGCATTCTGCAGGGGGGACGCGGGGAGGTACAATCATTGTAAATGAGAAAAAAAAATTTACCTACGGCCGCAGGAACTGGAATTGTCATGGAAACCCCCCGATCGGCTTCATCTCGATTGCTCGTCGCCCTCTCCGAGCTCTTCGAAAATCAAACCCCCTCGTTCCACTGCGTCGGACCGCCATCGCCGCCAGCTCAAATGCGATTGGCTCCATGCTTACAGTAGCGAGAGTGGACTCCCCTTTGTGCTTATTCTGGTTTGGGTTTAGCGACGATCAGCAGAGCGGCTCTTTCCAGCGACCGGGTCCTGCACAAGGAGGAACGAGCCAGTCAGGACACTTGAGTCGGGGAGAGAGTGGAATCAGTGGACACTCGCGGAAAGACCATCTTGAGTAGGCCGAATCGACAAACAAGCTCAACGGGGTCTGCAGGTCCGCAAGTGAAACTGGGATCGCCCAAGGATTGACACTCGGGCAGAAATGACCGTCCTGCATCGCGGTATCGTTGCCCGCTGCAATCTCCACGACGGCATGCACGTTCGACAACAATTAATTTTAGAACGACCGAGTCCAGTGGCCCCGGGAATTAGTGGTCGACCGTTCCGAGTGGAGACCCACGAAGATCGGTCCCAACTTTGCACTCAGTCGTCCTCCTGTAGCGTGCGAAGGGGCCGAGTGCATACTTGAAACATGACATTCAGCCATAAAATGCTGATCCGAAGAAGGGGGTAACTAGAGGCCGTGTTCCATGCAGAGACGCCACGTCCCAAGCCAGAGAGCGTGGAAGATCTAAAGGTTGCTCTTGCTGAGGGCCGGTCTTGTTGGGTCGGTGCTGGTATGGAAGGTCTCGTGCGCTTGCAATCAGCTCTGGTCTGTCGGCCATGAAATCTCATGTCAAATTCTACATGCTCTGTGCATCTGTCGAGTTGTTCAGTTCAATGAACCTCGTGGCCGGATTAAGTAACAGTCCATCCAGGTCGCGCATATTGTAGGCTCCACTTTCGTCATCTCGTATGGGCACCGGCTCGGGCATATTCCCCAGGCGACTCGTGAAGCCACGTGAAAGGAGTAGGCCGGTCACCCTTGCGGCCTTGATGATTCCGACTGTCTGATTGTCCAATCCTCCAGCCGCCTCGGAGAGGGTGCTCCAGAACGTTTCCTCCAACACACCATAGTCGTCGTATCGGATCCAACCATTCTTCAGATGGACCTTACTGATCAGTCGTTGATGAGAGTGAAAGTTGAGGCCAAAGGGCGCAATTTCAGCCTCGGCCCAATCAATCACTCCAACCAAATTGCACGATTCATTCACTATGAGATTGCAGACACCCAAGTCTTTATGAAGGAGTACCATTGGGAGCGAAAAAATGGCGGGTAGCAAGTTGATGGACTCTTGGATTAACGGGCGGAAGCGATCTGGAAGGCAGACAAGGAGTAAGCCTAGATCTCTCTCGTATCGACAACGTAGGTCGTCGTGGTAGGATTGATCAACCTTCTGCGGGGTCTTCCAAGAGAGGGCAAAGAACCTAATAGGATACGTGATAAGTAACCAAAAGAGTCAGTAGGTCTGGAAACGTTCGAGAGCTAACCTCGCGACGTCTGTGACCAGATTCTTCCGCCAGTGAGAAAATTGGGCTGAATTTTCAGGCACTTGGCCAATATGTGCCAGGATAAAATCCAGGTAACCAATGCCGCGTATTCGGCTCATGGTATAAAGATAGAGGGGTTCCTTGCCCTCAATCTCTTGCCCCATCACCCCTTTGAAGACTACCTCAGGCGCCAAACGGCCGTAGATCGTTCGGGCAAGGTTGGCAATCTCTATTCTCAACTGATGCGACTTTAGGCGAAATTGAGCGACGAATTCCGCATTGATTCCAGCGTAGACAGTGTAGCTACAGACACCTTGCACGGGCACCGGAACGGCATTGCCTCCAAGATGCTCCTTCGCATATTTATCGCAGTCAGAGCGAGACACTGTGGTCTTCTCAAAGAAGTTGGTTATTTCTTGATCAAGAGAGTACTCCAGATCATTCGTAGCCATGTCGGACAGGAACGATGCCGTAAAGGGAGACGACAGAAGACTCCAAGTGGCTTGATAGACTTGTCCCCCTGTGCTGTTCCGGGCAAACAATTTTCCTGACAGGTTCTCACGCAGACACAGCGAAAGGTACAGTACATTTCTCTGCGCCAGGATTTTACGATATCTAGTCACCAGGCTGGCATAACTAATAGACGGTCTCATTGGGATTCAAAAGAAAGCACAATGTGCCATTCATCAGCTTGATCATTCTCTCCCTACACTCGATTTTGTGCCAAGCCCCGAATACGCTCGCAACAACGTCCTTATTTGGTTGGAGAAAAAGAAAACTAGCCCTTTTAGGACATTTCTCAATCATTTTCAAAGCACATGCATACCTGAAGGACCAATGCATACCCACCTTCCAGTACACATGTACTATGCAGAGCTCTAAACACATTATGATGCCTCCGTCTCAATCCAGACTATTGAATGGTCTTCACGGAGATTTTAAGCATGACCGAGGACCACTCCAGAGAAACAATTTCCACTTCAAGCACTCTTGCAATCGGTCACCATCATTCAATGTCTGCTGAGAACGTGCTGGATCCAGCAAATTCCACGATCAGTGGTGCTTTTTGAGGTAACCTCCTGTCTATCGTTGCGCCCCCGCTTGCCACCAGTCTATAAACGGTGATGGTGGAACTGTGCCGTGCATGAGGTACCCTTCCCGGCAGTGTGGACATTCTGGATGGGTTCGCCCCCCCCCCCCCCCCCTTCCTCTCCACACGCCGTCATCACGATATACTCTCTTGGGCATCTTTTGAGAAGATCCTATTGTTTCACCTCGCTTCCTTCAAGGATGCGGATATTCCGGGCTCCAACGGTTCTATCCTAACCTCATCGGGTTTCTGTTCAATCCATGTCACAACCACGTTTTTAAAACACCATGTAGATCCATCGTTGATGGGGCGCAGTGATCAACCATTCTGTCGGTACTGGTTCTCCTGATCAGATTCCTCATTCGTCAAGGCATCCTGTATCCTGAACTACAAAGTGTACAAGCCCCCCTCATAAGGAGATTCTGGATAGGGACGTGCACCTAACCGAAGTCTTTGGGCTGCAGGTTTCATACATGCCATTAATGATAGATCCTCACTTTGACTGTTCCGGTTCCATAAATCTTCAGGGGAGAATCCATGGAGTTTTATAAAGGAGGTACCACCTATGCATAGAACACTTTGCAACTCCCCATATTGACCCAGTATCGATGTGTTTCCTTTCCATGTTTTCGGAGTAACCGGGATCATCAAACATCAATTGATCTATGGATACACCTCGCGATGTTATAATTTTTTTTTAAATTTGGACTTTCATCATTCATGAAGAGTGCATCTCAAACGAGCCACCATTGAGTAAGCTGTAGCTATCCTAGCTGAATGATAAATATCGTCCATGGAGTACTGTAGTAGTACCCGTGCTGTCCAAAGTCCATCTCACTCATCAGGCACTCGCTCCGTGGATTCCCATCCAGGGGCCTGCAGCGTGCAGTCGGCCACGCCCACCCGGCTTTTGACCAAATCCAGTAGCTAAATAGAGATTGACAGAGTAGAATCATCGGCACACATCCGGGCGCTGCCATCATTGATGGTCCTTGGTAAGAATTACACCTATTTAATAGCTACCTGTACTAAGCCATTGCTTCACGCTGGCTTGCTTACCTCTGCGGGATTTGAAAAAAAGGTGGAGACACACATCCACCCCGCTCTCCCTTCACTCTCAATCTGAATTCTTTGATTCTTTTTCTTTTTGACTTCTTTCCAATTCTTTTCTTTTTTGCGCATATTATTTCCTCTTTTTCCTTTCCATGGTTTTTCACGATCCAGGCTTGGACCACAGCGATTACCAGCGCTTCCGCAGCCTTGGAAGAACCCCGTCTTTGAGCGCTAGCGGATGTGATCGAACGGCTGCGTGAGCAGTCGGATCTTGATCACACTCCGTCTCCGACACTCGGATCAAGACAGCGTAGCCCTACGCACGGGGGGACACATGGAGCAGGAACTTGTCTCTCCACTTTTTGTGCTGAGCACAATCAGTAATCTCAGGCGAGGGGAGTCAAATAGATACGATATAGTCTTTCCAAAGATGTCAGTACATTTCGGGCTGGGTTTTGTGGTGGGTGATGTGGGCTCAAAGTAGTTAGGAGTCAGCCCCGAATCCAGAATGACTGCGAGGTATATACTGATCTGCTATATGCTTGACATGCTACTTGGAATAACATCAAAACTCGTGTACAAAATTACTTTTGGCAGAGTGTTCATCCGGACATTCCATCTTCTGTGTATCGTTCACTGGATCAATGTGGTGGATGATCCCCTCGGATTCCACTTCGGGGGTCGCGGATCTGCGAACGGCCCCCAACTATGGTGACAGACCATGGTTTGAAAGACTGAGGCGACTTGGTCCCGAATGAACTTGGATGGACCTGGTTCGTTCTATGGATGTAAGCGAGACATGCATCTAGGTCATTGACCATGGAAGAGGTGATGATTCTGCGTCGATCTCCCCGGCTAGCACCCATCGATGGTTACTGTGTGCAGCAGCGCTAGCGGTACATAAAAACCATATGCTGCCAACGCTTCATGCTTTATACACGATAGCCATAATCCCAATCAATGACGTTGCATTTTCCCCTTCAATCCACAAGTCATTGCAGCATCTGCAAGTTTGACTCGATAGTGACCCTGGTGGCGTCTTGGCAACAAGCCCTACCAACCCAACCCACATGGCTCCCTGCTCTGTTTGTTTGACGCTCTATTTCGCGCATGACGCAAGAATCAAAATTGATCATCCTTAATATTCTCTTTGGCGGAAATTCTGGACTGCCATTGTTCGCCGATAGTTTGGTCTAGACGCCAGCTTGTGGACTAGATCAAAAATTAAATCTCCTTTAATACATGTAAATCCGTTGCGCAGATCTCGACTGTCGCAGGTCGATTCGGGCCACGAACCGTACCCACAGTCAATCCAACGCCATGCCACATGCGTGACTTGTTCGATGATCGGACTGAAGTCCCGTCCAAGCCCAGGGAGTGACCAACGATAGCCTGATACCCTGATTCCTTTTTTTTTCTTTTCTTTTCTTTTTTTTTTTGATTTGTGTTTTCTTTTTTAACCCATGCTCGCCACGTGTCGCTGTGATCAGTCAGATTTGTCCGTCCAGTTTGCAGCGAGTACTTTAGTCACCAAGGCTTAGCGTGGGCATGGTCATACAGTAGTCATGCATATGTACAGCGCATGGTCATGCGCCAAGTGTTGCAGGTTGAGACTACCTTGTTGGCTGACTCGCTACCATTACCTACCAGGACGATGTATAATCATGATGACATTGACATGATGATTATCGTACTCCTCGCCATGGGTCGTGGTGCAAATTCGCAAAGGTCAACTTTATCACGAACCCTCAGGGCTCGGAAGTGGACGACCGGACGATCTCTGCCAAGAATAATGGATGCTGCACCGTGCCGGAGTTCAGTCTCCATCGCTCTGGCTGGGGGACTTTGAGACCTGAATGAGTGTGTATCGCTAATTGACTAGTATTCTCCTCAGGCCATGCTTCTCGACGACTGCTTGCAAAGTCGGTGGATTTCACCATTCTTCAACAGAATTTGATGAGTGCTCAATTCCTCCAGTAGTTTGAAATCACATTGATCGCTTAAAGGTCAGGAAATTGGAGGCTGGGATGGAGCTCTGTACATGCTCTCGTGTACCGTCTTCCAGTTAAACACGGCAATCGACTGGAGACATGCGCGGATCCTCGCCCATGAAAGCCGACTCTGGAACTAAGGCGACTTGCACGTGCAAAGGCCAGAGTAAAAGCGACCCCGAGTCGATTGCTATAGTTAAACAGACACCGTCAGGGGCTCTCTCCTAGGTGCCATAGCACATTGAAAGACCGTAGATGAAGTGCCCTTCTGGACCTACGCAAACCTGCCTTACTGCACTTAGACATATGCCAGAGAATAATTTATGCCGCGCCTCATGCCTCGATTAGGACGGTCGCGCCGCGCTCCGCAAAAGTCGCGTGCTGAGCATCTCACCGCCTTCGGTTTGTGTTCAAACTTCGAGCTGTCAGTCGACAGACTGCGAGGGCGTGAGCAATAGCCGACGATACTTTTTTTGCCGTGCTGAATCTGGGCTTGTGTTGATTTTTCTTCCTGACTCTTCAATCATTGTCGAATTACCAAGTCTCATAACTCGCGGCCAGTGCATACAAACGTCGTCGCATTTGCGGCTCCAGCGGCAATAACAACCTTGACCCAGTCCCGATACGAAATTCGGCGAAGCTGGCCAACATCGGCAACTTTTGTGAATTCGACAAGCTTCATCAGCTGCACCCTCCTCCCCTTCATATGAGGCTCAGAAGGGTGGTGAAGCTCTCGCTTGGGTGGTGAGACAGGAAATCGATTACCGCTACACAATGCGACAGACCCGTGTCACGACCGAAACACCGTGCATCTAGACATCGTCGCGAGTGCGCATGATCCTGGCTTTCTGAGGACCTGAGTTACGGTCAGAAGCTCGGCCTAGAAATTCACACCCAGAGCTGTCGTCTCATATTCTCATACTTGGTGTACCCTCTTTCCAACAAGGTGGGCAGCGATGCCTGAGCGAAACCACGCGAATCACGCCAACGGTGCGACGGATGCAGACGATACGACTCCCGCCATGACCAATCCCTATGAAACGAATCCCGATGCAATCCCAGTCGACGATCCCTTTCTCGCTCAAAGTGCGCACTATGGTCGATACACCCCGAGCGCCGATGACTTCGTACCCGCCTCTCAGCACAAGCATTGGTATCAATCTGACCCGGAATCAAACACTTTTTGGCACGATGTGGCGCGCAAGTTCTGCACACCCGAGTATTCCCTGAATCTCTCTAGCTCCAGGGAGGCTTTTGCGGTCGGGAGTGTGATCATTCGCGTGGACGGCGATCCAACCGAGGCTGCAGCCGCTGACCAGTATTCATGTGTGAATGCAAATGAGTTCTCTGCCGCGCGAAAAGCAGAAGATTCGCTGAGGGAGCTTGGTATTGTGGTGCCGGTGATTTATTTTTGTGGTACAATCGAAGGCAGAAATGTGACGGTCGAATCTCGCATTCCGGGTGTGGCCTTGGATGTGGCATGGCGGTATCTCTGTGCGGATCAAATCCTGGCCTTGAAGAATCAGTGTCGTCAGATTATGCACCACTTGGGATCAATAGAACCGACACCGGCAGAGCCTTCCTACGTGTGTCGCGGACTCAATTCACAATTGGTGCCCTCCGTGTCGGATCGAGAGCGCGATATCCTCTTCGCAGCACGAGCCTCGGACGAAGTTCTCAGCCTGGTTCATAATAATCTCACCCCAGCAAATCTCATTGTCAAGGATGATCGAATAGTGGGGATTACTGGATGGAGGCATAGTGGATACTTTGGCTTTGAACGGGCCAAGATGGTACATCAACAATTCAGGGATTGGACTTGTCATGACGGTGAAGGAAGTGAGGGCACTACGTGGCAAGACCTCTATGATCATTCTCTGGACCGGGACGGTCACTCTCCACTGGTGAAGCCCGAGCCTTCTGGTGGTATCACAGAAAAGTTCCCTCCCAGCGACGATCTCGAGACCAAGTCTGTCGGCTTTGATGGGACGAATGACTATTTGACATCGAAAAAGCTCGCGAGCCTGAAGAATGGGAACACATCCCGCGCCTCGTCTACCGACCGGTCCTCCCCTGCGACCTCGGTTAAAGCCCCTCCGAACAAAAAAGGATCGTCGGCAGCTACGAAAAAGGGCACCGCGAAAAAGCCGGTCCCCAAAAAGCGCAAGGCGAACGACGCTGATGCCGACAGTGTTGACGGGCGTCGCTCCAATACACCGGCTTCTCGGACCGGCAAGGGTTTGGGAAAGAAGCAAAGCTCCGTATCTATAGCGGGGTCCCCCGCTCCTGAAGATAAAAAGAGGCGAAGCAGGATGCAACCACGCAACGATGAGGATGAGGATGAGGAGGTTGAAGACGAGAATGAAGTTTTCTGCATTTGTCGGCGACCCGACAATCACACGTGGATGATTGGGTGTGACGGTGAATGCGAAGATTGGTTCCATGGCAAGTGCGTCAATATCGATCCTAGAGATGCCGAATTGATCGACAAGTACATCTGTGAGTATTTCTCCCGGACAAATCACCCCATCGACATCAGTCTGACCCATAATTCCAGGTCCTAGCTGCAGCAATCGAGACCTCGGCTGTACGACGTGGAAGCCCATGTGCCGTCTCCCTGAATGCCGGAAACCTGCTCGAGTCACCCGGAACAAGCCCAGCAAGTACTGTTCCGACGAGCATGGGAGGGAGTTCATGGCTCGACACGCTCGTAAGACAAAGCTTGGATCCGCGCGAAAGGGGCAGGAGGATCTGGGTAGCATGGGTGGCATTTTGACTCCGCCAGACCTCAAGGCCGCCATTTCAGGAATCAAGTCGATCGATGAATTTCGGGGGCTGGGTAACGTAATTCTATCGTCGCCCCTGCGAACGCTCCGAACAAGTCCCGCGTCGGGCGTGAAAAATGAGGACAATGCGAATGCCTCTGATCTGTTCTCCAGCGTCGACGCTGACGGAGTGGAATACTCAGCAGACGAAGCAGCCAAGATCGCCAAACTTCGTCAGCGGCGTAGCGATCTTCTCCATCGGAAAGAAATGCTATCAGCACGCTCGACCTTCGTGGGGCTGTTGCGCCAGCGAGCCAAGGCAGTTGTCGAAAAGCTCAAGCAGAATGAGCCCAAAGGTGGCTGGAAAGATATATGCGGCTTTGACGCCCGCCTCGCATGGGCTGATGAGGAATTCGACCAGTGGCGGCTCTCTCACGCAGGTAAGAAGGCACTGGCCGAGGGCTCTCCTGAAGCCATGGCGGCCAGTTATCCGACTGGAGAAGATGCCGATGGCGATGTTGCCATGGACGATGACGAAAGCCAGCAGAACTCCTTGAAGTTTATAACGCGTGGTGTTTGCATTAAGAAAAGATGCGAGAGGCACAAACAGTGGGTCAAGGTGCAGCAGCAGGATATCATATTTGAGGAGAACGCCGCGGAGCAAGAACTCAAGAGGTTGGAGCAGGAAGCCCGTTCAGTTGCAGAGCGGGCCGTGCTCCGAAAATGGGCAGAGACGGAGAATGCACCTTCGCCCACCTAAAGACAGGCACCCTCGGTCCTTTCCATTTCTCGTCTTTGCCCGTCGCATCGATAAATTGCCTGCAGGAGAGATCCCGATTCCCAATTTCCGGGAGAAAATCGACACGAGTGTGCGTCAACACAGACACAATAAGCTTGATACCCCCATATACACAAACTTTTTGGATGAAACAAAATTTTGGTTTCTTGTATTCCGGTCAACGAGTAAGAAAGCTTTGCATTTGTAAGAACGCTTGATTACCTGGTCTTGTACGGGTCAGTAACCATTCTCGTAATTCGAATCGCAACAAAACTGACTCACTGTGCCTGAAAGGCGAACCTTCATCTCTACCGCCTCGGGGTCCAGATACCCCATTTCCCAAGGCCGACACCAGTGCGATCCTTGATCACTTCCGCGACCTGAGCGGCTTTGACATCCGACAGCAAGATATGTGTATCTATCCCTTGGTCCAACGTTTTCATCAGAAGCGTCCACAGTAGCGGGCCTCCGGGCGATGAAAAAACAGAATGAATACTGTCCTCGCCTGGGATCTTGGTTGCTTCCTTGCGAGCCCTCTCGGACGGATTACCATCCACTGGTTGCGAGATATCATATTGAGCGGGTCCAAGGCCGGATGTGTTGACGAGGATGACGGAAAGCCAGGGTGCATACGTGCGTGCCAGAAGATTCACACTGCGGAGTATAGCTCCCAGTAAAGCTGTTCCTCGCAGTGGATTCGATGCCCGAACGACCGCTTCAGCCAGGGTATCCAGACCGGCTATAAGGAAGATGACAGGGCTTTCTAGCTCCACGGGCGAATCTGCGGACCGCCGCGTCTGCCGTTGCTCTTGGAGTTTTTGGAGCGAGTCCGAGACTGTATTGATAGCTTGCGCGGCATTGGGCAGAGACTGCACTGGAAGTAACTGCACATGATCGAGACGCTTGAGAGCCTCTATCTTCGACAACGCTGGCTGATGGGAAGATGTCGTGGTAGATTGCAGACCATGGAGCAAGAGCCTTGGGGACAGGGCGTCAAAATTGCTCGGGTGGATGATGAACGCACAGGTCTCCGACGATGGAGTACGAACAAGATGAGATGTGAGAAGATAGCGAGGAATCTGTGAAAACTTAGATTCAGTCCATTCTCGACCAGAGGCATGAGTTTTGTTGGATTTTATTACCTGGCCCACGTATTCATCTGTGTCCTTGCTTCGCGATCTCAATCTGGAGAATCCAATGACGGTGCCGCAGCGAAAGACTCCGGCGATATTATTCTGGATGCCTTTCTCCCAATCGTCTTTCAGATTCCAGCTTCGTTCTGAGGTAACATCATAATTTGACTCCTCACTGTCTGTCAGGTCCGTTGATGGCGCCTGAAGCAATGTGTGTGCAAGGATGGGGTAAGCGGGCTCTGCAGCGTAAACGCTGGGGTTGGAGCTCATTGCACAAGTGAGGTTGACAGGTTCTCCCGACGATCGATGCGCCACGCTTTTTCTTCCCCGGAGGAGATAGCGGAGGAGAGCCAGAAGAAAAAAGTAAGAACTGCAAAAGATGGGTCCCGTCAAAATTGTGCGCCGAGAGGATGATAAAGAAAGTTTGGAGGGGTGGATGGAGGTGTGAATGATCGAAAAGGTGATCCGCCGAATCTGTATGATCGAAATCTCCCGCCTTCAAGTTGCCGAGCGACGCCATCAAGCCGATCGGCAGCTCACAATCGACTATCTAGACCATAACAATTCTTCATCTTGTCAAAATCAAACCTCCTGAGAATTACATGGGATATTTTGAGAAAGCTTGCGTCGCTTTCTTAGGAGCACGTCGACCGCTTCGTTTTCCGCGTTTCTCTCCTCCCCTCCTCGAATCTACGGGGCCTTTTTTTGGTAGTGGTAACGAACAAGATATTTCATGTTAATGAATCTTATTATTGTTCATATTTTATGACGTGCGCTTCATGTTTATTCCAGGCCCAGCAGTGGGTTTCATGCCAAGACGGTTCTTCTCCGTGATACAGGGTTTCCCTCCTTTTCCCTCTCCCCATAGTCAGATCAGGCAGGCTGTGATGGTGGAAAAGGCCAAGTCTTCGCGGCTGCTTGAGGCGTGAGCTCTTCACTCATTGTTTTGATATACAAGTTGTACAGTTCTCTATTTGCCTCTTGGGTCGCTTCCCAGCGATCATGTGGAACCCAGCCGCTATCATCAGTGAGAAGCTGGCTCTTCACGAGATCACACAAATCAAGCCTGTCCTTATATTGCAATTTTGTTCATCGTACCTTTGGAGCTCAGTTTCTGATATCACAAATGGGCATTTTCCCGGGAGCCCCAGCAAAGACCAGTCCTGAGATAAACGAATCAAGCATTGGCGCAGGGGGACCAAGCTACTCTGGGAGAATAGCTGACAATAATCGAAGGGCTCCCACAGCCTGGAGTCAAGTTTCATAGCATTGCGTATGCGCTTGTTATGAGCAAGACTGGACATCTCGTAATACTTCGACCGCAAAGCCATTTTCTTGTCGTTGATCGCCTGTTCGTTTTGCTCAGAGCTGAGGCCGTCGAAACCGTCTGGTAAGCTGGGTACATTGTGGCCAAGAATGTAGTTCTTGGGTGGTGTGAAAAATTCGGGGAATCGAGCTTGGATGAATCAAGGACATATCTGAGATGATTGCCAATCTATAATTCCTTCAATAACAATGGGCTCATTCGGTGAGACAAGTATGTTTCCCAGATCTAGATCAGTATGCCATATGACGGGGTCTGAAGTATCAATCACGCGTAGGTCATGAGACAAAGTCGGCAGTATCATGTTCACTCTTTTCAGAAAACTTTCATATTCATCGATCGTCTGAGATTCGTCAAACTTATGAAGTTGATGTTGCACCTCGGCTCCTGAATTTGCAATATGCGCCAGCTCTCGCTGAACAATCGATAGCGTATATTCCGAAAAGCGCTCCCCTGCTGTATATCAGTACTGATCATCCAGATTTTGAGTCACATAGCACAGCTCATAGGGACACTCACAAGGTCCCATGTCTTTTGACAGCGATTGAAATATGTCAGCAAAGTTGCCATGCGACTAGGGCCGTTTGCAGGACGGACCAATGCAAAACAGCCCTTCCGGATCTAGCTCTGGAGGGAGCGGGTACTGTCGACACTTAGCAGGTAGTGAGTCACGGAGAAAAAGACTGCCATACGCTGGAAATGAGATATTGCCCAGCTCTTTCTCAATTTCCGTAACTTGATCGATTATCTTGTAGTGCTCCAATGTATTCATTGCCTCTCACTTCTCTGACAAGCCAACTCCCCTGACCTTTTCCATAATGCTAAACTCCGCACCAACTGGATTGGTAGCGTTAGAGCTCCATGCAAACATTTCTGGAACCCGGATTGACGTCCTTGACCGCACTAAAATAAGGATATATAAGCTATATGCCAGATCAAGTTTCACACGCATCCACTTAATATGGTACATACGAAACTTTAGTGTGGCGACTTCAGAAGCCGTGGTCAACGAGGGTGGACCGGCATTTGGACATGGGATATTTGATATGATCTCGTTGCCATCGTTCATGGTAAGAAGGAAAGCTTTGTTGAAGTTTCCCTCCAGCTTGACAACACAAACACATTCTGTTGAATCGTCAAACTGTGCTGCAGCCAGGCGACAACGATTTTCGAGATCAAATTTCACATAACGCAGCTGCTGCTGGGCCTTTTCGTCAACGAGCCATCGACCTGACGTATATCGAAATAGATCTTCGGGTTTCCCTAGGACATCGAAGCCTCATTAGTCATTTGAACATCTACTATCAGCTAGATAGAGGCACAGAAACTTCAGTTGCTATACCAATTTGGTTCAGGACAGGAGACGCTTTCGTCGACATGCTTAGGGGAGGAACTCGATTGGGGCGCACGACCGCCGCATTAGAAGTGCAACGAGTTGCAGCTTGGGCACTGAGAGAGAAAAACGTTGCAGGTATCCGCCCAGATGTCAGTTGAAGTAGATATTTAGACGATAGATGCCCCGGCATAGTAAGGATGAACCCCTGACAGACGCGAGAATCAGAAAGTGCTCGTATGATTCCGCCCTTGAAATCGGGATTAACCTTTCCTTCCGGTCTGCCTTGATTAAAATAAGGCACGCGATGGAATGTATTGAGTTATGGATTACTCCAGTCGAGAATAATAAGACGAAATACAACTAAAAGGAGTATCGCGTGTATTTGAGGGCAAGCTCTGATATTTGGTCGAGATAAGAATATGAGGGAGGATGTGATACCGGGACCTTGCTCACGTGAGGTCTTACTTGCGTGAGACTATCAGGGAACGCCGGCGACACTTCTGTAGCGCCCATGGCCTTACTAAGAGCCTACTGAAAAGAACCAACTTTCTCCTGGTAATTTTCAAATTACAGTTTCACTCCATTCTGTGGCGTCGCCAAGTTCCTTCTCCATCGTGTGTCCAGTTGTTGCGAAATCCCTCGTCCAAGGTCCTTGTGAGTTGCGATCGCACTGCCTCTATATGATAATCACGACTACAAAACTCCGTCACTGAGGGCACTGTGCGGACTTGAAAGCCAATGATTGAATAAGAGGATTCCAGCTCCATCCACGGGTCATTCTGATCCATGGAGCCACGCTGCTCAAGCTCTGTGGCCCGGTCATTGTGCCCCGGGGCCAGTTGCACGGTCACCACGCGAAGCTGCGGCATGCGTTGCATCACAGCACATATGTGATCTACATGATTATAGAACGGAAGCACTGCGATGTACGTCAATTCCCGCAGTCCCTGGAGAGATGTACTGAGCTTGGGGGTTGGCGGCACGCGTAGGAATTCCTTTCCCCACTGCCCCAGCACCGAGGGGACCTGTGATAAATAATATTCGTAGTGGTTGTATGCTTTCAAAGAGGAGCCCTCGTTGAAATAGAAAGCAGTCCACGGCCGGACACCGAGAATCATGGTGGGGCTGTTCGTACGGGAGGTGTGGTAGGCAGAAGGGTCGCCATGCTTGTCTTGTGTCAATTGCAAGATCTGGAGGCGAATTTCAAACGCCCAGCCATCTTTCTCATCGATTGTGGTGTCGAGAAGTTCACCAATGACCCGAGGTGGGGCAAGTATCGTGATCCGATGGGGGTCCAGAATGTTGAAAACTCGTGCTAGTTGGATACAAGTGTGCGGTTGAACCACGTAGTCAGTGGGGAGGGATATCACGACAGATTTGACACGCGGGCCTAGCTCCCATCGGATGAAAAATTTGCAGAAGCCATCCAGATTTTCGTGGAGGCCGAGGCGTGCATGGACGAAGAGACGCGGGCGGATCAAGAATGCGAGACGGGAGCACGATGCGGCCAGGTGCTTCAAGTTTCTCTCGGACGATTTCGTGATCGAATGCTCCGGTTTCTGGTAGACTTGATCCTCCGATGGAGGATTATGGTCCAAATAGAAGAATACTTCATCGAGAAGCTCCACTGGAAGAGACTCTAGCGGAGAGGACATGGTGCGGCTGTTGACGCACTGTGCCGAAGTCTCATTTCTTCAAAGCGGCATGGCGAAGTGACCCAGCCTGATTACGATGAAATGATCAGAATTTTTTAGAGACGGTGACAGTTTTCACTCTCGATCTGTCTCAGTCACTGTCAAGGCCGTAATCCAATCAATATGATTCACTCGTGACTTCGAAATCGAACACTGGGGAAAGGCTGAACAGTGGATGGTTCAGCGTTGAAATCAACCAGCGCAGGGTGAGGGGTTAAGAACATCACCCCACCATGTCCACACAGCGAGTGTGGGGTAATGAAAGCCAAAGGATTGGAGTTCGTTCTCGTCTGAGACCCTTCGAGTGCAATGATCTGAGCCCCCTTTGAAGTACTAAGCCATCGCTTTTACGACCCAAGGAAGGAAATGGCGACTACTTGTAGTTGCAGTAGCTACCTTGTACCATGTGGGGTCCAGAGAGGCTGGGTACTTCGATGACGCTTATCCCAGCGCTAATTGAACCAGGTACCCACCCATGTCGTAGTCCATATGCGCAGCTTTAGTGTATCTGATTCGCTATTGCGATCGGCACTTGTTTGGCTTCATACTATTGAAACAATCGACCGATGTCCAATTAAGGGACTGAGCAGATGGCCTGGGAAGAACAATGTCCCCACGTCGGGCTGTGCGCTCATTACCGTATCCAGCGTTCGAATCCACAGATAACAAGTCGCCGAAAACTAGTAGGACTCCTTACTTGTTTTCCATCCAATTGTACGAAAGCGTCGGCTCAATCGCAGCCGGCGTCAGTCTCGGTTCGCAACTAGCGTGGCAGAGTAGGTCCATTGTGGAGAAGGATGGCCAATTTTTACCATTCCAGCCGAAGGAGCCAGCGGAGCGGTCGCTGAAGATGGCGGCGAGACGGCAAATGGCCTTGACTGGGATTGCCTTAGGACCCTTGCCCCTTTTCTTAACAATTAAAGAAGGTGAAAACAGGTTCTTCCCTTATGTTCTTTTCCTTCGTTCTCCCCTGACCAGTCTTGAGACGCTTTGTTGGGTATAGGAATCGGATCTATACGGTGGGTCCCCCCCCCCCCCCCCCCCCCCCGAAAAGGAAATTGATACATTGGGGGGGTGCTTCTCATAATAGAGCTAACACGGTACTGAGAATATTTAGGCAGTGAGCCAAATTGAAGTTGATACATATTATGGCCCCTCAACTCCATCAGCGACCTCCCTTCCGCGCCGAGCACCTGGGCTCGCTGCTTCGCCCCCAGGAGCTCCTCGAGAAGAAGACGGCCGCAGAAAAGGGTGAACTTCCCGAGACGGATCTAAAAGCAGTCGAAGATAAGGAAGTTCAAGATATAGTGGCAACCCAGCAGAGTTTGGGATACCATGCGATATCAGATGGCGAATATCGCCGTCACAGTAAGTGATTCAATATCTTTCTGGTGTGGACTCCGAGCCAGAAGGCAAAGTGATTAACTCGAGCCTAGTGTTCTGGGGGACCTTCTTCCCCGGCCTGGATGGCTTCGAAGAGGTGACCGACTTTGATGTCGAGATTTTCCGTCCATATGCTCCGGACATTGCGGCCTTCTTGGAATCCGGCCACAAGCCTGGCGAGACTGTCCTGTGCACGGGCAAAATCAAGCATGTGGGCAGCACATATGTCGACCAGTTCAAATATCTTGCCAGCCTTGTCCCCCAGAATGAAGTCAAGAACCTCAAGATCACTCTGGCAGCGCCAAACTGGTACCACTTGCGTTATCGTGAGGGTCAGGCGTATCCGAAGGACGTGTACGCCAATGACGAGGAGTACTTTGGTGATATTGCCAGGGCCTGCCAGGCGGAACTTAAGATTCTATACGACGCTGGTTGCCGCAATGTTCAATACGATGACCCGAACTTGGCCTGTGAGTATAAGAGCTTGGACTGATTCGAATCGTGAGAAGTTTGAAAAGGTATCTTGCGCTAACCTCAGTTTCTTGCTAGACTTTTGCTCTGAGAAGTTTCTGAAAGGCTTCCAGGAAGACACTGCAAATGTGTACAATGCCGAGGATCTGTTCCAAAAGTACATTGACTTGTATAATGACTGTTTGGTCGGACTGCCTGACGATATGCACGTCGGCGTGCATCTGTGCCGCGGAAACTTTGTGGGCAGCCGTCACTTCTCCGAAGGTGGCTATGACCGCATTGCCACCAAGCTCTTCCAGGAGCTCAATGTGCACACCTACTATCTCGAATACGACACCCCGCGTGCCGGTGGCTTTGAGCCCCTCAAGCATCTTCCAGTCCACAAAAATGTCATTTTGGGAGTGGTGACTAGCAAATTTGCCCAACTTGAGGACAAGGAAGAGATGAAGAAGCGAGTTATCGATGCGGCCAAGTTCATTGCAGAGGGAAACAACATCTCCCTTGAAGCTGCGCTGAATCAAGTCGGTGTGAGCCCCCAGTGTGGCTTTGCTTCTCATCGGGAGGGCAATGCCATCGACCGAGAAGGCATGATCAACAAGCTGGAGCTCGTGCGACAGATTGCTGATGACATTTGGCCTGATCAGCCTTGAAGTTGCCTCGCAGATGAGCAAGAGTATGGACTTTCTAGTTTCCTCATGCAACAGATTTCGGCCGGGAATTGATTCTTGACATTTTATTGCAATGGCACTTCTCACTTGTGACGAGTCGTCCACATGCGATACTCTAAAACAATGAATTTTGAAAAAAAAATCTAGACCTTTCTGCTTTGAAAAAATCGAGTCCACAGAGTCATTCTCTGCAACGGGAATGAAATTTGGCAACATGGTATAGTATTGTATCAGAGCTGTGGATTCAAAATTACCTGAGTGGAACAAAGTCCACACCCCCAGATACCAATGCCATATTTGAAGTATCAAAAATATCTTGTATTCAATTCATTAGCAAGTGTGTTCCTCTATCAAGCAAGTGCTCCCCTGAGCTAGTACAAGTGATACTGAAGGCCCTGTTGCTACTCAGCCGGGCCCAGTATGTTCGACTCCTTCACAGCGGATCTCTTCCGAGTATGCTCGTTCTCAATCTGCCCCAATATTCTATCAGCATCTCCAAGGCTGGCAGAAACAAAAATATGCTCGGGTCATGCGCGCAGACTTGCATGCAACTCACCTCATAGCGTGGCTCTTCCTGCGAGGCCTCAACCATGCGGCCGGTCATGGTTGTGTTATGAGTGCTCACGTCACGTATGACTCCAACACTCTCACTGGTGTGAGATTCTCGTCCTAGATATAGAAGGACGCGTCAGGAAAGACTCGGCAGATTGCTCCATCACAGTCGATGGTGGGAGTGTAGAAGATCAAATGACTTACCACCCACGGGCTTGTAGGTCACTCGCTGTCCGGTTTGAAAGGCAGGCATTGCGTTTCTCGACGGGGCAGAATTAATGAGGATGGAGAGGGGGGGAGAAATAGATGCGCAGAGTAGCGATGTGAGAAGAGGGTTGTCTTTGACTTTTGACTGCAGGGTTCGATTTGCCGGAACAGGACCTGGGATGTCGAAACAAGCATCACTTATACCTGTCGGTGGCGAGTCTGAACAGCTCCAATTGAGCGGTTATGAGAATCAACTCACGTCAGATGGATCTTAGATGCACGTGTGGAGGGCCTGGTCCTCAAAATTTCGCAAAATAGAGAAAGGAACCATGAGCTTTCTGTGGATAGCAGCCTGTCGGAAAAAAGGGCCTGAGAGTGCCGGTACACGAATATAAGATCCAGCTTGGATCAAGCATCAACATGACACACTGGCGCTGCCATCGGAGAACATTTGCGGTCATTCATCTCGTGACTGCCTACGAATCGGAATTCAACTCCGCAGTCCTCGCGTGTCGGATTAAAGAGCGCAGGCTTCAATCAACAGCACGTCACATTCTTGGGCTATTAAATCCCCGGCCCTGTCTACTCTCAACGCACAAGTCATGCTCGTCCTATCTTCGGGGCTCATTGAAGCTAATCCAAGTCTGGATACATCAGGAGAAATCGCCGGGAGTAGCTGGCTTCATGAATCGGACAATGCCAATTGTTGCAATGATATAGCGAACCAATTATCACGATATTAAATATGTAATTGCGGACGGGGGTTGAAGTTCCGCATAAGAAACAGAGGGGATATCATAGACAAGAAGAGAAGCGCACAGGTCAGGTGGAACCCTGTGGAAAGAAGAGTGCAGCTGCGGACAAATGAAAAGACCCAAGGAAAAGGAACAGAAAAAAAGAACATGTAGAAAAAAGAAAAGAATTATACCGGAGCACGGGGGAAATATCATGCTCCGGAAGCTGCGTCGTCTTGTCATCAAAACACGGACATTAATCGAAAAGAGAAAAGTAGCACTTTGTCGAATGCGAGGTGTTGTACACGAGGCTGGCGAGGTAGCCTCCCATGGTCACGGCGGGGCAAGAGTTTATTTGGCGGTTTGGGTTTTGACGTTGTTCGAGAGCCACGCCTGCAAAGTGGAGACCGTGCGGGTCAGCGATTGTTTTGGTCCGGTCGGGGAACCAGGCACGCGGCGCAGGAATCGACCTGCGCCAGGATGATAGTGGTGAAGAAACTTGATTGACTTACCAGACCCTCGAAAATACCGGTTCCGTCCGTCGCCACACTAGGCGCGACATACCACAGCTTGTCCTTCAGCTTGGTCAACTGAAGTTGTTGGGTGATCTCCTCGGGACTCAGATCTGGAAGACGCGGACAATGGAGTTAGTCAGGGGGCGCAGGTTTGAGGAGTGAACACGAAATCCTCAAAGGGGAATCCATGCTTGCGAAGCGATACACGTACGTCCAGAGATATCTTGTTTGTTGGCAAAGACCAGAAGCAGCGCGTCCTTCATTTCACGATCATTGATGATCTTGTGCAGCTCTGACCGCGCCTCCTCAAGTCGGGCCGTATCGCTGGAGTCCACTACGAAGATCAACCCCTGCGTGCCCGAGTAATAATGCCTCCAAAGGGGTCGAATCTTGTCCTGACCGCCAACATCCCACACGTTGAATTTGACGTTCTTGTAGGTCACGCTCTCGACGTTGAATCCGACGGTAGGGATCGTAGTGACGTCCTGGTTGCTGAGCTTCAGTTTATAGAGAATGGCTGTGATGTTTAGTTTCAGTTGCTTTCAATGTTAAGGAGCAGTCCACTTACTAGTCTTTCCCGCAGCATCTAAACCCAGCATGAGGATACGCATCTCCTTCGTGCCGAAGATCTTCCCCATCATCTTCGATACAGAGGCACCCATCTTGGCGTGGTGATAAGGGAATTGGAATTTGTAGACACAGTCGTGGCGAAGCCCGCGCAAAAAGACCAATTCGAGCAAGAGCAGATGATAAACCAAGGCAATCAATTCTCCAGAATGACTACCAAGGATGGAGGGGGGGGGGGAATTCAAAGAGGCCAGCACTCAAGAAGAACGCAAATTGAGGCGGGGAATTGGAAAAGGGGCATAGCTGAGTCAGCCTGACCAGCTGCCCACGGCAGCCGCATTAAGGGACTCAGGGCAGCGTCTCACCCGCGTGGGTACTGGTAGCGGAAAAGTGTCTCCACCGTGTGGTCATGTTCCCCTTGCAATGGCCCAGATTTGGCTAGGGACTGCCTGTGGATAGGGCATTGGTCCTTCTGGTGTCCGTTCAAAGGTCCTAAAAGAGATTAAATTCCCGCTTTCACCACAATCGTATCTGCTTTCTATGGACGCAGGGAACAGGTCTCGAATGGAGTCTGCTGGTTTTCCGTGGTGCGCTTCCACTGCATTCATGAACATTTACTTTGCTATGGGAGAATTCCCCACATCAATCTCAGTCAGTAAAGGGTGGGCGACGCTATTGAATTATTTCATACCTCGGTTGCTATGAAGGGACCGCCGAACTGGCGGGATGCCCGATGGCATCCACCCGCCTCAGCAACAAACCCCCGGCCTCTCCTCAGGCAGATGTAGGTCTAAGCTCTAGCTGCAGCTACTGTCAATGCTTTGTATTTTCAAGGATGAGTTGGCCGGAAAAGACTGGAGTGTCAGACTTGAATGATCATGTCAAGTTATGCAACGACCTCGACATTCTCTCTTCATCGCCAACCTCGGCATAGCCATGGTTTTTTTCCTCAACTATTTCAAATAGAAGAGTATAAGGATAGTACCTGGCCCAGCTATTTGCTATGTATCTCCTGCAATATCCATGGTTACTGGAATATATGTATCCTGGCTGGGCACAGCTTGGCTCCGGCGTGCATCCGGAATCCAGGCAGGCTGTCGTAAGGCCCGATAGCCATGCAGAGATTCATTGCTACAGATACAAAGAAGGAAGGAGATACCTCGATGCAATGAGTGGGGTTCTCATCTGATTGCAGAGCTGAGAATTGAATCAGTTAGGACAATTTGAGCATCAGCTTATCTATGACCAAGACTAAGTATTCGGGAGTTCACGTTGAAGTTTGACTACCTTGAGGCTTCCACCTAGACCTACCTGCTATTTCTCTTCCAGTATCAGTGGCCTAGATATGTGCATATCTGCAGCATACTGCGACCCAGTGCACTGGAAACAAAATGGATTAATGTTGGCAACGCCCAAAGTTTGGCATCGGATCAGCACCGGCGTCCGAAAATGTGACCTTGACAGGTGTTGATCGCCATTTTTCAGTGCCGGCTGACTCAAAATAATAGATGCGATTATGCTGTGATATTTTGATAGTCTCATCGACACGTATGTACCCTGAGAACCATACCATGCATACCGGGGAGGCAAGAGGAAATGCATTTGTTATTTTCCCTTTAAAGCCTATCCTATAGTATTGCTGGACCTAGGAGGCCATGTACCTAAAATAAAGCCTCGTTGCTAGGCTACTTCAAAAACATTTGATGCTTTGTGTAGGTTGGTGGTGGAGCCACTGAATTGGAAGAGCCGATGCCTGGGAAATTCAGTGATATAATCACACTGGAATAACCGAGGAGACAAGATAATCTCCATGCTCGTAGAACAATCGTTGTTCAGCAAAAACTCCATGCCTTTGAGAATCATATAAAAATAAGTAACCCTCCAGGAGATTGGAGTAGCCCACCCTAGATCTTTTCCCAATCCATCAAATGCATACGAACGAACCACTTGATTCACACGCTTTAAACACAATATGTTGGCAAACAATTATCGATTCAACGTATTTCCAACTCTCGATTCGCCACCATTTTTGAGAAACGGCGGAGGTTCAAGTCCACGAATAAATTAGATCCACTGACCTGGCTTGTGGAATATTGTTGCGTCATGGCTGAGCATAAATACCTACTTAGTAACGCTCAAATTTTTACTAAGGACCTACTAGCCTCCCGACGACCTCGTGCGGTAGGTAGTCTAGAAAACTTTCCTGGACATTTCGCTGAAATCTTCTTGGGAATGAGATTACTGGGTATGGCTCTAGATTCGTGGCGGCGGCTGGTTGTTATATATTTCACCGCACCGCTCGCGACCCGTCCGGAAAACAGGGACCACTACTATCTACCTGCCTACTAGCAGGTGGTTCCACGCCATTGAGAAATAACATGGTACCTACCTAGTAGGCTACAACTGTAGAATAAAAACCTGGCGACCCGAGTGAGTACCCGGTGGAACCCACGGACCGAAACCTCACAGCACTCTACATAGTAGTAGTGACGAATTGCGACCATGCAATGTTATTACAATCGGGGAGAACCTTAACTGAAGAAGAAGTCGTGGACATTTCTGAGAATCCTTGGAAAGCAAAATCGGTATCTTAATGGTAAGAAATGATGGACAGATTCATCCAAAAATCAAAAATAACGTTGAGGGCTACCAGATTTGAACTGATGACCTTGTGGACTGGAATCACACGCGCTACCGCTGCGCCAAGCCCCCACGTGAATGAAAGGTTATTCAATATTTGACAATATAATTCAATTGTAAAAGAAACATGGTATCGAGGAACGGCGTAGTCAAAGACAGATAGTCGAGAAATGACATCCTTGCAGTATATTTGACTTGGTATTAAGCTCTCGCCCGAGCAACTTAGAGAACCGGATTCACCTGGGGGATCGGAAAGATGGGTACATGCCACAAGAATCAGTATACTCTGCTGATCAGATTCCCCGAGTATGGATAAGCTCGTCTTGTATTGGCGTCATGTCGTGTTGATGCTGCGCATGTGTACAAAGATCCTGAAACACACCCAATTTGAGACTTTCGAATTGAGTCCGTAATGACTGCAAATTTTTGTTTGAAAAATTGGGAACACATAAGGAAGGAGTGAAAAAAAATTCCACACAGGAGGACATATCTTGAAAACCCGCCATTGATCGGAGGACCCTTTGCAGGCAACACCATACGCACCATGAGACATGTCGGACCTTGTAAAACGGGGTTAGACACTCATCAAGTGGAATCAAAATCATCTATATACGAAGATGGCCCGAGATCATGAATGGATAGACGATGAGCCTCTCGTAATGGAAGACCGACAGATGAGAGGTAAGGAGGAAGGGGTGTAGGAAGAGACAAAACTTCCCTTGTGTATGAGAAGCAACGAAAATGCGCACGGTAATTTGATGATCCGTGATTTCTGTGGATGAATCAAATTTTGAGATTCCGAAATATATGGCCAATTATCAGTGAAACTGAACCACCAGAGGCTCGTAGTGTTGAATACGGCCTGGCGAAGCACACCCAAAGGAAGTGACTGGCTTCTCCACCCGGAAAAAAATGACAGTGGTAAACGATTAGCTACATCCAGATGCAGGCTCACTTCACCTTGCCGCTTTCAAGTGAGAATTTCATATTGTGCTGTTTCCCTCCAGTCCTAGATGCTGTGAGCGACTCTGGTCATAGGGACATAATAGCATTCCAATGCCAATCGCTTGCGTTGCCGCACCAGACATCCCGCATTGAGGAATTGACAAATTTGTACCAATGCTTCATCCGCAAGATAGAGTGCACTGGGTATACTGCAACAAATAGACATAAAACCAGGTGCATTGAGACGAAATCTTTACTGGATCAAGCAGATTCCATTAAAGAAACATGGCGAAATTCCAGGTCCTAACCATCTCTACTTAGCGGCATATGGGGGGTCTTAGTTCTTCCATCCCATGATACTTATTACAAGGTAGCGCTCATGTCATATTGTTTGGGGGATGTGGTCGTCCCTCAGCTTTAGGTGGCCTCTTGTCCTAGTATCCCCTTTGATTCAATCCTCTACCTGTACTCCCACCAATGCCTATGTCTTTGACGTGAAACGCTGGATTTGGCTTAATCTTTACTCTACACCTCTCGAAAATGGAGGCTGAAAGTAATTGCAAATGTCAGTCAATGATTCTTCTCTAACATCCGCAACTTCATGAATGCTATAACGGGGAGATAGAAACGTGTCGTGTGCAACATTGCTCCCATCAAATCTTCTTCTCCAACTTCTTGAGGAAGCGATTGACACCTTTCTCAAGCTTCATTGCATTATCTTCAAGCCTCCTCGGTCGCTGCCCTGGTGCTTTCATTGCCTTTTGCGCATACTTTTGGCCATGCCCACTGGCCTCGGCCTCTGTAGGCCGATATAGCTGGGTATGAATATCATATTCCGATGAAACTGGAGCATTGCCGGATGGCTGTCCGTATGAGTAATTTGAATAATTAGACATGGGGGTTGCTTGTCCAGACTGTTGGGGCGGCGACTGAGGAGTACCGTATACTTCATGGGTATACAGGTGGGCATTTGGATCTTGCGGAGGAGGGGCAAATGTCGGAGCTCCCTGAGCTGCGCCACCTGGCCACACCTGGCCTTGACTGAACACCTGAGAGTAGGGGGGGCAAGGCGCAGCACTGTGCCCAGATGGCTGAGGTGAAAATGAGGAAGAATGAGTGAGGCCTACACTCGGAGGTGGGGACCCGTAACCCACCGGTGCAGTGGCCAGCATTCCAGGATATTGTAATCCTGGAGTAGACGTTGGTGGGGGCGCGAATGAAGTGCCAGCCTGATTGATGCCCATCTGGTGGGGAGACGTATATGGAATGCCCTGATCAGCTGCCAGTGCAGCCGTCAGACCAGTCCCGTTGGAGCCATCCTCTGGTGGAGGTGTCTTTTCCCGGTGTTGAATAGGTTCTGGGGCCGCCGGTGCTGCAGGATTGTATGGCAGTGGTGCAAAGGTCGCCGAGTCTCGTTGTTCACCCTGCGACGGTTGAGATGCCGTAGAATTTATTTGGTCACTAGAAGGTCCGCCAACAGGCGGAGGTGGCAAGCTTGAGATGTGTGGAGGCGTCTGCACAAGAGTAGCAGGCTCTGACCGAGAATTGGGTGTCTGGCCATTTTGATATGCCGGGTCGGACACGGCAATACTTTCGAGCTGCTGCACAACAGGGCTGATCGGCTGGTCCATTTCAGCGTTCGGCCGATCTGTCGCCAAATGAGAAGCAGGTAAAATACGCTCAATTACATCCAGAAATTGATTCGCGTCGACTAATGTCCAAAAGTACAAATCGACGGTGTGTATCCGAGGCAGGTCGTTGGGTGCCTTGCGGGACTCCATGCCTGGCAATCGCCAGTCATACTGCGACGTTTGCTGCTGGACAGAGCCAGCGACTCCATCAACCGTGAGGGAGCAACGAGTGGGAAAATGACTAGAGTGTTGGATGTGCGCGCTGTTTAGATAGCCATAAAATGCATCCTGGTCTGGAGTATTGGGATTGTTGGCCACTTCAATCCTCGCCTGCCTTGTGGAAGCATCGTAATAAATGTAGAGGTAAGACCCCTTTTCAAATCGATGGTCCGACGGCTTAGGAGTCGGCGAAGTGAAGAAGCAGTGAATGTCGGCGAAGCTGAACCAGTCCTTCAATGTCAGAATGGGACAGCAACTGACGGGCACTGCCTTCAGGTGCGGGGGCAAAGGAAGGGAGCATGCAGCGAACTTACACATTTAAAAGACGCTCCTCATTTCCCTGGAGAGGCATCTCGTCTATTAACGGGGTAGACTCGTAGATTCGTAAATGTGAAGAGTGGCTTTGAGGTGAAATACTCAAGCCAGGCCGAAGGACGAAGGCGCAAAGATAATAATTTCACGACCTGCAGCCACGGTACTTTTTAAATGAGGGGCTAAATAGTCGGAGCTGCAGACACTGAGGAGTAGCTGCCGCTGACCTCTACGTGGGCGCTTAGCGAACGTGATGTGATAGGATCGCTGCGCTAGACTGTCCTTGGTGGGAGCTGTCCAGCAAACATGAACGGAACTACGTCGTACTATCCCGATGGTCGTGTACAAGCCACCGATGGCAATCAGTAGCGGGTACCTGACTCAAATCTGGGCGATGGAGGATTCCAAAACCAAGTAGTGCAGCGTGATATATTTGCTGACTTCCAAGTGTAGAATGGATTGATTCAGACTAGCTGGAAGAGTTTGTTGACAGAAGCGTGGTCAAGTCATCAAAGGGTACCTAGAAGCTAGTGCAGGTCTTCGTGATTTGCGGGCTGAGCCAACTGGCGAATCCTTTGCTGCGTGGCCGGAGACATGGTTTCTCCGAAAATTTCCATCGCGAGGAGGTGCGGTCTCGCGGACATATTCATTACCCGCCCAGCTAAGCGTTAAACGTTCCTGTGATTCACAACAACATTGAACAGTGGCTTCTTCAAGTTGCGCACACGCAAGCTCAACATATCCCGACCCTGAGGCCTTCATCCGGGGAACAATTTGCTAAACGCGTTCCCGCCGTATACGTTGAAAAACCCCGAACGTTTTCGGATCCCGGTCCGATCGAGCAGTCCCTGAAGGGCTCATCGTTTTCAACAATCATACCAACATGTCTCTCGTCAACCTTGCCTCCGTGTGCTCTCACCTGAACAATGCCACCAAGGCACGTCTCAGTCTCACGTCGATCCCGAACAGCAATCTTCACCTGAAGCTGTGCCAGGCCCTTCAAAACTCCGGATACATATCCTCCGTGGTTCGCGGCGGTCCGACACCACCCCCAATCCACCCCATTCTCGGCCATCCAACTGCGAATGACGAGATCGAAGGAGTCGAGCCTATCACTCGCGACAATGTTGCCTCCCGTCGTCTCTGGTTGGGCCTGAAATATTGGCAGAATGAGTCGGTCTTGGGCAAGGTGCAGATGGTCAGCAAGCCCACACGCCGAATCAACCTGAACGTTGAAGAACTGCGCCGTGTTGTTCGTGGACATGAAGCCAACCATGTGGAGGGACTACGTTCGCCCGGTGAGAGTCTCTATCTCTCCACGGACCGAGGCGTTTTGGAGGCCCGTGAATGTGTCGAAAAGAAGATCGGAGGCTTGGTTCTCTGCAGAGTGCTTTAAAAACTTTGAGATGCCGAAAAATTGCGGGTGTTGCTTCTCTCTCCTCGAAGTTGAATCTCGGCGCTTCTCAATCTGTTTCCCTTGTCTTGCATTTACCCTGGAGTTTCTGTTTGATTTACCGCAGCGGGATCTTCTCTTAAGATCGGTCTTATTTTTGCGACTGTTGGAATGACTGCTCCATTCTGGATCTGTATATTAGCTGTTTTGCGTTTACCGCATTTTCCCACGCTCCGCTCCGGGGCAACTGCAGAGCTGCCGCTTAATCTTGAGCGCCATGTATAGATTATGACTGAAAGAATGGTCTTCAGACTGTTGATTTCCACGACGGAATGCTCCCTTAAGCAAGTGTTACCCGGGAAGACATGCAGTCATCCCTTGCAGTCTTGAGAAGCTGTCATGTTCGGCCCGAATGTCGCACATCACATGCTAGCAGTCACGGTAGCTGGAGTCACGCGACTTGGATGATCCTTGGTTCAGTGCTACTGCCACGTTAACGGCGTCCAGCACCAACAATATCTTGGACTTCTCAAGTGGGTCAATGGAGTTTGCCGTCACTAAGCCGAGTCATACAACCATGCCTGGCCCTGTTATTCTACTGGATTCAAAGAAAGTCTTGGTCACTGGAGGCACCGGGTTCGTAGGTGCAGCCATAGTGCGTCGGCTTGCGGAGAAGTACCCTCGTTGCTCTGTTACAGTCATCGATTTGAATCCGCCTCGAACCCATCAAAGCTGGTCCCGGAGTATTGAATTTTTAAAAGTTGATGTAACCAAAGCAGACGAAGTTCTCGAAGCCTTCAAATTGACCAAGCCAGACATTGTCCTCCACACAGCGGGTATTGTGCCGCCTCTTGCCGATCGATTTAAACGGCGCATGGAGAGCACCGTGTGGAAGGTTAATGTTCAGGGTACTCTGAACCTGCTTGACGCAGCCAAAAAGTATGGTGCTCGGGCTTTCGTCTATACGAGCAGTTGCTGCGTGACCACCGATGACATGAGGTTTCCATACGCCAATATCAGCGAGGAATGGCCCAGATCGTCTACCTCACTGATATACGGCGAATCCAAGGTGATATGCCAATATTCTATTCATGACTGTTCATTTTATGCCCCATTTCCCAGTATGAATGTCAACCTGCTGACCAAAGCCAATTGCGCAGGCAGCGGCAGAGGCTCATGTCCTTGAGGCCTCCGACGATATGCTGGCAACCTGCTCTCTGCGGCCCTCTGTTCTTTTTGGACCGGGAGATTATCAGCTGATACCCTCTATCCACGCGTGCATTGCTAAAAGGGAGACTCCGTTTGTGATTGGAGACGGTTTCAATCTCTGGGATGTCACGCATGTGGATAACGTCGCAGACGCCCATGTCCTTGCAGCCGAGAACCTGGTGACATCACGAACGGCAGCCGGGGAAGCATTTTTCATTCAGAACAACGAGCCGATCACATTTCGAGATTTCTGCTTGGCTATTTGGGCACATTTCGGTCACATTCCGTCCTGGGAGTTTCATATCCCCAAAGGTCTGGCATACTTCGCGGGGTTGGTTTGCGAATTGGCCACTTGGGCGACAGGATCTTCCACCACTCTAAGTCGTGGAAGTGTACAAGACGCCTGCGCGGTGCGATATGCCAGTGGCGACAAGGCAAAGTCAATTTTGAAGTATCAGCCCCTGGTAGACCTTGAGACTGGGATTCGACTGAGCTGTCAGGTAAGTAGTGAAGCGTTCGCCCGAGGAATACGCCTTTCTCTGCGGGCTCGCTCTCCAGTCTTTTTTCTCTTGTCAATTTCTCATATTTTTTGTGTACAAAGAGACGATAATGTGGCGACTGATCCTGCAATGACCCGTCGACAGGATTATGCCGATCGGATAGGTGTGAAACTTCCCCCGCACCCCATTCGGTCTTCACAACCAGCCTCCGAGCCTACTGACTAGGCTTCCAACCACTCGAGACTTCCTCGTCAAGGCTTTGCACAGGAAGTTGATGATGACCAGTGCATTTTTTGCAGTGCAAACTATGCAAGACATGACCCGTACGTCTGTGATGAGTTTATGCCTACCCGAGGGGAGTGGTTTATCCAATTAGCATCAGGGGCGTTCTTCCAGTGAGCCCTACCAATTTTGCTTTCCACTGCATTTGCATTTGTATGGCTCGCGATATGTATCGCTCTGACCATGTGGACTTGTCACTATCCGCCGGCCTGATACACCATTCGCGTCTCGTCAGTTGTGGGATGCGTCCTAGTTTCACAGCCCAGGATCAAACCCCGGAATCTATAGCTTCTTGGAATACGAAGGTCCTTTTTCTCAACGGCCTTCAGTTTACTTCCCTGTGGAGTAATCAATAGATGTTTCAATCTCTCTATGGGGTCTCTGTCGATCGCTTCGATGGTATGAAATGATCCGTGCGCTGATTGGGCTCCAAGGGATTGACAGTTTCTCATGCCCAAACTTCAAGGGCATCTGAGGGATTCTGTGTAATTGTGACCGAAACGCTTGGAATCCATCCTGTGATCCAGAGCCAAAACGAAGAGCAACATAGAGGAGCAGAGCCCCATTGGAGAAGATGTCGCAAAGAACACGTGCTCGCAGCCTAAAGGCGGCTAAAGAAAGTCGTTTCCAGACGTCGTGGGTGTGGTGCTCCAACTTCTTTCTCCGACGGATGTCTAGTCTTGACAAGTCCTATGGATTCTTTTTTCGACGTTCCATCTACAAAAGTGGCTGCGCAATCATTTATGCAGATCTTCCACCGATGGAGTCGGTCCACCACCACCATCAGGTACATTCGAGGCCCAATGGTCCTGCAATGTCTTCCTACCCAAGTTGCTGCCCAAGACTGCAGCCCAGGCTTACTGCCTGTCCCCGGTGGCGCCGTATTGACTTTGGCGATTCCGTTCCAATTTGTTCGGCGCCATCAGCGAGCAAAATCTCCGATAGCATGTAACTGGAGATCGTTTGCACGACACAGTCCTTGTATGTGGATTGAAAGTGGGTACACTAAGTCCTTCCCCGTGCATCAGACGCAAATGGTGGGAATTGCTGCCCCAGTCTATCCCAAATACGAATAGAGAGTCACTGTGCATTGTAAACCGTCTCGATCGATCGAGATCTGCTCAATACACACGTACATGCATTTCCGGCATCAATCCAACCAGGAGGTTCCCTGTTCATCCACTGCAATTGGATGCCACCGAGTAGCTTCAACCCACCACAACATCGGTGCCATTCGCCAAAGGTCACTCTCCACCCTCCCCCGTTGCTGACTTCTGGAGCGGCTCTTCCACCACTACGAAGGTTGAATTCAGGAGGCGGCGTCAGGCACGCCTACCAAAAACGCTGGATCCGGGCTCCTCTGGTCTCCAAAGCTGTGCTCTGCTTAATGACTGGGATGTCTCAGCGCAGTAAAAATGATACACCTCGCACACGATCGCTCTCGCCGACTTATAATAGAGCCCAACACCCTCTTTGAGCTTAGTATTTTCTTCAGCCCTTTCCTTCCTTCAAAGCCGTTACATTTCTATCAAGTCTCCTGCCTTCATGGTTCCTGCTATTCACCCCCCCTTGACGGCTGTTCCGGTTGGCTTCCAGCCACAATTTGCAGCACAGGCTCGTTGTCACCGGACAGGTTCAGTCAGCAGCAAATTGGAGATTGCGTCTCGCTCCAGGTCAGCACTTTCTCAAAAACCACCCTATAAATCTCAGTATTGCCCAGTCTTGATTCAAATTCCATCGCACCTCTGCCCAAGATATGCTTAATCTCTAGTCCCCGTGAAAGGCATTGGCTGACTTGATGTGCGAGCTATCCCTGACAACAGCGCTATGGCTCAACACCCAATGTACAACCCACCAGGAAGCTCTCCTGTTATTCACCGATCAAGGTATTTCCTCTCATCATACTCTCTGACCCCTTCTGTCTGTGCGTGAAAGAAGGAAGGAAAAGGGAAAAAAAACTATAACCCGGGGTTCAGCTGCTTCCTGGACGGATGCTAAGTGTAAGAAGGGCACCATCGACCCCACGGGCCTATGTGAGGGATAACCGACAACTCGAAATGATGGACTATGAAGCTCGCGCCCAGTACCATGGCTTTTCTTCCCCCATGGATAGTCATGGCCATGTTTTCTCCCAGCCCACAGGAAGATTATCTTATCCCCCCACTGGACAGCTCATCGCCCCAGCTTCCATGTACCCGGACTGGAACATGCCTCTGCAAATGCCGCAAGAGGTCTCTCGCCATGATACCAGGTCACTGAATCCCCCGGAAAGCCCTGAATACATCGTGGAAAGAACTGGTCGGAGAGCCTCCGATGCAAGCCACGGTGGTAGCACCCGCTATGTCTCCCAGAGACAATCCTCCAACCGAGACGAATTTGATGGCCCTCACCAAATTTTGGATCCAGTTGCTCCGAGTGATATTCCCGCCCGGGAAGCGGAGCTTCCTTCACTTCCCACTAATCTTGATGCTGCGGAGCAAGATCGTATTCTGCACGAAATCAACGACCGCCTGTCCAAGTGTGCATTTGATTTCTTCGCCTATTATAAGTTCCCCATCCCCATTGAACAGGACAAAAGGCCAGTTCAGGTTCCCTCTGACCGTGAGTGGAATGAATGGGTTCACCTCATGAAGAGATTGGCAACTCGCCGACGCATTCCCCGTCATGCCCTTCACAATGGCCAGATCAAGCAACTCATCACTGTTCTGGAAAATTCCTTGGAAATGCGCCACGCTGCCAAGCACAGCTCCAGACCTGTCAAGGACGACCGTAACGTGCTACAGTTGATCTCGGCTGGCACTCAAGTTGCCAAGATCCTAAAGGATGCCAGTGCGATGAAATTCTTCGACCGTCTCTATGTTGACACGGAGAAATTGATCAGTGACCGTCGCCGCCGGGTGAGATTCTCCGAGAATTGAGAAGCCAGGTCATGTGCTTCAAGTTCTCAATCCCGTTTTGGAACGATATTTGTCCAAGTGTTGTTCCAGCCATACTCGGATTCGTCAAGATCGTGGCTCAACTTTACGAGACCCCCTATGACCTCAGGAGCCGGATCTTCCAACATGGTAAATCCGGACACCGTCTGACATTAGCCCAGGCTCATTTCCCCCTGGGATTCACATGATTCACAGTCCTTGCGCCCCTGGGGATGATGTTTGAAAACACCAACCAGACCAGATGACCGATGCAGGATTAATCGGCCTTCCTCTCAGGACAACTCAGACTTGATGATGGCCTGCTCGTTGGCATTTCACCCAACTTTGGCGACATTCCATCCCCCAAAATCATGAACTCAGCCCAGCTCGCACTATTCGGCAGTAACTATCTATCAACCAACTATATCAAGGTCGATATACCCATTGATGGACTCTTTTTTTTTGTTGGCACTGTCTTTTTTTGGTGTACTTTATGTTTTCATGGTTGAACCCTTCATTTTGGTTGGGTTGGCTGTTTTGATGTTATTTTTTCAAATATGCTCGTATGTTTCTGTTCCATGTCAAGAAAAGACCAGTTAAAACGTTTCAAGTTTCTCATCAACTTACGAACCATCGGTGAGAGACTTGCTTGTCCCAATTTGATGGTTGTTTTGCCGTCCCTCTTGCATGTCCATGGGGATTATTGCTCGGGTCGTCTAACGATCATGCCTGTTTACGAGCGAAGGTGAGCCCGCAACCTTGTTGCACGAAAAAAAAAAATACCTAGCCGGGCTTCAATGCTCCGCATCCGAATTCGTGAAGCCTTTGAAATGACTAACGTACACGAGTCAATCCACCGTGAAACGTTGTGCTACCTTGTGATGTAGCCGACAATTGATGCTAAGTACATTACATTTGCACATGAAATAAAAAAGAACCAGCAATTATCCCAAGAAATGAGAAAATTTTCTATTGATACACGAGGACTGATTCGGCCCTCTTCAAAGAACCGTGACAGAGAAGTGAAGTATACTGTGCTCACCCGAAGAATGCAGAATGATTCGCTCAAATAAAAACCACAATGCTCTCGATCAAATCAAGACAAAGATGAATAGGCAAAAAGACAAGGAAGCTGGAAAAGCAGGAGGCTTCCTCGGATGATCGAAAAAGCATGCTGGGAAAAGTGTGAGAGCTCGTGGAGAGTTTGGCTCTCTGAAGATCAGCCCCGCCGCGAAGCAGTTTCCTGAATAAATGGGAGGTGTAAAAACGAAATTAAAATGACCAGAAATGCGCTGAAATATGAAGAGAAGATGGTGGATGAGCAAGGAAAAGCTTAGCTGAGGGCGAGAGTAGCAAAGTCAATGTCATCAGCATCCGACTTGCCCTGCTTTCCAGGCTCCTCAACCAGGATGGACTCTTTTGACTCCTCAATCGGGTTGGAAGGCTGGCTTGAGCCAAGGTCCATTGTGTAGTCGACCCCCTTGTTGTTAGGGAGCAAGTCGGGGGTCATGGTCTGCTCAGGCTTCTGGGATCCGTTGTCCGTGATCAATGGTTCATGAGTCGCAACCATAGTAGCATCCTCGGCGACGAGGGACTCAGTGGGCTCAACAATAGTTTCAAGGTCGATGCCCTCGTTTGATTGAGCCTGCGCAAGAGGCTGGGACGGCTCAGTCTCGCCATCTGCGACAGAAACCATATCCTGGTTCTTGCTCTCCGTTTCGACGGTGGTCTCAGCCTCATGAGAGTCTGGCGAGGCACCGGTAGTGGCGTCCGTGGTGGATTCCACAACTTCAGGCACCTCATCTGCAACGCCGGTCTCTGACTGCTCAATTGGCTCTGGTGACGGCTCGAGGTGTGCATCCTTGGCAGCATCTTCGATCGAGCTGTCCGCAGCCTTGTCAGGCACAGGTTCCTGGGGCTGAGTGGCAGAGTCCTCCTCGGGTGTTGGAACCGCAGCATCCTGAATGGTACTCTCCCCCCCTAGTTGCTTCTCAGTGGGCTTAGGCTGACCTCTTTCAGTGGAACGATCCTTTCTTGGTACCTGGGCCTTTTCCTGGTGTGGTTTTGCGGCGGGAACTTTGGCTTTGCTCTGCTGCGTGGTACGGTCCGCAGGGCGCGCGGCGGACGGTCGAGGGGCCTTGAATGCTGCGGTCGACTTGGGGAGAGGAGCCTTGACCTCGGACTTATCCTGGGTCTTACTTGCCGAGCTGGCCGTGGGTCGCATCATTCGGGCCAGGAATCCCTCATTCACGGGTTTGGTGCCAACGTTGCTGACTCGGGAGCTGGGACGCTCTGTTGCGTGTTGAGCGGGTAGCGAGGGGCGAGAAGCTTGTCGCCGAACCGCCGCCGCAGGGCTCGCAGCACTCTTTAATGTCGAGGGCTTCCGGTTGAGGGACGAAGCTGTCTTCTCAGTGCGGCCCGGCGCAGTGCCAGCACCTCCACCCTTGGCGTTGTGGAGAGATTGTTTATGGGCGGTGGCCGAGCTTGTCAGGCGGGCAGACCGTGCTGGTGACCTTGCCTCGTTGGTGATGGAGCTGCCTGCAGTGGCTCTCTGCGGATCTGCAGAGGGGGTTGCGCCTCTTGTTGGCCGGGTCGTGGCCTTGGAGGCATTATTGAGAGAGGGACGGCTCGGCCTGTGGGCAAGAGCATTGGCTCTTTCCTTTGCCAGCTCACGAGCCGATTGAGGTTTGGCGCCTCCTTGACTGCCAGACATCTTTTGGGAAGCGGCGGTAGTGGTCATCTGAGTGCTGTTCTGTCTGTCTTGAACACTCGTGGACCGCTTGTGGGCAGGCTTTGTCACGTCTTTCTTTTCACCGTTTGAAGAAGGCATTCTGGCTGGAAGTGGCTGGTCTCTCTGTGTGGGCTCAGACTGCGCCGAAGCCGCATTCCCGGCGGGCACCTGCGTCACAGGGCCATTTGGAACCACCTTTTCGTTTGTGCCGATCGCGTTTCTCGTTTCAGCACCTTCGCTTTCTCCGCCACTCAAGACACTTGTGGGTGACTTGTCTGAGCTGACAGGTGTGGGTGAAATGACATTGGTTTGACGACGCGACTCAATCTCCTTGGTGTTGATTGTCGGTCCAAAGAATCCAGGACTATCGCTCCGGCCGCTAGGTCCACTTGTCTTTCTCAAGGGTGAGCCGGGACTTGACTGAAGTGCGCCCTCCACCGTCACAAAGCTGGCCCGGACTTTGGAAAGCTGTCTGGCCGAGCTGGAAGTATCAGAGCCGACGGGGGACCGGCCACGAGAAGGAGGAGAGGTGATGGGGCTTTGACTATTCTCGAACTTTGCAAGGAGGCTGCGCACCCCAGGGTGACTGTTGTTGTCCGACATGATCTGAATCGAAGGGCAAGGCGCAGACTGAAGAGAGGGGGAGGGTCTGAACGGTGGGTTCGAATTGAGGGGGAGGAGAGAGTGCTGAAGGCTAGTCGGCCGGTCAGTTGCACAGGAGATGCGGAGAGTGCACGGGTGGTGTGTGCAGAAGGCGTGGATGTGACGACGATCAACGCTCAGTGGACGCAGTCCCCCTCCTGCTCCTCAGAAGAAGAAGCTGTGAGAGGAGAGAACGGTGATGCGAGAATGAGACGATAGTCCGTGGGTCATGAGGCAAAGGAAAAGGGAGAGATCGCAAGGTTTAAAGGTAAAAAGAGCTCAGCCTAGAAACCGATACGCTAGTGATTCTTTGGCGCGTCCAATGGCGGCGTGTGAAACCCAGCTGGCCCTACCAACCCACCGGCCTTTTTAGTTGCTGGTGCAGTTTAGCCAGTTCACGCAGGACCAAAGACGGACTGGTCTCCAGTTCTCCAGTTCTCCAGTACGGAATAGATGCTAAACTGCTAATCATAAGTACGCCTGCCAGCCTATTGCGACGCCGATCTCCACTTATGGAGGCCCCTAGAGGTGGACTAGAACGAGCTAAGGATGGCCCATAGCTTCCTTGGAGCTCCTTTTTTTGGGAGAATCTCCTGGTTTCGTCTTTCTTTCAGGGGTCACTTCGGAGGTTGCGGACTTCATTTGTCTGTAACAATCTAACCAAACCCACTCCATTCCCTTCTAGATCTTTTCTGTCGGGAGCGAATGATATCATGCCAGGTCTCTTGATTCTAGACAAGTGGGTGCGCTTAGACAGCTGCTGCTCCTTCGGGGACGGATTCAGTAGTCATGTTAAAATCATGTCCATTGCATGTCGCCCTGACGCGCAGAGGAGAGAGGACATGATTAATCGTGAGACGGTCACAGAATTCTGTGGTAGTGTTTTGGCTTCTCTGGACGGAAATCAGGATCGGATAGTCGGTGGGTGTGGGTTTGAGCACCTCCTTGCTGGCTCCAGGACATCACACATGCATTCATTCATTTCCTTTTCAAGCACAGCACCCCAAGTGGCGCGCGCATGCATGGAGTGAGTAGTTCCCAGCCGTAAGCACCTGCAGATGATGGCTAGAAGATGGATCACGCTAATGGGATCTAAATGTAAACAACCCACCAGTCGCGTCTCCAGTTCCAAGCTTCCCAAAACCTTCCGCACTTTCTTAGACGGCCCCCGACCGTGCGTGAAACCGTGGTTCGGGTCCCCGCGTGTCACCGTCACTACTTCACACCCGGCAGAGTACATCCAGGTACTTCCATATAGACGTCCTGGTTGTTTCAATGTTCAGTCGCACTGACCAGGTTGTTGCGCAGGTGCGGTTTCGTTGGTCCGCGCCATGCATGAAGAAGTATGATACAGAAGCAGAGGAGCTTCAGCACTCACCTGCAATCCCGAGAGTCAAAGCCCAGTCATTTCCCATATAAGGACATGGAAAACAAATCGATAAAGCACCTTCAACACAATGGTAGGTCTCAGCGATATAATTCTCCTACGGAATGTACTCCAACTTATACGTGTAGTGGGTGGCTGAGGTATGCGTGAAGGGTACCTCATCTGTAGGTATCATGACCGATGCTTGGAGATGCAGTACTACCACTAGACCAAATTTAATCATTAGTATTCCCATAAATATTTCTCTGCAATTAATGAAGGAGTCGAATCACTGGCCAAATGGAATCTCTCAAGATTTCGAAGCCTGTTCATTCATGCCCGGCCTATCCTCAGCATTGGAAGCAGGCCATGGCTTGAGTCATTCTCAATCGCGTGCTTCAGTGCTTTTCTCCGGACCCCGGACTTAGGTCGGATCAACAATCTTCCCCCCTCCGCATACAAAAGAGAAAGCTCCGATGACGGCGAGCATCTCTGAGTCAGGAAAGCAACCCTCAAACAGATCACAATGGCTGCTGCTGCTCGGACACTTCGAATTGGTATGTATGATGGTCTAGGAGATGGACCTCCAATGATGATTGCGGTGGCTATGTCTGAGGAACCATTGGAAACTAATTTCACTCTATAGGTCTCATCCCCGGAGATGGCATCGGGCGGGAGGTGATCCCGGTACGTGCGACGGCTTTTGAGATCGCTAGTGAAATGACTGAACTTGATGAACAATGACCAATTGACTCTGCACAGGCTGGTCGCCGTATTTTGGAAGCCCTACCTTCCTCTCTCAACCTCAACTTCAGCTTTGTCAACCTCGACGCTGGCTTTGAGACCTTCCAGAAGACGGGCTCCGCCTTGCCCGACAAGACCGTGGACACACTCAAGAAGGAGTGTGATGGTGCTCTCTTCGGAGCTGTGAGGTAAGAGCATCCATGTGATCCTGGTTTCTAGTCTTGGTGTCTTGCGGCTCATCTCCCTCGTTATGACCTAGCTCCCCGAGTACCAAGGTCGCTGGCTACTCTTCCCCCATCGTCGCTCTTCGCAAGAAGCTTGACCTGTATGCCAACGTCAGACCGGTCAAGACCACCGCCGGCAGCAGCAACGGCAAGCCGATTGACTTGGTTATCGTGCGTGAGAACACCGAAGATCTGTACGTCAAGGAGGAGCGCACCGAAGAGGGTCCCAACGGCAAGGTCGCCGAAGCCATTAAGCGTATCTCTGAGCGTGCCTCTCACCGCATTTCCACCATCGCCGGTGAGATTGCCCTCCGTCGCCAGGGAATCCGAGAAGCGGCCCCCGGAACTTCTTCTCACACACAGCCCATGGTGACCATCACGCACAAGTCCAATGTGCTGTCCCAGACCGACGGCCTCTTCCGCGAGACTGCGCGCCAGGCCCTTGCCGCTGAGAAGTTCTCCTCCATCCACGTGGAGGAGCAGATTGTCGATTCCATGGTCTACAAGCTCTTCCGTCAGCCCGAGTACTACGATGTCATTGTGGCTCCCAACTTGTATGGTGATATTCTGTCCGACGGTGCCGCCGCTCTGGTTGGCAGCTTAGGTTTGGTCCCCAGTGCCAATGTCGGTGACGGTTTCGCTATCGGTGAGCCCTGCCACGGCTCCGCCCCGGACATTGAGGGCAAGGGCATCGCCAACCCCATCGCTACTTTGCGCTCCGTTGCTCTGATGCTTGAATTCTTGAACGAGCCCGATGCGGCTGCCAAAATTTACACCGCCGTCGACGCCAACCTGGATGAGGCCAAGTTCCTGTCCCCCGATATGGGCGGCAAGGCGACCACTCAGGAGGTTCTCGATGACGTCCTCAAGAGACTGTAAGAAAAGTGATCATGTAAATAAAATATGTATTATGTGTATGAATCTTTCGCGTCACATGAATGATTCATCAAAAATGAAGTGAGAGGGTTTCCGTTCCTGATTCCCTGCCGTGATCACCGGAGGCGAGTCACATATCCTGCCAGATGAAATTGCAGGTACTCTGTGAGAGCAACTGGGTCTTCCTGGCTCATTCAGCTTTGCTTCGACTCCTCAGACGCAGAGTCCTCGGAATCCTGTTTGATGAGCGTGTACGAAACCACCAAATAGACCTGCCCGGTCTTTGTGTCCTTGAGCACGTATCGTAGCTCGTGGTTGTCCTCATCAACCATTCCCGAAACAGGAATATGCATTCCGGGAAGCCGGATGGCAGTTTCTAGAAAAGTGGGGGAGTCAACTACTGCACAGTTCACGGTACCATGGGCAATGTCCAGGACTCACCACTAAAAGACAGATATTGATTACCAAAATCCGCCAGGTATGTTCGGCCACTTTCGAACACAAACGCTTCACGATTCGTCTCTGTGCGGAAGAACTTCTGACGGGCCGCTGCGGTGCTTGGGATCTCGAGCTTGGCGCGCTCCTCCATCCCTTGGCCATCAGCGCCCTCCTCTACCACGAGGTCACTGGCCATCAGGGAGTCTCGCTTCTGGTCTTTCTCGCCGATGCGGAATTGATTCCATGATGCTAGCGCAGGGCTGTAAAGATAAGGCTTATCGGCGTACGCATCTCCGTCGAGCGATGAGTCGATCGTCCATTTCACCACACGAAGAGCTGCATTGAAGCCCGGCGGGAGACGGTGACGAAGGGGTTTGTCAAAGTCATTTCCGAAAACGAGGTCATTCCCATTGATATCTCGCTTTGGCGTGAACGTGAAGCAAATCGAGTATTGGTCGTTCTTGTGAAGCGGATGCTCAAAGTAAGGACTTGTCTTGGGTGAAGAATCGGGGTATCCTGGTTAGTGTTAGCCTGCGCCTTTTTTTTTGTTTTCTTCCCCTTTCCCTTTGCCTTGTTCCCTGCGAGCTCGGTAGTTCGATGTGGACTTGCCAGAGTAGTCTTGGATGCGGACATTTAGATCGAAAGTTGCACGATCATCTTCTAACCGCAGCGTCTTCCCATTGACCTCGACTGGTTGATGCGTTGAGTGGTCATAGTCTAGCCCCGCAGTCACCGCGAGGCGGTACGCAGGCGCCGCAGATGTTTGGGACATTGTGAACCTGGCTATGTTGAGAAAGCAAAGACCTTGTAGTGGAGAGTGATAGTGTAGTGTATTTATTCCTTGGAACAAGATTTACCAAGATTGACGTCGCTCTCCTATCATGTGATAAAAGCTTCTTCGATTCAGGAACCCCGTCCAGTCCGTGGTTCGTTGCCCTACTGGTGCTCTGGCAGAAGCGGCCATATTGACTCGGAATTATCGCGCTTTTTATTCTCTTTTACCACCAAAATTACCCAAAGTCAGCATACAATGAGTCAACCCGAAATATAACGATGAACACACGTATTTGCGCAACAAAGGCACAGGTCAATCACTAGTATTCTTTTTCGTCAACAAGGTTGAGGCTGCGGCTTCAATTCTGCCAGCCCAATGACATCATTTCGGAGTCAACTCTTGCCAAACGTGATCCCACATAAAACGAGTGCGGGACGCGTCGACAACTTCCGCCTTTCAGACTTGACCGGCGGCTGGTGACCAGGCACAACATCAATGCATGGCACGAATGACCAGGGATGGGGGCTGTTAATATCAACTTTTCCTCACATGGCCTTCTCCTACAGTATTACTCCTAATTGTGCTTGAATTGTCGATGCCTGCCGCCAACTGTGGGTTGGGGCGTAGACGCAGCCGCATTTATAAGAGTGCTACCTGTGGATAGCATGGTGGAATTGACACTGATCGATGACCTATAGACCCGGAAGAAAATAACATTGAATATGAGCAGGATATATTCACAAAGCGAAAATGATTTTCTCGCGCAGCTGCGAGGAAGTAAAGACAATTCATGCGATTGCAATATGTACTCATGTATCATAAGCAATCGCCCGAGTGGTCTTGGTCAAAAAGATCATCTTCGGAGAGAATGCCAATCCCACTGTCCATCCGACGGCGGTTCTTGCCTCGTCCCATTTCCACATCAACGAAGCGCGGCATGCTGACAGGAGTGATGGGCTCGCTGTCCATCGCTGAGGGTCCGTCCGACAGGAGATCGTCCGATCTTAGTTCCCAATTTGCCGCACGAACTTTGCCTCGCCGGCGCTCCGAACTCACAGTCTCTTTCATGAAAGCGAAAGAGCGAGCTTGCTCGCCCATCCACTTGTCCAGAAGCTGGTCACGCGCGTCTATCTCGAGCTGTAGTTGATTCTCGAGCTCGGCATTGATCTGCTGCAAGCGTTGAGCTTCGGATCGTGCCCCTTCTAAAGAGGTGGCGAGGTCTGAGATGCGAACATTGAGCATGCCTGTCTCCTCATCATGCCTTTGATGCATCTCAGATGTTTGTTGCTCGAGCGTCATGAGGGCCGATTCATGCTCGCCTTTAAGAGCCTCTATCTTCGCAGAAAGATCACGCGCGTGGGTTTTGCTTTGCTCTACTGCGTCTTGCAATTGGCGTATGCGCAACTCGTTTCCAGAGGCCGCGGCCTCCATTTCGGATCGCTGTTTGCGTTCATGATCGACTTGTGCCTTGAGATCGGCGATTCTCTGTTGATATTTTCCCTTGGTCTCCTCATTCGCAGCCTCCAAAGTATTCACCATCTTTTCCAATCCCCTGACCTCTTCGTGATATTTGTCAAGGGCGATATTTAATCTGTCAATCCCGACGCTCTTCTCGTGGTCCTCACTTTCTAGTTGCTGCAAACGCATCCTCGTATGTAACATGTCACCGGCAGATGATGCAATAGTATCCTCAAGATTCTTGATCTTCGATGAAGCTGCTTCGAAGCGGTGAAGGAGATTGTCAAACTGTCCTCGTAGGGCTTTTTCGCGACCAAGTGATCCATGATAATGCGTGCGTTCGCTGTTCAAATCGGTAGCAAGCATGCGAACTCGATCCACAAGCGCACCAAGTGTTGCTTTTCCGTCCCCCAGCCCCACGTTGGCCGTTTCGCCGGGGACCAGACGCTCCAACTCAAGACGCGAGGCACGAAAATGTGATTGCATATCCTTCACGACCTCTTCCGCGCAAGAGCCCACAAATCCCATACCGTGACAGGTCTGACTGATGCTCTCCAATGATTGTGTCGCTTCCGAAGCACGAGAAAGTACACTGGTCAATGCCCGAGTCAAATTGTCGAAGAAGCCGGGTGGCGGTGATGAAGACCTCTGAAGGGTCTCGCTGAAATCGGAATCGCCAAAAGTGGATAGGTAGTTACGACATGCACTGAAAAGATCACGCTTTTCTTGCCTTGCAGCTTGAAGGTCACGGTTAAGATTTTGCGACTCTGCATCATCATTGACTTGGCCCGAGGCAGATGAATCCATTTGCGATTGCAGACGTCGACTGCTTGAATCACGAAAATCAGGCGATCCAGATATGATAAATGCATTGTCATGGAGTGAGAACATGTCCTCCTCGTCGCCAGTTGACAAGTTCTCATGTATATCACGATCCAGATCATGGACTATTGAATGCTCATCCTCAAATGGGCGGTTGCATTCTCGGTCTCCGACAAGGGCTAGTGACCAGTCGCTCTGCTTCAGACGATTCAGCTCGCCTTGTAGAGCATCACGTTCCTGTATCAGGGCATGAAGTGTTCTTTCATGCGCAACCGATTGGCGTTTTTCGCGCTGAATACTGTTGATCTCCTCGCTCAGGCCAAATCGCTTGATTCTCCTTTGCGTTCGATCATCTAGAATCTGGCGGAGAGGTGTAAATTGGACTCTGCTCTCTGTGCTGGTCTGATCGTATGAGTCGACAAGATCGAAAGCTGAATGGCGCCGTGGCAACGGCGCCGATGTACGGCGTCGAGCGCGGCGACTGGGCGAAGCATCACTGGGTCTCGGAGAATTATAGTCTGAATCTCTCACGGAGCTGCGTCTCATCGCCGGGGTTAGACCGGTCGAGTAGGGCGAGCACGCTTCGAGCAGCCTGGGGCCAGGGTCGGAGAATCGGACCCGCTTCCTAGCCTTCTTTGGGGTAGTCGCAGTAGTCGAGTTGGGGGCATTTAATGTGTTTTTGAGGTCTGCCAGCCTCCCGTTTCTTGTTCGATGGGAAACGGGAGAGGTACTGCTTGGACGACAGGCTGAGCTGTTTCTGCGCTTGCGTGCAGACTGTCGGGTCTCCATGGCCGACATTGATAAGTATGGCTGTATCGCTCAGCAATCGAGGCCGAGACCGAAATTGAGGGGTAAACGGCGGGCTTGGACTGCCGTCGGCGCCTAGGTATAGATGTACTAGTTGCACAATTATTGTTATATCGAGCGCGGAACTTCATCAAGATTCACCCAATGACGGTGTGTTGAATAGTCGCAATGGTCACACCATCTGGCTCAGAGAAGTTATTATCGAATGAGGGCGGAGTGGGAAGGAATATATAGTTGTCCGGATTTCTCAGAATAGCCCCTGCTTTGACGAATCAGGAGATCAACAAACATGGAATTCTGTTCATTATACACATCACAATATAAACAAACCCCCGAAAGTGGGGCATTCGATTGGTAGTAGACAAGTTCTGCGCGTCTCTCCCGTACGCGTCTAGGAACACTTTGCCTTCCTAATTAGGGGGCGTCAACAATCTACCGTTTCGAGACATCACATGACTCTCGATTAGGACCCTCACATCCCGCCGAAGATGTCGGACAGGGTGGAGTGACCGCCTACTGAGTTGAGGTCTGTCACAACCATATTGACGTACATACCTTGATTGGAGTGTGTAATGAACCTCACAGGCTCAAAACATACATCATGGTATCGCATGGATGCAACTTCATGACAATGATTTCGCCTATTAATGAGATGTAGCCTAAGATATGTAATCGTAGATCCAGCGATAAGGTGTGAGGATTCCACAATCTAGAATCTACTGTCTTCCAATCTATAGATTGAGTGACAGGTCCAGTGTGGTCCCCCGCAGAGGTGTTTGCTCCACAGAGTCAAGAGACCGTGACTATTCTCTACCCATAATGTTCTCCAACAGGACTCTGCTCTAGTGTCAGTCCATGAAAAAAAAGTTGCCCATAGAATATATTACATAAGACAGAGTTGGCTCAGAAGCTGAAACGTAGTCGCAGGAATACGATAACGGTGAGTCTTTTTTGCAGGCCGCCTGAAGTGATTCGTGGTACCTGCGGAGGTGGTGGATGCTTCCCCTCAAGCGCCGATCAAGGCAAGGCCTGTGTTGTTGGAGTATCTTATCGACAATGATAAAACACCTGCCCCTCCACTGGTCTTCCAGCCCCCCTCGCCTCCATGCGTCTCGAAGCTTTCGTTCTTCAGACCATAGACCGGTTGGAGGAAGTTGCCGGTCCAAGGTGGAAGTCGTTCCATCTGGCCATTCTTTGCCTGTGTTGCTGAAGCTAGCCATGTGCCTTGACCGTTGTACCTCCAAGTGATGTCATGCTTTGACGGCTCACGCACTTTCGCATCCAATCTACCCTACATCCACAAGGCCTCCTCAACAGCATGGCAGATTCGGTCTTGATAGACGGAGTGAGTCAGACGGTATATTGTCATATGGATCTTGTGTTTGACACATAGAGACTCGTTAGGTGTCCTGGGCGCCAGTGACTCCAAAGGCTAATGAGCTCATTTGCAGAAGTCACTTAACCGTGGCGGTGACGACCTCGACGACCTCCAGTTCAAGGGCGATGAGAGTCTAGATGAGACACCCATCCATTCAATCCCTTCAAATGTATCTATTATTGATCGACTTCCTCCCGAGATTATTCGTCTGATCTTCTCCTATCTCTCTGCGCGAGAGCTTGCACGCGTATCGGCAACGTGCCGCGTTCTCGCCGAGCATGGCTCCGACGATGGCCACTGGTCTCGCCTCGTAAATTCACATCTACCATTCACCATCGATGACTCGGGGCCGTTCACTTCATTCCGTCGGCTGTACCTCGCGCATCTACCATATTGGTTCATCCCTCAAAACAAAATTTGGATTTCGGACACCGAGGCCGTTGGCGGTCTGATTCTGGCAAGATACGACCACCGACGGGGCGTGATCGAGGCGTACCGAATCATTGCGGATCGCCGTATCCCCTCATTTCATATCTGGAGAGCTCAGCCCGATGTGATGATTTTGTCGTTCGAGCCCGAGGTCAGCTTGTGGCTGGACGATCCCGTTCTCTTGTTGAAGGATGAGGCCCCGTCAGATTCTGTCGCAGCCGGTCAGATATGGAACCCAGATCGTCGGATGCCCATGGCAGTTGAGGCTCAACACGTTTTTAGCTCGCTCATGCTCTGTCCGAGAGATACAGGGGAGTCGGACGCACAACTTACGCCGTCTCAGTTTTGGCCACCCCCACTTATTCCAGCATCGAACCATATCCCTCGTACCCTGCACTCAAGAGACACACAGTTGCCGAGCTGCGCATCGGAAGTGTCGCCGATTGGATTCCGCATCAAGCGATGGGCCAACTTTCGACTTCAGCCTACCGATACTGAAACCATTTCGAATTACGCTACCCTTGACCCAGAGCTGTATACACCCACAAAGGAGAAACCGTACCAGGGAATTTGGGTGGGCGACTACTCTGCCCACGGATGCGAGTTCCTGTTGATCTACCAACAACTTGAGGTGGTCGATTCTGATGCTAGCCATGACGCAGGCAGTGAGCAGGTCGAGATGCGAAACACCCTGAGAGCTGTTAAGTTGACGGGCGACCCCAATGTGCCACGAGGGGAAATCACTTTCACGGCGGCCGATATCGGGCCAAAGGGATTTGTCAGAGTCGCGGAAGAGGAGCCTTTCGTGGGTGCCCGGATCGTGCGAAGCTATGGACATGTTGCAGGCATAGGTTTTCGCAATGGTAAGTACCTCAGGATTACCTCACGCTGTTGTCCATATTCTAATCCACGGCCAACTGTCAGACTCATGGACAGCATCACAACTGATCCTCATATCGACCGACTACCTTGCACATTACTGGCAAGAAATGGGTCATATTTCGTATTTCCGTCGCGTGGATATCGATGGGCTGTTGAAGATCTGATGCATTCGAATGGTGTTCGGGCTATCTCGTTGAGGCTACAGTATTTGAGTTGTGCTTTCTTCCCTTATATTCCCCGAATGGTTCCATAGCGTTGTTATATTCAAACCAATATGGTTCCCCTCTCTTCTACCTAGACACCGTATGCACGGGACCTCACAGCGAAGGTGCAAACACATGCACGGTTGGAGATGATCACCTCGTGAACCATTGCTGACCCCCGGTGCCATTCCAGCTTCCAAGGTAATCATGCACCTTAGTATCGAGGTCGGGGCCGATTTCTCAGTATGTTTTTTTTTCTTTTTTCTTTTTACCTGGAAGCCAGGTACATTCTGTTTCATTGATATCCTCAACGCCAAAGCCATGTCAACTGTAATTCAAAGCCAGAGGTTCAGTACTATAAACATCCTTCTTCAAACTAGAGTTTAAAGCCGCCCTTCGGAGACTGGTCGTCGGTCTTTCTTTGATCACAGATAAGAAGCTGTGGTAGTCCGTTACGTGCAAGATGGTACCGAATTTGGGTCGAAGAGCATAAAATTTGAACGATGCAATCGAATAGATACAGAGCGGTATCACACAAAATTCAATTATCCAGGACGCCGTACATTGGAAGATAAGAGAGGAAAGGGGAGTACGTATCATCCCACAATGCGGAGGTAGCCGGTCAAGTTGGCGCATCAGAGTGGCCACGAGGCGGTATGAAACGGGACATTTGTATGAACAAGTGTTGCCAGACGCTCGCCGACCGTAGTTGAAGGAATGGGAAAAGGGTAGTTCAGCGCCGGCGCTCGAACCAGCTTGACGAGCCCATCACGGCCACGGATGAGTCCATCACCCACTCGCCGACTCCGAGGTAGTTGTCAATCCAACGCTTCACTTCTTTACTGTCGGAGATCTGATCAGAATTGAGACTGGGGCTGGAAAGTAACCCACACGCACGCAGCCCAGGGCCGGAGGGTGCGCGAGAGGTCATCAAGTTAGCCCAGGTTTCCTCAAATATTGGGGTGGTGGGGAAGCTCCGAAGCTCATCGAGTCGAGGCAAAGATTGAGGGAGAATGACTGTCGAGCGGGGACTGGAGGAGGAGAGATTTACGTGAGACCGGTCGATCGCTTAACGCCAGCCAGGAAAGCGGAGACTGCGAGTCCGTGTTAGTCGAACCCGATATTCATCTCAGTGACGGGCCACCTCGGGATGGGGTAGCTTACAGAGCACCGCATCGAATGCGTAGTGGGTGAGTCGTCCAAACTGCGAAGGGGGCGAAGGGTCAGTTCTCCTCGGCTTGTGAATGATGGGAATAGAAAGCGAGCTGGCGGGAGCTTCATACCATTTTGTAGAAGGTGATCAGAGTAAATATCATGGATCTGACAGATCTATGGGACTTGGACTGTAGATGGTGGACGGCGGAGAGGACGGGGAAATATATCACGTGGGGTAAGTTTCACATGACAAGTCTCCTAGTGCCAGCCACCGCTTTGCGTGGCTGGTGTGATCTGCCGGTGTGGCTTCCCAGCCACCGTTCTTCTGCCTAACGAGACCCGACAAGCCCAACCAGGCCAGCAAGGCATCTTCAGGCAACGATGCGCCCCGACCAAAAGTCCCAAGAATGGATGCGGGTACTTTCCATTGCCTGTACGCTTACAATACGGATGGCCGCTCCACCTGAAGCTGCCTAAGCTTATCGATAAGATTGCAAATGCCCACCGACGTCCATTTTCGCCGAGTGTCCCGCTTCTCTGTCGGTTGGCCCAGCGCAGAGAATTGGGTGTCCTTATTTGTCACGGTTACTCGATAAAAGGCCTCCAATGTACGGCGCGAAGACCAGCACGGGTTCCTGATTTCGCAGGGGCCTGGGCGTCTAACATGGTGATCCTCGATCACTCTTTTTGGGACTGGCATGGCGCATCCTGGAGGCCACGATTGGTGATTCGCGATTGGCGTTGCTGGCGAGGGGTACTGGTACATGGCCATCCTGTGGGAATGAGTACTGTTTCATGGAGGGGCCTGCAGCACATCGGCCGCCGTTGCGACGAGGGCATGCGCAGCCCAAGAAAAAAAAGTTGGCCTTGATCTATTTTGATAAATAATACAATAGACGACAGAGGTTCCTGAAAAGACAAGCTACAATTCTCTAAGAATGCCCAGCTGCCATGGATGCGTGCTGTAAACTCGCGATTGTCAACAACTTGCCAAGCCGTCAATTCAGCGGCGCAAGCGACTGCAGGATGACTGCTGCACTGTACCTTGGCGATCCCATCGGACCAACGGCAAATCGCTAAGGGCAAAAGGGGATAAGACCTCGAATTGAATATCGTAATGATGCTGTGTATGGCTGTGTGCAGCGCCGATGCCAAAAGGAGATCGAAGTTCCCCCAAATGCGCTAGTCCGTCAACCAACTCGTCGTGCGGTCAGAAGTGGGCGCCGTGGGCGGAGATAACATCGGCGACCAACATTTTTCCCTCCCGCCCCTCATTCTCTTTTCTCCTCCTCCCCTCTTAGCTTTTCTCCATCCCCATTCTCCATCCTCTTCAACCTCCATCTCTCCTTTCTTCTATTCCCCTTGCAGTTTGTCCCATTAAATTGGTCCAGCACATCAAAATGGCGGCTACCACCTCCCTCGACCACCTCTCCAACCGCATGAAGCTGGAATGGCACTCCAAGCTCAACACTGAGATGGTTCCGGCCAAGAACTTCCGCCGGACCTCCATCATCGGTACCATTGGTATGTTCCCCTCTCACAGAGCTGGAGAACTCAATACCAGCTTGCACGGAAGGGTCAAAGCCTCCCCGGCGGTGATGGAGGAACTTTCTGCTAACGGACAATCTTTGCACAGGCCCCAAGACCAACTCTGTCGAGAAGATCAATGCTCTGCGCACTTGTAAGAGAGACCCGATCCGATAAGAGTGTCAAGCGATCATCATTGACTGACTTGAATGTAGCCGGTCTCAACGTGGTCCGCATGAACTTCTCGCACGGTTCATATGAGGTACGAGTCAAATCCCATCATTTGATCATCCAAAGATTGTGCAACCTAACATTGACCAGTATCACCAATCGGTGATTGACAACGCCCGTGAGGCTGCCCGTGTTCAGGCCGGTCGTCCTCTGGCCATTGCTCTTGACACCAAGGGCCCCGAGATCCGTACTGGTAACACCACTGACGATAAGGATTTCCCTATCGCTGCGGGCACTGAGCTGAACATCACCACCGATGACGCTTATGCCACTGCCAGTGATGACAAGAACATGTATGTTTTCCGTTGGTTTCGTCTGCACTGGCTTCTCGGCGGCCGAGGCGTCTGCCGACCGGTAGAAGACCTCTGACCCCTTAGAGACTGACACATGATAATGTAGGTTTGTCGATTACAAGAACATCACCAAGGTGATTTCTCCCGGCAAGCTCATCTATGTCGATGATGGCATCCTGTCATTTGAGGTCCTTGAGGTGGTGGATGACAAGACCCTGCGCGTCAAGTGCTTGAACAACGGAAACATCTCCTCTCGCAAGGGTGTCAACTTGCCCGGCACCGACGTTGACCTGCCCGCTTTGTCCGAGAAGGACATCAGCGACTTGAAGTTCGGTGTCAAGAACAACGTTGACATGATCTTCGCTTCTTTCATCCGCCGTGGCAGTGACATCCAGAGCATTCGTGATGTTCTCGGCGAGGAGGGCAAGGAGATTCAGATCATCGCCAAGGTCGAGAACCAGCAGGGTGTCAACAACTTTGACGAGATTCTGGAGGCCACCGATGGTGTCATGGTTGCCCGTGGTGACCTCGGTATCGAGATCCCCGCCCCCAAGGTGTTCATCGCCCAGAAGATGATGATCGCCAAGTGCAACATCAAGGGCAAGCCCGTCATCTGCGCCACTCAGATGCTCGAGTCCATGACCTACAACCCCCGCCCCACCCGTGCTGAGGTCTCCGACGTTGCCAACGCCGTTCTGGACGGTGCTGACTGTGTCATGCTGTCCGGTGAGACCGCAAAGGGTAACTACCCTTGTGAGGCTGTCAAGATGATGCACGAGACTTGCTTGTTGGCCGAGGTCACCATTCCTCACTTCCAGATCTTCGATGAGCTCCGCAACTTGGCCCCTCGCCCGACCGAGACCTCCGAGTCCATCGCCATGGCCGCCGTCAGCGCCAGTCTGGAGCTGAACGCTGGTGCCATTGTTGTCCTGACCACCAGCGGCAAGACTGCCCGCCTTCTGTCCAAGTACCGTCCCGTCTGCCCCATCATCATGGTCACTCGTAACGCCACTGCTTCCCGGGTAAGTGCTGTAGTCCTCCGTGATTCAGATAGTCCACAGCTGACCACGCTCATCGACAGTACTCTCACCTTTACCGTGGTGTCTGGCCGTTCTACTTCCCCGAGAGCAAGCCCGACTTCAACGTCAAGATCTGGCAGGAGGACGTCGACCGCCGCCTCAAGTGGGGTATCAACCACGGTCTCAAGCTCGGCATCATCAACAAGGGCGACCCTATCGTCTGTGTTCAGGGATGGCGTGGCGGTATGGGCCACACCAACACTGTTCGTGTGGTCCCTGCTGAGGAGAACCTTGGCTTGTCCTCGGAGTAGATTTTTCACGACAGCATCTGCGTGGGGATCACCCTTCTAGACCCCAGATCTTCTCTTTAGTTTCGCTTTCTTTTTCGTCTCTGTTTTGGGGGTTCTCTTATTGGTGCGATGGAAGGATACACATACCTGTTTTCTCTTATTTTGTCGATTGGCTCCAAAATCTTTCTCGCCATTGTCGCATACACAAAGTTCATCTGTGCTTCGTCCATGTCCGCTGTAGACTGGGGGTTTTGCTTTTTCTCGTGACGGAGTTGAAAAGAAGATGATGTATATGAATGCCGACTCAACCGTCCAAACAGGCTGTTGAAATATCGGAAGTCACTTTAGCTCTTTCGTCCAATACTGGCCCAATGAAGCTGACTTGAGATCGTCCACTCCATGTCCGAAGTGTTTTGTAAAAGTCGCAAGTGCGAGCACGAGATGAGATTGTCGTGCATCACTAGATCTTGTTCAAGAGCTCTTAATTCCAGCCCCGCTCCCACTGTGCTCGCCATCGTTGTCGAAATAGCCGCAAGTGTTACAAACGACCTTTGGCAATAACGAGAAGAATCCAGAAGAAGAAAAAGAAGAAGAAAAATCCGGGCTAAGAGGCGGCCGAGCTAGCGGCCGAGTACTTGTCTTCATGGAGGGGGCCAAAAAGCCTGCGCCGCGCCGACTCGCAGGCCGAGGCATGTCCCCGGGCCGGGCATGAAGCCATGCAACTCACCTCCGATCAATTCGACCGGGGCGATCAAACATTCATCCACAATCAACGATAGCACACAATATTGCTATACAATAGACGGTCGGACGAGGTGCTTCTCCCACTAAACTGAAGACTGACCATATGCAAGAATGATCGTCCGTATTCGAGTTAGGAAAAAAACCCCATTTTCCCCCTTCGCTCGATCTCCAGAAGAAAAAAAAAAGGTTCAAGAAACATCGCAGTTCAACGATCAATTTAGTGTTGCTGCCGCGCGAGATCCTCATTCCCGAACGCGGCTCCATCAGATCCCGACTTTCGCCGAAAGCACGTGTCCACATCTTGTGGACGGCATATAGTACCATCACGCCCGATTTGTGAGGCATAAAATCTTGCTATTTCTCATTTAGATTGAAGGAGGGTCTAGTGTCCGGGCTTGCACTTGAGGTCCATGACTGCTCCTACCTAAGGTGTTTGGTAGCGGCGCGATGGATGGTATTCCAGTTCCAAGTATGCCCCGAGTTCATATATTCCACGGGTCTGGCATGAGGGCGCCAATGGATAGATTCTAGACAGATGACGGCCGAGGTCTGTAGCGGGCTCGAATATGCCTATTGAATGATGTGCCGCAGCACGGCCTTCACCACTTCTCCAGCTACCTGATTTCTACCCTAATGTTAGTCGATACGTACTCGTTCTGAGCACTCGGGTGTTTTAGGATACTATTTCCCATTGAGACGATTCATGCTTGTATTCGTTAAGTATTCGATGGTGGTGATGCCGATTATTATCCACTTATTGTAACACATTAATTGAAGCTTGGCTATTCCGAAAGACTGCTTGAGCTGGACATTTGCTGTTACAGGAGAGTAAAATTTTGGGATGGTACGCCGAGTGCACAAGAAATAAATATCGCTAGAGCAGCCAGTCATGATAGTGGGCGTTGAATCATTATTCGTTATGAGTATCTTTCCCTCATGTCAATCAAGTGTGTCTGGTGTGTCCGTGTGCAAGAGGTACGTCTAATAGAAAACGGTCGCGGAGGGGGGAGGGATGTTCATTGAGAACCGCGTAGTTCTGACCCATCAAAAGTATCTGGATCGTTTGGACTGACAAAGGAGTGATCGGCCTGGGGATGTCTGTACATGATGCTGGACTGGAATTGGTGCCAGCAACTATTGTCTCGTTAGAATGGAAGCAAAAAAAGGGGGTGGCTTCAAAAACTCACCTCGGTGCTTGGAGGACGTATCTGGCCATAGCCTCTCTAAAACGACTCTTGTACTCTCTCGGACTCGTCACTGTGGGACGATTGCGACCGCCACCGGCAAAACCGCGATCTTTGATCCAAGACTCAAGTTTTTTGTCCCACGTGTACGTTCGGATGCAATCGATAATGCCTACCACCAACTCACTGCGATTTTCGTCGATGGCGATCATCAATGAGTAATCCATGACATTTTGCCGGCCGAGGAACAGGGTGTCATTCCAGACGCTTTGGCTGAGGAGCTTCTTCGAGTGCTCACGAGCGAATAAGGGCGTCTCGTAGATGAAGTCTACCATGTTCTCATCAAGCAAAACCTCATCTTGCTCGCCAGTGCTCTCCACTTTGCGATTGCGCATCGATCCTTTCAGATCGAAAAGACGGTTGGGGGCGCGATCGTAGAACAGGTTCTCCATCAGAAGCAAGAAGCAATTCTGCTCGATACCAGTCGCTGGATTTTTGATGATGATTTGATAAAAACCAAACATCTTGGCGATAGCTGATGGCAGATCGTGAAAGAGCGCTTCGGACATAATTTGGAAATATGCAGGCGCGAACTTCAAAAACGCCTGTGTCTCAACTGGGGCCAATGACTTCAAGACAAATCGATCATCCAGGGTCTTCAAGAAAATCGACTTGGTTTTACCTCCCTTGGAATCCCACTTGAGGCATCGAGAGAGCGATTCCACAATTCGATCAGCGACACCGCACTTCTTGCGGAGTGCCTCGAATTGCTCTGCATAGAAAACTTTACACAGCATCTTTGCCTGTCCTTCTTGAAATTGGTATTTGAGATGGGTGCCCGTTTGCCGGAGAAGTGCATGCTCCAAGCGTGCTTGATAAACCGTCTCCTGGTCCATTGAAAGTTCTGCAGGTTGATCTCCCACTTCATCCCACTTTTCCTGTATGCTCGCTAGCTTCTCCTTGTAATCAGAGGAATCCAATGCAAATGCGATAAGTGAACTCGGTTCGTCCTCACGCACGATGATGTTACAGTCGGAAAAAACATGATCGCCCGTGCTAAGAGGATATTCAAGGGCAGTCCATCCGCTTGCAGATCGTTCTGACCAAAAGTTGGTCAGCATCTTCAGCAAAGTCGTTCTCTCGTGCTTCGGAAGGTCCTTGAAGTCAATTGACTCGTCATCAGGGATTGTTTTGACTTCATCTTGAGAGTCCTCGCGATGTAGATCTTCGGTGATATTATGCTCTTCGTCACTGCGACCATCATCCTGCTCGGCATCGGACACATGCTGAGGCTCTGCACGCTCAACTTCAGGAGGATCGAACGTCCCCCGGAATGACTCTTGCGGCGGAGAGCCAGCAGGCGTTTCCATCGGTCCCTGGTGGCCGAATTCTTCGTTGATCTGATGGCTCCCTTCATCAGAGGTCCTTGCTCGTGCGACTGACTGCTGAGAGTCAATCTCCACGTGTGGCTCCCGTTCCTCAACAGCTTCTTTCACATTTCGGTAAACTTCGACGATAGGCTTTGAAGAAGCGCGCGGGAAGGCGCGCGAGTAAGAGCCACGCGCCGCCCTTTGTTTCCTTTCACGTTGTCGTTCCTTCTCAAACTCTCGACTCAATTGTTCAAAATGCTTTGCAAGGTTAGAGACTCGTGAACTCCCTCGTTTCGGGGTTGACCGAGGAATGAGTGACTGGCCCGACGCAAAGCGTCCACTCTTTAAAGCAGTAATCCCAAGCCGGTCTGTGAGTTTCTTATCCGACTGCTTGCTTGAATCCCCACGTGAGCCGGTTGACTCATTGGAGTTTGTCTGGCTCAATCTTGCACCAAAAGATTTTTCCCGCAAAAGGTGTGCTGGCTGAGAGTGTGCTCGAACCAAAGGAGGCGACCGGGCTTTTCCAGAACGCCTGAAAGCCGCCTCAGCAAGCCTTGGGATGGCTGATGGTCGATTCGGTGGGGTATTCGAAAGCTCAGAAACGCGGTTGTCATCTTTTTGCTCATGAATAATATCAATAGACTCTGATGGTAGTAGGATCAAGGTCGATCTATCTTCTTTAATGTCTGGAGGCGTACTATCCTCAAGCGACACCGCACCGTCTAGCTTCTGGCGATTGAACTCTGGCGCCGGAGGAGTGCTATCCATTGGTCGCTCTGATTGGATAGAAGGCACCGCCAGGTCAAGGTGCCGGACTTCTTCTTGTATGACGGCTCTGTCCTGCGGGGACCGATCCATTTGATCCCCAGCATCAGCTTCAAAGGCGGATTCGTCACTTGTCAGGGGCAACGGGCGCAAGTTCTGGGGATCAGCAAAATCTCCGCGCTGTTTTTTCCCCGTGTGCTCCTCAACAACAGAGACAAGCACGTTTTGAGCCTTTTCTGGGGAAAGCGTCATCCGTCTCATCATACGTGGCTTATTCTCGTCGGTCGTGGTGACCTCATCCTCAATGCCAGCCGGCGTTTGTATCCCGTCTTCAGTTGTCATTGACGTCGCATCTTTATCCAAGAAAATCTTCTTCAGCTGCAATGTTGCTAGCCTTTTGATATCTTTTTCCGAGGGGAAGAAGCTCCTTTCAAAGTCGGCAAAAATTATGTCCCATTCGACCACTTTCTCCTGGATTGCCCGAAGGACCTCATTCAGGGGTATCACCTCCCAGTAACGGGAATTGGTGTATTTTTCTTGCAAACATTCTCTGAGTGCTGCATTATCATCCTGCGCTTTCTTGTGGAGACTGTCAATCTTTCTCCTGCATTCATCCAACAGCTCGGGCAAGACACTTTCAACATTGATGCCCTTAAGCCGCACCTGGACGGATCTCATGAACTTGCTTAGCCTGTCTGCGGTGTCCGAATAAACCTGATTCCTCAATTTCAAGTCATTGTCCACCTTCCAGGTGACGCGGGGACGCGGAACGACGATTTCCAAGAGGTGAATCGGATCATATTGAACGCGTATAGCGATATCTTTGAAGCCAAAATAGCGCAGGTGGTCTCTTTGAAGATCGTGTGGACATACTCCAGCACGGGCATGCATGTTCCGTCCCCAAAAGGAGACTTCCAAATACTTTCCGAACGAATATTTCCAAGTATTTTCGGACATTAATGTCACCTGGGTCTCGTTACCACAAACTTTGCAAACACTCCACATGAGGATGGTTTCTTGCATGCCCCGCAGCTTGGATGGATGTGGTTGCACAAGGACACTAATTTGCGCATCCCCGTGAACATATTGCCGATGGTGTTCGAACATGCGTTTTTCACATCCATACACATTGCACACTACATTCGCAGTGTGACAAAGATCTTCAACGTATTGCCCAATTGTACAATCGGGTTCAAAAATGGTGTCATCGCCATGCTCGTTATAGAATTCTAGTGCGAAAGTGTCCGGTCCGGAGCATGGCACCGAGGTCGATGTGCAGACTAAACTGAAGAGAACCACGATGTTTTGATGAGCATAAGGATCGAACATGTTTGAATTGCCGGACACGTATGCCTCCCACTGCCTCTTTTGTGTTTGATAGTGATAAAGAGCGCGGTCGTATTCGGCATCGTGCGCTGCACGAAGGACTTCTTTAACCTTTGGCGATGCATCATGTGGGGATGCTTGCACCATCTGGGGAGTGATAAGCACAAATTTTTGAGGTTTAGCTTGTTCCTCTGGACCTTGCTCAGATACGTGGACTTGATCGCGAAGGCGCTTGAGATACTCCAATCGTCTTTCCATTTCTCTTGTCCGCATGAGTAGATAAGGGGGCTCAAATTTGACGAATGGTGAGGCAGACAGTATCTTCGTTTGGTGATCGTGGAGTAAATCATCATGATATGTAGGCATTGGAACATCGTCTGGCACGTCAATAGTCTCTGTTGACACGGCCAATGGCTTTTCTTGGGTTTCAGAGGGCTTCTTCGAAGTGTCCAAGTCTCTGCCTCCAGAGTTGCATGGTTCAGCCACTTGATGGCCGGTCACCTTCTCAACAGGGGAATCCTCGTTTGTATCAGTCGCTTCTGAGGCTGCTGTCAATGCCGGCAACTTCGCAAACTCATCTCGCATGAGATAAGTCTCGAGTCGGAGGTTGTATACCACATAGACCATGAACTCGGTGATTTGCTTGACCTTCCCGAGCGTGTCTTCTCCACCACCCCGTAGAACAATAGTACAACCAAGCTCCTTAGGGCAGCCGGATATGTACATGTATGTCTTTTTTCGACCATTGTGTACATACGTTTTGACATCGAAGCTGCTGCATTCACTTCGAATCTCGGTCGTGAGGAGCTTGTCCATGGACGTGACGATTCTTGTCTGAGTACATCGCGACACTGCCTCAAGAACTGACGCTTTCACATTGTAGGCTGTCGCGATTCCAGCCTGCTCAAGAAGCGCGAGTGCCAAGCCTGATACATTTGTCCCGACCAATAAGAGGTTTGGGTGCAAAGCGGCGATTCGACTGACAAGATTCTCCAAGAACTCGCGTTCCTGACGAATGACAGGTTCTAGACTCATGAATTGTTGTTGTTGGCGCGCATATTCGAGGGGAAAAGTGATGATGAGAATGTTGGGGCGAGGTATGCTTCTAGGCATGCTCTTGAGCGCCAAGTTCTTCGTGAAGACTAGACCGGAGACGTAAGAGGTGTCGCCAGGCCTTCCCCCGGGAATCTTCTTCAACTTGATGTAATGCCGAATGTCCATGTCATCCCCCCGCTGGACATCAGGGTCAACCTCATCCGCTGCTTTCAAAAGAACAGGCGTAAGAGCTTTCTCCCAACTCTCAACGCTCGGTAATGATGCTGCCTGAAGTAACTGCCGCAGGAGCTTTTGCACATGTTCCCGACTGGCCTTGTTGAGCTCGATAGGCGGGGTTCCAGTCCTTCTCATTGATGAACTTCGAGTCATCTTGAACCCTGGCTGTTTGAGCCCAGTGATTATTGGAATAGCAGGAAAAGCCGGATCGGGAGGGTATACTGTCTCCTTCGAGGTTCGCGGAGAGTTACGCGCGTGAACGCTACTGGCAACGCTTAAATTTCGACGTCGCGATGAGCGTGGCAAGTTGACTGCTTTGGAGCTGGTGATACTTGCGTCATCCCCATCACGGACTGAGTGGTTGATGCTGGGTGTGGTCTTATCACCAAACGCAGACCGGCCTTTTTTCATGGCCGCAAGAAATCCACCAAGGCCCACACTCCTGTCTTGTTCACCGCCGCTTTTGGAAAGGTTGCCCTCGGAGACGGCTGATATTATGCTGGGCTGCTCATCCCCACTCGATGCATCGTCTGAAAGATACTGCGCTAGATCGGGGTCAATAATGTTGTCTTTATGGAAGGCCGGCAACCTGGATTCGATGCCAAGATCCTCTTGATGGCGTCTTTGAAAGGGTGCACGTTCCTCGTGAGACGGTTTGAAACTGCGGATGTACTGTTGTCGAGAGTGGTGCCGCTTGTGACCTATAGAATGAGGCCGAACTCCTAAGGAAGAGCGCAGTGACCGTGACGAAGTAGGACGAGTCAAGGGACGGTCCGAGTTGATTTCCAGAACTGCCGACCGACTGTTGTGACCCTCGCCAGCTCGGCGTGTCGCGGGAATAGCCATCGTTGGTGTTTTGAGTATTTGGTCAATCGACTGCGATTTTACGGACGATGCATCATCATCATCACATGTAGACCGGGAACCAGTGCCACCCCAGCCAATGTCAGAAAACCGAGGAGTGACCATTATCGGGCTCTGTTCGCTATCGGAATATTCAGAAGAATCGTCTTCATGAGCATTGATCATTGCTTCGCAGGGTTTGCAAACACGAATGGTTCCAGGTTGCCCAAACTTGGTCCCCGGCACAAGAAGTGTGCACTTGGAGTCGAATATCTGGCCACAAGTGCGGCAATGATGTTTTCTACGAAACGTTGTAAAGGATTCTCCGCAATGAAAACAATCCTTTGCATTTTCGTCGCGCATCCAGAAATCTCTGCTCAGCAGTCTACTCCTCAGTTGAGAAAGAACCCCATCACCTGTGGTCTGTTGACGCTTGCTCCTAGGTTCCTTGGCTGGAAGGCGAGGCAACGAGGTATTGAGAGGCGGCAAGGACGAGGCAGTGTTTGTACTACCTCCTGTAGAAGCTCGTGACAACATGGGATGTGGTGAGCGAACTTTGGCGGGTGGCAATAATGGTTTCGCTGAGAAAGCAGCCGACGCTGAATCGAGAGAAGCTCTCGCAGGGGCAGTGATGAGGACTTCATTTCGTGACTTCAGAGCCACACCATCCTGGAGCAAATTCACGGCAGAAGAACTCCCATTCGGAGATGAGGCCTTTGAATTGGTATTTAGTGGCTGTGAAGATGGCGTTGAAGATTCATCGTGTCCGTCGAGAGAGAAGTTCACAGAGAGCGCGCCCTCCCTGCTTTGTATCTTTGACTCAGAAGTGGAATCTGCTGGCTTCAAGTTCCCCGCTGTGGTGGACACAGGAACGCGACTATTAGCCTTGGACTGATCTGCATTTGAGGATTTCCGGGGCTTTTTCTCGTGATTTTGATTTGTCGGAAACATCGAACCGTTGGAATCAAGCAGACTGTGTTTCTCGTTTTCATTCTCTCCAGTCCCAATCGTTGAGGTGGTCATCACAGGCGAATGCGTGGAGCTCGGATTCTTGACCGAAGAAGATTGACTGGCTGGCATGTCTTGCGCCAGATCCCGACTTCCAATACTGCCCGACTCAGCATGCTGAAAGCTTCGCGCGGGTACATTGAGTGAGCTGCTGCGTGAATGATGGGACTGTCCTACGGCGCTGACATTAATCTGAGTGATCGCGGGGTCTACGGCATAGGAGCTGCCAGTGGACTTGGTTAATGAAGCAAGATTGGGTTTCATTCCGAGAGCAGGAGGTGCGGAAGACTTGGAGGAGATGCTGGAGCTTTTTGTGGGACTCTTGACGCCTTTGCTGATGGCCGAATGCTGAGACGGCTCGGCAGCTGCATGGAAAACAGGCACAAGTGGAGAATGCACCCTGGAGCCCTGGGAAGAATTTGGGTACGATTGTTGGCCGTCGGCTGAACCAATGGTAAGATCTGAAATCGACTTCGACATTGAACGCTCCGAGGTCGGACTCTTGATTGAGAAGCCTTCGCCGGCATTTTGGTCGATAGTCTTTGTCCCGCCACTGACAATATCTCGCATGCCTCCAACGGATGTCCTGAGCCGGCTGTAGAGACCACTGAATCCACCTTGCAACTCTTCCGAGACAAGCTTGTCGTCCGGTAGAGGCAGAGACGCCGGAGGGGTGGTAAAATCGTTGAAGAGAGTCAATGAGTCGGTTTGGTAAGCTGCAGCATTATGAATTTGGTCCAGCGCTGCCGTGTTGTTTCCTCGATTTGTCTTCGTTGAAGTGTGGACCTCCCTCGACTTATGAGGCCCGAGCAAGAGATGGTCGGACGACGTAGAGGGACTATGAGCCCCTTGTGATGGTGATTCCATGGCCGAGAATGACTTCTTCGAAGTCGCGTTCACAATCAAGGTGCATGCATGTTCAAGTGGCGCGCCGTAGAGCTATGATCGCGGGGTAGCTGGGCGTGTTTTGATGGGAGCTACCCTGGTGAGAAAAGCAGGCCACCTAAGGCTTGATTCACAAAATATTGTCGAAGCCTCTTCGGAAAAACACAAGAACTGGGCTCAAAGACAGTCAAGTCAGCACCCTCCGCACTTGATCTCCACCACATGCATAGGCGCCCAATCCATGTCACCTCAGCTTAATAGGTTGGATGGTATGACGTCCACCCATTTGATAGTCAGTGACGGCCGGGGCTTGCTGACTCATCTCAGATCGCACCGGGCGGCCTGTCCTGACCCCGTGACTCGTTCAGCGTCCGGCCCAAACTGGGCCTTCCGTTCCTTCAGGCGGGTCCCGTCTCCTTTCGGAGGGGGGGACGCGTCTTATCGATTATCGGGAATCTCGGTTTTGGAACGTTTGAACATGCGAACATCGCGACGGCAGAACCCTGTCCAGGGTCAACCTGCCGATTTCACAATCAGCGCGGGCAATTCGTGCGTGAACCTCCAATGCGGCATGTAAGATGAGTGTTCCGGCACCCTGGCTTGCTCCCTTCGTGGAGCAGTGTCTCGGCGCATACACAGGTCAAACCAGCCACGAGAGCATCGAAATCAAGGACGATGGCGCGACGATACATTTTAAGCAGCCTGGGTTTGAACCAGCTGCTGCTATTCTGGATGTAGGTTCCATCCCCACATTCATGTCCATGAACCTGCTGACGGACCGATCATTCTTGCAGTGGGCTCTGGGTCCGTCCCAGGACAGCGCGCAGTTGATGGATGTGGATCACCAGATACGCGCAGTATTCCAGCGCGGTTTGTCCGACCAGATCTCGCAGACTCCCGAAACGTACCAGAAAGACAAGAACCCGAGAAAACATACAATACAGCTGTTAGACTTCGAATTGGCTCTAATTTACTCGGCCTCCTCCCCCGACGTGCAGCTGAAAATCAACAAGTACATGATATTGTGGCAGAAGGGGATGATCAAGGCACTGACGCCATCTAAAAAGTTGCGAAAGAACCAGAAGGTCAAAATTTTGCTTGATAAATCCCTGCAAAGAGTGAAGGGTAGAAGGGTTTCCACCAAGCAAAATGTGGCAAGCACTTCACTGGCCCAGCCCTCGGAAACATCGAATCACCAGCCTTCTCAGTCCCTAGATCATCAGCAATATGGAACGCAGTCATGTACTGTTTTATCTCAGGCTGCCTTTACCGACCGTGACTTGGGGCGAGAGAATTTTTACGTGGATCGTCACCTATTGCGTGATCCAAACGACCTCCTTCAACACCTTGGTCAGCCCGCGCGAGCAATCTCGTGGGCCCCGCAACAACCTTTGTTTCACAAACAGGAAGTTAGACAGGAAGTTACCGGACAAGGCACGGAAATTTACAGTGAAACTGGCATCCGGGGGAGGTGTAGTCCTGCTGGACAAGACCGTTGCCGATCGACGTCACCGTCGAAGGACTCCATCTCGTCCCAGCCACATGACTGCGCTACAAATGATCCAAGCCGTTCGGAGCTGGGTCAATCATCACTTTCGCATACGGACCAACGCGGCGTTCCTCTTGCTCCAAAAGAAGCTGTCGAGTATGTGAAAGACTCGGCCAAAGCTGAAGGTCACGACAAGCTCTTTTCGCAGAAAAGGCCTCGTAGTGACTCGAACGTTGATGAGGATATTACTTTGGGTTTGGAGAAAGGTACCGATGCTGCGGATGAGTTTGGACCGGATCGCGCTTTCCCCAAAAGACCTCGAGTGGGTGAGGCTGCCTCTTGTGTCGCACCGCCTCAATTAGACGTGTCCTTCCGCAAAGCCAGGGCGATAACATGTCATGAGGATGGTGGTGAAAATGATCACGAAATAAAGGATGGGGATCGCCGCCCAGTCACAGATCCTTGGCGAGGCTTGACGCAGATTCTCGCAAGTGATGTTATTATTCCGAAAGATCAAGTGGAGCTTCTTGAAAGAGGCTATTGTTGGATCCCGCCGGCTCCTGGGGATCCTGAACCCCGTGGACACGTTCCGCCTGCGCTCCTCAAGCAATGGAATGAGATCGCCCGAGCGAGGCATAGAACTCAAGTTGAAGAGCGTCACAAAAAGCCTGACGAAGCAGATTGCACGGAGCTGGCATCAAGTCCTGAGTCCCGCTCATCTTCTGAGATTGAAATTGACACTCGCGAGGATTGGCCGAGCTCTCCTGTGAGAGCGCCTCTTCATCTGCTTCCTGAGAGCAGTCCTGTGAGGCAAACCCCATTTGCGTCAAGAAATGAAATTTTAAAGCAAGTTGACCAAGAAGAAAGCTCAAGGGATTTTGCGAGCTTGGACGTTTCTGATGACCATTTGGAAGATCCATCGCACACCTATAAGCCTGTCCCTTCTTTGGACAAACCGGTCCATGATGAAGCTACCTTGACAACCCTGAATGATTGTCAGCCTGGCCAAGGGGTATTCTCTCCCGCGGCTGCGGAGACGGAGCCTGAACACGCAGTCCGAGAAACTGCGCAAGATACAGCGACTCTGTTGAGCGACAAAAATGCAAATGTTTCCTGCACACAGAACGAGGAGATACCAGCAATATGCTTGAGCAGGACCGGAAGCTTGACAGAAGAATTGAATCTGGAAGGTCAAGATCAACATGATGATAACGCGAGCGACCAGGAATCTGTTATGGAAAATACAGTGCCCATTGCCCTTGGCGAAAGTATGCCGCCGACTCAAGAAAGTCAATTCGAGCAGGAAGATCCAGTCCCACACCAGGCTTCCTCCAAAAGTATGACAGGCCAGGTGCAAGTGGCAGTCACTCCCTTCCTGGGTCACTTTCGCCCACGCAATGGTCTAGAGAGCTCCCAAAAGGCCCTCGATGACCCGCATTCCCTGTTCTCGTCTCAGAGCAACAAGCACTCATCGCAGTCCCGCGTTGCTAATACCTACCCCCTCGTGGAAAGTCATGAGAAGAGCGAAGTTTTCACCAATGCACTGCACGCATCGTCATCTCGTTCTTCTGATGGCAGGTCACGGATGGATGTCAATGTACCTCAAACTCAATCAAGTGGATCTGCTTCGCTTTCACAATGCACAAGTGAAATTTTAGCAAACGGCCTTATACCAGAATCTTCTGAGCCCAACCAATGGCAGATTCAGCCGTATCAGCGGATGCCAGAGGCTTTGAAACAGCCTTCAAGTCAGCCTTTCGCCAGCTCTGTTAGCATTCTCTCTTCACAAGTCCTCGATTCAACCCAAGGCTCAATGATGCTAGCCCCTGCGGGTAGAGGTAGCTCACCCAGATATTTAACCAATGCAGAGAATCTCTCTCCTACAGCAGCCCAAACTCAATCACCCGGTACAGATCAATGGCAGAGATACGCTGTCCAAGAGAAACATCAGAATGGCATTGCTAGACAGAGTTCTGACCTCATGGCTCAGCGTGCAGGCTTTCTTTGCGCGTCGCAGCGATCGGCCGAGGCGCACGAAGTTTTCAAAAGGTTTTGCGCCGATTATCCGACTTATTTTGGCGATTATTGTCATTTCAAAGAGCTCTGTGCCAAACTGCAAGCCATGAGAGACCGTGGATTCTTGCAACGATCAAATTTGTGGGACGACTTCATCATTCAGCACCTACAGGACTACCAGTCGTATCTCAGCGATTGCCCATCTCAAATGCACCCTAGCCAACTTGACTACGAAACATATTTCACCTCTCATTTCTCCAAATCAGTGAACAAGAAACGCAATCTTTCTGGGCATAGCATTGCACTTGTCGCGTCAGAGTACACTCCACCTGGTCGTGCGATGTCTACGCAGGTAGAAAGTCCGATTAATTTCTTAACAACGATGAGCCCGGGGCAAGTCGCCCATAGTCCACTCACAGAAAGTTTCCTGCAAAGGTTCACCAATTTCCAAGCACATTCTTTCAGAGAACCCATGGACAATGGTCTTCCCATTCTCCAGAAAGACCCGCATGCCCCGACGGATTTAGCGCCATCTTCGATCGACACAACATCATCCTCCGTTCAAGTAAAGCTGGAGGGCTCCGCACCGGAGAACTACCAAGAAATGCTCGGCGTATGCTTCACACCCTTGAGTTCCCTCGTGGATATCCCCACCTTTCATCACCATACACAAAGCACAAGGGAGCCTCACGATGTGCAAATCCAGCGTGCTTTCCCTCCGAGCATGAGAAAAGACGATCAGATGGGAGAAAGTGTTAAGTCAGCTAGCGACAAAGACGAAGTTTCAAACACCATCGTGGGGCACGAATCCCACAACGCCGACGGCACCGAAAATGAGAAGCAGATGCATCCAGAACATGATTGTGAGAATGAAGATGATGTGCAAGCGGAGGTCGGGGCCGAAGACAGCCGTCATGAGACCGCCAGCGTTGAGCTGGGTGACGAGACTTTTCTCTCCGCAAGGTCTCAATCATTCCATGACGAGATCCCTGAAACCCAGCCCGAGTTCTTCAAGCCGGCTGACAACGAGGAGGAAGGAGAGAATTGGTTCACGTCGCTTCGTCACATCTGGGCTCGAGATGAATCCGTCTGGTCCGACCACCCTATTACACCGTTTAAGTCATGGGCCGAGGCCGATCAGAATGTTTTGAGTGAGCGCCAGCGACGTGGCGGAGCCAAAATTCTTCTGGACAAGAACGGAGTTATTCGCAGAGCTGTACATCGCTGATCAGGCTCTTGGGGCAGCTCACTTTCCGAGGTGGACCGGCTTTGAGAGAGAGGAAGATTCTCAAGCTTGCATGCTCATGCAGTAACAGCCCGAATCGGGGCATTTAAACAGAAATTCATTCAATTGATCAGCCGCCACATATTTCCTGTGTCCGCGCGAGCGGCGGTATGGCCTTTTAACTGCCTGACCTATTTATGCGAACGGCTCCGTATACTTAGTAAAACTCTATATACATCATGACTACACCGTCCTTGGCGTTGACTGTACTTCAGGCGCAGCGACAAGCCATATATCACCAGACGCATTCTTAATTTCTTGCACAATCAACAACTCACATGTCTGTCTGTAAAGCTCAACTAAACCAGAGTAAATACAATTACACTGAAATAAGAATAACCTCAGCCGGCAGGAAGATCTCAATATCAAAGTTTGTCGGAAACAGTGCCACTCGTTCCTTTTACTAGGGAAGATCTATAGAAGATCAGCGGTAGGCAGGGTAGCTGACTTCCACTATCATTATCTACTCCCCATTTCCAGGCATCCTCAATCCACATGTCTTTAAGAAACCACATCCTCTGTCGTCCAAATTCGGATATTTGCGAAAAGCAAAGAAATTCAACCAGAAATTGCGAACCTTGGTATGATCCGGGGAGATACTTACGTAGGAGCTCTTTCTTTTCTTTGTCCTCACAGATTGTCCTAGACTAATTCCCGCGCAAGTGGAACCCCCACTAGATTAGAAAATAGTCCGAGGATTTCTAATACAGAATGTCTGCCAAATTCCTATCATCCACTACGATATTGATAATTAGTGAGGTCGGAGTGAGTGAATGTATGGGGAGCAGCAGTTAGCATTCGCTGCCGTCATTCTAAGCGAATCTCCTCTGGAACCTTTGGCAAGGCCAATAACATTTCAGCCCACAGCTTATTATCCGACGAGAACGGCCTATGCCCAATGCCGTAGCCAGGAAGAGAAAAGCCGAATGTAGTGGTTTTCTACCCAGGCATTCCATTCGTCTGAAGTAAAGTTGGTCGAAACGATATCTCCTGAGTATGTGGAACCAAGGCAGAGCAGCCCACACAATCTTAATCTCCAGGTAAGACCCTTTTGATAGTCGGACAGGACCATTAAATTATGCATACAAGCAGTACAGAGATGAGAGTAGAAAATCAGGGCTTTATATTGAAGCCAGTGGAGTCATTCCAGGCCAAAGTGGGGAAACGAATTGGCGTTATCAGCTAGCTGCCTGCGGACTTGCCCGCTCAATCGTGTAGTCAAGGAAATTTGTGAATAGAATAAACAAAAGGAGACATGAAGGATATGCACAAGGCCACCCCAGAGCGATTTAAGCAAAAGTCCCCCCCCCCCCCCCCCCAAAACGCCGAGGAAACCAGTCTAAATAAGAACGCGCTGATGATTGATGGATTCATGTTTCATGATCAAGAGTGTCGTAAGTTCGCGCAGGAAAAAAAAAGGGTCTCATTGTGCGCGGCTCAAGCGTGACGGAAGGGCTCGTAAGCACTGGATCGTTGGTTGTTGTTACTCGGGGCGCCGTAGTCTCCGACATGCGCAACTGGAGGGGGATAGGAAGTGTGCTGCTGGTGACCGTAAGGCATTTGGCCGGCGCCCAGAGGTTCGTACGTATAGGGAGCCTTCTCGGAGGTGAGGCCGCGAGGCTTGTTGTCGTTGCCGCGGCCATAGGGTGAGCGGCCAGAGCAGCAGCACACGCTGAAAGTCCAGAAGAGCAGAGCACCCAAGGAGAAAGCGACCGCCAGCCAAGTCGCAGCAAACATATTTGTCCCCATTGAGACCTTGATTCCGTAGGCTTTCAGCGCGGGACCCAGGGAGGACTTGAAGACGGAGAAAAGCACTGTGGCGGTGATGGAGGCGGCGCTGGTGAAAAGGAAGGCAAGCAAGGCGAAGAGAGTGGTCACGCAGCTGCCCCAGCGACTACAGATGGCGAAGAAGCCCACAACGAGTTCCGCAATCGTGACCGCGAAGGCGACCACATAGGCGATGAACATCCACTTGGAAACGGTCTTGTAAACGTTCATAATCTTGTTGTATTCGCTCGGCAGCTCATCCTTCCCACTGGATGAGTCCAGGCCCCAGACCGCGAATGGGTCAAAGTAGAATTCGCTCTTTGGCTTGGAGCATTCGGTCACGGTTGTTTTGTTGTCCTTGCTAACATCTCCATCGCAGTATCCCAGGAGACCAATTTGATAGAAGTCGGCAAGCGAGCTATCGGCCTGAAGTTTTCCCAAAACGTCCGAGACGTCTTGCGCGCTGACGCCTGTGATTCCGTAGTCGTTGAGAATGTTTTCAATCTCAGTCACCGTCTGTGACCCTTGGCTGCTGATATCTTCGAGGTTGATCTGGCAAAGAAGAAATGCGTTAGCTCTCTGAGCTCAGGCTTGAAAAGGAAGATATGGGAGGTTTGACCAGGGGAAAAGATCAGAAAACATACCCGCATGAAATAGAGGTTGTTCAAGGTATCCGACCCCGATTTGGTACAGCCCAAGCCGACCAAGATGATACAAATCAACGAGGCGATTGTGAGAACATAGGGCGTGAAGATGCACGCGACCCGACCCGCTTTGCCCATGTTGGAGATTGGCTGCCGATGGAAGGTGGTATCAAAAGGAAGAAGAGCCAAGAGTGAGAGCAAAAGAGTGGTAAGTTTGTACTGAGGCGATTGGGTTAACGCGAAAGCACAAATTGATAGATGATGGAATGAACGATGGGTGGGGGTGTCCTTTGGTTTTTATCACTGCAGTCAGCCCCAGTCCTCGAGCTCGTCATGTCCACACAACACATAGAATCCTGAATCCACACTGGCAGGAACGACCTGCCAGCCTTCTCAGCCCTCTCAGCCCTCAGACCCTCTTCATGACTCCAAGCCCCACGCCCGCCAGCCTCCCCATGATGAGTGCGAGATGCAAGTGGAGGCCAGGGAGAGGCGCAGGGCCAACTGCCGATCCACTTGACGGGAGCCACTTGCTCAGAGGAACGAATCAGCAGTAAGGAAAGTTTCGCGGGACCCAACCCAATTTGGTGCCACGCCACGCCAGTTGCTATTCATATCAACGCTAAGCCTCATTGGGTACTTTCATGGTTGCCCAAGGCTCCCAGGTTGCCCTCTCAACAAGAAAAACACGACTGCCTGGCAGAACTTGGATTGTAGCAGAAACAGAGTCAGCCACACTCCTAGACTATGATTGCGCATCACTGCATTCTGGAGAGTGTGCATCGCATCTTTTGAACTCTGATGTGTCGGCCACGTCCTGCTCACGACTTCCCGCAAACAGCAGCATGTTCCGCCGGACTGTTAGGCCTCGGTCGGGTCGATCGGTGCAGCGCATGTGTGGTGCACGATGTGTCTCCCGTCCGTGTACGTCAGTCGAGCATTTCTAGGAATGAAACTTGGAGAAACCCCCGAGCTCCCGACCTCTGAGCCTTCAAGAATGGTTTCAATCCACCAAGTAGTTTGTGGTATGTTATATGCTAGCTACCAGGCACAGTAGTACTTCGTTCGGTATTTCCACCACCCTTGATGACATCTACCAGACGGTCAACAGGAACACTGTCCCAAGCCGCCTCTCAGGGATGGCACATACTGTACATAAAAGTGCGGAGATACCAGAGTCATTAGTACCCACGTTTCCGATCTTCAAAAGCTTCGTCATCCTCGACGGTCAGTGGCCATACTGTGCCACCTCCTGTGGAAAGGTGGATCCCGCCCCAATCTTTTTGTGACCCTCTTCATTTCCACCAGCCAACAGGAATTCCCCGACCGAACAAGGGAGGCTAAATCTCAGTCCTGCGCAGATGATCAGTAGAAGAAGAACTCGCGGACGAAGAAAAACAATGCTATAGTAGCTCGTGTCACGGTCCTTCACCCAAGGTCTAGCTAGTTCTGCGCTTGTTGGTATCTTGAATTGATACATGTAGGGATTTGGCACCCATCAAGACATTCAATAACAAGTTGGATCATGCGTGTACGACATGGACACAAAGGCTGGGCTTGTGGGAGCTTAGTCCACGTACCACCTGTGTCACACTACCACTGTATGAAAGTGTAGGCTGCTCCATTTCGTTCCCCTTCCGTGGCTGACCGCCTCAGGTTTTCCGGAAGACACATTGGCAATGGCCGTCTCCACCGCGAAGGCTTAGAGTTACGTGTGCAACTGTGCATCTAAGAAAAGAATCCAGGTCACCAAGGGGAGATCTTGAGACTTTGTGAGATGGCGGAGTACTGTAAAGGTGGGTTCAAGCCGTCCCATGGTTTTGAGTACTACGGTACGTCCATTCGTGGGCTTTGCCAGCTGCAAGATATCATCCTGCAGGTAGACGATAAGCTTATTGATGAAAGTAGCCGAAAATAGATGGATGAGTTTTGTACAGCAAGTTACGATAGCAAATGCTCTTCCTATACCATCAAACTCAAGATTGCAATTCAAAGCATGTCCGGCAGATATAAAAAAAACGAAACAGATTACGCGAGTTGAGTCAATTACTAAATGAAATTCCACACACTTCCTACGAGGCACGAGTAGAAAATCAACGTGATCGCTCGGAGTCGGCGTTGACGAAAGTTTTGCAGGAAGGAGATCAGGCGTCAGGAAAGGCCCTTGCCGAATCTTTATCCAGTAATGGAAAATGTCACGGCAAAGAGGACCATCCACACAAACTAGAAAAACGGTAGAGCCCAACCAAATTTTTGGATTCAGCGAACTAGCTTCTAGCCGCTAAGATCCCAATTCGACAAAGCCTCGAGCTGCCGTGCGCTGGATATCCTCCTCAGATATACTTTTTCAGAATCGGCAGAATACCGGTATACGCGACGCCAGTCGAAGGCTCCATGTTAAACATGTAGTCTCCCCACCAAGGTCCAGCAGCCCACCACATTGCGCCCTTCCAGACGTCATTGTGCGCAGCGAGATAATCCAGCATCCCCGTGATGGCAGTCTTACACTGATCGTTCACACCGCCGGCAAATTCTCCCAATATTCCGACTTTGCCGTTGTCAATCAGCCATTGCGTTGCGGCAGTGACCCGCTCCTTCCCAATCGTGGTAGAGACACAGGCCTCATGGGTCCCGGATCCATCTGAATCGAGGTACTGGTGCATCTCATATACGATCTTGTCTTGCGGATCCTGCAAATTCTTGAGATTGTCGTTCACGGTGGTCCATGTCCAGGCGCCCGTGTACGAGTTGCCCTCGACGAAAATGTATTGCGACGTTGCACCCGCCGCGCGAATGCCGTTGATGGCAGCTTGGTTCAAGTTGAGGACCAACGTTTGATCCATATCGTGGTATTCATTGTCTGTGGGAAAGCACTTTGTCATTAGGCACGGGCTCGAGAGGTGTTCTCGAGTCACTTCGGAGACGACTTACTCGTGTCAAAGATTACTCGGGCGTTCGACTTGAAACGCCCGGCCACGTTCTTCCAGAATGATTGAAAGTCGGCGGTACTCGTGATGACCGCACCGTTACTGCGAAAACAGAGTTAGTCAGTGGCTTTGAAGATGTCTTGTGATGGAAGGAGACGGATTTGAAACTCACAATCTGCCGAAATTGTGGGGATCAATGACAGCATAACCGCCTGCTTGAGTGATAGTGTTGACGGTCTTGTTCTATGAGCATCTCTCGTCTGGTCACTTGCATGTGAGGGCATTGAGACATTACTGACCGATGTCAAATTTTGCAAATAGTCTTCGTCGAAGGATCCAGTCATGCCCGATGGCGTCAATCTTTCCATCAGGAACTGAACGCGGAAGATGTTCATGCCCGTTTTGGCCAGGGTTTGCATGGCACCTGCGTCTGGAAAGATGTAGTCTTTGCCCTGACAGGGATAATCTTTCCATCAGTCACTCCATTTTGGACTAAAGCCAACCGACCAAATGAACAGTGGGAATTAACGTAGCCCCAACTCACCCACACGCCGGGTAGATTGCCCTCGCCGAATTCAGGTCCGCTTTCATTGATGCCGAACCCTGTATATTGAGATTTCACATTAGGATCAAGTCTCTGATTCAGGGATGGGATAGATGGTGGCGCAACAAACACTGGAATGGAGACGCCATGGCGGTTCCTGCCGCACCAGCGACCAAGAACAAATTGCCGACCTTCATCTTGAATGAGAATTGGCCGATGCTGCTGCTACTACTTAAAAGCCGCTGATGAAATAGATTGATGCTTCGGTCAACAGAAAGATCTATCTGGAAGTGCTTTTTCCGAGGGAGCTCGTGCAATTTATATCCATCTCACAGTCTGAATAAGGTCAGTCGTAAGATCCATATATGCAACCCTACCTCCACCTAGTTATGCATCCGCTAAGCCTGGCAGGGCCGGACACTGCCGAAAGGAGAATACAATGCTCCAGTCATTCCTATGAATTGAACTTGCGAGTATCCCACCAGAGACCAATCTAGTTAAAATCCATGTCCATCACCAAAAGCTCGTCCCATGATACCTGGCCACTGTCCGAATTGCAAAATTTTTCCGTGACGGAGAATAGACGGACGAAAGTGATGCAGTGAGGTGTTCTTGGAAGGCAGATCATTGCTGGCCCCATTCGGAAAAGTTTCAAATACCAGTCATCAAAGTGGAAATCTTCACAGAATGTCTCACCAATCGAAACTGGAATAGCCGTTTCGAATAGATTCTTCAACCCCAGGATCCAAATCCGAGCTTGACATAAGCCCCAGTTTTTCTCGTGTGCATCGTGCTTCTGCACTCTGCAGTGCCCCCGCGTCCTTGACTTTGAAGATCCTCACTCCTGGATGGTCATGAATTGGCCTAATTTGGAAGGACGGGTTGAACATCCTTCTACCCCGGTCAGGAGATATTTTGTGATCTTCTCCACGTGCCCAGACGTCAGTGGCTACCGCTCGTATTGCCGAGAACCCGGCAACAACAAAGATGGAGAAGCACGGATCGCGGGCAAGATATTTCAACGGTAAAACAGGCGGCCCCGTGACGTTCCGGGAATTGATCGACAAGCAGAAGTTGCATGGTGAGAGGAAGGTAGGAAAACCGCGGGGCACCTCGCTAGGATTTTCGAAATGTCAGAAACTGAGAGTTTTTCCAGAGAGTGTTTTTTTGGTCCGCAAAGCTCTTCCAGTATCGCGACGGAGTCAGTAGTGGGGTGCCCTGGCTGTTAAAAATTCTGACCTAAATTTAAGACACAGCACAAGGGGCTCATCAAGATGGAAAGAGTGGGAATTGAAGTCCCTCATTTGTTCCATATTTCAATGTTTTCTTGTTTCTGATTTGTTTTTACTACTGAAATACACAATGAAATTCTCAGGGACAAGGAGTTTGTTCTATAAGCTAAGACGTTTGACTCGATAAAGAGTTTTTTGGAAAAACTTCAGCCATTGAGAGGTTAGAATCTCGCACTAAAGCTGCCTCTACCAGGCACCAAACCGATGGAGAGTCCGCTTCATGTCTGCCGCTTGTAGTCGATGATACTTCTGTCCAGGGTGATAGTTGTTCCACCAGACACAGCTTTCTCCGTCATCGTTGATGCATGTCGCGTTTGTAAATCCAAATTGCTGTGGATGATCCAAGATCTTGGACATGAAGCTCCAGGAGTTGTACAAAACAGAGTCGACCTATGCACTGTGAGTATGATTCGATCGCGAATGTGCATCTGAGGGCAAGATAACAGAGGAAAGAGATGAAACACTTACATCATGATGAGTTTTATGGAATTCCTTGCGCATCACTTCGAGTCCCTTGTTGTATGCCTGGGTCCACGCCGCATGCTTCTGGGTCGCACTCTCGCCTTGTTCGAGAATGTATGGACTTCGACCCGTAGGAGGGACGTTGACGAACAAGAACCTACGTCCTCCATCGGCATAGATCTCTTCAAGCAAGGATCTGTACTGGGCCATGAGCTTAGGGACGAGTACCTCAGCTTCGTAATTTTGATATGCCCAGCCAACACTAGATTTATCGAGTCAGCTCAGTCGGCACGCAGCATGTTTCAATTGACCTACTCGTTGACTCCGATCCAGAAGCCGAAAACAGAATCACCCGCTCCCCACGGCGCTTTGGCGGGCTTCGCACTGTAACTGTCCTGGAACGTCTTCACTTGACCTGTCATGTCGGGATATCCCGAGTCAAGAATGGCATTGTCAATTGTTGCGCCTCCAATGGCCAAGTTGTAGCTCAGCACGAGGGAGGAATTGTCCACAGTGGTGAGGTAGCCGATCCAATTGATGCCTCCACCGGTTGCTCCGGTACCTTTTTCCCAAATCGTCAATTACCAATGCGCAATCTTAGGATCAGAATGTCTGGTCTTCTTACCGAGGGGAGGATTGCCCATAGGATTTGACGCTGATGGCTGGGTACCGTTCACATTAAAGCTTGTCATTGAGTACGAATCACCACTGAGAAATCAACATGAGCACTAGTCTTGCAAAGTTCTTATTTGGGCCCAGGTTGAAAATGCCGAGTGCTTACAAAGTGAAAAAATAAGTGGGCGAGGATTGTCGATGCGAAGGCATCGCGGCAACCGCCGCGGTGCTCATGAGGAGACTGAAAATGGAGTACTTCATTGCTGTCCTGTCATTTGCAAAATTCAGAATTCAGAGTCTGAAATGGCCTAAAACCCATATTTCCGAGAAGTCGAGGAGATTTTGTTAACTTTATACAGTGAGTGACCCCATCAAACTGCCTGAAAGGGGAAGGGAACAAGACACGGAAGGCTTGTTCAACCAACACGAGAAATAAGCGTCCTTCCCCGATCCGTGAGACTTGCTGCTGTAAGTTTTTCCTATTCGTGTGGACCATCTAGACTGACAAGCCATCTGCGGGGAAACCCCGTCTTTCGATTTGGCCACACCCTTGAAGACGAGGGAATGAGTTTTCGCGTGCATTGGTTGATTTTTTCCCACTGTCATCGAGATGACGCCCATAAACGCTCATAGTCCTCCACGAACTGTTCAAAACTACTACACTTCTCAGGTCCCTTGATCGGCGGCTTCGTCCAGTAGACTTTCAATTTCACAAAGCAGCATCTGACGCTGAGACTGTACAACACACCATATTTTCATGATCTTCAAGCATCGACTCTTCACTAACGTCTACTATCCACACGCAGATCGAACTACTGGAGCCTGAGCGTGGCGGCCAGACCAGCACCGGATGTGGAACGGTCTCCGCGATTCCGTCGAGGGAACGCGGGGTAAGCTCCTGAAGAAAGTCTTCCGTTGATCCGTTTCGAGTCAGATGAGTCTTGCTGAACTGCAGCATCATATAGCAGATGCGAGTGACTCCTCCTGGCCACCATCGGGCTCTATTGGAAGGAGTCCAATTTCTCCGGAACCATTGGAATTCTAACCGCGAAGGCTCCCCACTTCAATACGTTTAAATTACATGGATACGCACACAGGTGACAGCTGACAAGAAGACTCTCAGCAATGCGGAGAGTCCACATGGACAGAACAATACTTCCTTTTTCAGCACGGATGTCGCCAGGTGACCCCGGTTTAGAGGGGAAAGTCGGAATGAACTCCAATTCTGGATCAAAAATGGCAGAGAAGCCCATGGATTTGAGTTAATGCGCCAAAAATTGCTAAGTGGAGAGTTCCCACTCGAAGACAACCTGCTTGCCATCATACGATTGAAGCTTTTGCGACTCGTGATTTTCATGAATGCTGGTTGAAATGCAGCATTTCCATGCCAGCTCCACCAACTACCACCTTCCCTTGAATGTCATGTTCCGAATCCGATGATAAGTTCTGAAGACACGGCGATTCTGGGAGATAAGTCACAGCGGCAATGTCGGCCACGGCGCTGTATCTATCCAACAAAAAATCAATGGCGAGAGCGTCTGTGGCTTGCTTGGCAAGGTCGACCTCAACAGACCAGAACTTGAGTCTATGGTCATTACCGGAAGTGACAAAAACCAGTCGCGACAGACTTGCGGATGCCGACGAGGATAATTCCTCGTGATCGAGGACTTTAATTGCGGTCGCCGATGCGGCATGGGCGTCTGGGATAGAGACAGTGGAGACAACAGCCTCTGCGTCGCCGTCGAGCACACCGATGCTCGCAGGATGGATTCTCAACAGTGAGACGGCAATGGAGCTGTCGTCGCCGACAGTCAAAACGATCGCAGCCCACTGGGAGAGGGCCACGAGCTCCATCCCTTTGATGGAGTTGGCTTGTACCCGGTACCTGCTCTCACAAACGATTTCCTTTGGCGCGGCTAAAGGTCCCGTGAAGGCTTTTTTCAATTTCAGACCAGACGACATTATCTCGTAGAATGGCGCCAGTGTATCCGTCAGATCCCAATGGGTGAAGAAGCCGTCAGTTGCAGCTGTCACGAGGCTGACCGACGAGCCCCGGCTCCATAGTTTGATTTGAGTGAGGCAGTTGGTCATATATCTCCCCTGAGCGAGCAGCGTAAATTGACCATGCTTGTGGGGTGAAAAATGAAATACCTAGTGTCCGTTAGCAAAGAAAGTTTCAGCATGTGGACGAATGGGAGATGAGATTACCCTGATCGTCGAGTTAGACAGTGTCAGGCATAGAATATAGCCCTTCTTGCCATCGAATTCTTCCACTTCGAATATATCAAAACTTGTGACTCGCATCTCCGAGTCTGGATCGCTCTTCGGGCACTCAACCACCAGCTTCACACAGGTGCCCAGGGAGCTCACTTGACGGACCTCCCACACAAAGAGCTCTTCCAGTCCAGCGCTGGTAAAGAGGTACTGGCCGCACTTCGACCAGCTCACTTGCTGTATCCCAGATCTGTGCTTGTCCAAAATCTTCACGCACTCAAAAGAGCCCCACGGACCCTCGCTTGCGTGACCCGATGCTGCGAAGATGCGCACGATGGTATCCTCTGCACCAGTTGCGAGCAAAGCCTGACCTCCCTCACCGTGGCTCAGTCCGTCCATAGCCCTTATTTCCCGACCGTGGCCACCAGCACGAATGGAACGATTCACATTCGGTTGGATGCGTACAGCCTGCAAATTGGGCTTTTCGAGCCATGTAAACAGTGGCAAGTCATCTCCAGTGCCGGCTCGGTACGCCCAAATCCTACGAGCACCACCCGAGGCAATGGAGATGACATTCTGATGCTTCGTCTCGTTTCGTAAGACAAAGTTTTGCGACTGAAATCCATAAACCATCAGATCACCGCTTTTTTTGTCCAGATAAGCACCCCAAAGATCGGTTCCGAGACTGGAAGAAGACTGATCCAATGTCTCCAGTGCAACAATGCCCCCATCTTTCGAATTGGTCACCAACTCGTGGTAACAGTAGTGACCGTCTCTGCCACAGGTCAAGATGTATTCTTTGCCATCATGTGCTGCCTTGACGGATCGAATGCAAGTGGTTCCCTCATGGCCGTGAGCTCGTCTCATATCCACCAATGGACTAGAGCTCAAGCCAAGTCCAGAAGCCTCGTAGACGGCCAGACCTCCCAATTCAGACCCAAGGAGCAAAAACTTGTTTTCATGGACGAAACAGGCTGCTGTGATGATATATGGCGCTTTTGGTAGCTTGAACGGTATGGTCGATACTTGGGGTGATTTGGCCCTCCATTGAGTCACAGTCAGAAGGGTTGCCTCCTCGCCTGTGTAGTAATCAATTACCATTGAAAACTCATCATGGAGCATGTTATCTTGAATGACCATCATACTGCGTGGTCTCTTGCCCAGAGAAACCAACTCCGTGACCGACCTAGACGGATGTTGATACAAGCGGACTAGGCCTTGCGAATTGGCAATCAGAGCAATTTCCTTGCCAGAAATCCCAGCAATGATAGAGAACGACCGAAGGTCTTCCAGGACACAAATTTTCTCCCACATGATGGATGAAAAACCTTCATTTGTGTCCACGCGTCCGAGACGCACCTCACTTTGCAAAGAACAGGCAAGAATACAATCGCTGCTGACGAAGTCAAAGCATCTCGGCACATCTGGGCCAATTGCCTTTTTGTGAGCCAGGGACTCGTTCAGACTTGGTTTGTTATATTGCGATGGGCAAAAAACGTGTTTCTTCACTTTGAAGCTTTTCACAGCGCCATCGGCGCCACCCGTGAAAACGGTCATCTCGTCCCCCTTTTCAAAGATATCGAGGGCCCAGATATGCTTCCCAATATGAGGCTGGGCCGAGGACATCTCTCGTAAAGAATATCGTGTAGTCCCCGCTGGTTCGGTCTCCCAACCGAGCTCCCATACTATACAGGTTCTGTCTTCACTTCTGGAGACAAGACTCAGCCTGTTTGGTTGATCAATATCAAATGCGCAAATGTTCACACTCCAAATACGAGCAGAATGGCCAAAGGCTTTCACCATGCATGTCTCTAAGCCAGGTCCGCTGCCATAGCCGGTGCTTCGTAGCTCAAATCCGTCTGTGGCGTATGCGGAAGGGTCCTCTGGAGATTTTGTCTCGCAGTCTGTAATGTCCCAAATTCTGATCGTTCTGTCGTCACTGCAACTAGCTAGCAGCCTCCCAGATCGACCCCAATTGAGACTTGGGATATTGGGGAACAGGCGCACTCCAAACACGGACCCATCATGACCAGTGAAGTAATGGTGTATTGACGCGATTGCTTTTCGTGGACATGATTCATCTTCGTTGATAAAGCACGACCAGACAATGATCTCACCAAAAGCAGTCCCCGAGGCGATCAGGATATGCGAAGGTGATATAGCTGTCAGATCAGCAGCGTACAAGATACATTTGACACTTGTGGTGAGCTGCTCAAGTCGTATTTTCTTGTTGTACTGCGAAAAGCTTCCTCGCTCTGCGCTCGCTCTCAACAGAGCGTTGTTTGCAGTGACGAGAAAAATCACTTCAGTTCGCCCTTCGAACACAGGGCATGCGCTCATGAGCCAGTCCGGGGCGAGATGCTCGGCGGAAGATAATGTCAACTTGACTCCATCAGAAGGGCTGAAGGTAAATTGGACAACTCGGAGAGACTTTCCACCCCAGACAATGACGGAGTAGCAGTAAGGTGATATCTTAGACTCTTGGACGGAAGGAAAAGGGATAAACCCATGGACATGGTTGCGCTTGAACACTTGAGCATGGGCTACAACATGGCCCGTCTGCTCATCAAGGACTCGGAACAGCGGGCCTTGCCCCTCGAATAAGAACAAGCGGCCATGGCACTGTATCGTCTTCAATGCCGCAATCGGAAGACAGGCGTCCACATGCTGGGAAAACGAAGTTGGCAAGACATTCAATTAATTATCTCTGCCCGTTGAGTTGAAAATCACTGACCTCAAGAGAAACCGTCATTTCTCTCAGCGTTATTCATGCCAGATAATTTTCGGAGATTTTGTGGGCCTGGACCAATCTACGCTTAGCATTTGGAGATATTTGCACGAGTAAACCTCGATCCGCTCGTGATAGCCAGGGCATACGTACCTCCAACGCTCATTCGAAACCTAACATGCTATGGAATTTCCATCTGGATCAACCGATCCGGCCAGTCGCACGCTTAGCTAATTTTGATGCCACAAACAAGGTTAGGCGCTCGATGAATAGTGGACCACTGGACATCCATCCACCGTCGGCCGCGAATCATGTGATTGATAGATTCGGCATTCCTTATCACGATCTGTTTGACTTGTTTGACAATTTGATCTCAATACCGTGATTGAAGGCCAACCTTCAAGTCCAACAGATTAGGCTGTTGGTCTCAATGTGCCAGTCTGTGTCAGAAACGCATATCTCATTTATCTAGAGAGCATGGCTATGTTATTCATCAGTCCTCGACTACTCCTCGTCCAGGGTGTTTAACGGTGCGCGATCGAATCGTCACCCTCTCTAAGCACGTGACATCGCGGCGGGCATCGCGACTGTACAGGACATTGACGTAATCGCATATCTCTGCGTGAGCTTCCCTGCTCCCGACGTCCAAGTGATTAAAAGACTCGAAAGTTCATCTTTTCTTGGGGACGGGTGGCCCTCTAACTGAAGATGGGTGTGACCGGCCTCTGGACGGTCTTGCAGCCCTGTGCGAGGCCTATCAAGCTAGAGACGCTGAATAAGAAACGCCTGGCTGTCGACGCGTCAATCTGGATCTACCAATTCCTGAAAGCCGTACGTGACAAAGAAGGAAACGCTCTTCGAAACTCTCACGTTGTTGGTTTTTTCCGAAGAATCTGCAAGCTATTGTACTTTGGCATCAAGCCTGTGTTTGTCTTTGATGGCGGCGCCCCGATCTTGAAGCGGCAGACGATCGCCGCGCGAAAAAAGAGACGGGAAGGCCGAAGAGAAGATGCAACAAGGACTGCTGGGAAGTTGCTTGCTGTTCAAATGCAGCGAACTGCAGAAGAAGAAGCAGAGTCACGACGACAAAAGAGAAATCGTCCTTCTGGTGAAGAGCAGCCAATACCGGACGTGCCTGTGTACGCGGACGAAACTTTCATGACTGAGCAAGAAAAACAGAAGGCTCGAAAATTCAAGAAAAAAGATCAATACCACCTGCCAAATCTGGATGTTTCTCTCGAAGAAATGGGGGCTCCCAATGACCCTCGAATCATGTCCCAGGAGGAGCTTGAAGAATATGCGCGGCAATTTCATCGTGGTCAAGACATCAATCTCTACGACTTTTCCAAGATAGACTTTGACGGACCATTCTTTCTGAGTCTTCCTGCAACAGACCGATATAACATTCTCAATGCAGCACGGCTGAGAAGTCGTCTCAGAATGGGCTACTCTAAAGAGCAACTCGACACCATGTTTCCAGACCGAATGGCCTTCTCAAGATTTCAAATTGAACGGGTTGCAGAACGGAACGATTTGACTCAACGGCTCATGAACATCAACGGAATGAATGGCGAGGACGCATTTTACAAGTCTGGGCAGCGAATCGCTGGCGAGCGCGGTCGAGAGTATGTTCTGGTCAAAGATAGCCAAAACGAAGGCGGGTGGGTCCTCGGTGTTGTGGGTAACAAAGAAGCCGGACGTGAGGATAAGCCCATCGACGTTGATCAGTACGGGCAAGCGGAGCACATATCTGATTCAGACGAAGTTTCGGATGATGATGAATTTGAGGACGTGCCAATCGAGGGGATCAATCGACTTCCGAAGCTACCATTCCTTCGGGAAGGTGCGTTTGACGAGTCCCTTCAACAGGCCAGAGAAGACTTGGACATGCAAAAGGTCTTGTTTGAATCGCGGCAGAGTGTTCAGAGAGCCTCTTCACTGGATTTCGATGATGATGCACTTTTTGTGAAGAAGGATCAGAACGCACTCCCGCTCCCTCGTCGCGGTGATTCTGATGTATTTGAAGAGGACCATGACGATGAGCTGGAGAGAGCAATTGCTCTCTCCCTACAGCCCGCTGAGGATGCGGATGAAGACATGCCCGATCTCTCAATCAATCGAGACACTCGAAGTACAATACGTGCAGGAATAGCACCAGATCACGCTTCTGATACAAGCGAAGACGATATGGACTTTTCAGCCGCAGTCGCACAGACCAAGATCACCCAGAAGAAACCTCTCATCGACAATCCTTTCTCGGGGCCCCTCCCTTTCGAGTCCATCTCGCTCAAGAAGCCCGATCCAATCAAATCCAAGTCCAAAGAAGATGAGAAACTAGATGACGATGCCGGCGGATTTCTCAAAGAGCCCGAAGATGCGAAAAAGAAGACCGAGCCGCTGCCACCTTGGTTCTTCACTGGCAAAGTGAGCGAGGGTTTTATCGCTGAACCAAGCTTTGAGGAGGACAAGGATCAACATGAAATTGATAACCTTGTAGTCTTCCCTAAGAAACAATCTCCTGAAATAATCGACGTGGATGACACGCCGGGAGCCGCGGAAGTCATTGACCTGGAAGCGGATGAGGACACGGATTTGAACACGTCTGCAGACCCTGATAAAGCTAACTTGATGAACGCTGCACCAGGTCCTAGGCAGGAAGCGCATGTTCAAGATAACCTCGCTTCAGATGTTGCCGATGACGTGGCCCACGGCCACCCTCAGGCAGATCGCCCTAAGGAAGAGGAGCCTGCCATCATTTTTGAAGGAGAGAAACTCAGGACGCCATCTCCTGAGGTCGAAATGTCTCCTGAACCTGAATTCGAGGATGTCGTACCTCCTTCTCCTCCTCCCATCCATATCTCAGCACAATCCTCCGGGCCGGCCTCGATGCCTGTTGCTGGAGCTGAACTGTCGAGCGAGGCCAAATTTGAACTCGCATCAGAGCATCCAGGTCCTGTGCCATTTGATCAAGGTGACGACGACTTCAGTGACCCTGAGGATGAGGATCTTATGCGACAACTAGCGGCCGAGGGCGAAGAACATGTCCGGTTCGCCCAGACTCTGAACTCGGATATTATGCTCAATGAAGTCGACTACGAGAAGGAGCTGAAGCAGCTTCGCAATCAGCAGCGCAAAGATCGGCGCGATGCGGATGAAGTCACGCAAATTATGATCAACGAGTGTCAACAATTACTACGCCTCTTTGGACTGCCGTATGTTACCGCGCCGATGGAGGCGGAGGCTCAGTGCGCCGAGCTCGTGACATTGGGGCTCGTGGATGGCATCGTCACCGACGACAGTGATACTTTCCTCTTCGGCGGTACTCGAGTGTATAAGAACATGTTCAACCAAAGCAAATTTGTAGAATGCTATCTTGCATCTGATCTGGAAAAGGAGTTTGCTCTTCACCGAGGGAAGTTGATCAGTTTTGCACATCTGCTCGGTAGCGATTACACCGAGGGCATCCCGGGAATCGGTCCCGTCAAGGCGCTCGAAATCATCACGGAATTTCCCAATCTTGCCGAATTCCGAGAGTGGTGGACAGAACTTCAGATGGGTGTGAACCAGGCCGACGACACCCACGCCGCCTTTCGGAAGAAGTTTCGCAAACAAGCCTCCAAGATCTTCCTGCCGCCGACATTCCCGGACACCCGTGTGGATGAGGCCTATCTACATCCTGAAGTGGACTCGGATCCATCGCCATTTCAGTGGGGCGTTCCTGATCTGAATGGTCTGCGACAATTTCTCATGGCCACCATTGGCTGGAGTCAAGAACGGACGGATGAAGTTTTGGTGCCCGTGATTCGGGATATGAATCGCCGAGCTCAGGAAGGTACACAGTCCAACATCACCCAGTTCATGCAGGGGTCGCTCGGGGCGGGGGCATTTGCACCTCGAGTACGCCCCGGGGGCCCTAGTCGAATGGAGAAGGCCTTTGGGCGCCTACGGCAAGAAGCACGTGGAGATCCCATAGCACCTTCGGCCGAGCCAGCTTCCGCCCCGGTAACCTCCCCTTTAGATGGAAGCGATTCGGATGAGGACGACACGCGCGAGGAGTCGAGCTCTGGAAAACGTGCGGCCACCAAGAACGCGGGCACGCGTGGCATCAGCAAAAAGCGCAAGACTCGTGGCGCATGATTCCTCGGCATGAACCTGCCTACAAAAGGTCATTGATCATTTCGCGGCACTCTTTCTTCTCCTGTTCCAACGTCGATACCCAGATAAATGTGATATGAAATATGATACAACGATAGATCTAAGAAGATTTCCCATCACCTTCACCGGTTGGCTCGATTCGCGGACCTCCCGCTTCATGCGGACATCGAAACGACATGTAGAGGTATTCGATTCCAGTCTCTTGGGCTTGACCAGGCATTCCTGGCCCAAAAACTTCTCTTTGTACGTCCTATCGTGATCGCTGTCCGGATCCCACGCCCTTTTAAATCTTGTCCCTGGCCGAGCGCACCCGTGCGTGCCTGTGCATGATGCTAGCAGGCGATTTTAATTAACTGCAGCCCGATCTCCACCGAATAAGCATCCCGTGCTCCTGGGGTGCCCCGACGGAGAGTCCCAGCATTCCTCATGTCTCTCCCCCACCGCCGATCGGCCGGTCCCAATCTCATGGATCCTTCAGGGACCGCTCGAACTCGTATGATGAACGATGAGGTTTTATCCATTATTGGCCTGGCGAAATTCTTTGCTGTATTCTCCTCCCAACGCCCAATACTCTGGACCAGGCGGTACTGAACCTTTCAGTGCAACCTCGGGTCATTGATGCATCATGACATGATGAACCTGAGCCCAGTGAGGTACCCGTGAGCCGCGCGATGACATCAGCACTCTCCAGCGCGATGACGTCGGTGATCGAGACTTTGTCCTTCAACCAGCGGTGGATGGGTTCCACCTGCTTGCCCTTTTCGGCGCGTCCCTGCAACCTTACCAGGCTTGAAGTCTTGCTCACTAGCGATCCGATCCAGGATGCCTGATCACTAGTCCGGATCTTCCTCGGTCTGTTTCTTTTTCACAGACGGGACGCTGGGCCAAGAACGAGCTCTGCGCCGCGTGTGGCTTACCATCGACGCTATGAGATCGGCGACCACCTCCATCTACACAGCAGCAAGTCCCGGCTCTAGCCCTCCTGCCCTCGCATCGCTCGTCAAGGTTTGGTTCCGTCTGGTCGACGGTGCCCACATGGACACACTTTATACTTTGGTTGATCCACTCGGATTCCACTCGGCGGGGACACCAGGCTGATAGTCGCTCGAGACGTAGTTCGTAGTTCAGGCTTCAGCTCGTAGTCCCGGCGCATCGCCCAGTGGTGTCTCAGCATCATACTGTAGCTCCCCCACAACGGGCATCCGTCTATGTCCGAACGTACAGTGGTGCGCCGAGTCAAGGCTTCCTCCAAGCTCCTCTCTTTGGAGAAGGCTCCATCGTTCTCAGGCTTTCTGAGATCGGATCTGCAAGATTATTTCACTGTCCGGGCGTGCTCTTGCGTCGTCTGTGGCTTTCGCGATTTCCCCCCCTCAAAGGACTCCCCATTCTCCACCCAAAAGGGTAAGGTCGCCTTTCCAGCCCCAAAAAAAAGTTGACGACGTCACCAGGGGAAGCACCTCAACGCGAGGTCGCAGCGGAAAGATATCATCCCCAACTCTCGCTCCCACCGCAATCGAGTCTGCACTTTCCATACTATTTCGACAGACTTGCTTGTGCACACCCCTGCATCCCTTTTTCTTCCTATCATCACCGCCTGCCCCTCGTGACCTGAATCCGCCGCTACATCGACCGCCGGTTGCAGTGCTCTTCCGTCACATCCCGTAAGCTTTTCCCAGCTTTCCCCCCAATCACAAGCCCCCTCCGTAGTTCACGTCACTACTGCGTGAAGCTTCGAAGTCTACCTTTTTTTCTTCTCCCTCTCTCTTTCTCTCGTTCGCTCTTGTCTTTTTCTCCTTCCATCTCGTCCCTTTGGTTCCTCTCGCCCTCCGGTCTTGACACAGTGCAGATATCCTAACTGGGAGAAAATTGATAGTGATCAACCCACGCTATCTTACCACCCGCTCGTCCATTCCGTTCGTCGGCATCATGCACCGCACTTATTCTATGCGCCAGTCGCGCGCTCCGACCGCCTCGCAGGTCGAGAACCCTCCCCCACCAATGTCTTCAACCAAGTCCAACCGGTGGCTCGGAAAGGGTGGCTTTGGTGAGTCGACCACACAATTGTGAATTGCACCGGATTCTTCAGAAGGGGAATGGTTTCGAGGCCTCCGCGAAGCTCCGGAACAGTCCCCGAGTATCTGGGGGAAACATACCTGAATACATCCGCAAGTTAGTTGGAGAAGGTGGAAATTGCAGAATCTGACCATCTGTGCTACTAGGTCATGCTTTCCGTAAAAATGCCGCCGGCGCCTTCGGCCCTGACCTCGCTCGGAAGCTGTCACAGCTGGTGAAGATGGAGAAGAACGTGATGCGCAGCATGGAGCTGGTTGCGCGGGAGCGCATGGAGGTCGCTGTACGTACCGAAATCTTCCAACCCGACGGGGAGGGAATGAAGCTCCTGGGTGTTTTGAGGGGATCATAAGCTAATGAGTGGCCGTCGCCAATAGCAACAACTCTCCATCTGGGGCGAGGCCGCCGATGAAGATGTCTCGGACGTGACTGACAAGTTGGGCGTCTTGATCTACGAGATTGGAGAGCTTGAGGACATGTTTGTGGACCGTTATGATCAATATCGTGTGACCATCAAGAGTATCCGCAACATCGAAGCCTCGGTTCAGCCTAGCCGAGACCGCAAGCAGAAGATCACCGACGAGATCGCCAAGCTCAAGTACAAGGACCCCAACTCTCCCCGGATTGTGGTACTGGAGCAGGAGCTTGTGCGCGCCGAAGCCGAGTCCTTGGTTGCCGAGGCGCAGCTTTCCAACATCACTCGGGAGAAGGTCAAGGCGGCTTTCCAGTACCAGTTCGATGCCCTCCGCGAGCACTGCGAGAAGGTTGCTATCGTGGCTGGATATGGTAAGCACCTGCTGGACCTGATCGATGACGCCCCCGTCACTCCCGGCGAGACTCGCCCTGCCTACGACGGCTACGAGGCCAGCAAGGCCATCATCCAAGACTGCGAGGATGCCCTGAGCAACTGGGTGAGCTCCAAGGCGGTCGTCAAGTCCAATATGTCTCAGCGTTCGCGCACCCTCTCCCAGCGTCATCGCGACAATGCCAGCAAGAACCGCGACGGTGTCGACCTCTCCAGTCAGGATCAACCCATGACTGGCGACCGAGACTCTTGGTTGCCCGCCGACCAGCACCCCGGCTACGAGGAGGATGTTGATGATGTGGAGAGCACAGTCGACGTGGAGCAACGGGGCCGCGAGGAGGCGCGAGAGCCCATTGCCGCTTAAATCTGAGGCGTCATGATCTACAGCCCGGAGTCTTTGTTTTTGTCTCTTTCCTGCGGTACCCCGCCAGGCACTCGTGCACGGCGTTGACTCTTTTCCACCCCTTCTGACTACTTGAGTTCCTCCTTTTGTGGCAGATTGACTATGGTATGAGACCGAGAAGAGGAGAACAGGATCGAGCTAGAGATGCCTCTCTCCTTGATCTGTTCCTTGCAGGCCCATTGTCTTCATCCTCAGTCTATGACCCTCATCACGATGTTTGATTTTGTGTGTTATGTTCGTTTTTCTCGGGCGCATGGGGCTCGACAAGGAGAGAAAGGTCGACATATTGCCAAGAGGAGATATTATCATACTTCCTCCTAATTGGACTGGATCGTGAAGATTGCGCTCGCGAGAGTGGCGCATTGCTCCAGCTTCACCTGGTCGTTTAATGTTTGGGGCTCTCCGCGGAGACTCACTTGCGTTCCTCTTGTTGGTCTCTGTCGCGTACTTTGACCCTTGTTCGTGCCACTTTTCTTCTTTTTTGTTTGAGACTTAATGTAATATCATCTGATGTGTTTTTTTTTTTTTTTTCTTCTCCCGTGCCTCCGTCAAGCGGCATAGACTGTCGACGGTGACCTGTAGACCAGTAGTCGCGGAAAGTGGATCTAGACTGCCTACCAAACTATACACGACAGTCTACAGTTACACTACAATAGTCTATAAGGTATAGACCACTTCAAGGCCATTCGATTCAACCATCTTCCCCGATTTCGACCGGCTGGTTGGGTGGTTGATCTCCATCCTGACCTTTCTTATGACTTTGATTTTTCCTCTTCTGTTCTTGTTCATCTTTTCTCCTGCTCCATGAAGCTCTCGGCACCCTGTCAGCGTCCCCATGTCCTGATCACCTTCTCAATGATTCAAACCCCCTCCTCTTTCACCTTTTCAGCAACAGTCAGCTCACGTGTTCGAGAGAGGCTTCTGGGCCATCACCCAGTGGAATTCGACCCTCTTCACACTCCCATCCTCCTCCAGCTCATCATCACCGCGAACCTCATCAATGTAAATCTTCCACCCCACCTCCTCCGCGACAATCTTCCTCGTCCGCTCCACCCCCCATCCACTCCAATGCATCGTCCCCTCTCGTCCCCCCAACCACGCCCCATCCGACACCCTCTCCACCTCCCCCGCCGCAAAGTTCATCAACACCCACCCTCCAGGTTTCAACCAGCCGTGAATCCGCTTCAGCATCGTCACCTGCTCGGTCCGGGGTAGGTGAAAGATGGAATACATGGCCAGCACGGCGTCGAGACTCTCCGGGGCAAAGTCGAGCTCCATCATATCACCTTCCTCGAGGGTCAGCGAGTCCGAAGCCGGGAGATGGCTTCTGGCGAGCGCGATCTGGGCCGAGGAGATGTCGTTGGCGGTAACAGTGGTGTTGGGACGAGCGGCGAGCAGTTGGGTGACGGGCACGCCGGCGCCGCAGCCCAGCTCGAGGATGTGGGCGGAGGGAGGTGGGGAGGTGGAGATGACCGGGGGGATGGTACGGGTTGTATGTGCGTCTGCATCTGAAGCTGTGGCTTCGCCGTCTAGCTGGTGAAGGAGTTTGGCGACGTAGGAGAGGCGGACTTTGTGGGTGTTTTGGGTCCAGGTGAAGTATTTGGGGGCGATGGCGTCGTAGGCCTTTTTGATATCGGCTTTGATCTGAGTGTGGTCCTCCATTTTTTTTTTCTTGGGATTCGGTGTCTTGCGTGAGATGGGTTCTTCTTTTGGTGAAGATGTGTAGGTGTATGTGTCTAGAGGAGGAGGATTTTGAATTGGGCGCAGTATCGATGGGTTCTCGAGGTCGGACTGGATGGGTCTCAAATGCAGGTGTAGAGTGGGAGATGTGTATCACTCGGGGGCAAGGCCGTATCCTTTATATGCTCCCGACTCTGGCTCTGACTCTTGACTCTGACTCTTTAGCCCCCTTGGCATAAACTTCCCCGCTGTACCTCTAGGCACCTGCAGAGATTCTCCTCGTCCTCCAGACTGGACAGACGGGAGGCCCTGCGGAGAAAGGAACTTCCCCACACTCCACAAATACCCACACACAACTGACTCAATCTGGATTCTTCGATGCTTGAATTTCATTTATTTCTTGACGTGACTCACAACAGCAGGAGGGGAGTTATACGAAAGCACTCTCCCACATGTTGTCTCTATCTGTCAGACCACCAATAACTTTGACAAAATGAAAAACCTAGAACCTGAATTAGGTATAGTATCGGTAGATACCCAAGGTACGATAAAGTACAGCACTCCAATTCCCATCAAGCGTACTTCTCACTACTCCCTACCCAAACCAGTCCCCGTCTTCCAGCCTGACTCAAAACGAAACCTTCGAAATCCACCTCCTTCGTCAATTCTGTACCTGATCAAGATCCATGTATTCCACAGAATGACACATTCATCTCAACAGAGAGCCATGCCGAGCTCCCTGATTCCAGACTCTATTTTCTTCCCTTTTTTTTTTCTTCCCCCGGTCAAAAAGTCGGTCGTGGACGTATTTTCACCATCTACATGTACATATGGACCAGTAGGAGATCGAGGAATCTTCAGGACGGGAGTTGGTCGAGATGTCCCGCGCCCGAGGTGCGGAATAGGTCTCCGACATCTATTGTACTAGGGAGATAATGAGTGAGGTCACGGTTTCGTGGTTACATAATGTTGCGGCGGGACCTCCTAAGGAAATGTCTGGAACCTTGTGGATATTTAGATAAGACTGGACTGTACTGCGATAATGCTCGGTATTGGGAAGTAGTGCGAAGACGGTGTAGCCTACTATAGTAGTTCTTCACCATCGGTCTGGGGGTCAAGGTGTAGTATGAGATTAAGGGTTATGCGGAGGGGGTGGGTGGTCATTCGATTTACGAGTATTACCTACAGGGCTGTAGCTTCCAAGCTAGTAGGTAAGAGTGTATTAGGTAGCATGATCATCAAATATGACCATGACCAGGCATCCGGACTGAAGTGAGAAAATGGAAAGAGTATGAATATCGTCAGATCATCCATGATGTCTATACCATGGCCAGGGATCGGCGTATCTCGTGGGTCCCGTCACGTCTAGCAAAAGGCCAGATCGACCCATCGGAGTACGGGTGGTCCACATACTTACGTCTCAACGACAAAATGAAGAGTGATTCGCACTTCGGGACATAATCAAAACGAACAAAAAAGAACAACACGCTTGCAAAGCCACCGGGGAGGGGGAGTTCCGATACAGTCCCGATGAAAACTCAAAAAAAAAAAGTCGACACGTGGTCCGTTGGTCATTGGGCGATGCGTGCCCGAAATCCCAGGAGACCGTAGATGCTGAGCCCATCCTTCAGACCTTCAGAGAGGGGTGTACAGGTCGGAGGACCGAGAGGTACATCCTCCAGCCTTCTCGCAATCAATGAAAATCATTCCGCCAAAGGGGGTGGAGGGTGGAGGGTAGATGGGCGGGGGGGTTGAGGCCTTACAGGCTTCAATCTACTCCCCGGTACCGACACCTTTCTTTTTGGGCTGGATATGCTTTTGACCCGCACGTGTGCTGTTCGATTTTGATTCGAGAGGGCTGCTCTCCCCGGGAGGGGGCGGCATTCGAGCAGTCACGATCTCGTGCTTTTCGGTAAGCAAGTTCTTCAGCCACCGGTTTTCCATCTCCAACTGCGCCACGCGGGCCTCAAGGGAGGCATTCTTCTCGGTGGTCTCCCGCACGGTGCGTTCAAGAACTTGTTCACGTTGCTTCTTTTTCATGCGGAAGCGGGCCGATGCGGCGGTGTTGCGGCGGCGACGATCTTCTTCAGCAGCCATCCGGACCCCTTCCTCCTGGTCGAGAGCGGCGGCGATTCGATCTCCCGGAATGGAAGTGGAGTATTTGATGTTGCCCATCTGGCCATTGGGGGGCGAGATGGACGAGGAGACATCCGAGGGGGTCAATGCTCCCGGGGCGTGCCCCAAGTCGTCCGGCGCGAATGATATGGGCGGATAGACCGAATGCGCCGGGTAGGGTATCATCTGGTCGGGTACAGAATAGTTGATCGATTTGTCGCCGACGGGACCTGAGGGATGGAGTAAGTGATCAAAGCTGCGAGGCATCATGGATGGATAAATCAAGCGAGGCATAGGCAGCGAGGGATGTAGAGATAATCTCAATCTTTCATGGGCAGCAACAGGCAAAGCCAATTGAGAGTTGGGAGTGAATCTCAGGCAGGCACGCTGTGGCCAGGTAGGAAAGCTAGGGCATGAAAGAGCTGGGATGCGCAAAGAACAGATGAACGCTCATGCTGAGGTGTCTCCCTCGCCCCGGGACCCTTCGAAGGGGACCGGATGAGTGAAATAAAAAAAGAACAATCATCCCTCATAAATGAAATTTGGGGGCAGAAGAAGACTGGACAACGGAGAGTCCCAGAGGCAGCAAGAAGGAAGAGACACAGGGAAGATGATCAGGCCAGTCGGCGTCATGTGTCCCTGCAAAGAGACTCCAGAGAGCAACATGGCAGATCAACTTTGGCAAAAGAGGGAATTCTCGGTGGTTCAATGGTCGGGGGCGCTGCGGGTTGTCATTTGCGCGCGGGATTGCGTGCTTGCGTTGGTCCAATCTGGGTGGGAACTCTCGTCTCATCTCCACACGCTCTCATGTCCGAAGAATCCGTGGGAGAAGAAGGGGAGGGGTGCAGCAGGAGCACGACGTCAAAATTGAAGAGTTTCGATGATCATCGGATTGCAGGCAAAACCCGGACAGCCGACGGCTGACATGGGTCATCGCATCCTCACACGCCACATTTGGTCAAATCTTGCAGTTTCCTTAATAGAGAGAAAAAAAAAAAGAGAAAAAGAAAACTTGAGACTGGACATGGCAGATTCGATGAAGTCTGGAGAATGCTTGGAACCAGGGAATTGGCGCAATGGATGCGATCCTCGCACTCGTGCAGCTTTGCCATTTAGGGACTGACTGCCGACTACGGACTCGCGCGGAGTCGTCTTCATGATGGGGATCTGAACAGCACAGAGACCACCAGAGCCGACCATACATGAAGGGGCATCAGAGGAACGGTGCAATGAACGGGGTGTGGACATCCAGAGCCATGTCTAGGCGACTTTATCGGAACGGGGGAAGAGAGAAGCGGGTAGTGAATGGAGGGAATTTGGGATAAACTGGACACTTGGGCACATACCATGATACGGATAAGCTCGAAAGTCGAGTGAGCTCCTCTCATCTTCGATACTGTCGTAGGAGCTGACGGAGAGACCGCCCATGCCCTCCGTCTGATCAAAGTCCACATTCACACTGCCGTATGGGACCAGCCCAGGGTCGGTGTCCAACGAATAGTTCCGCGCCGCCTTGGCTGCGGCATTGGTATGCGAGAGAAGAAAGTTGAAGTTTTCCAGCTTATCCAGAGCAGGTCCCGAAGGAAAGGGTGGCAGTTCTTCAGGCATGATGAACAGAGAAGTGGGAACAACCCGGAGGGACTATGTCAAGGGAAGAGGATGGGAATAAATGATGCAAAGCGGCAGCCAGGAACACGAGTCAGATTTGCGCCCACGACCGTGGCGCCTAGGGCGGAGCAAGCCAAATAAGATGATGTGAGTGTAATGACCGGTGCCGGTCCTGGCAATGGGAAACTGAGAGATTGAGCGTGAGATGGGGCGGTCCGTCAATTCCTAGACAAGCCCCCAACAGGTGCGTGTTTGAAGAAGAGAAGAGCTTTGATCCCGACCGAAGGTTGAAAGCACAAGATCCTCCTTCCACTGTAGCCCTGGATCGGAGGAGGAGAGACGAACTAGAAACGATGCCGGAGCGACTGGAAAACAAGAGGCCAGGCTAGACTAGCCGATGCGCGCAACGTTGCCCCCCCTTGGAGAACTGAAAACCCGCAGTTGATATCCACAACAATTGCAGACCTCAATGAGAGATTGATCAAGATGGCATTCCACAAAGGGATGGATGCTTAGGAGAAATCAATGCTGAGGGTGGGAGAGGAGGAAAACGAGGATGATGATGACACGGGTGAAGCGATAGGATACAGCGGGTTGCGCCTCGAACGGCTTCCAGGGACATCAAGTCTGCCCCCACAGTCGCATGTACTCGCCACGTACTACCACCACGAGGACCGCAACGAGACCACCGATCAGCGGTCAGGCGATAATATTATGTCCCCGCGATTCCAGCTAGAGGGTGTTTCGAGGCAGTTTAGCCGTAGCCAAACTACCCGTGCAATGAGGAGGAACAGCAAAGGGTCTAATTACGAGATCAACACGAATCACGCATGGAGGTGACCGATGATCCAGGAAGAGTGAAAGGGCACAACCGTAGCGCGGGTCGTGACGGGTCTCGGACCAGTCGGAAATTAAAAAACAAAAACTAGAAGCCACGAAGCAGCGTGGAGGGGAATTGTGGAGGGAGGGGGGACAATGGAGAGGAGAGGAGAAGACGAATCGAGGAGGTTGGAGGAAGCTCTTGGAGGATGAAGGTTGGAAGCTTACCTATGGATGATGGACTGGAACCGGCAGATAGGAGGAGTCCGCAGTGACCGAGCGGAGAGCTGAGGAAGCTGGGTAGCGCATCACTGACTGCGAATTTACTGAGGTACAACGCGAATACATCGTGACGAGCACTGTCACTGATCTTCTACGTTGTCATCGTGACCCGAGATGGCTACCGCAGTCAGTGCCCCCGCCCCCATCTCGTTGCCGCTACTTATTTACAGATATCTGATCCGATCCAACGACTTCGACATGGAACGGTCGGGCGGTGGACGACATCAATGGATTGTTTCCAGTCCCTCGACACCAGCAGGTGGAAGGAACCAGGCCACAAGCTGATGGCTATTCCGTTGGAGGATTTACCGACATCCGATCCTCCACACGAGTCCGCATCAAATGATTCCAATCGCCTCTTTTCTGCTTCCGCCGGCCGCAGCGCTTTCTCCCAGTGACCTCGTGTCGACCTCGGGCGAGCTCGCGTCTGCGAGGTGCGGGCGACAGTGTGGTGTGTCGAACGAGATCGATGAGGTGATGGAAAGCGGTCGCTCCGCCTTTTGGATTTCCACCCAGTCCATCGACTCCAGACTTGTGGTCCTCCAGATGCACGCACCATGACATGCCCCATCCCCAGTGGACAGAACGGCCGACCTAAGCAGGTCGCGCGGATGATCTGATCTGATGGAGAAATGTCGTGATCGCATCATCTAATTGGCCCACTGCACCATCCAGCCCTCCTAGACGGCAATCTTGACCGCTCTGGGGAAGGAGGATGACTTTTGTGGAAAATCCTGACCGAAGATCAAAAAGAAAAGGGAAAAAAAAGGAAAGAAAAAAAAACGGAAAGGAGAATGAAGGGAATTCAGTGTACAGGACAGAACGAGTCACTGTAGGCAACTTGCTGTAAGCCTGAGTCTCTCGTCATGTGCTGTAAAGTTCACTTCATGTCTTGTGTTCCATCCATTGATGATGGATTCCTGGGCGGCAATTGCGAGCTTTCCGCTGCATACCACGACCTCCGTGCCGCGGATGGTTGGCTGGAATCAAACCTGAGCAAGGCTGCTCCATCTGCAGCGCTGGCAGCCCTAGAGGGGACCTCGGCCTTGGATTGATCATTCCAGACCACCGCCACAGGAGGCTGCGCTACCACCACAGAGTAAGGCAGGTTGACAGATGTGGGGTGGAAGGCCTGAGGCAAAATCATCAAATCAGTGGCCAAGCGTAAGCTTGCCAAGTACCGATTGAGCATTGTGTTTAGGCAATTGCCAGCAGAGACCATCTCAGAGCCTCTTCAGAAACCCTCTCCCATCAAATTCACGTCCAGTGCACCGCTACACATGCTCTATCTCAGACTCGAGAGGGAGCTCTGGTGGCCTCGGAGTCGCTCATCAATCGGCGAATTGAGTGCCGAAAGACCGATTGCCCGACGGAGCCCAGCGAATCCGCCACCCGATTCTCAATTCCGACCTGCGCAAATGTCTGCAACATTCAACCTACTCTCTTCTTTAATGGCCTTGGCGCCTTGCAGAGACTTAGAAAGAGGCGCTTTGTCGTGTGTGTGTGCATCCTGCGCCTATAAGCCGTTCCTCAAAGTCAGGGACACGCCGGCCCGCCCTTGAGGGCCTAAAGGAAGGAACCAGGAAGCCCAAAGAAAAAAGAAAACGAAAAAGCAAAGAAACTTCTTCGGGGCGGCGGAAAAAAAAAGAGAGAGAGCAGAACAGAAAGTAACGAGAGCAAGACCGAAGCGCCCTCAGTGAAAAGGGAAGTCTTGGCATGATCCGTTGCGGTTGCAATTTTCGGGGCTCATGCACGGCGCGATGAGGCAGACATTTGGCAGAAACCCCGACCATGACATGAGGATGGGCGATGACAACTTCATCCACCACATGGCCAATACCAACAAAGCCGGACCCTTCGACGGGCCAATACGAGACCAACGGGTGAGTCGTGGTGCGCTTTTGCTTCCCCAAGACAAATGATTTTCCAGTGCCACCCGCAGGGTCCCGCTCGTGCCCAGAGTGGGTTGGGTGCTTGGATCAGCAGCATCGCCGAGATGGAGACGGACCCGGTGCTCCTGGGATCAAATGCTGACCTCATAGCTAGACCTGTGGAATCTGCCATCGCGATACGATACTGTCAGGACGCAGCGCGTCCGCGTGTGTCCAGTGTATGGCAAGGCAATCGCGGGGAAACGACAGATCTCCCGCGGCATCGACTAGGTGAGAATGTCCGGATTTACGGCTACCCATGCGCGCAGTGCCCCTTCAGTCACCTCTAGGCCATAAGTGACGGGAGCTTTTCTGGTCCTCATTTTGCAATAGGGCGAGGCTAATTTGGCGTTCAAGGAGTGAATATGCAGCCTCTTTAAAGGAGCGTTTGTCGCGAATTGAGTCTCTTTTGAAGACGGCCGGCATCTTGCATGACGGGGATATCAACTCTGATGACCCGTCGCCTGATGAATACGAGTCGTCGGACGAGGAGACTGGAGAAGACGTCGAAGCAGGGGAAGATATCTTCCCGCCATCACAGCCTGGAGCGAGAGATGAGTCAAACGACCCTTTCGCCTCATCCACGTCTTCTCCGGACGCTCAGTCATTCCCCCGGTCAGGCGGCGTGGAAGTCGCCCCTATCTTCAGATCCCACGAGCGTGATGATCCCCGCTATTTCGGTAAGTCCACTTACCTGCTCCCATCGTCCATGTCATCTTGTGGAATCCTGGTCATTGATGAGGAACCAGGCCGCTCGTGCTCGCTGTCGTTGCTGTCCCGAGGCGGCATCGAATGGATCAAAAGCAAAACGGGAGATGTCAGCTTTCTGAAGGTCTTGACTACTGATACGTCTCACGACGATCCATGGACACAATGGCGACCTGATGTATTCCATGACCTCTTCGCTTCCAAGGTCTACAAGCCACTCCCGCCCAGGTCGGAGGTCTTTTCTCTCATCAAAGAGTACTTCAGAACCGGAAATCGACTGTGTCCAATATTTGACGAAGAATCGTTCATGGCGATGGTGGAGTGGCAGTATACGCAGCAGACTTGCGACGATGCGGCCCGGTGGGCCAGTATTAACATGGTTGTCAGTCTGGCTTACGAGTTTCGATTCTCCAAAAGCGCAAAACCCGAAAAGGATCGAGAGAAGGCTCGCCTTTACTTCAAAAACGCCATGTCCGTCTTTACGGAGCTGGCTCTGCGTCGGACAGATCTCTTGAGCGTGCAAGCGCTCGTATGCATGGTCGGTTCTCTTCCTTCCCATCGTCTGTTTTTGTGCCAGGGCTTGATTCTGATATCCTCGACAGGCTTTCTTCCTGCGAGGAGATACCGACCCTCAATCAGTCTTGCCGTTCGTGACAGCAGCGATGCGTTCGTGTCAAAGGATGGGTCTTCACCGAGATGTGCCTCGGCCTGACCTCAGCCCCATTGAACGAGAACAACGGCGACGAGTGTTTTGGGTGGCTTTCACGATCGATCAAAGGTCAGTGGGTCTTCAAATTACATCTGACATCAAGGACCACTTTTCCACGGTTTCTGTTCCCTGCAAAACAGATCAGTATCGTGGCACTAGGGACTAACACCTGTGAATAGCACGTGCCTCCGCGCCGGAAACCCTCCAACTCAGCATCCTGATGATTTTGACGTACCGCTTCCAAGCGAGCTCAACGAAGGGCGCAATGGAACTTCTCCGACCGACATTCCCTTTTTTCGTCAGTTGTGCCGCATGTCGGTGATCAAAAGTCGTATCTTCTGCCAACTTTATTCGGCAAAGGCACTGCTCAGATCTCCCTCGGAGATTTATCAGTCCGTTCATGAACTTGATTTAGAACTCGCCGCATGGAGGAAAGATTTCCCTTCCCACGAGAACTCGTGGCAACCTACATCTCAAGCGAATCCTCTGGTTGGGTTTGGGACTATTGCTCTCGACTTTGTTTACTACAATGCTTTGATGATGACCCATCGAATCCCTATCCTGCTCAATTATCTAATCGTCGACCGCGGGCACCCAAGCGAGATCGAGACCGTCGACAAGGCACGAACAGCCAAGTCAATGATCATTTGCGCCAACGCTTCCAGAGAGACATTGAAGATGGTGAACAACATGTCCTGGGGAGATGTTGCATGGATATGGTACGCTTACCATACACATTTTTTGCCCATCATTTTGGTCCGATCTATTCTGACAAGTGCCCAATCTTTTCACAGGTCCTTTTTAGACTATGTTTTTTTGGCAGCAGCAACAATTTTCTCCACCATCATCCGTGATACTCGCTCCTCCCAAGTCAGAGAAGACTTGCAGTCCCTGAGAATGGCCGCGACATTTTTCGCAACCCTATCGCAACCAAGCGACGGCCCTTCCCAATACGCCGAGTTCATGAGCCGGATGAGTGCAAACCTTGAGCGAATCGCCAGGGGCGCCATTGAGAAGGATGAAAAGCGAGCGCGAGGTCCAGAAGATCGGGATGGAGAGTCCGTGATCCCGGGCTCAAAAAGACACAACCACAACTTCTCCAAAGTAATAGGCAAGAATCGACACCGATCATCTCGTCCTCGGCCATCGGGGAAGGCCACGGCCAACGGCGGCGAGAATCCGTCCACGCACGCTGTCAACCCCGCCTCCAGCATCCCAACAATGCCAACAGCATCAGTGGCGACGCTTCCGACGTATCCTCGGTCCACGGGATTCAGTATCCCGGGTGCTTTAGATGGTCTTCCGCCGGTCAATGCCGATGGTTATGTCGTGCCTGTTAGTCCGAGCCCGAGCCCGAGCCCGAGCCTAAAAATTTCCACAACTCTCCCGAGGCCTCAGCTCTCTCAACCTCAAGGTCTTGATTATGGCATGAATTCTCTAGCTGCGTTCGCTCAACCCACCGCTCCTGAAACAATATTGGACGCCACGCAGCCAATTTGGCCAGTTGGGCAGGAAAATTTGATCTACAATACGACCAACTCGCCCACAGTTGACAACCAGCAATCTCCATTATCTTCCAACAGCGGTACTCCGGGCACAGCCATGTTTCCGGCATCCTGGGAAGTACCTCTCACAGCAGACTGGCAATTTGGTGATGACTTTTGGTCAGGACTCTTTCCCAACGAAACCGTCGCTGCTTCTGCGCAAACAGGCGGTGGTGACATTCCCATACTTTCAGCCGAGTCTTTTTTTGATATGCCAAGAGGTGGTGTGGTGAGCCCATCTGGTCCTGTCGAGGGGTATACAAGTTCACAGATGCCCTATAACACGTATATGTCTTCTCGGGCAGGAGAGAATCGAGGGCCATTTACTTAAGGAATGTGAATTTAGAGCTTTATTCCCCATCAATCAATTCGACCTCCTCGTAAGCAAAAAGAGCTTGGTCAGAATCTCCCTGGTCTGCCTGCATCGGGACTTGCTTACGGATTAATGTGACGGACAATTTGAGTTGATATCCAATTCCCTCGGCACATACCAGCACGCCCTAGGTAGATAAAAGCCTGGGTGCTGCAGATCTAGATAGTAGCCTCCACATATACAGGTATCTGAAATAGGTATCTCTTGCCCTTCCAGCCTTGCAATTGCAGGTTCCACAAAAAAATTCACATCGTTTCGTCCATCGGGTCAAACCTATGTAGCGGGATTACCTATTACCCAAAAAGCGAAGGATTTCGATCACTGTGCAAGTGTAGAAGAAACACGGCGGCCTTGGGTTCATTGGACGGAACCTACTGACAAGCTCGCTCGCTCACACTCGCAGTAAATAAATAACCCCACTCCATTGTCACATATCCAAGCAATTCCAACTCCAATTTCAACTCTACTTCCAGACCGTAAGATTTCCAACAAGCCTTCCTGGCCCAGGTTCAAAGATGAATGTGAAAAAGAAATTATTAATTCCAAAAAATACTGAATCATGACGCTTTCGTTAAAAGACAGACTCTGTCAGGCTCTGCACTGCCTGCAACCACGTCCCGTTCCCGAGAGACATCCCGCCGTCTTTGAGGATTCCTTTGTTAAGAATGCTCTGCATTTCTTTCCCTGAGAGACCAGACTCGTTGGCGGCACCGAAACCATAGACTTTTGTAGCGACGACGTCAATGTCAAAGTCGAGTGATCCGATCGAGCCCACTTCCTTGATCTGGGTATCGATTCGGGTGCGAATAGTGAAGTCCACATCGACGCGCTTCGCGGCACTTTCTCGCCCCGTAGTTTTCTTACGATCTGACCCGGAAGATTTCATCGTTTGGTCGAGGAGGGTGCAGCGAGCGCGTAAGAATGGAAAGGCTGCGGTCGGTTCAGAGAGGGTTAGGCGCGTGAGACCACAGAAATCAAGCATGCGAGCTTCCTTCTCGAGACTGTCAGTTCGATCCCAGGCGCTGGAAATGAACTTGAGAAGCTGTTTTGGAGTGACGGCAGACAGCTGGATAGCGGCAAGGTGCTGCCGTAAAGATTGCAGGACTAGAGACGCAACCGGGGACACTGCCGTGGCTTTGACAAAGTTCAATTCTACTGTCTGCTCGGCCGTTTCGGCACCGGCCTTCCTTGCGGCAAAGACGCTCGGGCAAAATTCGAGGTTCAACTGCTGCCGGTATACCATGCTCAGCCGTGACGCGATAATTGACTTCGCCGAAGCCGAGGCCGAAAGAATTGACCAGCCAGTCTGCTGCTCCATCTTTTGCACCGAAGCCTTCAGCTCGCGTATGTCCCGGGCAATCCAGCCGCGACACTCTTCCTTGACCCGCTCCGCTTCTTGAATTTGAGCCAGGTACTGGTTACGTCTTTCATTTCCATCTTCAATGATGGTGGATTTCTCCTGCGCCTCGGCCTGCAACTCTTCAAGTTCTCGCTTCTTCGCTGCTATCTCTTCCTCAACAGACAAAAGGGTTTTACGTGCACCTTGCAGCTCATCTTGGTCGCAGTTCTCCATCTCCTCGATGCGTTGCTGTAGGCTCTCTGCCTCCCCCTGAAGAGAGGCGTGCTTTTCCACTAATGGAGGCACTGTGCCGTTGAGTAGTGTCTCTCGCTTAGACAAGATCTCATCATCTGCTTTCATGTCCTTCACGTGTCGGTGCAGCCCTTCCTTCAGGCCATCGAGAAGCTTCATGCGCCACTCGTACCACGTAGCTTTGCTTAGGAGACGAGCGTGCGTTTTCACATTGCGGAATTGGTTGTCCATGATGACCCGAATATCAGGTGGAGCGTTCATATATTCACGGAAGAGAGGCGGATTGTCGGCGTATGTCTCAGATTCGATAGATCGAATCACTTGGCGACCCTCTGAGATATAGGACTTCAATTCACGGCAGGACTAGACAATCCCGAGTTAGTCATATGCTCCTGTTTATGGTACTGCCGTAGCTGTTGATGTACTTACGTGTTGGTATAGCTCCAGCATAGGTACCGTGCAGAAACCAGCGGCGACGCGATCATCAAAAGTGATTGCACCTTGTTTGGCCTTGCTCTCTAGTGAGGCTCTGCTCAATCTCTTAGTGGCGCTGCCCGGTGCAGTTGTATGTCGTCTTTTCGTGGTAGTCAGTTCCATGAAGTGAATATTGGTCATGTTGAGGAAATCTTGAAGCTGAATGGGCTCTACGCTCTCGGCTCCATCAGAATCATCGGCGTCGTTCTCTCCTTGTTCTTGATTCGGCACTTGAGGGTCGGAAGCAAGACGCAAAGCGTCGATTCCCCTCTTCAAGGGCGTCGTTCCATCATCAACACTGGCCGTTGGCTCGTGTGTCGGAGTGGTGCTGCCTTTGAGCGGAGAAGAGCTTTGCACTCTCCGAAGTGGAGATTGACCTGTCCGGCCATCTGCACTCTGGTAGCTTGGAGGAGGCAGTCGCACACTTTTGACTGGACTCACAGAATGACCGCGCAGTCGCTTGGGTGAATTATCGGTCTCCTCTTCGTCAGAATCCAGTTCAGCCGGACGCTTGCCCAGCAGTCCACGGGCGGCGCCAACATGCAGGCTTTTCCGGCTGCCAACCTTGCCTTTCTTAGGAGTCATTCGAGAAATGAGCTCTTTCAAGCTTGAAGTAGGATCATTGGTTATGTTATCGTTCGAAGATGCATTTCCGTCCTGTTTGAGCTCTTCCTGTTTCCGCTCCCGTTCCTCGTCTTCCTGCATTTTGAGGGGATCCTCGAAACGCACTCCACCAGGGCGAACTCTTTCTTGAGGGATGAATTGCGGCGTCTTCTCACCAAGTGATAATCGTTTATCAAGAAGTGCTGCGACTCGTGGTGATCCAAGGCCTTCTTTGTCAATGCCTACACCAGAGGCACGGCGCCCCTCGCGTGGTTGAAGAACAATACGAGGAGTCGATTGGCCCGTGGAGACGTCTTGCTCAAAGATACTCAGTCGAGGTGAGTTCTGGTTCAGGGCAGATTTTTTGATTTCTGGCTTGAACAGCTTCTTAGGAGAGGCGCTCCGGTACACAACATTGGCAGAGGGTGGGGTTTTGCTGGGCGTGGTTGGTCGGGCTTGCGGAGTCAGCTCTTGCGAGGGCGTGGATGGTCTCTCAGAGAGTATTGGCTGATATGATGCGGGTTCTGGGGTTTTCGAGGCCCTAATTATTGAAGATCTCCTCGACGAGCGTCGCGCTTTAACGCTTGCTAAGCTAGGGCTGCCGCTCTCTGAAGCAATTGTCGCAATTTGCAGCAATGGAGGCGATGCAGCGACAGCTTGTGTCGGAGATTGCTGCGTGGTATTGTCTCCAAACGGCGAACTTCCCAACTGGCCAGATTCGGCCTCGAGCTCCATGATTCTCTTGGCCTTCGCCTTGTCGGGAGTTTCTAACCCAGATGACAGAATACCCCCGACAGCACCAGTCATGTCCATCTCTTTGTCGGAGTCATCGTCGGAAAGCAGGTCCTGGTCTGTAGTCGAGTGGTTTGAGTTGGGGAGTACAGACTCATCCCGCTGTACGTGGGGTGGTTGGCTTTTACTCAGGACACCACCAACAACCGAAGTGAATTCCATCGTCATCTCTTCGTTCTCATCTTCGAGGTTGGATCGTTGTGCAGGTGACTGCGCAGGAGCAATGCCACCTACCATGGTCGTCATTTCCATAGTTTGATCACCGTAATTTGTTTCCTGTCCAAAAGATTTGCGGCTGGCAGCGCTTGACCGGCGACCTAGAGGTCTTCCAAGGATACCACCGACAACATTTGTCACATCCATACTCAGCTCCTCATCCACATCATCGTCCATCGTGTCATCCGAGGGAAGGGCGTCAAAGGCCGCAACAGGCTTATCAGGATTAGCGATATCTTGATCATGCCGAGCACTCAAGTCATCCCAGTCGAAGCTCTGCCTTTGACCCTTCTTTATCCAGGGCTGGAAAGCACCGGTGATTTCTTGGTCAACTATTTCCATCGAAACTTCACCCGTTTCTTCGATCCCTCGGGTACCAGCTTCTTCAGCGGCACGACGCAACGCATCGTTGAGTCGGGCACTGGAAGTAGAGCTAGATGAAACATTTGATTGCAGAGATGCAGAAGACCGAGCCGTCATATCATCCATGCTCATGGCAGTGCTATCGGCATCAAATCCGTCCTCGGATTCGGCGGAATCTTCATCCTCAATTTCTTCGGCAACACTATGGATTCCAGTATCTTCACTCACTGCAGAGCTTCCGCTGAAAGGGCTCGAAGATAAAGGCTGAGGCATGTCATCGCCCACGTCGGGGATTGAATTACTCCTCATTTGCTGAAGTTCTTGCTCCCGCACGGGTGAGAACCCAAATTCCGATTCGACATCGTCTGGAGAAGATGGTTGTTCTGCACTATGTGATGAAGCGGAGTTTTCATCTTGTTGTCTTGCAGCCGTAGATGCCCGCCGCGTTGAATTCGACGTTGACGATGAAGTTGCATCTTCAGGTATCTCGATGACGTTCCAGGTATGAAGAGTCGCCTCAGGGGCGAACGAAACACGGCGGTTGGCTATGATAGCAATTTAGCCTCGTATAGTGTTGGAGATGATATCAAAGTACCTACCCATTGACTTTCGCCGGGCCTCTCGCTTTTCGAGGATCGTCTGGCGTTCGCGTTCCCGACGCTCCTTCTCATCGCGCTCTTTTGTTGCGGCCATTTCGTCACGAATGAGTGATGTCGCATTGAATGTATCAAATGGGGTGTTGAGTTGCCTATTATCTGTACTTGTAGGTTGCGCTGGTGTTGAGAAATCAATAGGTAGATCTTGGTTTGCCTTTTGATCGCTATCTTTGTTGGTGGCATGGGTTGGCGCGTCGCGGGAGGTAGTTCGCCGGCGGGTTTCCTCGAACGAAGGAATATTTCGTACTGGTGACACAGGTACCGTGGGTTTTAAGATAGACTTCAAGGGAAACGATGCAGTCGACTGCAATACAGTCAGTGAGGTCGTAGCTCAAAGAGTGAATGATACAAGCGTGAGATTGACCTTCCGACGGTTACCGTTAGAGTGTTGTAGAGCATCTAGTCCTCCTGGTCCAAGACTCTTGCTACGAGACTTTTTTTCCTTTGAGCTAGCCCTGGCATTTGTACCAGACGATGTCGCGATGTCGGTTGTCGCATTCTCCTTGTCCAGAGTAGACGTCATTCTAGACCGCGGAACATGAGCAAGAGAGCGGCGCGAGCGAGGCCGTGTCACGGCAGCATCTTGTCGAGTAGACATATTTGCCGCATCAATGTAAGTCTATAGACACAATCGGTCAAACATGTGACAATCGCTAAGCGGACAAGCCTGGCTCAAATAACACAGTCGCAATCTAATCGATCGCATCGCATACACGGCTACGCGTCCCCGCAAATCCGCGGCGCGTTCAATATCACGTGATTATACAGGATGTAAGCAAACGGCAAGCCCTAACCCGCACCTGAACTAGTCCCAAATTGGACTAGCGCTCACACACACAAGAATCCGCCGCCTTTAGCGAATCTTTCTCATTCTCGAAGTCCTATCCCGAGATCCGTAACGCCAACCTTCCATCCAGCTCGACAACGCTTCCTCGTCGACACACACCGCAACCATGGCGACCGAGTTGACCGTCCAGTCCGAGCGCGCTTACCAGAAGCAGCCTCACATCTTCCAGAACTCGAAGACTCAGGCCAAGTCCAAGAAGGCTGGTCAGACCCGCCGCTGGTACAAGGAGGTTGGTCTGGGTTTCCGTACTCCCAAGACCGCCATTGAGGGCACCTACATCGGTATGAACAACTCGCGACACTCGAAACCCGGCAATTGGCACACTTTTCGACAGCTGTGGATAGATTTTCGTGGAAGGCGGAATTCGCGATATCAAGCACCCTGTGGAGCGATCTACCCCCGAGAAATGCGAAACAACGTGATTCATCGTTTGCGAAGATATTGTGAACGTGAAACCTTTTTTTGGCTATCTCAGGGTGGTCTCAACATTGGCATTTCGTGACTCCCGATGATCAATCCACGGTCGTCGAAAAATTTTCCTCTACGCGCCGAATTCATTCATCCGTCGTCACTCCGCTAACAGTTCGATCTGTACAGACAAGAAGTGCCCCTTCACCGGTCTCGTTTCCATCCGTGGCCGTATCCTGACCGGCCGTGTTGTGTCCACCAAGATGCACCGCACCATCGTCATCCGCCGTGAATACCTCCACTACGTCCCCAAGTACAACCGTTACGAGAAGCGCCACAAGAACCTGGCTGCTCACGTTTCCCCCGCTTTCCGTGTTGAGGAGGGTGACTGGGTCACCGTCGGCCAGTGCCGTCCTCTCTCCAAGACTGTACGTGTTTCCGTCGATCTCGCCCTTTACAGCACCGCTCGGTCAAATCTTGATTCTTTTTGCTCGGAAACCATGAGCGATGTGCTTCCTCAGCCAGCCAGTTTGCGGTTTTGATTGATCAATCTTGACTGATAATTCCTCGTTTTACAGGTCCGCTTCAACGTGCTCCGCGTTCTGCCCCGCACTGGCAAGGCTGTCAAGTCTTTCAACAAGTTCTAAGCGTTCTATTGATCTGGGTGCCCTGGATGGGTAAAACGGCGAAGGAAGCGGTTTGAACTGGATATAAAGGGAATTTCTTGGACGGTGTCGGGATAGTTTATGAGTTTCCATGTCCCAGATACCTTGCTGAAGAATGTGTATCCACACAAAAAGCAAAAATATTTCAACCATTCCCCTGCCGCGGAAGCCGTACGTCGACGCCATTTAATGGCGCTCTTCTGAATTCTCGATCATCCAATTGCAGGGACGCCTGTCGAAATAATTATTCCCCTCTCCGTTGTTCTTGATATCAAAGACATCGTCAACCAACGCTTTTGCACTTATCTTGCCTCGATCCTTGCGTACTCCAGCATCTGGACTCTAAAATAAGTGGCAAATGCCGCATGGACTTTACCTATACACGTATTCTGCGAACCAGGACCGTAAGTACGTAGGGAATGATATGAACGTAATGGCTGCTGATTGGTCACATATTTCATGGTTTTCAAGCCGTCTGGCATCCTACCATGTCTCGTCGCGAGTTAGAAATACCGATTCAAGCTGTAATAACCGACAGGTCAAGAGCGCAGGAAGTGTAGTGTTCTAAACCAAAGACATGTTCATAAGGCTAAAATCTAGATACGTCCAGCTGGCAGGAGATAAGGTGTAAGTCATCTGCTCGTACCATGACTACCTAGATAGACTAATTCCATTGCTTCGCCCACCTTCTGGCTTTTCACTCCAACCCATTCTAGGTCGGCCAAGTCCACTGACTAGACCTATCGGAGATATAATCGGTAAATCATCGAGTTGTTTCGGCCCCGTCATTGAACTAGCCGAGATCGTAGGCACATTCTACAGGATCATCTTGTAGTTTGACTCGCTTTCTGAAAGGATATCAGGCCCCAGTCCATCTCAACTGGTATGGAAATGCTACTATGTGGCTATCTGCGCCGCATCATCTGATGCAACTTACTGCGAAGGTATCACCCGGTCGGGAGGATTTCGCGAGGCGATTGGTCCATTCTAGACTGGACGTATCGAGCATCACCACTACGGCAGCTTTTCGATAAGCAGGCATATCTACCTAACAACGCTTCTTGCAGGGTTGATTCAATAGCGATGTGTCTGACCTGCAGCCTCGATATTGGGGCCTTAAAATCATTTTCCAAGTTGCTGGTCTATATGTTTGGGTGGAACTAACGGAGGGTTTGAATCGTTGTCCTTGGGAAGCTCGTGATGTCACAAGAAACTGCTGGAAACTACCTATGGCCCGCTAGCTCTGAGCTTCTTAATCAAGGGGCTGCTTGCTAGTTGTAAATATAGAGGTGAACATCAATTACGGGCATAGACACGATGGCCGCGTTTTGCCCGAATACCTGAGGACCCCCGCCACTGCCCCTTCCGCCGCCTGAAGATGGATCTTTAAGCCACTAAGGTCAAACATGACAAGAAGGAGTGGCGCCTGACAGTAGCTAGGTACCTACCTACTGCACTGGTTTAGCCTCGAGTTGAACTTTACCTTATGCTGGACGGGTGGGCTATCCAGGGCATACAGTTCAACACTACCCAAGAAGTTATGCTAGGATCTTGGCGGCTTTTGAGTAGCGCTGGACTTTTGATCTTCAGCACTACCCCAAAAATAAAATATTGATCATACTTATTACTACCACTAGTTACTTGCTTTAGCTGGTCAAGCCGCGAGTCATTAACCAAGTTCAAAAGTCTGGTCTTTTACTATATGGTTTAAGATCACTTATGTGAGATAAAATCTTTTGGGTAGTGCTGAAGATCGGAAGTCCAGCACTACCCAAATTGAAGCTGCTAAGAGACTGGCGTACTTTCTGGGTAGTGATTTGATGAGCTGTAACCTGGGCTATCTATTTTACCAATTAAACCTGGTGGTCCCGTATTCCACCTGTGGAATGGGTCAGCATTGCAGGAAGCTGGGGGTACCCATCGGCAGATGTGAAGTAAAGCAATTTGTTAAGGTTGTGGTCTCTGTGGAAGACTGGAGGCCAGTTATCATATGAAATAGATTATTCTATGCAATTTCAAGCCTCGGAAATTGCTTCACGTGTGTGTAATAAAAGCCTTTAGACCTGACTCCCGATGAGGAGTTGGTGTGGTGAGATGATTCTGGCGGGCATTGATCGATTATTTATTTTGGGACTCTTTCCGGTTCCATTGATAAGTAACCATTAACCTAGGCTTGAAAGTACCAGACACTTTGGTCCTGAATCGAGCTCGAAAAAATCTAGGTTGTCTCAAATCGGGATTGAAGTCGAGAGAAGAGACCAACAGACTTCTTTTTAGATATCTCACCCAGATTGCTTGAAAAAAAATCAAGTCTGTAAACATTTGGCGCGATTAGGATATGAGACCCGTTCTATAATAGACTGTTGTTGGTATGCACAAGGAGCCGATCCTCGTGCGGAAGAGGGGCGCTATACCTGATCGGGTGATTTGGAGCCCGACGTCAAAGCTCCGCCAAGTGGCCGTTCTCCTTGAGATCACCAGAGTCACTAGCCCTACCTATCCTTACCTCTGAACTCTTATAATAAGGTCTCAAGGCATTGATTTTTATTTTAAGAACCGAACGAGCTTCTCAGATTGCCCCCATTTCCTCGCCTTTTCTTCTCCGACAACCGCCAGCCTGCTTCCACTACTCTCCCGCCATGTCCGCATGAGCCACGCCTCCGTATCTTGCCTGCTCGAGTGATGACCGAAAGCCCTTTGCCGAAGACCACCTACCCATAGCCATATCTGAAGCGATTCACTGAGTTTGCTCGCGTTGCTTGCTCTTCTTACCACGGAATTCCTTGAATGATACAGAACTTCCCCTAAGTCCCGCTGGCCCCGACAGGATCGGGTCACATCACACGTCTTCACAACAATGACGAATTTCGAGAAGTCGGTAAAAGGGGCGACCAAACTCAAGGTGAGTGAATAAAAATTGAAGAAATAAAACTCCAGATGGTTGCAAACAGTGACAAATACCGACCCCATAGCTCGCGGCTCCCAAATCCAAATACGTCGAAACCATCTTGGTCGCCACGCATACCGGAGAAGCAGGTGTTGCAGAGATCTTTCGTACCCTTCAACATAGACTGCACGACTCAGCATGGACAATTGTGTTCAAAGCATTGATCATTGTCCATCTCATGATCCGGGAGGGACAGCAGGATGCCGCACTGGCGTATCTGTCTGAGCACCCACAGAAAATTGCGCCGAGCAATTTCTCAGAAGGTAGGGACCTCTAGACTCAAAAACAATTGGAGATGGACACACCAACTAAAGTTATATATAGCGCAGTCTCAAGGACACAATATCCGGCGGTATGCCGAATATTTGATGACGCGCGCCAAAGCTTTCGACGCGACAAAGACAGATTATGTGCGCAGCGGACCTGGGCGCCTCAAGCGACTTAGTGTGGACAAAGGTCTGCTACGAGAAACCGAGGTTGTACAACGACAAATACGTGCGTTATTGCGATGCGACGTTAGTACCGCTTCTGTCCCGATCCTTGGCGCAATAGCTTACACGCAAGGCAGCTTTTGACGGACGAGCCAGAGAATGAGATTAGTTTGACGGCGTTTCGTCTTCTCACACTGGATCTTTTAACGCTTTACTCTGTGATGAATGAGGGAACGATTAATGTCCTGGGTATGAAGGCACATCTCCACCGACCCGAAACCATGACCATGTAAACTAACGGTCCGCAGAACACTACTTCGAAATGTCCAGGCCGGACAGTGAACGTGCATTGGGAATCTACAAGACATTCACGAAACAGACGGAGGAGGTGGTGCAATTCCTGGGAGTCGCTCGACACTTTCAGTCTGCCACTCGATTAGAGATTCCCAAACTCAAGCATGCTTCTACCGACTTGACACGCCTCCTCGAGGACGACTTGAACGACCCCGACTTTGATCTACGAAGGCGAGAATACTTGGCCGGTAAGGGAATCAAGAAAGATGGGAATGCCCCGGTCTCTGGCGCCGACTCTGCCTTTGCCGACTCGTTCCTTGGCCAAGCGAAGGCTGCGCCCCATGTACAGCCCGAAACGCAAAAGACGGCGCCGGCAGATTTGATTGACTTCTTTGACTCGATTGAGCAAAACCAACAGCCAATGGCCCAGGCGGCTGGGATGCCGTATCAGCAAGCCGCTGTGCAACCGCCGCCACCTCAACAGGCCTTTTATCCCCAACAGACTGGGTTTGTTCAGCAACCTCCAGTGCCCACCGGATACAGCCAGCATAACCCATTCGTCCCCAGTGGTCCTCAGCCAACTGCCGGGAATCCCTTTGGACAGCCGCAGTCTACACCTCAGCCTCTCCAGTCGATGCCTACCGGGGCAGGGTTCGGTGGTTATACGCCACAGCCACACTCCTATGGGTTCCAATCGCAACTCGCCCCAATTCCTCAGGACACAGTTCCTGTATTCCCGCAGCAGATGCAGCAGACGGTGCAGTCGTCCCCGCCCCAGCCTTTGCAACCGCAGCAGACTGGGACCAACCCGTTCCGTCAATCCATCCTCAATAACCCTACGGGTGCTGCCGCGCCCCCGGCTGCTCCACTGCAGCGGCAGAACACCAATCCCTTCGCTCGACGTCTGTCCATGGCCCAGCCAAATGGAGCTCCGGGACTCGCTGAGCCGATGCCACAAGTGCCTCCAGTCCCGCAGGCAGCACCGGCACTTCAGCCTCAGCGTACAGGCACCAATCCTTTTGCGCGGAGTTCGTCCGTGCCTCCGCCTCCTCATGCGGGTCTTCAGCCTCCAGCCGCGGCTCCTTTGCGACCGAACCCCACCGGGAGTACCAACCCGTTCCGTCAGAGTCAATTCATCAATCAGCAGACCGGCCAAGGATGGCAGACTGGACAGAATGGCACCATGGGTGGATATGAACAATTGGATACGGTCCCTGTCTTCCCCCGGCCCGGTGTGGCCTAGGTGTGTGGTGGGAGGGGGTGCGTCGGGCGGGCGGTCGCCTCGTGGTCATTTGTGGTCCAGTCTTTCCATTTTGCTATCATTACCCTCTTCTTTGTTACGATCTCTTCCCTGTCCACTCTTTTCGATCCCGTCTCAGCTTCTCCATCTCCTCCCATGTTTATCTGTGAGTGTTGAGCCCTGCATCCCTGCGCTGCTGGCCGATGACTTTGGGACGGAGGCTCGGGTGCGCTTTTCTATAAAATCTTGCCGCGTATACTCGCGGAGTTGTGAGGGCGTCCTCGACCCCAGATTGTACCGCAGTCGGTACAATTTTAGCTTGTAATTAGACAATTTCCTGCATAGGACCCCGTCGCTCGATCGACTGTTGGGCATGAAAAGTATGGGACAAGTAACCCTATTACGCGAGTATCGGCGTTCAGCCCCGGAGCATGTGTCGATCAGTCGAGATGACTCTCATGGCCTCCATCTCATTGAATGCTGCAATCCCAATCTTGTCGAGACCAGCGACATCATTGATGAGTGGGGAGGTGGCATGAGAGACTTGTGTGCCAGTAGTACCACGCACTGCGTGCCCTTCATCGCGCGGACGGGTCTTTTCAGTTTGCAAATGAGGATTTGCATGAGCGCCGCAGAGAACGGAATCTCTGGACCCGAGATTCCGGCCGGGTGTCGACGACCTCCGAGATGGAACCAGCCCGGCCGCATAGACTTTACCGTCCTTTCCTTATTTTCCACGCCTCTCCACCTTGTTTCCTTGTTCTCGCTGAGTTTCCAGAGACTTGCACAGAGTCCCAGTCGGTTGAGACTCGAAATGGCTTCATCTGTTTCACTGATCATGAGAGAAAGAAAAAAATCAAAATCAAAAATCAAAAAGAAAAACAAATTCTGAACAACTTACGAACTTGTCAAACTTTGCAACGGAAGACACCAAAATTGATCACCAGCTCCGAGCGGATCCAGAGGTGATCCAGGCTCGGCTGCGGCCCCCCTTTTGTGAAGGTTTACCCTCGTCCAAAGGGCGATGGACCAATTGCAAGATGAGTGGCCTGCGGGTCGCGGATACGCCCACCGCAGGTTCCGAGCTTGAAAGTGCCTCATTCCCCCGTCGAGTCCAATATCCTCCAGTCCTGCAGAACTGCACGATTGTATGCAGTCTGAGAAGGTAGGTTCACCAGCCTCCTCTAGTCCCTCGACAAGCTGAATTGGAGATCTTCCAGGTCAAGGTCAAGATGGTGAGGCGCCTGGATGGATTCTCTCCTGATTGAAACAAATACCTTGAGGTTTCTGCGGCCGTTCGCTTTCTCGACAAGAGGCGGACCAAGTGATGGCTGGAAGAGGGTGGATTGTCGGGCTCGAATGCCTACACACACTTGGTGTACGCAGGGTAAAATTGTACAAACGATGTCCATCCTGCCTGGTGCCTGCCTGAATCGCAATTGTCACTCGATCAGGGGAACGATGAGTACCCTGGAGGTCTGACTGTGATTCCATATCGTCTCTACCTCGGCGAACACGATTAACCACCCACGTAAATCAGCCGTGTGCCCAATTCTACTACATACATGTCCTAGGTTTCGATTGCATCTCGAATCCTATCTGCATGCGTTACTCGGAGTGCAGTTCACTACCTTCTCTGGGGATACAAGATTGATGGCCTTTGCGCCTTGGTAGCTAGTGAGGCATTTCCTAGTGTAATAGCACCTACCTAGGTGTATGTCGTGTGCGCGGGTTCATCCATGGAATCACCCAGTCGCCCATTCCACCTACATACACGCTATTCGTGACCAAGGTACCGTTCTTTGGCACCGTCTCCGTGATCACAAGAGGAGACTCGGTCCACGCTTTGCAAGCTGGCCGGAGCCACTCTGAATCCAGCATCTGTGCCCGCTCAGCCCGTTGCAGGGCCGATAGAGTTTCCGAGGGTCCAGCCAGCGGAGGGCGAAGACTTTCTCGGGTCCTTCCATGTTCCCACTTTGCGGAAAATCTTGTGCCCTTTTGTTCTTTTGCCCGTTGCTCCGCGGTGTGGATCCGATCTGACCACGAACAACTTGAACCCCCAACGCCTTCTTACAGGGCCGACTCGGCCGCCTCGGGTCCAGTCTGGAGTCCTCTGGGGTCTGGTGATGAGTGGTGACTGGGTGACTGATGACTGGTCTGCTTGGAGGTTGGCACCACATCAGGGCTACCAACTTAAGTGAAGGACCACTGCCTCCAGCACCCCCAAGGTACGAATGTACGAACCTTAGGTCATCTCCGACTCCGTCAGCCGCCCGCCATCCAGCCTCAAAACGTCCTCCTCTGACGACTGTCAGGAAAGGTCTGACAAGATCCCCATTTTTTTTTTCCGGGGGAGTGTCAACGGAACAAAACGAAACAAAAGGCTCCTGACGTGATCTATGATCCGCACCACCACCGTCAAAACACACAAACACACAAATCTGACGGGCATTATTTGAATAGCCAGCAAAAGTCCACTTGGCTGGGCACCGGTCCAGGTCCGACATCCCCGACTCGTACACTAGTCGCCTTAGTGGGAATGCATGATTTGCCTAGCAGCCCGCGATGAAAGTTGCTACTGAGATGGGACGAAGTCTTCATCTCTGAGCATACTCACCTAAAGATCTCGCTCGCTCACCATCAGAGCTACCTCTTCGTGGCGTGCTGTCTACTCCCCGACTGGAGGTCCGCTTTGCCCTCTGCCCTCCCCCACCAAATCCTCGATCGTCCGCGCGAGTCCATAAGATCACTGGACCATTCCAACCGAGCGGGCTCATCTGGTCGCCGCGAGGCTCTTGGTGCGTCGACAGGCCAGATTGTTGTACCTTATCAATTTGCTTGTAATTGTGGTCACGTTTGCTGCGAGTCATGGCCGCCGAGCGAATTTTCCCGGGAGAGAACAGCCTGACGCTACCCATGCATTCTCGGTCTCACTCAGCCGCTTCCCCGACATGGTCTGGAGCCGATCCAAATCTGCACACGGGCGCCGCCGACACATCGAAAGTGACGGTTGCGCACCCGCCATCCTCGACGTCTCCACCATTATCGCACCCCGCGACGCCTGGATCGGCGTCCTCTGCGACAGTGCCACAGCTCGCGCAGGCCACCTCCCAAGGCACAACGACTACAGAGCGCAATGTCCCCTCCAAGGTCCGCAAGCCCCGCAAGGCAGCCAATGCCTCAGCCGGCAAATCCACACTCTTCTGGGTCAACACGGACGCCGATTCCGCGGCGACGGGGACGAAGGAAGAGACGTTGAAGCGCATACGGTCGCACGTGATGTCAGAGCATAATCGAAAGAAGCGCCTAGAGAGCACCAAAAAATATAAAGGCAAGACATGGAAGCATTTGGCCTTTCAGCCCCCGGAGACGATCTCGGAGGGAGCTAGTTCCAACCGAAGCACAAACGGGACGCCCTCCTCGTCGACCAGCGTTCACGGCGGGTCTCAAGCGAGTGATACGTCGCCCGTGACACAAGACCCCAGCCCGAGCGCGCCGAGTCAAGAACATCGCCTCTCCCTAGCGATTGCGACAGAGGACCAAAATGGACCGACCGGAAGCGGAGCCTCGTGGGAAGAGAGCAGCCCAGGCGACCAGGTGATAGAGTACTCCCCCTCCAATTCACTACGATACTCTCCGTGGTCTTATGTAGGATCCGGCGCGAATGATCCGTTTAATACGGGACACACCCAATTGACCGACCGGATGATGCGGCATTTACATATCTGTGAGTCGTCTTTCCTCATTTCCATTCAACCCGTCGGCAAGGATGATCCGGCTGACATCGATGACCATGAACAGTTCTGTGGGATCTGACCCAGGAAGCGCATCCGTTACAGACCCGCTACAAACCCAAACTGCAGGCCCACTGGGCCGCTCTATTACAGCGCGATCCAGCCGTCCTTCATGCTGCCATCTGTATGGCTACCTCGAACGCGGCCATGCAACGGGGCGAATTGCCCTTGCGCGACCCCGAGCAGCAGCGCAGTGCGTTAGTGGTGGACACTTTTCATCACCGGGGTGAGACGATTCGACTGGTGAACGAGGGTCTGTCGGACCCGGCGAAATGTGCTAGTGATGAATTGATTGCGTCGGTGTCCATGTTGTTGACGATCGAGGTGAGTTGGGGGCGAAGGGCCCATCGTGTGAGATCATGAAGACCCCGATGCTGATCCCAAAAAAAAACACCCAGATCGCCTCAGGCAACGTCGACTATCTGAAGATTCACTTGGCGGGCCTACGTCAGATGGTTGGAATGCGAAAGGATTTTGCCGAAGTCCCAGCCGATATCCGATTTCAGATCAATTGGTATTGAACACCAAATCGTTCGTGTGACGGGGGAATAAACGCTAATTTCCTCCTCCCCTCTTCTTCTCATCAGGACCGATGTTCGAGTTGCCTGCATGGCCATGACTAAACCCATCTTTCCCTTTGTGCGCTGCACCCGTCCTGCAAACCTGTCACTTGTTCCACCCAACGACGACATCGCCCTCTGCGCAACGCGTCTTCTGCCCCTCTTAAACATCACAGGCATCTTCAGCGAAGCGTTTTCCAAAACCATCTACGATCTTCTCGAGCTGTGTTGGTACGCCGAATGGGTCAAAGGGGGCGGTACTCCCAAAGAGTTTGATGACGAGACCGAAAACTACTTCAACGTCGAAGTGCTCTCTATCGAGTATTCCCTCCATGCAGACCGATATACCCCGACCGGTCAGATCAAGGGCGACAACTCCATCGAGGGCTGTACTCGCCTCGCCTGTCTCTGCTTCCACACCATGTACATGTGGGGTTTTTATCCTCTCCTCGCACCTCTCATGCCCAAACCTATCCTTGCCCTGCGCGCTGCCCTGGAAGCAACAATACCCACCGGGCTCTTCGCGTTATGCCGCGACTTGCTGATTTGGCTACTTTTCATCGGTGCAGCCAGCAGTCAGGTCATGCCTCACGAACGGACCTACTTTGTGTCGGAACTAGCCAAAGCTGCCAAATTGTACGAGATCCGCACCTGGCAAGAGTGTCGCACTGTCCTCCTCGGGTTCTTTTATGTGGACCGCGTCCTGCTTGTGATTTTGAGACAAGTATGGCATGACGTTGAAAGGATCATGGAGCCGGTATTCGAGGGGCCTTGCTAAAAGCCGTCTCACGATTTATGGCTCCTCGCGCCCTCCTCCAAAACAACAGAAATCTATGACCAGCATGACTGAATCTAATGTGACCCGGTCTGGACAACGAGATCGGACTTTCCATCATTGTATAGGGTTAATAGTCCCGGGTCTGATTGAAACAATTGTTGATCTTGACGGCATAGTCTAAAGAAACTCCGACGTGTGAAATGATTAGACCGATCCACGTATTGCCCGGGAACCGATACACATCACGTGTGTGGCTGCACCGAGCAGATTGATGCTCTGACAGGCACACATCTCTTTCCGATTTGGGACTCGAGTCGGAAAATTTCCCTTTTCGATTTTTGAGCCCCTTTGGCACATGTCAAATGGAGATTTACGATTCAATCATCGTAGCTAGGCCTCTTTATCATTTTAGGTCTCGTGAGCCCTTCCGAGGATTAACATGTGCCCCGTTGAGCTGGCGCATGACTAGCGAGCGCTAATGCAGCAACCTTGTCCTCACCCACAACTTTATTTTAATGCCTTGGAGCAAAACAAAGCCCTTGAGACCACACAAGATGCTTTTGTTTTCTTTTTGCCGTCAATTGCGATTCCAAGTATATGCGCCTGTCGTTGTCATCCACTGTGCAGGTTGTCTCTGTTGATAGTCCATGCGCCGTACAAATTACCGCCCCCCCTGCCCCTGGTCGCCAATGAACATGAATGATATTCGTGAGAGAGAATACGGCGAGAAGCGTGTGGACTTGGTTTTCAGGTCAGAAGTCCAGATGGGCACATTAGCACTAAAGCAGAACCATTCTGCCTCGTTTTCTTTTTCTTTCTTTCCCTTTTTTTTCTGGCCCGCTATGGGATGACCGTAACTTGTTGGTCCTGAAAGCCAAATGCCACACTATTCACGGTGACTGCTCGGTTTTGATCTTGGTCTGAACCATGTGATCGTCTCTCGGTTTTCTTGCCCATACTCGCCGGCTGTGCAGAAGGCCCTCGAAATGATTAGAAAAGAAAAACAGAGCCCGTCAAAATACTCATCGTATGGAATTTCTTTCTCTCCAGGTGAGAGGGGGGTTTGGAAAGACTCACGCGTATCCGTATCCATGAATGTGGGCATTCTGCAATTCCTTGCGCACATTCACCAGGTATATCTCAACTTCCTCTTTAGTCCAGGGAGTTGGAGCGCCAAATTTCGTCAGTAGCCACATGGCATAACCTTCCAGTCCGGACTTCCAGTGCTCCAGATTGAGCAGGCCGACTTCCTTGAGGACCTTATCCTTGGGCCAGGGGCCCATGGGAACTTTGTACAGACGTTCATGCACATCCACAAACCCCGCCGCCTCAATCGAAGCTCGCATGGTCTCCTGGGTCGTTAGTGATCGGCCCGCTCGTGCTGCACAAGCAATGAAGTTATCGCCCCAGCCGGCTAGCACACTGTTTGGTGGGAGAGAGCCGTCGTCGCTGCGTACGCGGACATCAAACTCCATCTGTTCGATCCAGCCATCGGGGGCCAAGTTTCTTGAAACCGGCAACGTCTTTTGATCAGTCCGTGTCGATTGGAAATGTGGGGGCTTCGAGGGTGGGAAATGAAGTCTCACTCGTAACATTGCTGGTATAAATCTCGCCATCCTTCGGGAGTGAATGAGCCGAGTAGCTGGCGGATGTGAATCAGGTCAAAGGGCTCTTTCCATGTCCATGGCCTCTGCACGTCGTCAACTTCTAACACGCAGTTAGGCGGGACCCAGGTGACTGGAGGTGGAAAGAGGTCCACCCCGCGGACGGTGGCTAGTCGAGTTAGTTCCGATGAGGACTTTGCGTGGGCCAAAAAATAATAATAATCAAGGGCTCGCACAGATGCAAAGAATTTCTTACCTTCTGGATATTGATCTGCGACATCTCTATTGCCCAAGTTAGCGCTGACTGCGAATCTGATTTGGAAGAGAGATATTACATTGCCCAGCTGCCTCTCCCGGTTCCAATGTCCAAAATGTGCTGAGTCCCTTGTCAGCATGATGTTTCCCCTGCTCTCTAGGTTGGAACCGCATGCAGACCTTGGGTTTATTGCCGATAGGCGCGGCAAAGAAGCGATTGGGCTGGTGGTAATCCAACATGATAGACACCATGTGACTAGGTACATGCCGTCGGTCAGATATCCCGCTGTCCGCCGTTCCAAACGCGGTGAAACAATGAATTCTTACCCCAGCTCGAACGCTTCGAATTGCTGTTCATCTGAGGGGCTCCTTTTCCGAGGATCAGCCAGATGATCGTGGAGGCATAGTATACCGGAAAGCGTGAGGGGACGACTCACCAATAGACATTTTCCTTCAATGCTTGATACCTGGAATTTCCGAGGTTGATATCTCACGTGAATCCCATCTTCGTGGCAGAACCCTAGGTCTTACCTTCGTCCATTCTCCATGCGGCCTTTTGCGATCTGCGATGCAATGGATGTTGTTTCGCTGTTGTACGAGAGAGAAAAGAAACACATTTTAGTTCCCGCGACGAGGTTCCAATCGTTTACATGGTGAAAACGCAGAAGAGCGTGCCATCAACCTACGAGTCAAAATCCTGGGGTGCGTCGGCTCCGACATCTCTCGCCAGATGTAAATCCGGATCCTAGGAGGATAGATACGCCCTTGTCAGACCAGTCTTACTCATCCTGCTTGCGCCGTGCGAGTCGCCGAGGGAGCGAGAATTTTAACAAACCACGTCAATTTGTTGATCAGCCATGGCGATGATCGGGTGGAGTTATGAAACCAGAGTTTCGCGGTCGAAAGAGGCAAGAAGAAAAAGAAGGAGAGAAGGAGAAGGTGGAGGAGGAGGAGGTCCAGACGTAGGGAATCAGCAGGAAGAAGTCTTTCTTCTGGACTGGTACTAGTAGCTTCGGCTGGAGTAAAGTATGAATCCTGCTCCCTCTCTCTCTGACCATCCTGAATCGTTTTGAGGTGTTTGAAAATAACGAGCTGTGTCGTGGGCGGGTAGGAACCCCATTTTTTTTTTTTTAATTTTCTACTTGCTCATCCCCCCCCCCCCCCCATTCTCTCTTTTCTTGCTTATTATTGGTGTCGCCCGCTGACAGCCGAGCTTTGCCATCGGATGTGAGCCAAACTCTGCCCAGCATCAGGCGAAGACAACTGCAGGCATTGGCAAGAATGGAGATCGGAGATCCGCCCTTCCCGTCGGGTCCTAAATGTGTCGAAACTCTGCCTTCAGGCCAACCCGCTCATGTGGGTTGGAGAGTAAGTATCGGGTATTGCTCCTGTATATCGGACATGCTGGAAAACCACGTTCACTGCTCCAGCATGTGCAGGAAATAATCCTAGGGTGACAGGTGCAGGACCCGACTTGAATCCACTGCCACGTGTATATCGTCACCACTGGGTGGGGCACCCAAAACCGGGTGTGCAGGGTTGAAGAGTCTGGAGATACAATTCAGTGGGTCGGAGCTCTCCGTCAGCTCACCACTCAGAGAAACCGAGTCCAAGTCGTTTACTGCGACTGTACAATCCGGGAAACGAAACGGCTTGGGGACAGCGCTAGTTTCTCGGCGCCGTTGAGCGCGATTCCAACTTGAGAGTCCGCCGTCTGCTGACACCAATCACCCCAGCTGAACATCCGAAAAGGGTTTAGGATGCTCCGTGGAGCGACCATGGCCACGGTCACTACCTACCCTTTTCACACGCACATCTGTTCAGCGCGACTGTCTTGTTGCACCGAAGTTCGTCGAGTGAGGTGCTTGAATAGGGCACTCTCGACAGATCACCTGGTGAGAGGTGCGTGTGGTTACAGGGGAAAAGCGGTGGCTCACTAGTTGGATACACTCTAGATCTCCCACCGTAGAACTCACGTGGGGGATATGGGGCAAGATTGCATTCGAGACGAGATCGGTTTCTTTTTTCTCTTGAATTGGCGCATCTTTTGTCAGCACGTTCACCGTATGGTTATTTCCAACCAGAATAACTCCGGACGTGCTCGTCTGTTGGGCTCCGACCGATTCCCGGATCAAAGTACAGCCACGCATGGGTACGGTCTTTCCAGATTGCCCCCGATAACCGATAACCCGCTCCACAGAACAGCTTCGGAAGCTCCCAAAAGCTCTACGGCGAACTGTACAGACACAAAGGCTGACAGGTCAGCCTCAAACATCCACCTTGACTCTTTGCCAATGTTCGGAAAAACGAAAGAATATTGAGAAATGGATCGGCGTGATGCCTTAGCAGGCGACCGCTAACCCATTTGGACGACCGCCCCTTCAACTAGTGAAAATGGGACAGGACGGTCGAAGACCAGCCTCAAAGGTCGGCTAATTGGTCCGGAGCGAATCAGACGCGCATCGACGACCAGTTGAAACGAAGCAGCGGCACTGACCCACTCATCTTCGGCCAAGATCGGTTCCCTCCTTTGAAGAAACTGGCAGAGTAAGAAGCTCTGATCAGAAGGTTGGACCTGCATGATTTCTCGGCATCGTCACCAATCATCGCCAACGCCCCCGCGCTAGAGCTCCTCCGTGAACACAAGAGCATTCCCAATATTCCAGACATACGAAAAGTCTCCACCTCCTACACGAAGGCAGATCTTGGGACTCTGATCTCTTGTGGTTATATTTATACATTTTATCTTTTGGGAGGTGGACCATTGGAAGCATCCCGCCAAGTGTCCAGGTCTGATTCCATCGCCAAATCTCATCCGCCATGGCGAGCAATAATGACCGTGTGCTGGTCACGGGAGGATCTGGCTTCATCGCCATGTGGTGCATCATCCAGTGCCTGCATGCGGGTTACCAAGTCAGGGCCACAGTTCGGTCGCTGAAACGGGTCGAGTCCATTGTTCAAGCCCTGCGATCCGCGGGAGCACCGAACCCGGACACGGTCATCTTCAAAGAAGCCGACCTCCTCCAGGACGACGGCTGGAAAGAAGCCGTCGAGGATTGCACCTACGTCCTTCACGTCGCGTCTCCATTCCCGGCAGAAGCCCGAAGAATGAAACAACCTGATTGTTCCCGCCCGCGATGGCACGCTTCGGGTGCTTCGGGCTGCCAGAGACGCTAGCGTGAAACGAGTTGTCGTCACTTCTTCATTTGCCGCCATCGGCCAGGGACATCGAGGCCGAGATCCACAAAAGCCCTTCACCGAGGAGGACTGGACCGATCTTGATGGGCCGGGAGTCGGCGCCTACGAGAAGAGCAAGACCATTGCCGAGCGTGCGGCCTGGGACTTTATCGAAAAAGAAGGGGGTTCGCTGGAGCTGTCGGTAGTCAACCCGGTCAGCGTCATGGGTCCCATTCTAGGACCCGAGATATCCACCTCGATCCAGGTGGCCAGCCGTCTCTTGAGCGGCGCCATTCCAGGATGTCCCAATATTGAATTTGGTGTGGTGGATGTCCGCGATGTGGCCGACCTGCATCTCCTTGCCATGACGCACCCCAGGGCCAAAGGAGAACGATTCTTGTGCATGTCGCCGCCCGCCATGTCGATTCGGGATATTGCCCTCACGCTCCGTGACCGAATGGGTTCCCAGGCTAGGAAAGTGCCGACGAGAACGATCCCCAATTTTGTGTTGCGGTCTCTTGCCTTTTTCGACTCGGGAATCGCTCTCGTGGTGCCGTACCTGGACGAGGCGCGTCCTGGGTCGATCGAAAAGGCGAAGACTTTGCTTGGATGGAACCCTCGCTCCAATGCTGATGCCGTCGTGGCCTCGGCGGAAAGTTTGATCCGCCATGGAGTCGTCAATGTCTAAACGGTATTCTGTAAGCTCCAACACTCACGGGAAGAAGAGGTTGGCTGTGCTCCAGAGTGCGTGATTGGTAAGAAAAGAAACTGGGTATATATGTTGCATCTCCCATTTACAATTTACGATCCCACCATCTATGATGAGAACAAGTGATGTGTGATTGAATCCAGAAAGGAGGGGATCCCCATCTGGTTCTTTTGATGGGGGGGTTTTTTTTTAAAAAAAAAAGAGTAGCAGCATGTGTCATTCTCCGAGCCTGCGGAACTAGACTAAAAGAAGGAACAGGAAATTCTTGACGGTGGTATCTCTGTTCGACACTTGGGGGACGCTGGCCAACTCGATCCGCGATGGAATCCGTCTATTTAAGCGGAGACGGTGACGGTGGAGGTACCGCTGCTGTGGTAACCCTCGGTCAACAGAACCTGGTAGTCGTGGGCACCGAGCTTCATGCCGAGCTTGGCCCAGGCGTTGAAGTGGTTGCCTCTGGTCACGGTACCGCTGGAGCGCTTGCTCTGACGGATGGACCAGTACTGGTTGAAGGTCTGGGTGCCGGAGATGGAGGGCTGGTTCACCTGAGTGTGCTGGTAGATGTCGTAGTTGGAACCGTCGCTGTAGACGGTGCCCTTGTGCTGCATGCCAGAGCCGGGGTTGTAGGAGCCGTAGTTCTCGAGGATGTAGTACTCGATCAGGGGACCCTTGGTCCAACCGTAGACACCCAGGTAAGCATTACCAGAGGGCTTGAAGTTGGCCTCGAACTTGATGTTGCTAAAAAAAAAATGACGAAGAAATCAAATGATTAGCGAGAGGAGGGGGTTTTCATGGACATAAGGATCCATATCGAGATCGTACGGATCTCTCTCCGGTTGGAGTCTCGAGTCATCACTTACCGAGCAGCACCCTTGCTCCAGCCCTTACCGCAGGTGAAGTCACCGGCGTTGTTCCAGTTCACACTGTACTGACCAGCAGCACCGTTGGTGTAGGAGACCTGGCCACCGCCGTTGGTCCAGAAGGAGTAGTAGAAGCCATTGTTCATACCAGTTTGGCTCTTGGTGATGGCCTGGCGCTCAGCCAGCTCGGGAGTGGGGGCAGACCAGGCGCCCAGAACGGCCGAGGCAGCGACGAAGAGCTTGGTGAAAGAAACCATGTTGATCTTGATGAATCAAAATATATGTAAAAAAAAAAAGTGAATGAGTGCTTTGACACGGTCAAATGAATGAATGAAAGGAATGAAGAAAGTGTGATGAGAGGGGAAACTAAGGAGAGACGTGGCCGATCTCTTCAGACTTTATACTTGTGCTCTCTGTAGATCCTCATCGTGATTCGAAGTTTCAAAAGGCTGGACCCTTTTTTCCCCCTTCTCTCTGTCCACTTCATTCCCCTGACCCTTTTGATTTCATTTTACCCGGAACCGTCACTATGAAGCCTCCATGATGGAGTTTTGCATCCAAGTGAATCATACTCTAACAATTATTCAGCCAGACATGAGACACCCAATGTCCCGGAATTGCAACCAGGGGGGGAAGAGAGAGAGAGCCATGTCGGAAATGGACCCTGACACCACTTGAGACACTGGCGCCAAACCGAGCTCCACTCTCGTCCAACGGCCATGCGCTCAAAATAGGAAATTCTCCGGAACGAGAACCCTGAAGAATCCAAATTGAATCTGGGGTAATAAGAGGACAAGAAGATCCAGACCGCGTCGACTGCATGTCTGAAATTATCCCGATATATTGCTTGTTGATAAATCCCGCGACTTCTGCCGTGCGGGTCCTCGAGCTATTTTGCCAATGAGTCGAGGGCACGGGGAGAGATAGAGGGAAAAGAAAAGGCTTGCTGAGGCTTCTTTACATTGGCCCACACTGCCGATCTCGAGACGGGGACTTTTTCAAAGTGGAATGATTCATGCCATGGATTATTGAGATGGATCCAGTCATGAATCACTCTGTGAGGGCCGTGGGGGCACTGGAGTGATCCAGATCATACGCCGAGGTCTTTTGTTTGGAAATCCTCCATCAACGCCCCCCCTTTTTCACTGGCAGGATGAAAGATGCATCCACTGCAGGATCGATGGGCTGGTCGACTCGCGACTCTGGAGCAGATACCATCCACTGACTCCGACTCCCTAGATGGACCTCACTTCAAAGAGCCGGGCCGAGTCAGGAGTAATGTCTGTCCCGAGTCGTACAGCATCTGGCTGTCTCGCTAGCGTCTACGATGGTGAAACCAGTACCCAATCTTATGAATGACGGACCACCTTTCAATAAAGGGAGTCTGTCAGTCTCACAAGCGGTGCTCAAGATGAACTGCTCATGTACTTGCAAGAGTCAGGACAGACAAGAACCCCCCAGCCTTTTCAGAATTGCCATTCAATCGCCTCGCAATTCAGCCAATTAATACCTCTAGCTGTGCTGGAAACTCAACAAAACAATATCCTTGGAGCCATTCCTGAAGAATGCCCATCGTGATTAACAAAAAACCCTGCAAATGCCGGGGATTTCTATTAATCCCGACCTCGTGTGGCGAAAATCCCGAGAAGGGGTGGGTACTTCATCTGTCGAGATTGGGGACAGCCCAGACATCTCCACCAGAGGGATTTCCAATCTCCACCAGCGTGGATCGTGTAGTACGAAAGCATGAGAAGAAAGGCAACGATAAATTACCCCGTATATACCCTGGAAGGGTGAAATCTGTCTGTTAACACATCCCACGAGACAAGACACTGCTTTGAAGACAGTGTATTAGTTAAGAACATCAATTGTCCTGCCTGCTCTGGCACTAATCAGTGCCGTGACTCTGCAAGCAAAGAGGCATTTCACCCGAAAAGAATGGTGTGAATGCTCTCATCTCGGGGGCCATTGTCACACCACAACGCTAGGTAACGATCAATTCGACACCGACAGTGGCTTCTCTTGAAGTCATTTCAAGTGTCCTTTTGACCAGAATCATGGTCATCGAACTCAGACGTGATTTGTTTCGGTACCTTGTTTCTGTATGCTCCCTGAGCACTCATTCTTGCTCAGATATCTACTCATCCTTCACCCACGGCGCTCATGTAGACAACCAGGAATGTTGTCATGGTGTCTCGTCTTTTGTGTCATCTGATAATCGTCGACAATTCCAAACACAGAAAAAGATCCTTCTACGAGTCCCTGAACCACACTCAAGTCAGCCTTTCTTAACATTTCAAAAGATTCTCGATCTACAAAGGATCATGATAAGATTGTTTCTCATAGAGCGATGAATTGGATAGCAATATCTAGCTTGGTGGCAAGACTAGGGCTACTCTTCAGCCACAGAGGACTCCTCCTTACAGAGAAAAGTGCGGCTCATTTTCTCGGCCTCTTCATAATTTTCCTGGACTATCAAGGCGACAAGATCGTCTCGTTTGCGGAGCACTTCAGCTGGCAGGCGTGCGCAACGCTTCTCGAACAGAATTGAAGCCGCTCTGTTCAACGCTTGCAAGGATTCCGAGCATTGTGCTTGGTCTAGAACAGGTTAGTAATTCAAGGGAGCATGGAGGGTGAATGTGTAGACCGTACCGAGATCTTGAATGGCTTCTGGGGTGAGGCCATACAAGGTTTGAAATGACTTCCATTCCGTGCTTGTCTTCCGGTAGCGTTCGGTGACGACCATTGTGTCAGAACGCACGTCACCGCCGTGAATTGGCCCCTTGTTGAGTCGACGGATCTCTTCCTTACGTCGCTCTGTGTCCTTTTTAAGTGCATCTCGCACCCATGAGGAAATGGCCCTTTGTCGAAGATCCAGATGGCTCTGCCGATGCGATTCAAGTTTTTTGATCTGACCCAGATGGCTCTGCTGATTCGATTCGAGGTCTTTGATTCAATCGTTCATTTTGGCCCACTCTGCACGCATGCCGCGCATTTCCGCAAGAAGGCCGAAGCCGCCTTGATTAGCAGCTACTCCCTGCTCAGCATCGTATTGCAGCGACGGTGCCTCCTTGGCCATTTTCTCCACGCAGGCGTCGAGAAGATTTTCCTTTTTCTCGACTGAACTATGGTAGACGATCTGGGCGTGACTGTAGTATAAGTGGATTAGTTGAAGCTGTCATGCGAAGGAAGGGAGATATGGAATGGACAGGTACCGTTCCTCGCCAGAGTTGAAGTTTAGATGAGTCATGGGCTTTTTCCCAAGCCCGCCAGCTTCTAGCCCTCAGGGCTAGTCTCTTCTTGACCTTAGTCTTATCCCCTTTTCTAGTTGATATGGTGAGAGTGTATTTCTGGAACCGTTTCTTTCGGTGAATGTGAGAAGATGATGGTGAGAAGAGAGAAGATGATTGTAAGTTAATAGCGAGAAAAGAAATTATCTGCGGTAAGCCTCTAGAGAAAACAATGAGTGAGGATTCTAGTATTTAAGCGGGGGGAACCTTAAGAGTAAGAGGGCAGGCGTTTACTCCGAGAGAAGGAGCGTCTGCCTACTGTCCTTGCGCTAATACTAGCTATTCTCTAGTAGCGCCCAACGGTCTTAGGATCAGATTGTGGCGCTTACCGGCCGCTTATGCCTGAATTCTATTCAGTACAGACGAGATAAATTATTTAGTCGTGAACATGGCAGAGTAGTTATAGACTTATTTTCGATATAAGGATCGATTAAACGTAGGTTATAGGGGCTGATTCACTCTCAATTCACTCTCAATTCACTCTCGATTCACTCTCAATTCACTCTCAATTCACTCTCGATTCACTCTCGATTCACTCTCAATTCACTCTCAATTCACTCTCAATTCACTCTCGATTCACTCTCAATTCACTCTCAATTCACTCTCAATTCACTCTCAATTCACTCTCAATTCACTCTCAATTCACTCTCAATTCACTCTCAATTCACTCTCAATTCACTCTCAATTCACTCTCAATTCACTCTCAATTCACTCTCAATTCACTCTCAATTCACTCTCAATTCACTCTCAATTCACTCTCAATTCACTCTCAATTCACTCTCAATTCACTCTCAATTCACTCTCGATTCACTCTCAATTCACTCTCAATTCACTCTCAATTCACTCTCAATTCACTCTCAATTCACTCTCAATTCACTATTAGAATCTATTTTAAAGTCTATATTAAATTCTGCGCTATATTAAGTATTCTACCACTAGTTAGTACTGCCGCTAAGATAATTCGCAGAGGCCGACAACCGCGTCACTTTGTGTAAGCGGTGCTTCGCCCCGCAAATCATCACCGTAATTACTGCTTGACTCGGAGCTCCGGAGTCACTAAACTTCGGAAATGGAGATTCTATTGTAATCGTGCTCTTGTGAAGCTATTCAAATACCATAGTAGCAGCTTTTCACCTAAAAGAACTTACTTTAGACAAGGAAATTAAAGGATATCCCAGTAGCGACTTTAGACCTAAAAAGAGGCTGTTTCTGGCGACCAGATGCCCAGGAAAAGACTTGAATTGTTCATAAACCAGGAAAATTTAGCAATTTCAACCTAGTACGCTTGGTAAAACTTTGTCTCGTGGAGTCTGGGGGTGCTCTTTCGACATGGAAGGATCACAGGGGATGAAATACTGCCAACCTGATCGTAGCGGGGTCACTTGCTGGCCATTTTCTTGCAGATTTGTATCGTTGAAAAATAAATCTCCATTTACCAACTGCGCGTGTTACCTAGGTAGGTTGGGCACCTCTCAAGGCAGGCTAGAACATCGATTTACACAAATGTGCATCTCACTACCTGCCCATCCTACACGCCATAGCCTAGTAAGGGAAGTTGAAACGAGCGACGTTGCTCCAGAAATTAGTGTGCATGATATCCAAATCGCACTCGACATATGTGACCGAATCAATGCCATTCTTTTCATCGTCACACCATAACATATACACCCGATGACCCATGCTTGTTCCTTCGGTCCGGACCGGTCGCCCACAAAAGATGCTGGGCCATCTTACTATTGGCCTAATGTGGCTCCCCTAAAACAAAATGACGAATCACCAGCTACTAGTTACTAGCTTGCTGATGTTTAGCACATGTGTTGAATCGAGACCATTGAAACACACAGGCTCCATACGACATTTATGCACTGTACCTTGCAGCTCCGCTCTTCATTGGAGGCCGAGTGTGGGCCGAGTTTGCACCGGGTGGATCTCGGTGATCGTTCGGACATGTCGAGTAAGATGAATGAGAGTAAAAATAAGGGAAAGGGGGAGACTCGTGCACTTTTCTCTCCCTCTCCTTCTTCTCTTCTTTCTCTTTTTGTACTCCTTATACTAATCTCCTGGATGGAGTCTTTTCAATACTCTTTCAATCTCCCCCTTGGAGTCGAGAGTCCGATCTAGCTATCATGCTTTTAGGCACTGCTTACAGACTGGAGGTCAACCTTTCAGATCCCATGCATATACTCCGTCGTCTTGTCTCGACCAAGAAAAAGAAACACTGTCCGGGCATCAGATCTTTCAATATCCCCGTCTTCCTACGGTCTGCAGGCCAGGCTGGATTCGATCTCCTCATGTGTCCACTACCTAATTGGTCGAGAGTGAACAAGACCACCTACAGGGAGATGGAGCATCCGGCCCATTTTGCCATACATCCATCGCTATTTACAACGTCGTTGACTCTGACACGAGCGTCCACATGCGCATAATATCTGATCAGCACGAGTCACAGCAAAAGGCCTTGCACTTTCCACCTTCCACTGGTCACGTTCCCGGTCGCAATTCTATTCGAAAAAGGCTTTTCAACAAGAGAAAGGAATACAAGTGTTGTTGGCCATTTATATCGGAACAAAGAGTCTTTGCCAATTCGCTCCTTGTGGCTTACATCTCGTCTTGTGGCTTGCATCTCGTCTTATGCCATGAGACTTGGCAAAAAGCTTATCTCGAACCTCTTCTCTTGCTGAGTTCACGCAGCCGGATATCGTCATAGCGCGCTAAACCACGAGCCTTGAGGGGAAGTCTCCTCACTTGATTGCGGAATACTCTTTTTTTATTATCAGAATTTCGTCGTTGCTGTCTTCTTGTGAAAAGTTAGCATGCTGCCTGGAAAGCTTGGCAAAGGCTAGCTGTTCGGCCGGAAATTCTGGATCTCGCAGACATTGGAAGATTCGATCGGATCTGGATTTGCCAATTCTGTCTTGGGAAGTTGCACCTCCTCGCAAGCGCCCTTGATACTGCAACCTTTTCACAGTCTGCAGCCATGCCAGACGACAGATGACGGGTGAAAAATGTCGCCTTGCAGCTTCGTGATATGAAAACATCTCCTGGACGAGGACGGTCGTTACCAAGGTCCAAGATCCATTGCCCGTCTACACCCAGAGAAAAGAAGCAGCATAAGAATATCGTCAGGTGGGTGGATTATTATTTAGAGACAGTTATTAACAAGCAAGCGGGAAAAAAGCAAAGCCACTCAAAAGCCGGCGGCACCAAGGTTTCGACATTTTTCCCCCGAAGAAACCTTCAACACAGCAAAGCAATGTCCAAGCGAACCTCGAGTGGCAAGACAGCAATTTGTGCCTTGTAATCCTCTGTTGGATCGACGGGATTGAGCAAGACGACAAAGTCTCTCGGGCAATGCACGGTGAATAACGACAAGAACCGATCGTGATTTGCCGCTCTCTCCCTCCTCTCCGGGGCTTGAAGGCGTCACGTGACATTTTATCATGCCAACTGGATCCTCATTTCCCAAGACAGATGGGGCGCAAATCCGACCTCAACTTCATCTACGCCGAGGCGAAGAGCGTATACAGGCATGGAAAAGGGAAAAGGGGTATATCATCATATTACACGCGATGAAAGCGCACTCGTCACTCCAGATCATGAGGTTTCGTTTGTTGGAGAGCGCTGGCTTACGCAAGCTCACGGTCGGTCTTGGTGCGGCGGCTGATGCCAGTCGGGGACCAGGGGAAGTGAGCAACGGGAATGATGAAGAAGCTGTTACTGTTGTCGGCAAGACCGGCGAGGGCATTGTACCAAGCGGCAAATGCAGCAAGGAAGCCGAAGAAACCACCAGCCTTTTGGATGGAGGGGTTAGGATCATTACCGACGGGCATCAAGTAGGCGATTCCCAGCAGCAAGAAGGTCAGATCCAGGAAGAAGAACAGCAGGAAGAAGGCCACGGTGGAGCGAAGGGTGCAGAAGAGCAGGATCGTGGTGAAGATGAACCATCCCATCAAGAAGAGACCCAAAGAGTTATTGAAGGCAGGGGCGCCCTTTGCAACGAGGCTGTTTTCAATATTGAAGCCTGGAGTCAAGACAATAGCAAAGGCGATCCAGAAACCTCCATACGAAGAGAGCGCTGTGGCACCAAAAGTGTTTCCGACTGCCATTTCCCTACACCAGAAAACGAGAAAGAATCAGCATGAGATCACGACTCACAAAGGCATGGATAGAAGGAGGGATGACAGGTGCAGTCACTTACCACATGCCAGCCAACAGCTGAACCAGACCACCGTAACCGAAAGCAAGAGAGATGATAATGCTCGGCAGCGGGATGTCACGAGTACCCATGTTGATAGCACTCAGGACGAAAGTAGTGAGCGCGAAAGCGCACAGGCCAAGAGGAGCCGGGTTGGCGAACTTGCGGTTCTCGACGGGCTTGTAGAGACCAGGCTGGAATTCACCACCAAAGGGACGCAGACGAGCATCCTGGGGGTTGACCTGCGCCAGAGGTCCATATCCGAAACGAGCAGCAGCCTTGGCAACCTCGTGCTCCTCGGCCGACATTTGCGGATGGATGGGGAGGCTGTGGTCCATGGTCGCAGTGCTCGCGGAGCCAGCACCAACGTCCTTTTCCAGAGCGCCGTTGTGTTGAATTTCGGTAGACATTGTGATCGCCGGAGAGGGTTCAACTAGATCTGTAGTCGACGGGTAAGAATTGTGGAATGGACCCAGTGGAGGAGATTCGTCTTGCGAATGTGTAAAAGAGAAAGTAGTGCAACGCAGTCACACTTGGGAAGAGAAGATGAAGTGATTCAATCACAGACCGTTCAGCTCAGCTAGAACGAGATGAAACAAAGATGAATGAGGGGAAGGGAAAAAGGTAGATGTAGAGAGGTCGAGGAAGGTATTATATCCGCCGAACCAGCCCGTGGACGAGAGAACCGTCCCCACGAAAGGATAGACGGGTCATGCCTCCATGTCCAAAGTACCGGGTGTGATGACTGGTTGAGGCGAGTAGCTTGGAGAAACGGAGACCGGACCCAAAGGAAACCGTGCAGTAGCCTGAAAGGTGGAGTAATTTTCTCGTTTTTCTTTTTTTCCACCCATTTTGAATTTTTTTCCCCTCTTCTTTTTTCTGTCATCTTTGGGGAGGGAACATTTTTGGCTTCGAAGCTGGTCGCTCAGAAACGCACAAAAGCTCAACCCGCTCAGCCGACCACCCAACAGCTGAGCTTGCCATCGCTGGAACTGGGACGACCGGAGACTCAACGCTCCGAAAATTGGGGAGTCTTGGGCCGAAAAAAAGGAAAAATCCAGAAAATCCAACTTGGACAAAAAAAAAAAAAGGTTGAAAAATGAAAAGGGAAGAGGTGCACTAAAGCAGCAGGAAAGAGTGGAGATCTCTCCAGCTGGTCATGACTTACCCACTTTCTCAAAAGGCGTATCAATAAATCGCAGTGATGTGCAGCCGCGAGGCCAATCCCACCGATGCCAAGAGGGACTAAGGACGGCGGAACGAACACCGATGCAATGGAGAATGATAGAGGCCGAGCGACCGAGGGTTGCTCTGCACTTGATTGACGAGGAGAGCAGAGACCGGGTGCAACAAGGGCAAAGGACAGGAAGAGGAGGAGGGTGCTGGGACGAGAAGAATCGACAAAGAGACAGTGAACAAGGTGGACTAGCTGCGATGGAATGCACGCGTTTTGAATCGAGATGAGAAGCGGTCACTGCCGAAGAAGGTGGTTGAGATGAGGGCACTCCCATCTCTATATACTAACTGCCTTCAAAGGCCATTCGTCACCAATATTTCCAATTACTGTAGGCCTCCTGGCCTACTCTATCAGCCATGCCCTGTACATTCTGGCAATTCTCCCGGTTGAATTGATCAATGCCCTTGTCCAATGATACAAATTTGCAATTTCCTTTTGGCTGGCGTCCAGGACCTTGTCAGTGCATGGGCGCACGAGAAACCTAGTCTTATTCAAGACCGTCTGGCCACCTCAATGGCGACCGCCGAGGGGGAGACGGGATCGCACTTGACAACTTGGGAGTCAGGACCGGGGGAGGATGATTCCATGTCAGACTAATTTAGTAACGGACATGGGATGGTGGTCGATGCATGCATTTGTCCACCTGCACGGTTCATAGCTGCGTTGTGTACTAGCTGGGGCCATCTCAAGGGAGAATAGTACCGACTACCTACCGATAGGTCCAAATGCGCGGGACCCAGGTACCTTGAAGCAATGACCTGCATGGCGGTCTCATGGACCCGAAGCATACTAGTCGTGCTGTAGTAGGGTCGTAGTAAGGTAGGACAATAGTCCTGTGGATTGCAGATCGTAGACTGCAAGACGTACATACCTCCCAGAGGCCAAACTCATGCACTGGAGAGCTCTTGTTGACCTTATCCCCGAGATTTCTCGCTTTCTCACTACAGCCCCCCGTGGGCGCTCCTTGCCGACGTGAAGTGAAGTGTGCACTTTGCGGGTTCCCGACCACGTCTGGGAGCAAAGGGCTGCGTCATGATCCTCTCTCTCCGAAGATCATCTTTCTGGAGGAGGGGAACGAGGGCAGAAGACCTGCCATCGAGGCAGATCGGAGGGTCCAAGATGAAAACCAGTTCACCATCGATAGTCTCATTGGCCACGGGAGGATGGGAACCATGAAATGACGAGCCGTCACCGTTAGTCACGACGACCACTTTCTCTGGGGAGACGATCGCAGGGAAGAGCAAGACGAGCAAGACCAAACCGGGAGAGAAAGGTCCTGCTTTGAAATGGGGGGAAAATGCTGAGCGCTGAGAGGCGGGAATTGGAACTCCAAAAAGTGGAGAGTTGCACATCCGGGGACCCGATTGAAGCCAAATCCATGACTCGCCTCCCGTCATTCGCGCACGCTGGAGAGGGTCGGACGGCCCAGAGACCAAACCAGTTCAGAATCGGATATCGTACGGTCGATCTTTTTCGTAGAGACATCCTATGAGCATCCAGGAGGGTAGCAGTGGTGAGTACTGTACATGCAAGTACCAGTCTCTCAGCCTCTACTGCTCTCTGCCATCGGTATTTACGAGTGATAGGAAATCTTCCTCTCAAATTTCTAGCAGAAGCAAATCAGGAGACCAAGTCTCCAGACAAGAACAGACCCATTGCACCGCAACAACCTTCAGGAGTATAGTACTCATAGCACTGAGCATTGACTACATCAAAGTAGCACAGCTGAACCGTGCACAACATAACTGCTTCACCTTGACGAGACGTTCAACCTCGGAGGAAGCTCCAAATCCGCATTTGAGAACTGACCAGCTCCGACCGATCTGTCCGGCAGCGAAAAAGGGGGAACGCATCCCGATCTCTCATGAAAACCCAGGGCTCGCGCAGTTTTGCCTCAATTGCGTGCAGAGACTTGGCGGCTCTCGGGCCCTCAGTAGTCAATTTGAAGGTGACAGCCGTCGAGAACTTTTTTTTTCAAAAAGTGCTCGGGGAGAAAGTGGGTCACTAGGGACTGTAACCGCGGGCCTTCTTTCATGTCCAGTCTCGTTCTCGTGAACAGGGTACGAGATGGAGATCGAGACGGAGAATTGGAGGCAATTCGCCTGGTGCGGGATAACACCCATATCGAGGCGACTACCATGTCTTCAAGTCACTTTATCAAGTGTTAATACTTCACATGACTTGAATCGTGGACTGATCTATGGTACGTGTTCTGAGCCACATCGATGCTCAAGGGAATTGCCAGCAGGGGGTTTGAAGGTTTGCTCCTCTACCTCACCTACCCTTGAGCAGCCCGTGTCGCAAGTAGAATGGAGGCGGGACGGCCTGTTGAGTACAGGGGGTATCAACAGGGAGTCATTCTGGAAGGCGTAGCCGCCATGGACAATAGTTTAATTTCACAAAATCTCCCGCCCACCTTTAGTGGGCGACAGCGTAGCCCTCGAACATGAAATAGACTCTCATCACTGAGGGCTAGCCCATGGGGTCATATTCGACCGTGCGCCGGGAATGGACGCAGCCTCGCAGCCGCTTTTGAAATTGGCAGCTTGTTTTGCACTTGGCCAGCGCGGTGGAGATTCGACCTTGCATCTGACCGGGCCGCCTGCCGTGGTGGTCATTGTGGTGATGAACGTGAAAGCAGATGATATCAACGAGAATGATCAATATTCATTTGCCAAGGACATATAGGCCGGGTCAAACGTTGCTGCATCAAGGAAGAGCAGATGGTGCAAGATGACTTCCAGGTCGCATCCCTCGTCAACGGCATGACTGATGCCTAACAAGGGAGACGCGCAAAAACGTGTCAATCCCAGGGCTCTTCGACAGCTGCGTCGTGATACGCTGACTACACGGATCCAAACTCAAAGACAATTGACATATCTATGTGCTAGACGTTTCCTGTTGATTACAATAGACCGCCTCCCACAGGATTGTCGTTTCTTTGTTGGCCACGGGCGAAGATCCTACGGTGGCTAGGTGCTACTAAGCATTTGGTGGCCAAAGGTCTTGCTTGGCAGATCAACTTGAAACGTGCAGATACCAGGCACTAAGGATGCGCGTTGTGTAGGAAGCCCCGAGCCAAGCCAAATGAGATCCATTTAATCCGTTTCCGGGCAATGAGAGGCCATAATCTCGAGCTGTTTAAGGTACAATGTCACTATGAAAGCTTGACCCTAGTCCAAGAAAGGGGGTCCTGCCCGATCGCTTGTCTTTTGTGCCTTGCCAGGGGGGGGGACTTTGTAGACTGCAAAGTTTGCGAGGTTTGTGGAGCTAGAAAGAGATTATTGATCCCGCAGAGTGACCGATGGCAAATGCGCGATTGTTGTAGCAACTTTGTTTTTCTTTTTTCTTATCAGTCCATCCTCCTTTGTTGTTTAGATCTTGGAGCGAATGCAAAAAAATTCTGCCCCAAGTCGACTCCTGCCGTCCTTGGATCTTCCCAATTCGCACTGAGTCAGTCCTGTAAAAGCTCATCCAAAAATACGAAGATAGCAGTACTGAGTCTTGACTCTGCTGAGTGTTCATCACCACGAAGAGACTCTCTATTGTAGCAACAACACAGAAGTCCAAAATCTCCCGTCACCTCCACCGCGATTCATAAACGCCTCGAAACGGCAACGCGCTCAGTCCCCACAAGCACAGAACTGCCCAGCCACCGCTTCTCATCCCGTCCGATCGACACAAAAGGGCTCTGAACTATCCCGTCACTTTTATCCGGCCACCGTGGCCCAGGTTCTATCCACCATCCAGGTGTCAATCTCAACAATTCCTCTACCCAGCGCGCCCCACTATACGGCGCACTCTGCGACGGTCCAGAAGCCTTTTGTGCCTTTTTTTTTCTTTCTTTTTTTCTTCTCGCCTTGTTGCATATTGGCCGTGTTGCGACCCGCGCCTTTCGCTAGGCTCAATGTATCCCTCGCTCCGCCAACGGGTCTCAGATGAGGGCCAGCAGGTGGATCCCAGAGCCTGGGAACCAAACCGCTAAACCAGGACTGGAAAGACTTGGCGCTGAGACGCGCTGCGACCTCGTCTCGGGGGGATCTTTTTTTGTTGAGGGGGGAAAAATTTCTTCTCTAGACTCTCGTTCAGTAACACCCTTTTCTTTCTTATTGAGTTTGTGGTTTGATGGGTGATGGACGGCCGAGGGCTTGTGTGGGGGAAAGATGGCCCAGTCCTATCTCGTTTACATGCATGGCGTTAGTGCGGATGCAGCCGCGTATCCATTCGTTATTACCCAAGGCGAGAGTCCTAAGAAGCTTCAGCCCTCAGCAGCCATTGAGGGCTTCTCTGTGCCACGGTCAGAGAGAGTCCCGCAGGAGCTACATTACGGATCAAGGTAGACGCCGATGGTTTACAATCATCCGCGTTGCCTCGATCACGGGGCTTTCCATGAGTTACTCATGAGTATGCAGGGGATGGTATGCCAGTTATGCACTGATGTAGCATGCATTACAATTGTTACACCTCAGATACTGTTTCGGCCAATGCAGAGAAAATGAGTCTCAGGGAATGGACTCCCCCCGATCTATTGTTGGCTATGACACGGTCAAATGCGCCGTCTCAGCAGAATATAATCCTCGGCACCGACCCGTGTCTCGTAAGTCCATACGACCCGAGAAAGTCGAGAGACTTACGGGCCTAGTCGAGCATCGCGCAAAAGTCAAATCGTACATCTTCCCCTCAGCTTACTAGCTCGTCCATGAGGTGGCGTCTCCCATTTCAGGAGCTGTGCAAGTTCAAGGGACTTCCTCCGGGCATCACCGTTTTAGTCTCCGAAGCTTGTGTGCAATGGTACACAAGGATTGTATAGGGACGGGGGGGATGACCCAGACGGAAGAAGTCCCGCATCGCGGCTGTATGCGTCTTTCCCGTGGCCCTGACGTGGAGAGCCCAGAGCCATTTGAATTTGGGTCAAAACAACAAAACAAATAGGGTTGACCACTTGACAGAGTAGATCTAAAGCGAGCATCTGACTGAAAGCCTTGGGGGGGGGGGCTTGCCATCCAGATCCAGGCTCAATTTCGAGATCCCTCCTTAGATCTATCAAAAGAAAGAATACCTCAGTCCACAACACCGTCTTCTATCGAAGCGACGACTGATTCTCATGTGATCTCGGAGCATTGCGAGTTGCCAATACTCCCTGCCCGCATTTGACAAACCAAAGTTCCCTCCGCCTACGAGCAGGCAGAGCCAACACTCACCACGAGAGAATCTGCTTCGTGGGAGATCTCTCCCCTCGCGTGCCAGGAGTGTACATCAAAGATCCGCTTCGTTGCCCCTTTTGGGCAAGGATGACTCGGGGCGTGGACCCCGCTGATTGACGGAGTTTCATCGAGATTCCAAGTATCCCGCGACTATCCCGGTGCATCCTCATTGTGCCACGCAATCTGGGGAAATTGGGACTGGCTGAAACAACCGTCAGCACAAGGACTGCAAATCGGAGACGGGCGTGGCTGGAAACGCTTCTGCCTTTGCATCAGACAGTTGCAGGTCTGGACAAGTCCAAGAGGGGGCCAGGAGGATGGCTTGTAGATGATTAGACGGGGTCTGGTCTGGTCTGGTCGGCCGTCCGACTGCTGTCATGTCTACTGTAAGTTGACTACAAACAAGGTCTACACTCGCTGAGTAAATATTAGCCGGGCGCGGCGAAATGCATTGGTAATCCGAGTGTTTTGTTCCAACATCAGTCTGATGACCAGAGTCGCTCCTTTCACGTGTTACCTGTCCACGTCAAATCATCTCTGTTCACATGGCGGCCTTTTTCAGTCTTTTGCATTGGAAAATCGAGCAACTTGGCCGCAGTAAGGCCATGGATTTGGACTTGGAGGGACAACGGTCCTGCTCTATGGAGGATGAATATGCTCTGTTGGTACCCTGTTCACGGCCCCAATCCATTATATTGTTTTCTTTTTTGAATTTTGGGGAAGCCCCATCAGCTGTCGAGTGTTTTCCATTGCTTGCTAAGCTGGCTCAGTCTATGTTTCTCGGTCGTACCCCCTGTTGTCCATTTGCAGGGATGTGCCCGTGCGGTCCTATCTTAGCCGGTTGGTCTCGGTCTCGTGGCTGATTCTGATGATTCCATTAGGAAATGGAAGGACCATTTGAGTTTGGTGGGGTGTGGAACTCCATTCTGCCAAGACGGAATATTGCAGCCCTGGGCAGAGGCGTCCCCCCAAATAGATCCAGATCCATAAGCGTGGGCTTGTCTTATGCACGAGCTGTGGAAGAGACAAAAAGAAGGAAGCGGGGAGGGGGATGGAGGGTTTGCTTCTTCGCTGCCAATGGCGAAGATCAGAAAAGGACGCGACTCCGGACGCTCTAAAGTTGCTTGCCACACAGCTTGACGGTTTGCACTCGAGGGATCGATGACTCCACCAGAGTAGCGACGATCTGCTCGAGGGCAGCACGCCTTGAGGTTCGTGCGACATGAAGCGGTGTGTCCCAGTTAGCGTGGACGGACCGGAGAGCTTTTCCTTCCTACGAGTTGAATTGATCACCTGTGATTTCCTCTTCAATGGCGACATGGCGGTTCAAACAGTCTCAAGTTTGCGCCCACCGATTCTCTTGAACTCTGTGGATTTCCAGAACTACCCTGCATCCATTTCTGATCTTTCAGCCCCTCGGGGCGTTGCGATTCTGGTCCAACGTATTACAAACAACATCTTCCTTGTAGTCTGGATGATCGGGGTCCCGCACAAGAACCCCAGCTCTGACCACATGATCGTCAACCCCCCAGGAGAGAGAGAAAGAGAGTCTCCACGTTGGAACTCCTCCAACGTGAGATCGTTGACTCGTTCGAAATGTGGTGCCTGGCTGGTTTCTCGCCCGAACGGCACCGATCTGATTCAATTTCGCCCCAGTCGATGGCCCACGATCAGGCAATCAGCAATTGGGCTTGGACCGTGGATGACATACCATCACCCCCCCCCCCCCCCCCCCCTTCTCTACCAAAAGCGCCACGAGACAATTTCCCCAGATTGGTCGCACTCCATGAAGCGTTCTCCCGACTCCATGCGGGGGTGAGAGGGGAAGAAACTCTCATCCTTTCGGCAGATGAAGCTGAGATGGAACGACTCCCCCCGTCATCACCACGGCAGTTCTACGGCAAGACGCTCTCGGCGGGTCATTCGTTCAATAGGGTCAATTCCAAAGATCATGTCACCAATGGCACGCCAAGTTTAAATTTCATCTGAGCGGGAAAGCAAAAACAAACCTTGTCAAATGCCGAGGAATTTTGGGAATTGGCAGTCAGTTATGTGCCGTCGCTGTGAGAAAAGAGGGTCTGCGCGCGCGAGGACCCGAAGGATCAGCTGACACTGCTCCAAGCGGAAAGCCTGCCAAGACTGACCATACAACGTCCATCAAGATCATGTCATTTTGTGAACCACAACCATGTGTTGTGACCCCGGCAACTATACTCGCTGCCACCTATTCTTCGATCGAACAAATCGAAAACATGGGCCTTGGTAAGCTTGGGCTGGCGGATCACTTCAGTTGTGTTGTACAAATCCCAAATTCTGGGTTCCATCTCCCAGGTACCCATCAGGCGTCCTGAGTTCCAAATGCTGCTCTTCTGTCCCGAGGTCCGCAAAGACACTTTGTCTCTCTCTCCACTACTCACAGTGGGTTTGAAACAACAGTTTCCACGTGAGCATGGCCCGTGGGAACCTTCTTGGTGAATATGTTTGATCCCCGCGGCATATCGGCATCGTGAATCGGGAAACGAGTTGCCCATTTCTTCATCGCACGGTTCCCTGACCGGCTCAACCACTCTGGCTACATTTCCCACTCCACCAGGACCTGAATTCGCCGCTGCTCTCGGCTCGGCGGAGCGGAAGGCAAAAACTCGGTTATGATGTCGTTCCAGTTGAGGCGACGGGGTCCACTTGGAGATCATGAAGGTTTGGTTCCACGCCGCATTCGTCAGAGCTGGGGAAAATCACCCCGATTCCACCTCCACGTTCTGGGCTCGTGGGGCTCGGTCCCCGAGTTATGGCCGGCCACACTTTGGATGAATCATCGGTCCCAAAGACCTTGTTTATTAGCTAACCCTCGATTTTGTGGTGGATACTGCGCACTGCTCACGCTGGACATACTGAAGTGGTGTAAAGATGACTCGAAGGTTCATCCCGTCAATTGCAGGGAACGATTGAAGGGAGGACTCAACTTACAACGACAATTGGCGACAAAGAGATGCACTTATGGGGTGCATGCACGCTCTCTTGCTTGCGCCCGATCTAGTGAAGCACCGGGTCCGCGCACAACCACGTGGATACCTCCCTCTCATCATGCTCAAAGGCCATTGATCGCTTGGCAGGGATGAATGTTTTCAGACTTCTGGCCGAGTAATCTCACAAGATCTTCTCCTGGAAGATTTGCGGCAAGGTATGCTGCTTGTTGTAGATACAACACCAGGTCTTCCTATTCGCAGTAGCCACTCAACAGAAAAGGAATAGGTTCTCGGTGCTGCATGACCCTCGGATGGTGGCAGGACATTCGCTAGTATACAGCCAACAGCACGGTGTGCGTCACAGGTAAGGTTGAGGTTAAATCACCACCCGGGCAGGGCTCATACACCTATGTACTAAATCTATTTAAACTGATTTCTTCAGAACTCGAGTGAAGAACATTCTCTCCTATAATCTCTTCAGTTCCGGAAAATAGATACTATATCTTATTGCGCGTATATCGAATTGATTTGAACTAATTTGAGCCGTCAATAGTGAATCTACGTGAAAAGGGTTGATCGATCGTCTAGGTAAGGTTTTGTCTGAATAGAAATGGTGTGAACTAGACAGATACATAATCCGCAAGTGTTTGATCCGTCGAGATATGATCCCGTCTGAAGCGTCTGTTCAGTCTTCAAGATGATAGACAGAATAACCAACACGTCAATCTTCCAGATCTTGGAGGAACACCGAGGTTTATTACACGTTCGTGACGGTCTACCATTTCTCTATCAGTGGTTTCTGGCCCTGATCCGGACAAGATGTATCAATTGTCTTCAAGGCAACGAACTCCAATTATAGGAGGTTTTGGTAAACTATGTGGTGCATAAATTGTAAAGACTGATTCTAGGTACAAGTCCCGAGGTCTCTTAAGTTCTCTGTGATGTATCGTCTCAAAAGCCAACTTGTCAACACACCCACTTCTACACTACATCTTTTGATAAAAAAGAAGTTCGTATGTCGATATCTCCCGCCAAACTGCGCCAATGGAATTCATGCCTCTCATGACCTAGGTTGCATTACTATCAGGGCGTGTCGCCTGCCAGAGAAAATCATAACTTATACTGCAAGGCGAAAATACAATCAGCGATACGGCTTTCCTTCTCCTTTCATATGCGGTAGGTAGACTTACTCTGAAAAGTCCGTTTTCTCGGTCAGTCAGGTCCAAGAATTCCGTATTGGAGAGGTGCGCGTCTGCACTACTTCGCCGCTCTCGCCGATGATTCTCCCAGCTATAATACGCTCGCAAAACGAGGGTGGACACGATCGCCACCGAAATCGTTGCAACCAGGGCAATCTTCGCCGGGATGTAATCTGGCTCGTCCTCTGTGCGAAAGGTCAGCGGGCCCAGAATGTTGCCCAGACAGAAGGACATCAGTAGAACCGCGTTCATGGTGATTTTCTTGGTGTGGCCGGCCACGTTGGCTCCGGCAATCGAGTACATTAATGGAAGAGCCGAGCCGGTCATTTGAGTGAGATAATTTCCCGCGAGTTGGGCCGCTTTCATGCTCTTGGGAGAAAAGGCCAGGAGACAGCTGCCGAGTAAGCCTCCTGATAAGGCGAGGACGACAGAGAGACAACGCTGATCATATCGAGAGGCGATGTTGGTGACGGTAAGGATGGTCAGAATGCTGACCACGCCGTTGGGGATGTTCAGAAGCTCAGTCTCCTTTGTAGTGAATCCGATATTCTTGATGATCAAGGAGGTGAAGCTGCTCACTGCGGCATTGGGGACATCCATCGCGGTCACGATGATGGCGATCAGATATGTCTGCGGATCTTTAAAGACTTCGACAAACTGACACCATTTGAAGTGCTTATTTTCGATGCCGGTGAGATTCTCACGGAGTCGCTCGATTGCAAACACTTTCTCATCGTGGGTCAGTCTCGATGTCATGGGGTTGTCGGGCATCACGATGTAGATGCAGACGCCCACCGCAATGGTCATGAGCCCAAAGATCAGAAACATAATCTGCCACGACTTGAAAGTGTCATTGGAGTAGAAGAGGAGTCCATATGCAACGAGGGCGCCCATGATGGACGCCGTACCGGTGCCGAGATACCAGATCCCCATGCGCCGGGGCTGCTCAGTCCGCGTATACCACATGGAAGTGATTAGAATCAGAGCAGGCGCAATGGCACTTTCAAAGCACCCCAGAAGAACCCGGAGTGTCATTAATCCTCCAAAGTTTTTCGCGGAGCAGTTGAGCGTGGTCATCAGACCCCATAGAACGACATTTAACCCCAGGTACTTTGCAGTGGGCAGTCGTTGCATCAGATACCCTGTCGGCAGCTCAAAGACAAGGTACGTCACGTAAAACGCAAGGGTCAGGTTGGAGAACTGATTCGTTCTCATGTTGGTGTCTTCCAAGAGCCCCATGACGGAAGCGTAATTGATGAGCACCTTGTCCAGGTATTGAAGATTGTAGGCCGCCCACATCAACGGCATGATCATCCAGTCGATCTTGCGCACAAGGGTTCTCTCGTTGAATTCAACTGCGACTCCACGGCCCTCGTCACGCAGGAACTCAAGAGCCGCATCGGCCTTGCCCTCTGGCAACAGTCCGTCTTTGATTTCCATGTCGCCAGTCTCATGTGCCATTTGGGAAGACGTGTGGCTGACTTGGTCAGGCCCCATATTGAGTTAATAGGATGCTGGTGTGATGCCTCCACGCGTATGTGTGCGATCACGGTACTGCTATAGCTTCACTTTAGAGACGCCTACTCTGAAAAAATCTCCTCATTTAATACTTTCTTCAAACAGATATCGCGCCGTGATCGCATCAGAACTCGGCAACATGGTCTCCGCATGCCGCACCATACGTAGAGATAACAGGAACTCGAGCTTCTCGCATCTACATCGAGATCCAAATCTCATAGGCTCTTTTCAGGCATGTATCTGATAAGACAAGCTGCCAAGGCTAAACAAACAATTCCTTGATACAGATGCAAACAAATCATCCAGCTTTAGCGAATGATAATGTAAACCATGTACGACGCGCGAAGAACACCGGAGTACTCCAATTGATCTGTCCATGAACACTTTATCGCTGACCACTAGGTTTTCCCACCGACTCGGGAGACACAAAAGAAGAGATAGGCGATCAATTGCATTCCGAGAGGGACTCATCCGGCTCATCAACTGCCTCTTTAGTCCTAATGGAGAAGGTCGTGACTTGACTCGAAGATGCAGGATCTTATCAGAATTGGAGTCTGACCCCGCATGTTGATGACGATGAGATAAGGCCCCGTGTGGAATGATTGAATGGGGAAGAAGATAGCAATATTGGAGAGGAAGTGGGAGCGCTCAAACTTCATTGTTCATCTTGGGGTTATCAATTTTGGCTAAATGCAACTTCGAGTCCTCTTGCCTAGCCGTGCCACGAAGAACATGGCAGCGATAAGTGGTGGTAAAATCAAAAGAGCAGTTGGGGTATTGGGGTACTGATAGGGAAAGTACCAGAATTGAGAGCCATCTTGAGGTTAATTTGAATTCTGTTTTTTTGTTTTGTTTTTGTTTTTGTTCAACTGAATCGTCGACTCTTCGAATCTAAATGATCAGGATGTCCTCGTTCTCAAGGATGCATGTGCAAAATGCGACCACTACCTGCTACGTCTCATGACGAAATTCAATCTAGGTCCAAGTCAACGCAATCGAGCTGATCGGGCACTCCAGTAACAGTGAGAAAAGCTCTCTCACGGGCTCATTCACAGGAAATGATATTTGCCAAGGCTTCACGAAACACAATGAATGGTTCAGCGTTCATGATCAGGTACTGGTCCGGGTGTATATGACTATCCATTTCTATGTGTATGACTATGTACAGTGGTCTGGTTTATGTGCATAATTTCGTAAATCACTCGAGAGAAAGACCCATCCGCCCTTTTCGCTCTCAGTCCAGCGCAGCCTTAAGCCTGGGCCTCCATGGCCTTCTTGAACTCCGCACTGAATTCCCAATCATTGTAACCCTTGCTATCCTTGGCGTTGTATAAAGTGTCGCGATTGTGAGGCACAAGAGGGATGTTGTTCTTCACGCGGAAGGGCAGATCAGGGTTCGAGGTGTAAGGACGACCAAAGCCAATCACCACGTCGTGGTCTTTGTACTTTTCATCGACGGCCTCCTTCGCAGTCTCGGGCTGGTATCCACCCGCGATGACGACGGGGCCGGCGCCACGGTACGCGTCCAGGAAGAAAGTCAACTCTTCTTCACTCTCGCAGTCCGCATTGCCAGCAATGCGAGCCTCGACCAGATGCGTGTAAGCCAACTTGAGCGGGGCAAGCTCGCGCGCCAGATACGAGAACTGCGGGCGCGGGTCTGCCATCTTCATGGACTGGAATGTACTCCAAGGACTGAAACGAATTCCGGTGCGGTCGGCTCCAATGGCGTCGGCCACGGCACGGGTGACTTCGATCGCGAACCGGGCACGGTTCTCCACGCTGCCACCCCAGCGGTCTGTTCGCTTGTTGGAGACGTCCTGGATGAACTGATCGATCAAGTAGCCGTTGGCACCGTGGATCTCGACACCATCGAAGCCGGCTGCGACAGCGTTGCGCGCCGCCTGGGCGTAATCCTGGATGAACGCCTGGATCTCATCTTCGTTGAGCGGGCGGGGAGTGGGCGCATCGCTGGAAACAGGAATGTCGCTGGCGGAGACGAGGTCGTAACCGGCGGCCTTGAGAAGATCGGCGCTGGCGACACGGCCGAGAGCCCAGAGTTGGAGGTAGATGTAGGAGCCCTTGGCGTGCACCGCCTCGGTGACTTCTTTCCAGGCGGCGATTTGGGCGTCGTTCCAGATACCAGGAACGTTGGGGTAAAGACCGGCGCGCGGGGAGATGAGCGTGGCCTCGGTGATGATCAGCGTGCCGGGCAAGGAGGCACGCTGAGCGTAGTGTTCCTTGACAAGAGGCAAGGGGACGTGGTCATCGTCCACACGGAAACGAGTCATTGGCGCCATGGTGATGCGGTGGGCGAGATCCATGCGCCCAACGCGCAGGGGGGTGAAAAGCTTGGTCATTTTGTTGTATCGTTGGTCGTGCGATGTCTGTGTATGTGATGATGGAAGGTTTGGCGGCTTTTCTTCTCTCTTCTGGTCGAATGGAAATACGATTGCAAGGCAAGGAACGCTGATGCACAAGATAGAGCACTGGGAATTACGGGTTTCTTGAATAAATGGTCTGGCTACGAAGCCGGGTTCTCGCGATCATCATATACTTGGACCAAAGTGGAAAAAATGGCTAGAATTAGAAAGTCCTCGGCTGGCGCCCGGCACTTACGTCAGGTTTTGATTTCTAATGGAGATCGATCAGGGTCTATCCCACGCCGTGGATGCGAAGGAACATCTTGAATCACGCAAGAACGGGGCCCGACGGAGAGCGGATTTATGACTGAGCAAGACGCGAGAAAAGTCTCCGAGTCGGCACTTTTATTGCCGCCTTGCCATCAGAAGAAGGTGGCACTGACTCAGTAGTCTTCCATGCCTTCCGATCGCCGGGATGACTGGAGAAGCGAACTTGACACTAATCGCTGACGGAGCCACGGCATGATGATCTTTCGCCAAATTAGTCATCAACGTGTCGAGCGACAGGTGTGTTATCTTGGAGAGCGTGGATTTCCTCGTCCATGTCTGCAGACCTGTCGAAGCTCGGCATGACCTGGGAGTAAGAGTTGAGCGCGGACAAGTATGGGGACACGGCCCGTCACGAGCTGGGTGTGATGGCCACTCCATGGTAGGAGAAACACATCAATACGACGCATACACTAAATCTATCGGGACCAATCTCGAGGACTTTGGAAGATGGCCGATGCCTTGCAGATGGGAGATGTTCAGGTTGAATGGAGGTTTCGTGCCTCGTACTAAGACGGAGACAACTCGTCGCTCGGAGTGGACCCATGGACAGATAGTAAAATTCTTTTGGCTCTCCGCAGTGGTGCAAATTGGTTTACAGTACCTGTATTGGTCTAGTCACCAGGAAAGTATTCATTGACCCAACCACGGAACCAGCGGATATGTTCAGTGTGTTGGCCAGCGAAAAAAACCCCTTCAGAATCATACTGGATTCCGTTGAATGACCCGATGCAGAATTCATGCCCATGCGGACCCCAAATCGTCGTAGCTTCCACCAGATGGACTTGACCCGGATGAAGTCGACCGCTTGAAGATGGACAGGACTTCCAAGGTCCACCTTTACAGGTCGTGGAGAGTAAGAATTAGGTAGCTTTCACTTGGCTATTCAAGACGGTCGATGCCGGCACGGGCGGTCCATCGTAGAAATTTGGGTGATTGTGGCTGGAGGGCGCACAATTGCATGGCCGAGTCAAACCATTCGTTCGATTCGGGAAACATTACAATTAATGCAAAGTTCTTGCCTGGTGTGAAAATCTAGGCATTATATCAACCACAAAACACCACAACGCCGCGCTAATTTCATTGCACACCTTGCCAATATGACAAAATCGTCCCGCGGAGGCAATACCGCTCAAGAGGATGCAAAACACGTGGAGATACCGTAGTACAAGGTCCCAAGTGGCATCGACAAGCACTCAATGTCTACTTGTCAAAGGATATAGAGTTCACAATCATGATCGCTCCAGGCGTCGTGCTGTGGCCTCCAATTGGTGGTTGAAGGCTCGAATCTGGTTCAACAGGCCTCCCTGCGCGCCTGGTGCTCGACAGCTTACGTTGTCGGCCACGGTACGAAGCATAAATTCAAGATCAGACGATGACGTTCCATCACCGGATTCAGCGCGAGTCTGCGACCGGTCCAGGGCCATATCGAGGCTGTGAAGCGAATTGTTGATGGTGTTGCGAGCCTGAGGTGAAGGGTTAGCACTGAAGGCTCTGCGGGGTGCTACGAATGTTCATGCAGAACTCACCGACTGTGCGTTTTCCTCCTCCATGTGCTTCGCTCGCACGGCATCCATCTGTATTGCGACAATCTCCCGTTCTTTGCGCACTTGGTACAAATGATTGCGAAGGTCCATCATGTCACGTTTGGCTTTCCGTAATTGCGTGGCCAATGCGAAATTGCTGTCCAAAACCTCGCTGATGTCCATCAAGCGATTGTCTAACTCCGTACCAAACTCCTCAACGGCTTTCCGCTTGCGTGACCACTCAGCTCGTTTCTGGGCATTGTCCTCGTTTTCAATGCCGGCTCCGAGCTTCTCCAGAGTCTTTTCAAGGGTCTCTCGGCAAATCTGGCCTAGAACATCGGCGGCATTGACACCCCCTCGAGCGGGCAGTTTGACATGAGCGCGAGACGAGGCATCATCGGCAGATCCCTCGGCGGTCGTCTCAGGTGCACCCAAAGCGGCCGCATTAACCAGACGGTGGACTGTGACTGGCACGGTGTCACCCCTCGGTGCCCTCGCTTTTCGTTTCGGCTTGTCCGAGACCTCTGACTCGACCTGCTCCCCCTTATCTGTTGTAGGCGCGTCGGTGGTACGCTTGCCCTTTCTTTTCTTCGGCGGCGCGGGCTGAGCTTGAGAAGAACCTGCTTCCATTTCGGCTCTTCTGTTATCGTCCGTTTCAGACGCTTGAGGAACTTGGGTTGCAGTGTTCCCGGGTGGAGCTTCGGATGATAGACGTGTGTCTTTCTTCTTGTTACCTCGCCGAGTTCGAGCGCCCGCTGTTGATACCTCGGGCGGCTCAGTTTCAGCAAAACTCTTTGAACGCCCCGTTTCTGCTTGTGATTTGTTTTTTCTCGCGCTGGGTGACATCTTCCGTTGAGTGCGCTTTTTCTGCGCGCGAACTCCGGGCTCAACATGTTCCTTGGTTTGAGGCTGTGCGACTTCGGCATTTCGCACCCCCTCTTCCCCGTTGGAGTTCGCTATCACTTGAGCAGGAGAACTTCTCCTGTTGATACGTCGGTTTTTCGATTTGCCCTTTGGAGGGACACTATCGTGCTCAAGCGTCGTTTCTATCTCCAGGTCACGTGGGGGCTGCGGGTCCTCGTTCCTTGCACTGGGAGAGTGCTCATGCTGAGCGGCTCGCGAGGAATCCACCCGGGTTGGACTACTCTGTCGTGATAGCTGGTGTACCTGGCCATCGGTGGTGGTGTCAATGCGCCCGGGATCCGTTCTCTCGGGGGATGTCGCAGCGGTTGGGGAAATGGATTTTCTCGTTTTTTGGCTGGCAGCCCGGGTTGGCTTCTTCCTTGCCGGGCCTGTCGCTTCCAGAGGTGACTGGCTTTGGCGGCGCCTCTGCGGTAGCGACCGGGACGAATCGACTAGGTCGGCGACAGGCTGCTTTTCTCGTAACGACACCTCCAATGGGCCTAGGTTTGTATTGTCTGGGCTTGTAGGCTTATTTTTGGAAGGGCCTGCAGGCGATTTGTCGACCTCTCTTATTCCAAGATCATCCTGCCTCTCTCCCAATTGTGATCGTTCGTCGCTCGCCTGCGATTGGGCACGCCTGCCAGGCCGACTAGCCAGCGGGCTTTCACCGGAAGCATTTGGAATGTCGCTAGAACGTTTGGTGATCAATCCAAGTTGATCTTTTTCTGAATTTGCGTTCACAATGTCGGAAGCTGGTGCGCGCAGCGGAGTGGTCGATTTTCGTGTTGATGGCCCTGATGCCGTGGAATTAGCGATCTGATCTTGCTTGGTACTTAGTTCACATAACAAACCAATTTTTCTCCTTTTATTGCTGCGCATTCTATCCGAATCATCTTCAACAGGTATATCATACGGCGAGGGACGGCCGGGCAGATCGTTTCGTGCGCTTCCAGGGGTGCGCTGAACTGAGGCATTCGGCTGCAAGCTCGGGGATGTTGCGACGGTCGGCGCATTCTCAATTTGCGCTGAACGCACTGGTACCGGTAATTGAGCCTGTGGTCCTAGAATCGAGGACCCTCCGGCTTCTCCGCCAAAGGAGAATCCAAAATCAATTGCTTTCGTCTTGTGCGTTCTGTTTTGCGCGTCAGTCTGGCCTTTCTCCTGTTATGATTTCGCGGGGTAGAGGCGCGTACCCAGCGCCGCGCTGGCGCATTTGCAGCCGCTCCTCTCGCGCTATGAACCAGTTGTCAGAATCATTTGCCCGTTAGTTTTTCACCTCGTATGCACATACTGGAAGCCATTGTGGGAGGAACGGCGTCGTAATGGACGCGTCGTGTGGAGGTTGGAGATGCGAAGATAAGCCGCGGCGGTCGAACCAACCGATAAGTGGGCGTCGACGCTGGCCGATCCATTTTTGTCCAAACTTCTCCGCACCGTTTTGCCAGCCCGCCGTCACATCAATCCTCAGTGCCTCAATTCATCTCGTCTTCGACTTCAATGGGTTGGTACGAGAAAGGTAGTCAGAAGGACCCTGTCCAGCAGCTCGATTCGGACCTTCGTGAGTTTCTCGAACAGGAGACGCCCGACAAATATGTGCCCGCGCCTGATGTGAGCACGTCACACGCCACTGCACCCTCTCCTTCGTCCACGCAGTTCTCTGGCTTCTCAGATGATGCAGCGCACTCGGAGCCCAAAGTTCCGGCCGCGTCTCTGTTCCAAGACGGCCGATATGCCCACCTTTGGAAGACCTACAAGCCACCCACCGGCATCGATACCCAAACCAGTTTCACCACGGGGGAAGGAGTCGTCCAACGATACCGGGAGCGCGCAAACTCAGTGAAGTCAGCGGCAATGGAAAACTGCGTGGTCGAGAACGAAGCTTTGCTGTTGTGCGCCAAGACAGGCAGCTGGAAGGAACAGATGAAGTCCCGAGTCACGGCGTGTTCCGCTGAGAGACGCAATTTCTCAAGATGCTTCGAGTTACAAAGCGTACGCTCGTCGATTCAAGCCCTCGATGCCTGCAGATCAAGAGCTAACAACCACACAGAAATTCCTCATGGCTCTAGGCTACGCCGCATCCCTCCAAGACAATCCCGAGAAGGAGGAAAAAATCCAAGTCCATGCCGACAGGTTATACCATCAAATGCTCGATTATGAAACTCGAGTGGAGCAAGCGCGTGCGAATGGAAGTTTCCCTCCACCCTTACAATCCTTGTTCAATCCTGACAAACCTCCGCACGTTGAAGAGTTCGCTGGAGCCGTGATTGAGATTCCTGGCGGCGAGGAGGTGCCACCCAACTTCAAGCCATCCAAGCCCCTCATCAAGCTGACTCCTCACGAGCGTGAGCTGGAGATCCGCTCCCATAATGCGCAGCTGGAGCACAAGAGACTCTTTGCTGAAGAAGCCAGTGCCTTTATAAAAAGCCGCGCAGATTCTCGAGACAAGAGAGAAGACAAGGCCTCCAGTTGGTTTGGACAGACAATCGGCAGCCTGTTCCGGTAAACCCGAAAAGATATATTCTCCCAATGATGTCCGTCCTGTATTTTTAGCCGTTATCAATTGCATTTGTAACTATTGTTGATCTTCGTATCTAGCTTGGGAAGGAATGGCGGTATCTGAGCCTCCTTCGTATATGGCCTCACCAAGATCCAGGTGGGCCTGACTACCTCAATCTCAAAGAGAGTCTTGTGTCAGATAGTAATTGGGCCCACCTCTGGAGTGACTGTGTAGACTGTAGACTGCCGACCCTATAGGTTGCACCATCGCTCTTGGGGAGTGCTTGTCATGATGAATCGCGACGATCCACCCCCGTTATCGTTCTCCCCTCAACCCACGTGCGAGTCCAAATTACGAGACACGATGCATCCACGCACCTAACAAAGTCCTTGTAGAATAAACAAATCCCTTCTAATGGTAGGAACGAGTGGCAAGGAGCCCAGAATGTCATTATACTGGAAGCTCTTACCCAGTTCGCTGCAAGTGACATGTGGAAGTGGGCGTATCTAATCGCCAATGGCTGGAATGGCTGGAATCGCCGGTCGCGTTCCCGCGTCAAACCTACTCGAAGCATCATTGTCAACCTTCTCCTCTACGACCTGACGCTTACATCCTCCTTGCTCGGATTCTTCCTCCCGCCCTTTGTCTCCTCCTCTACATAATACCCTCACCTGGGCGTAACTGAGTTCAATTTGAAAGCATCTGCGTGGCTCGGCTCCTCTATTCCTTCCCCAGGCCTACAACTCCACCCATTCAACTGGCCTTGGGGAGACAGACAACGTTCGAATCTCCGGTCAATTCTCCCTTCAGGAGCCACGAACACTTACCCTTCCGGTCAAATTCCAGCTCTGTATGTGAGCACTGGCAGAATGAAGGCCTCCCCGCTGCTCATCTCGTGGCACAACGACAATGCTCCCATCTACTCGGTACACTTCGATCCTAATGGCAAGGGCCGACTAGCAACGGCTGGAAAGTAGGTGCTCTCCCTCACTTGCTCATGCACTTTTACTGCACCAGGAACGAAGAGCTAACAGAGGTTGGCAGTGATAATAATGTTCGAGTACGTCTGTCTGCGTCCCTCTCCCTCATACCTTGCTCTCATCATTCATCGTCGAATCTGCGTCTCACAAACTTCCCTTCCAGCTCTGGCGAGTGGAATGTACCGGAGAAGAACGCAAAGTCTCCTACTTGAGCACTTTGGTGAAACACACACAAGCAGTGAATGTGGTTCGATTCTGTCCGAAGGGTATGTGTTCTTTGCCACCACCATGGGCTGTCTTTGAAGGTATGCGCCGCCGGCTGTCGTTCTCGGGGTCTAACAACAAACCTAGGCGAGATGTTGGCCTCTGCAGGTGATGACGGTAATGTCTTGCTCTGGGTACCCTCGGAGCTGCAGGCTCAGCCTGGACTGGGAGAAGATCGACTCGATGATAAGGAAACCTGGCGCGTGAAACACATGTGTCGCTCCTCGGGTGCTGAAATCTACGATTTGGCCTGGTCCCCAGATGGAGTCTTCATCATCACCGGCAGCATGGACAACGTTGCCCGCATTTACAACGCGCAGAATGGTGAGTTCTTACTGAGCCACGGCGGTCTCGTACATGAGAAGAAGGGTCTAAGAAGACTGACATTCTGGTTATTTGTAGGCCAGATGGTGCGGCAGATCGCGGAGCACTCCCATTATGTACAAGGCGTCGCCTGGGATCCCCTGAACGAATTTGTTGCGACACAGTCCTCCGACCGCTCCGTCCACATCTACAGTTTGAAGAACAAGGATGGCCAATTCACCTTGACTCCGCACGGTAAGGTCTTGAAGATGGACTTGCCAGCCAAGCGCATCTCCTCCAGCAGCCCCGCGCCAGAACTGAGTACCCGACCATCGCAAAGTGCAAACAACTCTCTCGCCATTGCATCCCCGGCCCCTTCTACTCCGGGCACTCCCATGGCCTCACAGCTGCCTATGGACCCTCCTCCGGTTTCCCACAGCCGACGTTCATCGTTCGGCTCGTCTCCGTCGATCCGACGCTCTGCATCCCCAGCACCATCTCTACCCCTACCTGCAGTCAAGCCGCTCGAGGTGTCATCTCCTAGTCTTCTTGGCGGTCTCGGTGTGAAAAATTCCAGCATCTATGCCAACGAGACCTTTACTTCTTTCTTCCGCCGACTGACATTCACACCTGACGGAAGCCTCTTGTTCACACCGGCAGGCCAGTACAAAACTTCCCACGTCTCGGCCGCGGACCCTGCGAAGACAACTGACGAAGTGATCAATACCGTCTACGTTTATACTCGGGCCGGCTTCAATAAGCCTCCTATTTCTCATCTGCCAGGTCATAAGAAGCCATCTGTGGCTGTCAAGTGCTCGCCCATCTACTATACACTGAAGCAGGGCACACAGCCGGTGAAGAACATGACGGTTGACACATCGGCCGGCGGAGAGGCCATGTTCCCTCCTTTGCCAGACTCCGTTGTCGCACCCAATACCTCTTCAAGCAAGCCGTCCATGGAGCCGCCATCTTCCACACCTGGCACTAATGACGCGTCCAAAACTCAACCTTCGCCAAAAATTGCAGAAACACATGGCACCGATACAGGAGTTGCGCCTGTCTTTGCTCTTCCATATCGGATTGTTTACGCCATTGCCACTCAAGATGCCGTTCTTGTCTATGACACACAACAGCAGACTCCATTGTGTGTTGTGAGTAATCTGCACTTTGCGACATTCACAGACTTAAGCTGGTAAGTTATCGAAGTGAATGATATCATCCAGCATCGGAGAATTAACGCGGTGTAGGTCCAATGACGGATTGACTTTGATCATGAGCTCCTCGGATGGGTTCTGCTCTAGTCTGTCCTTTGCCCCTGGTGAGCTCGGCCAGGTCTACACGGGCCCAACAGCGTCTGGCACCAACGCGGCTCATGCAAATACACCATCAGCAAGCAACACACCTCTTGCGACTCCAGTACCCGGTGCGTCATCGCCATTGAAATTGAGCCACGGGCAATTGAGCAACGCAGGGGCCACGGCGAACAATGGTCAAGTGCCTCCGGCCAGTCCTGCACGATCCAACTCGGCGGGCTCGATAGCAACGCAAACACCTGCGCCGCAGTTAGCGGCAGTCGTCAACAATCCTACCCCCACTCTCGGCGCCGTTCCATCAGTCACTGCAACCAATTCAGCGCCGCCATCCACCCTCCCCCTCACAACGCCACCCCAGACACCCCTGCCAAGCACCACGAGCTCGTTCTCCGGGACTGTCCTAGGAAAGCGCGATACCCCGGCAACGACGGAGCCGGAAAAGGGAGACGGCAAAGCCCCTGATGCGCCGGACGCAACACAGCAACCAAAGAAGCGACGAATTGCCCCTACCCTCATCTCAGCTGGCACAGACCTAACACAACCAAAAGAGTCGGAAGCTTCCTAGATTTTGGTATCAAGGGCATCGGACTGCAGACTCCCCGTGATGCCTCTCTTTTTCCCCCCTAATTCAATGTCAGCCAACTTTGGGCTTTCTGTCTGGCATACGCTGAAAGGCTTCGCTTCAATTTGGCTGTCTCGACCGACATCCGGGGCCAGCTGGATATTTCCTTCTAGTTCATTACGACTTCTCACGCTTCCTCCCCCTTTTCCAATGTCTTCTCTTTTATTGCGCATCATCTCTCTAGCTCCAATATGTTATTAGACAATGTACCATTCTGTTATCACTGTGTCGTTTGATTGTTCCGCTGGAGACTGTGCCTTATCTCCGACGTGTTTCACGCGTCTCATCGCATCATTGGTCATGTCTATCTCCTTTTTTTTCCACTTCTTTATCTTTCCTGGGGGGGCTTTTTGAGACTCTCTGAGTGGCAAACATACTCGGTGAATTTGAATTCGATCGGGCGTCTTGGACTGTGTTACCCCTTTATTCAGATGTCAATCTTGCGAGCTGATACATGGACCGTCAAGGATTGATTGCAAAGAGGCTTAGTAAATCGTGCACTGACTCTTCAGTACAGCTTTTAATTTGTAAATCATGGTCGAATCAAGGCATCTTTTCGCGACATCGGCAATCCGTTTAGGGTAAGAATCATTTGGAGCCAAAGCAAGTTCAGAAACCACGTAGCGACCTGCAAGAATAAAATTTCTAGGGCACACTCGGCCTTCCAGGCATTTCAAACCAGACAATCAATCACTAGATGTCGGATGGTCACCGTTCTGTGACATCGGTATTCGAGTCTTTGGAGGTAATAATGCCTGAAGAACGTCCAAAAGCGTCCATCCATCTGGCAGGACTGCTCTTGCTCCGGCGGTTAGAGTCCCCGTAGCCAAGGGGACCACCGTGATGTGCGGGGGCTGAGATGAACTGGGAGACAGAAGTGGGAGGCGATTTGCCCATCGGAACAGCTCCCCGTAGTTGTCCTTTCCGCCGGCGAGCAGGATCAACTCTGGTAAATGTTCTGGGGAGATTTGTTCCCAGACGGAGGACGCGGCAGCTGCCATGCCTTCGATGATCCGCACGCTCACTGCCCCTTGGCTGCGGACTATGCGAATGGATTCACTGCCCCTAACACCATAGACGAGGTCCGCAAGCTCGGACGCCTGGCGAGCGGCAGCTTCGTGATCTTTGGCGTGCTCGAAGTGGAAAATCACAGAATAATCGTCTTCTTCGATGGTGCTACCTTCGATGCGCTCGCGAAAGTACTCCATCACCTTTTTAACACTAGTATGCCAGCCGCGAACCCGATCATTGTCTGACAAGTTCTTCCACGCCGAGTCATTGGTAAAGCGAGCAAAGAGTCCGTTTTTAGCGACGATGCCCACTCTGCTCGGTAAGGACATTTCCGCGAGCTTGAGCTCGTCGGGACTGCAGTCACTGGTCAAGTAGACTGTATTTCTTGGGTCATGAACCAGCTTTCGGAGCACATCAAGCACACTCTCGGATGCATGGGCTTCAGCAGAGTCATGCAAGAGGGAGAGCGCACTATCTTCTAGAAAGAGCAGACGGGAGTGAGCAGAATTGTAACATGTCGATAGAGCGTTCAACTCTAGTGGGGGCAGACTGGTTGTCTGACGATATTCCCGCATCATGTGAGATTCCCTGAGCGCGGATTGCAGGTTGGAATACCAGGAGAGCGCGGTATAAGGTCTTTTGCAGTCGATCAAATATTGCCAGTTACGCTCCTTTTCCTCGGGCGACATCTCGAGTGCCCTGTTGAGAGTCTTTGCGCATTGCTTGTAGTCCCAAGGGTTGACGAGCAGTTCGTGCCCGTGAAAGATAGATGCACTGCCAATGAATTCACTGAGAACCAGAGAGCCATGTCTTTGGGAGACCAGTTGCCCATCTTGGCAGTGGACAAAGTCGTGACTGGTGAGGTTCATGCCTTCGCGGAGATTGGTGGCCATGAAGATGTCCGCAACGCTTAGAAGCGCGAGGAACTGCGAGTAACTAATATCTTGTTGCAGGAAGACAAGAGGCTGGTGGGTCAGGGTGGAGAACACGGCGTTGATATGCATTGCAAGTTTGGATACTTGAGCTTCGAGCTCGGGGACCTCCGAGGCGGATGACGCGACCTGCACAAGGACGACCTGTAGCCACGTTTGTTAGACACGAGCTGTGAGTGAACGCTTGTCTGGGCCCTGGAGCGCACCACTTACATTCTCCCGCCACTTGGGGTAGAGCTTCAAAAACAGCTCATAAGCCTGCAGCCTTTGCTTGATACCACCTGGAGCGTCCAGTCGATCCCGTGCTACAATCAGACGCTTTCCCTTGTACCGATGTAAAATGTTGGTGATCCAGTCCTTCACTTCCACGGACTGGCGCAACAGATTCAGGGACGTATAATCAATACCCAAGGGCCAGCTTTTGACGCGAACCATCCGATCGTGAACCTGAATGCCGTCCGCCAACGCGTCCAGTCTTCGAATCCGACTGCAGGCGTGCAAGAAGTGACTGCAATATTCGTCTGTTTGGAATCCAACAAGGTCGGCACCCAATAAACCGTCGAGCAAGGCCTCCCGTGAACTCAAGCAACGGAAAATTTCAGACGATGGGAACGGCGTGTGAAGAAAGAATCCGATTTCCGAGTTTGGCAGGCGTGATCTCAAGAGTCCCGGTAAACAAAGAAGGTGGTAATCGTGTACCCAGATGCAGTCTCCGGGCTTCCATTGACTTGCAATCTTATCAGCAAAGGCTTCATTCACCTTGAGATATTGCTTCCATGAGTAATCGTCATATTCGGTGTGCCGCGGGCTCTCCTGCATTTGATAATGGAATGCTGGCCACAGTACCGAGCGACAAAAATGCGCGTAGTGGCCTTCAAACTCACTATCGCTCACAAAGACTGTGAGTGATTCAAAGTCGTCTCGGAGCGTCCCGTCGATCACGTTCCGGATCACATCTGGTAGAGAGTCCGTTGGCATGCCCAGCGTCCCGACCCAGACTTTATCGTGAAGCGCACCGCCTCTTCTGCAGCATGGACGGCGTTCTGGAGACCGCCATGGCCTTGTTCCGCAGCCTTGACAGCCCAGTCGACCGCAGAAAAACAATGGCGAGAGCTATCTGATCCTGCTTCCACCGTCACTGGCAGATCGGTTGTGCCGCCTAGAAAGCCTCCTGTCCGATCTTTGACTGAGCTTCGGTGGTACAAAATGGAGGGGTCCGGATGAACCGTCGCTTTCGAACGAGGTTGATTGAACTTGTGACTATGTCCCCACGGGATCGCACGGGGTTCGCTTGGGTAGGGGCCTTTGGGATCATCGGCGATGGGAATCTCCTCTGCCAGACTTGAGGCGTATGCTTTGAAGATTTTCTCATCGACCGTGGTCGCGCCGGGTGTCAGGGCAATACTGCCTGATCGTTCGCGAGGCAGACGGCCGACAATGGGGCCCGAGTTTGAGCCATCGACGGCTCCTTCGACGACGGACGATCGTTGGCGGTTTCCTTTCGAGCCCGCCGGCTTAAAGTCAATGGTGTAAGGGAGGAAACTATGAGAGGATGTCAGCACGTATTGAGAATGAGCGGCATTGCGAGAGGTACCAACAGAGATGCGATGAAAACGGTCATGGCGTGGAGCTATCACTGCTGCACTCCGCGACTCCCGAACGTTGTCTAGGCTCACATTGATGGAATGAGCGGTCGGGACAAGGTCCGATGCAATTCTTCCAAGGAGTTGACGTGAGGGGTGATTGCAATGCGAAGGAAAGTGGTGGGTGCGTCGCTTTCCTGGGCCAAGACCCTATCGCTGTCTTCTGACGGATCCAGTCTGTGCGATCACCGGTAAGCGGACTGAAGTTCCCTAAGAAAGCAAGCAGCTATTCTCGAGAGAATTTCTCCAAGTCATCGGATTTTTTTATGGCTTTACTCTTCCCTCCACTTGAATCGGTCGAAGCTTTCAAAAATTGCGGGGGAATTCTTTTCGCCCGCTGCTTTATCGTTTAGTCTCTTGAGCGAGCAGTCCCTCGAGAGCCTTTGCAAACCTCACGGTCCTTCCGACTGATTTTGAATGACTGCGAGTCCGTGGCACCTTCCTCAAACAACCGACTGTGAAAGAGATGCGCGGTTCGCGTTTGTGACCTGTTCGGACTGGGGGGTCTCGGATCACCTGTGACGTCACCTTCCAGTGGGACTGGAGTCACTGGACTCTCGCTGGAAGCCGGGGAAACCACCACACTCTGACAGACGACCCCTTTTGAGATCTTCTATTCGATATCCAGCTTCTCGCCAAGCCGGTTGACATCGGCGTGCACTGTCAGGCAACAGCTTAGAGACATACCAGGCAGTCTATACTAAAGATTCTCTTGAAAATATCGGGGCATGAGATGAACCAATTGACTCTAGAAGGAGGCTTCCACGTCGAACAGAGAGGTACCTCAAACAGACCCTAACGCACTCACAGTATATCTGTGGCCATGAACCTTGCCAGGCTCATTCGGTCCGTTCCCTCCAAACCCTCCACTCTCCCGGCAAAATCACTCCCTACGTCCAAGTTGGTTGAGGAAGAGCACGCGCCCCACTATAAGCCTCAGCACTCTTATCCTGTATGACTGTATGAGATACTCAATCACCGATACCAAATTGCTGCCAAGATTGGCTGGGGGACAAGTTCGACAGTATGGCTAGCACGCGATCTCGACCAGTACGTGAAGAGATTCTAATAGTGTATTCAAGCCTTGTCTCATAACGTCCCAGGTGGCGATGGCTTCCACCCCGATACGTGGCCATCAAAGTCAACGCGAACAATGATGCATCTCAAGAGTCTGCAGAGAAGGAGCTGCGTATTGCTGAGCATATCACTCAAGCAAACCCCCAGCATCTAGGTCGCAACTTTGTTAGACTCGTTTCGTGTTGCTAGCCCGAGCGGCACTCATGTTTGCATGGTCTTCGAAACACTTTGTGAACCTTTGTGGATGCTGAAGCATCGATTCGAAGGAAACACCATCCCTCTTGACGTCTTGAAACCGGTGTCTAAACTCATCCTAGAAGGTCTTCGGTACCTCCACACCGAAAGCCACATTATACACACAGGTAACTGAAGTCATCCAACTGACCCACTCCTCCGATCCAGCTAACGGACCAACCAGATCTCAAGTCCGATAACATCTGATTGGCCCTACGCAACCCCTCTGTCCTGGACTCGGTCGCGCAAGATGAGATGAACCACCCCTCTCCGCGGAAACACCTGGTCGATCGGGACATATACTTATCCCGAAACGACTGGGGACTGTCCCCCGACAAACTGGGTAGATCGGTCATGACGGACTTTGGGCTTGCCGTACGTGGTGACGGCCTCCCGAACAGTCATCCCATCCAGCCGGAGGGGTATCGGGCCCCAGAAGTGTGTTTTGGGGCCGAATGGAGCTACAGCGTTGACATTTGGAATTTGGGAGTCATGGTCAAGACGACCTCGTTCACATCATTTTGATCACCACTGACCGTCTACCAGATCTGGGATCTGTTCTATGGCCGCGGGCCCTTCGATACACCACCGAACGCGCGCGAATCGGGCTCCGCAAACGAAGCCCATCTGGGCCAGATCATATCCCTTTTGGGGCCCCCTCCACCTGATCTTCTCAGCTGGGGCAAAGAAACATCTCGATATTTTGATGCAAAAGGTATGCTCGCTCGAACCTACTTTGGCGTCACTCAGTTCACAGACTTGATAGGGCGATTTAAATTTCCCGAGCTCATTGGGGAAAAGGATCTGGTCTCTATGGCCAAGGAAATCGACAATGACGACGAAATACCCCAGTTTGTAGACTTTATTTCTAGAATGTTGCGTTGGAGGCCCGATGACCGGACCACGGCGGAGGACCTACTTTCCCATCCATGGCTTCCGCAAATGAAGTCAGTGAATGGTTGAGAAGGAGATGGTTTGTACAGCAAAGAGATTGCGTGTGAACAGACCTCGCAGCAAAAAGGGAATACCAGTCAACATCTACAGTAGGGAATAGGGGAGATTGAAAGAGTGAATCAATCCCCACCAAAGAGTAGATATTCTATGGAGCAAATCTTACAAAGATATATTCCATGGGGTTCGCTATTTGCAACCCCCGTAGGAATTGCGGACCGCATCCGCGCGTGTTCGCATATAGTTGAATTTTGCTCCGTCGAGACAGAACTTGTCCAGCACACCTTGGCAGGACACTGAAACCTTACAACTCCCAGAATCACGGTGGTTCCATATCAAAGAACAAGCCTGGCTCCTAGTGGGCTGGGGCTTTGTAGTCGTTTTCGTAGATGTCGCTGAGCTTGCCAGTCACTTTCGAGCCTGCAGGTTGTATGTAGGCGGGGAAGACGGGTGGAGGGCTCATGGGCCGTCGGAATCACAGAGGATCCGCAGAAGTCGAATTAAGGACGGGCGGATGATGACGGTTGTTATATACCCAGGACCGCCGGGAGTAGTGATCAGTCAATAGCCACTATACTATAGTTATCATCTGGCGTATATAGCGGCTATCCCACAAACGACATATCCAACCAAAAAGGGAAATTCACGGTTTACAGGTCCTCGCAAGTCTCGCTCTACGAGACCCGATGCCAGTTGCTCCCAAAGGGGTTTAGTGGGCTCACGGAGCAGTTACGAAAGCAGATTGACGCAGACCCGTAAAGTGGAGTCTCGACGAGGCTCTGGACCGATCGTACTCGCTGCCAAGACGGACGCTTGCGCGTCTCCGCCACCAAAGGCTTCTCCTGGTCCAGTCGGGCCCTTCCACGGTCCCTTGGAACCCTGTGCTCCAGGAAATTTGAACAGTCTGTGAACGCGTAGGCTGACTGGAATGGCGTTTCGATTGACTTTGGGAATTGCCTATTTGGTCTTTTGCCTGCAAGAGAATCCCCCCCAAAAAACAGCACACACAAATTTCGTACGGTGTTTGGAGGACGATGGGGCGTGGAAGGGATCGTCCTTGCACAACTCGGGCATAGTCGTTCAATCCGAATGGGCATAACTCAAGTCACCCGTCACTCTGAATTTATGAAGGTCGATTGGGGAGCCACAGGGGAGAGATATCATCATGAGGCAATAGCGACGAGGGGAGAAAGGGCATCCACTGAAATCCTCTACCCAATCAACCTCAATCTGATCGCTTGATCGAAAAAGCTTGGGAATCAGAGTGCGTAAGATGCCTCGGGGGTTGTACAGTACAAGCCTTCTCTTGGTCATGGGACCCAGACCGTGCCAAGACTGGCACATACTACAGACCGTCACTTGCAAGGGGACTTTCTACTGCCAGCGAGCTCCGGCATGACCTCAGTTCATATGCATGGTGTACGACAGCATGATTGCAGATGCAGGTGCAACGCAATGGCCAAGTACAAATTCAAAAAAGAAAAAAACAAAAACCATGGACGTGCTTCGTGTGTGCGGGATGGGATATGCGTTGACAGGCGTAGGAGAGTATGATCGCTCCCGAGATGATCCTTCGAGGTTGATAAGCTCCGGTCGGGAGCCACGAGGTCTGGGATGCTCATCAAATCAAGGGACGTGCTTACGTGGACGGCGATTTTGGGCAGGATGGAGGAGCGGATCGAGTCATTGGATTCGACCTGATCAAACCACAGAAAAACGGTCTTTGGTCTGTCCTAGTTCAATAGTGGCCCGCCGGTCCAAAGTGTTGACGCGGCTTGCGCGCCAGGCCGGTGATTGGGGGCGAGAGGCTGACGACGCCTGCAATACGGCCACACGGTGTTATAACAGTACCATACAGATCCGGTAACGTGCCAAGACCGACCTCAGGAGGGGAGTACCCTCTTTGTCTCCTCTGGGACTCGACGCCGGAGGATCTGATGATCTACAGCGATAGACCACCGTAAATCCTGGGCCATCTCTCTCTCTGAGGCATGTTACAGGAGACACACAGAATCAGCCCACCGGGTCAGAAAGAGTTAATACCGTACCCTCGTAATACCCAAAGATACTCCGTCAAGTTACTCGCAAAGCCAACTGGGTAGAGCCAGTCGCTCTGGTGCTCGCTGGGCCTGGCCCACCGTCCACTTCCCCAGGGACCAGACGCTGGGCATGCTTTCTTTCCTTTCCATCACTCAGCTCCCTTTAACCACACACTCTCTCTCTCTGCTCTCTGCTTTCTCCCGCTTCCGTTCGTTTTCTTTGTCCGGGGTGAACTCGCTCCCACTATCATATTCTAAACCCCCCCCCCTCCCTCCCCTCCGCCGATTATCTCCCTTCCTCTGGATCATCTCCCGGCGGCCTCTCATCCTGGAGTAGCCTTGTCAGTGTCGCCCGCCGGTGACCACGACCTCATCCCGACCATGGCGGACGGCAAATCCCAGCGGGCCGCCCAGCCTGCCTCTGGTACGAACAACACCACCGGATACGACGCCGCCTCCCTCAGCCAGCAGTTTGAACAGTTGATGCGCACGAAACGTTTCAATCAACTGCACGAGTCGGCTCGGTCGCGGGTCGGATCTCAATCTCCAGCTCCCTCCACCACCAGCTTCTCGATTCCGCCGCCCTCGCGAGCGCCGCCACCTCCTCCTCCCTTGGCGCCGACACACGCCCGACCTCACAATCACAACCATCCCAGCCCAAACCAGCACTTCGGGGGCTCCCCCTGATGCCTGCGCCCCCTCAAGATGCGGCCTCGATCAAATTTTTCAATCTCCTCAAAGTTCTCTCCGTCACGCCTACCAAATACGAAAACCCCGGTTTACTGGACGAGGCGCTGTGCACCCTCCCGCTCGATCGTCTGTACTCGGAAGCAGAGGAGGAATCACAAATCCTGAACGCCCAGGCCGCCAGTGTGGGTAGCAAGCCAGAATGGGGATATCAAGATTGTGTGATCCGGGCCTTGCTCAAGTATGTTCCAGACCTCGCAAGACCCTCACGTGTGGCATGAGTCGGCGACTTTTTGCCCTGCCCATGTCACATCCCCCCTTCCCCCTGGGGATCCATACTAACATTCCTTGTTCCTCCAGGTGGTTCAAGCGGTCCTTCTTTCAATTTGTCAACAATCCACCCTGCTCGAGATGCTACATGCCCACCATTGCCCAGGGAATGACCCCTCCTAGCCCCGATGAGACCGCCCGTGGTGCCACGCGAGTCGAGCTGTATCGGTGCTCAGAGCCCACATGCGGTGCATACGAACGGTTCCCTCGCTACTCCGACGTCTGGCAACTGTTGCAAACACGCCGAGGTCGTGTGGGGGAGTGGGCAAATTGCTTCAGCATGCTGTGTCGTGCCATGGGCGCCCGGGTGCGCTGGGTGTGGAACTCGGAAGACTATGTCTGGACAGAAGTCTACTCGGAGCACCAACGCCGCTGGATTCATGTGGATGCGTGTGAAGAGGCATGGGACCAGCCCCGCCTATACACCGAGGGCTGGCGTCGCAAGTTGTCGTACTGCATTGCATTCTCCATCGACGGGGCGACCGACGTCACTCGTCGCTATGTTCGCAACTTCTCCAAGCATGGCAGCCCTCGCAACCGTGCACCCGAGGAGGTTGTCCTCTGGTCCATTGGAGAGATTCGCCGTCAGCGTCGCGACAATCTCACCAAATCGGATCAACGTCGTCTGATGAAAGAGGATGAGCGCGAAGAGCGGGAACTTCGCGGATACATCGTGTCTGCCCTCGCTGCGGAGATTCAAAACATTCTTCCCCGTAGTCTGGCCGGGCGCCCCGGAGAGCAGAAGCACGCCGACGCCCGCCAAGAAGCGGCCAGCGAGTGGCTCAGCGCCCGGGGGCACGGTCATTCAGGACCAGATCGCTCGAATGGTGGTCCCTGAGTTATGACCCAAGTCGTACATCGGTGCTGAGTGACGCCTTCCTCAGCTTGATGTTGCTTGATCTTCACATCGGCTCCCCAGCTTCATGCTCTGTCCAGCTCGATGATTCTTTTTTTTTTTCACCAGGTTCCCCCCTCTGCGATCCAGCAGGAACTGGTGCGCAGCTAAGTGGGCATGTGAGACATCGCCGCTCTACCTATTGCTATCATGGTCTCATCTGCCAGCGCGGCCCCACGCGAAGCCTTCTATCAAGTCCCTTGCATCTTCTGGTTCCCCCGCTGGATATCGCACCGTCATAGGCCTTTTGCCTCTGCTTCCTGGCCCATGGCCAGCCAGAGGTTGGTCACCCCCGCCCGCTCGAGTAATGCCTCAGCTCGGGCTGGGTGGCATGGCACGAGTACCACTCTCCAAACCATTCTGCCTCCGCCCACCACCAACGATTGGGCATGTTGCGCATTAAGCGCAACAACAACCTGTTCGAATTCAAGCTCGACGATCACAAATTGGAGATGCTCCAGATGCACGAGTCCTCATTGCGAACTGATGGATTTGATGAATCCAAAACAACTCCCATCACTAATAATGACCCGCATTTGCGCCTGTCCTCTCCCTCTCTCTCTCTCTTATGCCGTCTCTTTTTTTTTCGCATACAAGCATCTACATACACCTTGACACCACTTCTTTTTTCTTCTTTTGTCGCCCTGGCATGGGCTTGGCGCTCACCTGGAGATTGGTCATCTCGCTGTCTTGGTGGTTGAACGTGGGTTGTTAGACATGCAACCCTGGCCGTTTCCTGGATACCTAATGCTCCTACCATCGTCCCCGCGGGTTGCGGGTTGCGAGTGCACTGTTCTTTTGTCTTTCTGGGATATGCTGGCTCTGTATACAGTCGTTTTGTTCTGGTTCTCGATATATACCCACCATCTCTTACTTTTCTTAATATGAATGTTTACTTGATATACCCCTGGCAAGAAAATGATGACTTCATGTCTATTCCCTGTATTCGGCTGGTTTTACGGAGAATACCATTGGACCTGTTGGTCCGAGGGAATTCTCGCATCTCTTATCCTGGATTCTGTATGATCCCCAAGAGAGGCTGGTATCCCCCTGGCCGGATGAAATAGGAGTGGGTGAGGAGGATCATCCACTTGCGTGGCAGGACCACTCCCAGATATTACGGGGGAACCGTGCTCCTCGTTATGTAGTTCTGGAGATCATGATGATTTTCATACATTACTCGACCCAACGCCCTCTCCCCCAGGTCTCGAGCCTCAGCTTACTTCCATCCGTTTGGATGATCCCGATTACACTCTCATATCGACACCCGACATCCAATACCTCTTCGTGCCAGTTCCGTTTCTATCTGCTGGACTTCACTCGAGTAATATGGCTGTCCCTCCAGTCGGAGTTGCCAGGTGGCCAACCGCTGTTCAGAGGAACCTCGAGCCACTTCCGAGTTCATCTCCGAGGATGACGGGGAGTGCAGCCCGGTTATCAATCTCGTCTCTGGAGCACACGGACACGGACACGCGCACTCGTCCGAGCACTCGGACCCTTCCTCAGACAGACGGGACACACTCTCGCCATCGAATCAAAGCTGCTTCGAGACCCATCTGAGCAGATCATCTCATCTAGATCCCCATCCCGTTGATGAACCGTCATGTATACCGGCGTCGACATGCTGATTCCCATCTCTGATTCTCGTTCCCACTGTCTTCGTCTTCGATCCCGACCCAGCTCGAGTCCTGCCAATGGCTCTAAAAATACCGGGACTCTCTCGGCGCCTTCGCCGAACCAGGTACTCCCCAGGATGAGAATAAAGGAGCGCAGTCCGGGCAGGTTCTTGACGGCGCGACACGTTTCTTGCCATGGGACTTGGCCGGCAGCTACGTAGATGGCGCGAGCGGGGTCCTTGGTGGGGAGCCAGTGGCCGGGGAATGACCAGCGCAACTCGATGGTTCGAATGGAGGCCCAGGAGGAGGTAGGGATGGTGGGTGGTTGGAAGTAGGGGAGGGTCCAGGGAATGCTGAATTCGAAGGTGTTGGATGCATAGAGGAGGGGGATTGATTCGGTGGATCTGTTTTTTGGTCGGGTTAGAGGCAGGGACAGACCGAGGTAGTGGGTGGAATAATACAAGATGAGATGACGAGAGGTGAAGGAGTCAATCAGGGGGAAAAAACAAACATCATACATTTGTCGACACGTCAAGACCAAAGCCAGCAACCCCGCATCCGCATATCCCAGTGCCCGTTTTGATCGGACAAAAAACCCCGCCTCCTTGACTGGCTGCGTCACGCCGGCTCCCTGGCAAACCTGACAAAAGGGAACATTGGCGTCCACGGGGCGTTCTTGCAGGGCCACGGTCTCGTTGGCGAACTCGACTTTGTCCGGGATGCGGAGTGCGTGAGGGGTGGTGGAGGAGCATGACTCCCTGCGCGACTAAGGTGCAATGGACAGATGATATGGCCAAGTTGCCGGTTGGTTCGTTGAAGGATATGTAGACGATGGCCTCCGAGGACGGATTCCCAGATCATCAGTCGAAGCTCGAGAGAGAGACGCGTGAGGAGATGGCATTCTGGTTGTGGTTGGTATGGTGCGGGGAGGCGGGGAGAAATCTGGGGAAGAGGCGGGGGTTTGTTATCTGGAGAGTTGGGAAATCGGATCAAAAAGAGATGAAAAAGTGGTTAGTATCGATGTGATCTCAGGGCGTTTCGATGAGCGGGTGGGATTTGAAATTTCAAGAAGAGAGACAACAGGGGAGGACAGAGTATTTGGTGATCATGTGGTGATATCTGGTTGGGTAGTGTTGTTGTTTTTATCTTCTGGTGCCCATCGCCAATCTGATCTGATCTTTCATCGAGTCCGCTTCTCCAGAGTTCGCAGTGTAGTTTTCCCCCTTCTCGACACGTTCACAAAGCACATCACACCGGCACACTTACGCTGGTACCGCTGAGCCAGCACATCTTCCCAGGAAAAGATTCCGGTCTTGGTCGCGCCAGCCATGGAAGAGAAAATGGAATTTGATGCAATGCCGATCGCAGCTCCAATCAGCAACAACGATAAACACGTAAGAGGGAAGAACAAGCCAAGACGGAGGAGACGAGGCAGAAGAAGTAGAGGGAGAAATAAGAAGACGATGAATGCAAAGGATTCGAAATACTAAATAGAAAATCCCAAAAAAAAACAAGACAAGACAAGATCCATCAAGTCTCCCCCCAACCCATCGCCGAGACTGCCCACACCCCCTCTCAACCTCCATGGACGAAAGGGACTTTGACCTGGGATCTCTCGCCTGTTCACCAACCTACAAATTGACAAACCAATCCGGGTTTCTCCTAGTTGGGAGACAGACCGGGAGTTTTCCTTTTTTTTTCATTTCGTTCAGATTGCATTTTTATCTTTTATCTCCTTTACTTTTTTTTCATATTTTGAGGTTATCTCGACGCGGTACTCTACTGTTCAGGTGATACAAATTCAAAGCCCATGACCACCACTTCCCCCTTCGCCGAGACTGCATTGCGCCGGAAGAGGATCCCGGTTCATGCAGTTGGAAGCGGTTAATTAAGTAAAAGAAACTACTTTTTTCCCCCCATTTGCCCATCCTCGATTCCTAGATTTCCCTTGGGATTCCTTCTTTCCCGATCATGCATGGATTAGATTGTATTGTGCAATGGCAGGGGGGTGTGGAAGAGAGAAGGAGAGAGAGAGAGAGAGAGAGTCGGTGAGCGATAGAGAGAGAGAGAGAGCGGTGGGCTGGCCAGCCTCCCCCCTTCGCCTTGATGCTTGATGTTTGATTGGAGAGAGATTCAAGGAAATGTCAATCTATAGATTACTCTCTGAATACTCAAAATGGGAGGAGTCGGAAAAGAAGGATGCGAGGGGCGGATCGACTGATAACGAAGGGACGTTCTGGAGATCAGGCTGGACTGGTCCAATTTGGCACTTTCAGCCAACCGAATAAGCTTTGGTGAGGATAAACTCTCCACAGTTGCATAGTACGAGTATTTTAAAGAAGAGAGAGGGAGATTAAAGAGGTGGTACGAGGAGAGGGCGATGGACGTGGTACGAGGATTTTAGATCGGAAGGGAGGTACCAAGGTTAGTACCGGCCAAGTACATCGCAGCCCTGTCATTAAAGGGTGACGGAAAGTCGAACAGAGTGTAGTGTAAAAGTCTAGAGCTCCATCTCTACGAGTCTTGTCTCTGAGCATCCTCAGTCTTCAGTTTTTTTATTTTCTTCTTCAAAAGAATGGAAAATCCAGGAAGAATCAACAAAAATGATGGGAATTTGGTATCAAAAGTCTTTGGTCTAGAAGGGGGGTATCGCAATCGGACAACTGGCAATGGGTTCCAACGACCGGCGTCAGAATGGTTCTTTTGAGTGTTCATGTCCAAGAAAGTCCAGCACAGCTGCCTTTTTCCTGTCCTCATTGCAGTTTGTTCATGTCATCATGGGCAGAAGCCTCCAATACACACTCCTCTTTCCTTCTTGTTTCCTTGGGAGTCGGGGAGAGCCATCCAGACCCATGGACCGAGACGGCATTTACGCCGCGTCTGCCTCCCGACTCACGATATGGGTTTGCAACGTGGTCGGACACACCATCTTCAGTCCCTTGGTCAACATGGCATGTCCCGTGGGCTGCAGCTGATCCATCACCGCGGGCGCCGGCAAAGTCCCCACATATGCGTTGAAGTTGTAAATTCCACAGTTGCACGTGTCGCCAATATCCCGTGCGCTGGTCCCCGACAGCACATTTTGCCCGTTGCGAGCCACGGCAAATTGCTGCGGGCCAGTCCCCATGGGTGCTTTGTACGCGGTGATGCCCGCGGGGGCGTCGAACGTGGTGGTCTGCCCGCCCGAGTTGACAACCACTTGAGCGGGGATTGAAGCATGGCGACCACAAACACCTCGTCTGCCATCGTGTGGTATCCGTTCGGGCGTCCCGCAAAGAAGTTTCCAGTGCTGTTGTTGGGAGTGCCCTCCATGGTGTTGTCGGTGGCGTCGCAGTTGACACCCTCCTTGGTGGGCCGGTACCAGTAGACCAGTTTCTCCTCCTGGACGTAGGGCTGCGCATCAGTGGCACCCGCCTTATAGGCGGCGATGAAGGGCTTGGCCATGTCGAGCCAACCAGTGTGCGGCCTAAAACAATGACAAAATAAAGAGGGCAAAAGGTCAGATGGATAATCCTCTTCAGAGAAAAAAAGGGGAGAGAGAGGCAGAAGATGAACTCACATGTCCATCACCCACTTGGAGGCCCCATCGTCGGTATGCGGCGAGGAGAGCGGTCCAACATAGTGGGACTCGCCGTAGTCGTTCCAAGTGATGATCTCGACAAAGCGCGGCCCCTTGGCGAGAATATCACGCCAGCGGTTGTACCAGAGTAGATCGGAGGGGAACACCCAGTTCTTACTGTAGGAGACCTCGCTACCAAAATGGGTTGAGAACCAAGGTGAAATGGCTGTTCAGCATCCCAAAAAAAGGACAGACCCCACTTCACGTTAGCCTTGTCGCGAGTCGGATGCGGGTCGACGAGAGATCACTTACGCGCAATGTAAGGCTTCCCCTTCAACGCATCAATGTAAGCCTGATCCCCCTGCACCACACTGACATGGCGATTGACAGTCGGCGCCTTGTTCTCGCCGTTGCTCGGCCAAGCCATCCAATTCAATGCCGCATCGAGATCATCAAAGTTGCTCTGCGCGGGCTGGAAATTGGGGGCAAAGAAGATCTCCTGCCCAACCGCCGCACGGAGAGCACCGACATCCAGACCGTCACCCGCAAAGGACGAGACAAAGACTTTGCCGTCGACTTTGAGTTGCGCGGGATGATCAGCATACTGCTTGGTCTTGGCTCCGACAGCACCGGCGTCGCTGGTTTTCCACCAGTTGAAGTCAAAGGATATGAACACCTTCATGTCGTTGTTGGCAGCGGATTCGTACGCCAAGTCCAGCTGAGTGTCGGTGAAAGGATCCGTGCCGATGTTCAGCGCAAAGGCGTCGATGCCGGCGGCTTTGGCCTGCTGCATATCACCATCATAGTCACTTGCATTCAGCCGGTTGCTGGTAATGCCCATCTGTGTCCCGCCAAATGTTGGCATTTAGCAACGGGTTCTCCAAAGAGAAATTGTCATTCGACATGCGGATGGGATGGGGGGGGGTCTTACCATAAAGTGAGCAAACACCATTCGATCGGTGGTTCCAGCACCCGGGGTAGGCGCTGGGTCCAGAGTTGGGACGGTAGTCGCAGTGGGCATTGTCTTTGATGCGGAGGGAGTTCTCGATCCCGTGCAGATGGGCCATGCCCAGGAAAAAGGCATGATGAAGCCGACTAGGGCTAGGAGAAGAAGCTGACGGAACATGATGAGTATGGTGAGTCCACGTGTGATCCAAAACAAAACAAAATGAAGGAGTGTGCAAAAGTTGACTGATTCGAAAGAGCAAAGGAATGAAGTTCAAGTAAATGAAGGAGTGTATATGATGCTTCGACTCGACAGAGGAGCAATCAGAAGTATACTCGATGATATCAGTCAACAAAGGAATGTTACCAGCAACCAGCACTGGGTAACAACCTTGGGGGCAGAAGGAGGAGAGGGACAGGAAAGGAACGTCTACACGCAGAAGGGATAAAAAAAGAAAGTGAGAGCTGGGGGCGAAGAAGATCGTCTTACTTATATCGGCAACAGCTAGTTGACGGACTGTGTGTGTGTGTGCATGAATAGGGTCTGAATGGTGGCACGGATGGCTTCCCCTCATCACAACTCACCGGAGATCCGTCACCTTTGACTGAGCTCGTCCCCCTCGCAGTGTAGATTTCCTCTGTCGAATTTTACGCGAGCCAATGACGGATGTGATGTGAGATCCGTGTCCCATCCAGTGCTACTGCAACTACGGCGTTTACTGCAATTTGACCCGACTTGATAAGCAAGTACCTGTCGGGGACGAATGAGCAGACGGCGGCAGATGGGGTCAGATGGGGACGCGATCACCGATGGGACGGTCTTGAAAAGTGGAAAGGTCGAAGAATCTGACTCTTCAGTCTTCGCGACGGTCGAATAGTGAACCTGGCCCCAACCTGAAACCAGGAGAGAGCAAAAGCGAGGGCGCAAAAGAGACTAGCACGACTTGCGAGGTGTCCATCCGCCCCCACGAGTCCGTTTAGCGCGCGCGCGCGATGCACGCCACCGGCGCGTGGCCTCTGAAAAAGGGTGTCGATCGTCTTCACAGTGCAGGATGACCAGTGGCAGATCACAGCGCAAGAAAACCGTGACTCTGAAATCAGTGCTGGACGGGACTGATCGATCTACCTTGCAATGCAAGTTTTCGTGGTCGTCCACGAAACTGCAAGGGAATGAGATTGTCCGAAGGTCCAATTCGGCGGTGATCTATGAAGTGAGTGAACCGTGCGGCACTTTGGAACAAAAAAGAAAAGGGAGGGCCCGTTCGCGCCCAATATTCAGGTCCCGGCGGTTCACCGAAAAAGCCAGCATGACTTCTCTCTCTGATCCTTCTCCACTTTTCAAGATGAGCTACCGGAATTTGAACTCGATCGAGAGGAGTTGACAGTTGACACCCGCTCTCTCGGAAATGGAGGGCCCGATAAGATCCATCGTCGCCCTGTCGGCTGCAAAATTCAGCTCTCGCCTCCTCCTGGATGTGAGCGACCCTCCACAGGAACACATCAGACCCGCTCGGAGTGAGCCACTGGTGGCTGTCCATTTGGACCCATTTGGACCCATTTGGACCAATCTGACCGATTTGACTTTGCTAGCGGTTACAGATTTCGGGTTCCTGTTACAGAGTTTCAGGGGGGCTTTTGCTCAAAGGCTCTGTTTCGTCTCTCCTTGCGCGTGGGCCTCTTCAGATCAGGGCTGATTGGGCAACCGTCTTTAATTGCACATCGCCAGAAGTACAATTGAAGAACGGAACAAAAGCCAGAGGAAAAGGAACAGCAGACGTTGGGAATCGATGGAATTCTTGGGTGGATGACATATGTGTCCAACTGCCCGCGCAGTCTACATCTTTCCATCCCGTCGGGGCTTCAGGGGGCATCCGATCACCAACTTGAACATATTGTAGAATGCAGATTCATCTCACGACCTATACAGTACTACCTCATCAGCCGATCCTGCTCGCCACCCGCACGGGGGAAGACGATTTTCCCCATCAGGCTATTGATGTGTTCAATCGGCGCCCTTGGTCCTCCTCACGTCCGTAGCTCCTCCAACCCTGGTCCCGAGACAGTGGTGGACGAAACGTATGTGGAAGCCTAGGCTGTGATCCGGCCAATTTCGAAATCGGAGATCTATCTCGTCCTGCCCGATTCACACCACTTTGACTTTTTAGCCCCGAAAGCTTGGCGAAGCTAAGAAGATGACTTTGAACTGCCTGTGTTCCGCATGAAGCCCCCAGGCGTAGCCCCCAAATGTCTAATTATACTAGAGCCTAAAAATATTGGGGTTCTATCTGGCCCCCTTTGGATGACGAATTACCCCCAGATGACCACGGTCTTTCACCCCAAGGGGATGGGAGACTGCTTTGGACGTTGGACGGTTTGGACATCCAAAGACGAGAGTATAGGAATCTGCAGGTACACCTGGACCGGTTTGTACAACCCAGGTGCCTCCATTAAGGGGTCATTGGAATAAGTAGATGACCTGCGGTAGATTACTGTGACACAGACCACCCTGATGGAAATGAGCTCATTTCGTACGGATGTGCAACTGGAGAAGCGTCTGGACGCGGTAGATTCTCGTCGTCGACTGAGGATGTTTGTTCAAGGTGACCACCTCCAGTCAGGGACCAGTGGGGCGGAGGCGGAGGGGAAGCGCTTTCTGCACTTGTACTGTCTGCACGCTGCACCATAAGAAGGTACTACTGTAGTAGCCAGTAGCTGTGCCCGGACATGAGGCTCGGTTTCTTTGCATGGATGTGGCGTACGAGAAACTCTGCAATGACGCACACCGAGAACCTTAAATCAATAGTGTGATCGGTGTGGATGATAGGGCAACTTCTGATGGACGTGGTCAACAGCATATCAGACGCAAGGTCTCCAGGGTTCACGTAGCTATGCATCGTCTGGATGGCTAGAATACTGAGTGTGGAAGGACAAGGGCCTGTTTATACCGCCAAGGCTGAGGGTTGCGTCGCGAGGGTCGGGCTGGGAGATGGTTGGTTGGAACAAGTGCTAGACCTGTTACTCTGTTACTTCGGCTGATGGAACATGACGGGTCTGGCGATGAATTGAACAGATATGGGGAGGTGGGGACGATACATCCAATGCGGTATTACTGCTACTGCCGCTGTGGATTTGAAAGTATATTGAAGAAAGGGTAGACAGAAAAAAAAGCTTTAAATTTAAAAAAGATATAGATCACACGTTATCCGAACCCGACACAGCCCGGTACTGAGGCGATTCCATCGCCCTCGAGTCATCAGACTTGTTCCCACCCACATGAGGAGGCGGCTTCGCCAGGCGCAACACCCAGCAAAGACAGTACTCTACAGGTAGAAGGAGCAAGAACACCCGATTTACCATAAAGCACACAGTCACCGAGACCATGGCCAGGACTGCATCAAGCCAGTAATGATTGGCAGTGGCGACAATCACGCTGAGGACCAGCAGCGAGTATGCCAGAGCGAGCACCGTGTACAGAACTTGCGAGAAGGTGGATTTGCGAACGGGCTTGCCGCGGAAACGGCGGAAGATCTCCGAGTGGTAGAGGAAGGTACTGCTGATCACAAAGGCGTAGGTGAAGTGGAGACTGGGCATGGCGGCAAATTGATTCACGGATTTGCTGTCAACCCAGACACTTTCGGCGTGATCTTGGCGAACGGTGTCGAAGAAGTGGTAGGAGTCGGGGAGGAGACGCGGTGGCATGCAAGGGTATACACAGAAAATGGCAAATGCGAAGAAGTTGCCGAGGGTCATGGTGCGGCGGACAAAGGCAAAGGTATTGGCGTTGGGGGCTTCATGATAATACCAGGAGATGAATCTGCAGAAGAGAAAGAGAGACGAAGGTGAGCTTCAGTATACTGGGGGTTTGCAGAGTGGCCCTGATATCCAGCGCAGGATCGTAGCTCCTAGGATCACATGCACATCATCCGTCCAAGTACTTACAGGACAGTGCCGGGAATATGGACGAGAGAGTAGATGCGATTGAAAAAGGTCATGATAGACGGGTGGTTGCCGAGGAAATAGCCCTGAAAGTCCGATTCCATGATGGGGAACATCCATCGAAAGACCGATTCGTGCTCGAACCAGAGAATGCTCTCGCCATGTCGTTGGGCAATTTCCACCACACTCTCCTGGGCCGGAGCCAGCCATTGCGCAGTTGCTTTCGTCACGGAGTAGAAGAGATAGTTGACCGCCCAGTAGAACATCTCGACCAAGAAGGGAAATTTGTACAGGATTCGACTGTGGATGTGACGGGCCCAGCGCGACGAGTCCGGCGTGGCGACGGATACGCCACAGACCCGATCTGTCTTGCCGGGACTGGGTGATCGTTCGCGATATTCATCGTCAGAATCAAAGTATCGGCGGGGAGTACGCTCCTCAATGGGTCTGTTGTCGCTCCAGATACTATAATTTTTGCGTCGGTTGAGCACGAGTGAGCCCAGCATGATGCTCACGACGACCTGTCATGGTCACCACTTGTTAGCTTCCTTTCGCATGACCAGGACAACGGTGTGGACAGTCGTTTGTCTTCTTTCTTTTTTCCCCTCATAGGGTCGTCACCCCTCACAAAAAAAAGAGACATGATAAACTTACAATAGGCTCAAGCCATGCGTGAGAAGAAAATTGGGGCTTGCCCATGTCCGGTGTTGAGCCCGCCATGATGAGAAGTGTGACAGGGAAGACCGTTTTCTGACACGAACTGGACAACAGATCTCACACCCAGAATCAGACCCCTTTCGCAATCAGGTAATGAGAATCAAAGGAATGAATGGATTGACACGACATAAATCATCTAAGGAGAGCAAGGGATCAGGAATCCCAAGAAAGGGAGCGGAGCGCGGAGCGCGGAGAGCAGAGGGGCGGGAGCACGAGAAACACGAGCTCTCACGACAGGAGCAATAAACAAATTATTCTGGACGAATCTATTGCTTTTAAGAGAATTATTTGGAAGGAACCGAGAATTCAGGAAGAGCGGGCCTTCTCCAAGGTTTTGGCAATTGAAATCTGAAGTTTAATGTGAAATCTCCAATTATTCCGGTTTCCAGAGAATGGTCCCGCCAGGCCCGCTGGATATAGGCCGGAGGACTCGGGACGTGGTATCTTCAAAAGGTGGACTTGGCATCGGCGACGTTTGTCTCACGATCAGCTGGGTCAGGAGTGGTGACGGTGAATGGATGGATGGGAATAAAGTGCACTGCGTTCCATCGGGTGGAAATTTTGATTTTTTTTTTTTTTGGAGAAGAAGGTGCAAAAGGAAGTACCAGACCAAAGTCGCGGTTTGATGCTCGACCAATGTCCACGAGCATAGACATGTGCCGAACCATGAGTCGAAGGGGTGAGACAGACGGTGGGTTGGTCGACGATTCGACATGGCTGGATCAAGACCGACGGCGCTGGAATGCTCGGATGAATTTGAATGGAGCGACCGAACCCGGTGGGCAGTCGTGTGCTCCACGCGGCCATGTCCTAATGCAGGTCTAATTGATCCGAATTCCGGTCACCATGCGATTCGTTTCGGATGATGGAGATGTGGAATCAGCCACCGGGCTGTCTTCAAGATCAAGGTTTGCCGAGAGCATCGAGTCAATACCGCATACCATGATCAACTTTCTACGGTAGTTTCTGCAGTCATGTTTACTTTGTAGTTTGCTTTTGATTTGTTTCCCCCCCTCTAATCTATTCTTCCAAACAAGAACGTATCGTGGCTTGCTTTCAATTACGTATGATTGGGCAGGGCGAGGCGCTACCGACTGTAATCGAAGCTTGGAGATTCTTGTGTACGCGGCAGGCCAGTTCGTCCACTCGTACACTCGTATTCGTTTGGAACTTTGATCGCGAAGAATGCCCTTCCATCCTCGTTTCTGCCTTTTTCGGTGGATGATATTGACACTCTAGCGAAGATAGTGGATACTTTCAACGACTGTCCTTCTTACCCGTGACATTATATGCCCACTCACGCATCGCACATTCAATGGAGAACCTCCCAGACGGGGTGTGCCGCGAGCGCTGCTTAGGTGCTCTTGGCACGCGATGAACCCGGTCCTACCGGCACAAATACTTCAGATCACCACATTCATCTCCCCACATTTGTGAGCCCAAAAAGCCTGCCATCGCGCTGATCGTATCCAAAAGCAGGGACGAGAAGGAGATAATACTCCTGGATCTTTCTTTCAAGACCGCCAAAATTGGGAAACACATACGACGACTTTCGAGGTTCGATCGAGACCCACTTTCCCACTAAACCTGATCAAGGGCTCGGTTGATTGATTTTCCACCAGAGCTATTGCCTTCTTGGCATTCGGGACGAAACTTGGCCCTACCATTGTACTACCACACATTCAGACGGCACGCTGCCGCGTACAGTAGGTAGACACTGACTGAAAGCCACCCGAACATAGGTAACAGCCCAAGGTAACTCACCGTCACTAGCTCTCGATGAGTATTTTAAGGACAGATGGGAGTTAGTACATTGGTGGTTTGCTGAGTGGGACGGCTCAGGTGGTTGGCCATAGGATCGCCTCCCTCAACTCTTGGGTGATTGCGCTCTACATATAGTCGTGCTATTCAGCCCGTCCAACGGTAATACGCGGAATTGACTGGGCGGGAGGGGCTGCTGAGCGCCCAACGAGATAAGCATCTCGAGAGAGATGTTCTCGTGCTTTTGGGAGCAATTATTCACCTTTGGAAATTTTAAATGGCCGGTCAAAGTCTGTTATTGTGCTTCCAACCTCAATACGTCTTCTGCATATTGAAAAACTTTCTGCCTTCAAATCTTTGCCAACCCAGTCATATACCTATCAAGATACAGTTACCATCTAATGTCCATAGCCCCTATTGAATGTGGATGAATGTCAGTCATAGTAACCCCTGCAGAAGCTACATCTCAAGACTTGAGGCCATGTGGGATTGATTGTGCACGCAGAAGCCGCACAATAATAATACCTCTGGGCTGTTGGATCCACCACCTCCTACATGCTCCACCTTCTGATCAAATAGTGGAAGACCCTCGGCGTTCGGAGGGCTTGGCACCGGGCGGATACTGGTCTGCCGAGTTTTACGGAGCCCTTCGTCTTCCAAAACTTCGGCGAGGCGCAAAATAGGATCCGAATCTTCAGCAGCCTTAAGGGCCGAGGTATCCGCGCCACATGATGTGCTATTTATGATGATGATCATTTTATGCAGGAACTCTAGGCGGTCAGTACAATGGATAGACTTGCGGGTTGGTACGAATGCCAGACATACCTTTTTTTGGACGCTGGGTGGGTTGGAGAGTTGCAATCGCTCGGAAATACCAAAGATGAATACTAGTAAGATTCCATGGTAGGATCGTCAGAGGAATCACTTGGTCGATTCAATGTCGAGGCTCAGTTATTTGTTACGACGAGGCATGATGCCTCGTAGATTGACCAACTGAAAGCTGCGGGGCCCACTCCACCGACTGCGAGAATCTTACGTGCGGCGCTATCTGGAAGTTGGACCCGCATGTTATCACAATAGCTTCACTTGGTTGCCATATAGTTGAGGAAATAAGAGACGCTATCCAATCGGAATATATTGCTACGATTCGCAGAGCAAACCAAGTGGTCCATGTGCCCCCTGCTTGAAACGGGGCAATGCTCCGCCAAGAACGACGGGCAATCATTCGAAAGGTCGTCCCTCAAAGAGCTGCTACTGCAGCGACATAGCTGACAGAGCTGTCCGCAACCTCTACCGCATCAGAGCTGCGCTCATAGCGCAGAAAGTGGAAGAGACCGTTCTTGGTCCCCGACGAGCTTTTACCCACTGCCTCAAATGCTGCCATGATAACTCCAATTGGGTGGCGACCACAGACCGTATTTCCTGTTTGCTCAATCGCGTCAAGAAAGACCTGGGCTGATCCTGTTGTGATGGCGGCCATGGTGGCAATATCGAACGCAGAGATGCTTTCGTGAATGGCAGGCTCCGTCCCTGCAATTCGATCACGTCGTTGCAAATGGTAACCCGCGCATACCGACTCAACCCTCTCCAAGGCCGCAGTGCCATCTGATTCAGGCTCAGGCTGTGGCAGCTCTGAGCTAGAAAGGGGAAGGATTGGACCGGGCGACGGAGCCTGGGGCACATAATACGTGTAGCGGAAGCGAAGTCCCCAGTGACAAAAGTCTGAACTAATCACAAACGCATTCTCTTCGTCGGCCAAATACGGAGCGAGCAAGGCCCCAAATGCTTGCTCGGTAGTGGCAGAGGTACTCCCTACCATGATTGGAATAAGCGGTGGGTATTGCGCTGTTGGGGTGTCGGGGAGCTGCAACTGCAGGAGGCGATGGATGTACGGCAGCTGCATCTCAATGCTGTGCTCATCTTCGTCGACAGATCGACTCATAGTTGTGAAGTGTAGCTTTGAGCCATTGGGTTTGATGGCAACCTTGGTGAGCAGCTCACTGATCATGTCCATATCGAGCGGGAGAGGGTCATCGGATAGCGGAGTTTCGTACGAGGTGACCTGGGGTAGAGCCAGCGTGGATAGGGAATAATGATGGGACGGACCCAAGATGAAGATACGCTTTCTATCATTGAAGTCCCAGTGTAAGAGACCGCGGAACATTGGGAATGCAAATCAAACTCTTTCAAGGACCAACTCACGCCTTGGATAAATCGAGCGCCTTGTAGGCGAAGGCAGCGCATGGTCCGGAGTAGGCATAGCCGGCGTGCCTGTAGTTTCATTGAGCATGATCATCCCCTCGTCTCACTTTTCTCCTTTTCCTGCATCATTTCTGCAGCCCAAAGTTGAAAGTAGAGTGATACATACGGTGCAATGACCACTCGACCTCCGGGCACTGGGACGGAGCCCACTTTATCTAGCGTGTCCGGCACCTGGCCCAGCCAGTCATCTAGTTGGCGAGAAAGAGTTCGCGCACTATCTGAATACCATGATCCAGCGTGAGAAGCTCTTCGGATAGACATCGTCACCAGCGTGTGTCAGTCTCTCAGCCAAGATGAAGTTTGAAACAGAGGCTTGTCAGTTTGGTCTTCCCAAAATAAACCAACAAAGAAGCGTGGTCCGATAAAGGTTCAGATGGCTGAGGAGAAGCGGGGGGAGGTTAGCCGCCAACCGGCGGAGCATCATGCAAATGGTCGAAGATTGGGGGGAGGGGATTTCTGTACACTGCTGTCAGGCGAACCTATGGCAAGGGCTGGTCCTGTGATCGGATTTCTATTCTCTAGCCAATATCAATTAGGTCGAACACTTAATTCTCGGAGCTCTATAGCTGATGTATGTCTGGGCGGGAGAACCGAGTGGTGGTGGGAGCTGCCCATCGATGCCAAAGGTACACCCAATCATGACGTCGTTCATAGAATGATGCGATAAGCGCAGGTATGACAGTCAGATTGCACCGCACGCCCATCCGCCTTCTGTAGATGATGAGAAAGTCCCATCCAGTGCTGTTTGCTAACTGTACGATAACCAGATCGTAAGCCCTTGATGTGACACGTCTAGAGCCAATTACTTCACGCCCAGGAATCAAAGAGGCCGCCGAATCGCGGTCCGCGCTTTTGTCAACGGGAGGCCTTCCGCTTACTCCGACAGGGTCGCCATCAATCGGACAGGTGTTCTAATCGACGAAGTCATGATCTCTTCGAGCGTGAAGCATCTGAAATCCAGCCGATGCTGTCAATCCTGCTTGGTCCTCTTCACAGTCGTTCTCGTGTGATCTAACCTTTGGCCCCGTTTCCTGGTGATCAACATGGGCGTGTCGTGTGTGGTGGCAGCAATGTTGCCCATTGTGGATTAGCGTGTCCCGGTCAACGCGAATGTGCCGACCAAACCACGCGATCAGCCAATCAGCAGGCCCAAATCGCTGTCCAGTCCAGCCTTTTCTTCTTGCCCGGCATGCGACGACTGAATCTTTGAAGTTCCTCTCGAGTCCTCTGAGCTGCCAAGTTGTCATCTCTTTCATTGGTGGCATTCCCATCTTCAGTAGGATACTGCGATCCCCCTATGACTTCGTATACACCTGCCGCGATGTCCATGAAGCGAAAAGCTTCGATCTCTGGCCTTGCGCCTAGCATGGCAACGCCCACGCCTAGTGGATGGGCCCCGTCCAATATTTCAACAGAGCTCCCAAGTCGAACGCGAAAACGCTTTCGCAATGGACGACCGGACGACGATGTGGTATACGGTACGTCGTCTGCCCTGTTCTGAGTCATTCGTGGCCATTCCGTTTCATTGCAATTCTTTGCGGAGAGCCAGCCCTCTCCGACTTGCTGGCTCATTCGAGAAACTCCATTTTTTCGCTAACCAAAACAGAGAAAACTCTTCGCTGGATCTATTCTGCACAACAGCAACAACAACAACAACAAACGTCTATTACACCCATGGACACGACGGATGACACGATGATTGAAGCAGAGCCTCAAATTCCCGGCGCCGAAGCCGCTGATCCACGCCAGCAGACCCTCCTGCGATTCTTCCAGCCTCAACCAGAGCCAATGTCGCCTTTCCGACCCTCGCGAGAAGCACTGGCAGCTCGCGCCAATGAAACAGCCATCCATCGCGAGGACTTGATTCGGCGTCAAACCTTTGCCCAACTGAACACAACTGAAAGCACGAGTGGGAGTGAGACCGCAAGCCCAGGATTCTTCAACACCGAAACAGACGTGGATATGGAAATGGAGATAGATGGAGGAGAAAGCAGTGACAATTCTAATCCGGTCTCAAAATGGGCATTCTGGAATGGGGGCGTTTGATGGTCCCTAGCAGACTTGGCCTCGTACCGATGCCTCGCTCTCAACCAGGCGCTGGTCGCTCAGGGAGCAGACGACTGGGCGTTAGTACTGGGATTGCCATATGCAATTTCCCGTATTCGAAACATATACCCAGAAACCTACCGCCGCCCACATACCTTGATGTCCAATAGACATCTCTCGACACTTCGGGGTTGGTTTCGGGGATGGGAAATTCTGCGACGACCGGTTCTCAGGAAGGATATCCGCGTGAGCAGGGACAGAATACAAAAATAGTTGTCTCTTTGGATCTGACGAATTCATATTCAAGTAAAACTCGTAACTTTGAGACAATAGTGTCATATGCTCAGTCTCGTTCGTGTAAAGCGGCAGCATGCTCAGTCCCCCCATATGGCGATAGACGATACATGGCAGAATTGGAAGCCCACACTCATGGAGCCTCGGCGGTGACGGACCTTCGACAGGTGTGGGGCAGGAATCCTCTCAGAGCATTGCCGTTTATGCAGAGCAACCTACCTGCACCAGACTCGGACCTAAGAAGAACGTTGCATTGAATTCGCCAGACTTTGGCAATTCATTTCGAAATAAGCAGTGGATCGAAAGCCAATATTCGATTTTGAATCACGTCTGGCTTTGGAATCCATCATCGATTGCACGGCCACCTGCTGAGTCTCGCAGCAGGAGCCACGAACGTGTCACTCCTGATATCTCCTCTGTTCTGGCCGACCTGGCATCCTCCAGACTGCTGTCGCCGTTGAAGCCCATTCGGGATTATGGATACAGAGAAAGCAGTCTCCTATCTGAACGGCCTCCTTGGTCGGACCATGCGCATTCATGCGAGTGATGGCCGCATGTTTGTTGGTCTCTTCAAATGCACTGACGCTGTAAGCAGTATACCAATTCTGGCCTCGAACCTCTGTGATGCGGCTGAACTCTTGTACTAATTTCCATATTTACGCTTGATCTAGGAACGCAATATTATTCTTGCCAACTCGTTCGAATACCGCCTACCTAGCGCCTCCGCCGTTCAGGAAGCTGCCGCAAAAGAGACTGAATCATGGAATGAGACACAAGTGAAAGCTACCCGAGTCAAGGTTAACATGACGAGTCGTCTCATTGGCTTAATTGTGATCCCGGGTCATCACATCACGAAAATTGAGCTGGAATAAAGCTGCGGTCCAATTCCTTCCAGATACACACGTTGATCGGCAAGCTATTCGTGGGCACTGCGATGATACACACAAATGACTCGAATGAGCTGGCTTCAATGATATTGACCGAAATAGGTCATGCTGGTCTCTTGTCCGGTATCAAGCACGAATGCCTTATGCCCACGTCATGCCACAAGGAATTCAGCATGTGGGATTCGCGAGCAACATGCATTCATTGAAAGTTGTTCCATCTTGCTTCCATGCTGTCAGTCATAATCGCTCCCCTCAGTATTGGTTTCATCTTTTTACGAACAGACAACCACCTGCGCGTCAGAGCAAGATTCGACGCTTCTGTCGGACCCACCGACCGGGGAACCTCGGTTTTCTTGCCGACAACATCTATCTGCAACCTTGGCGTCTGCGCAGAGGTATTGGTGCATTGACACCATGACTCGCGTCTTCAAACCTATCTAGTTCTGTTGTCCTATCATTCTTCCTGCGAGGAAAAATCTAGGCTTCCATCGGCATTGTCTTTGGTTACTCGGGCGTTTGGGAACTCGACGCTGCACGTCCTTCTGCATCTCTCACTTGCCGCGTGAGCATATATTTCTCCTCGACGCATGACCATTCTCGGCTGGGCATCCTCGTGGACTGGAGCACCGCACTCTGCCGCCTCACAAAGCCGAGGGCTGAGCTTTCTGCACATCATCGTTCACTGGCCGAAGAGGTCCAAGGAAACACCCGTCGGTTTCCACAATTCATTTGTATTTTTTTTCTCTTAAACCGGTTCGTCTTGGGACATGGAATCCATGACAATGATCATTTTGGCTACTATTCGGCGAAATCTAAATTCGGCCTTTGTTGTGGATTGGGGATCCTCAATAAGTATTACAAGATGGCGGTGAGAACCTTCGGGTCCCTCCAATGTTGGATCTTTGCGCGAGACCAGTGGATATGCTTTTGGATTATCAAGACACGTAGGACTGTAATCATGGTACCCACTCCTGCTTCGCACTCATTGCTAGGCAGAGTGGAAACTGTGTTTCGGCCGTCACGATCGACCTGGATCACTATTCTGGAGGTCGATGCTGGCAGGGTACAGGCCTAGACTCTTATCCTCTTCCGGTCCGTTAATAATCCGGCAAACAGTGCTCAGCTCCATTCGGCCAGTGGGTGGAACCGTGACCCATTCAAGCACATGCAACCTCCATAGTCAGCACGCTCAGTGGTACGCCAACTGACCAGTAACCATAGCAGCCAAGGTCCTAGGCCAGTCTATCGCCCTCGGTACTGTGAGGTACCTTCCCACAGCTCAGCGGTGGCGGAATACCTTCTCCCTACATCTTACCACTTATCTTCCCCTCTTTCCTTTCCTCCTCTTCCAGAGGAACTTGAAAAAATCAAACACTTCGACTTCTCAGATTCCCATCTTCCGAATAGTTGACACCGACTGCCAGTCTGTGAGTGTGCTCTTACCCCGCCCTTGCATCGTTTGTGGCTCTGTCGGAGTTCTCTCCACGTCAAGTGGGATGCACATACTTGCCTGGCCCACGATCCCCAGACAAGATGACGCATTCTGCACCTTCCGCTCAACCTCCACAGCCCACCCCATTCCCAACTTCCCGCACTTCTCCCTTGCTTTTTTCTCTCCAGCTTCCACAGATTCTGTCAAAGGCTTAGGTCTGGTGGAGCTGAGCCCTGTCAATTTCCACTTCTTCGGTGCCTGATCGATCCGTTCCCGTTGGGCATAGACTAACGACTAACTGCGGGTACAGGAGCTCCCTGTTCGTGCAGCTTCGGAGCCGATCTTTTGATCTTGTGTCTCCTTTCCAACCCGGCCGTATCCCACGTCTTCGAGCCCCAGCGTGAGGACGCTCACTGATCGCCAATTTGCCTCAACTGAAAGCGACTCGCCTCTAGCCCCTCACCCCCGGAACTGCTCGACCGCCTGTCATTTCTAGATTCTTGACGCCCGCGCCGTCCGTGACCCTCGAAGTCTCCTCCATTTCGCCCGCTCTTGGCGAGCGAACACTGCTGCCACAGTCGCATTTACCTGCGAAAGGCTGCATCAAGCTTTGGGAATTCACCCTCTCCACCGCCTTTGTGTGGGGTTGGAAGGTTAATCTTGTGATTGGAATATCGCACCCTCATCGCGCGTGTGAGCCAAGACATTCCAGCCGTTTTTCAAAAGATTTCCTTTGCCGCGGTACTTGAGATATTCTTGAACCGGTGCGACTAGTCCACCGCCACATTACTTGCTCTTGGCAACCATTCAGCCTTGTAGCAATGGGTCAATCACATTCCAAGGGGAGCAGCGGCTCAGGCGATGCCTTGCAGTCATACCCGTCCTTTTCAAAATCTGACACGAAGGAGTCCCTCCGCTCGTTCCGTGGCTCTATTCGCTCGAAAATCCCAGGCGCACGCGATAGCCCTCGTGCCTCATCAACCGCCCTGTCCCGGACCGAAAGCCAGGGAGATAAGTCTGATGTTGGATCGGTCAAGTCAGCCCCCAGTCGCCCTGGATCAGCCTCGGGCTTTTCTTCCCCGGGCTCCGAAAGTGTCTCGCGCACTGGCTCACCGGAGCCACCACCATCACCTTCTCTGTCCAGCAGTCTCAAGCGCGGCCACAAGGATGTGAACGCGATGCAGCAGAGTGGTGAGGTAGACAATGTCTCCGACAATCCTCCTACAGGCGGTCCCCCCAGCGGAACGGTGGCGAAGGTCGGGGAGTCGATTCTCGTCAGGCGCGAGAATCAACTAAATCCCATTCTTGATTTCATCCTCAACCCCCCACCAGAGCATTCCGGGTCCCCGGGAATGGGAATGGGTGCGTTGAAGTCCATCGATCTGGACGATATGATCTCCCGACTGTTGGACGCAGGCTACTCGACCAAAGTGACCAAAACTGTCTGCTTAAAGAACGCCGAAATTACAGCTATCTGCTCAGCTGCTCGGGAGCTCCTCCTTTCGCAGCCGGCTTTGCTGGAGCTATCGGCCCCTGTCAAGATTGTCGGTGATGTCCATGGCCAGTATACCGATTTGATACGCCTGTTCGAAATGTGTGGTTTCCCACCAGCCTCCAACTACCTTTTCCTTGGTGACTACGTCGATCGCGGCAAACAGAGTCTGGAGACGATCCTTCTGCTGCTCTGCTACAAACTCAAGTACCCGGAGAATTTCTTTTTGCTTCGTGGAAATCATGAGTGCGCCAACGTGACACGTGTGTATGGTTTCTATGACGAGTGCAAACGTCGTTGCAACATCAAGATCTGGAAGGGCTTCATTGATACCTTCAACTGTCTGCCCATCGCTGCTATTGTGGCTGGTAAAATCTTCTGCGTGCATGGTGGTCTATCGCCCAGTCTGTCCCACATGGACGATATTCGTGGCATTGCCCGGCCCACCGACGTTCCTGACTACGGGTTGCTGAACGATTTGTTGTGGAGTGATCCGGCTGACATGGAGGAAGACTGGGAGCCCAACGAGCGTGGCGTTAGCTACTGTTTTGGCAAGAAAGTGATCATGAACTTCTTGCAGCGCCACGACTTTGACCTTGTCTGCCGTGCTCACATGGTTGTCGAAGATGGCTACGAGTTCTATCAGGATCGAATTTTGGTGACGGTCTTTTCTGCACCCAACGTGAGTTCTCCCATTGAACTGCTGATGTAAGCTCAGAAAGCGCATCCGTTGCTAACGTTTTGATGCTATCCGGCAGTACTGTGGCGAATTTGACAACTGGGGAGCCATCATGTCTGTTTCGAGTGAGCTGCTCTGCAGTTTCGAACTTCTGAAGCCTCTAGATTCGACTGCTTTTAAGAATCATATCAAAAAGGGCCGCAACAAGCGCAACAGCATGCTCAATAGTCCTGTAAGGCGCCCATTGCCCCTCTTCCTCGTATCACTTCTCCGTGTCAAGTGGTCCTCACTCTGTCGAACAACTTTTACACGGATTTCATCCACATCTGTGTTTGTTCATTGTCCGCTTACTGATATATTTTATTTACGATTCTAGCCCGCATTGCCGTCCGCACAGAGCTTTTAAACTCGCTGGTGATGATCCGAGGTCTCAACCTTGGAAATCGGTCAGAATTGGTCCTCGCCTTTGGCGCAAATTATATCTACTTCGCCCACCTTCCATCAAAGCTCGATGCTTGCTTCCCATTGACGGGAGCGCTCTCTCTCAGCTTTCTCGCTGGGTCATGGCTCCAGGTCGGCGCAGGGGCTCCATGAGCTCCTGCTTAAACCCGCGACTGCGACTTTCTCCCATGGCCCTTCGTGCCATACCTGAACCAGCGAAAGAGGAAACGCATTCCTGCTTTTGGTGGCGAAGAATCACTAAACAGCCCAACTTTACCCGCACCTTCAAAGCGCCAGCGCCTTCTCATCCCGCGACTTTTCTCTGTATTAGGTGAAGGATCTGGGGTTTGATTGCTCCTGCGAGCTGAAAAATGGACCGGAAATGAGCGGGGGACGGGGCCTTCACCTCTTTTTAAGGTGCATGCGTGCCAGCCACCGACAGCACCAAGGCCTTCAGGACATGGCGAATCACTATTCCTTACTTCTGTCAGTCGAAGTTTGACGCCATTATGTGTACATTATCTCTTCTTTCTTTCCACGTACTTAGCTGCTATTGCCTGGCGGCGATGATCTTGGATGGGGTGTAGGGAGCATTGTGAACTCTTGGCAATCTAGCCACCGCCCTTGATCGCGTTGCTTTAACTGCAAGCAGAGCTTCCGTAAGTAGATTACAATAAGAACGACTCGTCTTTCCCGGAAAGTTTACTTCTTGATTTCCTACACTGATAAAGGGCCGTAATATCGTCACTATCGCCAGTGGAGGCAACTCAGTCATGGGAGGAACAGCCTCGAAGCCGCCCTGTTCGATTGTGCCTTCCAATGCAGCCTGATCCGCGTCTGGAATCGGAGATATGTACATTGCTTACTCAACCTCATTCAATGTAAGTTCTGCTCTCCTTTCACCGTTCACTAACACTTGCCGCAATCAGCAGGGTGGATTTGGATCACCGTTGCATTAGTAGGCCCCTGTTCTCCTCCCAAAAGATTCGACACCCAGTATGTCCCCAGTGGTCCGTCCACCATTCACCAAAGCTATCCTGCACCTCCTCTTCATCGACTTTGGCAACTCTCTCATCTCTCTTCAAAGCACAGAGTGCACAAGGATGAGTCGCCTTGATGGCACCGTGATCAGCGCGAGCTGTAAAGACTCTCAGCGCTGTGGGATTAGGCACAGCAGGAATAGGTTTGAGGCCGACGGACTGGACCACAGCGTTGAAAACCGAAGCGCGTTCACGCCACAGGGCGAGGAGGTCGACAGCGTCTTGCTCCTCTTTGACATTTTCATGCTTGTTGACGGCGTTGAGCTTCATGCCGCCTGATTTTCCGGCGCGGGCGGGCCCGATTCGCATGCTCTGCGCCAAGATGGTGTCGCGCTTCCAGCGATAGGTGCGGCCTGCGATGATCCGGGCTGCTGAGTGCAAGGTGTTTTGGATCTTTGCGGCGGCGTGTTCTCGTTGCGAGGCTGGGCGGGCTTGGGCGGTTTGGGCTTCTTTGGCGATTGTGCTCAGAAGCGAAAGGAGGTGTTCAAGTAGGATAGACGGTGGTGGGATGTTGGTAGGGCGGACAGTCGAGCTGGAAGCTGCTGAGGTTGGGGTAGAAGTCCGCATGGACGGTGTTGAAGTTGTTACGGTGGTTGTTCGTGAAGATTGTGCCTGCCTGGGGGTAGAGGCTGAATGCACTTGCGGACGTTTTGGCTCTGGCTCATCGTTGAAGTCGGCCCAGTCCTCGAATGAGTCCTCATCCCAGTTTGCAGCTTGTGACTTGGATTCTTTGGCCGACTGAGGCTTCGAAACATTTCTGGACTGGACAGCGGATGCCTTTGTTGTCGGTGAAGGTAGTTTCTTTGAAGGGCTGGCTTGCACATATGACCGATTTGCATTGGGCTCAAAGGAGCGTGCAGGAGCAGGAGCGCCGTCCGTGAAGTCATCCCACTCCATAATTGAGTCCTTCTCAGTCAAGGATGACTTTGTGGGAGCTTCAGATGGATTGGACTGAACGGGCTGAGCTTCAGTGAAATCCCCCCAGTCTCCAAATGAATCGTCATTCCACCCCGACTGAGAGGACGGATCGTTGGGTGGAGATGGTACTGGCACGTCTGAAGTCACAATCGAGTCTGATATTGACAACTCTCCGAGTAAGTCGACGGCCCCAGAAATGTGCTGGCTGGCGGGGGTCTGCGCTTCTGAGCCTGTGTTCAAATGCGCCAGCTGATGCGGTTGAGTGGCACTGGTCTCTGGACCCGCAAATTCACCCCATTCGTCATCATCAGAGCTGCCAGCCGGTGTATCCTCGGCAGCATCAAATAACACATCACTGTCATGCGGCGGGGGAAGGTTGAACACAGCAGGCTGAGGCCGGGTGACTGCCTGCCGTATGGCCGCTGGAGGACGATGAATCGATGGTGATTCAACCCTCCGGTCATACGGCTGGGTAGGTGCCGCGGCCTGAATAGGAACTTTTGAGGCTATACCGAAAAAGAAGTCCCCTGATTGATCTACCCCATCTATGAGGGAGCGTGACACCGGCCGCGCTGTTTGCGTTGGGCCGCCGGAGCTTTGCGCAGCGCCCGAGGCCTGACCGAACTCGGCCCACAAGTCTGCAGACATGGAAGCTTCAGGATGACGGCAAGTTGAAAGCAGCCATGAGGGTCCTATCCGGCTAAATCTCTAGTCACTGTGCTCGGGGGGTCCAACGGATCTCCACCTAGCGATGAAATCATCGGGTCGCTCGGTCCCCGAGAGTAAGCGATAGCTGGGGGTGATAAGAGCTTGTCGTAACGAAAAAGTTGCTCTTCGGAGTCACTTTGGAGGATGTCCTACGGAGCTAAGGTTAGAAGCTGTGCGGGATTACATGATCGCGACTTGCCGCGCCCCTCATCACGCGCGGAAGTCGGAACTACGACATCATCCCTCTTTGCGTTGCTTCCACACCGCTTGGCTCAGGAAATGAGAACACTCGAAGAGACCCGGTAGGTAATGTGAATGTGTTAATATCACCGAGCCAAGGTAGCCTGAGAAACTTCTCGAGGAAAATAAGCTTACTGATTCTATACCCATCCAGAAAGAGATGGGAGGTTCTGTTTCCTGGCCATGACACCAACGCGGACCTGCGGGCCGCGTTAGATGCTGAGCAGGGAGGGACACTTTGCGCTGACGGGCTCAGGTCAATTGTTTGGAAGGTCAGCTTGTCTCTGGTCCAGACCAGTCACTTATGTTGAGAACTTCAAATTCACATTGTGTAGAGATTCCTTATTTTCGATCATGTCGAGCGCGAGAATTGGTCCCGCAAGCTCGCCGAATCGCGCGATGCCTACACTGCCATGCGCGCCCATTTTCTCAAGTACATCGAACATCCAGATGACCTTGAATCAACCGTTGACCCCTTGGCGGATGATGAGCAGGTATGCCGGTGTTCTCGTTGACATATCCGTCGAACTTCCCAGAGGGTGCTTGTCACTGAACCAAGTCTGACCTCACCTCTTGCGCTACTCCTAGTCCCCTTGGCAGACGCTGCGGAATGACGAAAAACTGCGGGCTGAGATCGTCCAAGATGTCGACCGCTGTCTGCAGGAAAACTTTTTCTTTCAAGAGCCATCTACGAAGCAGAAATTGACCGACATTCTCTTTGTCTACTCCAAGCTGAACCCCGACGTGGGCTACAGGCAAGGTATGCATGAACTGCTGGCTCCGATTGTGTGGGTTATGGATCGAGACTCGCTCGAGCGTTCATCCCCTCGAAGCATCGAGGACGATCTCATGCAGGATCTTCTTGACTCTCGATTCGTCGAGCATGACTCCTTTACACTCTTTCTTTCCGTCATGCATACGGCTCGGGTATTCTATGAACACGGAGAAACGAAATCAACGAATGGTCAGGTTGACGTGATACCGATTGTGAGCCGATGTCAATACCTCCACCAAGAGGCGCTGTCGGTTATCGACCACGAACTCGCAGAACACCTGCGTGCTGTGGACGTGCTTCCGCAAATCTTTCTGACGTGAGTACACCGGAGGTCTTGCACAATGAGCGCTTTTGCTGATCAGCCCCATAGTCGTTGGATGAGGCTACTATTTGGGAGGGAGTTTTCCTTCGAAGAGGTTCTTGAGATGTGGGACTTGCTTTTTGCTCATGGTCTTCGATCCGAGTTGGTAGATTTCACGTGTATTGCAATGCTGCTGCGCATCCGTTGGCAGTGTAAGTGCTCTTGATCCAATTTCCGAATGAGGTGTGTCTGTTCAAAAGGGTGGCCCTGACCGCATCGATGCAGTACTCGATGCCGATTACTCGGGCGCACTGTCGATCCTGTTACGCTACCCGTCTCCAGAGCCACACTCACCGCAAGCATTTGTGCAAGATGCCCTCTACCTGGAACAAAATCCCACAGCTGAACGGGGCGGCTTCCTTATTGCCAAGTATTCCGGTAGGCCACCCGAGTCCCCTCTGACCCACAGTCGCTCCCTTGTCCGGCCGGCCATGACGTCCAGGCTCTGGGAGGAATTCAAACGGCGCAGTGAGAGCACCTCCCCAATTTCTGCTTCGGCACGAAATAGCCCGAAGAGCCTTGAGACCCTGTTGCAGGACGTTTCTCAAGGTATCCAGCGGCGCACCGAGGCCTGGGGAGTGGCCAAAGCAGTCCGTGGGGCTGTAACGGAGGCACGGAGGAATATGCCGACTATGAATTACGACGCCGCTTCTCGGCTGGGTGCTACACGTTCTGAACCGTCAAGCACGGCGGCGCAAGAATCAACGACCGCCGAGCTTGGATTACAGACCAGGTTGGATCGTCTGCAAGAAAGGAATCAAGAACTGGCAAGCACTTTGAGCGAAGCGCTTAAAGATCTTCGTGAGCAATTGGGCAGTCGTGATGACTCTGGTGCTTCCCCGAATGAGTCGGTCAAAGGCGCTCTTGATCGAATCGAGTCCGTGAAAAAATGCCTCGCGGACTCGATCGTGCCAGCGGCAGCAAGCGCCAATAGTAACGCCCCCCGTCCGGATGTTGCTCGATCCGACTCGCCTCAGTCACCGGCACCGGTCACAGATCCAGCCCACCCTCCCAAATCCCCGAGTGTTTCTGAGCCATTGCCTCGATCTCCACCTGTCGTGAATATGCCCAATCTCAGTACCGGACGGGCGACCAAGAGACCTGATGCACAAACCGATGGACTCGTGAGCTCAGGTCGGGAAAGGCCACGATCCGTCGTTCGACCATCGCTGTCGGACGCTGGGTTTTCATGGATGTTAGGAGGCAACCGGACTCTTTCCACTTTCGTCAGTCCGGCCTCGGTACCTCCGGAGCAAACACGACACCATGACCACCCTCGGGGTAGAAATGGGCCTCTCTTCAAGAATCATGCCGATGACACCCCCAAGACCGCGGAAGCCGACCGTGATGAACTTGCTCTGCACAATTTATCCGGCTCCAGAGGTCCGCTATGAGATGGACTTTGCATGTATGGAAAGCATGGATGGTCATCTGTTTTTAGTTCTACGACATGGTGGATAGATCTTTGTGTGAATAGAGTATGTCTTTCCTTTTGGGTTTCATGAATTGCGGCGTTCTGGGTTGGGTGCGATGCCTCGAAGGCTACTCATGCGCGTAGGGGTGAATCCTGTTCCTCGTGGACTCCTGGTCTCACTTGTTCTGTATTTTGCGGTGCAACCTGCCTCTGGTCCCTCAGTCTGGGCTTTTCTTGATGGCACTCCAATCTTATCAATCGCAACGCGGCATCAACTGACGGCGGCCAGAATTCGCTTATCAGTGAGCCCGATCTCCTGCGACGGTGCCCAAAACATTATGGTGGGGCATTTCTGAAAGTGACCATGTCCAAGGCGGATGGGTTGGCCTGGCCAAGATGTCCGCATCACGTACATGAGTAGTCGTGTGGATCGAATGCAAGTCTGTGGGTGACCCCGGACTCGGGGGGGGGGGGGGGGGGGGGGGGGGGTGATCCGATCCAGGGTACTGATACATCTGTGAGCTTAGTAGAAGGTAAGTAGGTCAGTAGTAGTACTTTTGATTGATCAGTATGTCATCAAGAGCGACTTGATGCTCCTCCGGCCGAATGATGATGGCATCTCGAGTCCCCAAGAGGTCGGGCCTCGGTCTATTGGGAGGACCTAGCGTGGAAATGATGCGAATCAAGGCAGTTGAGAACGGTTACAGAATCGGTGCCTGTTGAGTGCGAATTGAACCCTGTATTGACTCTCCATGTACGAAGCTGGGTAAGGTAGTACTACTCCTCCTCCTACTTCTACGACTACTGTACCTGTCGAATGCCGGTGGATTCGTTCCAGTACCTCCTCCCCGCCGAGACCGAGACACGTGCTGTTTAGGGCAACGTTTCTTTGGAGTGTAGGTTCGATGGAACACTCGCAGGTACATGACTGTACGTCGTCGACGTTGTGTTTACATCTGGGAAGTTGGGTCATTCCCCGTACTTCCCGCCCAGCCCACGTACTCGACGCTCCAGTGGAGGGAGAGTCCATGCACCATAACAAACCCACTTCGTCTCCAGAGATCTCTACTTCTCTCCGATGGGAAAAGGTCTCTCTCCATTCTGGGGATTTCCTCATCATCCTTCACCAACCCATTGCCTAATTGAATCATTGATACTCAAGTTCCTCTGCACTGCTTTCCACGCTTACCATTACATCACCTCCGCCCGCGTCTTGCCTCTGCACCCCTCCTCTCTCTCTCCTGTCAACTAGGCCGCGCCTGTTCTCCCCACTAAAAACCCTCTTCCCCCCCCCGCCACTCGTCTCATTTGCTCCGTACCTTTTCCTCAATTGAACTCGGCCGTTCCTCATTCCTGGTGTTCACCAACCCAACTAAGCCTTCCCCCCCCCTCAACACCCTTGCGCGTGTGCCTTGCCCCGTGACGCCACTTATGCCGGGCACGTTGCGAGGCAGCTGCCCTCATTAACCTCCCGGTCGCAGCCCGCTGACTCGAGCGAATGACCGTTCCGCTTTTTCACCCTCCGTTCTATGTCGCACTCGAGTTCGACACATCCATTTGCAGACTTCTTCTCCGTCGTGCCCACCCTGATCCTGGTCAATAGCGAGGACCAAGGCGGACGAAGCCAAGTGCAACTTCTTCGCCCTTCACTCTCAAAAGAATGGGTCCAGCGTTCAACCCCGATGGTAAGTCGGCCATGGCCACATGCTTTTCTCCCATACCCGTCCCGTCCGTGCTGGGGATTCACATGCGACGGCCGCTGTCATCCGGCCATCCCTCTCTCCCCCCCCCTTCCTCGAGAAACGGATTTGGCTGGTCAACAGCCAAGCAATATATCATGTTGCTTGCAGGTTGGCCGGGCGGTTGAATCAGCCCGTCGGAGTTACGGAGGATGACCACCTTGCACCGCAAGAAGAAACGGTCACACCTGACATCTACATGTCGCGAGAGCGGGAGAGGAGCTCGCAAGATCGCTTCATAGGATCCCGGGATCACGATCATTTGAGAATCACATCTGTAATGTCGTCAAGTGTGCTCGCATTCTACAGGAGACGATCCGGTCCCATCCTCTAGATGATCCATACACGGGGAGGGGCGGCGCGTCAAGAAGCATTTATTCAGGCTCAGGAGGGAGGAATACTGATCCGGTTGTTCTTCTTTCAGGTGATCCGAGTCCTCTATCGTCTCCCTTGGGACCCCTCTCGGAGTCGCCCGAGTCTGACTCGGGTCTCCACAAACTATCCTTGCAGATCGATCGGCCTTTTAGAGGCTCGGTAGAGAGCTTGTCCTCGGGATATGAAACCCTTCCCAGGTCTGCCATCAACTCTTTCTCCACTGCCAATCAAGCCAGGGAATGTGCAGAAACTAACGAGCGTGTTTCATCACGATAGATCCCCGCTCTTCGAAGGTGATCATGGACTTGGCCCGTCTGGCTTAGATCGCATCCGCCAGCAACCGTCGCGCGTTCTCACACTTCCCAATTTGTCGACCTCGTCCCTCTCTCCGATGGCGACCTCAACGACCCGTCCCACCCCCCTGTCTCGCTCGGGCTCATCATCCCGCACACATACTGGCCATCTGACACCGGGCCAGGCTTACGGCGACCTGGAGGACTTGCACCGGTTTCCTCTGGAATCTCTGCACTCATTCTCTTTTGCCCAACACTCAGAAGAGCTCTTGCACAGCCGACAGAACATCCTCAAGCGGTCGATCGATTTCATGCGTGACCGGATGGGCTGGGCGGCCAGCAATCCGGCAATCGCAAGTGCGCAAGCCAATATGAGTGGCGACGCAGATGTGCAGGGTATGATGGACCTCTTGACCCGATCGCACGTCCTGGAGGAGCAGAATGCGGCGATGGCCCGGGGACCGCCCACTGGACCGGCGGATGTGTATGGCGACAATATCTTCGACAAGGCATTCCTGGAACGTGGTCCGTCCGCTACCAACTCCCGTGGAGGCTCTCACGATTCTTCCCATCTCTCGGATCGCCAGACAACACCCGACCCTCACTCACACCTGAGTTCGGTCCCGATGGATCGTTTGCCGCACTCCCGGAAAGACCTCTACTCGGCACCGTCTTCCAGACGCGTAAGCTTGAAACGTACATACACGGACCTCAATGTCGCCTCACTCAAAAACAAGCTGATGGACACCCTAGCTCAACCATATGCCTCGACGGACGCCGGCCATTCCATGGCGTCTTCGACAGCCGGATTAGGGATTCCCATGCCCTCGGCCTTACACACCCATAGCAGCAAATGGACGCCCGTCTCGCAGGCTGTCTTCCGGACGGAAGCCAAAGCGCCCTGGACCATTCTCGCCGCCAACGACCTCTCCTGCTTGATCTTCGGGGTCACCCAGTCCGAGGTCCGGCGACTTAGTATCCTAGAAGTTGTACAGCATGAGCACCGGCAGTGGCTGGAGACGAAGCTTCGGGACCCTAGTACTGATGCTGCAGCCCGCACGCCCCTTCAGCCCGAGCGACCTAATATACGTGCGGTGAATCCCAAATTCCGAGGTCTCGGAAACGGCGTCACAGCCCAGTTACTCAGTAAACCTTCTTCCCGTGAAAAGTCTCGACGGGCTCAGACCGACGACGGCTATGGGTCTAGCACCCGCAACAATCGCAACAACAACAACCATACGGCGCACAAGTCCCGGGGTGTGCTGCTGTGTGGAGATGTCGTACCCATTCTGAAGCGTAATGGCACCAAGGGATCGGCGAGCGTTTGGGTCATGGAAAAGCGCGGCGGCCTCATTTGGGTTGTGGAGGAGATTACGGAGAATACCGCGTCGGTCCGTCTGGATGGGCAATGGAATGTCATCGAGGCCAAGGGCGACACCGACAAGATTTGGGGCCCACAAGTAGTGAAGAAGGGTCAGCACGTTACCGAATTGCTTCCTCGCCTACCCTCCGAATGTCTCGATACTCCGCCGGAGAAAGGCTTTGATCAAATCGTCGCCCTGAAGCACTTCGCAGCCCGCACCGCCGCCGGAGTATGCATTCCCGTGACCGTTGGGCGACTGGATGGTAGTCGGACCCTGCAGGTCTCGAGCTTCCCCCACGTTGCAGGGATGATGGTACTTTCCTCCACGACGCTCAAGGTTATCAGCTCCAATTCTGTCTTCTCCGCCGCTCTGTTTGGTCAAGATCGACCTGAAGGTCGTCACATCACAGAACTGGTCCCTGGATTCGATGAAATCTTAGACGTCCTTACCGAGGAGGACGATGTTCCGTTGGTGGATGGCATCGTGGTCCCCGAGCACAGTTTCCGCCGAGCGCGCACGCTCTTGATCCTCCGCGAAGGCAAGGCGAATGCCGCGTTCGTTTTCACCGAGCCCAGCGGCTTACTGGCCAAGCATCGCGACGGATCTACGATCGTCGTCGATGTTCAGTTGCGCGTGGTCAAGAGCAGCACTTTCTTCTCCAAGGAGCAAGTTGAGAGACTCGGAGAGCGCTCCAGTGATTCGGAAGACAGTGACGACACCATCGCCGTGACTGAGCTGGTATATGCCCTGTGGATTACTTATTCACGACAGATTCATGCCGCGGACCCGGCCGCCAATCTGTCCCCTTCGATGCTCCCCACGTTGAGTCCCTCGGCCGATCGTCCTTCTCCATCGGGGCAAGCTGATCCTTCTTCGGAGCGGTCGTCCTCCAGTGTGAACGGCAACCCCACTGCGGGAAATCTCAAGCCCGGGGTTGAGGTCCAATCACCCAGTTCGACCCTAAGTCAACAACTCAGCGAGGCGGCTTCTGAGCCCCTGACTGACCGGCCTGTCCAGCCGGTGGCGGAGATCCACGCCAACAACGCTAAAAAAGAGATTCCTCAGAAGCGAACCATCAACGATTACGTGATCCTGGAGGAGATGGGACAAGGGGCCTATGGCCAAGTGAAGCTGGCCCGTCTCAAGAAGCAGCCGAACCAGAAGATGGTCTTGAAATACGTGACCAAGAAACGGATTCTGGTAGATACGTGGACTCGTGATCGACGACTCGGTACCGTGCCGCTAGAGATTCACGTCCTCGATTTCCTCCGACGGGACGGGTATCGACATCCCAACGTTGTGGAGATGCAGGGCTTCTTTGAGGACGACGTCAATTACTACATCGAGATGCTTCCGCACGGGCTCCCCGGCATGGATCTGTTCGACTATATTGAGCTCAAGAATCACATGGATGAATCGGAGTGTCGCAATATTTTCAAGCAGGTCTCGAGTGCGATTCACCATCTGCACACGAAAGCGTTGGTTGTCCACCGTGACATCAAGGATGAGAATGTGGTCATGGATGGCGAGGGCCGGATCAAGTTGATTGACTTTGGTAGCGCGGCCTACATCAAAAACGGGCCCTTTGATGTCTTTGTGGGTACCATTGGTAAGTTGGGTCCCTCGTTGCCCTTGTCTTTGTCGGGCATCTTTTCTGAAACGCAACTCACCTGTTTGGTATTTTCTCCTAGACTACGCCGCCCCCGAAGTTCTTCAAGGCAAGTCCTATCGTGGCAAAGAACAGGATATCTGGGCGCTGGGTATCCTGCTATACACGGTGGTCTATAAGGAGAATCCCTTTTACAACGTCGATGAAATTCTGGACCACCCGCTTCGGATTCCTTTCTTGCCATTTTCCGAGGCCTGCATCGATCTGGTTCGCAAGATGCTGGATCGCGACGTGGACAATCGATTGACCATCACGGAGGTGCTTGAACACCCGTGGCTGACGGCAGAGGACTGCGCCGGATAGCTCCCCTATTTTTGTGTGTTCCCGTGGGAATGGGTCCTCTGGTTGATTTATTTTTCTATCATCTCTCCCTCTCCCTCTTGAGTTACATCCTCATGTTCTTCCCCCTCACTCCTCTTCTTCCATCCTTTCCAATCCCTCCTCCCTCTCTAATGACCCGGAAAAAGAAAAATACGATACCCCACGACGTTTTCAATGGCTTTGCGTGACGAGTGACATGAGAGGCCGATGCATTTGGGGGCAATGAGCCGGGGAGGCTGAGACCGCCTGTTGCGATATTGACCCCCTTTCCAGTCTCAGCTCTCCTGTGCGGCGGATGATCTGCGATGTTCTTCTTCCGGCGTGGTTGGGGGGCCCCAGTCGGAATGCACCAGCGTTGATTCAATTGTGATCTTCGTGTGAATGTAGTGCCCCCATTGGGGGCGAGGCGCATTGCCCATCTGTCGTAGTCATCGACGGGGGTTACAAGCGACCGGCAACTGTGGTGCTGCCTATCAAGGTCGAGTCCACGGCTTGTCCTTTTGTGACGCAAATGGATCCTTGGATGGTTCACTCCGTATCTTGTGGAAACCCCTTCTTGACGATTGTTTAGATGGTGTCCCCCCCTCACGTTCCTCTCGGTTGGGAAGCCGATCACAATAGTGCCTAGCATCAATTGTACATGAATTCCAGCCTCACGGTTGCCACTGGTCATCTTCTGTATCCTCCTCTCCATTGCATTGTAGTCACTACACACCCACCGGACTTTTAGTACCTTGGACATGATGAACGGACTGGGGACGTGCATTGACTCGTTTTTGTGTTTTTGTTTTTTGTTTTTTGTTTGTTCGCCCCCATTCAATCCTTTCTCTCTGTCTTCCTCTCTCCCTCTCTCCTTCTCGCGGGGTAAACCTCCGGGGACCACTCCGGCACCACATGGTTCGTCCTATTCTAGAATTCCGTACCATCCCCACGCTCCATCTCCCCCCTCTTTCCCAAGGGACCCAGCTAGATCTCTTTTATCCCTAGCGGCCCCCATCCTTGGCCAAACTAGTCTAGCGCGTGGAAAGGGAAGGGAGATTCGGGTGTCGACTGGTGGGACCTCTTCGATCCTCCCGTCCCGAGAGGATCCTACGAATCGGAGGAGTGAGGTGCCTTGCCTGGACTGGGCTCTCAGTTGAGTCGCGGGTTAGGTCCAGATCACGTTTAAGTGGAAAGGTTCAAGTAAGTGGACAGCAAAGGCTGAGAGTGCTACTCCGGATTGACATCTGTGTTGTTGATTGTTGATCGGGTGTGCACTACATGTATTGCATTTCTCTTGCAGAGAAAGGCCCCAGGGCGGGCAGTAGGTAGGGAGGACCTTTTCGGCGCTAGGACTGGGACTCGACATGGCTACATATAGTGCCTAAGATATGTGTATCCACACCTTGATCCTACAAGATCTGTACAGTGTCAGTACAGGATCCCTACACACTCGTACGCTCTGTAATCTCAGCTGCAGCACACTGGAATTATATGTAGTTTTGTAGCTTTCTACCAGTGATGGACGGGAGTCGATCCATGCCCGTTGGCCACCATTTCTCATGCCGTTGAAACAATGTCATTCCCGAGGCACCGACGGTGGAAGTTCTAGAAAAATGCACACACATACCATCTATTAAAAATAAAAATAAAAAATCACCATAGGTTTCCTATTTTATGTTCGACTGTATCAGTGTCTACCTGAAGTTGTGGAGTTGGAACATCGGGACTCCGTGGGAGTCGGACGCTTATTGGATCGCCTCTGCGGGCTCTTACTTCCGCCTGATCCACTGGGCTCGACACACGCACACCACTTGATGGACCAATTGGATATAAGGAGGAGGAGGAGTCCAACCGCAGTCAGTGTTCAATCACAAAATGTTATTGTTGGTGTTGGTGTATGGTGATTACTGCGCGTCGCGACACCCGCCGCCCCACGTTTGCCCCGCTCCACAGAAAAGTCAACTGCGACTTGGGGAGTGGGCATGGGGAATATTTCGTATAGATGTTTTGGTGTCGGTTTTTGTGTTTGGGGGGAGGGTTTGTTTCTTGACGTTTGGTTTTGAGTGTGTACATAAATTTGCAGTACTATAGTCCCGCTTGCTCGACAGAGGTGCTTACAAGAGCCCGCGCGCCTATCACAGTCTCCAGGCGAGTGTCGAGTGCCCCACGGAGAGTCTGACCATCTCTCGCTCTGCGGTTTCAATCTTGCACTACAACTGGTCCGTCGGAGCCCCCCTCCCCTGGCATCCAGCGTCAAGCGCGAAGCCCCAAGCACCGCAGCTGGAGCCCCCCGGCGTACTAGTGAAATCGGCTCAGGACAGATCCAATCCCTGGAGAGGGCGGTAAAGGATAACTGTGGACACTGGACAGTCATGTCGCAACATCCATCAGATTTTCCAGGTACCCTCCGGTCAACTCAACTCCATATCGACTGTCAAGTCTGTGCTCTCCATCTCCATCTCTCTCTTCCCCTCTTCTACTTACCAATTCAACTTCAATGATCCTTGTCTCGTCCTCTGGACCACGCGATCTGGCTCTGTGTGGGTTCCTGCCCCCATCAGCGAATCATCATCGATCTGCTAAATGGGCTCGTGAGTGCTGTCTCGCTCGGACGTCCTGTCAGTTGATGAAATGAGGGTTTGTTGGGGAGTCGCGTGGACAGGACCCGTCCCCTGAGTGGGTGGATAAGCGGGCAAGTCCGGAGAATTGAAGAGAGATATCAGAATTTACTGGATATCTGTACAGTACATATGTATATGTGTGTACTCCAGAGTCGGCCTCATAGGGCACAGTAGTAAGAGTACTCACTGGAGAGAGAGAGAGAGCGAGAGAGTCGCTGCCGCCAGAGTCAAGTCACGACAGTCAGTCTCACTGACCAGTCGGTGGAGTTATAGTGGGGCATGGTCGGATGGTGGATCCGAGCCAGGCAAGGCTCCGTTCAATGGAGCGAATCACCTTACAGTGTGACTGGTGCAATACTGCAGTGTACACATGTACTCGTGGAGAGTGGAGTCTGCCCACAGTGGATACTTGAAGTCACTGGATTGCGTGAGGTATCCGGAGATGGTCAACAAATGTATCGCATTGTAATGATGGCAGTGGACGACTCGATCGTACAGCCTCACATCCTGGCGCAACCCTTTTTTTTTACTAGTTTTTTTTTCTCAAAAAAAAAACAAAAGAAGAAAACACGATACCTATCATCAAATGATCCATCTGTTCACATGTTCAGCACTCCTCGACCAAGGACTATCTGGTCAACCATTGCACATTCCGGGCGGAGACTGCTCCATCGGTCTGCCCACTCCGCTCCATTTTGCCACGCAGAGCCCCTGTTGGACAGTAGACAAGACACTTTCTGTCAGTCCACCGGGCACACGAGTGCCGACGGCTCACGGTGAGCACGGTGAGCAGGGCGCCCTGGTACAAAGTACATGCCTCCTCCGACAGGCCACAGTACTTTTTCAATGTACTCACTACTCCGAGCGTTGTCTCGGTCTCGCCCACCTCATGGGCGGTCTCGTCTCACATTTCCGGGCTTATCGCACTCCACTAGAGTCGCCTCCCCTCCAGGCGGCTGCTGACCCTCCGAGGGGCTGTGGTTTTTGTATGCAAGAGTGTTTTTTTTTTCTTTTTTCTTTTTGTACCTCTTCTCGGGGCAGCCTCAAAACTAATTCATCTCCCACCTTTCTGTCACAGCCAACATTCTTTGGAGACGCTCTGGTCGAATATCTCTGTCGAGTGTTGACGGGTAGGAGTACCTCCAGCAGTCCGGGAGTATCCAACATCCACAAGTATACAGTACCTCTCGTCGGCATTTTCGGCCTGCGCAGTGCGCCGGCTGAAGGCCCACCGGTCTGACTCGGCAAGTCCCATGGTTGATGGGCCATAGTGCCCCCCGAGAAAGGAAAGAATAAAGTCTCAACGGCCCTACGCTGGACTGGCTCCAAAATCCACAGCTCTTGTTCCCCCACACGAGTCCGGTCGCTTCTCGTCCTCGTCTTCCTCGTCGACCCGGGTTGGCCGACTCTCCTCTCCTCCTCTTCTCGCCTTCTTCTTCTCGTTGGTTGCGCTTGTGATCTCGACATCCAGTTGCGAGGCTCGTCCGTCACTTTCAGCTCTTCCAGTATGCTGTAGAGGCCCTTGTTGGAGTGCGCCGGCTCGACTTCCTGGGGTTTCCAGTCCGTTTCTTGCTCACCTTACGCCCTCACAATTCGATCCCTCGTTCCGGTCGTGGGGAGGTACTCTTGAGAGAGTCGACCGTCCATCCAGTTCGGATTTTTTTCTCCCCTGATCTACGCCCCCTCAAAAACGCCTCAAATCTGATCCTCGATCTCGCATTTGCCCCGACCCTCCGTCGTCACCACCCCAATGGCCACTTCAATCCCCGACGAGATTCTCCCTTCGCCTGGAGCCTCGCCGGCCAGTCCGGCCTCCTCCAGCGGGCAAATTCCTCTCGATCAACCCCCCAAACTCAAGGGTCGCCAGAGGTTGTTGCAGAATCTCCAACGGATGTCGTCGAGTCCCACGCTAACCCGCCGTGGCCGATCGGCGTCGACGGGGTATCGGCGGGACCACAAGGCGTCCTTATCGTGCGTCTCGTTATCGAGTGCCGCCCACTCGCCCTGCTGGGCCAACGGCAGCACTTCACAACTCTATGGAGGACTTCATCCCGGACCACCCACTCCAGGGTCGATCGGTCCGCTAGAAGAGGTGGAAGATGACAATGCCCGCATCCGTCTCGTCGGCACCGCTTCGTCGGCGTCGCGCAGCGTTCCGGTGCCTCTGGAGTTTCGGCCCATCTCCCCCAGCAGTGCCACCCCGGCCGAGGAGACCGCCGATCATGCCACACCAACCATCACGTCCCAACCCATCTTGCCGGACACCGTTCCGTCACGCACGATTGACTTTTGGGGGGATATGCCACGGGAACTCCAGGTGCAGATCCTGCGGTATCTGACCCCCCGTGAAGTCGTGCGCTGCTCGATCGTGTCAAAACGGTGGCATGAGATGTGCTTCGATGGTCAATTGTGGAGCAGACTGGATGCCTCCGAATACTACTCGAAGATCCCCGGCGAGACTCTAGTCAAACTCATCACCTCGGGCGGTCCCTTTATGCGCGACCTGAATCTGCGAGGCTGCATCCAGCTCAAGAACAAGTGGTCCACCCATGGCGAGCGCATGTCGGACGCATGCCGCAATTTGATCAATCTGTCGCTTAAAGACTCGGTCATCGACAAGCCATCCCTGAACTATTTCCTCATGCGCAATCCTCGCCTGGAGTACATTAATGTCTCGGGACTCAAGAGTGTGACCAACTCGGCAATGAAGATCATCGCTCAGTCGTGTCCACAGCTTGAATCCCTCGACGTGTCGTGGTGCAACAACGTCACGACGCAGGGACTCCTCCGTGTGGCTCAGTCCTGTGACCGGCTCAAGGATCTACGCGCGAGCAACATTCGCGGTTTCAACGAGGACAGCGTGGCGCGGGCCTTGTTTGAACAAAACACCCTGGAACGCCTCATCATCAGTCGCACGGACTTGACCGATGACACCCTCAAGGTCCTGATGCATGGCGTGGACCCCGCCGTCGATGTCCTCACGGACCGACCGATCGTTCCGCCCCGGCGACTGAAGCATTTGGACTTGCACCGCTGTGCCGACATTACCGACCGCGGCCTCAAGAGCCTGGCCTTCAACGTCCCTGACTTGGAAGGCCTGCAGGTCTCACAATGTCCCGAACTGACGGACGACTCGATCATCGACGTGGTTCGAACCACCCCTCGACTCTCCCACCTCGAGTTGGAAGACCTCGACAGTCTCACCAACAACGTGTTGGTCGAGTTGGCCAAGTCTCCCGCCGCCGAGTGCCTGGAGCATCTCAACATCAGCTATTGTGAAAGTCTCGGCGACCCGGGCATGCTGCAAGTGATGAAACACTGTGCGAAACTTCGTTCCGTGGAAATGGACAACACTCGCGTCTCCGATCTCACTCTGATGGAAGCCAGCTTCCGAGTCCGGAAACGTGGCTACGGCGAGGAAATCCCACAGATCGGCTTACGACTGGTGATCTTTGACTGCGCCAATGTCACCTGGGCCGGCGTCAAGGAAGTTCTCTCAAGCAATGCTTACATTCCCCGTGCGCGAAAGGCTGCCCAGAAGCCGGTCGTGACGGTCGCTGCGGCAGGCTCCGACACCGATTCCGTCACGACCCCTCCCTGCGCGACGCCCACCTCGACCCCATCTTCACCACCCGTGTATCCCTCCGAGATCATCTATCTCAAGAGCTTCTACGGCTGGCAACCCACAGTGGAGGAGCATACGAAACGTGTGCTCCGCGGTGATCTCAACGCAGCAAGTCGTCTTGATCGCAAATGGGCCGATTACATGATGGCCACCGAGGAAGCCGGCGCGACTGGGGCCGGGGCACGCCGTAGACGCCGACGCGCTCGCGAGGCCGAAAGACTCTACAACGCCGACGGAGATGACGAGGATAGTTACGGCGTGGGGGGAGTCACGGCCATCGGCGGCCGACGTCGTCGTGCCCAAAGCGGTGGCTGCACCGTGATGTAAGGGCTCTCCGAGAGACTCTCACGAGCTGAGATTCTACGAAAGCAACCGGATCTTGCTGAACATCACACGCTTATATTCTCTCCTCCTCGATGAGGGAACCATCAAAACGCCGGGTTGCCAACGGGCAAAGGAGCTGACCTGGATGTCACCAGCCTGTTTGACCCGTTTCCCGCCCCCTCCCTTTCCGAGTTTCATCTCTCTCCCTTTTTACATACCATAAACCACTATCTTGAGCAGCAAGCTGCTCTCTTCATCTCTTTTCAGGTCATATTTTTGACCCTACCTTGGGCCTCATCGGAAAGATCTGGCCATTCTGTGCTCTCGAGATTGTTGTTCGCTGCACTGAACTATCAAAACTTGACTAGCACCGCATATTTTTGGCGTCGTAGCTGGCCGATGCCTTTCATTCTGCATCCTGGTGAATTTTTACTTCTCTTTCTTTCAGCTTCTCGTTTACTTTGTCTCTTGGCGTTCTGTGCCTTGGAGCTAGATGTGATCCTTTCCTTTTTTGGCTGGCTCCTATACTCTGGTTTGGGTCTGTGGCCCCGGTGGATCGGCACTTTCCCTTCCCATCTTTTGTCTCTTCTTCTGTTGATGGAGACTCTGCCACCTGACTTGATGTCTTTTGTTTGACATTCAATTTGTGTTTGTTGACGAAATTGTCGCTCGGCTTCACAATGAATTACAATCTTCATCTTGATCAACATCAGCCTCTCTCGATATCGACACTAAGTCATAAAACCATGAGATGCATGGGTGTTTGGATGCATCTTGAAGTAAAATTTAGGTCCTTTTCTACACCCTCGGGCACTCATCAACCATAGGCATGACCAGATAAGCGAGATTTACAGATAGGGTTGCTTTGCTTTAAGAGACGGTGGGGTGGAGTAGTAGACCCGAGCTCCCTGTTCTTGTCACTCGAAATCGACGGATTGATGTCATATTTGAATTGCAAATGGAGGACTGTACCACCGCAGGACCGCGCATGAAAAACGCCATAGCCCTCAAGAGGGTGTAGAATCGCTCGAATAACTCATATTTCAAAATCTGCTATCATTGTTCCCGTAAATGCGACGTAAATGTTAGTGCATTTGAAAGAACAACTCCCCCCCCTTCCAGGCTCCATTCTAGTTCGCGTGTTGCTTTTGGCAAAATAGGATAAATTGTTGCGTAAATATGTTGTATCGTCGTTGTCATTTTCTTGTCGTGCTTTTTCTTCTTTCGATTCAACCTTCGATGATGAATGGAGACTATGGAAGTGTGGAGTCCTGGGTGATTCACAACATACTTGTACTAATCAGCAAATTTGTCAATATCTTGATCGAAATTGCCTTGCTTTCCAGCGCAATCAGTGGACTCGTCTGGGTTAGCGTCGTGCTTCTCGACCATGGAACTTTCTTCCTCGTCGCCGAGACCATCTTCATCCTCTTCATCGTCTCTGTATGCAGAGCCTCCAATTAACCGGTTGAAATATTCGATTTGCTCGAGCTCACTCTGCTCTGAGCTCGGTGAGGTAGGGTTCAACAGCGCGGAGATCCTCAAGACATGGCCTGGTTCGACGGCGGCAGCGACGCGAAGAGCTTCGACGGCGGAGTCTTCGATTGCACCCTGAATCAGAGCCTCTTCCAAAGCCTGTTCTTCATTCATGTCACTGGAGATGAGTATCTCACTGCTTGTTTGATTGCTGTTTTCATTGTCACTGGAACCAGGTGTCTGGGTGTTCCTGGTACTGAGGGTGGTTACCATCTGGGTCAGACGTCCGGCGGCAACGTCGGCATTGAAGGATTGGGTTCTTTCTTGATTCTTGGTGGTGGTGGTAATAGCTGTGGTCTCGGACTTGGTGGTTTCAATGTTGGTCGAGATCTGTTCGGTTTTGATGGGAGGCTCCTGTTTGATGGTAGTCTTGTCAGTTCCAGTGGGGGTGAAGACTTTGCCAGCATGGTCGTTTCTCTTGTGTGCGCGCTCTGGATTTTCGATAGCGGCGTCAAAAGAAGTGCTGGCCTTGCGCTTCTTGGTTAAATGCTTCATCGTCCGACTCTCATCTTGAGCGCTTGGTTCATTCGTCGGACAGATGGGGAATTGACCATCGTCGCTTTCCACTCGACTCATCTCTCCCGTAGCATCGCCAATGACTTTTCCATGCTGTCTCTCGTTCGACAGTTCATGCTTGATTCCAAAAGCGGCCGGGTTCGATTGATTAGAATAGGGACTTCGCAGTGACTTATCGTAGTCAAAGTTCGTGACGCCGCATTGAAGCAGCCACCGCTTCCCTACTTCCACACCCTTTCCGTGCATGGAGTCTGGTCCACAGCGCACATGATACCCATCCAAACGACAGATAGGGAACAAGACGTATCCGCCGGATTGAGTCTCAGGCACGATGGACAAATCATTATGAGCCATGGAGACCACGTCCCGAGCTGACTCGGCCTTTTCCCACCTTCTCTCAACATCCTTTGCACACAATGGCTTATGAACTCTCATCTGACGCTCAACGGTGCGTTGTAGACGAACCGCAGAGCCCGGTGCAACAACCGGTCCAATTGTCCACATGGAATACGCCATCATGATTCTGTGAAGTCTCGGGTTCAAAAGCCACCCGATCCATTTGGCATGTTCACGACCACAGAGAATGTAATAGCCCTTGAAGACGGGGAAGAATGGCAATCCGTGAGCCCAGTTAAGTGGCGAGACCCCGGACGGTACTCGCTTCTCGCGAATATCTCCACGGTCATTGAAGTCATACGGATACTTGAGTGTCCGCTCACTGGCCTTCAAAAACTTGGTCGCCATGTAGACAAGCTCATCGCTAAGACGGGTGAACTTTGGAGGCCAGATGATCTTCTGCTTTGCGTCAAAAGTGATTCGGGTGGCCAATTTCAGGTTCGCTCTGTCAGGGATTGAAATGGGTTCGCGTTCCGGCCCCTGTCTGTCTTCTGAGGGGTTCCAAAGTGCGTCCGGGTGGTTTTGTTCGTGTGAGGCGAGAAGGTCAAGACAGTACTTGCGTCGCTGGAGGATTTCATTGAGATAAGTTGTCTGCTCGGCCAGGGTGCAGGCCATCAGACCGTCCTTGATTTTGGGCATTGCTTTTTTTTACCCGGATTGGGGGTTGTCTGCGGTGGGATGTGTGTGTTGAAGAAGTTTCCTAAGTGGGATTGCCTCGATCAAGCCTCGAAGTAGAAGCCGGTAATTGTTCGAGCAAATTCGACGTCGACACAAGACTTGACTGCGAGTATGAGGGGATGCTTTCACCCGGGTTTTGCAGGGTACTTTAGGGACTTCAGGCTCAAGATACCGAAGAAAATAGTAGTCAGAGACTTGAAGACTTTGTATGTCTTGAGTAGCATAGAAAGCAAGAAAAGACTGATGCGCAGGCTTGAGTGTGGGTAGGAAGAAGAGCCCAGACTGTCGAATCACTCTGAGATGGAGAAGAGGAAGAGACGGACTGTGTTTTGGCGTGGCTCTTTTGATGTAGATTGTGATTACGGGGACCCAATCACGACTGAAGAGTTGTGTGTTGAGCAAACTTTTTTGGCAGTGCAATGTTTGTTTGAGAGTCTTGAAAACACCCTGGAGTCAACCAGCCTCGCGCCAGGCCGGAGGAGCATGTTGTTACAGGGAAGGCCAGCAAAGAAAAGCGCGATGGAGCAGTTAGAGGAAATGTCAGTACATAGATGAGGGGAATCATCTCACGTCGAACTCACGTTACTTGTTGTCGAGCACTCCTTAGTGAATTCTATATCATTTCGACATGTAGTCAGAGAGAGGTGACAGAGAAGTAACGGTGGAGGTTCTCTACTTTGGTATGTCTTTGTGTGCATGATCAACCATCTGTTGTCTCCTCCACGTTACTTTTTGTCGGACATGCCTCAGTAAGTCCTAGATAACCCCGACACAGAGTAACGGGAAGGTGATGGCAAACTGAGGGAGGGAATTTTATACCATCCTCTATCTTTGGCCAGATCCCAGACCCTTTCTCTTAATCTGTGCTGGAACCCCAGTAGAATAAGTTAAGGACTACCTGACAAGATGTAACACGGAGGTAACTAAGATGTGACGGAGATAACTTTTCACTACGGAGTGTATTTTCAAAAATGATTTTTTCTTTAAATTATTTCCCGTGGTATTCTTAAAATATTTACGTTTTTGACGTCCCTTTTGTCTGAAATTTCTCGACAAGAACACTCCATTACCTAGGGTCCCGACATAATCCGAACCTAGAAAGAAAGATCAATACTGGAAAAATTCTGCGAGAAACTTCTAGTCTACGACATTTCTGAAAGCTTGTCATTAGCCTTATCTCATCTTTTACAAATTAGGTTCCTCTTTTGCGGGCTTCCCTACAGCCTTCTTGACTCCAGAAGGAACGGAAAGGAACGAAAATTAAATTGAAGTGATGAGAGAGAGGCCTTGGGCTATACCGTATTGTGGAAGAGGAGACATGTTTGTTTATATGATTCGACTATCCTTGGAATTCGTTTAGGTTAATACAAAGATGATACCAACGTTTAGGCACACTTTCTCAACTAATAAACTTCCATCTCTTGAGGTACAAGCATCTTTTGGACTCTCCTTTGGAGCATCATGGGTCATTCTCTGAAACTCGTTTTGAGTCCATCCACTACATACTATTAACAAGAATTGCTCACGCTCGAGATTTGCGACTCTCGTCGCTCACTAACTATACTTATAGGTATTCTTTCACCTCCATGATATCAACCGGCCACAGTGCAATAAAATGGAGGTTCCTAATAGAATAGCCAGCAGGAGGTCAAGCACCATGTACCCAAAAACAGACACAAATTGCTTTCAGGCTATTCTGGGAGACGACAATCATATTACAGTCCTGATATTTGCTATTTACCTATCTATTGAGATTGAACATTGTCGACCGTATTTTTCCGTTCAGATCATGCTGTGTATGATACCTCCATATAGCTTGTGCAATTTTAGCCTTTCTCCTGAACCCCGTTTCTATTGGAACCTCAAAGGTTGTCACGGTGCTCAGACTGCAGAAAAAGGAATCTATGTGGAGATTTAAAAAGCAGTCAAGGATGCCATCTTCGATGACATATATACTTGTAAATCTTACAGTCGCCTTGCCATATAAGTTCATGATTTGCCCAAGGAATTCGGAATTCATCCTCAGCAACCCTGAGTCACGTAAAGCCGTGTGCCTGCGTAGTTCCATGGCTAATATTTGTCGGATTTTTTAAGTTCCTAGCTATTCTACCAACATCCCTCACGGGCTATGCCCTGCGCATCAATTTGATTCTTTCGTCATTCAAGGAACGATAAAGAAGAATTTGGTCGGGGGGATTGTGATCTTTTCGATATGGCTGATATTTGAGTACTTCATAACCTTCAGCGCCAAGAATTTGAAAATTTCCAAAGACCGGTTCTGCAGCCATAAGTATTCTCTACGCATGCCCACCTATGCGCCATCTGAAGGCCATGGGTGTCAAGTCCTGCATTGCTTCTGGATCAAGTCTCAAGCACTCAAAGCGCCGAGCGCGCCACGTGGGTTGAAATGAGATTAGCTGAACGCTCACGAAACGCCCATTCCCGTTCAAAGGAAAATCGTTCTTTGAGTTGGAGGAAATGAAAACGACCTCTGACATGCGCAGGAGGTTGTGACTGTAACGTGTACAGCATTGAGCTTTTACTCGTCTCCTTGGTCCTCATTTGAGGCCCTGCTCCGTTAGATGAATGGAAGCGACCAGGAAGATTTACTCGACTATCACGTGGCAGCGTTGCATGTTGGAAAGAAACTGAATGCAACAGCTTGTCCCCCGGCTTGAATACCCGGCACGCTCGACAAATAAAAAAGATAATCTTTTCGGAATTCCAAGGGGATATCAAGTCCGAGGTAAAGAGAATGTAAGACACCAAAACTCCACTGATCCCACGCTCGTGTATGCAGATTACATTTCGAAAAATCCATCGTCACCGGCTTCTTCGGCGGCCTTTTGAGCAGCCAGCTCACGGGCCTTTTGCAACTCCTTGCGGCGCTGTCTTCTGTTGAGCTTCTCCAAATCCGCCACCGGAGGATTGTAATCAGGCTTGGATGACGCTTTGGGCTCCTTGGTCGGCTTTTTATCTTTGGCCTTCTTTTCATCACTTGGAACAACAACTTTCTTAGCAGAGGCTTGAATCTTTTGACCATCAGGCCCAATGTTCAGCTTGCCTTCCCGAAGTTCATCCAGCTTGCCCTCTTCCATGCACTTCTCAACAATAGCCCACATTGGTGGTCGCTGGCCTTCGGGGATCTTGCTTGAATCCTTGGAGTCGGTACCAGAGTCGGGCTTGTGGTCACCCTCGGCGGAAGACTCGTGCGATTTGGGATAAAGTGAAAGGTATTTCTCCGTGAGAGGGTAGTAAATGGTGTAGTTGAGGTTGACGCGAGCGATATGAATTTTCTGGGCCAGACTTTCTTTCTGTTCTGAGTTGAGGTCCTTCTCCTTCTCACGACGCTCAAGGCGCTTGAGTTGCTTAGTCGCTGTCTTGCGATCTGATACATCCCCAGGTAGAGTTAGTGTTCTGCAACAACCCGAGCCTTGCAAATTTCGACTTTGCTGTTTTCACTCACCCAAAAATCTCACAAAGTGGTACTTCTTAATCATATTCGATCTCTCTCGTCGCGCCAATTCATCCGCAAGATCTTGCTCGTAGCCAGCTAATGCGCGCTCCTGCACAATCCGCGCATCTGCAGGCAAGTCTTTGTTGAGCAGACGCTTCACACCTCGGATACGGTTCTTCAGCTCATTTACTGAGGGATATTCCTTCTCGTTTCTGGGAACAGAATCACTCTTTGAGCTCTTCTTTGACTTAGGTGCGCGGTGATCCATATCACTCTCGGAGTCTTCGGACGAGCGATCCTCCGCAACGGCATCGGTCTGTCGGTGCTGCTTTTTTCGCGGATGAACATCAGTAGAGCCATCGCGGCTCTTGCGCTTGGAGCTTTGAGCACGGCGAGCGTCCGACATGATTGTGCGAAGCGTAAAGTGGAAATCTGTGGTATCTTTAGTTGATTGCTTAATTCCGCCCAAAAAAAAAGAGAAGGAAATGCGGTCGGCGCATCATCGGGCCGACCCCGGATCGGCACAACCAATAGGCGGCCGGCCGATAGCATTGACGTTGCCGCGTTCCTCGTCCTGTCCACCAAGCTTCCCAAGCCAAAATCAGAATTGGCTGCTTTTGCTTTCTTCTACGAGGCTGTGGCCTCGAACACAGCTTCCGAAGCCCCATGAGGTGCCGATAGCCACCATGGAGTCTGCAATTCGCTGGTCTCCAAACTCCAACGATCTTGAGCAGCGCTTTCTCTCTGTTGATGTATCTGGCAGAGCATTTCGCCTGTGCAAAGTAACAGGAAATGTCACACCCAATAAACCAATCCAGCATGAGGTCATAAATACACTAGACGACATTCCCACTTTTCGGGCCTTTGACTGGTCGTCTTCCAACGAAAGCCTTATCGCCGTAGGCCAGTCGTCCGGAGGAGCCACCATCCTGCGACTCGACGCGAGCGTTAAGGAAGCAGTCTCGTTCCCGGTACGGAATCAGCGGTATTGCAATGCAGTTGCGCTAAGCACACACGGCCTTGTTGCGTCTGGCCTTGATCGTATCCGAAATGACTTCTGCCTAAATATCTGGGACGTCAACCAACGACTTGGCCCGGCGGGTGGTAGCAAAGGGTTTCCTGAGCCATTGAGAAAGCTGGCTAGTTCCGAGCCCATCACAAGTATCAAGTTCTTTAGAGATCAGCCTGATACGCTGGTTGCTGGTGTGAAAGGGCAATTTCTACGCATCTACGATCTGAGGGGTACGTTTGCTACGCAGGGTAGTGTGGGATCTTTGGGACATTTACTGACAATTGCTTTGTCGCCTGCAGACAGTCCCGGTGGTCCTTCCTTACAGTTCCAGACACGCTGTGTTCACAACTTGGCCATTGACTGGCTAGATGAGAACTACATTGCGTCGTGTCAGCCTTACAATGAGAGCACCATCTGCGTTTGGGATCGGCGTGTGGGAGCTCGTTTAACATTACCTTCCGTCGGCTCTTCATCCAACAACCTGGAGTCTGGTCAATCTGTGGCCGCCTTGCAGATCAACAACGTGTTCGCTGCTCAAGCTTCAACTTGGAGCTTGCGCTTTTCCAAGACCAACCGCGGCTATCTCGGAGCGCTCTCCAGCACTGGTCATTTCAGGGGCTTCGCCATTGCCAAGGACTATCAGACTGAAGAGTACCGCGCTTCCATTGACGAGACGTTTGGACAAGGATCTTTCAAAAATTATGCAGAGTCGGTGTTCTTGAGACGTGAGCAAGATGTGCGCCATCCTTTCGATCATCCGACCCGAGGAGGCAAGGAAAAAGATCGCATGGTAGCGTTCGACTTTCTGAATCTAAGTCTGTCCAGTCAACCCAGTGCGATCGCTCTCGATGGCCATGGACAGGCACAGATTGTGACTGTTCGTCCACCGTCTGCCCCGATGAGCATGTCTTCGCAAGGTGTCCTGGTATGCGGTGTGCCTACCGGCGATAGAGACTTCAAGGCCATCTATCCACTGTCTGAAGATGAGAACAAGCCCATTTCAGATCTTATTGACGATATTCGAGCTCGCTTGGGTGTCAGTCTACATGATACATCAGCCAACCAGGACAAGACATCGGGGTCTCGTGCTGCCAGGACCGAGCCCTTATCAAGTCGAGAATTGAGAGAGCAGGGGCTTTCGCTCTTGGGTCCCACTGCTCTTCTTTCTGCACAAGAGGCGTTGACTCTATCAACCGTCTCTCGAGCTCGATGCAGAGAAGGGTACATGCTGGACGAGGCCCTGAACCGGTCAATTGTATCGGACGATCCCGCTCTCCAGGGCCTCTGGGAGTGGATTGAACGTGAGTCATGTCGAAACCATACATTGTTCCCATTGAATCGAAATCTAACAAGAGCCATAGGTGCGAGGACTCAATCTTCTGGATCGAGCTTGGTTATAAACGGCTTGGATTTGAGCTTTGTCGGTATCGCCGAGGTCTGGACGAGCGACTTTGGTGCGTAAATCCTCATCGAATTTCCTCAAGATTTTCCACACTAACAGCTGCTTCAGGTCATGACTTTGAACGACGCAACGTTGGGGGCAATTTTGACAGCCCTGCGGCGGTCACTGAAACGATTGCCCAGCTAGTCCAGCGAATGAATCTGCCGGACAGCAAAAAGTGTGAGACGGAGTACCCCGAGCTTAGAACCCTCTGTCTTCACATCTGTGGTGCGATACCGTCATACAAGGAACTGGAAGCGGAAGTCAAAGATCTTTCCGCCGACAATCAGCATTCGAAGGCTGCAGCCCTCGCAGTGTTCCAGGACGAGGCCAAGCTGGCCTACCTGGCTCTTCGGAACAATGATCCAACGCAGGCTCATAAGCTCCTCGCCATGGCTATCGCTGGCGCGGCAAAGGGCGACTCTAGTGTTGACTGGGAGGAAACGTGTGCCGACATCTCTAAGCAGCTGACAGATCCTTACGCGCGAGCAGTGCTTGCGCTCGTGAGCAAAGGAGATTGGCATTCCGTCATTGCGGAGACTACCCTTCCTTTGAAATACCGCGTTGAAGTCGCTCTCAGATGGCTTCCAGATGACGAGTTGACTGAGTACTTGAGCAAGACCACCGCCGAAGCCGTCCGACAAGGAGACGTCGAGGGTGTGATGCTGACAGGGCTAGGGCATCTTGCTATGGGCTTGTTTCAATCCTATATTGAAAAATTCAGTGATGTGCAAACTCCCGTTCTCGCCATGAGCTACACAGTTCCGCGGATTATGAACCATCCCTCTCTGGTTGCGCATTTTGAATCCTGGCGTGAAGGATACCGGTACCAGATGAATTCTTGGAAAATGCAGTTTGACCGCGCAAGATTTGATGTTGCTTCGCGCCAGCTCGCCGTCTCAGCCGATGGGCGTAAACTCCTGACACCTCCGCCTCAGCAGATCAGCTTGATTTGCAACTACTGCACGCGTCCCGTCACCCAACACGATGCCTCCTCTCAGATTTCTCCTTCCGCCACCGTGGAGACGGTCCATCCGACTGTTGGCCATCCACTTGGATCTGCCACCATGTCCGGAACCGTTTGTCCCCGATGTGGGCGGCATTTGCCTCGTTGCGGCGTCTGTGACCAATGGCTCGGCACTACCGACCCGATGTCCAAAGGTGGAGCTGCGACTGAAGCTGAATCTGAACACAGCAATACTCCCTCCATCTTGAAACGGTTCGTGGCTTTTTGCACCAACTGCAACCATGGATTCCACGCGCATCATGCCGATGAATGGTTTGCGGAGCACAGACTATGTCCGGTGCCCGACTGCACCTGCATGTGCCTTCGGAAGTCACCTTCGCCCTAGACCATTTCGTCCGGGTTTCTTTCTCAGGTGCCAGACAGCTGAGCATCCCGCCACCGTCTCGACTTGCGCTTAGGTGTCCTGGCTTTCTTGGTACCCTTTTATATATCATGCTTCACAATACCCCCCCCATTAGTTTCCATGTCATGGATGTATTCTTCATACCAATATTGCAGAATCCCCCCCCCCCCGACCCCGGGCCCTCGTTCCTTTTCAAGCTCCAACTTAAGGAGGGCACAGTAGTCAAGAGCCTTTTGAAAACCAAGAAGCCCTCATTGGAGCAGCGATTCTTTCATCCATACACGTATCTCCAGTTTAGAGCCTTTGAATGCCCATGGCCTCTCGGGAGCAGGCCTCCCACTCCCGCGTATGTGAACCGCACGGAGGCCCTCGAGGGTGGCTGCCGCACGTGTCGCGAGATTAGGACGTCAACGTATTCCTTTGGTGTTCATTCGTCGTAACCCTTCAGACTGTGTTGCTCAACAGCTTTTTCCGTGAGACTGTAAGCTTGTAGATTAGGGCTGGACCTGCCTTTGGAGGGGGGTTTTTTTGGTTTTACTCGACGCCACTGTACTACGTTGGCAGCCGCCCGAAAAAGGATCCCGACTCTGACGCATCAACGACGCTGCCCCACTCGGCCCGTCTGTTTAAGAGATCGGCGGCGTGTCCGCGGAGACTGCGCAATTCAATGCGCGTGGCATATTCTCTTTTTCGACCCAATTTTCGCCGATTGCTCCGGGGTGTGCAGACAATGAGTCCCCAGGACAAAGGTCGCCGTGGTGGTGGTCGTGGGCAAGGCCAGTCTCGCGATGTGCAGGTGTCCAAGGCGCTGAGCTTGCTCTTGCGACATGCGGCCGAGAAGGAAGGTGTTAAGATGAATGCGCAGGGTTATGCAAATGTCGCAGAAGTGGTAAGCCCTCATTTTGAAACGCTCATTTCTCGACATTCACCCCCTCTGTTCGGCGCAACTCGAGCTAATCAATGAATCCCGCCGCAGCTTCAATGGCGGAAGCTCAAATCAATCAAAGCGACTTTTGATGAAATCAAGCACGCGGTCGACTCCTCCGATAAAAAGCGCTTCGCTCTTCTGCACGCACCTTCCTCGCAGCCCACAGAATCTACCACGACAGCTACCACGACACCGACCACCGTCCCCGGGTCTACTGAGCAGACAGATGGCGAAGTCGCCGCGGGCGGCGACCAGTCGACTACGGCAGTGCTCCAAGCGCCATCTACAAATGAAGATCAAGCCAGTGCGACACAACAAGCTCTGGCCTCCACGGATACCGATCCCTCACACTACCTGATTCGAGCGACGCAGGGCCATACCATTCAAAGTGTCGATGCGGCATCATTCCTCGAACCGCTCACGATAGCCGACGAAACCAAGCTCCCGGAGACGGTCGTGCATGGTACCTTCCACGGTGCGTGGCCCTTGATTCTGCAATCGGGTGGATTACGGGCAATGGGTAGACATCACGTTCACTTTGCGACAGGCCCTTCTCTCGAGAGTGTCCTGGCGGCCTCGGAAACTGCCAGGGAAGAGAGCGCGAGTAACAAGCGGGAGAACCAGGTGATTTCGGGGATGCGACGAGACGCACAGGTGTTGATTTACTTGAATATTAAGAAGGCGCTTGCGGCCGGATGTCCGTTTTGGCGGAGTGAAAATGGGGTCATTCTCAGCGAGGGCTTGCCAGTTGCCGGTGGGAAGGTTGATGTCGAGGGCAATCCGGAGAAAGTAGTCTCGAGTGACTTCTTTGACGTGGTTGTGGAACGCAAGGCTGGACTGGGGAAGATCTGGGAGCGCGGTACGGTGATCAAGGAGCTCCCAGAGAATTTGACCAAGAAGGGCACGCCCAAGAACCGACGGTGATCTTCCATTTGTCCCGAGAATAAGACCACTGGGAAATTTCTAAACGAAGGATTGCATTTCACCCCGAACTTCACCTTTTTCATATGTAATGTTAGACAAAGAGTCCACGGTAGATGGCGACAAGACCACAACGGACTGATATGAATACTAGAGGCTACTACTGGACAGGCGTCCAGGATTCACCTCGCAGGAGCTTCTGACAGACATGGGGTCTGGATTCCAAATCAGAGTTTGGTGTTGCGATGTAGTCGAGAACATAAATTGGATATGTAGACCACCTCTTGCGACATCATCTCATGACCGGATTGAATCAACAAGCCGACCCGATTCCGTATCCGACCATCCCACATCCGACCCCCGTGTAGTTCACTTCCGCGGGGACCTTCCTCTCCGTCTGATCTTCGCCCGGTCATCTTGTTGGCGACGCCGCGTCGATGGTGGTGTTTGCGGGGTTGGCTTTTAGATAAGCTTCGATGCCATGGTGAACATCCATTTATAATCATCTGTTTGCCAGTCAAGGAGCCCAGGATTCATCAGATGATACGAGTTACCGACGACAGCCGCCAGGACTAGTCAACTGGACCAAGCGATCGACTGATCGGAGATTACTATAAGATACCAATATCAACCCAACGGTTTCAAAAAATTTTTAAAGTGTCTATACTGGTGTACAAATATCGCTGGTCCCCCACAGTATCGCCTCTCGCAACTTAGTTTCAGTCCCATTCCCTCGATTTCACGCTGTTCACTCACAAGGACACTGACGATATACTGGTGATCCAAAATGACGACCCCTCGATTCGATCCCAGATTCACCGAAAATGTCATCAATGCCATGGGACCGAATACCTCTCCACGGATTCGACAGGTGATGGGGAGTCTCATCCGCCACGTTCATGACTTTGCGCGGGAAAACGAACTCACGGTCGACGAGTGGATGGCGGGCGTAAAGCTACTCAACTGGGCTGGTCAGATGAGCGATGATAAGCGAAATGAGGGCCAACTCGTGTGTGACGTGCTCGGATTAGAATCGTAGGTGATCTCTCGACTTTGAAACTACTGCCCAGTCCTTACCCAGTTCCTACCTCATCAGCCCTCGGCCTTCCACTACTGCGACTGAGCTGCAAGAAATCCCAAAAAATGGAAAGCTACAATTTAAACGAGGAAGCTTCAGCATAGCCCACTAACACGGAGCGTCCGGGCAGATTGGTCGATGAAATCACTTTCACTCTCGCCGGAGAAGCCAAAGATGCGCCTACCGCGACGGCCATTCTCGGCCCATTCTTCCGTGCCGATACTCCCTATCGTCCAAATGGCACCGACATCGTCCTCACCAAGCCTAAAGGGGGCGGAGAGATGGTCTTTATGCATGGCCACGTCATTGATTTCAGGACAAAGAAGCCACTTGCCGGCGCTGATGTGGAAGTCTGGCAGGCTTCGACGAATGGGCTTTATGAGCAGCAAGATCCCGAACAAGCTGAGCATAACCTGCGTGGTAAATTCAAGACGGACGAGGAAGGTCGCTATTACTTTTATTGTTTACGGCCCACGCCGTATCCTATTCCGAACGACGGTATGGTTCTTTTTCATGTTGATATGCGGCGACAACACAACCTATTCTCGAGAGAGAGACGTGGCTAATTTCAACGTCCTTGCATCAGGGCCCAGTGGCAAGTTGTTGACTTTGATGGATCGTCATCCATTCCGTCCAGCTCATATTCATATCCTTGTGAGTTCTTGCGCCCATTACCATCCTTTTATCGTGGTCAACTTTGTTCAGAGAGACTAATATTGATTGATAGGCTACAAAGGAAGGCTACCGCCCCTTGACCACGCAAATATTTGATCGCCAAGACAAATATCTGGACAATGACTCTGTATTTGCGGTCAAGGACTCGTTGATTGTGGACTTTGTTCCTCTCAAAAATGACCCTCACGCGAGTCTAGAGCTCGAGTACGACGTAAAGCTTGTTGCTGATGCCGTTTCTAATGATGTATAAACTCTGATTTTGTCGGTTATGGAACCTTGACCAAATTGTCCAGCACATGTTTGTTGGGACGACTTGAAAGTGAATAATTCTATCATTTCAGCAGCCAAATTTTTTTTTTGTTTTTCTCTCTTAATACTCAGGCAAGGTTATAAGCTCGATGCATGGAATGAAAGAAATCCTAGTACCGTGATCGGTGTGAACATAACCTGGGGACCACTATATGGACGTTATGACAAGAACCCATTGTCTCTGGTGCGCTTGCTAGATCTCGAAACAACCATTTCTTGTAAAACCGTCCACCTATGCATACCCATTGTCTCATCACAATGATTCCATCTATTCACCCATAAACCTTCAAATTATCATCATCGAGATAAATCTGAAACAAAAGAAACAATCAACCGACCAACTTCATCCGACGACTCGATACAATGCCAATGTCCCACCCCCGACAAAACATCCATCCGCTTCTTCTCACTCGACACATGCTGATAGATATGCTGACAGCCCTCCATGGACGCAGAATTGTCCTCCTCCCCCGCAATAAGCAGAAATGGCGCGTGAACAGCAGCGTAGTCCGGCACTGGGGCATTCGAAATTGCTCGACAGAGAGCTGCATAACCGCTCGGATTCTGGCCAAGCAGGAGTTCTCGAATAAACGCTCTTTGGAGCGGGGTGCTGCGTGAACCGACAGCAGCGGACGGGATGGATTCGGCCATGGGTTCCATGCCGGCTTGATTGTGGAATTGATGTTAGCTTCTTTTTTATCTCATCTTTTTCTTCTCTCTCTCTCCCTTTTCTTCCTTTTCTTTTTGGAAAAGCTGTGATTTTCTGTCCGTGTCGTCTTTCTCTTCGCGACGTCTCGGTCTTATGTGTAGAATAAGCAAGAAAGAAAAAAGAAATGAAAAGAGGAGAAAGAGTATCAGGAATAAATCGAAAGAGTCACCTTCTAGCACTGTTTCAGCCCTCACATTCATAATCGAACCCAGCTTCTCAGATGGATGAGTTGGTCCGATAGCCACGATTCCCATCACACGGTCCGGAAATTTAGCGCCGAGCTCGATAACGACCAGCCCGCCCATCGAATGGCCAACCACTACGGCCTTGGCCACATTGAGTGTGTCAAGTACGCCAATGACATCTTCTGCGATACTGGTGATGGATATGGTGTCCCCGGTAAACGGCGAACGGGCGGCACCGTAGGTGTCGATGGTGATGCAGCGGTGGTGAGGGTTCAGATGAGGGATGATGGGGAAATAGTAGTTTTGCGAAGAGCCGAGTCCGTGTATAAAGATGAATGTAAGGGCGGAGGATGTTGGGGGACCGGATGGGTGGGAGTCTGCGTAGTGAAGGCTATGGCGACCTGCTTGTATGAAGGGCATGGTGGTAATAAGAATTGACGATGGCTAGTGGACTACGACCGTGATCGTTGGGAGGGCAAATGCTTATGAGAGGAGGGTGTTAAAAGACAGTAAAGTCTCGGATGGAAAATTTGGTGAAGTGTATGTGGTCTGCCAGAGGTACCAAGTCTACAATTATAACGCGAAGATGGAAGACAAGGCCGGCTGACTTGTAGCCCTCGGACAGTTATGCTCGGGTGCAACTAGCTCGACCCCAGGCGGAGAGAATAGCCCATGGGCAGCAATATGCTTGAATGATGCACATTCCTTGCATTGAATTTCTCCAAGACCCCACTATAATGTAAAGTCTATTGTACGTGAAAGTTAACGGTCTTTGCAACTAAGTAGCGCCCTGTTCCCTGTCACATCATGACACATCCGAGTCCGGCTTTCAACGGGCGGAAGCAGCATCCGCGCAGCGGATGTGGTCGCCCGCCGGTCGGACCGCAGCAAGCCAGAGCGGCAACTGTCCGGTCGATTTTCCCGAGTGGTCTTCTACCACTCGGTAGGATCTGTACATTTATTTACTCGCAGGGGAGGCAGTTGGCTTGTGCCTTCTGAATTGTACAAAAGGCGAGTATATCGAGAGCGAGATCTCCAATTCATGGCGCACCGGAACCCAGCTGGGCTAGCTCGGAAAAGGAGTCGCCACAGCCACGCGAGAAGACGCCCTCCAAGTAATCGGCCGTATCGTCGTAGAAAGAATCGCTCATACACGGTAATGGAGAGGTTAATATTTGTGCCTGCTCCACAGGTTGGGGTGGACCCATCGTTGACATCACGGGCGTATGCAATGCAGAAGGTAGGGAGTCTATCGGCTCCGGTGGAGGGAATCGCGCGGATACAATGGCGTCCGCTTCTTGTATTATATCGACATCGTTGAATACTGAACAATCAGAGAATTCGTCGTCATCGTCATCAGCCACGGCGGCAGTACCAGCGCCGGCACCAGCGCCGGCACCAGTGGGCATATCAACTTCTTTGTCGTGACGATCGTCATCATGTTTTCTGTGCGAAAGGCGTACATCCTCCCCTGTGGCTTCATGGCCAACCATGACTTTGGAGGTGTTTATATCGTCGAGAGCATTTCCACCAGGAGGGTCTTCTGAGTGATTCACATCTTGAAAACACAAGAGCTCCTGCTCAATGACTCCCTCATCCAGGTCGTCAAAGTAATCCGACTCAGCCTCGGTGTCACCACCGGGGTTCTGATGCTCTATCTCGGCTGGCTCCTCATCTTCTGTCTCAAGAGACTCCGACTCATTTGCAGGAGATTCTTGTCCTTCATCGCGCACCGCAGGTTTTGCTCCGAGGAAAGCAGACAGCAGTGGCTGACTCGCTGGGACTTTGGGCACACAAGGATCCGGGAGACCAAGCTTCTTGCGCTCCTCCCGATCCTTGGCCTCCTTTTCAGCCTTCTTCTTTTTGTTGGCGCGCCGTTTCGCCTCCTTATCCCGAATCGCCTGGGCGCGACGTTCAAGTTCCTCTTCACGTTCAATCCGTCGGAGTTGGGAGGCTGTGAATTTGAATCGTTTGTTGCTGCGTTGATATCGGCGACGGACCGTGCTGGACTTTTCGATGATGATTCGTCGTGCCTCGTCTGGCATGATGGAAGCCGTCACGGCGACTGCCTCTCTGAAATCCCGTTCATGGGCTCAGGGCGAATGGTCTGTGTCATTTGATCTGACCAAATTTGTCTCGTGCCGAGCATTGTAATTCCGACCTGAATGCCGTGACGTTTGCGCCCAGGTTCGCGGTCCCGGCAATATGTTGTGCCGAGCATCAACAAACTACCTTACTGGGCGGTCGCCGATCGAGGCAGCCACCTCCATAGGGTTCTTTTGCTAACAGGATTTTTTTTTATAAAATAAATTCATTCACGAAAGCTCCTTCTGTCTAAATGTCCGAGCTTCTCCTATAAGGGAATTTCCAGGCTTTCCGAGAACTTTTTAGGGCCCCTAGTACCTCTCCCCGCCTATTCCTTGCAGTCGCGGATCGGATCCCAGCAGACGGGCGCATATTCATCGAGTGCCAATGTGGCCATATCCTCCTCTGACAGAATGAAGTCAAAGACCTCGGCGTTTTCCCGAATTCTCGACTCGGTAGCTGACTTGGGAAGAGGAACGTAACCCTATCCTCAAAATGTGAGCAACGGAACCACTTTCGCGAAAACAGAAAGCACCGAACTCATGCACTTACCTTTTGCAGACTCCATCGGACCAGGACCTGAGCGGGGCTCTTGCCATACTTCTCGGCGAGCTTCTTGAGCAGGGGCTCTTCCATACGAGTCGCCTGGACAAGAGGCGAGTACGCTTCCACAATGATGTTGCGCTTCTTGAGCCACGAGGCAATGTCTTCGCGCGGGCACCACGGGTGAATCTCGTACTGGCCAACGGTGATCTCGCCGCCGCCACCGTTCTTGATGTACTCTTCCAGCTCCTCAAGATGCTGAATGCCGTAGTTTGACACACCCAGCGAGTGAATCTTGCCCGCCTTCTGAGCCTCGACCAGGGCACGCCACGTTCCCAGACGAGCTTCCTTGCCGCCGTAGGGTGCGTGGATCAGCATACTACCAACCAGGTCAGATTTTCGTCTTATATAGCAGTTCATGCACGGGTGGGATTGTATACAGGTCAATGTAATCAAGCTTGGCAGCCGTGAGGCTCTCCCCGATGGCTTGCTTTGCCTGCTCGTAACCCATGCACGAGGTGGGCACCTTGCTCGTGTAGAAGATCTTTGAGCGATCGAGGCCCGACTGGCGGATCGCCTCGGCGCTCTCAGCTTCATTTCGGTAAACCTTGGCGCAATCGATCTTTGAGGTAGGAGAGTCAGCGCATGTTCTTTGCTCCACGGAATTCGTGTTGTCACTCACATGGCGATATCCGACCTCGAGCGCTTTCAAAGCTACTTTTTCGGTGACGTCGGCAGGTCTGATGGGTAAAGAAGTCACAAATAAGGCCTCATGGATCGAAAAGTGCCAATTGCATTTGATCTCACGTTTGATACACCTAAAACAATCACGAGAAGAAGGTAAAAAAAAGGTTAGACTACACAAAGTGTCTATGGTGATCTAGCACTCTGAATGTGTCAAGGACACTTACACCAAACCCAAGCGCGGGGATTTCAAACCCAGACACCAACTTGTAAGTTGATTGAAGCGTAAGATCAGCCATGATGGATTCGGAGCTGCGGTATAAACGAGGAAGAAAGGCGTAACCTTGAGACTCAAAACTTGCAGAAGATGGATTGGAGATGCAACTTAGTTGAATTCAAGACAATGAAAAAGATGCAATTCACTGACTCAGAACTACGAACATTGCCAATGAGCAATTAAATAGTCATCGAGAAAGGCCGGGCAGGTCCAGGCGTGAAGGAGCAACTCATCTAGCTCGGACCCACCTTCTCCCGCTCTCACGAGGCTTCAACTCTGGACATGCGGCCAATGAAATACTCAAGTTCGGCGCCATTCACCCGACTTGATGATGCTATCATGGTTTCTCCCTTGCCAAAATACTGCTCCCCCCCCCCACTGAGCCCATTCTCTCAGTTCCTTTTGTTACCTAGACACGGACGACCGATGTATTCCCCAGCCAGGGTTCTGGGTAGAGGGGTCAGGTTCGATGCGCCTATTGTCGGCGCTGTCGATCACCACCATACCTATGAGCTGCCCGAAGAAGCCATCATGCCGTCCTGAAATGCACCGTCTGGTTCATCTACACACCCATCCCACGGTGGGTCAGAAACTCTCGCTTTGAGATGTGTGATGCGTGATGGGTACCCGATCAATTTGTGTTCATGACTGCATGGTACATACTTGGGCTGTCGTTCAGGATCAAGCCCTTCGCCCATGGAACAGACCAATTTCCTATCTGAGCAAGTGAGTGCTTCACCTAAGACGGATGTGGGGTCTAGTGGGCTACGAGGGAGGCACCTCACGTATCCCAAGTGCGCGTACCCGTGCCACGGGTACCGTGCATGTACCTGAAGCTCCCAAGGTACTACGTAGTAAAACACCATGGGAGGTGCTTCCTATGGCGGAGGACAGGAACACCCTTTGGCACCTTTTCGGAATGTGCCTGGCTCGGTAAACCAGTCTCGACGTTTGACTGCTAGCTACCCAAAGATGACTCCATCAAATCCTCAATGTCTGGAAAAATCCTTGCACACATGCCGCCTGAATCGAGCCCACCACAATACTGAGCGTGATTAATTATGAAAGGTCCCTCAAATCAGCATGACAGAAGCGGTAACTCGAGGCAGTATATGCGGGGCGTCATCGTCATTTCGAGGGCGGGACAGGACTTCGTAGAGACTGCAATTACTTGAACTTTGTGCAGTGCAAAGGGTCTGCCAGAGACCAGCTGTTTTTCGGTTGCCGAAACTTCCGTTTTTTTTGTTATTTCTGCCCGAAGTTGCTTTACCGACGAAGAAGCTTCTTAGTCCGCTATCTCCGAGCAATCTCACCACAATTTACAAGCATATTTCCCAAAGATGCGCTTGATCAAAAACAAGATTGAGCATGGTGGCTCGGGTGAAGTTACATTATGTCCCGAAGAGCCCGAGGATATGGTAAATATTGCCACTGAATTAGCTTTGCATTGTCATTGGCGTGTGACATCCCTCATCACTGACATGATCTGGTCCGCGCTTTAGTGGCACGCATACAACCTGATCCGTCCAGGTGATTTGCTTCGCGCCAGCGCCATCCGACGAGTGACCACAGTCCAAGATACGGGCTCGACATCATCTGCCCGGGTACATTTGAATTTGGTGATCAAGGTGAAAAACCTCGACTTTGACCCGCAAAGCTCGCAACTGCACGTTTCCGGTCAGATCGTGAACGAGACCGCGCATACCAAGATCGGACAATTCCACACGCTGGACCTGGAATTGAATCGCAACTTCACCCTCGAGAAAGAAGTGGGTGCGGACGGTGAGGGAGTGGGGTGGGATAGTGTGGCAGTCGAACAGCTCAAAGATGCGGTCGACGAGGGTGGAAAACGACGCGCGGAGGCGGTCGCTGTTGTGATGCAGGAAGGGTTGGCACATATCTGCTTCATCGGACAGTTCCAAACGATAATGAAGCAAAAAGTGGAAATGTCAGTGCCTCGTAAGAGGCAGGGAGGTGGTGACCATGACAAGGTAAGAATCTACATCGCCCTCTTTTTGTCCCCGAGGCTGTCGATTGCTGACTCTGCTGGCCTCGAGGGAATGAACAAATTCTACCGCGTCACACTCGAGACGCTTTTACGCCAGATGGACTTTAACACGAGCATTACATCCGGCACAAACACAGACGATATTCGACCCGTCTTACTTGCTTCTCCCGGCTTCGTGGCCGCGGGCTTCCATAAGTATATCCAGTCCGAAGCAGCCACCACGACACCGGGATTGAAGCGGCTGCTCCCCAGCATTGTCGTTGTGCACTCTGCATCGGGCTATCTCAACTCGCTCTCCGAAGTTCTCCAGTCTCCCGCTGTCAAGACGCTTCTCGCAGACACCAAATATGCCCGCGAGACCAAACTCATGGATGACTTCTTGGATCAACTGCGCAAGGAGACAAACAAAGCGACGTACGGGCCGCGCGAGGTTGAATCGGCCGTTGAGCAGGGAGCCGTGGGTCGTGGTGGGGGTGTTCTCATCATGTCGAACAAGTTATTCCGATCGCAAGACGTTGCTGAGCGAAAGCGATGGGTCTCGTTAGTCGACCGTGTGCGAGACGTCGAAGGCGGCGAGGTTCGCGTGCTGAGCTCCGACCACGAGAGTGGCAGGCGACTCGAGGGACTCGGAGGTATCGCCGCACTTCTGACTTTTCCGATCATCGAGGAGGACATGGACTCGGAACCCGAGGAGGCGGGCGCTGAGTGAGACTTTTCAAGGACGATAATGCACATAATTAGACAAAACCCGCACTCTGCGTGTCAACAAAATAAATAGAACACGGCCACGCTGGCCTTGGCCCCACGGCACAATTGAGGCAACTGCTGTGGTTTCTTCATAGTTCCCATCACGCCCAGCCGTTGAATGCGCGTGCCACGTCCCGACCGTTGAGAATCTTGGCACCGGATCCTCCAATTCAATTCCAAACTATCAATGACTTCAGCAGTGATCCCCTTTGTCTTTTGGTTTGTTTCTCAAGGGGGCCAGATGAAAACAATATTTCTCCTGCCCATTACTTGCCCCAGACCCGGCCAAAGCAAAGCCTCTCAATCTCAAGCCCCTCGTCCAGTCGGGTTCGTCCCCCAAATTCAGGATGCAATCCTCGATATTGGCGAAGTTCCAGCAAGCCCAACCGACAGAACAGAGCTATAGACGAGGCAAACTGTGCTAATCATGCAGGTATGTGGGCCATGACGATGAATCCTTGCTAAATCTCGAGAAGGCCTCGCTTCAACAAAAACAGCCTTACTAGTGTGGAAGAATACACACAGGTAGTCAAGCTAAAGCGATGGGAGACCCACAATATGACTGAGAGTTAGACTTGTGTAGAACAGCAGGTTATTTTGATCCATTCGACTCCACGTTTGATGGCCACAGCCCCCCCCCCCCCCCCCCCCCCGAAGCTATGTATTTAGCACCTAACCGAACCTAGTGTGGGGTCTTTTGCAACACGCTAGGCATGGATATTGAACGCACCGAATTCTAATAGACCGAGAACGAAACATGTCCGAAGCTAACTACCTACACGACAGCACACCTACCTAGTACTTACTTCTATCTGAATTCCAACCTCAACTCACCTGGCAGGTCATAGAGGAGGAGCAACAATGACGTGCAAAGTCTCGCCTATCACAGTCATCAGCCAGTCTTGGTCCCTTTCATTTATTTTTTTTCAATCTGTTTCACGATTGAAGTAGAGTCGGATTCACTCATCATTTTGAAAAAAGCTGTTGCTTTTTGTTTTTTTTCTGAGTGGTTTCGTGGGGGGGGGGGGGGAAACATCCATGAGCCCTGAGACATGGGTCGGACCGAGGTTTTAACCTTATTCTACAGTAGGTGGACGGGGCTTGCAAGTCAGAACTTGAGTTGAAAGTCGAGGATTTGAAGGATTGAGACGATTCTCGTCAGATTCCAGCTGTCTCATGTAATCGTTTTCCACTATGGAGGTATTTTCTGTTTCTTGAACGAGCACCAGGACCGTAAGTACGTACACACTTCAAAATCAAAGATACCAGTTACCTACTAGAATCATAAGTTCCATAGGTTTCAAAACCTGCTTGTGAGTCGATGAATATGTATAGTTTTTTCAAAGCTAGAATAATCGAGTCTTCACTAGCACATATGGATAGAGCATATCAGAAAAAAAAGAACAAATCACATGAATTCTCATAAGCACCAAATCCAACCAACTCCTAGGCTATTCTTATGGGGGGGGGGGAGAGGCAAGGGGAGGGAAGAGGAGGAGGATAAAGACTCCAGACCAAAAGTGTCCTTTGAGCAAAAGCGCAAGACCCGCCAAATGAACAAGTTCAAAAAGAAATAAAAACAAGCAGTGCAAAAATCATCATTCCAATTCCTGAAAACCACGTTTGCGCGGTTCTGATGGGCCATCAAAGGGGGACTCGGCATCATCCGACGCGAATGATGGGGACGTGCTCCCAGATTTTCCATGTCTTTGTTTGGCTTCGATATACCGTAATTGTGTCCGGCATTGCTCGGGTGTGTATTCTTTCGTTGATCCCAAATCTTTCATCTAGAGACAAAAGTCAGGTTGATTCTTGCTGGACCCAGCTCGGTGGATGGAAGGGAATTCGAAATCACCTTTTTAGCGATGAATTGGTACTTCTTGATCTCCCACATAGCGGAAGCCGACAGGAGGAGCCGGACCTATAGAAACTGTCAGCGTTTTGAATCTCGTATCATAGTCTATATGTGAAAGCGGGTCCACTGTGAAGTCTTTTTTTCTCCTCCTTTGCTTTCCTTTCTTTTTTGAAAAAAAAAAAATAAAAAAAAGAAGGGGAGAAGAGAATGGAAGGGAGATTGGGAAAAAATGATAATGAAAACAGGTCGACGTACTCACATCGTGCTCTTCCCAACGTGCCTGCCTTTCTTTCCGCCGGCGGAGCAATCGCATTTGCAGGCGGGCCTCGCTGGCATCATTGTTGAATTTTTCGTAGAATTTCTCACGAATCACCTTCCACGCCACGTGCTTCTCCCGAAGTTCCTCAACAAAGGCGTCTTCTTCCTCTGCTTTTGGGTCTCTACGACCTCGACCCGGCGCACGAGGCTTCGGCGGCATCACAGCCGGACCTGGCGTGCTGTAACTGCGCTCTCGCTGGAGGCGCTCTACACCTTCCGGGTCAGGGAGAATGGTGAGAGGGGCACTAGTATTTCGAGAGACCCCTTGCGCATCCGAGCCCGTTCGCTTCACCCTTTTGGGTGGCGGCAGTGAGGGCGAGATAGTGGGCGTGTAGCCCATGGCATACTGGTGATCGTGTGGAGCGTATACATAATTGGAGGCCGGTGCTGAGGTTCGAGGATATTCACTGGGAAATGGCGCCGTGATACCGAGACCCTGTGGTTGAAGTGTGTCGTTGATACCGTATCGATATTCCTGCGAGGAATAGTCCTGGGAGTGGGAGTGGTGACTGAGAGCTGGACTGGGTCGAAATGAATTATCCGGGAGCGAGATGGGTGTGAGGATGCCGGGATGCGAGATCATAGGTTCCGTGCAATAGGGTGATGGAGTGATTCCCAGGTATGGAGTTGAAAATGCTGGCTGTAGAGTTCGCAAACCAAAAAAAAAATTGATGCGCCTATAATTAGCACATCGAAAAGACGGAATTGATGATCTTGGGGCCATGACGGGGTTCAATGCTGGTGATGCTATTTTGACACGCGGGTGGATCTTACGGTATCAACATTTGTCCAGTGAGGAACAGCCGGATCATAGTAGCCTTGTAACTCCTCCCTCGACGGCGATGTATGTGGGCAGCGAGACATGATCTTCTCGAAAAGTGTTGATAAAAATAGCAAGCACCCAAGAAGGAGTCACGATTCAACTAGTCGGTGATTGGCACGGGCGCCAACGGTGGCAGAAGATGAAACACGGTCAGACACTTGCGTGCAGGAACACCAGGAAAAGGCGGCAGTTGGGTGATGAAATGCTGTCAAGAGCCTCGTGATTGTGCACGATGGAGTAGCAATTCGATCTGGTTGTTCTAGAATAGGAGCTTTTGCTTGAAAATTGATCAAAATCAAAGGGCCTTTTGAAGGTCATCAACCACGAAGCAGGAGAAGCTGTCCGGCCACCCTCCAGATTCTTATAGATGAATCCAGTCCGGGCAAAGAGAGGGGTCAAAAGCAATCAAATCTTGCAGACAATGCCCACCGCACATCTCTCTAGACTCAATTTGATGGATATCACAGCCCACAGCCGGAGTGCCTCGCGAGGCAGGGACGAACAAGCAGCGTCGGTTTTTCAACTATAGGCTCAGAGTGCACCAGAATCCAAGGAGAGTACCGCCGATGAGTATGGTGCTGCATTGGAGCGCTCGGGAGCAAAAGTGCAGACTCGATGAGGGCCTATATTTAAGCGCCAACAGACTCAATAGTGCGGATTACGACCTTGATATCGCAGCGGTTTCTGGCCCCCATCTTCTCTCTTTCTCTCTGTCTGGTCCTGTCTTTCTCTCTCTCTTTCATTACGCCCGCTTCTCCTCCCTGCTATTTCATGGCGGGGGAGTAGTCGGTGGAGTTCAAGTTGGCCATTCTTTACACAGTCTACCCCGAGTGGCCCGTACAAGGCGAGGGGGGATATTCTTGATTTTTGGGGGTTGGGTACTTAGGTGGACTCGTAGACCCATGGAGTGCTCTCAGTGCTCAGGTACAGGAATCGCGGCGGAGCGATCAAACCTGGCCCCCGTCTCTGTGCCGAGCCCAGCTAGTCCTGCTTCCACCAGCTAAGCTTAAACAAGACTAGCCCTGTGGAGTGGACATCTGGTGGATGGCTCTGGTATGCCCCAATGGCGACGGGCGAAAGAGAAAAATCGCACCAGGCGGAATGACATTGGCGCAGACAGGTCCAGCGGGCCAAAAAAACGCCCCAATGACAGCTTTCCATTAGCGCTGCGTGGAGTTGATGGTGCAGCCCGCCCCCCGGACCTTTGCTGCGACTAGCCTGCTCTCCCACTCAGCAGGCAGTGCATATCTCTCTCCGAGTCTCTTCCGGCAAGGATGCAGGGTGCTTGGCGCATCAAAGAGGAGTAATCTAGACTCGAACCACCTTTAGAGCCTTCAGGGCAGAATAGGGCGAAAAATGATCTGGTGAAGGGGGATGCGTAGGGCAGACTCGAGGACCCGGAGCAGATCATGTGCGCGCAGGATTGGAGACAAGGTCGTCAACGAGAGCCCCCAGTCTGCACTTGCATGTTGCAAGAAACCATACCGACTACTTCTGTATGCCCGGAAATCTGATCATTCTCAAAGACTGTGGACCTAGGAAGCTCTGCCCTTGTCCGAAATGAGCATCTCCCTAGCATCTTGTCATCAGCCTCGGACTAGCCAGTTCCTCATGAGAAGATCCCGCGATGCAAAAGAGTCACAGCGTACTCAATCAAGGAAGGAGAAAGAAAGCATAACCAGGGCCTCATTCCCATCATTCTGCACCTGCAACTTGCCAATTGGGCTATTGCCAGGTTGGTGGGCGGCGGCTCTCGACTGGACCAGAGGATCTCCGATTAGCCGGCGAGGAACGGTACTGTAGTCCGGATTGTGAGGCTGCAAAGCCTGCTGGGCTCTGCTGGGGCCTGCTGGGGCCTGTTGAGGCTTGTTGAGGCTGAAAGGCTAACCGCGCATCGAATCTTGGCTCCCCCCTCCGGAGAATTCACAGCCGTTAGTTAAGCGCCGGGGGTCGTGAATGGCGGAGGGCCTCCACTCGGGGTCCGTGGGTGGGCAATGTTCGAGAAGGAGAAGATGCAGGCTGGCGGGTGCAGCAAGATGATCGTACCGTAGAGGTGTGGGCCAAAAAAACGCTATTCGAGGCTTTTCTTCTTCTTCTTTGCTTCCGTGGCCCTCTCATGCATTTTCCAGCCCGATGTCTTAGTTGTTGCTATCTCTCCTGTGCTTCTCCAAAATGGGTGCAGTGCAGCAATCCTCAATGCATCATTTTGTCATCAACACCCGATTGAAGCATGACTGTGCTGTCACCGGCAGGGGGGATGAATGACGACCGAGAGATCATACGGCCATTGCGTGCACATTCTCTAGAAGCATGAAGACACTTTGGGGCCAAAATGGTCTTCATGGCTTCCATTCGCTGTCTTTGGAGTTCTGTCGTCTTGCCCGGTCGACGTCCGATCTCACGTGCTTTGCCGACCATGTGCAGTGGCTCCGTCACCGCTGCGTGGAAGAGCGCGACTTGAGAAGTTCACGGCCCCATGACTTGAGTTCATGGGCAACACCTACTCAGAAGTGACTATCCTCGCCAAATTTTGATGAAGGACCGTGGGCCACACTAGAACCACCGAAACGAGTGTGGTTATCGGAAGAGAGACTTCAAAATGTGCTATGACTGCCTAATTCCAGCACAACTGCTCATTCCAGATCTACACATAGTCACTTACTATGGAGAAAAACGACGCCATGGAAACAGCCAAATCGCGGTTCGGGCTGCATTCTTGATTTTATGATTTGGTTCGAAGGCGGTATTTGTTGTTCGAGCCCATGGTGATCTGGTAAAGAGCCTGAATAGTTCAAGCTTCCGCCATCCCGTTCCCCCTCCCAGGGTTTACCAGGGGCCCAGAGGGTCTCCTACTCATGCGCGCCTACCTTAGTGTAGTACGTTGGACGGTTACTTGTTGGCAGGTAGAGCCCGCCTTTCACCCGCCCGGACTCAATAGCGATTTAATGCGCAGAACTGTTAGCGCCCTCTGGATTACCGATCTTCTTTCAAAGGCGGGTACCGAAGTCCACATCTCAACATCTATAGGTTTAGCCACTAGAAGTACGCGCAGTTCCGATTATAAGGCCGCGATTCGATGTATGTGAGTTGGAACTAAAACCTTGATCAACACTTGGGTCGCCCGAGAAAACGCTGTCATTGATTGAGAATACGGATCTTCTGGCCGTGAAAAAAAAAACATCTGCGAACTCCAGTCCTGGGCAGTGACCTCGTTTGGCGCCCCCATCGTACACATTGCACTGGACACGCAAAGTCCAGGGACACACCGATACAAGCGTAGTTCCACAATCTCCGCGTGCGGATCGTGGCTTCGCATGGAACGCAGGATAGAGTAAAATTGCCCCCGAACGCACGTGGCAGAAGAGCCCGCATCAGCCCGTAGTGCGAGTCCGTGGAGCACGCTCCCGGTCGTCCAAGTAGTCGTCTGCCAATACGCCTTCAGTCCCTTCGTCATCCTCATCAGAGTCACCACGCCGCCCATGATTCTCCAATGTGTCATCCGCCGCAATGGAGACTCCTCGTGCACCCCATCGGTTGTTGTGGAATCTTCCCTCCCCACCCTCCTCCTCATCGCGTAGGTGCTGTTCTTCCTCGGCCGAGGCCCGACTGGCCCCCAGGTTGACCACTCGGTTCACCAGCCAGCTCTTGCTATAGTCGTCCGAGTCCACCACTCCTCCATTACGAAGCTTGACCCGCTGTCGGGAATAGTACACCCATGCAAAGTCAACGTAGAAGGCCGTCTGCACGATTCCGAAGATAAAGGCGATTGGATCCCAGTAGTGCTCATGCCCAAAGCCGCGCACGAGCCAGTTCAGGATATAGAAGGCGCGATACGAGCCCAGGGCAGCCAGGTAGTAAGAGTCGATCACGGTGGGTACAGTTGTCTGACGGAGAAGGAGCAGCTGTGGGAGGACACAGACGGACTCGAGGATGATGGAAAAGGCCCAAAGAATCTATGCGAGAGGAAAAAGAGAGTGTGTGAGTGAGTTGTCAACATCGGGATCTCGCCACGCATCCATTAAAAACTAGATCGCTTGCGGAACAGTCTGCATGTGCGCTGTTGCTTACCTCCAAGAACCAGTCCCCCCGAAAGCCCTGTTCAAACACGAGAATTACCATTGGGGCCAACACCACGGAGCCCACCACGGAGTAGATGCCGAGCTTCCAAGCACGCTCTCGCTCTCTTGTGCGCGGAAAGACCTTCATCATGATGAATATCGTATAGAAGGTCGACAAGAGGAAGAACAGTTTGAACGAGACATTCCAGATGACTACGGGGCCATGAGCCCGGATTGACCAGGAACTCGGGCTCAACAGGTCAAGGTATCGGGTCACAAACACCGCAGCATAGAGCATCTGCGTCAAGATGGAGATACCTATCACGCAAAAAAAACATTCAGGGTCAGCGTCGATGGTCTCACCCGAATTTTCAAGGCTGACGGAGACACCAAACAGCCCGTGCGGGGAAGCTCCTCTTACCCTCCGCGCTCTTATTATGGTGTATCGCCCAGATCAAAAGACAGATCGAGGCAACATGCGAGATATCAGCCAAGATACGAAAGAGGTTGAACATCATGTTGGGCGGGAGAGGAAGAGTCGACTCGTTAGTGAGCTTGGTTTAGGCTGCCGTGACTCCCTTGAGTCGTCGATCAGTGACGGGGAAGAGCAATTGGAAAGCGCCGGCGATGAAATACAGGCACGTAAAGACGGGATTCACAGAACAGTCAATCGTAGGCTCATCGAGGCATGTAGTGTTCATTCAGGATCAGGACGATCCAGCGAGTTGATCATGCGGGGGTTGTGAGATTTGAATGGCGTGTCCTCGGAAGAAGCGTGCGTGGCTTCGATGCCGCGCAAGGGGAGCTTTACTCCAGTCTCCATCTCTTATCGGCAATCTGAGCTTCGACCACCCTCACGTGAGTGGAGACTGGCCTCTTTGAGTGCGGCTCGCGCTCAGGAGATTTCAGACGTATCAGTGCGCCCCGTATGGTATCTGTAACTATCTTCAACGGGCGTGCGGAGAACATCCAGACTACGTAGCGACTTGCATATCAGCCTTGGCGCTCCAGTCGGTCGTGAAGGCCGAAAATAAAAGTTCTCAGTCAAAAGTGAGCCTTTCAAGATCTCAATAAGATACACTCAAATCACCAGAATTGGCCATGGCCGTGCATCACGGAGGGACGCGCAATTTGCTGTGTACGGGGGGTCATTGACAACACTCGCATTTTTGCCGCTCGATGATCCCCTAACCTCGTCCCCTCTCGGCTTGGGTCCACACCTGATAGGTATGGGTCTCGCTATCAACGGCATCGTGAACCTGGAGCATGTGCCCGCAGGTCGGCAGTAGGCAAACCTTCTGGGTAAGCTCAATCAACCGATGCTTTATTTTTTTTCGATGTGGACTTTTGCAAATAATCGGACCCATTTTAGCTGATCTCAGCTACAACGAAGCGAGCGCTTTCTAGTATATATTTCCAAGGCCGGGGATCGGTTGAGGGCGCCTGAGGTAGGTATATGGACGAGTACACACGAGGGCACCCTTGAAGAACATTCTCGGGCATTTCCAATCTCCTTCCAGACTTTAGGTAGATTCAGCCCGTTCAAGAAATGGAATCGTCCTGACCCAGTCAAGGCGGGGATTCAACTGCCTCTGTTCAAAGGAATGTCTTCATGTTATTCCATAATCTCTGTTCACCGGGAAAAGCTCACCTAGTATCTATCAATCACCGCCACCTAGAATGAAGGCGTGCCGACCACTCATCGTACTATGGAAGTCGGTCATTCGATCAATCCTATCTCGATCACGATCGAGCCAAGTTATTAACTCCAGGAGGACGAGGTCGGCTCAACAATCTCAATAAGCCCCTCGGCTTCTCCCGCCTGTTGTCCCTAGGCAAACGTCTTTCTCGACAGCTTCAAGAGCGGGGCACACACACACGGACCCTGACCCCTCAACGAAGCTGCAGAATTGATGCACTCTCTGGAGTGACTGATCTGTAGCGAGATGCATGCATATTGTGTATCGATGCTCGTGATTTACCGTCAATTACCGGACGACCCTCGTGATGTGGCTCTTTTTGTTGGACTGTGAGCGAGGATTTCACTTTTCGAAATGACCTCTTGCCTATCCTCCATGCATCCGTCTCCATGGGAACCGCTGAAGAGGGCGCGTATCGGCAGCTCAGACTCCAATTGGGACGGTCTGATGAGGGTGCGATTGGAACAAAAAACGTTTACCTACCACTCGACCTCCCTATCGAGGCTGATCAAAGAGCCATGTGATACAGTTCCCTCCCTAGGGGCCCGTAGGAACACACCCAAGGAGGTCGGTAGTCTTTTGTTGGAATATGGGGAGTCGGTTTTACTGATTGCTGGAGACAAGACTCATGTACTACTTGGCCACTGCAACAATTCCGATTCCAATGAGGGTCAACTGCTGTGCCACGGCAGGGTCGGCCATCCAGCTCTGGGAGCTGGCATGAAGTCATTGAACAGAGTCAGAGGTTTCCTTCTCAACCAGATCGAATGTAATCCTCATCAATGGCCATGAGAGTTATTTCAATGACTGTCCACTCGTGAGGGCACCGCTCGCCAGGTCGCTGAACCGCACGGTACGGGCGCTGCGGGCGTAGGTGTGCACTTGACTTCAACACACGTGTCGCTAGAGGATGCCCGTGAAAAGTCACCTCACAGACTGCCGGTCCGCACGTATGGACTGGGCGCTACATATAGGACTAGAGTTCCATCACTTCCATGATGATGTTTCGGGCGGCTGATTTAGAACACCAACCACGCTTCCTACACAAGTATTCCACTTTGAAGGCTCCCGGATCGATGCAAGGTCATTAGATGCCCGCAAGTAAGAGAGATAGCATCATAGCCTTTGCCTCTTGCCAAAAAGCCGACCACGAGGCTTGGGCCAATGGGGGATGGCCTGAAAGGGTGCTTCATAGATGGTGCGAGTCTTTCGAGCTGTCGATCATCTCTTTTCCGCAAGAAACAGGATGGTCACTCCGGCGAGCTGCAGCTCCATCTGCGGTTGATCGCCGTGGTTTATAGTCGGAGGGGTTGAACTGTGGTGGAGATTCGACCCCCGTTAGCTGCAGCACTGGGCATCGTCGGAGGGGCTAGAACACGCCCAACCCGCTGGAGAGCGCCTCCACCAGCCCACGAGCGTTCCAAGTTCCACTCGGCGGTCGTTGCGCAGCTTGGGACTGAAGCTCGAGCTTCACAGCCGTCCAGCACCACATCAGGCTTCCCATTCCTGTTCGAGGCTTGACGGACCAAGTCGAAGGTGGCTCACCCTTACAGAGTCATTCTCCTCCCACGTTGCCGTTGTTCGTGGCGGGTCGTCGACCACGAGGGCCCTCAGGCTATTCTCTCTGAATTTCCACCAGCTCTCAGTCGCATTCGACTTGCAAACACGTCCTTTTCACTGAAGTGAGAGTCAAGTGACTTTTCCAGTCCACCGGTCGAGGTCTCGAGGTCACAAACCACCCTCCACACAAGCTCCCCGCTCTTCTTGTCGCCGCGTCTACTCGTCCACCGCGCTCTTCCCTTCCCGTGCCGTCTCCTCTCCTTCTCCCCCCCCCCCCGTCCTTCAACCCCCTCTCTCTTCGTCACTCGCGATCCTTCCAACGCTCGAGTTTCCTGCTTTCCGCCGGATTCTCTCTTCTCTCTCTTCCCCCCCCCAGTTGCTGTGCATCCCTCTCGCAACACCTCAAAGTCCACTCAGTCACATTAATTTATCCCACGCCCATCTCGTGGATTTCAACTTCCTCTCTTACCTGCAACAAGTACCCTTCTCTGTCTCCCCAGCCACCCTCCCCTCCAGCCTCATGTTCTCCCCATACTCGGAAGAATTCGAGGTGACTGATCCGACTCTTCGACCATTGGAATTTGATCTGTAAGTAAGAATCGTGTGATCTTTCTTCTGCCGCGGGGGGACATGGCTTTGGTTTGTTTCCTCGCGTTCGTGAATCGCTTCTATCCCGTTTCCATCACCTGTATTTCCCTCACTTCGGTTGGGTCGCATCTCCCTGCCAAGTCTCTTTTGGTCCCATCATGTGTTTGTTGATAAATCCCCGTTTGCGCTGTCGCATTGCCGACTTCCTGCTCTCTTTAAACGGCGTGGGAGAGCTTCTGGGCGCCTACGCTCCAGCAACGCGCGGGCGCGTGCTTGAGACCAGCCTTGCGAGACACACTCGGCACAGCTCTCAGGCCTCGGCCAACGGCACCATACAGTGGGAGTCTATACTGGGACAATAACCTTTTCCCTCTTCTGTGTCCATTTTGCTGGACTCGCCGCTTTCGGATCCGAGCTTGCCTGGCAAGCGTCTGTGTCATCGTTAGTGTAACGAGGCCGCCCCTCTGCAAGTTGCCCAACAACGCGCCGGTGGCAGCGCAACCAATTCCTGCGACGTCCCAAGGCCCGCGCATGTACACATCCAGCGATGTCAATTCCAAGCCAGCATGTCATGTCATGAGCCTTCACTTCGCGCTCCCAGCTCCGCGACCACCCTCGAGCGAAAGATGAATTGAGCCACACGGGCGTGGCTCTCCAGTCACCTCAGATCAAAGGAGCGGGCGCGGCTTGACAAACATGTTTATTTCCTTGACCCTCGTTGCATTCTGCATATAGTCCTGCCAATTCTCATGTGCGAGGCACACGATTGGACCGACGGACTGTGCTCTCATTTCTACTTTGCATCGTTTGCCTAATGTGTCGCGCACTTTCAGGTCTCCTCCCACTTCCAAACGAATCAAGACCTCTGCGACAACCAGCGCTCCACCTCACTTGATCGCTCAGCAACAAATTCATCCGTTCCACCGCTCAGCCTTCGAGGGGATTCCCATTCCTTCGGCACCGCTCTCCCATCAGCAGCAACAGCAACAACAACAACAACAACAACAGCAGTTGCAAACACAGCAGTCGCAAAATCAGCAACATTCACAGCATCAGCAAGCTCAGCAACAAACACACCAGCAGCAGCAACAGCCGCAGCAGCCCCCACAGCAGCAGCAACAACACCACCAGCACCAACCATCGCAACAGCAGACTCAATCTCGCAAGCGCCCCCAATCTCCGACCGCGGGGTCCTCAATCATGATGGCTGCACCCCCGAGTTCTGCGAGCGGCGTCGCCGAGGCGGACCCGGCCGCACCCCCTGCTCCCGCTGAGCCGGCGCCCAAGAAAAAGGGCCGTACCAACACTCCATGGACTGCCGAGGAGGAGCAGCGGCTCAAGACAATGCGTGACGCTGGCCGCAGCTGGAGTGAAATCGCCAAGGTGCGCGCACGCGATCGTGTTCATGGCTGTCGAGCGTCCTTACTTACTCATGCAATCTAGACTTTCCCGACGCGAACGGAAGGCAGTGTCAAGAAGCATTGGTACAAGGTATGTCCATATCCACCTCATGTCCAGTTTACCACAAAGACCGCCGCGCTAACCCCTTGGGCTTTAGGATATGCATTACGCTGAGTTCGCCGAGGACGAGGTATGAGCATCGCTTCCGCCCTGCGTTTCGACCGGGTCGCATTGACTAACGATGGCAGTCTATCAAACTTCGCGACGCGATCAAGGAGTACGACGCAAACAAGTGGAAGGTGATCGGTCAGAAAGTCGGCAAGCCTGCCAAGGTAGGTCCTATTCTCGCCTCCATAGCTGGTGAGCGGTGACACTGATAGTGGCTGTCTTTTTCCTCTCGACTTTTAGGCTTGCGAGCAGTATGCAAAGGAGCATTTCAAGAACCTTTAAGCTTCTGACCTTGACGACCCTCCACTGATGAAGTGACGATTGAAGCTTTTTTTTTATTTCCGTTGGGACCCTTCTCCCTTCGGCTTCCACTCCCTCTTGATGCCTCTCATGAAATTTTGACTCCACCTTGCTTCTCTGTCTTTGCAAAGTTCCAAGCGATGCAATGATTGCCAATGCCCCACTCAGGACCTCAGACGATGCATGGCGGAGTGAGTCGGTAATATGATCTCGTCGGTCTCCTATTTTTATGTTCGCTGGGTCGCATCATTACTGTGGCGATCGCGGTTTTTGATCGATGCCCTGGAATGCCTGCACTCTTTGTTTCTACTGGACTGAGGGCTTTTTTTTTCTATCTGGCGCCGGATGGGCTTTGTTCTTCGGTCGTCGTTTTTTTCTTTCTCAATGTGATTGATTTTCCTTGACACATTTACTCTAGTTGATTTTTTTATTTCTTGTCTCCATGATCCCAATGCCACTTCGACGAGACCAATCCCTATTTCCAACTCTCCCGGTGGTAGACTGCATAGACCTGCAGTACAAAGAAGGCTCCTCCCAAGCGAGAATGGGCCGATGCGTGGCAAGCGTGAGGACCCATTGGAGTCCATCTGATCGGCCGTGTGGAGACGGCGAACCCGCCGATAAGCGCTGTCAATCCTCGATAATCTCGATTATTCTTCCCCGCGGCGACCTTTTTCCTTTGCCCCACACACTCCGTCGCTTCATCGTTTTTGTCAATTCGCGACGAGAATTCACCTTCTTTTGAACCCTGTCCAGCTGTACCTGTGTCCGATCGAATCGAGGGATATCCGAGGAAACATCTCTCTTTCTACAGCATCAGCAGCAGCTTGCAAAGTCACCACCGACTTGTCACTCTGCTCTTGAGGCCGTGACTCATTAGGATTGGAGGAAAGCGACTTGCAATCGGTTGGTTTCCAACACACTCTTTTCCTGATCGCCTATTCCAATCGCGGTACCTCAAGACTGCACAACAGTATCCTGTCGGAACGCGAGTTGGATTCCGGTTGCTGTTCGCTGACATTCCTATCAGGATGGTCTCGCAGCCTGAAGTCGCCACCATGGCGGCCTCTATCAACCTCGCCGACGAGTCCAAGACAGCCCATTCGGACGACCAAACGGTCAACCTCGATCAACATCCGGACTCAATATTTCCTGCAGATCATGCGAATCCATCCAGCCCCGCTGGCTCGCGCGTGGGGTCGCTACTGAAAAAATTTGAGCAGCAGTTGCTTGAGTACAATCTGGAGGCGAGAGGCATCGAGCGGGTGGCCCCTCATGAGCGCATGAAGCGATTGACATGGGTCTCATACCTGCAGGCATTTTTGCTGTGGTTCTCGATCAACCTAGCCGCGAACAATATCACCTTGGGAATGCTAGGCCCCGCTGTCTACGGTCTGAGCTTTACAGACTCTGCATTGTGCGCAGTCTTTGGAGTCATTGGTGGCTCGATGGTATCGGCATGGGTTGCCACCTGGGGGCCCGTCTCGGGTATTAGAACCATGGCATTCGGCCGCTACTCGATGGGTTGGTGGCCGAGCAAGATCATTGTTCTGCTCAACCTGGTCCAGATGCTGGGATACTGCCTGATTGATTGTGTGGTGGGAGGGCAGATTCTGTCTGCTGTCTCCCCCGGGGGGCTGTCCGTTGCTGTCGGTACGTCGAAGCTCTGTCCACTCGCACTGTGATCTCCGTGACGGCAAGGCTAATCATCTACTGGGGAATCGTGCAGGCATTGTGATCATTGCAATTATCAGCTGGGCGGTGGCGACTTTCGGGATTCAAGGCTTTCATTACTACGAACGGTTCGTCCTGTCCTTTCAACACAGAAATATGTTTCAACTGCTCATGAGCAATGGACAGGTTTGCATTCATACCGCAACTCATTGTCATCTGTATCTTGTTCGGCCTCACGGCCAACAAATTTGATCTATCTACCGCCTCCGAAGGGGACCCCCGAACGATCGCTGGTAACAGGTACGTATCAAATCTCGACAACCCTTTCCTCTCCCCGTTGACACTCATCCGAATCGTTCGCTGATGTCCTTGTCGAACAGGCTGTCGTTCTTCTCTATCTGTCTCAGTGCAGCCATCACGTATTCACCTCTGTCTGCCGACTTCTTTGTCTACTACCCCGAGCATACATCTCGTCTTAAACTATTCTCCTTGACTCTCATCGGCCTCGTCGTCTCTTTCACAATGGCCATTGTGTGTGGCATCGGGCTGGGCTCAGGGATTGCCACAAACCCGAGCTGGGAAGCCGCATACACTCGCGGCCAAGGCGCCCTCATCGTAGAGGGATTCGCTCCTCTCGATGGATTTGGCAAATTCTGCTCCGTCATCATCGCTCTCGGACTGATTGCCAACACCGTGGCCCCCACCTACTCCTCCGGTGTCGACTTCCAAATCTTAGGCCGCTACGCTGAGATGGTTCCCCGGGTGATCTGGAATACCGTTGGCGCGATCATCTTCACAGCTTGCGCACTAGCTGGCCGAAGCAACCTCTCCGAAATCTTCACCAACTTCCTCGCCCTCATGGGCTACTGGGTTGCTATCTGGTTTGCCATTCTCATCGAAGAGTTTGTCTTCCGCTGGCGCACCGGTTACAACTGGGCTGCGTGGCGTGATCCATCCAAGCTGCCCATCGGCATTGCGGCTTTTATGGCCTTTGTCGTTGGCTGGGTAGGCGCCATTCTTTGCATGGCCCAGGTCTGGTATATTGGTCCCCTCGCCAAGTTGGTGGGCGAATACGGCGCTGACATGGGCAACTATGTTGGATTCTCGTGGGCTGCGCTCGTTTATCCGCCGCTACGGATACTTGAGCTCCGTTTTGCCGGGCGATAAAGTCGGTTGTGGTGACGTCTTCTCTCACACATTCCAATATCATGGTGGGATACTGGCCCCCGTTCATGACCAACGACATGTACCAATACATATGTTTAGGCTCGGGCAACGTCAGTCAACCTTGTTCCAACTTGGATCATATTTGTCTTTTTTTGCATCGCGTGCAACCCCTCCCTTGTTTTTTCTTGTTTTTCTAAATACGTTTGTTCAACACATTGCATTTCCCCCTCTTTTTGTGGCCCTGGCAACCGGGGATTTAACAGCCTAATGACTTGGGTTTAGATACAATTTGCATCGCCAGGCTGCTGGGTGAAATTCTACTACATGAGACGGTAGTACATACCCGTTAGTTTATATGGCCTGTATAGGTGTACGAACAATGCGCTATGGCGCTATGGATGCATCATGATTGGTTCGAACACTGTGTGATTGATACTAATGCAAGAATTACTTGAGCGCGTTTTTATTTCGAACACGAGTAGGTACCTACCGCGTAAATTCAGTTACATCGATAAATCCCGCCCTTGCACCTACCGTTAAGGTGGTACGCAAAGGAGACGAGAGAGGGCGTGGCATCTCAAACAGAACAAGCTCCTTTTTTAACCAGACTATTATCGGAGTCAAAGACGGGTGTCGGATTGGATCGAAAAAAGGTCTCTCTACATATCCTTCATGTCTGATGCGACCCCACCCGGATAAACTCGCCCAAGCTAAGGTCACCTACGGAGCTGGATTCTAGCACGGGGAGAAAGCAGCATGACTTCAACAAGCATAGCATCAGGACAAAACCTCATTTTCATCCACTCAGAGAACTATTCTACAAAAGAGATCGGGGGACGACAAGCCAAAGTCACGCACACAAGAACAGATACAGAAGTAGACAGACCGACTTCGTTTGACAGCAGCAACCTCAGAGGGGAAAAAAGGGAGGGAAGCCATCATTCACACTATATCAGTATCACAAGGGAGGATTATTTCAAAGACGCTAGAGTACGCTGGATCTAGCCCCGTATTTACCGGTACCAGTACTCGGGCTTGACGAAGTCGGCAAAGGTCTTGGGCTCCTCGTGAGGGGGGTGGTGACCGTGGCCGTGGTCGTGAGCGTGGGGGTCCTCCTCGGGTCCAATGTAGTTCAGCTTGACAACGTTACCGCACTCGCCGCAGCGCTCGAGGGGGCGGTCGCGGGACACCTATGATCAAAACATTGTGAGTATTTCAACAATCCATATACGTAGGGAGGGGTCGACACGATGACGTACGGTGAGCCAGTTGACCTGGTGGGAGTCGGCAGGGTAGCCAGTGCAACCAGCGTACTGCTCGTCACCGGCACCGTTGACAATGATGGGGTCCTCAAGTGTTCCTATTCACCACAAAGCTAGGGTCAGCCATTCGTCCTCATACACGAAGGTCATTGGAGTTTCCGTTGTCGGACAGCACATTGTGCCTGACATGGACCATCTTGAGTGGTTGACGTGGACTTACCCTTGCGAGAAGCATCCAGAGGACGCATGTCGAAGATGTCAATGCCTTGCATCTTACCGATGAGCTCGAGACGCTCGAGACCGGTAGCCTGGATGTAATCGGTGGGGATGGTACCGGGCTTGGCACCAGGGGGAAGGAGATCATCCTCGACCTTGATCTCTGCACGTAGTCGAGAATAAATGGGTTAGTGATCGAATTGGGAAATCATCGTTGCAACCATCACGCAATTGAAGTCCGATGACAGACAAAACCGCGAGGAACGACCGACGAGATGCTCTGTATGAAACCTGGGGATCGGGAAGAGGCTTTGGCGGTTCTCAGGTTTCTCATTCGTGAAGCGGTCGAGTTCCCTCTGGCAATTCGAGTCCGCATCGGAGCAATTCAGCGCCGCATGACTAAAGAGGTACTAACCGTCAAAGGACAGGATCTTGCCCTCTTTCTCGACTCCCCACTTCTTCTCAGCGTCTGGCGGAAGCGTATTCAAATTAGTCAATTGTTTCATGAACAAGATACTGAAATGGTCGTTCAGTGAAGTAGTGTGCGGCAACCCAATTGACGGTCGACCGGAAGGGACAACGGCGAGGGTCGGGCGAGGTCGGATCAGGCCACTGGGTGTAGTTACGTACTGCGCACGATCGAAGAAGAGAAAGGACGCTGGGCAATCTTGAGAGCACGAGCGGGCGAGCGCCGCACAAGTGCGGAGGCGGTGCGTTGAAGGAACATCGCGATCGCTGGGTGGGTTGGTAGCGGATTGAAGGAGGGGAGTTCCAAGCAGGATGGGCGAGAGTTTGGAGTTGAGGTTTGGGCGAGGTTTGAAGCCGCCTTGACCCGTTCGAGGTTCTGATTGGTCAAATGACCTGGGCCAATCGGCCACGGGTAATCACTCTGACTCAGCAACGCAGACGGCCGGGCAGCGCAGCTGAAAATCAGGTGATATCAAGCCTGCTCCGGCAGAGCAAAGAAGCCTGAGATGAGCTTCGCCCGCATTCGGCATTTAGGGCTTAGGGTATACCGAATCAAGCAACTATGCAAGTATCGACAAAGAAATCCCAGTCAGAGGCCCTGCTCGTCCTGGCAATGCATGAGTTGTAAGCTGTGGTTTCATTGATTCAAATATCATCATATGATACTGATTTCTGTATTTCCGTCAAAGCCGCTTTATCATGCGCGAGAAACAATCTGTGGAGAAGTGATTGTGGATGCCGTCCTTTGCTCAGACTTGACAGTCTATGTTCAGCATTCGAATACCAGGGACCAATCACTCCTCACCGTCCATCCCCTCTATGAAAGAATAGAAGCACGAAAATTCAGATCTGAGAAGACCGTCAAAGAAACACCTTGAATGATACGTGCATCGCCAAAACTAGGCCCCCAATTTGCGAGTGAACTGGCCGTCGAGTCAGTTCGCAGCACCCGGAGGGGATGTAAGATCGTCTCGTACAAATGGGCGGAAAGCACCCTCGAAAGATGCTACAATAGCTCATCAATTTGAGTCATTTTCAAAATGGCCGCAATCCATCATTCTTCTTGTGGTCTTCTGACTCTGTGGGCGCTCATGCTGGCCTTGTTTGCGATTGCTTTTGCGGTCCCGGACTTTCACCATGAGTGGCCTCAACTCGTCGACTCCGAGAAGCTCGCCAGTCAAAATGGGACACCCCTCGATCAAAGAGACTCGGGTGCTTTGTGCAAGACTTACGTTACCCAGGCTGGCGAGACGTGTGACGCCATTGCAAAGGCAAATGGAATATCAACCGCTCAGCTTGCTAGCTTCAATGCTCGCTCTTGGCGCTTCAGTTGCGCTTTGCTACCCCAGGGTGCCACTATCTGCATCGGTCCTGGGGAACCTCCCATGCCGACGGCAAAAGGTGATGCAGTCTGTGGCCCTTTGGTACCCGGGGCCATGCGTCCTCATAACTGGTCCGACCTTGCATCGATCAACCCATGTCCTGCAGACCAATGTGTTAGTTGCTGCTTTTCTCGATGGTTATCCCCTTGAAATTCTCTCTTCTCTCAGCTGACTGGAACAACATTTAGTGTACGATTGATGGCTATTGTGTGTCACCAACGGGCGACAAATGCACTCCCAATGACAAAACCTGCCTGTCAAATTGCCAACTAGTCGCCAAACCCACTGCAAAGCCTACCATGAAGGAGAAAACAACCACCACAAAGCCGGTGACCAAAGAGAAAACAACCATGACCAGGGTTCCCATCACCACCGCACCAGCAATCACCACGGCGCCAGCGATCACAAAGCCAGCGACGACTTCAACGACCAAGAACGTCGAAGTTGCGACGACCACCACGATTGATGGACCTGCGTGGACTCTTGTTGCCTACACTGGCACTGTGTGTGATCAAGACTACTACGTGATCTCAGGTCACAAGGATCTCAACTCCAAATGTATTGATCTTCCCGGTGATTACTATACTGGACTTGACGAGCGACCTGGCGTTTATTGCAAATATTTCACCGATGGTGGGTTCAGCTCAGGCTCTTGCGTCAAGGGGCCACCGTATTCCATCTATTCATGGTCGCTCAAGGGGGGTGTCTGCACAGCATCTGATACACCGTGCAACGAGGATGGAGGCCGGGCTTTCGTGATCAACCCTGAAGATGGATGTCAGGTTGACTACATGGCAAAGCACGTCGAGTTGCATTGGCGCTCTATTCGATGCATGCTGAAGTGAGAAGTCATTCTGGTGGACTTTAAATTTGCCGTGAGACAATCAAATCTCTCGCAAACTCGTGAATTACAGATTGCAAACAGGTCCGGGGCATGTCTCGCCGTCGGGGTTGATTCGGGAAAGAAAGCAAAAAGATGGAGGCAAATGATCGAACACTGGCAAATTGCAAATTTCAATTTCATATATAGTCGTGCTTTTCACTGAAAACTTGCACATTGAATTGAAAATTCTATTTTCTTGTTTTTTGTACATCACATAAGTTACATGAACTGCAACTTTTAGGTTGTCACGGGGATTGATCGGAGTGCAAGTCACGAGTGAGGCGAGGCCGCCGCGGGGTAGTAAAGTTCGAGTCTTCGCTCGCATGTTGTTTTGGGATCTCCACGACTTCGCGTCAGGGCTGCTGATGCAGACCTCTCAGGGAGGATCCACTCATCTCCACCCTCTGATAAAATACCTAGGCTGAAGGCTGCGTTGACGATCTTCTCCTAGCGTACGCACACGCATGGAAGTTCGCCAAGGAAAGGTACAGTAGAGAACAATAATGTCTCGCCTCACAGAATCAGCTTCGTCCGGTGATCCTTATTACTGACTCTCCACTTTGATCCAGGTGCAAGATATCTATTGATCCCTAAGTAACTGATACTGAGGCTTGGTATCAAAGTTCGCGCAATGACTTGCCCTGGGAAACGCCTTCTCGTGTGCTTGGATGGCACATGGGTCAATAGCGACGAAGGGTATAATCGTCCAACATCAAGTGATCACAACTACTCTCTCCAGGTACCTTCCAATGTGACTCGACTTTATCGGGCCCTCAGGAAGACTGGCTTGGACGGCATGAGCCAGATCGTGTATTATCATGCTGGTGTGGGTACCTCCGGATCGTTTCTAGATGAGCTTGCTGGAGGAATCTTTGGGGCGGGCGTGGATGAGGTGAGTGTATTAGCCAGGTACTGTATGGTCGAAAAACAGATTAAATGACACGAGTCGTTCGAAAGAACATTCGAGAGGCCTACAGTTTCATTGCAACAAATTATGAACCAGGAGATGAGATTTTTCTCATTGGGTTCTCCCGCGGAGCATTCACGGCGCGCAGTGTTGCTGTAAGCCGTCTTATCTTCCAAACGCGAGAAAATAGATCTCTCAGCTCACAGCAACACAGGGGTTGATTGCACAGATCGGACTTCTCAATTCCAGAGGGATGGAATATCTTTATCCTATATTCAAAGATGCGGAAAACATCAGAAATCCTGACTACAAGGATAAATTCCCCACAGTACCATTTGCCAACAAACCTCATAGTCGACAAGAATACAAGCTTCGGCTTGAGGATGTCTGTCTATTCTTCCACCTTGTTTTGTGCCCGCGGATTGACTAATCATACTACAGGAAGGCCTCACGCGCCTCTATGACCCGGATGGCTATGCCATTAAAGTTCGCTGCGTTGCAGTCTTTGATACTGTAGGCAGCTTGGGCATTCCGGATACGAACATATCAACAAAACTAAGAATACCTCGGTCCACTAGAGAATAAGTCTGCCTTTTCCCTGCGAGCTTTTACACACCAGGTAACGCTGACACTCCACACATGCAAATGGTATGACACCTCGCTCTCAAACACAGTTGAGCATGCCTTTCAAGCACTTGCATTGGACGAGGTGCGCACCTCATTTGCGCCCGCCATCTGGGAACGTCCACGTGGTGTCTATACCGACCTACGGCAGGTCTGGTTCTGTGGCGCTCATTCAAATGTAGGTGGGGGCCTTCCTGATCAAGAGCTTGCCAATGTGACTATGGCATGGATGATGGACCAGCTGGCCGACTTGGGGGTTGCCTTCGAGGAGAACACGATCGACAAAATTTTCGAAGAAAGTGTCATTTATTATTACAATCAAGTCTCACACGGACAACGAAAAGAGAGCAGCTCCAACAGCAAAAGATGGGAACAGTGGGCTGAAGAGTCGATCTACGAGGAACACAAGCCTGTCAGACCCTGGGGCCTGGGTGAGATGGTTCAACCAGCGACTGGAATTTACAAACTAGCCGGTAAGACCACGCGCACCCCGGGAATGTATCATCGCATCGACCCAGAGACTTCTTACCCCACTCGCGAATTCTTGGAAAGCACGAATGAGCGTATACATCGATCTGTGCGAATTCGACTCGGTCTGGAAGGGCTGAGTTATGACGACGTCGGTCTATACAAGTGTCGTGCTTTGTTAAAAAAAGGGCCCTGGCTTCTAGAAAAAGTGCGCCTTCGATCGCGCCGTGAAGTCTATGGTCACGATAGAGGGGGTTATGACGACGAAGTGCGGACCGAACAATCGAGTCAAGACTACCGTTGGGCCTGGGTCTATGATGGGCCTCCCGAGGAGGCACCTCCCAGAGATCTCATGCTGGAAGAGACGCTGGGTCCATATGAGAAGAGACTTCTGAGTTTGAATAAAGGTATTCACATAGTTCCTTCTGGTGGCTTTTACATGCTAACCTTGAGGGGACCATTGCGACTACTACAGGTCGACAGTTCTATAGATCGATCTTGCGAGAAAATCGGAGACCATAGCACCGGCATCTTACCCTACGCCTGTGGAAACTCATGAGTGCACTTCTGATTCCTAGTTCAATAAATTCGCTGCAAGATCTGCCAATTGATATCATTAGACCGCGTTGATCTGACTATTCCCCGACTCCATGTAAAGAAAGACGATTCCACTGTCCGTCTCCGGGCTGCACCGTGGTCTGCGACATTAAAATATCCGGAGGCTAGGAGTAAGTAACGGTGAAGATAATAAAATGGCGCTGATTTTACAATGAGCAGTCTCCAGGCATCGATTCACGGATAGTGACATCCCGAAGATCTTGAGAGTTGTAGGTTTCCTGGCCTTGAAGTGTCTCCCTCTCATGTTCGTGCTGCTGTAAATGAGCAGCCCTCTCGCGGCATGCGGCGGGCGTAAATCCGTTACCAACCTTCGCAGCGATGACGCGCCATTTGTCATGCTCATAGTCGCTTAGTGCGCGTTGAAGACGTGAGAGCTGAGCAGAATAATCAGCATGTGTCACTCTGCAGAACGTGATGGACCGGTTCAAATAGAATACAACTCACCATTTCTTCTGTCCAAACCACATCCTTTGCCTTTAACTTTGTGCAGTATCTGACCTGCAGAGTCCCACTTGTCCGTCCAGGGAAGAAATCGGCAATTTGCTTCCAAGTCAAGTTCTTCTCTTCCTTCAAGTCTACCAGCAGAGCATCTTCCTCCGGTGTAAATTTAAGCTTCGGACCTCGCGGTCGCGGCGCCGGATCTGGCATTCCAGGCTGGCCGACCACGCTTGGAGATCCCCCCGACATTGTGGTCATTGCATCATGGGCTTTCAAGAGCTGGGCAGGGAGACGATGATGATGGTGCTGCTGTGGAACTGGAAGGGCAAACGCAGACTGGTACGCGTGTGTTGCCGGTGGAAGCGAAGTAGAGATGTCGTCGTGGCTCGGGAATAGAGTGCTCCCAGTTTGGTCTGTAATCGACGAGCCATCAAGGGGCATTGACACCAGCGACCCTCTAGTGAGGAATGAATGCTCCATCTGACGCCTACCATCTCCCTCGTCTTCCGAGCCAGAGCGCTTTCGCTTAGCGGTGCTTCTACTTGAAGCAAAGTCATATCCGTAGTGAAATGATGGTCGAGGCATGTGATGTGCAGATATGTATGTTGTTTGCGCATCCTGATAGCCATTGTTCTGAGATGTCGGGTGAGGTAATAGGGGTGCGTGATGGTGTTGATCGTAGACAGCTTGGGCATTGTCGGGCTGGAAAGCAAGCCCGTTCAACTTGCTTCTGGCATCGTAGGAGGCCAAGCTGTGGTCTTCTAACTTTTCTCCGTGGGAGGAAATGATCGCGAAGCCTCGGTATGGATCTGCCAATGAAACGGACATACATCGACCTTGCCGGGGGATGGCCCGGCGGATGATTGTCCACAGCGCAAAGAGAACAAAAAGGCCTGCGAACGTTTCGTTCCCGAAAGGAACGAGAGGAAGCCGAGAGTCCCAGAACTTCACATAAGCGATGTGGGTTGAAGTCGAATAAGGAGCAGGGCAACAGTGATTTAAACCTCACAAGTCAGACAGGGGTCTAGTCCAGTGGGAATCGGCCTGGAATGCGGTATCTTCCGGATTGAGAAAAAGACACATAGACTCGAGCAACGATGAGCTTGACAGACATAATTCGAATCGGGCCCACCGGAAGTCTATTTGAATGAGCTGCGAAGAGGCTCAAGGGAGGAGGTCCAGGAGGGGGGGATTTATACGGATATCTTGATTTCACGTCAGTCTGGCTATGCAATATGTATGATGAATGATCCTTGGGAGCTGAAGAAATGAAGCACGAGGGGACTACATCAGCAGGAACGTGCGTGACCAGGATATGGGCTCGCCCAAAACCATCATCGATCGAAATATCCCTCAGGTCGGTCATTTTTTTTTCTTGAAACTGACAAGGCACCGCTCATCATCAAGAGTTGGGTTGAAAGAGATGATTTGCTATTAGACGCCGTCGTCGATTGTTGGACTGACTCTTTGCAAGGTCACTCTCACTCTAGGAGTTGGAAGTCAAAGACGATACTCCTCCACGGATCAGGCCTCTTGCCCCCCGCCAAAGGCTCGGGCCCTCGAGGGCGGGATAATCATCGAGTCAGGCCAAAATAGGAGACCCCAGTGTGGGTGGATCAGGGTAATTGACCGCAGACCGTTCAGACCTGAAGTCTGCATCGGCTCACCTACAGCCCGAAAAGAGCCGAAAAGGGGAGAGAATCGTCCGTCAGATTGATTTCGGGGGGCAAGGCGGACCGTCCCCGACCAGGGTCTCATTCGCCGGCTGATGAACCCCCTGCTGGCACTCCGTGTTCAGGAGGGCGTAGTAGGAATGGGATTTGGGACCACTCGGCCAATAGGCGGTGCGTCGGACCAGTCGAACAGTCCGTTCGTTGGTCTTTTCCACGCCCTTGAGCGGGTCTGTCGAGAAGGACTCGCTCATGGAGTGCATGCAAAGAAGAATCACAGACACGCATGGGCCCCAAGAAGAGGACCCCAGAGCGGCAGACAGGGGTACAAACAATGAGGGTCGGATCAATAAGCAGTCTTAGTCCGACTCCGTCTGCCTTGTCTTTGTTGACCAATTTGAAGCACTACTCCTCCTCTTAGGGCTTTGTCACGGATATTGAGGAACGGTCATGATTCAAATTATTCGCATATGGAAACGCAGAACAATGGGCCGGGTGATCCAAAAGGCCCATCGCAAATGGGTTGTGACAACTGGAAGTTGACTTAGGGCCTGAGCTCCCAATCATCAGCTCTTGCAGTCTTCGCAAGGCAGCCTAGCAGCTTTGCCTAGCATGATAGAAATTTTACTTGAAGCAAGACTCGTTCAAATCAGAGGCTGGAAGAACTTGCAGTTGGCAGTGCTGATCTCCCCGTTTCTCCCCGTCTCCCTCCACAGGTGACGTTTCATGCCAACAAATGTGGCACAGTAGACGGCTGGCTTTTGCCTTCTCTCGTCCACGTAAGAGGACCCCTGGTCAATGTAGTTGTTTGCTCTCGCAAGTCTCAGGGGATATGCTCGGTGAAGCTTCCACTACTGCGCGGCCTGTTGAGATAGCGCAATGCTCTTCTTGACTCGCGGCGGTTCCCCAAGGGCTTGTGTTTTGTGATTTTTGGTCTTTGGAAGGCGGCTCGTGAAAAACGTCAACCTTGGGCGGCCTGTCGCGGTAAAGATCTGCTATCATTGGCTTTCCAACTCAGCAGTCATTTCCTGAATGCCTTTCGGAACACATAGGAAGGTAAAGTGTGAGTGATGAGTTTTCAGATGACGCATTAGAAGACGACCGACCCGCACTGTCAGGTGCTTCGTCCTATGATCAAAGTTGGACTAGCTCGAAGCATTTCGATACCGCCCAGCTCGGGCTCAAATTCATGTGCCAGTAATCGTATGCTTGCATAGAGTCATCGTCAAAGGGCCGATCTCGGCAAATGGAAGCTCGGAGCAATGATTCCATATGGAAAATTCGACCATGTCTGCAACTAACGGACGTGAGCAGGGGTCGACATGGCGCCTATCGAGCACAGATCGTGGATGTATTGGAGAAATCAACCGGGGCTTTGTGCTTGGATGCGCTGTGATCAAGGTTAATGGAGTAAGATTCTCTTGGTGCGTTGGTGATCAATTGGCATGCAGCCAGGTCAGCTGGGGACGATCCACAGGATTGACTCGTGTGCGGACAGCAGGTCACAGGACATTGTCGCGGGTCACTTGCGCTGCTTCGAAGCGCTACGATCGTGAGTTTTGCCGCGGTTCACGTGTACTTTCCAATTGCGTTACAGATGTTTGCGCCGATTGTACTCTGGTTGGTCCTCTCGTTTTTGACTCTAAATCCAAGGAAGCTCTCTTGGAGCACCAACCCTCTCGGGTAACGATGAGTGGTCAATCTATCATGGTTCGTCTCCAGGAAGGACAAGGATAGAATTTCCCAAGAAGCGAAGCGAGAACTTATGGGCATTAGAACGCCCAGGGGCTCTGTTGGCAGTAGCTATCAACGTCACAGAAGACGGTCGAATGGCGGGCACTGTGCAGGCGGATGTAGATTTCGTAGGAAGGGGCATGTGACTTCTCAGGAAGCATTCCTCCTTGGAACGTTCTCTCTCAATCTCCCATCTGAGCGTCCGCGTAAGTCACTCGAATAACAGTCAACTCGACCAGTCAATCCATAACACGCGAGTCAAGGAAGGAAAAAAAGCCGAGTGCAATGTAATGAAACCGCTTGATCGATCGCGTGACTTCACTTTTCGATTCTGCCGACTTCTCAACCGCATACTGTTGAACGCAAGCTCTACGCTCCCACAAATGATTACTGAAAGCACTGCTTATTCTCATCACATTGCTGGAAGAGTACAAAAGATTAAGATATCATCATACATTGAAAGGGGAAAAATAATACAAAAATGGTACAAAAAAGAACGCTCCCAGGACTCAAAACTGAACAGTGGCTTTTCTGAAACGCCAAACAAAATCCACAACTCTCTACTCAAAGTTATCTGTCCGATCCACCCAAATGTCTTCCAGTTCCGCGAAATTCTGGAAGTGCAGAGGGCGGTGTTGGTCATCGTAGAAGCGGAGTGGAGTATCGATCTTGACATAGATGGGTCGTTTCTCGACACTGCCAAACGAGCTACCCATGAAACTGTAGTTCCACAGATTATCCTCGGGCACCAAGAAGTAACCGCGAATGCGATCACTCAGCAGCAGCTGGCATTTCTCTCCCATGCTAGTAGAGAAGCCCTGTGGCTGGTCAGAGCTCATGTCTTTGTTCTCGGCGCCCCACTTGTATCCTTCAGGGGTGAGAGCCCAGGCAGCCAAAGACACAGAGCCTGGGGTGAAAGACACTGTCATGGTGACGGTTTTTTTTTCCCAAGAAGAATGGGAGTTCATCAGGCGGGCGTGCTGCGTCACGTCCGCCGCAGACATGTACGGTGGCTCATTTCCAGAGACAGTGTGAATCACACCCAGTGGCTCCAGGCCGTTCAGGTAGTCGTGTTGAGGAAGCTGGTGGGGTAACTGCACATCCCTAGTATTTCCAACCTGGGGAACCATAACAATAGTGCGGATCTCCTTAACCTGGTCATTGTCAGGGGGTGAGCTACCATAGATGTAACCAGTAACCTGAACACGGAGATCGGCAATGGTAATAAATCGCTTCAGGATATTCTTGGGCATGATGTAAGTGTAGCCCTCTTCGCGAATATCGTCGGATGACACGTAGATGTTGTTGGACCGAGTGCGCAAATTCGACGTGGCAATGGCGCGGGTACGCCATTCAGTCTTCGAAGCGAAAGATTGCTGTTCATATTGCGAGGTGGTCGTGACAATGATGTCTTCTCCGCGAACATTCTGGGTCTTAGTCGTGACAGCTGTCAACTGCTTGGCTTCTTCCTGCTGTTTCTCGATCTCGGCGGCCTGCTGACGCTGAAGAGAGGGCGCACTAATCTCCATACCCAGAATGATGTCACGAACTTCAGAACTGGTCAGACTCTGTACGTTGACATTGTTCTTCTTGCCATAGTCGTTCAAGATCAAGTCACGGAGTTGGACTTCGACTTTGATCCAGTCCTCATCGGACAGCGAAGGCCAGATGTGATGTTCCTGAGTGATCACAGTCTTGTCGGGTCGAAGGATAATCTTGGCCTTGTCAATGTTGACATGAAGAGCACGAAGGATCAGGATGAGGCGAGAGAAGGCTGTGTAGGGAGAGATGGACTTGAGCCACTCATCGTACAAGTTGAACAGAACCATCTGGGGCTCCGTGGCTCGAAGAATCATGTCTGCCAGCTTCTCCACCTTCATAGCAGCTTGGAAGGGCAGCTGAAGTTCGGAGGCTCGAATTGAAATGTTGGGGAAGTCAAGCAGGTGAACCTCGAGAGGATCAAGAAGACCCTTGCGAGTGACAATCAGCTGCTTCGGTTGCTCTTCAACAGGGAGAGATCGAATGAGAGCAGCAACTTCTTCGGCAGTTTTCCATTTCGCCAACTGACCAAGACGCTTCTGACCGGCCCAAACGCTGGTGTGGATGATCTTCAGGAACAGCTGTCCAGTGCGAGGATTGAAGATGAAGATCGCACCGTTGATAGGCTTGGTGGTCAAGTTACCTTCGAATGTCTTGTGGATCGTGACACGATACACGTTGGTGTCATCAATGAACAGCTGGATTTGGGGACTGAAAAGTTCAGAGTAATTTTGGGAATTCAGGAATTCCTGGTTGCTCTCGGACGCGTACAATTGAAGACCCTTGCGGATACGCTCGCGAAGGACATAGAGTGCAGGGTTTGCCTTCATAATCTTGGCCATAGCTTGCTGAATCAAAGTCTTCAGGCCCGGGAAGTATTGACCGTAAGCAGACCACAGATTGTAGGCAAGGTCAATGCCAACCATCAGTCCAGTCGCAGATGGGTAGATACTCATGCTATCGGTCGTGTAATCGAGGTACTTGGCACGAACGTAGCGCTCGATGTCGTGAGAGTCGTAGTCGCCGTACCTGAGTTGCACATCAAGCCAGAACTTGTTCGTTGTGGTTGGCTCGTATACATCCTTCGTGTCGAAGCACAACGAAGGACGTGTCACGTTCCACTTATTTGTCGCGAAAAGAAGGATATCGGCACAGGAGCTATTCATCTTGTATGACTTACGAGGATGAATAGTCTCCTTCTGCACAGCCTCAATTCCGAGCTGCTCTAACTCTTGGTCGAAGACCTGACAGAGATCCATAACCACAGATTCATGAATCTTCTGCCACAAATGGGCGCGGAAAATCTGAATCAAAGAGATTTTCAGAGTGGGAATCTTGCCGTGCAGGAAGATACCAGTCAGATCAAGTTGGACTTGGAAACCGACGTAGACGTTGGCACGATTGATAGTGGGAGACCACCACAAAGTGAAACGACGATTGGGAATCTGATTCAAACCAGACCTTTGGGCGTTGGTGAGTTTCTTGAATTTCATGCTCTGCAGAGGAGGTTAGTTTCTAGTCTGACAGGTCCCAAAGCTGAATTGAATCTGTGCTCAGGGATTGCAAAGGTAGGAAGGTTAGAAATTGGAAACTCAAACTAACCTCTTCGAATCCAGAATTGTGCAGGACAAGGTAATCGTGACGCAAGTAGAGCTGATCTTTGTCGACTCGGAAACCAGCCCATTGTGTTGCATGCGCTTCCAGGCTGATATCCTCGATCGTGAAGTTGTGCATCTGGGGTTCCCCAGGGACTTTCTGATCGGGGTGCGCGAACTCTGGTGAGCGGAAAGCACGGTAGGTACTGCGCACTTCGGGGGAAAGCGAAGCAAATTCTTCCGCTGTCATCTCGACAGTATCGTATTGCTCCGCGTTTTCGCTTCTCTCGCGGTGCAGAACCAGAATATGGTTGGGAGTGACAACTAGGTCTTCCTTTGAGGCGCCAAGTTTGATGCGGTACAAACGGTCCTCGCCACTCACGATATTGAATGCAATACGAGGCTGGCCGTCAGGACCCAGAAGCTGATCGCCCTCCTTAACGTCCTCAACGTTAACCTCAGAGCCGTCGTAACGGAGGAGTCGAGTCCCCTTTGCAAGACAAGCTCTCTCCCAGAAGAGACCCTCCCATGACGGGAAAGCTGTTGCCTTGAATAGAGTATGCTCAAGAATGGTTTCAACACCGCCCAGTGCCTGGATGACATCAGTTCGGTAGGCGTTCAAGTTCCAGAGTTTACCATCATGTCGCTGACTTGTCCACCAGAAGGGATTACTCTTCATCAACTGGTATTGCTTGAATTCAGCACGGAGTCGGAAACCCTTGTCGAAGCTGAGCGTACTACGATCCTTTTGGAACAGAGTGTTGATACGTGGAAGACCACGGTCCCAACTGTCCTCAAGATCTTCAAGCGTCAATCGGCGGTTCTGCTGCTGGGCCTCCAGACGCTTCTGGGAATACTCCATCCAAACGCGCTGGGAGTCGATGAATTCCGCTTCCCAGGGGATGATGTATCGGAAGATATTGGGAATCAAGGTTTCTTCATCGTGCGACATACCAGCACGGAAATGGGTGATTCCAGTGTCAGTCTGCTTCGACCAGCGTTTGTCGCTAGTAGGGATAAGAATGTGAGATCCAGATATCATACCCAGTCCTCCCAGCTCCTTTGGTGTGTAGAATACGGCAGGAGGGAAGCGCGAGGGCATCTTCGAGTTAAGTCCGATCTTGACGCGGGTCTGGATCTTGGTCTCACACTTGACTATGGTATCAAGCAGATTGACAGTGGAAACAGCAGCCTCGCGATAGTAGGTGAAGAGAGCAATAAGAGCTGTGTTCCACTTGTTTGCAATCTTTGTGAAAGTAGTCGATCCAGAAGACATCAAAATCTGTCGGATGCGGTTGTTGAACTTCTGAATGTCCTCCTCGGTCACTTGAAGGAATGCGTGGGCAGTTCGTTCTTTGGTCGAGCTGTCCACAAGAGACCACACACTATCCTTGACCGAGAATTCTTCGTTTTGATTCCGGATCTTGGGAAGAATGCGGACCTCAAACCCGTTCATGGAAAACAGCAGGTTCGGGTTGTCCTTGCTGTAAACACTGGCGAAAGTATCATCCCAATCAATGGTAGTGATAGACCTGGGAAGGCGATTCTTCAAGTCCCAAAAGACAGCGCGACCGAGGTTCACGTCATGACGCATCAAGCGCATACGACAATCGCGCGGCCAGCATTTTTTGTTCTTATACCCGATCACATTTTCAAAGTTGGGATCAGGATTCTCCGTCAAAAATCGCTGAATGAGATCGCGAGACTCGTCTGCTTGGAATCGGAAGAAGACCCAAATCTTGTCGACGTAACGGGTGTAGAGTCGAATTGGGTGACGGGTCTCGGTAGCCTTGTCGCGGAACTGCAGGAAATCATTCGGGCTCTGAGGAGGACCTGCCATCTCGCTGGCTCGCTGAAGGCCAAGGAGCAAGAGATCGATCATCAGACCGTAGTACTGGAACACGAACCCAGAAAACTGCAAGCCACGAATGAGACCATAGCTATTTGTGTGGTTCATGTCTTTGTAGCTCAGCTGCACATTGTTCTTTGAGGTGATGTAATCTGCAAGATTGTGATCCATGATGAGGCGAAGCATGCGGTTCAGAAGAGTAAGATCAATCTTCTCATAGACCTTCGAAAGCTCAGTTTCGATCATCACATTCGTCTCGCCATCTGCTGTCTCCCACACGTTGGATAGGTTGTTGATTCCCTGAGTCCACTTGTATGTCAGAAGCGGGGGAACCTCGGAGTCTGACGGCTTGATCCAAGCAGGGAACAAGTGACGCTGTTCAGCCTGGTACCAGAGATACTGGTCTAGATATGCGTCGGTAATCTTCTCAATTGGCTCAATGTCATAGACCGGATTGATGTTGTTGTAGTTGTCGTTCATGTCGATGCCAACCTCCTTGAATGCACGCTGAGTCAGAAGGAAGCGCTTGATTCTGGCTAGTGTTGTGCCAGGGGAGTCGTAGGCTTGTTCGATGAGGGCGAGTTCTTCTCGCTGGCTCTGATTCAAACGACCCTTGACAGAGTATGATTCGCGAAGACGCTCAAGGGCCAAGATAAGAATCTTGGTATCATGCTTGTATGAAACGCTGGGGAAAGGAATAGGCGAAAACTTGCGGGACTCGAGCCAGTGGACCATGGTGGTGTAGATGGCCACGGCCTCCTCAGACGACACATACGGACCATCTTTCAGGTAGTTATGCTGGCGCTCTTGCTCTGACTTCAGCCAGAGACGAGTCAGACGACCAAGGTTTTTCTTTGCCACTGTCTTGTCAACGGTCGCACCGCGGCGAATCCGCTCACGATTGTAGTGGGCAACGGAAATCCACCAATCAGCCTTGCTTTTGACGTATCGGAGAATGATGTTCTCAATGGGCGCTGGAAGTCCAGGGACCTTCCAAGGAATGTTACTCTTCCAACATCTCCAAGCTTCGGACAAGTGCTGCAACACAACGTTGACTTTGTTCTGCTTGATTCCCTCGGGCATCATATCCATGAGATCAGCCATGACGGATGCACGAAGTTCAAGATCGAAGTGGGACTCGACTCGCTGCTTCGTGACTGTCTTAGCGACACCTTTGCTGTGGCGACCCTCAAACTGACGGGAAAGCAAATTTCCAAGCCATCTCTCAAGGAGAGGGATAATTCCGCGCATGAAGAACAACCACACACGCCAGGCAGGAGCCCAGAAACCGCAACCTGGCCCCTTGCCGACCGGTCCTGAGTTAAAGCGGTAATAAATCAAATGCTTCAAGTCTTTGCAAGAACGAATTTGATGCATCAGTTTGTACTTGTACCGATACATACCAGTGAGTTGACCAACGTGGTTGAAGGCATACAAGATGCCATCAGCCAGCTGGAAGGCATCAATGTTACCGAGCCGATACTGAACCTGAGCATCGACGATCAATTTGGTCAATCGTAGAATTTCACGCATGAGATGGAATGCATTGCCGAAACGTGACTTCTTGCGCTCTTTGGTGGTCAAGGTCTTGACTGGTTTCAAGTTGAAATTGTAGTCAAGATGCAGGTAGGTCAAGTTCTTTCGGTGAATCAGCAAATTAAGCATGTTGAAACCCTGCCGGCAGACTTGCAGACCAGCCTCAACCCAGTCAATCGTGGTTTGCTGGAAGAACTTGGTCGTCTTCAAAGTCTTGAGGAGATTTTGCTTGCTCTGAGGCTTGGGCTTATTCTTGTGCAGTTCGTTGAGCACGTATGTTTTCAGCAATTTCTGGTAAGAAACGCGGACTTTGACGGGCTGGCCCTGGGGACAATGCTCCAGGTACCATTGCTTGACCAAAGGCACATCCTGTGCACGCACCATCTTTCCGGATCGCTTGTCAAAAGGATGAGGAGCCCACCAGAGAGCGATTGCCGAAGCAGTGTCCGGGGTGTAGAGATCCTCGTCGTCGAAGAATGGCTCAACCTCATCGGGCAGCTCAAACTCGTCCTCGTCGTTGCCGATGCCGAAAATCTCATCCTCGTGGCTAACAGTGATGTTTTTTGGTGCAACAGAGCGGGAAGATATAGGATTGATGACAGGGTCGAAATAAAAGGCGGGTAGATTCGGGTCCTCAGTACGGACATAGACCACTTGAGGATGGGAGTACCAAGCGACCTTTACGCTGCGGGGGAGGGTATTGTAAAGGAATGGGAAGGTCACGCGGTATTCGGTTCGAATAGGGGCGCGGAAAATGATGCGATCGATCGCATTGAATTCGCTGAAATCCTCGTCGTTCGGATCGATGTCTTTGTACAGAGGCTCGAAGCGGGGACCTCCTGGGATGGCTACGTTCAAAGCCTTTGCCGTGAAAAAGCTGTTCAAATCGAACATGTGGAAGTAGTTCTGATCGACAACATCGCTAAGCAGTTGGTGGCTTAAACGATGGAGAGTTGCCATCTGTGGGAGCGAAAGATTCCAAGTCTTGTAACTAGGTCCATTCACGTGAGGAGTGTCAAGGAGAGGTCGGTGATCGTAAAACCATTCGTAGACAGCTCCATCCTCGTCTTCGTCAAGCTCCATCTGGATAGGCTCCAGCGGCTCAACGTCTTCGATATTCTCCGACCACGAAAGAGGAGGCTCTTCGTCGTCAAACGGAGGGAAACGCATGCGCTTGAAATGGCGTCGGTCACTCTTCTCGCGCCGCATACACATCCACATCGTAGCCCATTGAGCATGGAACACGGGTTCGATTACGCGCGGCGTTTCGTTAACGATGGTTAGGCATCCGTTGACATGATACAAAACCTTGACTTCACGGGCCGCCTCCCAAGGCATCGGCATATTCTCGAGCAGCTTGAGGACAGCGTGTGGCATGAACTTCAACGCGCCGAGGTAGCTGCGCTTCTCATTGGTGTACTTTCTTTGCGAAACATCACCAATGTCTTTGACAATCTTTCGCAGATGCTCTGGCGGCATGTCTGCCTTCTGTGTCTCAACAAATCCAGCCTTCCGCTTCTCACCGAAGCGACTGCGCTGCGTGCGCAACCACTCGTGCTTCTTTTGCGCGAACTTTGCGACATTGGGATCGGCCGGTGGTTGGTAGCCCGGAGGCGGCGGCGCCATCGTCATCGAGGGAGGAGCTGCACCCCATCCTGGAGGAGGGGGAGGAGGCAGAGACGCCATCGTGTCGGTGGTTGATGGGGGAGTAAACCCACCCTCCCTTAGAAGTGAGTTAAGCTCTAAGTCGCGTCCAGATCACGTCAAAAATCATCAAATTTGAACGGAATTCTAGAAGTTGTGACTGGTGACACCTTCTCTGGGACGCGCAGAACAGTTCACTCGATGTCAAAAGATGGGATAGAGCACCAACACGCGATGATCCTCTGTACGATGAAGTCTTGCTCCTTTGCTTGAAGTTTCAGGTGGCGGCTGTCCAGATTGCGCTATTCCTAATTGGGACTAGCATGGTCTCGCCAAATGTGCGCTAGAGCGAAACCCACACAAATCCGTCCGTCTGGACATTTTATCGTCTACAACCCGACGAACGACAACCGCCGCCCTTGACCACCGCAGAGGTTCAAAGACGCCAAAATGCCTAACAACAGACTGCAATACGTGAGTTATATCGTTCACGAAAAAATGAATTGATTCGCAAATATTGACTCGATCCCGTTCTGCAGCGCCGCCGGAACCCGTACGTTTCCTTGAAAATTCTCCCGTCCCGCACAATGCCTTTTTCTACCGCTCGAAAATGATGAGATTTGCTCTCGAATGAAGCATTCTTCGCGACACTCGACTCTCGAACAGAATATTGATGAAACCACGCTCTACAGGTACAACACGCGGTCCAACAAGGTCCGCATCATCAAGACTCCTGGTGGCGAGCTCCGGTACCTTCACCTGAAGAAGAAGGGTACCGCTCCCAAGTGCGGTGACTGTGGCATCAAGCTCCCCGGTGTGAGTGCTTCCGATTTTTTTTTTCTTTCGTGAATGGTCGTGTGGACGGTTGTGTGGGTGATTCATGATCAGCGACCGTGGGAAGGTTCTCGTGGGAATTATTGGTGGAGGTAGGGCGGGAAACAGCAAATTTTTCCTTCCCGAGAACCAGTCGCATTCCTTCCGGTCGTCAGAATCACCGTCACTTCCGCATTTTCGTCTCGGCTGTCAACCTCTGCACAGAACTTCTCAGATTGACGATTCGCGACCTCTAGGTTCCCGCTCTCCGTCCCCGCGAGTACGCCCAGATCTCCCGCCCCAAGAAGAACGTCAGCCGTGCCTACGGTGGTTCCCGCTGCGCTGGCTGCGTCAAGGACCGCATTGTCCGCGCCTTCCTGATCGAGGAGCAGAAGATCGTCAAGAAGGTTCTCAAGGAGTCCCAGGAGAAGGCTGCTGGCAAGCGCTAAGCAATGTCTGTTTTCGTCGGTGTTGGTCTTTTGAGGAGCGAACGATATGGAAAAACGGGATGGTTCTTCTAGAATCTAAAAAAAGGATGAACAGGAACCGCTAGCACGCGAGCTCATTTACAGATGAGCCGAGTCTAAGCCAATGAAACCCAACCTTATTACCTTCATGATACTTACACGAACTGCTCTCTCAACTTGATTTCTCTGATGTGCGCCCTCGGATGCGATGTGTTTGAAACCCATTCCCGCTTCTTATCGAATATCTCGTCCCACATCATCTCTCTCGCCCCCCATGTCAAAATAGTGTTCGGGGTGGCTACGCGGGGTCAAACGCGATTGTGTTTGCTACTGTGTCTGGCAGTCCAGCAATATCTATCGCTTATCTTGTAGAAAGGCGTAGACCGCAGGCTAGGCCCTTTACAAACCTCCACTGAGCAATCACCACTTTTCTAGCACTTACACGTCCGCCGCGCGTAGAGATGTGCCCAAAGATGCAGGTTTATTGCATCCCTGTGGAACCTACTGCCTCGAAAAAGACAGTCCAATTGCAGCGACAAGCCTCTTCGTACGCTGAAGTCAATTGATTCAGTGCTGGACGGCGGCACCCCAGTCCCAAGGTTGTATTTTCTTCTGCGTTTCTGCACGTACCTAGTGATGTTGAATAGTTCCCTTCCATGTACAGCCCAGATACCTATCTACTACATGAGGCGCCCGGTCTCCTGCACGCAAGGGCTTTTTCAGCAGCTGTCGAATTGACAAATACCTCACACCGCAACACGTGGACCCGACTTCGCGATACTTCAATTGTATTCACACCTTCCACTGGGCTGAGCACAGTCAAACCATGTACCTGGTCAGTAGGTAGGGACTTGGGTTGGTAAGAGTAGCGGCAAGACAGCGGGTACTAGAGGCATGACTCTGACCGCTTATTGTGCCTGGTCAAGATTCAAACACATTTATCTCGATTGATCTAGTCGGGGTAGAGTTGGACTATTTAATTTGTGCAGGACGTGTATTCTTCCGGGGCGTCACTCGGGAATTTTCGCGGTCAGGTCCAGATTGGGACCTGTCTGTGCAAGTTGGTACCTATGTTAGTTAACAACTACCTAGATATCACGTTCAGGCAGTTGAAGTATTCTCGAAGTTGCAGGATTCTGATTTTAGCCTGGTGGAGATCCTTCACGCGATTCCTGATGTTTCAGAGAGGCGCCTAGGAGTAATGGACACCGCACAGAGGTGACATGGGTTCAAATCAGGCTTTTAGGTTCCGAGTGATCTAGGTGGGCGGGCAGGGCTGTAGAGTGACGAGAGTGGATGGAATGAAGAGGGTGCGGGAGTACTAGGTCTTGGGCGGAGATATACATCCTCGATAGAATATCCGGACAACAGGCCGGAGATGAATAGGTGCGCGATGCAAGGCCAGGTAATTACCAACTTCCTCCGCCTCTTCCATCACCAGCCTGTCAATAAAAGTTTACACCTACCCAACTGGCATAAAATCCCAAATTGATTGCCACGTCAGTTGTTGATCTCTATTAGATCGGGTTACCTGTAGCAGTGTCCGAATGAGCTTTGAGGGTTCAATCAGACCTGAAAATCCAGCATCATCGAACATTTACAACTACGTGAATGAACGACGTGGGAAATTGATGAGTGAGTGGGTGCATCCCCAACAGTTGATGTCGGTTTGTGTCCCATGTCCACAAATGATCAAAAATCCTCATTCGAGAGGTTTCTGTACTGTCCAATCGCCACGTGCGAGATGCTCCTATTGACATTTCTCCTACAAATTGAACGGCGGCGGGAGATGGAGGAACCTTAGGACCGAGCCCTAGCCAGTGTAGGCCCGCTGTTTAGTCAGCCAAGCCAGCCCCTTCCGACTGGTCACCGGCCACGGGCCGCTGTCATGTGGATTGATATGGCCTCTTGTTCAAAGTGTTTATGACCCAAGCTCAGTGTAAAGTCAAATAAGCGACCATGAGGCCCAGCCTCATGATGAATTGTTGAATAGAACCTGTGCCTTACAATTATCCAGTCCCGCGGCGGGGGCGGGCCGATGGTGTCACTTGATTTCATGCATTTCAAGCGTGTCACCACACAATATACTTCCATCGACAAAGTAATCATGATTTGTCAAAATGAGCGTGAGCTCAGATTGGGGTTCATTGCCCCCGCCGGATTTACCAGAATTTTGGGATCCCGTATGCTTTATTTGCATCCAATGAACGGTAGACCTGGACTTCGAGAATGCATGAATGCGTGGATGAGAGATCTGCAGTCAATAATGGGCTGTCAAATGGATGCAGGTTGGAGGGAACTCTGTAGGTGACAGCCCGTGCTGTGCTGCAAGGCTACCCACCCGAAACTCAATATATCGGCGATATGTCGGGGACAGCATTCATTCAAACCTACCTAGCGGCGTTCCAGCAATCTGGAATCGAACCTTATGCAGGTGCGAGAAGTGCTGGCCAACGCAAGATTCTGACTATATCAATGACTGGTATATGACAGGTTTGAGCAGCGTCAGTTAAAAGACACCTTCCGTTCCTGGTGCATCCAGTGCGGTGATTCGCTATTATAGCCCTTCTGCTTCAATGTCAACTGAAATGCTACATTTCTATTACCTGCAAAGTCTTCTACTAAGGATATCCTGTACTCAACAGTGGCCAACTGAAGCGTTGTGAGTGGGCGTACTGGGTAGGTCTGAGACGGCAGAACTACCCAGAGACTGCCAAGAGTTGATGCCTTAAAACCCGTTTCATCAGGCTACACCTACGGCCCCCTAATTCAGAGCAAGTCCAATTGAATGTGCTGGTAAGATTTTTTTTTGTGGGTGGCACTTCCGATCGTCTCCCGTCATCCAAGGCTAACCGCTGTAAGCCCTGCCAGCCGCGAACACGCAAAACGTCAAAAATAAAGGCTTGATTGACGGGACCGTCGATTTACCACTAAATAGCGATTGCTCGATTTGATGTTGCGATCAGGCTCACCCAGCCCCCGTTTGGCATGTATGATCGGTTGAAGCAGAAGCTTAGTATTCGCACATAGCAAAGCGGCATACAACATATACTATGAGTATGTCGACTGGAAGTAGGTAGAACGCCTGAACCAGTACTTCCTGTCATCCGTTGACTGATTGACTCTTGTAACTCAAAAGTTGTCCCACATCCCAACAAAAATCTATCTAACAAAAGAGACAATATGGTTCGAAACACATTGGATCTACAGTACATACTTACCTAGTTCGCTCGAACTACTGTAGATGGTGCACGCATTCGCGCAGTATCACTCAGCCTTCCAGACCTCGGATGAAAAAGCGGCCCCTATATGCACGTCAACCCACCAACACCTATCATTGATCAGTAGCTTTGACAGGGATCCTTCTTGCATCGTAGTGAGCTTGGTTTACATCCACATATACATATATGCGGCAGCCCGCACGAGACGACTCTTTCAATGGAGCGTGGACGCGTTCCATTTGGCGATCACGGGTTGGGAATGGACCCCCCATCGTGCACAGGCGAGTCATGGGATGTGGACTCGACAGAAGTACTCACCGGTGTGGCCGACGCAGGTCGGCAAAACGGTTGCTTGTGATTTATTGTACCCCGCAATTCTTTTAAGTGACGTGGTTGCCGTAGCGCGGTATCAAGGGGGTAGGGTTAGATTTCCTCTGAGCGTAGGACGTGCGAGGGTCTTTTTGACAGCGGTTGGTAGATAAAGTAATAGTAGGTGGACAATCGGGGGAGAGAGGTTCCCGAGTAGTACTGGTCGCCAGTCCTATACCTTAGTATACGTATGATGTAGTTACGGCGCTGTGCATACTGCATCCTACTGTACGCCAGTAGTTACCTGACGAGCACACTTGGACCTTCCCCAGATGCCTACCACACCTGTCGCAGAAAATCGATGCATAAGCGCTTGGTGGATTATCGAGGAGTGCTGATTGGTCGCGGAAGTGCCATCGGTATCGGCATCACCACTCAGGTCGAGTACCACATGAGTGTGCCGCATAGGTGTCTTCGACCCAAACTCTAGGAGTAAGTTCGCGGGGTCTTGCTGATCCTCGACACTCCTGATAAACGGTCGCTGGATCAAATGTCGTTGAATGGACCCAAGCTAAGGAGGTTGATAACAACTTGGAATAGGAAGTACCCGCCTACAACGCCGAATTGGCCGTCATGCCCCAAAGTCACCGTCTGGGTAGTCCAGTATGGACACAAAGATGGACAATGTGTCTGATATTTCATGATGAACGGTAAGGAATGACCTAGAAATATCGAGACATCCCATCCTCAGTGTACTGTAGCAATCTGCTTATCCGGATCTGCAGAATCACTGTAGTAATGCAGTACGGTGAGAACGACCACAATAGCACGTTGTCCTGCAGTAGGTATAGAATTACCCGCCAAGAAAGGCTGAACCTGTCGCTTGTTCGAATCAATCACACACCACCATCACCTGCCCTTCTGTCCTCCACTACATACTCAAAGTACTACTCCCACTGAGCCAAGTCCGGGAATTACGCGTCTCACAAACGGTCCGACAGAAGCAGGACTTGACGGAGGGAGATCTGCAAAGACTCCCTATCTCCATCCTGATTTGACACAGATCAAAGAGGTACTGATCACTGGGTCGGAACTAGATTAATAAAACACACCTGCAGCACTAGTGAACCAGTGATCGAAGTTCAAAGTAAGGAAGGGATCATCCACCTCTGGTCGGGAAAACTGACCCCGTCAAGTTCGAGCATCAACGCTGGCCGCTGGACTATTGAAGCTAGCGTCTGCATCATGCATGTGTACGTGGACCTGCATCAAAGGAAATGGAACAAAGCTAACCAAGACGGTTCATAGCGGGATGTCGACTAGTACTATCTTGTCACGTTCACGGATGCATGTCTAGCTTTTCCTCGATTGGAGGGGGAGGGGAGGAGCATTACTCGTGTAACGGTCAAAGGGTCAACAAGACTCATTTCAAGAAAGTTGGTCCGAAATAATCACCCTTGACGCTTGGTCCTGTTTCAGCGTGTTCGCGAGCCAGGACTCGGGTGTTCTATTTTTTTGCCAATTATTTTCTCGACTGGGCCTTTCTAAGCACCAGATCATCGATGGGTAATGCAAAATTCTACCTTGAATGGTATAGTGTATAGTTTGTAGGTCACTGTCTGGCCTCTACTGCTTAGACCTGTGATAACAATGGGAGAAAAAAGAATGCTCGGATTGGAGGCTAGCACAAACACGGCCATATTCAAGTCAAGATGTGCCCATATCAGAAAGGTGGAAAGCAGAGGATGATGATAAGCCCCGTAGGCTTTTCATGTCAAGTAGTTTGTTCAGAATTAGATTTGTTATATAAGGTGCTGTTGTACGATAGATGGATGATAATGAATGATGTGACACGATTCATGTAATGGAAGGGCAAGCCAGAATGTACAGAGCCAAGTGATGGCAGAGCTTTCCAAGAGAAGATAGGTACTGATAGCGACAGCTGCCCTCCTGACTGCCCTGTATTAATCACACATGGCTGGTTCACGCTTTTCTCATATCCGAGGGCCTCTATCTTCCAGCCTCAAGCACTTGGAGCCCTGGAGATTCCTTTTTTCGACCAGAAAGTAAATTAAACATCAAAGCAGGTAGGTCGTCAGACTGGAAGCTCTTGAGATACACATCAAGCGAGAAGCGAACTCAAATTACCCGACCAGAAATTCCAATTCAGATGATTGCACGAAAATGGATGCTTATACCAGTTGCACCCGTTGCGCTAGCTGTCACTGCATGTGCAGTAGCTCGATACACAACTGCCCAAGTGGTGGGAGCTATGGCCGCGTGAGAAGAGAGATGCTGTCAAAGGGAACAAAAACGAGGAGCGATACCGACTTGGACATTCGGATCTTGTAGCTCGGGCCATTGGAGTACCCTCGGCCGAAAGAACATTGTAGGGAAAGAGTGGGACGTATTCATACCACCAACTCGATCTGTGACTACGGAGTAGAGACTCTAGAGAGTACCATCCTACATCCATGTGTACAGGACAAATCACAAGTACGGCTGCGCAGCACGATCCCCATGAGGCTTGAGCCCAGACGGTACAGCTCGTTCATTCTCCAGGCAAGGCTCGTGCCGTCCCTGAGGCTTAACTGATGATCAAGCACGGCGGGGAGAAAAATCTTTTTCTTTTTGCCTTGGCCACCTCACGAATATTTGATTCCGTCTCTGAACGAACTTCACTCGGCTCGAGTTGAGAAGAATTAAGCATTACTATCCGTTCCTCATCGCATCCACAAAGTACGTCTTTTACTGCTGCCCATAGAGGCTGACGCAGACAGGCAAAAGCCAGCGATGGAGGCCGTAATGCTTCTGAAAAACTCGTGTAATCTTTCATTTTCTGGGAAAAACTATGGTAGGACGAAGCACGAGCGCTATCTGGACAGGAGATGCGGATGCACGACGAATCATGTTGCGGGAAAACTTGCCGAGCAATGAGACTGCTGGCGTGGCGCCGATTCTGGGATTTTGGGGGTCGGCGAGACCGCGAAGTTGACCCAACTGAATGGAACGGCGGCTGGACGATCATCGCCACATTGTCTGGTGGTGTTATTGAGTCTAGAAGAATGGGGGCACTCTCCGCACAGATACCAGTCCCGATAATCAAAAGATCCTGGTCGGGTGGGAACCTGCTGATGCTCTGTCTCGAGAAAGATCAGCGGCACATGTGTTTTTAAACATTTTGTATCGAATCATCAGATCGAGGAAATCCACTCATGCCCGACAGGTCCCAAGCTTTTCTTTTCTCATCTTTTCTTTTTTGAATCACTTCAAGGTTCCGCGCCGCATGAGGAGATTGGTGAGAGGCAGTTGTCCGTCGCGCTTATCGTTGCCCGATCATCGAATGAATCTGGCTCATAGGATCCCCGTATGAGTACCTAGTCATGAAAGGGCCCGTAGATCCGGGTGATTCCAATCCATTCTCAACGACAGAAAGCACCTTCTGAGTCTGTACTTACTTTGAACATATCAATGAGGAGGTCTCGAGAAGGACCACCCTGCCCATGACAACAAGATGACTTCAGATAGCCGACAACAATCCGGAATTATATCGGACGATCATGCAGATGAGATCGATTCTTAGCTCCATACTACTCTCTGGGAATTGACGAGCGCGCACAGATAGCGCGATTGTGACAGAACCTGGGGGCTCCATATGTCCTGTCATGTTTGGCATGATTTGCCGGCCAATCTCCAAGCGGGTTGAGCGTAATCGATGTGTAATGTAACGGGGTGCAGTGTCAAGTACATGAAAAAGTACGGCGTGCAATTAGCTCGCATCCACCTGCCGAGTTTCAACATATTTACTAATTCCCGTTAGGTAGTAGTACTGTAGTACCTGAGGTACATATGCACTCTTCTGACAGCGGGCATGCACGTTTGTGGATACTCCTCTCCAAGCTGGTCGCGCCAACCGCCTGCACCCAATCAATAGCTCCCGCTTCTCAGGCCTAAGTTTTCCGCACAGTTCCACCCAGTGGTACGAGAGATGGTGAGCAGAGAGGAGGGTCTGTGGTCTTCGGGGCGCTGTGGGTACTGTGATCTGCTGTGAAAGTATAGCACTGAGCCTCCAAAACTCCCGTGGATTTTCACCGTCTCTCCTGTCTTGCATGCTTGTCGAGATAGTCGCGCTAAAATCCAAATATACAGACCCCTACAACGACAGTCCACTGCGATCAGCTCGGGTCCGGGATTGTTCCACATCGTCCAACGGTGATAACCCGCGGATCAAATCCGAGTGATGTGTGTGTGTGAGAGAGAGGGAGGGGAAAAAAACCACGAATCAACCAAAGAGACAGGAAGAAAGAGGGCTGTGAAAGAATGAAGTCATCATGAGCTTCATTGAGATTCATGATTGTTCAATAGATTAAAGACATTATCGACCAAGACCCTCCCGACAGGTTCAATCCCAATGCAAAAGTGCATATGCAGTGAGCCTTGGCTCCGGTTGTGGTATTTTGATTTGATGTTTTTCCATCCTGCCGTTTCCTTTTTCTTCCCCTCCCCTCCTTTTCTCTTTTTTTCCCTTTTCCCCCTGTGCTGCCCTCTTTGTGCTGAAAACGCCAGGCATATTTCCAGTCCTCTGTAGATCCAGACATCCCCTGGACAATATCCCATGCAAGAATACACTAGACAGCTCAGCATCCCAGCCTCCTGGAGTCGGTGTTGGAAAACAAAAAAAAAAAAACAACCCCGCCTCTGATCATCACACAGGAGCCCGGCGACGAACCTTGACGCATGGAGCTGAGTCATGTCTCAAATGCTGATATGTACGGGATGAGGACTTTGATCTTTTAGTCCATCATGAGAGGACCCTGAACCTGGTGAATGCCTGTCCAGGGCCCCACAAAAGCAGCGTAATCTGGGGCGACCTCGGCGGAGTCGCAGAACACCATGTTCTCTCCGTTGGGGAGACCAGTGGCGCCGATCACAGTGCCAAGATCAAACTGTCGTAAGGTTCCAGGGAATCCCACGGGCTGTTGACTTGGCATAGGTTGATACTGGCGGCATGGTAGCTCCATGAAAGGTGAAGCCATGAGGGGACCCAAGCCGTGGTGTTGAAGAGGGATCAAACTGGCTTGGGGCAGCGAAGTCGGGTAGTGTGGCTGGGTCTGCGGGTGAGGTGGTGTCTGCATCTGAGGGTGAGATGGGGTCGGCAGACGGCCGAGTCCAGCCTGAGGGGGTGACTCCCGGATCTGCTGCGCAGCGGGGGGACGACTGCGGCGAACACGGTCCTTGGACTGTTCATCATTCACCGTGGGGCGCTTGGTGGCTGCACGCTTTTTCCCGCCCCGCGATGCTGGGGGTAGACGGGCCGGGTCAGATGGGCTGGAGGCGATGCCTTTCTTGCCGCCGGCCTTGCGGTATCTGGTTGTGGACTGGACACCGCCGTTCCGGATAGCCTCCTTGGTGAGCCGCCAGTAGCTCATGGTTCGCTTTCCTGGACCCTCAACCTTGATGGCCTCAAACCCCTGTTCGTTGGAATAGAGTGTTAGTGATCTGATCTGTGAGCCCTAGTCCATATCATCTTGATGGACTTGACTATCGGCTTGATTTTGATTGAAACGGAGAGTCAAGCCACGCTAGGTGCAGGGGTAGAAAGGGGAAGAGGACAGAGGAAGGGAAGAAGGTCAATACATACAGCATTCATGGAGAGGTTGTGTCGGATGCTGTTCTTCCAACCTCTCGAGGTGCCATCTTGGGCCTTGGTGGTGTTCAGCTTGAACCATTCATAGATGCCCTGCAGGGGGAGCATCTGGTCCTCAGCCGAAATGAGGGCCTCCCAAATGAGCCGAGAGTATGGGAGATCTCCACTGGGGCCCTGATCACTGGCACCACTGGGGCTCATCTGGGGGGAGCCACTATCCGCCGCTGACGCCGTGACCGCGGGACTCATTCCATCTCCAGAGGGAAGGGGAGACTGCGATGACCCCATCGAGAAAGGAGTAACATGGGCAGTAGGGGAAGCAACACGCATCAAGTGCTGATGTTGCTCAGACACGTGCTGCACCGAGGGAGAAGGACCAGATTGAAAGTGGCCCTGTGGAACGGTCGAATAAATCGACGAGAAGGGGCTCACAGTGTTTCCAATATGCACTCCGTGAGCTGGGGTGGGGGAGCTGACCAGGTAAGGATGGGTAGGGGAAGGGCCAGCAAGAGAGCGAGTGGATGGAGGGACAGAATCACCAGAGAGCAACGCCATGAGACGCGAGTGTTCGAGATCATCTGAATGATGATACTCAGGGAAAGGTGAAAACGGGCTCGATTCAAACGCGTGCATGGTGCTCCACTGTCTAGTAGTCTGAAGGGAAGGATGAGTTGTAAGTGAGGGTCCAGATGTACGGTGAGATCTGAATGATAACCAGGTTTCGGGTGAGAGACAAGGGTTGGAGAAGGAAGATTGAGAAGGATGGTTGGTGTCACTAGCAATCATAGGCCAACGACCGCTAGAGTTGGGAATGTTTGGGTTCGCCATGAGATGTGGCTGCCTCAGCTCGAAACGATCTGTTCGCTTCTGACCTAGAAGATGGTAGTGAGGGACCGAAGCTTCCACGACGATAAGAGAAGAAGGCCCCTGATAATGGGCCAAGGAAGGTGCGGAGTAAGGTGTTGATTTGTGGGATGCGCGTGTGTTGATGTTGATATTTGTGTAGATTAGGGTATGTTTGTGCGCGTGTATGTTTGTGTGTAGGTGTGTGTAGGTATTGGGACTTAAACTAGATAAGTGTGAAGAACTCCAGAGAAATGACGAGAGCGTGACTGGACAAGAAAGAACCTAGAGGTCAAGGTTGAAAACACCGTCGTGAACGAGCACCAGGGCCCCAATGAAGTATATTAGAAACGATCTCCACTCAAAATGATGGGGATGACTGTCCTGTCCCATTCAAGAAAATAAAAAAAAGGGGTCCAAATTCAAGCTATCGCATCGCAATGACTTTTTTGCCCATGGCAAAGGCCAGTACTACCGCCAATTTTGATCAACTGGAATAGATCCTGGAGCATGTACCATTGGCCACACAGTGGGCTTCAGGAAAGAAAAACTGCAAAATTGAGAGAAAAGAGTGGCGCTTTTCCTCCCCTGAGTAGATTTTCAGCGGGAAAAAAAATGACAAGTAACAGAGATAATCACCAGAGGAATGGGTCAGCAAGTACTAGTGAAGTATGAGATGCACCGAAAAAGAAAATAAAACAAGAAACCAACGGGTGACTACCCAGGGCTTGGGGACAGACAAAGAGGCGTCGACAACTAGTGTCGACCTCTTCTAGTCTTGCAGGCCGTTCATCCTCTTGTGCGCGAGGGAAAAAAAACGCCCTTCTTTCTGGCGGCTTAAGCCGTGCAACAAGGATACCATAGTACAAAGCGGCCAATAATCTCCCAACGGGTTGAGGTGGGTCGATGGGGTGGCTACACCAAAAGTACAAGTAGCCGTTGAACAAGGTCCAAGAGCTATCAGGAGAACGCCGTCAAATGGACTTAAAGCCTGAAGTCGCCGAGAAAGAGTCGACAAAGTCACTAGGTCAAGCAGAGGACCGGAGTTGAGAAGGGGGAGGGGGGAGCACGGCGAGCTGCAGAATCTGCTCCTCATCCTGCCACTTTCTTTGGCCCGGGACTGAGCTTCAGCCACCAAGGCTTCTGGAAGTTGGCAGTTGAACTGGACGCATTTCTGGAAGATCTTCTTCACCCAAGAAGAATCGGCCACGAGATCGAGGTCGAAGAGGAAAGAGAGGTCAAGACAAAAGCACTCTCTCCTCTCCCCCCCCCTCGAAATTGCGATTCTGTCCAGGAAAGCAGGCATTGTCTGCTCCCGAGTCTTGTCCTCACCAGCGAGACGGTTCAATTCGACTGTCAGCTGCAGAGCTGTCAGGTGCCACCAGCCCCATCATTCCAAGTCCGCGGGGTTCCGTGGCAGCAAGTCGAGCGCCCAAGAGTGTCCTTGCAGGAGATGTGCACAAAGTGGGAGGAACGACGGGTCCCGGTTATAGGGTCGTCTCTAACGAGTCCGCTAGTCAGGGACGACCAAAAGAGTGGGAAAGAACAGCATTGAAGGACAATGATAATCAGTGGTCACAATAAGCATTTGAGATTAGATCCACACGTGGGCACATGCGGGAAAAAGTCTAGCTTTCGGGGGGGGTGAAATAAATGTGTACAATCAAAGACGGGGAACGGAAAATGTCTCCAACCCAATCATTCAGTCCGGTCGACGACCGCTGAGATCAAGCGGTCAGCGCCGTCCAAGAAATTGCCCAGCATGCCGAGAATCTTTCTGGCGACCACAACTCCTCGAGACAACCTGCCGTCAACCAAAGTCGGCACTTTGACGAAGCTGTCTTTTCCCCAGAAGTTGTTGGACTGGCTCATTTGCGGTAATAAATCTAGAATTCAAGTTAGCAACGGCGCCAGAGTTGACGGCAACGCCTGTCACCACATGGGACATGGTCACAAGGGGAAGGAGACTCACTCTTTTGAATTGGAAATGTAACTGGAGAATACCCTTCAATGCCCAAGTGCTCCTGTTAGTGAAATCCTCTTTGCTGGTTGACCTTTCGGAAGGTTGGAGCCAAGCCGCTTGACGCAGTAGAGACAAAAAAAGAATACAACGCACCTTGTCAAAAGTACTCTTAAACCCTCGCTCACGCTTCGCACTGTAGTCCCATTCCTTATCCACGATGCGAAAGGCAATGTCCTCGTATGGTGCCCCAGCCGTGAATCGAATAAGGCACGTGTCTTCTTCGCCTGCCTCGGCGAAGGACTGCCCTCGTTTCCGACCGGCTTCTCGTTCGATGCGATACGTTGGGGCTTTGGTCTTGTCGATCAGATCCGGGTAGAAAATGTTGAACTTATAGCCCTGGACCACTTTAGGTGGCGGATTGTCGTGGTCATAGTGGGTTTGATTGTACTTGTTCCATTCATATCCCATCTGGACTCGGTTGAAGTACCGTGGCTTTCGCGGGCGGTACTTACCCGCCCACTGCGATTTGGACGCCGTAGTCACGGCTTCTTCGCTAGTGAAGATCTCTTCATTTTCACTGACACCCTTGGCCAATTCCCTCTCGTAGAGGGCCTTGGTGGCCTGCGAGAAATCATCATTGGGAATGGCGGAGAAGCGACCAGGCACTCCCGATGTTGCCACGCTCGTAGACGCCGCGCCAGTCGTGATGATGGCAGTTCTCTCAGCGCCTCGCTGCCGCAGAGGAACAAATCCCATACGCAATATTTTTTGACGTTCTTGGGCCTGCAAAACATATGAGACATGCGGAGAGAAATCAAGAAAATGGTCCAAATACTTACAACTTGACGAAGAAAGGCGCTCTCGTCCATAATTTCTAGCCCCTTGTCCTCCTGACGGACGTGAAGTAATGGATCCGGATCCAAGCCCTTGAATTCGGTCGAGTCTGAAAACACCTGGGACAAATCATCTACAGGGACTGTGGGTGCAAGCGGAGCGAGCTTCTGTCGAATGGCTTCTGCCTCTGCCTTTTGCTGATTCCTGAGATCGCGGACACGCTCGTTGATCACATCTTGGTAGACATTTCGCAATCTTGCTCGTGCCTTCCACACTGTCAAACTGCGAAGAAGCTCCTCCCAGTAGTCCGTGTCAATAGGTTCATTCGAGTTCAACTTCTTCTTGACTTGCACCTCCAGCGTCTGTAATTGTTCATATGATTTGGGGCTCAACAGTCGATTGATATCAGCCGCTACCGAACTTAGTGCGCGCCCTTGGGGAGCCGAAGTCTTCTGACGATCTCGACAAATAATTTTCATGGTCTGTACGGAAGACAGTCATACGTCAGCGAGGCCTCTTCAAAGGAGCTGCGCGTATTCAACGGAAAAAGAGAGCATACCTGCCAAAAGTCTCGATTCTGATGATTTGACTCCAATTTCAAGAAAGTGTCAATGTCGTGCTCCAGGTCTTCCAGCTGTGACTGCGACAATCCCTCAAATACACCATCAGGATCTACCACGTCCAACTCTGAATCGGCGATCTCATCGTCGAGGGGATCTCTAGTCGGATCGATCACACGCAACGTAACGGTGAGCCAGTCAATGGGCTTTGCTCGCCCTTCCTTGACTCGAATCTCCGCCTTTTTCTTGGCTTGCTTGAGCACAAAAATATCCTCTTGCGCTACCCACTCGCGCGCTTGTTCATCCTCTTGTATCTGGTTGAGACGCACTTGGTCGCGCATATCTCGAGAAGGGCCCGAGCCGCGCGAGTTTCTAGTCTCCCATCCTTGATTCGAATCTTGCCGGTCGCGGTAGTCTCGTTCGTTGCGGGGGCGATTCTGGGGTTGCCGCCAGGACGAAGGCGATCGCGATCGACTGCGCCTTGGAGCACGGCGGTCGGACATCTGATGAATGACCCTGTTCGAAGATGTATTTTGGGACGTGACCTTTCAGATTGGAGATCGGCTTGGGGCGTTGCTCTTTGGTGGATAGTTTGTTGGTGACAGGGCTGACGTCGCGCGATCGAAAAGTGATTCGGAGGATTAACGGAAGGTGAAGCGTGCGGCTAACTTGCCTTTGAGGCTCCATTGCAAGATAAGCTAGGCAGCTCTCCGCACCCACTCAAGCTTCCACATCTATCAAGTCAACAGAAGCCAACGCTGAAACGAAAAGATATCATCGGCCCTGAGATTTCGAATAATGACCGCAAAATGGAACAGACTTCCTGTGCCACAGGAGAAAGTACCTCCCTTACTATTTCAATACACGTGGACCCGTCAAGGCTACGACCTATATGTGACAGATCTTACCTTTATCTGGTCCGAACGATTATCTCGCGAGGAGATCCTGGATCGTGGTGATGAACGAGCCACCACGATTGATCCAAGCGAGGATCCGAGTCAGCTTGAACTTCTGCTGCAGAAGGTTGGTGAGGCCCTTCGCGGTGAGCAAGGCACCGCTGTGACAATAGGCAGTAGTGCTTCACCGGATGCGCTGGAGCTCAACACGACCACCAAACTACCTGCTCCGTTGAATTCGCTACGGTGGCATATGCAGCTGAAGAGAGAGTCTGCATCCGCTGTGACGAGGCATCTTGTCGTACCGCTTTTAAGAGGGGAAGCGTCTTGGGAATCTCGTCGGCAGAACTTACTAGAACAATTACGACAGAAGGACTGGATTCTAGGAAAGCTTTTTAACAGGTTTGAAGCATTAGGCGCGGATCTAACTGCGGTATTTCCAGGTGTCGCTGGCTTGCGCACCTCGAGAAAGGTGCATTCAAGGTCAGAGGCGGCAAAATTCATAAAAGGTGTTGCTCCGTTTGACGAAAAGCACTGGGTTGCAGATGTGGAAAGCTCTCCAAACATCAACATGGTGACTCACCTAATCCGTGAGCTAGCAGGATCAGGAAATGATCCCACCTTGGAGAATCTCCGCGTCCCACAAGAAAAATGGTGGTGTCTTCTCTCTCAACCCGCCAAAGACACTTCATTTTCTCTTCAAAAAGCACAAAATGAACAGTTCCAAGCGGACGTCGATTTGGATGGTGACACAGCTTCTAATAGTGAAGCCGATGAATTTGAGGTTTGCCACTCTATCCGGTTCTTGCTTGATACCTGTTCTCACTGTACATCCAGCAACAAGAGGTGGTTCCACGACACCAGGCAACAGCAGAGAAGAGAGACGTCGGATCTCCGTTTGAAACCACAAAGGGAACTGCTCGAAGTCTCGCAGCGGCTCAGCCAGAAGGTCAACAAAACGAGCCCACGGCAAATGAGTCCGAGCTTGAACATGAGCCTAGCCTTTCACCTCCACCTCGAAGAAGAGGAAGGACACCGGAAGCTCCGTCTCAAGTTCCGACCACAGAAATCTCCCCGAAATCACATGCACGGGAACCTCAAAAGAAAATCAAAAGGGGTCTTGGCATCATCGGAGGCAAGAAGAAGACATCCCAGCCTGAGCCCGAGCCCAAGCCCGAGCCTCAGCATGCGAGGTCCCCATTCTCCGAATCCACGTCAGAGCTTGAGCCTGAACATATCAAAACCCACGATGATATCACCGCATTCACTGTCAAAAAGCCCACACGACTAGGCATGATAGGTGGCAAATCAAAGACAAAGCCGCCCTCGCCAAGCTCAGATCAGCTCCCGAAGCAACTTGACTCTATGAGTTCTTCTCCCACACATGATCACCCTCAACGAAATCCATCACTTAGTCCAGTCACAGACAAAGTTCCCTCGGCTAGCGTAGCTGCTAAGCCATCTTCGTCAGTAAAGGAGCCTGCAAAGCCTGAGATGGAAGAGACCGAAGATCAGAAAGCTGCTCGAAAACGCGAAGGGCTGAAGCGGCAATTGGAGGCAAAAAGTAAAGCCCCCGTGAAAAAGACTCGAAGGTTCTAGGATTGCTTGAGGGCAGTGCGCATGGAAACACGGCACACCAAGGGGAAATCCATTGAAACGAATTTGAAACGAAACCGCAACATGCTTAACGCGCATTCATAATCATCATTAAAAAGAACTATGGACCATGGTATCAATACAAGAAAAGGAAAGCATTCAGATACAGGAATGAAAGATAATCAGGCGGCGAAGGCTTACGGGCGTGGACATGGTCAGACGGACATGGTTTCTTGCAGACTCTGCCCTGACATCAATAGGCTCAGCGACTACTGCGGGGCGGTAGCTCGCCCAGAGGGTTCCTTGCGTCTGCCCTGCTCGTTTGGAGTGAGCACACGCACCTTCTTGGGAGAAAGAGCACCAGATACCGGTGAGCCATGACCAGAACCACTAGTGGCTGCGACCCCTGCCGCACCGAGCATCCCGCGAACCTTATGCAACGTGCGGCTTTCACCACTAGGCCGCTTTTCATTTTGAGAAGTCACCCCGCCTGACAAGCGGCTCGTCGAGTCTCGATGCTTTGTGGCCGCGGTGAGCATCTGGCGGTTGAACTCACGCCGCGGACCCGGGCCGCAATCGTGCCAACACCCAGGTGTGGCACAGCCACCATCACTCATCGAGACGTCGCGTAGCCACAGCGTGATACAGGCTGTATGACCCCCGTGTCCGCACCCTTGACACCACAGCCAAAGCCGTGCGTTTTGGGGATTGGTGGTTTTGAAATCAGCGATATCGGATGTAGGGAGAGGCTCAGTGGCGGCCGACTGGTACGACTTCACAGATGAAGCATAAGAAGCTGTGACGGTGCTTGTCTGACCAGAAGATGAGTTCCAATCAAGATAGGCCTCAGTCCACTCTTCCGGGGGCTCAAGACTGAGGCAAATCGGACAAGGCGCTTGGCGAGTATCACAGCGGTGGCAGCGTGTATTATCTCGTCGTGGATTTTCGTATGGCCGCTGGCACGTGAAACAGAAGACATTGATGAACGTATCTGCTTGTGCATAATCATAAACCCCAGGGTAGGTCGGCACACAAGACAATCGTAACTCTGCAGCCTGTATCTCCATGGAGTGCCGGACGAGGTGCTCGTTGTACGTTCTGTAAATCAATTCACTCTCTTCGTATGGGAATATTTCCTCGCAGCTTTCGTATAGAACATGCAACTTATGAAGTAAATGAGCAGCCGTCTGAATGTCAACAGCATTGCTTGTACTATGGTAGTGTCGAATCGCCTCCGTCAAAATCGCCGCAACACTCCATGGCATGGACTCGGTGTTGTCTGGCACAAGAGGAAACTTGACCTGAGAGAGATCTGTGTAGATACCTGCTATTCCAGGCAAAGAAGAGAGATTAACCACCCCATCACTGCGAGGGAAAATTTGTTTGCTCTCGAGGTGTGAGTGGCTCAAGGGCGTGGATTCAGTGACCAGTGTCGGCGGAGTAGATGGACGCTCTAGATGAGTTCGTTGATCCTCTTCAACGTCCAACTCATCAGGATCGGTCAGATCCTCAGGCTCTTCGGGGGAGGTTTCTAGGTAGGGCTCCTTCCGAGCTCCAGCGACAGACCGACCGGCGAAGGAGCCAGCCTGACTACCATCCGACACCCGAGCATCCGGGATACGCGAGTTCGAAGGGAATGAGGCGGCGATCGATTTTGACGCGTGGGAACCATCTGTCGATGCAGAGAACATTGAAAAGCTCTCGGAAGAATCACGCCTCATGTAGCCCTCAGCCGGTGGACGGTCAGTCTCTATTGGAGTTTCCAGGGTCAAAACCTTCTTTGGATACTGTTTGTAGTTACTGATAGCAGCCCGCTTGTGCTCCAGGTTCTGATCAAAGTCATCGTCATTTGCATCGGGAGGGAACTCTCTGTTGATGCGAGTGTGCCAGTCCGATCGGCCCGCAATTGCTCGAGGTGCTGACCTTTGCTCATCGTCGAGCTCAGGTTGCAACGGATCGCGAAGTCGCTGATCAAGGCCAGCTGCGGACTGATTGGTGTCATTGCTAGACAGGGATTGCTCACGATGTGAACTAAGAGGGTCACGAGTAGAGCGGGGTTCGCTATTTGGCATGCTCCAACCGTTCTGCGAGCTCAGGACCGAGGGCGGAAGCGGATCAAGATCAATCCCACTTTCGCTGAGAGAGGGAATTTGGGAGTCGGTGCTGCTGCCCCATGACTCCTGCGGAGTGTCAGGCAATGGCTGTGCAAGGGGCGTGGTCATGTTTGATGTGCTTTCGACCTCATTCACGAGAACTCGTTGACCCTCGGTCTGCATCACGCCTTTGAAAAGCCGGCTCTTCATCTTGCCTGACCGTTCGTGGTCCACAACACGCGAGCTCATCACTAAACCATCTTTGGACGTCTTGCCCCTCATTCCTGCTTTTCCGGAATGGCTTCCCCTCGCTCGTCGCTGTAACTCCTGAATGATCGCGAACTTGACAATCCGCCAGGTCTGAGCAAGTCTGGTCAACGAGAGGCTGTCGGCACATTGGGCATTCTTATCGAGCGACATCATCAACATATGTAAGATCTCCGTAGAACTCTGACTCTGGGCATCTTCATTCAGTATTGGCGAGTAGTGGCGTGCCAAATGTCGAAAGGTGGACGCATCGTTTGTCGCGCCAGGGATAGAACCCACTGTTCCTATCTGGCTGCAAGTAGGAAGAGCGGCCATTTTAGGAAGGGTCTCATTGAGAGGCAAGACATGCAGCATGTCAATCCCACCTGGCGGAGTACTTCCTAGAGATTTTGATGGTCTGATAGCAGCTAGCTTTGACTGACGCGGCTTGAAGGACGAGGCCAGAACTACTGAGTCGAGAACATCGTCAGCCGGGCTTTGACTCAGCGAATTTTCGCCGTTGCTACTGAGTTCTTCATCAATCCTCAGGAAGTCCGGTGCGTTTGGGCCCGAAGCACGTCGTCTAGGCCGGGCTTGGCCAAATGCTATAAATTCTCCACTAGGGCTCCACGCCGCAGTGCACACGGGCCGACGGTTCACCACAGCAGGGGCATATCGGACGTCTGTCTGCGTAAAGACTCCAGATTCGCCGACGGTCCAGAGTAGATCTTTGGAGTGCCAGAGCAAATCCGCAGCCGGCACATCATACCGGTCAAACTCTCGAAAAGGAACATGGACTCTACGAAGATCCCAAAGATGAATTCGGGGATCTTCTTTATCGTAAGTCGTGACTATTTGTGACGATTGCCACTGTCCCGTGCTCGGAGAGTCACCGAACAATGAGGGGGGTCGCCACCGAACGTTGGTGACAGCTTGAGGTGTGCGAAATTGGAACGCAGGTTTTTGCCGCCTGTCTGCCGAGGGTGAAAAGTCCCAGACTTTCACCAATCGATCTGTGCCCCCGCTCACAAGGTGTTTCCCATCGGGATGCCAATCTACGGCGAAACAAGGCCGCTCATGAGCCGCAAGCCGCAGCAGCGGAGCAGTCGTCTTTCGAGAATCCCACATCTGAATGGCGCCACTATCAGACGCAGTCGCAAACATGACACCATCCGTAGGAGACCACCGAACGTCTCTGATCGCATCACTATTGCTTTGGTAGACCTCCTTGCTACCACATGTGGACAAACTTCGATCCGCCGACGCGGATCTTAGATCCCACATACGGATTGTTCCATCCTGACTTCCCGATAGCAACCATGACGCAAGATGCGGATTGAATGCCAGTCGATGAACCTGCCGGTTATGGCCTTGAAAACGGCATGCCTGCAGACCAGGTCGATGAAGGTCGTAGAGAATGATGCGACCATTGGCAACCGCGGTTGCGATCATTCGATCATAGTTGCTATGTGACCATTTGACGTCCCTCACATTCAATTGATCCTTATGTGTCATCGCCGTCCCCGACTCATGATGGGTAGATGCATAGCTAATGACCGCATTGCGGATATTGTATTCCTCGGATGAATGGTTGGGTGAAACGCGAATAGTCTTCAGGATTTCTTTTCCTCCAATGACCGCGTGTGTTCTTTGCGGGGAGATATCTAGGGCAATGATCGGAATCCCGGTGCGATGGGTGACAGTCTGTGGTTCCCCAGGCCTACTGATGTTAGAGAAAGCTGCGTTGCCAGGATCCTGGAAGACACTTTGTCAACCCGTCTACGATAAAAGGAAATGCTGAGTGCAGCAAGCCATGTGATGTAGAATGGACATGGATTCGGTAAATTGGGATCTCTCGAAGAGGACATCACTTGGTCGAGGACTTGTGTGTATGGAGGTGTGTTTCGACAACGAACAGCAGAATGTGGCGGTGTGAGTATTTGCAGTACGTACAATGATTTAGATCTGACCGGCCGAACCCCATTTCCCCGACTGTTCTGCGGGCTAGGAGGCCTCGACCCTGAGAAGAATGGCTGCGCAATACGAGCAAGCGCGTTCGCGGCCCGATTAGAGTATGTCGTAGGCGGCGGCGGTGGTGGAGGAACCGGGGAACGTGACCCTGAAAGGTCTGACATGGTCCTTCACTCCATCGCGAACGAACACGACCAATTGACCGAGGAGTATCTGGTGGTGGGGACAAGAGTGAGGCGTGTCGCAGTGGGATAAATTGTCAAAGGTGCGTCAACGGAGTTAAAGTTGGGCGGCAGTGCCCAAGCGGTGTAGCACCGCGTGATTCCTGAGGCAGCCTTCGCGGCGATGATAGTCCGCTGGTCTGCTGGTTCCTACGTGATCTCCGGATGCACACATAATGTACGTGCTATTGTCGCACAAGAGATCATGTTACTCGACTACAAGTCATCAGGCACCTCAGCGGATGGTCACCAATAGTCAGTTTTGTTAATTCTGGGAGATCACTCGTGCATCATCGTCATCATCGATTCATGCTCCGGACGGGAAGCCTTGCAGCACGCTGGACTTGCCCGTCACTCCGGGTAGAATACTCGATCAAGATGGGGTTGATTAGAACCGTTTTCCAACACATCATACTCTCATGTTATTTTCAACGGGTCTCGGGAGGGTAGTGACTCTATGAAGGCTATACTCAGCCTTAATAATCTTGGGGGTGGGAACAAGCTTCGCTCTCGGGGTGGAGGAAGGGGTCAAAATTGACAGCTTATACGGTCTGACAGGTTGCTGCACCAGCTATCATTGAGTGATTATTCTGTCAGCTGCTTATCGTAATCAAGCAACGGACGGTACATCGGTAATTTTGTCGAGCGATCTATGCATCATGAAAGGGCGGATGCTCCTCGCAAGTACTCCCGTCCAGTCCCGTCTGTGTCAAGTCTGGAGCGGTCTGCAGGCCAACACAGACCTTGAATATATACCTCGTCAATGTGAGATTGGCAGGCTTCGCTGCAGGTGGACCGCCTAGTTGTCTTTGTGAATGAGACCTATTTACACCTGTTAGTCAGCAGTGTTGCTGGTCGATGGGTGAAGAACTCTCCTTTTCATATTGTAAGTGCCAACTGGCAACCAAGACGAAAGCCTGGTACTCCTACCATAACAGCGACACGATAAGTGATCTCTCCCCGACTCATGTTCGCCGCCCACTCACGAGTGTGGTACCTAGTAGCTGGAATTTGATTAGGTGGAGAAGTAGATGAGCCATATCTGCTGGCAACAAACGAAAAATGAGGGTTCATCTCTTGTGTACCGACGTCGGGTCTATCTCACCCATCTGGCCTTATGACTCGCAATGTCAACGTACGATTACAGGCAATGAAATGCACAAAGAACTCTGTAGAAAGCACAGAACCAGCGGCTTCCCAGATTCGCTGCTTGAATTTAGACTTCCTCACAAATCCATTAGGGCCTTGACTCGTATTCAACTGGTCCTAGGCAACTTGGGGCGTTGATTTGCTGCTACAACATGGGTTGATAAGCTGAAAGAAAGGCACTCGACCAAGCGTCGCTCAAGATGTTGCCTAACGGTCAACTGAGCTATCCATGGCCTGAGGAAAAAGAGGGAGGGGCGGGAGAGGGGGGGAGATCAGGCGTGTGTTGAATGGATGCAACTTCAAACCTTTTGCTGCGAGTCTCGATCCAAGTAGAGCAACATGACCCAATCGACAGAAATCTAGATCGTTGGGTCGAAGAGGGCCCGCGCATCCCCAAGCCATCGGATCGCCTGAGCGGGCGCCAAGGAGAAGAACTGGGGAAGCATGGGTGGAACCTGGCATCCATTAGCGAAGATGCAGCCCGCGCTCAGGGCTGCTTTTTTGGCGGGGGTGCAGCTTAGGTTCTACACACAAACGTCTGACAAGCTAGAATGGCCTCGTTCGAGTCAACCTCTGCCCTGATTATCTTTATCATAATTGGTTCCATTTTTGATGGGAGAGATTAGTGTGTATCTTTGGGGAAAATCCGTAGCCTCATACTTCAGTGATCGCTCGTTCCATGATGGAACTAACGCTGCTCGGCACGCAAGTTGTGCCAGAAAACGGGATTCACGTCACACCATAGATATCCACTGACACCTTCCCAGTACACGTCGATCAATATGTTGCTTTCGGCGGCAAGAGGCTCATACATAGGACCAGGTCTGGCAGAGCCCGTTGCACGAGGGAAATTCTGGTCAAAACTTCCTCTGCTACTATTTTTGGATCTGAAGGAGTGGCACATACTTGGCTGAATAAAATAGCACAGATCTCCATCTTGAACCAAGTCAAACCGGTGACTTTGGTTTTTGAAGTCCTTCACAACTGAAAGAAAATACCGTGCAATTAGTCAACTACACCTTGAAAATAATGGGCCCAGCACTAGGTCCCTAAGGACTCTGTAAGTCCGCAAGTTGAGGCAGAAGAAGTACGCATACTAGTGCTACTACCGGGTACCATCGTGATATTAGAGAATAATCCATCAAGTAAATTGTGGATGCAAGAGAATGGGACAGCTGGACCTAGAATGGGAACCAATCTTGACGGTGCAACAACTGTACTATGGCGGATTCATCGAGCTCGCCTACCCTTGTAAACAAGCCCAGGACAGGCTCCTCGAGGCTCCGTGATATGGTTGACGCTGGTCCGGGTCAATGGAGTAGTGTCAATGATTCTGGCTGTCTCTAGGATATCCTGAGGTCCTCGCCTCCGGCTGTGCGTCTAGTAGCTGCCGCCGATACAATGCTCGTAGACTCCTCCGTTGGTCACCAAGTCCTACTGTTACTTGGTGGATTCCCCACTTGTCTGACAGGCTGGAGGAGTGAATTGGACCTGTCTCATAATAGAGCCCGAGGACCCATCGGATAATTTCCCGAGCTAAACAGCAATAGAGAACTGTGGTAAGCAGATGTCAAGTTGACTATGCACTGCCCACGGTGTGCTGGTGTGTAGTTATTCGACTGGTCGACTTTAATTTCTAGAGTCATAGATGCGCGCCGTAATCACATGCACTTGCCAGCGCGTAAAAACATCGATTTTATTCCCGTCTAGCATCCTTTTTCATTAATCGCGCATGAATATGAGCGCTCTGACCCCTGTAGGCAGAGATGGAAACAACCAGCCATAGTAAGCACTCAGCCAAAGAGCATCGCGTCCAGTCTTGCGCTCAGGAGTCTGGAACATATGTGCTTTCATCACATTGCTAATATTGTACAGTACATCCAGAATCTCTTCCGATCCGGACCACGTGAGAGAGCAGGACAAGCTCCTCCGCTCAGCTCCGAGAGACTGGTTGATCCTACCTGCACCCAGATGGAAGCCGACCTCGAATGGATCATTCCACAGGCTGGCTCAGTCGTCACCTGGACCCAGGAGAGTGAGTAGATTGGTGCTAGGATTATAATAATGGATGCGCTTCTGTATCCATGCACGTCCCACCTCCAGTCCCTACTACCCACGCCAGCCTGCGGCGATGTGGATCCCCAGCACTTAGCTGCAGCATCCAGACGCACCAACTACACCCCGTACACCGTCATTCCATGAATCCATAAAGGTACCCTGCGCTCCCAGCATCTCTAAGGAAGGTCACGGTTGGAGAACATCCCAGCTTGCTCGCAGTGGCAACGGTTGATTATCCTCAGAATTGTCAAGATTACCCTCACCATACTCTTACTCCTTAGAAGTTGGCTTGTAGGTCCACACCTCACCCGTTTCGGTGCTTCCCCAAGGTGTGTAGGAGGGCGCAGGATTTTTTGCCACAGCGTGGTCAGTTGAGACTGTGAAAACTTCAAACCTACGCGGCGGCTGGGCATTATTTTTTGCCTCCTCTGCTGCCTCCCAATCGGAAAAAGCCATCTCTTTAGTCTTTGGTTCATTTCCGGGTGGGCAGTGGGCATCAGCTCAGGATTGAACCCCTTTACTAATTGGCCACAAGGTCCATCATCATCTGCCGAGCTCATGAGGTTGGGAATTCAAGAAAATTCATATCCGTGCACGCTCCGGTCCTGGTAGACCATCTACGCTTCCTGTTTACCCCCCGCGTTCGGCTGTGCAGTTCATTCCTCACGCCGATCCTTGGCCACACCCGTCCGGGTATTGACTGTCGCTTCCGCTTGACCTGCCGAGTTCCGCTCGGTCTGGAATTTGGGTCAACTTGCCCACTATCCCCCTCGTCTGCTTCCTCGCTCTCCTGGCCTTCTCTATCTCGTGCCGGGCCTCTCCGACTTCTCTGTTGACTTGACTTTTTATCTCTTTGCGCTTGGCTTGCCAACTGTCCCTCCTCGTTGCCTCACGTTTTAATTTGACCACCGGCGAGACACAGGCGCCTGTGTTATGGAAATCGATTGACTCGCTGCTGGTCCGGACATTCGTGGGAGGAGTTGGCTCACCATGGATCCCCACGCAGCTCTCGAGCTGCTGGAGTACTTGCGCATATGCTATCCGATCTTCCTCCTCCTCCTTTTTGCTGTGGCTTTCATAGCCAACGCGATGGTCGCCGCGAGAAGATCTACCAGCCAGGAATCTGTACGCATGGGTCCCGGTGGACGACCATTACCCAAGCGCCATCGTAATGCAACTCCAGCGCCGATAGCAAAGGAATTCTCGCCGACAGCCAAGCGATTCTTCAATTGGCTATCGGTGGGTGTGCTCGTCACCTTTTTGATAGATGCGACGATCTTCATCCTCCATGTCATGCAAGCTCGGTCTGAGCACTGGTGGCGGGGCCAGTCTGCAGTCGTAGGTTTACCCAGGCGAGCCACCATTTGTGATAGAGGGGGAAGAAGCCCACGGAGGTTCGTGCTAATAAGATATAAACATTTATATAGATTTACATTGTCGGCTCCTTCTTTTTCTACGCCGTCTTGTTGATGACTTTGCTCGACACAAGTCCGTCTCCCACCGCTGCCCAATTTGTGTGCTGGCTCGCCGCTATTCCCCTCGAACTGGTTCTCCTCAGCACAGCTCTTTCTCTGTATACATCGCCTCACCACGAACCGGTTGTTGGTGATCCCGAAGGCGGCACGCTCCGCCAGAGCATTACACCCTGGGAACACGCTGAAATCGCGTCGAACAGTCTCCGGGTGCTGATTTTGATGGCTCTTACTGCTCTTTATATCAGTAAAAGCATCTCCTGGAAAAGTCGAAAGGGCAAGCAGGCGTGCAGGGAGAACGGCGACGTCAGCGAGTCCACTGGACTTCTTGATGCGGCAGCCGCGGAGAATGGACATGGAAACACCAACGGCCATATGTACGGTGCGACCAATGGCTCGGCAGGTTCTGATGCTGCCAAACCAAAGCCCGATCCCTGGGTTCGCCCAACGACGATACCTTCCACGAGCTGGTGGGAGTACCTGAGCGGCTACTCACTCTTTTTCCCCTACCTATGGCCGTCCAAATCCCGCCGATTGCAAATCGTCGTGGTCATCTGCTTCCTGCTGCTTGTTGCTCAAAGAGTCGTGAACGTCTTGGTCCCGAGCAAGGTGGGCGACATCATCAATATTCTGGCCGATGAGGAAGGGAAGGGTTTCCGCGTCCCTTGGTTTGAAATCCTCATGTACGTCGTCCTTCGGTGGCTGCAGGGTGGCCAGGGTCTGTTGAGTTCAATGCGCTCTAGCCTGTGGATTCCTGTCAGCCAATATTCTTACATGGAGCTTTCGAACGCTGCTTTTGAGCATGTTCACGGGCTGAGTCTAGATTTCCATTTGGGAAGAAGACGGGAGAAGTTCTGTCTGCCTTGAGCAAGGGTAGCTCTATCAACACGTTCCTGGAGCAGGTGACGTTCCAAGTAGTCCCCATGCTGGTGGATCTTGTCATCGCCTTTGGCTATTTCCTCATCGAGTTCGACGCCTACTATGCGCTCGTGGTGGGCATTTCAACCTTTGGGTATCTCTACGTCACGGTTCGAATGGCGCAGTGGCGTGCTGAAATTCGAAGAACCATGGTCAACGCATCTCGCCAGGAAGACGCCGTCAAGTATGTGGTCTCCAGGAGGATGTTCGGGTGGGGCCGCATGATTTGAGAGCTTTTACTGACGAATGGTCAAACAGGAACGATTCGATGGTCTCCTACGAGACGGTCAAATATTTCAACGCCGAACAGTATGAGTTCCAGCGTTACCGAGACGCCGTGAGCGAGTTCCAGAAGGCGGAGTACCACGTTCTCATCTCCCTCACGCTCCTCAACACGTGCCAGAATACGGTCTTCATGTTGGGTCTGCTCCTCACCTGCTTCATTGCAGCATACCAAGTCTCCATCGGACAGCGGCCCGTTGGTCGATTTGTGACATTGTTATTCTACATGGCGCAACTTCAAGGGCCATTGAACTTTTTCGGCACCTTTTATCGTTCCATTCAATCGGCGCTGATCAACGCCGAGCGGATGCTCGAACTGTTCCGCGAACAGCCCACAGTGGTAGACAGCCCCAATGCGACCGCCTTACCCACATGTCAGGGGGACATCAAATTCCAAGATGTCGATTTCTCATACGATAATCGGAAGCCAGCCTTGAATGGATTGACTTTCCACTGCGCACCTGGCACTACGACCGCTTTGGTGGGCGAATCTGGAGGTGGCAAGTCCACCGTCTTCCGGCTGCTCTTCCGATTCTACAATGCCGAAAAGGGGTGTCTTAGCATTGATGGCCGCGACGTGCAAGACATCACGATCGACTCATTACGAAGCCATATTGGCGTGGTGCCCCAGGACACTGTTCTCTTCAACGAGACGCTCATGTATAACCTCAAATACGCAAATCAGGCTGCCACTGATGAGGAGGTGTACGATGCTTGCCGGGCAGCCAGTATTCATGACAAGATTCTGGCCTTCCCGGACGGCTACAATACAAAGGTTGGCGAGCGCGGTCTTCGCTTGAGTGGCGGTGAGAAGCAGCGGGTGGCAATCGCTCGCACCATCCTCAAGAACCCGCGCATCATCCTCTTGGATGAGGCCACAGCTGCTCTGGATACAGACACCGAGGAACATATCCAGCGGGCTCTTTCAACCTTGTCACAGGGGCGTACTATGCTTGTGATTGCCCATCGTCTCAGCACCATCACAACGGCCGACCGGATTCTTGTCTTGGCCGATGGTCAAGTCGCTGAGAGCGGGACCCACGAGGAGTTATTGGCTATGAAGGGCCGTTATGCGAGCATGTGGCGCAAGCAAATTCGAGCGCAAAAAGCCGCAATCGAAGTGAGACATCTGGAAGATCGCATCTGCAACGCCAGCGATGATAGCTCCAGCCAGTCTGATGAAGATCGCAACCGAAACCGTCGCTCGGCACAATAATTTCCTGTTTAGTCTCGACACTTTGACCTTTGCCCCGAAGGGTTACCCACCTATTGTCACTAACGGTTCTTTTGGACCTGTGAATAATAATCTCCTGCATTATTACCGCGGAAATTAAGCGAGACACCTTTGCGATGACCAGCAACAGGAGTTGCTGCTCGAGTCGAGCTAAGATTACCTGCCTGCTTGGGGTTTCATCTACCCGCCTTTGCCCTCTCTCCCATGTGTCCTACTTCTTCTAACCCTCACATATTTCACTCAATGATTGCATGGCCTCCTTTCGTTATTGGGCTTTCCATTTCGCCCATTTTAATTGTCTCCATCTGTTCCCTGATTTTCGTCTTTGCTCTGGCTTTGTGATTTACCCCTTCTGAACTTGGGTTCTTGGCTGTTTTTTATCGGAGTTTTGGATTTTCACGAAGTGCGAAGAAATTGAAGTCACCTCAAGCAAGGTCTCTTCCCCGCTGACACCAAGGTATTACTGGTCATGTCTCGAAAATCGTCACCGAAGAAACTAGATTACTGATCGACAGGACAATCGACATGGATAAGTTAAAAGCATAATAAACAGCTTCTCCTTGAGCAAGTTAGCGCGCGCAAATATCGTGAAGACGTCGAAAGTTTCTTTGCGATGGCCCCTTTGGGCAGTCTGTGCCTAAGTACTGATTTTGACTTAGATCATTGGCAAGGGGAAAAAAAGCTATTTGCTAAAAGACAGGACAAGAGCGTGAGTTCTTCGGGTACTACTAAAGTGCTTTGTAGTATGTCCTCTACTAGTAGTCCTTCAGGTCGTGGAAAAGACACGGGCGAATCCGTACAATGATGTAACTTTTGGCGCCAAGGCGGCGGTAATCTTATCAACACTATCGCCATCGTCGACTTTCAACCTTTCTCCAACGATTGATTCCCATTGCCCCGAATTGCAACTTCTTTCAGGAAAGCGACCCATCTCCCTCAGAAATGCATTCACCGTCACCTCAGCTTCTACGTGCTCTACGGACAACGCTCTTGAGCGTGCATGCTCGCGGCTCTTTGCGCGGCGTTTCTCGATTGCCGACTGCGGTCACAACCTTCAACGCGCCGTCATCAACTCGCAACAGCAGCTCGCATATCCAGCCAGCCCGCATGATCCCTCGATCGCACACACACAAGCCCACTACTCACGACCGAGGCCCAGAGTCCCAAGAGGATACGCAGACTGACTTTGGCACACTCGATGTCCTCGGAAACACACCGGTCCCGAGCACAGCCATCGACGCCTGCTTAGATTCCGGTTTTCATCTCAACAGTGGTGTGAAAATAACTGGCGGGGATGCTTTGCTTCTTGTGGGTGGAGAAGCCTTTTCCTGGAGACCGTGGAAGGCTTTTGAGGGTGCGGAGAATGATCAGCTGCGAAAGCGTCCATGATCAATGCCAAGGGTCAATTCGAGCTCGATGAGCAAGTTTGGGGCCTGCTAAGTGTTGTGTGGCCGCGCCCTGGTACGTGACTTGTTTCTTCGTTGCACAGCTTTCCTTTGCAGACTGGTTTCTCTGTTCTGGCCGTGGTGATGCGCCCCGGTGAAAGAAGAACAAGGTCGCCTGCTCTTTCTAGTATTGGTCTGGTGCCGAACCTTCTACTAGGGTCGTACGCTTAGACTATACGAGCAGAACAGACTTCTCGTTGATTTACTGAAATCTTTGTCGCTAATTTTTTTTCTTAAACCTCAAACAGACATGCTCATTCTCGGCCTGGGTGGCGGCATGTACCCTCTGTCGCCAGCGACGAAGCGCCACATCAACTCATTGGGTATTCGGGTCGATATCCAGGATACGAGAAATGCAGCAGCACAGTTCAATCTACTGGCCACAGAGCGTGGTGTGTCCGAGATTGCTGCGGCATTAATCCCCATCGGATGGAAGGGTTAATTCTGCTATCAACCCCATGTTCTCATGAAACAGACCTTCAACCTCCCAACTTCCATAGCAATTCCAATTTCTAATAGCCGCGCTCCTGAAATATTTGCGTAATACTTGTTGGATGATATCTGTTGAAACACTTGAGCGTCACCCTTCTTTCAGAGCATTCCCCAGGCTGGCTTTGGCTTGGCTTTGGATCATGTGAACATGCCTTATCTTATCGGACCCCCAGCCTGGCCAGGCATCCTCTGGGTGCAACTCCGCACTTGGGGTTACTCTATACAAAGTCACGAACCTACTACCTACAACACTAGACCTGCTTTTCTCGCCCCATATTCCGATTTTTAGACCACAATTATGGCGGGAGACGAATCACTCCGACCGCCACGTCAATCTTCCGATCGTCTGTCGACGCAAACCGCCGAGGAAGAGGATGGTCTCTTGACTGGGGAGCGAACGACCCGCCGTGACCAAGGACGCCGCGGATTGGGGTTCTGGGGACAAGTAGGAACCTTTGCATGGGCAGTCACTGCAACTGTTGTCGTGATAGTTCTGGCGGTTGTATATCAGCACGAATCTGCCAAGAATCGTCGAGAACAGCCTACAGTAGGATGGGGGCCGGACGGCAAGCCTTCGGGTAAGCGTAACCTCATCTTCATGGTGTCTGACGGAATGGGACCGACGAGTCTGTCCATGACAAGAAGTTTCAGGCAATTCGCCGAGGGCTTACCCATCGATGATATTCTGGTGCTGGACAAGCACCACGTCGGGCAGTCACGAACCCGGTCCAGCAACAGCCTTGTGACAGACTCGGCCGCTGGTGCGACCGCGTTCTCTTGCGGGCACAAGAGCTACAACGGAGCTATTTCTGTGCTTCCTGATCACACCCCTTGCGGAACTGTACTCGAAGCTGCCAAGTTGGCGGGTTACCACACTGGGTTGGTTGTCACGACACGCATCACCGACGCAACCCCGGCTTGCTTCGCATCGCACGCCAATATGCGTCAATACGAAGATAGTATTGCGGAGCAAGAGGCGGGTGAACACCCTCTGGGAAGAGTCGTGGATCTGATTTTTGGGGGTGGTCGTTGCCATTTTCTGCCAAACTCCACCCATGGCAGCTGCCGTGCTGATGATCGTAATATCATCGATGTTGCAGCTCAGAATGGGTTCCATTACCTGGAAGACCGTGCTAGCTTTGATGCCTTGAAGGCTGGCGCTGATGCCAAGCTACCCCTCATGGGTCTCTTTGCGGAAAAGGACATTCCCTACGAGATTGATCGTCGTTCGCAGAACGATGTCTACCCGTCTCTCGAGGAGATGGCTCGCACTGCATTGACCACACTTAGCGAGGCTACTCGGGACAGCGAACAAGGCTTCTTCCTCATGATCGAGGGCTCTCGCATCGACCATGCTGGACATGGAAACGACCCGGCCGCTCAGGTTCATGAAGTTATCGCCTACGACAAGGCTTTTGCTGCCGTGCTTGAGTTCCTTGAAAAAGACGAGACACCCGGTGTGCTTGTCAGCACCTCTGATCACGAAACTGGCGGACTGGCTGCTGCTCGTCAGCTCCACACCACTTACCCAGAATATCTTTGGCACCCTCGCGTTTTGGCCAACGCTAAACATTCCAGTGAATACGCCAGTGCCAAGTTGAGCGAGCATCTCTCCCGCAATACCCAACACAGTGAAGACAAGACGAAAGCTTTTGTTCGCAAGACTTTGCTCGAGGAGGATCTCGGCATCACCGATGCCACTGATGATGAGATCAAAGCTTTGCTGCAACCCGAAGACGGGTTTTATCCCAATTATGTCTTTGCGGACATGATCAGTCGCCGTGCACAGATCGGCTGGTCAACTCATGGTCACTCCGGTAAGTTTATCGACGCTGTTGACACGGGCTTATATGATTCATTCTATGCATGGAGAGCTGACGAGATACTGTAGCCGCTGACGTCAACATCTACGCATCATCGAGCAAGGATGTATGGCCACTGGTTGGCAACCACGAGAATACTGATGTCGGCAAGTTCCTCGCGGACTACCTGGACCTCGATGTCGATGCTGTTACCAAGCGCCTGCAAGCTGCAGTCTCTTGGACCTCGTCTAGCGAGAAGTCCGTATCTGATCAGCATGGCTGGCTAGGCGATCCGCTCGGCTCGAATGTGCGAGTTGAGGGTCTTGATGACTACCATGGTGACTTCAGAAAGCGATCATCCGAGGACTGTGCGTGTGGTGGAGTCCACTGAGTGTGGTCAATCACATTATATTGCGTACATCTTATATCTTTGTCCCTGAGTCGGCTTAGTCCACTAGAGCTCCTCATCATTTGGTATCTTTTTTTATCTTTGAAATTTCCCACAAGGGCTAGGCGTTTTACTTGGCGCATGATTTTTCGGAATGAAATTACATTTTATATATATGCTCCTCCTTGATTCGTTGGATACAATAACATTGTGTTCAGTATGCACCATGTTGCTGTACATTTCTAAGGAAACGTCAACGACCTCGGCTTTATGCCAACAGGTCATGATCCAAAAAGAGATCCTAGCTCAAGTCTATTCGACTCGGCTGAAATACATACATTCCACTCAATTCGACTGAGAATGGGTATCATTCAAACATAGAAAGAGTCAAACGCGAACCATAGCCAGCTCGACTCAACCCAACTCCAACTCGTCAACATTGAGTCTCGTCAACATAGAAAGAGAGGGTCTTTCTCTTCAACACTTTTCTTCCCCTCAACGCATCTCATTGAGGACAAATCAAAGCCAAGCCTCACCACAGATAGGGCGAGGCCCAAAATAATCAAATCGCCACTGCACCACATTGCCCATGGTACCCTCATATCTAAGATCGGGCACGCCGTCGTCGTCGCATACCGCGTATGGCAAGCAACCAGGGACATCCGGGTCGAAAAGTAGATCATATTCGTCCCGTCCGTGAAGGGTCATTGATCCGCAGGAGTTGCTCAAGGAGGTGATGGCAGAATATGTACAGGTGGAACTGTGCGTGGCCACACCGTCTGTAGAAAATGCCGATATAGTTGCACATTTTCCCACTTGGTGTTGAATTCTTGGAGGTGCGGATCATGTACAGGTTGTGTTTGTCGTTCCTGTGAACGTGGAGGAGGGAAGGTGTGTGCGTGTCAGATCTAGCCCTGGAGTAGGAGGTGTGATTAGCTTGGGGCTGCTCCATGTTTATATCAATATAAGTGGGTGTTGGTCTCTCCTGGGCTGGAGCGCGATGATGTATACACATGTCTTGGTGTTGAAATGTGTTTCGAGAGAAGGTCAAGGCTTACTGATGTGAGATATTGAAATCAAGCCTCACCTTTCTGACTTGGTATGATCCTTTCGTAGGATCAGGTCATTGCTGAGAAGCGTAAAGTCGCACTGATGGATTGTTTGGCTGCGAGGACGGTCATTCACACCGTGTTAGATGGAATGAATATTCTTTGATCTTCTCGGCCACCAAATTGGAATGGAGAGGAGAAAGGGTGTTATGAAAGAAGGAAGTGAAGATTTAAGTACATGATGAGAGTGGACGTGTTGTAATTCTATTTAGTTCTGTATGTGTTGATTGTGCTTACCTTGCCCTGTGTATGAGACCATCTCAAAGTTTCCAGAGTAACCAAAACCCATGTCGAGAGTATAGGCAACATTCTACAAGAACCTGGCAAACAATTCAAAGGCAGTTGAATTATCGTCATGTTTGCTGCATGGGAGTTTGTCCTATATACCGGTCCATAGAGCGAGAGTTTTCTCGGTACTAAGCGATCATGGTCCATGGACGCTTCCAGGTCAGTCATCCATAATAAATCAGAGAGCTGTGGGATGTACTCAGATGATAAATGAGAGCGCAAGCCCTGAGAGACAGAGAATGGAAAGAGGAGCGAAAGTGTAGCTTGGAGATGATATTAGTCAACACGCGTGCTGTCACTTCGGATCGCGATACCATACTCTCATATCGAGCGGCTCAGGATTCGATGGCGTGTTTGCTTCATATGACAACATTTATTTCAGTCTTCAAACAGAGAGTTTTGTTATGTGTGGCGCTGCTAGGAGTATTTGAGGTAAACTCTCTGTGTCAACTTGGTCAGTGTACCCCTCCGCAGAATCAGGAATGGCATCGTGTCTGATGACTTTGAACTGGCTATTCATAATGAAATAAGCTGCGAGACCATAATATCTGAAGAAAAAAGGTAAGAAACCTATGTATCCCAGATGCAAAAAGTCACAAGAAGACTCAGGTGAGTCGGAGATAGCAATTAGGTACCTCAACGTGTCGATTTGTTGCTTCACCTTCCACCTGTCAATCCTATGAATCAAACATAAGATTCGGTATCACTGTTTCGTTCAATGCATCATAAATAGGAAGTCACATCACATATCTAGAGTTTGTATCTAAAACCCCGGGTTCATTGAAGATCATAGCACTGAGTAGGTAATATTTTATTTTATTTTCTGCGTGAAAATGCCATTTCTTGAAGCAATTGAATAGAAAAAGAGAGCTAGAAACAAAACAGTCATCATCTTTTCTCGCTGTGAGCGTTGTACATTGAGGTACTCAGTTCCTCGACGGAGAGCTTTCTAGCACTTCTAAGCCAAGGTATTAGGTACTGCTGATAAATAGATAGCGAGAAGAACCCAACAAGCAATAGAAATTAAAGAGTGGGAGCACAGGTACTGGGTATAAATCCGATGATACTCTTTTGCGAGAGTACCCCCAGAAATACCTGCGAGGTGAATTTTATCGTCTGATTGAGCATCAACTTGACATACACTAGGGTTGGCCTGTAAAGAGCCCATTCCATGCAGTGATCAACCTTATTACTCCCACTGGAGCCCGCTATCTATCTCTCTGGGCAAATTCCTCATATCATCCTATTCATGGGATCACCTCTGATACCAGAAGGCCAATATGAATCATCTCAGCCTAGCAAAAATCCATGACCTTGCTGTCCATCTTTCTAAGATCGTTGCTAAAACTTACTATCTATGCCTGCTAAGGTTTGCCTTTAGGCTGCAGCCCGTCTATTACTATTCTTATAGCTGCTGTCACGCTATGATTTCCGATCACCACCTCATCTACAGAAGATGATTTGAATGAGACTCGAATCCTATTCCAGTGGAAACCCCTCCACTTTGCCGCCCCTTTAATTCGAGGATAGATCAATGATGTACGCCCCGTGTCCCCACTACGTAGCTTTCGTGGGACATGCATATGGAGCGATACCCGTCTGGTGATACACGAGTGAGAGCTTCACATTACAGCAATAGAGCAACATTGAAAAAGTTGCGAACGGGTGTCGATGAACTGAGCCATCCATTTCCAAGTTGGCCAGTGGAGACCGGGTTCCTGCAGATTGAACGGCCTCATTGACCCTGGGACGGTCGTGCATCACTTGGACGCACCTGGTCCCCGAGTCTGACCAGTTGTGAAACAGGCCGATGGGGCCTGACCTTTTGAGTTTATTTGAACATTCAAACGTGAATGGGTAAAAACGGCCTCCAGCATATCGAGTTGGGTCTATAGGGTGATGAACTAGACGGTTGCAAATGTTCAAGGTCATTGATCATGGATTAAGTGAATCATTAAAGTAAAAAGCTTTGTGAAGCCCACAAGAAGTATTCGAAAACTATGAGGATATCACGACGGCAACACACAGTGGAGCAAGGCACCGAAGACTGACAAAACAATCGAAGTGGTACCAGAAGTGACATCCCCATAAGATGGGGAGAGAGAAACAAGAATAAAGAGGGCGGCAAACGGTGAGGAATACGCCCAGGCCCAAAAGGGAGAGACCACGAGACAACGAGTCTGGGAGGAGGAAAAAAGTATGGACAAGTTCCAAAACAAAAAAAACAAAAATGACAGTGGTCAAATTCACAAGAAAGACAAGGTAAATAAACAAAAAAAAGTGACATTGTCAATTTGCCTCTACAATGTCACCAGGGCAACAACAGCGACCAGAACGGCAAACAGCGAGCCCTGCAGCACACGCTCTCCCTGAGTAGGAGCGCTGTTGTCCTTGGTGGCAGCGTTACCTTGAGAGAACCCAGTGCTGGAAGCACCGGACGCGGAGCCGGAGCCAGAACCGGAGCCGGAGCCGGAGCCGCTGCTGGTGCCGCTAGAGCCACCGTTGGTGCTGTTGGAAGCCATGCCGCCAGTGCCACCCATGTTGGTGGGCACACTGTCACTGCCAGTAGCGGTGGCACTGCCGCTGTCGGCACCGTAGGTCATGTTCAAGCCAGTGGCCGCGAGGGAACCGAGGACGGTGGAGTTATCCGTGATGGAAATGTCAGACTCCATGGCGGCGTCGGAAGTGTAGATGTACGCGTTGTCGCCGGTCTTCTTGGCACCCTTGGGAGGATCATAGCAGGTCACATCGACCTTACCAATAGTGGCGTAGTAATAACCCTTGTCCTTGATGTCCTCGCTGTCCCAGTCAATCTCACCGCCGGCCCAGTCGATTGTACCCTTGGCGTTGCTGGCCTGACCCGCAGGCCACAGGGACATCTGGAGACGAGCAGGAGTCTGGGGGTACTGGAAGCGGTTGGCGGTAGAGTTCCAGGTGTCTGACTTCTTCAACGTGCGCTTGACCTCGCCATCCACGATCCACTGGGTCTGTTCGGGCTGCCAGTCGATCTCATAGGTGTGCCATTTATCAAAGGTGTCCTGGTCACTGACCGATGCGTTGCCACTGTTGTGCCAGTCCAGAACACCCTGCCAGTAGTAGTTGGTCTGGACGGCAGTCAGGTCGGCACCGACCCACTCGTAGTCGATCTCATCCTTGACATCGGAGAGCAGGATAAAGGCAGTGACAACACCCTTACCGCGAGAGGACTTGATCTTGCCACTGATCTTACCATACCAGATGTAGTGGTTGTTCGCAAAAAGCGTGCCAACGCTGTTCTTGGGCATGGTCATGAGCAGATTTCCGTCCTCGGTCTTGGGGAACCCGCTGTAGGTCCAGTCCGCCTCCGAAGCATTGCCCAGGTACTTGGTGTTCAGGGCAGTGTTGTCCAGGTTGTCCCATGTGTAGCTCTTGTTTTCACACACGGGCATGGGTGCACAAGAGCCCACGGAGAAGGAAGACTGAGGGTCACAGCCACCCAAGCAGTAGCCACCAGTGCCACATTCACCGTATTCTGTTTTTTGCGGCCAATCGGACACGGGTCAGTGACTTGTTCCAAAGAAATTTGACCCGTACGACGATGTGGAGGAGGGTTCAGAAACTTACGGGAGCAGCATGGCTTGTCCTCGGGGCACTGTTTGCTCGTATTGCAGGTGATGGTATCGGATTTGGCCAGAACGGTGGCCGACAGGGACAGGGCCAGAAGCGAAGTCACGAAACGAACCATCGTGAAGCAGGATGAAAAATGTGAATGATCAAAAAAAAAAGAGGATTATGTCCGGGGCAGGAATCCGGGGTGGTTGAAAGTGGATATGTGCGAGATTAGAATGTACAAGAAGGGTAATAGGGGGTGTACAGATGTAAAGCCGGAAGGCACCACAGACGAAACGAGCGGAATGTGGTGAGAAGGAAAGTTGCGAATTGAACGCTTTGGGGGAGTGAAACGAGAGATAGCAAGTGAAGGCTCCAAATTGGCCACCGAATCCACTGCTTTTTGAGGAGCAACGAAGGTAAGAAGGCACGGGAGGAAAAGAAGAGGAAAATGCAGCAGATGAACAGTGGAGAAAGAAAGGAGAGAGGGGAAATGTGTGGACTCGAGTGGAGTCTGTCCTTTGTGGTTCTTTCACGAGCCGTTCGGCGCTAACGACGGGCGGCCTATCGGGTACCGCCACAGGAAGAGCGAGAGAGAGTGAGAGAGTCAATGGAAGACGATCAAGGGTGTGCACAAAAGCCTCACGATGGTCCCACGAGTGGTTGGTGGGTATGTGGGTATACCGACTCTAAATAAGAGAAAAGAAAAAAAAAAAAAAAAAAGGACTTTTTATTTTCGACTTGGACAAATCAACCAGGACGGTGTCTAAGATATACACAGCGGCAGGGTCATGGTTTGATTTCATCGTGGCAGGTATCGTACATGAAAGTGTGCGTCCAGCACACGGGAATCGAAAGTCATGTACATGTACAGTACGCTGTTACACAGCATGTGATTATTTTTTTTTTTGTGGGGCACTCATAGAAATGATTCAGGCAGGGTCTTTTCGAGTGTCCATAAGTCTCAGTCAGACACGACCAGGCTATGAGCGGACAGTCCGATTACAGTATGGGGGAGCAGGTGACCGAAATTTTACAGTAAAACTTGGTTAATTTGAACCTGGGTAACTCTGAAACCTCGTGAGCCTGAACACCTCTGGCTGTAGGCGCAAGGGCCCACGAGATTTTGCATGGCCTAGGCTCGAGGCAAAGATTTGTGACTACCAGATGAGCCTGTTGAATTACAGGAGTTCAATCTGGTTCAAAGGTTGATAATCTCATCACTATTGTTTCTTCTCCATACTTGACCGAAGCTTACTACGAATAGGTGGAAGGGATGTAGTGTTGCATGCCTGTTGGATGGGAAGCGGATGCTGAGAAAGGTCATACACTACGCCGATCTCATAACGGCCCAAACAAGAGCCTGCGCTTTGAATTTTTATTAACCATCTTGAATCACCAAGCCAAAATAGGTGAACCTTTCGGCCAAGGCTGCATCGCGTGCAGCTGGACACTCGACAAACAAAAGCGGTGCCAGTACGCTAGCCACCTCAACCTTTTCTATGGTGCATCTAACAAGGGGCGCCTGGTCCGTCGGTTCAGATGTGATTTTGAAAGACCGACCTGATGAAGGCCCAAAAGCAGAAGTTGAGGTCAAATACTGAAATATCTGGCGACTTCTACCGGCATTCCTGTTCCAAAGGTTCTACGTGACTGGATCGACCGCAATGGGCGACACTTCATTTTGAACGCACGCGTAGATAGCTAAACGCTCGAGGCATAGCCCTCTTTATCAGAACTCCAAAAATAGTAGCCATCGCAGACCCAGTCGTTCAAGTACAGAAGCAGCTCCGATCCGTCACGTCGGCTTCTATTGAATATATCGATCAAAGCTAGTATATAACCTAGGTAGGTAGGCTTACTATTCTTCAACCTTAGACCCTGCAGCATTTCGGATAGATATATGTATGCTCCAACAGTACCCGGACTTGGACGAGAAACTTAGGTCATTGGAAGAAGTCCCAGGTCAAAAGAAAGTTGCGTCAGGCAATCTTGAAATGATGAAACCACTCTCCTTGTCTCCATGCCATTCTGATTTTGACAGGATGACTGGGCTGTGTGGTACAGGCCGGGACTGGGTCACCGAGTCGCTGGAGTCTGTTGGGTACGGCGGTGTCTTCCCCACAGATCGATGGAGTTGATGATGAAAGCCCGAGTCCACCTCCCAGTTGGCATGAACAATACTGCTGCCTCTGTGCAGCTGTGGAGCCCTGCAGTCGGACCTCTAGTCAAAAAGCAATCAAGCAGTTCCTGGTAGGACTGGCTCGTACAGTACTCTACATAGCTGCTGTGGAAAATAGGAAAGTCTTTACAAAGTACTCATATTTAAGTATCGAGTAAGAGTGTAATAAAAGTACTGTCATATACATTACTGCCCTATACTGTCCATCGAGCTACTCAACAAAAGGCACTATGGCTAGGAAGATCAGTATCGTCTGACTCAATCGCGTGATCGTGCTCATCTCGGTGGATAATATCGGTCTCTTTCAAAGATTCACTTGTTTTTGTGTCGGAAGTGCCGGCCACCGGTCGAAGAGGTCACGGGGTTGTGGCTGTTCAGGTGCCTCTCTCCGATAGGCTCGTCTGCCACTATTTTTAAACCCGCCCGGAACTTGACTCGACCCAATCCACTTCCTCTCAAGGGATTCCCGACTCGCCCGATCCAACCCCCGGCACCTGCAGCCACGTACAGAAAATAGCAACGACCATGATGATGCATGACAGCAGAGATCATTGACTCGGGCGATACGCAAAATGTGGTTGTAACTATCCACTATGCAGAGATTCACAGCACAGGTACCCTGCACGGCCCCAATCCTAACTCCCTCCCCCCCTTCCCAGCAAGATGGGTCTCTGTCGAAGACACTCGTCAAGATGGAATCACGGACCAGATATCACACTCCTACCTTTTGTGTGTGGGGGTGAAATTCAAACAATCGTAATCTCACGCCACCGGCGGTTCTTCTCGGAGCTTCTGCAGGCAGAGAGCGTGATGATTTCAATGCCCTCGAGATCCTCCCGGCGTCAGATCAGTGGTAAGACCGGTACCACGGTTCGATTCTCCACTTCGGTAAGGATTCAGGCCAAATTAATCCCTTGGAAGCACCTTTTGGTCTGAGAGGATCAGCGATCAATGCTGTCCCTCTACTCCCTCCAGGCCACTGCCTCCTGAGCATCGTGTGTTTCGGTAATCTCGGTAAGGGCGGAGGAAAAGTGCAGCTCTGTACGCGAGTGGAGGACTCCATTGGCTGCGAGTCCAATTCGCTCGAAGGAATTGAAGATTATTTAGAACAGTCGTAGGTCTCTCCCGCGACCAGCAAAAAGAGGAAAACGTCCTGGATTCTCAAGCACAATCACTTATGTAACTCGAACGAAAGCATGGCAAGACATGGGTAACCGGAAACCTCTCCTCAAGGGGGGGGGGGGGGGGGGCGCACTATCCACGCGAATCTCCCAACTTCTCGCTCATTCATCTCTCGACGATATGTAAACCAACGCCCTGGGCGACGAGCTACATGTGTTCACTGCACATACAATGCCATCACATTGACACGTTCTCTGTCTCGATATGTATTCTGATAATCTGCGCGCACGGCGGCGCATCCCAGGACTCTAATTTAGCGCCGACCCTACAAGTTCGACCTACATGACCTGTCCGTTGCTCTGATCGTCGCCAACGCATTGGATCGTGGGCCGCTTAAGGTTGCTCCTCATCACCCAAACATTGCACCGTACTACGTCCAAATTGGAAGACGATGGCAGTCGAACAGGAGGAACGAGAATCTATCGAAATTGCCAACGGCAGAAGTCAACAAGCAACAAGCGCTCAAAACACATCGAGCTTGTGGTCAATCAAAATTGAATATTCTATGTAGGGGCACGGTATACATGGCAAATGAACAAAGGGCATCGCCTTCACACCCGCAAATTCCTTCTTTTTTTTTTGGAAATCCTCATGACCTGAGAAGTCGAGTGAATCTGGTCGCATTGAATCTGCAACATGCTGCGCTCATGTGTGTGTAGATCATGGGAAACTTTCCAAGAAAATGTCACTGATCGACAAAGCACGCAGGTAGGGGGAAGGTTACCAAACCGTACTTGACTCTCATAACATCAACGAGGAAGAATCACCCCCTTTCTGTGTATCCGCGCGTCCTGGCAAGATACTAGGCCAAGCGTATCCCTGTGCAGAGTGATCAAAACAGGTTTTTTTGTTTCTTTCTCTCTCTCCCATCCACCGGGTTCTCCGAGGAAGATCAATCTAAGGGTTACCGCCCTCCCCTCTCCACCATCAGGCTCGTTTCTAGAAGGAATGATGTCTGAACAAGAGCGATCCATAGCTTATGGTGGGAAGAATGCGGCACTACCGAACAAAAGGCGGCTCAATCAGCAGCCGGTGGGCCATCGTGAAAAAGGAAACATCCACAACTGCCCGCTGCCGAGGAATGTGGTGCCTTGTTTTTGTTTTTATCTTTTAATCGCCGAGCGTTTGGAAGTAAGGGGGGTCCAACTCAATCCGCAGAGGACGGTCTATAGGACGTGAATGTGAATTTGATATAACCAAATTTGGAATCATCGAGTCGAGCCGGGGGATGGACAGAAAACGAACGAATACGGTAGGACCTGGAGACCGCGTCTTGACTGAGAGCTGGCCAAAGCTCCACTTTTCTCAGGAGAAACGATACGGTCGTGATAGATCAAGGTACAACGCCCATTGGAACATATTCACAAACCATACGCCAGCTTTGATCGACTGGATGGCGCTCATTCCGCCAGAAGCTGAGAATGGGTTGGTCCCGGGGAAGATTCCATTTGGCAATGACTTCCGGGGTGAGGCTTGCGGAAGATCCGACTTCTGGCTGGAGAACTGTGAAATGTCCGATGCGCGCCTCTTCTGGAATCTGGTCAGCGAGGGAGCAACGGATTCGAGAGGCTTCGCCTTGAAGGTTTGAACTCGAATCCCGGCTCTGACTGGAGGAGATGGGGCGCACGCTGATGGGAATCGTTGGGATTGAAGGATCAATTGTTGCTGAATACTGTGTGATTGCGATGCTCTTCACTTCTTCAAAATGCATGATTCTCTCCCCAAATATCACGGCTGATGAGCTGCTGTGGAATCCTTGGACGCGCGGGGAGCGCCGCAATAGCGCGATAGCCTCGCGCCGTATCGAAGGCTCTCGGCATCGCAAACAGGTAAACCAAAGTACAACCCCGGGGTTGATGTCGAAGGTAATAGGTGGTTGAGTGCCATCGCAGCGGAGGGAGGCATCCAAGGCAATGCGGGATTGATCCACGATGGTCTGAAAGTTGGGTAAAAATTGATCGGTGATCACTTCCGATGATGAGGTTGAAATATTCAACATAATGTAAAGCGCTTCGTAGGTTGCTGTGAAGAGAGCAATGGTCCCAGTGTCGTTCACCTGTGAACTCTTCAAGGACAAAAAGGCCGTGTACCAATTGCTCAATTCGAGCGAGAGATTGTTCTGTAGATCAAGAAGCTCCTTGGGGACATATGGACCATCCGCGCTCAACAGATGCTCCTCGCAGGCGTGTTGCAAAAATTGGGTCTCGACGCCCAGACGGGCAATCTCGTTTCGAAGAGATCTCCACGAGATATCGGCGCGCTTTGGTGTCGATGCAGCTTCTCGTAGCAGAGCAAGTTTCGGCTGTGAGAAGCTGAAGCCTATGAGGCCAAGACGTATGAAGATGGGTATAATCGTCTCATCCAACACGGCGGCCTCTGTAGCCGTCGCCCAGCCGGCGGCGATTTGTGCACGCAAAGCAAGAATTAATTGCACGCCCTGGCCATAAAGCTGAATGGCCTCTTCGACTCCCCCTCGGAGGGCTTCAATGCAGAGAAACAACATGCAACTGATAAGCCCAACAAAAGTGTCGACTGCGCCACGGGCGATCTGCTGGCGCACCTGGGAGAGCGCGCGCGAGTACCACTCCAGCGCGTCTCGGTGGTTTTGATTCTTCCTTGCAACCGAGATCGTCTCGGGACTCTCAAAGAGGGCACTGATCGAGATGAGGGCATCCCAAACGGCGGGCTCACTTTGGCATACCCGTGGAACAAGCCGCTGCCAAAAGTCCATGTCTAACTCGCCTCCAACAGCCGATGCGGCGTTTTGGTAGTAGTAGGCAAAGGCGCGCCGTTCTCGCCACATCGCATTCGGCCATAACGATAACGACTTTGGAGGCGTCTGCCGGACCACCGAACCCGCTTTGACGGTTCGATGGGTGACTCCATGATCATAGTCGCATTTGCGGCCTGTGCTGGTGCAACGCACACAGTGAGGCTTTTCCTCCCCGCATTTCACCTTTCGAATTCTGGCAGAAGGTGAGCATCGAGTGGTTTAGCAAAAAAAAAAGTTCGAGGTGACCGACTTGCACGTCCGACATCCTGTTTTAACTCGTAGAAGCCCATATACTGGCTTTCTAGCCAGTGGACGCCCCGGCATCCTGATCCTTTTCGCGGCTCGGCTGTGCGAAATAGGGGGTTCGGAAATTGTCCCTTCAGCTTGACGTGGTTTGGAGAGTGTCCCCGTGCAACTGGGCGGTGTTTGCCCTGATGTGGTCACCACACAAAGATGGCGTGCATGCTTCAGGCTGAAGAAACCAAGATCCAATCAAAACCGATTCCCTGAGAAATGAAACATGTGTCGTTGACGAGCGCTCGAGCTTGGATTCAACCTGAGTTTTGGGGGCCAAAGCCTATTCTTCGGTCTGGGGGCTTCCTCACCAAAAGGAACCCCATCTTGGCTCCATAACGACTAACTATGACTTTATAGAATTCACCGTGACCTATAAGTATCGCCAGACCCACGTTGTCTATGAGCGCGAGTACCCATCCAACGTAAAAGAAGTTACTTCCCAAAAAGAATTCGAGCATACTCTTTCATACTCAGAGGGGCTTGAGAGATGACTGGTCGTGTCGAAGAAATTGAGTTTCTTCAGCAATTAAGTACGCCAATCTTGTGCAACAAACATCCTTCAGCAGCATTTGGTCGAGCCAAAATGGGCACAAATACCCTCATCTGCTGATAGGGTCATTCTGGCCAAAGATGATTTCGTAGGGCATCACCTGTCAGCCGCTCGAACTATGATAATCGCACCAGGCGAGAGACGCAGAGGAACGCCGGACAGTGAACCGATTGAGAGATATGTGCACAATGGAGGAAGAGGCAGTCGCGGTTCAGCTGGGGAGACGAGAGAGGACACTAAAGCCATGTGATATGTCTGGTTGCAGGTGGAAAACCTTGCTCAACCCCAGGACATCCGATGCGCTTTCTTTATGGTGGATAGGCATCTTTATGTTTACATTCGTTTGTTGTTATGTGCCTGCCACCTCAGATCACCATCCAGTCTCTCGGGCTATAGTGACCTGTAAAACTTGATGGTCTAGATGAGTCGTGCCAGTTTCCAGCGACCGAGTGAAGATGGATCGTCCCCTAAACTGTCCATATTCGATCAATACACAGTCGAGCTCCTCACTTCAAGCCCACGGGCAACTCCAGAGGACAAGTTTGGTCTGAACTTCTTTTACTGCTCATACGAACTGGCATACATTTTCAAAGGATATGATGAGGAATGGCAAGAACGCCGATAATCGATTTCGTAGCACAGGTTGAATGAACCGGAATATTAAATATATACATACAAGTGGAGAGGATGAGCTCTCGTTTTCATCCGCCGTAGCGGTGTCATTTCATGTACAGCCCCAACGTAAAAGTAGTTGGGTGCAAAGAGCAATTCAATTGCGAGTTGTTGAATGGTTAAAGGAATCAAATCTTAGGAACGAGTCATTCCGAAAGTGGCGGGAAGCTGCGGATGTAGCTATTCGAAAACAGAATTGATCATGTTAGCATCTTCTGAAAAAAGACCAGGATCCGCGCAGAGGGAGGAAAACGGAACGAGACGTACTGAGCCGGGCACTCGTATCCGGCCGGGTTCTTGGTCAGATAGAGCTGGTGGTACTCTTCGGCGTCCCACCATTGGCCGGCAGGCACCACTTGGGTTGAGACGGGCTTCTTGTACCACTCCTTGCCCACTTTTTCCGTGATCTCTTCCGCAATCTTCTGCTGCTCATCACTATGCGTGAAGATCGCGCTGCGGTACTGGGTACCGACATCGGGGCCTTGACGGTTCATGGTGGATGCGTCATGCATGCGATAGAAGAACTCGAGCAGTTGTCGGTAAGAAACGATAGAAGAATCGTAGGAGATTTGGAGAGCTTCGGCATCTGCGGAACACAGAAAATCTCATCATTAGCCTGGTCGAATTCGTCTCACAAGGACAAGGCTCCGGGCCTCGAGGTCATCACAGGAGACACGTTGACTTACGACCAGTATCTCCACCGCAAACGGCACGGTATGAGGGTGAGGACGTGTTGCCGCCGCAATATCCAACCTTGGCGTCCAACAGACCCTTGCCATTGCCAAAATGCTTTCGGAACAAGTGCTCAACGCCCCAGAAGCAGCCGGCTGCCAAGGTGGCTTTCTCAGTGGTTGCGGACATATTGCGCGCTTGTGTTTCGGGGGTCAGAGAGAGAACGGGCGAAGTGGTCGAGAAAGGACGGTAGAAGCGTGAGAAAAGAGACGAGACAATCGGCGCGGCAAAGGCCATCTGCTTAGAATAATAATTTCTCCAAGGTGGAGACTCTTTTGGTGTAGGGGAAAAGTGGAGAAACGGCGGAAGAAGTGACTGATGCGATAGCGGATCTTGGTGTGCAGTCAAGCAGCGTCGTGCGGGTACTCAGTCTGCGAGAAGATGATCACCAATGATGTGAGATTATAAAATCGCACGTCCGGAGTCCGGACGGAGATGACAGGTTATATATGTCAGAAGAACCAGGGAGCAACCCGGATGGAGGAGGCAACAAATGACTAAACGACTGGAGTGCGCTTCACCTCCCGAAGATAAGCTGACTTCGCCCGATCTGGGACGCTAATCGCAACTAAAAGTGGCGTCATCCGACTTTCTGACAAATCCAAGCTCCCCGCATTCTTCAGACCAAGCCAAGACAAGCGGGCCGAACTGGGAGATCCGACGGGAGAAAAGATCTCCATGAGAGATTGCATGCAGGAGTAAATGAGAGTGGGCGATTCACTGTTATAGGGAGGTGGGTTGAGACAAATTCCATGCCATTTGAATGTACACTGAGACCAGGTGAACCAAGGTGTAATTATGTGAAAAGAAGGAGTGGGAAAGGATGAATGGACACCAATACAATGAACACTCTCGGCTAAGATTTAGCTGCACCATTGCATTCCCTTCAGGTACCCGAAGACATATGCATCAAGAACAATGAAAGTGATAGACCGTAGACTCCAGGAGATTTGTGCACCGACGCGATGAGAGAGAAAGGAAGCAAGAGAAAAATGACAGCAGGTAATACAAATGTGGTATCGTGCGCGCTGATGCCGAGTGCAGAGTCTCGGATGGGACCGACCGCGCGAGGCGCAGAAGGAATGCTCGGGAAGAAGACAGAGGATGAGAAGAACAAGAGGCGATGGATCAAGGTGCGGCGGCTGCACTGAGTCGGAGAGCATCTCGAGTAGATAAGCTGGCACCTCGAGGGCGCACGTCACCTCCCAAGGTGGTCCGGCGCGCAGTGTGCTTCATTACAGGCAAGTTGTGGGGACTGAGAACGCTCGGCTTGCTGTCTCCTTCGCGCTCACTCTTGACCATGCGACGAGCTTGTGAGGCGGTAAACATGGTGTTCATCGTATGCATCGTGCTATGGGCATGCTCGCTAGGAGAACTGCCGTAGGTCGCGGATGTAGGGCTCCGACGACGATGAATACGAAGGGAGTGACTGCCGGAGGTCACACCAGCGTGACTGCTGGAGATGCGGCGCATGGCCGATGTGATTTTCTGCGCCTCATCCTTGTCCGCCTTCCAGCTGTCTTTACTTTCAGACATTGGGCTACTTGAGAAATTGCCGCTGGGAGAACGGACAGCGATGCGAGAAGGCCGTTCGGAGGGCGCCCGGTTCAAGAAACTGCTACCTTCAATGTCACGCAGGGGAGATTTCTCCCGGTCAGAGTTGAGAAGACCGCTGGACGGGGGAGGTCCCGAGGGGGAGCCGCCGCTCTTCTTGGAAAGGAAGCCAGCCTGGAATCGGTTGCCATTTTTGGGAACATGCAAGGTTGGCTCAGACGATCCAGGGACGGGAGCGAGATTGTAGGAAGGGCTGACCATGCGGGGGATGTTACGTGAGATTGTTGGAACTCCCTTGGGAAGAGCTGGCTCAGAAGGGTCCGCTTCAATGTTCGTATCCTGCACCGACACTGCGGCGGGTTTCTGGGGGGTCTTCTGAAATTCAGTCAGGGGACCATTTTCTTCATCGTCTTTCCAGCGCACAGATCGTTTAGAAGGCTTGGCCTGTGTTTTCTTGGGCGTGAAGCTAACACTCTTCCGGCCAGCAGTAACCTTTCGTCGACGCGGGGACCCTTTAGTAGGCGATGGAGGCGCAGCCGGTGCGAGCTGGACAGAAGGAGCGAGAGAAAGGCGCGGAGCTGGCATGCCTACCAGGCTGAAGCGTTTCTTGGTCTTCTGGGGACTCGCTGGCTTGAAAGGACTCTGCAATCCGGTCGTGGACACAGAAGATAAAGTGACATCAGGTTTGACGAGATTGTTAGTCGCATTTGTACAGTCGTCCAACATTTTCATGAGAATATCGCGTCCCTTTTGCATGGCTTCATCCGCGTTCAGCTGCATGATGTCCTCAATGGCGGCGATTAGTTCAAATTGAGCTTGAAGCAATGACTGCACAGCAGCGACTTCACCAGCCTTGTCATGCTCGATCACTGCCGATAACGCCTCCCGCTCGGCATGAGATCGAAGGAGCTCAGCTTCCTTGTCCAGGCTCGCGTAATCGCTAGCATCGCTGATATCAAACTCTCGTAGTTGCTTCGTCGCATGTTCAACAGCAGACGTCATGGCTCGGTCCCAAGTGTTCTTTGACAGCCGCTGATTGTAGTGATGTCGACTGCCCTCGAGCTCAAGCAGGATACCATGTGCGGTTTTTTGCACAGCATACAGATTGGACAGCCCGTCCTGGCCACCACGGGTCTCGCAAACGCTGTCGAATGCAGCAATCCAAGACGATAGAATTCCGATACGGCGACTGATTTGTCTCAGTTTCAGCATATTGTTGGTCTTTTCCTGGCGCTCCGGGAGACTGTGTTCGTAGGCACTGCGAATTCGGGTGACGCCATCACGCACGACAACATCTTTCTTTTCGGTTTGTTTCTTGAACTTGGTAAATGCGATCTTCTCGGACTCCTTCGCCTGTGTCTTGAGCTCATTGATAAGGTTCATTTGCTCATCGATCTTGACTAGGAAATCTTTGACGTGTCGATTGACATTGAAGACGTTGCGAGTGACCTTTGTTTGAATGTTCTTGGCTCGGTTCGCGTAGCGTAGTGTGTTCTGTGTTTCATCGAAATGCTGACTCGAAGGGCTGACGCAGACAATCATCACCGTTTTGCAATTACCTCCAAGCGCAAACTTCAAAAGTCTCGTCAACTTGGAGTTTCGGTAGGGAATATGATTGCGCTTCCGTGGGTCACAGAGGGCGTTAATGCAGCTTCCCAGTGCGAGCAACGACTTGTTGATGTTCGCCCCTTCAAACAAACGCTCGCCACGATTTTTTGTCGCGCTGGCTCGTTCGCTGCCTGCAAGATCAATAATGCTCAGGGTTGCCATTGTATGAGGCTCATTTTGTCCAGCATTTCGATCTTTTTGGGCAATATTGATCTGGAGAACAGCGTGTGATCGCGAAGATGTAGCATTGGCCTCGGTAGGTGACATGGTTCGACACTCGTTTCCGCGTATGATCATCTCCATGACCTGCTCCACATTTTGGGGATGATGGCTAGACAATCCGGCCACCGAAACGGACTGATTCACGTCCTCCCGGAGCATAAGGCCTCCCTTGGGCGTGCCCGGGACAAGCAAGTCCCGAATAGTTTCATTGTAGATTTCGAGATACGAAAGCGAGATCTCCGTCGATTTGTCGCCGGATCTTTCATCGATCCTCTCGAAAAGCTCCTGCATCGTCAAAAAGATGATACCCGGTTGTTGGGCCGTTCCCGTGATCGTATGTGTCTTTCCACACCCAGTCGCACCGTAAGCAAACACGGTTGCATTGTAACCATCGAGAACACTATCGAGGAGGCGGCGCGTGGTAGCCTCGTAGACTTCTCCCTGGGAAGCGTTCTGGTCGAAAATCCGATCGAATGCAAATGTCTGATCCTTGACACGCTTGCCGTTGGGAACCACACTCCTAGAGAACTTTTGTACGGGGTTGTCTTCGGGGGGATCGAAAACCCTACAGGCAGTCAGCTTTGCAGGTCAAAGACGTTGACCTTCTTTCTGGTATGCACCGACTTACAAGCATCGATCGTCAATGACCTTGACGACGGACCGAAGCCCTTTCTGATTCAACTTGGGCGTTGGCACGCCCGCTAACGAACCATCGCCCAGGAATAGCGGAGTGTCATCGGTACGAGATAACTGGGCCGCCTCGCGAATAGTGAAAGGCCTCACGCGTACCGCCACTGTGATTGAAGAGGCGCCATCGGAGGAGGCCATGTTGGGATTGAGGGGGCGTGTCTTCACGCCCGCCAAGTCGTAAATTGGGCGGAGGCGATGTCGAGACAGTACGTGACACCAGATAAGACTGGCCGTTCCAGTTCGTTGAGTGTCGAATACGCAAAAGGCGTTGAAATTGACGATGACGGATGAAGAATGTGTGGAGCTCGAGGTTTATGGGGTACGGGTTGCAGTATTCTCCGAGAGACTCCTGGATGCGTTTTCATTTGTTGATGGGAACAACGTGTTGCCCACTGCAGGTTGCCCCGGGCAACCATCATTCAAGTGGCGATTAGCCTGCATATGCCGTGGCCGTTGTTAAGCCACACCGCCACTAGTCGAGACGGTGATCATCACACAGTTTGAAACTTTCAGCAGCGGTCAATGTCAAGTGAGGATCTAAATGCCACATGCATCCAATCGAACCATACGCACCGTGTCTCATGTGTCAAACGCCAAATCGATCCATTTCTGAAGACCCTCAACGACTTAGTACTAGTCTTAATCAAATCGTGGTTTAAGCTTAGCCCAAAGCTGGAAAAAGTGCATTGACTCTCATGTAACTTGAAATTTGGCAAGAGACGAGCATGAAGGTTGCGGAATCGATAATTGAACAACTACACCGTTTCCGTTATGTAGAGACATTAAAGTAAGAATCATTTGCCATCCGCGTTTCATTCATCGTATTCTGTGATTCTAATTGTCATAAAGCGTATATAGTGTTCTTGCCTTTGCCATGAGTTTGCTGATCTGAATTGGTGGAATTGGGGACGCGAGACTAGGCGTGTCCCACGCGAAATGAAACGCTTGCGCAGATACGCAAGTCCTTGCTCGTAGCCGCTCAGAGCCACGAGGAGTCAACAGCAACGCCAGAGACCGGAAAGCCATCCAGGTCTCCCTGATGAAGAAGACCTCATTCCTCCTCCTCGTCATCGAAGCTTGGAATCACGACATCCCATCCAGGATCCTGTGAATCTGTATCGGCCCCTCCTGCCTCCGATGCATCGCTGGGATCGCGGAAACGAAATGCAACAAGATGGCCATTGTCAAGCCCGGCGAGAAGAAGCGTGTCTTGCGATGCCTTCTTTCCACCAGCAGCTTTTGTTGCATTACCACTCCGCGGAGAAAGTGGTGTCCAGCCTTTTTCTACGTCACTCCGGTCCACCAGCACTCCGAGTTCAACATGTGTGGGATCTGAAGGCACCGTATCTGCGTTTATTTCCGTGACATTGCGCGACTTCAGAGCTGCCAGGAGCTCGTCTTTCGCGGCTGTGATTGACGTCTGTGGCGGTAGAGAGAGAAGAACGGTGGTCTTGTGCTTCTTAAAAAGGAGAGTGATAGAGCGCGGGTCTGGGGTCGCCGATTTGGGCGGCTATTTCAACCATTAGAGCAAATTTTAAAGACAGAGAATGAGGATTGCAATGTCACAAATACCATTTTAAAATTTTACTGGAATCAGTCACAGCTGTCGCTCATTCGGATGGGAGCCGACTGGGGGGAAGAGTAAGAGAGTCAAAGGAAGGCGGAAGTCGGAGGTAGTAGAGTGGGGCCCGGCGAGACTCCAGATCTCTGGTCGCCGACTGGGTTCATTGCTCGTTCAATCCTATCGACTAGCTTGCCGTTTTGTGGTCTTTGAGGAAATCATTCCTCTCAACGCACAATTTCACCATGGACTCGCAACGGCCGCAATCTCAATCTCCTCAAAATCCCTCAATTCTTCTCAAACTGGTGTACTGGCATAGGCTCTTCGAGTCTGACACTCCACCGCGACTGGGCATCGATGTCGAGCGACGCATTCCCTACGCTTTCTTGTCCGCGTTCTCGACCGGGATGGCCCTTGGCTACTTCCATGGCAGTAAAAAGGCCGGCCTGGTCTTTCGCGCTGAGAATGCCCATCGGTTCCCCACGACCTCCGCTGGGTGGTTTCAGTACCACAAGACGAAGAATTATATCTCGGTCGTTGGTGGTGCGAAGGATGGCTTGAAGATGGGAATGAAGCTGGGCGCAGGGGCACTGGCCTTCTGCCTATTTGAGGAGACGGTGGATTATGCTCGTCATGATGAACGAGATTTTTTGTCGACTGTGACGGCCGGGCTGTCTTGCTCTGGGATTTACAGTCTCCTAGGTAAGTAGTGCCCCGAAAGGCTCGGAAGCCTTGATCTAGACCGACAAGCTGACCGATCCCCGATCCTTCAAGCGCGACATGACGTTTATACCGCAGCACGTACAGCAAAACTGGGTCTCAAAATGAGCCTGGCATATGGACTTTTACAAGATGCCTTGGAGACAGCCAAGGGGAATCGTCCGTCCTACGTTGACTTTATTTTGGGGAATCGTCGATCCCGGGACGACACTCGGGGTTCTGTGTGATCCCATAATCAGTGGAGCTGCAGATGTCAACTCCAGCCTACTGAAGTTTAGCGGCGCTACACGCCGTCGTCTTCACGAAGGCCCTACCGACCTAAAAATGTGTTCTTTTTTTGGCCGTATCGAGGCTGCAGGAAATGGCAAAAGGTGGCGCAGGGTTGATCCTATCGGCATAAATCTGGAGTTAAAAGGGATTCTTCACATGTCGGCACCGACTTGTCTCTGGAATCTCCAGGCTCAGAGTCGCCGGGTGATGACACGCACCCGGCCAAGTCCAACCTGAGATTGCTATCCTGCTCCTGTCGCTGCCGCTGCCGCCACCAGATAATACCTGGCTCTTCAGACCCGTCAGGAAGCACAAATTTCCATTCGGAAATCCCCACGGCCTCGCCAGGGCTTCCGGCTTTGCTTGTGGTCTTACTGAGGCATCCTATTAGATCCCTCCTTTCGCGCGCATGTCTTGTTGTCTTTCTTTGATACCCCACAGTCCTCCAGTCTAGTGCTTCGGTGTGTAGTTTCCTTGTCTTTCTCAAATGGGGATTTGAACGATACAGCGTCTGGCTTACACTAAAATACCGTAAACCCCCGGAACACCTGCTTTGCACGTGATGACCGACAGTCGATCGGTTGGCCATAGGTACGCCAAGCAAAGATATTTCAACATAAGAACGATCTCTCGGTCATTGGGGCATGAGTACCGATTCTCTCATGAGGGCGTTAATCTTACCCAGCCCAGTAGTTTCCCCAACGGCTATGTGAATTGGAAGACAACATGACTTTCCACAAAAGGTCGAATGCAATGCCGTCCCACCCGAGCAGCGCTTTCGGCCAAGAGCCCGCATTGGGAGCTGAGATGCGTGACTACCCGGGTCAAAAGCCGCTAGGCTATCAAGCAGTACCCGCGTGCCATAGCTGGCTCAATGAATCGACTCATTTGATGTTGCATGTTCTTTTCGCTGATTTGTCACCGACTAAGTGACTAATTGCAGAATGTGTCTTCCCTGTTCCACGTACAGAGATGCTTAGGTCGATAGCTCGATCGGCCCTTTTTTCGGCGACTCTCACGTAACAAGCAAAGCGTGCGACAATCCGATCAGCAATTGACCGCCTTGCACATGACCCCACTAGTAGCGGCGGAACAAAGGGCTAGCTGATCCTCCGCCAGAAAGTAGATGAGCAATCTTCAGCACATTACTGCTCGGTAATTGAAGCTTTCATGCGGACTGGCCAAAAAGTGGAGCTGCGCCTGAGGAAGCTTTGGCCGGCTTCGCTCCCATAAAGTTTCCGCAAAAGCGCCAGAAGATCGGTGGAGCTCGACCGCATTTGACGTCGCTGAGCCGATTCCTTCCACCCCACCTTCTCTCACCAGACGGGAATCTATCTCCCCTAGAGCTTTGACACCTTCTACATCTGTGGACCCGGTCATTTTTCATCCCCTCAACATAGCATCTTGCAGATGTTGCTCTGCTAGGATCACGTAAATACCCCCATTGGGTGTTGGGGAATGCCGACTGAAAGCTCGACATCGGTGCTCTTTTCGTCGACGTCATCGCGTCTTTGATGATCCTCAGCGTTTGATGCTGGATCCCTCCTCCATAAAAACCTCCAGCTTGATCAAGGCCTCTCCTCCTCTGTATCATGCGCCGCCATGGAAGGGCCAGCGGGGGCCCGACCAAGGCCGTCTCGCCTTTGTCCGATACCGTGTCGCTCATCCATTCGTTTGACTCTGTGCTCAACCCCAACCGACCCGCCCGGCCCTCTCCTCTAGCTTCTTCTCACATCAAAGCTCTCCCGCTTGAGCTGGTTGATCGTTTACGATCTTTTCCGCTATTTCAAGCGACACCCGAGTCATTTTTGATTGAGGTGGGCCAGCATTTGCGGCCACAGCTTCATGCGCCGAACGACTATATCCTGACCGAAGGGGACGATGCACGGGCAATATATTGGTTGGTGCGGGGTGCGGTCTCGGTGACCTCTCGCGATGGTGAAAGCATCTATGCGGAGCTCAAACCGGGTGCTTTCTTCGGAGAAATTGGCGTCTTGATGGATCGACCGCGTACCGCGACCATCATTGCTCGAACCAGGTGTATGCTGGTCGTTCTGACCAAGGAAGACTTCCGGAATATTTTGCCACGATTCCCCGATGTGGAGCAAGCAATCAGAGAAGAGGCGCAAGAGCGCTTAACGATCCTGGAGAAGAAGAAGCAGGAGACCTCGGCGCCGACATTGGATAGACCAAGTCCCAGCCCCGTGCGAAGAGGCTCGAAACGACTAAGAGAGAGCAACTCCAAAGATCTAGCCGCGGCTGAAGAAGACATCAATATCAATGCCATTCATAAGAAACGAAAATCGCCGAGTCCCGGGCGCTGGGATCCCTCCAGTGCGCTTGCGAATGGCCTGGTCAACGTTCGTCTCTTGCTGAAAGAGCTTCCACTCTTCAAAGAGTTACCGGCCGATATTCTCCACTTCTTGGGGTTGAACGCTCAGCCAAGCTCGTATCCCCCATTCACCGACATCATCAAGCAGAATTCTCAGGGCCGAGAGCTGTTTTTCATCGTGCGCGGCGAAGTTGAAGTGGTCACAGAACGTCGCGGGCAGAGTCAAGCCCATCACCGTCAGTCCATGGCTAACGATCATCCTGAGGTTGAGATCAAAGCCCGGCTGAGGCAAGGCCAGTATTTTGGAGAAGTAGTCAGTTTGTCGCTTGCACCCCGAAGAACAGCCACAGTCCGATCTGTTTCCTCGGTTGAGTGTTTGATGCTTAGCGGCGATGTGCTCGCCAAGTTCTGGGAGATGTGCCCCCGAGATGTGCGTGACCAAGTTGAGCGCACGGCTCAAGAAAGACTCAACGCTGCTGCGGACGGCGATGTGATCATGACGGATGCATCTGAGGAGCAACCTCCGATGGGAAATCTTCACGTCAATGACAGAGTCAGAATCACGGCAGCCCGGCGGCGATCAATGCCCTTGTTGACCTTGACAGAGACAGAGCTCGACGGTCCCCACCAATCGGCATCAGGCGAGGATCAAGATCAGGCGGTTCTGAGGCCCTCGGACCCAGATCCCTACCTGAGCCTCGGATTGGACAAGGTCCGTCTTCGAAGCCGTCGTGGCTCACTAGCACCGCTAAATCCAGAGGAGATCACGGGCGAGGAGTCGCCTGTACATTCAGGTATATCACAGTCTGTCGGCTCCTCATCAGATCTTGCTCTCCCCGATGCTCACAGTCTATCGAAACCTTATCAAAGAACCCGCCAACTGGGAGATGCTTCCCACGGTATTTTCCCGGACAATATTCTGCTCAGAATATTCCAATTCTTGGAATTACATGAGCTCATTCGACTTCGTGGAGTGTCCTCTCATTGGTCTGAAATTTTGAACACTTCAGACAAAATTGTGCGGGATTTGGATTTGAGCATATACAACCGCCGTATCACGGATGACATTCTTGTCAAGATCATTTGCCCATTTGTTGGAAATCGACCTCGCACCGTCAACATCAACAACTGCTTTCACATCACCGACGAAGGTTTCAACGCATTGGTGAAGACCTGTGCGGCTACTTCAGCTGTATGGCGGATGAAAAGTGTATGGGATGTGACCGCGTCTGCGATACTTGAGATGTCCAGCAAGGCTGTTGATCTCGAAGAAGTGGAGTTCAGCAATTGCCGAAAAGTTGGAGACACCCTCATGGCGCGGATCATCGGGTGGGTGGTGCCTAACCAAAAGTCCAACGAAAGCAAAACATCATCCATCAAGCCAACTTTCCAAACCGCAGAGGCTACAGTCTATGGCTGCCCGAAGCTGAAAAAGCTCACCCTTTCATACTGCAAGCATGTCACAGACAGGTCTATGCACCACATCGCATCTCATGCCGCTAAACGTATTGAAGAAATGGACCTGACCCGATGCACTACCATCACGGACCAGGGGTTCCAATACTGGGGCAATGCACGTTTCACTAAGCTACGGAGACTCTGTCTGGCAGATTGCACATATCTGACAGACAACGCGATTGTACACCTTACAAATGCTGCCAAGCAGCTACAAGAACTCGACTTGGTAAGTTTTCCCTGCTCTCTTGACGCCCAAGAATTTGGCTCATTAAAATGTATGATACAGTCATTCTGTTGCGCGCTTTCCGACACAGCAACCGAGGTCCTTGCGCTTCAGTGCTCCCAACTTCAGTATCTGAACATGTCATTCTGCGGCTCAGCTATCTCCGATCCGTCCCTGCGGAGCATCGGGCTTCATCTGCTTTCACTGAAACACCTATCAGTACGGGGATGCGTCCGTGTTACCGGAGTCGGCGTTGAAGCTGTCGCGGAAGGCTGTCATCAATTACAAACCTTTGATGTGAGCCAGTGCAAGAATCTGACGCCGTGGTTCGAGGATGACGGTCCAATGCGATATCAGCCACGCATTGAATTTGAGTTTGTTGCTTCCAACGGGAAGAATTTCAGATGATCAAAGTTCTTGCGAGCGCTGACATTTATGGCACCGATCTGATGCGCCCTGCTGGCCTGGAAATTGTAGCCGAGAATTTCTCTGGCAAGCTGTCCGAGTGCTGTTCTCTCTGCCGGCTAAAGCTGGCTCTTCTCGGCGGATTCTAAACCGTGAAGATAATACCAACACATCGCGGTCTGTAAACATATGTCAATTATATCACACCTCGATCTCGTGACTCAGTTGTTGCAGCCACTGTGAGGGGGTTTTTTTCGTCGGTGTTCATGTTAATCTGTTCTTTCGGAGTTGAGGAATTTCTGGCAATGTACTGTCGCTTTCTGCTTTGTACCCCGCGCGCGTATTGAACTTTCTGAATATTCACTTTGGGATTCTGGGATGGCAGATATCTGGGTAGGCGGAGCATGGTAGGAGTTGAGAGAATGACAGCATCTTTTCGTGCGTCGAGTAATATTGCAATCTGAATTTAAACCGAGAATCTCTGCATGAAGCAATGATCCAAATGATTGGTTCCGTTCCTTCCTCAATCAACGACAAAATGCGCTACTCTTGCTTTTCCTTGGCCCAACTTTCATTAGTTGCTTTCGCTTTGGGGTGAGCTAGGTAGGGGCCCCTGGGAATTCGATTTGCTTTAACATCATCTCACAGGTATCTCTATATTTTCCCTCCCACCAGGTCCTTTTGCCGGAATGGATGTTATTGTTCAAGGCTCATCACCCCATAGAGCTCATCGGGCTATACAATACACAGATCACTCGCGGACTCGTTGTCTGAGCCAAAAACCTAGTCTGCAAATTTGTTGTCGATCAAGCTCAGCTCGATGCCCGTAAACTATCTAAGCTTACAACTCCAAGACCTTTTGTCCTGAATGGTCAAGATGACTTCATAGAATGAGACTGGGGGATCGACACTCCCCCGGCGCCCACCATGACCTGCGGCTCTCCGCGTTGCTGGGCAAGATTGTTGTCAATGGCTCAGAACGGCAATCCCGCAACCCTGCCAAGACCCCCATCTCTATCTTTTCTCGACTGCCCCTTGCTTCAGCCCTGACGACCACTACACACGTGCAGGTCCTCCTCATTTCCAATTGCTGAGAGCATGGATCTCTTCACCTACGGGTGACTTTGGGGAGTGGTGCACTTTAAGAACAGTCACAACCGTGACGGACTTGCAGCAAGACTGCCGCAATCGCCACCATGACGTCCTCGGCGGAAATCATTGTTCTGTCCTCGTCGCCCAATATACCGCCGCAAATACCTAGTCCCATTGCCTGCGAGAGCGAAAGAACCTTTTCGCTGCAGCCAGAAGTTACAACAACTCCTAGTGCGCCGTCTCCCTCTGCGCTTTTTGTCCCGCCCTCGCGATCACGGTTTTTCGACGTGCCCACCAGAAAACGAGACGCATTGAACAAGAAACGCCCTGCGAAACAGAGAATTGCTTCGAAGGGTTCGGAAGAAGGACCTGCCACATCAGAGACACAGACAACCCCGAGCCAAGTCCAGAGATCTACAAAACATGCTGCAGATGAGCCACGGGGCCAAGACCGCGATGCTAGCAAGAAGAGCACGAACAAGCCCCGCGTAGCTCGCAAGCCTCGTGCGAAATCAAAAGCTGGAGCTGAGTCTGGAAATTTGAAATTAGGCGGTAGAGTGACCAAAGCCAGCAAGATGGAGGAAACTCAGTCGAAAACGACGAAGAAAAAGGTCACGCGCAAAACTTCCGCTGTTCAACCTGTTTTGAAAGATTGCCCGGAAGGCACGAGTACTCCGGCCCCCTCGAATGCGCTTGGTGCAGATGAGGCTTTGAATCTGGATGAGGCTCTGAGGAGAAGAAGGGACTGGACACCGCCGACAGAGACAGCTTTGCATCCAGTGAGCAGCGTGAATGACGAACAGAACACTGCTCAAGTTCCGAATACGAGCATCAAATCCGATTTTGGTAGTATCCTGACAGACTACAATTATTGCGAATCTGTCTCAGACTCTAGAGAGCTCAGTGCTTCGAGTGAGGGAGGGCCAACAAAGCGAAGGAAGATCGAACTTGTTGATCCTCAAGTATCGGGCCGGACACTCCCCAAGAGGACCCCAGGGGACGAGACATTGGATAAAAGCGACACGTCCTCGAATATTTCTTCCCGACGTCAACCAGCGCGCAAGCCAAAGCCTCCGAAACGTTTTACAACTTTGACAGCAAGAATGACGGCCCAGTACAGGACCGAAGACGTGGATGACGAGCCGAGGGGGGATGATATCACGCAATTTGTCATTCAGACCGATCCCCATCATGACCAGAATAAGAAGGCCAGTGGGGCTACACCGGGCATTGTGCTCCCCCCAGAGGCCGCTTTCGAGACGCTAGATCAACAGGATGTCATTTTTGGTACATGCAGCCAACTTGAAAGAGACGATTCACCAGAGACACTGCGAGAAATGCAGGAGGCTTTTCGCATATCGGAGGATTTGGCGTTTCAAGGGCGATCTGAAGCCACTTGTTTGTCCATCACAGGACAGGCTTTACCCAGTGAGAATCCATCTGGCTCAGTGTCACGGTCCAACAGTACAAGAAAATTATGGAGTGTTGCTGGTCGAGATACAGAAGGCTCGTTGGTCCAAGGGGGGGCTGTGGAGAGTGTCGATCTCACGGGTACATCTGCTGGGAGCAACCATGCAGACGGACCGAATGCCGTCTTGGCCGCAACGAACCTCAATGGAGGGGCTTCTGACGATGGTTGGTTGGATCTTGACTATGGAAAAAGTGGGTTCTCTTTGACCACGAAAGTGACTGAAAAGCATGCCTCAAAGAAAGCCATTGGAGCAGATGCGGTCATTACGGATACGTGTCTGCCGCCTCTGCGCAAAACACCGACCGTCTTGCAAGAGATCGATCAGCCGAGTTCGGTTTCACAGCATGCGCCAATGCCGCAGTATAATGGCTTCACTGAAACAGAACTTTCAAAGCAGGTTGCTGCATATGGTTTCAAGTCTGTGAAGGGGCGCAAGAAGATGATTGAGCTGTTAGAAAAATGCTGGGTGTCCAAACATGGCAAGGCGGATGTATCCTCTTCTCTTGCTAGTGAAGTCAACTCCGCAGGCAATAGTGAGACTGTCTCTGCTCAGAAGACTGCAGCATCCTTCGAAAAAACTTCGAAATCAAAGGCAAAGAAAAACGCCACTCAGAAACCGCCCGTTTCTGCGAAGTCCACTCGGATTGCCAAAGCCGCCACGCCGAAAAAGCACAAGCAAGCACCTGCAACCGCAAATGCAGCCCAGCGACCGCCACCCTCTTCATACATTGATATTGAGGAGATTCAAGACTCGGAGGACGAACCATCTTTGTCGCCAATCCGGATAGAAAAACAGCAGTCCATCATTTCACCAACTACAATTGTCTCGATCGAGAATCCATCATTAGAACCACAGGTGTTGGGGCATGATCAGGTCCGAAATGCCTCCATGAAAGCGAAGTCCAAGTCTTCGCACATCCCAAAAATGACAGAGTCTATCACTGCGCGAAAGACGAATCAGCGGTTTGCTGAGAATGACTTGAAGGACTTGTCGATCCAAATCACGGCGGCGGTTCGTGCTCAGTCCCGACTTCACAATGCCAACAGCCGGGCGCGGCCAACCTGGCATGAGAAGATTCTCATGTACGATCCTATCATACTGGAAGACTTTACCGCTTGGCTGAATGTCGAAGGGTTAAGTCTTGTTGATGAAGATCGGGAAGTGAGTACAGCTCTCGTAAGGGAATGGTGTGAAAGGAAGGGCATCTGTTGCGGTTGGAAGAAGAACGCAAGTGGGTAGTATCCCGGTCCAGACACCTTCAGTTTCTCTCTAGCTGCTTTCAAATTGGGTGGCGTCTTGTGAGATTTAAAAATACCCTGGATTTTTTTTGGCGTTCATCACAAAGAGAAGCATGGCGTTTCTTTTGCTACTGTGCCTTCTTTGACACGTACTCTCATAGAGATATTCAAAAACTCTCACATGATACTCATTTCACTAGCTTTATCCCTGATAGTCATATTCTCCTGTACTTGATCCTCTATAGTCTGTAGGCGGATAGAAGTATATCCACCTTCACAATGATCATGATTGATACTGGGTTTCGTGCAAATGCCCATCATTGAAGTACGTTGTAGACCCATGTTGATACCCCGGCTAGGGTTGGCAAGAGATTGAGTTCACCACGAAAGTGTCTACAATAAGTGCCACATAGCTGGCTGTATCTTTCATCAGGCGCTTCCATTGTAGCGATGTATGAATATCATCCTGAATTGATCATTGCCAGTTAAGATGCTAGCTAGGTTAGAAACAGAGCCTTTGCTATGTGCCTGGGGAAGCCTCTATTGGAGGCCATGAATTAGCCAGCAGCCCTTCTGATCAATGTCTTCCCCGTCATCCGGTCTGTGATCAAACACTCGACGTTAGCCTTTTTGCATTCGATGCAGCCGTCCGAGGCTGAATCACAAGCGAGCCTTTTGACCTAGTAACGCAAGCATGTTAGCACAAGCCAACCTTGAAATGCATCTACAACCAGACGCTCCAAGCCGAAGAGAGGAACTTCTTCCAAATAAGACATACCCTGCATCGATTGCAAGCCTTTTCCGTCTGCGTTTGGTTTCTGTCAGCCGTGAGGCCAGTCGGTGTACGATTATTCGCACTTATTTGGGGGGCATGCTTCCGTCTCTTGTTCGATGGAAGCTCGACAAAGGTCTCCGATGTTGTGACGGGGTTCAGACGGGTTTCTCTTGCAGACTGAGAGCTGGAGGTATTTGCAGAAGCCTGTTGACTTGCTGTTGTCCCGAACATCTGAGCATGCCACTGGACCTCTAGCTCTTTGCGGGTTGGAATCCCCAGAGAGGCAAAAAGAGTAGCGTGTTCATCTTCGGGGTCAAGGATGTCCGAGAATCCACCATTCTGTTCACACCACTGTTCGAGCTCTCCTTGGGAACTGACTGATGCTGAACGAGAGCGTACAGAGCGGTGATCTGGCTTCTCCATTGTTGAGGGTGATCCCAAGTAGCACCGTCGGTCAGGGTAAGAAGTAGTTGGGAGTTGGAAGTGAAGCAGTGTTGGATCTAAAGGGAAGAGATAGATGAGTGAGATACTTCTCAGAGCTGCAGCTTTCACTGAGATATTCTCTGGTAGAATGAGCGGACCAGCACCTCCACAAGAGACCTCTGAAAGAGAATGCACTGTATGAAGGGAGCTCTCTAAACGTGATGCAAGATAAAACGAGGAAGATGAGCTTTGAAATTGATAAAAAATGAACTTGTGTACTTCAGAAGTGAGCCACATTGAACTTTGAGAGCAAGGTGAGTTGATATTGATCAGGCATGAGGGAGCCCGGTGGTGAGAGTTGATAAGAAAACCGCGGTGATGCGTACTTATACTCATGTACACATGAAGAGCTTCGTGTCAGCGACTGCTCTGTACCAGCACCTCATATGGGTAGGCTCCATTCCAGAGGCCGTGGGGCTTGCTGCTATCGCGTCTATGCGATAAATTTCAAATGGCTACTCAAGAAATTCTCACCCTCCCAGAGCAGTCAGCTTCCAGTATTCCAAGCTTATATGGGTAGTCCTAAACAGTTGATGTCAAGACAGCAGACAACCCTGCATTGCAGACCTGCCATCCGATAATACTAATATTCCACCGTGCTTTTAGCGGTATTGCCATATATATCATCTTCTTATCTTAGAGTTATCTACTTGGATACTACTTGTGTGGCACTAGCCTCGGTGGTACGTTTTCTCTTGCTTGAGTGACTTTCACGATGCTTCATTTTGTGTTGCCATGCTTTTTATGGCCATTTCTCGCGCCCACTTTCCTGCTTTTTGGATGAAGACCTCAAAACCCACGTATCCCAGCGGAGTCCAGCCGTGCTTGTTTTCTATCCGCGGCGTATCTCCTTGGCTGGTGGCGGTACTTCGGCGTTGCTTCCACTGGTATTCGATGCTTTGCCCGAGGTCAGGTCATCAGGCTTCTCTTTAGCTGCAGCTGCACAATCATGACCTGAGCGAGCCGTAGAGTGGGCTGGACTCTGAGGTTTTGCAGAGGCTTCTTGACTTGCCAAAGCCTCTAATTCCCGGCGCCGTAAGAGGCCCAGTGACGCGAACATGGCTGAGTTGCCATCCTCAGGGTCCAAAGCCTCCGAGTCCCAGGCGTCTCCAGTGCTCTCGAACCATTCTTCGATCTCCTGGCCAACTGGTTTTGAGTGAGATACAGTGCCAGACGTAGTACTGTGTTTTTTGTCCATCATGAAGACCGCTCTGGGTATGATCACAGTTCAGATCAAGAGAGTTGAATCTGAAGTGTAAGAAATAGTCAGCCAAAGTCTCGATGAGAGACATTACTCTCAAAACACTGTAAGTGTTTGATTCAGGAAGTCACACTCACGAGATCAAGGATTTGTGGGATGGTGTCAATATGTGCTACTCCAGCACTGGTGAGAGCCCAGGGAGGATCAGGAATAGCGGGTAGAAGAGACGGCGATGAAGATAAGGGAGAAAGGAGGATTGGAGATTCGACAGAACGAGATAATACACTTTTGATTGAAGCAGTCCTTCTCGTCAAGCAAACATTCATTGAAAGAAGAGATTCTTTCCGTCAATTTGCCATTTGTGACCCTCGCCAAACTCAAATCGTGATTCTCACCTCACTCGATGTCCCTTGTGATGAGATGACTGAAGAAACCGTTCTTTGCTATAAGTTTTGCCTACGTATGACCTGCGATCTTTCCAGTTGTCTCCTACCACAAGTGCTATGGGGAAAAGAGCTTTGGCTGGGTCTCACTCTGATATCATCTCCATCACTTGAGCCGAGATCGTTCAACGGTCAGAAGTCACTCTCATTCCTTCTGGAAAGCTATGGCCAGGATATTGTGTTAACCCCGAGGAACTGCTTCTTCATGTCCCTGATAATGTCTTTGGTTGCAAACCGAAGTGAATCACATAACGTCGTCTTTAGAAATCAAAATCCCGCCAATAGCGGATTCAAGAACTAGTCCTGGAACATCGATGTAAAGTTAGAAAACTGCATCTGCTGATCCTGTTCTTCGATTCGCATCTGCAGCGTACGGTTCGCATTACGCAATCGCTCAACCTCCCGGCTAAGCATGTCGATTTGCTCTTTCTGAGCCAAGACCTGAGATTGCATGCTCAGGGTCACAGCTGACGGTGCCACGGGACTGCCGAATACCTGGGCGTGGCGCATTTGCAAAGGCGAACAGTGAAGAATACGCTGAAGCTGTTCTTTCTCTTGCTCAAGCCTAGCAACGGCTGCCTTGAGGTTCTCGATCTCAGCTGCCATACGGCCCGCAGCACCGCGCACGAAAGTCTCGCCGGTGACGCTGTCGGTAACGTGGCATGGTACGTTGGCTGTGACGCATGGAAGACAGCCGTTGGCACGGGAGTCGCATTTGTAACGGCGGCACTAGGCCAGGAATCATAACGTTTAGCTCGCTGACTACTATGAGTTGATGGAACATGATAAGAAAAGTTGAAAAACGACATACTCTACACCGATCACAAGCCTGACCGGTTCGCTTCCGTTTGGAATTGTGCTTGGCAACTTGCTGTTGATAGTTCGGTTTTGGCGAGCTGGGCCGGCGTCGACGTTTTCTCTCCTGCTGTGCGAGAGATCGATCCTCGCCTGAGACGCTTGCATTCAGTGGTGGCGACTCTAGACTGCCGGGTACCTCGTCAACGTTGCTCGTGGTCACAGTGCCCTCGTTCTTTGGGGTTGGGCTGTCTCTGGTGATGTTGGTAGTAGTAGTGTCTGGAGGCTCGTCAACAGAATCGAACTGAGAAGCCAACTCCGTCTCAAGAATGGATTCTGGAATGGTAGAGTAGCTTGACGGAATTCCGTCAAGGTTGATGAGATCTGAAAAGATATCAATGTCCCCGTCCATCGTGTCTTCTGGAATGGTAGCTAAGATAGTAGAGCTCATCTTCAAAGTCTCATGTAGGACTTCTGTTGTGATGAGTCAAGACGCTATGAAAAATCAGACCCGTTGGATTTCGCAAGTTAACAATGATTAGTTATTTCTAATAGACGGAGTCAACTGCTAGTCCACTTCTGGTCGTTTGCTGGCACTGGAGCCAGATCTGCGTAGCCTTGATGACTTGTAATTATCTTTTTGGATGGCAGTGTGTGGAAGACCGAACGCGAGAAAGACAGCAGGATGAGGGGAGCGTTAACCCTGGGGGCAGAGTAGGAGGAGGGCAAGGGGAAGAGAGAATGAATTTAAAGGCGCCGACGCAGCTTGTGTATGGAACAAACAACATGCCGTGCAGAAAAAGATTTTCTGGGGCCCATGAAACATATTGACATCGATCCCATGTTGAGACATACGAGTCCATCGCGTTTGGAAAATATTTCAATGTTCCTCTTGGGTCAAGCTTAAGAGTGGCCTACCCTACTGTGACAATTCCTCTCATGGACTTCAGCAGCTGAATGGAATCCTTGTGATACTCATAGAGTCGTATTCCTGGGACTACCAATCCGTACTATTGATGAGATGTTCATCCCTGGGCCCATGAATGTTCTTCAGTGGAATCTGGTAGAGAGAGGTGCGTCGGTCTTCATACTCTAAATGGTAAGATATAGTAGACTTCTTTGGCACAAAGCTATTCAGAAAGCATTCATCAGAAGCCCTTCGATGATCATGGAGGGTGGTGGACAATGAACAAAGATTCATGATGTAAAATTGTATTCGACACTGGAAGTATCGTCACTATTCTAGTTTTGCCTTGGCCTGTGGGTCGTATCTAGACTTTGGTCCTCAGCTAAAGTGGACTTCCATCGATCAGCCATTCATGGCACTTTGTATATGCTTGATCTTCATGGCTTCATCGTTTGAAACGGATACATCTAGCTCGTGAGATATGCAGACAAGCTCTCGTCGAATTCAGGCCTTGATCTCAATGACCTCAGAGGGAGTGTGCACCCCTGATAGACCTAGCATGATATGCTGACGCCTACGATGCTGATGCCTGATCATAAAGCCATCAAAATGCCACTCAAAGGCAAAGGCCTGAGAATGAGAAAGCTTCTGCGCGGGCAGATGACAGGATGGCCGCAAAGAGTTACGCTTGGCTCACGCTTCCAGCCCACTAATGCCCCTCGCGTGGAGGGCCCGAGATAGAGTCGGAATGAGTATTGAAATTCAATCCTGATGAGAATTCTCATGACCCTCGCAATGCGATGGCGCCAAGTATAGAATTCTCCAATCTCTTGTCGGCTTCACTTGGCAAAGGCTGGCTCGGGTCGGACTTCGACATTGGTGACGGCAATGCACCGAGCTTGTAGAGCTTCTTGATTTTGTTGATGTCATGTATCTCCGACAGAGTCAAATCGTTGAATGGCACCTGTGTGCCTTCGACGCCACTCTCCAGGTGTGTCGCAACAGAGTCACGCGTTATCTCCGGCGACACTGCCACCTTGATGATCAACAAGTCCGTGGTAGAGTCAGAGATGCCGAGCTTACGGAATGACTCGGCAATCTATGGGGGTGGGGGGAGTAAAAGTTTAGTCTATGCTCTCACAATGAACGCTTGCTGCAGATTCTCCGAAAATTAGATGAAGGACATACATTGTTCGTTGGATTGAAGGAGAAAACAATCTCCGAATGCACATTGTGGGACTTAAGTCGATTGTTCAGATAATCATTCATTGCCCGAAAAACAGCCGCCAACGCGTGCGCTCTTGATAGTACCTGTTTTTTTTTAGATTAGCCGATTGGAAACTTCGGTGAGACAACATTAGATACTCTCTTACCAAGCTCGCATCGACCATGGCATATTCAAAGTCCGCGTTGCCCGCAAGTAACTGCTGGCGCAAAAATGCCGAGTTCTTAACGTCGCGGAACAAGGCCACATGGATGGGAAGCGACGAAGGCAAATGAGGAAGATTGATCGTCTCCAGCTTTGACTCCATTTTGACTAGATCCCAAAGAAAACGACGTTCACGAGTTGAGATTTGCGGGGCTTTCCTTGGTGATCACAGTTCAGTTCATGCTCTGCTGCAAATGGACCCCACTAGTCATGTGACATTCTGGAACATTCGGACTTAAGAGCTGCCGAAATCCGGCTTGAGTAATCAGCTTGATATCATCACGGCCGCAACCTATATAAGAACCTCGTCGTCATCGTCCACTACAGTTTGTCACTCCGACAGCATCATCGACATGGCTTTCATCCTTCGGCGTCCGTTCGCCGTATCCACGGCTCTAAAGGAAGCTCCAAAGCTTTCAAACACTGCTCGCTTCATTCACAACTCCCCATTCAAGCCCGCTGAGGCCGCTAAGCCTTTCGCCGCCCAGCGCTCGTTCTTCAACAAGTCTCACCAGACCTTCCACAATGCCTTCCGACGCACCTACATGCAGCAGACGTATAGCGCACAAGGGGGAAACTTCACTCAGAAGCTGTTGTATGGAGGCGCGATCGTTGGTGGTACTATTTTGGCCACCAACTTTATCTTCAACCGGGAAACGCGCGAAGATGGCGGTATGCCTGCTTACGAGCGAAGCTTCCTGAATGAGACTTTCATGCACACTGGACTTGGTATTGGTATCATCGCAATCGCTGCCCGCGCGCTTCACACTAGTGGCTGGTCAGTTCGGTTGATGGCTATGAACCCGTGGCTGGTTATGGGAGTTGGCCTGGTGGGCAGTATCGGCTCCATGTACGCTACTTTTGCTACTCCTCCTGATAAGTAAGACCGGATCATCTTTCACCGCCCAATTTGCTTTGGTTGAAATCTTGCAATACTAACGGTTCGAATAGCTATCTTCTGAAGTACGGTTGCTGGACCATGTTCAACCTGACCCAAGCCGCGCTCCTCTCCCCTTTGATGTTCATGCATCCCGCGATCCTCGCCCGTGCTGGCCTGTACACTGTTGGAATGATGGGTTCGATCGCCTTTGTTGGCGCTACCGCCAAGCAGGAGAAGTACTTGTACCTCGGTGGTCCTCTCCTGGCTGGTGTCGCCCTCGTCGCGCTCTCTGGACTCGCTCCTATGGTTCTGCCCGCAACTGCCGCTCGCACTCTGATGTGGTCTGAACGTGTCTGGCTTTACGGTGGTCTCGCGGTCTTTGGCGGCTTCACCTTATATGATGTGCAGAAGATTACACCCATGCCCCGCCTTGCTGAGCGCGGTTACATGAAGCGCGATGTTGTCAATGAGAGCGTCAGCCTCGAGCTTGACTTCATCAACATTTTCATTCGCATGGTCCAGATTCTGGGCATGCGCAGCAACAACCGGAAGTAAAGCTTCCATGACCCACGTGGGCCATTGGAGTCGCTTCCCCGACCGATCTCCCCTGAGATCCTGTACATTTTATGACCTTTTGGCAATTCAGCTTTGTTCGATTCTTTTTACTCAAGTCTCATGCTTCTGAACGTGAGCACTCAAATTTACAGTTTTGTTTTCTTTACCAATATCTGGGGAACACTCTCCACTCAATAACTTATATTTCGCATTCAGAGCAATCAAAAGAGCCTTTGTGTCGATGCAGATCCACTTTGTAGAGTATGTTCAGTGATTTTACAGATTCTCATTCGCATACTAGCCTTGACTCTCGATTGTTCGAAGCAGTATAAAACCAGACCGAGTAGCTGTGTTCCTGAACATGCGCGTAGTATGTCTGCATTCTCCGTTCCCCAGCGCAACAACAGGTAGAGCTCTAGTAGGCCGTGAATAAACCCATATTTAGTACTATAAGACCTTATTGCATGGCCACATATCAGGTACCATTTGAGCCGTTGACCTTCGCGTTTCCCGAAACCGATGAAACCAATATATTCAATTGAGGCGATAAGCATCAGTGGTCCGGGCCATTCTCGGGCGGGCTGGCGCAAGGCGGAGGTGCGCTAACCGAACGGGAGTCGAGACTCTCCGCCTCCACAGCCAAAGCTTTTCCGCATCTGCGTATCACAGGCTCAAACGTCACAGAATCCGCTATTACTATCAGCTATTGTTCGATACTGAAGCAGCATTCGCAACTCCGACCTAATCTGCCTCGTTGATTCACACAAAGACCACCCGACATGTCGACCGAAATGGAAGTTGACCCACCCGTCGCCCAAGACGACAGCAACGCGGAATCTGGTCGCGGCGTCGAACCTCGGACGCAAAACGGCGCGGTCGCAGTGCGCAGTATTGAAGGGTGGATTTTGATGGTGACCAACATTCATGAAGAAGCTTCGGAGGAAGACATCACCGATCTCTTCGCCGAATATGGAGAGATTAAGAACTTCACACTCAACTTGGACCGACGGACGGGTTATGTCAAGGTACGTCTCGCAACCTAGGGCAATGGGAAACTACCGTGAGGAGCTTTGCTCGTTTCCATAAGAGAGATCTATTTCTTTGTCTATCAAGCAAGTGGCTGGGATCATCGCGAGATCGTATAGCGCTAAATTCTTCAAATTCGCTAGGGTTACGCCTTGATCGAATACTCCACTCTTCCTGAGGCCTCAGAGGCCATCAAGGAGTTGAATGGTGCAAAGCTTCTCGACCAGACGATCAACGTTGACTATGCCTTTGTTCGTCCTCCTCCCTCGGGCAAGAACAAGAACCAAGGCCAGAAGAACATCCGGGGAGCCGCTTCTCGTGGCCGAAGCCGCAGCCCTGAACGCAGCCGCAGTCCCGGAGGTGACAGAGATTAGTACATTTTTTCCCCAAATCTCTTTCGAAGACAGTCACCACCTTTTTCTTTCCGAGACGTGCCAACAACCTTGCCTGGGCGCATGATCCCCATTTCACCTCGCTGCGTTGCGTCTCTGCTCCCAATATATCCTCTTAGTCCCCCGGAGATAGGTCGCCAATATCTTCGCGCGCGAATATTGACTTTATCTTCGTCGGCGGTATCTTTTTCAATGGCAAAAATTTCCCATGTTGCTATGCAAGGCCTGGCTACCGCGAGAAAAGATACGCGCCGACGACATGATCCGCTGTTCTACAAGGTATGATGAGCTTATGGCAGATTGCAAGTGATACCGAGAATACTTCTTAGTACTTACGCTGTTTCCAGAACTCAATAATGCTCTCAATTAGTCCGTCTATATCCCAAACAAACACATCTTATCGATTTTCCCTTAAACATGGCTTTGGCTTCATAATTGTCTTCGTCTGATGAATCATTATCATTGCACACTTTCCATCGCAGTTTAAACAATTGTGCATGTTTCCCAATCAACTGTCTAATCAATATTCCACCCTTCGCGTGATTGGAGAGGAATCGGCTCGGTAGTGTGCTCGTGTACGGGCAACCCTACGTATTGTAAGAATCTCAAGTGGAGGCTAGAACTGGCAGCATGACTATGAGGATATAACGATATGCGGTAAGGTCAGGGGATGCCATGATTGGTGATCCTTTGTGTGGCATCTGTGACATCAATTGCCTATCATTTGCAGAACAAGTCATATTCCAAAAAAATAGGTATTTGTTTGCCCAAGTACACCTACGATGGGCTGGGTAATAGGTATCGCCGAGGCTGCTGATGCAGACGAAGCTGATAGTGCTACTGTTCCCGCAGAGGGGCCGGAGGCCATGTCTCTAATCGAAGAATACTTGCAGTTACTTGGGTGGACGAGCCATCCAAATTTGCCACTACTGGATCATGTTCTCTAGTGTCGCACGGTCGGCGATGATGACTATACTCCAAGTGTTCCTACATATGTAGACGGAATTTTTCCAGGCCATAGAGCGGAGGACTGTTTCAAATGTCATAGGTGGAGATTTCATTTGATTCAGAATTGGAAAATTGAGATTATCATTGATGAGGTAAACGACAATGGCAAGTTCCTCTAAGAATGCGAAGGTATGGTTCGTATAGTGTGGATGCACTCAGGGGTGCTTCTCTATTTCTTCCCGGAGTGGTCCTTGGTCAAGCTGTCACTACGAGGAAGTCAGTATAATTTCCATCAGGAAGAAACTTTGGGTGTCGGAGACACCACGAACGTTGGACATACATGTGGCTCTCCAGCTCGTCAAGGTGAGCACGCTGGTCAGAGATCTTCTTGCGCAGCTGGGCCAACCTGGAATTTGATCGTCTGTTAATGGAAATTCTTCGCAAGTCAGGGACACTCGTTCTCAGGGACATACTTCTCCATCTCCTTCTCACGGATGTAGAGAGCCTCTTGAGCAGCCTCACGCTTGGTGAAGGAATCCCTATTTCGAGGCACGTTAGCTTATGGAGCTTGCCAGGTGTTGATGATGATGTCATTCCGCTCCCGCGGTCAACAAGGCTCATAGTGAGCAATGGGCCGTGGGCCTGGGTTGATCACCACCACGACAGCTCAAGATCCAAAACTTGCTGGTGTAAGGGAGCGCAGGTGGGAAGGTCACGTACCCAGAAGCGGCGCCTCCAGCGCGAGGAGCCCCCGTGTCACCCTCGCCCATTCGGGGCACGGCGACGGAGAAGGAACGGGTCAGCAGCGACCGGTTGGCCATGACGGCAGGACGGATGACGGATTGACGAAGCATGATGAGGGTGATGTTATGTGTGACTTTTGGATGTGAGATGTCAAAGAAGGATGGAGAGGTCCAGATTCAACTTATACGCAGATGACGGATGGGTCCCAGAAGCTGGAGGAAGTGCATCGGGGTATGGCATGACGACAAAGGTACCTAGGCAACATCATGTGATCCACTTCGCATCCGGAGACGACCTGGAACGCAGATCCCGTGACTTCTTTGGAGGGTTATGTACAGTATCAACGGAAGGACTAGGGTGCTCGAGGGTGGAAATAAGGCCTTCAAACACAATTTACTCGGGATATTCAATCAATTTCTCACGCCCTCAAATGAAATAATTTTTGGTCTTGGAGGTTTAGGGGGAGGCAAATCCACGTCCAGCACCAATTGATTGACTACACTGGAAGTACCTACACGATGAGGCCTGTGCGTAGTGCGCAGCGAGCCTGAGATGAAGTCACGTGCCACGAGTGTACACTCACGAGAAAATCGTGCCGTCCCATCCACCGCCCTCCCGGCCGGATAGGAGGTACCTCCGACTCCCGTCGCAGCCCACTTAGTCGAGGACCTCCAGAGGCCGGAGTCGGGTACGACTACACCACTAAGAGAGGAGTAGAGCCTGCCAGGATTCAGGTACTTGGGCGAATTCCTGGGAGATACTAATACTCAGGAGCCTTAGGCACGAGAAGATTCAGTCCGGCTATCTCCATGTCTTGTCCCGATAAGTGAAGGCGCTGTAATTCGGTTGTCCGCGACCGTGGACGGTACTGGTCGGTCGCTTCAGTCGGAATCCGCCCCATAAGTTCCGAAATCAATGCACTGTAATGATCCTGGACGCGCAGAGTTGGAAATAAGGCACGGGGAACTTATAGGGTGCCCATTTCTGTCTTGTACAGGGAGGCAGAGGGTTGATAGGTCCAACTCATCTTCATCATCACGAGGGAACAGTCTCCTTGACACGTGGCCGTGAGGCTGCTGGGCTTACCGAATCAACAACCATAAGTGAACTATACCGTCGTCGTCTCCAGCTTGTGCCAGGACCCCTTTTGGACACAGCACTCTGAGCACAGTGGACACCGAAGACCAAAAGGGTGGCAGTACGGGGGCCAACCTCATGCTTATCTGCTTTCTGCCTGGATGAAGAAGCACGGTCCCCGATCAGATCATTTGGAGAGGCGTTCTCGTCAGCAGGCTGCGCGTGTGGCAGAGGCTGTCGTTGATAGCCTTGATTTGACGCCGATGGACTTCAAGGGAGATCGACCTTGGAACGGGTGTTTTGTCCAGGCCCCTCTTTGCAAATGAGCTGCAACTGAGGAGGATCTCATGCCGGGCGATTGGTGGGTGCACGATGGGGGATGACGCCGGGCAGGCCCACCGAACCAGACAGAAGATCCAACTTGCAAGTGTGGGAGAGATGGAAGAGGTGGACGAGGACGGGAGGAGATGGAAGAGGAAGATGGCGGAGGGCCAAGGTGACGGCGCCATCACGAGAGCCTTAACCCCGGACGACTGGCCGCACGCCGATTTTCTTGTGTACGGAAAACACATACAGCATCATTATCTCTATTTTGAATATTGGTTGTTCGATGGTCTCGTACAGAGTGGCTCTGGTTCTATATTAGATAGGCGCCCAGGACTGTAATGGTGGCTTGTGTGTATCATCTGTCACTCCCCCCTTCCTCATCATGGTCACGGCCATAAACAATAAGAGTTCCAGTCACAGGCATCATATACACTTAGAGCACACAATCCAGGGTCTGTGGGTATGGGAAAAAGGAAAAATAAAAAGCAATAGACAGAGTCGACCAGGTTGAAAAAGTCAAGAGGGAGCGCCAAACGAGCTGGCCATGTGCTGTGTAAATCCCAACAACACCGCCTTCTCCGTCACCCTCCTTTCCCCCTCCTTCTCTCCTCCCTCGACTTTGACTCTTCAAATCTCCTTTTCTCCCACCCCACCCCCCCCCCCTTTCTCGGACATTTCTACATCCATTCGATTCCTTTTCGCCGATTCCTATCCTTTCTCTCCCTCAAACTTCCGGTAAGTCTCTCTTTTTTCTCGATTCAAATCCCGTTCACGCCTTCTTGCCATCCCACACACATCTGTCTCGCACATCACCTTCACCAACATGACTGCGCACGTTGGACCAGGATCGTCGACATCAAGAGTCCATCTGGAAGAATTACACCTCGACCAATTTTCCAGTACAGGGTCCTTCGCTCCAAGTCTTGAACCCAGCGAACCATGCACGGGTCTTGTCACGATCTATCGTCTGTCTGCCTTGTTTATTGGCGGGGCCAAGGTGCCCGCGACCGCTTTCCCTTATGTGCAACACTCCCCCGTACATGGCTCAACCGGGAAGTTCGAGCCCGGCGCGGACAACAGCAATACCTGCATTTCAACCTCTGAAAGCCATCGGATGAGGCGACGGTGCCCTATGCCTCCCCAGGGGAACCATAATTTCTGAGAACCACCGACCTATATGAGTGGTTTCTAGTGGTGTACGGGCACGGTCTCCTTTGCTGGGCTCCTCCCGCTTGTCAATCTGGGAAGAGCTGATGTCGATGGGTTGATACGCAATTTCCACCGTTCACGCTTCATGATTACCCATCATTTACCGCAATTGTTGTCTTGAAAACTAACTTTTTTCCCCTTGTCACCTTATAGATAACTTCACAAAATGGGCCACGAGAACGCTGTCTACCTCGCCAAGCTCGCTGAGCAGGCTGAGCGCTATGAAGGTGCGATATTGATTCTTTCCCTCAGTCTTGCTGTTTTCCTCTCGCTGCCGAGAAAACGGGGAAATTGAGGATCTTCTTCACAAGAGACGAGGTTATTAACATGCACGTACAGAGATGGTTGAGAACATGAAGGTCGTTGCCTCGGCCGACGTCGAGCTCACCGTCGAGGAGCGCAACCTTCTCTCTGTCGCCTACAAGAACGTCATCGGTGCTCGTCGTGCCTCGTGGCGAATTGTCACCTCAATTGAGCAGAAGGAGGAGTCCAAGGGCAACGAGGGCCAGGTCACTCTTATCAAGGAGTACCGCCAGAAGATCGAGGCCGAGCTCGCCAAGATCTGCGACGATATCTTGGAGGTTCTTGACGACCACCTCATCAAGTCTGCCCAGTCTGGCGAGTCCAAGGTCTTCTACCACAAGATGAAGGGTGACTACCACCGTTACCTCGCCGAGTTCGCCATTGGCGATCGCCGCACGGATGCCGCCGACAAGTCCCTCGAGGCTTACAAGGCCGCCACCGAGATCGCTCAGACTGACCTCGCCCCTACCCACCCCATCCGCCTTGGCCTGGCCCTGAACTTCTCCGTCTTCTACTACGAGATCTTGAACTCGCCCGACCAGGCTTGCCACCTCGCCAAGATGGCCTTTGACGACGCCATTGCTGGTGAGTTTTTTTTTTCTCCCTCGTTCTCGCCAAGTTTTCTATGGCCCTTCGCTGGCTTCGACCATCCCTCCCCGTGGATTAAGATGTGACGCTAACTCGATCCCCTGTTTCTCTCTACCCAGAGCTCGACACCCTCAGCGAGGAGAGCTACAAGGACTCTACCCTGATCATGCAGCTCCTCCGTGACAACCTGGTAAGACTTTTCTGATCCCCCCCTTTCTGAAAATACCCAGCCATGGCTCCCATCAGGTCTCGGATCGACTAACCCATCTTGTCTCCACAGACTCTCTGGACCTCCTCCGAGGCCGAGACCTCTGCCGAGGCTGCCCCCGCCGAGAAGAAGGAGGAGGCGCCGGCCGCCGAGGAGAAGCAGGCCGAGTAAGAAATTTAATTTAAAGAAAGAAAAAAAAAAACAAGATTTTGATGAGGGACTCGCGTCCTTGAAAGATGGATGAAACCATTAAGAAAGATTTTGCTTGGCGACCTATCTCACAGCAAACAGGGAATCTGTCAGCGGCACCTTTGTTTTACGGCTAGGGCAGTAATTCGGATACATGGCCTCTTCATGCGAGGAAGACAGCAGCGAGGAAGAATTGCAGTCGATTTGTCTAACCGGTCAGCCTCGTCGCGAACGGACAACAAAACGACTATTCCTCCTTCGCTTCCTCCTCAGTGGTGGCCCTTGGCCCGAACAGCATCCCTCTGTCTAACATTCAGTCGCCGCCTGTCTAGAACTTTGGGGATATCCTCACTTGTGCTTGCTGCTTTGAGAATTGGCCTGTTCGGGCAATTTTTGACTTTTTTGTTTTCTCAGATTCTCACATGTTTATTTTTTTTGTGTCTATTTTGCCTCTTAACTACCCCCTTTCTTAAAGAGTCCCCTTCGCGCGCACTCTCCCCAAAGGCACCATATCCTACACCACATACACACGGACAGGCAAAAGCCTTTTTCTTTCCTTCCTCTCTTCTAAACCAGTTATCTTAGATGGATTAATGTGGGTTAGCGAGTGAAAGATCTGGCTGTTTTTCGTACTCTCCAGGTCCTTGTGTCTACCATACGATCCCGTCCCTATTTCCATCCTTTTCCCACCTCGTCTCGAGGCCCGCCATCTGTCCGTCTCCGTATATTTGCCATATGATCAATGGCTGCTTTTGGTCTCGCGTGGGATAAGTGGGAATCCACGCGCAAATTCCATTGACTTGTCATTTTCTCCCCAAGTTGGAGCTTTCAAGTCATCATCATCAATCACATCGATGATCCACGATGATGAGCCGAGGACACAGGTATCTCTACATTCTACGCGAGGCAAGGTACTGTATACTAGAGTCCACACAAACCTGCCTCCCAACCGACTGGAACGATGGCCCGTCGTCCCCGACACACGCTTCTAGAGGGTATACATGTAAAAGTGCCGATGTAGACCTGAGATCAATGGCAGTGACAGTCACCGAGTCCATTGGACGTGAAACATGAGGAAGTTCCTGTTGTAACGAGATATACCATCCCTACCTATAGGCAGTCGTAACCTTAATATTTTACTTTCCCTGCTCTGGTTTCCCCCCCCCCCCCCCTCCTCTCTCTCTCTCTCTGAACTTGACCACCGCCCTGGACCTAAAGCTAAACCTCCCGGGGATGGAAGAGGATATGCAAGTACTTTAGCAATCGTTTTTGTTTCTGCACAATACACATTATCATATATTCTCTCAGACCCGGGTGCACCTCCAGCTGCTAGATGGACACGGAACGTGGAGGTTCTCTTGAAGGAGACGGAAATTCAATCCCAATCGGTTATCGATTTCGGCAGAAAATACACACAAGACGAGTGCTCCGCGTCCGGTCCGAGGAAACCCACTCGGTTTCACCGCACAGGACGCCAAGTCAGTCTTGAGGACCCGATCAATGGGTGAGATGTTAAGTGAGAACCGGATACACTAAATCAGATGGCAGATAACGAAAACGAGAAGTGTAAAGATCAAAGATATTGAGATTGACGCTTTAAAAAGTGACAGTGGACTGCTCCGATAAGAGAACCTTCGCTCCAAGTAAAGTTGCGTCGCATCGCACTTTCCGACCCGTCCTACAAGTGACCATGCAATGCCATGCTATGTGACGACCAAAACATAATCCAAGTGCAGGCTGTGTGTGAACCATTCAATCAAATCGAGTCTAGTCCCAGTCCCAGAACGCCCAAAGTGCAATGCATCAGATAAAAGGGGGAAAATATGACAAAAAAAATACAGAGGTGAAACCTGAGATCACCAGGAGCCGCCGTGATAAGCGAAACGAAGGACCTTGTAGAATGTGGGAGAGATGAAGGTTAAAAAAAGAAGAAGCAGAAGAAGAAATAAGAAAAGAGACGAAGAAAACGCTAAGTGGTATCCCGCGCAATCATGGAGGTCGAGAAGAGGGTGCACCGGCAGCTAATGGCCGAGAAGAGAATAAAAAAGAGGACGATCCAGAAGGGTGGAAAACGAGGGTGAGTGTAGGGTAGCGAGAAAGATTTGACCGGTGTGCTCAAGACAGCCCAAGATGGACACGCAGAGCCGGGGACGTCCGGTGTGACAAACATGATACGGAACTCCGGCCTTGCGACACGGCGGGCGAAAACGGAGAAAATCCGTAACAGGTCATGATTGCCAAGACAAGGGTGGCGGTTCCCCCTGCAGGAGGCATAAGAATGCGATGATGTCACCGAACATTTGTTGCCCCCTTCCGCAAGAGCGCTGCCGGTCATTGTATGTTACAAGTCCCGGCGGCACAGGGTCCCGGTGGCCGTGGAAGGTCAATGAAAAATAAAAGAGTTGGTAGTTTGTCGGCGAGGAGAAGAGAGGATAAGTTTTGTACCTGTGAGAGGCGGAGACAGAGGTCGACAGTTGTAGAGTGTGAGATGAAGCGTATGGATGGACTAGGCTCCTTGGATTGATCAAAAGTCCCTGTCGCAAGACAGATATTGGAAAGACGAACCAGGGACCGATCCCATTAGAAGGGAAGGCCAGAATGTAGAATAATTGGCTTGGGGGCATGGGTGCATCCGTGTCGGCAAGAAAATAAAGTTTTCGACAAGGCACGTCAATCAGCGATGCCCTCGAGACGAAACATTGATCCAATCCAGAAAAGTCCAGAGCGAGGAAAAGAAGGGCCTCAGATAGCAGAAGGGTGTGAATTCGAAAGAGGAGATGATGATGTTGAGAGGGCCAAGGTGAGGAGGGATTGCAATCAAATCGGTCTCGGCGCTGGAGATGCCCGTCAGTGAGAGCGAAAAGGAGAACCGTAGAGTCGCGAGGTTTGGAAGATGGTGAGCTGTAGGAAAGAGGGTCTTTGTAACTCTGGTGCTGTCCCTTTGTTCGGTTGATGGCCTCAAAATCTATTTTTGAGCCTTTCGGCCTTTTGCACTGCGGGTCATCTCGCTCTTGGTCATGTTGCGTGTGAGACCTCCGATGTAATCTTGTAGGATCTTGTTCTCACTCTCCAATTTATCATGATCGGATTTGACTGCTTCAATGCGCTCGGCCAGAGCTTGCAGAGACGACTGAAGAGCCTTGGCTTGCCTAGATTGTACCTCAAATCAGCTCTGATGTCCACCCGGAATCCTTGGCAAGTTGGCGGATTATGAATTACACAAGATAACGTTCGCTGAGGGAAGACGTAGGGAAAAAAACAAAAGGATAGGTGCGCAGGACTCACTCTTGAAGCGTTTGACGAGCTTCTTTGCCCAGACGCTCTAAATCAGCCGAGTTGCGTCGCGGACTCATGGCGCGGGCGTCGTCGGGAGGGAACTCTTCTTCTTCAATTTCAATTTCAGGGTGGTCCCGGGGGACTAGTATGGATGCGGAGGGCTTGCGACTCGCCATACGCGGGCGTTCAAGTCGCCCCCGGCGTTCTGATTCAACGTCGGATATGGATGAGGACGACGACAATGAGGACATGTGCATGCGACCACTTTCATGTGGGTGCGGAAGAGTAGGCACGGGGGAGGCGTCATGCATATTCAATTCAAAGGCCATGGAGTGTATTGTATGTGACGGACACGGTCAAAAGGTCGAATCGACGATATCCAGCTTGAAGGGTTGGTCCCAGTTGACGTTTGAGTGATGTCGATTATTTGTTCAAGTGCGTTTCGATTTACTTAGGCACTCATGGATGGGTGAGGTCGATGAGTGTCCCGACGATGTCGAAGCTGGCCCGATGCCTGAGTGGGAGAGTCCCCGTTGAGAGATGTCGCTCGTGCAGGGTCGCAGTGAAGCGCTTTTTGAAATCAGATAGAAACGACCGCGGTCTACCCCCAGCGATACACTTCAGATGAGAGAATCTGTGTTACGCTTGAGGTAGCTACCGAGGTCGGTGAGGATAAGATCCGAGGAAGGGCGTCTGGGTTGGACCGTAAACCAGCCGAATCGGAATAGGACAGGTAAAAAAAAGAGGGGGTAGTAGGCAGGTGGTTGGAGTCGAGAGGGTGTTGGTCTGGCGTTTAGGGTCTTGACGTAGAGTGAGTCAAGACGAGAAGAAGCGTCGATGTTGTCGTGAAGACAAAACCCACTAGAAGGGAATGAGTGGTGGGGGACCAGTTCGGTGAATTCGGTGGGGATAGATGCAACGTTTGCGGCCTTGGGAGTGATCCGGTCAAGGTTGAATCTTCGATGGGGGGGAAGCGGCGGTGGCGTCTCGGGCGGGCACTGAGGAATGTCAAGGAAAGAAGGAGCGGTGCCGAGAGAGGAGTGCTGGATCAGGAGACGGATAGGAAAGGGTTGGTGGACGAGTGTCGTTGAGAACAAGAGGGTTGACGAAGTTGAGGAGTTGAAGAAAACGAGGTGAGAAATGAGAAATGAAAATGGGAAAAATAGTTCACCAGATGGAAGGCCGTGGTAGGAGGAGGACGTGGTGGACGTGCTGGGAATTGAGACTTTTGAGACTTTGGGAGCAGCGGAGTAAGTGGGTATGAGTAATACGGTTACTACGAAGGCGACGGGTAAAATTGATTCTCGCAGAGTCAGTCCGTCCGCCAGAGTTCACAAGGAAGAGGGGGGGGGAGAGAGAGTGGGACACACCGAAGAACAGCTACCGAAAAGGTGGGTCTGAAAGGATGGACATGGAGGACAAATACCCAGGGACCCGTAACATGCCAGATGAGGCTTAGAGGAGGAGACACTGGAACGGGTCTGTATCACAATTACCGTATAAGATCTCTGATACACACGTACACTGTAGCACTATGGAATCATAAATAATCTCCCTTTTTTTTCTCACCTGCAGTACGGAAAAGCCTGTCTCCAACGACGCATGGACATTGTCCAGCATTGTGGTACCTACAGTTTTGTTGGTGATATGAAATCAAACTAGTTTTTTTTAGCAAGCGTACAGATCTGAAAGTCGTACACCGTGTCGGACGGTGAAATTTCTGGCTGAACAATCTCCGACAAAGCAAAGGCGCCTTCGAGGAAGGGTATCCATAGTAATCTAATCCACAGTCATACAGTATCCATCCATATTCAGCTTCTCAAAGTAAAAGCACTTCGTAGTGACTTGATAGAAGTATACAGCAGTACTCTCGCATCCTTCTTTAGTTCCCACTGGTTACCGTGAGGATGCCATGTATCCATCTTCTATTCTCTCTCCCCCCTCCCTCCCCTCAAGTGGCAAGTCTGCTGTCAAATGGAAAGCGACCAGCGACCGGTACGACTCCAACACATCCCATCCATCTCTCCTGCAAGTCGTGGCTTCATCTGCCAATAAAATTCCGACTATGAAACGGGGTCAATCACTATTACTCCTGTTTGAAAAAGAAAAAAGAAAAAAGAAAAAAGAAATTCCAAATGCCAGCCTGCCGCCTCCCCCCCTCATACCCTACGGGCTTATCTCTTACCGTTGGACAGCACAAAAGTACCGAGCCCCACTCGGGTTCTTCACTACGATTCGAAAGCCTCCGGACAAACTCTTGCACGCTTGAAGGAAAGGTTCTTTTCCTGGTTTGGATGTTGGTCGACTGGAGCAATCGTCATGACCCTGTTACAGAAATTTCTTACTGAGTTAGTGGCCAGGCACAGGACATACAGATGTCTAGGTGTCTGCATATGTACCTTGTTTGAAGGGTTGTAGAGAGACGGGTGGGGAACCCAGTCCCTGAAAGTGATCGGCCCCCCCTCTCTTCCAAATGAACTTGTCGGGCGCGTGGCAGCCACACGCTTCAGAGGTTTGCTGTACTTGCTTTTTCGGTACTGTCATCATGCTCATCAAATCTACAGCCCAACGTGTAGGTCGCATTATAGGGTGATAATGCGCAGGGCAATCATGATGGTTTGGTATGACCTTGCCCGGCTTGGATGATGGCAAGACCTCAATCCTGGATGATCGTGGACCACAGTACAGATGTATTGTCTCTGGGAAGCATGGAAACAGGGTCATTGGAATTGTGGAACGCCAGGCGTGACTGCCCGAGATTGTTTGCTTTTGAGGCAATTCTAAGCCAATCGCCCTGGCGGCATCATGCTCCCGCTACAGCGTGACGGGATCTAGCAATCTTCCAAGTCTGCTCGAGCTTCCATACCTGGGGAATTTATTATCAAGATTGCAACCAAGCTGCTGGGTGTCAAACTACCTGGGCCACTGGATCCATGGTGTCCATGAACTGTACCGAGTCACCGACTACCGACTACCGAATCTATCGATAGTTCGATAGTGTCAGGATGCCTGCACACGTGTTAATCAACGTGCCATCCTTGTCAGGAACCATCTGACAAGAGAATTCGCCCCATTAGAAGACGGGTTGCGCCGTAGTCCGCGCACCCTGGCCGCTGGAGGAAAGAGTTCTGCAAGACCTTGTAGCCTCAACGCACTCACGGGCTGATCGCGCAACCCTTTGCTGTTACGGCCATGACCAACCATCATGAATGGAATCAACGGGGGGCCAGGAGAGCGGATGGGGAGCCTTCTGGTCAGACAGGCAAGCCAGACTCGAGGAACACGGAAATTGGGAGCAATCATTCAGAGAAAGTCCTGGATAGTGGTCTACTGGACCAAGTTCAACCGTCCGACTTGGTAGTAGGGGGATGAAAAACTGCGTGTGGAAGACACAAGCACAGTACTCATGGAGAATGGGCCAATGATACCACTGGCTGGGGACGAGCGATCCACGCCATCGTCACGATCCGCCCTGAACAGGCTTAGCGTAGTTGGTCTTGGGTGTAACCGACGTGAAAAGCGAGTCAGCGAGACCGCAAAACTCGCCAAGAGGGTCGACCCGAGGTGGAAATTGGGGGGGGGGGGGGGTGACCGCAGCCTACCGTGGGTCATCCTATGAACAATCAGGAACTACCCGAGCTAACCATGAAATGGGTGTAGTGCGAGGAGTCCGATCCATTCTGACTGGTGCCATCGTCCTCAAAGTGGAGCCCCCCCAGAGCTCCCCCCAAAGGAGCTGCACAATCATAGGCCGACCAGAGGTACCAGCGGCAGTGCCTTTGGAGGAGCCGGGTTTCCACTGGCGGATGGGCAGCATACTCATTACATGAAGGAGACGTGACCTGGGGGGAAACCGTCGACGGTGTGAAGATCGTGGATGATTCCTGATCGACATGACAACACCTGGTATGGAGATTCCTTTCACGGAAGGTCCCTACAAGCTGGTATGCGACACGCTGGTCCACGGGGAGCACGGGAGAGCAAGGTCTCGGGGAGAGACCACTTCATCCAATACTGGGTCCAACCGAACCAACCCGGATTGACGGCCAGTAGTCAATAGTGAGTGGGTTAAGGGCTTCTTTCTCATCGCGCTCACCGCTGAAGCTCCTGCGTGACCATCGTGACTATCAAATCTCCATGCCACCGCCAATTTGCCCAGTCAACAAAACCAAAATACAAATGGAAAAAAAAAGTTATATCGAGTTTGACCTAACTGTTTCCAACTTTCCACTCGTCCAGTCCTGCTAGTGAACCCGAGTGTCCTGGGACAGAAACCCATTCCAGTACAACAACACTGATGATAATAATGACGATTGCATACTGCAAGGTGTGCAGTGTAAACTCCAACTGATCAATCTCTCTTCCAAATTCTCCACCGTCTGTTACAAACAGGATAGAATCATGAAACTGGGGTCATGCGAGAGGTGGCCGATCCGTCATTGTACGGCATTTCACTGTCCGTCTCTGGGGGGGGGGGGGTTCAGCCCCCTTACTGAGCATGGTGATCTTCCCCTGGCACCAACAGGTTACGTTCCGTCCTCACTCGAAAATTGGTGACTGATTTTGGGGGGGGGGCAGTTCACCACCATGAGCACGCACACTGGCACACATCGGTACAAGCACGCGCACACAAGTGCAGCATGTTCGGATGACTTGACTCGACAGCATGGACAACACCGCATCGGGCGGACTTGAATCTTGACCCAACATCGGAGCCACCATGATTCTGTAAATCACGGAAAGTTCCGAGTTGGGCGGGTAAGAGCATATCGTTGGCGGAGACGCTCTCACCTCACCTTCCGGGTCGTCTCCCGCGACCAGTTTTAGGCTTCTTCTATCCACGGGAAAAGGAAAAAAGGAAAAGAGGAAAAAAAAGCACCGACCGTTTCGGCGGCCTCGTGATCTTAACGGGCACCTCTAGCGAAACCGTAGAATCACCGAAATGAAAATCCCGCGCCCGCGAGGCTCGCGTGGAGTCAGACTCACCCATCCTTCATGATCCCCCTTTCCACCCCTCTTCGGTCTGACTGTGATGGCGCCTCGGGCGACGGTATCTTTTACGATCTGGTTTTACACTTGGCAGTATCTGTGGACCCATGTACGATGGGTGCTTATTATTCTCTTCTTCCAAGTATCAGCCGCCCGGGCTGAGTCCGGTCAACGCTCACAGAGAAAAGAGCCGCGTATGGTCGGTTCGGAGAATGCCCCCCCCCCCGTCTCTCCAGCGAGTGGCTTCACCCTGGTCTCCATCGTGGAGCTGCATTCAAAATCTGGGGGATCCATTGCCGACCGTAACACCACCGTTGACTTGCGGACTCACCCAAATCATTGTGGATTAGACTGAATTCTAAATCCTTTTGATTTCCCAGCGCGCTGCAGTCCCGCTGACCCGTGACTCCTGTGGCCCGCCCGTGAAGAAGCAGTCGAATCGAGTGTTCTGAGGGAATATATAGCATCCGTGGCTAATATTGGTGGCGCCTTTATCAATCTCGCCTGGATAGCTGGTTGGTGCAGAAGGATTATGATCTTATCCGGCTGAGAACTCAAAGGTCTTGGCCCCCTCTTCATCATCCTCATTATGTTAATGACCTTGGATGCATTTGTATAAAGGCCCCATAGGCGTTCACAGCTATTATTACAGATATATGTACACAAGGTGTGTATTGTGCCATTTGTAGGACAGCTACAATACAGATGTACAACCTAACCCAAACGCCCCTTTTACCTTCCCCATTACCGATTCGCCGGGAACGCCTCTGACGCATTCGAGGGAAGGGGGGAGACTCAGAAATCGGAGATTACAGACCAGGAATCCATTGTATGAAACACGAGCTATCACCACCAGGGCGATCATTTGTTTACACGGTTGAACGGACAGTAATCTTACAATCGAGAGGTGATACAATCTCATTACCGTACCTACCGATCATTGGATGTATGGATTTCCACGAGGGCGGAGAGAAAACCAAGTACGGTGAGGATGCGCGCTCAGGAGAAACTCAGGAGCAACGAATGAGAATTCAAAGTCCTTGCGAGGTTCTCCATCATCATCGGGTGCGGTGGTCTCCACCTTTTACGTGACTGACCAGTTTGAAGCCCAGGGTGACCGTGACAAGGTTCCGTTGCCCCTGCAATGTCGATCGAGCGACAAGCGAGGGCAAACCGGTACTAATTATGATTGCTGTGGAGGAGGATCCTTCATCAATTTCATGTTTAAGCTCGTCCAGTATGTGACCGCTTTTTCGAACTGTAACGAGGCTGGATTCGACATACTGTCGATTGGACAAGGGAGATGACCTGTAACCTCCGCTTTCCATTGATTCTCATCCGGTCGGAGGGGTCCCTGGTGTACATAATTACCAAGGCGACAGTGTACCCCGTAGGAAAATGAGGAGATGACGCCATTCGAGCGGCTACGCGACTATCCTGGTTGCCTTTTCGGGCGAAGTCAACGGTTGCATTGCCACTAGCTTGTTCCTAAAAAGTTTCGTGGCAGATCATGTTGTATGTATGCATCTTTGATTGTGAGTCTTAGGGACTGGAGGAGGGTTTCCCTGTCTAGTAATAATTGAGCAACTACCCGATGCTAGTTCAGAAATGGGATGGGGGCATCTGTTGAGCCAGTTGTGCTACGCCACATACAGACTCAAGATCCCCCCAAATATAGTCTCCAGAAATGACATCGCTGTGGCGGCCGATGACAAAAGTGTGGCAACACTGCCCGTGTATCCTGCCTTTTGCCTATTTTTTTTCTTGGCCGTGGCGCGGGTACACACTAACCCCCAAGAATGTACCACCTACATATCGTAGTGGGCGACTCATTTCACGCCCGCTTCTCTCGTTCATAATCTGAGCGATTTAGCACGACACTGCAACCAATAGCGGAGAATAGATCTTTCTGACTTCTATTAAGATCAAGTACATACATATCTGAATAACTTGATTTGAATTTCCCGTGATACGGGCAGCAGCATGCTTTCCACTATTGACTCGCTCGAGATGAGATATCCAATTGGGACTCGGGCCTCCGCTCGGGACAATCCACAGACGACCGTGGAACTAAAGACCTCCGTGTGCTGGTCACACTGACCGTATAGTTCGATAAAGTTGGATCTCACTGTATAGCCGCGCGCAAAAACCTCAGTCCTGTCTCATCGCGGGAGTTCAGCGGAAGCGCCCTCTACCGAATCATCGGCATAATCACTCTCCTGTAGTACAGCGTTCGAGTCCGACACAAACAATATTTTAGGAACACAGCAGGTATGATCAACACTGTATCAGCGTACAGAGTACACTCATACACATAGCTTTTTTCCTCAATAGGTGTATAGGATCTACATAAACGTCCCGACTTCCAATTTTAGGGGGTGCTGCGTACCTACTATGATGCGTTCCATGGAACGACAGGATCGGCCTCGGAATAGAAAGTTCGGCACAGACACAATAAAACACCGTCACCGTTGCCCTCAACCTCATCAAGTTACACGCTAAGGTGATATGGTATGGTACAAAGAAAAAATGGGCTATTGTAACACAAGGCTTATTCTCGACTTGCCATGATCACAAGCGCCGTAGAATGCCACTTGTTGCGTACAGACTGGTGTACCTATACGTGGGCTGTCCGAGATCGAATTGGGCATTCACACATGTCTGTGGCATCAAGAGCTTGCCATCAAAGGCACGCCGACCGACATAACACGCTGTCATCCAAAGCCTCTGGTGGGAGCCCCTGTCAGTCGAGCAAACCTATATCATAATAATGTACAGTGAACTTCCTCATGTCATGTTTCGCTGTGTGAAATGTTCAACAAGACCGAGGCCACCAGTGTCGCGCATGCTGTATGTCGCACATACACACCGTATACTGTCCACTTCTCGTCGGAGTCGAGCTGCGTCACGAGGAGATTGTCTCCGAATTATGTGCAAATGATAAACAGCAATACATTCAACGCTGCGGGTCCTTTGCTCACTTTACCTATTCACACTATTTGCTAGAGAGGTACATCTGTACGAGTATCGTCAATGTAATCTCTCAACATTGCTCGATCGGTCTGAACACGATACCACCAAAATCAAAACCAATATACTAATTTTCCGTCGACATTACCGGTCGCCTTCCAAGGTGTTGACCTCCCTCTCCACAGCCGACATCACAAGCGCCTGGCCTCACTAATGCAATTGTAGTAAGAAAGTTTTCTGGAATACCCGATCAACAACGTCCCTGCTGAGCGTGACCCACAAATCCTGTACTTCCAGCATGACTCTTGACGATGATCTCTCTGGGGATCGACACGAGGCGCTCGAATCCCGCTCTTTCTTGGATGGATCGGTGACGGCGTTACTGGATGGGGCAAAGTACCACGGTCCCCATCCCCATCCACCTGTACTTTGGAAGGGGAGAGAGAACAGACATCAAGCAATCAAATCAAGAAATCCGAAAAGTTAACCGCCGATCGTTAAAGATTTTTTGTGACTCCACTTGTGGATGGGTTCGCTGGGCGATTACGTATACTAATGCCCACACCTACCTCAGTAGCCAGGAGTATCTTCTAACCTAAATAGGGCACCCTGCAGCAGGTCAGCGTCGAAGACAGGTGAGTTGTTGTATGCAAGTCGTGCTCTGTGGTTCCTGTGATCTCAAGCCCGCTTCTCCCCAAGGTTTTGTTATGTACGTAGGTCCGTAGGTCAAATTTGAACGCATAGTTCCCCACATGTGCGATAATTTACAGTGTGATATTTGGCAAGCCCCGAGTCCGGGATTTCCATCGGAGGTGTCAATCTTGAGTAAGATCGAGGGCAAGGCAGCGTCATTCTCTCCGGTCGCTGAATCGAGATATGCATGAAGATCAAAGGATTTGACATGGCTCAAACAGCGGGACGCGACAAGAGCACTCCCACTCTCCTAAGGGTATCAATCCGTTTCCATCCACCTTCTCGAAGGGGGTTTGATGGCTATCCCTTCTCACAGACACATCTAATCAGACCTACGATTTCTCATGACACACTACTATACCACGCCACTACATCCTCGTGGTACGTACTACATGGAGTACAGTACAATAGATATACTTGTGGTACTTGGATCCTAAGTATCGCAAATCGCTGATATCCAGACAATCTCGTAACGAAAAATCAGCAACGTTAAGCCACCGTAATAGATCATTGGATACTCGAGTGAGAGCGGTTCGCCTCCCTTGAGAGTCATCGATATCTCCCGACCCATCATCGGTCGCCTCCATACGGAGCGCGGCCATCCGATGGTTGAATTGAGTCGTGCTCTCCTGGCTGAAACCCACCCCACTAAATAGCATGAGATGTCAGTATGTTTTGGTGGTTCGGGAATAAATCCTACATAGTCTTGCGAGAGAAGCACAGATTCTATCTGGATGTTTTTTTTTTCTTTTCTTTTTTTTTGATGAAACCCTTTCTTTTTTTTCTTTTCTTGGACAGCCAGTCGAAACTACACGAAAATGTTGTGTACGTGCCGAATGTGGTACCTGGTGACAACAGAGACACTCAGCCTTTGTCGCTGATTCGCGGTGTATTACAACATCAGAATCCTTGAAGTCGGAGTTGCCACCACTTCTATGTAATTGCAGCCTCACACCGAATTACTCGTCTTTTACGCAAGCCGCTTACTTGGTTTATTTCTCCTCTCTTTTCTCTGGCATTCATCTCATGTCAATGTGAAAATGACGATGGTCCTAGTATGAGTCAACCGGATTTTCTCCAACCAGGCTGAAACCGGAATGCCATCCGTCCAAAAGCCATGCATCCCCAAGGACTTGAATGCCACTGGCCTGCTATCTTCAGTACAGGCCCGCATCCATTTACCGCAACGTATGTCCCCATGGTCCTCTGTCCTCGGGGTTCCCAGTCCCCGGCAGTGGCTTGACGGGGGCTGCAGTATTTCGAATCAGAAGTCTCTGCACCACTCCACTACATCTGCGCGCCGACATGCAGTCTGCGATGTACAATCACTACAAGTACAGTATGTATGTAGTGATGTCCACGCCTACTCTGCGCTCCTGCAGGAGTTAGGGGGACAAGTAACTATGCCGCCCATGACATGGATAAGCGCCCTCGTGAGACCCTGCTCCCTCTGCCTCCGCATGTCTGCTGCATACATAGATCTTGCTTCGACGCCAACAGCGCAAAACGATCGCCGTCAAATCCTCACTTGGGTCTCTCCATCACTATGTTGTCGTATTTGTCGCTTCTCCGTGGGTAAACAGATACTGATGTACTCGACTTGGGGCGAAACTGAGACGTCTGATATGCCCTGGGGGGGGGAACAAGGGATCAAGGTACTACCGTATATCATATCACTATACACTGTAGCTGGCGCAATCACGGAGCGACTCTTTGATCCAAGAGGCAACGGTTTTCAATTCCCATCAGAGTGAGGCATGCAATCCTGGTGGAGTGATACCGGGAGACCGGCCCAGAGTTTTTTTGTCTCCGAGAACAAGAAGTGTTTACCCTTCAAAATGACCGTAGTCAGATATCATTGATCGTCCGGAGGCAATGCTCGTTCCAGAAGTTAGATCGGAAAATCCTCATCCTTCATTCCTGGAGTATACTACTGGTACGGATACTGTACGGGAGTACTCGAATCCAGTTGTGTATCTGTAGCCTTGCCGTGATCAGATATGGCCCCCTCTCCCCCCTCCACCATCAAACCACCGAAACTGTCCTCCAGACTTGATGTGCCAATAAGGCTGCACAGAAAGGCGACCCAGCCAACGCTCCGCAAGTCGATACTGATTCGCCGATCAATTTCCGATCTCCTGCGAGGCTCAGACGCTGCACTCTTGAAGAGTGGGACTACCACCGGAGACGAGAGTCCACCGCACCGAGCGCCCCTCGCTTTAGTCTCTTTTAGTCCCTTTTAGTGTCTTGGTAGTGAGTCTGTGCCCTTCTGCCTCTTGGATACTATTTTTTTTCTTGGGCTCTTTTACCCCTCCCCCTCCATGCAAGGTAGGTTTCCTGTGTGGACCTGAAGACTGCCACAGTGCCAGTGTATTCTCCCCCTTCGCCAAGGGGGAGAATCTCCAAAGAACATGGTGACAGTGTCCGCACTCGAGATCCATACGAATCAAGTCGACCCATGACGGAAGTTTTTCCTCTCCACTCTCGTCGGACAGTTGACTCCTACACAGACGTACCATTGTGCCTTTTCGGAGAAGTACCGCAGCTAGTGATATGGTATGATCGTTCCAGAGTCCCCAGTATGAAGGGGGAAAGAAGTTCAAAATAAATACATCACTATTCTATCAACATACCTTCAAACCAGACAGACACCGGACAAGTCAAGATAGAGTCTTGTGCAAAAAACCAAATCAAATTCAATTCAGAGCCGAGAAGAGAGAGAGAAAAAAATGAATTCAAGCAGCCGGCAAGATGAAGGAGGGCTCGGGCCCGATACTCTTTGGAGGGGCCGTGTGACTTTGCGCCGGGACAGGTTCCACCCCGAACGAGAAATGGCACCCCCCGTTCAACTGTCGATGGAAGTGATTTGGTTTTCGCCAGAGGGTTTGGTGGTCGGGTCTTCCCAGTCTACAATAACACTCCAGTCCTTTTCGGAGGACTCGGTCTTCTCTGTCCGATGGTCTTGATCATTGTCCCGTGCATGCGAGGAACACCCAACCTCAGGTCTGTTATCACTCGTCCGGGCCGTCGTTGTCTCTCATGGTCTTGTACGAGGGGCTCAGAGCACCGAGCTGCAGACTGATGCAGGCCCACGCCACGTATGGAGTGCGACAGGACCCCTCCTGCGCGCGTCAAACCGAACGATGTGATGGAGGACTCATGTGAACTTTGAACAGACGACCACTATGATATGAGGTCAACTACAGCTATAGCACTATGGTCACACCGACGGGGCAATACTGTAATATTGCATGTTTATTGACCCCCTCGTTATTAGTGAGGTTTTATCGCTCAATCGTCCAGCGTGATCATGAAAAACTATATACGTCCCAAATTACTGATCTCACCTGACCATCGATATGGCAGCTACTGTACCTGAACTCTTTCCTCGGTAGTATATATCTTCTCGTCTCGGTGTAACTTGGTCGGAGCTGAGAAATGGAATAGGTACTTTCTTACAGAGTAAGCTCCATGACCCGGGGCCAACTGAAACATCAGATCTGACAGACCAAGACTATTTCCAAATATCCTACGTAGACAGTAGAAATACAACACCGGTATCACACAATTGTACTGGACTGTCACTATCCAGTGTACTATCTAAGTATCTAGTATCTACACTTCCAAATCAACATGAACCTGTGGAATTCACAATATTAAATCGACATTCAACACACTCTTGCCCCTCCCTTTTTTTTTCCCCTTGAACCCTCCACTGTGATCCCGTTACTTTAAACTTTTCCCATTCCCGTTGCACTCTCGGGTTCTTCTCTCATGGTACATCGTCATACGGCTTACACCAGCCCCGTCATCCAATTTATGTCGTTCCGTCAACCAGGGCTCCATCATAGTTCCCTAGGACTACCGACATGGAGAATGGAGAGAGAGAGAAGAAGAAGGGAAAAAAACAATGGGCAAGGGAGGATTTCCGGGCTCCACGCGGGATATTCAGTCTCTTTCCCACGGCCAATCATTTCGGGTCAGAATGGATCGACTCCCCCTCTCAAAGGTGGAGCCGGCTGATTTCTTCTTATTTTTTATTTTTCTTGGTCCTGTCAATTTTCTGGTCCGTGTCTGTTGATGATGAGAAAAAAATTGCCCTGACACAGTCAGGAACTCGTGGTGGTGGGCAAAGGAGGACAGGATTGGGAGAAGTAGTGATGAGTATGACGCCGGGTTGGAATCTTGTTTATAAAGGTAATCAAACCTTCCATCGGGGCGGAAGGTGTTTTAGTAAGTGCCGGAGCAGTTGCAGGCTATTATACAAGTGTGCAATGGATAGTTACATTCACTCTCCTTTTTCGCCTGGGAACTGGCGATTCCTCGGCGTGATAAGTAATGTGTGGGTTGACTCCATCTACAGAAGGTTATTACCTATCTACCTTGATCCACTGAGGGATATACAACAAGACCGAATGGGCGTACTCACACACACACTCTCTCTTTCTCTCTCTGATAACCATCTCCTAATGGACGTGGACTTGTGCTGTCTAGAGGTGAAACTGTGTTCTTATGATACTGAATCACCAAACCCACCAAAGCACATCGGTCAGCCTCCAGCTGGCCTGACCAGGACAAGAATTGAACCCCGCGCGCGCTCTAAGGAGTCAATCAGGATGATGGAATGTTTTCTTGTACCAGTGATCCAAGGGTTTCGTGGCCTTTGAATGGTGTGCCTGAAAGTGGAGACCTAGTGCGACACTATCTCTTTCTCAGGTCTCTTGTCTTGCTGTCCACGGATCAGCGGTTTCCACCAGTTCCCCCCCTCTCTGCGTGATCCATCGGCTTGATCAAATGGCAAATACAGTGTATCCAGTATATACATACAATAATATTATTTTACACAGGGAGAGTGCTATACAAATGTCTATCTGGACTTGAACCCGTAGGGCACTTTGCCTTTTTGTGTCGGGAAAAACATCCTAATCATGGCAAGCATATGCTATACTTTTCACCCAAACTTAATTACTAGTACGATCTGATGCATTTTTCAATAGATCTTCCCAACGATCCACGATTCATTGGGTGTCCAAGGTTTTCAGGAACAGAAACCGGACTGCGACAAGACTTTTCGAAAATATATATATGAAAATGAAAATGATCCAAAAAACCCCCCACAACGATTTCATCATCTACAATAAAGATAACTAGTCTTCGTCCACTATAACCCGTAGGATACACATGTAAATCAGCGTATTATTCAATGCTCAATTTGGCCAACCCAAGTATCTGCCAATTCCAGTTTCTCATCCCTAATCCATTTCATTTTAGGCCATGACTATTGAATGGAATTCTCTTTGGGGCGGGAAAAAAAAAACTCATCACGTCACCCTTCCAAAGTCAAAGCTCATGTTGGGAGTGGTTCCCTTCCCGTCTCTTGGAGACTGGAGACTGGAAACCACTCCTGTACCTGAGCTGCCCGGGCCGGGATGACACCGCCATTATTGATAACTACGGACAAACATTATAAACCAGAATGGTATAGTTGAGCATTCATATAACAATCACAATCATAACTATCATCACTCCAAATCCCTATTTCCAAGCTCCAGGACATGATAATTTACCCGAATAAAATCTGTCCTCCCGTCGTACCCCCCAGTATAATCCATCAATCATTCATCCCTTGGCACCAGGATCCTGTTTTTTTCGACCAGAAAATCCTTGTTTGGCCCTTTTCCTTTTCCAGGGGGGGCAAAGGACTGCTCACCCGCTTCCGACCAAGATTGATGGGGGGGGGCGTTGCTTCCAAAGCTTCGGTGGAGCTTGGCGGAGGCGTCACGGAACGTGGCAGGCTTTTTTACTACGAGGATCGGTGATAGTCCTTCCAAGTTCTGGTTTGTGCGAAAAGGTGACCTTGCGATTGTTGAAATTGCATGGAAAGTGTGTGTCTTGGATTCGTGGCATCGACTGTCTTTGCAGACACATCCTCACAGATACTCGTTTGATCAAGAGGGTGGAAATAGGTGGAAATTCGATTTGGGACGGTTGTGTTTATGGTGCATTTCTTTTCTACATATTTTTGACTCTACACGAGAGAGTCTACAACGTATCCTGGACCGGGTCAGGAGGCACCAGTAAATGTCCCCCCCCCCCAAGTCTGAAGTGCTGATGCTCATCCGGTGAGCGACGAAGTGGGTACCAGAAGACCCTGGGCTTTTCCCCCCTCCCCCCTTATTTGCGGATACTGCGCCTGTCAGCAGTTCAGCACCACTGAGGTATTGGAAATGGCTGTCCAGATCTGGTAAAAGGTCCGGTCAAATTGAGGCCTTGATGATTGTCACCATGATGAGAGCAATCTGGCAAGGCCAGGCGACCCAGTGCTGATCAACTGGGTCGACTACGTTTGATAAACTCCGAGAAAATAATTATCTACGCGGAAGTGAACGCTGCTTCACATATAGAAAAGACAAACTAGGACTGGGTCATGGTCAAAAAAAGGGGGGGGGGGAGGGGAGAATGAACTATCAGACACTGAACGGTATGGTACATGAACCCCAAGACGCCGACAAAAGACAATAACATAATAAAGTCAATCAAACATGCCGCTTTCTCCCCCCCCTCCCCCCCCAAAACCCCCCTCATGTACTCATTCGGCCCGAAAAAAGGATCAATATAAACTCATCATCTTCATGACAGTGCGTCACTGGTTTTCCATTGCAAGAGTGCTCGGAGCACAGCAAGACCCCCAGCTTGCGTTTCGACGGTTCGACCACGACCCTGGTCATTAAAGTCGCGTGGGCTGACCTGCGAAGCTGCGGCTGCGGCGGCAGCGTCAAAGCCGCTGTTGCGATAATCATTCGCCCCGGGAGGGAGGGTACTGCTATTGACCATCTCACTCGCGACATCCATCTGCCCGTACGGGAGTCCCCACCACTGGCCAAACTTGCCGTCTTCGTCGCGAGTCACCAATGCAGCTCTCGCATTGTGCTCAACCCACGGCTTATAGGCACGGCAGATCCCCAAGTGCTGCGCCACGGCGTCCTCCCAGTCTGGCCTCGGGACGGACTCATCGGCCCGGCCTTCCAAGAACGCGACTTCCTCTGGTCGTAATGGTCGACAGAACTCGGCCAAGTGATGGAAGAAGATACTCTTGAAAGTCTGTCCATCCTGCGAGCAGCTTGCATGGGAATCGCACGTGTCCTCCATCACGCCCCCGCGCCCCAGTCCTGCCCACTTGCGTGAAGACAGATAGGGCCAGCCCGTAGCGCGCAGCGCCTTTCGAACCAGCTCGTGACCGTCCCGCAGATAGTCCAGCTCGCCCGTGGCCAGCCACAGACCGCGAAGGGCACTGAGCACAACGCCCTGGTTGTAACTGTACACCATCTCGTTCAGCTCGTCGCATTTGCGCGACCCGGGCTGCGTAGAGCTTCGCCAGCCGCTGATGTGGAAGCCGTCGGCATAGAGACCGCCGACACCGGTCATGTTGGAGTTCTTGAGCCAATCGTAGGCGTCAATGGCCGCCTTTAAATAAGCCGGGTCGTGACGGTGATGCTGCGAAGGTGCGTCACGGGATGACTCGACAACAAAGGGTGAATCAATCGGGTCGCCCGGGAAATAAAGATACATTGCGATGCTGGCGGAAGTAAACAGTTCGTTCGTGATCGCATTCTTGTAGGGAAGCAAGGTAGGATTCCATATCATGCCGCCATCACAGAGAGTCTGGTCCCAGCCAGCTGAGGCAAGCTCATAGAAAATCCGCGCTCGATGGGCGGCCGCATCACGGAATTGTGTGCCATACCAGGCCTGTGAGGACGAGTTGGAGAGAGAGTCGCCCGAGCCAGAGTAGTAAAGACTGGAGTGCAAATTTTGAAACTTGACGTGCTCCAGCCAGTCGAGAACGACCCACAGCATGTCATCGTAGGCCTGGTTACGCAAACTGAATGCGTTCTCACCAAAGTAAAAGGCACTTGTTTGGCTGAAGAAGTAATTGATGGTGTTCTCAAGTGCAGGAAAGAACAGCCCCTGCGTGCTTGCGCCATCTATATCATAAGCACTTGATGAGAAGGATGACAGAGTCGCAGCGACATGTGTTCCCAGAACGGCCGCGGTCCAGTCAATACTGGACGGCCAAGTCCCTTGCCATAACACAAAATACTCCCTTTGCATCACATTGAGTGCATCCAGGAGATCCTCCAATGTCTCCGACGCGTGCGACAACTTGGCCGATGGTGCAACATCGTTCCCGTCCGGATCGTTCAACGCCGGGGACAGGTCTTCAGGATCAACCCGGGCAGATTCCGATGACAGGTCATTAGAGACTGCGAGGGGCCGCTGCGGACCATGCGCCAGCGCATTGGTCAGAGACACGAAGATCAAAAGGGCTGGAAACATCAGAACAAAGAGCGTGGACCCTCTGCGTCCGGCCGGGACCTCAGTGCAGGCCGAGGGTCGCATTCTGCTGGTGCATTCAAGTAGAGCAAGAGGCAGATCTGCCACAGAACTCAGCGCATAGCCCTCCTTCTATAAGAATATACACCGACACCCACACCGCAATGCAACGAGTGAACAGTAAAGAATGACCACCTCGATGCACAGGCAGGTTTTCGATGCGGGGAAATGGAGAAAGAGGGAAGCATCGCCGAGTGGACCTCGTGGGCGTCCCATCCCCGTCCAGCCGCGAATTTTGGTTGCCAATTGGGAATGCGGAGGGCTTAGTCACGCCCCGCGGCGTACTGGTACTAACTTCAAGGTAGGCACCTACTCGTGGCTGGTGCCAAGGCAGTCGAGGTCACGGCCTGGAGGAGAGATCCAGTTGACTCTCTCGGAAGATGGAGATTGCGATTCAATCACTCATTTCGAGTCACATTCAGCGAGCATGAGGGCAAGGGAAGCTTCATGGGACACTTTGTCAGTCGGGGACGGCTTTGACCTTGCCACGTGAGTCGCGTGATGATGATGATGCACTGACCGGTTAGAAGTTTAGGCTCAACAGAGAATCGATGCATCTCATGAGCCAAGAGAGAACCCCGCCGCTAGCGGAAACTGTGTGACCTCTTGCATGACGAATGCACTGGACTCGGAAGATGTGGTATCATCATATCCCTCCATGCAGGGTCACTCCTGATCTGATGATATGCTCGGAAGCGGAGATGATGAGCAGTGCTTCTTATTGAATAGGAATTGCATAGATCCAGGGTGGTTGGTTAGTATCGGGTAGGGATGGTGCATGAGCGAGAGAAAAAAAATGGGATGCCGCGGGAGAGACGAGTTAGTTCACGAGTCGACTTCCAGATATGGGCATTACCTAGCGCAAAGCGTACCGAGAAGCATACCTAGTGCCATAGGAGAGAGTGAGATTGGATGGATGAGAAATGTGCCTCGATTTACAAGTCAGAGACCCCGATGGCCCTCCCACCTTAAGGGCAAGCTAGTTGAACAGTCAAATTACTCCATTCTTCCGGACGGACGCATCACATGGTCCCTGATCAAGGTACCACAGATATACATGTTGCAAAGAAAGAAACAATGACCCCCTGACTCTACAGGTGACTCACGAGGAATCTGTCAACGGGGGTACAAAGGAACGTCAACTACTATGTTTTCACATGGTTTCTTTGTTGGGTCGAATCGAAAAAAAGGGCCATCTCCGACGGTATGTTGGAATTAGAGGCTTCAAATATGCGATTAGAAATACGATGAGCCTCGTCCAAGTACTGGCAGGGCTCGTGCGGACCGAGGCCCCGAAGAAGACCCCAAGACTCCCGCCCAGAAATGACCCCTTCCCCCCCTATTTGTGCAGATTAAACAACAAACACCCGACAACCATAGGAAAGCGTTGATGGACGTCAAAAGTCTACCGTCTACCCATATACGACCGATAGAAATCATCAGCGGCACTACCACCACCGCCCATAGCAGGGCTGGCAAACCCATACCCGAGGCGCGAGGAGATGGACTGGCCGGCCTTCTGAGCAGCTGCAACCTTGGCCTGCAGCTCTGAGGTCCCCTGATCAATGACCTGCAGCTGCGACAGGTGCGAGTTGAGAATGCGAACAATTTGGGAAATCTGGAGCAAGAGTTGAAAAAATGTCAGCAAAAGGTTCTTCCCGTTGACGAGTACTCCTTCAAAAAGGAAGAAGAGACTAAGGCCTTGAACGGAAAACTTACTGGTTCGTCGGCCCGATTCGTCTTGCTGATCGTTGCAGAAGCCCCGTTGACCTCTTCGATCATACTGGTGAGATCTTTACCCATCTCGTCCAGACGATCAGAGAGCTTCTCAGCGAGTTTGTATCTGTGGTCATGCAGTCATTAGTCCTCCAGTCATTCAGACACCTGCACATCTGGGGTGGGAATGCATACGTTTTTTCACGTTCTTGATCAGGGCCCTGTTCGCCAGGTGTGACCTGCTTCGAGACCATCTCGTCGACCTCCCTTTCATATCGATCAAGCCATGAGCTCAACTCATCCTGCTGGGCCTCGACGGAGGACAATTGGCGTTCCACCTCCTGGGTAGCACGCTCTGCATCAACCGTGTTACCATAGAGCTTCTGCACCTTGGTTCCATTCTCCACAAGCATGCGATCCCATTCGGCGACTTTCTCAGCCTGCTCGCGGAAATCCTTTTGGTACTTTGTGAGATCGGTCGCCCAACGAGTGATGATCTCATCCATGGTTTTGTTCTTCAGACGAGACTGGGCCGGGGGAGCGGGCCCAGCAGTAGATTGGCCGAGAGCAGCGGCGCCAGTGCTAGCGGCACCGGCGGGAGCGACCCCAAAGGCAGGTTTATCTTTGGAGGCGTTGGCAGCAGGGGCTTGCGATGAGGACTGATCTCCAGCGGGCTTGGAAAAAAGACTCGATCCAGCGGCGGGAGTAGCAGTAGGAGTGGTAGATGTGGCTGTGGTCCCAGGAGTGGCAGTTGCCGTGGTTTTAGCACCACCCAAGGCAGAGAACATGGAGCTTCCGGTGGAAGCACTGGTGGTAGTAGGGCCAGCACCCGCGGACGAGGTGGCTCCGAGTCCTGGGAAGAGAGACTTTTGAGGAGTGGCAGTGGATGCTGTGTTGGATGGTGGCGCTGTGGTCGCTCCTCCGAGGGAGAAGGTGGGTTTACGAGCCTCACCTCCAGTAGAAGCGGCTCCACCAAGATTAGACGCAGGCTGGGAAGTAGCATTACCGGTGACGGACGGGGCTCCTCCCAAAGAAAACGCGGGCTTGGGTGTTGAGTCTCCGCCTGTAGAGGTTGCTGCAGGCGCGGCTCCAAACAATGGCTTAGACGCCGGCGCTGCGGCGGTGTTCTGGGTGGCAGATTCAGCCGGCTTGCTGTTGTTGCCAAACAGACCACCACCGGACGAGGGCGCAGTGAATGCTGGAGGCTTCGCTGCGCCAGAGGTGGCCCCTCCAAACAAACCGGATGATTGTGTTTGCGCAACAGCCGGCGTCGTAGATGATGTTGCGGGAGTCGAGGATGGAGTGGCAGAAGAACCGGTGTTCAAAGCTCCGAACAGAGAAGGTGCCTTTGATCCTGGCGGTGGCCCAGCGGGGGTAGTTGAGTTATTGCCGAACAAAGAGCCACCGGAGGGGGTTGCCGTAGCGGAAGAGCCAGCTCCAGCCCCGAACAAATTGCTCGAGGACTTCGCAGCCCCGGCGCCGCCAAATAATCCACTCGTGGCTGGCTGTCCTGGGGTGGTCGTGCTGGTGGTCGGGTTTGCAGCGCCGAAAGAGAAACCAGACGAGGTTGCGGGAGGAGTGGCAGCAGCAGTCTTACCGGCAGTACCGAAGATCGAAGGGCTCTGAGTGCCTGAAGACGCTGCGCCAAAGATCGAAGGTGTCGTGCTTCCAGCGGCGGGCGCGCCTACATTGCCGAAAAGTCCTCCTCCACCTGACGCAGTGTTTGAGCCAGTCTGATTGTTCGAACCGAAGGCACTGCCATTGGAGCCGAAAATGCTAGGTTTAGAAGCTCCATCAGAGCCCTGTCCACCAAAGCTGAATGCCATGGCGATTGTGCGTTGTGGTCAGAAAAGAAACAGCAAGCTTAGCCTCAGGTGAGAAGGCAATGAAGGGAACGGGCCGATGCCAACGAGGGCCGCAGGAGGTCGAAAGTTATTCGCCGGTGGTGTGGCCGATACGAGTCACGAGTCTGCGCTCCTGAAGACAAGGTACCAAAGCTCTGTTTGGAAAAAAAAAGAGTGCCACGAGGCGGGTTCGTGAGATGAAAGGTGGAGGACAACAACGACAATAATAATTTAGCAGGAGATTGGAGCAAGTGAGGTTGCGCGCATTGCTGCCTCAAACAACAGGCCGCCATTCTCCTGCCTCATTGCTTCTTGGATGCCTAAGGCCTTCGTGTTCTGGACTCGAATCGACTGCTTGGAGGTACCACCGTCGTCACTCTGGCGCTACAGACAATCTAACTTTATACTTCCTTGCCATTGAGGGTAGATTCTGCCTCTGTTGACTTTGAACCTCTGATTCTTACCCATGTACGAACGGTAATCCCTATATCGCGAGTATGTCGGCCGCGTCATCCGATTCCCCCACCTATCTCCAACCTCCCAGTGAGACCGTTGAGAAGGAGGACTCTGGAGCTGGGAACAATGGTAGGTTGCCCTCTGGGCCACTGTTTTGCAACTCCAGTGAAGAGAGAAGACTAAGATTTTTTTGGTGATTTCAGCCCCAGACAGCGACGAGGACCATTTTTCAGACGCCAGCGAGGGGCACTCAAATCTACAGACAAGATCGCCGCAGTCTGGGCGAGCTTCTCCTATCCCCGTTACTCGAGTGGAGCGAATCGACGACAGCGCCCACCACGGCGAGATACCCGGAACGATAGCATACGAGAAACGGATACAGGACGCAGTTCCCGATGAAATCGAGGTTCTCTCCTCGGATATCAGCGAGGGGCAGTCGAATCGTCAGGCAGAATTGCCACAGTCAGGACGGGCTTCTCCTATTCCAATCACTCGAGTAGAACGAGTTGATGATAGTGCTCAATATGGAGAGATGCCTGGCACAGACGCCTTCCAAAAAAGGACACAGGATGCGGTGCCCGACGAAATCGAGGTAGTGCCCTCCAATGCCAGCGAGGGGCAGTCAAATCTGCAAACAGAGTTGCCACAGTCTGGGCGAACCTCTCCTATCCCACTCACTCGGGTTGAGCGAGTCGACAACAGTGCTCTGCATGGCGAGATACCGGGCACAGATGCATATGAGAAACGTATACAAGATGCAGTTCCCGACGAAATCGAGGTGGTTCCAGACAACACGAGAAGCAGGAATCCTTCTCCGGCGGGGTCGCAGGACCGACCCTTGACCCCAGGCGGCTCAGAAATACCGCGAACTGTCGTTGAGAAAATAGATCCAGATGCGCCAAGTCATGGAGAAGTGCCCGGTACAGAAGCTTATGATAAACGCCGAGCAGACGCAGTGCCAGACATTGTCGCGAGGGTCTCGCCTGATGAGAAAACCCGGGACCTCACGGAGGCGACAAAAGAAGAATCAGACACTTTGAATGCCGGCCATCAACCTATCCCGGAGACACGAGTCTCCAGGGTTGACACAATACCGGCAGAAGACCAGTCGCAAACTCAAACCAAGGCCCACCAGAGATCGCCCAGCGATGCATTGCCCGACACCGTGGAAACGATCACCGATGACGCCCCGTCTACTGCTATGGGGGCAGAGGATGATTTCATAGATCCAGGGGTTGATGACGAGTTTGGTGATGATTTCGATGAGTTCGTGGATGATCAGGGTGGCATGGATGACAATGACGATTTTGGGGGATTTGACGATTTTGATGATGACTTTCAGGAGCCTGAAGTACCTGGGCATCTGACTGATGCTGGCAACGCATTTCCTCAGCAGCCCCCAGCATCTATATCTGTTGTAAGAGACGCCAAGTATTCGATCAACGCAGACTCTTAGACTGACAAGCTTTCCAGCCTCCCCTGATCGACTTTAACGACTTCACATCGACGTCTGACCTTCTTGCAGCTTTATCAGACCCGCTAGACGATCTTCTCCCCGCCGTGAAAGATCTCAGCTCTCTTCCTCCTGTCGAATCTATTCCTGATTCTTCCGCCATATTCAGCACTGAGCGCAGCCTCTCATTGTGGTCGCAGCTCGTCGCACCGCCACCACTTCAGCCTCAAAATTGGGTGAAATCTCGCATCCGCCGACTCTTTCTGGTCTCTCTGGGTGTACCTGTAGATCTGGACGAGATTTTGCCAGCATCCAAGCAAAAGAAACTCATTCTCCCGTCTATGGACATTGATAACTCAGGGAACAACAATGCCTCGCAATCCCAACCACGCAAAGAAGGCGACGAAACATCCACAACGGGGCAGGCCCCTGCTCGCCCTAAAGGCACCCGTCGGGGTGCCACGCCCCCACCCCAGCTAGATCTCTCGTCTGTTCGGCGGCTATGCGCAACGACAGATGCTGCGCTTGATGGATTGACGGATGGTGAATTGACCCAGCATGTCTCTGAGCTAGAGCAAGTCACTCTTCGTGCCAGTTCAGTCTTGGAATTCTGGCTGAAACGTCGGGATGGACTGATCAGCGAAAAGGAAGCATTCGAAGGGGTCATTGAAAATCTTGTCAGCCACGTTCGGCGAGTCCGAAAATAAAACCTTCTGACTTGAACCATTGCTGGAATTCGATGAGCAACTTGGCCACGAGTACATATACTATATCACCTATATAATCTAATGTTGGAAGCCTATGTGAATCGCTTTGCTTCATTTGTGGGTGTTCGCAGAAGTTTTCCATTCTGGCCTTCACTGCCGGACGTTACTTAGAGAAACGTCTTAGTAGTCGCGCGTCCTTGGCGGACATGTTGCAGCCCTGTGTAAGGTTGCCAGTATAAGGGGTATGAAGCCAGGTTGGAAATTTATGTGCTCCGGTGGGGGTTCACTTTTCGAATCTAACCCAGGTATGTGATTGTAATGGATCTATGTTGCGGAATGAGGCTGAATACTTCACATTCGATTCTGTCAAAATGACTCACGGGACAACCTGTTTAGGTGGAAATAAGTAAGATATGAACGCCGGTGGGATGAACCAGGCAATACCTCAGTCATGGAGTAGGATGTTAGAGTCTCACATCTCAGAAAAGCCCATGTGACCCTTGCACTTGATGCTATTTTTTTTTTTGGCTAATCCAAACACCAAATGAGAGGGAAAACAAACAGCAAGAATAAATATTGGGGTATAGATTTTTGAGAAATGGCACAGGAAACGACTTAATCAGGACACCATTGCGAAGTCGAAGAAGACATGGTTGAAGAACGAGGCGCCGAATATGAAAATCTCAATACCCCGGTCTCCAGAACCCCAAACGCTAGCAGCAGGGAAATACTCTGCGACTGAAAGCTAGAAATACAGATTGGGGGCGGGGGAATGTGATATTAATCAAGCTCAATGATACTTGGACTCTGGAACGGGCCTTTCGCAGGGCTAGCTTGTTTAGCGCGTTGGCTTTGCTCCTGGTTGCCGGTCATTTTATCCACCTTGCGTTTTGCAGATGATGTTGATTGGGGAAGTTGGCTTTGAGATGGGATTGGAGATGCCAATTCATCACTCACGGACTTGACCGTCCATGTTCCATTGGCACCGACCTGAATCGATTGGGCATTATCTATCAACCCGCCTCGCTCCAGTGCTTCTCGAACATCGACAAAAAACTCATCAATGACGAGTAATTGTGGACGGGCGTCTGCTTTACACACTGGACAAAGCCAGTTGTCATTCAGAGGTTGACTGCCGGAATTGGACTTGCGGGTGGTGACGAAGGCTTCCAAGTCGAAGCATTCGATATGCGTACAGTTGACAGAACGCACGGGAACCTTGAACACTTGAGCCATGAAAGGGTCAATGAGAGGGACGGTAAGGCTGTCAGTCACGATCGCCAGCTCGTCGTCATCGATACGGGAGCTGAGGCGTTTTGTGATGTCGGCACGGGTTTCACATGCTGGGCGGCGACGGATTTGTGCGAGAATCTCGTCATACTCGCAAATCTCCATGATTTCAACGGCTGCTTCGTAGTGTGTGGATCTACACTCGCCCGGGCCCAGAAGAAAATGAAGGTTGACCTCGTTCTCGCCTTCACGAAGATGCGCGCTGATGTCCAAAGGGAGGTCCTTACCATTGTGCACCTTGCGCCGCACGTACATCTCGTTTTGGTTGACGAAAATGTACATCACACTGGGCCAGGTAGTGCTTGCTGTGGACCAAATCGTTTCGATACTTTGAGTTTGTGAGTTGGGCACAGAAATGATCCGCAACCGATATATTCTACTGCCCGACTGGTATACTTGCAGAGATCGTTGCCCGTTTTCTCTCTGAACAGGACGCGAGATACGCTGGTAATCACTTGCTGAAATGGAAACCTTCCATCGGTAACTGAACACCTCCGGGTCAACTCCTGTTGGACGTATCAGGAATTCGCCGAGATATTGGTACAAGTGGATATCTTCTACCCCATCAGGTGTCTTTTTGACAAGCTGTTTCACCGGATCACGCAAATCGGCCTGGTGTATCCCCAGTCGCATAGGCTGCGGCTGCACTGTCAGAGGGGCTCTGTAGCCTTCAGGAGGAAGCAAAGGTGATATACCCGCCGATCGAGATTGGACAGGCTGGCTTTGAGACATCTGTACCCTGGGTGAAGAGACTGGGACCGGTCGTATGGAGGGAAATTGGCTGTTTCTTGGATGGCTTGACCGACTCATCAAGGAAGTTTGTGTGGAATTTCGATCGGCCGCCGGTCGAGCCGTGGTGGTACCGGGTGTTGTTGACTGAGAAGATCGGAATTGTTGGTTCTGGAGATACTGGACATACTGCGAAGGTTGTGGTTGTTGAGGTCGGCTGAAATAATTATGCCATCCTGGCACTGTCTGGACGTTTTGCGACTGTGAAGGTGACGGTTGGGCATGGGAATCACTTGTCAGGGCTGAGCCTGCCACGTGAGGTGCCGCTGTTAATGCGACCATGTGGGTTGGTCTGTTTGAAATATTAGGATCAGCTCCCTGTCTGTGCCTCGCGTTCACCGGCGGCGACATTGCCGCCAGAGTTTGAAATCCGTCACGAATCGCTGGCCTGGTCTGCCTCGCTTCCTGGGCCGATATCGGGAGATCTCTCGCGTCCCAAATATGACGTGAAAAGAGAGCATCTGCCTCTTGAGAAGGCAAGAGGGGGGGTTGAACAAGCGGCGACAAGTTGGCGGGCACTTGTTGGCCATTCAATGGTAAAGTAGAGCTCGAAGCAGTGGATGAACTAGGCATATAAGACTGGGAGACCGACCCTGGTCTTTGCGCCGCAGCCTCATTTTGACGTTGTGTAGGGCTTGGAGCAGTAGAGGAACCGGGCTGGTTGAATTGCGCATCATCCCCCCGTGATTTGGTCGCTCCTCCAGTTTGACGTGCTACCCGGTTCAGATTGTGACTGGATGAGAGTTGAGACTCGCCCGGGGCTGCGCACAGCCCGTGCTTCATGGGGACTGCGCGATAGTCCTCGATTAAAGCGGCAATAGCCTTTTCTGGGGCATTGCGATCAACCAGGAACTGATTTTTGTGATATATACGCTCAAGAAGGTCTATTTTCCAGTGCTCATATAGACGCCGACATGTAGATAGGAAGATCACTTCGCACAAGACTGGAGACTTTGCACAGTACTGTTGCGTTAACTCCATCACGAGTGGGGGATAGCCACGTTCGTAGAAATGGCGAATGGCGTCGACTGTCAAGCGATCCGCTAGTTTCATGAGACAATCCCGAACCATTTCAAAGACAGCAGGGAACCATGAGGCTTGAACGGTTTTTCCTATCGCCCAAGGATAATCGCAAAATGCGTCAACCAGCGCTCTGGGCAATGCCGAGTTGTCCGCCAGCAGATCCGCTAGTTTATGCATCCCCGATACACAATGCTCATTGCCGAGGGCCGGAAATCTGGCGAAGAATCCCGGAGGGTCCCTATAAACCTCACAGAACAGCTGATGAAGCACGATGTAGACAATGTCGCGCTTCGAGCAAGCCTTAAGTAGGAGCGCCGCCCGGGGGCCTCCAATACCGGAGCGAAGAGTATTTGCGTGTTTGATCAGCTGTTCTGCGTTCTGACTCCACAAAGTCCAAGTGCCTGCCACGGGTAGTGTCATCTTGAGGGACTGCGGCAGCCCTTCTGGTGTGACCTGGTGTAACTGCGACTCGTTCGCATGACTTTCCTCCGCCGTTGAGGTCGAGAGCGGCACCGTCGATGGGCTGAATTGGAAGCAGCGTAGGTTTTGGGGCGATGGATCGGGCTGGCCATCGACAGGTTGACTGGACTGTTCTGGAGGAGCGCAATTGCCAAGCCGGACGGGATTCGGTTGTGAGCTCGCCACTCGTGTCTGTGTCTCCGACGAGCTTCCCGTAGAGATACCCTTGGAAATGTGCACGGAGCAACGAGCCTGGTGACTCAGAGTTGATTGAGCGAGGCCAGTATCCGCCTCATCACGTCGTGGCGGTGTTGGAGCACGTGTCTCGAGAGCTGCCGTTGCTGTCACCGCTGATGCCTGGCTGGTCGCAGTTGGGCTGGTAGCGACGATCGCGATCGAGGCCGCGGTCGAGGAGAGAGGAGGAGGAAGTGGTGGTGGTAATGGGGGGGAAAGTCGAGGAGAAGCAGGCGTTAGATGAGATCCAGGACTAGGAACTGGCGACGGAAGCGCAAACGCCGTCGAGGCTGTAAGCTTGCTGGCAATGCTCAATGAAGGCAATGGTTGAGACGAGGCTGCAGATGAAAGCTCTGTACCGGGTGTCACTGGCGACGGGAGGGAAATCTCTGTCGAGCCCAGGTGGGAAGCCTCTTGCGAGATTTCGGAAGCACTACGTCCATGATGAGATTTTGTTGCTTTTGATGCGGACTTGTCCGCCGCTCGTGGCTCGCGTAGTGGATACGGTCTCTCCCCCACCGAGGTCATCCAATCCTTCTGGACGCTGCCCAGAAACAAGCTCGCGGTGGAGTTCGACTCCTCAAGAAAGTGAGAAGCACGTTGCGACCGTGAAGTACCGGGTGATCTCATGGTGGACACCAGATCATCGTCCGTGGCCAGTCCGAGAGAGAAAGACAAGGAGGACTGGTGACACACTCTCTCTCAGCGCTAAACGGGGGCTCACTTCAGCTCGAACAGGCGAACAAAGGACTGAAGAACCCTGGCGACGGATGACCAACCCCATGCTCCGGCCCCCTGGTCGGCTCTGTTGACAATGCAATCAATTGTCATTCTCTTTTTTTGAATCTGTTTTGCACCAGACGATGGATGTCCTGCTGAGTTTGCTGCTCACCTGGTCAGTCTAGGATTGCAGTGTCGTCCCGACAGTTTGTCAGATACACACTGGACGAAGCACTCTCATCCACCTCCAGTAAGTCAACTATTGTATGTCCCCCAGTCTGACCTGAGTAGCAAGGGTATGTCACGCTTCTGATACACCGATCAATCTTATTTGTGGAAGATATCAATGGAAGAAGAGACAATACACCATATAATTAGTCTCAGTCTCGAGGAAGTAGAATCATATCTGAAGATGAATTACTGAATGTCCACGCTCAACCTAACACTGTCATCGGTATCCGATGTACTAATTCCACGTCGCGACCGCACGTTTGTCTATGGTCCTTCACTTCTCACACATACACACAGGACAGTTTCCAGTCACACAAGCAAACCACCCAACAGGCTTCCTATATCAGATGAGAAAAATGTGCAATCAGTTGGAACAAGTCAAAGCTAGACCGATGAGATGCTTTACATCCAAGCTCACCTAGGCGCCTTAGATGAGAGAAGCTTGAAAATCTAACCAGATTCCTCGTTCCAGTAGTGATGACAAATTTTGCTGAAAATCATTCAGTCGTGCGTCGCATAGGTAGACCATTGAATAGGCGATGGCCATAGCTGCTGCCTACCACAATAAGACTTTCTTCCTTTCCTCCGCAAGTACCATCTTCGACCTATTAGATCGGGACCAAATCCATTTTGAACGGACCGAGGCAGAATCTACATCTCTAATTGGATCGAATACTTGTTATGCTCTTCAAGATATAGAGCCCTTTTCAATCAGTGCTTTTAATACCCTTTCACAATAGCGCCCGCCAGCCAATCAAACTCAATTTGCATAGCGTCTCTCGTTTCATCACACACTAACGCAAACGGTGAGTGACTGGAGCAACGTGGCACCCGTCACATTCCAGACTCCGTCGGTCCAGTCTCGAACAGAAAAAGATCCAGATGTGTAGAAAGGAAGTGCAAGGTGGGAGAGAACACATAACAAGGTGATCGTGTAAAATTAAAGACCAAGAAACTTCTGCAGATCTCCTCCACCAGGGTTTCTTTCTCTGCCTTTCTGAGGCTCCGAGCCTCGCTCTTCAAGAAGGCTATCGACTGATCGGCAGACTTTCTAGGCTTCGACGCTCGGACCGGTGCTTGCGAACAGGTTGCTTTATCGTCCCCCCTTCGTTGTAGAATTTCACCTCATGATGAATCAAAATCGCACCTAGTATGTACAGTTAGTAAGAGTGAAGCTTTTAAAGAACTCTGCGAGCGGGTAAAATCTTATTGAACCCTGAGCGATCCAGATTCACATAGAAGTGATTCTGCCAGCTTCTCCGCAAGGTGTGGACAAGGTTTCGTGTAGGGTTCCTGTTACACACGTCCAGAGGCCGCAGAGTGCAGACTATGTACTTTTTTTTCTCTTTGCTCACATTCTACCTTTCCCAACCAGATGATGAATACCTTTCAGCATGTCCTGATTTGCTTGGTGCATGCTGTAGGACATGCTGTCAAATAGAACTGCTCCCTGTCTGTCACCAAGTGGGTCTGATTGCTTGAGACACCTAGCGATCTACAGTACATGGAATTCTCTCTAGATGATATGACCTCTCTGAAAGATTCTCGATCAAAATTTGGATACGATGATGGTCTAGCTTGTAGTGATCTTTCTGCTGTTTATTTTTTTTGTTCTTCCATGTGTGAGACATGACAATCTTTGACCACAAGTGCATACAATGAGCACTAAAAGCTGCGATGTAGCAATAGTGCCGGCAGATGGGTTGGGACTGCAGACCAGCCATCACAATGGAATGGCTAGGGAGCTTCCTCATTCAGCCTTTCTCAACAATTCAATTAGGTCAGTAATTGTGTACACGACACAGTGCTGGAAAATAGTTCACTTTCTCCAGTGAACCTAGGTGCTCCGCTCAACAGGTCAACGCCCGCGTGCCCGAGTCCACTAGATCAAGGAATACCTTGATTCACTTGTTGCCTCTTTGAATCCACAACTCTAGTGCATCTCGTGGGAGAATCAATGACACCTGGAATTCTTTTAGCACAAAAAATGTTTTGTGAACTTTTCACCGAGTATGCGAGATGGATCTCGCGACCAAGTAGACCCATTGCCCATTTAGGCAGTCCATTCCTTTTTTTTTGCCTTTTGATTTTTTTTTACCCAGGCATTTGCATTCTGATTGCTTTTTGATTTTCTTCATCATTTCAAATGACCCACTAGAAATCCAACCAGCCCAGTGCCTTGAACCAGTCCTTTCTCAAGTGCCGGGCTTCAAGTGCTCATTTGGTATGCAGCTGGTGGGCCCGGGCCGTGGAACTGTGGCTTTCGCATCCAGAACACACCCTCTTTCGGTCTTGACGGCCGCACACGTCACTTGGATCCTGTTTCGGTCCTGCAAGAATCAATGGACTATGGAGGACTTTGGACGAAACGGAAATGCTCATTTATGAACAGGCCCTGACTGGCTGAACAAAGGTGGGATTCATCAGACTGGACGGCCAGGAAAATGATCCAGTGAAGGTCCTACCTTACCAAGTTACTTCGATGCCGCAGTTCTCCTGTGTGCTTCCCTTTACGGAACTGGTAGAGACTAGATCGAGTCCAGGATGTCTTCGGTCAAGAGATTATTTTCCCTCCACCGCCAACTTTCTTTTACACCCTCCTTTTCTGGATCCATCTGCTCATGGTGGAAGGAGGATTCTGTATCAGAACCTTGACCTCGTGCACAGAAGTTACAGCACTCAATCGGGTGTCTACTTAGCCCTCACTGCGAAGGAAAAGAAAAAAGAGAGAGAGTACATGATTACGACTCCTATACATCGTCCACTGGAGTTCGGCCCAAGGTTTTGGTACCTTCGAGACCAGGACCTTCAGTCCGTCGCCCGAGTCCCGGTCATTCGCCATCTCTCTCTTCTTGATTATCTTCCCAATCTCGAGCAGTGTTTCCGGCCACTTTCCACTTCGACCTCACCAAGACCTGTACAAGGCTTTCTTCCACCACCTGTTCCTTTTTGCACACTGATTCTTAATCCAATTCGCCGGATTGGAGATTTGGGGTCATTCTTTCCCTTCCCGCTGACCGAGTGCCCTCCACGGCCACTGCGTCTACGCCACCGTGCAGCGTGTAATTTCCCAGTGGGCGCATCGCATCCTCTGCAGCGAATCTCTGCAGGCGGGAGAAGGAAGCTTCCGATCCACATTTCTGGTTAGCTTCTCCCAAGACCCCGCGAGCTAACGACAAGACCAGAAGGAACCCAAAAGGACCCAAAAGGACCAGAGCCCTGATCTCGCTCTCGCTCGCCTTTTAGGCGCTAGATTCCTCGTGCCCTGCGGCATTCCCTCCCCTTCCCCCCGCGCGCGCAAGTGAATAGTACCTCCTGCGGTATCTCGGTCAATACAAAGTTCTCCGACCGACCCGACCTCTTCTTCTCGTTCTTCTGATCTCTTTTCCTTCCCCGAGAGGGCTGCGCCAACCTATTTTTCGTCCATCTCTTCCCCCTCAGTCCATGTCCAGCGATTGACCTGATCACCGCGACTGACCCGCTCCTTCGGCCTCGGCACCCCCCTCCGCGTAGGATTGGAACCCTCCCGAATCGTGCGATCGAGGGTCGGCCAAGAATGGCTGCCAATGCGCCGGCCACCCCGGCGCCGCCTCTCAATGTCCAGCGCGGTCATTATCTTTGGGTCCTCCGTACGTCCTAGCCAACATGCATGTCGCGGGCATCATCTATGCGCCGTCGTGTCAACCACCTTCCCCCCGCTCCGGGGGGTGTTGGCGAGACCTGGTAGACACTGAGAGTCTAATTCATTACAGATGAACACACCCCGCGCGGGGATGACGAATTGCGCATGAAACGTGGCGATGTCATTTTGTTGGAGGAAATGGATGAAGAGTTCCAGGATGGATGGTGGCTAGGCGAGCATCCGGGGACTGGTCAAAAGGGTCTTTTTCCTGCAGGTATGCGCATCGGTCGTTACCCGATTGAAATTTCCCAAAGCACCGAACAGATGGGACAAAAAATCGCAGTGGGAAAAAAAATAAAGGATGAAAAACACTGTGGAGGGCCGAACAACGCGAAAGCTCACACAGTCATTGAAATGCAGGTTTTACTCGAAAAGCGCAACCTCACGAGATTCCCGCAAGCTATCGACTTCCCAGCTCCCTCGAGCACATCCAGACTGACCTAGGCTCCCATCCAGCGGCGTCGGAGAGTCCAGAGGCGCTCAGTCGGGAGCCATCCACTCCGATTGAGACCTCCTTCAGTGCGATCAGTAGCGAGCAATCCACCCCTCAGGCGTCGCGGCCAGGAACTGCGACCGAAATGACGAGTTCGCCTCAGCAGTATCATCAACAGCAACGCTCGGTATCATCTCCAGTGCAAAGACCGGGCAGTCTCGCAGCAAACATACAAGAGGCTTTTCGAAGGTCCATTGATAGCCACGCCACCGGCGAGGAAAGCCCCGTGATGAACGAGACTCTGAGTGTCATCGATGAGCATATCACGGACATGAACACTCCTCGCCACAGCCTGTCAACCCAGGATGCAAGGACCGCGAACGATTCCGCCAGCGAGTATAGCAGTCATCTCAGCCATCGCATCTCTTACATCAACGGGAACGAGACTGATGAGGAGGAGAATACGCGACTGACCCTAGAAGAGGTCCGCCGATGGAACCCCTCCGAGACCGCCAAGCATCTCCGGGAACTTGATGTCGACCAGAGTCATTGTGAGATCTTTGAACGAGAGGAAATCACCGGTGACGTGCTTTTGGAAATGGATCAGGATACGATTTTCATGAAGCATTTCGACCTCGGCGTCATGGGAAAACGGCTCAAAACGTGGCACAAGATCAAGGCATTCCAAGAGGAGGTCAAGGGCATCACGCCGCAGACCGATTCGACACGCGGTTCCATCTCCAGCTACGCAGGGTCGGCTGGCCCTGCCCGCTCCGAGGAGCGCTCGCTGTCGCGGGCCGGCCAGACAAACACCTTCCTACCTCGAATCCCGACTGTTTCTGAACGATCTGGACCTGGATTTGCACCTCGGATCGCTACCATGCCTGGGCAGTATCCTCGCTTAGCAAGTACCGGGACCTCTCCGATGACTGTCAACGCGCCTCAGTTCACGCAATTCACGAGCGAATCTCCCCGGAGGGTTTCTGCCGCATCCATCCGTGACTACAATCGGCGTCACTCGTCCATCGACGCAACCAACCGTATCATGCCAGAAGGTCCCGCGAGTGGTGGTCATCAGAAAAAACCGTCCTTTGATAGGGCTTGGACGCTCAACAACGGAGCCTCCCAACCACTGCCCGCTCGTCCGGGAACATCGGTAGGGACAGCGCCGGGGTACCGTGGGCCGCAAGCGTTGGAACCAGAGGCGGATGCACCCGGGCGTGTTGATGATCTCGAAAGAGGATACTTTTCGGGAACCGAAGTGGACTCACGACGGTCTCGACGTTTACAAAAGCGAACGTCCACCGGTGGTAGCATCTCTCACTCTCGCAAATCGAGCTTCGCCGATGACCCGAGCCGCCTCAACAATGCAGGCGCAGGGAATCGACGGTCTCGAGTCAACAGTGTTGATTCTGTCCGTGACGTGGTTCCACGACCGTCGCCGGTCGCTTCGGCCAGCCACGGAACACCGCCGAAGAGTCGGTTCAGAAGTATGAGTACCCGAGTGTCGTCACGCAGCGGTAATGATTCGCAGTCGTCGACCCGAGAACCCAAACCTGGGTTCTTTGCGAGTTTCGGTCCCTTGATCCGGAACAAGAATGATTCCAAGGGTGAGGGCAAGAGTGTCGTTGGCGGGAACGTGGGAGACAGTTCTGTTCGCTCCTCAACCGCCACTTCTCAGTCGGCAAAAGCGGGCGTGGCAGAGCCCACGATGCGACGAACGGCCGGCAACCGCGCCATCTCCGAGGTTGTCAGCAAAGGCGGCAGCGACAACTCGGCGCCTGTGTCGCCTCGTGATTATGACCCCATGACTGGCCGTACCGGATCTACCACACCATCTGGCACGTCCAAGAGCTCCGAGCGCCACAGTACGGACGAATCTGGAAAGGCCGCTGAGGGTACTGGAGCTGTCCCTCGGGCGCGTATGGTGAAGACAAAGAAGGAGACCAGCGCTTACACTCGCGGCTTGGAGAAGAAGTCCCCTCGAGAGCAGGTCGATGGCTGTGACTACAGTGGCTGGATGAAGAAACGCTCCTCCAATTTGATGACGACCTGGAAGCCTCGGTTGTTCGTTCTTCGTGGTCGTCGTCTTTCTTATTACTATTCCGAGAAAGACACAGAAGAGCGGGGCTTGATTGACATCACCGCCCATCGCGTGCTCCGTGCTGACAACGATCCCATCATTGCCTTGCACGCGACAGTCACTGGTTCTACGGCAATGCCGGCTAATGCCAATGCGCTTGATAATGGAGCAGGCTTGAAGGGGTCGAATGCCGCTCTCGCCACCAAAGACAGCAGCGGGCCATTCTTCTTCAAGCTCGTGCCCCCAAAGTCGGGTAATTCGCGCACCGTGCAATTCACCAAGCCCACTACCCACTACTTCCAGGTCGACACGGTGCAGGAGGGTCGGCTTTGGATGGCCGCGCTCATGAAGGCGACCATCGAGCGTGATTTATCCGGCAAAGTGGAGACCAGCAACAAGCAAAAGACTATCAGCCTCAAACAGGCGCGCATGATGCAGGCGCGTCCTCCGGCTCTGATGAATCCTCCAGCAGGCTTGAGTCAAGCGAGTCCAGCTCCTGCGCAAGGTGAAGAGGATCAAGGCCTTCGGATTAACGGTCTTAATCTGAACAAAGTGACTCCGGCGCCAAGTGATCTTCCACGGGCCGACGAAGCCGAACAGAACTCGGGCGAGGAGCCGGTCGCCACGGCCCCTTCAGACTCAAACCAACTTGGTGAGATCAACATTGGCAACTCGCCTCTCCTTCCAGATGTGTTGGTCGGAGATGATTCCAAGTGAAAATTGTATTCACGTATAATATTGTTTTCTGCAGCACAAGGGCAGGGACTTTTAATTTCCCCCTCGCCCTGCAACCACACCCTGCGCAAGCGGCTTAAGACTGTTGCTATCTTGTTTTTTTATTCTTCGTCCTTCCACCTTTCCTTCTTTTATACCACCCTTGGTTTTGGTGCTGCTCCCCTTCGCTGTTGAATTGTTTTTTGTTCTTCTCTGAATGGCCCCCTAAACACCTTTGCTCGTGTTTCACGGCCGGACTCCCTTTTTCCACTATCTCATTTTCCCCTTCTTCCCCTTTTTCTTTTTTTTTTCTGACGGCGTTTGATGTGATATACCCCCTCGATCTCTGACTCCTCTTGCCTCTTCATTATCTTGTGGTCTCGGGTGAGTTGTCTGTTGAGTTGATTACCCGCTCTTTGTGAGAACTGTCGTTACTTTCCTCGTCCATTCTATCGGGGGACGATCTTCAGGATTTCAGCTACCTTATCTCTACCTGGTTATCGAAATTCAATCACAAATCAGCAAATGGTAATTTTGTTGGTGATATCCGTGGCTATTTCTGGAAAAAACTCGCGTTCTTCATACGTACTGGCCTTTCCCACTTCTTTTGTGAAGTGCAATATTACGTAGCTTCCACTCGCCATGGTCAAGGCCCATGCATGCACCTATCTGCCCGTGGTCCAACTCGGAGATCCAGTACATCCAGTCGCCGAGGTTGAATGTCTTTGCATGTCCAAGGATTGCTTCCTCTCGTGCATTCACCGGAGAATTGCAATGCCACTCGTCTCTGTTCAATGTTGCGACAGAAGAAAATCTAGACATTGATGCTTGTTGAAGGCATTTCTAGTTGTATCAGGCTGTTGCTGTGGTCGGTTAGGAAATCTCTCTGATCCCATTGGTAATTTTCTGGGAGTCAGTCCAGCACCACAGCACCAGGGCTGTCCATTTCATAGACTACTAGAAGGCATAAATCTCCATCAGGTACGGCAGAATCCGGTCCAGTCATTGACGTCGAGGTTTGATCATAAATCGGATTTGTGTCCCAAACTAGTAACTCGGATATGACGGTTGCAAGTTTTCTATTGATCTGGGACCGGTTTGCGTTTATCGAGTCACGAGATAGAACAGAGGTCTTGCTCACCTTTATATCCTGAGGGAAGTGAGAGATATCCAGAGCCTCGATGAAGTCGAGAAGTCGACCCCATTCAGTTGATTGAGTAGGTAGGTGGTGGCAGTATCCGAATATGTTGAGGTTGTATCTATGCACGAATATATATTGTGTATTCTTGCCCTGCGCGGTGTATCGACCGGAGATGGGAAATGTCAAACCTGGAAATCAGTCCAGATCAGACCATTGAATAGGTCTTGTAGGTAAGAATTCACTGAATTAGGTCATCTATTCTAATTTCCTTGAAATGCACCCAGAAGGCCATCTTGTCGTCCATCCATAGCCTGAAGGGGTGTGTGTGTGCGTGGCTGTACCTCTGGAGAGACGGTCTCAGTGCCAAGGAATGCGGAGCGGGGCCTTACTTTGTCGGAGGTTGAACTCCCCCCCAGGTTTGGTTATCTTATCGCCTCGAGAGAAAATTGATCGACAAAATAGTACGCAGGCCACGGGGTTTTCCCCTTTCTCGAATTCTCTCTGCCGCCTGCAGCAGCGCTCCCTCGGCGTAACGTGTCAATAATGCTGTATACCATTCCTTTCTAGATTGACGACTTCGTATTCCCCTCTATCCTTCAATTTGTGGCACCTCATGACCCTCCGCGCACTGCTGAGCCGCGTGTTTACGCTCCTTTTCCCCATCACCCTCGCGGCCTCCATCTATCTTTACCTATACCCTATAATCAATGGCTGTGGCTTCCCACTCCCCCATGGCTCTGCGCCCAGAGAGTCCAGCAATTCTTCAAGGCTGACCGCCTGGGAACGAAATGTCGCAGTCAACACCTTCCTTCAACACGTTCGCGCCCCGCCTGTCGCATCGGACCCTCAGCCGGCCATTTTCCGACTGCTGGTCCTCGCTGATCCACAGCTGGAAGGCGACACGTCTCTCCCATTTCCCGAGTGGAAGCTGTGGCCGCGCTTACGTACCCACTGGCGCGCAACTCAAGATGCCGTATCCGAAGCCTCGTTCACGATGCCTATTCACCAAATCCCCACGGATCCAAGCGTTCTGAATAACATCACCGTAGGAGTGAAGACATTCTTGACGGAGGACATCCCCCGGTCACTGCGTGCCACTCTGAAGCAAGTCGATCTCGTTGGCAACGACTACTACCTCGCACACATCTATCGCACGCTCTTTTGGTGGACTCGACCAACCCACACGACAGTGCTGGGCGACCTTCTCGGGAGCCAGTGGATCGATGATGAGGAGTTTTCGCGGCGTAGTAGGCGATACTGGCAGCGTGTGTTCCGTGGCGCACAGCGGGTAGACGATCAAATCACCCAGACAGGTGCACGGACGGGTGATCAAGGCCCTGCTCAGCAGGCGCTGGAACCTTTGGGACTCGGGGCTGATCCCGCCTGGCCGCGGCGAATCATTAATGTGGCTGGGAATCATGACATCGGGTATGCGGGCGATGCGAATGAGGCGCGAATCGAGCGCTTTGAGCGCGAGTTTGGCCGCGTCGACTGGGATATTCGTTTCCAGCATCCGCCCGTTACTGTGTCGGACGGGTCGACGGTCACGCCGACTTTGCATTTGATCAATTTGAACACGCTGCTCTTTGATACGCCGGCCTTGTCTCAGGATCTCCAGTCTCGCAGTTACTCTTACCTGAACGATTTGATCAGTCATCGCCTGTATCCAGTGGAGGACCGGTCGACCTTTACGTTGCTCCTCACACATTTACCCATGCACAAAGAGGAAGGAATCTGTACGGATGGACCCTTGTTCACCTTCCACGAGGAAGATGATAGCGAAGGCCCGGAGGATGTGCCACGCTGGCACGCGGGTGGGTTAAGAGAGCAGAACCACCTGAGTGACCATATCAGCGCAAGTGGTATCTTGCAGGGAATCTTTGGATTGAGTGGAGATGCGAATGCAGCTTATGGAGGCTACGGCCGGAATGGAGTCATTCTCACGGGCCACGACCACACTGGCTGCGATGTTATTCATTATGTCAACCGCACCCTCACCGGCACCACCGCGTCGCACGACGGATCGATGGAAGAATCGGACGGCTCATCGTCCAGTCTCAACTGGCGGTGGTCCGCCCAACGCTTCAACAAGTACCGACCGGAGAGGCCGACTGGGCCCTCTATCCGTGAAGTGACCCTGCGCGCTATGATGGGCGAGTTTGGAGGAAACGCCGGCCTTCTTTCTGCATGGTTCGACCTTGACCAGGGGGAGTGGAAGTATGAGATCAGCATGTGTCCGGCAGGAGTCCAGCATTTCTGGTGGACGGTTCATGTGCTCATCCTGGTCACTTTGATCGTGGGTATCCTCGCGTTCATTGCCAAGGTACACGAGAACGGCGGGCTATCCGTTGCGAACCCAATGCGCTCCCTTGCGGCGCAATTAAAGGGAGGCGATCACAATGGGAAATCTCCAATGGGTAAAATCACCTATGGGTAGGTGGGCATGGGATGGATGGAGAACGATTTGCATCCCTCGAGGAACCAATCGAGTGTACTTTTGACATGATCAAACTTTTATTGTAAATATACTCGCGGAGTTTGTTGATTCTTTTATTTTTTTTTCTGCCTCCCCCCCCACACTCATGCATTTAGTTTAAACATTTTCAATTAAAAAAGGAAGAAGAAAAGTCTAAATTTGGAGTGAATGTACCCGGAAAGTGGTATACACAAGAACGTCGAGACTATCCATCTGCATTGCAGGGATCGGTGTAGGTTGGACCTTTTTACAGAATGAGGTAGATCCGTTGCGCCGGCGAGATGTCTCATTGCGCACGCGAGAGCTGCTCTACTAGATTCATATTGGGGGTTCCTAGGGTATGTGCATATACAAGCTAGGTCGGATTGAAATCGTCTCAGGTGGTTGTCCAATTTAGCTGTTCGCTATTGCTATATACCTTTAAGCAACGAGGGGGGGGGAAGGGGTTAGGAAAGCAATCTCACACCGACAGGGAACATGATGATACCCTATTAGGCCGCTGATTGATCTGTGCTTGACTCCACGACGCGCAAAAGCTATAGATTGAAGATGAGGTCATCGTGTAATATTGAATCTGTGACCTCTTTCCCACTGGAAGTGTAGGCCATTGATCGAGGCCTTTAGATTCGACATGGTCGACCGCTCATCTACCTGGCGGCCTCTGCGCCGATGCTTACATGTGAAAATCCGTCTGTGGTCGGGAAGGATGTGAAGACGAAGTTGGTCATGAAAAGGTAGTAATTTTCGAGTCTACTCCTTCGAGTCGCCAGTGATCAAAGAGATAAAAAAAACGCAAATGGGGAGGACAGAAACCGGCTTGAATATGATGCGGTCGAGTGTCGTCACAGGAAAAGGACATGTCCCGTACTCCTTCTCTTGCCCCTAGCACTTCGTTCCTCTCCACAATAATGCCATCAATGCACTCCGTTATTCCCAGGTCCCAAGGAGTCAGGTTTTGGTATCGTTGCAAGAATTTTGTTGTTTTATTCGGTCTTTCACTGCTCTCTTTACATGACGACACCGGAGTTGGAGGCAATACGGGGCCAAAGCTCAGCAGCCTCCTTACCGACGGGACCAGTGATGGCGGATCCCTTCATCTCACCCTTGGTGTTGACGATCTGTCGAAATAATGAATTAGCATCTCGCCGTAGGTGGTGACTGCCGGGATTACCGCAGCGCAGAGGACAACAAGACGAGCAAAGGTATTCACAGCCAATCTGAGATGATTGCGCTGCAGAACCCAGTGTCGAGTCTCCTCCACTTGCGCAAGATCCCAAACCAAAGCAGGGGGAACCGTCGACTTACAACACCAGCGTTGTCCTCGAAGTAGAGGTAGATACCGTCGGGGCGGCGCCAGGGCTTGCTCTGGCGGACGACAACGGCGGGCATGACCTTCTTGCGGAGCTCGGGCTTTCCCTTCTTGACGGTGGCCATGACCATGTCACCGACACCGGCAGCGGGAAGACGGTTCAGGCGGGCACCAATACCGCAGACGGCGATGATGTACAGGTTGCGGGCACCGGAGTTGTCGCAGCAGTTCATCACGGCGCCACTGTAGAAACACAAGCAAAGGTTAGTTTCGTATTTCGCGATTGCGTTTCGAGGAACCGAGATTCGCGATTCATGTTTCCTCGTCCAGTGTCGAAAACGGATTCCGTGAAGATCTCCTCATTGAATTTCGGTTTCGTCAAGTCGAATAAAGTCGAGCCCATTCAGCGCTTGGAAAGAGGGCAGGTCGAATTCATGGGAGACTGTTGGCGATTGACGGAGGGCCGTTCACTGGACGAGGGACATGGCGAGAAAATCGTCAAGGTGGCACGTACACAGGCAGACCGAGGGTCATCTTCAGCTTGTTGCCAGCGGCGCTGGCACGACTAGATACCGAGACAAGTCAGTCATTTGCACCTTCTCGTCACTCTCGGCCTCGTTCTGAAATCGTCGCAATCCCAATGTTCTCCCCCCAGGCCGAGATTCTCCATGTTCCTCGCTTCGTAGCTTCAAAGCTGCCCAAAAATGCCCCCAATGACTCTTCCCGGTGGAAATTTGGACGCTTGCGATTCGATTTGAGGGCAGTCAGACTTACCCTCTCTGAGACATGATGGCTGAGTTTCGCTGTTGTCGTGAAGGGCGAGAAGGGTTGGCGTCGGAAGATCAAACGGGGAATCAAAGACTCGTCCACAGTGCTTTCTCGTCTCGCTTAGTGCGGTGGTGGGCGAGGAAAATCTTGGCGCCGCCCCAATTGGTCAGTTGGGGTTGCCCTAGCGCTAGGCCGCCTTAGGAAAGCGGCACCTCCAGGGGATCCACCTCCAGCATCCGGTCGCAGTACTCAACTCCTCATACTTTACAAGGCTTCTGCTGAGGTACCGCTGTGAGATTTGGTCCCCATCTGCTATTTGGTCATCGAGACGGTTCGTAGTGAGCTATGTCACCTGACATGGAAGTCGCTCGCTGGCCAGACGCTCAACAGTGTCGCCGAAGTGGAGTGTCCAAGCTACCGTTCGAAGACAGACTGTCGCAGAGACTCGACACCAGGCTATGGTTCCACATAGAGTAATGTAGTTTGCTTCGACTTGCGTTGTCAAGCTTTTGTTCTTGTTCGTTGAATCTACAGACTGGGTTCTTTTTATCACTATACTCTCCCTACGCTAGTGCTGTTTCTAGTCCAGGCGGTCGGTTGAGACCCTTGTTTTGAGGCATCCGCCACTGTAATGCTTGATGAGAACATGTGGGGACAATGCTGGAAGGCCTTGGATCCAAGTGCTGCTGAATGCGGATGAGATGGCTTCCTCGAAATTTCCATCAGTTGTACTGAGCAGGCTCAATTTCGAAGCTGCTGCTATTGTGCACGTAGGAATCGGCGGCTAGCGATCTTCCACAGACCCCGAGGGACGGTCGAAGTTACATCAAGCACACTAGCCAGACGGGCAAGCACTGCGCATAGATGTGGGATGCGAACCCACTTCTCACCTAACAAGATGGATTTGTGTGACCGGAAAGCCGAACACGACGAAAGACCATGATGACATGTTTCAAAAACAAATTTGTTTATACTGTACTCGTTAAGTGATATAGGTATGAAGATGGCAACTTTGTCAAAAGTTGAAATAAGTGATGCACATGCCGCCAATCCAAAAAAAACACCATTCTGCCAATTTTCCTTTGCGCCGAGATTCAATCACAATGTCTGGTATCACAGAGAATTCACTCCTCCTTCTTGGTCGGTTCCGCAGTAGTTTCGCCATTTGCAGTTTCCGTCTTCATAGACTCGTCAACTGGGGCAGAGGCTTCTACTGCTGGCGGAGATGATTCTTTCGATACGGACCGAGCCCCAGCGGGAGAAGCCGGGCTCTTAGCCGACTCCTCAGCGGGAGGTGACGCCTCTGGCTTCTTTTCTTCCGTGGCAAGGGGCTGTGCCACCTCCGGCTCTGCAACGGCCGTCTCGACATCTTCCATGGCCGTGTCCTCATCACGCGCGGAAGGTGAGGGCTGCTGTGAGACCGCTGCAGAATTGATTTTGCCCTCTGCATCCACAGCCATCTGCTCGGAATCTGCCATGGGCGTATCCTCGCCATCAGCAAAAGCTGCGGCGCCTGATTCTGCAAGCGGAATCTCTGCCAACTTCGTGTCGAGGGCACCCTCCGCCTCATTGTCAGCGATTGAGGATGCTTCTAAGGGAGTCGCCATGCCGCTGTCGAGCCCAGAATCGGCCGCGTCGATGTTCCGATAGTTGGCCTGGTTTCGACGACGAACCGCACCGGGCTGGCGACGAACACCGTTGGCAGCATTTTCTTCCTCATCCTCACTTTCGCTGAGCTCGCCAGGCTTTTCGACATACTGGTCGAAGCGACGCTGAGTGAAGCGCTTATCCTTGTTCTCATCCTCGTCCAGGTCATCGAGAACGTCATCGGCCTCGTCATCCATGCCATCAAGCATTGGATTACGAGGGACGTCTGTCATTTGGACGGAAGGAGCGAAAGCTGTGCGCTTCAGATTCTCAACAACCTGGTTACGAATCTTGTCCAGGTAATCTTTCGTGTTTGCGTTATCCATGTTCGAAGGGCGGACATCAAGCTCGTAATCCGGGGCAAAGTACTGACGTGAATTGTTAGCCACTGCAGTCGGAAGTGATAGGTCAGGGCTCATTGATAATTTACCTCGTAGTAGTCATTGTAGGGCAATTCGGAGGTGAGATTGTCACCAACGAGTATACCTGTCTCGTAGGCCCAAGTGCGCGCGACGTTTCTCATGGTGTAGCCGCCACCGCCGAGGATCAGGGTTGGCAGATCAAAGCTTTTGATAAAGTTGACGCAGTTGGCGTGGCCCCGCATACTCAGGTTGAAGCAGCCAAGACGGTCACCAGACAGACTGTCACCACCGCACTGAAGGACGACGGCCTCCGGACGATACCACTCCATGACACTCTTGATGACAGGCTCAAAAATGCTCTTGTAGGAGGCATCATTAATACCGTCACGGAGAGGGAAGTTCACGGCGTAGTATTTCCCTGAGCCAACGCCGATATCGCGAAGCTCACCAGTACCGGGGAAATACTCGCCGTACTTGTGGAAGGATACCGTCATGACACGATCCGTAGTGTAGAAGGCTTCTTCTACACCGTCGCCGTGATGGACATCGATATCCACGTAGAGAACCCGCTGCTTGAACCGGAGTAGTTCAAGAATGCCGAGGACGATATCTGAATGAAAACATACTTAGCCAAGATCTGGACAAATGATGGAATGATCCAAAGCAAACACCATCAAAACGTACCATTCACGTAGCAGAATCCGCTCGCTTCGCTCTTTTTGGCATGGTGAAGTCCACCGGCCCAATTGACAGCGACATCGCATTTGCCACGATTTAAACGAGCCGCACCTTCCATGCTGCCTCCAGCACTGATACCACAGAATTCAAACAAACCGTCAAAGACAGGACAGTCATCACCAACGTTATAGCGACTTTGTTCCTTGGAATACTGATCCATATTGTCGGGTGTCACCTTGGAGAGGAAGTCGATGTACTCGTCGGTGTGGAATTGGGTCATTTCGTACTTCGAAGCCGGCTTCGCACGCTGTTTTAGACTGCGCATTAGATGCAAGTGTTTGGGGTTCATGACTCGAATGGAAGAAGCCTCATACATAAATTTCCATTTTCTTGTAAAGCCCATAGTTCATAACCAAGCTGTGGGTCATGCGAATGCGATGAGGCTTCATGGGGTGACCTGAGACGTAGGCATAATTGCCCACGTCTGAGTCGTAGAAGTAGGCAACCTTTTTGTTGTTGGCACCCGAGCCATTGGAGACAGGTTCAGCAGCCATCTTGCAGGGAGATTCGGGTCGCAAGGAGTGTAGATAATGTAGATGATAAGCCCAGGAATCTCAGTGAGCCACTGAGACGGTGAGGTAGCGTAGAATGAACCAGTGAAGGCGAGGAGGGGGGGAGTGAGTTATTTTTGTAGCTCAACGGCCCTGGCAGGCAGACTACCCAGCGTACCAAAGACCACCAAACGCGCAAGGCAACGTAGCTAGCTGGAGGCACAGTAGTAGACTAGGACTGTCATGTTCACGGCGCTGGAAATAGGAAGCCCCGAGAGAATCATCCGCCGCGTGGGAAGACTACACCCCGGCAGAAGCGCAGACCGCCTTCGTCAGTTGAGCTCCGGAGGTCCGCCTGCATCATCAAACAGGCACTACATGAAACTCTTCTGAATCAACTCAACGATTGTTCAGATCAGCTCGTCAAGCTTTCATCACAGGCACTAGCCCTTTACTTTTTGCACCAGCGGCTCTGCCAACGCCTTAAACTGTCCCTCTCGCCGAAGCTTCCAGTCCAGTCGGGGAGCTATCTCTGATCCTCGTCTCTGCTCCCTCGCAACAGGCTTCAGTTACAGCTAGCCATCATGGACCGCATCAACCGTATGCTACAGGCCGCTCAAGGCATTGGAATGGGAGGTGGTGCTCCTGGTGGGGTAAGCAATCCCATACGTAGCCCTTAACGGCACTCTCATGGCCTGATTCCTAGCAACTGTCTAAGCACTTGAGCTTGCTTCTACGAGCCGCTTCTGAAAATGCCCTTCACTTCTTGCTTCTCGATCTGATTTTTCCTCGAAATAGGATACCCCGAACTTGATCGACAATTCCGAAACCGTTCACATTTCCTCCCTAGCACTACTGAAGATGTTGCGACACGGTCGTGCGGGTGTGCCAATGGAGGTCATGGGGCTCATGCTTGGCGAATTTGTGGATGAGTACACTGTACGGGTGGTAGATGTGTTCGCCATGCCACAAAGTGGTACCGGTGTCAGTGTCGAGGCTGTGGATCCTGTGTTTCAGACTAAGATGATGGAAATGCTCCGGCAAACTGGACGGTAAGCTTAGCGCCAGAACCGCCTCTCAGAGACGTTAGCATTACTGACCTGACCGCGTGTTCTCTAGACCAGAGACTGTCGTTGGCTGGTACCATTCGCATCCTGGCTTTGGATGCTGGCTTTCGTCGGTCGATATCAACACGCAGCAGTCTTTTGAACAGCTTACTCCCCGCGCCGTCGCCGTCGTCGTTGACCCTATTCAATCCGTGAAGGGAAAGGTGGTCATTGATGCATTCCGTCTCATTCAACCGCAGACCGTTGTGATGGGCCAAGAGCCCCGCCAAACGACGTCAAACTTGGGCCACTTGAACAAGCCCTCCATTCAGGCTCTCATCCACGGACTGAACCGCCACTACTACAGCATTGCTATCGATTATCGAAAGACAGGTCTGGAGGAGAACATGCTTATGAACCTCCACAAGCATGTATGGACCGAGGCTTTGCAGATGAATGACTTCCATGAGGAGGGCAAACACAATGTGGAGCAGATGAAACAGCTCGTCAGCCTTGCCGAGGGCTACGAGAAGCGAGTGAAGGAAGAGACCGAGCTTACAAAGGAGCAATTGAAGACGAGATATGTCGGAAAGGTCGACCCTAAGAAGCGTATGTGTACACTTGACGACCTCACTGGATTTCTTCTCCGTACATGCTAACTCTTCCTGCAGATATCGAGGACGTCAGTCAAAAATTGATCGAAGACAATATTGTGGCGGTGTCGAGGCAAATGATCGATAAGGAAGCCTCAGTCGCTCAGCAGTCAGCGAGCAAGGACGCCGGAAACGGTACTTCCATGGAGGTTGATGAGGATCTCTAGACATCTAGCTGAAGAACAAGCAAAACTATAGCGACACTGAAGTTACGAATGATTACTTGTCCGCGCGATGTCCAAACAACTAATATTCAGAGTACTGTTCAACAACAACGGGGTATGGACGTAAATATGGACAATCCAGCCGAAATCACGGTTTGATGCGAGCATCATTGCCCACACCTCAGTCTCCACACGACTCTTCCGTACAAGTTGTAATTTCAGCTGGGACCTCTTCTGAATGAACGACGGCGTATTTAACAACTAAATGGAAAGGACTTGAAGCACGGATTCTAATCTATAACGCCGCGCAATGTAACGAATCATGGTCATGTCTATCACGTCAATATAAGGGCTAAGCAGCCACCGCCTCTCTTTCCAAACTCAAAAGTTGTAGTGTGTCACTCAAGATGTCCATGGTCGGATGGGAGGTTTGCAAGCTGTCAACCACCGCTTCGACAGGTTCTTCTTCGGGCGGGTCGAAGTCGTCCTCATCGTCAACCCAACCTCGGTCTGGCCCCCACAGCACTTTCTTTCCGAAATACTGGGTCTCTTCTAGTAATCGCGTCATCAGGCCTCCGTTCTTATGTACCGATGGGTACGCATCGAATTCGACCTGAGCCAGATTGGGGAGACGTTCAAGAATCTCTCGAAACAGCTTCCCAGCAAAGTTTGTGTAGAAGTCTTTGGAGACACGAAACCCCTCAAAGATCGGCTGAGAGGGATCGCACTCAATCCAGACTTTGAGAGTTCGGGTCAGCACCATGTCATGCAGACCCAGCCCTTGGTTGACCGTCCAGCTCTTTGGGGGTGCAGTCCAGCTACTCCCCAAGATCAGTTCGATGGTTGTCACCGAGCCCCGGTGGCGACGTGGCAGTTGACGGACGGTCGGCATGTGCGCGAAATCCTGGACGGGGAAGATCCGAAAAACTTGCGTTGAGAAGAAATAATAGCTGGCTTCATCGTGAATGCGACGGCAAGTCAAGAACAAATTAATGCGCTGCGCCGTCGGGGAGAACGCCTTGTGTTTCTTCGCGGAGGCGCCAATGGTGCCATTCTTCTTCAAGGCGCTCTTGCGGGACGGAGTGAAGAGGGCGAAATGGTAGATGCGTTCTCGAATTTCGGACGGAAGGTCAAGGATGCGAAATGGTTTCAATGAACGTGGAGCGCGAGATGGCTTCGGACGGGCGAGTTCTTCATCTTCGTCAAAGAACTCGGCCCTTCGTGATTTTTTGAGGCGCATGTTGGAAGAGAGAGAAAGTTTCCCTGGCCGAGGTGGCGAATGGGCAAAGTCTATAAATCAAGGTCTATACGCGGGCCGGCAACTTATGGATGGGACTCGACTTTCATGGTTCTCATTGATTAATATTCTCGGGACGCCGATGGTTTTCCCAGCGGGTTAAGTTTGGTGATCGTTCGATCAAGCCAAATTAGATAAACCGTAATGTACCAATCCGCTGGCTTCGACGGATGGCCAAATATGGGGGAAAAGACAGAGAATGAATGTAACCCACGTACGGAGCTACAGCATCAGAGGATGCCTTCGCTGCGGCTCTTGGAAGTGGGAGTCAGAAGAAACTTCCTTGGTCTCCCCAGCTAATACAACCCGGCACTCGTGAAGAAGCGAATGTAGGGTCAAATTAATGTCTGGGTACAACTTTCATGGAGAAGGAAAAAAAGGAAAAAGAATAAAAGTGAGTCTGGATTCGAGACAAATAAATGCCCGTTGCACAGCTGGTGTCTATGCGTCACCGAATCTTCCACGCGCGCCGACTTTTCTACGGGAACCTTGACCCGGTCCGAAAGGGCATACTTGATATCATTCATCAAAGCTCAGTGACAGGGCATGAGCGCATCGATACTTTACTTTTGAAATTACTCCTCTTTCACAGCGTTATAAATCCCGTCATGCTGAGCCGTGCCGTGCTGCCTCTTGCGAGGCGAAACGTCCTCGCCTCGACCGTCCGAGTGTCCGCTCTATCGGCCCAGCGACCCAGGTGGTACGCCAAGGGCAAGACCAACACCCCCTACACGCTTCCTGATTCTTTGCAAGATAAGGATACTCAGTCAAAAGATTCAAAATCGACAAAGAAGCAAGCCACTCCCCAAAAAGCCGAGGCTGAATCACAGGCCACGCCCGAGACCGAAGCGCCTGAGCCGACCACCGCCGTAGGCTATTCATGATCCATGTCGTGGAACGTTATGCAGTACTGACCGAGCGTCTCTGATAGTCCGAACCGGAACCCGTTTCTCAAAAGCCACTTCCAGACTTGACGCAAGGTATTCCATCGACCTTGGCCGCAGAGCTCGAAGCTCGACAGAGGAAAGGGTCCTTGAACATCACCGAAGACCATACCCGCACGGAAGACTACAGCGAGGACGGCAGTGGCCGCGGTGGTGGTGATATTCCCAAGAGTGGCTATGAGACTTCCCTCGATCGCCGAAAGGCGCGCATGGCCAACATCATGTACGCTGTGATGCTGGCTGCTGGTATCGCCGGCATGGGTTACTTGGGTCGCAATTGGGAGACCGAGGAGGAGGAGCGCGCCCATACAGAGACTCCTTCTGGCTGGAGTCCTGGCCTCTGGTGGGGCCGTATCAAGGCCCGTACTGGCGATCTGACCAGTTACTACAAGGACCCGGCCTTCCCAAAGCTGCTTCCAGACGAGGACCCTACGATGCGCCAGCCTTACACGCTGGTTTTGTCCCTGGAGGACCTCCTTGTGCACAGTGAATGGAGCCGAGAGCACGGGTGGCGTGTTGCGAAGCGCCCCGGTGTTGACTACTTCCTTCGATACCTCAACCAGTACTACGAACTCGTTTTGTTCACCAGCGTTCCCAGCATGATGGCCGACCAGGTGCTTCGAAAACTGGACCCGTACCGAATCATCCGCTGGCCCCTCTTCCGCGAAGCTACCCGTTATAAGGACGGAGAGTATATTAAGGTACGATCTCATCACGCCTCTGCCGTTTGCGACGTGGTGGCCGTTACTAAACATACTTTTTATACAGGATCTGTCATACTTGAACCGTGACCTCTCCAAGGTTATCCTGATCGACACCAAGGAAGAACATGCTCGCTTGCAACCCGAGAACTCCATTATTCTGGACAAGTGGACCGGTGACTCTAAGGACAAGACCCTTGTCGCCCTCATTCCGTTCCTCGAGTATCTTGCTGGCATGGGCGTGGAGGATGTGCGTACGGTTCTGAAGTCATTTGAGGGTACCAACATCCCCATTGAGTTCTCCAAGCGCGAGAAGGCCATGCGCGAGCGTTTCGAGAAGCAACTTGAGGAGGAGAAAAAGAAGAAGCCGTCTATTGGCATGGGAAGCCTTGCCTCCGCTCTCGGTCTGAAGTCGAGCCGAACTCTGGATGGCGAGCCATCCCCCATCGAGGGTCTTGCCCAAGGCAAGATGGTGTGGGACCAGATTCGTGAGCGTGGTCAGAAGAACTACGAGATGATCGATCGCGAGATTCGCGAGAATGGCGAGAAGTGGCTGGCCGAGATGGCTGCCGAGGAGGAAAAGGCCCGTCAGGAGCAAATGAACAGCATGAAGGGATCCTTCACCGGCATGTTTGGCATGGGCTCCAGCAAGGAGTAAAGTTGCACCTTGAGCTTCCGGTGCGGACAGCCTCCTCCGGGATCGTCATCTTTTTATAATTCCACCTCACCGCTCGTCTTTCTCCTTTCTGAGTGGTTGATTTTCGTCATTTTGTGGGCAAGGGGCAGGTCATTAGATGGACTGGTTGTGTTTGCGGGGACTGGTTGTCCGCGTTCCTCAAGAAAGAGGAACGGCTGTAAAATAAGCGTTTGAATGTTCGACGGACTCCTGGTTTCTTGGTTCAGCATGTACAAAACTTTGAGCAGATTTTCTTAATTTGACGGAAACTCGAGCCTCTTTTCATCGTATAGCATAGGGAATATGTTGTTTGCACGAGGATAACCTAGCAGTGCGCAGCTCTTGAGTGTCTCAAAATGAATTGGGTATATACAAGTAGAACACAGATGGAATGAGTCTTGTAAAGTCCCACGTACGGGAATTTGCGAAAGTGTTCATGAAAGAGCCGCGGAGTCGAATAATATTCGCAGGTCATTGACCATCTAATCCTCGCACGCTCCAGATCGCTCTTCATGACAAATTAACGTCTTGGAAGACGGAGACATCCCATATTCCTGTCATATCGAAGGGGAAGCCATCCATTGTCCCAAACGTATTTGATATCGACATCATGTCGTCTACTATATCATTGTTGGTTTGCGTCTCCGGCAATGAGATTGCAGCTGGATTGACCAGGGCATTTTCGGTCATCGCAGCAGTCATTGGCTGATCGACGGTTGCACCGGTACCAGGAAGCCGGTGCATGATTCGCTCGCAGTGGTCCAGACACATGTCCGCTACGTCCCAGTCATCTTCTTCCCGTACACGGCGGAGGACACTGCGCAAAGTTTCGACATTTGTCAAGCATGATCGAGCCACTTCAGAATCGTTGGTTTCAAGGGCGCAGCGCACCAGGAGCGTGGCCGTGGATGTGAGATGAAATGCACTGTCTGGAAGTCGAAATACGGATGAGAAACTGGGAAAAGGAAAAAAGAAGAAGAAATCCAAGGCCGAGTACCGGGAACTTACAAGGTAGCCAGAATTCTTTGAAATTCTCCTTTCTTAGGGAAGTGATGAACCGAACAATGTCCTCTGCGGACCGGCGACATTCGGTCTGAAAGTAGCGACGAGCCTCCGGATTGTCCGTATCTGCGTTGTTGACCTCCTAGTTCACGATGTCTTAGCTTGGAATTTCCAGAGGGGCACCCGAGAAAGCGGATCTTACATTCAGTTCCACACGGCTGACGAGCATCTTGACCGCCAGGAAAGCGAGTTGTAAGCTGCTAGACGCAGCCAGGGTTTCTCCGCGATTGGTATGAGGTGATCTGAGCCATTCGGGAAGAGAGTCCTCCCAGGAATCCAAGTCGGTGCGTATTTGCCTGATCTTTTTGGAGCTTTCGCGTGCTGGCTTTGCTTGAAGGCCATACACCAACGGTAGGAGTTCACCCAGAATCTCTGTCAATTTACACAAGAAGATATGGCAGTGAGCAGCCCTCACACGCTCCGTAGTCCGAAGGTGTGAAGGAACCAAACTGTCCACGGTTGGCAAAGGTACGTCGTACTGCGTCTTGGAAATTTGCGGTGGGACGCCGTGACCGAAACTTCCCCTGTGAAACGAATGAGCGCATGAATATGTGGGGGAAATTTGATGTCAAAACGGCTTACCATCGATCGTGGATGACCACTCCCCACCAAAGACGGACGCGTTGGTTCTTTTCTGACTGTGACAATTTCCACTGGCTTGGATCCCGATTTAGTCCGAGGCAGTTCGCCAAAGACAGCATTCGCCCACAGCTGATTGCGTTCCCAGTCATAGAAAAGATGGGTCTTCCAGTCAGATCGATCAGAGCGGCGCTAATCGTGGACAAGCCAGGAGCGGAAAATTCTTCGTGCAACGCAGCCACTGTCATGTTGATGGCGTACCGCACATCCGGCTTCGGATGGCACGAAAGCTTGGGCGTGTGTTTCCAATACACAAGTGACATGGAGTAGACCTGGCAGATCAACGAGGCAGGAGGATCTTCCATCCCCTCTGTTGTATATGACTCCCAAAACTGCTCACCATCAAAGATTGGAAATGCGACATTAAAACGATCGATGAAGCTGTGGCGTGAAGGATCCCATTAGCACTCCACCATCATGGCGAATTGAGCATCTCAATCCTTACAGTCTGACAAGGTCCTGTTTGAAAGGCCCAAGAATCTGTTCCAGAACTTCCCGCTGATTCTCACCGGGTGGCACGCCCCGTCGCATACCCTTTCTTCGCCTCGAGATCGTCGTATACAGGACGGGCTTCCGTGGATCGCTCGAATAAATGTTGTACGGATGACTATTTGGCTCTTCGGAGAGGCTGGATCTTTCGGGAGGCATGTGCTGCTCAATTACCTGCGCATCCTCTGCCACCATAGGACCGACAATCAGAACCGACTCGTTATGGGGATCTTCCTCTTTCCGCCGCGCGTCGCTGCCGCGGCGCCCAGAAGAGGTTGTGCCCTGCGGGCTCGGACCATTGATAGATTGACGGGAGGGACTGAGATTCTCGGGAGAGCGCTTGCGTTTCTGGCCCGAGATAGGTTCAATTGGAGGCACTCCCGACCACGGCTTGGTCTCGGTTGCGTTTAACGTTGCCGAGTCCCCATTCTGCTCTTCCTGGTAGTGGCAGTCTGCCCCTTGGACGCGACACAGAAGACACGATTGACCGGGAATGTCAACTGTACATCTGGACTTGCGTTTCCGACACAAGTCGCAGGCGCGCACCTTGTGTGATCGGTAGGGTCGCGCCCCGGCATTGAACCCGGACGAGGGTAGCTTTGTGGACGGAGTGACCTGCAAGGTAGCTGGCGACATGATGCGCGAGCACGAGAGCGAATTGCCAACAGGTACGAGAGATTCGTTTGGGGCACAGTGGAGAAAGCTGGCGAAAGGATCCCCGAGACGTCAAATTCCGTCGGAGTCGGCCGATCTCAGTTGCGCAGAGTGAGGGGTATGACCCGGCCGAATGCGATACAAGCATAGACGGGGCTCATTCGCTGGGGACCGTCGACTAGGGTGCAGAGCACTTCATTGTGTGCCCTGGTGTATTCTCATGGTCGATCCGTTGAAGCAAATCGAAAGCGTGAAAGGTAGGATGACCTCCAGAAGTCGAAACGGTACCCGTTCAGACGAGTCCCAACGTTCTTGCCTGAAAAAAAAAACAGCCGGCGTACACTTTGCGGAACCGAATGTTCGGTTGGCCTTGCGGGGAAACCGGCCTGAGTCATCGGCACATGCCTGGACTCTGGACGCTTGGACGAGAACGGACACGTGGTGTGGCCTTAGGCAGTCAGGCTTACAATACAGGCACAGGGAGTTTCAGGCACCAAGGCATCAGGGCATTTAGGCCCCAGTGTGACCGAGTGGCCAATGCCACAGTTATTTATGGCAACTCCCATTCGGCGATCAAACCGGGCGGGTCGTAGGCGGGTGGGGTATGATTGAACGAGAGTGAAGAGGTCGAAGGAGGTTGGGGGAGCACCGCCACCGCGGTCCATGGGCATCTCACTCTTGACTGATCTGGACAAAAGGGTCCATGTCGACGAACGTGGAGGGTTATGATGGAGGAGGAGCCCTCGAGTTTCCATGGAACCGGCGCCTTTGACCGGCTGCCGGTGAATGTGATAGAGCTGTAAGTCAGTTCTTACCGTGACTGGGACACAACAGCTAGGATGATACCGAACATGCGAACTGAGGCACCGAGTCTGTCTCATAGGCTGACCCCTCTTCGATCCGTAGCATTCTGTATGCCGCGGACGCAAATGTCTTTGCGTCCCTGACGCTTTTAAATCGACAATGGCGGCGAGTCTCCGAGTCTTGCTCCCTGTATGCGCATCACCTAGCACGGTGTCCATCTTTAGTATGGTCAAAAGGGCCGCAAAAGAGAATTCCAGATGAAACCAGCAGCTTGAAGGACCTGAAGCGCCAGTTTTTGGAGGAAGTCAGGCGCAACGCCTTTGACGTCTTCCTTCGGCCTCGCCGGAAGTTGGTGCGTTTGATCTCTAGCTCCATGAGCTCATCCACCCCGTCTCCTCAGGGCGAGGTCTTCCGATTTTCATTCTCGGCCCATGGAAGGTTGCTTCTGTGCACGAGCTCATCCCGTATCGTGGTCTTGGAGGTAGCGAAAGACCCGATTATTGTGAAATACGAACTGCAGACCCGTCGTCGCCCGCTAGGTGCAACTATCTTGGATGACGGCACTCTTCTTGCCGTTCAATCATCCACGCACCGCATCAATATCTATCAGCTGTCCGAACAAGGTGCGCGGCATCTGCAGACCATCTCCTTGAACGAGGCTCCTAGAGATTTGTCTTTTGCGCCAATGGGAAGTGTCTTGGCTTTATCCTTTGAGGACTGCATTGAGGTCCATGCGGTTGGCGAAAGTGCCTTGTCAACAGAGCGTCGGGCTGCGCGCTGTCCTCGGGTTGACGCTCTTTGCTTTTCATCGGATGGGGCCATGCTTCTTGGATCGCCTGTTGATCATGGACACGGTGGCATCGTCACGATACCGGCTCCTTTCGATACAGATATTGCCATTGATGCGTCGCCACTAGAGCTGCAGATGCGCATGTGGACAACTCAGATTCTTTTCCCTGACTTCATCCCCGGCTTCAGTCACGCTTGTCTCGTCCGTGGCCACGAAGAGGCGGATGACAGCTGGGTGATTGGTTACGACAATACCCTGGCTGCGTTTCGGTCGATCAAGGTCAACGCCGTCAACACCGGAGGCGTGTTTTTTGCAAGCCCTTTCCTGCCCCAGGAGTTGCGAGAAAGAAGCCCGGTGATGTTGCCGTCTACCGACGAGGGGGGCGAACTGCTTGCGCTGGGGTTCCAGGACTCGGAAATATGGATCTATGGATTGCCCGCGAGACTCGATATGACATCGCCAGTGTCCAATGGAGAAAGTACGAGAGATACGTACTTGTGTGGCGATCATCACGGGCATGGGCCTGTCAAGCCCTGTGACAGTCGAGCTCAGCTGGAAAAAGTCGTTCAACAACCGCGAAAGGCTATCATTCGAGGTCGGCAGATGACAAGCATGGCTGGAATCAACGCAGGTCGCTGGGTGAGTCGCGCCGCTCTCAGCCAGTCAAGTCGTCGACTCGTCGTTGTCGCACCTGGTGGTGTCCGTTCGCAGCTTCTCAGCCAGGAAGATGTCCCTGTGGACAGTGGACGAATCCTCATCTTGGACTTTGATCGATCGACGACGAATGGCAGGGAACAGGAAATAGACATCGAAGTAGGAGAAACTGGACCAATCATTCTCCCTGAACCAGATTCTTCACTTGACACTGAGGTGGAATTGGAACGACGACGCACTCGTTTACAGCGTGTTGAGACCGATACGGCAGTTATGACAAATCGCACAACCCAGATTTCAACCGCATTCGCACAAAATACTCGTCGGACCGCTAGCCAACACATACTTGGACAGCCTCCTTTGATCGCGGCCGGCACCGAAACATTTGTCCACGGCCGCACTCATGATGAAGTGACCGACATTCCTTACGATAATGCACAGCCTCGCTCCCGGGATACTCTTCGCCGAGCTGCCACCGCTGCAGCGTCAACTCGACAAATCTGCGATCCGCAATATCGAAACAGCACAGCAGGTGAACTCACTCCATTTGAAAGGAATGCCAATAGCTGGGCGACACCTCCACCCCCATACAGCCGCCAGGCAGAAGATTCCCCGCAAGCAGCATTGCAGGCATCGCTTCTTCAGGAAAGACCAGTGACCTCGCACATTGAGGCTCCTAGGCCAGTCCAGCCGATACAGCGAGCCCAGACAACTCATACCCCGCGAGTGAATGGGCCAGAGCGCGCGCGGCCACATTCTTCCTTCTTGCAGCGACTGGGATCTTTCGCTAGCTCTCGACGCCTCGAAAGAAGCCAGCAAGGCCCCAGTGGTGGCATAACAGAGTCACCTAGACCTCCGTTGGCCAGTCTTGTCTTTCCCAACCAACAGCATACATCACCTCACCTTCTGATGACCCAGAACCCCGTTCATCCCGACCCTCAATATCAATCCGCCCCGCTGGATACAACGCTGCCAGCCATTCCTAGCCTCTCCACCCCCATCGATCAGGTCAGCTCGCCACAGCCTCTTCCCACTCTCCGGCTTCACACAGCTGGACAGCCGGCGCATCAAGAACAAGCCACTTTGGGTGCAACAATCCTCGGCGACAACTACCTCTCTTACTCTGTTTCCTCACCACACCTGCTCCACATTCCACAGCCATCCGGTAATGCATTAGATCTCACGGAAGAAGACGAGGAAGCAGACATCCCAGCTCGACAAAGATCTTTCCGCCAACGAGCATCGACCGAGCCAACCAGTCTACCGCCGCCCGAGAACGAAGAGTGGCGCAGACGTATTGAAAATTGGAACGAGCAGACTATTCGAGAAAGGAGTCGGAAGCGGAGGAGCAAATGCATTGTTATGTAAATTTCAATTTCTTTTAGGTGGGCTTGTCTGTGTAAGGTCAAAAGTGGCGATGTCCCATCGCTTCAGCAATGCCCGTGGGCTGGATCTTATATCTTTGTGGTACCCTTATTTTTTTGAAACCTCTTGTGCTTCCAGACACTCGTCCCGTTACTCCACAAGCATGCACTTCCAAACCAGGTAGATTGAGTGTCTACAAGGTTCTCGAGACATGGCTGGCTTTTCCTGCCTAGGTACGCTTTCCGGTGTGGGCTAAAACTGTGCGAACGCTCTATGAGCTATCTACTCGCTTCGTGGAGAGTGTTTGTGTGAAAGCATTGAGCAAATTCAACCCGCGCATGACCGTGTGTGTGCAACGTTGCTTGACTTTTACGACAACAAATATTGAATTCAACTAGGCCTGCCGGAGGAATCGATGGGATGTTTCATATATTTTGAGAATCTGCTCATTGTTACAGATTTGAGATTCGTATCTAGCAAACAATAGGAAAAAGAGGTGTATAGCTCGTATTGAAAGTGCGGGAAAAAGCTCGAACAAGTGCCAGGAGGCGAGGGATATCAAATGCAATCAAATCACAAGAGCAGAAAAACAAAAAAACAGCGACAGATAAGCAAGGGTATCGAACAAGTCAGGAAAGATGACAGTCTGTCTCTTGTCGAGAGTTCATCAGGAGCCTCCACCGCATCCTCCGCCTCCGCCTCCGCCTCCGCATCCTCCTCCTCCTCCTCCACCCTCCACCACCACCTCCACCACCACCTCCGCCGCAGCCACCAAGAGAGCCACAACCACCTGCCGAACCAAGGCCACCGCATGCACCGGCCGCAACGCCCCCACCACATGTCCCTGTACAGCAGTTTCCACTCATGCCCACCCCAACGCTCATACAGCTGGGATTGCAAGCATAACTGTCCGAGCTGATGCCCGGGTCCGACATGTACGGAGCGTAATAGGGGAGCATGACGGGGTAGCCCCAGGCGTATGGAAAGTAATAGCAAGGCTCATAGCCCCCGTTAGCGGTCCTTTTCGCATCAGGGCGAGCACGGCCGCGCTTCTCTGCTCGGCGGGCGACCGTCTCGTAGTTTCGACGGAGCCGCAGTATATTGATCTTCTTGGCTCGTAACTGCGCAATAGTGGCGTCCGAATCGATTGGTCTGACGGCATTGTGGGCAGAGATATGCGGATTCTTCTCAGGGTCGGAAGAAATATCCTCGCGGTCGTGCAGAGAATCTGCGTTGTGGCGAGCACGTGAAGTATAATCCATGTGGAAAATGCGTTGACGCAGATCCGGTGCGCGTGTGGCTTCGCAATACCAGCAGGTACACTCGCTGTAGATACCGCCGCCGGTGGCGCGTTGATACATCTTACTGGTCCATTCGAAGCTTTCGTTGAGCTGGTCCTCGGCCACCTTGTCATCGTGGTTGACGAAGACCGGCTGGTAACCTGGTCTTTCCCGGGTCGTATATGTGTAGTACCGACGGGGTTGAAGTTGATGGGTGTGCCAAGCGAGATCCACGTCCAGAGTCGGGACGGCCATTTTCGTCGGATTTTGGTGCATGATTTGAAGGAAGATTTTGTACTTTTCAATGAGTCGACCTGCGGTTTCCATGACTGTGGGGGAGTGCAACCAGTCAATGTTGTCCATCTTTTGCACAAAGGTTCCCTGGCGAATCACCGCCCCGACCAGATCGAGCGCAAAAGGACTGAAGTTCTCCCAGTAGTGCGACATCATCCGTCGGAAATGGACTCTCTCGGCAGGTCGAATTCTGGAGCCCAATTTGTCTTTCTCGCTGCTGAGCGCGTGGGCGGCGTCGATGTGGTGGCGATCTCCGAGCATCTCTTCGAGCTTACCGCGCAGGTCGTTGATGCTCTCGCATCGATCCAACCGGCCGTCGGTAAAACCGAGCAAGAACTTCCCCACGACCTGCATCAGCTGATTGGGGAACATCATTTGCGCGCAAAGGTGGCTCTTTTTCTTTGACAGCACGCTCTTTCCCTCGGGTATACCGTTGATATTGAGAATACTCCCCGGCATTGGTCGTCCGTTCGTTAGAAGGTCATTCAGGTCACGACGAAATTTGGCAACACGAAGACGATCGTGATTGAAACAAAAGAGGCATTGTTTGCAGATGGCCTCAAAGGATCGATCGGCTAAGCCCGTAGAGTTCTTGAGGGCCTCTTTCACATCTTGTCCCTGCCCCAGTTTGGTCCAGGGAACAGTCGTAATCTTATCACATCGGGGACACTGCACTTCCGTAGAGGCTGGGTCCTTCAGGTTATTCCACTGCACTCCGGTATGGAACTCAAACTGCGCTTCTCTAGACCGGGATACCGAGTACTCCAATGTGGCGTTATCGATACACGCATTGACTTGGGCCAAGGGGAAGCCAGTTCGCCAGAGGCTCATCTTGCCAGCCCGGATGCAATCTTCCAGAAAGTCTCTCGGGTTGAGCATATGTGAGTGGAGCACCATCAAGACATCTAAGTCCGAGATCGTCAGCAAAAGTCCGCCGGCAGAGATTAGGAAGGGGACGCTTCTGTTCCGATTAATGGCTTACCAAGAGGGGGTAAGTTGTCTTTTGTCCACCGCAACGAGTGGTTACCGTCGACGATACTGGGGTAGTCGGGATCCTCGAGATCTCTCAAGGTAATGGGATCTCGCGACTGCGGTATACAGGTTGTCCAATATATTTCGTACCGGCCAACCGCACGAGCCGTATACACAGCCCACCGCTTTTCGCGGATACGCGCGCAAGCCTCATTCTTCTGGGGGTCGTTGTCGGCCTCGGAATCATAGAGACCAAAGAGGCCGTCCGAATTTGAGATTAAGTCTCGCAGATCGGCGAGGACCGCGAGAAATTTGAGGTGCGCGACGACCTGTTCGCGGCTTACTGTGTCACGCGTATCACTCAGATGGGCGTCCATGAGGTCGAGCGCAGGCATTCCTGGTAGCTCTTCAAACTCCTGATAAGGAGGCGGATGCTCAGAGGCCCCTAGTCCGGGTCCATCGAGATGCTCATCCCGATCAGCATACTGTCGGCAGAGGTTTTGCCGGGCCCTTTTGTCCACGACCGACCCCATCATGAAATGGCCTCCAAAACAGGAGAGAGCCTTGATGAATTGATAAACGGGGAAATGAGAACCAAAAACAGATAAGTCTGTCAGAACAGCCACCTGCCTGAACGTGAATCCAAGACAAAACAAAAATTCACTGACTCTGCAGGTTGTGCAGTACGAAGATTTTCGCCGGTCGTGGTGGCGCCGGAGGGGGAGCTTTATAGTTGGAGGTGAGACGACCTGACCGAGACTCGATGAGTCGAGCCGGACAAATGGCCCCCACCGTATGATCTACTCTCGAGTCTACTTCTATTTGGGGCCCTCTACACATTGTCGATCGGACAGATTGTCGAGTATGAGACCCAGGTTGCGTGGAGTCTGGCTCGTGTTTCCCGTCTGTTCTGTTTCCAAGGGCAGTGCTGGCACGGGATGTGAGCGAACCCGTGGAGCCTGGAGAATGGGGACGGGTGCCCAGCTCAGCCTTGCGGGGGGCACAAGCACTCCACAAAATGGGTCGGATCCAACACCTTGTCATGCAGAATGACGACTCGAACATCAGTGCCAACATGTTCCAGGCAAGAACTTCCATCGAAGATTAGGCGTCCCAACCTGAGCTCACAACCCCGGGATGGATGTACTAAGAAAGAGAGATGTCCATTTCCCGCATTCCCATACCTGCGGCTCCCGTCCGTGTATGGCAACCACCTTGGCTACTCAGTCAAAGGGACCGAGCCGTGGTACAGTCTACGGGTGCGTGTCAGGGTCAACCAGGAATCTCCGTAAAAGGAAATGCTCTGGTCTTCTCGAGGCTCAGACTCAGAGCCTCGACAAGTCTTCCCTTTGCCCCACTCCCTTTTGATCAAACGGATATTCCGTGTCTGGTGGGGCGGGCGACAGCTGTATCTCTGGATTTGGTGGATTCCCATCGAAAGGAAATGGACGCGAGGATCTCTGGAATCCTCATTTGCTGGTATCATTATCGCTTAGTTCGTCAGCAGCCCCCGTCGGTTCATGTACTCTGTACAGGTAGAGTGTCCGTACTGCATCAATCAGTGCGCTAGTAGTGCAAAGTGTCCATACATGTACCTACGAGCTCATTCGATACTGCATCAAATGTACCTTTGGTACTCCATCGGTAGGTGCTTGGATGGGGGCGCAATGTCGGGTGCAATCCAATGACAAGTGTCACGGGGACTTCAAGCCCTGTAGTGGTCATGCGGCCGATCGGGCCAGACGTGCATCCCATTGCCAGCATCACGGAAACCCTTCGAGAACACAGCAGCACTGCCTCGGTGGCCACCAGGAAGACAGGGAACGGCCTCTTACCGGGCGTATTTCACCGCTCTGGCGATTACTCGAAAGCAGACAGCGGATCGTCTCGACCTCACTTAGCCTTTTGGGCCCATGCACAGAATACGAAGAGCAAGCTTCGAGAAACGATGGGGTCCATCACCTGTCCGCATGTCATCCTCTGCACGGTCCATTCACGCGAGCGTGTCTTTTATAAATCCATAGGTTCGCGCTGTGTAGCTGGATGTGCAGACTAATACTGTCTACTTGGGTTTGGATTCTATCCATATGGATGCTTATCTTGGTCAAATGGATGTACGACCGAGGTTGCTTGACTAGTAGGTTAGGTAGGGCGTCACTATTATGTACTCGTGCATGCAGTGTAGGTGTAGAGGGGACATCCAGGTGGAGGAACAGCCTTAAGAATCTACTATGGGCAGTTTACCTGGCAGCATAAAGTGGACATGACAAGATATCCTACCCGGGCCACGACTCTGCTGGAATACTTCTTCATTTTTTTTCCTTAAGGGAGTCCAGACTTTGAAGTGCAAATGAGCCACCTTGAGGCTCCAGATGACCAGCTGAGATACTGCATACGGGCTGTAGATGCGAGTTCTCCGCCAGACTCGGCGGACACCTCATCCAGCTGAACGTATACCTTCGAGTAGGCTCAAGCGTTTCGCGCAGGTGTGCTATTCGGTACCTCTCTGCTGCCCGGTGGAAACCTTCACGGGACTTGACTATTGCCGGATTCTGCCTGATCCTGCCTGATCGTCTTCTCTCCCTCGAATTTTCCTTATCTCTTCAGCATCACGTGAATGACTCCCCGCGCTGAGTCATCACGGCGGCGCGCCGCAACGGGCAAGACAGCCCGTTGATCTGCTCATTTGGCTTGTGCGGAGAGCGAAAAGATCTCTTGACGTCGGGTCAAAAGGTTGCGGTGCACAGTGTTTGGTTGCAGCAACGCTGATCGCAATTCCGAATCCTTAGAGATTGATATATCTCCACGATCACCTCTGCACGGTTGGGTTCTCATTTGATTCGTAACCCACCATCAGTCTGGCGTTTTCGGGTTCATTAAACGGAAACGGAGGGTCGCAGACCCAGGCCACAAACTGCATTGCGAAACTCGATAATGATTCAGCAGCCACGAACCCCGTCATGGCGGGTGTGAATAATCAAGTCACTGCGCCGTCTGCAGCGACTGCAGATGCCATGTCATCTCGCAAGCGCAATGTAGCACTTGCGGGAATGGACAGCTCCCCGGGCAGCATCGACGACGGGGAAGATCTTGATCGGGACGACAAGAGACGACAGCCGGTAAAGCGCGCCTGTAACGAATGCCGTCAGCAGAAGGTGCGTCGTGAATTTCCTCCCACTTGTATGCGAAAACAGCGCACGAAGCGATGCTTGCCCGTTTGACCGATCGCGGGTCGCGCAAGTAGGCACCGTGGCTAAAAGACGTGGCCCTGTTCTAGCTCAGATGCGATGTGGTTCAAGACCCGTGGACGGACTGTTCCAGATGTCGCCGACTCAAGCTCGAGTGTAAAATCGAATCAAACTTCAAGCGAGTTGGGAAACGAAGTCGCAATGCGGAAATGGAACGAGAGATCATCGAGCTCAGGAAGCAAATTGCCACCGCAAACTCCGGTGCAGGCGCCTACCAGCAGCAATCACAGCTTTCAGCCGGCCAGGTGACGCCGAAACAAGAGTCCAACCATGTCAGTCCCGCCGGTGTCTACCAGACACCGTCGGCCATGTCCGCCGATCAATACATGGGCTCCCAGGAGGCGGTCGCATCGCTGCTCGATTTGCGTTCGGGGTTCGACAGCTCCAACTACATGCGCAACAATACCCATCAGTTCAAACGGATAGAAGATGTGATAGTAGTCCCGGAGAAAGTAAAGGAGCTCTTCAATCTGTAGGTGGCCTTGCTCCAGCACCACACCTACGGCCCTGGTACGGGAACACTTGGATTCTAACGGCAACAGATTCTTCACATATTATCATCCATTCCTCCCCTTCCTCAATCGGACGAAAACCCCCGAAGACTACTTCTCCGCTTCACCCCTGTTGTTCTGGACGATCGTCAGCGTTGGAGCGAGGCGCTATCAGAGCGACTCCGGCCTCCTCACTTCCCTTGCCGGGCCCGTGACTCGTCTTGTCTGGAGTACGCTGGCCGATATCCCCCAGAGTTATCATGTGGTGAAGGCGCTCTGTCTACTCTGCTCGTGGCCCTTCCCCACAAGCAGTACATCAACAGATCCAACATTCATGCTTTGCGGAATGATGGTCCAAGTGGCGATGCAGCTGGGTCTTCATCGCCCGTCGCATACCCAGGACTTTAGCAAATTTCGTGTGGAGCTCATCGAAGAAGAGCTGAGGGATAAAGTGCAGACATGGGCCATTTGCAACATCGTTGCGCAGCGGTAAGTTCCTTGGATGCCCTAGTCTCTTTGTCTGCCACGCCCCAGGAGTCTAAGTCTTTTCTTTTTGTCTTTTACCACTAGTGTGTCTACCGGTTATGGCCAGCCACCCTCGACGCTCTACGACTGGACCTTATCGAGCGATTCTACGGATCCCAATTTCAAACTCCCGTCAGATATTAGGCCACGGCTGGATGTCGAAAAATTCTGTGACAAAATCACAAGAGCCCTGTACAGCAATCGGCGGGACCCCGTTGGTCTCTCCACAGATCAAGAGAGGCACGCCATGATTTCTTTCCTGTCTCGTGATTTCGATGAGCTGGAAGAACAGCTCAAGACGCAGCAAGATGGTGAGGGCTGACTGCACTCTGCTCTTTTCTTCCTCCTCGATTCCTAAATGTTGACTGTGACCCTAGCCATCACAAAGCTTTACCTTCGAGCCGCAAACCTCCATCTCCACCTTTCTGCATTTTTTGATGAGCCTTCGACGAAAGACTACCGCGAGCGTCTCCTCTCTCTATATGTTGCCACGACCTCTTTTCTCGAAGCGGCCATGAATCTGGAAACGGACGTTGGTCCCGTCCTCTCATATACCCCCTACTATATCTATCAGATGATGGTCGCTGCCGGGTGTACTCTTCTCAAGCTGAGTAAGAGTTTCTTTTCGTCCCACATCGATATGGAATACACGAAAAACCTTTTCAACCGGACAATTTGGGCCATCCGTGGCGTGTCAGTCTCGAGCAATGATCTACCGGAGCGACTTGCCGAAGTGCTTGCTCAGATGTGGAGGCTTGGTGGCGGGACTCAGCGGGCGACCGGTAGCAACACGGACGTGGATGATTCCTTGCGACTGAAAGTGCGATGTCGGATGAGCATGTCTTTGCTCTTCGACTCTGTCTGGCGATGGCGAGAGGATACGCGAACCAAGGGGCGCAATATTGAAGGTGCGTGAGAGCGGCAAAGTCCTAGTGGACTTTGTTTTTTTTTTTCACTTGGCTAATTGTTCGGTTTGCAGCATATCTCAAGAACCCGACCAATCCCGACTCGGCCGCCGATTCCTCTAACGCATCCTCCGTGGGCTTGGTACGAACTCAATCATCAACACCCGGGATATCCGGCGGTGATCCAAGTCTCGCGCCTGCGCCCATGCTGGCCGCGCCCAGTCTCGGAGTCCAACCACCAGGCCCAGGTGTCAATAGCCTGCCCAGTGGATTTATGGAGCCGAACTACGAGGTCTTTGACCCGTTGAACTGGCTTCTGGACGGATTGGTTGATCTGCCTTACTCTTATTCAGCCGTGGGTGGTATCGAGCCTCAAAGCATCGTATAGATGCCCGTTCGGCGCTGGGAGTCTGAAGATGGACTGTTGACTTTTCTGTTGAATATTTCTCCATGGGGCCTTCTGCTGCTCCATGTCCCTCTTGATTTGTACTAATATACCACACAAAGGCAAGTCAATGATTTATTTTTGAAAGTTTCCCACGCCCTGAACATATCAATCGAGATCTGGGAGCGCTTCCCCTTTTTTGTTCTTTGTCTTTGCCCTCCCATACCTCGCGGGCTGTCCATGCCATGTCTCGCCTGATGTAATGATCCGACACTTGATATGCTTTGCGGAAGATTTCGCACTTGAGAGATTTTGCCTTGAGCGAATGCCCTCTACATTGCAAGTTGGCCGTTCCGCAGTAGTCTCAGTCAGTTCTCTAGCTCATCCACTGGACTTGAATCGTATAAATCCACAGCTCATCCACAATATCGTAAACACGAAAGAAAAGAGGGGGGGAACTAACTTCATACAGACGATTCCTACTAAAAGTGTTTATTGTACACCTACAAATCGCAACATACTGCCATCGATAAGCGATAAGCAAGTGTGGAGATGTGCAGGACTCAAGCTGCAACTTATCTGCAAAGCAAAGAGGAGAGACAAGCTTATCAGCCCAACATCGTCATCGTCATCATCTTCGTCCTCGTCCGCGTCTCCTCGTTCCTTTTTCTCTTTTTTACTTTTCTCCCCTTTTCCCCCCTTCAAGACTCCAAACCTCAAAGCCTCAAAGATAAAGATTTAACCCCCCTCTTCCTTTCCAGCTCTACTCCCCAATCAAAAATGACGCATAACCGCCCACTTCTAATCCCACATAAACGCCCTCTGCTCCCCCCAACAACACACTCAACCTCCAACTCACACCCTGTATACAAGACGCTCAACCCCAGCGCAAAGCCCGCAACGACCGAATTGAAATCACCCCTTTCTTCGGACGAACACGTGCACGAAACGGTCGCACTCAATAGTGCCAGTGTGCCACGAACAGAGTACTCGTTTGCGGCTGCGCCGCAGCCTTTTCTGGACCCGTCGGCGTGGGAGGGTATGTTGAAACGGGCGGCGATGCGCGCACAGGCGCGAGAGGCGGGAGCACCTTCTGATGCGGAAGGTCACCTTGGTGGTGCGACGAGGAGCGGTGAAGCTGGAGCTGGAGCTGGGGAGACGCCGGATCAGCGGCGCAGGAGGGGAGAGCAGGAGGCCGAGTATGGGTCGATGGCAATTCGGGGGAGGGCGATTGTTAGTGGTCGGGGGAAGAGGACGAGGGCGAGTCGGGGGGGATATTGGGGAGGGCGGGTGTGACTTGGTTTATCTTTTTATGCTGTTATACTTCAGAGGATGGGCGAGGTCCATTCCATGGTGTATTGCTTTCCGGTTTAATTGATGAGATACCTGGGCAGGGAGCTTTAGTCCAGTGGTAACAGGGAGGTATTCCATGAGTCGAATAGAAAAAAGGTGGGCATCGACTCTACAGGGACAGCAAGATTGGTGAGTGTACAAGTGTTATAGATCAGCAATCGTATATCTGGTACTTGGCAAAGAAGGAAAGATAAAAGAAAACAAAACAACATCAAATGGTATATTTTTGGTCAAATCGTTAAACATCCCTTTTGGTACATCTGGACATCTGCTCCCCCCTGGAAGGTGGCGCTTGATTCTCGGGCGGGCATCAACGTATCAGAGGGCATAAAACATAAACATAAGTCATTCAATCATCATGATGCAGAAAAATCATTTCGGTTCGTAATGTTCATAAATCAAATCAAGATCAACGGGGTAAATCATCAAATCATCAAATCAACACGGGCCGATGGGACGTGAACGGGTCATCCGGGGCAGAAAGGAAGAGGAGGAACCATCATTCCATGACCCAATATGTCTAAAGTGAACCACGGGTGATATATGATCAGAAAGGCCATAGCCACCACGGGCACTTCCTGAGTAATGGTCGTCGTGCTCCCTGACTCGAGACTCGAGTGGGGGTGAGGCGGGGAGGGTTCGGAGAAAGCAAACTTCAACGCAGACTCCCAGGCGCAGCGCTGGAAACAACATGTAATGGACCACCAATGCTCTGCTTCAGACTTTCCCGTCGAGCAGCTCTTTTCCGCTCCTCTCGACGCTGACGCATTCGTTGAAAACGAGCGCGTAACGCACTCACAGACAAATACCGCCAGCGCATGCGCCACCGAGACAGCATACCGTAGCGGTTTTGATACAGTGGTGTCCCAGCGCGCCAGATTCCACCGGTATCGACAAGACTGCCGCGACTGGCGGACGTCATTCCATCGAGGAACCGCTTCATCTCCGGACTGCGACGATCCATCACCGGGGGTCCCTCAAAAATGAGCCGCGGGTGATGGAAACCCAGTGGGGTGCTCCCATAGTTCTGCTCAGCTGGAGTGTGACTGGTCGATGGCCCCTTTTCAGGCGACACTGGCAAATCATCCCAGAATCCGCGAGGGCGCCAGAAAGGGTGCAAGCGACTGTCCATCTCTATCCCGGCCTTGCGATTCTTGGCTGACCGCATGGAGAGCGACCGCGTGATGGCGCCGAAAGAGTCCGATCGAGGACGTGAGGTCCAGGTGCGCCGAACGGAAGTCCACCGACGACCAAGACCAGGCCCCTCTGTGCTCTTTGGTGCCTCGTCTGTTGGGGGAAGTGGTGGGAGCGGCTTTGAGACAGGAGGCTTCGGTGGTGGCCGTGGGTTTTTCAGAGGGGACTCGACAAACATGTACGATGGAATCGCGGTGGAATCTGCTGGCGTCCGAGGATGAGGTTCGTGGGGTGATAATTCTTTGACCAAGCCCGAAGTCGTGCGGTTGCTCGCAGGCAGTCGCTGATCAACTAGGAGCAGCGATCGATTGCGGTGCGCGAACAGGCTTACCGCCGTCGCCTCCCGGATTTCGATCGGGCCTGGGGACGAGGATGGAATCGACCACTGAGTATATGGCAATGATGGCGGGCGCAGAGTCGCCATGTCGTCCGTTGAGCCGTCCAACACAACTTCTGGCAGTCTCGGTGCCTCAAGTAGGCTTTTGCCACGGCCGTTGGGGCCCAGAATATTGTGGCGAGGCGGCGAGACGGGCATGTGATCTCCACGTTTGAACATCTCCTGATCAAGAGCCAAGGTGTGACTGCGTAAACTTTCAGAAGTGAGTGAAGTAGAGCGGGAGTTGTTGCGGCTGGTCGGTGCGGAGAGTGAAGAACTGCGAGGTGGAATCACCGGCCGACCCATTGGTCGATCTTTCGAGTCCATGTCTCGGGTGCGCACAGATGCCGAATCTGACACCGTCCGAGGTCTCTGCGAGGGGACGACCGCAGAGCTACTTGACGACACCGGTGGCGGTCGTCGTTGAGAGCGCTGTGAACTAGGCTTAGATGACGTGGAGCTGGTAGGTCCAGATTTAAGAGATGAACGCCGTTCGGGAATTACCACAACCGGGATGACGGTAGGAGGTGCTTGTGGAGCACTTGGGTTCACTTGAGCCGAGAAAGAGACGTCGGACGCAATGCTTCTGCGATCTTGATCGGAGATTCGCGCTGCCTTGTGAAGCAGGCGGTGCTGCGAATCGACATTGGAGCCGGTGGAGGTTCGTCCCGATCGGGACACAGGTGAGCTTACAGATCGCAGTGAGCTTCTTTTCTCCGTGTGTCGTAACGAGCGAGGAACTCTTCTGGGAGATTCGATGATCAAAGCCTCCACAGTGGAGGCAGAGGAGACCCCCGAGATCCTGCGGGACTTGGATTCTTCGAGATGGAACAGCTCTGAAGCGTACGAGGGCCAACCAATTTCTTCGCGGAAACGTTCCATCGAAGGAGTATCCTCCAACGAATGTTTGCTATGGACCCTTTCACGCAAATTCTTTTCCCTCATCAGTGATTCATCAAGACGTTTCACATCGAGGGTGTTATCAGTAGTGCCGGTGTTCTGTGTCGATAGGGCTTGTGCATTCGACGCTTTCTCTGGCTGCGCCAAAGTCGTTGACAGCGCGTCTGTTTGGTTGGGTGAGGCCCAGGCTCCATCGAACGACTCGAACCTAGTTTCGAAGTCTGTCGTACTGAGGATTCGCGACGCAGAGGGTGGAGTGTCTTTGACGGAGTTGATAGTTGCGGGATGGCTCGCCGTGTGGTTCCTCTTCTTACTCACGGGTGCTTGTCTGGTGGGCTTCTGAGATGACCGTTGGGATAGGGCGCGAACTGGCGTGTCCATGTCGCCGTCGGAAGAGAGACTTTCCAAGGCGGTTTGGAAGGATTCGGCTCGTGAGGAGGACGACAAGTGCACAATGGGGTTGAGGGTTGGGCGCCTGGTGGAACTCGTCCGCGGTGGTGTCACATCTGGAGTAGGCGGCTTTGACGGCCGACGCGGCGTCACAAATCCAGGTGAAGTGATGTCGATGCCGGAAGTCGACGTCTTCAGCGGTGTCCGTTCCTGCGCAACATGATCGTCCTGGTGGGCCGCGGGCGGAGTCAGTGGAGGAGCGGGCGCCGCGACGACCGTGCTGGTCGACTCCGGAGAGCCCGGTATCGAACGAGACGAGCTCATTTGAGAAATGACAATGCCGCTCCGAGGCAGAGCCTTGTGAGACTTGAGACGTGGCGGCTCGGGTGTGTTCATGGACAGAAGCGTCGATGCGCCCGCCACTTCGACGCTCGGCAGGTTGGGAGAAGAATCGTTTCTGTGGGATGTTGGACCAAAGGCGAGGCTAGTGGACGACTGGGCCATAACCAAAGCATATTTCTACTGAAAGGGCATGGCAGGGAAATTTTTAGAGACGTCGACACGGCGTCTGTCGCGAGCCAAGCATCGCAGGCGACCCCCTGACGTGAGGAGTGTCTTTGACGACTTTGATCAAGATGGCAAAGGGGGGGAAAGAGAGAAGAAATGTCGAGGATTCTTGCTGAGCGAGACGATACACCTCGAACTGAACTCTCGAGACGCGTGCGCCCAAGGGGCCGAAACTGCATGGTGCAGAAAGGTAATTTACCGTCTTTGACACAGTCGCATCTTCTCATTCGACGATGGCTTCTCTGAAAGGTTCTCTTGCCGTTGCCCCGCCTGAGGACATTCTTGAATCCTTCGTTTCGACCAAATGCACTGGGAACGGTATGTGGCACCCCAGTTTGCGATGTCGTTGAGGGACCTAATTTGGACATGGATGAATGTGATCCTCCAGCATTGACATAGAAAATAGTGCCAGTTTATGTACTAGGAGTAAGTTACGTCTACTCGTAGACCTGAATCAACCGATGGTCTAGGTTTTCATGGCCACTGACACCACATAATGTATCTTGTACTTATACCACGTAGTCGCACGTCTGGCCATCTCCTAGCCATGAGCGATTGGCTCCTAGGCAATGTCACCAACTGAGATTGAGGCAGAATAGTAGGTGCTTATCGCCCATAAAAGACCTCCCTATAGGTTATGTACATAAATGGTACTGCTTACTCTCGGTTGCAGATGCAACACGGTGGTGCCGTTACGCTCCGCTGGAAACCTTCCTCTGGCGATTCCCCTGCAGTCGTCAACGGGCAATCTTCATGAGTTGAAGCACGACATATGATCCAAATTCTATGCAAGGGAATCGGGCAGATGGAATGGGAGGACTTTTCTTTCCACGTCTCTCAGGTACCAGTCGATGTGGAGCTGTTGCATACATTGGTTTGCAGACTTTGGTCTGGCCGATCACAAGGAAATCGTAAGAGATCATGATCATGATGTGAATCCAAGCGGAAGCCAAGTTGATCATCTTAATAAGCGATCGGAGACCTGAGTATCAGCATCGGAAAAAGAAGCCCAGATGGGTAGACAGGAAGTCATGTCCGGCGGGGGATGGAGATTGCCGGGGGGGGATTTTAGACACAACCTAAGGACACACCTAAACCAATACGGGGAGTACTTATTGCACCTTAGTGCTTGCACCAAGTGTTGCTGTACCACCACTGCCGAATACACCGGTACTGCAGGTAACTAAAAAAAATCGCGCGAAAACATGCTTAATGCTGTGGGGGTGCAAGACTCCCACAATCAAATGCGCGATGGAAAATAGAATGAGGCAAAGTGATGGAAATGACGGGATTCTCATGAAAGGCCCAACATTTTGATCGGCCGATCCTGGGTGTTTGCCTGCTACTGCGTCCTACGTTGAGTCGACCATCTACTGACCTTAGGTATCTATCCCTTAACAAACATATGAATCAAGTCCAAGTCGACGATCTCGCCCCCGTGGCCCTGCAGCCAGCACATTATCCGCTCCCCTGCAGCAGCAGCACGGCCTGGGCGCTTAATCGAGGGCTTTGCCTCTGACGGTGGTCAATCCTTAGCCCCTTTTCCTTCGCTGAAACCATGCCGTGGGCTGCGATTCTATATTGAGTCCTTTCACTTCCCCCACTGGTCGCAGGATCAATCTCTCTTGCTTCGGTCACTCTGCTCCCACAAGTCCTTGTACGTGTTGATGGAAGAACAGCTGGCTGCGTATCAGTCTTTATGATAGAAAAATGAATATAGTCTCGTGGAGTCTCAGCAACTCCGAGGTGAACTACAGGACCACGATCATCATCGATCGACCAAAGGGACGATAACACAACCACCTGAGGGGAGGGGCTGAATGTCCAATAATAACGACCACGTCAAGGTGATGTCGATTCTCCCTCGAGTTCGTTCGCAGCCGACGAGTCATCGGGCCGTGCTCGCAATTCCCCAGTGACACGGATTAACGTCATGACCCTCTCCTGCCCCTCAAGGGTGGGCTGGGCCATGTGGGGATGGGTCAGTCAGGAGCGCGCGTTCCTGGATGGACCTGTTGATTTGTGACATTCTGAAGTTGGGCTTGCTCTGAGCTGAATGGTGTCGGGCGATTAAGAGGCCCTTTGTTGCAGGCTGAGAGCACGGCGCCGACTGTATCGACTACATGTTGTTATGAGGTCAAAGGCGCTCGGCTCCTTGCATCGAACGGAGGACCTTCCCCTCGCACTCGACGCAGGTCAGAAACTGCAAGTCTCTCCCTCCTTTTCTCTCTTACCCCCTGAAGACGCACGTCAATTGATGCACATGCATATTCAATCATTCCAGTCATGTATCTCATGCCCGAGCGACAAGGAAACCAGCACCGCGATTGATGATCATGCTGAATATAATTAACAGCCACCCGCAGCCGCCGTAGTAGTCCTCTCTGGTGCCTAGCAAAGTCACCCCCTTGGGATCCTCAAGTTTGATGCACGGAGGCCTGGATCGCATTGAATTGGAGAAGCCACAATTTCGCGCTTGAATGGTCAACCCGAATCGACCAGACATCCAACATTAATCTCAATGCGAGAGGGTGAGAATCCGCCTATCAGGATGAGAAGTTTCAGTTGAAGCAGTATCCATCTCCAGGCGACCATGATGGCCTGGGCTTTGGAGGCTGGGGGACTGTGGCGAGATATGACGACGGTCCACTCCACTCACCCCGAGATGCCAAGGTCAGGCCGGGTTCTGGTGAAATCCCCTTTTCACGTCGGAAGGGTAGTGGACTCGAGCCAGGCTGGAGGGGGTGAGAGAAGCGGCACCTTGCACAGTGCAGTCCAACATTCACCGTTCTATTCACCAAAAGCTGTCTACAGGTTGGGAGAGTGAGAACATCGGGCCACGGGATATGGATGGCCCAAAGAGGACAACCCAAAAAAAAGGTACCTATGGAATACTGCTGTCAGAGGTATTGTGTAACGTAGATGGCCACTGATAGTACTATATACGAGTATTTAGGAGCCAACCGTGACCTAGAAAAGTAGAGTGGACGCTGGCACGTCAAGCTGAGGCCGAAAGGGTTGCCGACCATTCATTAGGGAGCAGAGCTTTCTGCCACCTGACGGACATGCGGGTTCGATGGTTTCATAATGTCGGTCTTGCAGCTTGGGCGCAATAGATGTGAATTAGTCTGTGGGTACCTGGAACCATATGCAGCTTTCACAGGTGTATCATTTGCAGCCAAGCAAGGTAAACTTTAAAAACCCGGATCGGATCTTCCTAGACCATCCCCAGTTACGGTATGTAGCTGTGTACCTGTGCGATTGTAGACTAACTGTAGCTTATTGATCCACCGAACCAGCCTGAAACTGTCCAGGTCTTCAAGCCACTTGTCAATCCTTCCAGGATGCAGGCGAATGGTGAACAAGCGAGAGGTATGCAAGTGCCTCCCGGAAGCCAGAAGTCAAACAGAGGTCCGGAGCATGAAGCTTCCAGGGCGCGTGGTTGAACCCGAGACACGGGCGCTCTCCATGGTAAACGTACTGAATGAATTTCCTAGAAAACATCCGTAGTCACATCCCATAAAGAAACTAAAAACCTTTGCAGTGGCATGGCAAGAGGTTCCCGATGCCCAGGGACGCTTCTTTTTCCAATCCTGGTCCAGACAAGTCTGTCGAGCATGACCACCAACCCTTGGCTCAACAGCCTTTTGCACAACCGTACAGCATGGATATGATACCCGGGGGCTACTTCGACAGGGTCTCGGTCAGGATCATAATAGGATTCCGTAGTCTTGTACTGTTCACGGTTCAGCATGCTGTATTGACGAGGCTGGGCTCATGTGGTGATGTGATTGTTTGACAGGTGGGTCGGACCGTCAGTGGCGGGTGATGACGACAGTGGACTCTGTCCACATGTCGAACATTAATTTTCAACCAGGAAAAGCCATTTCATGCACCTTGCGGGACGGAGTGCCCCAGATTGGTAGAGGCAGAGTTGCGAGTGGAGTCTTGAGCAGAGGAAAACCCACAACGGAGGGCTTCCCAGTCAACGACATTAACACTGTCGCAATGAATCCTACCTGTTTTGTGCCTCTGTCGCCTCTAGACTTGGATAGTACTGGGAATAGAGAGAAAAGGAGACTCCTTTGTATGGGAAAGGGGCCGAAGTGAACAATTGAAAGGAGAGCATGACCTTGTAGGCATCATGTTTGTCTGTGAACCTTCATGAGCTTTCCGAGACGCACCTTCAATATTTACCAATTAGAATAATATTTTTTTCTCACTTTCATTTTCTCTACTCGTTCGTTCCCGGTCGACCCCGCGCCCAACCAGTCGCGATGACATCGCCGGGAGGTGCCCCTCGCAGTTGACGGCACGTCATCGGCGTTCAGCCTTTCTCCGTTAAGGGTGAAGACGATTTTCGATGGTGTCCTGTGGTTGAATTGATCAATTCCAAGAACCGGCCGGGACCCTCGTTTCCACCCCCAAATTGGAGGCAAAGAAAAAAGAGGAGGATAAGGCGGATAAATCAGAATTCAAAGAAAAAGGGACATCAAAAAAAAATCAGAAAATCAAAACCACAGTGCTCGTCTTGCAGAGATCTCCCCGAGGGTTCGTACTCGGTACTCGTGTACTGACAGGACTCACCACTCAGCACGTATTCTGGCGCTGACGGCTGCTGGTCAAACTGGTCGACGTATGAGAAACTTCCGTCTGACCTCATCCGCTCCGTAACCCGTTGCGCGCTCTCGTCCCTACTTCTTACTCGTGTGCTGCCCCCCTCTTTCGTACAGATGAGAATTGTTTTCTACTTTTCTTTTCCGTTCCCCAGAATCCTCACCTCTCTCCCCACGCACTACCCAGTGTCTTTCATCACGAGTAACCCAAAACTACACCCGACGCTGCTTTTTTTTTTTTTGGTTTTGCCCCGTTATCGTTGACGCCGAAGCTTATCTCATCGCGGGGTCATCATTCTGGAACTGCCCGGCTACCCAACCTGCTGCCTCCTCCATCCTCTCCATCTTTCTATCTTTCCATCTTCCATCCTTCCATCTTTCCTCCATCTGACTTGATCTCTGCCCTCCCCACCGGCACCACCTCTCCTCCAACATTCATCAACCCACCCAACGCTGGTAACGACGGTGATCTCGAGAATCATTCCCATCACCACACCTTGCTCTTGCATTTCCCTATAGATTTTCCCCTCAGTACAGGCGTGATCCGCGGATTATTTTCATGATGAGTACGATACAGAATATCAAAAATTTCATCCGACACGGGAAACAAGCCCGCCTCGTCACACCTCATGCGGAACCCACCACCGATGTGTCGGCCGTCCACGCTGAACAGCAACCCCATGCCCAAGGCCAGTTTTCCCCCGCCCTCGGGGCTTTCGAAAACGCCGACTCGCGGAACCAAGCAGGCAATGGCCATGCTGCCGCTGCGTCGAAATCAGAAGCCCAGGCCAAGCGTGATCGGTCCGCAGAGATCGAGCGTCTAGTGCAGGAGGAGAGACACAGCCGCTCCAAGATGCCCCAATATCCCGGTCTTGATCGCTGGATCCTACTGGAGAAGATGGGTGACGGTGCCTTCAGTAACGTCTACCGCGCCAGGGATTCGACGGGAGAGCTGGGCGAAGTGGCCATCAAAGTGGTGCGCAAATTTGAAATGAATAGCAATCAGGTATGCAGATCATCGGGCTTTGGGGTCCCATTTCCTTTCTCTATCCGTGACTCCACGTTGTTTTGTTCGCCTCTCTTGTGATTTCGTTTCTGTGTTACGTTCTGTTTCTGGGTGCGATTCTTGCTCTTGCTCTTGCTCTTACGCGTGCGCTCGGTCGTGTTCCTTCATCTCCAATTGGGGAGACTCGATGCAATTTCGCGCGCGGCTTCCTTAACGCAAAGCTCTCTCTCTCTCTCCGCGTCGAACTTGGGAGAAAGACCCGTCGCCAATATCAATTCTTTTGTAGTCCGACCCCCTTCATCCCAACGTCAAACAGGTCCCACGGGCTGCGGAGGTGCGCAATCTATTCCCTTCTACACATGCCTCCATCCTCGGCGAGTGTGGCGGCACTTGTGCCACATTGTCTGTCTGCTTTGTCGAATTTACACAGCGTGTTCTTCCCATTTATCGCGTTCTCTTGTTACCAACAGCACCCTCTCCTGAAATACTCTGGTCTTCTTCTGATCTTGGTCGAACTCATGGACTAACGGGTCGCGATGTCATAGCGAGCAAACATTTTGAAAGAAGTCCAGATCATGCGCAACTTGGATCACCCCAACATCGTCAAGTTGGTCGACTTTTCCGAATCCCGCCAATACTATTACATTATTCTGGAGCTCTGCCCCGGTGGAGAGCTCTTCCACCAGATCGTGCGATTGACATACTTCAGCGAGGATCTCAGTCGACATGTCATCACGCAAGTCGCCCATGCCATCGAATACCTGCATGAAACATCGGGCGTGGTTCACCGGTAAGTGCCCAACAAGCATTCCACGTCGGAGGAATGCCGAGAAGCCCTTTGATTTGTGCCGGGCTAATGACATCACTCCAGCGATATCAAACCCGAGAACTTGCTCTTCTATCCCGCGCCTTTTGTACCCAGCACACATCCTAAGCCCAAGCAGCCGGGCGACGAGGATAAAGAGGACGAGGGAGACTTTGTCCCCGGTGTCGGTGCCGGTGGCATTGGTACCATTAAAATTGCCGATTTTGGTCTGTCCAAGGTGATCTGGGACAGCCAGACCATGACCCCTTGCGGAACTGTCGGCTACACAGCGCCCGAGATTGTCAAGGATGAACGGTATTCGAAGAGTGTGGATATGTGGGCCATGGGCTGTGTGCTCTACACTCTTCTCTGCGGTTTCCCGCCCTTCTATGACGAGAGTATCCAGGTGTTGACAGAGAAGGTGGCACGCGGACAGTACACGTTCCTCTCGCCGTGGTGGGACGATATCTCCAAGTCGGCCCAAGATCTGATCTCGCACCTGTTGACCGTGGACCCGGAGAAACGATACACCATCAAGGAGTTCCTTGCCCACCCGTGGATTCGCCAGACCAACGAGGAGACCACAGCAGCGGCTGACGCCCCCCCTCTGGCCACGCCTTTCGGCCAGGCCCGCCAGGATGGCCCACAGCTCAACCCTGCTGGCGCCGACCAAGCGCCATATCAACCCGCCAGCTCCCGCTTCCTGGATGCGCCCTCGGTGGCGGCCGATCGTCGCATGGACTTCCGTTCGCCTGGAGCATTCAACTTGCGTGAAGTGTTTGACGTGGGATATGCCGTCCACCGACAGGAGGAAGAAGGCAAGCGCCGCCGAACTCGTCAAAATGCGGCCCGGAGCGGCCATCCGTTGGCCGGTTTCCAGTCTGCTCTGGGCTCTCTGAACGAGGACTACGACGACGAGCCGGAGTATCGGGGCCGCAGTGAAGCTACCTCGGAGCTGCCTCCCAACAAGGTCGCCAAGGGCAATGCCCACGCCGGTGATATGGCTGGTATGGAGGCCAAGCTTCGTTCCACAAACCTCGGCACCCAGAGCAGTGCCGCTCAAGCCCGACAGGCACACCGCCAGCCCAAGCAGCAGGGCTACGGGCAACACGACGCCAAAGTTGCTGCGGCCGCGAAGAGCGCCATCGGCAGGAGAACGCATGAGCCATTCGAGCTCAGCTTGGAAGGTGCCACCTTGCTTGAGAAACGTGGGCGTCGCAATCAAGGGCAACCTGTTGCCTGAGTTGCCCATGGGGCCTTTTGCTTCCAAAGACTCGGTGTTTCCATTTAATTGCGTACCATCCGGATTTCCATCTTTTAGCCTCTCTGTTTTCTCAAGCGGGCCGCACTTTGCATTGCTTTAAATGTCTCATCCTACCACACCTCATGCTCTTGTATGACCATGCACTGAACCTGTTTTTGCGGGACGGATTTCTCGATTCACTTTTATCAAACATTTTCATGACTCATTTTTTATCTCTCTGTACCCCCGCTTCCCAGAAGCTTGGGTTTCGTGGTCAATCCCACTACAGAGCGGACGTATTTCCCATGAGATCCCATGAGATCTACGATCTGGTTTGGGGGCGGAGAATGGTGAACTTGATTATTCTTTTTTTCTCTCTTACTCTTGTGTTTGGCTTTTTACGGGAACTTTTGCTCTACTCCCTGTACGCCGTCAGGTCTCGCGATTCGCATACTTTTCTCTCCTTTTTGACGCTACGCACAGACTGGATGGAGTAAGATTTCCTGTGGGGAGTTTTTGGCCCTGCGTTCACTCGGAAAGGTGCTTGCCAAAGTTTGGTCGATCTGGACTGGAGTTCTCTATCGCATGATCAATCGGGGCTGCTGCCACCATTTCAGCCTTGGTTTGCTGTAACTCTGATAGTTCTTCATTTTTATTTTTTTGCTCGACGCTGTTGAAGATCTTTCTTAACGAACATTGCTAGTATCCTCAGAGCGCAAGTCGAGAGGATCAGCTTTAATCGTTCTCAATGCGTTCGTGGATCAATATATAGAGACGCATTATGGTTCAATGGTAGACAATACCTGTGGCACATCTCCTTCCATTAAGTAAGAGTATGAACCTTGGACCAGCCCGAGGTTTACCAAGACATCAAATTGGAACATGATGGAAGTTTAACGAAACCCCCAGCGGATAGGTGCAGGTGGGGTGGTCTCCTGGATTCCAGAGCTATCTTCATGGGATTCGATTGTTGTAGAATTGTAACTCATCCGATGACGTGCAAGAAAGGCTTTCTCATGAAGTCCATCAATGTCAATGAATCAAGACGGATAGTCATGACGAGCATGTCAAAAACCCGTTAAAAGGGTGATAAGTTCTTGTTGTATTCAAAAGGTAAGTAGAAAGTCAATCGACACGATCCAGGTACTCTGTGCCCCTGTGAATATGTACTGAATATGTACCTACCTACTTCTTAGTGCGCTGAGGTTGGCCGGTTAAATTGAAATGGTTCTGCTTGGATAGGTACTCTCTATCAGGTAGCAGGTGTCATGCCCAAGGTAGTCAGGCAGTCCATGTCCCCGGGCCTGTGTTTGCAGCCGGTCTATTCTTCCGTGGGTAGGTACCTCTTTTCAGGTGGTACCTCGAGCGGACGTCTGAAACGAAGGGTATACATACACCTATATTATAGAGCTGTGTATTTGCAAGCAATACTCCTTAGCCCTAGGTAGGGGAATTCTGGATGCTGTCCTCGATTGAGGAACAGTAGGTTACAAGGCACCAAAGTCGGAGAGAGAAAAAGAGAGAGAGAATGCATGTGTTTAACCCATTTTGGTGAATTAACATGATATCGTTATATATGTACGTTGAGAGCTTATATTTTTCTTTGCACCCTGGATAAACCGGGAGCAAAGTAAATTAGTACTTGCAGTATTTGCACTCTGATTGCCTGCTTGGCAAACAGTCAGGGAGAGAGATGGCTTTTGGATAGCCATGCCACCTACCTCGGGAAGGAGGAAGAGGAGAGGAGAGCCCCCAAAAGAGACATGGAGCCCAAAAGACTCGCCTTTTAGATCTTGTCGGTGTGTCCCAACAACCACTCGAGGTGACGGTAGGACGAACGAGGTTGATACTGCGGCTGCATGTGTCCGGATTGATAGGTCTGGACCCACATCAGACCGCGCTCGTAATGCTGCACACCCATGATACCCTGGCCCTGAGTCTCGTTAATGCCGTTCTGGGCGTAAACCTCCTTCCACTGCAGATCGGGTAGCTTGATGTCGATTGGGGTGGAAGGCTCCTTTTGGAATCCAAGGTGGCCGTTCCAGGTCATGTTCTGGATACTCATGAGCGTGCCGTTGGTGATGATGACAAAGTCATAGTCACCATTGCCGATCAAGACACGGTTGGTGGCCTCGATGACTTTGGGGAGGACATGCTCGATCGGGTTGGCAGCGATGTCGCCCTCTTGTTCGGGACCGGCGGATCCGCCCACGAAGACGGGCTGAGTGGAACATTCGGCCCAGGTCACGTTCATGGGCGCGTGCAGAGCGCGCTTGACGTCCTTGCGGTCAAAGTAGACCGACGCACCCTCGGGCAGGTAGACGAGGGAGGTTGGGAAGGCGAGGACGTCCCAATTCAGGGGGCACATCTGGTTGACTTCGTAGAGGTCCCAGCATGGGTTGATATTGAGGACTTCGTTGTAGATCATGTCGAAGACGTCACACTCGGCCATAGTGTTGTAGTCGAAGAAGAGAGGGGGTTGTTGCTTGGGGGGTGGGAACTTGAGGTAGGTGTCAATGAACTCCTCGTATCCGCACTTCTTGTGAAGGCGCTCCAGCTCCGCCATGAACGTCTCGTTGAAGTTGAACAGGTTGGCGTTCTCCTTGACGAAAGGAACGGCGGGGATCTCCTCCTGGACGTAATCGAATTGACCAATACATGGGTCATAGGCGAGGGCACCCCCGAGAGTAATGTTAGCATCCAGCAATGCCGCCGAGATGTACGGAACGTAGCGGCCTGCATAGCTCTCGCCCGTCACGTAGACCTTGAAACTCTTGACGCCATAGAGTTCCTGGAAGTTCTTGAAGAACTTGACAAACTCTGCGGCCGTTTCCTCCTGAGAGGTCGCCGTGGGCGTACCGATGGAATAGCCCGTTCCCACAGGCTGATCCACCCACAACATATTGGTCAGATTGACCCATGAGTATTGGTTCTCCACAGGCGCGTAGGTGCCGGGTAGCCAAGTGAAACGGCCGTTCTCTTGGAAGAAGCCCTCCATGGAACTGCAGCCAGGGCCTCCGTTCAACCAGATCGTGACTTCGTCCACGGGCTTGCCAATGGTGGGTTGGAAGATGTAGAACAGAGCCCGCGAGTCATTGTTCTTATCGATGGGCATCAGCCCCGAGTACATCTCCCCAATATCATAAGGTACATCCGGGAGATGGCTGACCAGGTGATCTAGAAAGAAAAGAGAAAAAAAACACCAGAATTGTCAGAGGGGAAAGAAGCATCGAAGCATCGGACTAAGCACACTTACGCTTGGTTTGATCATTCAAGAAGCGGAATCCATTGTGAGAACGCACTGGCTTCACATGTCCCGCATCATAAGCCCGCTGGGCTCTCTCCAAGGGATCACGAGCGAGCTGCGCAAAGCGTCCGTGCTTAGACGCCGCGACGGTCTCGGCGCCCAGAGAGAGCGCCAGCGCCGATGTCAGAATTGACTTGAAGAACATCCTGAGCTAGCAGTCGGATGGGCCCGAAGAAACCCAAGTGCCCGCGAGAAGGGAAGATCAAGCACAGAACCTGTGTAGACAAAGAGTCTAGGAGCTTTGCAACAACAATGAGCAGTAGGCGTGAGGATGCCTTTTAAAGTGGCAGGATCAAGAGACCGAGGGGCTAAGCATCACGGATGAGAGTGCATCAATGCAACCGAATGTCATCATGGACAGGCCCACTTGGAAATCCGTCCCTCCTCTGCATTTTGCATCTGTTCTGCCTGATGAAATCCCACCAAAAAATGGAAATCCTGCCGGGTGTTCAGTCTTTGCAGGCCTGCCGTTGGACCGGTTGGTCCACTTGGACTCCACCGGGCGTTTGCTTCTTCGACGCCATCAGCTCCCTAATTCGTCTTGGCGGGGAGAGCTCTCTTTGCCCACCTGAATTGAGCAACGATCCATGATGATCAGCAGACCGGTTGGATGGCACAGAGGGAGGGGAAGTGCAAAATTCCCTCAGCTTGGTCAGAGTAGCTCGGCCGTCGTGTCTACCATGCACACCGTGTCTCGAAGCAATGCTTTTGTCGAGTGCTTGGGGGTTGAGAGGTCACCTGCTCTCGCGATCGGCGCTTGCAGATTTCATGGCCTCAACTATGTTGTCACAGATCGGCCTCCTGTTTGGACATCAATTGTGAAGTTTAGAATCCAGTCGGACTCTTCCATTCCATGATGGCTGCTTCCATCGGCCACAATTGCAAAGGATCGGTCCTTGGGCCGTCGACCGGATGAGCGTCGGACTTCCGTCTCGATTTCTCCCATCCCCACCTCACCCTTCGCTTCGAGATAAGGCAGAAGCCGTTTCTGGGTTTACGGCTCTCACGGCTCCCTCGGCTCCCACGGCTCGCGTCTCACGCGATGGCTCGGTTAATATTTTTTTTTGTTTTCTTCGCTTTTTACCCCTCTTTTTCATTTGCTTCGTTCAGGACCTGCTTTCGTTATCTCCGAAGAGATGTCCGTGCGAAGTTAATGTGTCAATTGCCTCATGACGTCGGGCCAGTGGTAGTATGGCGCTTCGTCCGCGACTGAGTCACCAGAGTTTTGGACCATGAAATGATGCTCTTAGTTTTAGAAAGTCAGGTGCCGCCGTTGTAGACAAAGCGCCATGCCACCTCCGCACATACTGGAGTATCATATTATCACAGGACTAATCCATGGTCAGTAGGCTACCAGTAGCAGCATCACTGGGGCACGGAAGACCCTGAGTCAATCAACAGATTGGAACCACGCAGACCCGTCTACTGGGGAGCCTCCTACTGCCTGCGGGTTGGAAAAAGGCCATTCGTGCTCTCGAGTGATCTGAAGGCATCATGATAGGTTGAAATCCAATCTGGAGAGGCTAAGAAATGCTAAGCTTTGACTTGTGCCGCGTCCCCGTGTCCCCGTCGGGTCTTTCTGGGCTCGAGCCTGTCTTGGCCTCTTCCGGTCCAGGTTCAGGGTTGGGACGTTGCACGGACGATAACACTGGCAGCGATTCGATGCTCAGCAGTCTCATGGAGATTGTGGAGCCGATACCCTTTCTATGGCCTGATCTGACGATGAAGAAGAGAAGAAAGAAGACAGATGAAAGCATGAAGAGAAGGGAGGTGACCACTTCACCTTTCTACTTATGCGTTCAATGCATGAATTTTAGGCGTTATTATCACCCTTTCTCTGACCTGCTTCGGCTGGATCATTGGAAACCGCATCTAGCAATCTCGCAAAACTCCCCTGAAAACAAAACACAAACAAGGGACACATACCCCGGAGGTGAAATCCCGTCAAGTCATTGGGGGAGTATTTCGATGTCGATCGCTGGCGATTTCGATCCCAATTTGTTGCTTGTCCGACCGTGCCGATGAGCAGCTAAGAGTGAAAGAAAACAGAAGATTTACGCGATGCCTTCATCAGCAGCACTCCGATTGCAGTACCTTCCATTCCACGTGATCGATCCAGGTCCGTTGTCTCATCTCATGTTTTCGTCCAGTCGTTGGACCATCACCATCTCCGACCATGTCTTGTGTCCGTTTCGCGGAACCAAGTCACCTGCGTCACACTTCACACCGCCCACCGAGACATTGGGAAGGTCCGCTCGTCTGCCAACTTCAACCCCGTCATGACCAGGAGGCAGATGGACATTTTGACTGCCCTGCACCTGCAGCTTGTGTCATCGATGTGGCTCGCCGAGACGAGTTATGGATGACTGCACGAGCTAGAGGATCAGCGAAGCGGGCTCGAAAAGCATTTGATGCGTTCGACAAGTCGAGGCCTGCGTTGATGTCACAAAATGCTATCTTTCTTCGTTACCCTTTCACAGCACCAAAGTCGGATCACAAAGACACAAAATCTGGTCAAAGAAACGTCTCCCTTCCTGCAGCTCTCTCAACCCCATGAAAAGACAATTCATTGTGATGATCTAATCTGATCCAATGCGGTAAAAGTTCCCACGTTTTGGTCCGTCGGCAAACGAGCGGTCTCGGGGTTTCGATACTTTCCCGACTGGACGAACGATCGGGTGCTGGACAGTCTAACGAGAGTCCAGTTACAAGTCTCGATGCATGAACATGATCTATCAGATCATCAATATGCGAATGCTTGGATGATCCAACGAACCCTCTCTGTGCAAACGTGCCCAACCGAGCTGGCTGACACATGAGAACTCCACCGTCGGACAGTTCCACATGGGCGGAAAGTGGAGGGACTCACCCGCCTGCCCGTTCACTCCTGCCAATCACGCGGCAGACCCCGAGTCTTTCGGGGCCCCAAAGAGGGTAATCGTGAGAGAAGCTGGCCGGTCGCCACGAGGCCAAGCCAATAGGAGATATTCCGCACGTTGGAGCTGAGCCTTTTCACCCAGAAAGTTTGAATCATACCCATCGCTGCCCTTTTCTGGGCTAATGGCGCTGCCACGGTCCCCGCACTTGTATAAGAAAAAATTTTATCTCACTTCAGGCTTTTTCCAACAACGCCGTGTGACGAGGAAAGAGAGACCATCCCCGTCAGATCACAGTTGCAGAATCATCGTGGAGGATGTCTCAAGATGGGTCTGCTCGTGAACATGGCCATGAAGACGACGGCGTCATTGTAACGTCGCCCAAACTTCAGAGTGGAAATGCCGATCGCGGTGAAAAGGGTCCAACGACAACAGCTGATGTCAGTCCACAAGAAACCTATCCTGAAAAACATGCGTCGAGCAATGAGCCAGGCACTGAACCCGAGGGAGGTGATCTGTATCACCAACCTTCAACAGTAGCCCCGTCTCATCGGTCCGTCCAAAGAGACCCTTTGAGTCGAATGACCACCGACGCCGAAGGCAACACGTACCCAGAAGGAGGTCTGCAAGCATGGTCGGTGGTGATTGGCAGCTTTTGTGGTCTCTTTGGCTCACTGGGCCTGGTCAACACCATCGGCACTTTCCAAGCATACATCCAGACTCACCAGCTGCAAGAGTACAGCTCAGGCAGCATCGGATGGATCTTTGGTGTCTACGCGTTTCTGGTCTTTGCATGTGGAGTTCAGGTTGGACCAATTTTCGACGCTCAGGGTCCGCGGATGCTCGTCTTCATCGGGTCCGTCCTTGAGATGGCCATGATCATTCTGCTGGGATTCTGCACCGCCTATTGGCATTTTATGCTGGTCATTGGTGTTCTGGGCGGAGTCGGTGCCTCCCTCATCTTCACTCCCGCCATCTCCGCGATAGGCCACTACTTTTATGTGCGACGAGGCATGGCCACGGGTATCGCCGCAACGGGTGGGTCAGTGGGAGGGATCGTCTTCCCGCTCGTGTTACAAGCTCTGTTCCCCAAGATCGGATGGGGGTGGGCCACCCGAGTAGTGGCCTTGATGTGTTTGATCGCCTTTGGACTTGCAAATCTCCTGATCCGGTCACGCTTACCCAAGAAGCCCTTTTCCAAGGAGAACATTATGCCTGACTTCCTCATCTTCCGCGATGTGCGATTCGCCCTGACCACCGCCAGTGTGTTCTTCATCGAATGGGGCCTCTTCGTTCCCATCAGCTACATCACCTCGTACGCCTTGGATCACGGCTTCTCCTCCGAGTTCTCGTATCAGATTCTGGCCATTCTCAACGTCGGCTCCTTTTTCGGTCGTTGGCTGCCGGGATTCTTTGCCGATTTCCTGGGTCGTTTCAACACCTTGATTGCCACAGTGGCGCTGTGTCTCCTGACCAACGCGTGTCTCTGGCTTCCCGCGGGGGACAGCCTCGCACTGATCGTCATCTATGCGCTCTTGTTTGGCTTCTCCAGCGGAAGCAACATCAGCTTGACACCCGTCTGTGTTGGGCAATTGTGCAAAACCGAGAATTACGGACGGTACTACGCCACCGCATACACTATTGTGAGTTTCGGGTAAGTCACTTTGTTTTGTGTTTCCGTGTAAACCATACCCATTGCCATGAGTCCTTCTGACACGACGATTTACCGTCAGTACCTTGACCGGCATCCCGATTGCTGGTGAGATCCAGGCTCGCACTAATGGGGCGTATTGGGGCTTGATTGCTTTCACGACCGTCTGTTACGCCATGGGACTGGTGTGTTGCACAGCTGTCAAAGTGCTGGAGGTTGGATGGCGTCGTCCCTGGGCTATCTATTAGTGACTATGTGATAATGTCTTTTTGCCCTCCTCCAAGACATACGACCGCAGTGCATCTTAGATATGAGGTCCAAAGTAGAACTGATCTGGCCGTTTTTTCCAATGACGGCCCTCTCAAGAGTGGTCAATCAAAAACCCCCAATACTCGTATCTGATGTACCCTTAGAGAGGTTGCAGTACCCGTCACATTCGACGTACACTTTATCAACATTGTAAAACTTGACACATGAAAAAATACAATGCAATTCACGGCACTATATAAGAAGAACTATTTTTACATGATAGCTCGTCCACGAGTCTCGATCGGCAAACAGATCATAGCCACAGCCGCGGCAAGAATCAGACCACCCGAAGCATAGATGGGGGCGTCTGCGTTACTTCCCGAGGCATACACCGCCACAAGGGGCGCGCAAAGTCCGGCGATGCGGTTCAGACAGCTGCAGATACCCGTTGCGGTGCCGCGAACCGGGCCACTGTACACCTCGGGAGTGTAAGCGTAGAGCACACCATAGAAAGCATTCTGGAAGAGGGCCTCGAGACAGCTCTGGAAAAAAAAAAGAAGTTAGTTGATGTTCGAAAAAAAGAAAAAAAAAAGAGGCGATGTTGGTTTGGGGGAAGAGGAAGAGCAGACGAGTGAAGAGTAGAACTTACAATTGCCAATTGAACGTTGGAATCGGGAGAGATTGTGAAACAGAATAGGAGGACACCAGTGACCAGGGTGGCAAAGGCCATGGTCGGCTTTCGGCCGAATTTCTCGACGGTGTAGCATGCGACAAAGCTGCCGGGGACACCGACGATGGAGGTGATGGCGTAGTTTCTGTAGGTGGTGTAGGTGGAATTGTCGTGGCCGCCGGATCTGGCGAGGTATTGAGGCAGGAAGGCATTGAAGAGAGGATAGCCCATACCGATAGAGGCCCAGATGAACCAGAGGAGGATGGTTTCGACGCCAAGACGCTTGTTGACGAAGATGGCACGGATACGGTTCAGAGAGAACTTGGAGAAGAATCGGCGAACGATTTCACCCACGGCGAGTTTCTCGGTCTCTTCGGACTCGGCATACCCGCCGATTTCATTCAGGATCTCATTGGTCAGCCAGGTGTGCGTCTTGTTCTTGTAGGCGATGCCATGCACCGAGGCAACGGCTTCTTCCTGCCGGCCGCGAGACAAGAGGTACTTGGGTGACTCGTAAAGGTGGAAGAAGAAGAATCGGGCAATGAACATGCAGAAAGTGATGGCTCCCAGCGTCAAGATGAGGTACCGCCATCCCCAATTCTGAGACTTGGTGCAGCCCACCGGGCTAGCGCAGCTGAAGGACGGAATAAAGGCCCAGGCCAACAGACTGGAGATGAGCTGACCCACGGGCCACCAGACACTTAACAAGGTCAGCATGTTGCCGGACGCATTGGGCAGGAATTCCAGGAACAGAGTTCCATCGACGGGCAGATTTCCACCGACACCGAGACCGAGACACGAGTACAGAGCACAGACACTGCGGAAGGGTCCATTAGCGAGGGTCACAACCGTGGAACTCATCCAGCATTGACATACCCGATCCAGGTCGAACCGCCGCCAGCGGCAAGACCGAAAGAACCAGCAAGGAACAAAGTCATGTTGAATGCCAGTCGACGGCCCACAATGTCCGAGGCGACACCCCAGAAGGAAGCACCGAGGCAAAGACCCAAAAAGAGGGCGCAAGTCGTGAAACGGACATGGGTTTCAGAGATTCCAAACTCATATGAAAGAGGAGTCAAAGTGAGCGCGATTCCCTGAGAGGAGAAAAATTAGCCCTCAACATGCAACCGGGAAAGAGGACCAGAATCTTTCTGGTCAATAGCATACCTGAAGCCAAAGACTGAACGTGATGGAAAAGAAATCGTATTAGCCAAAAATTTGACAGTATCGTGGGATGAGCCCTCGGCTCTGCGGTCAACTTACTTGTCCGCCATCCATCCACAGCCACACAAGGCAAAGAGCTCCCATTGATACCGACCCATTCCAATGTCTTGAAGGGCTCGGTTCACGACCTTGGTTTTTCCTATGATTTGAGTGTTGGGTTAGCCATTGATATACATCTATTTCGTTCCGGCAGACTCCCCGACAAGACCTTTCTTTATTTTTTCGAAAAAAAAAAGATCTCTTTCATCTGGAAAGACAAGAGCATAATACATACGGTCATAGGAGGTATCAGTGCCCGAGGAGGCAATATCAGCTTCAACCTCGGCACGCAGGGCTTCCAGCGTCAAGGAAGTGGAGGCTTTCTCCGGTCCACGGGAGCTGCTGGATGAGGGGGCATGGTCTGAGGCTTTGTCATCTTTCTCAATAGAGTCTGTAGAGGCGTGAGAAGCGGAGGTTGAGGCCAGCGGGACGACCACGCCGGGGAAGTTCTGGCGTTCTCGCTTGAATGGGTTGAAGTTGGCGAGACCCATGATGGCAGATCCGTCAAAGGCGCTTTGGAGGTTCGAATTGAGAGACCGGGCTTAATTCCAGGAGGGTTTGTTGCTTTGGGAGTCGAAATGGTTCGCTACAACCGAAAGTTGCGTGGGAATGTCCTTATTTCAAGCGTGTGAAGGGGACCAAAGAGATAGAACCAAGACAAGGGTGCCGCGATGGAAGTCAAAATTCGCAACCGGAGGAGCTCAATGAAGTTTTTTTTTTTTGAGCAGGTTAGGACCGCAAGTGGGGGGATGGAGATATCAATGTCGCACGGGTGTACAAATCACAGATTATATCGAGACGTGGGAGAAGTATACAAGTGATGCGGCACGAGCTACTTCACAGCGCGATTCAAGACTGTCTTGATATTCGGACCCTAGAATGGATTGACAGTGACTTGTTCAAGACCTGGGTGGTGATTTCGGGTCAAGGATCAGATGAAGTGGTCTTCGAGGACACAAGTAGACCTGGGTCAGGCAAGATGGAGGCTTGTCTGCAGGTCAGGTCAGAGAGGCGAAAGGACCCTTCAGAGTGGTGAGGATCCAACCAGGAGGGGGGACAGAGGGAGTTTGTGAAGTTCGACAAAAAGAAAAACCTCCTTTCGAGGCTGCATTGACGTGGGTACTCTGAGCTCTAAATACATCTTCCCTCAACTACCAACTCCCGACTGCCAACTGCCAACCGTATTCTGAAAACTTTTTCACGGTCAGGGCTGGGTCTTCCAATCGAAAATACGGGTTGACCGATCTGCTACAGACCTGCTGCACCGCCAAGCCGTGCGGTGCCAAAGCGGCTTAGTGACCCAGCGAGAAGGCAGGACTCCCTGAGACGGGTGGATTCCGTGGAACCGGACCCTCCAACCGGCCGCACGGTTGACTGGAACATCGGAAAAGTCCTCTTGAAACCGAACTCGAGAGGATTCACCGTGCATGGACAAGGGGTATTCATCTCTCTACCTTTCACATCTATGGAAAAATGGAAAAAGATATGTATACGCAAAGTCTACGAGTGAGAATGCCTGCCTGTCTGGTGGTGCATTCCAAAAAAGGCTTCAAGAATGGAAAGCGGATGCACCACCGACTGACACCCTTCAACTGGACTGTAGCATCATTACATGCATATACATGTCCAGCGGTCGTCTACGACTGTAGGATGCCCGGGGAGTCCACCTTATTGGGGCATCACCTGATCGGGCAGGAACGTGGGCTGTACCGAGGACTTTTTTTTTCTTTCAGTGATGTCGGTGTATTTTATTCTCTTCATTCAATGGCGATCCTTGCTGCACCGAGCATTGTTCGTCTCAGTATAGGCTGAAAAAGCGGCTTCGCGTGGATACATCACCGATGACGGTATTGTATTGTATGAGCTCCGCATCACGTTTCCATCTGTATCTTAATTACGCCACTCCACCAAGCACGGGCGGATCTCCACGCCTCCCGACGCCGACGTCATCTCCTCCCCTTTCAGCCTCCGACTTCTTTCCTCTCCTCACTCCGTCCAGCCGGTCGAGATTCTCACACCTACGGTACAACGGGCATCGGACATACACCCTGGACCTCTATCATCCATCCAAATACGCATGACCCAGACATGTGAGACAAGAATCTGAGGACACAACAGATTCACTTTTTGTTTCGGGCTGACCCGGTGGCGCAAACTTCCCGCTTCCGGCGATTCGGCCAAGTTTCGCAAGTGGAGATGTGCGCCTCGCTTACTACCGCCCAATGAATTACCAGGCTGGAGTCTCGGAACATCGGACTCGCAACCATTGGGATCTTGCCGCCCTGCATCGAAGGTGAGGGTCCCAAGGATTGAAGGCTGAACAGAACAGAGACGTCACAAGTTGCCCACCGCAACGATCACAACAAATTACTTGGCTTGAACCATTGTTCCCCCAGCCACTTCTGACCACGGATCTGTTCCATGACAATAGATGGCGCGGTTAGTAAAGAATTTTCTGGACGTGGCTAGTCCACCAGCCCTCTGGAACGTTTTTTTCTCATCCTTTTTTTTCTTTCTTTCTTTTGGTCGGGTGGACACGGAGGGGTCCGAGAGCATCCCCCAGACACGTCCCTCGGCAAGAGGGCACGCGAGCCGCTCCAGGCTGACTGCTTTTAGTGCTGATGATCACCTATGGTGATTCGACCGGCTCGCAGCCCCAAGTGTTGACGGGGGAACTTCGGCCGGGTTGATCAATCTGAACAGGACTGATTGCGCAACGGTCACTGCTCAAATGGGTGCCGGGTCTTCCCCATGTTCACTCAACCCCGTAAAGGAACGATGGGGTTGAATCCCCCTTGGAGTAAAAGGGACCAGGTGTGGTCGTGTTTTATCTCGATGGGTCTGTCCGTGCTGGAATGCGAGTGCCGAATCATTCAACCTTGACATGGAGCGCAAGGAGCCCCATAAAATCTCCACCGCCAGCCGAGAGGAACAGGTTAGGATCGGTCGTTTTTCCTGTCTTCGTGAAGATACCGCCTGTTCCTCAATGAGCAACTTCACAGCTACTCCGGCTGCCCTGCAAGGGATTGGATTCAATCCGTTCAGATCAGAACAAAAATTGTGACACAGTCTCTAAGATCTCTGGATACGTCTCTGTGGGTCCTTGTAGTTTCTCGACAGCCATGAAGGAATCGTACCTGAGTCATCGGTATTCCGCATTTTCACACAAAGATGTTGATTCGACTGGAGAGAGCATTAAATTCATCAGGGGTTCAAGACCTCAGACTATCTACGTCCATGTCTATTATGGAGAGCTCTTTTGAGCAGTATCTTGCCCGTTGCAGTGGATTCCAATCTCCGTACTACGTGAATGCAAGGCAACAGCCATTTGAGCTCGGCAAAGCAACGGGTGGCGTCAGTCAATCTCCATAGGGCTGTTGATAGTCACCCCTTGCATCGACCGCCTCGTGCTCTCGAGTAGTACATGGTCTGCATCGCGCTCACAGGGTCTGGCTCTCTGCATCATCTACTTATCAAAACAGATCAAAAACGTGGTCTTGAAACCCCCGATAGAATTCCACAACTCACCTCAAACAAATGGTATAATGTTACCCTGCCTCAAGCGCGTACTCACACGATCAGTCCTGTTGCTTTCACAACGTCCAAAGCAAAGTATACCTGGTCCGGACCCCCAGGGCCTTGAATGGAGGGGTGACTCCAAGTCGAAAACGTATCTCTTCCTCTTCCAAATCGCCCAGATGAATAGGTCATTTATCAATTGACTGGATGATCCAACCCGAGCCCAGATAGTGAAGCACCGCAGTCACATTTAATGATCCCTGGCTGATCTCTACCATAATTTCATCGAAGCCGTTCTTACTCCTCTGATTGACCGAAGAGTTCTCGTGTCACGATAGACAAATCTAGGTTCAATTTTCAATTTCCATCTAAAAGCAACATCAAGCCAAAGTGAGAGGAGATGTTTCGTTTTACGAGGATTTTTCTTTTTTTTTAAAAAAAAAAAAAGTTCCACCGAGCAATGAACGATAGGCAAACAATCTCCCGCTTACTCGGTAGTCGACTCTCCGACTGGACTGTCCAAGGGCGTCGAGAGACCGACACGGTCCACGGTTCTCTGATACACCACTCCCCCATTGACTCGATCTTCATGGACAATCAGATCCTTGCGGTTGGTGTCCACCAGCAACCGAATCAGGTCTGGTCTCATGTAATGTCCCCCCTGAACGAGCTGGTTAACGAAAGCCTTGGGAGACGAGAGGGTGTGCGTAGGCGCTCCGGTTGGAAGAACTTACAAAGTCGGCTAGGGACTTGGTGAGATGAATCTCATCGAGATCGATCTATTGTGCTCCGAGTCAGTCTGGGCTCTTGATGGGAATGGGAGTGAGAGTCCTGGTGCAGGCGTAGATCTAGATGAAGCGAAAACCACGTACGTCTACAAATAGAAGACCCTGGAAATCTTTGTCCGGGTGGGGAACCAGGTTCTGGCCGTCGGGTCCAAAGATTCGACCGTGGCCGTTGTAGATGTTGGGATCTTCGAGTTCCTTTCCAGGAGGCGTGTTGAGTTTGATGCCTTCTGCCGTGATTGTCTGCCAGGGGGCGAGGGTGAAAGTGCCCGTCTCGATGGCATATGCAGGGGTCACGAGCTAAGAGTGATTTCGTCAGTCGTTCATACGGTGGTATCAGAGAGGTTCTTCTTTTTCTCTTTTTTTTTAAAAAAAAAGGAGGAAGAGAATTCCCTTGTCACTCACATCCGCATTGGCTTCGGCAACGTTAGTGTACGGGTCAGGATACTTCAGCGTCTCTTTGCCGGGGTACAGAGGCCAAGCAGCGACGTGGACCTGTTCTCCTAGTGAGGCGGCATAGGCCTTTAGGAAGGGGTTCATGTTCTCCCAGCAGTTCAAGTGGCCGATACGACCGATTTCAGTATCCATCACCGACTCGGTAGTGTCGCCGGTTCCGTCGCCGAAGACGAGTCGCTCGACGTGGGTGGCTCGGATCTTGCGGCGGTGATTGATAATCTCTCCAGCCGGGTTGATCATAATCTGGGTGGTGTACAAGCTGGCCAGATCAACCTCGGAGTATCCGAGAGAGACGAAGATCTTATTCTTTCGCGCGGCTTCACGGATACGGCGCATCTCATCCGAGTTGGAGGGAAGGCTGTTCTCGCGATACTTCTTGAGCAGTGGCAGACTCTCTTGGTAGTTGACCTTCCACATCCAGTAAGGGTAACCGGGAATCCCTACTTGAATCAGCCATTGCTCTCGAGTCCAAAAGATCTCTGAAGGGGATGGTGTCAAGACTTACACAGCTCCGGGAATGCGATGAACTTGCATCCTGCCTTGCCGGCCTCGTCAATCCAGTGAATCGTTCGGCGGACGGATTCCTCAAGGTTGAACCAACCAGGCTCGGCGTTCACAGCGGCAGCCTTGTACTTCTTGAGAACGGGAGCCATCTGGAGAGTTATCGGGGGATCCGCGATGGTTGTTGTAAAAAGAGATGATTGAGTGTGTTGATTCTGGGATACTATTTCATTGCTGGGGACAAGCAACCCTTATATACCGGCGCATGAGAAGCTCTCCATGCTATTCCAGCTCCCTCACTTTGTAACATGAATAGGATCACTGCCTTTCGGCATTTTCATGCAGTTCTAGCGCAGACAGGTGGTCGTCATACCACGCAGAGAAATCGTGACTCGGGGTTTGCTTTGCACTGTCAGGTCCACAACTCTTCGAGTGATGGAAGAGAGATTATTCAACACCGATTCAAAATCCTCCAAGGACTGACAGCCGGGGTCTGCCTGGGCATGTCATCACGCCATCTCCACTCAACGGGAAGGTTCTTCACGGTGATGGAAAAGTTGATACACAGCAGATCTCTCGGGCTCTTGTCGGGATCTGTGGATATCCCGGAACAATATGTCCGAGTTTGATCGTACGACATTTGGTGCTATTCCCGCGAGATGACCAACATCGTGATAATGGCGTCTTGGCGTTTAGAAGATCAGATCCCGGGGGGGTAGTACCTGCACCACCCACACGGGCGTAGCTCTCCCTCAATTGCCAGAGAGGAGTGGGCTAATCCAGCCCTTCTCGAGTAGTCTTGCAAATCCCTACAAGCTCACAGCTCTGTGAATCAGCCTGGTGAGTCTGTCCGACCGAACGCGCAAATCCCGGGACCAAACACCGTTCCCTGCTGACAAAGTTGCACTGGAGACAGAAATATCCTCGGGAGCATGGAGAAGAGAAGGCACGCACAGAGAGAGAGATAGAGACCATGAACGCTTGACAATAGCTGTTTAGAAAGAAAGAAAAAAAGAAAGAAAAAGACATAAAAATAGAGATCGTAGTATGCCAATTCTGGAATCAGCATACCTTGAAACTGAACTTCCTGAAAACAAATGGCTGCGTAGAACTTCCTCCCCCGCAACGACTCGGGCGTTGAGGTTACACTGCGTCGAGAAAAGGTACCAAAGTGGACCGGCCGACTGTTGATTGATATTCAGCTTTACGCCGGTTGAATAATCAAACCGTCTCCGCAGTGAGATCCGGGCCACGTGCGTGGCCTCGTCATCTGGCATTTGCAGATCGAGAGGGGAAGTAAGTGAGACTGATTGGAATTCTTCTCATTGGCATCCGCTGGGTACGTTCGCCTGCTGCGCAGGTGACACAAATTGTGTGTGTCTGCAGTTGACTTGGAGATGACGAGCGCCCTCAGTTGGCGAAAATTTGTGAGCTCGGTCTGAGTGTGTCTTCGGTCCGAATATTTGAACATTGAAGATGTTGGTAAGAACTGAGGCGCAGGAAGGAGATTTGGTCTGTTCTTTTCTGTTAGCTGGAGGGACTTGGAAACTCGATGTGGTTTTGAGTTGTCAGACAGATCAACGACTGTGGTTTATTTGACGGCCGGCAGTACTTGACCTTGGACAAGAAAGCCTCAGCATTCCGATCTGTCTCATGAGATTGAGCCAAAAAGAAAGTTCAAGTTCAAGTTGTCAAATGGACCTGTGATTGAGTGTTGGGGCTCTGTAGCTCAGGGGAGAAATATTGGAAAGGCGTTTCAGTTGTGGTTGTAGGCAGTAAGCTTCATCTTGAGCGTTAGTGTGAGGGCGGAGTGCTACAAGAGATTCGAGAGAATCAGAGTACTAGAGGTAGTACGAGAAGCAGAGACGCATCCATGGCATCATCTCTCATCCTCAGAGGACCCCATGCATAAAGTAAAAAGGGTAGCAAAGCAAAAGGCCAGAGCTTGATCAACGCATACCGCAACTTGGGCTCTGAAAGTCGGACGGTCCGCTCAACATATGACGACTCTCATCGATGCACGTACAGTGATCAAGAGTACTCACTACGAGTAGGTATTTCCAGAAACCATTTCTTGAGCTGATATCCAGGGTCATGTTAAGCTTGTCGACCGTGGACGGGAGTGGCCGGTTCACAAATTGAATTCGATTTCCGTGGAAGACGACACCGTCGAGAGTCTCTGAGAGTCGAGTGTGAGCTCTGGTTCAACTACGGAAACCCTCCCAGTTGGAAAGGACCAGTATTTCACGGTTCCAGCCACGTATAGCATGGCCGGAAAATATCAATACTCTGAGGAGCTTCCATGTCTTGGAGAGTCTTGGGCGGTGGCATTAGGTGTCATTGAAATCTAGTAAGTATCACCATGAGGTTCGATGAGCTCTGCCCTCTGTGTTCTAGAGCGGGCCACAGCTCGTGTCTCCTTTACCTACAGACCAGACCTTTGAATGGAAGATGATGAATCATTGCGTTCTCGAGGCCTTTTACCAATGGCACTCCAAGCTGTGCTACTTACAGAGTATCTCTCGACTCTCAACAACTTATCCCATTGGCATTTTATCCAGGGCGACCTTTACTTCTCCTCAGCTGATACTTTTGATACTTGCACGCCACTTCAAATAATTCGAGAAGCCCATCCTATCGAAAAACCCCACCGTTTCCGAGCCTACACAACGTCCTACACAATTGCAGAAACTCAAACGAGACTAGTCTTCTGTTTTTTCCCTCTTCGATCGTCTTTCTGGTTTGAGGTTTCCCATCATGTCTCTCTGGAAGTGGTTGACCATCTCCTTCATCTTCCTCGCAGCCTCTCCCGTTCAAGGCCAAAATCAAAATCTCGTCAAACGCAGTAGCTCGTCGTCGTCTCCAGTCAACTCCTCGCTTCCAACAGCCCTTTGCGAGATCGCTACCGCCCTGTGCGCTGCTTGTCCACCAAGTGCCACAGCCACCACCGTGACCACCACGGCCACGGTCACCATAACTCAAGTTTCATCCGAGGTCCTCACTCGCACCGTGACAGAATGCGTCACAACTCCAACAGCTACACGCCCTAGCTCGGCCATTCCGACTCCCAGTTCCAGTGCACGACCGGGTAGTTCGACACCCTTGGGTCCTGGAACGAGCAGTAGCCCTACTACACGGACTCGACCTACGAACGGTACCCCGACAATGTCCATGTCTCGAGAGACCACGACAACCAGACATGAGAGTACAATGGAGACAAAAACCACTCGGCCCTTTTTCCCTGGTAAGGATTCCTTATCACTCCGAGTGAGGGAGGAGGGAGGAGAAGGAAGACAGGATAAGACTCAGATAATTAACGGACACAAATAGATCCTCGACGATTCCGACGACAAATCATCCCATTCTGATGAGAGGTCGCTTGTGGGACAGAATTACCGAGTAATCTGACAATACTGATCGGCTGGTGGTGTTGACACGTTGACGACTCGATGATTTCTTGGTCCCAAATTGCAATTGCCAGTCAGGGGTGCAACGGAATCTGATGTGTTTTCCGATTCGTGGGGTGGGTTTGCCTTTGACCATGGATAATTTGGTTTTTTTTGTTTCAAAACTTTGAATCTTCTTCACTTGCTGCGTCTTAGAAGGTCCCAATCATACTTGCTACACGGGAAAACTTAATGTGTTTGGATGAATAAGGAAATACGAGAAATTGCTCTGATTGATAGAGATTGATGAGCGAGCTAGTAGTGGGTTTAGCTTGTTTCTTGAAGAAAGCAGAAAATGTAAAGGTAGGCAATGATGTCAATTGTAATATCGAGGAAGGTCCATTCTACTAACGGACCGGGATGGGCACGCGGAACATTTGCGATGATTACGTTGGATAGGCGACACTGAGCTGGAATCACGGCTTTCTTGAAAAAGAGGTCGATTCTCAAAAGCAGCTTCCACTTGAGTATTCATCAAGTTCCAACAGTGGGTCCATCGCTCAACTTGACTTCTCTTTGCGGCGGAATATTAATACTCTCGTTAGCGTGAGCGCCTTGGGGGCACAAGGAGCTCAGGGCGGCTTTGCTGAGTGACCTCAGTTTCTGGATTGCTGGTCATCCCACTTCAATATGTTCCGTCTTGGGGGAGCTGGTCAAACGGTGCTCATCAAGCGCACCCTTATATCCAAAGCCTCGTCATGGCGAAGGACTGCTGGATTTCATCGAGGATTGCCAACCTACAGTCTTTGCTTCGTGGCTCCATACTGGGTGGTGTTCACGGCAAATTTGCCTCGTTGGTAGAAACTCAGAATATTCCGGAGAAGGGACAGAAATAGCTACGTTCAGACATGACTGTAGACCATGCCAAATTGCCATACATTCAAAAAGGGTTCCACAACGTCCACGTGTCGTACCAGAAAAGCCATAGAGGTCTAGTCATCAACCTCGAAGCGAGGCGTAGGAGCAAAAGCAGGCAGTCATATAGTGGCAGTCACCACACCGACGCCCATCAGTTTGGCCGTAGGGCTGCATCCTTTCTGTCGTTCATAACCCAGATGATCAATATAGATCACTCCCTCTAGAAAGAATATATACTCAGCCCAAAAAGCCCTACTGGTGGGGATGAAAATATGCCATCTTGGAACAAAGATAAGGATAAAATTGGATGGAAGATGAAAAGGGAAGAAGAAAATGGAAATAAAAGCAGCTTTCAGACATCTCATATGGACAGGGTATCAACAGGCCACGCCAGTGCCATCTGGGCAAACATCTCGCGCGGCAGCGGAAAGAAGAAATCGAGCGCAAAAAAAAGTTATGCAATAGAATTCAGGTACTGTTGGATCGTAGCAGCAACGTCCGATCAATGTCATCAGCCATTTCTTGATCTTCGGGTTCAGCGCGGGTGCCTCGCGTTGGAGGCCCTGTGCTGGATGTGGCCCGAGTCTCAACCAAACCGGGCCGCGCACTCTGCTGATTCTCGGGAACCGAAGACGAATGGATAGGGTGCATCTCCCCGCTGCTGGAGATACGGGACTCTTTGCTCTTCTCGAGCAAAGATCCGCCAAGGGTGGCGCATTTGAGAATGGTCTGCATCATTTGGTTTTGCTTCAATGGTTTGGACAAGTATTCGTCCATCTGCGCTTGGATACACTTCTCACGGTCACCCAGCATAGCGTGGGCTGTGAGGGCGATGATTGGAGTGCGCTGCAGACCACTCTCTCGCTCGTACTCTCGGATCTTGCCTGTGGCTTCGAACCCACCCATGACGGGCATCTGCACGTCCATAAGAATGACGTCGTAGCGTCGCTTCTTCACAGCCTCGACGGCTTCGAGGCCGTTGCCCACCACAAACACATTGTGATTGTGCCGTTGGAGTATCTTGACCGCTAGCTGCTGGTTGACATCATTGTCCTCGGCCAAGAGAATGTCAAAGGAGCGGGAGTTGTCCGTCGTGATGGGAGTAGATCGCCCCTCCAATGCTGGGAGCATACCGTTACCCATGTCGATGGGCTGGCAGGGGGTGGTCATATAAGAGCTGATTCCCAGATCCAAGGCGGATTTCAGGCTGACACAGACGAGAGGACAGACCAACACGATGGGAATATACTTGAATTCGTCAAAGGTTCGCAAGACTCGGGCGGTATCCACGGAGTCTACAATGATGACATCGTAGGCGTGGCCCGATTCTTTCCCAGAAGGATCCTGAATTTCAGGGGGAGGAACATGCTCCTCGTTGCGCACAACCAATGGCTCCAACTCAATCTGCTTGAGCATCTTCATGACATTGGCAGCTTGAGCACCATTGTGGCCCTTGTCAATGAAGAGCACACGATGGTTGCGGTATGGCAGGAGTTGAGAGGCAATGACGTTCAAGGATTGATCAGCGAGCTTCACCACGCAGGTAAAGTGGAAAGTGCTGCCGTGTCCGTATTCCGACGTCACCCAAACATCACCGCCCATGAGATTCACCAGGCGTTTGGAGATGGATAGACCGAGGCCCGTACCACCGAACCTGCGAGTGGTGCTTCCATCGGCCTGCTGGAAGGTATCAAAGATGAGGTCTAGTTTGTCCTCCTCAATTCCGATACCAGTATCGGAGACTGAGAACTCAAAGGCGTACTCGTTGGTCGTGCATTGCTCGCGGTCGGACTTCCGAATCGTAAGCTTGACCTCTCCGTGTTCCGTGAATTTGATGGCATTGCCGACCAAGTTGAGAATGATTTGGCGTAGACGGAATGGGTCGCCGATCACATAGTCAGGAACCGTATTGTCGACTTGATAGGTTAAGCTGAGGAACTTCTCGTTGGCCTTGACAGCTAACGTCTTGAGCGCGTTGAAGACTGTGCCTCGGACGGTGAAAGGGATGCTTTCAATGACCATACGGTTGGCTTCAATCTTCGAAATATCGAGTATATCGTCAATAATGGTGAGCAGACTGTTTGCCAAGTTGTGCACCACATTCAGCATCTCGCGCGTATAAGGCTTGAGATCGTCGGTGTCGAGGGTGAGCTGGGTCATGCCAATGATGCCGTTCATCGGTGTTCGAATCTCGTGCGACATGTTTGCCAGGAACTCGGATTTGGTGCGATTGGCGAGCTCGGCAGCCTCCCTGGCCGCGGTGTTGCGCTGAATACTGTCTCGCAGATTGGAAACCATCTTATTGATCTTGCGCTTAAGCTCGTCCATTTCGCCCGATGCATTCACCGTGATGAGCTTGGTGAAGTCACCGTCGGTGGCGGCATCTGTGATTTCACCAAAGGCGCGCACCTGGGACGTGAGATTCTCGGCCATGGTATTCACATCCTCGGTGATCTCCTTCCAGGTTCCCGCGATGCCCTCCACGTTGGCTTGACCACCCATCTTTCCATCGACTCCCACATCGCGAGCGACCTTTTTCAGTTCGGTTGCGAACTTGGCAAGTCGACCCACCATGTGATTGATGGTTACTTTGAGGGTTAATATTTCTCCCTGGGCGTGAACTTCGATCTTCTTGCTTAGATCACCCTTGGCGATGGCTTGGGTCACGTCTGATATACTTCGCACTTGTGAAGTGAGATTCTGGGCCATCGTGTTGACATTATCGGTGAGATCTTTCCATTTGCCCTCCACATTATCAACCTTGGCCTGGCCACCGAGGGTACCATCGGTGCCGACCTCGCGGGCGACTTTGCTGACCTCAAAGGCAAAGGTATTCAGCCGGTCCACCATGCCGTTAATGGTGCTCTTCAGATCGAGTATCTCACCCTGCACGTTGGCAGTGACCTTTTTCGTCAGGTCACCCTTGGCGACGGCCGTGGTGACATCCGCAATCTCACGGACCTGAGTGGTCAGATTATTGGCCATCCGGTTCACGTTTTCCGTGAGGTCCTTCCAGGTACCTTCCACGTCATTGACGGTAGCCTGTCCACCCAGCACACCGTCGGTACCGACCTCCTTGGCGATCTTGGTGACTTCCTGTGCAAACTGGCGCAGCTGATCGACCATGGAATTGATAATATTTTTCAGCTCAGCGATTTCTCCTCGACAGTTGGCTTGCACCTTCTGCGTGAGGTCACCCTTCGCGACGGCCTTGGTGACCGTCGCGATATCTCGTACTTGTGTCGTCAGATTGTTGGCCATGGCATTTACGTTGACTGTGAGCTCGTTCCACATTCCTTGTACCCCTTCGATTTGTGCTTGTCCGCCGAGAACACCTTCTGTACCGACGTCGCGGGCGACTCGTGTGACTTCCGTCGCAAAGGTTCGTAGCTGGTCCACCATAGTATTGATCGTTTGTTGTAATTCCAAAATCTCACCCTGGGCACGACTCTCAATCTTTTGGCTCAGGTCACCGTGAGCGACCGCGGTCGTGACCGCCGCGATTTCTCGCACCTGATCCGTGAGGTTCTTGGCCATGATGTTGACGTTTTCCGTAAGTTCTTTCCAAATACCGTGTACCCCGGTGATCTGCGCTTGACCACCGAGTATTCCCTCGGTGCCGACTTCACGGGCGACGCGAGAGACTTCACTTCCGAAGACCTGAAGCTGGTCCATCATAGTATTGATCGTGCGTTTGAATGTAGCGATTTCCGGGTCCATCTCCAAGGGGTGAATCTGGACCTTCATGGAGAGATCACCATTGGCGACTTGAGTGATGATGCCGCCGATCTCTCGCAAGGCCTTTTGGAACGCTTCGTTCGCCTGCTGATGCTTGCGAAGCTCTCGTTCCAGCAAGACGACATCCTCATTCTCCACCTTGGTGAGCGCTCGGCGGGTGTGCTCTTCCTGCTTCTGCAACTCATCCCGAACCTGCGCTATGATATCTTTCTGGAAGCTGATCTCTTCGGCCTGTTTCTGCACGTGATTGCGGAGGATGCTGATGTCTTCTTCGCGAACCAGACGGGTGGCGCCGGTCTCATCTTCCTCGTCGGTCTCATCGTCGTTGAGGTCACCTGATGAGGGGGCTTGTCGCGGCGGGTGGGATTTGAGGTCATTTCCCGATGGGGTCTGCTGTCGCCGACCGGGTTGATTCAGGCTTTGCTGCTGTGTAAGGCAATAAGAAGAGTCAGAACCTTGACCGGACGACAAGCGATCGAGCCCAAAGGTCCACAAGAAATCAGGGTCCTTCTGGTGGTATCCGAAAGCAGACAGGGTGGTCTGCTGGGCATTGTCAGGGAGTTTGTGATGACTGACAGCTTGGAATTCCAAATGGTGCACGCGGCGCACCAAGGCCTCCAACTCGGCTTCGAATGCGACCTTTGCCGGGCTAGGTTCACCGGGTAATTTGGAGGTTTTGGCACCGTTGGTCGCTGGGAATTCGAAATCAAAGGGGGGGACGCCGAGCCAGTGGCTACCTCGTCTCGAGCGAGCGCCTGCAGGACTGCCGTCGCGGCCACGAGAGTCTCGTCCGCGCCAGCCATTGTGCCCTAGGAGATTCGATCAGTCCACGATTCAGAAACGGAAAGTATGCCGCGATGGTGATGGGAACAATGACGATCGTATTCGAAGAGACAATCCCCGCCAGATCTGAGTTTTAGGGCTTATGTTTCTAACCGTCTTGTACACGAATTCTGGCAAGGACTCGTGGCGGAGAATCGCGCTCTGAGCCACTCTTCCCCGGATCCCATTCAAGGTGCGGATGAGAGAGAGAAAGGAAGAGGCCGAACGAGACAGACAGGGACAGGAAAGGGAGGCGAGAAAGAGAGGAAGAGATGAGAACGGTGCCAGTCCGGGTCGAGGGGGCTTTTTTGCTCCTTTCGACAGAGACCAGAGGTGTTGGAACGGTGTGACGCGAAAAGCGGAGTTAGGATAAGCATCACTTACAGGGACGGTTTCCTGGGACGATAAATCAAGCAAATGGGGGGGTTATAGCGACATGGAGTGGTCTTCCGGAGCAGGTCGATTCGAAAGAAGGAACCAGATGAAAGATCCTAAACTGCTCCCACGATTTTTCCCACAGAAAACCCAGCAAAATCGTGGGTTCACGGTCGCCGGAATGCTTAGGCTATTCGGGGGGGTTTCAAAGGGGAGGGGAGGACAACCGTCCACGCGCTCGGGTACACTCCTCCAGATACGGGCAGGGACCGAGCCTAAGTAGGAGGTTATGTCAGCAGCGCGGTTCTTGACCTTGCACTTTGCACCGTGCAAGACTACCGAGAATCATGCTGTGTCGCGGTCAGATCTGCGGGCGGGGGAGGAGAAGATTTACCAAATAAAAACTAAAAACTGTAATGGGAGGAGAAGGGGATGCGTGTGCGAGGAAGATGGACACTCTGAAGCAAACAGCACCTGTGTGTGGTTTTGGTTCCAACGGAGATGGGTTTTTTTTTTCAGGGGAAAGGGAGGATGATCGTCGGCGTGGAGGAGTCAGCAGCAGGCGATCCGAATATTATTTCTATTTTTTTTTCTTCTCTGTCTCTGTCGTCCCTTCTCTGCTCGAGGAGGGAATCAGCTGAGGATTTCCAAAGGGGAGACGGTGTTGCTGGCTGCTGAGAGAATCTGCGGCACAGATTTGTGGATGAAGTGGAGAGGAGTATGGTTGTGGACAGGTTGATTCTATTTGATTGGGAAGAGGAGGTCGGAGGGTCAGCTCCATGGGCACTAAACTGAGCACAGCGACCACTTGGGTCAACCCTACAAAGACCGGCGCTCGGTTTTCCCCGAATAAAAGTCTCAATCAATTACACACCGGGGTGTTTTCTAATCATAGAAATCTAGCTAGTCGGTGTCGGGGCCTCACGAGGAGACCTGGAGTGTTGGCAAAAGGAGGTCGAAGTGAGAGTATACACATGCTACCCATCGAGCATCTTTGCAATGTGACCTTCCTGCACCGGGATCAGAATATCACACCGGAGACGATTTACGAAACAATGGCCATCACGGGATTTGACCAGAGTCACCACCTCAGGACGTTCAAGGCCGACTTTTATCTCTAGCACCGGCCGACCGAGAAAGGCTCAAATCTGAAGATACGCCGGACGGGTGCTTTGGACCCAAGAAACGCATCTGCTGCTGCATGCCATTGCCTGTCTGATTATAAGAGTTGGGCACCCTAGACGTTGAGACGAGCCTTGCGAACGCATTCCTCAAAGAGGCTCCTGCTGATCTGCCATCGCGGTGAGCTCCCCCCTCTACCCACCAGTGTCAAGTCTCACCTTTTTGGTCGGGCACCCTGCTCGAAAATGTTCTAAATTGAAAGCGCAGAGAGTAGAAAAAGAAAAGAAAAAAGGAAACCTCTTGGGGGTCCCACCGAACACGGGAGCATCCACTGATTATTGAGTGCGACTCGCTTCTTTCTTTCTCCCCGGGCCCCTACGCACACTAGGCAGTGGAGAGTGAACAGCTGGTCACTGACACTGAATCGTGAAGATTGAACACCAAACACTCACGCAGGGGGGGGGCAGAGCCCTCTGCTCGGCTTACCTACAGGCCGAGTCCAAGGGTGAATGCAGACTAAAGACACGACAAAGTAGACCGATAGGCGCCAGGCCAAACGGTCCTGTGGCCGCCGAACGGTGCCAAGTGGAGAAGATCCAGTTGTCGAACCTTCTTCCGAGCCAGTCAGACTTCAAGGCAAAAGGTTCGTTGTCTCGGGAATACCGTAGTTCGTCTAGAGCCCCACTCCAGATGTGTACTGTACTGTACAATTCCAACCCGGGAAAACTGAGCAGAACACTTGGGAGGCATCGATGGTGTACATTGTGCACTGCACAGGAGGCACTGTACAAGTGTACAGTGTTCCGCTATATGGCAAAATGACTAACAAGTATACACAGGATGATGGACCATGGTGCTGTCTGATTTGAATCCCGAGTCCTCCTCGACGGCCATCTGACACTGCCCTGGCGGCGGGCGATCGCCACTGATCAGTGCTAAACCCGGGAAGACCACCTTCGGCTCAGGAGATGCAATCTCTAAGGGCACATCCGAGATCTGTGGCTGAGCCCGTTCCTGAGCCTCTCCCTCGCCCTGGTCCCAGCGATTCCTCACACCGAGAAACGCCCGACCCGGAAAAAATGATGAATGCAACGGCGGCAGTATCGTGATGCCGATAGAATTGGAGACGGTCATGCACCATCAGTCTCCCACCAGTATCGAGGTTTACAATTCTCCTTCCAGCTCTCAACCATGTGCCCCACTATGATTTGAACTTTCCTCAAACAGGTTGGAAAGTCCGACCGACTCGGATTGATCAAATCTTCACATCGTTTCTAAATGGGGCAGGAGCCACCCTCCATCGGATAATATCTGTGAAGGATCCCCGACACCCCCTCTCTTCCCCTTCTCTCTCTCCCTGGTGGTCAATCTTCTTGTTTGTCATGGGGTGACTGTGCGGTGAGTGCAGTCCAACCGGCAATCCAGATGTATTTCTGGACGAATGAGCTTGAAGTAGCGGGCGTGCACCAAATCCTATCGACCGGGAGGGCGATGTTCTCACTTGTCGGGGCTGGTCCAGCCAATGAAATGTACATATACGTTTTTTTTCTGATCGCCACGGATTGATTGAGCACGGCATCGGGGTCTGATCTTGGCCCATCCAGAGCAGACGAAAATCGTTTTGACTAAGAGATTGGAATCAACCGAGGACCTTCCAAGCAACAGCAATGGTCCGTGCCGCGTTACTCATGCATATAGTCCGTCAACCGACTTATCCGCCAGTTGGCTCACTTGTCAAGTGCCCCGCAGAATTTGATTTCCACCGGCAATACAGTTCCAGGATTAACCCTTTTTTTGACTGTTACAGGTTGGATTCCAGAAGAACAAAGGTGTAAATGGTGAATGGTAGATCTAAATTCCACCGAGGACTGCAGACTTTCGTATCAGAGGAGCATGAATGCCATATGTCTCGATGCAAGTCACGCATTCCACTGATCAGTGGAAACCGAATGTTTTCTGGCCCTCAGCCCGATACCTATCTGAATGGATATATACCTACGATTTTGGAGGGACGGCTGGAGATGCTAGGGTATGGTCTTTGCAGGCGACCGATCATCCCTCTCTCACATGGAGTCACTGGGTGCCCACCTTTGAACTTGATGTCAAAGTGAGATGGATTCAAGCAGAGTGCCCGCAGAGCGGAAGGCTGGCCCCAATTCACCTGGTGGCAGGTAGGTACCTGATAAATGAGCTGGAGGGTACCTCAATGTTGTTGTTGGTTAGCACGGGACTACTAAGAGACCACTGAGTCTATTCATCAGACGGGAGCACGTGGAATCCAAGACCCTTCCTCCATGACGGACCTACCAGGTTAGTAGAGACATATTTATCAAACACCGGTGGAGTAGCTCCATCCAAGGAAGCGGCAACGATACTGTGACAGCTAATATTGGATTCGAAATTCTAAAGATGATACGAACCTTCTATATTGTATCGCGCAATATACCTTCCCTTTAAGATTGAGAACCTGATGCCACATCTCCATTCGACAAGAAGCAGCGTGATCAGAGCAACGGGAACGCAACTCACGTATGTCTGATCTGAAAGGCAGCGTCCCAGCGATTGCGGGCGCCAAAAAAGCATGGCGGGGTTGAATGGCAGAAATGGTCGCAGTGCCCCGCCGGAATCAATGCTGGGAATTTGAAAGAGTCATCGCGAATTTTGGCCGACACCGCAAGATCGATACCCCCCCCCTCCTTCACCTCCTACGAGAACGCCTTTGGCCTACGAAATATTCTGCAGGAACTGGCTGCAGCTATGGCGTCCGATCTCACAAAGCCCGTTCTGGACGCGCTGTCCGCGTCCAACGAGCCCATTCTGTCCACCGAGGCTTTCCCCTCCCACCCCTCATCGAATGTCAAAAGTGCGCTGGACCGCCTGGGCTCCCGGCAGATGATCGAATATGAAACACTCGAAAAAGAAGTTTATGTGCTCACCTCGGAGGGTGATGAGATTGCTGCCAATGGCAGTCACGAGGCCAAGGTCTTTGCTGCCGTCGTCGCTGCTCTCGACGGCCTTAAGATTAGCGATCTGCCTGGTCTAGTGGGGAAGGATAACGCCAAGGTCGGCCAGGGCAATGCCTTCAAGCGCGGCTGGATCAAGAAGGATAACGACAAGCTACGGGCAGTGAAGGAGTCAATTGTCGACGAGACCCGTGAGCAGCTGCTCACCGTACAAAAGACAAAGGGTCTCGGTGATGCGAAGGCCCTCGCCGACCTCAAGCGAAGGAAATTGGTCTCCGTTACCAAGGACATTGCCTACAAGATCTCCAAGGGCCCCAAGTATGCTCGGGAGTTCGTCAAGGAGGAGACCGACCTCACTCCCGAGATGCTCGCCGATGGCTCGTGGAAGACCGTCCAGCTGAAGCCCTACAACTTCAATGCCAAAGGTGCCAACACTCCCGCTGGTGCGCTGCACCCTCTGAACAAGGTGCGCCAGGAGTTCCGGAACATTTTCTTCGAGATGGGATTCGAGGAGATGCCCACCAACCGATTCGTCGAGACCGGCTTCTGGAACTTTGACGCTTTGTTCGTGCCCCAACAACATCCTGCCCGTGACCTTCAAGATACCTTCTACATTGCCGACCCTCTCAAGGCCGACCCCCCTCGCGAGGATCCTGTAAACGACCCGCACCGCTCCAGAGTTAACCAGCCTGGCTCCCAAGCGACAGAGGGAAAGCCTCTGGACTACCAAAAGTACTGGGACAACGTGCACGAAGTCCACGAGCACGGCAAGTTCGGCTCCATTGGCTACCGCTACCCCTGGAACGCTGACGAGTCCCTTCGCCTGGTTCTCCGCACTCACACCACCTCCATCTCGGCGAACATGCTGCACAAGCTTGCCGCCAACCCGCGGCCGGCCCGCTTCTTCAGTATCGATCGTGTCTTCCGAAACGAGGCCGTCGATGCCACTCATTTGGCAGAGTTCCACCAGATTGAAGGTGTCATTGCGGATTTCGGTCTCACCCTGGGTGGTCTGATCGGCTTCATGGAGGTTTTCTTCGCCAAGATGGGTATCCACCAGCTGCGCTTCAAGCCCGCCTACAACCCCTACACTGAGCCCAGTATGGAGATTTTCGGTTACCACGAGGGCTTGGGCAAGTGGGTAGAAATCGGCAACAGTGGTATGTTCCGACCGGAGATGTTGGAGTCGATGGGTATCCCCAAGGACATGCGAGTCTATGGTTGGGGACTGAGTCTGGAACGGCCAACTATGATCAAGTAAGTACAACCCCGTACCTCTCACCATCGAGGTTTACCCCCCGGTCATGCATCGTGTCACATTTTCTGACAACTTCCCCAGGTATGCCGTTAGCAACATCCGTGAGCTGCTTGGACACAAGGTCGACTTGAACTTCATTGAGACCAACCCAGCTGTCCGTCTTGAAAAGGAGTAAAAAAAGCACCCATGTCATCCAACCAATCCAACAATTGAACGATATTATTTGTCCATAGAATTATCCAAAAAAATCATTGCCTTGGACCCTCTTCTTGCGCTTCGCCTCCTGAAGGGGTTTGACTTCCTGGACATTTGTGACCATGCAAAAAAAAACGACCAAAGATGAGATACCCTATCGTTGTCATACCCTATCGTTGTTGAACAAGAGGCAAGAGGCTACGAAGACGGCCATCGTATTTGATATATAGAACGCCTCCCGAGCGTCTAGGAATCATCTTTAGAAAGATTTTCAAGTTCCCAAGCATATACTACCAATCATCACCTACTGGTAAATATCGCAACCTCGGCCTTGCATCACTACTATCTGCCGTTTCCCGAAGGACACGGTTCAGTATTCAAATAATCCGCCCAAATAAGTCAAGCCTGTGGTCCGGCATCATACTAGAAGGCTACTTCATCAGGTACTACACCTCGTCACAATGCAAAAAGCACAAAGCTGCGCAAGGAGAGAAAACGCACACTTTAGAACCGTCGACTGTTCACGTCACGATGAGTGGGGGGAAGAGGGATGAGACGCGCTTAGGTTGTAGAATAGAAAATTGTCCATCAATTGACACGATCCTTAAAAGAAAACGAGGGATCGATATCTAAATGAATTTACTTGCTTTGCATCATGTCCCACCCGTATCTGTGCCCCAGCGCATGATACTCTGCGACAGTGGCTCTTCAGAAGGCGGGTTTTGGAAGTACAATATTCGGCTGGATGTGCTATTTTCTACTTCCTCGCCCATGGAAGGTAGTCGGTGGAATCACAGATCGCGGGAAGCGGTCCGGTTTCCACGTCGAACCGGGATGAGGAAGCCTTGATGTGCCGGAAACGATATTGCGGAGGGATGGAGAGCAGATTGAGCAGAGAGTTTAGTGTCCCCGCCTGCTGTGGTGCTGGTCCCGTAGTCCCGTCCCCGCTGAGACGCATGGGAGGACTTTATTAGACAGGGAAAAAGATCCCGGATGTACGCCAAAAAAAGATATATAGATCCAAGGAGCAAAGAGAGAAGGGTTTTGAACGGTTGGCATGCCGATGTTGGAACAGACAATGCCGGTAAAAGTCGTCGAATCCATTTTTTTCATTTCGATAGATAGGACAGTAAAGGAAAACAGGGCTCTTCTCGAAGGAAGGTAGAACCAGACCAAAGGGAACTTGTCAGTAACCCCTTCACCCTTCTTTTCATGACCAATCCTCAAACTGGACCAGTATAAGTCACAGTCCATCTGATTGAGACCACAATCGTCAGCGAATCGGTTCATGGTGTTGTGCATTCCAGAGAACTTTTTTCCAGCCTGACTTACATCAAATCAACCCGTGAACACCCTCTAATGCAAACCACATCCCCAGCGGCATAAATAATTTAGCGCTGGCGGGAAGCGGTCCACACGTTCTTGAGGTAACCGTCACGCTGAGCGAGGCGGTTGAAGGAGTCGTCGCTCTCACCGCGGGCACGGATGAAGCCGCACATGGCGTAGGTCTGGTTCTCGCCGGTGTAGCGGCCGTTCTCGTCAACCTTGCCGACGGAGATCTGAACGGAAGCGTGGTCGTTGGCCTTGATGATGCGGTTGGTGGCACTGCACTTGCGGGGCACGTAGCTGTTGGCGACGAGGAAGAAGCAATTAGTGATTGATTCAAATGATCCGATATGAAAATCCTCAATGTCGAAAAACTTCCGCCATGCGCCTCCATGGATATACTGCGTTGCAGTGGGAAATTGGAGTTCTGAGGTGCATGGATTTCGTCTGTTGCACTGTCGTACGGACGTTGGCGTGGGCGTTTGTAGCTTTGCGCAGCGAGGTCCAGCGCAATCGACGAAACGAGACAGTAGGCTCCATTTCCTCAGGAGGAGATGGCGGAGTGTTCACGACGGAGGAATTTTTTTCTCTCTTTTTTGGAAGTGCACATACAGATCGACGATCTCTCCCTTCTCGTTCTCCATTTTGGCTGATTGTGTATGGGGGGGTTTCGACGGGCGACGGTGAGGTTGTAGAGGATGGGAATTTTGGTGACCTGTAATTGCAAAGACTAGAATGATTTGTGTGGGTCATGTGACCATTTGTCGAGGGCTGGTGTGGCCGGAAGAGAAGTGGGGCGTGTTGGACCTAGCCGCCATATCAATGGCCGTGGCAATACGCTCAGGGAGATTCTCGAGGAGGATGCGGGTACTACGAAATTACTAGCAGGGCAGCGGCCCGCGTGGAAAGCAGCACGACCATTCCATCACTCCAGTACTCAAGTGTAGTCGTATAGTATTGCTCGAGGGTCACCGTTTGCTTGCTTATCAGAGATCGAGAATGTAGTAGTGTACACTGAATTCTAAGCCCAGAGGGCGCCCATACCTCAATATCACTAAGAAGAAAAAAAAAAAAAAAAAAAAGAAAGTTAAAGGTTGCTGCGCTCCCCTTGGAGAACATCCTTTTTCAAGGCGACCGCTACCTCCCTCGCGGATCCCTTAACAAACCGCACGAGGACAACATAGTCCGACTCACCCTGCCTATTTGATCCCTTCAGTTCAAATCCAGGATCATGCAAAGCGAGAACAGTGCGTCCGTCTGCGGCGACCTTGGTCATCTTGGGAGAAATGCATTTGTCTGTCCAAGCAGGTGATCCCGAGTGTACGAACTCGACGAGTTTAGTTCGCCGATTCTCCATCTCCTCTGTGGAGAGGCCTGTCCGTGGGTGCTCATCAAGGAAGCCCGACACCAAATGCAAAAGGAGGAATTGCGGTGGGAACAGAATAATCTCCCCATTTTGTGCACGGCGCAGCCATTCTGCAGCTGGGAGGAACTGTGCCTCAGTGACTTCGATTCCACCGTCGCTCGAAGGAACCTGAATTTCCTCCCGTTCGCCTTCTCTTGGTAGATCTTCAAGTACTTGCTTGTCCACGTTCACTGGCAATGGCATGAAGTAAAGATACATTTGAGTTGTGTAGCGCTTGGCATTTGCGCTTGGAGTGATCCAGCGGGTGAAAGGAGTCAATTGGTCTGTTTAATGCGAGCATCAGTCGCAGGGCTCAATGAGCGGAGATTGATTCACATGAGGAAAGCATACCTGTATCGGGCACAGCATTGGGGCTTTGTTGCGCTAACCACTCATCGAAAGTGAGTTTACCCTGGTGAATAAGCTTCCGGCCTTGCTCACGCGTTGCCTGATTGACAAAGATCATCTTTCCGGACTTCTGATCTTTCGCAAGCAGAATCCCACTTTCTTCGAACAGCTCTCGAAGGGCAGCCCGGCGGTAGTGAGGGCCGTCTTCATGTCTGGAGAGGTCTTCCGGTGGCGGACATGGGCCGTCTTGGCTAGACAAATTTCCTCCAGGAAAGACGTGGGCCGATGCAAAAGAAGACGATGTTTTGACTCGATGGAGCAATAAAATCTCATTTTGCGGGGAGACCAAGATTACACTGGTTGAAAATGTTATCTTCAGGCGCTCCAACAAGGTCTGTTCACGGCTGCAGTCTCCAGTGCCACGGGGCCGCTTGCTGGCAAGCAGCTTTGAGCAAGAAAAATGCCAGCTCGGAGATGGTGCGGTGCATCTGTCCAAGAGAAGCTCACCTGGAACTGGGCCGAGGCATGGCCGGCTGTTTCTTCACCTCCCCCTGATGACTTGACCGTGGCATGTTAGGTGCTTTCGGCAGACCCGAGGATTCGTCTCTTTTCGTCGAGTAGTTGAATTGATGGTGATAGTGATGCCAGGGCTTTCGCGATAGTACTGGTATGGCTGGAGAGAAGCGCACTGCTGATTGAATCTGATCGAGTTTAAAAGGATGGGGAATGCTAGACGATACCCAGCGGTGGCGGGTAAGGTTGAAAAATAAAAGCGACATCGCGAAATCTATAGCGCTCTCTCTATGCGGCCTCGGGAAAGGTCATAATCAGATGGTCGTTGGCCCGAGAGCCTAGGCTGATCCCTGTACCCCGCGTTTGTTCTGGTCACGTCGCCGGGACTACAAGTGATTGGCAGACGAGGACTCTGTTGACGAGCGCGTCACAAGCTTCCATTGTGACAGCCGCTCGGTCGTTCTCTTTCCCCAACGTCGAACCATCAGTCTGGGGTCGCTCTGTGGCGGTGATCAACCCAAACGTAGTGACCCCGTCGCGTGCACTGCGGTAGTCGTCTTTTCTAGCAAGCCCTTCGATTGTGCAATCGTGAGCATTCCCGAGACACTTCAACCCCGAAGGCACAACGACACCATTCTGATGTGAAGAAAATAGTAAGCGATCATCGAATCAATCAGTGAAGACCAATGGCGTAGGGAAAGGCACCGAGTAATAAAATCCGCCCAACTTGGGGGGAGCGTCGTGAAAAACCAACGAGTCCAGGGTACTTCGAACCACATGAGCTCAGCTCAAGCGCGATCGCCTGGCAGTCCTGAGTCCCATGTGAACCACCATAGGCTTCGGATGTTACGTGTCGCTTCGGACATCTACAGTTGAGACGGCTGGCGGCAATCGAGCAGACTACGAGCTAAAGGTAGAACAAGAATCATCACGATCGAATACGGGCAGCATCTTTCAGCTGCATGGTATGTACCATTTCAAAACGATAAACTCCTCAAATCTAACTCCATCCCTTGTCATACCCCATTTTTGGTATTCTTGTTTTCAAACGCATGGCATCGTACGGGGTGTCCCAATTATATCTATTCACAGTGGGGAGCCCGCTCATCGACAAAAAGTCTTCCTCACTTAAGAGTAGAGCTTCTTGTCATAGCTGTGCAGGCCGTGGACATTACCCTCGACCTGAGCACTGGCGCTGCGCATCTCGAAGCGAACAGTGCCATTGTTGACGCCCTCGTGCAGCTCATCGAGCGACTTGACGCCCATGTCCTGCAAGGAGTGTTGAATACCAGCAACGAGGTATGGGACGAATTTGGTGACGGAGCCGCGGTCCAGAACGGAGCCAGCGACACCCTGGGCAACCAGGACACGAGAGTTCTCGGAGAAGTAGCGAGCAGTACCAGCGTTGCTGGCCTTGTTGGCGCTGCTGTCCTTGCTGTTGCCACCGGCCTTCTTGTCTTCCATGGCGGCGATACTGCCCATTCCACGGTAAGACTTGACAAGCTGGCCCTCGTTGCTGACGAAATACTCGCCAGGAGACTCGGTGGTACCGGCCAACAGGCCACCCATCATGACAGTGCTGGCGCCCAGGGCCAGACCCTTGACAATGTGACCAATGTTCTGAATGCCACCGTCGGCAATGCAAGGAACACCGAAGCGAGCGGCAAAGGCAGAGACACTGCGGACAGCGGCAGCCTGAGGACGGCCAACAGCCATGACCTCTTGGGTAATGCAAGCACTACCGGCACCCATGCCAATTCTCAGGCCATCGGCACCGGCAGCGATGAGCATGGCAGCTTGCTCCTTAGTCACGACGTTACCAGCGATAACGTCAATCTGGGGGAACTCCTTCTTGATGTACTTCAACATGTCAATCTGGTACATGCTGCTACCGTTGCTGGAGTCGAGGATAACAATGTCCAGGCCGGCGTCCACGAGCAGCTTCAGACGGTACTTGTCCTCCTCACGAGTGCCGATTGCCGCAGCACAGATGAGCTGCTTGGAGTCAGGAAGTTTAGAGGCCAAGGGATAGTGGAGGTTCTTCATCAGATCGGAGCGGGAAAGGAGAGAGACGAGGTTGCCAGAAGCATCGACGATGGGCAGCTTGCCCTTCTTGGACCGACGCAGCACCTCGTTGGCCTCAGCCAGGGTGGTGCCAGCCGGGGCAGTGACCAGATCGGTGGCCATGATGGCAGTGACGGGCTCGGTCAGATCCTTGTGGAACTGGATGTCACGGGAAGTGACCATACCGACGAGCTTGGAGCTCAGAGTTCCATCCTCTATCATATGAGTGTTAGCATCCATGCCATAAAAGGTGTAATGCAAAATCATTGAGTGAATGGCTGGATCAGATAAAAAGTTTCTCTACAGTGCAACTCTCGTTGCTGCCAGTGGAACGAAAGTTATGATTGAAAGGTTTGTTCATCATATAATGGTGCAGTGATTTCGAAGAGGAAAACAAGGATTAGAGCAAAAAAGAGACTTACCAGTGACAGGGAAACCACCAAAGCCCCACTTGGCCTTCAAGTCCTTGGCCTCTCCGACGGTGGCTTTGGGAGAAAGAACAACTGGGTCAAGGATAAAGCCATTCTCATATCGCTTCACCTTGCGGACCATCTCAGCCTGGTCTTCGGGTGCGCAGTTGTGGTGAATGACACCCAGGCCACCAAGCAAAGCCATGTGAATAGCCATGTTGTGCTCGGTGACGGTATCCATGGGAGAAGAGAGAAGGGGCGCCTTCAGAGAGATACGCTTGGTGACGGGGGTATCCAGGCTGACATCGGAGGCAGGGAAGCCTGTTGACCGGCATTATTAACAAATGGGTCTCGCCAAACCAAAAATTAGTTTGGCTTACCGATATAGCCAGGCAGGAGCAGGAAGTCGTTATAAGTCAATGCTCCGTGGTTATCAGAGTCCAACAAAGTGTCCACGTCAAGTCCATCCAGTGTGGAATAAGTCTTCACGACCTCGAGGGCCTTGGTGTAATCCTCAATCTCGGCCTTCATGGCGGCACCAGGCGCGGCTTCCTTTGCGGTGATGGGCATGATTATAATGAATGAGAGTCTGCAGGTGAGACTTTTTGTGGGGTATCAAAGCTGAGCACAAATCGAAATCAACAGAATAGAAACAATCTGTTGATGGGGAGAGACCAGCTTTCCCAAGGAAAAGAAAGAAGAAGAAAAAATCTTCGCGGCAAGTGTCTTCCTTTTCTTATTCTGACGGGCAACGGGCCCTTCCCCTTTTAGGCTTAGTGCTTAAACTTTTTTTTTCTTGGGCTTTTGGGAATGGCCATTGGCTGGTTACCGAGCTCCCTTCCGGCGGTGGCAGACTGCCGACCGGGCTGCTGGTGGAGGATGACTCGGACCAACTGGCTGCCGCTGATGGGACTCAGCACGTGAATAATACGTAAACAGCGCTTGCTTGCTAAGCGCTGTTCGCTACTGCTTCAGTGCAAACTGCTCACTGTCTTGTGCTGGACTGTGTGAAAATCTCATCAGGTATCTGACTTGATTCCAGTAGCCGGGTATCGATGATTTGCTCTTAGGTCGTAGCTTAATATGTGCGACGTTCATGTCCGAGTGATGATATATCTTGGTTGGATTGAGGTAGGGTAGCTACAACCTACCTACCCAATCAAGTCGATTGCCCGGGCGCTTTCTGCTAGGTCGACTGTCCTGAAACACTTCCACATCCAAGTGTCTGATCGTGTGCTTTTAAAAAAAATCCGTATATTTCTAAGCATAAACCATGGAGATGATTTGCCCCGGAGAATGGTCGCAGTTTGCCGGGCTCCCACGCCCGACAGTGGTGCAATTTCAGAAGGGCGAAAACATACCTCACAGTTCCAAGCTACCGAAACGGGGGCCTCGGGCACGTAATGTGTTCAATAGGTGGACATCGAGGTCAATGTGCGTAATTTGATGTCTCATGGGCTCAAGCCTACTTAGTACCTAGTACTGAAAGAATCGGGGCCTGACGGAACCTCATGTCCACTACCCAATGAGGTACATATTGTTCATGATGCACATATGATTGATCTAGTTCTAAAGTACCTGCACGTTCGCCTCATGGGCTTCAGATGGTCACTTAGAGATCCACTCTGAATCTCCATGAGCTCCCGACGACAATGGAAAGTATCAGTTTAGCATGGATTCGGATTCTTACCCGAATGGGCCGATATTTGTACGATAAGATCCAACCCTACCTCATGAAGGGTCAAAATATAACACGTAGGTCGCGGTCATTGATCAATGGAGCTGTGTCCCATGGTGTTCCAGGCAATGGAGTCAGGAGGCCCTTAGTACTGACTATGAAGGTACGTAGAGGACTGCCCATTCCACCTTTATGAACCTACCGGGATCCAAAAGTGGGTACCTGAGTTTAGACAGACAGTACTGCTATTGAAAATGATTCAACTAACATAGCACATCGCGCCGCAAGATACTCATTAGATCTGGAAGTGGCATTGCCCGCGTCGGCTGGCCAGGAACCCCAGAACAGATATTCAATTGAAGATGGAAGATTAGTTGGAGGCATGCCCAGAATCCAGACTGAGCCAGTCCTAGTACAGGAGCCATGGTTTCGCGCCGTCCAGAGCTTTGTCCCATCCTCCCTCATTTTGCCAGATCGCCACACTCTCCACTTCATCTCTGCCGAGTTTGAGTCCGTTGTATAGATGCTTCCGGAACCCATCGCGTTAGCAGATTTTGCTTAATATCAGTGACGGAGTGGCCTAGTCACTTACCGGAAAAAGCCCCTCGCCGGGACGTGGACCACAAATTTTCCCATCCGGCGACTCCCATCGGATATCCTGAATAATGTCCGCATAATGAATCCGCGCAATATACACCAAAGGCTCATCGCTGAAGAATAACTTCAAGGTGTTCGGAACCTGCGACGCCATTGAGAGATGTATGAACCCTGACTCCTGATCCAATTCACTGACGGGCAGTCGCTCGGGGATGGGCTCGCGCACTGGGGCCGTGGAGGGTATGATCTTGTAAATGTATCTGGGTTGGGTTTCGAGGGTCGCCATGGTTGAGACTTGATAAGTCACAAGTCACCGAGTGGACTGCACGGGCGGATTTTGTTGGAAGCTCCACGCAGCTACTGTGTTGAAGGAGAGTTGCAATTCTCAAAAGCTGAGCCGCAATTTGGTGTCGATCGGGAAGGGTGCGCGATCGTTTGCCCAAGCTTCCGCCGAAAGTTCCCTCCCATTGACGTACTGGTGGGCGGGGTACATGGTTGATGTAAGGTAGCGGAGAACCTCGACGGGTATACCAAAGGAGGTCAACGTGGGTCGTCTAGAGTTCTTCATGTACTGCATGTGGAGTTTTAATCTGCCCTGTGATCGAGCCACTGTTGATGCTCGTACGCATCAGTCATGTGTTGAGATCTGTTGGCGATGTAACTGTCTTGATGCGGCAATTTCGCCCAGCAGTTGACCGTGGGTATATTACCACGCGCGAGCATGTGTCTTAACTGTCAGGCTCTTTGCTACTACAAGAGAGTAGAATAGCAAACCAAATCTCAAGCTTTTTTTCCAGCTGTGCATTACAGAGGACACACCTCTGAATGACCGCCAAGAATCGATCTAACAATAAGGACTTTTGGCTGTTCACCCCTCACGGTATTCCGTGATTTCATCGAGTAAGGAGGGGCAGCGGGCCTGGCGGGTACAGTGTGGGCAGTGGGCACTAGGCGCCGAGGCGGAGGGTGATGGTCGCTCGGTACAACGCCTTCCAGATTACGATCGGCCTGATCAAACCGCCATTCGCAAGCGGAAGGTATTCTCACATTGTCATTACTCTAGGCGACACAACATTGATGGTGTTGGCATAATAATACATTGTGACGTTAAGAAAGCCGACACGTATCCTTGGCTGTCAATTCTCGCCATTATGGACAATAGTTCGTAATGTTGTGTGAGCCACAACGAGGCTGAGGATCGACGACGATCACCTGATTGACGCTAAGCCTAATACAGAGATTTGTTTTGGACATGTCCTATTTGGGCTTGGGGAATCTCAGTCGCACCTGCCGGGCTTGACACCCCACCCAACCACAAACCCTCAGCAGCGCCATATTGGCAGGAAAGTGAAGTTTTCTTTTTGCGAGCTTTTGATCGCGATCCACTTTGATACTGCATGATACCTACATCTCCCAGAGTTCGCTGTCGAGAATCATTGCCTTCGCGGTCACCAAAGTTGTCGAAACGTGGTGCGACCCAAATCACATTCCGGAGATTATAATCGAGGGACGGCTTCGATCTTCGAAAGACTGGACTTGAACAAATCACCACACCCGCTTCTGTCTTGGAAGCAGGGATGCGTTCAATCGAGAAACATTCTGTTTGTGTACTCATCTTCAATTTCACAACACGACGATAGAGAGCGATGTCCAATCAGTTTCCATCGCTCAAGCGCGCCCAGACGGATCTCCCAGCGACGTCAACAAGTCCGCTTCGACACGGATCAAACGCGTCAACAAACTCATCCGTCTACTCCTCCACTTCTGCTACCTTTACACCCAGTCGGACTAGTACCGTCTCGTCCAATGCGTCCGTTTCCAGTAGCCTAGGCCACTCCCGAGGCAAGAGCGAAACGAGCTCGGCGACGATGAGAGCTCGCGGTGAACAAAGCTGGGCCGATGCTGGATCGACATATGACAGTATTCGCCAATCTCTAAGACCACTTCAACAGGTGCCGAACAACACCCTGGGCGCGTCCCGACCAAATACATATCGACATACGCGAAGCCACACGATCGATGAGGGACGTTCTCCGAAGGGATATAGGCCAGGCACACCAGAGACGCCCCGAGTTCATTTCAAGGAGAATGAATCGCCTCATCACGGTGCATCCGCATTTGAGCTACAAACTCCGCCAAGAGGGACCACGCCACAAAATTTTTCACCTAATGCTACACCAGGCTCATCCCGTCCTTCCTCTCCTCAAAAAGCTCTATCCAACAGCCCGCGCCCCCCAGCATTGACTACCGCCTTGTCTGCTCCAGAGCTGGAGACATTCCAAAAATCATCCACGCGTCACCTACGAACGTTATCCAAAATTGTGCAGGCGGGTGACGGCGATGACTTTCAATTTGGGGCCGCAACGCAATCGGTCGTGGGAATGCAAGGACGGCGGCGCCTAAAGCGTGCAGACTCTGTTGCTGGTGGACGGACTGGAGCAGTCTCACCAGAGAAGCCCAAAGTGTCCTCCTGGACCGCTGGGAGCTGGATGGATCAGCAGCGGCAATTTCTGCAGGCTTACGAGTACCTGTGTCATATTGGTGAAGCCAAGGAATGGATTGAAAGCGTGATCCACAAGGAAATTCCGCCCATCGTCCGACTCGAAGAAGCCCTTCGAGATGGTGTCACTCTCGCAGAAGTGGTTCAAGCCATGTACCCTGATCGTGTGTTGCGCATTTTTCGCCATGCAAAGCTTCAGTATCGCCATTCGGATAACATCGCCTTATTTTTCAGATTTCTCGATGACGTGGAGCTGCCAGAATTATTTCGGTTTGAGCTCATCGACCTCTACGAAAAGAAGAATATCCCAAAAGTCATTCACTGTATCCATGCCCTGTCATGGTTGCTCTTCAAAAATGGCATGTTAGATTTCCGAATGGGCAACTTGGTGGGTCAGCTGGAGTTTGAGCATCATGAGCTGGAGCAGACTCAGAAAGGTCTTGACAAAGCTGGCGTTAGCATGCCTAGCTTTGCTGGCATGGCTGCTAATTTTGGTGCTGAACCCGAACCTGAACCGGAGCCGATTGAGTCCGAAGAAGAGAGAATTGATCGAGAGCTTCACGAGAACGAGCAATCGATAGTCGACTTCCAAGCTCAAATCAAAGGTGCCATGCTGCGACTCAAGTTGGGTACCATAATGAATGATCTATGGGACTTTGAGCCATTGTTGGTCGAGTTGCAATCGCGGCTGCGTGGAGACTGGGCTCGACAGATCAGCCAGTATCGTCTGAGCATGCGTCAGTTTGCCATTCAGCTCCAGGCTATTAGTCGAGGGTTCATTGTGCGCCGCCGCCAGAGTGGAGATAAGGTGTTCCGCGACACACAAGCCATGACTGTTCTACAACTGCAAAGCCTGATCCGTGGATCGAAAGCGCGAGCAGATGCTCAGCTATTGCAAACGCGCGCTCGAAAGGAGGAATCTGGCATCAAGGAGATCCAAGCTGCTATTCGAGGTGCGCTGCAACGCAAGGCAGTTTCTGAGCAATATGAGCAGACACAAAGCGCCGGACAAGACGTTCTGACCTTACAATCTATGATCCGAGGTGCACTGCAGCGCAAGGCAATCGCTGAGCGATATGCACAGACACATAAGGTCGAAAACCACGTTTTGAGCTTGCAATCCATGATTCGAGGTGCCTTCCAGCGAAAGAAGCTCGCCGTCCAATCGCGAGAAGTCTTGGAAAGCACCAACCCAGTTCAATCACTGCAGTCGGCCATCCGGGGCAACCTTGCCCGTCAGCATGTTTCCCAAGTCAAAGCATCTCTGGAAGCAGAAGAAAGCTCAATTATCCTCATCCAGTCAACGATCCGGGCCATGGCGTTTAAGAATCGGCACACCTCGCTTCTGCAGGCTCTGGCGGACACAGAAAATGAATGTACACGGCTGCAGGCAATGGTGCGCGGCGCTGCTGCGCGCGAAAGTACCTCAACTCTCCGCTCCGAACTGGCCCAGCACGCATCCGCTATCATTGAGTTGCAAAGTATTTTCAGGCAAAAAGCCACGAGAAAGGCTCTGGATCATCAACTCGCTCAATTGAAGCGGGAAGAAAATCGCATCCTGGAGGTACAGTCATCGACACGGGGCTTCTTGGAGCGACAAACCCTAGCAAAACTGCAAGCTGAGCTTCAATCTCACAGTGATGAGGTTGAAGATCTCCAGTCTCTTGCACGTGCTGCGCTGGAACGCATCAGAGTGGGAGACATTCTCTCGCAATTGGAGGACACCGAAGAAGATGTCGTCCAGCTTCAGGCGTTAGCTCGGGCCATGCTTGTGCGCATTCAAGTTGGTCAGGCTTTGGCAGATTTGGAAGAGGAAGAGCACATCATCGTCGATTTACAGGCCTGCATTAGAGGACGATTGATCCGCCATCGGTTTGAAGAACGACGCCGTCATTACAATCAAAACATGGAGAAAGTGATCAAGGCACAGAGCGTGATTCGAGCTCGCATCCAAGGCCAGGCGTATAAGAGCCTGACCAGCGGCAAGAACCCCCCTGTGGGTACTGTCAAGGGCTTTGTGCACCTTCTCAATGACAGCGATTTCGATTTCGATGAGGAAATTGAGTTTGAGCGCCTACGAAAAGTTGTTGTCCAACAAGTGCGTCAGAACGAACTCGCGGAGCAGTACATCAGCCAACTCGATATCAAAATTGCTTTGCTCGTCAAAAATAAGATCACTTTGGATGAAGTCGTCAAACACCAGAAACACTTCGGGGGCCATATTGGTAACCTTTTGTCCAACACTGACATATCCTCCAAGGATCCTTACGACCTCAAAGCTTTGAACAAGACGTCGAGGAAGAAGCTGGACCAGTATCAAGTGTTCTTCTTTCTGCTTCAAACGCAGTCGCAATACCTTGCACGTCTTTTCCGCCGTCTACGCGAACTGAACACATCGGATAAAGAATACGAGCGGATCCGGCACTTGATAATGGGTCTTTTTGGATACTCACAAAAGAGGCGCGAGGAATACTACCTCATTAAGCTTATTTCTCGTTCTGTAAAGGAGGATATTGAGACTTTTACTACATTGCCTGAGTACCTCCGGTCGCACGCCTTCTGGAACAAGCTTTTTGCCTCTTACGCCAAATCTCCTCGTGACCGCAAATTTATGCGTGATGTCTGGGGTGCAGTTGTCAAGGAGTCTGTCATCAACAATCCGGAGCTTGATCTCGAGAGTGATCCAATTCAAATTTATCGATCTTCCATCAACAATGAGGAGCTTCGAACAGGCCAACGGAGTCGTCGGCGACCGGACCTCCCGCGCGAGGAAGCCATCAGAGACCCAGAAACCCGAGAGACATTCATTCAACATTTGCAGGATTTGCGCGACATCGCCGATCAATTTTTCGCCGCCTTTGAAGACTTCTTGTATCGCATGCCCTTCGGTACTCGATACCTCGCCCAGCAGATGTACGAGAACTTGCTCTCAAGGTTCCCCAACGAAGACCCTGGATATGTCCTTCAGACAGTTGGCCTCTGGACATGGAAGAACTATTTCCAGCCCGCCCTGCTGGAACCGGAGAAGTACGGTGTCGTTGATAGGGGTCTGACGCAAGAACAGAAGAGAAACCTTGGTGAGATTGCGAAGGTCATTGCACAAGTGGCCTCAGGAAGATTATTTGGCGCCGAGAACGTCTATCTCCAGCCATTGAACTCATACATTGGTGAGTCGATACAGCGACTTGGCCAAACATGGGGACAAAGTAAGTTATTCCTGAGCTTTCTTTCTTCGTATACAGCTCATCTAATTTTGCAACAGTGGTTTCGGTACAAGATGCTGAAGCATACTTTGATATCGATGAATTCAATGACCTCTACGCCAAGGCGAAGCCGACCCTATACATCAAGATGTCCGACATTTTCTCCATTCATCAGCTCGTGGCGTCTCAAATCGAGGTCATGTGTCCACACCCGGATGACTTCCTCAAGCAGCTCGTCCGCGACCTTGGCAACGTGAAGAGTAACGAGAACGAATTGATGGGTGTCAGCTCCACCGAGATCAACTTGACCTTGAATCCAAAGCTTGCGCAGACTGAAGGTATGTGCAGAAGGAAACGACTGTTATTGGTGAAAATTACTAACTGAGCTTCATCTCAGACCCCGAAGCCGACATCAAAGCTCTTTTCATGGAGACTAAACGGTGTATTCTCTACATTATTCGAGTGCAGACAGGAGCAAATCTCCTGGAAATTATGCTGAAGCCCCCCAGCGTCGAAGATGAGCAACGGTGGCAGTCATTGATCCACGAAGAGCTGAGCTCAAGCAGCTCTCGTCGTGGTGCTTATTCGGAAGCCACTACCCTTGTTGATATTGGGTCTATGGATTACACCGAGCTCAAGGGTATTGCACTCGAGAAATTCTTCGACTCGAACAAACGGGAAAAATCAGTCGACAAAACCACTACCAAGACCTTCTCAATGCTATTGCAAGCGACATCAGAACCAAGCACCGCCGTCGGGTCCAACGCGAGCGTGAATTAGAAGGTGCACGTTTGACCTCTGCACGCCTCAGTGATCAAGCAATTTACCTGGACCAACAACTCAAGACCTACAATGACTACATTGAACAAGCCATGATGACACTGCAGAACAAAAAAGGCAAGAAACGATTCTTGATGCCTTTCACCAAGCAGTGGGATCATCAGCGCGAGCTTCAGAAATCCGGCAAGGTTTTCAAGTTCGGCTCCTACAAGTACTCTGCGCGAACTTTGGCTGAACGTGGTGTACTCGTCGCTTGGAAGGGGTACTCTGAGCGACAATATGATCGTGTGGACCTGACCATCTCTAGTAACGAGGTCGGCGTGTTTACTATTGATGGAAGCAGCGGCAACATGATGGTCCCGGGCGCAAATGCTCAAGTTCCCCTCGACGATTTGTTGCAGGCACAATTCAACAACACGCAGTTTATGGATTTCTTCGACGGGCAGATGCGGGTCAATGTCAACCTTTTCCTGCACCTCATCATGAAGAAATTCTACAACGAATAAGCTCACATTGACGGACGTGACGAGAGATGACGGGTTGGGTGGATTGCTTTTTACGATCGGGGTTTTTTGCATTTTGCATTTTGCAATCACTTCGATGCATTCATGTTTGTTTTCTTGCTGTTATATGTTTAGATACCTTTTTATTTTTTATTTTTTCTTTTTCTCTTTTTTTTTCGCTCAGGTTTGCATGCCAACTTCTTGACGCGTGATAATGCCCTCGGTCTACATGGGTCCAAGAATGAGACGAAATGTACACGAATTCCATCAACACTCCTTTGCCGTTGTCAATCCGACCCCTAGTTGAATATCATTTGTAAAGTACTGGATTTAGATATCAGACCACAGGAAGACGACTGCCTTCATCAACGAAAGACAGTGACTGTCAGAGGATCGAGCATTTGGAGCAGATTGCCCATCAGGTAGTCAGGGGGTGGTTGCCACGTGACAACGTGGCGCATCGAGTGGGATCGGCTGGCTGGGAACCGGCCAACTCCCCCTCAAGCTATCTCTCTCAACATTCAATTGTTGACGGCCCTTGAAGCTTTCTTCACTCCCCGCGAGTCCTCCTAGCTTTCTGCGCCCACTTGAACGATTCGTGGCGACAGGCATTTTCATAATATCTGCCCTCTTTGATCTACCATCCTACAACTGCCTCATCCCTCGCCATGGACCTCTCCAACCTACAAGAGAAGGTCAGCAACCTGACCTTATACGATCTCAAGGCTGGAGTTCGCAAAGTGCAAAATGGTATGCTGTCAACCCCGCGTGAAAGATCATCGCCGAGAATTCAGTGCCTGAACGTTGTCGTGTCTTTCGAGCGAATGGGACTAATTGCTCCGCAACAGCCGTCATGAACTATACCGAGATGGAGGCCAAGGTTCGTCCACTCGCAACCCCACCCACCCGCAGCAAGCTGCACCGTGTGACTTCGATATGCCATTTGCAACATACCGAATAAGACTTATTTTGGGGGGCAATGGCTGATTTATTATCTAGGTTCGAGAAGCTACAAACAATGAGCCTTGGGGCGCTTCAACTACATTGATGCAGGAGATTGCCAATGGCACGCACAGCTAGTAAGTGGCGCCTTTCAAGCATTGCGCGTCGGGCGGATTGAGACATAGCTAACATTTTCCATAAAGCCAGTTACTCAATGAAATTATGCCGTTGATCTACAAGCGATTCACCGATAAGAGTGCAGAGGAGTGGAGGCAGATTTACAAGGTGTGTATAGTCGTGGCTTGAGCTCGAAGTTGTTAGAATACTGACTCCTCCTGTTCCTTTTCCTCTCCAGAGCCTACAGCTTCTCGAATTCTTGGTGAAGAATGGTTCGGAGCGAGTGGTCGACGACGCGCGATCTCATATGTCCTTATTGCGGATGTTGCGACAATTCCATTTCATCGATGCGAACGGCAAAGACCAGGGTATCAACGTGCGCAATCGCTCATCGGAGCTAGTCAAGTTGCTGGGCGACGTAGACCAGATTCGCACCGAGCGCAAAAAGGCACGCGCCAATCGCAACAAGTTCGGTGGATTTGAAGGTGGCATGAGTGTTGGTGGTGGCATGTCTTCTGGTTCTAGCCGATACGGCGGCTTCGGCAGTGAAAGCCTTGGGTATGGTGGTTACAGCGGGGGTGTCTACGGTGACGGCGGAGGCTTTGGCGGAGCTTCGAGTGACTTCCAAGACACCAGTCGCGATACCAGCCGCCGTGGAAACCGATTCGAGGAATATGATGAATATGACGAGGGATCGTCTGCCGCCCCCCGACGTGATTCCGCCCCGGCTCCAAAGCCCAAGGCGGAGCCGAAAAAGCCGGAGCCTGCTCCTGTCGTAGATCTTTTCGATTTCGGAGACGACGAGCCAGCAGCCCCCGCTCCGGCGGCGCCCTCTGTCGCGGCGGGCAAACAGCCTGCTAGCAGTGGATTGAATGTCTTGGACACGACGGCGGATGACGACGACTTTGATGATTTCCAGTCGGCTACTCCAGGAGTCTCGTCCGCCGCTGCTCCTTCATCCGCCTTCGCCATCCCACCTCCATCTACAACTCACAGCACGACCTCGAGCACACAATTCGCAGCACCTGTGCCTGTCTCTGCCTCACAGGGGCAAAACATCAACGGTATTGTTGGTTTCACATCTGCTACACCTACGCCTACCACCAGCTCTGTTGCTTCGCCAGTCTCGCAGACCGCACCTATGCAGCCCACCATGGCATCAAGACCATCTGGCTACCAAGCTGCGACGCCAAACTACTTTACTTCTGTGTCCATCGGGTCTGCACAGCCTTTCTCAAACCATTCCGCCAAGCCATCTCTGTCTTCTCCCATCGCTGCGTCGCCTGCTAGCAAGTCTACAGCTACTGCTGCGAAGAAGTCCTCTGGTGACGCCTTTGGATCTCTTTGGTCCACCGCCAGTGCCAGCGCCGGTATTGCCAAACCCAATGCCAACGCTAACAAGGGTCCCAATCTGGCCAGCATGGCCAAGGAAAAAGCTAGTGCTGGCATTTGGGGTGCACCAGCCGCTGCGTCCTCTCCGGCTCCGTCGGCATCCCGGCAAAATCAGGGAGGTGGCTCTGCCTTTAATGATCTGCTAGGCTAATTAAGGCCTGTGCGAAGAATATGGTCTGCTACTCGATAAAAATCTTACCTTGGTGCGCCGGCAAAACACCTGCAAAATGAATGCATAGAGCATCCATTCGAGTTTTTTTTTTTGTGATCTTAGTCTCCCTAGCTCTTGTGTGCTTCCCCCCCCCTTCTTGTGTCTCATTTGATTTTGTCTTTGCGTCTTGGTCAATTGGTCTTTTCATAACATGAGTGATACGTTTTCATCTCTCTTACTCTCTTCCTCCCCCCTTTCCCCGTTAGTGACGTTGATTGAAAGGACTCGCGCCTCAGCGAAAGCAAAGCACAGTTTGAAATATCGTGTTGATTTTGGATGGTTTTGCGATGTCGATTGTCCTTCTGATCTAAAGCCAAAGTCAATGATCGTAGATGTTGACTTAGCTCGTCCCTGGCCCCAACTCGTGTCATGTGTCATGACCTGGAGAGTTGAAGTCAGAAAAACCACCGCGTAGACTGATATTCTCTTGGAATCCTCAAAGCTTGTTCGACGAATTCTTTGTATAGCCTGTCGAGATGCCCATTTTTCCCACCAGGGGCCTGTAGCGCGAAATCTTGGCGTCAAGACTTGCTCGGAGATGAACAATCTCGAAAATGACTGCGCGGTCTACGTGGGTAGAATGCGCGAGTCAAATCAACGCTTTCTCCATTTAGTGTCATCTTTTCTTCTTGGCGATATCCATCAGGTCTAAAATATGAATGTGTTACCCCCTGTCTTGACCTACTTGTCTTGATTTTGTACTTTTCGTCAGGAACCTGGCTGGAACCCGCTCTGCTTCCGCTACCTCGCTTTGTCATCGAAAGGGATAGAGGAACATTATATGGTAAGGCTCAGTGATGCGAGGACAACGCCTGCGTTGAATGGGGCTAGGTACAAGTGAGGCGATGGAGTTTACTGTAGATGCCGGGAGAAAGAGGGGGGGGGGGGGGGGGGGGGGGGATGACAGACAACAGAGTAAGTGATGAAGTATACCCATCTTTCATATATATATCAGTTCACATGGACAGGAGAATCGGGTTGCTGTTCTGCTCCATTGATCATTGAGAAATGGGGATTGAAAAAAGAAAAAATGACTCGAGATTGTCAGGGTCCGCGAGAGTGCAAGATGGGGGAGGAGGGTCATTATTGTGAGTACTCGGTCAGTCGGCATTGAGAATCGTGTGGACGCGGCCAGAAAAGCCTGTCGCGGAGGGGAAGGCAGGGCAGCTTTTTCACCGACAGCCTTGTTGAGCGTGTTGATAACAAGGTACCGAGGCCCAACAGTGAGGAGCAAATGCCCTCACAGCGGCCAGGTTTTGTGCCACTCGCCTGTCACTCCCGTCGGGATGGATGGATTAGTTTCAATCTCGGAGTCTTGTCTCTCCAAGGTGTTTCAGAAACGGAGACCGACACGGTCCGGGCCACTGAATGGCCTCGAGGGTGCAGATCGAACCTTGAGCCTCGCCTGTGCATCTCCGGGGTCAAGTGAGACCGTCCAGCGTTCGCTCTCCAGCCATTTTTGAAAGGCAGCGAAATGGAGGTGATCCGAGAGCGCTCGGACCTTCTTGGCCAGACGAGAAGCACACAGCTTCTAGATACATCAGCCCTGCGAGCGATGTCGCTCACAGAAAGCAGATAAAAGCGTCAGGTCGAGGTCCTCGAGATGGGTATCATTTACCCTGTCCCTGCACAGATCTCGCCCCTTTTGCCGTCGGGTGCGACTCTGCAGCGAGTTCTGACGAATTTGGTGACCGACCGCCACCGACCGCATTTCCACGTTCGCCTCCAGTTGGGGTTGAAGCATCATCACCCTGGTTGGTATCGTGGGCGTGGGACAGGTTGCCTTCCACAGTGTCAAAATTGGCATCCCCGTTCAATGAATTCAATCCGCCTTCGATGTCACGAAGCAGTCGAACAAACTGCTCGGGCACCAGGCCATTTTCGCCTGTCTTGGGGTCCTCGGCAACCAGCCAGCCTTCGCCATGACGGTACGAGACGTAGATGACCTGTCCCTCCGTTAAAGGAAGCTCATTTTCATGCTCCCGAACAAAGTCAAAGAGTGCGACGGCCTTGCCATGCATCTCTTCATCGGGACAGCCCACCGCAAATTGATAGTCATTCGAGAATCGATCCCCGTGCACGAATTCGTCCTCCGAGTCAAAACCGGGATCTTGCTGATAGCCGGGACGAGCACCGTACGCCACGGAATGTCTTCCTTCCCGTGCAGGATAGGTGACGTATTCTCCGCCCGGGCCTTCGCCAACCCCGCCTCCACCGTTCACATAGTAGGTTTCGCTGCCGTCGGGGTTCAGGCTCACAAAGGTTCCGCGATCCATGTGCCCACCGAGCGCCGCGCCCCGATCATCAGCCACGCCGTAGAGATCAGTCCCGGTGGACCTTTTCCGTTGACGTGCCGAGGTCACGACGGGACTGTGCAAGTCTTCGTCTTCACTGTATGGGGGCCCATCGCCAAACGACATTGCGGGCAACCGTTGGTGACCCTGCGTCGGTTCCGTGTTCCAGCCCCCCGTGGTGGCCCATGGTCCCTTGGAGGTGTCCCAGGCGACCGTGGAATCGGACATGGGCCGGTATTCGCTGGCGGGTGTCGACGCTCTTGACGCGTGCAGCGGCGGCGGTCCATAATGTAACGGATGGATGGAGGGGTATGCAAAGTCTCGCACGAGGGCATACGGAAGGCTGGTGTGGAAGACGGGAAAGACATGTGAGCCCGGCCGTGAGCGGTTCTGGGAGGCGACCGACAGATTGGAATATGTCGACAGCCGATCTCTGGCGCTCGGGGATGGCTTTGTCGAGCTTTCGGTTTGGATTGGCGGCAAGACCTGCAAGTTGCCCGCCGAGGTGTAATTGGGCATCGCGGGAGAGGTCATCGCGAGGAGGGCAAAGAGATCGCAAGTGGATACAGCTGTGGGCGGCGAGAAGAATAATCAAGGTTGCGCAGATATGGGCATGGGGCGGGGAAGATAATCATGGGCCGCGGTTTCTTGTTCTCTGCCTTTGGGAGTTTGGAGAGTCTACCTTTGCATAGTGGTAAGGTGGCGCGGGCACGTTTGGTTCACTGTCGGTAGCGCCGGGATGCGATCGATTTGCGCACCGCTCTCGGTGGACCGCCCGTTGTGGTCTCGTGCACACTTGCGGTGAGAATCCCTGAGAAGGGCGATGATCGGTCGCAAGAGGAGAGAATGAACTTTATAAACTGATGTGCGGTGGAATGGAGCCGGTGACAGCGATGTCGAGACCGACTAGAGGTGATGTTGCGGGAGAGAAAATTGGCAAACGCCCGCGGTCCGAACGAAAGGACAGTGCGTCTCTCCGATGGGCCACCCTGCGAGCAGTGCGTTGAGGGTGTCGGTGCACGGGGCCAGGGGTATGGTATTCCACGGGCCCCACGAAGAGGATCGATAATGATTTACTTGAAAGTGTCAGGACTGGGTCGAGAATCGCGACCATGAGGGGGAAGGGTTGGATGCAGGGCGGAAGGGGCAAAGCTGGTCGGGACAAGGGCCCAGTGGAATTTTTGGGGGGTGATGGAAAAGAGAGAAGAGAGTGAGCCACGGTGATGGCGGTGGTGCGCCAGCTGGAGGCGCCGGGCCCGAAGTGATGACTGGTGTGAGCACGACTCGACTCGTCCGTTGGACGACCGTGCTAATTATAGCAGACCACCACAGAACCAGTGTCCGGCAAAGGAAATCGCGAGATGTCACGATGCCGTGGAGCAGTCCAGCGCTTAGATCTGCAATGAGCCAGTCGACACCCGGACTTGTAACAAATGCAGACCGAACAGAGACATGTACTAGGACGTTTCTAAAAAGGAGGGGAATGTCCGGTGGTGATGGCTTGGGCTTTTGAGGAGAGGGAGGGAGGGGTTCTTTGCGTAGGTTGGTTCGACGGTGGGTTTGACTGAAGGTGGGGCTCTTTTTCTTCTTTTGGTCTGATGGGGTTGCGGGAGTACAGAGTACAGAAACGGAGGTATACCCTTGGGTACCACACATGCAGTGTACCCTGGACGCTTGTACAGGCTACCGAGTACCAATGGCAGTACAAATGGCATGCAGAACAGAATCTTGAGACTGCACGAGGCACGTTCCTACACTGCCGAAAGATTGCATGAAACCGACTCGGAATAGGACACTGTTGACGGTACCTATGGAGATGTACACCCGTCGACTCGGGCGCATCTGTATCGATGCGGCTAGACCTTGAATGGTGTCTAGCAGGTCGGATAATCCTCGATTTAGATACGGTCCTCAGGAGTGCCGCCGGACTGGTCCTCGCACAAGATGGAATGTAAATCATTATGAGTTTTCCCAATCTGCCGTGCCGTACAATTGAAGAAATCGCCCTATCCATGGAACCGGGGGTTACGTTCGTAGCGCCCAGTCGCTGTACCTCGGGTGCAGGACCCTCCAGAACGCGTGAGACCAGAGGCCATGCAAAAAAAAAAAAAAGAAAAGAAAAACACAAGAAGAGACGGCGCTAGGATCACGTGTTTGGCGTGTTTCGGATTGCGGGCTTACCCCGTTTCGGGCATGAGCGGGTGTCTAGCTTGAATCATTACTGTACCATCAAATATTCATCACGTGGTGTAAGGGCTAGTCTTGACCACCTGATTTTCTGACTCGACAAAGAGACTAGTTGTATAATACCAGCGCCCATTCATGTCTTGAGTGCGCTTTGATACAAGGCGCAGCTGTGATCTTTGATTATGGCACACAGTAATCTTCTAGATAGGACTAAGTAAGTCGATGTCGGTGGGTGAATGGGCATCTCAAGCCCTGTTGGGTCTCCATGGTCTATTGTAAACATGAACAGCGATGGGGATATCATTCCGTATCGGGCGAGGAAGGGGAATCAGAGAAGCACACGCAAACATGACGAGCATTCGGGCCAAAAACAAAAGAGCTTAAACTCGCCCAGAAAGAAACCAAGGGGTCCCCAGGTATCAAACCAAGTCCCCCGTCGACCAACGTGTGGAAACCGCTGCCTTCACTCCCCTTCTATCTCAAGTGCATCATTTTCGCCAATTCTTCCTTGCAAGTCGATGACGACTGATGGGAGTCGCAGTGGATTCTCCAACGGTGACCGTCTTCTCAACCGTCATCCACTGTGTGAGCGTGAGAACTCGGACAGTCTCTGTGGAAGTGAGATAGAGAGTAGATGTCGACTGTGGCTCTTGCGGGATCGACGAGCTCACTGTCGATATCGAGTCAATAGGGGTGGTTTCGGTGGGGGAAGCTGCGGTATCGGCAACGAGAGTAGATGTGGATTGTGGTTGTTGCGGCATCGAGGAGAGGATGGTTGACGACGTGGAAGCGGAAGGTTCGGAGTGCGACTGAGGTGAGCTGGACAAAGTTGACGACGGCGGGGGAGTTGCCGTCTCAGATGAGATGGGAACATCGTCGAGATTGGCAAACTGGGAAGGGATGGCGGCATCGTTGAGATCCTGGCCGGCGATGTACCCCTCGGGAGTATTCGCGAGGACACGGGAGGGGGTGTTGGCCACCTCCACATCCATACAGGTGGTGTAGATCTCTGCTTTGCCGTGCGGGTACGTAGGGTCGATTCCGGGGAGAGTGGGCCAATCCCAGACCCAGTAGAGGGTGTACAGTTTGCCCGATGGGGCAGTGGAGGGCAACTGAATGTCCTGTTGGCACCACATATCCGCACCCATTAACGAGTTGGCCTGATGGACGTACTTTCCCTGGCGTGTTTGGGAGATGTTACCATTGTTGATCTGATAGCATCGGCCGTCGTCAAAATTCTGCTTGGACAAAAGCACACCACGCCGGTCCCCTCCAGTGCCATCGGCAGTCCATGATCCATGAACATCTAGAAATTTCTCGTCTTTCCTGGGCTGCGTCGTTCCGTATACGTAAACACTGCCTCGGTTGGGGGGTTTCCCCGGCTGGTTCCACGGGAGCGTAACATGACCGTTCTCTTGATAGCGGAGGGCAATCGGGTCACCCGCTTTGGCCCGTAGTCGAGGACTTCCATCGGTCTGTGCCTGTTCCAGCTGAGAATCCATGCACATTCGATCAGTGGGAAGAATGAGATTCACGTCTCCCCGCCCATCGGGCGGAATTAGATGGGTCATTTTAGTGTCACTGAAGCCATGTTCCGTGCGAGGAAAGTTGCCTCGAGCGTAGCCTGGAAGGCCCACAAATGTGCCATTAGGCGCAATGACCGTCAACTGCTCTACCCAACTATGAGCCTGCCCATCTTTGGTGTACAAAAGCAGTAGAAAGAGGCCTTGCCACCAGCAAGACCGCATGTTGACTTGAGTGCTTCACGTTGTGACGTCTGAGATCGACGAGGTGATCCACCACCGTGGAGGATGGCTTCCTCAACTCGGGACGTAATACTGGCAGAGGCGTGTAGTGACCGACGGAACTCCAAAGTCGAGAGTCTGATTATCGAACGCCTCGGATTTTGAGATGGAATTCGGTTGTCGACACAATGGGGAAAAGAATAAAGATTGTGTATGGAAGGGACATCCAGCGCGTAAAAGAGAGGACAGAATGTCTTTATGTCTCTGGAAGGCAACGCCAATGGGAGAACGAACGAGCAACGATAAAGAGCTGTAACGGACAACTATAACCAGGCCAGACAAATTGGTCTCGATCGTGTCGGAGAAACAAAGGGAAATGAAGTGCGGATCAAAGAAGTAGAATCTTATCCAGGCACCAGTCCCTTCACTGAAGGCAGCAGAGGCACGTGGCCTTATCAGATGACGATGGAAGCTATGCGTTGTGGTAGTGAGAGGGAGTCTCTATTCAGCTGTACTCAGGGCGGCCATTGTGTCAAATTTAGGATCACACTCCGTCAAAGAGATCATTGTTCGAGCCCAATCAGGGGAACAAGCAAAACCTGCATGACCGCAAACTGAGGCAGAACGTCATAATTGAAACGCTCACGCGCTCAAACTGGATCTGTCAGGCGGGCTCCATGCCTTCCAGGTGCTCAAGAATGTCAGTCCAGATGGAGATGATTGGACCTCGGACATACATCGCGACGGGAAGCAAGCGCAACGCGCTGAGCGAGACTGTCCGGAGATTTCGTCGGAAGTTTTGCAACACTCGGGCGCTAATATCAAACATCAGAGCCTTTGCTCAACAAGTTTGAGCTTATGGCTTGATCAGGGGAGTGAGCCTATAGCCCAAGCTTCTCTGCTTCATTCAAGATTGACACTACCGCGAGAGGCTGAGGAATGCCACCCGGGGATCCATGCGGCCGTTGCAAGTTGCAGCAAGTTGAAGGGGAGTGGAGTGGGCTGGCCGGGCCGATTGGCTGGCGCGGGTTGAACGGACAGGCACTTTAAGCGCTTTGAATCCCCCTGGAGTGGGCGGGTAGCATCACAGTCTCCAGTTGCCATGTTTCCAGCATGGAATGACGGACATTGCGGGAGATTCTCGGCATGAGGTGTCAGGTCCAACCTGCTTTTCCCTTCGAGAAAGTTGTCAGTGGCATGGAGGTGTCTGCTACCAGCGCATTCTTCCTCGTTGGTGGGTTTGCAGGCTGCTTGTAATCTTACTGGTGCAGTCGGAGCCCTGAAACAGGCATACACCTGAACTTTTACCCTTCTGCAATTTGCATTTCCTCTCAAGACTTTGGATGCACGTGCTGGTCCGCATGAAAATTCATTGAGAGCCTTCCAAGTCAAAGGCACACTCTCTGAACCACATACAGTTTTTCGACGCGATTCAAGCCACGTCCTTGACCATTCTTTTAGGTTTAGTGACGGAACCGAACATCCACATGCCACCGCACGGGACTTGTCATGAGCGTGTTGTCTCGCCTGCGCACCGGCATCGGAGTCGGCGGTTTTGCAACAACCGGCCGAGGACTGAAGCTGGCGTACTTCTCTCGCTGTCTGGCTAGGATCCTGTTCAGAAAGCGCGGATGAGAAGAATGGCCCACGACTACTCAAGTGGTCACTGAGCCTTTGAAGAGACACAAAGGGGATCTACGGCTGAACTGACATTATACCTGCATTCCAATTCAATCTCGACCCCGTCGAGTCAGACTCTCATCTTATCTTTTCACTGCAGCATACTCGATGCTTGGCAATCTCGGTAACCGAGACAAATAGTGGATATGGTGGAGGTTGGCGAGATTACGTTGAAATTGGTTCTGAACCTGGGTGATCCGCTCAGAGTTATCTGATCGAATTTCCTAAACGGAAAGGTTGCCTTGAACTCCACCCACACACAGCCGGGATGGTGTACGCAACTGTTCGCAGTCTCCTACACCCCGGTGACCCTACAGTGCCTCAACGTCCGGTGTTGGACTCGATCGCCTCACACGTCACGACTGCATTGGTGGTGAAAGTGTTGATTCCACAAACTTGGAGAGACGCATCAACGAGCGCACTGAGTCCAAATCCTTGAACCTCAAAAATCCGAAATTTCTGGATTGGGGGCTGATCCGGTTGACAAAGGGCCATGAAAGCGCAAGTGGGGTAACGGTGAAGGCATTTGAACTTTACCGGAGAGTCTGCATTGTGTCGTCCACGCCATTCGGTCAAACCTCTTTGTGACGCATGAAAGAATCAAGGGAGCCGTCCGTTCGAGGGAACCAGTGGCGGATTCGTTCCACAGAGTCATCCGCACGGGAGAAATGGATGTTCTCCCACACGGAGACGTTTCTTAGCCCGAGATCGATATCGTCTGATCCAGCGCTGGAACCTAATCATGTTCAGATTCGCGTCTCATTCGGCGATGGATGGAAAATGCTGCGCTGTGAGCTTTTCAGTAGCTGCGGTGAGCAAGCCGGGTTCCATAAAGTGGCGAGATGCGAGGGAATGCATCGCTGTGTATATCATCACTAAATTTTCAATTCAAGCCTAAGTCTTCCACTGTCTGTGAGTTGACTGATGCCAGATAATAGTGAGCGCACTGACTCCCTACCTCCTTCTCTAGACAGCCTGGAGGCAACGCTTAATGATGCAATCATCTTCAGGTTGAAAACGTTCGTGTCATAGTTGAGAATCCTTGTACAGTCACGATTCGCGACCTCGTATTTCGTCATCTGCTTTCTTTTCACCCATTACTGGTATTCATTCAATCTTCTAGAGAGTGCTATTTTTCTCTGGAAGACGGGTTCGTTCCATGGGGAGAGAGTCTGAGCTCGATTGATCTTTAGAGTTGTTCTACCCTTTTGGGGGCCGATCCTGGCTGCACATAAGACTGACCGCAAGTCCTATCTCTTCTGGAGGATTTCTTCTTTCGTCGTCTTTAACGGCTCGTCAACTATATGCAAAGCAGTTGACCTTGGCTCCGGATCTCTCAACAGCCTAGGATCATCTTTGACCGGGCCGAAACTCAGATCTACCATAATCTTTCGCCTCCTTTTCTCCCCCCTAACCCATTTTTTTTTCTGCTGGTGTGGCTTGGCGAGACCCATTCATCGGCAATACTTAATTCCATCGGCGTGGACCCGGAGGTTGATTATTTTGCAGCCTTCAGGGGGTTCCCCGTGCTTTTCTTACCCACCGCGACAATCCAATTGCCAGTTGGGGTTGTGCTCATTCGCGTCCTTGTCCTGTGAACTCGAGGGACTGCTCGTCTGTCATCCTAGATCTCGGCGGCGAGGTGTGCGCATTTGTACTGACTTCGAGGACAGAAGAAAGTTTCCCGCCGATCGGAAACCACTAGCGATCGAGAACACCGCCTCACGAGCCACATGTGGCCTTCGAAATAGGAACCCTCGATATTCCTGAGATCCCCGACTTCTCTTCCTCGCCAACTCTGGTGCAGACGAAGCGCTCAACGACGGTATATCGCGCAGGTTCTGGCTCCTGCGGACCGTCTCAACCATCCCCTCAACGCCTTCAACAGGACGTCTCGGATCACTCCCCCCCACCGCCTTGCCCGTGACAATGGCAACCTCCTTGATTTCCAAAAAATTGCGCTTCGCCGAAAGCGATCGTGATGCCGAGCCCAGTTGGATTCGCCGTCAGGTCACCGCTGGCCTTCAGTGCGTCTCTCGTCGGGCGTGTGTGCACCCGATTCATACCATCGTCGTGATTGCGCTGTTTGCCAGCACCACCTACGTCGGTCTGCTTGAAGGCAGTCTCTTTGACGCCTCACGCAACTCCCGGAATGTTGCCGGACAAGTGGATGTCGACACCCTACTGCAAGGAAGTCGATCTCTTCGTCTGGGTGAATCCACTGCCTGGAAGTGGCAGTCCGAGGATGCCTGGTTGGACACCGTGGTAAGCCTCCTCTTCGCCGTAATTTTCTGTCTCCGTTCCTTCCACCAGGACTAAAAAGCCTTTTCTGTTGCAATAGCCGGCTACGCAGCCAGTTGCCAATCATCTCGCCTTGACTACCTTTGTCTTTCCGGATTCCGACTCCAAGTCGGCCTCCACTCCCCCCTCTGTTGAGGATGTTCCGGTTCCCTCAAATGTCTCCGCCTACTCCGTCCCCCATACTCCGAACATGCTCTCGCCGTTCTCCCACGACTCTTCTCTTGTGTACACCGTGCCTTTCGAGCAGGTCCCCGATCTTTTGAGGGCCGTTCAGGAAATTCCCAATCCAGTGGCGGACGAGACCCAGGAGGAGTCGAAGAAATGGATCATGAAAGCTGCACGTGGCCCTACCGGATCGCGCCTTGCCCTCAAGATCTGGTTTACCGACATGTGGAGCTCTTTCGTAGACCTGCTTAAGCATGCCGAGACCATCGACATTGTTATCATGGCTCTTGGCTATCTCTCGATGCACCTGAGCTTCGTGTCTCTCTTCTTCTCCATGCGCCGACTGGGATCTAACTTCTGGTTGGCCACGACTGTGCTTTTCTCTGGTTCCTTTGCTTTCCTGTTCGGTCTCCTGGTGACCACCAAGCTTGGCGTGCCGATCAACCTCCTTCTCCTGTCTGAAGGATTGCCGTTCCTGGTTGTGACTATTGGCTTCGAGAAGCCCATCATGTTTACTCGGGCTGTCTTGCGAGCCTCTGTGGACAATCGCCGGCCTCGGCCTGACGCCGCCCCTCGTCCTTTGTCCTCGAGCACTCCCGGCTCCATTCAAGACTCCATTGCTACCGCCATCAAAGCACAAGGGTTCGAGATTGTTCAGCACTACTGTATTGAGATTGGTCTTCTTACCCTCGGTGCTGTTTCTGGCGTCCAGGGTGGTCTCCAGCAATTCTGCTTCCTCGCCGCGTGGATCCTGTTCTTCGACTGTGTTCTTCTCTTTACTTTCTACACCACAATCCTGTGCATTAAACTTGAGATCACTCGCATCAAGCGCCACGTCGCTCTGCGCAAGGCCCTTGAGGAGGATGGTATCACCCACAGCGTTGCCGAGAATGTCGCCTCCAGCAACGACTGGCCCTCCGCCGGTGCCGCCGGTGCTGAAGCTGAAGCGAGCATCTTCGGGCGAAAGATTAAGTCGAGCAACGTGCGACGGTTCAAGTTCCTCATGGTCGGCGGCCTCGTTTTGATCAACGTCGTGAATCTGTCTGCGATTCCCTTCAGAAACGTTGGAAATGGTGCTTTGATCTCTCGTCTGTCCAACGTCATGTCTCCTGCTCCTATCGATCCCTTCAAGGTTGCGGAAAACGGCTTAGACGCTATCTATGTGGCCGCGAAGAGCCAGCGACAAGAAACTGTGGTGACCATCATTCCCCCCATCAAGTACAAGTTGGAATACCCCTCCGTCCACTACGCGACCAATGAAGACACGAGCTCGTTCGAGATCGAGTACTCTGATCAGTTCTTGGATTGCCGTTGGTGGCAAGGTCCTCGAGAGTCTGCTCAAGAGTGTGGAGGATCCCATCATCAGCAAGTGGATTATCGCCGCCCTGACTCTCAGCATCATTCTGAATGGATACCTTTCAATGCGGCTCGCTGGAGCATCAAAGGAACCGAGCCCGCCAAGATTGCGCCCGAGGAGCCCGTGGCGCCCAAGGTTTACCCCAAGTTTGAGCCTAATGAGGACAAGTCTACCCGAACCATGGAAGAGTGCGAGCTGATGCTGAAGGAAAAGCGAGCTCCTTACCTGACAGACGAGGAATTGATCTCCCTGTCCCTCAAGGGCAAGCTTCCTGGTTATGCACTGGAAAAGACGATGGAGAATGAGGAATTGATGAGCCGTGTGGAAGCATTCACTCGAGCTGTTAAGATTCGCCGCGCTGTGGTTGCCCGCACCCCCTCCACCTCTGCCTTGACCAGCTCACTGGAACGCTCAAAGCTTCCTTACGAGCACTACAATTACGGGTTGGTCCACGGTGCTTGCTGTGAGAATGTGATTGGTTATTTGCCTCTTCCCCTTGGTGTTGCTGGCCCTCTGAACATTGATGGTCAAAATTACTTCATCCCCATGGCCACAACGGAAGGCGTCCTCGTTGCCAGTACCAGCCGCGGCTCCAAAGCTATCAATGCTGGCGGTGGTGCGGTAACTGTCTTGACCGGCGATGGTATGACCCGTGGTCCTTGCGTGTCCTTCCCAACCTTGGCCCGGGCTGCCGCTGCCAAGGTTTGGATTGACTCGGAAGAGGGCCGGAGTGTCATCACTGCAGCCTTCAACTCTACCAGTCGCTTCGCCCGCCTTCAGACCCTCAAGACTGCCCTCGCCGGTACCTATCTTTTCATCCGCTTCAAAACCACCACCGGTGATGCGATGGGTATGAACATGATCTCCAAGGGCTGTGAGAAGGCCCTCGATGTGATGTCCAAGGACTGCGGATTTGACGACATGTCTATCATCTCGCTCTCCGGTAACTACTGTACTGACAAGAAATCCGCTGCGATCAACTGGACCGACGGCCGTGGCAAGTCCGTTGTCGCCGAGGCTATCGTTCCCGGTCATATCGTGAAGAGCGTTCTCAAGAGTGATGTGGAAGCCATGGTCGAACTGAACATCAGTAAGAACTTGATTGGTTCTGCGATGGCAGGTAGCTTGGGTGGCTTCAACGCTCACGCGTCCAACATTGTTTCCGCGATCTTCCTGGCGACTGGCCAAGATCCCGCGCAAAACGTTGAGAGTAGCAGTTGTATCACCACGATGAAGAAGTGAGTTCTCTCGCCCTCCTCGGTACCTTGATTTCCCCATGATATGTCAGTGCTAATATTTTCGTCTACAGCCGCAACGGAGACCTCCAGATCGCGGTTAGCATGCCGTGTATTGAAGTCGGCACCATCGGCGGTGGAACTATCCTGGAGGCACAGTCGGCTATGCTGGAAATGCTCGGCGTGCGCGGTCCTCACCCCACTCAGCCGGGTGCGAACGCTCGTCAGCTTTCGCGTATTATTGCAGCCTCTGTGTTGGCTGGTGAACTCAGTCTGTGCGCTGCACTCGCTGCGGGTCACCTCGTCAAAGCTCACATGGCTCACAACCGCAGTGCGGCACCGACCCGTTCCTCCACTCCCGTCTCCGCTGCCGTTGGTGCTGCTCGCGGTCTATCCATGACCTCTCAATGAGAGATCGCAGTCACCTCGTTGTGAACCACGTGAAATGAGCCCATATTTGTTTTTGATCGTCCTGCGACCCATGACACCCTCACGATAATATTCTGATGCAGATTGCTGGGCAAGACGTCCCCACTTGCCTCTCTCCTTCCCATGTTTTTTACTCCCACCATTGCACCTAGTCGTCCCATCCTTGACAACCTTGCTCTTCTTTTTCCCTCGGGTTCTGTGACGGGAGCGGTATCCGACGATATTGCGGAACGCCTGCATGTTGGCCGCGGATTTCGTTGAAGTGATCTACGACCATGCCACTCCTGGAGTTCCTCCCGGGGCCCTCTCTAGCAAAACCACCACCCATGCGGACACGAGCTATGCTCACGTTTTACATTCCTGTATTTTGATGCTTCCCGATTAGACATTCTGGCCCAATATGGCCCATGAAATATATGGTGATTCGTTTTCTGAATGGATCTAGGATGATTCGCTTGATCTTACCGTATGCAAATCCACAACGCGTCCCCGGTTACACTGTGAGGACGTATGTAGTATCTACGTGATAATGCACATTTTTTTCTGCGTGATTTGTCCGTATTGATGAGGTCTCGGTGGTGGGTGGTTGAGGATGATGTTCAGCGATTTCGAGTCTCTTGTGCCTATCCCATATCAGCCTATGGATGGCCAACGGGTCAGGTGCCACACACTGCATCACGTGACCACTAGAGCAAAGCCACGTTCTGGCCGTTCTGGGCGGACCGGTCCGAGGCCTAGACTTTGCGAGCCTCGAACTCCTGAACTCGGTCCGTTCCCACGGATCTGTCGCTGCCGGAAGAGTCATCCAACATGGTTTCATTTCGCCCAGCGTCCCGTGTCTGCACTCTTGTACTCCTATCAAAGATCAAGCTCTGCTATGCCGTCCTCTTCGGCACTGCAGTACATGGACTGCGCCAATCAAACGGAGTAATTCCAGCTGCAGCCTGCACCGACCAAGGTACGCGCCCCTTGGTGTGGCTTAGATCAGAATGTCTCCACCAGACCCGTACGGTAGATTAAATTCCAGTCAATTCCAGGTGGTACAGTTCTCACCGCACTATCGCAATTTACTTATTTGGGCTACACAGTCCAAAGGAGGGGGGGGGGGGGGGGGGGCAATTTCTGTACATAGAGTGATGCCTATGGGGAGGAGGGTTTCGTCAATTTCCACTCCGTTCGATTGCATTTCTCTTACCTTCGATTTTCAACCTGCGTAGGAATGGATGCTGTGCAGTGCCACAGTTGTATACTGGTGCATCGTGTCTAATCTCGTGAAATACCATTCTGCTCCCGTCATCATCTGTTCTGACCTAAGCGGTGCTCGGTAATGGCAAGCCGGTGGTGATTCGTAGAGTCTTGAAAAGGGGTATTGCAAGACTATCAAAAACGAGTTTCGCATCCATCCTACCTAGTAGCAATTCATGCTCATAGGAAGCAGGCTTGATGAGGTGACAGGTTACTGTGAGAGGTTGACAATTTCCGGGACGGGACATGGATGAGAGCGGATGTCGTCTAGAAGGGAATCTGGTCGAGTTACGGCTAGAACAAGTCTTTGTCACTGTCACCGTCATAGGTAGCGATTCATGTCGGTGGTTTCTGGAGTTTAGACACTTTAGACACAATCTATACAACTACTAGGGGTCTAGACAGGAAGAGGAAGAGGTTGGTTCTGTACCGGCGAAATCTCGTACAAACTACCAGAGACAAGAAGCCTGGCATTAGCAAGTAAGTCAAATTGGATGCAGCATATTGTAGTACTTTGGAAAGGCGAGTGTGTACGGTGTACAGTATGTGGTGGAAGGGTAGTTGTGTGCTAGATCCATATTCCGTGCTAGTGACGCTCCTGTAGCAGGTACATTGTACAATTTCGCATGGATTCAGGGGAGCACCGGAGACGAAGGCGTCTGATTAGTTCAAAACGGGCTGAGGAAGGGTCGCGGCCAAAGGACGATGCCGGATGCACTTTCCAGGAACCGATCGCTCCTCTTACCTAACAAAACCTCCTGGCCGCAGCTCCGCCCGACCACCGCTGTGTGGTCAGCCTCTTGTCTCCAGACTCACTCTACTTCTGTTCCAGTCCTTCACTCCTTTGGACTCGGATACTCTCGACGGGATCGAGCTTTCTTTGTGCGGATCTTTCTTTTTTTCTTTCCTTTTCGGTTTACTTCCTCATTTGATCGGGAACTCCCCACCCTTCCCTTCGCCCCTTGTCAGCGGCCCCTCAGGTCTCAGATCGCAGTGTGGAGGAAAATCACTCCCCCCGTGGACCGAGACTGGTCTTCAAGGTGCTCTAACGCTGCCTAGGAGGAAGCGCGAACCAAAGCAACAACCCGTCTCGTCCTCGCATAGCACGGAACGAGTCCGCCGGAGGTTTTCCACCTCCTCCCTTGGTGAACATTCTTGGAACGCCTACGGGCATTTGAAGTCCCCCGTAACATTCCCGGCGCCCTCAACATGAACGCTCCCGCAGGAGGCTTGTCGCCCATCTCCGTCGATGGCAGCGACTGGTCGGGCCTAAATCAGTACCAGAAGCCAGATCCGCCCTTCTCCCCGACCATCTCAACGCGAGGCACCTTGGCCACTCCTCCCACGTCCGGCGCACCCAGCTCCCCTCTGAGTCCAAACAGCGTGGGACCTCCCAGCAATGGCAATCCTTCTCCTCCCAGCTCGGTGGCAGCCCGATCCAGTGTCGGAACCATCAACAGTGACGCCGGCGGCCGTCGAGGCCGGAAAATGGAGGATATTATGCATCAGCACTACGTGACGTTGAAACGGTTTCTGGACGCTTCATTGCGGGAAGAACGACTGAACGGCCGCTCCAACAAAGCTCGGGACAAGCTCCTGCGTCTCTCTGCGACTCAGTTCCATGAACTGAGTACTGACGTTTATGATGAACTGGTTCGCCGCCAACAAGCCATGCCTCCGCCGGGCCGCCCTGCTCGTACCGATGTACCTTCCTTCCTCCCGCCTCGCAAAGATTTCCACGAGAAGCGCAACCATGCTCGCCAAAAACTCGCATCTCTGCAGCACGCGCGCTTTCGAGATCTGGCGACGGATGTCTTCTGTGAGCTGGAACGCCGATTCCCACACTTCACAGGCCGCCCACGACTGCCACCGCCAGGCTCCAGATCGTCGCAGTCGCGCGGTCCCCCTCAGGCGGGTCGTGGATATCCTTCCGGGGGTCCTCCGGGGAGTCCGTTCCCGCCACGACAGGTCTCGTTGGGCGCTCCGCCGGTTGGGCCAAATGGAGAGGGCCCGGTTCCGCGAGCGTTTCAGAGCAACACCATGGTGCCCAATAAAAGTACAATGGTGGAGGATAGCGATGACATGGGAGGTGAGGACGATGAGGATGCGCGGAGTGACGCTTTTGCGCTCGATGCAGTCCTCAGTCGACGTGGAACAACGACAACGCTCGGGGAGAGTGAACGGAAGCTGCTTTTGGATAGCCAGACACAGGTGTCCGTCTTGCAGGAAAAGGTTGAGAAATTGGAGGAACAGCTTCGCTTGAAAGATGACGAGATTGCCCGTGGGTCAAGTGCCGACCAGTCTACAATTAGCCACAGTGAGCGTCAGGAATGGGACGATCTCCGACAGGACCTGGAGAGCAAAGTCTCCAAGGCCGAGGATCTCAATCATTCTCTACAGGAAGAGCTTGAAAAGATGCGAGCAGAACATGACCGGATGGAACGGGACCTTCGCAATCAGCTCGAACAAGCGAGCCAGAGTGCGGGAGATCCGGTGCTAGAGGCCCGTTATTCGGAACTGGAGATGAAACATCAAAGTCTTCAAGCGGAGCTGCAACACCAGCAGCAGGTCTCCGCGGATGTTCGCCGCGAGGCTTCGGGATTCCTTACGGAGATGAGAAACCTGACCACCCAGCATCATACCAATTTGGAGCGAGAGGAGCGCTTGTCAGTTGATGTCCATAGGCTCGAGAATGAGGTCAACGAATGGAAGGATCGCTATGCCAAAGCGAAATCCCAGCTGCGTCACCTGCGCATTTCGTCCAGCAGTCTTGCTGACCACAAACCCGATGTCTCCAAGTTGGTCGCTCAAGAACACGAGCTTCTGCAGCCCGATGGGGTGGTGGAGGATTTGCACGTTACCAAGTTTCAGATATCCATCGATGAGTTCTTGCGTGTTGCACGCTCTGACGATCCTCAGCAAGTTTCACGCCAAGTCAAAGACGTTGTTGTGGCTATCCGCCGCATCATGCATGATGTGGATCAGGCTCCCTCTCCAACGGACGGCTCGGCCGCCATGCGCAACAAGGCCAAGGGACGCGTCGCTGTGACTGCGAATAATGTGATCACTGCGGCCAGGAACTTTGCCCGTTCTAGTGGCCTTTCGCCGGTGTCTTTGCTGGACGCCGCTGCGTCGCATTTGAGTACCGCCGTCGTGGAGTTGATCCGTCTTGTAAAAATCCGTGCATCCTCGGTAGATACTCTGGCCGAAGACGATGAGCAAGACCTCGCACAGGAGAAATCATTGGGATATTTCAGCATCACACCCAGTCAACGACCCCTCAGCAATCACTCTGAATATAGCGTTCTGAGCCCTCCGGATGAACGGTCATCATCCATTCCGCAAGAGACGAATAACACTCATGGCTACAATTATGGGCTGCCACAGGGAGACCATGAGCTTCAGGAGCTAAAGGTATGGACGGAAGAGCCCCCTCCCCCCTCCCTTTCCCTTTTCCCTCTGGATATCAAACAAGTCAAGCTCTTACTGACTCGCTTTCCGTGGGCTGTTTAGCTTTATGTTGAGGACCAGACTGATAGCATGGTTCAATCGATCCAAGCCCTGGTTGCAAGCATCCGTGCGGAGCATGGCCTGGACACTGTCCAGATCTACGTCAGTGCCATTGGAAACATCGTTTCCAACGTGGTCTCGTCCACGGAAAATTTGGTGCATGACCGAAGCGGAGATGTGTCTCTTCGCGAGCAGTCTCAACCCGTGATCAAGAGCCTGGAACAGTGTCGGGATCGCTTGGCGAAGACCGTCGCCGAGGGCCACAACGCCACCAGTCCGGAGCATCTGCGTGAAGTGACCAACCAGTTGCCTCCGCTTGCCTTTGAAACCGCCCGTCACGCCAAGGATCTGATTCAGCGACTGGAGTCACTGGCACTTGAAGACGATGACGATGATTTCCGATAAACTATCTTGTGCCTATGCGTTTTATTTCTTTTTCTTCATCTAAAAGGCTGGGTCATGGATCTGTGTTTGGTTTTCTTCTTCTTCTTCTTCTTCTTCTTCTTCTTCTCCACCTGCATCATGTTCACCATGATCAATTGTTATGATATCTACCACCTTTTTCCTTCTCTGCATTGTGGTCCCTCGTTTTTGATTTTGAAGCGACTTCCACTTATGACTATGAACCTATAATACTGCAATAAACTCACAGTATGTGTGGCATTCCAGTTCTCTTGTTTCAGTGTCTGGCGATCAGATCATGTCTTTGATTTCTACGACTTTTTTTTTTCGCAAGGGCGGACCTCACTGCGCTTTTGAGCGCTCAACTGCAGCTCCGCTTCGATTCCAGTGTGTTGAAGAGTGAAGTCCACGATTGTCTTGCGCCTTGGATTGCTTTGACGCGAGGACTCGCATGTCCTCCTCGCCTTTGTCAGAATAGACCAACCTCCATCTTGCCCCCTCGACTCAGGTTGAAGTAGGAAATTCTGGTCAATACCTCGTCCCTTGATGGCGAGTCTGACCACGAGAAATTCGCCTCGTTCTCAGTTTTCCATTTCGGAAATACAGAAAGTCAAAAGAAACTTGAATTTTCTAGTCATAGCCTTTTAAAGCTCCATAGTTCAATCATGTCATCGAGCCAGAAATGAGAAATCTACCAACGCTCCACACAGCCCACGCTTGACGTTAAAATCCATCATTTAAGCTCTGCGCTCTTTCTGTCTTCAATCGTTCCTCATTCAACGCGATCCACCACGCATGAGACGGATCCCGGCTCTTCTGAGAATCCTGGTCCTGGTCCTGTGTCCCCTTTTGCTGCGCCTTCCACTCATCCCAGGGCTTTGGGCTCAGGATATAATGCACATTCTTGACCTTGTCGTCGCGCCAGATGGCGTCGTGCACGCCCTTCCACCGCAGGGTCTTGAGCGCGTTGTAGATGTATGGGATGGCGACCCAGCGGCCGTGGAAGACGTCGCCCAGGAGAGACTGGTCGGCAAAGTCGTAGCTGGATGCGGTTGATGAGGCTAATTGGGCGCTGATCTTGTCGTAAGTGCCTTGGGAAGGGTTGACGACTTGGAGTCCGCCGTTGGGCATGCCCAGACCGGCGGTTGGTGGGGGGCCGGTGGTCTGGGCGGACTCGGGATCGTTGTGCTGGGTGGTGAAGGCACAATTGGCAGGGATCCTGAGTGATGGATTGAGTTAGATCTAAATGAATGGATGCAAAGACCGAGAGTGTGAAAGACTGGAGAGTCAAGGATATGCATGTGACATGCATATTTGTACTTTTTGTTTCGTTTCTTTCTTTTTGCATTTGCATTTGCAACCCCCCCCCCCCTCCAAGATAATGATGACTTACCAATCCTTCGGATAATGCGCCTTTTGAAGCGGATTGCACACGCAGGCATGACTGGCGGCAAAGACACGGTTTCCAGTCCCCTCCAATTCCGGCGCATCGAGTTCCAGATCCATCAATTCGTCCATGTTCTGGAGCGCGACCATGTCGCTATCCAGCTGGACGACGCGATCATATTCGACGAGCGAGAACGGAGTCAATTTACTCCAGCAATCGTAGAAGCGCACGTCATTGGTGTAGTCCTTGGAGACGGAGGGGAGCAGATACGGCACATGGCGTTTGAGGATCCCGCGCGCGTCGAGAGCGGCGTGACCCTCGGCGGGGAAGGCGTCCGTGTAGAGCGCGATAAGGGGATACTTGGAGCCGACTTTCTTGAGAGATAGTCCAAAGTCAAGAGGCCCGAGAGGTAATCCGTGTTGGTGATGAGGGTGGTCCAGACTGGGAGAAGGAGAAATGGTGAGCTATCTTTTCGGACACGAGAGAGAGAGAAACGATTCCACTGTCGTCGCATTGTCGGAGACCAGTGTTGCGCAATGAAGCTAGAAGTCTACTCACCTCGAGGACCACCGAGTGGTTGCGCGCGATCACTCATGATGCTCTTTAGGTACTGACGGGTGGCTATGACAATGTTGATTTGCCTCGGATGGTGGGGGTGGGACAGTGAAGGCAGGCCGTATCGGAGCTTCAGGTTGGATGCGGCGTGAGTGAGAAACAATAGATGCGTGGTTGTAGAAGCCTAGGGTTGATCTTTTGTTTCCCCTTTTCTTTCTTCAGGATGTAGAGAAGAGGATAAACTTTCTATCTTTGGGTGTTTACGTGGGAGAAATTGTTGCAACGCATAATCCATCCCGTTGCGGCGGGGGGGGAGGAGGAAGGCCGAGAACTATCGTCCGTCGTTGGTTTCCAGGTTCCTGGTCCCTGGCTAGCCGCAATCGGGCGGATCGGAGATCGGATCGATTTTAAGATTGCGCAGATTGCTAATCAGCGGACAAACTCTGTGCCTCTGGTGGATGATGGGAGGAGAATATCGTGGAAATTGGTGGAGATGAATGGGACCCCCGTCATCATCGAGAGGGAAGAGACAATCGCTTGGTGGGCCAAGTCCATGCGCTTGAATGAATTCCGAGGATGGCACTATTGCTAGTACAAGGCAGACGGAGGTTGAATACTGAAACAGATAAACAGATAGGCTATTCAGCTCACCTACTGTCCATGATCTGGCACCAGAACTGACCAGTACATGATTGCTGCTGCAAGTCCTGACAGTGATGTAAAGCTCGCCTGGTTCTATCGAGTCTTGTTGAGTCTGTGAACAGTCTCCCTCGCAACAGAGCTCCGGAGCTGCTCTGGGAAAGTGACCAATGACGGCATCGACTCGACCCAGCACCGCTAGCGATCAGCTGCAGGAGGTGAACTCGGCCCGTCATTATGCCTGAGGCAACATGATTAATTGCCTGAAGTCTGCAGCCTCCGAGACTCGAGTCAACGGAGTGAATTGACTGAAGGGGCCACTATCCCGGGATGACATAATCAAGGAGCTCCGATCCGGGATGGATAGAGTCGAACCTCAGCTTTTTCCAACGAGCTTCTTTTCTTTTCTCTGGTAGAGCTGCTGAGATCCGCACCACTCGTCATCTTGTACTTTATTCCTATGTAAGTGGACCTCGGTTTCAATGCATTGTGCTTGAGGAAAATTCCATTGAGATCCAGTTGGACCTCCCATGGTGCGCCTCTCTCTCTCTCTCTCTCTCTCTCTCTTTCTCTGTCTCTCTGTCTTTCTCCCCGAAAGATGGCCTTGTCCTAGCTGGCCATGAAAGCTGCTTGCTGGTTCACCCCCTGCAGAGGTGGCTCTCATGTTCCAGACAGAGAAGATACCTCAGGCACCAATGCCTCAGGCCATAGCGCCAAGGGGTAGAAAGGGGACCTTGGGCAGACGGAGGGAGAAAGGCCGGGAGAAAGAGAGAAAGCGGCAGGGTGACCGAAGCTTGCACTGCACAGTCCGCCATTTTGTCTGGGGTGACCGCATGGCGCATTACCTGCACTAGTGTACAACTGTACAGCACACCTGCACACCGAACAACATGGCACTGGAATGGTCAACCTCCCCAGCTAACCCGCATCTAGCATCGGTATCCGAGTTTTCCCGTTCCGACCTCTGCCCCTCACCATGTTTTGCCGCCTCAAGTCAACCCCACTCTCCCTCTTTTCTTCTTCTTGCTCCTTTCATCCCTTTGCCTATCGATCATTCACCTCATCCGCAATCATGTCCAACACCAAGGCTTTCTTCGAGGTCGAGTACACTCCCGTTGGTAGCGCCGTCGGTAAGTTTTGCCCCTTTCCCAGCAGTGTCATAGGAGTGGACGCGACTGTAGCGAGGAGGCAGTATGACTGCCTGTTCCTCCAGCTCGCTCTGTCAATATCCCATTCCCCCCCCCCCCCCCCCCCCCCCCCCCCCCCCCCCCCCCCCCCTCCAACCCCAGAGAGGAGAGCTCGTCCCTTCATCCACTCAACCTTTGGTTCTCCAATTGAGCCGGGCTGCCCCGTTTCGATTGCGTTGACAACGTCATTGATTTCCCCCCCCCGCTAACTCCTCTTACAGCCAAGGTTGGCCGCATCAACTTCAACCTCTACGAGAAGGATGTCCCCAAGACTGCCCGTAACTTCCGTGAGCTCTGCAAGGCTCCCGTGAAGGAGGGCTACAAGGGCTCCAGCTTCCACCGCATCATCCCCAACTTCATGCTCCAGGGTGGTGACTTCACCCGCGGCAACGTGAGTTTCTCTCCGCGTCTCCTGTAGAAGGAGCTTTGTCCAGCTTGATCTTCCCTTGACGAGCTGAGATCTCGACCACCCTGGCATTCTTATTGACTCAATTGCTTTTTTTGCGTAGGGTACCGGTGGTCGCTCCATCTACGGCGAGAAGTTCCCTGATGAGAACTTCATCTACAAGCACACTCGCCCCGGTCTGCTGTCCATGGCCAACGCTGGCCCCAACACGTAAGCTCCCCCTGCCTTCCCGGGCTCATCAGCGACAGGACCCCCGCCAGTGAACACTCTCTTCTGCCGGAATTCCGTGCTAACGCGACTCTCTTCTCCAGCAACGGCTCCCAGTTCTTCATTACCACCGTTGTCACTTCTTGGCTCGATGGCAAGCACGTCGTTTTCGGCGAGGTTGCTGACCAGGAGTCCATGAACGTTGTCAAGGAGATCGAGGCTCTCGGCTCCTCCAGCGGCTCTCCCCGCTCCGCTACCAAGCCCACCATTGTCAACTGTGGTGAGATGTAAGCGCCTTTGATTGTTTGATCAATCAATGGGGTTGCGTTGGTGGCCGGAATCTTCTTTGCGCGTTTGGGCAACCACTGTGGAATAAAAAAATATGAAGCATCATCTGGGACGGATGACCTAATTTGTTCCGGATGGCTTTCTGTTCCGATATGTGGTGTGTAATCTAGACAGTGACCAAGCTAGTCACATATGCTCCTACTGCAGTGGCACTTCTCACCTTGCCTTTCCATGAATCTATCATTCCCCGTAGGAGAATACTTTGTAGTAGAGTCAACGAACATGGAAATCCTGACCTCGGCAAGTCGATACGGTCTACTGACGACAAGAACCGGTTTCTTTGAAGGGGGGGAAGGATTCATTGAGATGGCACCAGGGCGGGGGGTCGTTTGAGTTTGATGGAGGGGCAATCGTCCTCGAGCCTGTGGGAGGGCGGTCAGTCGAAGTGGGGGGAACCTCTGCGGGCGGACCGCCACTCCGCTTCCACTTGAACCCGCTTGAACCCGAGGGGAGAAGTACATCACTCCAGGAAAGGGTCTCTCTTTCGCAACAACCCGGTGTGCCTGATTCCATCAACTTGTAAAGACCTGAGGGTCGTGTCACTGATTTCATCGATAACCATCGCTACAGGTCCTTGAGAAACGGGACCTCAACAAGCCGACGGGGAAATTGTACACTGTCCAGGTCTTTCATGTTGGGTTTCCAGTCTTGTCGAAACACATCAGGTAGACTAGGTACATGCCTTAGTAGATCAGTACTGCATCATGAAGAACAGAAAGTTGTGCTGTCACATTGCAACTGCAGGTCAAACACACATGTATAGATATTGTGATCCATAGTTTGAAACCGGTACCGCCACATTTGAAACGTGAAAGGGACTACTGCCTATGGGCGGGGCTTAGGGTTATAGTACTGTAGGGTCATCGACTTGAAATTGTGTGGATCAAATATGTCCATTTGAATATCGAGGAGCTTTCCTGTTCAGCTCTCTGGGAGGTCACTTCAAGGTAGTAATCAGAGTTTCTGTCCGGATTTAGAGAAGCTAGAATTCTGCCTTGTCTCGTTGCTTACGGGGGGCATATACTAACTTACCTCATTCACTCCTCGTACTGTCTTAGGAGTGGTGCGTGCCAGATGGAGCCCTCGTTGGGTTCAGTGGAACTTGGCCCTTGCTTTTTAATAGTCCGTCAAGACATGTAGGGAAGAAAGGGACTCACAGCACTAGGGCTCCAGCGATGTGACGGGAGGTGAAGGGCGGTGCTGGTAGCTGGCTGCTGAGTTGGGGCAACCAAAATGGACGTTGCAAAGGCTTCAAGTCGGGGAAAGCATCTTTTTGACGTGGGGATGTTACCCATGTTAGGATGGATGTAGAAGTAAATTTATTTCGGCACTAATAAGAGACTGACGATTGTAGCCATGGAATTGACCTGACTTGATGGATTGTATCAGATATGCTATTTTAACTCTAGGGAGAGTGGAGATTCTTCCAAGAATAAGCGCGCTTTAAGAAGATGGAGAAAACAAGATAAGAAGATGACCAAAGGGCAACTCCATTCAGAATGGTGCAAAGTCCTAGGTCAAGTTCCGGGCAGGGAGATTTCCAAAGCAAAAGGGAAAAAGACCTCGTGAGGCACTTTCAATCGGCAACGGCCGAACAGCTCATGAAGCATCCCAAGTTGTTTCGTCTTCGAATCATGAGAGTTTTTGTCTTCCCCCGCCGTTCTTTTAGCCACAGCACTTGGTCACTTGGGTAGCGTCGTTTCTGAAAGCACAGAGGTGGGACGGATTAGTCAAATCCACCTTCGAGGTGTTGATATCCAGGGCTCAGCAAAGACTTACTCGTGTGACAGGGACAGTGGCTCCCACGAAAAGATGAGAGAGCCGAGGAAAGCTCCAATGAAGATGCAAATAATAATGTAGCCATTAAAGTACATGGCCAGCAGCATGATGATGTATGCCACCGCAAACTGAACCATGTGTAACAGAGCCCGGATCACCTGTTCCACCAGGGAAGGGCGATAGGGCGGCAAAGTCTCCAGATTCTCACGAGAGGTCAGCTCACCACCCTTGACCGAGTGCAAGCCCCCAGAGGTGATGGCGGTGATGGCACCAGGAGCTGTAAGCTTTGTGGTCGAGGATTCAACGCTTGGAGTCATGGTGACCAAGCCATCGGGGCCAGCAGAAGAGGAGGGTGGACAATTGCATGAGCACTCTGGGTGACTTTCACTCAGTCGCAGCCCATCTTTGACATTGCTCGCAGAACGACTTCCCTCAAAGGGGCCTTTTATGCTCATCTGGCGCTGGCGGGCTCGTCGAAGGATGAAAGCATCATACTCGCGGCCCACGCGACGCAGGAATTCCAGGCTGAGGACGAGACAAATGACGCCAATGCATGAGCCGGCAAATGCGCCACGGGAACGAATATGCCATGTGCTGGAGAGAAAGCCTTGAAAGTTGGAGACAAATTAGCACCCTCTACCGGTCGAAAGGAGAAGCTGGATGAGGGTAAAGAGCCATCCGTACATGCATCGATGGTGAACCAATTCCAAAGCATCTGATGAATAGAGATGAGTATCATCACCCTGCTATCATCTTTTTCTTGTCCTCAAAAGCGAATGATTCAAGTGCACTCACCGAGATCCGACAGCTCATGTCCATACCCTCCATGCCAGACATGGACGCTGAAGTTGACGCATTCGAAGGCATGTTGGGCATTCCCGTGGCACCCAGAGCCATTGTGCCTGAAGCGCTGGGCATCGCAGTCATAGCAGAAGCCTCAGTCACTGTCACAGAAGCAAAAGAGTCCATGTCTTATGGGCGAATCAAATGAAATTTGGAGAAAAAGTGAGAGATGGAAGAAATTGCTTGATCAAGGATGATGTGTTGAGTCTCCTCCGGGGATCCGTCCAGATCTACGAAGTGGGTGACTTTCTCAACACGGTGCAACGGCGAAAAAGAAAGGGAGATGTAGGCCAATAAATTAGAAGAAAGAAAGTGATAGAATTCATTTCTACAGTAAACAGAGCCATTGCAGGTCGTGACTGCCCATTTGCTTGATATGAGCAAATTTCAGACCCTCGTCGGGGCGGACGCCAAGTATACACGAGCAAGTTTGAGCAGATTTTTTTTCTTTCTCTTTGCTCCAAGACCGTCACGGTTTTTCATGCAGGTACTGTCAGGACTCTGACGATGGCATGCACTCGTTACGCAACATCAGCAGACTGTCGGTCATGTCAATGATGTACTTTGTCGTCACTCTGTGCACCAAATCATGCCGGGATAGCACACGGCGGGAAATTAGACAAGCTGCAAAGTTCCCAGTAGTTTCAAGTTGAAGCATGCGCAGATTCGCATCATTGCCGGCCCTCATGCAGGTTGATCTCGATTAGTACCAAGTATCGCAGTGGCTTAGCTCATCCCGTTGTTGCGTTGTCTGGCTGCCTAGTATTCTCACAAGACAAGACACTGTCCTTTTGATCTCATTCTTGCTCGTTTTCTAAGCTGTGAGCACCGGAGAAATGGCACAAGATAAGCATTGACGACTCAGGCAATTCCCCCTGCAGATAAGAATCTTGAGCATTACTTGGGAGCCCTTATCTCTATCCGTGTGGACAGACAGACGGCTTCGGTCCACGTCCCACGTTACAGATCGTTGGTGTGAGAAGGGAAGAAAATATTGCTACTAACGGGGGTATCAAATTCTTGGTTTTGGTTCAAGCTCGGCTGGACCCTTTGATCACACCCTCTAATAGCTCACGAATCTGGCTGCACCCGTCAATACCAACTGCTAGCATAGTCTCGGTATAACTCGAGTGTAGCTTTGAGTCCATAGTCAAAACAGCCACCTTCATTTCCTCCTCGTCAGTATCCATGTTGTTCTCTCCTACGGGGACCGAGTTGGTAGTGCCCACAGTAAGGACAGGCAGCTCCTGCTCCTCGGGCAGAGAGAGATCAAGCAATGGATCCAACTCATCGTGACGAGGGTCCTGAGGCGTGGATGCGCTGCCACTCATGCCAGCCGTGCAACTGGTCAGCAGACCGGGCATGGGAATACCCGCATCGACAAGAGCCAGTGTACAGGCGTTGATTGCGGCCGCAAGGAGTGAACCGTCGGCAGATAACACAGAGACATGGATACTGATCGTACTGTGAGGGTAGAGGTAGGTGTGCAAGTGTGATTGGAAGGCGGAGCGTAGTGTCGTCGCAATGCGCGAGGATTGCCTGGAAAGTGAAGAGTCAACAAATGGGTCTCTGCGACATCCTCGACAAAAGTTCCACTCCATGAGACTCATGGGCAAATAGCGACCTATAGAGAGGACTCACTTGTCACTTCCGCCCGCTCGGCGCTTGCGATCTACACCAGCAAACCCTGCGACATTGACATCCACATCGACAATGGCTCCCGCGCCACCTGCGGTACCACTCGCGTCTCCACGTCGGCCCTCGGCAGGGCCATGAACCGAGCACATGATGGCGGTGTTGCCCATTGAGAGAAACGAGGAGCCGGAGCTGGCGGGGTTGGTCGAAATTTGCGCTTGAATGAGTCGCAACTCGTTCCAGCGGCGACCATCAAGCCGCAGCTTGGTCAAGGGATATGTCGTGGAGGTATCGAGTGGCATTGTATAGTCTGTGGGGGCTTGAAATGCGAGGAAAGCCAGGTGAATAGATGATTGAGGAAGAGAGAGAAAGGCTTAGTTGATCAAGCTGGGCTTGTTTGGTGTCTGAGCTACTGCGAATGGAAGTAGCTATAGGATGCGAGTTAGTACGCAGCGTTCAACTTGGGAATCTAACACTTCCAGATCCCGGCAACCCCACGCTTACCTAGTCAGCTCGCCCAAGGAAAAAAATTGTTCAAGGTCTAATACGAAGTCGACCGCAACAGGGATACAACTGAAAGTATGCTGAAGTGTGGTCGTGATCGCCGTCTGTGCAGAGGAGTCTAGTCCGGCAGCTTTTTTTTCTGGCCGATCGGGAATGACATCGACTCCGCCTTGGCGCGCCTGCGACTGCGACTGCGATTGCGATTGCGGCCTGGACCTGTCAATGGCATCGCAACGTCCCCATGAAGCCAATGTCAAAGCGATCGGGAATGTATAGGATATGGGCCATCTCGAAACTGGAGTTGAGGTCATCGATCTCGAGTCAGACGACGATGATCTGGAGATAACGGCGTCTTCGAAGGCTGATCGTCAGTCCGGTACGTCTCACCCGGGTCTCAGCATGCGCCCAAGAATGCCGCTCACCAAGTGCAAGATAAGAATCGAGCCATTTTAAAGCATGAGAAGCGTACGGACTTCTCTCCGGAATATCTCTCTACTTCTAGGAATCCTAAAGCAGAGCAACGAGACAACGTTCCGCGCTTATTCTCGAGCGATACTGTCAAGGCCAACGAAGAGAGTGATGATGAATTCAATGACGGGGAGACAGCGTACAAAAAGTTCAAGGAGCGCAAGGCCGTTAAGCGCAAGCAGATTGCGGCTGCGACTCGACGAGCGAAAACACCAAAGAGACAAGCCCACGGCCAGCAAATCGTCGGTCTGGTGAAGCCAGAGCGCACACCCGCGCGGCCTAAACGACCGTTGGAGGACAACGGCGAGGTTTCTTCTGAAGATGAGTTGATGGAGTATACTCTTCCTGATTATCTGAAAAATCGAAGACTTCAATTCGATCGACATCGACAAAGTCTCAATGATTCCGGGTTGAGATTACCTCCCTCGTACGATGATGTCGACTTCTCGGATGATGAGCGTCTCGAACATTTACAGGAGAGACCCGCGTTCCCAGACCGATCTCCTGCGAGAGAGTACAAGGACGTCACTTTGCCATATTCGCTAGGCCTAATTCCAGCGCCGATTGCACAATGGCTAAGACCATATCAAATCGAGGGCGTGGCTTTCATGCATGAACTGTTTGTCTATCAGAAGGGAGGTATACTCGGTGATGACATGGGCTTAGGCAAGACCATCCAAGTGATTGCCTTCCTGACGGCAGTCTACGGCAAGACTGGAGACGAGCGGGACTCGAAACGTATGCGCAAGATGCGAAGGTCCGGCGACGGAACGTGGTATCCACGTACCATTATCATCTGCCCTGGGACTCTGATCTCAAATTGGATGTCTGAGCTTCAGCGCTGGGGTTGGTGGCACGTCGATGTCTACCACGGTAGTAGCAAGGATATTGCCCTGCATGCTGCAAAGTCGGGTCGGGTCGAAATCCTCATCACCACTTATACGACTTATGTGAACAACAAGGACTCGGTGAATATGATCGAGTGGGATTGCGTCATTGCGGATGAATGCCACAAGATCAAGGAGCGAAAGTCCGAAACCACGCAGGCCATGAATGAGATCAACTCGCTCTGCCGAATCGGCTTGACTGGAACGGCCATCCAGAATCGATATGAAGAACTCTGGACACTCTTGAACTGGACAAATCCGGGCGTTATTGGTCCGGTCGCAACGTGGAAAGCACAGATCGCCGAGCCGTTGAAAATCGGACAATCTCACGAGGCAACCCTGAGCCAGTTGAGCCGGGCCCGAAGAACCGCGAAAAAACTGGTCGAGAATCTGTTGCCTCAGTTTTTCCTTCGGCGTATGAAGACCCTGATCGCAGATCAGCTCCCCAAAAAGAGCGACAGAGTGGTATTCTGCCCGCTCACTCCCACTCAAGCCGAGGCCTATGAAACCTTTTTGGACAGTGACATCGTGACCACGATCAAACGGTCCACGGAGCTTTGTGATTGCTCCTCAGGCAGAAAGCGAGGATGGTGCTGTTATAAGGAGGTCCCCGATACGGACAAGGCGTGGCAGTCCTTCGTCTTCCCGGCAATTGCGGTCCTACAGAAGCTCAGCAACCATTTAGCCATTCTGATCCCTCAAGGCAATGACACAAGTGAAAAACAGGAAAAAGACAAAGAGATGCTACAGATCGCATTGCCTGATCAGTGGGAGAGTCTGTATCGCTCACGGGACTCTATTGTCAATTACGCAAATCCTGAATTCTGTGGCAAGTGGAAAGTTCTTCGCAAGCTGCTGAGGTGGTGGCATGCCAACGGGGACAAAGTTCTAGTTTTCTCCCACAGTGTCCGCTTGCTGAAAATGCTGCAAATGCTCTTCAATCATACGAGCTACAATGTGAGCTATCTTGATGGCTCAATGAAGTACGAAGACCGCGCCAAGGCCGTGGATGAATTCAACTCTGATCCCAATCAGTTTGTCTTTCTCATCTCCACAAAAGCAGGTGGGGTTGGACTGAATATCACATCGGCAAACAAGGTTGTCGTCGTTGATCCCAATTGGAATCCTGCTTACGATCTTCAGGCTCAGGACCGAGCCTACCGTATCGGACAGGTCCGCGACGTGGAGGTCTTTCGTCTTGTCTCGGTTGGGACCATTGAAGAGATCGTCTACGCTCGACAAATCTACAAGCAACAACAAGCCGAGATTGGCTACACGGCCAGCTCGGAGCGGCGATACTTCAAGGGCGTCCAAGAGAAAAAGGATCAAAAGGGAGAAATTTTCGGCTTGCATAATCTTTTCGCCTACCAGCACGACAACATCGTTCTTCGCGACATTGTCAACAAGACCAATGTCGCTGAGAGTCGAGCCGGTGTTCAGGTCATGGACATTGAGGTCAAAGAGGATACAGAAAGCGATTTACTTGGTGACGGGCATGTCAAAGCCGAAGATGAAGCAATGAGCCAACTGGCCGCCATGGTTCGTGGTGAAGCAGATGTGGATGGTCCCAAGCCCGAACCGGCTCGCAACCGTGACCCGATCCAAGCCATTCTGGCTGGCGCGGGAGTCGAATACACCCATCTCAACAACGAAGTCATCGGTTCATCCCGGGTTGAAAAGAGACTCAGTCGACGCGCCGAGCAAGTGACGAACGATGCCAATGCAGACGCAGACTTCCAGATCTTCGAGGCCTCTCAAAAGGATGACGGCGGTCCCGACGCTTTCGAAGAACCGCGCCACCAGCCGCCTCCGTCTTCTCTATTCCAGGGGCCAGAGGGGCGGATGGTGCGATTCAAATACAATCCGCCTGAAGAGGTCAAACGTCGTCAGTTTTGTAGCATGGCGCGCCGTTTTGGGTATGCGGACGCTACCGAGTTTGCTCTCGTGGTGGAGAATATGACCCAGGCCCAACGACGAGAGTGCTTAGACAAATGGTATGAGGAGCGGAGGAATATCGTGCTTTCTAAGGACGATAAGTCTCCTTTGGAAGAAGAGCTCTGAGAGATCATTCTTTTTTTTCCCCCAAGGTGTTATCATTTGCACACAGCAGGTTATGACTGGGTCTCTTTACTACTGCTTCTCTCCGCTGATGGGAGATGACATGGCGGGTATGGAAGTAGGGTCACATTGCCTAGATCTGCCATGTGGGCGTGGCCGACTAAAATCAGTTGTAGACCGAAGGGATTGTGAACAGGCAAGCGAATCAACTATTCGTAATGGCGACGCGCCATTAATCATTCATATTTCTGCCCTTGTATGCTGAGTTGATATGGTCTTCAAAACTTGAAAACAAACTAAGAGGAATTTCCATCTCCAAAGAGGAATGACTTTGAGAGAACAGAAAATGATCAGGGGTATCCGTTTATTAGAATGACATTGTAGATTCAAAAGGTTGCCGATGCCCTCCTACAGCCAGGCCAAAGTCCATAGGGCTGGCAGATTGGGATGCTTCTCCTGCCACTCAGCCAGGATCTCCGGCACACTCTCATCGAAACCCAAGCGCGCGGCGCCAGACCCATTCTCCCATCCTGCCGAGCCGTGGATCTTTCTCTGCAGAATCGCAGATTCATTCAAGCGATTTGCCAAGTCCAAAATGGCTCTGCCACCAACAAGCGCTTCCTCGTGGTTATCTTTAATGTCCACGTTGAACACATGGACAGGTCGGTTCAATTGGTTTCCCTTGTTCATAAGGTCATCCACCACGGCATCCCAGCAACGCTCCTCGCAAGTGATGATGACATCCACCACTCCTCCTTCCGTGCCGAGGGCGCCCTTGTCGCCTTTGGAGATGTGATCGAGTCGCGGCTGACCGGGGACCCAGTCTTGAAATCGTTCAGGGCCCCATTTCAAGTTGCGATTGCGATCCAGCATGTTCAAAATCCCGTTATGGCGATACAGTCGCGCATCCTTCTCCTCCAGCTCCTCGTACATCTGATTGTATGACGTTGTGTTGAAGCTGTACACATTCGGTTGTGTGATTGACGGGCCTGGCAGCCGGACCAGTGAGCCCGTCCCGAAGGAAATGACTGGAAACGCAGCAGGTGCCGTGGCAAGGCGAAGGTGAGCTTCCATGGAGCGATTGTTGTTGGATGCACAGACTGTGCAGAATTTGAGCTTCCATGAATCCGTCCGCTCATCATTGTTGGGAGTGGTGCTTGTGACGGGGACAGCAGCGGTGACCGCATCGGTCACATCCACGGGGTCGTCGACGGACGAGGGCATCTCTGATGGTGCAGCCTCGGGAGGAGGAGGGGGAGGGGGAGGAGGATTCTGAGGAGTTGTGCTTTTGGTGTTTACACGGGGGTCGTAGGATGCCATGAAGGGCGACGGCTTATTGATAGAAAAGGATGTAGCACGGGAGGAGAGAAGAGTAAGATAATACTAAAAAGGACAAGGAATGAAGCCTGGAAGCTAGAGAGGCTGGTGCGCAAAATGGGGTATCAGGAAAGTCTTCAAAATAGGGTTTACAATTTCCAGAGATGATTTTGACTACTTGAGAAGAGATGGTTGTCAGTACAAGGCTCCATCTTCAAATAAGTGTGTTCCAGTTGGCCGCAGATGAATGGCAAAGAGGGGAATTTCAGATAAAAAAAGCGTATAATGAGTTTGTCCGCAAAGCCGAAGCTCAGACAGCTCCAATAATAAGATTCATCATGTAGGAGAGGCAGGTGGGGGGAGGTAGAAAAAGGCTTTCATCAAAGACTCGCATACCTGGAAGATGGCTGTCATTCTCATTAGTCCTTACGATGGAACACAAGTGAAATCGGGGGGGGCCGTGGCCCATGAAGAAAACGCGTCAAAGGAAGAAGAATGGATAACCGAGAAGAAAAGACGCGGGCGTTTACCGATTTAAGCGTGGATGATGAGTCAGCAGAGCTGGACCTGGCCGGGGCGGTCAGCTCCCGATAGAAACTTGAGTTTGCTGACGTGAGCCAATGAGCGACTGCAGTCTCCACGATGATGCAGCGCCCCCGCCTAACCGCGCTTCTGCCGATAGCTGTACGGAAGCGATTTCGATATCTCCAACTCATTCAAGAGCTCCGATGATCAAGACTTGGGAACCTCTACACATCCACAGCTGCACCGTATTCCTCAGATCTGTACACACTCGATCTAACCTTTGACCTACAACACCAGGGCTCTCGTCAACATCTGCATGGAGTTTAAAGGCAGTGACCGAGGGCCGTTCGTGCCCGCGTTGATCGTAGTGGATATGCAGGAAGACTTCTGCCCACCTGTGAGTGAACCATCCTTGCTGCTTACAGAGCTCCTCAAGTATGGTGAACGACTCTGATGTGCAAACTCGCTACAATGTTTGCGATCGTATACAGGATGGATCTCTGGCCGTTCAAGACGGCAGAACGATCGCGCCACTCATCAACAATCTCCTCTCCCAGCCAGGGTGGGTAGCCCGCATCGCGACGCAAGACTGGCACCCCGCCAACCATATTTCGTTCGCCAGTAATCATCCACCACCAGATAACCGACCTTTTGAATCCTTTGCAAAGATGAACAACCCTGCGCCGGACAAGAAAGAGGAGAGCATGCCCCTTCAGCTGTGGCCGGACCACTGTGTAGCTGCCACTTCGGGGGCTGATCTAATCCCGGAGATTGACACGCGCTTCATAGATTACTTTGTGCGCAAGGGCATGGACCCTCAGATCGAGATGTACTCTGCCTTTGCTGACGCATTTGGTAATTTGGACCCTACCGTGACGGCACGGTCCGTCAGTGAGGATGTTGCCTCGATTCTGGTGAAGAAAGGAGTCACGGATGTATTCGCCGTGGGGTTGGCGGGCGACTATTGTGTCAAGTGCACGGCGATCGATGCTGTCAAGGCTGGCTTCCGCAGTTGGGTTATTGACCAAGGAACCAAGTGTGTTGTGCCAGAGAACTGGGCAAAAGTCAAGGAGGAGCTTCGGGTCGCTGGGGTCTCGGTGATCCATGCAGATGATCCCATCGTGAAAAAGCTCAGCAAAGCTCTGTGAGATAAGCATGACACCAATCACTTTCCTTAATCCTCGATAAATTATGGCAATGAATTACCCCTTAATCAAAAACTTCCCTGAGAAAGGTCTAGATTGGACTGGATTATTTGACTAGCAAAGTGGCAGACGGACCAGGCAGTACCACATGAATGTTAGGATACACTAAACAGTGATACCCTCCACCCTTCGCTAGAGGTGCCACTCGGCGCATTCCAATGAATCCGGCTGGATCCATGACTCCCGGGGACGACTAGCAATGATTGACGCTGACATAAACCGCCTCCGACGAGTGCGAATGAGGGAAGTTATTACCCTGAGTAATACTCATTTCCTCTTCTTGTCTCTTAAGCTGACCGTTGCGCCCCTTTGTATAGAGGAGGCTGGTTCTGCCGGGTGACTTTGGTTGTGGCAGAGGTAAGCTGATCAACTCTTTCGCATATTGGAGATCTTTTTGAATGTCCAATTGTTCCGAATATCCCTACTTTCCGACCATGCCTCCTTCTATCGACGTGGCAACCGCGGCTTTTCCATCATTTAGAAAGGACGTGGGAAGTCATGCCCATGATGAGACCAGATCGACAACCAACCGGTTCCTGCAGGGTCCAGGGGCCAGCCTCAAGTCGAGAGAACCCTTGTACTGGCAAGTCAACGTGCCCCGGTCGCAATGGACTGCCACATGTCCGCCCTTTCTCCGCGACCAGTCACTCAAGAACATGCAATGTCTGGCGACACCCGACCATCAGTATCAGCGACAGAGCTGGAAGCACGTGCAGGAGATTATCCGTTGAGTGGAGCCCTTCTTTACCTCGAACCCCCCCCCGGTCTCTGAGCTGTCATGCATCTTGGCGATGGGGCTCCGGTTTCCAGCCTCGGGCACGAACAGCTTCTCCTTTTGAGGAGGGCGCTCCATGCAGTGCGGCAATGGCAAACATGGCTAACATGGAGAATTGGTCATATATTTACAGGGACAAATCGAATTGACCAGTTTCAAAGAGTCCCGAGTGAGTTGCGAAAATATCTAGAATACATCGACCGCATCAAAGCGCAGTACGGATCAGTCATGCGGTTTGTGGTCACGGAGAGGCTGCGCTGGGGAAATGGGGCTCTGGAGCATCTGCAGCCTCGGGGTCGCCCCTTTGAGTATGCTGGTGAGTGCATTTGCTTCTACAATTCCTATGTTGAAACGGGTTCCGCAGAAATGGAACAAGCAGGATTTTGTGAGGGCTGTGAAAGCACACCGACTGGATAGGTTCCTCCCTAATGATCAGACCCACTAGAAAGAGCTATAGCTCGGTGTTAGTCCCTTGGAGAGAGTCAGCTTCCGTACTAACTTCCGTCTATAGAGGATGTGCGTGTCTTATTCAATGATTGGCCATACGGTGTAGACCTGGACATCATTCATCTCGTGGTTTGGACCAAATTTGAATTCCCCGATGATCCCGCCACGGGCGATCTCACCAACGAGGCCCGTCGAGCGATCGAGCATTATGTGCAGGTCACATTTTGCTCGCACATGGCACCTGAACATGTGGTCTGGTTCAGGAATTGGAAGTCCTTGAAATCTGTGCATGCGGTAGAACATTTCCATGTCATGCTTTACCAACCAGACATGGAATTTGTGCGGGAGATCACCCGAGGTGATGTGCCACTGATTCAACAGGTGGCGTGAGCCCCCGAGGAAAAATCGAGGCACTCATTCACTGAAAGATTCAATGGTCTTTGATATACATGCATAAGAAGTTACAGCCAGGTGTGTTTTCATATTTCAAACGCAGATATGATGACTTTAAAGCCCTCGAACAGTCCTCTTCCTGTCCTTTCTGACATGGTAAGATCCAAAATAAGATCCAGAACATTATTGCCCCTTCGCGTCCTCACAGTCACTATTTCTGGACCCTCAACAGGTTCTGTCAGTTGAAGAGATAAACTCCACGAGTATCGTCTCTTCTAACCAGAACTAGAACTTCATACTGTACCTAGACACCGTTCGGTACTAGTTTCACGCACCTGGCCGAATGAAGGCCCCCCTCTCTATACCGCTCCGGCGATGCCCCGCCTCAAACGTATTCGTATTAGCATTCAGTATTGACTTCTGACCTGTGATATTAAAATTAAATCAAGATCGCACTTCTAAAAGAAAGAGATTGGAGGGAAAATAAGGCCTCAAGAGAGGCGAGCGAAAGATACAGTCTATATTATTCCTTAGTCATAGTATCATCCTACTAAACTTTAGTATGCAGCGCTAGCCTGGCCGGTCATTGGATTCATGCTTCGCCAAAACTTAGTTCCGGTCAGGTGTCTACTTCAGGCCCAGAGAGGCTCTAAACGCCGGCGTGTGGCTTGACGTCATTGTCCAACTGACTCCGGCCGGCTCCACGTACCTCACTATACAATGGAGCATTTTACAAGTTTGCAGTCTGTGTGCATTAGGATATAAATTAGGTAGGTACATGGTGCATACCATGACTAGTAACTACAAATTTGCATAGTTTATCCCATATGCATCAGCATCAGTGACGAGGGCAGTAGCATGGATGGCCCAGCTATTGCATGTAGATTCATTCAGAGGTTGAGCAGTACATGTCCCCGTGTGTGTATCAGCTCTTGATGGACTCGGCTGACGCAAATTAGACCCATGAGAAACTCTACTTGAGATATTCTATTGTCTTCCTTGTTGAGAATCCCCACGCCATGGAAATACCCTAGAGCGACAGATTTTTGCCTAACTGAAGGATGCTGGCGCAAGTGCGCATCCGGAGGTATCGAGTGCGATGTGGAACCATGGGGGGGTCACAAGTTGGTTGTGTTAGGATTAATGCTGTATAGAGAAGAGCTATCCTCAGTAAAATGGGGACAGCCTATGAGAGACAAGAAATCATATATCGGAATGGATCATCGCAGCACCACAGTGGACGGTTTTCAGTCGTATATCATCACCTTCTCCACCTCCCCCGGTCCGATCTTCGTCGCCGGATGACGAGCTGCCGTCAGCCCCTCCAAGTCCCGCCCAGTCCACCCACCGGCAGTCCAATAGTTGCAGTCACCGACTTGTCTAGCTCGCTCGACTGCCATCTTTCTCCTCCGCTTTTTTTTTCCCTCACTCTCCCACCTCCTGATATCTTTCCACCGCCTCTCATTTTCTTTCGATCTTCTGTGCTTCTGCCCCGTCAGGCTCCAATTCACATTTGCCCATCATTTAGGCGACCATCCACACCCCGCATCCTCCCTTGCGTATTCTGTCCCGCTACATGCTGTCGCGCTGAAAGTCACTTCCAGTTCCCCCCCGCACTGAAAGACGGCCAGAGAGAAGAGACAAAGAGAGAGAGAGAGAGAAAGTCTGCTCCACTCCCGCCTATCCTCCTGCCAACCATGCCGGTGCCACATCTCCGCCGCTCCTCTTTGACCAGTACGTGCGGTGTTGCATCTTTGGGAACCGGAAGAAAACTTGCTGCAGCGAAGTCTTGTGAGCTTACACCATTTCTGCGCAGGCCGGTCGTCAAGGGAGCAGTCTCCCGCCAGTGGAGATGAAGAAATCGTTGAGCCGGAACAGGGCAATGTTAGGATGTCCCGGGAAATGTCAGGGCGGGAAGAAACACAGAGGGCCCAGGGTCGGAAGGCATGGAATCGCTGCTGACACGACTTTGTAGTGCTCTCGCATATCATTTCCCAGCTTCGACCAGGTGCCGACTTGAGCCGAGTGGTCCTGCCCACCTTCATCCTGGAACCGCGATCAATGCTCGAGCGCATTACAAAGTACGTGTGGGCCGCGGTTTCTGCAAACTTGCCAGATTGGCGCGGGATGGCCTTTGCTCCGCAAAGAGAGACAGCAAAACATGTCGGTACTAACGTGATGACTCGTATAGCTTCATGGCGCATCCTGAAACATTGCTGCCAATGTCTGAAATTGACGACCCAGTCGAACGCTTTGTGTCCGTGGTGAAGTTCTACCTGAGTGGATGGCATATCAAACCGCCGTAGGTCGTCTTCTTCTCCTTTGCTTGTCCTCGGCAAATTTCCAGTGCTCGAGTATACCTTCCCATTCGGATCCACTCGATTTTTTTTTGGTGAAAGTCTGCTGACAGGCGTCTACGGGGCCCGCATTGTAGAGGTGTTAAGAAGCCGCTGAACCCAGTGCTGGGGGAAACGTTCACTTGCTACTGGGACTACCCCGACAACACGCGCGGGTACTATATCTCTGAGCAGACCTCGCACCATCCACCCAAGTCCAGCTACTTTTTCATGGCTCCCGAACATCACATTCGAATCGACGGTACCTTGAAGCCGCGCAGCAAGTTTTTGGGGAACTCCGCAGCTAGCATGATGGAAGGTATCGCAATCCTTCGACTGTTGAATCGAGGCCAGGACAGAGAGAAAGGCGAGCGATAGTAGGTTGCCCTCTTGAGGTCCATAGCCCATGAGCATGCCGTATGTTTGCACAGCTGGCGTCGGCACACAGACTGACTAAACCTTATTGGCTAGTATTGTGACTCAGCCCAACATGTACGCGCGTGGTATCCTGTTTGGCAAAATGAAGTACGAGCTTGGCGATCACAGTTATGTGCGGTGCCCGGAGAACCACCTCGTGGCCGACATTGAATTCAAGACCAAAGGTTACTTCTCTGGCACATATAATGCCATCGGCGGCGTGATCAAGAATGAGCAAACTGGGGAGGTCTTGTATGAGTTGTCTGGCTTTTGGAACGGCGAGATGCACATCAAGGATGTCCACGTGAGTCGGCATTTTCTCGCGGCCCCTTGGCTCCCCATACAATACTGATGATGTCATCGTAAACAGACCCATCACAAAGAAGTTCTGTTCGACGCTACTCACGCAAAGCACGCCAAACCTCGTGCGCGTCCCATTGCCGAGCAGTCGGAACGTGAATCTCAGCGGCTGTGGGAGCCCACGGTCAAGGCGATCATCGCGCAAAACCACGCCGCTGCAACGGATGAGAAGACCAAAATTGAAGACCGGCAACGGGAGGAAGCAGCCATGCGTGCCGACGACGGTGTAGAGTGGCGGCCGCGATTGTTCCGCCACGTGGAAGGCGGTCCAGGAGGTCGTGACGAGGGTGAAGAGGACCTGGATTGGATTATCAATGCCGAAGTGTATGTGTCCTACATTGTGTCATGCCATTTGAGCGGACGAACCCCCGCTCTCAGATCTCTTAATATCTGACAATCTGATACAGCGTGGCTCACGACCCGCAACTTGCCACGAAGCAAATCCTGGCCATCGCACCGATTGTCGAAGGCCAAACGGACCCCAGCCAGTTCCAGATTCCGCCACGCACATCCGAGCCCTCCGAATCGGTGCCCCAGGCGCCAGCTCGACAGGATGTAGCCGCTCAACCCCCAAATGCAGCCGCTCCACTGCCCACCGTGGGAACATCTACAGAAATCAGTCCTGCTGCACCCGCGGTTGTGCAACGGGTGGACACCGAGACTCACCAGGTTGAGAAGTTTGTGGACGCCCATGAATAATAGCGCACGGGAGAACAAGACACTGCGACGACGCAAATCGAAATGAGAACAGACAAAATATACCCCAGTCCCATAATCAAGGGTTGAACACTCTCGTACACTCAAGTGGGCCCCTTTTGGGTCGCTGGAAACCCCCCATGTTGCGATATCTCGACTCATCCGCGAGTCGAAGATCTCCTACAAAATTCAAAATTTCAAAAATGAACCCCTCAAAACAACCCTGAGCGAGATGCTCGTTCCTTTTGATTTTTGCCCCTCAAAGGTCGCGGTACATGCACGACGATGATACGCCCCACAACGTCCTCGACCCCGGTCATCTCGAGCATCACGAATCTCCTTCTCCATCTTTCGGTACTCCGCACAGCGTGCTTGACGCCAGTTGAGAGCCTGACCGTGAAGGTGGTCAGAAATACCATCTCCGAACCCTGTCATAAATCAAGAACATAAGACCAATTCCTGAAATACAATTAATATCGAAGACGCAATGTTCCGCAGGTCACATAATGCAGAGAATACTAATGTTTGTGTTTTCGGATGGTCTTGCGCAAATTACATGGTGGGCTTTTTTGGAGGGTCAATTTTTTAATTCCATGCCCGGAAGTAGTCATAGACAGTAACCGCAGCCTTGGACGCTCTAGAGTGTGGTTCTGGAAATTAACATGAAAATGCAACAAGCCCCGGCCTTAACTTAGTACTCTGGCCTGGGAGCACTACGCTCTCACTGCCTGGAACCAGGACCTGCTGGCATGGTTGAGATATCCTTTCAATATGTGCATCAGGTGGGTATGTAGGGTATATCACTAAATCACAAAATTCCAAAAAATCCCAGGGAGAGAGAGGGAGGGAAAGAGAGAGAGAGAAAACAAAAGAGGAAATCGAGCACGACCACCCAAAAGCACCACCGTGATGATCAAACAAACGGACCATTTGTGTCCGCAACACGATAAACGAGACAGTCACCAGTGCACCACCCGAAAACACAATGGAGAAAATGACCAAGAAGAAGAACACCGGAGCTCCACAACCCCCACCATTTTCAAACCTGAACACCGTCGCGAGTCAACCGAACAAGGGACAGATAAAAAGCCATGAGCAATAGAGAAAAGGCCATCTTTGCACACGCTATGAGTATAACTCGCCCCGAGAACCAGCTCCTCGCTCCAGCTCCCGTCGACGATTGCCACGGGCAATGGAACCGGCCGAGCCAGGGGTCCCTGCGAAATCGGCCCCTCCCGCGGCCGCAGCGGTGGCAGCAAAGCCTCCGCCAAAGTGTTCTTCGCGCTCTTCTTCCATCATGGCCGTCTCCTCTTCGATTTCCTTTTCGGTCTCCTCACGGAGACCAAGAATGTCGGGGGGGATGAAGCTCATCTGTACGCTTGGGGCACCCTTGATATACCGCAACTGCTCATGCACAGCCTCGACCAGCCCGGCAAGATAGGGCTTGGAATTCTTATTTTCCAGCTTGCGAATCTCGGATAAGGGTGGGAACAGGGAATAGTCTGGTCCAAAGTGGGTGCGGAAGGCGACTGACTCGGGAATGGTGGAATCGAGGAGGGTATCGGCTTCGAGGAGAATTGAGGTCTCGTGGGCCCAGGCACGAGAGACGTTTCGCGGAGTGTAGCCGCCGCCCCCGACGACGAGGAGGGGCAGGCCAAAGGTCTTGGTGAATGCGACGCAGGCGCCGTGTGCGCGCACGTTCAGATTGAAACATCCCAGGCGGTCACAGCCTAGGGAGTCGGCTCCACACTGGAGCACGATTGCGCCGGGATGGTATGTCTCCACGCAGGCACCGATCACGTCATGGTAGAGCTGGATATAGGATTCGTCGTCTATACCGTCGTTCAGAGGGACGTTGATGGAATGGTGTGCTCCAGGGTTGAGGGGATGTGTAGGACCTGTGTCGTCAAGCGCTCCCGTTCCGGGGAAGAAATTGTCCTTGTCATATTTGTGGAACGAGACCGTCAAAACGCGATCGGTGGACCAGAACGCTTGCTCGACGCCATCACCGTGATGGACATCAATGTCAATGTACATCACTCGAGGATGTTGGCGCAGTAATTGGAGAATGCCCAGGACGATATCATTGACGTAGCAGAATCCACTGGCTTCTGCCTTCTTCGCGTGGTGCAGACCACCCGACCAGTTGATGGCGATTTCGGCCTGGTCATTGCACAATTTGCGCGCAGCATCAACCGTACCTCCGGCGTATAGGGGGCAGTAGTTGTAAAGACCGTCGAAAATGGGACAGTCGTCTCCAAAGTTGAAGCGCACCACGTTCTCGCTTTGCTCGGCGCGTTCCATATCGCCCGGCATCACCTGGCGCAGAAAGTCCAGATAATCCCCCTCGTGGAACTCGGCCATCTCTTCATAGGTCGCTGCCCTTGCCAGGTACAGATCCATGGCGTGGTGCATCCCATATGCCATGACCAGCTGTTTTGTCAAGGTGAGTCGCCATGGTTTCATGGGATGTGACTGGCCGAAATGGTGCGCTTCCACGGCGGGGTTGGCGTGCCATGAGACACGATAGCCCTTGGGGCGCGGAACTTGATAGAGCTGGCGTTCGTGGGCGGACTTTTGGTCCAGGCTCAACGTTGTGGACGGCGCATCATATTCTTGAACAATCGCTGAACGCGCCATCGATGGCGGAGGGATCAAGAAGAGGGCGGGGGGAAGATGGCTCGGATGGATGAGAAGGGGGATGAAGAGCGCTGCAGAATCGGAGCACACTAGCTGTGGGGCATTCGGTTCATGTCACAAAGGTTCGAGTCAATTGTATCTCTGGGGGTGAAGCATAAAGACTTGAAGATGAGAAATGTCGGTTGATCATGCGGGATCGGGCATTGGACCCCGACCTCACGAAGATGACTAAGACGATCTGCCGTGGCCCGGGCGCGAGCTTGGGCGGGTGGATTCCGCTGCGCCTTGTGGGTTGACATTCCATCGTGACTTTCGTTTACGCATATGTGCTGACTCGGTGCGGAGTTGAAGAGTGACTAGTGAGTACCGTACTAGGTGAGTAGGTCCTGGGCCATAGTTGAACACTGCGTATGACTATGTGGATTCGGCTGGGGGGCTTTGGACAACAAGTAGATTATTCGCTCTAGTCCCAATTCATGGATGCCTATATACCCATGTTCACGTCTTGTGCGAACACTGGTGTGATTAGCCAAAGCCTGGTCTTTTCTTTCTTTCTTTCTTTCTTTTTTGTTTCTTGTTTTTTTCCGAGTTGAATGCAACATCCAACATCATCGCAGATCCAGATGCATACCTGGACGCCACTGGTGATAGGCGAGGCCGACTTGCCCATCTAGGTACTCGGTCGTGACCAACACGCAGCGGCGGAGGAACTAAGCTCCCGTGACGGCGGGTGGAGGACGAGTCAGGATCGAGAAGGCTGGCCTTCACGTTACATCGCTTGGCCCACTAATGCAAGAGCCCGTGAAGTCTCCGAGGACCAAAAGACGCTTAGGAGACCAGATCGGAAGTGGATAACGCACGGTGCCTGTGATTTCTTTCCTCACCCCATACTTCCATCGACCTTGTCCTTCAGACGTGAACACGTCTCGACCGAATTGAACCTGTCCGCGGGGAATGATTTGATTCCAAAACTGCACCACTGGCAGAGATGGGTGGCACTCCTTGGCACTCGAAAGGGTGCATGGCGTGTCGGAAACGAAAAGTCAAGGTCGGATCGGTGACACTCTCGAGATGTGTTGTGTTTTACTTTGTTTTTCTTTTGATATACATGCTCTCTTCACGCTCGAGACCCCTCTCTAATCAGAATTGGTTTGAAGTGCGATGAACAAGAACCAGAGTGCGCGCGATGCATCAAGCGTGGGGTCCAGTGCCCGGGGTACGTCAAAACTCGCATCTATATTCACCACCCATCCGTGAATCATTATGGAGTGAAGAAAGCCATTCCCATCGACGATTTTCGACTCCAGCATGCAGAGCAAAAAACACATGATACTTTCATCCATGGACCGGGTGCAAGGTCAGTCCAGCAGGCGGCTCAGACCACGATTTCCGACGCCGGAGGCCCAAGAACCGTGTGCAGTCCCAGGTCGATGGCGCGCGAACAAATCTTCAGCTCCTTTGCAAGTCTCTTTTTCGGTTCCCAGCAGCAGGTTTCCTCACTCAATCTGTGGCAGTACTTAATCTATAGCTTTGCTCAACTTCCTAACAAATCCGGTACTCTTGACCGAGCGTTATCAGCAATGTCTTGCTTGCACCTGGGTCGGATGAATAACGATAAAGACATGTTTCGATATGGGCTGAACCTCTACAGCACCGCAGTGCGGAACGTGAACCACAAAGTTGGCCGAAATTTGTGTGATGCCGATACCATCTATACCACGGTCATTTTCCAAGATCTAGAGGTGCGAGATTCTGCGTTCTCGAGTGGATGAATATATAAGTTTGTGGGACCTTTTCTTTCTAACAGAGATTACCCAGTCGTACTGCTGTGCCTTTGATCTTCGCGCTTTTCTCGCGCATACTCAAGGCACAAGTGCAATCCTGCGTTGTTACCGCGATTCACTACCGCGAAACCCGCTTCTGGATGCCATCTATGACCGGCATCAGAAAATGCGTCTGGTAAGCATTCGGGTCTCAAGTTCTTCCTGGATCTTGAATACCCGCTAGGCTTGATACTGCTTGTGAAGCGCACTTCTAAATCGTACCAGGTCATTGCGACGACGGGTGTCAATATTACAGACGATGAATACCAACACCTCACCTGCTTGAGCGGCGCAAACTCGACCCCTGTGTTGGAACTGTTCGCAATTTTTGCAGAGTTTGGACCTCTCTCAGCCATGCTTAATCGGACCGCATTTTCCGACAGCGAGGAATGGGAGAAGCTGCTGCAAGCTTGTCTCAAGCAAAAGGAGAGAATCTGTTCATGGTACAAGCAATATGTGGATTCCCGAAGCTTGTTCATTTGCGGCCTTGAGGACTGCAAGACCGACACCCTACCGCCATCGAAGAGACTGTTTGGTCACGGATACCGCTTCTCATCGCATGACACCGCCAGAGTGCATCACTACTACTTCACTGCCCTCGCGACCGTGCAGCCTTTGATCGAGAAAGCCCGCGACTTGAGTCGACCCGAGTGTCCCCCCACTGCGAGTGCGTCAACCTTCGCGGGCGAATCAATCCCAATTGAAGGTGAGGTCCTGACGGAGTTCTACGCCGATGAGGTCTGCCGCATGGTTCCATATTACGTCAAAAATTACCGGGCACCCTCTGAAATCGGGATGCTTCTGTTCCCCATCGTTGCCGCAATCAAAATCTACATTGGACTAGGCCACTGGGAAAAGTTTTCATGGTGCCAGCAAGTCTTTCGGTTGATTGGAGACCGGGGCCTGAGTACCTGCTACCGTCTGGCCGGGCTGTATTCGAACAGCTGGAATGCCCGAACCATCAATCCGTGGCCTATACCTTGTCGATCATTAAGAGATGACATGAACTCCTTTGAGCTCTCGACGGAATCACAAGCGGGAAGCCCTGCTAAGGCGCCACAACACGAGGCGTCGCAAAAGGGAAAGGCGAGATCGACTCTTCCAACAGATCCCCATTTCAAAAACCCGCATGTCATCTCCGGGATTCCATTTCCCTCCCCGCAGGCCATGCCTCGAGTGAGGTAAATTTATCGAAGTATACGAACACGAGTCATCAAAGCCAAATGACGACGAACGTGCACTTCAGTCGAAATGATGGTTAGGATTCTGCTCGCCGTACAGAGGCTGTCATTGGAATCTGGAATAGACCCGATTGGTAACAATCAAGCATGTTGGCCACTGCAATGGGAGAGTCTCAACCCCGTCGTCTAGCTCAATATGATACGTTGACAAACTATTCTGAGTACCCATTTTGAGGCTGGCATCTGCCACCATACACACGTTGGCACCCTGCTTCACTTCAAGTCTCATCACCTGGATTGGGTCCATGTGGCGATCCAGCTCGCCACAACATCTGGGGTTGAAGCGGCCGGCGAGAAATCACCGAGTTATCCGCGATGACATAATCGAGTCAAATCCCGGTATCGGCACCGGCAGTGGCACTGTGGTGGGGGAGGAGAGCGCTTCAGGACGGATGAGACATCATTGGTGGGGGTACTCGAAGGGTTGAGCGGGCAGAACGATGGAGACGAGAGAGAGCGCGAGAGAGGGAGAGGAAATTTTTTTCTGGAGATGATTGGTAACGGAAGTATCAAATCCCAAGGTTGAGAGAGAGCTATAAAGAGTGGATGAGTCGTTGCGACTGGAATCTGCGATCGCGAGAGACAAGTCAACCCCTTGAAAGTTTTCCCTGCAAGCACTCCCCTTTGCTCGAGACTGTTCGCCCGTGGAATAACTATAACAGAAGACGTCATCATGTCCTTGGGTTCCGGTGCGAGCAATTTGCGAAAGGTCCTGGAAGATCCCAACGGGTTTGTGTGCGCCCCTGGTGTGTACGATGGCTTGTCGGCGCGCATGGCCCTCGGAGCTGGGTTTGATGCTCTTTACATGGTGAGTAGGGCCTGTACGGTCCGCAGCGCAGCGCAGCGAATACCAAATACTCACATCTTGTCTCCTTCTCTCTCTTTTCTTAGACCGGTGCAGGAACCGCGGCCTCAGTCCATGGCCAAGCAGATCTCGGTATCTGCACTCTCAATGACATGCGTGCCAACGCTGAGATGATCGCCAATCTATCCCCCAGCACTCCCCTCATCGCCGACGCAGACACCGGCTACGGCGGACCGATCATGGTGGCTCGGACCACGGAACAATATGCCCGCGCCGGCGTTGCGGGCTTCCACATCGAAGATCAAGTGCAAACGAAGCGATGCGGTCATCTCGGCGGCAAGCAACTGGTCGATCTCGCTACATATACCACGCGTATCCGCGCCGCGGTGCAGGCACGTCAGCGCATCGGCAGCGAGATTGTGGTGATTGCGCGCACCGACGCGTTACAGTCCCTCGGGTACGACGAGAGTCTGGCGCGTCTACGTGCGGCGCGTGATGCGGGTGCGGACATGGGCTTCCTTGAAGGCGTCTCCTCGCGGGAGATGGCGGCCCAGGTTGTGCAGGACCTGGCACCGTGGCCCTTGCTGCTGAATATGGTGGAGCACGGGTCTACTCCATCCCTCACGGCGCAGGAGGCCAAGGACCTCGGGTTCAAGATGATTATCTTCCCCTTTGCGACGATCGGGCCAGCTTTGACGGCGATGCGCGAGGGATTGGAGAAGTTGAAGCGCCTGGGACTACCGGGGCTGGATCCCGAGTTGACTCCGCAGATGCTCTTCCGCGTGTGCGGACTGGATGAAAGTGTCAAGTTGGATGCCGAGGCTGGCGGCGCCGCCTTTGCAGGAGGGGTCGATTTGCAGAAGTGATGTCGGCTCTCCGACAATGTGTCTCGACTTTCCAGGCTGGAGCCCAGCTGATCTCGATCCGCCCTTTCATCTTACCGTCGCTGTAAATAGAACCACTGCCACAAGTGAACGATGCCCATGGAATACTCAATCCAGACACGCCCCGCATGCATATATGTACGACGGACGGACTGTCAGGTACAGTGCCATCCCGGATCTAGGCCCTCCAGTCCTGTCAATCTTTCAAGACACACGTTCACACAGTGACGGGGATGTGAATTCGTGTGGCTCTCGTAACGACGTTGCCTATGTACCTGAATCACCCAGGACCGGACGACGTACTACGCCGAACCTGTTATTTAAAAATAAACGTCGACCCTGGCTATGTGCACCTCAAAGGCTCGAGTAGGACCTAGTCGGGTCGAGTGGGGCATTCCATGCTCGACTCGAGACTCGATAGTCGGGCAGACGCAACACGAATGTGGGACAAGGGCGGTGTTTCAGAGTGCTCTCTGCCCGCTCCCGCGTTCCGGCGGTCGAAGCCTTCGCACGTGGTCCCCGACTGGAGGATCGCTTCCCGCCTCATCCGTTGGGTCTGTTGACTTGTCAAGCGACTCAAAAGTAACCTTTGGCAATAGAAGAATGGATAGGTTGTTGCTTTTTTTTTTTTTTTTTTTTTTTTTAAATCCGGACTCTGTATCAAGTAGGAGTTAAAAAAAGGCTCAGGCCATGGTAGATGATGACACTTTTGTTTGGACTGGTGGTCACAATTTGGAAAGATTGAGAGGTCCAGGTACATATTACCGGGCACAATACTGTAGGACCACTAGCGTACACACTCCCGTAGAAAAGGGGCTCAATCTCTCCCCCTCTTCGCCCCAAAGAACCCATGTCCCGATTCTTCAGACGGCAAACTACCGTGCAATGGTTCATGAGACCAAGGGGACATGGATGTGATTAGCTACTGAATTTGTAACTTTCGGCTGAAATAATGATTCCATTAGGGTCCGTCAAGGGAATATAATGGGAGCGATTTCGTTATACTATCTACCTCCATTCTCAAAGCTGGTGCTTCTCAGTCTCGCATGCTGGACGCTATAAAAGACATTCGATACCAAACACCAGACAATTACAGTAATACTGTCGTAAACTTTCTGGTTTCTCCGGCATTCCTTTCAGAGTCTTATCAACACGGCTCTGCTCCCAGTACAAGATCCACCGGGCACTTTGCGCCTATGCCAGAACTGGAAGCTCAGCCTGTAGCCCTGTACTAGTGTCAGAGTCCCTCCAACGTGGCAAACGGGTCTAGGCTACAACAGGTAGCCGATCGTTGCTCCTTTCATGCCCGACAAGTGCAGTCAGTCGGAAGATCATGTCCCGGAAAGGCCGCACTGTGGAAAAAATTGCCAGTGTACTACGGGGACAGTGTGACGCAATCATGCCCGGTATTGCAGTACGTGCGTGGCAGCGGGGCGCGAGGCGTGTCCCGGTCGCAGCGCATGTTATGAGCCGCTGTTATTGTGATGGAATAGACCGTGTCAGGAGCTCAATCTCGGGACCTAGAGCAGAAACATCTGAAGGGGTGCTCGAGTGGATGGTGACCGGCGAGTCTGGAGTGTTTTTATTACTGGAACAGAATGGGAGACGAGGGTATAATGCTCGTAGACATGTCTCATTCTTGACCTTCCGAGTACATGTCAGATTAGATTTGTCAAGGCTGACGCATAGAAATCGATACATATTGGCGCTTTCTTGTCTAAGCCCAGTCAACTCAGAAACAGAGCACGATGTGAGGTGAACAAGTATAGGATTCACAAAGGACAAGATCCCTCCGAGGCCACTCAGAAAGAAGATCAATGCAGTTGCTTGAATATTGACCACGAATCAATTACATGTTGAGGATTTGACGCCATTTCCCACAGTAACTAACTGGCCTGCTAGCCACGTCAGCTCAGTAGGATGATCAAATGGGACCAGACTCAATCACTCTTCAATCAATGAGCCTAGAGTAGGGGGGGGGATCTCTCTCCACGAGGTACAGTACGGAGGTACAATCGTAGCCGATCTTGGACGATCTTGGCCCGGGCTCCCAAAGGCCATGGGAAAGAAAAATGAGAGACCGAGGTGGGCTGCTCAAGACGTCCTGAACACGGTGAGACTGAGCCATGCAGTGTGCAAAATGACAATGACGCTGGTCGCGGAGTGTGCCCAGGTACCGGTGTCCATAGTCCATACCGCAATTGACCCGTGGTCGAGCTCCGACATTCCAACATCGAAGCATTCCCAAGGTAACACGTGTTTGACAGCAGGATACCTGACAAGGCATCTGGCGTATAATCTCAAATTGGACGACTTCTCATGACTGCATGGTCGGGCAGTGACTTCGCAGAATGTGTTGTCAAACTCGTCCATAAGCCCGTCCCTGTGAGGAACTCGAAGAAAAACACCTGTACAGTACAGTAAATTAATACAAGTCAAGTACCCGTTTTTCACGCCATGCAACTTGGCGTTGCATGGGTGTAATCTCGGAGGAAAGAGGGGCGCGCAGCCGGTTCTCTGGGCGATGATGGTGCTGATGGGTGGATCAGGTCACTTGTACCTTCTTCAGACAGCCACACCCCATACTCGTCTCAAGTATGCAGTACCCCAGCCTAAAATTCGTCCATATCAAAAGGTCCCGAACGAAGCCCACAAAATCGTGTTATCCATTCGACCCCTTTTGATGTTTTGATCCTCTTTTTCATCCCGGGACGCGAGGATGAGCCCTCGTTTCCATGGGTCTGAGCATCCGACCGCCCAATCAAAGGATTGCAGGAGCACCGATCGGGTAGGTACCACCCACTCCTTTCCAGGCACCGTCAGGTACACCGCCAATCATCAGCAGCCCACCCCTGAGGTTCCAGAAGTCCCGACGTGGTGCAGGATTTCGGTTGGTCGGGTTCCTCCTGTCTGGACGAGCGTCTGGACTCTGGCCTGTGGGCGATTCTGGACCTTGCGTGAGTTCAAACACATTGGGTCTGAAGCTGGTACTGTCGTATGGGCAACACACGCTCAGTCTGTCAAATGGTATTCAAAATCAGCGTCAAACAATCGTCACGTATGGTACTCAAGAACCCAGTGACTTCGTGGAGTAGGCAGATTCGGCGGGCTGGCCAGCAAAGACGCGCCCACAAGGCTCCAGCGCTCAGTACCTCAACTACGATGAAATGATCCGGTAATCTGTATTCCGCAGGTCTCCGTCCGGTACCCTGAGATTCCATGACAGCACATTGTATGATTGTACCACCACGATACATCAGGCTTACCCACACGCAGAAAAAGTCAGCCAGCGAGCAGAGAGCCCACAATCATTTTGAGTTCACTGACCTTATTACCATCGACGTCCCCCCATCCCCGTCGGCGTCTTCTTTTCCTTCCTTCTCCCTTCATCAGGTCCTGCAAAACCCACACTCCTTTTTGGTTCCCAACTGCTCTTTGCTTTCGAGCGTATCCTCGCTCAGTCACTCCTTAAAACACTCTCGCCGTTGCTAGGATCTTCTTCAATCCTTTCAGAAGACCAGTCCCCCATCCCGAGTGAATACCAACACAGTCCCAACATCAACGACATATCAAGATGCTTGTGAAGAACTCCCTCCTTCTTGCTGCGGCTCTGACCGCTGGCTCGGCCGCTGCCCGCATCCATGGCCATGAGCGCCGGCACGCTCACCACAAGGCCCAGATTGAGCCTATCGTCGAGGTCGAGAAGCGTGGTGGTGTTGGTGATATCGTCTCGGCTGTCATCGATGGTGTCCTCCAGACTTGGATCAACGAGTGGTCGGGTGAGAGCGCGACCAGCTCTGCCACCACCACCGCCTCTGCCACCTCTGTGGCCACCACCATTGTGTCTGTCCCCACTTCCACCGTTGCTCCATCTGTTGTCGAATCGACTGCTGTTCCTTCCAGCACCCAGTCCACCGTCAAGCCCACTTCTGCCCCCAGCACTGGCGGTGACTGGCATGCCACCCCTGCCGATGGACAGTTCTCTCGCGCCGGGTTCGGCGGCGTTTCCAAGGCCCAGAAGGTTGGAAGCCTGGACTGGGATTACATTGGTAACGTCGGTGTCCCATGGGGTAGCAACATCATCGAGGTCGAGGAGAGTGTCGCCAACCAGTACAAGCATGTTCTCCGCTTCGAAGGTAGCCAGTCTCAGCCGTGGCACGTCGTGTTCTGGAACACCTACGGCCCCGACAACAAGATGACTGGTTTCTGGGCCCCCAACCAGGCTCTGTCATTCAACCTCGAGAAGGGACAAGTCAAGTATGTGGCCATTGATGACAACTCTCAGGGTGGCTGGGCTGCGGCTCCTGGCAAGGTTCCCACCACCAACTTCGGCCAGTACGCTGCCACCTGGGGTGAGTTTGACATGAGCAGCGAGAAGAACGGTGGCTTCTCTGGCTGGGATGTCTCCTGCATCATCGCTCAGCTCAACTCGCTCGATGTCCAGGGCATGCGGATCTGCAACCACCTTGGTCAGGAATGCTCTCACATCGGCAATGGTCTCTCCTCAGTCCTCAACGCCTACACCTCGGCTGACCAGGGCAAGCCCGACCTGGCTGTTTCCCAAGCCTCTGGCCCAGTCCGTCTGATCGTCGAACTCGACTACGCTTAAGCGTATTGTCCAGTGTACTTTCCTTGACGTCGAATGAGGATTTCACTTCTTCGCCCAAACGCTTTCGTCCGGCCAATTTCGTTCCACTTGATACCCTTCCGCAGGTTTCTCAACTGTCGTCACATCAGCTTTGTGTCCAGAAGATAACTGCATCTTTCGCCCGGCGCGTGTCCGCAAACATCCTCTGATCTTCTTCCACGCGTCTCAATCTTCGTCTGCGTGAAAGATTTGGATACATACCCCCTTGTATCACTTCCACGCCTATGATTTCTTCCACTTCTTTGTACATATACCATCTAGATTCGTTGCTCATATCAGTTCATATCATTTTTTTTCTTCGACCCATCTCAAGTTGATAATATTCCGCACCTTGTAAACTTGATGACCCTGAGACCTTGCAGCGTTTCATGAGGTCAACACCTTGGCCGGTGCCCTTTATTCTCGATCGCCCGTTGAATCTGGTCGATGGCCTGGGGACTCGACATAGTAGGCTGCAGACATTGTGTGGAATGATTGCTTTTTGTTCAATGTTGAATCAGGTGACCGGAACGACCGTGGAAGAACTGTGAACCATTCGAGGTGGAACCCTGTCATCAGCTTCAAGTCCTTCCGTCGATATCAATGCGCTGCAGAAGCACACGATGGAGTGAGCGACAAAGAAGAATTTATGAGACGACAAAGAGATGCGCTCAAAATGCCTTTGAGGAAAAGTCGGGCAAAGTCCTTTCTCCTTTACCCAGGGACCCCTAATCTACTTATGTCTCCATGTTATTTCCTACGGCCCCGGGGGCCAGCCTTGGCAACTTCGAGCGAGTCGAGACACGGTTAGCCTCTCAGCCATCGTGCATACTCTGCGGCGCTTGCATCGGTCCCTAGCCCTTTGGTACCCTGCAATTTTTGCATCGCTTGACATCTTGGAGCCAATCGTCCAACGGGACAGCATCCCGTCAATGCACCGGCGTGGGATACGATCCGCCTTGACGGCGCTAAAGGCTCGTCCTTAAGAGGCGGAATTCAATTGTGCTCCACCGGGTAGTCCCGCCCGCTCCGGGCAGCGCAGCGCATACAGTTAAATCTTCTTCGGGATCGGCCATCAACTCTATTGAGAACCGCAGCGAGGAACATCCTCAAGCTCTTTTTCTAAAGGCTACGGATCAGATGCGGTCAACTCCGTGCAACAAAATGGCTCACTACTTTGTGGTTCATCGTATAATGGGACAAAACCACAGAAATGGCCCCATTATGCTCCCCCCCCCCCTGCGAAGCTACTGTACCGACTACTGCTAGCGATGAGCCTAGGGCTTTCTCATCTCCGAAACAGGGGGCCATCATGCAGCCAAGAGCAGACCGTCTCTCGCCGATCCCAACCTCATATAAGTTGGCGACAAGATGGCCGATCTTATTGGACGTACACGCCATCTCCGCTATGGGTTGGGAGGCTAGACGATCTTCTGAGCGCACTTCACAATTAGATCCTTACCCAAGCTATGGTTTAGATACTGCAGTAGTCCCTTATTCCTGTCGCATCTAGAGTACTCGCTTGTATGCTTTTTGTACCCCACTGCCGCAGTTTTGCACACGAGAAGGGAGCGCGAAAGAGTTGTCTTGCCTGCGAGAAGCTCATGAGTCTCTGAGGATAGCGGAATCGCTGTCATTTCTCTCGTGTCTAGGTATGGCCTCCCGTCAATACGACGCAAATGAGGATCGCAGAATCCTCGGACATGCCAGACCCTACTTCTCCCATACTGTTCGTCCCAGTCGCTCATCTTCTCGAAGACCACCATCAGAACGCAATGCTCCCAGTAGTCATGGAGTATCAGGAACTGAGCATACCAATCAAGGAACTGCCCGTGAACCGAGCTTAGCGAAGCCTTTGAAAGATTGGAAACCATATACTCTGACGCATTCGTTCCTGGGAGTGACCTCTCTCTTATCCCTCGCGCTATGTTTGATATCGCTCTTTCTGTGGTGGAAATCGTCAACGGATAACGGGCTAGGCAAGGACGATGGCTCGTCCATACTTTTATTTGGATGGCGATATAGCCCAACCCTCGTCGCAGTGGTTTACGCACAAATGACCACAGTCTTGCTGCAGGATGTACAGCGGACTGAGCCTTTTGCTCGACTAGCACGGCGGGGCGGGGAATGCAGCCAGCAGCATCTTGAAGACGCCAGGCGCCTGGTGGACAGCGTTGTATGATGGCTTCTCGAAGAAGAAAAACGGATGCCGCAGTGTCGTCTTGATATGTGCATCCTTGATCAACATCGTTGCGGTCTTGGCAATCTCCTCACTCTCATCCGCATTTCTCTTCTCACAGGAGATAATCGTTTCAGAATCCGTGGATTTTGCTCGTCTCGAGCCAGTTGCAGGCTCACCCTTGCCCATAGATGTAGACCGTTCTACCCACTTCCGAACCATTGCGAGCCTGTTGCAAAACGCCTCGACTTCACCATGGATCACCAATGACTTTACAATCTTCCCGTTCTGGCCGGCTGAGATCGGGTCTCCTCCAGTTACCTCTTTGCCCACCGAGGCAACTCAAAGATGGACGGCGGAGACGATGATGTTCAAAAGTGACCTGGACTGCACACCCATGGCATTGGAGAGAAAGGCTGATGAAACGATCATCTACCCGGATCAAAATTTGGTGCGCTCAAATTCCACGATCTGGTCTTCTCCCGATGGATGTCGATGGGGCATGGCCGCACCATCGACCTTCTGGAGCACTGGAGGCGCCAGCTGGTCTGATGCCTCCACATTCTATTATGCCGAAGAAGCTCTCACTACCACCAAGTTGACCTTCTCAAGTTCAAACCACACAGCGCAGTGTAATGGCCGCCAGGTGATTCTCGTCACAGAATCATGGCAGAATGAGAACCCAGCCTTTTCAGCGCAAGTATGCAATACTACTTATTTTATGGCGCCGATCACAGTCACTGTGGCTTTGACAGGTGATGTGCCAGACATTTCTTTTGATGCCAGCGAATTTGAGCAGAAGAAAATCATCATTGCAGACAGCGTCATGGATACCACTACGATTCTGGAGTCCACTCTGGACCACAAATGGCCAACATATATGCTGTCTGTTCTGCAAAGCTCGCTTGTTGGTGGACCTTCTGTCTTGCTGGGCGCGTTGTATGACTACAATATGACGGCCATGGCCAGAGATCCAGCCTGGGCCAAGTCAGCTGCAACGGCAAACCAACGATATTTTGGAGAAGTTTTGCAAGCTGCTTTGACCCAACAGGGCGCTTCACGACCCGTTCCCATCAAGGGGACAACGGTCAAGGTGGAAACCCGTATTTTGGTCCAAAAAGGTCCTGCAGTTGCTCTGGGGGTCCTGTTTGCGGTTTCCTGCTTGCTTTTGATGATTCTCTGGTGGCGCTCTCAATGCCGATATAGGCCTCTGAACCTCAGGGAAAGCCCTGCATCAGTTCTCGGAGTAGCTGCTCTGATCGCACGCAACGATCGAGTAGATTCGGGCTTTCAAATTTTCCGTCAACCAACTGCAAAGGACCTCCGGGAGAGACTCGATGGGCAACGGTTCCATACAACTTCCTGCGGACTGTCTCGATCGGTTCCATCCCAAAGCTTGAATGGCAATGTGACTCAATCTGAGAATGGGACCCCAAAGGTACTACGAATACCTTTTCTCGTCGCTTTCGTTCTGGCACTCTTGGTGGTTGTGGCCAGTGTCGGTATTCTGTGGTACTTTGCCATGAGTGTAGGGCTCTACGAGAAGGTCTTCGTCTATCAAATGCAATGGTCCTTTCTGAGCGACAGTATGTCGTCAATAGCGCCAATCTCGATTGTTCCAACACTTATCGCGACGCTTATTGGACTATGGTGGGGATCCATAGATGAGACCTTTCGTCGCCTTCAGCCGTACGTTGCAATGGCGGATGGAGCTCCCTCTGTCTCAAGGGGCCCTGGTCTATCTTATGAATCTTCCTTTTGGCTTTGGGCCTGTCTCAGGGCTGCTCGGAATAAGCACTGGCTTCTTGCTCTGGTGACTCTGGGCAGTAGCCTTGTGCCCGTCTGTATGTGAACTTGTTATGGTCTTTGGGAATCAAGCGGCTGATCTCATTCCTTTCCCCTCTCAGTTACCATCACGATGTCCGCCCTGTTCAATCGAGAGCCGGGTGTGGTCACGAAACCGATCACTTTCGATCGTGCCCTTGAAATTCGTGACATCCCTCATGTCTTCAGTACTCAGCAGGCGGTCTACCCAGATACGTCCAACGACTACGCAGCCTATATCCTTACCGATCTGTACAAGAATATCTCCACCCAGTGGATGTATACCGCAACGATCCAATTGACCTTGAATGGATCCGAACCTGCATGGAGCAAAGAAGGCTGGAGTTTTGTGCCAATCGAGATGCAATCGTTGAGCAATGTCAGAGTGCCAGGAAATCTCGACGAATCCGACAACATTGGGACATACACGCAGACAAATATCACTTTGACCACTCCGGCCATGCGCGCCCGTATCGAATGCTCCCACTACCCAGCCGAAGCTTTGATGAACCTGTCACATTGGCTTTCCCCCGTCGATTTGAGCAACGCTACGGTGTGGAATCAAACGACCATTCCCCATGATATTCAAGGAGGTTTCGAGCTGGGCACACATTGGATCTACAACAAAAACCCTGGAGTCATTCTCCCTTTATCGGGGAATGAGACGATAGCGACTTGCGATGGGTGCACAACTGTCTTTGTGAACCCTGGCTCAATCGCCTGCTGTGGCAATTCTAGCAGTACAACCTGGGATCCAACCGTGGCAGTGGGATACTGGTCTCCGAACACAAATTTGTCGTCGTGGTCCACCAAATCCTGGCATCGGAATTTCACTCTCAAATGGATTCATGGCACCGCGGTCACGGGGATTTATAAGAATCCCACGAAGATGCAAGGCAACTTCTCGGAGCCTCTACCTTTGCTATTCCCGTCACCCCCGTCGATCAACTTGATGAATTGCAGACCGCTTGTTGAGTCGGCCGATGCCGAGGTGATTGTCGATCCAGTGAATGGCGTGGTTCAAGCTTTCAATGTGACCAGTAAACCAAAAGAACTGACGGAAGCCTTTGCGGACAACTTTCTGCCTCACAACGGGAGCTACTTCCAGGGGGAAAGGGGATATGCCTATTACAATGTCACTATCAGGTCAGTGGAGGATGATGATGCAACGCAGGCTACACCATGCGGGACCTTTCTTTATTAACGAGTTCATACAGTCTTGGCCGTCTGTTCATGGCGTCAATGCTCACCGCAGCTGACACTCTGGAAATTGGTGGTGCTCAGCACATCGGAGGCTATCACAGCGAGAATCTCAACGACAACACATACAACATTCGAGACGAAATCAAAGGGCTCAATTTGGACTTTATGAGCTACGCCATGTACACGATGGCCGGAAAGAATCCCAAAGCTCTTCTCGATCCGGATCTCTACCTCTCGCTGGCTCAAAAAACCTTTACCACTTTCTTCCAACACTACATAAGCAACAACATCTCCATGGAGACCGGTGGCTGGGGCTATCAAACAATCAACGCCAGCCTTCCCGACTCCCTGGGACCAATCGTCGAGGTTGTCAACAACTGGCTCCCCGGAAACAAGCCAACTATCTACCAAGACGAGATGCATCCGATTTCAACCACGAACAGAACCGTCATTGCGCAAATCTCTAAACGCGTAGAGATTCTCCAAATGAACGCGCTTGCAGTGTGGCTGAGCGTTGGGATCATGGCCTGGCTCGTGACGATCACCTTGCTCGTGATTGTGCTGCAACGACGTTACTTTAGTCGACTTGTCCGCAACGTCGAGTCGCTCGGTGACGTACTGGTGCTCATTGCCGGAAGCACGAACTTGTTACAAGTGGCGCGGGAGATTCAAACCGGTCAGCTTTCTCCAGGACAATATGAAGATCTGCGCACGCGGCTGGGCTGGTTTATGGACAAAGATGGGGCGCTCCGATGGGGCGTCGAAATGGTGGAGACGGTTGGAGATGGACCGGTAGTCGAGTGGATTTCTTCGCCCTACTTTTCAAAGAAAGGGACGAATACATGGGGTCTTTCTGATGAGAGTGTTCAGTCTTGATTTTCTGAATGGTATAGTGGGTTGGTCTGTGCTCATTTTGTCATCGCTTTGTCTACGTCTTGACGCTCGAATTTGACTCACCGTGCCATGTCCAATCATGCAGTATAGAGAGCAAAAGGGCCTTTAAGCAAGGATCCTGGTCTATGAGAAATTGGTTTCATCCAGCGAGAGTTTATATATATATTGACTCATAGGTATAGACGGTCTACGAGCCAGGCGGTGTTGGGGACTCTCCGGCTGTAGGTACGTAGGAGTTTCAAAATTCGATTCTTGCAGCTCGTCCATAATTCGAGACGGATCTTACACAAAGTCGATTAGTAGTTCTTTTGTTTGAAAAAAAATACATTGAAGACCTCTGCTGCATGACGGGTCTCACGTACACACGTCAATCTTGCCTGCTAGCAGTGAGACTGAATGAGCCTGCGCAGTGCCTATGAGACCCCCCTTTTTTGCCTCATTGAGGGTGCAGTCGATCAGATACCGAGAAAGTCGGTCGCAGATCCCGCATTAAATGCATTCAGATCGTCTTCCTCCTCAGGAGCTTCTCCACCCGGCTCCGTGGCCCTGATCATACCAACGTAAAACATGTAGCCCACGAGAGTGGCAACACCACCGATGACGGTCGCGATAGAAACGTACAGATCATTCTTGCCCGCGTCAGCCACTCCGGAGACAAGATCCCTTTCGACATCGGTCAAGCCTGCCTCTGCAGACTGAGCCCCTTCTTTCAATCGGTTATATTTGCGGGCTCTACGCAGGAGCGGTAATGAGTCGGCAGCGGTGTCAAGAAGCGTGTTGCCGACGGCGACGACGGAGATTCGACTCGGAGCTTTCCATGGAAGTGCAGATGAAGGTGCAGTCTCTGGTGAAAATGCGTGGCTAACCTCGACCGGCGCTTCGCCAAAGCAAAGACGACGCAGGCGCTCCGTGTAGGCTGTGAGACGTGGGCTCTTGGTCTGCATCGCCTCTCGCAGCCAGGGGAATGTGAGCTCGGGCACTAGCGCAAGCGCAAGGTAGCCCAGTGCGACGCAATCCAGACTAGAGGCTGTATCGTCTTCACTTGTGGCCAGGAAGTATGACTTCTCGCCAATCATGGCCTCTAGTGGCTCGAAAAACTCGCCCGTTAGCGCCTCGAGGCGGAAATGATTGTGCTGCGCTGTTCGGCCGAGGAGCTTGGAGACGGTGTCTTGTGGCTGGGGAATCAGGTTCTTGGGGACTCGGCCAGCTGCGACTGCGGCCGAGTGTTCGCGCTGGCGCTGCTCTTCCATCGCTTGTAAATCCAACGAGGACAGGCCGAGGTGTTCCGTTCGAGCTTTGGCGGCGCTGTGCAGCTTTGGCGGTAAAATCCACTGATTGGGCCATTGGAGGAGATTCCCATACGCGGGTGATGTGTTGCCGTAGTAATTTTGACTGCTCACGTACAAGGAGAGATCGATGAGGGTATGACCGCGAGATTCGATGAAGGAGGAGAATCTGTCAAGCCCACACGCACGGGCACCCTTGTTAGCCGAAGCCGTCGCATGCACACGAGGGCTCGTCAAACTGAGAGAATCTTTGCTCTGCTACAGCAGCCCCAGAGTGTCACACGTACGCGATGTTGTCTGCGCGCGCCGGTCCTTCTAGCGACCCGTCCAAATCCCATTCTCCGTTGGAGTATTGTCGGAGATAGTCCACGATATTGCGAAATCGGCTCACCCATGTCGATCCATCTTGAAGTGCGGGGAGTTCTCCTGCAAAGAGACATGAATCATGGCTTTAGCTTAGAGCACCATCTCGGAGTGACCAAGCTGAGCTTGAAGGTGATCACGTCACTTACCAGTAGGAGAAACGGAAGGATCGCTAGTAGCAATCAGCTCCCATGAGCCCTTGGGAAGGGTCAACGAGCAATATGCGATCACGGCCAGACATTGGGCATCAATGGAGGGCAAATTGAACGCCGGTCCCCACACGTGCAATTGAAGCACCATGATTGTTTTGTTTGTGGTTTGAGGGGACCAGCAATTCGGGCGGACTTGATCCTCAATGGAACGGAATGTCCGCGGGCGAATCACGTGTGCTTGACCATCACTTGTGAGTTCTGATCTTCGGACAAACCTCGATCACTATGTCTGCCACATTGATGACTCCATGAAAACTGCAGGAATATATAATTGAATCTAATGGACCGTTGTTTACTATGAAATGACCTTGACATCAATTCGAATTTTCTTCCACGGGACCTGTGTAATGGGTCGGTAATCTCCGTCTACAGTTACGACGATGGATATATATAGCAGACGCGTCTTCATGCCCGTCCAGTAGACGCGGATAGGCGGCAACCTCCTAACTTCAGATGACTTTGAAGAACACAACTATGTGTCAAGTGACACAATTTGGAAGGAAAAGATCATGTCAAAAAGACCGCGAGTGGAGCCGCAAAGCACGAACGCACACGGGGGAGAGCGTCTTTGAAATGACCGTCCCCGTCGCATATGGAGGTTTTTCGTAGCCACCTCGGCGATCTCATCTGTACCTCTTCAAGAATATTCCAATTTTCCATGGATACACATCATCAAAGTTGCATCTTTCCCGTCACATCAATTCATCGAGCGGTCTCCCCCCTCACCAGTATGTCGTCCATTCACTCCTTCCGGCCAACACCTCGACGAATTGCTTTGCAATGACACGGTCTGTTTGTTCCGAGGGATGTAGCTCATCGTACCACATGAAACTGTCCCAGTTCCCTGGTGGAGTGTCGGCAGCAAACCCTATCACGTTCAGAGGCGCAGAGCCATTGAGGTACACCGACGGATGATGCCAAATATCCGACAACTGAAGCGGATCAAAAATTAGCATTGGGGTCTTTTCATCGATCGCCAACAGGGAGTGGCTCTCCTACCAACGAGTGCACATCGAACAGAGCGAAATGACTTCCCCTGTATCTGCGATGAACTTCCAGCTCAAACGGTATCTGGAATCTATAAATGTCGTTGATGAGCGTGCTGTACTGTCTCATCTTTTCACTGATCTGTGTCAGATTGGAATTGTACGAAGTCTTGTCTGGCCAATATCGGGGTCGCTCCACGCCACCATTCTGTGGTGTCGCGTATTGTGGACTGAGTTCCAGCGGAGCGATATTCATCAGCACGAATTTGCGCGCTCCAACGGCATAGAGTCGATCGAGTTGCTCAAAGACACAGTCCACGTAGCTTGTCAAGGACAGGCCGGCGGGTTGGGAATCGGTGAAAAACACTCCATTGCCGATATCATTTGTCCCGATCCAGATTGCATACACCGCGTCGGGATTGTGTCCAAGAAACTTTGCAGGATCATGAGTGCGGAAATAGTCTTGATCCTCGAGGAAGGCGGAGATCTGGGCTTGCTTCACCCCGTTCCGAGGCGAGGATGCAAAATTAGAATCACAGACGGCTCCAGACACTGCGTAGTCGTAGACGGCTGCTTTCGAGTATTGATGGACATATTCGGGCCACACACGTCCACCTGTTGAGGTGACATTTGCCTGCGGGTGCTTGTCAGCCACGGTAGATTGTAAGGTATCAAACCAGTTGCATTGGCTCTCAGTACCGGCTTCGCAACCTCTCCATCTGAGCCCGGCCGATACTGATACACCCTCTGATCGGTGTAGCTGTCGCCAAAAATGACTACTGGTGGAATATGTTTCGAGTTAAACGAGGGACTCGCAGCACCAAGATTGACCAGCAGCCCCAAGCAAGCCACGGCTTGGGCCGATGCGAGGAAGTGTTTCATGTTGAGTCTGCGTCGGTGACAGTCTATGCGTGGAGTTGAGTCGATGATACTCCAAGACGTGTCAGAAAGAGATCAGAGCTTCCTTCCAATTTTAAGCTGCAAGCTCTTGGAGCTAAGATGAAGGGAATGAGCCGACACAAGGCTGTTGAAATACGGCAACATGATTGTGCATTTCCACTGTGATACAGGCTAATGTCGGTCAGTCGGATATTCAGAGCACGCTGTATGACTGCTTGATTGGAGGAAAAATGGCGACTTCACGCAGTGTACATCGACAAGACATCTTCGTTCATTGGGGAATCGCGATCCTCTCTAGATCTTTCAATCGCGATTCATGGAGATCTGTCATCATTGCAGGTCGGAATCCCATCCCCCCCCCGCCTTCCCCCCACTATATGCAGCAATCCATTTACCCGGCACTCGATCGCTACCCATTCTCCTCAGGCGAGCGGTTGTCATGGTGCTGACGTGAGCGCGAGTTGATTGATGGAAGTCGTCTTGATCGACAGGTAGTATGTTGCCAATAACCACAACCCCGCATTTTCTGCATTCTCGTTACATCGCTCGTGGCTCGGGCCGTGAGGCTGTCTTTGCATCACCCCTCTGCGGACGAGGAAGGCTTAGTAGGGGAGAAACTGACCTTTCCGCAAGGCCCAAAGTCTTTTGTTTGTTCACGCTCACTGGTACAAAGCTCGTACCTTTTAGCCTGACCAACTCGCTCGATGTAATATGCGCCCACAGTGGCTGAACGCCTGTTGTATCCAAGTATTAATCAGATAACTCATGGATTTGGGTCTCGCGGGCCACCCAGGATAGGTGAAACCATTCCAGAACGAGACGGGTCTCGGCCTTGACTGGCAGAGGAGTATGTGCCCTCAGCGAGAAGACCAAAAGAATGCAGGATGAGTAGGTCACCCTCTCAATCGCGTTTGATGAGCAAATGACTGCAAAGACCACCCCGATGAGCTCTTGAAGGAACCTCTTTGCATACTCGTGCGTAATGTACTACTGTAGCAACAACGCCCGACAGGCAAGACCTGCGCCTTCGACGGGTCGTTGGCCGCTCCGAACGGACGAACGGAGCATCGAGGAGGTAATTTTGGATGCCTTTGCCCAAGCCCTCCACGTTACACCCAAGGATCTCCACCTGATGGCAAGTAGGCTCTTATGGAGCTGATCCAGTTCCACTGCATTTATCAACGTGGGTAATTGATCTCGAATGCTGTTGCAAATCACCCATGTTCATCGTTGTAAAGTTTGAAGAGGCACACCTGCCTTTTTGAGTCGTTGTCAAAACCGAGATTTGATGGACCCGAGCTGGTCTGTGCCGTGGCACCTGCAGAGGCGTTCGCAGAATGATCCTATTTCTGTCATCGAGTCGGTCAGACAGGCGTGCCCTCGCGGCACTGTTGAAGGCAACTTTCCGTAATCATCACTTTCCTCTTCGAGCGACTCATTTTGAGAAAGGTTGGAAGGTTTACTCTTTCCTGTTCTTTAAAACCCGAAAGGGTCATGATTTCCCTCGAAGTGGGCGAGGGATCGCCCACATTGAAACTTTGAATCGCAGTGCGGCGAAAGCGGGGTTCTGCACATTCTCACGGCCGCTTTCCGAGGATGAGCATCTAAGGTTTACGCAAGGGACCCCGATACCAACGCTCAGGAACGGGGTCATGATTCGTGAATCGATAGTGGATGGGTCGGTCCGTTCGCTAGTGGTGCAACAGAGGGCACACGAGGGGAGCATCCACTGTCGATGGTGATTGACTAGGGGATTCAGAGTCTGGTGGCTTGGAGCATGGATACTGAAGATCCAAAGATGGATGTGCGTCTTGCGGAGAAGAGGAGTCTGTAGGAAGGTCCATGCTTGGAAGACGAGGATGGTTTAAGGGGGGGGATTTGACCCGGCGAATGAAATCTCATGAAAAAAAAATCAAAGTTTTCCTCTCCATGTTGATCAAAGGATCATTTGAGGAGAACCGACAGGGATCAAATCCAGCTTCTCTTCACGAATGGCTGAAGCATGACCAACTCATGATGGTCGGTCCTCCCGGTTACTCCTTGTCATGGCCGATGGTCATCATCAAGTCACGCGTGTCACGAGATGTGCTGCTGCATCGTGGCACGAGTCCCGAGACACGTGAGTTGACGGCGTGAGGGACAACCACCTTTGCTCTTTCGGTTGAGGGTCGGATCTCGATCGAAGCGGTCCGCCAGACCAAGATGATGCCTGCACGTTCCAGACGCTCTCTCCCCGCGCCTTCCACTTGGGATGCCCAGAACGAGTCCACGACCTCCACCAGCCGGGCCCCTGCATTTTAACAGCAGGCGCTCTGATCGCGATCCGCCATGACCTCACTCACACACGTGGTTGCGCCACCACCAGGGGAACGTCCTTCGGAGCACTGACCGTGGACCCAAAATTGAGAGCGGGCTTCGGAAATTTGACGGCGACGAGCAGGCCCACGGCCCAGCAGGCAGAAAGTGCTTTACCAAGTACACCTCAGTCTCGACGGGGGATGGAGATGCTGCGACCACTCTTTCGATCATGTGGAACCTCGGGGTGGTGCAAGTCCAGAACGCACGGCGGAGGCTCGGTGAGTCTAGACCAAGAGGATTCCTTCTTCTCTGCACAGTTGTAGTTGGTTCGCAGGCCTCCCAATTGTCCTCAATCGGGGCCAAAAGTCGTTGATATTATTGATTCTGAGACTCGCAAGTAGACAGTCATCTCCATTTGAGGCGTAGAAGACCCTGATCACTTCAAGAGAGTCGGAAGAAGAAGAGCCACATTGCGGTGCAAGTCTTCCTTGCCGTATCTTTCTCCCACCAAGATCTTTGATCTGGAGACTTCCAAAGATAATCAAAAAGCATACGATAAAATCAAGATCTTCTAGTGCTCTCACAGTACAACTACCATTCTGCTTGACAATGAAGCACTTTGTCTCCTCTTTCCCATATAGTCTCAAAGATGCGAGATGCTCGACATGTGGACAAAGAGTAGCACAAAAAAGTCAAGGTCTCTCTACCAAAACCCATGGAACCTGGCAGCACAACCAGCCTCGAGAGCGGCTTTGGCCGGGGGGGTTAGGAAACTCCTTGTATCAACCCTGGAAGAGGATTTCCACCAGCAATACCCATTCCATGGAATCGACATGAGGATATCTCGTCGCTACAATCATAGTAGTTCCTCTCCCCGGTCAACTCCGGCAGATCTCCGGCTCTCGCTTCATGAGGCCGGAAAGTGTTCAGTTCGGGCGAGTGATGACGACCTTGACAGACCCCTTCGGACCAACGGCATTGCCGCAAGGCTGCACGGGCCTCCCGCCCGGATGATTCCACGCATTGGATGAAACTCTCTCACTTGATCGCATCCACGATCATGATCATGATCAGGCCACAGTCTTGAGAATAGTGACAGAGAGGGAGAGAGAGAGAGAGATCATCATTCTCATCATCATCACCATTGTCAATCTGATCAGGTCTTTGATTTTTTTTTTTTTTTTTTTTTTTTTTTGGAAATTTTGCTCCATTTCTTGGCCTTTGTTTTTGTTTTTGAAACCCCCTCCTCTAGTTGAACAAGCCCATTCACGAGTCAGGAACAATAAGGTGACCTTGGAAATCCCAATTCTCACACTCCGAAACCAAGGCAGAGCACCCATATTATCCTCCCCCCCCCCCGGTTCCAAGAACCACTTCTCACCCTTCCCCCGGGCTTAATGACTGAGTCATCGAGTTTCTTTCCTGGAACCTTCCGCTTTCTCAAATGCCCAGTGGCTCAGTGCCCACAGTTTCTTTTGCAGGGCGTTCCAATCCCATGCTCCTCCAGCGGGATGGTTAGGCTTTCCATGATCTCAACGGTGTTTCTCGGAACCAAATTTGCCCTCTTTTTTTTTTGTCCCGAATCGGCAACAAGCGGGAATGACTTTCCCTAGTCCTAATCACTGAACAAGGCTTCAGGAGAATGAGAATCATCATGCTCACAGGGCAGCCTGGGAGCTAGAGCTAGAGCTGGGGATTGGAAGTGAAAGTGGAATTGGAATTGGAATTGGAATGATTTGCCCGGGTGATTGGCACATACTGACCCTGCAGGAAGTTTCAGGGAGAGCATTTTTGCAAGTTCTTGTTTGCCAGGCTGCGATGCCTCCCTTTCTTGTGGAGCTGACGCGGACAGTAAACGTGTAGGTAGGGGTAGGAGTAGGAGGAGGATGTAGGAGCCGATGATGCACATGGACTGAAAGGGAAGGCATTCAAGCTTTACGAGGTCGCAGGGAAACAAGAAATCAAAGTACAGTTCATTTAGAAAGAAGACAATTATACAACATCACTATCGTGTTTGGGTGTACTCAAGTGTAGGAATGAAACTCACTATGATGTAGTCAAATGCGCAACAGGTGTACACTCAACACTGCACATCGTCCGGTAGAATCATCAAGATCCGAATGCATTCGACCTCGAGGATTTTCACTAGAAAAAAAAAAAGAATGAAAAAAACTTATTTCCAATAGCCGATTCCGTCTCCGTTCAACGAGCCAAATGGCCCATTTGCCGACTCTATCTGGCACAGGAACTTCGGTCTTATTCCGGCGTCGGAGGATTGTGCACAGGCACCCCTTAACAGTCGTGCCCAATGCCCATCCGTTGCTCCACAGTTCTGTACTGCTAGAATCATGGATGGTTAGAAGTAGAGTATGTCCTGAGTGTCCCATCAGTGGTTCCATGACATGCAAGCTGGAATGCACCTACCTTTCTCTCGTATTCCACGAGTCCGGGGGTCCCTGTATCCCACCGTCCGGTGGTGGAATAGTTGATGGCGCCTACACTAGTCCATCGGCGAAATGCACCCCCCCCCCCTCCCTGCCCTAATAACGCCATGCATGATCGTATCGGGCATGCGCCTTGTCCGAGTAATGGGATAGAGGTTTTGTTTTTTTTTTTTTAATGAGATCGGTGAGAAAGAATTCACATCGCCTGATCTGTGGGTGCATAAAACTAGTACAGTATATACTTGCTACATTGATGTGGACGACTCACAAAGGTACATACCACATTAGGATATGGTCATATTCACACTGTCAACCTTACCATGCCTGAGATGGTGGGGGGGAATTAGGGAAGAACACAGACATTACTCATGTGGTCCACTCTCCACAGGATACATCTACTTTGGGATTCTACCCACGACTTGGTGAACAAGGCCAATCCACAAAAGGCAATTCAGTAGATTAGGAAAAAAAAAAAAAAAGGAAAGCAAGAAAAAAAAACATACAAAAAACAGGGTTAGAGAACTATAGTCACCACCACGACTACGATGACCACAACATGACTGAAAGGGCATGAGCACCTCCCCCCACCCACCTATCTGGATCTGGCTACACATTTTCAGCATCATACAAAAGTTTCTGTACTCTATGTACCAGGAGATAGGAAAAGGAAAGTCTATCGTTCAGCCTCGAAAAAAAAAAAAAGACAAAAAGCTGCCAATGGCATCGTTTCAAGTGCGCCAGGGTAGAACCCAGTTCCAAGGGTGGCCTCCCCCCCCTTCCTGCATTCTGCTTGGGCCGTGAAGTTGGCCGTTCCGACTCCAAGCCTCAGCCTCAGCCTCAGCCCCCCCCCCAAGCTAAAGTAAACAGGCAGGGAGTAAGAATTTAGTGACAGGGGGGGGGGGGGGGAGGCAGAAAAAGGTGTGGAAAGGAAAGTAAGTCAATATCATCGAATGAGCGTCTTGTGCGCACCCGTCCAGCAAGTCAGAAGTCAGGTTAGAGCAGGGGAGAGAAGGGAAGGAGGGAGGGGGGGGGGGTCATCTGACGCCGCATGGTGCCTCGTTTTGTCGGAATGATGATGCACAGTGCAGACCGCATGGCAGTAGGTAAGAGAGTGCTCGTGCGCCGAATCTCACGGCCGAGTGGTGAAACAACGTTGCGAGGAGGGGGAGGGGCAGCAAATGCAAGAGACGTGGAAGGGTGGTGCGTTTCATGCCGCACCGGGAGCGGCACTGACAGTCACAGGCGTTGAATCATGGAACAGTCATGGTCGGACTACCTTGAGGAACAGGTCGGGCCGACAGGGAGTATGTAGCAAGGTAACAAGCTACCTAAATTGGAAAGAATGTACTAGAGGAGCCACATGGCGGGGGGTCGATGATGATGCGCAAAAGGCTGATTTCCTAAAAAGGGAAGAGAAAAGATGTGAATAATCTCAGCACCGTGCTTCTGAGTCAGACAGTGACCTCCTGCATGGAGGTCCGGCATTATTGACCAAAAGTATACGGATGAGAAAAAAATATAAAAAAGGAAAAAAAGGCTGTTCAAAATGGTGCATCATGTTTGATAAGATTGATGGCTTGCTGCGCAGCGAGGGGTATATTAAAACAAATTGGAGTCTATGATACATGCTACTGATTCACAGTTGAAGTCAGTGCCAAATGGCTGGGACACTCAGAATTTCTGAGCAACTGGACATCAGAGGATAACAAAAAAAAGAAAAAGAAAAGGAAACAGGATTACAAGAATGGTAGAGTACCAAAAGAACTTGGCATGTCGGCCTGCGAGATCCTCAAAGTCCTCGGCAGGAGGGGGAGGAACCCCCCGAACAGGTAAGTGATAAAAGAAAAAGAAAAAGAAAAAAAAGAGATAAGGACAAAAGCCCAGAGAAGATCAAAGTTCTCTCACAAAGAACATCCCTTGAGATCAGACTGATAGACAACGGTGGTCCTGACCAGCTGATCGCGAGAAAAGAGGATCCGAGCGTGACGAACAGGGAAGAGGAACCGGCGCGGAAGGGCGCTGTTGGCCAATTGTTCGAGAGCCGCCCGCGCGCATGGAAAAAAGCGTGGCACCTCCACATCTGCGCGTCACAGAGGCCAATCGCCAACCAAGATTTGTGGATGTCGATTGCTCCCCAGGCCCCACGCGGTTTCGGCTTCACCGGCAAAGGAATCTCAGTGCTTGAGTGGGAGGCTTCTCTCAGAGCGACCCAAGACAGCCGAAGAAAGTAGGAAACAAAACAGAGAGAATGGTGGTAAGAGAATTTGGTGAAAATGGCTGAGAAAGTAAAATGGCGGGAAAGCCAGTAGAGACTGCCAGAGCGCCTGGCGCCGGCACCAGTTGCTGCTCTTTGAGAAAGGGAGAGAGACCGGCTGAGAATAGAGGATCGGGGGAAGTGTACCCATCCACGGAGACGCCAGAGGGAAACAGACGGTCGCTGCGTCTCATGCACGGGCTGGAATATCTACCACAGGAGAGACAAGACCAGGGGTTCCGTCATGAGAGCGAACCAGAAGAACGCAGCTGTTGTGACCAGTCCGTTGAAGCTGAGAGTGGCGGCGAAGTGTCGAGAAAGAAGGAGTGGGTTTTCAGGTCGAGGTCGAGGAGGTATTAAAGAAAGGAAAAAAAAAATAAGTATAGTCAGGAGAGGGGAGCCAGATTCGAGAATGATTGCGAGAATGATGGCATGGTTTCATCACAAAGGGCGAAACCAGCATGCGAGTGTGCGAGGTCGTTTCATTTGGCACGATGCGCCCCCCTCAGGGGAGGGCCATCGCACGTTGTTCATGAGCGCAATAGGCTGAAAGCCAGCCGAGTGCAGCAGGGTCGTCACAGTCATTTTGCTCTCGGGCGCATTTATTTTGGCAGAGGAGGCAGAGGGCCCTTGGGGGAGGTCCCGGGCAGGGAGGGAAGTTGGAGTTTCCGATGGAAGGCATCTTGTGTGGTTGATGGTGGAAAAAGGTCCAGGGAGAACAGGGAAATGGTGGAGCGTGGTGAGAGACGATCGTGGATGGCAGGTGGTGGTATAGTAGATGGTCTTCTGGAAGACTTGTTCACTTGTAGATCGATTTGATGGTGTAGAGGAAAGAGACAGAAGGGATCGCTGGAGGCGCACGAACGTTCTTATAGCCAGAAGTGAATTTCCCTGGCTTTTAGAGAATAAAATTATTATTTCTTATACTGTATCATCATGATGATGAATTTTGAATTTCAAAAAATAAAATCATTTTGATTTATTCTGGGGTGGATTTTCACCTGGCTTACTTTCCTTTCCGTTCCTTTTTTTTTATTTTTCGCTTTTTTTTTTTTTCTGGGGGGTGTTTTTTTCGGACTACGTTTTACTCTTTCTGTTCTTGGCTGTTTACCACCAGAGACCCGGAGTACCCTTCAGATACACAACCCGGGGACACTGTGGAAGCCCGGAAAAAGGCTAATTTTGAATTTTGCATCGAGTGTGGCCTGCTTCAGATTCCCCCCCCCCCCCCTCCATCCGTTCCACTTTCTCTCCCTCCGTCGCATATCCCTGCCATGAACAGGAGGCTGAGGGAGAGTCCCACTGAATCTGACGTAGGAAAAGAATGATGAATAATACGCAACACCGTCCATCGCTCTCAGGCTGCACGAATGAGAGAGCCCGTTGCGCAATTCGGGAACCTAATTGGGAGTCCCATGGAGACCTCATTATTAATAATCCTGCCACTCCAAGAGGAAATTCGATAGAATGTCTTCGGGTCCTTTCTAGAAGCTCTCCACTTTCACTGCTCGCGTGGCGGTCTCCCCCTTTGCCAAACGACGAGTGGATACACTGGATAGACCCAGGAAAGGGGGAGGGTCGGAGGAGACGATTCAGACGATTGAAAACGACCAGTACAAGGAGAGAAACACGACAAAAACAAAGGAAGAGAAAGAGGACACAAGCCAAGACGATGACTCGTCTCCATCAGTCCACGCTGACTTTCCATCATTGACATCTTGCATGACTGGACATGTAATGATTAGATCATCCTTATTTAGAATCGGTCGATTGTCGAGCTCGATGATAAGACGCGCCTCCGATGCCACGGAGCGACCAACGATGTTTGTCCGAAGGAGGATCAACCAGGTCCGACCACGGGAATCAATCTTCAAGAAACTTGAAGGTTGAGGCAGATACGAGCGAGGAATTTTTGTGATATCATTGGCATTGCTCTCATTCTTGATTGGGGTTCAAACCCATCCTCATGCAAAGTGTCCTCTCTATGGCCAATGATTCCATCTGCCAAACATCTGTCACAACTGGCATTGGTTGTGCGTCAGATACTCATCAAACCAACGTACACCAGCTGGGAGGTTTTTGGACAGACCTTCTATGGCCCCACGCACAATTCCACTCGGCTGCGGTTGGCCTATTTGATGCGGTGAGCGGAGATAAATTTTTCTGATTCGTCCTTTTTTCTGTTTCCTCCTAAAAGAAACAATATTACAGTAGCTCCTATCCTCGCGTTGAGTCGTAATTTTGATCATTTCCTTTTCAGCCGAGGGATCGACATTCTTGGGGCCCGTTTTTGTTGAGTAGAGACAATCGGAGAGCGAGAGTCTCATGCAAGAATCACACTCGACAGGTGATGATCCTTACAGCAAGGAGCTTCAAAGAACCTCCGGCCCGAGCGCCTGCATTCATGACTGATCTCCCGTGGGCAGTGGCATGTCAGCCTGTCAACACAAAGCATGCATGCCTGAAACGTATGGTGTATACTCTCGCCGTAGTTCTATACAGAAGCACGGAGCAAGCTGGTTGATTCCCATGGATCAGCCAACGAGGTCGGCCTCGGAGGCTTCGCAGGTCTCCGCGGCCACTTACCCGCAGACCAAAGAGCTCCTCCAACTTTCTCATCTTTGCTCTCCAAAGGGACCCCCCCAAAAAAGAGGACAAGCATAGAGCCCCAGCTATGATTCAACAAGGCTTAGCGACAGATGCTAAGGATGCCGATCACTCCGAAAAGGGGCTTGATTTCCCCAACCTGTTCAAGACATCACAGGGTTCTCCGATCACATGTAGGAAAAGGGCATTTTCTCGAAAGAATCACGCTTCTCGTGACCACGGAGGGGGGGAACAGATTGACAATCTTTATTCATATGGCTTCGTTACATGTATCTTCTGAGTCCAAATTTCATTTGTTAAAGATCAACCCTTGAGGCGACAGTAGGATGTTCACAAGGAACTGATCATCGCCCGGTAGACCTTCAGAAAGTGATGTGAACGTGGGCGGAGAGTGTCGAATGAAGTGGTGTGAGAATCACTCTGTCGATCGGGCCACTTTTTCCCCACGTCGAGCAGGCGGAAGGTGAAGCATATTGATCTTCACCAACTGCGATGATCGCTGATCAGGTCCAAGGCAGGTGGAGGGTATTCTCTGTGGCGTGTGGGCTCAGCTCACGATGCTTTTAGCTCGTTTCTGATCGGTTACTTCCAGCCCAGCTATGGTCTCGGACGGATGGAGGGGGGCTGATTGAACTTTTTCAAATTGCCCAGCAGGGATAGTATTAGATCGGGGTGGGAAGATTCAACCTCAACAGCAATATGCTACTATTTTGCTTCTTTTTCTTCTCCTCTTTTTTTTCAGAAAAGAATTCAATAAATAATCAGACACGATTGGACATTGATAATCAAAGACACAGCCGATCGTTATGTGCAATCTATATGATACGTCTCCCTTTGACAGTGTCGGCCTTGTTTCAGACAAAAAAGAACCCGAGGGATACTGTCTAACCGCGGGGATGAATGCTGAGTCCAAGATGATTCTTCTGCCTGAATGATCCTCGTTGCATGGGGGATAAGTGGGGGAATCTGCATGAAAGGGGGTTACTGACGTGCACAGTCTCAGGGGGAGGCGAAAAACAGCCGTCCCTTACCGTCCGCTAGAGAGGATGGGGAAATGACCGTTTCAGGGGGGAAAGAATTCCAGCCTTTTCATGGTGGCAACGGCAAAGAATGTGTGGATCTCTTGCGCAGAGCCACAACATTTTCCTCATGCATTATCGTGAGAGGGATATCCTTTTGTCAGAACACGAGTCCATAGGTGCTTATCGAAGGGCCCGATACCCGATACGTATATGGTGCGTGATGATCTATGTGACAACCAAAAAGGTTAGAGAGGCCAAGTACCCTTCAAGGTTCAGTGTGCAGGCTTGCAAGCCTGCACACTTCCTTTGGCCCCCCCCATTGACTGCATGTGGCGCCACACGGGCGGTGATCATTTGGCCTTGGAAACTGAAGAGTCGCCATAGATGGTCATCTCTACGCCACTTGAAGCTTTGTCATCCCTCGTCCGGTTACAACAATCGGTCGAGAGAATCCCCCCCATCCGTATTGTAGACATGAACATGGGTGTGCCTGATCTGAGGAAGCCCCCGCCCTCACCTTACCAGACCTAATGGAAGGTCTCTCCCTTGTCAATGCTAGATGAATATGAAAAGTACATGTACCAGTGCCTTCGACACCCAACTGAATAAAGCCATATCACGTTCACTACACCCTATTAGGCATTAGGTTTAAACTATTCATGCTACTGCCGGGCACAGCCGTCCTCTATGTTTACGATTCATCAACTCATCTGGAATATGTTTAGATTCCACCCATTAACAAACACAGCAAGTTTGACTCTGGTCTCATGGAATCCAGGAAAGTGCTTTTGACATGAGAAGCACCCCCTCAGTCCATTGTAGACCATTGCCTGACACCGATGACAAGATTTGGCTCTCTGCACATTCATGGTTCAGTAGATCTATTCCCATGATGGTGACAGTAATTTCAGTACTCGCGTCTACGAGGGTCCGTGTCTCTGGCTCCCGGACCTAGAGACAATTCTATATCTGTCCAACCCCCTGGTCATCCTTATCTTCAATTGTAGGTCATAGATGACGCCCAAAATATACAGACACTCCCATAAATGATGGGTGGATGGGACAAGCCCAGGGACCTTCCATACTATCTGTGTAGACCGCCCATGCTCGATCTATACGCCGAGGATGTTGGAACTCTTTCCTCTCTGCTTCCAGAAAAGATAGACATGCAGCATACAGCATGGCCATTGTACTGAATGTGTAGCCCACCACTGGATTCATGTCCCTCGTTTGCGGATCATATGATCAACATGGCAATAAAGAATATCGACATCCCTGCTCCCATCCATGCTCATCATGCACATCACTCGGCCGGGTTGCTGTTTCAGAAAGAAAACACCAAACCTACTTGATTACCCCAAATCAGGTATGGCAGAAGCCTTTCCATCAACCCTGAATCAGTTCTGATTAGTACATCGCTCGCACACGGATGCCTGGCCGTCGGAGTGGCGCTAATTACATGATCTCATCCCCGTTCCCGAACGGATTAGGGTGCCAACCTTAACAAAGAGGGTCCTCTCTTATTACCTCCTCCTAGCACCCGCTGCAAATACGTTCCTCCCGAGCATGATGATGCATGCATACTCGCAAGGATCATGTACTGCATGGGTGCATGTACGTCTGCACCTTCTTTGAGGCGGTCGGACCATTGCTCCGTCCCAGGTTGCAAGAGAGTTGAATGTGGAAAGATGAGCGCACGCTTTGTCGATTTGCAACATAAAACGCGCCTGTAGTAGTGTATCTCATTGCCAACTTCTTCACCCCGGCTACCTCCGGAAATTACAACTGGGCTCTATACCTCCCGATCCCCCGCGATCGCGCGCCTTGATTTGATGAACGGGCCAGGTTGCTTAGCGTGGAATGCATTGATCTAGCAACTTTCCAGGTTGATGCATTTGATAAGAGAAACATGTCATCGGTTTCGTCTCCATCAATCATAACACGTACTCGTTCAAAGTAAGCTAAGAAAAATAAAAACGGGCCTGATTTCGAGGCCGGCGCCACTAGGATCCTGATTCTTGCCTGGGTGCCTGCCGACGAAGCTTTTTTCGTGATGAATGGCGCATGATCACCAAAATTTACTAATCCTTGGAAGATGATGCCCTGAAAACCGCGAGCAGAGTTATCAACCATCCAATCCATATTTAGGCACCGAGACGTCAAAAACTCTTTCCATCCCTTTTCTGGGTCCCTGATGTACGGCCCATGTTATACGACCAGGGCTGCTCATCAAAGAAAATGACCTGAGGAGACGGGATTCTTTGATGAGCAAACACTAACCCAATACACATCTTGCATGTCCATTTCGACACTCGATAAATCCCAAAGACTAAGAATCTGGAGTTTCTCTGAAGTGATTGCTTTTCCGATTGTCAACTGCAGTCCTCTCGTTTTGAATTTCCAAATTGAGTCGATGGACCCGGTTGCTCCACCCGTGTGCCTGACTTGACCGCCCGTACCTTGCAGCCGGGTGAATTTTGCGGATCTAACGGATTGGAGGTTTTACCGTGTGACTCACGACCTCGCACGCTAATTGACTAGTCTCCCCTGTTAGTAGTCTAAAACTGGCCTACTACTAGGTGACACTGCAGTGACTACTGTATTTACGCAGGCTGTCATTTAGCGAGGAGCTAGTGGGGTCCGAGAAACACCCGTCTCGGGGGGATTGGGGGAGGGGCCAAATTAATCAAACAGCTACTGTAAAGGGGATATTCGAGGAATGGTACAGATCAGAAGGAAGCAGAGAGGAAAGAGGGGGGGAAAAAAACCAGAGTGGTTGAGAGCACACGATCAGATTGGAACGAGAACCTCTCCACAACTGTGAATCTCATGTAAAAGGCAGTGGACCTTTGCCCGCTACACAAGGTCAAAAAATCGAAAGAGACATAAGACTACCGTGTTGGGTGGGATTCAAAGAGCGTGTGGCTGTGTAAGACTCCACTCTTTCGGGGTGACAGTGCTGAAGACAGTCTCCTCTACGATGAAGACCTTCTCTGCAGATTGCCGTGCAAGGTAAATGTGGTCTTCACGCTACTGGCAGGGCAACCGAAGGCGTCCGAATAAGCAGGGTATAATAATTACAATGCAAACATGTACTGGACATACCCAGCTGATATCAGGTAATGATGACATGCGATTTTTTTTTTTTCAAACGTAGAGAGTATTCCTGCAAACTAGCACGTGTACCTATGTATCTGCTCCGGAATAGGAGAGTTGAAATGCATACATAAGTGTTAAGCCTCCGACTGCCTGGCTCCACCGGCTCTACAGTACTGTACTGTCGGTATGATGCTCTCTCCTGTAGCGTCTAAGCGATTGGTTGGCTCAACCAATACCCATCCAGCTTCCATCACGGGTTCCAAAAATGGTCACCACACCCTAGTCTGAAAACCGAATTTGGAAACCGTTGATGGCTTACGTCCAAATATTGGATGTGTTTCACACTCGGGATCCAAACCGACGACAGCGATTTGGCCCGTTTCAAAAATAATAATAACAAAACAAAATAAGCCCCCGCCAGCACGTGGCAAAAAAAAAGAAAAAGGGGTTCCTTGGTTGATTGAACGGTTCATCGGGCTGTTTCCATGGTTCGTAGGTTCCCTTCGCTTCCCTCGTCCTTGTGTTCTTCCAGTCAAGCGGAAATTGATCCATCGGGCACATGTCTGACACCTGGTTGACGGTTTGAACGTTGTTGCTTGAGGTGAGAGTGGCTTCGCATAACGACAAGACCCACCCTCATGTTCCAAAAATGTCCGGACTGCAAATGTGCATCAAGCCATCCGTTGCTCGTTGCGGATATGCGATGTTGGTGAGACAGGAAAAAAAAAATCTTGATGCGGCTCGCGAGCGCTAGGCTAAGGTGGGCATCTATTTTCGGGATCATATAGGGCTATAGAGAGAATAAGATCTGCTGCAGTTTGCCTGTATTTGACCAACTATTTAGGTGTTTCTCGTGTCTCCATACTTTCGAACCGCAGACGAATGAGAAGCTCGGGAGATCCTAAAACTACACAGCTGTGTACTCAATCCCTTAGTGTGACTGGGCATCATGACGAGCGAAGTGATTGTATGTCTACAGCAGAATACTGGTATGATGCCACTGGGGTGAATATCCTCGTCAACCCCCAATTCGAGGGTAATTAACCGACTTCATCAAGCGGTTTCAACCGTCAGTGGGAATGCCAAAATTGTCGGTCTCACATGCCACCCGACAGATACCGTGGAAGCCGCCTGTGTTGGTCAGATGACGGAGTGGAGCGCGTGTTTCATGTTTTGGGACCAATGGTCCACTGGGCGGTCTCTCAGCTCGGACTAGCATTCCTGGAAGCCTTCTGGAAAGCCACGGAATACGGAACGGCAGCATTCTGTAAGGCTACCCACGACGGGAGCCCCCAGCTTTGCTAATCTCGGCCGGATTCGACACAAGGTCCGTCTTACGCAAACTTCTTGACTGTCTCATTCGGGTGGGTAGCAGCCTCGCATATGTCATACATATGAATTTATTTGAATATAAACCAGGGAGAACTTGGCTCGCAACACGGAAGACATGGAACGGCGACGCCTGGTCGTAAATATTCCCCTCCCCTTTGAGCCTAGTCGTCGTGTGGGATCTCCCGTTCATTCCTAAGAATCTCATTTGTTACACATACTGAAATTCATTCGTCGCGCACAAAACCTACATTTCTTGGGAGATCAAGCTACTGTACCGCCAATGAGCTTGAACGTGGACAGGAATTGCCGCCATGTGCGTAACAGCCAAGGATCCCTCTGCACTAATTGCCCGGACATCCGTCATCGCGCGAGGCCTCTTCAAAAGAGGTTGCGCAGCAATCGGCACGGCGCCCCAAAGTGGATGACAATCAGGCGAAATGCTGTCGGCATTTTTGGTGTTGACCAATCGGTACGTGAAGGTCGATGGGAGCGCTGACAATGCCGAACCTCGCTGCGGGCGCTCCTGTGTCCAGTTATAAGGCGTCATTCAGGCATCCTCCGGTAGGGCTGAGTTTCTGGGGGCCTTAAGTAACCCGACAGCTGGACACATCCGCTTCACTTACAGGCATGCACAGGGTCTCATTCGACTTGACTCCACAATACCAAGTAGCAATATATGAGGGCGCCAGAACACCCAAGGCCTTGAACGCCCAAATTGGCAAAAACGCTTGAGCCTGACTTTGTGTCCAAAAGCAGGAGGAAGAGACAAGATTGGTTGTTACAGACTCAGAGTCATGATGGGCGGCCAGTTTGCCTTTTGCACTCCCCCTGATCGATCATGAGGACGTCACTTCAATCCTCCTCCAGGCCGGTCTGAGCCTGACTGGAGATCCATTCTTCCATCAGTGGCTGTTTCATTGGCGTCGATGCTGTGCGATTCGGTATACGTTCACCTTTCCGAGTGACGAGCAGACATAGGACCCATCCCGTGATATTGAAGCTTTCGTATTGAGTGTTAAAGCGCATCTTCTTTTCATCCTTTGTCGTTTCATCTTCCACGGAAACATCTCTTTGACTCCTTGAACTGGCGGCGGGATCATGGATTGTCCCATCTCCAGTCGCTTCAGGGATATTCCTCAGATCAATCTCGGCTTCACTCTCGTCACTGTCAACAATGACTGGTGCCTCGGCAGATGTATCAGGATCAGTGACATCGCCCATTGTTTCGTCTGCAGGCTCAGCCTTCACGCTCCTGGCGTTCTCGCCGCGAGATGTATGAAATATCTTGTTCCGGGTCAGGAGGGCGTGCCGAGTTCGGGACTCGCGAAGAAAGATGGCTACCTCGAATTCATCTGCAGAGTCAGATGTTGACGTCAGCCCCCTAGTAGCAAGTTGATATCCCACAAGCAACGCTAAATTACCTTGAGTAATGACATCTTTCACAGGCTTGCTTTTTTTTCGAGCCCACAGCCGTCGATTCTCTTCTCTAAGCTTAGGCAGGACTAGTGGGCGAATTGCCTCGAAGATCCGATAGAGGACTGGATCACGTGGATTCAAGAGCCATCGTGAGTCGGACGGATTGTCCAGGTAGATTCGGCATTCTAACACAGAATGCTTGCTGATACGCAAGTACCGGCGAATTGGAGCCATGCTGCCGACAACAGTATGGTTGTAGTGAGGCTGCACTTGGTTCCAAAGCAGAACCCGAGGATAGAAGTCTTTCAGGAAGAAGCTGTAAGCTCATCGCGTGACAAGGCAAGGTTGTACCTGGAGATCTCCCCGCCCTGGCAGATTGCACCTCATTGATTGGCAGAATGTCCTGCCGCCGTCGTCACCGCCCCTCACACTGGAATGACCATAGATGATCATCCCAATATTGTCTCGAACGTGGTGCTGTCAGCTGAGTCTCCATTCTTGAGGCATACTGTATTTGATGAAGCATACTCTTCAATGCCTCCATGAGCTGAGCATCTCGGCTAAAATGCGTACCCGACTCCATTTTGCGTGATCAGGTATCGACCGGTGGAGTCCGGAAGAGACTTGTCCACAAGGTCCTCAACCACTCCACAGAACGGAGCAGGGCACAGGTACTGGCTACATGAAATCGCTATGATTTACCACTAGACTAAAAGGTACCAAGTACTTAGAATGCAGAGTTCTTCGTTTTGACGTCTTCGAGGCCAACAAGGTCCCCATGGGACCCCCGCCGCTAGTAGGTGCGGCGACGAATTCCGCAAGCTTTGAAGAGCGACAGTTCACGATTCCAACTTCATTCATTCATTACAAACTCCAAGTGTCGAGAAGAAGAATTTTTATCTTGGCGATTCCTTCGAATCTCAAAAGAACACTTTATCAATTGTGAACCATCGTTTCTCAATTCACACGTTCCGTTTATCGACGCATTCGGCCAAAAAAAAGTCAGCCCACCTTGGTCACTCCAGCTTCTGCAGCCATTGCCCCGGGCGGGCGTTTACACAGACCGGTTTATTTAAAGGTTGCATTGCTTACAACTGAGCGAGCAATCAATCGCAACCACTGCTAAGAAGCAGGTTTCGATAGCGGTGTCGCGCTGCAGCGACGGTCCATCTCAATCTGGACAGGCGTTTCTTCCTGTCCCGCTATCAGCCATTAGGCTACTGAGTCAACACACATACACAAATCGAGGCGGAATTTCACAGTTCTGAAATCACACACTTTTGACAGCTTGTGAAGTAACTCTGAAGGCCAGAAACCTGTAGTGATTGTGCTACTCTTTTCTCTCACCTTCCTCCTCTGCCTTCCTCACCGGCCGCCTCTCACTTAGACGACTTGACTCCATCTTCACGCCAGTCAACCGAGAATCTACCTCTGAGCTCGCCTTCCACTCTGCTTTCTCTTGTCCAATCTTCCAGTCGGCTCTCTGCCTATTTCTGAATCTTTGTTCAACATGGAAAGCTCAACTCTTCATGCGCTTGTCGAGCGCGCTGTCGATTCATGTGATTCAGGAAATGAATTCGATGGCCGTCTCGGCTTGCGTATCTCTTCAATCTTTGTGATCATGATTGGATCTACCTTTGGTGCCCTTTTCCCAGTCTTTGCTCGACGGTTTGTTGGGAGTGGAGGGCTTCCAGGTTGGGCTTTCTTCTTTGCTAAATATTTCGGGTCTGGTGTCATTGTCGCCACTGCCTTCATTCACCTACTTGCCCCCGCAGAGGAGGCCCTGACCAACCCATGCTTGACCGGTCCGATAACTGACTACAGCTGGGTGGAAGGGATCGTGTTGATGACGATCATTGTGCTGTTTTTTGTCGAGCTCATGGTCATGCGATACTCTCATTTTGGCTCCGGTCATGGGCACTCCCACGACGAAGAAGCGCATTCCCACGCACATATCGGCACTGCGGAGCCCATGGCTGAGGAGCTCACTCCGGTCAAGACACACCACATCCCCGGTGAAGATCATCTAGGCCACTCCCGCGAACACCATGATGCCGAGGAATCTGAAGAGAAACACGCCACTTTGAGTGAGGACTACGCAGCGCAATTGACCTCCATCTTCATTTTGGAATTCGGTATCATCTTCCATTCCATCTTCATCGGTCTTACACTGGCGGTTTCTGGCGAGGAGTTCACAACTCTCTACATTGTGCTGGTCTTCCATCAGACCTTTGAAGGTCTTGGTCTTGGTTCCCGTCTCGCTCTTATCCCATGGCCCAAGGCCAAACGTCTCACCCCCTACTTTTTAGGGATGGCTTTTGGTATTTCCACCCCCATTGCCATTGCGATTGGATTGGGAGTTCGAAACAGCTACCCGCCTACGGGGAAAACCACTCTGATCGTCAATGGTGTGTTTGATTCAATTTCCGCGGGTATTTTGATCTACACTGCCCTTGTTGAGCTGATGGCGCACGAATTTATGTTCAGTAACGCCATGCGGAAGGCCCCTATTCGAGAGGTGCTCGCTGCCTTCACCTTGCTCTGCATGGGAGCTGCCCTCATGGCCTTGCTGGGCAAGTGGGCCTAAGTAATGATCGCGAATTGTTCTTCCCCTTCTCTTTACATCCACCGCTTCGCCATTTGCTACGACCCGTGGCTCGTCGCATCATGATTTCTCTTTTCGCTTGTATGTTTTTATTCCTTCATTGGCGTTGGTACCCAAAAAGAAAAGCTGAGATGTATGCCTTCTTCTGGCTTGGAGGTCATCATCCCGCTTGTCATCTGTACATATGGACATTTGATACCCGCGGCTCGATTGAACGGGGCAGGGCAGGGTCGCATGGGAGGCTTTGCGACGCTACTGCTGCTTCCGATCCCGCACCTTACGTGGCTCCTGGAGTAAACTCCGAGGCATTGAAATTTCAATGAAAAATGGCTGGACCCATTAACTGTCAGAACATTACTCTCTCTCTCTCTCCCCCCCCCCCCCCCCCCTCTCCTTCTCCCTTTTTCTCCTAGGTCAACGTAAATGTAGGTTTGTTGGGACTCCGGAATAATTCTGCAGGTTGGATATTCTCTCTCTCTCACTCACTCACACACACACACACACACACACACAATGGTGGCCTAGAGGTCCACAACTCTGGATTTGCGCCCGTCACAGTCGAGTATATGGCCGCTGTTCTCACGTGCTCACGTGCCTCAAAGCCTCCACAAGATCGTTTCCGCATCTGGTCTAGCTTCGATCCTGCCCTTGGAGTCCATCGCCGATGAGGTATCCACGACAAACCAATGCCAGCAGCTTTGACAAGCATGTGGGAATCCTTCGAGTCAGGATCGGGAATACATGCCCGTGTAAGAACCTGTGGTCTTGTGAAAAGAAGCTTCGGCCCAAGACTCGACTGGGCAGAAACCAGAAACCAGAAACGCGGGAAACAAAAGCCCCAGTTCTGGTGGCGGACGCTATGGACGACGCTTGACTGTTTTCTGTCCACACCGTTGTGTATAGGGCTGGTCTGTTGGCTTGAGAGAGGGCGCCCCGTGCGCTCATGTGCCTGCGTTCTAATTTAGCAATGTAACATAAGTTCATCATGTCGCACCCGCTTCTGTTTCTTTCGCTCCCTCTTACTTTCTTGGACAATTCGACGCTTGACGCTTGGTGTCACGCAAGGAGAGATCAACATTCACCATGACCACCGTTGGTGCATCTGCCGCCGAGGATAAGACCGACCTCACCACGGCCGAGGTTCAGGACAGTATCGACCTGGGAGATGACCCCTCACGCGGGGTCACGCAGAAGAAGCAGAGTCTGTCCGACTTGTTTACGATTGTAAGTGCCCATCTGATTGCCTGGGATCAACCATTTTTTTTGGTTGCGTGCTCACCCCTGCTAATCAACGGCTCTGTTGAGCGAGAGAAAGTCAATAGTTTGCCAGTGGTTTTGCCTTGATTAGCGATGGATACCAAAATAACCTAATGTGCCTATCTTGTCCTCCGCTCTGGGGACCGTTCTCGAATCCTCACTGACGTATGATCTGTTCGCAGGACCATGACCAATGTCCTCCTCAAAAAGGAATATCCAAATGAATACACGTCCACTGTCAGCACTCGAGTCTCGAATGCATTGCTCGTTGGTGAAATTATTGGCCAGGTAGTAGTTGGGTAAGTCGAATCAAACGTGTCACTGGGGGGATAAAAAGGCCTTTTATATACATGCTCACGATGAACACGTCTACGCAGTCTGACTTGCGACTACCTGGGTCGAAAGATGGCTATCATCTTCACCACGCTGATGATTGTCGTTGGTGGAATCTTGGCCACTGCTTCGCATGGTGTGACTATCGACGGCATGTTTTGGATGATGACTGTAGCTCGTGGAATTGTAGGCTTCGGTAAGTTGGTCCCCCCGTCTTAATATGTTACTTGAAGATAGTGGAGCTACTCATTCTGTCTCTAAACAGGCGCTGGCGGCGAGTATCCTGCGTCCTCTACGTCCGCCTCTGAGTCCGCCAACGATTTGACACCGAAGCATCGCGGGCCCGCTTTCATCATGGTGACCAATTTCCCTTTGTCTTTCGGAGGACCCTTTGCAGTGTCGATCTTCTTGATCGTCCTGATGGCCTGTCAACAGTCGCACTACAGTACGGTGTGGCGGGTTTGCTTCGGCATCGGTTGCATCTGGCCACTCTCTGTGTTCTACTTTCGGATCCGAATGCTCAACTCTGCCCTCTATCGGCGCGGTGCGATCAAGAAGCATGTTCCATACAAGCTTGTCCTCCGATATTACTGGAAGAACCTGATCGGGACCTGTGGTGCTTGGTTTCTCTACGGTGCTGTCATTCCTCCCTCGATGGACTGCGTCGTCCCAGCTCTGGCTGAAAATGCTGATGACCCCCTCTCCCAGATTTTGTCACGTTTCCAAATGGTGTCTTCTCCGGCACTATCATTTCGAATGTGGTGGGCACGGGCTCCATTCGCCAGACAGCCGAGTGGCAGCTGCTCCTAGGAGCCATCGCCCTGCCAGGAGTCTTTCTCGGCGCTCTCCTCTGCGACCGTGTAGGGCGGAAGAATATCATGATGATTGGCTTTAGCGGCTACCTGATCTTTGGTCTCATCATTGGATGTGCCTTTGATAAGATCACCAAGATCATACCTCTCTTTGTGGTCTTCTACGGTCTCATGCAAAGCTCGGGCAACTTTGGTCCCGGCAACATGCTGGGCCTTTTGTCGTCGGAGTCCTATGCCACTGGTGTGCGTGGAACCTGCTACGGTCTCTCGGCTGCGATTGGCAAGACCGGCGCGGCCATCGGGACGCAGGCGTTCCAGCCCATCTCCACTCACCTGGGAAAGAAATGGACTTTTATTATTGCCGCTGTCTGTGGCGTGGTTGGGGTTCTGGTGACCTGGTTCTTCGTGCCCGATCTCTCAGGGGAAGACCTGCGTATGCGAGACGAGAAGTTTCGCGCGTACCTGGTGGCGAATGGGTGGCAGGGAGCTATGGGAGAGGATGATCTCGAGGGCGATGCGAATGAGGGCATTCCCACGGCGGCGATGACTGAGGCTACTGCTGAAAAGACGTTTTGAGAAGTCCTTTCTTTTTGCCTGATTTGTGAATTGGACTTGGAGTACATAGTTTGCTTGTACCTAGACCTTGTTTGGCATCTTGAATCTTTTTTCTTTTCGGTGGTGACGATTTGCTGGTGAGACAATCTGGTTTGGTCTACTATCTGCGTGATGCCCACGACGGGTCATCAAGTGACTTTTGTGACGCTTCAGACATAGTGATAAAAAAGAATACACTCCTATCATCGCCTTGACTCGATTATCTTTGAACATCAACCCAAGTCGACAACACGGCACGAGAATTCCTCCAATTCTGCACTTTGAAACAATCCTCAAGTCCTGCAGAATGCCAAAAGTGACGACTTTCCCCCCCCACGCTCATGCGGGCGGCCCCCAAGCGTCTCCGCATTCGTCGCAACTCCACGTTGTTCTTTTCTTCCCCTCTTTTGCTTCTTTCTCTTGTCCTCCTTTTATCAACCTGGTCTTGAAACTCATTCGACAAACACCTTTTGTCTATCCTGACCTCTTTCTTTCTTGTTGGTTGAACCATTCTTCATCCTCAATCGCCCTATTCCACCCCAACTCCCCCCTAAAACCGCCCACCACAATGCGTCTCACTACGCTCTTCTTGTCCCTCGCCTCTCTGGCCTGCGCCGCCGAGCTCGGCATCGAAACCACTCACAAGGTGGAGTGTGAGCGCAAGACCCAAAACGGTGACAATGTCCAGATGCATTACCGGGGTACTCTGCAGGCAGATGGCAAGGAGTTTGATTCGAGCTTCAAGCGCAATGCTCCATTGGAGTTCAAGTTGGGAACTGGCCGTGTGATTAAGGGGTACGTTTGGACATTTGCCTTGTCCTTTTTCTTTTTCTTTTTTCTTCTTGCTCCTTCTTTTTTCGCCAATTTTGAGGGACTGTAGTGTGTTGTCTGTATACGTGGCAGAGAGGGAGAGATTGCCTTCACTTCAAGGCAACTCATTCTTCCCTTCTGTTCTCAATGATCGAACAAAATGCGGCGACTACCTCGTGGTTCACTTGCTGGTGTTGGTGCTAGTACCGGTGCTTGTTTTTGTTTTTGTGATTTTGATCCAGTTTTGAAAGCCCCTTGCTAAAGACCTTTCGAGTATAGATGGGACCAGGGTCTTCTCGACATGTGTATCGGCGAGAAGCGCACATTGACTATTCCCCCCGAGTTTGGCTACGGTGACCGCGGCATTGGCCCTATTCCCGGTGGCGCCACTCTTGTCTTTGAGACCGAATTGGTCGGCATTGAGGGTGTCGAGAAGGACGAATTATAGATGGGGAAGCTCTGTCGGTTGACCCTGTCCCCCTTTTTTTGTCGACTGAATCGCTCGATGTGGAAGATCCAGTGATATTTGTGCTTCGGGACAGGGTACCGCTTGCATTTTGCAGCGAGATCTGGGCCGTTTCGATGAAGATTGTTTGTTTTCTTTTTTCTTATTGGACCTGAAAGTGATACCATGACCCTCGTCGTCATCTTGAACGAGGTTGACTTGAATTGTTGCACATGGCGGAAATGGATTACAAGGCTGCAAATGCCGAGTATGTAGGCTCTCAAGGGGGTATCCGTTGTCCGGTATATACATGTAGAAATTATGATAGTGTGCAGTGCAGTCCGCGCGAGTCGTTCCCAGTGTAGCCTCCCGTGGAGGGAAGCAAGACGAGTCGAATTCAGGGCGAATCAGTCATGGCCATGAAGATTTCCATGAAAGCGGCATGTATTGGGATCGAAATCGGATTCGACTTCAATGCCACACGTCCCCCCGCCAAAAAGAAAAAGAAAAAAAAAAAACAAGAAAAGGAAGAAATTGGGCGAGCAAGCAATGGAAACGGAGATCAATCCATCGCATCGAGCACATTCTCCGCCTGGGGATCATGTTCCGAAACCAAAATACCCACCAAGCACTCCCCCAGAATCCCCTCCCAGTTCACCCATGGATGAATCTCCGCAAACAACTGCGCAGAGTCCTTGCCCGCGCCGCGAAGCAACTCTCCCTTACCCCCCGGGTGATAAGGGGCATACGGCGAGATGTTGTACACCTTGCCCTGGTATGAAGTCCACGCGTCACGACCCTTGCGCCCGTTCTGCATCTTCAACAGACTCGGCGTCACGCGTACAAGGCCTGGAGGCAGCCCTGCACCCCGGAGCCCATTGTTGGGGTTGCTGGTGCGAGCTGCCCAGTCGAGTGGCGAGTAGCCCGGTTCAAGAATGACCTTGCGGGAAGCTTGTTTCTTCACGGTCGTGGGGGCGAGGGTGCTGCTGCTGAGGCCGCTGGAGGTGACGGGTGCTCGGAGGCTTGCTGCGGCGGAGGGAGGGGTGCGGAGGGAGCTAGCACCTGATCGAGGAGGCTGAAGAGTTGGAGGTGCTCGGTTTGGCAGTGGAGTTTGGCGCGGTCGAGGGATTGGAGGAGGAGGCATGGAAGGAAGGCTGTTGGGTGTAGCGATCCGAAAGGTTGAGGGCTCGGGTACCGGTAGAGGCCCCCTCGCGGTGCTCTGGGACGTTGCATTGCTCGCGCCGGATGAGAGTGATGTTGTTGTAGGAGCTTGTGGGTGAGCTTGGTCTTTGGCTTCTATCTCGGTGCGTGCAACGTTGTCGTTCTCGGTTGAGGCATCATCATTCAGACTCAGGGTCGGTACGGCAAGAACCGGTGGCGGCGCATTGGATGCTGATGCCTTGGGTGTGCTCTGAGCGCTCTCTAGATCTGTTTCTTCGGCCGGGCCATTCGGCGAGCCCACTGCATGCTCTCTTGAACCCTCCGCAGGGTGTGCGTCAGAGGAAGGCAGAGGCGATTCGGATTTGAAATCCGGCGGAGTGGGGGAGGTTGAGTCCGAGAGCGTGAGGTCACTGCCGGGTTGCGAGCGCGAGAAAAAGTATCCAGCAAGATTTCCCACACCGGGCCACCCCATTCTCTTATTTGGGGGGGTTTTTTCTGTTCTGGGGACGCTGGGTCCACAAGTGATGCTGCAGCAGAAATAATGTGGTGTGCTTGACCAGCATCGATTGGGATGAAATCGCCCTCCAGATCTATCCGAGGCATTGGTGGTCCGTGCGAGGAACCGATCATCGGAGCCCCACCGTCCCTGGAAAGTCCTGTCGGATGGAGAACAAAGTACAGAGGACGCGCCAAGTATATAGACTTAGATACATATACTGATCTGCCGAAGAACACCGGACATATCAGATGAATGAGAGGACAAGTACTGCGAGGCGATTCGCAGGACGGTAGATTTTCAAAGCTCCAAAATGACTCCATTGGAGGCGAGGGCGTACGAATGCAAATGGCCCGAGGACGATCGTTCAGTTGAGGTTATTATTGAGCGCCGGTACTGACTGCGCTCATTCGCACGGAGCATGCTTTTGGCTGTCAATTTCTTCTCAGGGGGTTCTGATCCATGATAAGCGACTTTGGCAAGTGCCTGGTGAATCCTTCACGAGTCGACAACAGACCAACAGTGGCCGTCGGGCTTGAGTTCCGGGAGTCAGTGGTCACTAAAGCACAAAATCGGCCTGCTGACAGTCTCAGGATGGTCCTCACCCGTAAACTCCTCGATAGAAGAGCCACATCACGCCACACTCATGTCTACTTCCGATGCTATTCGTTTGTTTGACGTTGGAGCAAGTCAAGTAGCAAATCCCTCCTAGATTTCTGGTGCCCGTTGTCCGATTGTAACTGAGAGTGGAAGTATAGGCCCAGGGAAGCAGAAGATTCCAGGAGGATCGATACACGACCATTGTGCCTGAACACTTTCCCGCCAGTACAAATGAAAATCTCGCCTTTTTCGCAGTTTATGATGGCCAGTGAGTGGGAAAAAAAGGGCAGCCCCGTTGGCTCAACCGAAGGTGGGCTGGTGAGCGAGGACTGACATCTCCGCCAGCGGATCTGGCGAAGTTGCAGACCATGCCAGCAAGAATTTACACAACCTCCTTGCTCAGCGATCCGAGCTGCCACGGGGGGAGTATGCGATTGCCATCAAGGCCGCCTTGGCTGACGAGGATGCATTGCTGCTGGAGAAATTCAAATTCGAGTCCGTCGAGCCCGCCGTGTCGGGATCGACCGTTGCCCTGTGCCTGATCAACCTGACAGAGGGAGAACTAGTGGTCTCCAATCTCGGGGATTCGCATGTCATTATGGCGGAACGGGATTCGACAACTGGGGCTCCATTTCATATTGTATGGTTGTCCCACGGAGAGGGCCCGACACGGACGCGCCGGCAATGCTGACCCCACTCCCGACAGCGTCGACTGACCGAAGCACACAAACCAGATACCCCGACGGAAAGCGCCCGGATCAAAGAGGCAGGAGGCATTGTCGAAAGACGAAATGGGGTCTCTCGGCTTGGTAAGTCGCAGCTATGGACCCTGAACGGCGCGGGGACCGGACCTTGGGACGGCGGTGACGGATATGGGGGGGCTCGAGGGGCATCCTGGAGAGTGGGCGGAGACGCTAGAGAGCGGGCCCTCCCAGGCCGTCAACGCGAGTCATTTCGATGGTCGTCCTGCAGACGACGAAACTATACTCACCTAGGTAATTCGATGTGGCCAGGATCCTTGAACATGTCCCGTGCACTGGGAGATTTGCAATACAAAAACCCGGTCAACACGGTCGGGGAGGAATACACAACAACTCCAGTCCGACGCGCCTCGTCGTCATCCACGTCTATGCGAGGGAACTTGGTGTCCAACGAACCCTATACATCACGACGGATCTTGCACGCTCATCACCGATACCTGCTCGTTATCGTATCGGATGGAGTCTCTGATTACATCGATGATACGGTGCTGATCCAGTATGTGATGGAGCTGTCACTGCAAGGAATGCGGGCCACCGACATTGCGCACGAAGTGGTCCATCGTATGGCTGGTCGACCAAGGAGCGATAATGCTTCGTGTGTGATTGTGATGCTGAACGGGCAACAGTCGTAAAAAAAAAAATCTTTTTTTTTGGTTACTCTGGGAGGGGGAGTAGGTTCCTCACAGCAGAGAGTGTGGTTGTCTGCCACGAGATGCACGAGGTCGTTGCGAGGCGAGCGGTGGGGAGCTTGAGCGAGCCAAACAAGGCTCTCCCCGTCCATGGGCGGTGACGGAGAAAAGGCTCGGAACAATCAATCGTTGCATGTGCAAGACCCAAAACAGAAAAAGGACAGGCATAGAGTCGAGCGCCCAAAGGAGCCACTGCTGCATCAAATTCACTCGGCACGATCCAGATCCGTTCCGAGCATGTACCCCCTCCATCAGACCTGTAGCGATGCAGACTCGTTCTCTTATCCCTGATGCGCTTAAATGCCGGCCATTCGACGGAACACGGTACTTTTTTATCTTTTCCTACAGCGGCGATGCAGTAACATCGTGTGTTGCCCCGACGAATAGCTGTGGTAGATCCTCATCGATCTCTGGAAACCCGAGAAGGGTGCCCGTAGTTCTCATTAGCTTGGTGAAGCTCTAAGAAAGACGCGGGTCATCCTGTGAACTCGGGTGCTCCTAGACCCATTCCGACAAATCGTTTGTAAACTTGACCGTCCGGGGGGGGGGGGGATCGGTGGATGTTGCACCTTTTTGTAGTCTTTGAGGGTTATCATCTGCCGTTGGGAGGTTGGGAGCCATGTTGACCCTCCGACACTGCACCGTCGCACCGTCGTATGTCATTGTTTCCCGCCTGAAAGCTATGGAAGATTGCAGATCCTTTGGCCTGGGTTTATTTTAGGCAACTGGACCAGCATCGATGGCCTGGTTCCACTAGGACGGGGAGGGCAGCTCGTCGCGTTGACCCGAAGGAGAAGGTGACTGCGGGATGGAAAGATTTCCTGTGAGAGGGGGGGCTTCGCTGCCAAGCCATCACGAGTCGGTGCTCAGCATTCGCGTCTCAGGTTGGCTTCGGAAGAGTTTCTAGAACTTCTGTGGATGGAAACTGCCGGGCCCCAAATCTTGCGTGGAAAAGGCCCACAAGTGTGGACGATTAGAGGTGGAGTTGATCATGTCTGACGACAAATGACCTGACCCAGGGATATTGGGTACAATGGATAGGTATTCGTAGGCACTCTAGCAGTGTGAGGATACCTACTGTGCTTGTGAACCTTAGGTATGACCATGATAAGGATGGGTCACCTCGACACTTTCAGAACCAACGTTCAGATATTGCTTCAGCTCATATATGTTTCTAAATCCCCTTCCCTATTCTCTTCGTCTCTCCATCCTCTTTTGCCTTTTTCTAGCTTAACTTCAGGAATTCAAATTGTGGTGTAAGCAGTCTCGATCAGGTTGGGAGACAACTGAATGAATACGGCAGGCCGCACCGACGTCCTCGGCGATAGGGTTGATTCCTTTTTGATCGACACAATCTGGCAGCAGACCTTTCAGACATGTGGGCTGAGCATACCGCAGGATCGCGGTTCTTGGCAGCTTCATCGAAATTCTCGCGTGTTCCTCATCAAGACGGGCTCGTCGCCGATAGTCAGAAATGGGATATGTGGAAGCACCAGAAGGTGGCAGGGTGTATGCGGTATAATCACTACCATGGAGATGTGTGTATTCCTCAGCTGTGATTGGCGTTTTTGGTTGTTGTTGTTGTCGTCGCACTCGACTGTAGATGGTGATATGATGTGTAGATGAAGGGTGTACCGCACTTATGTAGGTTCGGGACTACTTGCGTCGCACCATATCCATGTCCTCTCGTAGTTGGGACTGTTGGTAGGACGGTGGGTAAGGGCCCAAAGAGCCAGATCAGAAAAGAAAAGAAAAAAAAAAGTGAAGAAAACAAGGGTTTACCGATCCCGCTCCAGCCCACCATCGGAGTGGAACCAATCAAGATTGTTGAAACTCCTCCAGATCCGATGATTACCCAATCGTCCCTTGAGCCCAACGGCCTGCCTTTCATGGAAAGCTCCGGTGGCGTGGCGTTTCATATGCTAACCTTGAATCCTTCGCTTGTCCCTCCATCGAATCCCAAGCATCGGAGCTGTGTCGTTGACGTTCGGTTACTCACGAGCCCATGGGCTGCTCCCGTCTGCCACCACGCTTCGGCTTCTCCGTCACTCGTACACCCGGGAGAAGATACTTCCTTGACGGATTAATAGCTTGACGGATTGACTTGAGCGACAGATTTGACCAGCTAGGGTGCCATCTATGAAAGGGGTTCATCCCCAAGACCTGTCTGGCTCGTGTGTCAATAGTAGAGGGGCCAGAGATGCTGCAGCCTCTTGAGTCTGATCATGCACTGACGCTCGTTTCTCGTAAATCCTGCGTTGGCACCAGGCTCGTGGCCCTCTTCCAATTGCAGGTTCACCGACCAGATGGCACGGGTGCTGTTGTGTTCCATGTTTGGTCTGTTTGGTCTGTGTGTTTTACCGCGAGCATGACCGCCTACGCTTCTGATCCAGTTCTGGAAGTGCCCCCTCTTTTTGCCTCTGGGATTCCATTGCGGGCTCCACCCGATGGTTCTTCCTGAAGGGGTGATGAGGTAGATCAAAGGTTATCTCTCTGCGAATGACATAATAAAGTCTGGATTTTCCACGCAACATGTCCACCGGCTATCCATCACAACTGAGAATCAGAGTTGCATCCCTGCTCCTCTACAGTGGATACAATCATGCAACTGCATTGTTCATGGCCGGGGTTAAGAAGAGAAGAAGGAAAATCAAAAAGAAGGTCGCAAGGTGGTGGGGGGGCCACAGTCGCTCTGTTCCGTCAGAGTGGATCGCCAGTTCCTTGCGAGACCAATTATGGCCTGCAGAAAGATTGTCGCATTACCCCATCCGAGAAGAAAAAAGAAGGTGATTAAAAAAAAGCCCGCTTGCGATGTACTGTACATGCACATGGCCCCTCCCAGAACTGCACATGGAACGTATACTCGAACTGGGACGAGCTAAGCAGTCACGATACACCCTTCCAAGGAGCTCCTGGGTATCCGGTTCACTGCAATCTCATCCAGCGTAGAATCAAGCGATGGTCTGGAGATGGACTCGGAGCATTCTCCTGTGGACGTAGGATCTCTGGCAGATAAACCGTGCATAGCGCACCATGCTCTGCATAGTTTATTTCCTCACGGAGTTCTATCCGAGTCACTATCGGAGCACATTCCTATCTCCCATCTCCAGTCGCTGGTGTGACTTTGCCAGGCGGTGCCAATCTGGTCTCCATCCAACGTTCAGAGGCTCCAACGAGCGTGAAAATCCCGCCGGCCTGGAACTCTGGAACTCTGTCATACCCGTTTAGGCAGGCGACGAAATCGGGTTCCCGGAGTGGAGATCCCTTCAAGAACAAGCATTGCGCAAGTTTGTACGATCCCACTCTTCCTATTGACTCGATCCAGCTTCCTGTCTCCCACCGACAAGTCACGACGGCCGAATCTTCTGCTGGACGCCCAGTCCCGGTGCCCACTGCCCATCCGCTGGACCCCTCTGCTCCTCCGCCCTCCACCATCATTTTCCTACCCACCTTCCCTAAACAGTTCATTGCCCCCCCTCCTCCCCTATGAAGAAAAAAAAAAGAACAGAGCGGGAGGGTAGAGACAGTGTGAGATAGAGGAAGGAAGACAAGAGGAGGAGGAGGATCGCGCCCTTCTGGTTAGGATGCTCGTCTAAATGGCACCCGAGTCGGCCCTCCCATCCGGTTCTCCTTCTGGCATTCGTCTCTCTCTCTCACCCACTTGTTTCTTTAAATTGACCTTTCCCGCCACTGGTGCTATTCCCTTTCGTCCCGCCCGACCTCGGTTCTGTCTCGGTCATCGTTCCAAACTCAGCAAAGTACTATATCACACGCGTGGCTGTCGCTCCCGATGACTGCCACACTCTCCCACCTCAAATCAATCACCGCCCCCAGCTCCAGCATGGCCCCCGCGGGTTGGAACAATTTCCACGTGGGCAAGGAATGCGGTCATGTGAAATGGTCTCGCAAGATCACACCCAAGTTGACGGTCTCGTCGGGCCAAACGGTCACTTTCGATGCCATCGATAGCAGCAATGGTCAGCTCAATCCTGCCTCGGACGCATCGGCGATCAGCACTCTCGACCTCGATATCGCCAATCCCGTCTTCGGTCCTATCCACGTACAAGACGCTCAACCCGGGGATGTTCTCAAGGTGGAGGTGTTGGCCCTTGAAGTCGCAGATTGGGGTTGGTCCGCCATCATTCCTGGGTTCGGTCTGCTGGCGGAGGATTTCCCGGAACCGGAGATCAAGATCTGGTCCCTCGACCGTGAGAAAGGTTATGCGCAATTCAAGGATATGCGAATTCCCCTCCGGCCTTTTCTGGGGTGCATGGGTCTTGCGCCCGCCACCGATGAGGAACTCTCGACCGTGCCCCCGACGCAGGCCGGGGGCAACCTCGATTGTCGGGAGTTGAGCGTCGGCTCAACGGTCTTCTTGCCTGTGCAGACAGCCGGAGCGCTGTTCAGCTGCGGTGATGGACACGCTGCGCAGGGTCAGGGAGAGGTCTGCGGAACCGCCATCGAGACTCCCATCAAAGCCACCCTCCGTTTCGAACTGGTGAAGAATCAGCCCTGGGTCACTGCGCCTCACTACCAGACGCCTCCTCGCGCCCAAATACCCAACCCTCTGCCCGACCTGGGCACCTACGGCGCCCTGGGCGTGGCACCCGACCTCTACGTCGCCGCACAAAGTGCCGTGCGTAGCCTCATTCAATGGCTCATTCACACCAAGGGCTTGACGAAGAGCGAGGCCTACATCTTGGCGAGTGTCGCGGGGGACCTCCACATTACGGAAATCGTCAATGTCCCCAATTACGAAGTGGCCATCAGCCTTCCTCTAGGTATCTTCAGTTCCGACTGAACGCATCACTTTTTTCACCATCGGCATTGCTCAATTTTGAGGCGTTTGACTTTTTTTTTTTTCTTTTTTCTTTTTTTTTTCGCGGGGTGGTCCTTTTTTCAGGGAGTGCTTTCTGTTCGGATGTTAGATACATACATTTTGCGGCGTACTTGGCGTTCTTCCTTCTCTCCTTTGGAAGAGTCTCTGGGCGGCCGACGAAGGCTCTGGTCGACTTGCGTCAGCAAGCGAAGAGGCTCCATAACATTGGTGCGGCTCCGCTCTGTTTTTCCTCCTCTGGACTTTTTAAAATGGGCTTTTTTTTAATTTTTGGGAATTGCATGAGATGTCCTGTGATGAAGTCGAGGTCTTTTTGAGCGATTTTTGAATAGCATGAGATTGAAAATGTTTTCCCAGCTCTCCGGACAAATTGACCCTACGCTTCCTGCTGCTACATACTGAGATCTCCTCCATCCAGCATTTGCGCAATGCATTCGTGTACACCGCCCGCTCGACACAGCCAACACTCATCCCACTGCTCAAAGTTGAGTCATAATGGAGTTGGGGCCCACTGCACTCCTCATACAGTTTCATGCTATGGACAGCACGTATACGGGAGAGTCGGGATCTGAGTGTTCGCTACCCGCTCAGTTGTTTTTTTCTTATTCCTTGAATTGATGAAGAGGGGCTGAACCCCATCAGAAAGGAGGAGTGGGATCTTGACCTTCCTAAATCAGAACTCTGTTATTCGTCGACTCTTGACGAATTTCTGGGGGACGAACAGGGGCCGAGCGGCTTATCACGAGGCGGACGATAAACTTTATCGAAAAGGCGGAGGAGCCGTCGGCAGCACAGTGCTGAAGCTGAAGGGCTGGGAGATATCCATCTGGGCAGGATAATAAGGGATCATCATTTGACAAGTACACTTCATTGGAACTAGACATACTCCGACTGAGGTACTCTTGACAGGAGCGCAATGGGTTCCAAAATCGGTCCATCCGCTTCAAGCTGACACCCGTCATGAGTCAGACTCATCGAGAGCTCAAGTCATGGGAAATTGAAATCATTTGTCCTCGTGAAATTGAGCATGTCTTCTTCCCTCCACCCCCGGGCCTCTTTGACCGTTTTTACCGTATGAACCTTGGAGGTGTCCATAATGAGCTATCCAATCAAGCCAAGAGTCTCCAACGCATAGATCTTCCAAGGTTCCAGATCCGATATCGGCCACTTTAAGAAGAGAGTGGCGTCCTCGGGCGGACATGATCGTATCTCGCTTCCTCGAGACCGCATGTGCAAGTGCACTTTACCGTCATGTATGCACCGTCCAGCCCGGTTGTATATCGGGGAACAAGGGCAAGGGCAACGCAAAATTGATCGTCCGCAGTATACAGTTGGTCAGCCCGGAGGCGGGATGGAGAGGGGGCCAAGGATTCTCCACTTGATTAGTCGTTGCTGAGAAATGATACTCCGAAACCGACTATCTGCATCGGCTGTGCATCGCAGTCATCCCCCCCCCCTCCCTCCATCTCACTGGTGCAGTGGACCTAAAGTCAGGTAGAGAGAGATCTATGGATGCAAAAGTCGAGCGAGCTATCGCACATGTTATCCGGGGGAAAGTACACTACCCCGGACACCGAACAGTTACTATGTCGTGTGCACTCAGCCCCACCACTAACCTGCATCACAACCTACAACCTTCTATTATCTTCCCTTCCTACATCACTCCTATGGCCCTGAACGAGATACCATCTGATGCAGACCGTAAGCCAGGGGCTGAATTATCACCTCAGCAGCGAGCGACTATGATGTACACGTTTAAAAATAGTTTTTCTAGCCAAACTAGGCTATCCCGCGAATTTAATTGCCAGTGCCACCGTAACACTACAGCCGTACACAGCTCATACGTATAAACGTTGGCAGGAACGCAACGATTCTAAATTGTGTCCCTGATCAAGCAGACCCCTTAATTTTATATATTGCTCTTGCCGTCTATTTATAATTGAGGCCCACCGGTATCCTTTTCGAGAGCTGTAGGGCCTTGTCTAGTAAGCTGGGCAGTTTTGGGGGGTAGGCCTGGCAATTAGTTGCGAGTAGTTGCAAGGCCTGTGTTCAAACATTTGGTGATTATACTCTCAGCCTCGTACACTGCTTCGTACTGCCGACCAGCATCGTGAAGTGTCAGAAATGCGGTGCAAATGTTTCGGAAACTCAAAAGCGAATGCCCTCCATTTACTTTAGAACTCCCTCACTAGGCGAGGTATGTCTCGTGATTTGGCATAACAAGGACGGGAGTCTGATCTAAGAAGCTGAACAAGGCTACTCTCACCACTATCACAAGGCTTAGCGTTCAGTGCAAAGTGAGAAAAAAAATCGTGTTGCCTGTGAGACGGTTTATGGACTGAGATATTCTGTGATTCTGTAGAGGATTAAGAGAAATGCTCTGATACTACTCTTGCAGACGCTACTCGTACCTAGCTTGTGTTGACCGTGAAGAATGGAAGATGCGTACGAGAACCGTATTCAAAAATTGCGTTCCATCAGGTAGATACTTACGTGGCGTCCATAAATTGCAACAAGACTGTGGAGTCGTCATGCTCACCATCTGATTCAGCGCTATTGAGGGCCACTCAATGTGCTTAGGAAAGAATCCGGCGTATTCCCAGTCAAGAATAGCTCGCAATTTCAACGAGGATCGACAATAAAATGATGCTGCGCAAGATCACTGTGACGGATTGGAAGACGTATTCGGCATTCTTTATGAATTTTCTGTGGCCATTGACTTTTGTCTCGAGAGCCGTATCACTCGGTGTCATCTTCGATGCTTCTAGGTGCGCTAGGATCGGAGCGCCCCCCGCTGTTGCTGCTTGCTGTCATGATTGAAGGCAAATCGCTCCTCTGTCGATAACTGCATCGTATTTTTATCGAATGCTCTCTCTTCAGTCGGGAAAGTTGTGTTCTAGAGAAAAGAAACAAGAAAGTAGTCTAGGCGATTATATTTAAGAGCTCATGGATGTTTCGCGGTGCAGACGGTGGATTTAGAGCCAAGATCTCTGAGAGAGTAGGGTAGCAGACTGCACAAGGTTCATATTGGGCGGCTGATTCTCAATAAGCAGCCATCGTACTCCATCGGGCATAGGAGATCCGGTCGATACACTCGTTAATGACTACCGTCAAGGGTAATAGCTGCTGAACGAGGCTGAAATGAGATTTCGAAATCATTTCTGTGGTTCATGTACAGTATCTGGCATTTGTACCGATCTGACGGTTCACGTTGAACAAATGATTTTCTCTTTTTTGATGGAGGCCTACGTTATGTTGTAAAAGGCATCTGATCATGAAGGATCACGCCGACATTGAAGCTCTGGAGCGACTATCATCTATCGCTAGGCAGAGGTATTACATCTTTCTTATAGACTTTGGCCAATTGAATTTTTGGCAGAGGATCGCATTGAGCGTCCCAATAACTGGATTAGTAGTTGGTAGCTCCCGGGGTTCGTAATCATTCACATATTCGGCAATTACAAGCCAGCAAGGTGCACGACTTGATATCACAAGAAGCCATATTCAGAAGCAGATAGCCTTTTAGCTTACAGCTCCAGGTGAGGCGAAATACAGCAATTCGCTACTGTATCCCATTACTGGAAGCATCAGGTGCCCAGTCAGCCTGTCGTGCTGGATGGGAGTCACATGACACCGCGTTCGGTGCGCGCGTCGAGCTCGCCACATCTAGGAGGGAACCTGCGACGAAAGGGCCGATTCACATCCAGACCAAGTCGGCCTCTGATCACCCATCAGCAATGTTATGGATCCCATTCTCGATGGTTTGAACCACGCGCAGCGCGAGGCCGTCACGTCCTCGGCCCCGATCCTCCAGGTGCTCGCTCCCCCGGGCTCGGGCAAGACGAAAACCCTCACGGCGCGCGTCGCGTACCTGCTCTCACACCATGGTTATCAGCCCCAGGATGTCATCTGCTGCACGTTCACGATCAAAGCCAGTCGGGAAATGCGAGAGCGTCTGAGTAAGCTGATCGGGGAAAAATTGCAGTCACGGCTGATTCTGGGCACGTTTCATTCGATCTGCCGGCGGTACCTTGTCAAGTATGGGTATCTGATTGGGTTGCGGAAAGGATTCGGGATTGCAGACTCGGATGACACTCGAGCCATTCTCCGGGTACGTCTGAAGGTGGAGAGGTGCCTGTATTCGCGCTCTGCTATCATCGTTTCGTCACTAATTATCTCTAGTAGAGGATAATCAAACGTCTCAAGTCCACGATTGATATCAGAGCCGCCCAAGCACGGATCTCAAAGCACAAGGCCCATGGTCTTGCTCCCAGGGACTTGACCGACAAGGTCAAAGCTGACGAGGCAGAACTGGTCGATATCTACAGCGCATATAATGAGGCTCTTGTCGCAGCCAATTTGCTCGATTACGATGACCTGCTTCTGCGCTGCTGTGATCTGCTAAGAGAGCATCCTGAGTGCGTCTCGAATGTGCAGACGGTCCTGGTCGACGAGTTTCAGGACACCAATATCATCCAATACGAGTTGATGAATCTCTTTGCCGCCAAGCACCGTCGGATCACGATTGTCGGGGATCCAGATCAAAGCATCTACGGGTTCCGGTCCGCCGAAATCCAGAACCTCCGGCGAATGCAGAGGAAATACTCCAATACGTGTGTAGTTCTACTGGAATCGAACTATCGTTCGTCGGGCTCTATTTTGAACTCTGCTCAGGACGTGATTGAGCAAGACACCACGCGACCTGCAAAGAAGCTCGAAGCCACTCATCAATTTGGAACTCTGCCTGTCTTGCGAAAACTTCCGAATCCCAATGCCGAAGCGACGTGGATGGTTCTTGAGATCAAGAGAAGCATAGCATTGACGGGGAGATTGCTACGCATGTCCGATTTTGCGGTTCTTCTTCGCTCGGCTTCATTATCCACGCGCATCGAGTCTGCCTTTGGGCGGGCAGGAATACCGTACAAGATGGTGGGTGGTCGCAAATTTTTTGATCGAGTCGAAGTGAAAACACTGCTCAACTATTTACGAGTTGTGAGCCATTCGGATCATTCGGACGCGTTGCTGAGTATCATCAATGTTCCCCCCCGGCGTATTGGTGATGAGACTATCAAGCTGTTGACGGGGGGTGCGGACAAGGCTGGGACCCCCTTGTGGACCTTTGTCAAAGACGTGGTCCAGGGTCGCAGGGCAACGGAAAAAAAGCTACAAAAAGCGGCGGAGCTGGGCCTCTCCTCTCTCGTCAAGCTCATCGATTCTTCCCGACAGAAGTTACAGGACTGCGCCGATGCGTCCGCACCATGCATGCTTCTGGAATACATCACGGAGAGTTTGTCCTTTCAAGAGTATTTGCTCAAGGCCTACCCGCTGGACGAGGACGGTCGCTGGGCGAACGTGAAAGAGCTGATGGGTCAAGCAAACGACGTCGCCCTGTCGGGGAGTGAGACGAACCCTGAAGAGGAACTGCCCGAGATTGAAGGTGTCGAGCAGCAGCAAACTCATCCCGGCGAAGAGGCTCTTTCTCGATTTCTCGCCAATGTAGCGCTGGCCACCGAAGCTCAGACCAAGGATGAAGATGAGGGGGGATCAGGAAGCGTCACGATCTCGACCATCCACGCTGCCAAGGGCTTAGAGTGGCCCGTCGTCTTCATTCCAGCGGTGTACAATGGAAGTATCCCTCACTCACGCGCAGAGGTGGTTGACGAGGAACGGCGTCTTCTATACGTTGCCATGACTCGAGCGCAGGTACTCTTGTATTTGAGCTTGCCGCTCAAGCAATTCCGGTTTGGCGAGGGGGAAGATGGCTCGACCAGTCTGACGCCTTTCCTGCCTCCCAAAATTGTCAAGTCACGCTTTCGTCTCAAAGGTCCTCAGTTCCACGAGCAGATCGTTCATGGTATCGCCGATACTCTGCGTCGACCGCGACCAACAGCTGAGGCACTTTGCCAAGATATTGCGTCGCTACCGTCCGTGTTGGACGATAAATGGACCTCGGAAGGTGAGGAGATCCGCGCCGACGAGGACGAGCGGAATGACAGCCAACGCCACGGTGATCACATTCAAGGGCCATACCCCAAACGCAGAAGGCCAGACCATGAGGGGCGAAATCCCATGTCCTACACGACTACTAGCAGTGTCAACTCCGGTGCTTCGTCTTCGTTTCTGGTTCCCACTACGATGTCCACGGGTGGATTTACCTCGGCCAGGGACTATATCGCGGTTCAGCCAAATGATTCCAAAAGTGAAGTTCGCACACAGGCCAAAGACCAGGCGTCGGCTCCTGGCACTCGCCAGGACGGACTGAACCAAGCCAGCATCTCGACGTTCTTTGGGAAACCCGGTGCATCCGTTTCCCAGGGAAGACCTACTCCGCCTGCCAGTAGTAACTATTCATCCCGTCAGCCATCTTTGCACAACGGCCCAGCTTCTTCTGGGATGCAGCAGCCTGACGCCAGCAGAGTCCCGACCTCTCTTTCCTCCCACCGCCTCCAGCCACGTCCCCTTCATCCATCCCGGCCCGCCCTCGAGTCTACCGCTCCGACAAACTATACCTGGATGGCCGCTCCCACCTCATCACACGCGATGAAGCCTGCTCGGATGTTTTCCGCGCCATCTGCGTTACATGGACAGCCCACCCAGACCGCAACACAGAACACCAGCGAGGCGACGTCCGTGGCTACCAACGGTGTTCGATCAAAGGCATTCTACACGACTACAATGGATCAGGTGCGTCAGCAGGCCCCGTCGGCGACAGGACGTCGCACACTGGGTATCCGGCGCAGTATGAATGGCTGGGCCGAACGGATGAAACGAGAGAAGACCGGTGGGCAAGGGGATTCCATGTAATGAAACGCCCCTCTCTTTCAGAAGAAATTTACATTGATTTGGAGAGACAGGGAAATGGTCATACTTTTTTTCCCCTCTCGCATTTTTCTCTCACTCTCTGCATCTGTACACGTCGTAGCCTCACTCTGATCCAGCGGCCTCTCCCTGCTTAGTGATCGGATTTTGCAAGACTCGGCCACTGCATGCATGCCTCCATCCATCTCCCCCCGGATCGACAGAAAGGAATGGGTGGAAGAAGATCATCACCATTCCGTCCATTGGATCAACGATCTGCCTAATCCACAAGGGGGGGCAAAATCTGGGTTCTAGACGCAGTGAGGTGACGTGTAGCCCTGGGAAGAATTTATGGGGACCAACGACGCGAGGTACAGCAGGTGCCAGTGCCCATGCACGTCTCTTGGGTCGTCAATCAAACTTGGAGGGAAGTTGAGGAGGGGGGGGGGAGAGAGGGAAAAGAAAGAATCAGAAAAAGACAAGGAAAAGGAAATGTCAAAAGCATCCACCACGAGCGCAAGCTGCCGACCCAACGAGTCTGTGTTGTTTACTTGGTTTCACTCGACACTTTGCAGGAGTCAGATGACCTCGGGCGTGACGATGTGCAGTTTACAATCTACGACTCAGTCACCCGTCTAGCGCTCCTTATGGAAGCATGGACGGTATGGCTGTGGTACGGAATACAGTATTTCTCCATGGCGCAATTCCGTCATTTCGCAATTTCGCTTCGCCTCACGAAGAGTGACCGTACAATGGGAGCTATCGTCCAAAACGTGTCCGAGCCAACCCGGTAATCAGTTCTCAGCCCACCGACACGTAAAAATGGTCTTGCAATGGGTGGAATTGACGATCGACCGGATTGAGGACATCCAAGGGGGTCGTCCAGAGAAGGAGTGATTGGCGCGGATATTGGCTCTAATCGCGCTTCTCGCCAATGATGCCGAGTTGTATTTTTGGGCTCAGGGGCAAGGGAGGAAATCAGAGGCAACGCAGCTGTTCCAGGCCAGGAGCCAAAGGCCCGGACGAGAAAGTACCACCACAGAAACACAGCAAACATAGCAAACATGCGCCGAAAGGAGGAATCTGGACCTGAGTGGACTCTGGGACTCATTTAGAGTCCTGGACTACGGACTACGGACTGTGGAGAGTGGAGAGCTGGCCGGATTGGGTGTAGGCTTTGCTGACAAGTTGTCAGGGGGGGGGCGAGTCCCCAGTACCACAGTCACTGTGGTACTGTAGTAGTGTGTTCGTACTGAACACTTGTACCAGGTACACATCCAGCTGGCTACGAGGCTGTTGAGCCTGACCGGCGGGAGTTGAGGGATCTCAGGGACTTGGATGTCGGTGAAGATCAGCCTCTCCACCCTCCCCCCTAGCCCTCCCCCCCCCCCCTAGAATATCTCTCTTTCTCCCCTTCCTCAATGGGCATTGACATCACTGTATTCACTCTGACAAGTTGTTTTCCCTTCCCAGACAGTAGACCGTAGACAGTAGGCAATCATGTGCATGGGACATTCATGACCGATGCATCGCCGATTCGGAGCCATGGAATGTACTGACAGCCATCATTTCGTGTTGGTGGTCAAGTGATTGGTCACATGGGTGGATCCAGCTCTTCCAGCCTGAGGCATCACCGCTCGTCCTCTCCGGACGGGCTGGCCGCAGGCTTGACATGCTGTACTCGGGTCCCATCGGCACAGAACGACCGCCTACAAGAGGGACAACCTATTGGGTATGATGTATGATGTCCATCACCGGCCTACCTACTACTGTCATCGATAGGACAACATGAAGGAATGGTTGTGCAGCACAACTGGACTGAGTGAAGAATCGATCCTACTACTATCTTCCTCTTCCTCTTTCTGCAAGAATAGCTCTCACAGTATTTATCCGGTGAGGTTCCACTCTGAGACCCCCATCTGATCCATTCACCATTCAATAGGAGGATCCCATGGAGGAATTATTGTATCGTTGTATAATATATACAGCATTGCACATACGGAGCCGGGGATCCCTGATCCTGTACTGTGGCAGTCCAGAGAGATACGTGGTCAGCGTGTGAAAGAAAGCATGTACGGTATAGGTATACACGTTGGATGTCTGGTCGACCATGCAAATGTACAGTCTCATCGCCCGTGCTTCCCGTTCCAATACCGCAGGAGCCTCGGAATGGTATTGTCTGTGAGACCCACCCTAGAGCTCCATCTCCTTCCTGACTGGCTGCCTTACTTTGGACCTGGCATCATGGTCAATCATCGACGAGGATCACTCCGAACGGATACCAGGCACCAAATACTGTTGATGTAATAGAACTGTACCACTGCACATACCCACATCGGTCCATGACTACGCATGCTTATCGACATCAGTTGCCCGTATGTCGTATGTGAACGTACCGTGAAGGTTCTCTCTCCCTTTCCGACGCGTTCAGCTCGCTACCGGTCCGGATCATGACCAAGTCACAAAGGAGGTACCACCCACTGCATAGAAGAGTCTATCGTCTTGCAAGTCACCATCCAGTTCCGGTCTGTGTGGTTCCGTAGACGATCTTCGTGGAGCAATCGAGATACGTCAGGGGGCTGATCCATTCCCAATGGCCCAATATTCCCATTGCTTCATTGCCCTTTTTTTTTTTTTTATTTTTTTCTTTTTGGTCCTCAATGTGACTCGCGACCCCCCAAGCTTCCCGGGGCGAGCATGGCGGCTCAGGGTTCCCCGGAATTGTGTAGATCAGATGCACTACTCAATTGGGTATAGTGCCAAAGATCCAGAGAGAGAGAGAGAGAGAGCTCGGGGCAGCTGCCCTGGAAAGTATACAAAAAGAAAGCCTCTCTGCTGCCTTTCCTGTAAACACTTTCTGGCTACACTCATCGCATCTCCAATTCACAAAATCTTTATCCTGCCAACACTTGGGGTATCATCTCCCATCAGCGCCATCATCAGTCTTTGAATCTCCATTGTCTTTTTGACCGCTTCCCATCTCATTAGATCGGATTCGCACCCAGTTCAACACTGTCTGCTCTCTCATTCTCTCACGCCCTCTCTCTCTCCCCCGTCTCTCTTTCTCTTCTTCCCTGTCCCAGATACTACCCTAATCTCTCTCCCTCTCACAAACCACCTCCATTGACCTGTCAGTTGCCCTCCTTCCACTTCTGTGATCACGCTCTCGTTGCCAATTTGGGTCTTTCCACCGATCTTCTCAAGATCATCATCTTCAATTTCACATCCATCACCATGCCTCATAAACTCTCCAACGACTCCAATTCCACTCTGGCCAGCGGTGTCAGCAACACATCTGATCAAGTCATTGCGACACAAGTCCGAGGTATGCTGGCTTGACAGCCGTCCCGTCCCCCAGGTCCGATAAGAATCCCGCTAATCTTCTTTGGTCTTTTCTGCATCCTCAGCCAGCAATTCAGTCCGCAGGCCTCCCGTGATCATCCACAATAAGGGTGGTCAGATCTATGACGAAACCCGACCCTCAGATTGGGACAAGCAGCGATGGAAGTAATCTAATCGTGCTTCAATCACTCAATCCCGGGGGGCAGAGAGTACCTTGATGCGGGTGGATCTGACGGCAGAGGGAACCTTGGCGGAAACGATCACGGGGAGAAATGGGAAATCACAACGACAAAAAAAGGAGGAAAAAATGAAACAAAAAGAAGAGACAAAAGCAAAAGCAGCATGGCCGTCTGTCTTGTCCTGGAAGTTCAACCTGTGCATCGACACGACTCAGCCGCAGCCCGGTGAATATGCGCACAGCGGCTTAGCTTGGCTATGTCACTTGCCTCGCTGTGCTCCAGTTCAGTCTAGCGCCATACTGTCGACAACAGGGAATGGCTGTGACGAAAAAAAGACATGCTCGGGTCTATGACATGTCTTTCACTCGATCAATGGATCAAGTGTCAACAAGACTACCGGTGCAAGCGACAGCGGCTCGATCTCACTACAGCCTATACGTCCTTGTCTGCAAGTTCTTTTTTTTTCTGGGGCAGTGTCTTCGCGATATGTCAGGACCGGCTTTTCAAGCACAGATGATGAAGACTCAAGGCGAAGAGATGGCCATGAGGCCATGGGCGATCTTCCATGCCAAGCAAAGCTTCAATTTTTGACCAGGTGGAGGACTTTGGCACGCCCACTCCTCACCTTGAGTCTCTGGAATTCTCAGCAATTTGTCCAGTACCGCTTGATCCGCGCGTTCCTCACATTTTGCGTCCTGCCACATGCTTCTTTATGAGCTAGGGTCACCTCCAACACGGCTGGTTCTTGGACGGTCTGCTTCCTTTACCCCAGCCACCGGTGGAGTCTCGAGCATTCCTCCCCTCTACTGTCTTTTGACCTTTCCATTCCTCTTTTCCTGCTGGTGTCTTCTACTGATCTTCTCTGGCCCGGCGGGTTTCCATGCCTTCAACGGCCAGGGAGATGTGGATCTTGCTAGCATTTTCCCACCCTACATCCTATCCGACTCGTCGACCTCCTTCTTTTGTACTACCTGCGCCTTCCTACCCTCGCCCCCCGTGCTTCATCTTTAATGTATCACCACAGCGACTTGTCCTTTGACTAAACTTTTGGAGTTTGGGGCTTATTTTTGGTGTTTATGGACTCATCACGCTCTCATGTTTCTTTGTTTCATTCTTTTTGATTTTGCTGGACATTGTTGGTCCCAGCTCAGACTGTACCTCCCCTCTCACTGCTGCTCTTTCGTTAGGCCCTCTCTTCCTCTCTTCTTTCTCCACTGCAGCTCCTCCAACTTCTCACTCGCCCCCAGATTATCACTGCCCTTTCGACCACTCATCTGACTTTGTGGTTCCCCCCCCTCCCCTCCATACTTCTCCCCAGTGCGAGTGTGATACGTGTGGTATTATACTGGGAACTCGGAATTCACCCTGATACCGAGCCCCCCCGGGAAATGTTGTTGACACTCACATTGAAAGCCTTATCCATGGCATATCTTTTCCTTTCATGTTTCCCCCATGCCCTTGTCTGGAATTGTGGGGAGAGATATTTGTTTTACTCTGGACTCTTTTCTTTTTACGATGCATAGCGTGGATAGCGGGAATACTGACTAAACAAATTGTTTTGCCTACTACTAGCAAATACTTTAACAATTTGAATCCATTTCAAGATTTTTGATATAACACTTTGAATATCCTGGCTTTGACTTCTATAATTATCTCCTCCTCTCTTGTAGACTGTTCTCTGTCGGTTGCCTTGGGTTACAATTTCAAAGTTGCAGGTATGCATATGTCAGCAGGGACCCTCTATATTGATCCCGTATCAATCAGTCATGTACATCAAATTTAAGAGGTGATGCCTCCAACTTGTTAGAATGACAGCAAATTTTGCAGCATTCATCCGAATACATGTAGTCACACAGCTAGACGGGAGTGAAAAGGTTCCAACTAAGAACCTGAATGGAGGATTTCTATCACTAGGTCTGACAAATAAGGTTAATTCCTAATCTAGAGTGCCGGATCTAGACAAAATTCTGGTCCATCCATTTTTTTCAAATGTTAACATAAGACATATATATCCCGCACTTTGACACCTATCAATGAAGGATGATGTATCTATCTACCAAGTAGCAGTTATTCTGTCCCCCCCCCCGGGGCCTTTAATATAATATCCCGGGAATAAGGTTAGAACATATGAAACGACACTATTGAGCTCAAATAAAAATACTACCTAATGCACCGAGCGACTTTATCATATATGCAAGAAGCACTGTGCTACAACTTTCCAGACTCCTATCCTTTTGCATGCTTCAAGTCTTCAAAGTACCCAGCACTAGGATAGATTTAAAAGACCCCGTAAGAGTCCTGCTTCATCCATGAAGAGGCTTGTATGGATACCTATCGGCGGGGGTTGAGTCCGGTGCGGGCGGGCTTTTTCATCGAGGAATGGAATGCCCTGATTGACTGATGGAGGTGGGCATGTAATGGGATTAGTACGGACAGGTAGGTAAAGAGTTGGACCTACCTACTTTGCCTAGCTATCTGGGACATGGGTAATGATTTCTCCTTATGAAGACATGGCTGGCCAATCTATTCCATCATTTTTGATGCTAGGATATGCCCGGATTCGACACCAGCAAATCGAGTAGTAGTAGGCGTAGGATGGACCGCGGACCGATTCAGACTCCTGCTTCCACCGACGGAGGATCCGATCCCGGTCGACGAAAGGGCGAGAACACACGAATGTCAAGATCAAAACATGCAAAGAAACCATTCTGTACATGTGGGCCTGCAACCCACTTGATGCATACACGGCATCCAGCAAAAAGTCGATTGTCAAGATTGAACTAATGTCTCGCCACTTCCGCTGCACTTACTTCAAAGGTGATATAATGAACTAGGTTTAGAATGGACAGGCAGGTAACCACAAGACGATATTATTCTCGGGCCATGTGGCAATCTTTACTCCACACAGATGATGAAATAAAGGTATCTGAACAGATCCTGACAGAAGTGTCATGATGGCCAAATGTAAGGATAAATACAAAAGGGGGAGGTCAAAAATGAGGAGATGACGATGGGGATGTAAAAGTGAGGTAGTTGAACAGGCGTATGGATGGCGAAGACGGGTCAAAGGGTTGAGGGTAAATCATTTTTCTTCTCCGAGGTCGAGGAACGATCTTCCACACGGAAGACTGCCAGGGTTGTTTTTATTAGTTTTGGCTCTTTTTTTGCTTTTTTTTGTGTGCGGCCGTTCTGAGACGGTTCAGACACATTAAAAAACTTTTCTGAGTGGGACTGCTGTGGTGGTTGCGGATTGGGACTCAAGGTCCACCCCATTGGGGATGGGCTGAAACGATCGTAAAAAGTGAGTGATGTGATGCAAAAGTGCAGCGCTGCCGGACGCGCATAAGAATAAGATCCGTGGAGAATATCAGATGATCTCCGTTGGGAAAAGGAAAGAATAGAAGACAATGTGTGAAAGGTGCGGTGAACAGGTGTGAATGAAAATCAATGCAGGGGGGGATAAAAAGTCCAATTAAAGACACAAAGTGCAATTTGGCTCGCTCTTGCAATGCTATGTGGAATGAGAAGAAATGCAAAATGGTGACCTTGAAAATGATGGGAGGTCACAAGAGATGGGGTATGCAAGGACGCGTAGAAGAAGAACAGGAAGATCGAATGAAATGGCTGGTCTTCGACTCCAGTTCTGCTGACCGAGACCGTATGCTGACAAAATGATGTGACAATAGAGACGCAATGAGGGATGACAATGAACTTGAACATGTAACTGGCAACGAGATTGACGGGAGACAGTGGGAAGGAGAGAGGAAATCCCGGCGTAAATCTGGGCATGCCACTCGACGTGCAATCCACACATTCCCAAAGAGGATGATTTGATCTTTCCTCGGCCTTGAGAGTGACAATGGCAGCGGCTCACGAGGTGACAAGGAGAATGCACGGGCCAGCAGTTTCCCAAAGAAGAGCCGAGGTCTCTCCCCTTCCCGCGACTGTCATTTCCACTATTCACGCACATGGCTACATCATTGGCGCGTATGTTGGGTCGATTGCCATCTGAGTCGGAGGGGCATAGGATGCCACCTGGTGCGACTGTTGAGGAAGGTACATAGCTTCCTGCGAGTGATAGCCATCGGGGGCAAGATACTGCATCTCGGTGTCGACATCAGATGGACCACAGCCGTGCGAAGCTGTCACACCACGGCCAATTTCCTGATTCGCAGTCATTTGAGCCTGCGCGGGATAAGGACCGGTTTCCGGTGTGATGGGCGGGGTCATGTAGCCACGAGCGACAGCGCTCAACTGCTGAGTCTTTTGAGGAGTCGCAAGTCCCATCTCTCCCATGTAGGGCTTCGAGTCAGCAGGGGCCTCGACCGGTGGCGTGCAGCGAGAGTAGCTGGCCAAGGTAGCTTGACGGCTGAGGAACTGCTCCATGATCTTGGCAACTCTGGAGAAGTGGGATGAAGCATACTTCCGGGCCACAACAGTGGACGGCTGGTGAATCTGCAGAGAAAGTCCCACGACGGTCGACGAGTCATACTGAGCAGCCCAATCAGTGCTACGGGGCTGAGGGCGGTTCAGCACACAGCGAGCAAGAGCCAAAGCAGCCCGAGCGAGCTCAGACGACAGCTTGGACACGAAATCGCGGGGGAACAGAGCGATCTCGAGAATGTAGAGAGCCATATGCTCGACCTCGGCATCATAGGGCTCGTCCAACAGGGCAATCGAGAGGAACTCGTCCACCGTGGGGTGTCCAACGGACCATCCCAAGGTCTGCAGGACGTGCCATTCCATCTGGATGAACATGTCATCATCGTAAAGAGAGCAGCACATCGACTTTAACTCCTTGACAGTAGGAACCCGGTCCTTCTTATCATTGTACTTGGCGGCAATCAGAAGAGCTGCACAGCCGACCAGCTGATAATGGCGTTTGTAGACCACTCGCTTGGAGCAGTAACGGTCCAGCAAATTGATCGCCAGGAACAGGGAGGAAGGCAGGAGTTGGAAAGCGGTATGGGCCTCGATCAGAAAATCAAGCAGGTAGGGACGCATGAACCACTGAATTTCCGTTTGAATATCAATTGATTCCACATCAGGCAAAGTTCGGCTCTATTTCAGATGGACATGGGTCAGTACACGGCGGTCTCCAAGACAAGTAATGCGCCAGCCCATTGATGGACGGATGGATCCACTTACGTCCATTTCCATCATGTGCTGGACCGCATCATCGCGGTACTCATCACTGGTGAGACGAGAAAGCTGAGTAGCCATGGCATATTGCCGCTCACGATTCACAAGCTTATCATGTTCCTGCTTCGCCTGTCGCTCGGCCTGGGCTCGCAGATCCTCCTCAACGAAGAAGGTATCACAAGGCTGGTAGCCGGATCGAGGACGAACATAATCCATGATGTCGAGGGCAAGGAGTGATCAACGATATGGGTGGATGGGCAACTCGATCGAAGTTACAAGAGCCAGGTAGAGACGCAACGACCTGCAGAGCGAAAGGACGTAGCAGATCACGACGGAAGTGAGAGAATGACAGTCGTCGGTATTAATTGTAAGATAGAAAAGAAAGACTGGGGTAAGTTGATAAAAGAGTGTGGTCCAGCTTGAAGACGCTGAGTCTGGAGGCTGAAAGGAGGGGCGGTAGGATGCAAGGCAAGAGCACAGTCGGAGCTGTGATGGAGGAAGTCTTCCGAGATGGAAAGCTGTCGGAAGGGTGGATTAGCGATGGAACGAAGGCGACAGAATTAAGAAATTAAGATTAAGGATTAGAACAAAGAGAGTGAATGTGTGTGCGTGCGGTAGAGAATGAGCGTGGAGCAGTGTGAAGAGGTAAAGGAAAGAGTGTGGGATGGGAAAGAGCGATTGCCCTCAACGGATGAGACGCAAGTAATATCGACTTGTCTGTCAAGGGCCAGCAAGCAGCAGAGAGATACTAACCCCCAGCGAAAGAGCCTTGAGGCACAGGGCACAATGCAACCCTTACCGTGACGGCGAGTCTGGCATCTGGGCTAGGCCAGGCACGCAGGAATGATCCGGTGAATTAGAATTCTGGTGGATGCCAGTCCGAGAGATGGAGAACGAGCAAACGTCTTCACCCCTAGGCCGGGTACTGCTTGGCGGAATGTGGAGTATAGGCACTGGCCAACCCTGTAAAGGGGGGAAGAGACCACGATTGTCAGGGGAGGGGAAGAACGTGCAGTAGGGATGACGAAAGCACATACACTTCACGAGTTAACGTGTTCCGTGGGAACCTCCTGGAAGGTCGATAGGAGGACGAATGACGGGGAAATCGGATCGTTTGTGAGAAAAGGTCGAACAGTCACACGAAGCAATGGACGGCAACCAGAATCACGCTTCAGACCGGAGTTCTATAACGCAAGTGGCATAAGGTCAGCACTCGGGCGATCGGAGCGATGAAAAGCACAAAACAATGATCATCAAGTATGCGTTGTTGCCCAGGCGTTTGACCATCGAGGACCCCATGCCCTGGCATGTTGAAAATGGAGGCTCAATTCTTGCTATAAGATCTTCATGGCCCCTTCTTTGCACCTGTGGAAAATCTCGTACAATAGTGAGAGCCGGCCCTCAATGCATCGACGGCCCATTGATTGTTCAGTTGATAGGGCATGCGACACAAGAGTGTTCCGTGACATTCGTATAGTACGTCCTCAGCTGGCCAAGTCGCTCTTCCTCTGACGAGGTCAGAAAGAAGGATGTCCAATCTTCCTGTCGAGCATGCAACATCGAATGCGAAGAGACAATCAAATAGAGCAGCCATGGCGCTGGAGAGAATGACTGTCCGTCGCATTGAAGGCCTTTTCAACCCTGGAATCCACTTCTACCCGACCACTGCCGACCAGCAAAGCTCCTTTCTCCTTCACACCTTGTGCATGACCTCCCAAATATGCCACTCAATCACCCACAATCTCCCACTGACAAGGCTGCTTCGTACTTAATCACGATCAAAAGGCGGTGGGCTGAACCGTGCGGCACTGGGGTCTTTCGAGGTTGCAACGTCGGGGGGAGGTCGGGGTTGATAAAATGGAAATCTTTTACTATTTTGCACATACCTAATCAAACGGTCTCCTCAATCAATTGCAAGCACAAGAACTCAAGAGTCCTTGTGATCATCAGAAGGAAGGCTCTTCAAGATGAGATGTTCCCCACAGTATCGCTCTTCTAACCAGCAGGAGCGGGATCAGGGAGGGCGGTCGTCGAGGGTTTGGTCCGAGGATCGAGAGGGCACCGGCGGACACGAAGAAGGGAAGTTTCCTGCCGTTTGAGCTAACAAACGTCAAGGATTGGGAGGATTGTCGTAATCGAGGAGGGGATTCGACTCGACAGGAGGTCTAGATGGGACTGACAGAAGAACGGGAGGCGGAAAGACTCAAGTTCTCGGTCAGTTGGACCAGACTCCGCACACTCCACGAATTGACCAAAGGAGAAGGAGGACGAAGAGAGGAAAAGGGCTTGGTAGAAGAAAAGAAGGGGAGGAGAGAAGGAAGAGGATGAGGGGAGGAGAGGTACAAGGAGGAGGAGGGTTTTAGATTCTCTCTCTCCAGGCGGATGTGGAAAAGAAAAGAAGGCGGCCGCTGAGACAAGAGACACGGAGATATTGGGACCCAGCTTTAGCTGTGCGGTATCGTCATAACGAAGTTTCCGGGTGGAGGCTGAAGCTGTACGGAAAGTATGCACGATTGGCAGCGAAGGGTATTTGGGGTGAAACGGACCTCGAAACTTTGGAGATTCCTGCTGCGACCGTGATGCATCCTCGATTCCGACATTGATGCTGCAAGTGTACAGGACAAAGGTAGTATCCTACGAAGCGTCCGGTTACTGAGCCCCATTCCGTCTTCAGCGTCACGATCAATGGGCACCGCTGTGGTATCTACTTGGACTAAAACTAACATACAGATCGTCTGCCGACCGACTGTATGATTTGGAGACTCGACCCGGAGCGAGGGACAAAGGGTAAGAAAAGGGTGTAAATTACATACCAGAATACACTCGGTGTGGGCAGTTATGGCAATGGGGCCGAGGATGCTATCGAGCAACAGTAGTGGGTTACCCATAGAAAGGTCGGGCAATGGTTTCAGTATTTACAAGACATACCGCGGGACCCAGTGGTCGTCCATTGCCCAGATTACTAGACGGGTCCCAGCCAGTCATCCAGGGCTGGTCAGGGGAGGGGCAGCGCGTTCTCGGATGACACATACTGTACAATGCGATACCTACAATACGTCCATGATGTGATTCTGACCCTTCCCCTGCAAGGTCAATGCAGGTTGGGAGATTGAGGAAGACAAGTCATCTTCAGCGGCTTGTACTCGCCTGGAATCACCGTGGCTCAAGGATCTTTCCATCGTGGATCGAGAATGTACGTTACCATGAAGTCATATGACAGATTCATTGCTCCAGAAAGTGTGTTCTACGCTAATCGTTACTGTCTTACACACATCGGAGAGGTCACTGGGCGCCGGTCGGTGTCTGGCTGAAGGGAATGATGAATACTGTACGTCTATACCCGGTATACAGATTCCAGTCCAGGTACACATCGCACGTATAGTCAGGTTGGAATCCATTTGGAGTTCACACCGTAAGGTGCTCAATCGTGAGGTAGTGCAGCTTGCTGGTATCGAAACGACCCGACGGTTTACACCGACTTCCACCTAGTCCGACAAGCTTGACTAGTAGCCGAGATTTAGTGTGCTCCGAATCTGGTACCATGCCCATGGCTGCGATGTGCTACAGTTGTATTCCGGCTTGAACAAGGAATTGCTTCCCTGATCGACGAAAGAACCTGAAGGATTGCGAATCAAATTCTGGGACGGACCTGAAAATCAAATCCCCTCCCAGCCAGGATGACTATGAAAATTTGAGCTCCATGACACCTACAAGAGTTCCCGTGCACGTAAAATCACCGGCCATGCAACACTTGGGATCTGTACCTTCTCAGGAGGTGAGGTCTGAGCCCCCAGAAGTGGCCCTTGCTCGCGTGGTAAGACGGGTCCATTACGACGAGACCTCCGGCTTCAATGGGAAGGGTGAGATGTATGTACCTTCATGACACCGACCCTCCGCATGGCAGATTTTGGTACCAAATGCGATTCGCGCGGCTCCAATATGGAGGATTCAATCATGGCCAGCCACCTCGACACATCACCATCTATACTGTTTCGGGCCAGCTCTGAGCTGTGTTCACACTTTGATCGAAGGACAGGCAAGAAATCAACATTTAAGGTTGAAACGCTGACTGAACAGTGGATTCCGACACGCATTCATCGCCAATTTGACCGTACATCGCGACCCAGTCATTTTGATCCGCATACGCTGTTTGACTCCCATCTGCGCTTACTCATGTATGGACCACATTCAGCTGCGCGAGTATTTTCGATAAATTGGAACCACTCGGAAGACGGCTGACAAGGTTCTCGAAAATAACCTAATACAGCCACTTACTCCTTGTATGGACAGCAGTGGAGATCTCCTTTGCGACCAGCAAGACAATGGAAGTCGACTTGTTCCAAGAGTGCCCTTCCTAGGTATCTAAACTCTAGCTCTCATTCAGCCCTTTCCGGCCCTTCCCTCTCTCCCCTGGATCACACCTGACACCGGGGCAACAAAGATTGACTTTTGTCTGGGATATCGGAGCTCGTTGAAAAGTGCTCAGTCCCTGGACGAACCGGAGTCGTAGATGAGGTAACATCTGTTTCTCAAAACCATTGTCCAGGAATCGATGTTTCGCATCCAAGTTCAACCACAGGCTCCAGGACGACGAGATAGCTGCGGTATCTGTTACCGTTGATCTGTTTGGATGCATCCAAAGTTGCCTCTTTCGTCGTTGCATCTCAATGTCTTGGATCGAGACGCGGTCGCGGTCGCGGTCGCTACCGATGCTGGATGATCAAACCCACTCGATTCGAAATGAGCAGTCAAAGATGAGCAAGGATCGACCCGATCAAACAGCAGCACTCTGGAGTTGAACCATGACTGGGTTGCGTCCAATAGTTTATGCGCATACCCCGTACTCTCTTACAAGGTAGTAAGGAACTATAGTACATATGAACAAGGAACGACCTGACAACCAACAAATTACGATTGCACGCGCGACGTGCTGTAGTAACTGTCCACTTGTACAGGATCTTGTTTGGACCCAAAGTGCTCATCTTCCTCCACTAAAGCGTTTGAGCCATTGGATGCGTGGATTATCCATGGCCCCCCCCCATCGACTAGCGCTGAGATGGCTTGAAATGGTTCAACTTTAGCCTCCGGATACGGTCGCGTTCCAGGATCTTTTGGAGTTCACGCTCCGTAACTGGACCACCGTCCAGGATTACCCTGGCATTGACTTCATCGCGGCTCCCCTCCCCATTTTCGCCTCCCCTTCAGCTCGGTTGGGCATAAGTGGAGGATCCGCCTTTGGCTGGAACTTCCGCATCGGCGCATCCTACCCAGCTGCCTGGCTCACGCGCAAAGTACATGGCCTATAATGAGACTGAAACGAATGGTGCTTCTGTGCTTTTCCACCTCCATGGCCCGCCCCTTTTTCCCCTGCTTGACTTGTTCTTTCCTCAGACCCGAATTCTCGTTGTGTTGCAGCCATTCTGGCCCGCACTCCTTGTGGGGAATGAATTGGCCCCAAAAGCAGGTTATGTATGTGCTAAAAACTAAATAAGTAGTCTTCCGTCTTCCGTCCGCGCCCCAGAACCCTAGTGCTTCCCCCGATCCTGATTCCGTGGAACCTGATTTGATTATTGAGGTCGCTCTGATTACGACGAACGCGCCCCGACGTGTCTCCCATTCCTCCTCCAGCACGGCTGCTGGGCGCGTTCAGTCATAAGATTTGCCTTGGCAATTGGACGATCCTAGTCCATTCCGGAGTCCATCCAAATATTGGAAACCAGTTCCCACAATGCAACCTCCTTATGTATCTACCACCCAGGCTGCAGCCTGGAGAGCGGCATCGTGGATGAAATTGGGACTTGTTTATCCGAGACTCGTCCTTTCCGTGATAAGGTTTGCATAACGAGGAACAGTATGGCCATTCCCATGTCTCCGACGCCTCCCTCGCTTTCACAAAGCTTTACGCATCAGGAGTCCCACCTTCGTTCAATGGATGTTGGGAAGCATTGCAACGTGTCGAAATTCTTGACCTCCAACAGTGAATTGTAGAACTCTGATTGAGCATTAAGCGCTGAAAATGATAAATAAAGAAACATGCAATCCATTGCCGCCAGTCAGGGGCTTCGGTTCAGACTGGCGCCCTGACGTCCTAAAATACACTACATCGAGTCGGCATATCAATCGAGCAGACTCTTCATGGAGAGGCCCAACGCGGCAACGCATACATTACTCCATGGTCTTCAATGGCAAACGGAACCCGTTGCTGCCAATTACACCAATCGGCCGACTGTGCTTAATGAAACTCGAACTCCAGTCGTTCCACCAAAACCTAAGGTACCGGATGTACCTCTTACGTACATACGTGTCAGTCTTACACAGCAGGCGATGATCTTGCCATTACGTTAATATGTGAATTCCATCCTGGAAACATTCTTCGTTACTTTTTCAATTTCGAGAAGACAAGCTCTCCGGGGGGGCGGTCAGAACCAAGCATTCGATGAACCCTCTCATATCATTAATATGAGCATGGATCGCGCTCGTGGGTGGCACTTGGCCCAAACAGATACCTGAAACATCCAGCGGTATCTCAATCAAAGCTCACTCAAGCGGGTCGGTACGACGCAGCCATGTAAGGGTGTTTCTAAAAGCGCAAGTGAACGAAAGACACGGCTCGCTATTTTCGTTGGTTAATTACAGGCTTTGCGCTATGGAAATTAGATGTCCGCTTCCAAAGTCCGACTGGTTCTAGGTGGCGGATATCGCAGCGCGTCCAACGACTGACAGTGATTTCAAGTTGTAGGCCTTGACGCCAGATAAAACATGCGCACCATCTACTGCATCATCATCTGTAACACGACCGATGCATTCGAGTACCTCAATAGATCGATAGGGAGGACATGATTGAAAGTATGGCGGATTATTAGCCAAAAGCCCATCGGGGTTGAATACTAGTTCAGTAGTCCTCCAAGACGTCCCCGCAATAGCTTCTGCAGACCCAGAGGCTAGCCCCCAAGTCTCGCAGCTGATCGCAGAACTGTAAATGGCGGCGTCTATGTCATTCAACAAAGTAAGAGTTCCAGACTGAGTACCTACTCGAAAGGTCAGAGCAGGCTGTGAAGACAACCTCGCCCAAGACCGGGTCCTTCCGTCTTACGCTAAAAAGGATCTATTCTCGCGTTTGATGGTTCACAGCATCTAAATATAGACTGGCAAGAGTTTCTACCTATGATTGAAGGTGCTTGAGTGAAGTCCAGTAGACATCGCTTTGAACTGGCTCTTAATCTCACAGTGGAATCCGCCTTTGAATAATGGAGTCGACAGGGACTTTTGCTTTAATCACCCTTTTGCCGTTCAGTTGTTTCTCTTAGCCGAGTTGTTTCCTCGTGGTAGATCTGACACGTAGGGAGGAGCACCGGGCTCCCATCAATTTGCTATATGCTGCCTGGCTTTGAGAGCTACCCTCTTAGCCGATTATCGATGAGCGATATCGAATTTCCAGAATTTTCACTCATCTAGCTTTCTTCGGGCATTACCGCAAACGCCGAGAGATACACGCTTATGAGCTCAATCTCACGGTGGTCCAGAAGAACATCCCTAGCAAAATTACAAACATAGAGTTTCCAGGCAGGACCCTGAAACCTTAGCACTCGAAAGAATCTCAGCCTTGGTGAGGTGCGCCTTCTGTGTCTTGGAGATTTCTGATCGAGATGATCCCCATGTGAACTTTCTACGAGTGCATCTGGCATCAGCCTCGACGAATTGAGCTTCGAAGACGTCTACATTGATAGGAACTGTTGAAGTATGAGCACACACGCGCGTGGTCGATTCCTTGACTCACACTGAGTCCCAATTCAGATATAACCCTTGCGAAGAACCATCGTGTTAGCGCCGCTTTCGGAAAATGCCATCTTTGTCTCTGGTAGAGCCGTGGCCGAAACCCTGCAGCTTTCCTCACGCTCTTATACCGATAAAGACACAGTCACTGAGCGAAGAGTTTTCCTTTATGCAAAGCTTGGGAACTGTCGCAGACAACTCGAGTTGTTGAAGTGTCTCTGAACAGTGGTTTGATTTTTGTAGTTGTTTGTATGATTATATTGATTCGACCATAGAAGTAGCCAAAGGAAGGGTGAAGTCCGCTCGATAGAGGTATAGGCGGAGCGTCCGCCAATCAGTCGTCTGGTCAGGTTCTGGAAAAATCAGAGTGTGGAATGCCAGTGATTCGGGCAATCCGTAAGCGGACCAGTGATGCCTTGTATCTACAATATTCCCTGCATTTAAGCCCCTATTTTCACCTACTTGAACATGTTATCATATCAGACATCACCATCGACGGCGCGTATGATATACCACTTGTAATACAATCCAGACTCAAAAAGTCTGAACGAAGTGGTTGCACCATCGACGATCCACACTCTGCGAACGGTTTCCCAGCAGGGCCGTTCCGGTCAAATTAGACCACGGTACAGTGCCACACGACCAAGGAGAAAGGTAATTGTTCTTTAGTCGCAGAACCGGATTGCTACAGGCCTTCTCTCGTACAGTAGATTATGTATATGCGTACACACGTCAGCATATGTACACAGGTCAGAAAGTTTCCCTTGCCCCGCCTTTGTAATTTTATCTGGGCTGCTTTCATCTTTCTGTATCATTTTCCGTAGAGCGGGTCACAATGGGTTTGATCGGATGATGCGGATACTCTGCGGCGTCGGCGCTGAGTGCGATTTATCTCCGCATAGGCATAGGTAGGATTGGATAAGCAGCGTGCACGGGTTGGATCTGCGGTGCGATGAGAGATTTGTTGACTTTTAGACAGAAAGAACAGCAAGGGAGTTATAATTTTCAAAGATTTGATCATCGGCCCGTAGAAAGGAGGACGACCTTAACTATCCATCCTGGTATATGGCAGGGGTACTTTTATTTCACACACACAACTACAAGGCTACTCTACCTATATAGGTTTGGGATATGTTTTGAGCAGCCAGCTCCATAAATCATAGATGCCCTTGACCCTGAACATAAACTGCCGTCTATTTCGAACAAGTCAGTACAGCAACACTATCGACTATACAGTATTCAATACCTGTCAGGATATTTGTCGTAAAGGTGACCGGTGAAAAAGATTTTCTGTTCCGATCGTGCAGTCAGTTCAAGTATGTACGGTACATACCTGTCCTCCCACCGGAAACCCTACTGAAATTCATGTTGTGTATCGTGAAGTGCCCGAGTCTCTTGCAGCGAGCAGTGGAGTAGGTTCACACTCCACCACGTCAGACATTTTTGTCTCCGGGCGCTCCTTAAGCCAGTGGATATTCGTAGGTCGTGCACGTCACCTAGTCGTTTGTCATGATTCATGCTGTTCGTATATACAGATGATGGTCTACAGTTGATAGATCAGGTTATCCTCACCGAGTGACCGGATATCACACGGTAGAATTGTGACAAAAAAAGTATGGGCAAGTCAGTGACTCAATTTAAAGGTGCAGCTTGCAGTGAGGATGTCGAGCTTTGGACACAACGCTGCTGATTATCCGACATACGACATTGCCAGCTGAGCAGGGAAGAAAAAATCCATTGTGTGGTCTCCACAGTGAATTAAAGTGGTGCTAATCAGCACTGCGATCTCGTAAGTAGAAGACTTAGCAATCTTTTCATTGGGTAAAGTCTGGATGGGGCTGGCAGAGACTCAACCACGGGTTCGGGTTGATTTGGTCGGCTGGCTTTCCCCGTCCCCTTTCGATTCGACATTCAATGCTCATCATTCGAGAACTTGAAACGCACACTTGAAAAGGGACTCCTCCAGGAGCTAGGAGCAGTCGGACTGTTAAAGAAAAGCCAAAGCCACCATCTGTCTAGATATGTTCGTGGCCTTTAAAGATCAGGTTTCTTCAAAACAGACATGATTGATCGGAGTTGCAGGGACGTACGATACACAGCTATGCTCCATCAGGTGTAGTGTGTATCTGAAGTGGAGACTACCCGCTCCTGGACGGGGCATACAGTACGACACTCCACCTCTGTGCAGATTCGGCACAGATGTGAAGGCCACTACCGTCACCTCTTTGTATGACAGACGGTATGTGTATATTTCTACACACAAAGGTGCCTGTCTTATACATAATTGTGTGTGTGTGTGTGTGTGTGTGTGTGCTACCCAGGGCTCGACATTTGGATTGAAAACCTATATCGAATATTTTGTCCACACATACGGGTTGCCACTACGTAGAACCTTGGTTTGAATCCTGAATCTTGCATGTCACTTTACAAGTGGACTGGTGTCTTCCGAGTCATCTCAAGTGTGATGTGATGCTCCTCACTGCCCAGCACAGATACCTCGCGTAAAGGATCCCTTCAAATCACGAAATTTCCTGGGGGCCAGCCGCGACCGAGGCCATCAGCAATGCCGTCATCACTGCTTTCGCGTCCCACACATGAGTCTGGTTGAAGGATGCGATCCAGAATGGAGGCGATCTACAAATTCACGAATCTGGTACAAATTCCGACCACAGGTATGGAGGGCCGGCTCGGCTGGTGGGGGTTGAGCGCCGGGTAAATATGGCACGACTTGAGATGGTAAAGACAACGAGAACTCGCCGCTTGAACTTTTCGAGTACCTTCTCTAGAAATCGACAGAAATGGATCATCTTCATTCGGAATAGGATTGGAACTGTCACGCGACAAGCATTGGTTCTCACCTGTTGCAGTGATTCGAAAGAAACATCTTCGCAGAAATTGGAAGCAAGCTGACTCGAGTACTTCTATTTATTTTTTATCAACAACTATGTACAATGTAAGCAAAGTGGCATCTGCGACCAGCAATTCACGCCCATCGAAGACCTTGTTCAAGTTCCTGAGGAGCAGTAGTCCATGACCAAGGCCACACAAATCTATCCAAGAGCTGTGCCTGAGCAGGAAAACCTCTGGTCTTTCGTTGCTATCAAAACCGAGAAAGTCAAGCCAAGCTCTGGGAGCAAGTCCCGACCAGATGTCTCCGTCCAAATTCATCACCGATTGGTTTCATCATCTGGACGTGACGCGAAATGCACACACCGAATGGCTTGGTAGGCGTCGTGCTACTCAACCTTATGCCCCTGCGAGCCGGGGAAAAGAGAGGGGCTGGACCCAGTAAGGTTTCGGGCCAACTGGTTAGTCTACTCGGATGTGGATCAGACGCTTCCAGTCTTCCCATCACAGATCAGGGCAGAGAACGCTGTACTCTGGTCGGACCAAGATTAGGTTTTCTATTAACCCGTGCGCAGCTTGTCGCGATCCAGATGATGTAGCAGATATGGGTGAGAAGACACGTGAAAGCCCGCGATCGTGTCACGCTAGTGTTCAGGTCGGGTCGAGTCCCAAACAATTACTCGTCGAGTTTGGACATTTAGTACAGTACCTGTGTACTGCTACAGTGCCTTTTTATGAGGCCAGTGCATCCCGTTTCCGGCCCTTCCTCCGCCTCGAGAACTTGGCACGAGCGGCCGTGGCCCTTTCGAGTCTTCGAGGTTACTGCGGTCAGATTGATGCTAATTGAAATCGTGGCTTGGAAGGGTCCTGCTCCGCCCGTTTTTTCTTTGCTGTTAACTCGAGCCATCTGAGCATAATGGAGAGCTCCAGTAGATAGAAAGCTCTAGTCTTGTATAGACCGCAGTGACTCCCCCCGCCCGCCACATTTAGCCCTGTCTTGTGTACTGACCAATGAAAGCACAAAATAGACCGACTCCCTCCTTGTCCTCAGCTGGATGCTGTCCCTGGCCCGCTGAGGCTGACCAGTTGACGCTTGAAGGGGCAAGTAATGCCGTTTACAGTCCAGCGAGACACCAGCCGCCAATCAAGCTCATTGGTGGATGATGCATGGAACAGGACGACGACTAGGTTCATGGCGAATCGATGAATGTCTTGCCATAGAATAAGAAACATCTCTCACCGGGCAAAAGTAGAGAATTGTCTGACGTGGCAGTGGTCTTGTGGCAACACTGCCTTGGTGAGCAAGCCGTTTCCATACCATGTCAACCGACGGTCATCAGGTCGCGCCCCTGGGAGAATACGTGGTCGGTTAGCGACGAAGTCTCCGTGCCCGACCGTGTGTGCCCAATGAATGGTCGATTGGATATCCGAAGTCCTTGCTGCCTCTTGGACTGTCGTCGATGAAGTTTTTCTTGACGTGCGGTGTTGTTCAAGACCGCTGATACTTTGGAGATGGAACTGTCCCATCCCACAACAGACACTTTGATAGGACTTGAAGCGATTTCATCCAGGTAGCCCAGCAAGTTTCCTCTACAGAGATCCATGTTGGAGTGACATGGTCAATTGGATTCATGCACCCCTAGCGCTGACGGTACAAGCTTGATTCACGTAATGCTGATTATCTCGGACCTGCCCCTGATCAAAATCTCCACACTGTTCCAGTTAGCATCGGAAAAATGCGACATAGAATACATCCCAAGACATTCGAACGTAATCATATCGCTTTCAGTGGTACTCTAAGCTCGAAGACTTGATTCTTAATGTACACATTCAAGGTTCAATTGCATTAGGGTTATTCAAATGGACATCCAGGTAGTGCCCTTTCCATTATTTCGTCAGATGATTCTTAGCATAATGGGCTATGCATGTGAGGGTCGAGTCGTCTTTGAGGTGAAGATGCCTGGACGTGAGAAATTTGCGGTCTCTGTCAATCAAGATTGTCTGGTCAGGAGTAGATTGACAATTCAATGGTAGGGTCGGGTCCGACTCAGAGGTGCAAGCCGCATCTCTCGTCTGTGATGCCTTACTATCCAGGCACTCTAAAAAGATTACGGATCACGTGAGTGAATATTCTCCGCAAAGATAATCCGGCCCGCTAAAATTTATCGCAAGGAAAAAAAGATCGCGCATACAGCCTCAGCAGGTATCGGCGATCTCGTCTTCGATAAGCAGCAAAAATCGAGATGATTGCGTGAGAATTTGAATCGCAACACGTGTCAGAGCCGCATTGAAATACAAATCCTTCACACTACAAGGTTGCGAACCGAGAACGAGATCCGGAAGCCGTCCCATTCAACTTCGAGAGGCTGCATCTTCAGCGCCAGAACGCAGCCATGGATATTCACCGCTGTCGATTCGTGTCCTATAATCCACAGGCAATCAACGCACTTGCGTTCTCCCACCCACCATCTGCAGACCTCGCCGGACGTGGTGTGCCTACCCTTCGACTAGCGATTGGCCGCGCGAACGGTGACATTGAACTATGGAATCCCATGCGTGGAGCTTGGTTTCAGGAGAGTGTGCTGCGTGGCGGAAAAGATCGAAGCATTGAAGGCTTAGCGTGGACGCAGGATCCTCAAGAAGATGGCCCAATGAACTCCAAACTACCCGGAAAGCTGCGCCTGTTCAGCATCGGTTATTCTACCGCCGTTACGGAGTGGGACCTCGAACAAGGGCGTCCTCTGCGTCATTCGAGCGGAAACTATGGGGAGATTTGGTGTCTGGCCGCTCAACCGCAGTGGCAGCCTACCAAGAAGGGCGCCAATGGAAAATTCCTTCCTCCCGCCGAGGGTGAGTATCTTGGCCAGCATCTGGCGGCGGGCTGCGCGGACGGATCAATTGTCATTCTGTCCACAGCGGACAACGATCTCAAGTTTCTCCGGGTGATGCGTCCGTCGACGAAGAGAGCCCGAGTTCTCAGCGTCACTTTCCAGAATCGAAACACGATCGTTGCCGGCTACGCCGACAGTTCCATCCGCCTTTTCGACATCCGAAACGGTCAACAATTGCGTACAATCTCACTGGGAAAGGGTCCTTCGGGGGGTCCGAAGGAGCTGTTGGTTTGGTCGGTGAAGTGTTTGCCAGACGGCACAATTGTCTCGGGAGACTCGGCGGGCGAGATTCGGTTCTGGGACGCTAAGAACTACTCTCTTATCCAGCGGATACAGGGTCACTTGGCCGATGTTCTTGATGTCGCCGTGAGCGTCAATGGTGACACGGTCGTGAGTGGTGGTGCTGACCAGAGGACCGTGGTATATCGCAAGAAAGACGTTGAGAAGGGCGATAAGAAAAGCCGATGGGCCGAGGTCATGCACCGTCGATACCATACACATGACGTGAAGACTTTCGCTGTCTACGAGACAAAGGAAATCAGCATTGCTGTGTCAGGAGGTATGTGAAAGACGCGTCAGTATTGCGAAAGGAGAATGGCTTGCTGAATTCAAGTAATCGCAGGTCCTGATGCCACCCCTGTTGTGCTTCCTCTGCGCGAATTCGGCAAAGAACACCACCGAAAATTATCCAGTCTCCCACAAATTCCTCAACTCTCTTCAGCACCGTCCTCGCGCCTGGTAATGAGCTTCTGGGATCGCGAGGTCAGTCTTTGGCGGGTCTCCCGGGGACCTGCTTCGTTGAGCGAAAACATCGATGGCCAAAGACATAGACTGGTTGCCAAGGTTCTGATACAGGTATGCTTTCTCATCTGTCTACTTACGTGTGGAATTGAAGATGCTAATGATTCGCGCTGCGAAAACAGGGTGAAGAAAATATCACCTCCGCCATGCTGTCATCAGACGGCAAGCTTCTTGCTGTCGCCACTATTTCTGACGTTAAGCTCTTTGCCGTTCGCAAACGCAAGGGTGACGAGAAGGGCGCTTTGCGAATTCAAAAAGTCGACGTTCCAAAAGCTTTCTCCGAAGATGGTGCTCGTCTGGTGGTAGTCTCTCCCGACAGCCGCTGGCTCTGTATCGTTCGACCCAACAGTGGCATCTCGGTGGCTCGCATCCAGCCAGGTTCTTCGATCTCAGAGAAGCCGGTGGTCATGTCCCAGCTTGCTCTTCTCAAGCGCGTGAAGCGTCACTCTCGCCATGAAAAGGCATCTCACGGCACCCTGGGCGAATATGAACGCACGATTCGATCCTCAGTCTTTTCTGACGACAGCAAGATGCTGGCGGTCGCTGACATTTCCGGATGTATCGATACATGGGCTTTGGAAGACGTTACCGCATCGAATGGGAAGGGCTCGGTCGGCGCTAAAGTCTCTTCCAAGTCAGACCCCGACTCTTCGGATGAGGAGGATGAGGAAGATGACAATGTGGTCTTCGACAATGAGTCATGGCAGCCCGCGGCCTCGGAGTCTCCAATCCCACGAATGAAGGCTGGCATTACCTTGCTCTCCTTTAGACCTCAACGGCCGCTTTCCAAATCATTGACCAATGGCAATGGTCACACCACTTCCGCAGCTGCAGAGGACAGGCTGATGGTCGTCACCAGTGAACATCAACTGATCGAATTTGAGGCGCGCAGTGGTAAGCTTTCCGACTGGTCTCGACGCAATCCCAAGGCCTACCTTCCGGCAGAGTTCAGGGGGGTCAAGGATCGGGCTATGGGTTGCTTGTGGGATCTTTTCGAAGGTCGCGAGCGGGTCTGGCTCTACGGGACTTCTTGGCTCTGGATGTTCGATATGAAACAAGACTTCCCCTCCCCTGAAGAGTTCAAGGGTAAGGATGAGGAGCCCTCCCAGCAGCTTGTGAAAGCCTCAAAGCGCAAACGTGATGATTTCGACGAGGAGGAGGAGAAAGACCGCAAGAAGCCCAACAGTGGTGCCGGTGATAAGATCGCCCGGGGTCAGATGGACGTTCACATGGGGACCAAAGTGCGCAAGATTGTCGGTCATGACGAGTCCCAAGGCGAGTGGATCTCACTTGATCAGGAACGCCCGCGTAACATTGAAGATGACGAAGCCTATGAGTATGATGAGAACTTTGCCGCTTCCAATCAAAACGCTCTCGCTCGTCTGCGCCGCGAAGATGGTTCTGCGGCGGAGCTTGGGACCCCCCAAAAGAAGGGCAAATCAGTTGCTGTCATCGGATCTGCCGACACTCCGAGAAAGCAGGTCGCGTCAGCCAGTGACTCGGCCGCGCAGCCTCCACGCCGTTGGTGGCACACGTACAAGTACCGAGACATCCTCGGTATTGTTCCTCTCGGCGGACCCTCCAGCGACGCTGAAGAGGAAGACCAGAGCCCTGCCGATCACTTGGAGGTGGCTGTCGTCGAGCGGCCCATGTGGGACGTTGAGTTGCCTGGTCGTTACCTGAGGGACTACGAATAGTTCTTTCCGGTCCAGGAGAGCGCTTCTTAAGAAGCTGGACGCGTCGCAGCTCGCGATGGGATCCATGTGTAACTTTTGGGCAGCAAGCATGCTAAAGCACGTTTCTAGGCGTTATATCTACCTCTTTCTTGTACAGGATTATAATTGGATCTCCTCAAAATACATAGACTCATTCATTGGTCCCATTCAATTTGTCTGCCTCAAATTTCCAACCATCACCTGCTTTGTTGGGCTTTCGGTAGATGAACGTGAGGCACGTGGCTCGACTGGTTCTTCGTTGTCCAAGCGGCTCGTGGGCCAGATAAGGCGTTCCAGGTACCTCCTTGGACCCGTACAAGTTTCTACTTAATAGTAACTACTAACCACCAAACAATACAAGTCACCCCGGGTACTCGTCTGTAGTGACTCGAGAACTTGACTTCAGTCAGCGGAGTGGACGGAAGGGGATGCCATCAGCTGTGCCGGCAGCTGATCAGGTCCAATGCGGGCGAATGCGGGGTGTCCCGCCTAAGGCATCCAAACACGAGTTGACCTTGCAACACTCGATCTCCTGTTCTCCATTGCAACTTTCCATCTTTAAATTCGCTTGCGGTAACTGCACTCGTATACTCTCCTATAGCCTGTTTTGAAAAGCTTGTGGTAGGACAGAGGTCTCCATCTTCAGTTCCTGCGCCTTCCGCCTGTGAATCCCGAGTCTCTTCTCCGACCAAGTCTTATCGTGCGGAGATCCCAGTTATCACCAAGACTGTCAGTCGCCCGTCAACGCTGATTGTCCATCGCTTGCACACCTGTCGGGACTCTTAGAACTCCTGGGCATAGATTGGACCATTGGTGACAGAATCAAGCTTCCTCTGAAGGCGGCCTCCGCGACTCTTCACCGACCGGGCGGGGCTGGTTCTCGCCAAACGGTCATTGCAGAAGCCATCCGGTTGCTATACATTGGATCCAACATCACCAATAGTAAAGAGGCCGCTTGTGCCGTACGTGTTTTCAAATCAAAGACCACGCGGGCCTCGGAGCCGGTGTTCGAACTGAGATTCTTGTCGCCGACCGTCTACTGTTCTTACTTTCTTAGTTCTTCCGTCTACTACGCCTTCACCTCCTCCATTCACTCCCCCCCCACTGCTAAACCCCCGTCAGAGCTACGAAGCCACTCCTCCTGAGAAGTCTGTTCATCTAGCTAAAATGGGCTTGACATACAACGTCTACTTGACCTCCAACAAGATCTTTGGCTGCAAGTCATGCCAGACACATCTAGCAGACTATAATGATATCATCAGCCGCGTGAGTATAGCCTCGTCTGGTTCTCAATTCCTGGATCATGATGCTTCTACTTCTATCAAGTTAACTAATGCTTGTGCCATTGTTCACAGAACTTCCGTGGCCAGCATGGTAAAGCGTATCTCTTCAACAACGTCGTGAATATCACCCAATCCGATCCAGTTGAGCGCAGCATGACAACCGGTCGCCACATTGTTCGTGATATTTCGTGCCGCCAATGCAAGGAGACTGTGGGTTGGAAATACGACAAGGCCTATGAGGGCAGTGAGAAGTACAAGGAGGGCAAATTCATTCTCGAGGAAGAGTTGTTATGTCTGGTGGCTTAGATGCCCATTCATCGGAATTGAATCCGCCTCAAGCTCCCTTGATCATCATACCCAGGATTGAGCCTACGTTCTCATCATTTTCGGGCTATTTCCTCCATCTTTCTCCTATTCCACTCGTCAGCGGTGATTCACATTGTCTGTTTGCCTCTTCTCTTGTGTTCAAATACCAACCAACGTTCAGCCGCGACTTGAATCCGGTGCGCTCATATTACTGTTGTGCAGCCCTCAGTTCTAGTTGGTATTCATTTCGTTTCGCCGGGTCAAACTGCAGGAAAGCTATCTTAAATGTCTCATTTGGAGCGCTAGGTATCGATTTGGGTTTTCGTTGAGTCTGCGGTCTTTACAATACAAGCGTTTGAACTTGGGGCATATGATTGGAGGTACCACCTCTAAATGTGCAGAGAAATTAAAAAAGCGTGATCATGTATCTATTGACGTAAAGCTGCGGGCACGGCGTTCTTAATGTAGGTTTGTCTGCAAATTACTATCAACCCAGAATTGCCTAACAGGCACTAAGCCCTATTGATCCACACCTACCGACTAGCTAGTTCGTAGTCAAAGCTACTTTTCTCTGATTCAACACTGTTATAGACGATGATCTCAGACATCAGGATCCATCATGGTCATGCCAGACTGCAAATATTGGTTCTTAGACCCACCAGCCTGCAACCGACGGATTTCTCGTGCCGATGCCGGAACCCACAAGTTGTCTGGGTGAACTGACAAGCCACTCATACCGTTCACGAGACAATTACACCCGACTCTGTCAGAGTAAGAACAGAAATCACCATGGCAAGCACTGGTACTATGCAGGCGGTGGTCTTCAAGGAGCCATACAAGGTTGCGGTCGAACAGCGCCCGGTTCCTCACGTTCAGGACCCCGAGGACATCGTTGTCAAGGTGGGGTACACGGCGCTGTGCGGAAGGTGAGTCTTCTTCCAGTATCCCGCGAGTTATCACTAACCATCAAGCGTGCGTCCTCGGGAGATGGCTGATATGGATGAACCAGTGATCTGCACAACTACCGTGGCATTGAGCCCACCCCCGAGGGTACCATCATGGGTCATGAGTTTATGGGTGAAGTCGTTGAAGTCGGTTCCGCTGTGAGAACCTTGGTGAAGGGGGACCGGGTGGTTAGCGCCTTCACTACCTCTTGGTGCGTGGTTTCTTTACCCACTGAAAGTGTTCCGCTTTCGACTTTCTCAAGTGGTTCTTTGACTTACATTCTAGCAGTGGCAAGTGCTTCTACTGCAAGCAAGGTTACTCTTCGCGCTGCGAAAGGAGCACTCTCTTTGGCTGTGAGAAGCTAGGCGGTGGTCAAGCTGAATATGTGCGTTGTGGTATACTCGGGACTCTTTGAGAGTCTAAGAAAGTCCTAAGTGCCCCATCTGACAATCGTGTAGGTTCGTGTCCCTGATGCCGAGGGTACCGTGATCAAGGCTCCGGAGGGAGTCGACGAGAAGTATCTTGTCCTCATGGGAGACATTTTCCCCACCGGCTATTTTGCAGCATCCAATGCATTCAAGAACAGCACCCCTGAGCAGATCGCAGAGCAGACTGTGGTGGTCATCGGCTGTGGGCCCGTCGGTCTCTGTGCTCTGATCAACGCGCTCGAGTACAAGCCGAAGCACGTGCTCGCCATCGACTCCGTCCCCTCCAGATTGGAGCTGGCCAAGTCCCTTGGTGCGGAGCCATGGAATTTCATGACTGATCGGGCAGGGCTTGACAAACGAGTCCTGGAGCTGACCGACGGTCGCGGCGCCGATGCTGTGATTGAGGTCGTGGGCTTGAGTCCAGCACTCCGCACCGCATATGATTTGGTGCGGCCATGGGGTGTCATTAGCAGCGTGGGAGTGCACAATGCAGAGGTGAGTGCTCTGACTCAATTACGGGCTACTATCCAAGTCTCTGTGATTACATTGCATTGCTAATCCAATTGCTCCTTGTAGATCCCTTGGAATGGTGCCGATGCGTACAATAAGAACCTCACGGTGCAGATGGGCCGTTGTCCCGTCCGCTCCGTCTCAGACAAGGCCTTGGAGGTGCTGAAGAAGAACCAGCATAAGCTTGGGTAAGTGACAGTGACTGCTGAATCTGTATCACTATGATCTTTCTCTCCCGCGTTTCCAAATTGCAAGGTTAACTTTCCCCCCCCTTTTCCTCAGATTCATGACCGAAAAGGTCATGCCTCTCTCGCAGGCCGTTGAAGCTTACGAGCTGTTCAATGCTATGAAGGTGCAGAAGGTCGTGTTTGTTGCGGATCAATAGGTTCAGGCGTTGCCATTTGGAATAGTAGACATCTGGAAGCCACCGGCAGTATTCCAGTCCAAAACCATCTGTCCCGGTGATGAACAAAACCACATTGAGCGATATCATCGATGAAATGTGAACACTATATAAGAACTTCTATAGCACAGTCCAACTGAACTCTCTTCTTCTTCTTTCCACGTCTCATCTCCAATTGTGCACGTCCAGCAGCACCCAAGAGAGAGCTCCCCCAATCGGTGCCAGTGTAACCAGACGAGAACCGGCGACCCTCACCAGAGTGCGCACGCGGGCGGAACAACTGGTGACTCTCCGCCTCAGTCCACCAGCAATCCCTTCCCACTCTTCCACAGCATCTCCATCCACCTTTCATCCACCTCACCTCACCTCACGTCACCTCACCTCATCTCCTCATCCCCTTTTCCCCGTGTCTCGTTCCGTCTTCCCTCCTACTCACTCCTCCTCCAACCTTCTCTTTTTCCTTCTTCCTCTTCTCCACAACCCCCTTCACTCGGTGCGACCCCTCGTCACTTTCCCCTCTTCACCCACGTCAATTTCTCCACATCCATCAGACACACTCTTCGGTAAGCATCCCCTCTACATGGAGACTGCGATCTCGCGCAATCCACTCTCATGCCTCAATCCATGTTGTGATTGTTCCACCAAAAAATTTGGATCAAAAAACAATGACCTCTCCCCCCCCCCAACACACGCGCGACGCGATTGCTGAACTCGAGAACTAATCTCGTCGTTGTCCAGTCAAATTCCCCGCCGTCCATCTCGCCGCGACCGTGAGCCAAACCACTTGCGCTTCTCTTCCCGCCTCCCAACCCGTTTTTGAACCATCAAGGCCCCTTCTTTTTCTCAAAAGCAACCACCCTCTCTATCACAATGGAGGCTACCGAAGTTCACCAAGCCCCCGTCCCTGTTGATGAGCCCATGAACGACGCCTACGCCGAGACTGGCGAGCAGGAGCCCATGGATGCCACCCCCAAGACCGAGGAAGAGTACGCGCAGTCCATGCTGACTCTGCGTGCCATCGTCTCGTCCAAGGAAGCTGGTGTCATCATCGGCAAGGCTGGCAAGAATGTCGCTGATCTGCGCGATGAGACTGGTGTCAAGGCCGGTGTGAGCAAGGTCGTGCCTGGAGTCCATGACAGGGTTCTCACCGTCACTGGTCCTCTCCAAGGTACTGCTCGTGCCTATGCTATTGTCGCAAAGGGTCTGCTCGAGGGCGCCCCCCAGATGGGCATGGGCGGCGTTGTCTCCAACAATGGAACCCACCGTAAGTCGTTCCATCATCCCAATACCCTACCCAAGGACCCCGCCCGTCTTCCCTACCAGAAGGCTACATTGGCCCCTCCCAGACAGTATCTGTACTACCCAGGACATTACCCCGGGCACTATCCAGGACACTACCCCCACTACTCAGGATTCCATTCTTACGCGCGGCCGCGATTCTATTGCAATGCTAACTTCCCTCAAGCTGTGCGCCTGCTCATCTCTCACAACCAGATGGGTACCATCATTGGGCGCCAGGGTCTGAAGATCAAGCACATCCAGGACGCGTCTGGCGTTCGCATGGTCGCCCAGAAGGAGATGCTTCCTCAGTCTACCGAGCGGATTGTTGAGGTGCAAGGCACCCCCGAAGGAATCGAGAAGGCTGTCTGGGAAATCGGCAAGTGCTTGATCGATGACTGGCAGCGCGGCACAGGCACTGTTCTCTATAATCCTGCCGTTCGCGCATCTCTCGGTGGCGCCCAGCCCGGTCCTCAGGCCCCTGCCGCTGTGCCTTCTGGCAACGGCTATAACAGCCGCCAATACAACCGCACAGGCAATGGGGCCGACTTCAGTGACAACAGTGGTTACAGCCGCCGCTCCAACTCCGACGCCGGAACTCGTGGGTTCCCCTTGGTGACGGAGGATGGTGATGAGATCCAGACTCAAAACATCAGCATTCCTGCTGATATGGTCGGTTGCATCATCGGTCGCGCGGGCAGCAAAATCACCGAGATCCGCCGGAGCTCTGGAGCCCGCATCTCGATTGCCAAGGCTCCTCATGACGACACTGGCGAGCGCATGTTCACAATCATGGGCAGCGCCTCTGCTAACGAGAAGGCTTTGTATCTGCTGTATGAGAACCTGGAAGCAGAGAAGACTCGTCGCAGCCAGCTGCCCCAGGAGTAGATGTTTTTTTTTTGCACCATCATTTGCTGGCCTCGGCGGAGAGTCGATCCGGGACCGCTTGCACGGTCCTCTTCGTATTTTTCTCCCACAGACCTTATGATTTGAGGCCGTCGGTCATGATCTGCGGCGGTCTCGTGCAAGCGAGCTTTCTTCCGTTTTTTCCCTTCTGTGCCTTCGTCTCTTTTCCGCCATTCTTCCTTCCCCCCCCCCTCAGATCCCCTCTTTCATCATCTCTTCCTCCTTGACAGTTTCTTCGCTTTTGTGTTTCTCCACGTTACCCCCCTTTTGATGTTCTCGTGTGTGCCCGGTGTCTTGCTCTGACCCTCTTTGGAGTGAGCGATTGCTTCTTTTATTGTTGATTTCGGAGTTGGCCATTCGATCCGTCTCTCCGCGATGCGCCGATCATACGAAGGTTGGCCTGGTCATTATGGGCGGTTGAATACGCGTTTGACACACTTGTTTCCCCTTCCGAACTGACAACTGAGTTTCCCCCGTTACGTCAGTGGTAATTCGCGCTTGCGGATTACCTTTTAGCAGAGCTTGCTTCGTGCATATGAGAAGTCGGTCAACACTGCAACGCCTTCTCCGCTAGTGGTCACAATTTCTTCTATCCCTACATATTCATTCGCATCCTCTTGCTCCCTCAAACCCGCATTCTCCGCCAACATGTGCAATCAGGAGAAGAGTCTGCCATCGACCTGCTGCTTGTCCTCCTGGCTACACTTGTGTTTTTTCACAAAGCTCAACCACCATTACCTCGTTACCTCAAGCCCCCCTGCGAATCTCTGTATCATGCGTCTCCTCCACCTTTCACTCCAATTTGCGCCTCTCATACTCTAAAATTAAAACTCGCGTCTCCTCCCCGTCCCCCTCTCCCCCAGCTATCCTGATTTCCGTCACTCGATTTCCTCTTATTACTCTTCTCCACGCATCCTCTTCCTTTTCACAAGGCTATCTAGTTATCCCGGTGTCCCTGGCATCTGCGTGGCAAGGCCCGAGTACACTAAATACCAAAGAAATCCGCTTTTTTAAATTTCGGCACAACTTCCGCGACGTTTCCATTTTCCCCTCTAGAATCACGAAGCCCGGGTATTCTTGACTCGAAACTCAAATCCGGTGGTGGCATTCACGTAGGTAACAATGCTAGGGATCTAGGGATCTAGGTACATTGCCGACGATATATACTGTAAGATCTTTCTAACCCAGTCGTACTAAAGAGAGAAGCTCTTGACTTGGATCTTGCAAAATACTTGTCAATCGTTTGAAGAAGCGCCAATGTAAACAAACACCGAAACAACATGATATGATATGCTATGCAGGCATTACCACAAATCTTGGAAATCCAAAGATCATTCAATTCGTCAATCAGATTCGTTCCATATTAGCAAAGGAAGGAGACAAGACACAGCGGAAGGCGAAAAAAAACAAAGGAATGAACAAGCCATCTTTGAAAGACGGAGAAATCAATAGCCTAACCCCCGAAAAAAGAAAGAAAGTTGTACAAGGTAGTTCAGAGAGGAAGAAGTGGAGGAAGAAGAAGAGGAAGAAGAAGAGGAAGAAGAAGAGGAAGAAGAAGAAGAAGAAGAAGAAGAAGAAGAAGAAGAAGAAGAAGAAGAAGAAGAAGAAGAAGAAGAAGAAGAAGAAGAAGAAGAAAAGGATAAGAAGGGTAGTCCGCTGATGGGATGAAGCCAGATGAACGAAATCGGGAGAGCTGATGGATCTGGGTTGTTCCTGACATGACTTTTACTCCTTTGCATGACGCAGTATGTTTGTGGATGGGGAAGTGAGGTGGGAAGGAACGCGAGAAGTATGAAGAGGGAGTGGTGGGATGCATAAATTGGCTCCTTGGGAAAGCCAGAAGAGAATGGAAAAAGGGACCTCTTGAACGTGTGTCTGTATGAGCTGTCTTTCGACTGGTATGCACAGAGATGAAAGGAGACGCATGTCGCGTCTGCCATACTGATCGAGCGACACCGACAAGAGCTGTTCATTGGTGACAGTGCATGAGAACAAGATGGTTTGGACACGACAAGGTGAAATGCACAAATGAAACACCCAGAGGGGAATGGTGATTGGAGTCGTGACAAAGTAGAGAAGGGTGATTGAGAAAAGAAAAGGGTGATGCTGAAAAGAAACAAAGAGAAACAGAACATAGAAAAACTCCAGGTGCAACGGAAAAAATGCATGCATGTGAATCTAGAAGACTCGAGAGAGGAACGCTGGATGGGACAAAAATCCCATTAAAAAGTCAATGCGGGGACGCTTCATGTTCATGCAATATCGAGGACGCGTTATGGAGGGAAATGATTGAAACAGAATAATTGCCGAGGGCAAGCGCATCACCTTGTTGATAGCGTTGACCCTCGGCGCAGAAAAAGTGCCTGGCATGACAAGGACGTAGAGGCAAGATTGCTGCTGCCAACATTGCCTTAGTCGATACTGTCATCCATATTGAAGGATTCGTCCGGCGTCACGGCCGAGCGGCGTCGGAGCCCAAAACGTCGTGTGTCCAGGCTATTCGTGCGAAGACGTGGCTGTGTAGTAGGGGTGTAGTTCGCGGCAATTTTGGCGGCAGGTACACTGATCCGGCTGCGAGGGACGTCTTGTGGGTTGAATCGAGTGGGCCCTTCGACCACCGAGCCCGATGTGGCATTGGGTTGACCAGACGACAGACCGTACCGGCGAGATCCTGCCTGAATATTCGAGCGTGGAACCGCGGGGGACTGAGCAGGCGTTGCGATGAAGCTACGGCGATAGGAGATGTTCGAATGAGATGAAGGAGTCGGTGTTTGAGGCTGAGCTTGTGGGGACGCCGCAGTTCCAGAGGGTAGATGTTGATACTGCGAGGTACGCGGTGAAATGCCCACTCCCTGCTCTCGCTGGTCTTGTTGTGCGGCAGCTGGCACCGATCGCGATAGGGAGCGTCCCAGAGAGAGTCGTGGCTGAGCTGGTGTGGGTTGGGCCGAAATGGGTGTCTCTACCTCGGTCACAGCTCTGGCCAGGGACCGATTGAGCGGGCTGGTCATCTCTGGGGACTCGTCATCCTGCGCTAGCCTGCGACTGCGGATGGATGCAGACAAGCGATGAAGTCGACTCGGCGGCGGGGCTACGCTGGGCGATTGGAGCGATCTATTGTCGCTCGCTGCCGGAGTGGCCGTGCTGATGAGGGACAGCCGACGGGCTTCTAATCGACTAGTGATGCGGCTGCTCGTACTCGGATGCCGCTCCAGAGCCACGCCCTCCACGGCAGCCGTCCGCTGATGGGAGGGGCCTGCCGCCAACGACTCAGTCTCGCCGCCGCTTGCCCGCGGTGGCTGTGCTTCGAGCACTCGACTGGTCGACGCCGACCGATTTCTTCGCAATTGCTTATCCGTCAGGGCCAGGCACAGTTCCGTCAGGCTGCGACAGACACTGTCGGCTTTGCGACGAGCAAGTCTCTCGGGCGAAATGTATCCACCTCCGCCTCCGTTCACCACGGAGACCGTGCCGGAGGGGGCTGCATTGACGCCCAGCATGGTGGACAAGGCCAAAGCATCCTTGATCGTGGCCTCCAGCGCGGTATACACTTCGGGGGAGAGCACTTCTTGAGCCTTCGTCATGGCTGATTGCAAGAGTGGATGGACCGGGTTTTGCGCCGGAGATTCATTGTCGGCGGAGGGCGAGCTGGCCTTGCGATGGTGTCTCGGCGAATTCGACAAGACGGTCACCGTTGTCGCGGCGGTGCGTGGTCGTTCCTGGGAGGCACCCGTGATTGCTTCATGCGACGATGGGGGCAATTTGCCCGTCAGCTCCAGTTTGCGGATTCGGGATTTCAAATCGTCCAGTTCGTCCCAGACGGTCGACGGCGCATTGGTGGATAAGGTTGATTCCGTTCCATCGCGCGCTTTGTCCGTGGCTTCTTGTCCCCGTTCAGTGGGTTCCGACGAGGACGGTAGACGGCCACTTCGGCTCGTAGACAGAGTCGATCGTCTCGGCCGTTGCTCGTGAATCGATGACCGTCGCTCACCCCTAGTGGGTGGTGAACGCGGGGAGGTTTCTGGACTCGCTCGGCTGAGTCGACTGCGCGGTACGCCAATGACCGATCGCGAACTGGAAAGGCCGGAATAGCGAAAGCGCGCGGGATCATCAAGAAGAGGGTGAGCGGAGGTGACGGCCGAGGCGGAGACGGAATGACTATGCGACGATGACAGAAGGGTGGGTGAGGCTTTCTGGGCACGCAAGGGGCTCTCTGGGTTGCTGAAGCGTTGGTCGGGCGAAGGGGTGTGGTGTTCAGGTTCGGTATGCGAGGCTGGCGACCGGAGGCTGGCCGGAGGATACCCTAGTCGCGACTGCTTTGTCTCACCTGCTTTGTTAGCAATGCCACATTGTATTCTCAGTATCGCAGAGCGATATTCATCGCACATCTGCTTTGGCGATGACTTTCCCCTTGTCGGAACCGCCACTCCTCTCTCGTTGTCGCCCGGGAAAAGAAAGTCACTCACGCGTCTGAAATCTGCACGACCCAACGAGTCGCGACGGTTGGAATCCGATCGGGCGATATTGAGAAAGACGTCTTCATTTTTGGGACGGGCGTCATCCATGTTTGAAGGATGATTGTGGATGGTGGTGAAGGTGTTGTTGTTATTGTTGCTGTTTGTGACGATGTCGTCGGAGATGGCCTTGCTGGAGCCCAATCGATAAGCACCGTTTACACCGCGATCATGATCGCCGGTTCGAGTCTTTGTTTCACAAGAGACCATGCTCAATGGCAGAGTCCTCTTCACGTCAGGGCGCGGCACCGATTCGAGAGGGGTGTGGTCCTGAGGGTGCCCGGCATTGGGAGCTGAGCAAACGATGGGGATGGTCGTGGACAACGGAGGATTGCGCTCTCGCACCGAAGATGGTGTCTTTGGACGTTTCAATCAAGGCGAGAGCAGGCGCGAGCGTTGTGTAATGGAGGCTGGGGACCACCAAGCTTGGAACGGACCGTCGGGACTGGTGCGACCGTGAGGAGGAGCAAGAGGATCGTTTCGAAAGCACCGTTTCGACAGGGTCGAGAGGGTCGAGAGCGGGCGTTTCACGACCAGCGGCGTGGGTGGGTCTGCGACTCTTGGTCCGGGCCCTGAACAGACGGAGAAGCTGAGTTTTGGCCGCGGCCGTGAGGCGTGAGCTGAGCGGATGAGGCTGGTCTATTGATTAGCCGTGGACACTGGACAAGGTGGACTCGGTGGAGATGACGCCGGTGGTCGCGTCTTGAACACTGGGTAGTGGGCACTGGTGCGGTTTGGAGGAGGCCCCAGGGTCATGACGATGTGAGGTGGAAGAACTCACCTCTTTGCAACCCGTCCAGCCACGAATCCAGAGGGGCGTTTGACCATTCAACCCGTTGATGTGTCTTTCTCTCTGTTCTTTCTTGACAATTTCTTTCTCTGGAATTGACGGAGAGAAGTGTAGGGAGGCAGAGCAGCCCAGTGTTGCCAGTCACCGCTGATTCTCTCGAGACCACAGGAGCTGCAAGATGGAGGGGAAGAGAAAAGGCTGGGATGCAGCGGACAGTTCGGACACTTTGTACCCGACTGGTGTCCACGAGGACAGCAGCCGAAGATCGGATGGTTTGATCATGGTGCTTTCATCCTGCAGCTGCGAGATACAGATTCAATCCAATTGCAGAGTGGAGGTCAAACGGACCAAAAGAACCAGAGCAGGTGGAGCGAACCTCCAAATACGTAGTTTCATTGCACGTTCAAGAAACCTTGGGTACGGCCATGCTGGGACTGGATTCAATTCTTACTTGTTCCTACTAGGTACAGGGGCGGATGTTGAACGACTCGTCGGATATTCTTTTTTTCTTTTTTTTTGGAGAGAGATCCGGTAGCTCTCCTGGATTGCCAGGATCGAACAAATGAAGGTGCCGTACCAGAAATTGAATGTTGACTCTAATTGAATCGTTCTCTCTTTGCGTGTTGAACCATCCGGGTCAGTCGGGGCTGGAAAGAGGCCGGCCGAGCTCTCCCAGTCGACTGGTCAGCTGGTCAACTTGGACAATGAGCCATTCCGAAGCCAAATCGACAACTGGGACTCTTTCCATACATGTTGAGATTGAATTTTTACTTTTATGGAAGGTTATCAAGGTCATAGTATGCACACTCCGTCAATCGCAAAATACAGCACCTGGTAGGAGTGACTTCTCTCGAGGGACAAGCAACGGGCTAGTACCGAGTGATGTACCAAATCGTGGGCATCATCCAGAATGCAAATAGAAGTATTTGGTTGGTTGTGCCCCAACACAAAAGAATCTTCCAAGGACGAGAGAGAGATGGAAGAGACTTGGGGCGAATTCAAAATCGGTCGACTCTCATCATACATCCGGACACATGAGATGGGTGTTCACATGAACGGGATGCGACACACCGCGTCAGTTGAGGCTGGTGTAGGCAGTTTCAATTCGAGGAGCGATGAGACAGAAGATGTGTGAGAACGTTTCTCAGCCGTAGAAGTCTGCTCGTGAATCTACAATAGTTGTTTACTCTTATCCATGCACAGTCCACACAGATCATTTTCAAGACCAAAATAGTACCCACTACCCACACACTTCCCGGCAGACATAGACACTCACATGGTCTTCTCTTGACCAGAGATTTTAAAGATTGTGTGAAAGAGAAAAATTTTTCATCTCGATCAAGACGAAGAAAAATCCACTAGGGCGATGTCTCTCGTGAGCTGGGACCAACAATATGATGCCGGGCCAGACATCAATGGAGACCATCCAGATCAACCATGGTTCCCGCATGGATTCGGGACAGGCACTTGGGGCTCGATTGATCCGCCGTGAGGTTTCAGTTCCACTATCGAAACACGTGTCAGTTGCGTTCCTCAGCGGAGCCCAGGCTTTCTTGCTTGATTGAAGAATTTTGGTTTCTTTTTTCCCCTTTGCATGGTCGAATCCATGTCTGGAATACAGGACATTGCGCCTGCGCCTTGGATTCTGCAGAAAGACAATGCTTCATGTGAAATCAAACGTCCAGCGTACCAAAAACAGATGACATTTTCATAAGAGACGGTGGATTTTTGCCGACAGTTGACCAGTGAGCGGGTTTTTGCAGTGGACCATGGTCAACATGATTCAGGTGCCCACATGCACTGGGTCAGACTTGATGAGGGAAAAAAAGCCTCGAAAGGAATCAGTTCGTGGGTTAGTTGCGAAAGAGAGAGAGAGAGAGAGAGATTCCAATTGCCCGAGTCCAAATTCAGACAAATGAAAACTCGTATCTGGTGAACATGTCCACCTCTCATAGTCAATGGTCAAGAGTACTCTCTATGATCTGGTCGACTCCCGTCAACAAGGCTATTTGGCGAGGACTCTCAACCTCGAAATACCCTAGTCCCGACTTCACATCACACTTGCAAAACGAACAATCGGAGAACCGTTCGCTGTAGAGCTTTAGCTCTAAATCTTGGAGCTCTAAGCATCTGCTTGATGTCCCCAAAGGCAAGATGAGCGAGAACGTGTGCAGACACGCATCCTAAGCTCAGTTCATGAATCCGTGTGAACGAAAGCAAAACAATATCAACAACTGTGCCCTGACTTGCTTCGGAACGGTCAACTGTCACAGGCGTGGAGCTTGGAGTTTGGAATCATGGCTCGGCAAGCTCAGACCTGCCTGACACACATGGTGATATGGATGAAACCCCACAACTCTCAGTTAGACGGTTCGGAGGCCACTTCAATTAAGATGGTGGATATCCACTATTTTCACTGGGATTGGCGGGAGAACGGTTTCTTTGAGCCCGTAGTGTGTCAAGTCGTCAGCTGTTTTTGCTAGAGAGTAGAGTACTCCGTGCTTGTGGTTGTGTCAGGCCTCGACAGGTGATTGAGGAAATCAACCTGGACCGATGGATTCAGACTGCCGCCGACGAGACATCAAGTCTGACAAACGATCACATAATTGAAGATTATACTTTGTTTTCCTGGAACCTGGTGGAGATTGAACGGCCATGCGAGTAGAGATGAGAGACCACACATGCAGCTGACTAGTCCTTCAAGAGGCTGACGGACTCTAGCTTCAACCTGATCAGAAGACTTCACTTTACTGCCGATGCATCAATCAGCCATGTGTTGCCAGAACAAGGCCGTACGAATGGAAGCTTGGTCTAAGGTATATTGGTAGAAGAGCCAGAGCTGAAACCAAGGATACGCAAACGCGTCATTACCCAAGCTGAAACTCATAGACACACCACGAGTCAGCACGAGCCGCACCTTTTATTATGGACGCCCTCCAGGCTCTCGTGTGCTTCATATGAATGGCGGCCTTTTATTGGTTGACGGGTGGATGTCGGGATGCGAGCGTCTCATGGAGACTTGCACGGACCTGATTTAGAGAGCCTCGGTTCTGGGAAGCCATAGTTGTCCGACAGTACTAGGCACATGGAGACCACGCTATTGAGAGCTTATAGGCCATGGTAGTGAACGAGACTATTGTTTTCAGTCATTGATAATCTCGCCTAGCACCCCCTCCCGACGGGCAGAGGCCGATGCCATCAAGGCAGGAGGAGCCCAGTGATCAATTAATGTGAAACGAGCCGCCTAGGAGTATGAGCTTCCCTTCTGAAAAAGGAAATCTTGCAAGTGCCATCTGGGAATAAATTCAGTCTATAATTAATTATCTTGTGCTGCTGATGAATGTGGGAGGTGATCAATGGATGGGATTTTGGGCACCCTGTCGCTGGTGTCTTCCAGAAGGTGGCCGTCGTCTGGGATCCTGTCTCTCTGCATCTCCCCTTGCGTTATGGTCAACATTGAATGTCTATTCTAGGTCTAATTTGTGTCGGTGATCAATTGGGGCTGAGTTTTAAAGTAACGTTCGTAGGTATCACTTCTCACAGGATCATCATCTGGCTTTGGAGATGACGATCATCGCCCTCGCCACGTGAGGTTGTTTTCCAGGCGGCAGGATTTGCTAAGGGCACATACCACTGGCCAGGTGGGTAGTCGTATCTCGTTTGCTTCAGGATAAATTGAGCCTCCGCCAGGCTTACGAAGCCAGATTTCAGAGACTGTAGATCTTGGGTGGATTGTCACTGACCTGTTCTATACCTGGTAGATCCGATGGAGATTGGAGCGCCTGGTCATCCACTCGGATTTCGAGAGTCATCACCGCTTCACATCTGAAAAGTTGAAAGCGTAAATCATAGCTCCGCATAGTAACCTACAGTACTTTTCAGTCCTTTGCTTGGTCCTGAGTGGATGCAAGAACGGCGATCATTGTCCTTACGAATGGAAAATTAGGGTCCTATGAGGTTGCTAATTGGGTTATGGCGATGAGGCAGAGGGGACGGATTCCCACTTTGAGAGAAGAACGAATAGCTTACATGTAGGCGACGGGCATTTAAAGAGTGCGCGCTAATTGGAGCACACAATCGTTGTAGGACAGGTCGAGAGTCGTGATGACCGGGTCGCGCTACAGCATGCTGGATCATGAACTGAATAGAGATAATCTTCCAATAAAAGACGCTTGGACATTTCTCCCCCTCCAAATCCGGGTTCCCGCCGTTCGTCAACGGCGATAGGCTCCGTTCGGATGGTGCCAAGGGAATACTAGTGGCAGCCAGTGCGGGGCTGGACCCGCTGGGTGTGTTTCACAATCGCCTCTTCAGCTCCGGCGACCGTCCCTGTGGTTTCAGATATCGATGGAGGACCAACCACGGTCCACTGTAGCGTCTTGATCAAAGAACTTTTCCAGAGTGATGTGATTCGAGCGCCGCCCTTTACCCCCCTTCCGTCTCTCTCTCTCTCTCTCTCTCTCTCCAATCCCAGTCAAGGAGAAGATGCATATGCAAGTGATTATCGAGTAGGAGTATTTTACTGAGTGCAGGAGACTCTGCATTCTACCTCCACAAGAAGGGGTAAATATAGTATCTTCCAGTGTCACTCCAATTAATGTAGTGTATAACGCTGCTGTGGATGAGGTCAAGTATACTACACAAACGACTTTGACTAGCTGAGATCACAGATTCTGTCAAAGCCAAGCTCGGATATTTCGTCCTCCCTTCATTTCCGAAGGTTCCTAAAGGATCAGGTCGAGTTGGTCTTCGATGATTCAGCCCACCCGCAGTTCGCCTCAGCCCCATCACGTTGCCAGGCACATGTGCCTGGACTTTTTTTTCCCCTTTTGGTTTTGTTTTTTTGGTTTTATTACCTAAGCGCAGTAAATCCACCCGGTCTGGCAGCTCGGGTCCATTTCGACACGACCATACTGGTTGTGCTGGCACTTGTATGAATTCAGAGGCTGGGTGATTCAGATTCTTTGGAACATCTGCTCAAGTGGAAGGGTCTGGCCTCCTTGTCTGCAGGCAGACTAAAGGACGAGACCCTGACTCAACATGATCATCTAGTCTCGTAGTGTAGACCGTCTGTTTTGTCCGTTGCCAACATTATTATGTCCAGGTGCATTTCACCGTGATACTGATACTCATGCCATCGGTGCTTGTGCCGGTCGACCAGAGACAAAATTCCGTATGCTCTCAGCTGGTGTTTCCTGTTTCCACTTTCTCATACAGCGGTACTGAAAAAGTCTTGTAATTACCATGTGGACCTCTCTCAACCGCAGTCTCTTGCCCACCCGTGAACCGGGGACCCGTGCACGCAGAGACGGGTCGGCATGGGCCACATTCGGCGTCCTCAATGATTTTCGGTTCTGCGTCAGATACCGGCGACAGTACGAGAGCTGTGTAGCATGGACTCATGCTTACATGCTTGGACCAGCGAATGAGTCAGTCTTGATTCTGTGATCCAGAGTACAGTATGTGCTGTAAGACTACATGACCTGTGTGAGAAGAACAAGAAAAAAAAGCCCCAATGCAGCCCCAGTGCACCAGCATGGGCCTGTCACCGACGTGCGTTTGGCGCCGAGTAAGCTCCCACCGCCCCCGGCGGCTAAAATTAGAGCGGCCACGAAAGCCATCCCGTTCGGGTGAGTGCCCGCGAACCAGTCAGAGCAGCCGCAGGGAGAGGGAAGGTTTCCAACGGGAGAGAGGGCGGAAAAGACTGCGAGATAGAGAGGGAGAGAGAGAGTGTGTGTATGTGTGTGTGTATGTGTGTGTGTATGTGTGTATTTGTACAGGTGGGTAAAGATGAAAAGATGAAACGTAGTATTGTAGAAGCATGTGTCTTGCTCTATGCGCAACATAATTCACAAGAGGCGGAGATTTTGGCTCAACGGTGATACCCACGGACGGGCTTGTAGGAATGAGAAAACCATTGCGTGATCGTGTGATTGATTAGTTGTTTCGGCCCTCTTCGAGAGTGGTACGCGGTATGGATCAAGATCATCGCTTGGGGGAGGTCTGAAGCCTGAAGCAGAAACACATCCCAAACACGAGGATTCCCTCGTCGAATCGCTGAAATTACAGTGGGTCTCTACATCGGAGATCTCTGAACCAGGCTGCCTGGGTTTGATGGTAAAGGTGCCAAACCACTCGACATACTGGTGGATACCTGGGTAGTGGAAATCGAGTACACGTGTAGAGGGGCCAAAAAAATGTGGTACCGAGTACCGACTGTACCTGGGAGACCTTCAGTACAGTTTACACTGAAAGCCTTCCAGACATTGTCGCAGTTTGATATTTGACCTGCATCACTGCTCGGGGGTCCTAGAGAGAATTCATGATAGAATCGTAATGAACAACAACATGACGTGCGACTGATCAAAATACATGGAGATCGGCAGGACGAACGAATCACCAGTGTTCAGTGGACGGTGCAGAGAAGGGAGACCCTTCCCCATCGTCGAGTCACTTCTGATTCGGTTCCTCCACTATTCCGGGCCAGAAATTGGGGATCGCAGCGGGAGTATTTCCCATCACGATCGAATCAGAATCTGGACTGGGAATGTCTGTGATGGCCAGGCGTGTACGGTGGTATCCCGCAATACCTGCTCGGGTTACAGTCAACGCTTGGGCGGAACGGAAGAGGAAAACACAAAATAGAATCGAATACAAATCCGAGGGTCGCATTCAAGGTGGACAAGACGAGAGAGAGAGAGAGAGAGAGAGAGAGAGGAGTCCATTATTTCTGGATCTCACTCATTTGCTCGTGTCTTCATGATCCCCATCAGTAAACTACAGTCCAAACGACAAAGTACAATCAAGTGATCCAGTCTGTGTACTCTTCGTCTCCGCGCACTGTCTTGATGTACATCGACCCCAGACCCAGTCAGGACCAGTACCGTCTTTCACCGGCCGGCGCAAGCTGCCTCACCCATCGGTGACCTCAGCCTTAACTCTTCCACTCGTCTCTCTTTGCCCCCCCAATCTCCATTCTTCTCTTCCTTTCTCCTCCTTGCACCAACTCCTCCATTATCAATCACACCCTTCTTCACTTGGTCCAGGGAGGGAGCTGGGTCTGTGTTCGAGTACCTATTTACTTTGCGAACCTCTTTGTGCCCCTCGTCTCTTTCTTTTCTTTTCTTTTCGGCCTTTTCTGCAACATTTGCGTCAATTCCCCGGAGGAACGACTCTCGCCCCCAACCTTTCCTTGACCCCCGCCGCCTATTACTCAATCCCATTCTTCCAGGAGCACTGTCACATTGACGCACGATCGCTACTACGGACTCTCTCGAGACCAAAAAAAACAAATACTGTCTCGCTCCCGGGCTACTTGTATCCTCCATTTAAGCTTATTCTTCTTTCTGCTGGCCGGTGCGCGCCCAGACAGATCCCCATCGCGGCCGGAGAGGATTGAACCCGGTATGTGAATAGGCCCTCGGACAGCCTCGATCGAAAATCCAGCCCCGGACTCTTGTCGCCCTGTGTCGTGTCAATCCCCTCCCCCTGAAACATGGCACCCATACTCGTGGACAGTGATCATGCCTTGGGGCTCCCGGACTCTTCAATTTGTGTTGGTGCAGATCATTGGTTTCAAGCCCTTTCAAGCCCTTGCAGCTTGCACCCGCCGGTCCTTCGGTCCTACAGTTCCCTTGGCCTACGTTCAAAGCCTCAAAACTAACCCGATGTTCTTCCACAAAGATCTCCTCTAGCCATTCACTCCTTTCTCTATTTGCGCAGGCAGCAAAGTCCACTGTTTCAGACTCGAAAACAATTAGTTCAGCAGAGTGCACACATGCTCCGTGTCTCGTTCACCTTTCGCCTGTGAATTGAGCCTCACCGGGAAGGAACACGGCCCTTTCCTCTCGTCTAGACTTGCAGGTGTTGAATCATGCCGATACAAACAAGCCCACCGTCCTTCTCGGACTCTTTTCCGTCGTTCATGTCCGTCTACGGCGGTTTACCCTCACAATACAAGGAAGAAGAACATCCGATCCATCCTCTGCAACTGCCTGCTCACATTCCTGTCAACACTCACTCAAACTCGAAACGTCTCCGTCCTTCTGTGCATCGCGGAAGTATCTCTTCCATGACATCTGGCTCCACGGAGTCTTCGCCATCGACTGCCGACTCCCCTTTCGACTCTCACTCGACTGGGGACGTTTCACCCAGCTCTTCTCCTGAAACCCCATCAATCATGCCACTGTCGTACCCCCAGTTTCCTCCGTCCTTTCCCACGGAGGCGGCTTCGTTCCCAGCGATGCCTCCCGACCACTCTTTGTTGTCACCCGCGTCCGCGGCTGTGCGCCCGGATTCCCCTGGACGACGCGCACGCAACTTGAAAAATTTATCCTTACGGGTGCCCTCGCTGTCCCAGGAACGCCCACCGATCGCGACAGCATCGATGATCGAGACCACATCACAGTCTCATCTCTCGGCTCCGCCCTCTCCCATACACATCCCCCCCAAGAGCAGTCGCCGACGCCCAGCCAACCTCTCCATCCGCACTCCGGGCCTGGACCAGTCTTTCCCCACAAACGTGCCGGACCTGGTACCTCCCACCCCTCTTGCACGACAGTTCCTGCGGCACGCAGAATCCTCACCTGCACTTACCTCCATCGCATCACCCGGGTTCGCCCCTCGGGGCGGGATGCAGCTGCCTCCACTCGCTCGGCCCGTCTCCCGCCCTGGGAGTCGGCGACTCTCGGGAACGTCATCTGACGACACCGTCTCGCCCCTGCACCCACTGCCCGACGATGGCGCTGCGTTCTCGCAAGGCGTGATTCCAGAAGTAGACGAAGAGGATGAGCCCCTGGCGTCTCGTGAATCCGCTCGTGGCAAAGAGCGTGGATATCCGGATGGACCCATTCGGATATACGATACGGGCGTCTTTTTGTACCTTGAACCTACCGCGGAAGAAGCCGCGCGATTCGACGTCGTCATCAACGTGGCCAAGGAGGTCAAGAACCCATTCAGCACCAGCACCGAAGAGCCCGGGAATACGGTCATGAGCACCTGGCGCAGCGCCTCCATGGGCTCAAAACGCTTCTCTATCGGCGAGCCTCAGACCGCCGTCTCCGAGATCTCTTTCAAGTCCGCCTTCGAATATCAGCCCTCTGAAACGGAGCCTGCCCAGTCGTCGACTTCTGCGCCAGCGTCCGAGGGCCCGGAATACATTCACGTCGGTTGGGACCACAATTCAGAGATCTTGGAAGACCTCTTCCCACTGTGTGAATTAGTCGACGATCGTATATCGCAGGGAAAGAAGGTTTTGATTCATTGCCAGCTCGGAGCCAGCCGCTCGGCGTCCCTGGTGATTGCCTATGGGTTGTACAAGAATCGAAACTTGGATTTCAGTTCCATGTACGATGTGGTCAAGGGACGCAGTCAATGGGTTGGTCCCAATATGAGCCTCATCTACCAGCTCACCGATTTCCGAGCTCGTTTACTGCGCGGAAGTCCCCCTACACGTGCGGCGCCCCAAGAGTGGTTCGTGAAAACGGGCCGCAGGAGTTCTGAGCCTCAAGTAACCCGCGCCGAGCGAGAGGAGGCCCAGCAACGATCCGCTCTCAAGGATGTGCCCGGCGTCCCCCATGTGCCTCATATGCCCTCGCCCGTGGCAGGGTCATCCATCCCGGCATCGAGGTCTTTACGCCCCAAGACCAGTTGCAACGAGAACCGCTCGCCCAAGCGTAGTCTTTCTCCGCGCCCTCTGCCCTTCCGGCAAAAGTTCCAGTCCATTGAATCGGTGTCCGATTCTCCCGTCGATCTTCCGCGCGCAGTGAGCAGCCATGGCCCTCACGGTCCACCTGGAATGTTGGCCCGTGATCCTCCCGGATACCCTGAACCGGGGCCCGGTTTCTTTTCTCCACGGACGTCGGGCTTCTTGGCGCCTCCCATACCCTCATCCTCTCTGCCTTTTCAGAAGACTGAGCCTACAGCCTCTGCGAGCGCCGCTTCTCTGGACTATTACAATGAAAGTTCCGATCCGCGCTCTCCACCTGCGGGCGTGGACCGCATGATTTTGAGGAATATCGATGAGTTTCTGTAAATTTGCCTCCCCATCTCTGCACGGCATTTTTACTCTGAGACGACTTGCACGACCCAAAAACTCTTTTGTTTCCCCCGGGTTTCTTCCGGGTTTTCCCTGACACCGGCGGCACTGGCATTCCTTTTTTTTCAAAGTTTTTGTCTTTCTCTTTTGGTTTCAACCCATTTTCCTTTGCCTATCTCTTGCGGACTCACTCTTCAGAACTCCTCTGAGCACTTTCACTTCTATTTGCCAGTCATATACCCCCTATCCTGACTGGATTGATGATGTCTATGACCAAAGCGGGCTTTGCTCTCTCTCATCAGGGTTCGACTCTTTCCCCACGAGTCGCCTATTTTTCTTTGTTTTATTTCTCCAATTGCATTGCATGTGGAGGGTCACTGGTTCGCCTTCTTTGCCAGCCTCGGACTGTCTCATTCGTTGCTCTCCTTGCTCTGACTCATCGTTCTCAGCTTCAACAATGGCAGTACGACTAAGAGGGCAATGCCCCTGTTGTGAATCGGCACGAGAACGATCAATTACATTCCGCTAGCCAGCTAGCTGTAATACTATTTGTATGATCTACTGATCAAACGCTCCTTTCTGATGACTTTCCCTCTCGCGCTCCGCCGTTCAAAGTATAGATTCCAATCCCAGTAAACCACGCCGATGATGCTTGTCCTGGGCCCAGGTCGCGACGGTCTCACGTAGATTCGCAATTCGGTTCCCTTGTTTCCCTTCCATCTCATGGAGATCATCTGTATTTCCCAGTTCCTGCGATCGATGAGAGTGGACACCATCCATGGCTGCGTGGCCTCGATAACCGATAAGCTCCCCTCCTTTCGTCCGCTCCACCCAAAATTTCCCGCTCCCAAGTAACGACCCCCCTCATTCACCCACGTCAATATGGCTGAGAGCGTACATCCGGCGTATCTCTCGCCTAGCGAGCTGGGCTCAAAGGACTAGTAAGTGCATGATTGTTTTGCCTGTGCTCCTCAAATACCAGCGAGAAACCAGGCGCAGAGACCTCGCCCTCATTTGAACCCCCGCCTTTGGATTGCTTCCCCTTCCCTCTTTGCAGGATAGAACGAGCCTTGCAGCCCGGAAAGGTCCCGGACGCGTTTCGGTCAGTCAAGCGACCGAGTAGGAATCGAATGGTTCATACAAGCATGTTCTCAACCTGAGCATTCAACATGCTGTGCCTCGCCCGAGACCCCTAACCCCTCCCCCACAACATGACGCGCCGATTCCTCTCGACCATAGTGATCCTGTGCTGTGACTGACTGAGATTCATGACTTCCAAAAAAATAACAGCTGGGAATCCTACTATGCGCGCACCCTTGCGCACATTGCACATGCCGATACAGAGCCCGACTCGCAGCAAGGTCCCGCGGACCATTCCGACGTAGACTCGGACGCAGACGTCAACGATGAAGATGACCCCGGCACGTCATGGTTCTCCGAGCACAATGCGCCGGAAAAGGTTCTCCAGTTCCTCACTCGGCGATCATTCCCGCTTGCGCCGCGGAATCGGCGTGCGGGAGGACCGGCTCCCCCGTCGATTCTGGATCTGGGGACGGGCAATGGGAGTATGCTCGCGCTGTTGAGGAAAAAGGGTCATTTTGTGGGCAAGATGGTGGGGGTGGATTACTCGGCGAGGAGTGTGGAATTGGCGCGGGAATTGCAGCGGTCGAGGGTCATTCGGCGTATCGGACGGATAGTGAGGATGAGGATGAGGATGATGACGAGGAGGGAAGTGAGGGGGAGGACACAGACAATGTGAGAAAGGATGATGGAGCCCAGTCTACCCCCATTCAGTTTGAGGAATGGGATATCTTGGGCTCCAAGGCTCTCCTGTCCGAGACGGGGGAGAAAGTCACACCGAGTCCGGGGTCTGATACATTGAGTTGGTTTCCCTATGAGGACGGTGGCTTTGATATTGTTCTGGACAAGGGCACCTTTGATGCGATCTCTCTGGCGGATGATGCCCAGGACACACGCGTGTGTGAGCGGTATCCCGACATTGTGCGACGCCTCGTCAAGAAGGGAGGGTATCTGATCGTGACCAGTTGCAATTGGACCGAGGATGAGCTGGTGAAATGGTTCGTCCCCGAGACCAAGGGGGATCGGACGGATCGTCTGAGTGTCTGGGGTCGTGTCGAGTATCCTCGCTTCAGGTTTGGTGGTCAAGAGGGACAGGGCGTGTGTACGGTGTGCTTTCAGCGTGTTGCAAGTTCGTGAGGGGGACATTCCTACCATCACATTCGCCATCCATGAAGATCTGGATACTTGCATGTCGAGTCAATAGGGAAAGAAAAGATTTTCACCGAGTACTCGAATATCACGCGATTTCCATAAGGCAGGCAGTCTTGATTTTCTTATTATCCAAATTTTTATAGTTCATTAACTGACTGAAGTTAAGGTCTGGGTGGTTCACCTCAAAGGATTGGATATTCTTCATCTGCCTCATCGCCGTGTTGGCTCTCTCAGCCTCTAGATCTTGAAGCGCAGCAGTAAGTGACGACACTCGACGGAATGGACACGGCTCTCGAGTCTCCATCGAGAACTTGGTTTGCTCTGACCACCTGCTTCAATATTGAATATGGTTTGAAAGGCTATAAACCACATCAGTCACGTTCTGCCAGAATATCGTGAGGACAATTTGCGCATCTCGCAGAGTGAATCACATTGATACGAGCATTCATCCTTCCACTTGTAAGAATTTGCAGAAAAAGTATCATATAGCTTTTGCACACGACTGACGTACCTGGGCTGTTTTTGGGTCAAATGATCTGATAGATGACCACTAGAAGTGTCAATTTTACTCCGTGTTATCATAAGAGATCTTTCACACGTTTCGGGGTGATCGGCAGGCATCAATAGGTAAAAGTATGTAGGTGTTCAACTCCATTCAACACACTACCTACAGAGTAGGTTTCTCCCTTCAAAACAATATCCTGATCATCCAGATGTCTATCATGAAATCTCCTCTATATGATTGACTCCGTTCATATCTCGTTATTCATAGGTGTTACAGGGGGCTATTTTTCAAAAAGGAAAAAGAAAAAAAAGCTGTGCCTCTTCTAAGAGAGACAGACCTCCTATCCTGTTGATCGTTGGTAGGTTACATATACAGACCGAATTGATGCCTACGGACCGAGGACTCCCGTCTTTGGGACCTAAAAGTCCTTTTCAAAAAGAGGTAGATGGCTTTTTATTCACAACTTTTTGCCACACGCCCACCATGATGGATTACCATGTAGAGGTCTTGGGCCTCCTTTATTTGGCATTATACACGTATGCGTGGGGATAGAAGCCACCATGTCGGTTTAGGTGGAATGTATGGATTGTACGGATACCCGGCCGGATGAACGGAGCACGTCCTACAAAGGTCCCTGAGGAAGTTCAAGGGGGGAGGAGATTGGATGTACGGTCCTTCCTTTCGTCGTTTGACGATAGCCCTCCTGGTAATAAACCTTTTGTCAGATACCTACCTACAAGTAGGGAAGTACCAAGTGCCTCCTAGGTCCAGTCACGGCCGAATCAAACTCTTCCATTTCGAAGGTACCTATCGAGCACGACGACTTCTTCAATCGACACCTGGCAATCTACCCGTACCTGAAAAAAGATCAAGTACCTAACAAACCGCGGATCCAAACATCTAATTCGCACAAGAGAAATTTAAATCTTCGTTTTTCTTCCCTCCCCGCCCCTTTTTTTTACTCTAGAGTTCAGAGCCCCTCGATCTAGAAATTCCTTCTTGGACAATTCATTCAGGAGTGAGTGTCAATAATTTGCAAGTTACCTCGGATGAGTACATCCTCACCACATGTATCCGTATCCAGATACCGTAAATCGTGCACTAGAAACGACACTCACTCCATAGTCCAAAGGATTCCCATCTTCAAGAATTTTTTTTCCCGTCCCTGTTGCTCTTTCGTCATAGTGGAGCACCAAAAGGAAGCAAGGGAAAACACTGCGGGTCGGGGGGAAGATCAAGGACTCTTGTATTGTCGCGAGATAGATTCCGATTCCGATTTGGATTTCGATTCCGGTTCTAATTCTAGGTCTAGGTCTAGGTTCAGTTGCAGTTTTGATAAAAATTTCCTTGACCTACTTGTTAGATGGAATCCAGTGTTTGAGGAAATTGTGTGTGTTCAAATGTTCATTGCCCGTGTTGACTGTTTGTCAGAACTATTCTACTGCATCGGTTTACTTGTTGAGCGTGGGCGGATGGATCCCGTATGTCTAGTAGTCCAGTGCTCGGTCAAAAAAAAATTGCAATTGTACTCCCACACTCGTAACAAACTTGGGAGAACTCGAGAGGTTTTTTTTTTTTTTTCTTTTTTTAAAAAAAAAAAGAAGGAAAGAGGAAAAAAGAAAAGGAATCGAGTCAGACGGGATAGCGCACGTCCATTGCAAAATTCATCCATCCTTTTTTTTTCTCCTTTGTCCCTGTGTTGATCAGCGATGATCTCTGTTTACAATTTGGGTGGTGGTTGTTGACCTAATCAAGACCAATCCATTCAGTAGTGGGCGTTTTGTGGTGGCTGGGCTGGCTCTTACAGTTACCAAAGGACCAAAGAATCGACTAAGCGATACACACAGGCAGGACATGCGCTCAGACAGGCTGGTGATTGGCTCGGAGTGGGAAATGATAACTTTTTTTAATCTTAGTTTTATAAGAAAGAGTCTAGCGAATTACAGGATGTTGTCTTTTTGATCAAGGATGTCAATTGACTGGAGCTGCTGGTCTATGAATCGGTTGATATGCTATGCCCTGACTTGGGAGGTATTGGAACAAGAGTCAAAAGGGAGGAAAGGGAAGGGAGAAAAGCACAGACTGGAAGCGATGATCTATTCCAGCAGAGAGCAGACGAGTTTGAGAGCCCTTTAGCAATCATTCTCAACCATCCTCAATTTACCAGATGAAGTGGAATGAGAGAAATAAAAACAAAAAGCCTGGTGATCATCTTTGCATCCTGTCATCCTCTGGAGCTGAAACCATGGTCCGCGGACGATCGCATACATACCGGCCACGGGTGGCACTCACAAGTCCTGTCAGCCGCATGATGGACCCGAGCGGGTTTCCATGATGACGAGGAATGGTCGGGCTGCTTCGTTGCCGATATGAGCATTAAGCATCGATTGGAATGTAGGGGATCTGGTGACAGCAGAATCATTGGATGTCGCTCTATAATTGGCATTTTACTGTTTTGCATCTGCAGTGCAGGTGGTGTTTGTTATTTCCCCCCTCCCTCTCTGTCCTAAGTAAGCTAGCAAGGTTTTGTTTTGTCCTTTTTTTTGGGACAAAGAAGAAGAAAAAAAAAGACAGATGAGGGGCTGCTTTTTTTCCCTGAGGAAATCCGGTCAATTTTCGTGAACAATTGGAATGACTTGCAATAATGATCGCTTATCTTGAGATTTTGTTCTTCTTAATCGATGGGTGCCAGACGAGAGATACATAGATAGACCGTCTTGGGGCGGGTCCTTGCTGGTTAGTCATATCGCCCCAATCTGGAGATAAGATCGCTTTACAGACGGAGAACAACGTCAAGCGGGGACCTCGGCGGTCCCTCCGACCCGACAGATCGTAAAATCGTCCAAGATGCCCGGGGATGGGCGGGAAACAGCCAAACGACAGTCTTCCTGAGTTGCCCGATCGAGGGTGCTGGTGGCTCATGAGTAGTAGTAGTGGCTGGTGATAGAATCGTGCGGCGGGGGCTAGTACAGTCTCCCGATTGACGCCGATCTCTGACTGAGGAAGACCTGAGGATGACCTGAGGGGTCAAGTTGACCAGGAACACGAGTCCAGCTTATGCCACCCCCTCCTCCTTCCCCCTCCTCTGCAAGTGTGCAATCTGCAGTCTGCACACTCAGACACTACACGATCTAAACGTCTAGCGTCGACTGCCTAGCGCCTCGCCGCCGACAGCCCTCTTCTGCCCAGGCAGTAGCGCGCGGGCGGGCGCTCTGATCCTCCGCCCAGGCCCGGGACCGGGCCTGGGCCTCATACCCCTGTCCCTTCCTTTTATTTATCTCGAACAGATCTCAGGTCGAATGCGTCAAAAAGGACTCTCACCCGGGGGTGGAATTCAAGCAAAATATCGTGCTTCATGAGGAGGGACCAGAGCATCATGGCTCATGCACGACACCAGCGGTGGCACGTGTCGGCCCGACCATTCTCGGATAACGTGACCCTGGCGGGGGAAAGGCATGAACGTGATCTCTGGGACACGGCCGATCCAAGCGTGAGTCACCTGATCTCGTGACTTCTCCCATTGCTTCGATTTGGCCAGCCGTCCAGTGTGCCACCTTTTCCCCCTCCTCGTCTTGGAATCCACTTGGACTGGCCGGCCCATACTTCCATTGGACCAACCCAGTGGAATCATGGGACGACTGCCCGGTTGTTGGCCGAGTTTACTGATGACATCACCAGATCCACATGATCAAGGTGCTAGACCGGTCGATAACCTGCAGGTGATCGGGACACGAGCACCCGTCGTGGCAGGATTATGAAATGCCCGCGGCGAGGCGTGATTGGAAGTCAGAGGAACAAGGGAAGGAGGTAGTCATGTCAAAAGGGTGCATACGGCACACATACCATACCACGAGGCATTTTTTTATTTCACTTTTTTTTTGGTTGTTTTGTTTTCCTTTTGGGGGTTAGGTTGGATTGGGTGAATGGTCATCCCAACTTCACGTCCGCGGAAGTTCCGTGCGATGGTGAGAGGACCGAGAACCCTGCCCCTATCCATGGAACTGAGTATGTCGCGAAGAGAACCGACCAAGGTGAGGTCTCCGTACCAACCACCGGTGGCCAGTAGATTGAAGGATGGGAAAGAACATGCTCATCAACCGTAAAGCTTCCATCGGCACTGTTGCGTACTCACGATCTGCCATCATTCAGGTTCCTCTCAACGATCTATTCGAGACGACGATTGGACTCCGCCTGGTCGTCCGCCCCCACCGGAGGCAGCGAGGCTGAGCACCCATTCCCCTGCCCTGATTGTGCCACTGGTGTACCCCTTGTGATCCTAGCGGGTGATCGTCAGGCAACGGACGGCAACCTCCTCGTCCGAAACACCCGGAATTCTTCGTCGGAGATGCTGGAGGAGATGGAACGAGAGAAGGGAAAAGGAAACACGAGAAGACAGAGAGAGGATCCTTCGTCATTTCAATCAAATCACCTATTCAATTCATCCCAGACACTCAGCCATGGCGTAGTTGACCCCCGGGAGCACGTGAAGAGACCCCTTCCGTGAGTCCGTCGACTGACAAATCCGGCAGTCTTGCGCATGCCTGATTTGGCCTGATCCATGGAGGTACCTGAACTCTCCGCAATCCTCGGCAGGCCCTGAAACTTTGCCCGGCGTACGACACTCAAGCAAGCTTGACTCTCCGCCGGGGGAAGAGTTGACCAGGCTAAAGTGAAAAAGGGAGAGAGAGAGTGTGTGTATGTGTGATGTGTGTGCGGAAGGGAGGGAAAGGGTCGGTGAAGGTACCATGTTAACCAAGGAGAGTGTAGAGTGTTTCTCCATGATGCCTTAATGGATCCGATCTGTTGTCCGTGGGATCTCATTCATCTGAATCGACGTGACCCTTCCGTGGGGCTTCGAATTCCCTTCGATGCATGGGGGCATCGTCTATTTGCAATCCTGTAAGAGAGGTTGTTCATGGAACTGGCTGATGTCAGTTCCAGAATTCCGCCCGTCAGCTGCTGCGTGGCCAGTTCCCAGTTCCAGTGCCAGTTCCCGTTCCAGCTCACTCTCTCTCTGCCCGTCCCGACTCTCGGAACACCAAACGCGAAGTGGAGCCATGGTTATCGCATCACTTTCTGGCCGGGAGCCTTGCACCGGACTCCACAGTCCACACCGGCGCATCCACACCCACCCACACATACACACATACACAAATGGTCTGCGTATACACACAAGATTGTCTTCCGGCCAGTGAAGAGAGAGAGAGAGAGAGAGAGAGAGAGAGAGAGAGAGAGAGAGAGAGAGAGAGAGAGAGAGAGAGAGAGAGAGAGAGAGAGAGAGAGAGAGATAGAGAAGGGAGATGTGTCTGGGATGGAATGATTGATCGATGGAGGAATAGAGAATAGCGAGACCATGATGATAACCATGTACACATCAAGGACATCTGGACAGTGGCAGTGACCACTTGGTCCACTGCCACACCTCTCTCTCTCTCTCTCTCTCTCTCTCTCTCCCTCCCACGGTGGACACTTGACCATGTCCTGTCTATAGCTGACCCTCTACCAGAGGGATGGCCAGAGCAGAGCGCCTGGGGACCAAAGCATCCGTCTGAACTCTCCAGACTGAAGAGCTCTTTGTGCGACCTTCCTGCAGCGACGGATCCCTGCCCGTAAAAATGGAGCCGCGGTGGTTCAAAATACTGGGAAAAAGTGGAATTACAGACCAGATTGGGAATTGTCTGGTCACGGAGGGTCGCCCCCCCGCATGCTCAAAGGAAAAGGCCCCCGCAAAGAGTGAGCGATTTCCGGTGGGCCACCATACCGGATGGCATGTCCACTGCCCTTCAGAGCGGGTACCGGTCGACTTGGAAGCTTTGTACACTGGCCTGTTCGGCAGTCCTGTACAACAAGACGCTGGTACACGGGTACGCCGTAGCAGGTACGCAGGGTCGTCTCCGCCCTCCGGTACTTGTCCAGTTCTCGCTCTCTGGAGTCGGCTGTGTCTCTCTCGCCGCCCAGCTCCTCCTTTCTCCTCTTTCTCTTCCCCTGCCTTTTTTTTTTTTTGGGTTGCATGGTTCCCTAACTTTTTTTTTACCCTTTCCCCTTCTCATTGTCTTTTCATTCCTAGAAAGTTGTGCAGCTTCCATTGCCCTCAGTATATCCCACTACCGGTCTCTCATATTCCTACCCTCTCCTCACTCCCATTCCGCTCACCAACTGTGTTTCCATTCCCGCCCACGACCTTGTCTAGCCGCCCATACCTCCGAGCCTCCGAGCCGTGTGTATACTGCATCTCCGTCCCAACACAATCACCCTCGGGAATTGAGTGTACCGGGTCTCTCCAGGGCTTTCGAAAAACAGAGCAGTTGCCAGAAAGTCCTTCCTCATGGCTTCCTTTAAAGTAAGTCTCGTCAATGACCACACTCTCACCCTGCTCCTCACTCCCCGCCACGGCGAGAGGAGGGATCGCTGGACTCCCACTTTCCCTCCTGTCCGAGACCCCCGCTCTCCGTCTCCCACGCCCCGGTCGCCGGTCTCGCTCACCTCCCCCTCGAATGCTGACAATGTGGCCACACCATGTAGGAACTATCGCTGTCGCGTCCCCTTCCCAACACGACGCCCCGACAACACAATCACTCCATATCTCTCGGGGTGGTCAATGCCAATCACCGTATCACTCGCCGCAAGAGCGTGACTACCGCGGCGGCCAACGTCGCCGCGGCCGTGGCAGCCTCCCTGAAAGATGGCAGCGAGGCGGCTTCGCTCCCCGTGGGTGCCGCGCACCGTCGCAGTCTCGGGGCCCGTAAGGGTCTGGAATCGACTCGGTCGGGGGGGTGCATCGGGGTACTTGTCACGGAGTATCAACAGTCCCAGCCAGGAGCCACTGGCGGCTCGTAAGGCATCACCCAGCAACTCCGACGATGATTCCAAGTCAACCTCCAAGGGCCGCAATCGTCGCGCGAGTGAAGGGGCGCACATGAAGACTGATGGCAAGCGTGCTCCTGCCGATCTCCGCTGTGACCGCTGTGGGAAAGGATATAAGCACGGCAGTTGCTTGTCGAAGCATATGTGTGTATCCCCTCCCCCTCTCTCTTCTCTCGCGCCTCTCCCTGTCGCCCAGCTCGTCTTGCCCTTTGTTTCTTCTTTTCCATGCATCCGGAGTTGGCGCCACGTGGGCTCTGTTTCAGGTCGCCCTCGTGACCATTCGGTTCCTTTGTTCCCTTTTTTGCACCTCAAAATTCGAGACCGTCCACGTCGCCATGGTGGGCCAGCGTTCTGACCAGACTTCCCCCCCCTCTTCTCCCCTTTTGCCTGCATCCACTAGCTCGCGCATGTTCATTTGTGGGACACTTCTTGATTGACTTCTCGAATCTTACTTTTGTGGGGAATTTTAGGTGGGAACACGATCCAGCATGGTCCATCACGTCCAAGCTCCTCATCTCCAAGCACCAGCAGGTGCAGCTGTTGGAGGCGGCCACCGTTCTGGTCAACATGAATATCGACGAAGAGACCACCGAGCAATCGCCCGATGCCGAGTCGGAATTCTCCTCTGCCTCGCCCGGCGCCTCGTCCGAACTGCGGGATGGCGTCAGCTCTGCAGAAACCACCCCGCCTCCGATGGACGAGCAGGAGGAGGAGGATGATGATTTTGAAATGTCGGGTGTGCCGGCCAACTGGACCAAGCGGCCCAGCATCAGCCACGCCTTCTCCCGCTCTTATCAGTCGATTCCGTCGAGCTCGTTCAACGGCAGTGCGCCCCTGCACTCGCCCGCCTTTTCGCACTTCCGCAAGTCGAGCATCGACACTCGCCCCTCGACCGCCGACACCCGGCTCCATGAAGACGACGAGGCAGATCTGGCGGCCGCCATTGGACTATGCAACTTTGGCACTCCCCGCACAGGACCCGTGTCCATGGCGTCCGACGTGCCTCCGGTGCCTCCCTTACCTGCGCGCTACCTCGACTCGAGCAGTCACTCTGGACCCCTCAGCCCTGGTCTCAAGCTCTCCAGCCCCGGGCCGATGAACGAGGTGTATCGTCGCAACTCCAACGCCGAAGCCTTCTTCTCTGCCTCGCTGAATCCCTCCCTGTCCTATAAGGTGTCTGACGAGCGTGGGGCACGCACCGGTAGCGGTGACCTGACGGCCCAAGAATCTCGTCATCGACGCAACGCCGACGTTGACTTTGGCAGCCGACGTGCCACTGCGGATGATGATGATGATGGTGTGTTTGGCCGGATGGAGGAATAGAGACACTCGTCACAACCCACCATCTCCTTGAGTCGTCTTTATCGGATTTCCCCCTTTCCTTCCTCTCTGTCCTTTCATGGTTGGAAAACCCCTTCCGAACCGTGTAAGCGGCACCCTTATCATGACGAAATGTATGAGCCTGAGCGTTCTTTTTTGGGAATCATTTTTTTTATTACTACGTTTCCAGCCTTGTGATGTGCATACTGCTCCATGGAGTGATTCTTGTGCCACTCGACGGATTGAAACTTCTTCTTCTCCCCCTTGCTCTCCATCGGGGATTGAATGAGTCGCCTGATTTCGAGTCTCTGTCACAACGGTCGTCCCTCTTCTCGCCTACAGCATATCTGCGATTCTGGGCATCTCGTGAATTCAAGCACACCGGATGCCCTTGTACCATGTCTCCTTGGCCCGATGATACTGTTTTTGTTTCTCTCCCTCACGAGTCCGAGGGAGTTTTCCCCGCCGCCCCGACTCTTGAGGCCGTCTTTGATCTTGTGCACCAACTTTGAATACTTTTTCACCAGCCACCTTTCCATCGCGGCCGACACATTCCATCACCCACAATGCCCTTGTCCCCACACAATACCTCTTCAATCTGTTCATTTGTCTTGATCATTCTGTTTACCACCCCCCTCACCACCACGATTGTTTTTTTTCCCCTTTTTCAACACCCTTCAGCTCTCGCATTGAAACACCACGGTGTTTTCCCTATCTCCTGTTTGTCCTCCTTTTGGCCTTGGAACGTGTCACTCTCGCCCTATGCGTGATGTGTGTTATGTTCCAACCCCTGCCGCTCACTGCTCTCCCTCTCCTCCTGATCTCGCCTTTGTCCTCTGCTTCCTCTTCCCCTCTCTCACTCTCTCTGCATCTCTCTGTAATCAGTGACCACTTGATCGGGTGCACAATGAATGTAATGCCTTTGAACAATATTTTGTTTCTTCTTCTTCCAGCGTAAGCCCAGTGTATTGAGCCTTGCCCCTCCATGGAGATGATGGGGCAATTAAGAGCGGTTGGAAGATGTCCGAGTTCGGAGTGAAGACAGCCGGTGATTCACTCAGCCTGGCCACCAACAGCCCATGAGACAAAAATTCTATCCCGGTGAGTAGTACCGTACCATAGGGACTGAGATAGACACTCCTACCGTTGAGATGGATTTTCATGACCTTGTCGTATGATCTCTTTTGGAGAAAAAAAAATAGACATTGCACATGTACGGTACTCAATCCGCTCTGCCGAGACTCTTTCCACCTACCTGAAACAAGACTGTCTAGTCTTTTCGACATTTCCCAACATTTTTCCGTATGAAGAACGAATGGCCTAGACGTCTAACTATAAAAACTCTATTTCTTTCCTTTTTCTCTTTTTCTTTTTTTTTTCGAAACTTTTTAATTGCATGGCCTATCTAGATATCGGACTGACAAGAAGGGTTATTGTCAAAATCATGAATACAAAATGGTAGGACATCGTAATATATCGACTAGAGTCCACTTGAGTTGCCACTGATCCCCTCACCCTCCAGTAAGATTGAGCGCAGGGGGTATAGAAGTGAGACGTACCGTCGGAAGCGTGTCGCTCTGAAGGAACCTGGACACGCTCTGAAGGAACCTGGACACCCTCTGGACTCACGTGTACATACTGTACCATCAAGTCTTGATGTATCATGTCTTGATTCATTTAATTACAATCCCTGTAGTCGATGTGCCACCGGCTCAAAGTAAGGCAGCTCTTGATTATCTGTCGAGTGATATATGATAATATGATATAGAGCTCACGCTAACGACGAGAAGGTCAATAACAAAAGAAAAGGAAAAGAAAAAGAAATTGGGTACTTGTGAGTCAAAGAGATTACTTCCGTCAGAAATGAGAACTTATAATCACCCGAGCTAGGACCCTCGTCGGGAGGTATCAATATAGCTTTGATATCTAGTCTGGCGTGGTAGGTAGTAGACTAGCGTATAGACTCCTGCGAAAGCTCCCCCTTGGATTGGGAGTCCAGCCCGCTTTTCAGGAAATGTTTTTTTTTCTTGCAAAAAGATTGGATTTATGTTCCTGTCATCACACTAGTTCTGTTAAGATGAGCGTAGGCAGAGCTGTCTACCTTGTTCTGCATGGAGATCACCGTGAGGTTCGTTCTACCTCATCATCGGGGATGACTGTACATGTAGTAAGGATCGAAAACTTTGGTGTAACATGGATGTTTCTGTACATGCTATCTCATGGAAGAGCATCGATCTTGGACGGGTGCTTTGATCCCCTGATCCAGTGGAGACTTGTTCAAGGTCGGAGGTGGAGCTTGTAAAAAAAAATCATCTGGAGATTGCCAGGGGAGTGGGAAAGCTGGTATTTCCTCGTCTATCCTTCGGGCTGGGTAGGCGTGCGTCAACAAAATTTGGCTGATGGGGGGTTCAGATCTGGGAGAAGAAGGGTGGTTGATCGGACGAGTTTTATGTTATTTTGAAGCTGGGTGGTTTGGAGGTTATGCCCGATCTGGTGGAGGTATATTGATTGAGCGATGCATCTCTGTAAAATTCATCAAAGACACAACATATTAAACATTAACTCTTTGCAAACCATGCCCAAAGATTGACATCAACCACCAGACTTTCCCCGTACCCGACCATCCAGACAGACAGGGCGCAGCCCTAGATAGCTTTTTTTTTCTTCCACGCCCATCCTGCATCCTGCTAGGATGACCTCGCTCCTGACCGTCTCACCTCGACCGAGACATTTCCAAGAACGCCTTCCTCTGGCGGCAACGAAGTCGTCACTGAAAATCGATCCCCCAGCGTACTCGCGGAATGAAATTGATTACCTACCCGCTCCCATGGCCCGTTCCAGTAAAGCGTCGTGATGCGGGTGTGATTGTCTCTCTGGCTCTCTCCCTCCTTCTCCTGCTTCTTGTCGTCGTTGAAATGGCGATCGTACCGGTCAAGATACAAGTCCATCATACCTTCCACCCCCACGCCCAGGGCTCCTGCTCCGCAAAAGGAGATGACATGGCTTTGGCCGGGGCTGATAGATATCTTGGCGATTTCGTCCGTGGATAGTAAGCGTAGAGTGGGGCTTTTGGTATATGGCTGGCCGCTGGATGGGTGGAATGAGAAGTATGGGATTAGAAAAACAGAAGAAGCTTTTCCTGGGGAGGGGAGGAGGGGATCTTTCAAAGCTTGTTGAAGGTATCGGTTGGAGTCGAATTCGGACACGAACCTGAAAGTGACTATATTGCGGATGGTGATATCGCCGTGATCGAGTCCATTCAAGATGGATAGGCAGATGTGCTGGGTTGCGGTTTCGTGAACCATGATGACGATGATGGTCCTTGAATGAGGAATTGGTATTGAGTATACCTCGTGGGTCAGAATTGGTGGAATATAGTACTCCTCGATTCGCGGGGAACCTTGATCCCGCCGTTGAGGTTCTTGATGAATACCAGAGTTCTGTTTAGTTTTTATTTTTTGTTTTTTTTTTTTGCGTGAAATATAATTGTGATCAATGCTGGGGAAAAGTGGTACACCCAGACTCTGACACCGGTACAAGATGTAAACCCCCATGATGATGTCCCAGGATCATAGACTCGTTTTAAAGCAAAGACCGGGATGGAGGATGGGACTGGATCCCGACTCTTCTGTTCGGCCGGTGCAGTCCAGGTGGTTCGGTACGATCACGCCGCCAATCGTCCGATCCAACCGATCTCTAGCGCAGCTATGCGTGATCCAAAGATTTGTTATTTTTTATTTTCCGATTTTCTCTCTATCTTCCAACTGATTGTAAACGGTTCTATCGGAGAGTCTCTGGAACCCGAGACTATAAGAAAGATCGGATCTGGAACGAGACCCTAACGTATCGGGGACTTGGAATGTACTGCGTAGCGCTGGCGAGGGACCCAGTCGTTACCATGAAATAGGTTGGCCCCCCCCCCCCCCCCCCACTCTCCAGGAACGCCACCTGCACTCCGGTCTATTTGGTCAGAAATAGGCAAGACATCTCTTTTTTAATATTATTATGCTTTTGAGCTTCGTTTTCGCATTCTGGGCGGTGAGATACAGTTCGGCCACCGCGATGACGCTTTCCGTCATGACGGGTGGCTGAACTGTACGCCTTGATGAAGACACGGTCATTGACAGACCTTATCGAGAGAAGAGAAAAGAGAGAGAGAGACAGAGAAAGGGCACGGGCCTAGGTAGATGCGTAAACGCCATAGATCGAAATGAAGAGAAACCGTCTGAGGGGAGATCGCCATGGATTGGGATATGCCCTTTTCCCCTCGTATACACTACATGGTATAGAACTCTACAGTATACAAGCAGTAGGTGCCTGCCTCCAGGTAGGAGGTACACGGTGGTCGAAGATGAGTCTAGTGAGTCACGATGGGAGAATAGGAGGAGTATATTTGATCTGCCGGTCCGACACATGTGCCTCCCCAAGGTTGGAACCGCACTCGTTTAAGATCGAAAGGACGATGGCGAATATATTTTCCCTTCTCATCTGTTATTGATTTTATGATCTCTCTGATCTCGGATCTTTGACCTCTACCGTCTTGGAAAAAATCTTGTTCCTTCACGCATCTGGCATCTGGAATGGTCGTATGATGTACAACCACCCAAGTCAAGTATCGCAATGGGATGGATTTGCATCTCGATTGGCAGGGAAACTCCATCGCGCGCAGATAAGCTTTGACAGGGGCCCAGATTCCGTTTGGCCATTCCCAAACCGGCAGTCCAACTGTCTCAAAGAGGAAAGAGACTGGGCGGGAGATGGGGTCCTGGTGCCTGACAGGCCAATCAGCGGAGGGATGAATGTCATTTGCTTTGACTGGGGCAGTGGGAAAACTACAGGGTCACCACTACATAGTTTGATGGCGGCTTTTGGACCTCAGCCACAACATGACGACAGCATCGGGTTTGCTTCAAAAGAAAAATAGAAAAAATAAAGAGAGACAGAGAAATCAAGAAACAAAAGGAAATCTCTAGTGGCGCCTCTCAGGCGTTCTCTCTATTCAAGGGGACCAGTGGCACATTGATACAGATACACCAATCCGGTGGATTGGCCGGGAGATCCTCGCCATCGACGACGGAGGAAACCTGAATGATGAGATTACGGGGGACTCGATTACACGGAGAATCTGCCTCGTATAAGAGTGCCCTCCTCGGACAATGTAATGACAAAGCAGATAGCCCAGTTCCAGTCCCGAGTAGTCAATTCTTTTTGTGCAATACAACAACTCAACTTTCCACGTGGTCTGCTGGTTCCCCACTTGCCCGTCTCCTCCTTGTTTCTCTTTTGATCTTGCTTTCATCTTGGTGCGAGTCTTTTCTGGTCATTTTCGCTCTTCAAAGGTGAATCCCCTCTTGTCGTCCGCACGACAGCATCTCATTCAGAATGTGGTTTGGCTCGAGAGACAAAGTCACCCGTGGCTTGCTGACAGGTGAGTTGGTTCCCTTGAAAGGGTTCAATGTCGATATTTGTCGATCTGGAGTTGATGGGAACGGTCACGCTTGGCTTTATTGCTTGGCTGCCTTGGCACATCGACGAGGCCAATGTTCAGGGCGTGATTCTTAAGCCGAGAATGTCATCTCGGAGTGATCTGGACCTCCCCCACCCTCCTTTGGTGTCCAGATTGTTAGAGAAAGACGGAGAGGGAGCGAAGATTGACCTGCTTCTGCAAATTTTAGGGCTCTCGTTACTGGCCACGCAGACTGTTCGGGTCGTCTCTGCTACCAAGTCCGCCAGCGTCTACAACTACCCTCTCGGTTCGAAAGCAAATTACACCTTTGCCTTGAACATTCCTGATGGATCCAATGATCTGCACTTTCATCTCTCGGGCCCAGCGAGCTATAGCTGGATTGCGGTCGGAACAGGAGATGAGATGGCAGATTCCATGATGATTTTGGTTTACTCGAGTGCAGATGGCAAGAGTATGTGGTTGTCGACTGCAACCTCCTCCACCGCCCCTCCTACCTTCCCTCCTTGTTTTACCTATTTCTACATGACAGACTCTTTCTCTGACTTTGGGGTTTCTTTCCAGATGTAACCGTGAGTCCTCGGCTGGCTTCCGGGGAACAGGAGCCGGAGTATTCGTCTTCGATCGACGTGACTCTGCTCGAGGGGACTGGCCTGGCCAACAACATAATGACCGTCAACGCCCGATGCAACAATTGTACCACGTGGAAGACGGGATCTCTAGATCTACAGTCCTCTTCTCAGCCATGGAACTTTGCCCTGGGTCCCACGGGCAGCAGTGTCCGTTTACTACGCAGTGATTCAAAGACCGCCAGCATCGAACGACATTCGAAATACGGTATGTTTCCTGGCCATCCTTTGAGTTCCTCCCTTTGAATGACCGTGATCTTGAGAATCGAACCTTCCCCCCCCCCCCCCCCCCCAAAATCAAAGAATAAATTGACACTCATTCTGCTAGGTGTCTTCAAGATGGACATGGTCCACGCCACTGGCGGATCCGACGGCCTTCCGTCTACCTCCTCCTACGCCCAATCTCAGGGCACCGAGTCCGAAGAATTCACATCCGACAGCAACTGGCCCAGCATCATCCATGCCCTCGCCGCATGCATCGCAATCATCTTCCTCTTCCCCTTCGGAGCCATCCTCCTCCGAGTCTTCCCCCAAAGTGTACGATGGCACTGGGTCAACCAGACCCTTTCCACCGGCATTGCCATCCTCGGCCTCATCCTCGGATTCTATCTTAGCACCCAATTCACAAAGTCGCAGTCCTGGAACTCAACCCATCAAATCATCGGCATCATCATCCTGATCGCCATCTTGCTCCAGTGGGGGATGGGTTTCTGGCACCATCTGCAGTATAAAAAGACCAAGGCCCCGACTAGATTCGGTGCTGTGCATCGCTATTTCGGATTCATTGTTATTCTCCTGGCGATTGTCAATGGTGGAATTGGGTTGGATTGGTCGTATGCGTCTACAGGGGCGATAGTCGGGTACTCTGTTGGGGTCGCGGTCGTCAGTCTGGTTTTCGTGGGACTTTTGGTGTGGGCAAGATTGAAGCCTCGAGATGGTCGGAAGGGGTTCCGACGGCAGGAGGAGGAGGAGTTGTCTGAGCGAACGCCGCAGCGGTGGTGATTGGTTTTTGAGAAGAACTTGATTGACAGGTTCAACCTCAAGGAGTGTTGTTCGTATTGGTGGGAATGATATAGAGATGTTGGCATATTTGGTTCTTTTCTTTTTCTTTTGGTCTTTTTACTGTGAAATGCGAGGGCGTTGGGGTGAACTACTTGTGAAGAGAGTGTATGATAGGAACTGTTGGAGGTAGGACGCACTTGGGGTCGACACACGCTCATACGAATGGTCCTCAGTTTTCATGACTTGAAGTGCCCAGCTGGGGGGATTTTACATGCTTTCAACTCCGGGGAATCTTATCTGATCTACAAGCATAGCGCTGAGCGCTGTAGACCTGCCCGGTTACAATATTCCACCCTCATTCATATACGGAAGAAGATAAATCTCTCTTTTGCAATCCTCAGCGGGCAGGATTCGGTCATGTCCGGGGATATTTGGGGCTTTGGGGGCCACCTTTTGACCTCCAAAAATCCAGACTCCGGAAATGCACAAGCCCAGACACTCTGCTGTTAAAGAGACGGTGAAATCAGTCCGAAAAATGGGCCACCTTGATATAAAGAAGACAATTTGATTTTTCTTCGTAACCTTTCACTGGTCTCTTGTGGGGGCTCCCCATGCTGGTGGGCACGAGGCGATATCAACAGCTTTTCCAACGAGACACAAATTCAAAAACAAGAAAAGTGGTGATGGTGAGGGAGAAAAATATATGAAATAGACAGAAATGAAAACACCGTGTGAACCACAATGGATGATCAATGCAAAGCCCAACTCCAGGAATCGTGTCGTAGCGGTCCAATCACAAAAAAAATGGGTAACTGAAAAAAAAGGAAATGTAATCATCTCGACGGGGATGGGGCCGAAAGGATAGACAGGGAATTTTCTTTTTTTGTTTCGGGCTCTCGTCCGCCCAAAGCTCTCTAATCCATGTCCATCGTCTCCTCCTCCTCGACACCACCATCCACCAAGACCTTGGTCTTCTTCTTCTGCGCAAAGAGGTCGGCTCCGTGTACCCGGTTGGCAACCTTGCTCTGCTCGGCCACCATGGGACGGCCTTCCTCCCGCTCGCGCAGTTCTTTGCGGATGAGGTGCTCGCCCTCGGCGACGACCTTGCGGTCGGCCTCGCGCTGGCGGTCGCGAGCCAACTTGCCGGCCAGACGACGCTTGGTGAAGACCCGCTCGCGGCGCTGACGGATCTCTTCGACACGCTGCATGGCATGGATGGTGGCGGCGACCAAGTTGCGGTCGTACTTGACGGGGACGTTGCGCTTCTTGGCGAACTGGGAGAGCACGAGCGACGAGTCGACGATCATCTCCTTGCCACGGGCGGCACGGTGACTCTTGGTCCACTTCAGCTTACGGGGCTGACGCTTCATCTTGAAGTTCTTGTGACATTTGGACCGGCAGAACCGAAATTGCCGGGCATCGTTGCGGACAAATGTGATGCCTTTCCCAGGGAAGGCCGGGCGGGAACAGAAGTGACAAGTCTCCACACTAGAACACGACAAGAGAAGATTACAGAATTAGAAATGAATGCTGATGGTTTGGAGGAGATGGATAGAGAATTTCTGGAGCAAAAACAAAACACTTACCGCATGGTTGCTGAGGAGGAGGTGTGAGATGAATCTGGAACGCTTGATTGTTATCTCGCAGAACTTTTTTTTTTCTTTGGGGGAGAGACTTCGGGCGTGGAGGGAGGTCGGCGCTAAACCCGTTTGGGTCTCGTGCGCTGACTTTTTATCCCGTGAACCGCCTCCAGATCTTCCCAGTCCGAACGCTCTCCGAAGTACGACTGCTGTCCCCCAACCGATCATCCCCCTCCCGTATTGCACAAGAAGATGGCATCTGTTTTGACTGTTGGTCTGGGAGTGGGTGTGGCTGCCTTCCTGGTGAGTTACTCCCGAGTAAACCAACGTACCTCTCTGGGGTTGTTTCGCTGACTGTTGATTCTTCAGGGCCGCGCCGGTCTTGTCGCCTACCGTCGGTCTCAGGGCGGCGTCAACGCCGCTGGCAAGGCCTTCTACAAGGGGTGAGTGGTATCTCTTGTTGACCATGTCAAAGAGCTTGATGATACTAACACCTTGACAGCGGATTTGAACCGCGCATGACTCGCCGCGAAGCCTCCCTCATCCTTGAGCTCCCGTATGTGTCATTCTCCGACCCATCTCCGCAGTTCGAAGTCTTTTTCTTTTTTTGAAAAAAAAAAAGAAAAAAATCTTTGGCGCACCTCAACTAACTCGTTTTTCTGTCGCCCAGTGAGCGCAAGTTGAACAAGGACAAAGTGCGCAAGAAGCACCGTCAGCTCATGCTCCTCAACCACCCCGATCGTGGCGGCAGCCCGTACCTGGCCACCAAAATCAACGAGGCCAAGGAGTTCCTGGACAAGCACACCTAAAAGCTGCCACCCGACATGGTGATGTGAATGATCAAGGAATCGTTTATTCGGTCGACCCTCTTCCATCTCGCGCCCCCATCAGCAGTGTGACGGGGAACCGATCCTCACGACAAGCTATCAGAGTCCCCCAGGCACCATTGCCCTGAGGCCAGACCGAGTATAATTTCGGTGCATAGCGTGGCGTTGTCTTGTTTTTATTTCTTTTCTTGTTTTGAATGGCATTGAACAGATTGTGTTACGACTCTGGTGACTATCGTGCCCGAGGTTCTCCGATCTGGATGTATTTTTTGCGCTCTGCGTCTGTGACTTTCTCCCCCCCCCCTTTTTTTTTGTTCTTTACGTTGCTCTCACCCGATCGCCACTCCTCGAATGTCATCATTCCTCGTTCTCTCGTCCTCTCATCCTCGGGGAAACAGACCATGATTTCTCTTGAGCTCCGGTCTGGATTGGGGCCCTTGCACTACCCTTGCCAATACCTGACCTGGACTAGTGACTGATTCCTGTATTCCCTGCATGTACCGCTCTGTGTATACTATTCTTGATCAATCTCTCTCATATCCTGTGCACTCGGATCTACCACGCTTGCTATGATCTTTCCTGGTCGTGGCGTAGACCGTAGGATTCAATGACGTCCGTCCAGTCAAAATGAGGAGATTCACATGTCTGCGGTAGTTATCCGACTCCCTCTTTCCCCTTTGAGCTCGATCGAGGGCTCGTCTCAAAATGGCGGAGGGAGAAGAGGGATGAGGTCATTTCGACTTGACGGACCGTCTGGGGCAGGACCTCGGGACCTCGACACTGGTCGGCTTTTGGATGGATCCGGGATCATGATGACTAAGGATCCGCCTGGGTCACGGGACGGACGAAAACTACTCCGTCAAGGACGGACGAAAGTCAGTCGACCGAGATGCAGCATTAGGATACTCTTCCTCCTCGAATGATTGTGATGGTGAGCCTAGGCGTTCTCCAGAAACGGTCGATCTCGGCGGGAAATGCCGATGACAAGAGCCTGAAAATCAGTTCTCCTTTTGTTGATTCGGGTCTCCCCGAGTCGTTCCTCGAGGGCTCGAGGGCCTGTCACTGTGGCTGCACTGCCGGATGGCCAGCGTGCCGGGATCTTCCCCAGGTGTCCTTTTTTGGTTTTTGGGAGCGGATCTCTCGGCGTCGGACTTAAGCCCATCCCGTGGGCGTTCTTCTCGCATGGGCGGATCCGTCTGGCAAACTGGAACCCTTTGAGCACCGGGTCTAGAGTGCGATGATCGTAGAAGGGATGTGCTACACTGTCGAACAGTGCTTGCCACGGTCGCTCAGGTGAGTATTCTCCAATCAGGTCCAACAACATATGTACCGGGTACCTACATTATAGTGTAGCCTTCCTTCTATCAGCAAGTACAAGTACCTATCCAACGCTCGAAGGCAGTGAGGCACGACAGTGCTACGTAGTGGTCGGCGATGCCGGGCCTCACCTGACACTTCACGATTCAGAAATACATAGTGGAAGACGGTGAGACGAACGGGAGGTCCGTATTTCGTATTGGCTCAGGGGACTCGGAGCTGTTCATATCTGATCCGGGAGTGACAACCTTCAACTGTTGGTCGAGCCAAGTCATTGGATTCTTGACTTCTTGACTCTCCTTGGGAACAATTGCAGTCCATTACTTCACTCGATTCAACTCCGTACAGGGCCTCTCGTGACTCTCTCGTCTCCCGAACCCATAGTCCCGTTCAGGTTCATCACAGCGGTGACTCAGCGGATCCTCCATCGCGGATCCATCTCCATCTCGACTTTGCTTCGTGGACATTCTACACGGCTTCCTCCCCACTGCTCACCTCGACTGCCACATGCTGTGCTCCACCCACCCGACCGCTGCATGAGGTCAACGGTGGTCGCATTTCAAGTCGGCCGTTGCACCTTTCCCGCTCCCTCTCTCTCTTTCTCTGGGATTTGACCCCTCTGTGAAACACGTCATTTGCTTGTTCTCATCTCTCTTCTTATTTTGCTAGGACCCTGATCCCCCAAATTTCTTTGCAATCTCGGCCCTCCCCCTCCAATCCGGATCGGATCAAACGCACATCCCCCGCAGGTCCGGATTACGTTGAGTGCCGCCTACGCTCGGTGCTGCTCCACTCCCGCGGCGTGCCAGCGCGCCACCGAAGGAAAAAAAAAATTAAGAAAGTCACCGCCATGGACAGCCGAGAAGACGGAGAGCTGGGATTTGATGTGAATCAGATGATGATGAATCACCAGCAACAACAGCAACAACAACAGCAGCAGCAGCAGCAGCAGCAGCTATACGGCGGCTACTCACAAGATGTTCCTCATATCAGTGGCCTCGCGGGGTCGTTGTACGCCGATGATTCGAATCTGATGGCGGGAGATGACGCCAATGATGCGAAGCGACGGAGAATTGCACGAGTATGCCACGCTGTGTGTGGATGAGGCGAGCCCGGTAGCTGACCCGAGTCCCCCATTCTAGGCATGCGACATGTGTCGGAAGAAAAAAATCAAGTGCGATGGCAAGATGCCCAAATGCTCCCACTGTATCAATTACAAGACCGAGTGTATCTTCACGCAAGTGGAGAAGAAACGAAACCCACCCAAAGGGTATGTTGGATGACCCCGATGATACACAGTGTGAACTCGCGGTATCACTCAAAAGCGCTTGTCTGCTCACCCGTGGACCCTGACGCAGTGCGAAATACATCGAGGGTCTCGAAAACCGCCTGGGTCGCATGGAATCGCTTCTTCGGCTCTCCGGTCTCCTCTCCGAAGACGATAATGGAAAGACGGACTTGGGAACCCTCGAAAAACGACTGGCTGATCGGACAAATGCCCTCAACGCCGCCAAAAATGCGCCGAGAATGAGCGTCCCAAGTGCAACCCCGCAGCCACAGCCCACGTCTCGCTGTTCGACCCCTCGTGCGGATTCACATTCCAGTTCCCGCACCGCGACAACCTCTCCCAACTCACAAAAAGGATCCGAGACCGAGGTGGAAGCACTGTCGGACATGATGTGTTCGCTGGTCACAAACAACTGCGGCGAGACCCGATACATAGGTAAGGGAAGCTTGAGGGGTGGCAGATCAAGGTGGTGAGCAAATGACAGTAATTGACCTGATCGACGCAGGCTCCTCGTCTGGGTTTTCCATCTTTTCACCCAAGGGTATCCAATGGGTTAATGAGAAAACGGGCGATACCTCATTTCAAGAGATGATCGCCTCGGCATATGTGAACGACAACAAGTGGATGTATTGGAAGCCGGAGATTTTCAGCGACATCTTTGCCCGACGGGTGTTCAAGCCATTGCCTCCAAAAGAAGAAGCGCTTTCGTTGTTCAAGGACTTTTTTGAGAATTTCAATTGCATGTTCCCGCTCTTTCATGAGGCAACCTTTATGCACTTGGTGGATCGCCAGTACTCGCGCGACCCGTACGAAGGCTCGGGTTGGTGGGCGAGTATCAATGTCGTTTTGGCCATCTCCCACCGTCTCCGTGTGATGAGCAATCTTGTGCCTCACGAGGAGGATAAAAAGGCGTGGCTCTACTTGAAAAATGCCATGGGAGTCTTGACGGAATTGACCATGCGAAACACGGATCTTCTCAGCGTGCAAGCTCTCTTGGGAATGGTGAGTCGTGCTTGTGTGAGCCGCATTGTAATTGCCCTCTGACACACACACACCTGCCTGCAGAGTCTGTTTCTACAAGGTACCCCTAACGCACAGCCGGCGTTTTTCCTGGTTGCCGCCGCGATTCGACTCTCTCACAGCATCGGCTTGCACAAGCGCGGATCGAGTTTCGGACTGAACCCGGTCGAGGTAGAACAGCGCAAGCGAGTCTTTTGGATTGCATATTGTCTCGATAAAGAGTATGTCATCCCCCCTCCCCCTCTTCGGCAAGCATCTGGGAAGCGCCCTGGCTGACTCTGCCATAAAGCATCTGTCTCCGATCGGGAAGACCGCCGGTGCAGGACGATGACGATATGAATGTCGAACTTCCCAGCGAGGATCCTCCCGATAACGTGGGCCACGTCCCGTTGGCCGATGGGAAAGGCAAGTTTAACCTCTTTAGGGCTCTATGTGAATTCTCCGCAATCGAGAGCCGGGTATACAAAAGGCTGTATTCGGCCAAAGCCTCAAAGCAATCGGACGGGGAGTTGCTCAACACCATTGGTGAGCTAGACAAGGAGCTGGAAGACTGGAAGGAGAGTATCCCGATCGAGTACCGACCCGAACACGAGATTCAAGCGACCCATGGGCCCCTTTTGATCCACGTCGTCGTCCTCCACTTTGCCTATTACAATTGCTTGACAACGATCCACCGTATGTCTGTACAGCACGGCTACTGGACAAGTCGACTGTCAAATTACGCCATCCAAGGTTTGAACGCTCGACCCTTGAATCCGAGAGTCTTCATGTCCGCCGCCTTGTGCGTCACTGCTGCCCGGGCGTCGATCAACCTGATCAAATACATCCCTCGGGGGGACTTTGCCTGTGTTTGGTGAGTGACTCTTTTCCGATTTCCGTAGGCTTTCAAATGATCTGACGCTTTCCGACAGGTTGATCCTCTACTACCCGGTATCGGCCTCTGTGACACTATTCGCCAACATACTCCAAAATCCAAACGATGCGCGTGCTCGGTCGGACGTGAAGATGATGAATGTTGTGGTCAATTTCCTGTCCACGCTTGTCTCGGAGGAGTCAAATGGTAGCATCAAGCGCATGCTGGGGCTGTGTGCGGAGTTTGAAAGAATCGCCAAGGTTGTCTTGGATAAGGCCGAGAAGGACTCCCACGCGCGTAAGAAGCGCAAAGCCACATCACCATATGCCAATGGCTCCGCGGAGACAAACGGGCAAGACACACGACAACCAAAATCCGCAGAACGAGATTCAGCGCCCCCCTATCCCCCCTTTTCATCCTCCTCCTTCGCGCGTCAGGCCCCTGCCGAGACATCTCCGTTCGCAGACAAATCTTTTGCGAACGAGGCCTCCGTGTCGGGGACTTTGGGTGTTCCCGATGATTACAACAACGGCGTTCCGAACATGCCCAGTATGTCACAAGATTTCCAAGACATGCTGAATCCGGGTCAGATGAATGGAATGGGATTCCCTGATCAATCGTTCAGGCCTATGAGCCCCAACACCGGACCTTTCCAGCAGCAGTTTGTTCCTCAAGACCTCTGGCAAATGCCCATGACGATCGAGTGGGATTGGGCAGACATGTCGATGAATTTCCCGGGGTTTGAAGGGAGCGGAGCCGATGCTATGCCTCCACCGTGAATGACTCAATGACGGAGTTTTGGTCGTTTTGTTTCTCACGCCCGCCAGCAGGGGTTTTTTCTTTCCCGTTCCAGCCTGTTCATGGTCTATATTGACACGCACTTGTTGCAGGCCCGACCAGTCTCCCTTGGCGACTCGGCCATTTCACCTATTCTCTTCTTGTCTTTTCTTTCATTTTCTGATTGAGCGTTATGTTTGGGGACCTCAGGTCGGCCCTTATTATTTCCCCCCTCTTCGCCCCTTCTCCCTCTCTGCATCTTTGAATGTACAACCACTACCTCTCCTATTTATGGCGTTGGAGCAAGTCCAATGAAGGCCAGACATATATACACACCACTCTCAATTATTTCCGATAGCCCAATTCTTGACATCACCGCGTGGTAATAGACAATTCGACGAAGATTTAATGGGGGTACAAGAAAAAAACCCCCGTCTTTGCGAATCGATGTCTACAGCAAGTCATCATAGTATTTTACATCGGGTATCACGCTTTTCCACCTCTCAACCAGCCTGTCCATATCAATGTGTAGCCCTGTGTGAAATGAATGATTCGTTAATATACCTAGATTTCTATCAGAAGTGAAATCTACCTAGACTATCTATCAGCACTTCCTGTCTGATGCTCGAAGCTCCCGTCCTTCGATGAATTTGTCCTCCAGTTCGGATCCAAGTCTCTTGTTCAACTTACAAGTCTTTGCTTAGCATTCATGCAGATCCACACAAGCGTCCTAGGGTCCAGGTGATAAACCGTGATATTGATAGAATTTGATCTTGTTATGTTCATTGGAAAAATTCCTCTGAGGATACATCGATTTACGTTGTAGGGATGGATGGATGGAGAAAATACAACTAGAAGTCAAGCTATATGGATTAAGAGATACGTTGACTACCCGCGATCAACCGAGTTCCCCCTTTTGAGGTAGATTAATTCATCAACATTCTTTCTTCAATTCAAAGGGCTGTTTAGCATTTGCCAGTCCCAAGAGAAGCAGGAGTGGATATTTACATAACACTGAGAGAAACAGACATTAAATCAACCCCCCCCCCCCCGCCGCGGCTGACAAATTCCCGTCATCAGGCATTAAGGCAGGGAGTAGAGACAAAAGGGAGAGGGGGATATAGGAAGCCATTTAACCATTAGCGTTATACTTGCATCGATCAAAGTTGTTTGCCAGGTTTCCAGTCCATGTCGGGAACGGGACTGCTTTTCCGGAGCCTCCAAAGACCGCAAACGTAGCGAGGAAGACCATGACCTGGGTACCACCGTCCAGCGCCGCGGATATGAGGTAGTTCCATTTGACGAACCATTGAGGTCGGTAACGACGCAGGTAGAATTGGCCAAAGTAGCCGATGATGTAGTAACTGGTGATGGAGGCGTTTAGACCGACGAAAAGCTCACCACAGTACCAGACGATGATGGCGGTGTTGAAGTAGGACCAGATTCTCTGGTGGGGGAAGAAACGGTGCATGATGTAGAAGGGAATCGGAAGGAGGAAACCGAGCAAGAAGGCGGCGGTCACCCATTGGTAGATGGCGCCAAAGGAGAACATCCTGGGGGCGATGGACCATGCAATGGCGAGGGTGTTGAATTGTTGGATCTGAGCACCGGACCAGACGTTGGTACCTTCGGCGGACTCGAGAATTGGGGCTTGGTTTTGCACAATACTGATAGAGCATATAGTGAGTATATACTGCAACATGTAATGAGGAGAGGGGGGTAGGCCATTAGCCTTCCGAGTATAGGATGGGGCATATTGACTTACCTGATCATCATCACGTAGTTGAGAAGCGCGCCCATAACGCAGCCAATAACCTGGGTTGTGAAAGTGGCCTTGGGCGACAGCTTGTTCTGTTGAGCAAGCTTCAAATCTCGCGCAAGCAAAAAGCCCTGTGAGAGACCGTTGTAGGTATAGGTGGTGAAGTACATATTTGCTGCGGCTTGGTTAGTCGGACGAACGTATGGTTCGGTGCATTGAGGGGCAGGACATACCAAGAGGACGGCCAGGGAACATATACCCAGCCAGCATCTGGAAAATGGACTGCAAATTGTACCCGAATCCAGTGATGCCGTTGAGCGCTCCAAAGAAGACCATGAAAACAAACAAGAAGAGAGTCGCAATGACAAAGCCCCACCATGGTAGCGTGGACTTCATGACATATAAACAGACAAGTGCAACAATCCAGCTCAATGCAAAGATACAAAAGTACCAGGAACTGGGGACCTCGTTGTAGTCAAGCATCAGCTTGTAATGGGGATCAATCGAAGGATCTTGACGGAGTCTCTCCTTTTCCTCCTCGGTTCGCTGCCCAGTCTGTTGCCAGAACTTGTATTTCCAGGGCTTGAGTAGACTCTTCATGTTATCCTTGGTCATCCAGGCCCATCCCTGCTTGACCTCGTTGTAGTTCCAAAGCAACAAGTGTACGATGGTGGCAGTCATGCCCGCGTTGGAAACGATGAGATAGTTAACGTAGGTTGCGGTCAGATACGGCGTGCCCTGCTGGTCGACCATGGTGTTGTTGACCGTGAAATCCGGGTTCATAATCGCCGTCTCGTTGTAGGCGACGTAATTGGTCGAGTTGGAGCTACCGTCATAGAGGAGTTGAGACATGAAGGGGAAATCTTGTGCTCTCCAAATATTACTGTAATAGAGAGCCATGGAGAGGATAATGCAACCAAGATAGCCGATGAAGCTGTTGGTCAGAGTTTGAAGGGGCATCCACAATGGCGATCCGAATCCAGCGATGTAGTTCCAGTCTAGGCAGACAGAAAGGAATCCCATCCCCTCGTTACCCTGGGAGCCCCCAAACAGGTTGGTGAAAACGGCATTATTTTGATCCGCCAGGCAGAAGATTGAGACAGCGGACAGGAGAGGGAAGATGTACTGGAGGGTGTCAAAAAAAAGGAACCCAACGGACAAGAGACTGAGGACCGTAGGGTTGGAAGACTGACCTCGGGGAACCATTCCCAGCAGAAAATGGCCGCAAAGACAATCCAAAAGACTTTGAATCGCTTTCGGGTCTCCGACCTGGGCTTGTGCAATGTCTCCATCACTGACGTGATTGGCAGATTTGAGGGCCACAGCATCGCTGTCGGGTATACCAGGACGCCTCGCATCATGCCTGCGACACCATAGCCGATGAGCTGGGAGGACAGGGTGATGAAGATGCCAGCAACCTGGTTAGGATATCCGCCATACCACAGCTTCTGAACCGACAACGCTTCGGTGGACAACGCAGAGACAGACGCAGCTGACGCCATCAAGACCGCTGCCGTGTGCTCTTTGCGATTCCACGGAAACGGATTCAGGAAACGGCCAATCGCACCGCTTCTCGGGAGAAAAGCGGCCATTGCAGTACCCATGGCCTGCGACAGGACTGTCAGGAACATGACAGAGACATAGACGACCTGAGGCTTAAAGTACATGATCTCCTGGAGAACAGCACCAAAGGCCGAAAGCCCAATGCCTATTTTGGGAGGAAGCAAGGTTAGCGCGGGGGGTCGCCATCCCATGTAAGCACCACGTTCGTGGAGCACTCACCGATGAAGAACATGCGGAATGTCCAGGGACTGAGGGAAGGATCGTCGTCCACATGGATGACATGGGTCACGATCTCCTCGGCATTCTCGAGGGGGCCAATCTTCTCCACCGAAAGAGCTTCATTATCTGTGTAGACCGGTAGAGGAACCTCTTTGATGGAAGGCTCCTTCCATGCAGATTTGTCCTTGATATCACTCTTCTCTTTGTGATCAGTCACCTCTGCGGAGGAGACGTGCTCCTCCACACGCTCTGAGTCTCCTGACATTATCGGCGCGTTCTGTGTGAAAAAGAAACTAGCACGACAATGCTGACTGAGTCCAGTTCTTTCAGGGGCCTTCCTGGGGTTGGCCATGATATTTGAATCATGCTTACTCGAATTGCCATCACCTCCACGACCGCCACCCCGGACGATGTCACGCGCACCAAAGAACAAAAGGTTCTCTCACAACTGTAATCACCTCCACTTCCAGATAGTCGATCGTCTAGCCAGGGCGGGGCGTCGAAGACAGCTTATCCCAAAGAGGCAGGTAAGCGTTACATCGCGTTGCCGCCAGCCGAGGCCCACTTGTCTCCGGGCTTACGACCTGCGTTTGTCTGGGAATGTCGATGGCCCCGATTGAACATTCACGATATGTCCATGTCCCCATGATGGCCACCGTCTTGCTTTTTGCTCATGCGTGGGGTCATCGCACCCCGGGCACAGAGTAAGAGATACGCATGGACCCCTTTTCACTTGTCAGATTCATGTAACCTTTCACGTAAAAGAGGATGCTTACTGGCTTCTTAGGATAGCGATATGGTTCGATGATAATATCCGGGGAAAGGGAACGCAATTGCGGATTTGACCGATATGTTCACGGACAATTCTGCCCTCGTCGCTCCACGTTGTAGGTGACCGCTCATTTGTTTCTTATGTGGCAAATTGACAGCACAAGAGGTATCTTGCCATGAGATCTTTTGCAAAGAACTTGGCTTCTTTTTTCCTTCCCTCCTCCCGTCATCTTTCCCACCCCTTTTTCGTTTTCTTTTTTCTTCTGGATTACAATTGAAGCAGAGTGCATTGCAGGCCAGACGCTCAACAATGGGGATGACTTTGCTTGAAGGTTTCTGGCGTCCGTGGAGAGGCGAGGTACCCGCCGGGATTCCTTCACGCCATGACCTCGAGATCATGACTTGTCGGCAAAATGATCTGACTTGGGGAAAGCTTGGCTATCGCAAGAGTCCGCCAGCGTACAGGGTTGCGCAGATAAGAGCGCTGCTCCGACGGTGTTCCATCTGCCCCCCCCCCCCCCCCCCCCCCCCCCCGGCTGAATTGAGTCGGGCGAATCAATGAGATTGATGGAGTCAGACTTGAGACAAGGCCCCAACGCCTCAGTTCCGTAATATAGTTCAGTCCACTGACGCCGTTTATCACGCTGCTTCCTGTTACAGTCTAGTAGTCTTTTGTCTCGGTGTGTTGCGCGATTTATACTGGCGCATTTAGTCCCCTACCCCTCACTCAACTCGGATAAGGGTGCGAGGTTTTTACCGGTGGGTGGCGCCCAAGCTGCGCGCGAGATGTCAATCATTACTTGTTGAGGAGACGGGCACATGATTTGAGACATCAAACCAGCCTTGGAGGGTCTTCTGCGTTCGAAATTCGAGGGTCAGACTTCTTATCTTTGACTGGACTTTAACGCTGGGTCGGACCTCCAAAATAGAACCTGCCTTGCTGTTAAGCTCAGGACAAGCTTTTGGTGGGGTGAGTGCCAAGACGACTACTATCGTGGGCCGCCTCGGTATCTCCAAGACGAGAAAAAAGATAAGTCATCGTTCGTCTTTAGACGGTGAGTACAATCATGATTGTATCGGTGCTCGCCTCTTCTGCGACACATTCTGAAGTCGTAACGTTGGGAACTTTTGGTCCTGGTCCATCATGAATCTCTCTCTGCCGCATTAGCATTCGACCAATGATCAATCTAGATGGGTCTCATGATAAGGCATGATGACTCTGACCATGTGGCCTGCGAGGTAAGCGAAACATAGGAATGGACTAGGAAAGAAGGTAGAATGAACCACTGCCTGACACACATCAAAGTTCTGACCTGCAATCTAGACGTGCATGGTAAGCGTCATGTCACAAAGTGCAGGGACGGATGCAGGGAAAGATCCCCCCAGCATCGAAACACGTGAACCAAAGTCACGGCCATTGCTCCAATCGCTTGGGTCTTTCTTCTCTCTACCCGACTCTGCAGTTGGATGGTCACTCCACTGGACCGAGGATTTCCACGTGATTTCGTACCTTATCACTACAGTACTACCAATCATAACAAGAAGTACTAGTCATCCAACCGACAGCCTTGACAAATCGTCGAAGGCATAGGATTGTTGGCAGCCTGCTGAAAAAAAATTCCCGACAAGGCCTCCTTACTATGAGATGCTCTCTCTGAAAGCCAGGGACCCATGGTAGGGAGAATTACGAGGATCATGCAGGATATGGGTAACTGAGCTATGTGGGCAGTGATGTCCGGTCAAGTGGTATTGGTTGAGGGAAGGACAAAAATGACTGTTGGATTACTTATCCAAGGCTGCAACGACTACTGACGCAGCTATCCACTCTATGCTGGAGCATCCTCCAAGCAATTACACCTTCAAGCTATCAGATTTGGGCAATCTTGGATGCCGATGGTGTGCCCCTTTACCACAGGCTACGAACCGAGAGAAGAGTCACTCGAGGTGAAGGATTTTGAGAACGGCCCAAAGACGTGAGTGCCGAAACCTTAGCAAAGAACCAGCGTGGAAATAGAGTTTAGAGCTACTGCAGTACCCAATAGTTCGCAGCTCTGGGAATTTGAGCCGAGACAGGTACTGATTGACGAGCCAGCTTGAGGGTTACCTACCTACCTAGGTAACTTAAGGTTCCTGCGGCATGAGTTGTTATCCCTTTATTACTGCACAACGGCTGCAAAACACTGCAACTTAAAGTCAATCAACCCTTTGATCTTATGCCCGTGTAGATTCTGTTCTCTGATTCTTACCTGTCGATCAGAGTAGAGAGGATTGTTCCAATCTTGTCTGCAAGGTCCTCGATTGAGACAAGGTGCCCAACACAATCAATATGCGGTAAGAAAATGCAATATTTAGGTGATTGTGAGTGGCCTGGCTCTGTGAGTATATACTAGGTGAGTAACTATCAGAGTATTGCTCAGTAGTGCAGCTCTGGACCGTGGTCATTGGATGTGTGGGTGGTGATAGATATCAGCACCCATAAATGTGCGCTTAACTCGAGTATTCTGACATGGGTACTACAAGCCTCTTCAAGCCATTGCACGTGAAACATGCACAGACAATTCGAGGCCTGGTCGAAGCTCACTGAGCCTAACGTGGGCCTGACACAGAAGTTGATCGAGCAATTTCCACCATCTAAATTCAACTACGGTAAATAGGTATTGATCCCATCTGTGACAAGCCCGGTAGCCTGGGCGGAACATCGCGGAAAATGGAATAGACGTTAGTAGTGGGCCACCTTTCCAAGGTTAAATTCTCATGGAAACGTCTTAATTCCAATATCCATTTCCTCCCGTGCTTGCTCTCACTCCTGTAGGTAGCAAGTGCGCCATCGCCTTTTCTCTCTCTCTCTTTTACGGAGCATGCACTGGTAAGGTGATGTTTTACACCAATAGTGATGACCTATGAAAGGCGATTTGGAGCTCCATCTTGACATGTCGTAATCTAGGATCGCTGTCTTTGCGCTTCGCCATATTATGACTTTTAGGTCCAAGATCCATGTTCTCAAAAAGGCGGGATAGGTCTACACACTGATTGAATCGCCCCTCACACACGGATCGACCGTAAATTCTCGCTTTTGATAGACTAGCATACTAAATGCAGCATGTGTTTACAGGGCATCGAATTTCGCCAAAATTGAACTTCCCTAAAACATGAGAGTTGAAACATGTAGACGAGTCAAGCACTTCAAAGAAATTCGTGGACGAAATGGCATTATCTGCCAAAAATCGTGTTGTGAAGCAATGAGAGGTCGCTAAGTAGTCAGATGCTACAATACACCTCGAGGAATTTTTGTTGCACACGAGCCATTGCAAATGGTACGAATCTTTCTCACTTGTTGGGAGTCAGAGTCGGCGTTGGACGTACTCTATATGAGTGGCTGAGCAAAGGCGGAAGGTCTGGAAAGTACGTATGATGTCTTTTGCCGTCTGGCGCAGGTTGAACTGCCTTGCGCGCCCGCCACGCAGATGACTCAGCGAGCACCGGGGCCTTGGAAAAGCCGGCGCCGAGAGTGGCCGCAGCTGGATAGCTTCCCACCGCAACCTTGAATTCCCTGGAGGATAGCGCGGAGTTGTCCATCAATCTCGACCCCGATTGATTATCCCTTTTTCTTACCCTCTAAGCCCTTTGGGCTACTCTTCTCTTGACAATGGCCTCCCTTCTCCGGCGGCCAGGCAATATCGTCCGATTCTCGAGAAGGGCCACGGAGTGCCTCGGCCGCGCTGGAACGACTTCGCTGCGAACACATCCGTCTCGACTCTCTTCACTAATCACATCTTCCCGTGTACGAAATTATGCCACAAATGGTCCAACACCTCCGAAGAAGGATTCCGAGGACTCCCGGCCTAGGAGTGGTGAGCCGGAGTCGGTCTTGAGCTCGGAGGACCAGCTGAGGTTGGACGCCTTCGTGAAGCATCTCAAGACTCGTATGCCAGATTCACAGCACGAAGCGATCGATACATTGCGCAAGCACTTGATGAAAAATGGCATGCCAGACGAAGTGCGACAGTTTATCGAAAAGCACAAGAACGCTTCTTTGATGGACCACATTCGAATGATGCGATGGTTGTTCAAGTACACGAGCGAGTTGGCTCAGGAGGATGTTCAGGCTTTCACCAAGACTCAAAGTGGAACCGGTCCCCAGGCGAACAAGAGTACCGAAAAGCCGCAAGAAGGCCAGGAAGAGTCTGGCCAGAAGAGCAAGGAGCAGAGTGACAAGGAGCATGAACAGGCCTCGAAGGAGCAGCAGCAGAAGAAAAAGAAGCAAGATCAAGGCTTCCCCGCTCCCAAAGTCTTCGAATTCCGTCTGGATCCTGCGTCCTTCCTGGTCACTGCGTTTGTCACATACTATATCTACCGAAGCGTTTTCCCTGGTGAGAGCGCTGGCCGGGAGATCACATGGCAAGAATTCCGGTCTAATTATCTCGACAAGGGCCTTGTGGAGAAGCTCACAGTCGCAAATGGTCATCGTGTACGCGTTGACCTCAACCGCGAGGTTGTGAGCCAAGTCTACCCGGACGCTCCCGGACAGCCCGTGACTCACGTCTATTTCAGCATCGGCTCGGTAGACAGCTTTGAGCGAAAACTTGAGCAGGCTCAGTACGAGCTTGGAATTCCAAACCATGAACGGATCCCGGTTGCTTACGTGGACGAGGTTCCGTGGGGCAGCGCCCTTTTGTCTTTCGCTCCTACTTTGCTGTTAATCGGCGGAATCTACTGGTTCTCCCGGCGTGGTGCCGGCGGCGCGGGCCAGAGCGGTATCTTTGGTATCGGAAAAAGCCGTGCCAAGCGATTCAATCACGAGACTGACATCAAGATCAAGTTCTCCGATGTTGCCGGTATGGATGAGGCCAAGGTGGAAATTATGGAGTTCGTCAGCTTCCTTCAGCAGCCTGAGCGATTCCAAAGGCTTGGTGCCAAGATCCCCCGCGGCGCTATTCTCTCTGGTCCTCCTGGTACTGGTAAGACGCTGCTCGCAAAGGCAACTGCTGGCGAGTCCGGCGTGCCTTTCTTCAGCGTTAGCGGTTCGGAATTCGTGGAGATGTTTGTGGGTGTTGGACCGTCTCGAGTGCGTGATCTGTTCGCAAACGCTCGCAAGAACGCCCCTTGCATTATTTTCATTGATGAAATTGATGCCATCGGAAAGTCTCGCTCGAAGTCCAACTTCGGCGGTGGCAACGACGAACGCGAGAGCACACTCAACCAGATTCTGACCGAAATGGATGGCTTCAACACTTCCGAGCAGGTCGTTGTCCTAGCTGGTACTAATCGACCTGACGTTCTCGATAAGGCTCTCATGCGTCCTGGACGTTTCGATCGTCATATTTCGATCGATCGTCCTACTATGGACGGCCGCAAGCAAATTTTCCGTGTCCATCTCAAGAAGATTGTTACAGATGAGAACATGGATTTCTTGGAAGGCCGTCTTGCTGCTTTAACCCCTGGATTTGCGGGTGCCGATATCGCCAACTGCGTGAATGAGGCTGCCCTGGTCGGTCAGTACATTCGTCTCCCTCAACTTTGCCTACTCATACTAACAGATCTCGTATAGCTGCGCGCGAGAACGCTGACAAGGTTGTTATGCGTCACTTTGAGCAAGCCATCGAGCGTGTGATTGGTGGATTGGAAAAGAAATCGCTGGTGCTATCGCCCGAGGAGAAGCGTACGGTCGCCTATCACGAGGCTGGCCATGCCATCTGTGGCTGGTACTTCCGATGGGCCGACCCGCTCTTGAAGGTGTCGATCATTCCTCGAGGCCAAGGTGCTCTAGGCTACGCGCAATATCTGCCAGCAAATGGCGACACGTACTTGATGAATGTGAACCAACTCATGGACCGCATGGCAATGACTTTGGGTGGCCGTGTTAGTGAAGAGCTGCACTTCGATACTGTCACTAGCGGAGCTAGCGATGACTTCAACAAGGTGACTCGTATGGCCACTGCCATGGTCACCAAGTTTGGTATGTCGAAGAAGCTTGGCTACATTCATTACGAGGACGATTCTAGCCAGCAATTCCAGAAGCCCTTCTCAGAGGACACAGCCCGCACGATCGACATGGAGGTGCGTCGCATTGTCGACGAAGCCTACAAGCAGTGTCACGACTTGTTGAGCTCGAAGAAGAAGGAGCTTGGCATTGTCGCCGAGGAGCTTCTGTCCAAGGAAGTTCTTGGTCGTGACGATCTTGTCCGTCTCCTTGGTCCTCGTGAGTGGCCAGACAACGCTGAGTTTGCCAAATACTTTGATGGAAAAGGCGGCGAGACCATCGCTCCCCACGAGCCCACCCCAGACCCCGAGACGACGGTCGGTAAGGATGGTCGTGACGAGACCCCTCTTCCTCCGTCTTAGACAACCTACTGTTGATGGGTCTGAAGTTTTTTTTTTGACGCAATTTGGTCTGCATTTTGGCATGGCTTTCTAGAGCTTGGGAATTGTGCTCTTATCCTGTTTCTGTCGCGCGGGGTGACGTTATGTCAGTCTTTCGCCTACTCCTCCTTCCTCCTGTATTTATGAACCTGCGTCTTCTTCTTCCTACTCTCTCTCTCTGTGTTTTTTCTACTCCCCTCTCCGCCACTCTACTACTGACGGATCCCGCCCGGTACCATCTCCCTTTGTTTATCTTTCTCTATCAACTCGTGCCTGAATGTGAAGACCATTATACTCCTCTCTTTGCGTTTCGACGGGGAGTCCTCATGCGTGCGGGTGTGAATTTGTACAATATATTTCAAATCTGACCTTGGTGTCCCATGTACTATGTATGTTCCTTGAGCGGAGTGACGGACTGCGTATTTGAATTGTATTCCCTTCCATTTGAATGATGCTAAGGAGACATTAGCGAGCTACGAGCTGCAAGTTCATTGCGGTCATTCCATTGTATGAAACAGCCACCTTAGATCCCGGGGACATCCATTCATCTGATATGTCGCTCTCCCTTTTGATACACGGTATTTTGGGAATCGCCCAAGGTTGAAACCTTTCCACCGTCGACGTAATTTCCTGCGGGCATTCATGAAATGGATTGGGGGGAGATCTAAATGGACTACAGGGTTGACACTACGTGTACGAGATGGATCCAATTTGATGGAAAAGTTTCCTAGGACAATCAGCTATAGTTAGGTCATAGGTACGTAGATGACCCAAAGCCATTAATAACAACTTTGTGTTTGTTGGTAAGCTTGTCTTCGCAGGTCTTGCCTTCGAACTCCTCGTTTGAAGGAATTTCTAGTCAGCAATGAGGACAAGGTGATTGCATTATTGACCACATCAATCTATGGAGCAAGGAAGAGTTGAGAGTCATATGTGTGAAAAGTCAGAGATAAATCAGCGCATGCTCAAATCCAATACGATTATCACCGCTCAGTCTTTCACTCGAGAGGCAAGGACGATATAGCCATAGACCGTGATCAACTCCCTGGTGCTCGAAGCGCGGACAACCAGTCGCCAGTAGCGGCTTATTTGCTCTTCTTGTCTTCCGCGTTCTCGACCTTGGCCGCAGCCTTTTGGGCGGCAGCCTTCACCTTCTTCGGCTCCACGGACAGACGAGGGATAAATCTCCCCACGCGAGCCTGGTACTCGCTGTACTCGGGATACTTCTTGGCACTGATCGACTCGGTCAGACGTGTGCTGCCCTGGAAAATGAGAAGATAGCCGACGACACCGATGCCGATCCATGAGAAGAAAGTTCCGGTGCGATAAGCAGCCCAGAGGAACATTGTCACCCAGACAGCCTGCTCGCAGACAAAGTTGGGGTGACGCGACCAAGACCAGAGACCACTGACAACGAAGCCGCGCTCCAGATCCTCGGGTGTGAACTTGTCCCGGTAGCGGTCGGGAACGCGCGCAGTCTTCTGATACTCATGCTTCGCCGTCTGGAAGTCCCATTGCTGCTGATCGGCGAAGAATTCGACAATCAGAATGAAAATGGTCGACCGCGAGAAAGCCAGGTCCGCGGGGCTGAAAACCTCGCTGGTTTGGTTGTAGGCGGCCACAACAAAAGCGTAGGTAGGGGCAGTGATGAGCAGGAGCAGCAGAGACTGGATCCACGCGATGAAGGTGAAATCGAAGATGGTGAACAGGAAAGTATTGTTCACTTGCGCTCGAACAATCTCCCAGCGGTAATCCTCGGACCCAATCTTGTAGCCTCCTTTACGCCAGTAGTTGAAGGTCAATCGTGCCTATTCGTGACGATCTCACGTTAGCAAATTTTATGTCTCCAAGGTCCAAGTCAGTGAAGAGGGCCATGCATACGCTCCACAAAACACTGAGAACAGCAATGGTGAAGACCGTTTGGGTTTCAATGCCGGACATGCGTGCCCAGACCGCAAAGTGCACGTTGTACACAGCAGGCAGGATGCTCCAAAAGCGATCCACTTGGGAAAAGTTCCGGTTGATTTCCGCGGCTACGAAAAAGAAACAGGCCAGGACAGAGCATAGCGCAAAGGCTGAGACCATGGGGTTGGTCGCTAGATACACTTCCTTCAAGTTACTCAGGTTCAGACCAGCTTCCCGCAAACTTGCAGGTAGCCATTGCAGCTGTTCGAGGAAAGGCTGAACAGTGAGCTTGAAGGATGTGTAGTCCGCGAGGGAATCGACGCGAGGAAGCGGAAGCGAAAGCGAAGTCATGACTGCGGAAGACGAGCACGATCGTGTGAGAACTCGCTCGAGAAGACACGACGCAGGAGGGGGGCGAAGAGGAGGGAAATTAAAAGGCGTCGCTAGTCCGGATCGCTCGCGGACGTAACATGCTAGCTTGTGTTACCTCATCGGGTTAATGCGCTCACGATCTTCTGGCCTCAGGCATTCAAGCGCGTCATTTCTCGATTCGCATTTTTTATCCGCCTCAGGCATACACTCGCGTCTGAATGCCACGGCCTTCCCGTTGAGGAAGATGGCTTGTCGTTTCGTCGCAGAGACCTTGCCTGCCTGTAGCGCAATAGGATCGCGATGGCACGTAAGATTCTTTGTGTAGCCGAGAAGCCTGCAATCGCCCGTGCTGTGGCCACTCACCTGTCTGGCGGATCATTTCAGACGGTATGATTTTCACCCGAAGGGTGCTACCAATCAATAGCAGGGATTGGCTAAATCAAGAATCGCTTCTAGCATGCCATTCGAGGCAATCAATATGTCAAGAACTACGAATTCGACTTCAATTTCGGGGGCGCCTGGGGACAATGCTCAGTGACCATGACCAGTGTGATAGGCCATCTTACAGGGCTGGATTTTGCTTCTCAGTACAAAGGATGGATGTCATGCCCGCCTGGTGCTTTATTCGAAGCTCCAGTTCAAGAAGATGTAGACAAGGTTCGGCTGGTTTGGTTTTCAAAAATGAGTCCGAGAAGTTAATCCTGTAAACAGGACAAGAAGCCGATTGCGGAAAACATTCGCAATCAAGCGAGGTACAGCAAAGCGCTCTTCATCTGGACCGACTGCGATCGCGAAGGGGAGCACATTGGTACCGAGGTGCGCAACCAAGCCAAAGCTGGCAATGCTCGTATTGAAGTCAAACGAGCTAGGTTCAGCAATACGGAAAGAGCGTCAGTGATGATCAAGATCAACACAACTGCAAGTGACTGACTCGGACTGACATGGCTAGTCATGTTCTTCAAGCAGCTCGGTCACCGGTGGAGCTTGACGAGTTCCAGGCAAATGCCGTGGCGGCCAGAATTGAACTAGATCTGCGAATTGGTGCCGCATTTACTCGCTTGCAAACTCTCCAACTGCAAGCTGTTGCGGCTATTTTGAAAGAGAAAGTCATCAGTTATGGTCGGTCTTTCGCCTTCGTTGAACATCAAAGTATTGTGTCTAATTCTAAGACCAGGCTCCTGTCAGTTTCCTACGCTTGGATTCGTCGTGGATCGGTACTTTCGCGTAAAGAACTTCAAGCCCGAGACGTTCTGGAGTATCAAGGTTATGCTTGAACGGGAAGGCAAGAAGGTCAACTTCCTATGGAAGCGTGTCCATCTCTTTGATCGAGCAGCCGTCATTATGATGTTGGAACGCTGCCTCATGGCGAAGCAGGCAAAGGTGACCAAAGTGAATCAAAAACCAAAGAGCAAATGGAGACCCTTGCCGTTGACTACTGTGGACCTTCAAATGATGGGCAGTCGATTTCTTCGAATTGACAGTCAAACTATCATGAAGGTCGCGGAGGCCCTTTACACCAAAGGTTTCATCAGCTATCCGCGTACCGAAACGGATCAATTTGACAAAGCAATTGACTTGAAGAAGCTGGTGGAGAAACAATTCCCAGATAGCCGATGGGGCCAATATGCCAAAGAGTGAGTTGATCCTTTGCGCGTGCTTTCTTGTGTCCGCACACGGAGTGCTGACTGTGAGTCCAAGCCTGATTGATGGTAAATTCCGGACACCTCGATCTGGCCGCCACAATGATAAAGCTCATCCTCCCATTCATCCAGTCTGTTGGGTAGCTCCCACCTCGTTGAATGAAAACGAGAGGAAAGTGTACGAGTTTGTGGTTCGGCGATTTCTGGCTTGCTGTTCGGACGATGCAAAGGGATCAGGGACGGACATAGAGATTCAATATGGCGATGAATTCTTTCATGCCAGTGGATTGCTCGTTCTGGAGAGAAATTATCTCGACGTCTATGTCTATGACAAATGGGAAAGTAGCCAACAGCTTCCCCATTTTGAACGAAACGAAACCTTTGAACCTACAGAGGCGAACATCTCCGAGGGGAAAACAACCGCTCCGAGCTACTTGACTGAACCTGAGCTGATCGGTCTGATGGATGCCAACGGTATCGGGACGGACGCGACAATGGCGGAGCACATTGCCAAGGTCAAGGACCGCCAATATGTGGTCGTCAACGAGCGTGGAAGTGGGAGAAGTAAGGTGGAAGAGCTGATTCCTACCCATTTAGGTGTTGCGCTGGTGGAAGGATACGACAACGTCGTGGCTGGTCTCCCAAACAGTATCTCACTCAGCAAGCCGTTTCTTCGCAAGGAAATGGAAAAGCAAATGCTTGAGATCTGTGCGGGCTCCAAAACTCGCCAGGACGTGGTTCAACAGAGTCTCGACATGTACCGGGAGGTGTTCATCCATACTCAAAGGCGTATTGAGATGCTCAAAGCGGCCTGTCGAAAGTATCTCAACGAGCAGCCAGCATGAATCATCTTTCATTTTCGATCTTGAGATACCCAAATTCAACTTTCGCTTCAAAGGCCTCTTCATCAATTACGCAGGGAGAAAAAAAGTAAAATCAACAACTTCATTCATGATCAGTCATTGCTCTTGATATTGTACAAATATAGGATGAAACACGCGGGCCAGCCGCGTGCTTCATCCTCAGAAGCTATCTACTGCCTCTCTCGCCTCCCAAGGACAACGGCAAAGTCTCCTTCTCATCCTCTGTCCACCACATTCTCCTCCTCGTGAATCACCACCATCACCTCCTTCTCTGCTTCCTCCTTCCCTCCGTCTCTCCACACCCGTCATGCCCCAGGTCCGTGTCCTAGATTTCCATCGGGTCGCCGACACTGAAATCGGTCGGATGGGTTTCTGATGACCCCGATTGGTTAACCTCCAACCGTTCCCAGAACCCCTCCCAAACGTCCGTACCCCGGTCGATGGTCTGACGCAGCGTGTCTAAGCTGGCCAGGACTTCATGCAGGGCCAGGTCGACCGCCGCACTACTCTTCTCATCCGACGGAGCACTTTGTTGGCTGTGGACGTCCAGGACCTCTACAACTGGCAACGGCTTCTGTGCGGCTTGTTGCATCGCATGTGCCGCGTTGACCAGGTAGACGAGGTTGCTGTGGTTGTCGACGATGCCGTCCCAGAGGCTTCCTTGCCAAGCCTGCAAATGGCTGATCTGGTCCGCGACCATTGCCAGGTCTCGAGTCTGGTCGATTTGCTTGACGACGAGCCAGACAACGAGGGCAAGGATCGCGTACACCAGGTACTCGACAAGGGGGTCGCCGCAGGCCTGTGCGTGGGTATCGGCGCAAGGTGGTCCGGTGATTGTCGGCGTCGACGAGGTTGGCGAGGAAGGCGAGGAAGACAGGCCGTGAGGACTGGTCAGCGGGGCCAGTGTTGGGATCGGGCCGGGGTGAGGGATCGTGGCTGGCTCCATCTCTGGTAGGATGGTGGTGCTCCAGCCGACGAAGTACTCCTTCTTCAGGAGGTCGAACCAGGTCCCCTCATCGACGATGCGCGGGAGTTGATCGAGAGTGTACACCGTGCTTGCCAGCTGTACACTTCCCAGGGCGCGGTCCCAGAACGAGCGGGCCGGGTCGATGTTGGTGAAGGGGATGGTATTGAAGAGCCCCCAGAGGTTGGCCGTGACGAAAACGAGGATAGGGATGACGAAGTGCATCTTGGTGGTCGGTAGATGCTGGTTGGTGGAAGGTGGAAGATGAAGTCGGTGTAGGGTGTGTTGGTGTATCGAAGTGAGGTGAGATGAGAATGAGGTACTTGATATTGATCAAGTAAGAGTTGATGTGTAGTTGTGGAAGTTGTTGGATGTGTTGACGTGTGTTCTGAGAAATGGTAAGAACCGTCTGAGGAGGGAAAGGTTCTAGCGAGGGGAGATTTCGATGCATTTTATAGTGAGGCGTGAGGCATCGCTAAATTCTAGTCAAACATCTCGCTCAAGGCTGCAGCTGCTCTCATATCTGCCTAGGGTTCGCAATCACGACAGCGGAACGCTCATTGTCTGCTGCACGAGGTACGTGCCTGGGCGATGGGAAACCACAGGCCCCACGCAAACTCGCGATCGCAAAATGTCCCCATTAGTTTCATGTCTCGCTGCCTTGGATTCAAGAACGCCGCTTCATTCTTCATGTTTCTTGAATATTCAAGAATGGATGCCTTGTCTGGCCGGTCCAGGGGGATTCTCTGGGCTGAGTGAGGCAGTCACTACCATGAGTCCTCGTGAGCGTCCGCTTGCCTTCCAGCGTCATCCAGCGCCATCCCATCACTTGGACAAGCCAGAACATGACGGACTACTGAGTGCACCGAATTTTCAGGAACAAACGTCTGCTCGTGTATGTATTTGCAGTATCTCACTCGTAACTAGCCCACTCGAGCCTTGTACGGTGAAAGAGTGTGTCTCGAGCGGTCGGGCCTTCAACTTGCGAATGGTAGACCTTTGCTGTTTCCAGACTCGTGCAGTTGTACGTGGTCAGTTCAGCATATGTTCATGAATACTGTGTGGGATTTAAGAGTTTGGTCGATGGTACACAATTCAACTGAGGATCTAGAGAATTTGGGTGAGCAGATCCCGATCCGCAACACCAAATGCAAGATGAGAACTACGTCCACTGGAGTCAGTGGAATTTGATAAACCTCTCTCTCAGCTTCAGTACAGAAATCAGGATTCAGCAAGTCGGACATGATCTAAATGTGGTGCAAGTCTAAGCATATACAGCTTTTGAGGCAGGCATTTTGGAAATTACAGGACTTGAGGTCTTTTTTCTTTAATCTCGCCACGGGACGAACTAGGTACTTTGGGACCTTGTATCATGTGATGGGCCACAGTGGACTCGTCCGTCACCTGAGTACCCTGGGAAGCAGCTTGAATTCCTTTTTCACGATGATCTTGTTCAGTTTACCTTTCAACAAGATCCCTTGAATTTTATTATAACCTGATCTTCGGACCATGGGAAGGCATGCAGTTCCTGGCTTTTCTGTACAGACGAAGCCCACCAACTATGGGCTGTCAGCCTGGAGCCACTACATGGAAAATACTCTCTACCAAAGATAATCTCACTATCAATGATCAAGCCATCTTCGATCCTACCACTGAACAAATGCTCCAAAAGGTCGATTTAGCATTCATCAAAGGTGTCGCTGTCATGCAGCTAAGACATTCCCCCTATCAGCCACAGCTGCCGTGGTGGGTACCACAACTCCCCATTTAATTGGATCAGCAAGCTACGGCCGAAATACCAACAGATTGCAGCAATGATAGCCCCATGCAATAAGCCGGAGAAGACTTGGCAGTGACATGCTTGAGCTCCACGCAGCTTTCATCAAAGAGTTGGACCTGTCAACAAAGAAGACTGAAACGGGCGGGAAGCTTTTTCAAGACGATGTTATCTTCCCGGAATCAACGCCATCTGTGGGAGGAAGAAGGGGTACGACATCTTGGATTGCTGTACCAGTCCGGATGGGTACCGGAGTAGGTAGTCCAACGTGACCTTCAGCGTTGCATGACGTAATCATCAGCCAACCAGTACCGCCAGCCCACAGGTGATAGGCCAATGGATGGGGCTCGCTTAAGGAGGTCACTAGGTCTGTCGGTCAGAAATTCAAGGCACAGCACGTGTCACACATGAGCCATTTCAAAGTTTTATCATAGCGTTATGTCGATTCCGCTTGGTCGAAATGCTTAAATTGACGACCTCGATCGACTTATCGGAGTTGTGGGGTTCTGGAGAAGATTCTGCAAGGAAATCGATCAGCCCACCAGCAAAAGTGGAGACCGTGATGCTCTCCACTCTCCACTCTTCTTTCCGCCAAGATCCACTTGTGCTCAGACCTCTACTTTAATTCTGTCATATATTGGCCTGAGATGCTTGTATGAAAATCAAAAGGTTGCTGTTCTCTCACATCTCAGTTCACACAACCAAGTCTGCCAGCCCAGCATTGCTGATGCTGTCGAGACCAAGAGAGCTATGGTTGTCACTGTTCTGTCTTGGTGTAACACTCTGAATGGGATGACAGCTGGAGAAACTAGAGACCTGGACGTGGCGTTGATCATTCCTCGAGAATATGCTTTTTGCAGATTGAACATATAATCAAATCCGGGATTTGATCCCACATACAGTCACACAGATAATGTGGGCTCTCGTTGCCGGCACCTGCTGACACCTGAACAGGTGGATGAAGCTTGCTTCTAGGCTTTAATTTGACACTCGAGTGGTGTCACTGATTCGATCTTGAAGACGAAGCTCACTTCTCCGCGGCTGACGATCTATTGATGTTGAATCGCCATGTTTTGCGCGGCTTCAGTCGCATTACACCTTGGCGCTCAGAGCGTCTTCTAGAGCTTTGACCAAAGCTTTGATCACTCTTTTTCTACATTGCGAAAAATAATCCGACGATGAAAATAGTCTTTCAGGCTAGTCGTGCATGTTCCAAAGCTCGTGGGACAAGCAACAAGGGGTTGTGGGGGAAAACTTCCCACGGTCAGCCGCCACGTCGTTTCATCACCATTCGAGTCGAGACTTGCATCGACGTACGTCAGGTTCATTTCTGCATCAAAACGCTCCAATATTCGCCCAGGGCATGAAAATTATCTTGATTTTACCCAGTCTGTCTTTGAAGGTCGCAAAACCTGAATTGGGTCCCCAGGGGTCAGTCAAACTTCAAAAATCCGTGTTTCACGTGGTTCTGAAATAGATGCACAGACAAAAAACTGGAATATCTCCACCCACATTTCATCGAGAAAAACCGTTTCTCTGTGTGCAGAAGCGCTAGCTTTTCAGCTATCCTCAGACACCTTGATCATTCGTTATCGATATCTTGACAGACTTTCATACCCAAAGTACACCCGGCCTCTGGGCTCATTTTTGGCTCGCCACATCCAAGGGGTCCTGAGAGAGCTTTAAAGGGCCTGAATCAATCCAAAAACTTCAGGATCCATCAAGCTGAATCTCAGAAACATCGAGCATGTCTCAGCATAATTTTGCCCCTTGGGGTGCGGCCTCTGGAGATGAACGCGTCAGTTGTTTACTTTTTGCACCCGGATTTTCAATACTGACTCGAGTTGGGTATAGGCGCGTCAACGCACCCATTTTGCGTCTGGAGGTCTCAAATTGCTGGAATCGACGGAGAATTGACTACTCTATCTTTTTCTGAAATCTTGTCCCTTTCAGTCCATGGATGGGATGGCTTTGATCACATTTGTGAGATGTCACTCTCAAAATCCTCCATTACATCATCTTCAAAACTCATTAGAGAGCTCCCCAAAACATTTGAGGACTTGAAACTGACAATCTAATCAGACTTGATATTGAGTTCCACGCTCCCACTGTCAGCATAATTTTCCCCCTCTTGTGGATGCTGTGATGCCAAAAGGCATATTCCCATCCATGCTTGATCCGGAATCATCACGAACGAGTCCATCAACTTCACTCGGCAACAATGGCATCTAGATGGGGATCCACCGGACTCAAAGTGGGTCTATCAACAAGTTCAATGGCATGGCTAGACAATCCAACTCTTTGGAACATTTTTACAAAAAAATTCACCCTCATATCCCCATCTGGGGGAGCAGGCTATAAAACTCCATGCGCAATGCAGGAGTTTGTCGACTCCGAAGAGCCTCGATCCCGGGGTGACCCCCCCTTCGCGGAATCGAACGCGGACTCGCTTTATGCAGCAGTGGTCGGTCATCCCACTACGCCACTCACCCGCTGTTACATGTAGGGAACTGGAACTAAAATAAATCTTGTCCTTCGATTCCTTTTGGGTATTTCATGAGGAAGGAGTGTTCTGTTGGGGGCGTGGATGCCGTGAAGCATGACAGTCGAGTCCGGATCCGCAGTGGAGTTGGTAGGGATCCTCGAGCGGGCCGCTGCAGCGTTGATCTTCCGCTGTGCTCCACTCCGCGCAAGATCAGCAACAGCGGCAACAACAGCAGCAGCAGCTACGTCCTGAAGCCATTCCCGTCCGCTTCATTCCACTAATTTTGTGAAATCAGTGATGCAATCGGGTGGTGAGGTTTTTCTCAAGTCCCATTTGTCATCCATTCACTTCTCCAGACAAATTCCTTCGGGTTGGGGGTGCTTCTACAGCAGCCGACTCAAAATATATCTCTCAACATACAATGGCGCCCACCAATACTCTTGTCAATATAACCTTTCTTTCAACCCATTTTCACCAACTCACAAAAATTGAGAGTAAGGGACCGAGTTGAAGACTTTTGGCTTCAATCCAGTCAGGAAAAAAAAAACAAGCGAATTGAATGTCAGTTCTTTGAGTGTGTCGAGTCCGCTGGTCTTTTGGTGGATCACTTGGAGGACTCCGCTCATGTACTTCCAGCATCCACCTCCTTTATGGGGCACTCGGGCAGCCCTGAGCGAAGCTGTACTCCATACTAAACCACATCCAATGAATTATCCACAGCACCACTTCATTCTGTTGATCTCTGGGTGCCTCCCTTTCAGTGAATTCTTTGCGCTGGAAGCCCGGAAGCGGGATATACACTGGGTTCCTTCACTTTGCTTGTCTTTCCGCATTATTAACTACGAGAAGGTTGCAGCGTTGATTTGACTCAATTTTCTCGCCGAGGGCTCGGCTTAACTCATGCAAGCTTGGACTTCTAATTGAGTATCACGAGTCTATGGGTGGGTGGTCTTGTTTTCTTTCCGAATCAGTACCGGCGTCCTGTTGTTTAGGGCAACCGAGCTCTTTCCCAAATTATGTATGATGTATGTATCCTTGGAAAGCTTCCCACAAAGTCCTTCTCACCACGTTCATGCCTTATGAAATGGTATCGTCCTCACTCCCATATTATATCACTTCAAATGCTCACCATCTCGTCTCATGGGTATCATTGACCATCATGATTGTAGGTCTTCCAGGAGGGCTTGGCACGAGGACCCTGCGTGACCCGATAAGAGTGCGATAAGATCCTTATCGCCGACGGTTGCTGATTAGAGCCTTAGGCCCCGAGCTAAACCCCCCAACTTTCTTCATTGCCTTCGCATTCCCCGAGGATGGCCGAGAAGCGCAAGTCCTCAATGTCTGAATCGGCTTTTAAACGACCTCGTCTGATGGAGCAAGGCGATCAAGGGAGGTTCCCATCATCGGAATCTCAGGAACGACCCAAAAATGACCCGACGTTTGGGCAGAAGAGTGCATTCCCGGGGCTGGACGAGGGAGGCGATGAGCTCTTTTACGGATCTGCAGATGATGGCATGGAATATTTGCGCATGGTTCGGTAAGTCTACCTCGTTTATAGCTGATGTGGTACATCCGCTGAATTTTTTTTGCACGTTCCCTAGCCTATTCCCGCATTACGCTTTTGGTGTAGACTGTGGCTCATACCTCCCTCATCTAGATCTGAAGCCAACTCGCTACCAATCCTGTTCACTGCTACGGCCGCAAAAAAGGACATTGAATTGATCGAACCTACCACCCACACTCTTGGACAGACGTCAGAGACTTTCAAATTCCCCGCTGGGTTCTACGAGGATGAGGCGTACATAGCGCCTCCCACGGCCAACCAACAGCCGGTCGCCTCGCCGGGTGATGGGTACCCTGAGGCACAGGTAGCTTATTATAACCTTCTCCGACATCGATTCCTCCTCATTCGATCAACACTGCGCTGCACACCTCCCGCAACCGCTATCGCTGCCCTCGACGACGCTCATCCGATTAGCCTCCCAGACCGCAATCCAGCCGCCCGTAAAGACTGGCGACGACTGTTGCTCACCGAAGACCCACAGATGGTGCAGTTGGCTTGCTTGGATTCCGAAAGTGTACTCCGAGTACTCGGTATATTAGCCCGCAGCTTGGGAGAGAACGTCAGAGGTGGTGATCCTGATCTGGTCCGAAGAGTTGGAGCCTGGTCCTGGGGACTCTTGGGAAAGTGCCGTGAAGTTGGAGAATTGGCTACTGAGCAAGTAGGCGAGATTCGTGATCTTGGCAAACGTGCGGCCAAGATTCTGCTCAGGATACGAGAAGCAGAGCTCAAACGATCTGTTGAAGATAGTGATGAGGGCGAGTCGGACACGGGTGAAACAGAGGATGCTCCAGAAGACACGGCGACTCAAGATGAACAAGCCGCGCTACCAGATTCAGCAACAAACTTGGACGAGTCGGATGCAGAGATGGCGAATGCCGATTTATCATCGGCACTTGAAGAGGCCAAGGCACGGCTAAAGGCTCAACTAGAGGAGGACATGGCTGTTGAGCCAGAAAGCCGAACAGCAGAAGATTCTACTGGTGACCCGGTTCAACAGGCGCGCATTCTGTTGGACATGATTATCACCATAGTCGGCGAATTTTTTGGTCAACGGGACCTGCTTGAAGCGCGGGAGGTATGGACTTTGGAAACTACACCGCACGAAAGACCAGAGCCTGGCAAATGACCTCGTGGTTTTCGGGCCTTCAAAAACTCTCACAGTACCTAGGCTGTCTGTGAAATGTAATTTAATGTTGTACGGTTCGGATGATCCTGAAGCTGAAGCTTGCCGGTGTTTCACAATCCCCATCAACGTGCGGCCAAGTCAACGCTTAGCAAGAACGAATATTTGCTAGCAGAAAACCCTCGAATGCTTTTGCCTTGCTGTCAGTCTGGACGAAACCCCTTTAGATGACTCGGGACTTGTTCCTCCCTCGTGCTTCAGGTGATCTTCCGTCGGCATGTTGATGCCTGACAATTCGGGGCTAAACTACATTTGGGGGGTTGCGTCATGGGCTCCTTTTCCGTTGCGCTCACTTTGCGTTCACCTCCACATCCCAACTGCCGCTTTCCTTATCGTCCATCCGGACAGACTTGTGTAGACCTGGAGACGTCGACCTCATAGGTGGATGTGATTGACTTACTAGTTATGGCACCGACCGTGGAGATTTCAATCCCTACAACAACCATCTCCCACTCCTCCCCTCCCCACACGCTCTACCATATCACCCTCCGCCTTCCACTCCGCTCCTTCACCGTTTCCAAACGCTATTCCGATTTTGCGGCTTTCCATAACGACCTGGTCAGCCAGACGAATGCCCAGCCCCCGGTGTCACTCCCCTCAAAGTCATGGTTCTCCAACACAGTGTCCAACGAGCGGTTTCGTGAAGAGCGCAGACGCGGCCTTGAAGAATATCTTCGCGCCATAAATGAAGCGCCAGATGGGCGATGGCGCACTTCATCCGCATGGCGAGCCTTTCTGAATCTTCCCTCCGCAGCGACAGCCTCTACCACCGCTGGAACATCAAATACCTCGTCTCGACTCCATGCTGCCATCACAGACCCAGGTTCGGCGGCAAATGCTTCGATCAACGATCCGACGCTTTGGCTAGACTATTATCGCGACATGAAGTCCCATTTACACGATGCTCGGCTTCAACTTTCCCGCCGGGACCAGGAGACGACTCCTCAGAAACAACATGAGAGCTCCGCGCAAGCAAAATCCAGTCTCGTCCGGGCAGGCTCAATGATTTCCACCCTTGAGGAAGGGTTGAAAAACCTCGGGGCGCGAGGAAACCAAGATTCTGCACGGTCTTCTTCCGCTTTGGGAGACGGAGAGCTTCGCCGCCGGAAAGATCTGCTCATCAATGCACGCAAGGAAAAAGATGGATTAGAAGACCTGCTGCACGCCATGGCGGCAAAGAGCCGGCTTGATAATGCTGTTGCCTCAATCGAAGACAAGGAGGCCCTACTGAAAGCAAACAACATCGACACTGCTGGCACACGTCGAAATGCAACCCGCTCGGGGAGAGTTCTTGGCAAGGAAACCGAGCGCACGCGCGAGCTGGACAATGAAGGAGTGCTGCAGTTACAGCAGCAGACGATGCGGGATCAAGATCAAGACGTCCAGGATCTCTTGAAAATAATCATTCGACAAAGAGAGCTGGGGAATGCTATACATGAGGAACTGGAAGTACAGAATGAGCTGTTGAAGTTGGCAGACGAGGATACCGATCGGTTAGTGTCGACCCTTGAATTTGCACGCTTTTGTGAATATTGGGCTAATACAGAATTACAGGCTGAACGCGAAACTCGAGATTGCCAAGAAGAGAATTGGCAAGATCTCATAAAGCATATGCGGACACAAGCGATTACCCGACGCGTTCAGTCCCTGCATTCTGCACACAGCACACCGTGTACTCTTTCGTTTCAAGTGGTCTCATTTTCGGGCGTTCTCCAATATCATTTTGATTCCCGGCATGTGCATGGCGAAGTTTAATTCCTTCACATTGAGCGCTTCAGATACTTTACTTTTTTGCAAGAACAATGGATGAACCATTCGAATCAGCTTCGTCTTGAAAGGGATGCCATAAACTTTATCCCATGATCACGACTCGATAACCCTGATCTAAATCCTACACATGAAGTCCGGGACTTTCATGGGTAGAAAGAAACTGTGGGAATCTGTCAGCCAACATGCCCAAGAGAAATTCATGATGTTATCCTCTCACCTCTTTTGCTTCTTGCTCCGAGACGGTGGAAACTTCCGACGTTTTCTGATCGATAGGTCCCAATTTACCCTTCCTAATAAGCCACCAAAGCTCCAGTCGATCCCCACCCAGCTCCTCCCTGAGAATTTTATCTTTCAGGGCGTGGATCAGGTCGTTGTAGAGTGCTGGTTCTTCGTAATCCACCAGCTCTTCGCGCATCGTTCCAAGACTTTCAATGACGCGATCATAATTCACATTCCCGAGACTGTGTTGAATGAGGTTCTCAACAATACCCGCCATCTGCTTTACAGCATCGTGGATGATCTCAAGGCTATCAGCTCGAGAGAGCATCTGCTTGAACTCGGGGATTGCATTTTCTGAAGAAATTTTGGTGCGTTTGGGCTCTTGCTTAAGAAGCGCATCGACGTCGAGACCGGATAACGGTTTCTCAGCTTCGCGAAGACGCTTACGACCCTTCGTCTTGGGCGGGACTGGAATGGCGAGAGTGAGTTTCTGGTGTGATTGACTAGCAGTAGTGGCTGCTCTAACTGACCTTTCTTGACATTGGATGCCAAAACTAGCTTCTCTAAAGAAGGCTTGGCTCTTTCAATCAAGTCTTGACTCGGGTGTGCAAATCTAGTGAGTTGCTCCGATGGCTCAAGGATTGGGTCATTGGGATGCACCGCACGGTGTCGTACGGCAGACTCGATTCGGTGAAGAAGCGGAGAGTAAGAGTCCTCGATTGGCAATCTGACGAGATGACGTGAGCGTTTGAAATGAAAGACCTCTTGGCCGTGGAGGGGAACCTACTCGTCTCCATCCAATTCCATATTGTCCACATAGTCACTCATGGCCTGCTTCAACTCATCGTTTGGAAGAGTGCGGTGCTCGGTGACAATTTTCCCAGAAACAGTCACCACCTTATCCAGCGGTGGAAATTGGTAAGAGCGGACATCCTCCGCAAATGGGAGGACAGCCTCGATGAGGCATTCGTAATCTGACTCGATGGACGGGGCGAGCAATACGATCATCGGCGGTTTTAATTCCTTGGTCACCAACCTGGCAACCGCATACGAGTCTTGCTCGAAGAGGGCATGAATGAGTGATGACAGTGCAAGAGACGCTTTGTCATTCGCTCGCTCCGCAATGATCACATTTGTGTTCGACATATGAAGATATCGATCGTACTTTTATTGAGCTGTCAGCTTTGAGTCAGAAAAAAAGCGCAAACTCGATAGACATACCTTATCCATCCGAATGAATCCGATGATCTCCATTCCTGCAAATGTCTCGAGTGTCGTGATACTCTCATCGGTTTGACTGATGTGAACAGCGGTACGGCCATATTCGTATCCTTTAGCAAGGTCATCTCGCTCCACATCAGCTTTCCCCCCAGGCGCAGACTCGTCGTCAATTTGATATGTGCGCGACATTCTGACGGAAGTCAGCCCTTCATTGCTCTCGAGATCGTCTTGCCCGGTCCCACCCGGACGCACGGCGTACGAGGATGCTGAGGGAGGCTTGGCAACAGATGTGCGAAAGTATCGTTCGACGTTGATTCGCAACGCCGTCCCATAATTCATGGCGTCACCAAGAGATAGAAAGCCCTTGAAAGATGGCATGCTTTTGGTCACCTTGATCCGAGGGATATCTAGCTCGGACACAGCTTGCTCGAGTGTTCCAAAAGCACCACCACAGCCTTCTGCAAACTCGCGGAGGAGTCTCTCGTTCACAGCCTAATATGCAAATAAGAATTTGTGTCGAGATTGTCAAGCGAGAACTGATAGATACCTTGTGGGGGTCTTTATCCTCCTCCTTCACACCAAAGTCTGCATCGTCAAAGTCCGCTCCCCTGCAAATAGTTAGTTGCCATCTACCAGTGAAGACTCAATGTGGCGACTGACAAAATTAGAAGTTCTATTCCATCCTTTTTGATCTTGTTCTGAATTTCCTCGATGCCCTCATTGTTCATCGGTCCAGTCCCGTTTGTGACAAGGACGATTCTCCGCTTGTATTTGAGCTTTTTGGTGTAGGTGTTGATCATTTGAATTGCAATCACTATCGAGGAAATTGCTGCGGAAAACTTTCAGCGCTATGTTTCAATGCAAGACCACACTGCCAAGGACACAATAGCCTACCGTCGCCACTGTTGGTTGAGCTCGGCTGAAGAGCATATTGGAGTCGCCGAATGTCGGGCATGAGCATTCTAAACGGTCAGTACAAAAAGCACTCTAGGCTGCGTAAAAAAAAGCCTTACTGCCCAAGGTTTCGCAAAACGGTAATTTTCTCAAAGCTGCCATCTTCCTGAAGTTCGTTCGAGGTTTCTATCATTCTCAGCCGCCGGGTGTCTCAACTAGATAGACCTGGACACGTACCTTGAGATCGTAAGGCGACGACACCTATTGTCGCAGTTTTACGACCTGTTGATACCTACAGAGCAAGTCAGCTAGGTATGCTGGGCCAAGAAGACTGCAAAGCCAACTGTTTTACCGTAGTTGTGATTCTGTCCCAAACATACTGCATAGCCCACTCCAGGTCTGTTACGGAACGGCCATGTCGACGCTCTCCCATAGATTTCCCCACATCAACGATATAGACAGTGGCTTCCTTATCTGCCATTGTGAATCGCCCTTGATTCTGAGTCTAATCTCGGGGGAGAAATAAACAAAGTAGTCCAAAAACGCCAATTGTTCAAAAGACCTGCGGAGTAGGCAGACGCGTGGATTACCCTTTTGGTTTAGCTCCAGACACGCGCACATGACATCACTTGATCTGTGTGGCCGGATCTCTGTGTGCGTGGCCATAGCATACAAGGAGTGGAAAGCATGCTGGCAATAAGCAGTTTCGGAACTCGGAGGCCGTGGTTATCAATAGCTCCGACCACCACCACCTTTTATCTTCCGTATTGCGAGCCTCTTGACGCTGAACTTCAACCACCAGACTGGATATTCCAACAAAGGCACTGCCGTATCTCACATCATGACTGACCCACGCCCCTACCACATTCTGAGGCATGTATCTACTAGCCCTCACAAGCACTGGCAAAAGCCTGTCTTCAGAGGTCCCTCTAACATCTTCCTAGCTATGGCACCCTACTCGGAACCCAAGTGTTCCAGGTAATACCGGCATCCCAAGTCTTGAATCAATCGAAGAGTAGCTCCTCTGACCTATGAATGTAGTCTTTTGTTGGTGGTATTGTAGCATTCCGCGCTCTTCCGCGGCCACAGTTCGCTACTTTACAAACGGCAATCTTTCCAGTATACTTCTCGATGCAGACTGCACTGCCCATCGTGGTCGCCCTGACTGCGAGCAGACACGGTCAAGCTCTGGGTCTCTCGGGGCTTGCAGCGCCTGAGAATCGCTTCAATACTTTACTCCCAATGGCCACTGTTGCGATCACAGGACTGATCAACATGTTTGTCCTGCGCCCATTGACTGTGAAGACTATGCGAGAGCGCAAGCACCAAGGCAAGTATATTTTTTATTCAAGCTTGATTAAAGAGTCTTTACTTACGGGAGTGTGTCGCTAGAAACTCGTGATGGCAAGAAATCCTATGATGCTCCTCCTCATTCCAAGGAGATGATGGCTCTCAACAAGAAGTTCGGCCGGATTCACGGTCTTTCTAGCTTGGTGAACATGGTCAGCTTTATAGCAACTGTCTGGTACGGCGCGATACTCAGCAAGAGATTGGAGTAGGCCGTGTAAGGAGCTCCCGGGTAAGGGCATATATTACCCTCTCGTGGAGCGCTCCTACGCTAGATACACCTCTACAACATTATATCATCTCCTCTCTTGAAGACATCGTGTGACACTTCATAATTTTCACGAAAGAAAGAAACCGGAGTTGCCCCGCAGGCTCTCAACGTAAAGATCAACGCCAAAAAAAGGAAGAAAAACGAATAGAATCAAAATGGCCGTGGTATGAATTGTTTACTTTTATTTGCTATTTACACTGGGAAAGTTCAGCTCATGGCCGCAGGCGCTGTGGGTCACGAGGGAACAGCGAAGCCAAGCGAACATTGGGAAGACCAAGGAAGAACATCACGATACGGTTCATACCCAGGCCACCTCCAGCGTGAGGCGGGCAGCCTTGACGGAAGGCATTGAGGTAATCTTCGAAGCCCTCTTGAGTGGGGTCCAAGCCCTTGGCACGCATAGAAGCCTCCAGCTCCTTGATGTCGTTGATACGCTGCGCTCCAGACATGATCTCCTCACCGCGCATGAAGAAGTCATACGAGTTGGAGAAGCGGCTGTCCTTCGGGTCGGCCTTGGTGTAGAAAGGACGAACCGCCATAGGGAATTTGTCAAGGACGTAGAAGTCGGTGTCGTACTTGTCACGGATGATTTGACCCAGCTGCTTCTCCATGGCAGTGGTGAAGTCGTTCTCGAAGCGCTCTTGCTCGGACATGTCAACACCGGCTTCCTTCAAGAGGGCGACACCGTCCATGTAGTTCAGACGCAAGGCCTTGCCATCCTTGGGAAGCTTGAAGTCGCCTGCCTTGGGATAAGACTTTTGGATAGTGGCGATTTGAGGAGCGTAACGCTCCTTGAGTTGGGTAAGAATGAAAACGAGGAGATCTTCAGCGAAGTCCAAAACCTCGTGATAGTGGTTCTGGAAGGTCTTCTCGAAATCGAGACCAGCGAACTGCAAACTAAGTTAGCCCATGTCCCACTCCCAGTTTCACATCTTCCGAGCATCAGGCTCTTGACACACACTCACCTCAGTCAAGTGACGGTGGGTGTTGCTATCCTCTGCACGGAAAACAGGGGCAATCTCAAAGACGCTCTCCATGTCGCCAGCAATGCACATCTGCTTGTACAGCTGAGGACTCTGGGCAAGATAGGCGTTGCGCTTGAAGTACTTGACCTCGAACACATTGCTTCCACCTTCCGTGGCAGCACCAACCAGCTTGGGGGTGAAGATCCATCGAGAGCCGCTCTTGATCATGTATTCAGAGAACAACTGAGCGACACCGCTGGAGATCCAGGTGATGGCCTGGCTAGTCTCTGTTTGAAGATCCAGCACACGGTTGTCCAGACGGGTCTTCAAAGTGACGATAGGAGCACCTTCGGCGTCGACCTGCCCTTCCTCAGCCTCGGTAGGGGGAGGACGTTCCGCATCTTTCACTTGCATTGGGAGCATCTGCGCGGCCTCGGAGATCATGTACACCTTGCGAATGTGGAGCTCGAGATGGCTGATGGTTGCGGAGGAAATGGGGATCTCAGGCTTCTTCACAATACCGGTGACCTGCACAATGGAGTTCACGTTCAATCCGCCGGTGTACTTGATCATCTGACGAGAGATGGGCTCCGCAGCTGCAATGACGGCTTGGACCTTCTGTCCCTGCTGGCGCAGCATCAGGAAAGCAAGCTTGGCACTCTGTACGCGCGCATTATCGACGCGTGCCACGACCGTCACTTCCTTCTCGTAATACTCTTCTGAAAGCTCGCTGAAGCGTGTAGCAGAAATGACGTCGTTGGTTTCGGGAAGCTGGCCATACAGACCCTTTGCAGTGTCGTTAGCCTCGGCGGCCGCAGCTTGCGCTTTCTCCTGAGCTGCACGAGCAGCAGCCTTTTCGGCCTTTGCCTTCTCCTTGGCGGCTTTCTTCAGGGCATTCTTGCTGGCGTTCTTGGAGTCGCCGCCTTCCGCAGGCGTGGCCTGGGTGGTCTCTTCCGGCTTAGGACGAGTGGGTAATTCGGAGTCCGCCATGGTTTCTAGAAGATCAGATTTAATCGACCGCCTTGTGAAGTGGACCTGATAGTGACCGTCTTACCTCAATGATTCCGACGTCGATAAGAAGCTCTTGTGACGATCAATGCTTTGTCTTGAGTCACCCCGCCGTCCCGCATTACCCTAAGCCCTAAGAGGGGATGAGTCAGGTGATGCTCACTTGATCTGATCCAGATTCAAGCCTGATATCTCAGGCGGCAGAACAGGACCTGAAGAGGGATATGACTCTCGACATGAGCAAACATGGGCTATCCCCTACGGTGAACTACAGATATAGGACAGGTAATTCCGGGAGAATATAAAATCCGAGGTTAACGCGACCTGACGTGAAGCTCGTAAACCAAAACACATGCAAAGCATCACCTCAAAGCTCTGCAGCACTTTCATGTACACGGTGAATTCCTGTATCGTCTATTTGGTCTAATTCCACTTTGAGGCCTTCAATGCCCATTGAACAGCCTCCTGAACATCATCTGCAATAACTTGTGGAGTCCATATCGGCTCGCCACCGCTATACACACCTGTGCGCACAAGGATGGACTGCCAGCTGCTGCCCATCTCACTTCTGTATGAATTGGCACCCCGGATGTCCGACTCGGGATTATCACCGACCATGTATACTCGTTCCAAAGGAGGAAGGTTTGTTGCACTGCTGAAAGAGTGCGCTCGATTGCGCAGAAGTTGTCTTTCTGCGAATTCATAAGTCGCTTGATAGGGCTTTCCAATCACGGTCTTCTTCAACTCAATACCCTTGCTGGGGCCGCCCGTGGTTGCAGCCCAAACGCCTTCGAGTGCTTCTCGGAACCCTCCTTGGCCAAGTCGAGGCAGATGGTAGGCAGCTGCCCACCACAGATCAGGATTCGAGAAATACAAAGAGGGTTGCCCGTCTTGTTGGTAACCATGATTGGGCAGATCGGACCGGCCGTTCTTTTCCGAAAGGGTACCCATGACTCCATTGGAGGAGAGCAACAGATCCATGATCACCTGCGTGTCTAGGGCCCAATCTCGAGGATCATTGAAAACGAACACCGCATCGATTTTAAGCCCATTGGTTGAATCCTGTGACCCAGAAATTCGAGGAAGAGGGCGCGCGAACGTCTTGTAATAGTCCGTGTAGTTCTTCGAAAATGGCCAGATAGCAGGATTGGCCATGAAAATATCGCCCGGGGTCACAACGTTCTTGAACCCATACCTGATGAGTCCGGTCGGTCAGCAACGGGCCCATTCCGAGCGAAGAGACAAAGAAAGAGCAAGATGAACAAGACAAAAGATTCGAGTGTCTCGACGTACCGTTCAGCAACACGTCTGCAGCTGTCACCATCGCCGCCTGCGACTAAAATGCACTTATGTTCCAGAGCACTGGTCTCGTCCTCACCTTTGACGAGTTCCGCAAAAGGGGAGTGACTCTGAACTATATGCGTCGAGTCCAGAGATACATCGAGCTTCTCACTGATTTCCGCCACACGCTCTGTCTCATGTTTTCCACCGCCATTCGTGAGGAGGATGAACGGAATGCCTTGGTCCTTTAGTAGGCGCAATGACTTGGCCGCGCCGGGGATCGGTTTTGAAGCTCGAAGGAGGACGCCGTCAATGCTATAATGAGCTGTGAGTACCTGAGCACCAATTGACGGTCATGGACGCACATGGCCTTGACTCACTCGAATGCAAATGCGAAGTTAGGGATGCGCGAGCTGCTTGCGGTCTGGATAGCGCGGCGACCCAACGAGTACCCGACTCGGGCGGTCTGGAATAGCCCGAGTGATCGTGGCATTGCCGTGGGCCTCATTGTGGTCTGCCAGTGCAAGTGCAGCTCCGGATTATTTCAGAGGCTCGATCGAGGATGGAAAAGTAGAAAGAGCTTGACTCATTGGGGTTTTGAGGGGGTGATATCATCTCCGATCTACTTCCGCTTCCGCCCCACTCGCTGCTCATTGCTTTCTCCGAATTGCCGTCCTGCAAGCACCCACCGGGTACTGCATATGCATATGTTTGTCCAAAGGCCACATCGATAGACACAATCTGGACAGAGAAGGGCAGTCTGATCGGCATAGACGACCACCGCCGAGCCCACCGCCAATCAACAGGGTCATCATGGCTCTATTTGCAGTCAACACGCGTATTGCATCCTGAAATCCTCCAATTCACATCGTTCTCAGAGTGAAAGACCCCGATTTCAGGGAATAACCAGAGAAAAGCAATCTCAACCATCATGCCGACTACCGGCGGCCTTTATCTCCCAACGGAGATTCTTTTGATCATTGCTGCAATGCTGTGGTTCGATCAATCGTACGACCCCGATGGAATGAAAATGATGGAACGGCAAAAGACCTTCTACAACTTTTGCCTCGTCTCACGACAGTGGTACTCGGTTGGCACCCCTCATCTCTACAGGGTTCCTCAGATATGGCAGGGAAACAAATTTCTGCAATTCACCAATACAGTATGCCCACCTCGAGGAGCTAAAAAAAGCCAAATGGACTTTGGCTCCCTGGTGAAGATACTGCATTTGGGCTCTCTGGTGCATCAGAGCTCGAACAGCTTGACCTCGCGACTCTTGAGCCGTGTCAAGAAAAGTCTAGTCGTGTTCATTGCTCCGCAGACTGGTATCTCGTAAGACTCTCAGTTCCTGACTTCCGTGGCATCAGCTAACTCTCAAAATAGAGTCAATAGCCTGGCATCGATCGCTAAGTGCCATCAATTGCGCCAACTTGACTTGAGCTTGGTCCGCGGCGGTATGATCGGCTTTTCACTCTTGAAAAGAACCGTCAGCAACCTCCCAGAGCTCTTGACTCTCAATCTGCCATCTGGCATGGAACTCGCCACCTCGACTGGGCACTGGCCTTCAAAGCTTTCTTCCATGGTTATCGGTGGTACTCTGAGTGCGGATCTGATGGCGGATTTTGACTGGCCTCCAAACATTCGCCGGATCGAACTGAAACAGTGCAAGAATCTGGACACCCCGATCCTGGAGAGCCTTCTTTCTAACCAGCAAATCCGCACAAAGCTTGAAGCGCTCATCATTGACCGAGACAACCGGGACATGTTCACCGATGAATTGGATACGACTGTGCTGTACGGGCTTGAACGACTCTTCTACCTCAAGGTTCCCCTCGACTTCGTGGAGTTCTTGGCCATTCTGCCCCACCCTCGGAACTGCACTCCCTCCCTCTTCGGATCCTGGAGCTCACAAGCCAGTACTACCAGGATGAAGTACAATTCGATTTTGCGGACGAATTACAGGCAGCCTTGGACCAGAACCTCCGTCATTTGTGGGCTCTTGGAGTAGGGGAAAGCTCCCTCCGTTACATTGAAGAGGCCTACAGCTCGATCGATGACAAGATCTGGTCACACATCGAGGCATATCCGGAGGATGAGCTTACCAAAGCGGGCATCGATGATGTGGGCATCTACACCATCGATGATGATCCCCTGGAATAGTCGAATGGGTACAGGCAATTGGTATCTTATTTTATTTCTAAACCCATTTCAAGCGCCAATATTACTGCCCAATTTCTGATATTGCCAATCTGCTTCCCGAGTTTTTGACCGAAAGACGTCTCGTAACCCTTTTTTCCGCTCGCTCATCGTCCGCGGCCGCTGACTTGCGGCACGAAAGTGAGTGCGCGGACTTCTTCGTAGTTTTGTAAACTCCACCTTGCTGTAGTTTGTGGTACATTTCAGTTCCGTCAATTCCGGGCTCCTAAGATATGTCATCGTGAATATTCAACTAATCTGCTTCTCATCTGAGACTCGAATCGTCAATTCAAAATAGTAGACAACAAAGACAAGCAGAAAACATCAGCCACGCAACAATGAAATGACAGTGGAGAGGACACGGATACGATCTTATATCGAATGGACTACCACAAGCCGCCTTTTCAACATATACGGGGGCTTGCTCCTGCCGTCGTGATGCTTGACTACGCCATACGGAGTGGCCATGAGACTATGCAGCGATTGATGCTTTGTTTTTATGCACACCATAGAGGGGGCAGTACTACCTAAGGCACTACTAATAAAGGGTTCATTACGACATTCTTGGCCCAGACCAGTACTGCCATTGCCTGTCAAATGTGAACCCGGAAAGCATCCTCGATCATGCATCATGACCACAAGACTTTTTGTGAAATGATTCATCTATTTGACATCCAGTGCACTTACAGTAAAAGGTAAAAAGAGTTATGAAAAACGACGCTTGGCTTGAAAGGACACAAATTCAGATCCCCTGAGTTTTAGAGCAGTCATTATGGAACTCGTCACGACCCGCAAAGAAGAACAGAAATAAAGGCTTCTCTCATATTAAGAAAGAAACAGACATCAAGCGAATATTGACGGTTTGGGTCAAATGAGAAACAAGTGAAAAGGGGGGGTAGTGGGGTAGTATGGGCTTGAGAGTGATTCTCATGTCTACTAAAATCTGATACGGAATTGATAGTAGACCAAACAGAGGGAAACTGGGTGAAGAAAAACGCTAAGAGACAGATGCAATCACTGCCGCAGCAACGCCCTCTTCCTCTGCTCGCACTGTGATCTTGGTAGTGACGCCGGTCTTGCTCGAGTAGGCCATCTTAATCAAAGAAGCCACACGACCTCCAGAGACAGTCTTACCAAAGAGCTTGAGTGTGTGAGTACTAGTATTCAGCGCAACATCGGTGCCCTCCAGAGGTTGGAGGGACAGGGCGGAGATGAGTTGCTCAGTGGCATCTATGTAAAGTCAGTTTACGGACCAAGTGCAGTTGCATTAGTTGGAAAGAGATATCAAACATACCGGCAATGCTTTTCATGTTGCTCAATTGCAAAGTCTCGCTCTCTTCCTCGCCGTTGGCACCGGTCTGTTCCCAGACATGATCGAAGCTGCCGGCAAAAGTAGGGATGACATAGTCGCTACCGGCGAGGTCGAGATCCTCCACCTGGTATTCGTCGTCATATCCACTCTCTTCTGGCTCGCCAGTCGTGGGATCGATTTCTTTGCTGGTAAATTTGAGAATGTTGGTGAATGAAGTGACTGGCACACTGTGTTCACCTCCTGCCTTCTTGAACGCCACATAAACAACACCCGGCTCGTTGGGGGAAAGCTTGGGAGCCGGAATGATGAAATCGTCCTCGAGCACCTCATCCTCTGAAGGCGAAGCAATTACAGTCACATTTTCGAGGACAGTATCGGGTAATGTGTTCTTGATGTCGTACTGCACGACGATGTTTTCCTTGAAGACGTGCTTGACAGCTGTCACGACGTACTCGGTCTCACTTTCGGTAAGCTCGACGGGCAACGACGACTTCAGCAAAGTACCGTACTCCTTGATATCGGGATGTTGCATCAGCTGCTCCGCATACTTCTGAGTGGCAGCGACCGTAGCAGCCTCGGCGACCCCATTAGACTTGGCCTTGGATGGGCCTACTGATGGAGCCTTGAGGGTAGGCGTGGCAGTTGTAAGCTTCTTGGTGCGCTCCTCGGCGAGTGCTTGCTCATGGGAAACAACAGGCACGGTTGAGACATCAAACGCGGCAGCAAAAGTCTGCTTATCGTTCGAGGTAACATACATGACGAGTTGGTGCTCGAAAGTCGAAAGTGAGTACATAGAGTCTGGAACAGTTAGCAAAACTGATTTAGTCAAAGGGCGCATTTTCAAGTATGAAGCTTACCATTCTTGATAAATGCTGAAGCGGTCTCATCCTCGGCGCCCATCAACCGGAGGTTTAGTGCAGCGCGATCCCGAACCTCGTCGTCAGTGTCGTCCACACAACGCGTGAGCAAGACTTGAACGCTCGACTTGACTTCAGGATCCTTCTGACCGATACCAAACTTGGCCAACGCAGTGACAGCAGCGGCACGAACGATGGCATTCTCCAGAACAACGCGATTGTAGATATAGCGGATGTACTTTGTCGGGTGAGAGGTCTTGGGGCCTTCCACACCGAGCAGGTGAAGGACCCGCACAGAGAGTTTGGTGAATTCACAGTCCTCAATGAACTCACAGAGGTGAGCGAGGGCATCCTCCTTGCTCTCGGGCACGAACTTGATCAAATCGAACATACTCTCCACAACAGTACGCTTGAACTCGTAACCACCTTCATCACGAAGGATACCGCTCAAGAAGGTCAGCATACCGGCCTGCTTGCTGGGGAACTTCAGACACAGTGTGCGAATTGCCTCCACGATTGTGATCTTGAATTCATCAGTGATGTCCGCCATGAAGCCGGAAATCTGCTTCATCAAGCGGTCGACACTGGCTTCATTTCCGGTCTTTAACAATGTGGTGATAGCGAATGTTGCAATGGATCGGTTCGAGTTGGAGATCAGCGACTCGATGTCGGGGTTGCACACGTTGACGACGTGAGGCTTGAATGAAGCGAAGTTGTGGAGGATGCGAATGGCGGCGAACTTGGTAATCGACCGAGGAGAGGACAGGAACAATTGAAGAACGTGAACGGCCTGCTGGGCTTCGGCATCGGTAACATCCCGCATATCGCAAATAGCCTTGGCGGCCTCGAAGTTGACCATCTCGTGCTTGTGACGGAGCCAGCCATCCAGCATCTGCATCATGGGCTTACGAAGACTGGGGTCTTCTTCTGCCAGCTTTGCAGCCAAACGAACCAAGAGCACCAGAGCTGCTGGGCTCTTCACCACACCCGCAGCACCATATTGTTGCACCATCTTGACCAGTGCCATGCGGTCGTGAGATCGCATCTGGTACAGTAAACCAATGGCATGATATTGATTCATGAAGTTGGACTGTGAGATGTTGTGAGCCTGCGAGCTGGAAGCAAATCCAAGGAAACCAGAAGATTGCTTTGATGAGGAGGCCGCCTCTTGCGTCTCGCTCTGCCATCTCCGAACCACGTCGCGCGCGATGGGGAGGAGGTGATAGGAAGAGACCAGAGCGGCGGATGATACTGAGGGCGTTTTGTCAACAATGGCAGTCTTGATCAATCGCTCGATACCCTGAACAGTAGAGCCATCGATGATGCGGCACAGGGCACGAATCGCGTTGGCTCGGTATAGAACGTCGCTACCGACCGCAGTGTCCTTCATGATGATACTGGTCGACATGATCACATCCTCCGCAGTATTGGCCAATTCCTTCAATATGAGATACACCATTTGTCGCAGAGAGGGATCTTTGTTCTGGAACAATTTCGAAATACCGAAGAAGAGGGTAGTGGCTTCATTGGTCGGGAACTGCTCCCCTGTGAACATGAGGACGGCAATCTTCGTCAAGAGGGTACGACATCTCCGTGGTGAGATTGGCGAGGAGTTGAATAGACGGGCTGATCAAGATATCTTGTGAGTGGAAGGCAATGGGAAGATGCGCGGGCAAGCTATCAGCATAGCCAGGGGAGAGATTTAGCCGGGAGCTTACCATCTTGGAACACGGAGGTGCGGTCAAGTTTGATCATGACCTGATCCGCATCCTCGTCCTTTTTCATGTAACTCATCTTGCCCAGGGGCTGTAATTGGGCCAGCGATCCGTTTTCGCAATCTCCTTAAGTTGGTCGTGATGGGGGTATTGGATCGGGAGTCCGAAGAGGAGGGAAGACAAAGTAGCAGCAGTATGGGGCGGTGTGGGCAGCTACTGCTTGACCATAGCCGACTCCCACGTACAAAAGAGAGATAGAAAGGCGAGGAAAGCAGAAAACTGCCGGCAAGAGGTATTGATGAATCGCAACCTCGAAGCTCTCCAGTACTGTTTATGGAGTTAAGTTGAAGGTGGCCTTCCGTGTGTGTTTGGAGCCACATGTGGCGCTCAATCCAAACACTGCAAACAGGTGGCATCGTGCATTGCCGCATCAGCTTCCCCTCTTTCAGCCAAAGGCGTGGATCTTGAAATTTACCTGATGAAGACTTTCAATTGATCGACAATCTCACAACAGAAGCTATGGAGGTCGAGGTCAACCCCAACGAGGATACCGAGTGGTAAGCCATCCGAGACCTGTGCCCAGAAGCTATATTCTGCTTCCCCGCCCGAATGGAGCTATCCGTTGTCACTAGCATCTTGGTTCTGATATAGTAGCTTTGGACAGGAACGACATTCTCCGTCAGCATGGAATTATTCCTGAGAAACCAAAAGACCCCGAACCGCTCATCCAGGAAGCTCTGATCGAAGCCGAGCGAAGGGCGCACGAGAACCGACTGGAGGACAAAGACCTGGACGAGCTTGATGCGCTCGAGGACGAAGAAGATGAGGATTTCCTCCAGCAATACCGGTGAGCATACTTTTGAGATCATCCGTTCTCCTCGCTATATCCTGTATCAGTCCCGGTATCTAAATGCATGATTTTTAGGCAGAAACGCCTAACAGAGCTGTCCACCCTGCAACAAACCAGCGTCTTCAATCAAGTCTACCCCCTTCAAAAAGTCGACTACGCGCGCGAAGTAACAGAAGCTTCAAATAGCGCCTTTGTGCTCGTGCATCTGACTTCCCCCAGTGGCAATGTGGAGTCGCGCGTACTGACCGAGCTCTGGCGCCAGATGGCCTCCAAGTTTGGCGATATCAAGTTCTGCGAGATCCGCGCCGACATGTGCATTGAGGGGTACCCCGAGAGAAACACTCCGACCATCCTCGTGTACAAGGACACTGAAATCAGAAAGCAACTGGTCACGTTGCGAGAGATGAACGGTCCGCGCACCAAGGTGACAGACCTGCAGCGCCTGCTCGTTGAAATCGGAGCAGTGAAAGAAAGCGACGTCCGTCTCAAGAAGCGCGATGACTCCGATGACGAACGTGAGAAACAGAGTGATCTCAACGTAGAGGACTACGATGATGATTGGGACTAATCAACTAAAGTGATGCTGAGCAATGTTCGGCAAAATACGAAGCCAGCAGAACCCCCCCCAAAGTGGGAATGCTAATTTGGGCAATTTTTTTTTTAAAAAAAAAAAAAAACTTAATGACCTCGGGCATAAAACAAAGGATACCGAGTGAAATTTTGAGACGGGCATAGGAAACCCTCGCTAGCCCGAGTGCTATCCTCTTGCCTCACTATAACGGTTGGGCCAGTCACTCATCAGCCTGTGCCCAACCAGAAGTAGTTTGCCTTTCTCGGGTCCCACGTCTTGCGGGCAGAATGGCATAGTTGTTCTTGTAATATAACATTCCTTGAAATGCAGATCCTGCAAACATTGACCACATCCGTCATTACTTGAAGCAGTCGAGATTCGTACAAAGATTATCGTGGCCTGTACCTTTAAATAACTGTCGAGTCGAAGCAGATCACGCAATTTCTTCTACCAGGAGCAAGCTTTTACCATATTGATCCAATTCCATCCTATTATCCTTAGCTTCAGCGCCATTCCCGAACATTCCGATAGTACCATCATAACTGACGCCCGCGATAAGAAGAAGGCATTGCAAAAGAACCCGCACAAGATGATAGTGTATAACAAGACTTAAACCCAAAACATGCCATCGTCAAGGTCCAGGACATGGATTCATAGACTGATGAAGGAGGAACGCGCCCTCTTAGATCAATTCATCCCGGTCAGCCGCGCTCTCCTCAATCGCCTTCAGGATGAGAGTCTCCTTGAACGCGGGGCCCTGCCCATTGCACTGGGCACTGTTTCTCAACCGCTCAGCCACATCGCCGATGTTGACCTGTCCACGCTTGAACAGCTCGTGGTTTTGAATCAGATCCCACGTCGCACCTGCGTCCAGGAGCCGCTCGCCGGTGATCGGACATGTTGTGGCGCGGTGCTGGCCCTGAGGAATCTGCACCGAGCCTCCGGATCCAGGCACTAGAGTGGAATAAAAGTCTGTTGGGGAATATGTCATGGGCCCCGTGACGGCCGGAGCAGGACCTCCTTTGCTGCTGCCGTTTAAAGAATGTGATGTCGCTCGTAGAATCTCATTCTCAGTTGCGTATTTGGCAAGCTCGCGCTTTAATCGCTCATTGTCTGCTTGCAGGGTGGAGGATGACTGTTCCAAAGTGGTCACCTTGTCTTCCAGGTCTTTGACGTGGCGCTCTTTGCGCTCGCGAAAGGCTCGTTGACTGGGACAGGGGTTGGATAGCGTTAGCGAGAATCCACGTTCGGGAGGGCGGATTCGACCAGAGTGCTGAGCACCGGTGGCCAGGGAGCGCCCCCGAGTGTACGGTCGTTGGCGGCAGGGAGAGGGGAAAGCGTGGCACGTACGCTGCGCGATTTTGAGCCTTGCGCTTGCTTTGCGCCGGAGTCAGCGACTCCTTCTCTTCACTGCTACTTCGCACGGTCGGGTCGTGATACTGGCCATCATCTTCGTCGACAGACGCTGGCTCCAGTTTGGTGTGATTGTGCACGTCATTGCTTGACACGGACTGCTTCGTACACGAGTCGGGAGGCGAGTGCGGCGGCGGCACAAACGACGCGGACGGGTCAATCCGAAATGATGGATCGAAACCGGGATAGTATTGGCTGTAAGCGCCCTGCTGGAGAGGAGGATCAGAGACTGCACCGCACGACATCCCAAAGGAAAGTTGAATCGTGCATACCATGGCATATGGATCCTGGAGGACATCTTCGGGTTGCTGCTGAGGTGGTTGATCAGGCGTGGGCAACCCGTATAATGTCGAGTAAGGCTGGGCCGGATGCGGGGCGAAGTGGGAATAATCCATCACGCTGACTGCGACGAGAGATCGTGGGTGTAGACCGACGTAGTCAGGAAGGCGAAGAGGATGAAGGTCTCTTTGGGGTGGGAAAGCATGGGCGTCATGGGCTTAGAGTTCGAGGAGGCCGTTGCCCCCCAATTTGCCCAATTTGCCTTTTACCCCGGAAAGATCTGACCGATCTCCCGATGATGGCGGGACATTTCCATCTCGACGAGAGGTACCCGTCGCGATACAAAGTCTCAACCAGTCCAGCTCTATGAGGGGAGCACGCAGCTGGCACCTCGATAGAAACAAGGATGAAGTCCTCGTTCACAGAAAATCTCCATGGGCATGTTCATCGGACCGATCGAACCACGAAAGCTCCGACTGAACACTCGAAGACGTCCGGAGCGCTGATACAGCTACTTGGGTGTAGTAGAACCGAGCCTGTCTTTCCCCCCCCCCCCCCCATCGAGTGAACTGGACATGGACCAGATGGCGCATCCTTCAGCCTGGAGTGGCCAGTTATTTTTCAAGGCTAAACAGCCTCACGGTCGCGGATGAGATTTACACGGACACATTGCCTTCGGGCCACGGAGGAAGGCGTCTAGCTGGACTATGAACGACATACTGGTGGTTGTTTCCCAGTCCAAGCATCGCAAGAGTTGAAAACTGGAGATCACCAGGGGAGCCCGACCAAAGCAAAGGGGCCAGCAACCAAGATGGATCAAAGCATGCAGTTCATAAGAGGTACGTTGGAGCAGATAGAATTATTCACTATGCAAATCGACGCAAAACCACCCCGGAAGCGACCCTTACCATAATCCGTCGCCAATCACCCATCCAAAGTCACCACTCTCCCTATGAATACCTCACATAAAAGCAGATTCGGATCGAAGAAGCAAGCCACGGCGAATCTGCCACATCCTGGGTAAAGCCACTGCGAGAGCCACTTCCAAACACCACACACTCTCCAAAAGCAATCGGTGTGACCGATCGTCCCCTCGTCCCCGTACGGCGTCGATCTGCAGCGAAGAAAAAAAACAAAAATAAAGCAAAACATACATCATGAAATCAAAGGGGGAAGAAGACGGAGAAGGCACGCGGAAAAACCAAAAACAGAATCATCGTCATGAAATAAGAATAGAGGCAGAACATTGGGGATACGTCGCATATCTTCATGCGTTGTACCGGACGACCAAGAGCAGAAATCGAACATTGCGGGACCCAAAAAAAGTCCACGTGTCCAGATTGCCGCCTTCATTCGCATCTCTGTTGAAAAAGTGCCTTGCAGTTCGCATTCATCTGGAAATTGACAAGCATCGAGGTGCGCAAAAGGAATTGGTCGAATCGTCAAAATCGCTGTGCCGTGGAACAGGGTCGATGATAGACGTTGCTCATCGATCCGCCATGCGCAAAGGGTGCGTCCACGAATCGAATGTAAAGAAACTGGCACAATCTTCTCGGTAACTTCGTAAAGGGTGGAGTGGTGAACGGCAGCCTTTTCGACGATTTAAGAATAGCGAGAAGAAGATAGAGAACGATTGACAGATCAAATGGGCCCTCGTCGAATGAAGCTCAAAAATAATGGCGGCAGGACTGTGCAGAATGAACGGACCGATCCAGTGCGAAAGAACAAAAGTCCGGAGAGTCGGTGATGCGAAGTGGCAAGGGATCCACTGCAAAATTGACGGGGCATTTCCAGACCTTCACGAGGACGAGTAGAAAGAAAGGACCATGTAGCACGCAGGAGACAAGCGACAAGCAGAGCAGAAAAAAGTCAAAACAAATCGAATCTGCCACCTCTCGCGAGTCTCTCTGCCAGTGCTGGAGGATTAGTACCATTGAGCCCCCGATCCATCGTCCCGCTTCGAACGGCCAACAGAAGGTCCGTGACCTAACGCAGCTCCTTTCGAGGCAGAACGCAGCCTAACGCCGAAGACTATGCGATTAGTCAGATTCGGAACGAAAAAAAAATCCCTCCACGCAGGGGTCACTGGAGTGAAAAAGAACACCAAACGCGAGAGTCGATAGAAGAAAAAGGGGTTCCCTACTCGGAACCAGGTTTCAAAATACTCACATCCTGTCACTTCCTCCCAAGGCACGGTTGGTGTCCGGAGTGTTGTCGAGAGTTCCGCGGTCGATGACCTTGCGACGCTGACCCGAGATGGCACCGGGCTTGGCGGCCGCCAGCCGCACCGGCAGGGGCAGCGGCGGCGGCGGCCTGGCGGCGCGCGGCCTCATCGTCCTTGTCTTTCTTGGTAGCATCAACGATCATGGCGGCATTCTTTTGGTACTTGTAGACGGTCCAGTCGAAAACGTAGTCATACTGGAAGGATTCACGAACGAAAAGGTCGCGGAAAATCTTGCGCAGGTAGGAGTAGTCGGGCTTGTCGTCGAAGCGAAGGGATCGGGTGTAATTGAGATAGATGGCGAATTCGTTGGGGAAGCCACGGCACAGCACCTCGGTCGGTGTGGTCATCTTCTTCTCCATGATTCGGTCATACTTCTGCTTCTTAGTAGCAGCCTTGAGGCCTTGCCATGGCAGGGAGCCGCGGCAGAAGTAGAGCATCACATAACCCAAGGACTCCATATCATCACGACGGGACTGCTCAACGCCCAGGTGAGTGTTGATACTCGCGTAACGAGCAGTACCGGTAAGGTTCTTGTTCTCACGGTAAGGGATGTGGAAGTGAGTCTTGGGGTCGCGGTACTTCTTGGCCAAACCGAAATCAATCACGTTCACCTGGTTGCCTCGCTTTCCAATACCCATCAGGAAGTTGTCCGGCTTGATATCACGGTGAATGAAGGATTTGGCGTGAATGTACTCGATGCGCGAAATGAGCTGGTCGGCCAGAAGGAGGACGGTCTTCAGAGAGAACTTTCGGTTGCAAAAGTTGAACAGATCCTCGAGACTGGGGCCCAGAAGATCAATGACCATGGCGTTGTAGTCGCACTCGGTTCCGAACCAGCGGACGAAGGGGATACCCACACCACCGGCGAGGGACTTGTAAACGCGGGCCTCATATTCGAGCTGGGGGTGCTTGGCTTTGACGCTCTCGAGCTTGATGGCAATCTCCTCGCCCGAGATGATGTTGGTACCTATTGTTCCGGTCAGTCAGCCTGCAAATTACCCAACCTCACCAGATCAGACGCCTTACCAAGGTAAATGTCACCGAAGGAACCGCTTCCAATCTTACGGCCGATGCGGTATTTGTTACCGACGCGCAAATCCTGCAATGATGTCAGCATATTGACAATTCTCAACCAGACGAGTCATACTGGGGTCCGGTTGTGACGAGAGTCGACGACCGAGGCAAGGCAAGGAAGGACTGACCATGGTCGTCATGTTGGCAAAAGTATGAGGGCACAGCAGCTAGCCGTGCAAAATCCTAGTGTACTGTGGTGTTTTTGTATTAGCAAAGGCTAGATCGAGACGAGCAAGGTTGGAAAATTGAAGAGAAAAAAAGAGTTGAGCAAGGTAGGATGAGTGTCAGGGCACGGTGCATCAACAACAAAAGGGTGGAGATGGGGGCGTGATTAATCGGCCTGAGGCCAGCAGCGAGGCTGGGCTGATATCAATCACATTTGGCCACTCGCAGTTGCCTCATTTGCCGTCAACAAGCAAGAACCCGGTTACCACGGGGGCAGACAGACAGAGAGGGAAAGAGTGAGGCATCGAATGAGAGCATCAACATAGATTGAGGATGGGAATAAAACCACCTGCTTGTTTAGGTAGGTTCGGAGATGAAGGATCACCTACAGGAAAAGGTAGGATAAAGGCTGGGCGAACGGAGGTGGCCGACCGTAGAGCGACCCGGGTGGTTTGAGAACGGAGAGATCGGATCAAGGTCAGACGAGGCGAAAAGAGATTTCCACAATGACTCAGATTGAGCAACTTGGATATGGAAATGAACTGTCAAGGACAAAGCCTTGATCACCGACCAGGAGGAAGAGGGGGTGGGTGGAAAAGAGGATCTTGAGGGAAGAAAGGAGAGGGTGAGGGGCGTGGAGAGGAGTCGGTGAGGTGTATTTTTTATTAGCGAAGGCGTGGCTGGAATCTGGATGCTGGGACTGTATGTTACTGTAAACTACTGTATTGTGAGACCGCGGTCAGGCATAGTGTGACCGCTGTGCTCGGGCTGGACCACAGAAGTTGGGTGTCCCGAGGCAAATTTGGCCGCGCAAATTTGGATCTGTATTGTAATGCGCATACGTCAGACCTTGCTCCAAATGTTGGGCTGCAGGTCTGCGACATCCATCTAGGTAGGAGAACTTGGCAGAGTTGATCACCTGCCTGTCAGCCAGAGCAACGAGCAGCGTGTTGCATGAGACCACCGGGGTCGCTTGATCTCACAGCTGTGTGTTTCCTTCCCAGGACTCACAGGTTTACGGTCAGTACTTTCAGGTCATCGGCATATCTCCAAGAGGTCGTCTAGCGGTCCGGGCTCGTAACAATGCATTCTTTGTCTTGAGACTGGGTATGGGACTCATCAAAGTACTCACCACAAAAATCAGGGGGCCACGACCTGACCCCAGAATGTGGATCATGAACGGTCCGAGAACGTAAGGTGAATCACAGTCTTTCAACCAGCCTTGTAGGCGTGAAATCTACAGATGTACAATCTGTCGGAACGGACACCAGCCTGATTCTGGAACAACACTGGGCAATAAGCAAAGCCTATCTCATCCCCCTTGCCACTGTGTCGGCCAGTACATACTAATGTAGTATCTTCTACTTCATAGTGGAAAGCACTGTGGTAGTAGGATTGTTATAGATATACAGTCTATGTGGGATCAGTAATTTGCCTCTCTAGAATCAAGTTCATGGTACATCAGTTGCCTCCGGACTCAGTGCCCAAGTCCCGAAGATTCAGATTGGCAGGGATCCGCTGATTCAAAGAGTTTGGTAATCCCGCCGGGCGCCGCCCTTCCACAGGCCTTCCAAGCCCATCGGTGGACTGTGAATGGCCCCAGGAAGGGCGCATGTCAGCGGGTCCCAAAAATAACTCAATTAGCCGCTGTGGAGGACCCTCCGCCGCCCCCCCCCCTCCCGACCGAAGTTCCAGTATGTCTTGGTAATCACCTAAAAAAATGAAGATAGTGGTACATCTCTCCAGTAGGCAGGTAGGCACTTCACTTGCCGTACAGTGTACAAACTGCCAGTCCAGTACTGTGGTACGTAATGTTCCGATTCAGGACTCAACTTGTATAGAGCAAGGTCTCTCGATTCTCTTCGAGCTTTTGTACCTACATTCAACAACCCCCCCCCAGCTCTACATACTTCAAGACACTCTTGGCCCACTCCATTGATCAATGTCCCAGTTCCTCATCAATCCCAATCCTGGTAGTAATGTATCCTCCTTCAACCACCATCTACGTACATCCTGGGTGATATCCATCCAGAGTCTGCCAGGAAGAGGGGCCAAAACAATAACCAAAGTAACGGAGAACAGAGTAGCCTGGCCCATCTTCAGGGTATTTGCATAATCAACAGTGACACCCGGCCACCTGCAGCAATCAGCACGATAAAGATACTTGTCTTTCCCAACCAGACGCAGAAGCTGATCACGAACCAGCTGACGCCGGGCAGAGACACCACACTTATTATTCCTTTGTTGCCTACCAATCCTTGATCCCTGCAATGCATAACGGCGAGAGCTCTGTGAGGCAGAGCAATCCTCCACGTCACAAAGTAGACGCCAACACAGCAGTCTCGGGCAACAGAAGCGTGATCTAAAAGAGACGACCTAGAGGTAGAAGATGGAGTCTGGTCCCATTAATACAGTAATCATATACTCTGGATGATATCCAAACAGCATGTCATGGTGAAGTCAGGCCTAGTTGTTCGTTCGGCGAGACCTACGGGCAGCACTGGGATGAATAAAGTTAGGTGGGCATTTATCCGCATTCGGCTAAGCCCGCGGGCGTTCCGTAAAGAGCCTCTAGAATCAGCGATATCCTGAAGGACTCCATTGGAGATGAAGTCGACCGTCCGTGCGTCTTGGCACGGATGAAATCTTACTACTGGTCGATGCGCAAAGACCGATCGTATTTGTAGTATCGGGGAGATGGACCCGCTGAAGACCAAAAGCCGTTTCATCCTACCCATGTCATTACTGCGAACGGGAGACTGGGTAGAGAAATAACATTATCTGGTATTGGACTTAGGTTCGTAAGGGCAAAAATGGCAGAAACAAGCAAGAAAGCAATAGATCAGAACAAGCAGACAGAGGGCAGGTCCATGTAACGTGCTAGTGGTACAGCCAGAGTCCAATAAACATCGGAAAACCGGGGTATAAGAAAGGAAATGACAAAGAAAAGAAGAAGAACCTGAGTGATGCAGGACGATGATCCAGAAGAACCAGCCCAAAAAGAGCACAAGGAATACTAACAAAGAGGAAGGAAAGGCAGGAAAAAGACAACGTCAAGAGTCACAGACTAGCACGACCTAGTGATAAGGGTGTGGAACAGAAACTCGAGCTTCAATCACAGTGCTCCGTACAACATCCCAAATGGGCCAGGGAAAAGACAGCAAGAGAACACAATGGCGGAACATGCTGGTGGGAGGGTGGGAGAAAGACAAAGTGAATAGGCTCGAGAAAGGGGGAAAGCCTCGGTGAACATTCAATCGTGGAGAGGACATGACGCTGGTGGCCATGCGATGAGCGTCTGCACTGCGGTTTGTATTGACAAAGCTTAGATCATGTTCGAGGCAGCCTCGGGCTTGTTCTTTGTGCTGCCGCCACGTTCTTCTTCATCCAATCGTTTCCGCCATTCTGCCAAGCTATCATTCATCGCAGCGGGGCCATCACTGGTATCTTTAGTCGGAGTCCGTTCCAGATCCAGCTGGCTGCTCAAACGATAGTTGCGATTAGTACTTTCCCAGTGAGACCGAAGAGCCTCAAGCTCATTGGCCAGCGAGTCGAGAGCCATCGAGCCCCGGTTGTCGGGGAAAGCAGTCGAGTCTTGAGACAATGTGCTGTCAGCGCGACCACGGCCACCAATAGTGTTGCTGGAGGCGTTACTGTGTGTTCGTGAAATACCGTTCGACCCCTGGCCTAGATGAGATTGGCGGCGATAGTGACCAACCGAGGTCTCCACTTGCTCCAAAAGCAAATTGACTTTTTGTTCAGCGTCAGTCGCACGGCTCTCGAGATGGCCATTTTCCTTCTTCAGTTGCTCTAGCTCCGCACGGCTGAGGTCGGCAGCTTCCGCAAGTTCACGCTGAGTCCGTTCATAATCTGCACGTGCCTGCTCTTTCTCGGCCTCAGCCTTGACCAGCTGTGCCTTGAGGTCCGATATCTGCGCTTCCAGGTTTTCAAGAGAGGACGACGTATGAGTCTCAAGGTCCGAGATGGACTTTTGCAACTGAGCACGCTCAGACTCCCAGTCCGCCGCAGCGGCCTTGGCCAGACGATCCTCATTAGAGCCCCTTTGGTACTCTTCGATTTCAGATTGAAGCTTAGCATTCTGCGACTTGTATCGACTGAGCTCGTCCTTCATACGTTTCAGCATCTTCTCGGTGCCCTTGACATAGTGCACTGCCGACTGGTAATCATTCTCCAACTGCTCCAACTTCTCTCGGAAGACCCGATCGGCCTCTTGCTCACGCACTTCAAAGGAGCTCTTCAAGTCCTCATGGGCTTTCAGACTATTGGACAGCTGCTGCTCAAGCTCTCGCAAGCGGCCTTGTTCCGGAGTGCCAAAGCGTGAACCAGGTGACTCGAGTCGAGGGGATCGTCGACTCTCGGTGCTGACGCCACGCTCACCAAGGAGATCTTTCAACGCCGCGTGCTGGATGTTCAGAGCACTGGTATCACGTTGGTGAGCCTCAAGTTGAGCGCGCAACTCCCGGCTCTCGGCAGTTGCGGCTTGGGATTCCTTCAGAGCAGCCTGCAACTGTCTGCGAAGCTGCAGCCCCTCGCGACTTGCCTGCTCTTGATACGCTTCGAGTCCTGCAATCCTCTCCTCGGCCCGACGCAACTTGTCCGCCGCTGCATCGGCAGCCGCCTGGTTAGATTTGGCCAGTGCAGTAGATCGCTCAACTTGCGCTTCCAAAGCCGCAACACGCTGATCTGCGCGCGACCTGAACGAGTTCTCCAAGTCAACTGAAGCGGCACGCTCAAGACCCGACACAAAGGCAAATTTATGCGTCTCAGCCTCCTTGGCCGAAATTTCTGCCAATTCCTGCGCAGCATGCAGCCGACGGTTGGCATTTTCTAATTCTGTGGTCTGCTCTTCGTACTCGGAGCGAAGCTGGAGAAGCTTTCGCTCCAGCCCTTCTCGGCGCTCCCGCTCTTCGTGCAGTTGCTTCTCGACAATGGCGGTCTTGGCGGTGGAAGCTGCGACCGCCTCACGCAAGCCATCGAAGTTGGTGCTAAAGTCTTTCAGGCGACCGGAAGACTCTTCGGCATGGTTCAAGAGCTCTTCCTTGTCAATGATCAACTGTTTCAAAGATGCCTCCGCCTCCGCGCGAAGAAGTGCCTCTTCCCGAGCAGTGGCTTCAGCCTTGTGCAACTCAGCCCGTAGATTCTCGGCTTCAAGAGTATTGTTGGACATCTCTAGCTCGGCAAGTCGTTTCCGGGTAGCCTCAATCGTGTCTTCCGCAAGTTCCTTGGCTTGTCGTTCCTGTTCTAGTTCCGCGGTCAAGGTGTCTATCTTGGTCTTCAGCTCGGTCTGAGAAGCTAAGGCTGAGGCGAGGCGACGGCTCATGTCACTTGGCCGCTCCTCGTCACCATCCCGAGAAGAATCAGGCTGAGGCGTCCCATGTTGGCTACCACCATGGGCGGCAAGCCTTGTCCGCGAGTACGCTGCCTCACTCACGGCGACATCTCGTTGATGTTCAACCTCTGCGATACGCTTCGAGGCAATCGCTGCTTGGCGGTCCACAGTGGCCTGCATCTTGGCCAATTCCGCCCTCATGGCTAGGAATGCTTCCACTAGAGGCCGATCCTCTTCATTGACAACGTCGTTGATCCGTTCATCCATAATCGGGCTGCTTGCTGGGTTGGAAACGTACCCGGCCTTCTTCGCCAGGGACAACTCAGATGCATACCACGCGTTCCGAGCCTTTGTTGCTTCCAGCTCTTTGATCAGGGCCTCTTGGTGAGCAGTTAATCTAGGCGAACGTGGCTCTTCTCCGGGAGTCCGAGAACCACGGACACTGCGAGACTCAATGGAGCCATCGATGCTGGACACACGACGACCAAGTACAGACTCCTCTGCACTGTCCATTGAGCCCCGTTGGCGGTTTTGACGCAACGATCGCTGACGGGCGGGTGTCATCATTGGAGCCGCCTCGCCAGCCTCCATCGCCTTTGCGCTTATTCTCTGCGGTTGCTGGGTGGGTGTTCGTGGACTGGGGGACCCTGAGCTCGCGGGGATATCTTTGGCGACGGGAGATTCAACGTCGCGATCAGCATTCGCCGCACGGATGTCGACGGTAGGTGTGAAGCCACGCTCATTACTCGTGGGCGTCTTGCTGCGAGGGTTAGTCTGCACTGGGGCAGGCTGGTGCCCATTTGCTCGAGCACCAGGGGATGGTGCTTGGCCTGGGGGCGGCGGTCCAGCGGGAGCTTGTGCAATTGATGCTCGGGGAAGCCTAGAACCAGGTCCCATATTGGGACTGGGGCCAAGCTCCGCGGGCTTGACGGTGGGGACTTGCGCCGGAGCAGCCGGTCCGCGACGCAGTTGATCTGGGGTTGCATTCTGAGCTTCTCGCGAAGTGCGTCCAGAAGAAATCATTTGCTTGTCCGTACTAATTTTCCGGCCAGCCGGAACGGCGCCACGTTCGCTTGATTGGGAGTCGTTGGGGTATCGGATCTTTCCCGTGTCGAGAATGTAGGCCATGCTGAGCTCCGCAGGGTCCCTGGATCCGGAGCTGGGCTCCCCCGCCATCACAATGATTTGTTTCCCAAACGCCGTCATGCTGTGTCCGGATCGGGGAGATGGAGCTGGACCCATGTTTTGAAAAGAGTACCAGCGCCGAGTTGTGATGCGGAAGGCAGACAGATCTCCCAGGTCGATACCCTCGTCCGTGCGACCTCCAAACACGTACATCACATCGTTGACCAGTGCCGCCGCATGTCCCTCTCGAGGAGTGGGGATGAAGCCGACGCAATCCAGCTCGGTCCAGGTATTGGCACGAGGGTCGAATGTCCACACGTCGTTGAACCATTTGACCCCATTGGTCCCTCCAAATCTAGATATCGGTCAGTCGGTTACCGTTTAGTCTCGTGTGCGCAGCACCCGGTTCTACTTACAGGTACAGCTTGTCATTGTGGCTGACCAAAGTGTGGTTGGTTCTCGCCGGCGGAATCTCTCCCTCGGGTGGGCCGCCTTCATGGCTGTTTTGAACCAGCAGCTCCCACTTATTAGTTGGGTTTTGCAACTGATTGAGATCAAATGCGATCAAATCGTTGAAGAAGAACCCTTCCACCTGACCGCCAAAGACATAGAGCTTAGACCCAAGGATGTTGAGGGTGTGGCCGTAACGACCTGACGGGCGGGGGCCAGGAGGAATCGCACGCGACCATTGACGGGAAGCTAAAGCACACTGTTAGAAGATACCAGAGCACTGCGATGGTCATCATGATCTTCTCGCCGGGTCACCTACAAGTATTCAGCAGGTAGAGGGTGTCGTCCAAAGCATCCGTCTCATTAATCTTCGTGTCTCCGCCAAAAACAATGAATGCGTTGCCAACCAGCAGACTCGCGTGGCCTACTCGAGGGCCAGGTCCCTCGGACACGGTTGCAATTTGGAAACAGGAGAGACTTCCACCACTGCTCTCGATCATCCACAAGTCTCCCTTGACGGTCGATCCGTCGATCAGACCTCCCATCATGTAAATGTCACCCTCCTTGGATGCGACAGCATTGATCGCGGCCCCATATCGGGGGAAAGGATTTGCTTGCGGCGCGGGGAAATTGAGCCGCCGTTGCGACCAGGGGTATAATGATGCGTTTGCGCCCGCCGGTGCGACTCCATTGAGTGGGGGTTGATGCGATGGTCGTTGAGCCTTAATTTGGGACATTCGACGTCAGTACACCTGAAAGCAACGACCCATGGAGGCGGTTTCCAGAAGGGGGCTCAAGCAAAGTGGTCGGGGGCGCTTCCTACCTGGGACTCTGACTCGGCCCGCTGCCGTAATCGGATGGGATCAGAATTGGTGGGACTGGTTGCAGAGTTCAGAGAGTTATTGTAGCTGCTGCTCGGCGTTGGTGTCTGTTGCGCGAACGCATTCCCATCCTTGATTCCATTTGTCACAGGGGGCGGACCGCCTGCGGAGGGAGCCCCCTCCGATGTATGCACATTTCGGGTCGCCGGGGGCAGTGCGGATCCCTGTTGGTTCTTTTTAGACTTGAACAAAAACGCCATCGTGCAGGTGTCGTAATCGGTCGTTCAACGAGCGCGCAGCGGGAATGGGAAGTCGACAGCCACCGATCCAATTCCGCCGTCGGTGTGGGTGCTTCCGTCCCGCTTCAAAATCAGGAGGGGGCGATGCTCTTTTGAGGGCCACTGGGGACGACCACTCGGGGGACGCAAAGAGAGGTTTTGAAGGAGGGCCAATCGTTGGTCGCACTGAGATGGCGATCAGAACAAAACCAGGGGCGCGATGATCGCAGTGATTGACTCGATGGTATCGCGGTTGCAGATGAGCGTGATTGAGCGACAGAGCAATTGTTTGGTGATCGGACAAAGGAGTGTTGAGTCGTTGTGAGGTTGTTGTTCTCCCAGAAAGGCCTCCAGAAGGTCTCAAGAAGGGGGGGGATGATGCGGTGCAAATTAATGTCGATGGGATTGAACTGGCCCGAGCGCAAGACCCCAACGATGAGAGAGCCCGCAGGGCATGAGAAGAGCAACGGAGGAAAGCTTGAAGATGACGCCCACAGGGCTCGGAATGGGGATAAGAAGCAGAAAAGAAGGCCTGGAAGGCGGATGCGCGACCAGGAGATTATAGAAGGGAAGACCGGTGCGAGCGACGGGGTAAATTTCTCGGAGGTTGGTTTCCTCTCAGTTGTCCAACGGAGTGGACGAGTGGCCCCAGCAGCCAACAGCGGCATCCACTCTCTAGAGGCCCTTCGGCGACGCAGATGATTCAAGGGCAGGAAACATTGGATTGGACACATTTGGGATCAAATCAAAACACATTACATGACTACACTATTGACAGTATTACAGTTTCTCGTCCATGTGCAAGTCAGGTTTTTTTGTGGCCTCCCTTTTCCCTTTCCTTTTCCTTTTTTTTTTGTTTTGCTTTTGCCTTATGAACCGAGGGGTACAAACTCTACATGGAGGACACCAAGTAGTATACCTAGTACTGGCCAAGTACCCAGTCATGACTGAAAAGAAGAGCCAGTCCGGAGGGTCAGACCAAGGACAATGATCATTGACGTCTTGAGGGCAAAACAAAACTTGCTCATCATATGCTTTGATGCTCTGATGCTCTGATGCAGTACAATGGTGGACACGGGGCGAGGTCCAAGACATGGAGGCTTGCATGCCTCTCAGGGGCGGCTTCTACGCCAGTCGCGGCCCAGCAGTGGAGGATTCTTCGGTGGCTTGGTTCCGCGAGGGTTTCGGAAGAGAAAGACGGTGGTATGCACTTCCAACTTTGGGCAGGAGTGAGCCATTCGCGGTACCGCCATCTACATTTCCAAACATTCAAGACATTCCCCCTCATTCCTGGACACACGCTCCCACGTCGCCCAGCCCACCCGGATGGTGATTGTTTGTTTGTCTGGATCGCACTCTTCTCCCCTCCCCTACCTCACTCAAACGCTTCATACTCACAGTCTCCCGTGACTCTCGAGGTGCGGTCTGGCTTCTGTGCACGGTCCCGTTGAAGAATTTGAATTCCTGTCACTGATTACTGTCGCCTTGATCTTGCACTAAATCCCGAGGAAGCATTTGATGTGACTTGTCTTGGAAATCTTGTCTCATCTGACAGTTTTATCATGACAAGATCAGGCTTTCCTTCCACGAGTCCTGGAACCAAAAGCCAATCAAAGCCCATCGGAGTAAACCAAGGCTCGGTGTTCACATATTTGCTGTATATCGAAAGACACTTGGACGTTCAAATTTCAATGCATCTTATTGGGTTAAATCTGTGCCTCGATGGAATCTCCTCGAGGAATCACCCCCTTCTCTAAAGGATTCGAACATGTGTCTTTTTTCCAGACCCTGGGTAGTGTGGTCAGGAGAGGAGTGTCTGACTTTCCACTGCCCAGTCAAATTAGCTTGAATTACATCACGCCCTCTGAGGCCAATCACAGGGCTGTCTCTCGGGCGGAATCACAACAACTCGCGGTCCATGACCAATGGTCTGTAGGGAACTGCCGATTCCACACGCCGATCCATCCTCTCTCCACAGCGTGGATGGGTCTGTGACTGGTTGCACTACTCTTTAACTCCTAAACGAGTAATGTACTACAGGAGGCATGGAAGCATACCTTCTGTAAATAGCACCGAGCTAGAGTGTGAAGGAATCACGCTACTCATCTGAAGATCTTGTGAGGAGGTGAGCCAAGTGGAAGAATGGTATTATTCATATTTAGCATCAGTTGGATGATTTGGTACCTGGACATGGATCAACTACCTCCTACTGACTACTCCTACTACTATCTTTCATCAAGAAGGATGTACTAAATAAGTACAAGAACCCCTCACTGACACAAGCTGGGGAACCGGAGCTACCTGATGTTCAAGATCACCGGTTCAAATGATCGGGCCGAAGCTACTCCGGGCTAGTCAGCTCGATAAGTATGTAGCAGGGCTCGGACCGTAAAGTATATAAGAGTCTCACTTCTGGGTCTTCGTCGCCTTACGAAACTCATGCCTGGGGGGCTCAGATTTCATCCGATGGTGAGAGGTGGGACTGAGTTGTTTCTTATGAGATGTATTTTGAACTAGGTTTTCTTCTTTTAATTCTGATGGGCGTTTCGGTGGTACACGAGTCTATCGCGTGGGGTTCAGGGAAGTGTTCGTGTCGGAAGCGCTTTCGAGTCCGGAGTATATTCGAGATGAATGAGGCTGGGAGTGAGATTGTGTAATAAGACCGTCCATCTGCTCACTTGGCGAGTTGATTGGCAAAGCTGCACATAATTTCTATTCTCCATGTCCCAATTGCTACATGGCCTGCGTCATACTATCCATATAGACATCGGAGTGTACCCTGTAGACGGAAAAGGAAACCTTCCGAGTAATGTAAGTCTAATGTCATCTCCCATCCCTGGCTTATCCAGACCAGTAAAAACGATAAATCAGAAGACGTTACCAGAGATACGATCTCGATAGAAGCGTACTGCAAGAGGAACAAGACCGGACTGTCTCATGCTCAGGCCATTGGTAATCAAGTTAAATGATGAAAGTTGCTGAATACAGCGAGGTTGTTCACTGTACAATGGATCATACGCATCCATTGGCCACCCATCATGCTATTTCATCTCTGCTCAGTCATGCAATTATGCAAGTATTGATAAGCCAACGACACGGGTAAAAAGACGGCAGCCAAAGGTTGAACCTTATTCCCCAGAAGTATGGGCTGCTTTGCAGCTTTACCCAAGTTAGCAAATTTTGTAGTCCTCACTTGAGAATAGCTAGCGGGCATGGAGGTCCAGGGTGCCTGAGCCTAAAAGATTGCTCAAGTCAGCTCCCAGTGTTTGCTTAATTTACAGACTACAGACTGTAGTTATGTACCATGAGTATGTACTCATGTGGTCACCCGTAGAAGTATTCATCAGGTCCGCCCAGGAGGTTCGGGCAAAACGGTCCCCCCATGGCTGCAGTGGACGGGCTCTAGCTCCAACGCCAGCGCCAGCGTGCCAGTGTCAGTGCCTCCGCACTCGCATCGCCGAACGGGGACTGGACCACGGAATAAAGATAATCCGGACATGCCCAGCATCGGAGCCTCACCGTTGCATCGTTACGAATTGCCGATTAGATCAGGCTGTCTTGGGCGACCTTGAACCAGCCCGCTAGCTTTCGCGCTTTACTGCGGGATCACCCAATTGTGCAGTGAGAAAGACAAAATTTGAACCTGGTCCTTTGAATCGCAATTACTGGACAAACGGGGTCACGTTACACACACCACCCGAGCTTGAGGAGCTCCTCGGGGAGAGATAAGAGGTTGGGATCTCTCACTGCTGCGAACTGCGTCCTCTGTTCCTGCAAACCACACAACTCTCCCTTTTCGCTACCTGTGCCGCTCCGCCATGACTGAACGCACAACATGAGAGATCCAACCGCAGATATGGAAGAATCCTCACAGCAGCCCGCGACGAACGGGGACGAGCCCCGCCGTCCCACGAGATCTGTTCGCGTCGCATTCGGACCCGAGCTGGAAACGACTATCCCCGCACGCGATCGCTCTCCAGCCCCAATGAGTGGTCATCATCGATCATTCACTTCGGTTGAGCAAATGTCTTCATCGCTGGCTCAGCCCTCGCGCCCAACAAGCTCCGGGGGAGAAAATGCGGGGAATTCACAAGCAGAGCTACCCCGGCGTCCATCCGCGCGGGGGTCCGAGAATGGGCGGCCAGCAATGCTTAAACGAGCACGCAGTGACTACGGTCCCAGCACAGTTACTTTTGACAAGTCACTCGGCGATGAGGAGGAGGACTTTGCCATGCGTCATGGCTGGCAGGAGGAATACACCTCCAGCGAATACCTCAAAATTCTACATTCTGTGAGTCGCTGAGGTGTCCTGTGATATTGTTCAGGTCGATGGCTAACAGTGGCTGTCTACCCTAGAATTTCTATATGTACTTCACAGAGAAACGGCACGAAACGAATGGTATCCCTCGCGATCCGGACGGAAGCTGGCCAACCCAGGAATGGCGGATGAAGGACAGACTCAAGACAGTCTCTGCAGCCCTAGCGATTTGTCTCAACATTGGTGTTGACCCCCCCGATGTGGTCAAAGCAAACCCGACCTCGAAGCTTGAGTGTTGGGTCGATCCCACCTCGACCACGGCCGGCGCGCAGAATAAGATCATGGAACAGATTGGTAAGAAGTTGCAGGAGCAGTACGAGACGCTGAGTCTGCGCACTCGGTATAAGCAGTATCTGGACCCATCCGTCGATGAAACCAAGAAATTCTGCATGTCTCTGCGTCGAAATGCCAAGGACGAGCGAGTGCTGCTCCATTACAATGGTCACGGTGTTCCGCTGCCCACCGCATCTGGCGAGATCTGGGTCTTCAATAAGAACTACACCCAGTACATTCCGGTGCCGTTGTATGACTTGCAGTCGTGGCTGGCAGGCCCGAGTCTTTTCGTGTTTGACGTGTCTCACGCTGGCAACATTGTTCATAACTTTCACAATTTCGTGGAAAAACACGAGAAAGAGAATGCCGAGGTCAAGAAGCGTGACCCGAATGCCGTGGTACAGAACTACAGCGATTGCATTCTCTTAGCGGCGTGTCAAAAAGACGAGTCCCTTCCCACGAATCCCGACTTGCCGGCAGATCTCTTTACATGTTGTCTGACGACCCCCATCGAGATTGCCCTGCGGTTTTTCATTTTGCAAAACCCATTGAAAACTGATCTCTCCATTGATGAATTCCGCGTGCCTGGTCGTCTTCAGGACCGTCGCAGCCCCTTGGGAGAGCTGAACTGGATTTTCACCGCAATCACGGATACAATCGCTTGGAACACTTTGCCTCGCGCCCTTTTCAAGAAGCTTTTCCGTCAGGATCTGATGGTAGCCGCCCTGTTCCGCAATTTCTTGCTCAGTGAGCGCATCATGCGGACCTACAAATGCCACCCCATCTCTTCTCCCGAACTTCCCAAGACTCATAATCATGCTCTCTGGAAAAGCTGGGACCTTGCGGTGGAGATGGTCCTATCGCAGTTGCCCGCTCTCATAGATCACGAGGAGGGACGTCGACAGTACGAATATCAACATTCCCTCTTCTTCGCCGAGCAGCTTACCGCGTTCGAGGTCTATCTGTCCTCTGGCCCGACGGAGAAGAACCCACCAGATCAACTACCGATCGTTTTGCAGGTTCTACTCAGTCAAGCTCACCGGTTGCGTGCTTTGATACTCCTGAGCAAGTTCCTCGACCTGGGCCCATGGGCTGTCCACTTGGCCCTCAGCATCGGCATCTTCCCATACGTCGTAAAGTTGCTGCAGTCAGCTGCCCAGGAATTGAAGCCTGTCATGGTCTTCATTTGGGCGCGCATCATGGCCGTAGACAACACGGTCCAGATGGATTTGCTAAAAGACAACGGCATTCATTACTTCATCTCGATCCTCAACCCGTCATCTCCGATCCCAGTGGGCAATGCCAGCGAGCACCGTGCCATGTGTGCCTTCATTGTCTCACTCTTTTGCAAGAATTACCCCCAGGGACAGAATGTTTGCCTCTCAGGCGACTTGTTCGACTCATGCCTGAAGCATTTGGGTGACGTTGAGAATCCTCTACTCCGCCAGTGGTCATGTCTCTGCCTTAGTATGCTTTGGCGTGATTTCCCAGAAGCGAAGTGGATGGGTATTCGTTGTGCGGCAACCACGAGACTCTGTGAATTAAACTTCGATCCCGTGCCGGAGGTTCGCGCCGCTATGCTTCACGCCGTCACGACATTCCTCGGAATCCCAGACCTGACCGATCAAGTGGCTCAAATAGAGGAATCGCTGGCGATGGCGGTCCTGCCAATGGCCGCCGACGGGAGTGTTCTTGTCCGAAAGGAGCTTGCTGTGTTCTTCTCGACTTTCGTCAAGCGTCACCAGAACAAGTTTGTGGTAGCCGCGTATGACGAGATGCAAGACGAAAAGCGATCTTTGATCCAACGTCTTCACCGCGAAACATCGCACGCTCCTCAGCTTGACACTGGAAATGATGAAACAATCTCCGAGTCCAAGCAAATCTCACTGTCACGGAATACAACGTTCGGAACTGTCTGGAAGCAAGTCCTCATTCTTTCCGTCGACCCCCACCCGGACATCGCTCAGGATGCCGGAGTTATTGTTGACTTTATCCACCTTGCTCTTCTCGAGTCGCCCATGGCAACGCTCGCCGACAAGATCAGAATCGAAATCTTGGATCTTACAAATCGGGTGGCCCAACGCTATCAAGCGCAGGAAAGGACGGAAACAAAGAAGTCTGCGCCCCCCTCGACTCCCCCATCATCCAATATTGCGCCCGCCAAACAAGAAGGATTTGTTTCGCTCAGCTTCAGACGGACTGCGAGTGTCGCTGCTTCCTTGAAGAATCTTGCCTTCGGTGGCTCTGCGACGGACTCCTCCGAAAACTCAGGCCCACCTTCGCCCACTTCAAAGAGCCGTATGCCTATGACGCCCCGTGGTCGTGCCCCCCCAGAGTGGACTCGCCCTCCTGAGGTGAACGATCACGTCGCACCGGCGAACGCGTACCATCAAGCCCCGATCCCTATTTCTCGAGGTTTCCGTTCTCGGAAATCCGATGAAACACCCAGTATCCCTCTCAAGAGCCGTTTTCTAGACTGGTCAACAGAGGTGAGTTGCGAGTCTCTTCAAGATTGCTTGCAAGATGAGAAGCTAACATCTGGAAAGTACTTCCGCGAGCCTCAAATGAAGCCGAATGAGCCCGATGAGCCTGGCAGTGCTGATTACAATGAGCGTCTTTGGCGAAGAGGTCGCAACGAGAAAATCATCTCAGAGACACAGCCTCTCAAGGTCAAGGCCGGTACAAGTCGCTGGGACAACTCGATCACCCTTCTCTCGAACAGTAGCCAGCCGTTGAAGATGTGTTTCCATCAATTTGAAGACCACCTTGCAGTCGCGGATGACCGAGATACCATTGCGTAAGTGTTGCAATGAAGTACCACAAGCAGTTTCTGTACTAACCTCCCTCTCTTCCTGCAGCATTTGGGATTGGCAAAATCACAAGCGACTTAACCAATTCTCGAATGGTAACCCCGTGGGTTCGAAGATTAACGAAGTTCGATATATCAACGAAGACGACCAAGCTCTCCTGTTGACTGGCTCGTCAGATGGCGTTCTGAAATTGTTCCGCCAGTACGAATCGTCAAAGAAAATTGAGGTCGTTACTGCTTTCCGAGCCTTGCCCGAATTGATCCCAAGCAACCGAAATGCCGGTCTTGTACTCGACTGGCAGCAAGGACAGGGTAAAGCTCTCGTTGCTGGAGATGTCAAGGTGATTAGAGTTTGGAATGCAGCCACTGAGGTCTGCACAAATGTAAGTCCTTTGGTTCTTTCCTTTTCTCTCTCCCCACTTCCGAGCTTTGGGTGACCTGCTAACCAATTTTGACGTCAGGATATCCCTGCTCGTTCCGGATCATGTATTACATCCTTGACCTCTGATCAAGTAGCGGGTAACATCTTTGTTGCGGGTTTCGGCGACGGTGCCGTCCGAGTCTTCGACCAGCGCCTCAAGCCAACCACCTCCATGGTCAAAGTTTGGCGGGAGCACAAACAATGGATCACGAACGTTCACATGCAGCGTGGTGGATTGCGCGAGCTTATCTCCGGTAGTCGAAATGGCGAAATCCGCCTGTGGGACCTCCGCATGAACAGTTCTCTTTCCACCATCTTCGCCACCAAGGATACCCTCCGCACCTTGAGTGTTCATGAACATGCACCTGTCTTCAGCATGTGAGTAGCATTCTCTACCATCCCTCAGCTGAGTGATAGACCTAGTGACTGACTTCTCTCCAATACCCAGGGGCACCAACCGACACGAAGTTAAGACCTACAACGTTGATGGTACCTACCTTTCCAGCTACGAGCCGTACTCGAGCTTCCTCCAGCACAACCGCTCCTCTCCAATCGCTGGAACAGCTTTTCATCCGCATCGCACAATGCTTGCCTGCGCGGCATTGAATGATCACCATATCAACCTGGTTTCCTGCTAACTCCCTCAGTTCTCCGTCTAACTTTGTTTCTCTTTCGCATATTCCCCCAATTGTACGACTTGTCACCCTCCCGCCCAAGCCTGGTTTACTCACCGCGATCTTCCCCTCCACGCGCTCCGTACGTTCTCCAACGGTACATGGTTGTGATCACATACTCTCTGCAGTTTTTCCTGGAGTCGTGGCGTTTTGATTTACGTGTTCCCAATCCGGTCCGCACATTTCTCCTGTTTGGGTCGTATCGTTTCCTAGTGAATGTCAACAATCATCTGATTCCCCTTCTGCTAATGTTCTCATTCTCTTATACTGAGATAATGCATATTCCTTCTTCTTCTTCTTCTTCTTCTTCTTCTTCTTCTTCTTCTTCTTCTTCTTGTTCTTCTTCCTCTTCTTCTTTTCCCCTTATTTTCCAACCCTGTCTTTGGAAACCATCCCCGTCCTCTCCTGTAGACCTGCACTTGGCCTTTGTGTTTGAATTTTTCCAGGACGTACGTGACCCCATGGGGGTAATAACGAATGACAGATTGGCATTTAAATGTTCCATCGCATGTTCAACCTTGGCGTCAATTTTACCCTTGAAGGCGATGGACCTGATGATTGAATCACTTGACCAAATTACCATGACAAATTCCCGTCAATCGCACCCATTTTGCGGTCACAAACTTTCTCATATGAGAAAACCGATTAATGCCTTTTTGGAACTAGACCGTCGACCAGAACGCGAGTCAGGGCATTTGAGATCACGTGATTACTTTGTGACGACTACTCACGCCTCCTCGAGTTTGCTCGAAACATGTTGTACAAAAGCTGCCACGCCGGCTTACCCCATCTGACAAAGGCTCTTAGCGCCAGAGAAGAGAGATTTTATTGTGGACACATGATGTAGCCACCCAAATGAAAAGTATAAAGCGATAATATCCATTTTAAACGATGAGGAAGATGGTTCGTGAGTTGAAACGCAGCGAGAAAAGGATCGCCGTACACCAGGGACTGCGCTAGTGCCCGCGCAGTATTTGAAGTGAAGCTCAGAATTTGATGAAGCACCTGTGGCTGTGAAACTGTAAGTGAGGGCGGATGAGATTACAGAGAGCTTGAGAAGTCAGACAATGCAACTATCATTCCTAATCGTAGGGTCATCCCAGAAGTACATTGCAATCATTTCCATTCAAAAAAAATTGCCTAGAGACACCAACTGATGAGTGCCTCAACTATTCATCACAAAATTGTCAAGTCAAAAAAAGAGAAATGCGCAGAAAAAGACAGCAGATCTCGGCTCCATCTTCAAGGGCGTTTGTGTCGATGCTTGGTGTGCCGGGTGATGCCGATCATGTGTCTTTCGTGGAATTCTGACTCTACCTCCTCAAAGATGGCATTCAGTTCCTGAATGCGAGAGATGGTAGGATCAGAATTGGAAGCGACAGTAGCAGGAGTGAAAAGCACGATGGCTGGCTCGTCAGCAAAGTGGACTGAGCGACTGAACAGCTGAACGCTTGTTGAGGGGGCTACTTCAATCATTGAGTCACGGCCAAACAGCGACACCGGATTCTGCCGCAAATATTCAGCGTTTTGGGTTCGCTCTCGAGGCAGCGGAGGTGATTGGACTCCAGGCCATCGAGGGTAACGGACTGGGCAAGTATCGAAGGAGGTGATAAAAGGATCGACATCTGGGTTGTCGAGCCAGCTGTGACGCGGGCCTGGTTGATGACCAGGTCCAGTGTTACTCTTTCGGTACGGAACTGGCTGATCTGAGAGCCCAGCATTCTTTTCCTGGTACAAAACCAGCTGGCTCGATGGTTCTGTATTGTTCCCACGAGGAGCAGATGAGATTGATCTCGGCTGCACTCGCCAGTCACCCTTGGGATCCGACATGCCAAGGACGTCGTAGACACTTGGATCCAGTGGGACCTCTTGGAAGTTGGAGTAGCCCTTATCATAAGACGCTAGATTCTCGAATGTCTGCGCAAAGAGCCGAACGAGTTGTTGTGCTGAGGAGTTATTGGTCGTCTTGTGATGGCCATTCATGTCGGCGTTGGTCTCATCTCCAATCTTGACCTGGTCGATGCTCGGCTGCTTGGAAGATTCACCATGGGCAAGCCGCACGAGCTCAACAGTACCCATCTTCTTCTTGCCCTTGCTGGGCATCTTCTCATGACTTTCGCTCTCAAAGCGCAAAAGAGGTTGGTCGTGTCCAGCTGAAATGGAAGAACGATTGCGCTTGTGACGCGCAAAGTCCTCGGAATGCTGCTTCGGAGGGTGAAAAGGAGAGGGCACCAGACTCGCAGGCTTGCATGACAGGCATTCAGGGTAGGGGACCGCCTCATATCGGAGTTTGAAATTGCCTCCAGCCCTTTGGCTTTGAGAGTTACTGGCATCTTTCGCGGTGTGGTCCCAGAGTACGACCTGGTCCCTTCTGTACTTCTTTGGCACCATATCCTCAGTCACCACTCTCCTTTGCTGAGGAAAGATCGGCACTGCCTGCTGTGCGTGATCGATGTTCTGCTCAAAAGAGTGAACCCCATGTTGTGAGACAGGGCTCATTTGACCTTGCTGGAGCTCCTTCTGAAAAGCCTCCTGTCCGCTCGGTCTATGATACATGGGGTTCAGTGCAGCCATCTTTGTCGGAGTGGATTGAAATTGTCCAGTTCCCCACATTTTCGCTGACTGTGATGGTGGCCAATGTTGAGCAAGTCCTGGTGGGAGTCTCTTTGATGTGCTGGCCCAAGTCCTTCCAGATTCTGCGGGGGTCATCATTGGTCGAGATCTCAGAGCTGAGTTGTCTCCAGACTGCTCACTCACCGGCACCTGCTCAGGAATCTGTGCTGGATGCACCTGATCACGAGGAATGCTGAGGGTTGGGCCAAGAGCCTCATGACCAGGTGGAGCGACAAAAGAGTCCGGAACACAGTAGAATGGATCATCATCTGAGCTCTGGAACGAGGGAGAGACAGACTGAACAGCGGCAGGAACACCATGGTGCATGTCAGGGGCACTTTCAGTCCAATGGGGCTGAATCAAACGTGGTCGAGGGAACAAGCCTGGTGGGGGCATCTGGAAGGTAGGTTCACAGGCGGCTCTTTCCTCCATGGCGCTCATCCAAAAGCCGTGAGGAGCGTTACTTGGGCCTAGCAAAGGACCCGATGGCAAGTACACGTACTGAGGTCCTTGCCGGTACGGAAGTTGGGGTGGACCATCCGGTTCATATTGAGTACCGTAAGCTTGCTGGCCTGTGGTGCGCATTGGGTGGGAGCCATGCTGAGCAGGCGACGGAGGGGCTGAAGGGAGAGGATATCCATATCCGCTCTGCTGGGACATGGTGTTTGCAGTGGGGATTTGCTGCACATTTGGAACGAAGGTCAGGTCGTGCAAGTCAGCAGGTCTGGTGCTGTCGCATGCATACACAGGAGGGGGAACGATCTCTTTCTGATTGGAGAGGGAAGGCTCATGAGCAGTCATCTTTGGTTGAGAGGAGTGACACTCAGAGCAAAGGATGTGCGTGGCTGCCACGGATGGGATATCGAGCAAATGATGCTCAGGAGTCGGAAAAATGGAGGCTTTAGCCAGGAAGCACCGTTCTGGGGGCTCTGGCGACGGGATAGGCACGGCAGTGACAAAGGAAGCCTCACGAGAGTGAGAGGGAGAAGAGATGAGGGTTGAGGCAAGGTGAGGAGTAAAAGGAAGAGAGTGCTGGAGAAGTGCGAGGGTTGGGCTGACTGAAGGGGGCGAGTAGTAAACAGTGTTTGCGGTCGATGAGGATTGTTTGCTGTTTACAGACGCGCCGCCAATTGGGGATGTACACAACTCTGGACCCTTCAGCAGTTGCCCATCAACGTCAGGAGTGACTGAAGGTGCAGCACGTGAGAGAACACTAGAAGAAGCAGGAACTAATGCTGGTGCTTCAGGTCGAAGGCGAGACAAGACTGTCAACTGCTGTCTTTTCAAAGACCGGCCCTGCTGGCTCTGTCAAGTTTCACATATTCACAATTCCAATCAGCATACATTCTCATCAACAATGGCTGTGAGGAAAGTGGTCAATGGTTCAAGAGTGAACCCTAAGTTTCCCATGCTTATAGTAGCATATGGGATCCCCATGCTCAGACTTTAGGCCTGGGTTGTTATAAAGAGTCCTGAGCATCGACCAACCAGGTAGGTCCAGAATATCAGACGAACAGAACATCAACTAACCTCGCTTGCAGTTCCCGCCGAGCTTTCGGGTCGCTGTGAAGCCATTGAACCCTTTTGCCGGAAAGCTCTGGTTAGTCCTATGGAACCTGCTGTACAAAGCGATCTCTCTGGCGAAGAATGTCCTCCGTCGTTTGATCTGCGTTTGTTCGAATCGATATTGATCGAAAGATCACGTGCGCGCCTTTTGGACTCAAGTGACTGATGATCAAGAAAGAGAGATCAAGTTCTGAGAAGAAGTTGCATCGCCTTTAAAAGTGGTGAAAGGAGAGGGAAGAGAAAGTCAAGCAGATGAGCGGGATGGAATTGTATTCTGCGTATTCCAATGCTGCAGTCTTCCTCTTGTCGCTCGAAAGACAGTGCTAATATGATAGTAGCTGTCTCAGACTTAGTACCCATTTTGGCTTTCGTCTCATGTCGGTCCTTCTACCACCTTGTCTTCTTCGAAAGGCTCGAGATCACTAGGGAGATAGTCAGTCTTATGCACATACCTGGGCCACAGGCCGCAACGAATCGAAGAAGTTTTAAGATTATAAACTGAGTATGATGGTGATCTACTTACCTGGCTTTTGATTTGGCACAATCGGCATGTTACTGAGTATGCCTACTGCGACGACCGATAAGCCTATGATTGAAAGAAGAGGGTGATAAAGACAAGAGATGAGAAGAATAAGGGGGAGAGAGGAGGAGACATGAGTGAGAGATTTGAGGGTCTTTTAGGACAAACGTTGAAAAATACGGCTCTACCTATCGCGACAAGAAAAAAACAAATCATTATTCAAAGAACTTATGCCAGCCACATCTGAACATGATTATTGGAAGACCCAGCTCACCAATTTTAAGACTCTTCACACCTAAACCGAGGCAGAAAAATGTTTTCAAGTTTTTTTGCTTCTGGCCATCCAACGTGAATCACGCAATGTAACAACGCCGCTCTCTTTACATGCGCATCAGCTCCCATAGCCACTACCTCTCTAGTCAGTCGACGATTCATTACAGCGGATTCTTAAGTGTGGAGATGTGATTGTGGTATGATACCTCGGGTATGTGCAGATATGAAGTATAGTCACAATATTCATGTTCTCATTCTTAACCAAGCCTCCTTATAGCTCTCGAGTTAACAGTTAAAGACAAGCTTCCGTTCTGTGCGTGAGTGACCCTGAAGCCGTGAGAGTCTGTCCGCTAGGGCTGTTATTGACCCGATTGTCTCAGTGAATGATGATAAAACCAAGGTGAGATTTTCTCACACATTCTGGCTGCAGTAAGCATGAAATGTGCACAGTAGATATCAGAAAGGCTGAAGAAAGTTTGTTCTACCGGTATTATCAATTTAGCTTCGGCCGAGTCAAATTACTACAGAGAAATTGAATCATGGTCGTATTCACAACCTTATTTATCAGTGTGCAGGATGGACGCCCAGACTCGAGATAGACGTAACTGTTGTTCTCATTCAAATCCGAAAAGATGAGAGATTCTCGGATCTGAGGTTTTGATATCAGAACAACATCCAGGCACAATAACGTCCTGAAAATGAGTACTCACGTCGTCTGGTATTATCCACCGTAGAGTTTTACTTAAGCCTTGAATAGATGATATCAAACACGAACAAGAGAGACCTCACTTTGAGTACGTTTCCTTCGAAAAATTTGTTATATTAAAGTCAAACACCAGTGATAAATTCCGGGCACTTTATCGTATGACTCGTCTACTAGGTATATATATATACTAAAAAGATGCTAGGCCTTATTCATATACATTTTTCGAAGAAAAAAACATGCTGACATGGAACCACGATTTTCAATAAGGTGAAGCACCTATATCCTGCATAAATACGGCACGAATATGATATACTCTCTGGGTCCGTAAAAAGTTCGGATAGTGACACTGTCTGGAGAGAAGGAAGACGTTGGCACGACTATATCTAATTATGTGCATACGAATATTTAGCTACTACAAAATCCCCGAGAAATACTGGACGCTGTTTTCAGATAGTATATGAGCTCTTCAATACTGCATGCCTCTTCTGATTCAGTGAGTACCGTTTCAAATACCACACTGAACCTAGTAAGGTTATGTCTTGTCATATTTGCCAGTACTCGTATCCCTGACTAAATATGGATGTCATCGGACAAATCCCGTGCCATGAAAGTAACCTAACACAGTTAAGATGATAGGTATCAAGTCGACCTTACTCGGCTATTGAATACACACCGAGCTAAAAATTCACATCGCAGGTTTGACTGCACCCATCTGAAACCCCTAAGTTGATGTAAGACTAGTAGATTCACTACAGTACTTCCATTCATCATGGCCATCTGCAAATCCCATTTTTTGGTGAGCACCATACAGATCGATTGATACCCCATTACATCTATAAGATAGACTACAGGTAACAGGTTCTGCTGCCTCGGTGAGGCTCTCCACGTCCAGTGGTATATTCAAACATTTAAAGCTTTGCATGCCTTCGAAACCCCAATCACCGCCTGAGCAGCCCAGAAGTGCTTATAGATGTCTCATAACCAAGTCCACATCACTATCAACCAACTCCAGTCAAAACCTAAACAAATGAATGGGCTTTCTCACATTTATCTTGTTAAAGGCCAGTGGATGAGTCTCTCTTTTTTTATGACTGCTAAAGGTTGGCTACATCGGGTAGAACTTGCGTATCTCACATGGCGCTTGGAATGTTTGACAGTGGAGAAATGATCTTGAAAGAGCCACCTCTGCCATCTGCAAATTTGGCACCAAAGCATGCAATGAAAAAGGTGATAAAACAAAGAGCCATCTGTCTATAATAAGAGGACACTGGACTGGGACATTTGGCCTACAAGATAACTTATTCAGCTGCTACAAACGTAGGGTGTTCAGCACGTTCAAGAAAAACATCTACCAACACAGTACTTGGTAGATTGAAAACCGAAAGGGCGTAGCAAGAAGAGTAGGTCCGCTAATACAACAAACGCTATGGAATCAAAGCAAAGCCCAGTTATCTACTGAGTACGAAAAGGCTGGAAAGACCAGGCGGCGTTCTAAGACATGCAAAGCCCCGCCGTTGATCGTGAGCAAAGCCTTTACCTGTTACGGTCTGCACGGGCTTGATGCCAAATGTTATCTCCACCCAAAGCCGAGAAACTAAACGAGGCAAAGTTCCGCCAGCTAGAATTCGAGGTGGAAGCTGGCTGGCCTGTGATGAGGCCGACGCTTTGCTCGTCGTCAGAGTCACCATCTCCGTGGCCGTTGGAAATGGGCACCTCTGCAGACTGGGCAGGGCCTTCATTTCGTTCTTGGGATAGGGAGTTGCCTGACTGCTCGTCCTGATCGTCAAGTTCTGCTGCTCTCGAATGGCCCAGCGAGCGAACAACGTCACCTTTGCAAATCGGACAGGTGCGTCGACGAGTGGTCAGCCACGGTGTACTGGATGCAAAGGATCGATTAGTCATCTTTCGCTTCGCGAGGACGGTTAGAGAATGAGAGTGGGGGGTCCTTACATGCACTCTGCGTGGAACTCGTGACCGCAAGGAAGACTCATGACCCGGCTTTGACCATCAACATATTCCTCGAGACAAACCACACATTCCACCTGTCTGCCAGTATACTTGCGTCTCCAGAGCGTCGAACCAGTTTGTGAACTTGCCAGTTTCTCCTCTTTGGGCAAGGATGTTGAGTCTGTGATCACGCCAGCAACTGTCTGTGAGCGGGAGCGGGCCAGACGTGGACGGTCTGAGCGGCTGGGATGGCTAAGTAGTGGAGATGATGGTGATACGGGCCCAGGGCTGGCAGGTCTCAAGGATTCCGAGCTTGATGACGAGGGGGTTCGAGCGATGGTGTGATATGTGCGAACAGGGAGACGCTCAACCACAGACTTTGGCGCGCGCCATCGACGTCGTCGGATGCGAGATCGCAGCAAGAGCAAGCCGTAGACCATCGTTAACGTCAACAGCGGGCTGACAACCAGCACTAAAAGAGTATCGAAAAACGGGCTGGCCGAAACACTGGTCGGAGACAAAGTAACCCAGAGACCTTCATGATCCGAGGCCATTGGCGTTTCCGAATCAAGCCAGGATGGCGAAGGATTCTTCTGGCCTTCTGAGACCTTCCTAAGTGCAGAGGCCGTAGAAGGTTGCACCGACTGCTCGTGATCATGGCCCCAACTAAAATGACTTGAGAACCACCCTTTACCAGAAGAGGTGGAGACAGCAGCTGAGGTGCTCGGGTTGTTCTGAGTATGTGTCGTGCCAACGCGGCTGTTGCCGGTGAGCTTGTCAATGCTTTGATATTCACCGCTTCCTGGAGTGATGCTGCCACCAAGAAGTGAATTGGAAGGCGAAGATGGACCTTGATCTGCGCGGAGGTCTTGAGAATTCGGGTCATCGTGCGGCGTAGTGCTAGGCAGAGGGCGCCCCTCGTCCTTCGGCGCAAGGAGATCAGAATCTCTCCAATCCTGAACACCAATAATAAACTCCTCATCGCTCATATCATCCTCCTCCTCAGACAGTTCGAACTTCTTTGGCTTCAATGTGGCATCAGTTTTACTGCTCCCGCGGCGGTTGGACTCCGTCCCATGCCGAGAAGAACTAGAAGATGGCTCCTTTGCCTCTAAGGCGCCAGGCACAAGCCAGTCAATGTTACCGCTGCTGGGAGGACGGCGACTGTCTGATGGACGAGGTGGACCTCCCGATTCACTACACAGTCCTAAAAATGAGCCCAAAGCGCAGAAAACCCCGCCCTTCGGGTGCGAGACACCAGCGGCGGAGTGCTCTTTGGAGGCTGACGGAGAAGTTGATGAAGGGGCTGTTGAGGCCAAAATACTGGGCAGAGCGGCTGGTTTTTCCGAATCCACATTCGTCCGACCGGCAGACGTGGGATGTGAAGACTTCGAGCCAAGGCCGGCCACTGCGCCAGAATGCGATGGAATGAGCGATGAGAGGAGATGCGCAGTGGTATAGGAGGTGAAGATGGCAGGGATGGTCGCGTTTGATGTGTCACCCCGGGCGTACATCGTGACCAGGTTCCCGCCTCGTGTATCGTCGCCAACGATCACGGCAATGGCGCCACGGCGTTGAGCCCACATCACCTTTTCGAGGAATCCGCAGCCACCGCGACTGAGGAGAACGACATTGCCCTGAATCTCAGCAGTTTCTTGCAATGACTGGATATCGGCATGTGAGGACTGTTTCACTGGAAGCGTTTCTCCGTACGTTGGAGCTTGTTTGATATTCAAAACAGTAGGATCCGTCAGCGATTGGTGTAGATGATCATCGGTTCCGTCATCTACAGCGGTCGACGCCACGGTCTCACGTCGCTCCATTTGCCGAGCCGAGTCAACCTGCGACGCAAGATAGGCTCGACTTTGCAGAATCGGGGCCTCGCCCACGGCACCGCTCCCAGACTTTCCGGACTTCTGCATGGCGCCCTTGCCAGCAGAGTCATGGGCCTTGGCTCGAATGTTCTCCCCCCAACCGGGAATGTCTGAGCATCCCAGCTCTCCTTCTGTCCCCGAAATTAGACTACCTTCCCCAAAGCCACTTCCAACCCAGAGTTTCCCACTGAGGCCTTTTCTAGGCAAAAGCGGGCCGAATGCCGCAGGGCGGGCGAGGAAGAAGGTTGAATTGTCATCGGTGAGGCTGATGATGGCTGAGGGAGGAAAGAGCGAGGATGGAATGTTGAAGGAAAATAGAGCGTGCAGTCCAGACGTCCGTCCAGACAGCGTTTGTGAGGTTGAGACAGTCGGCGACGAGAGGGCGGAAAAGATGGTGAGGAAGATCGGGAAGAAGACCAGGCTGAAGAGAATCAAGAGAAGACGTGGCGATCGCATTTTGAGATCTGAAGACGTCTATAGTTCAGAGGTGAACTCAAGGGCCTAGGTTTGAAAAAGAAAATAGAGGGGGGGGGGGGGGGAATCAAATGGATAGCAAGGAGAAGCGCGGACGCGCTTCAATCACAAGGCGAAGATGTGCCGCCGATCGTTGTATGACGATAGCAAGTAGAAGATCAGACAGCCAGCGCTTGTCTCTCTACCAATCCCTCTGTTGGCAGCCCCCAACCAGCGGGCCAACCATCGAAGACTGTCCGAGCACGCCAACGGTCAACGAAGGAGCCACGCAGACACGGATTCACGACAGCAGGAGGGTATATAGGGGAGGTGGAGGACGCTGGAGTGGGTTCACTTTTGAGGTGGAGAAGTCGATGCTGGATCTCGTCCGCCTGGCGCTAGCTGCCGGCGGCCCCGGGGGCAATCTGAGCGCTTATGTAAACAAGTGTCGCCTAGTTTACACCAATCATGAGCACGAGCTCCCGAGATGTTTACATTCCGGTCTGCGGACAAGCCCCACTTCTTTCATGTGATCATCGTCCTACGTATCATTCACACAAGCATTATTCTCCGGGGGGCTTGTTGCCCGTGAGTAGTGACTTTCGTAGGGGCCAAGCGCATCAGTCCAAACCGTTCAAGTCGTGGAATATCGATGATCGATGTTGAACTTTGTTTTTCGCAAGACGGGTATTGTAGTCAGTGATCTACACCCGACAAAACTGAATCGTCTCAGACTTATGTAAACAGTCTTACAATATTGGAATTTACCTACCTACGCCCGGGATAAGAGCCCATAAACGGTCTCAAAAGTGAGCTCGCTTTAGCGGGGTATCAGTAGCATATCCACCACGTGCTCTGATAGACTGATACTATCGTTTCATCGTGGAAACGTCTCCTCTACAGGAGAGGCGTGGACGCGGCGGTGTTACTCCACTTTTCGTCATCAAATCTCCTCAATTCAACCCCCCTCCCCCCCTAAGTGGCTCATACTTCAAGTGCGTGCAGAGACGTCGAAGAGTAATGACAATCATTCTTCCGCAGCATATCAAAAGAACTTCCTACTTTGGGTCGTTACAAAAATAAACGCATGGTCGCTTCCGTCCCTGAACACACTTGGATCAGGTGACCCGTAGAGCGTGCCGTGAATCGTGATCGAAGTACCAAAGTACCCCTTTTATTGCTTTTGCCGACCGTTGTATTCCGATCGGACCTCGAACATTGTAGGCGAGTGTGGACGTACTACTAAGCTATCTCTTCCTACTCATCTATTGGATTTCCCCGAATCTGCTGATCTACTAGGAGGTCATCCTGCCTGAATCATGCCATGCCCACTCACCTGACACATGACTATTGTGAGGAGAGACAACCTCTGGACGTCAACGGGGACCACACCAATGAGGTCCTCGAAATTGATGAGCAAACTTAGAGCCTCCATCATACGAGCTGTCGCGTGCCGACAGAGCTTTGGTAAGCTGCGTGGCGTCCTCGTTCAGGTTCAACAGTAGTGACATGCTAGTTAGTGTAGAGACCGGTCATCAGCCACCGGACCCACCAGGTCGTCGGCACCTTCGGCCGCGTGCACCACTTCTGGATAGTCAACCCCACTTCCCCAGGACTTGGATGCAACCGACGCTTAGTGTTGGATCCGGCAAACACACTTGAAGGTGCATCGTGGATGGCCCGCCTCTCAAGGATGGGACAGATCCTGCTGTAAGTCGGAAAGCTCACATTTGGCATAACACAGACGGAGAGTTCCAAAGATTACAGATTACTTCGGCCTTGGCCAGGGGATCCTTCACTCATTTGTCTTGAGGCGCAAGCGATCGATCGCATTGGCGGATGGGACTGGATAAGGGGAGATGGTCGGACCATGTCGGGCAAGCAGTTACGCTTGCGGGTGAACCACTTGGGATGGTGGGTTTTGCGACGAGTACATTTTATTTGGGAAACAATGCTGGGTTGAAAAGACGATCGGCATGCGCTCGATCAAATGGATCATTAAACCGTAAAGAGGCAGAAAACTAAGGAAGAAACTTTGCACGAGTACAGCCACAAAGACAGCGCTGGTATGGCAGGACGATTGAGAACTTTGCAAACGGAGAGAGCCCTAGGCCGGAAGGCGATGAACGAAGGACTTCCGGCCATGGTCATGACCCTGCTGGGGTTCACCATGTACAAGGAAGAAAATAGACTGCGATGTCGGGCGCACACAGACCAGGAAGGAAAAAGTAAAAAGAGAATGAGACAAGAGATTGTGTATGTTCGGCTGATGAGTAAGATGAAGCAGACGGCAAGAGGTGTCGGGTAAGTGGGTCGAATAAAATAAAAAAGAGAAAACTGAAAAAAGGCCTGTCAGGCATTCAGCACCAAAATCATGACTGGTGTGAACTCATGATGACACCCCAATGAAAGAGAGAAGAAAAGGTTGATAAGACATGCGGCGCAAGTGTGAGTATTCGAGATCTTGCGCCAGCGCTGAAGGCCAGGTGTTGAGGGTCATGGGCCCGGTGGAAGGGGAAGAAAGTCTTTGTGAGGTGATCGAAGAAAATCATAGCAACTCAAGACGTTGCTTCGGGAAGGCCGAGCGTAGAAAGCGAGTATTGGAAAGGGGGCCTGGCATCATGGGTGAGGATAACTTGGAAACACTGAGGCCACGCAAGTTCGGAATGCAGCTATTTGTCTACTTTTTGCCAGCCATTGAGATACGCCATCAACCCGACTCCAAGAAGGACTACCCCTAGCATGGATGCGTATGGGCTTGTCGCTTCCAAGTATGGGCGTCGTTTGTCAAGAGCAACCACGGTGCTTGGTTGCGAGAAATCAGACTCTTTGGAGGTTGAGTCACCTGAGTCGGTTGGCAAATAATTGGAGCCATGATCGCATGCATCTTCGCGGACGCTCACGGTATCGGGGCACGTGGTGTTCTCCGAGTCACTGGCGTGGGGTTGAGCTTTGATTTGAGCAACTGCGGCCAATTCTCTCTCTTTGCGTTCCTGGCGGATGGTTTCGATCATCTCTGCGAGAGACTTGCGCAGAGTGGTATTTTCCTGGTCGGAAGCTTCTGCGCGATCCTTGAGTGAAGCCATCTGCTTACTCATCTCCTCCATTTGCTTCATCATAGATTCCAGACGCTCTTGAAGTTGTGATTCGGTGGATGTTTCCGGCTCTTGTGAGTCTACAGCACCGGTCTTTTCAGAGGATGGAACGGAACCTTGATCCTCGGCCGAGGACGCGGAGGTGGCATTTTCCTCGCCAGTTGAGGAATTGAGATCGGGATGAGTCAAGTTCTCGTGTACAGCTTGATCTTCCGTGGAGGGAACTTTGTCCGATGAAGTGTCCATTTCCAGCATCTTAACTTTCTCCTCTGCAGTCTCGCGTGCAGCCTTCTCTTGACGAAGAAGATCCTCAAGTTCTTTGATGCGACTGCCTTGCGTTTCAATTTCTCGTTTAGTCATCGAAAGACTTTCCAGAAGAGCCAAGATTTGGCTAGAGTCTCGCGCTACGGGGGAGTTGAGAGACCCGGCTTTTGGCTTCTCAGTATCACTGCGCTTCAAAGGCGAGAAAGTATCAGGACCACCACGAGGGAGTGCGTCTGGTTTCTCGGGCAGGGGTTGTTGTGGTGGAGGAGCCGGTGGCTCTGAGAATCTGGAGAAGGAATCGACGCGGGGCATTTTGGGACGCCCATTGAGCTGACGCGGGCCGTTGCTTTCAAGAGGTGAAGGTTTGCTAAGTTTTTCCTTCTCGGCATAGCCAGGCTTCATGATCGCTGTTAAGAATTCGTCCGTTTGTCGCAGTTCTGAAGACTGCTGCTTGGCTTGCTTCAATTCGCTCTGTACAGCACTTATATGAGCCAGGCCATTCTCGATTGTAAAATGGTCAACTGTTAAGACTTACTGTCAATCTCTTAACCACTTGCTCCACGGAAATTGGAGAGTTCCAGTAATTCATCTGGCGTTGCTGATGCATAGCATTCAAGTGATTGCTGGCATTACTTTGCACACTGCGGTTGCTTATGTTGCTACCAGAGCGTCCTCGTAGGTGTGACAGAGGCTGGCTGAGAGGTGATGGCAGTAAACCACCCCCGGAAGCGGGATCGAGGTCGCCAAAATTGAGGTCGAGGATGTTGGGTGCTGTACCATAGAGACCAGCATGCTCAACTTTGGCAGAAACCTTATGATGAACAATGGTGTTCTGGTCTTCACTGACGATGTCGATTCCGAGTTCCAATGTGTCATGCTCTCGCAGCTCGTGGGGCTCAGATTCGCGATTTTCGAGCGACAACCGATGACCGTTGACGAATGTACCATTTGATGACTTCACGTCACGAATCCAGATCTTGCCAGACTTATCGGCCCAAATTTCAGCGTGCTGACGAGAAAGCACCTTGGAGTCAAAGAACCCATTCACAGGGGTGGGCACAGTCTTAGCGTTAGTCTGGCGACCAATCCTCAGTACCTCAGGGAAAAAAGGTACATTGATCTGTTTCTTTTCAAACGTGTTATTCAGGGGGGTGAGTGCGAGGATGGCAGGCGGATCAGCAGACTGTCCGTTCATTTGTCGACCACCATTCTGCTGGGCATTCTGGAGCAAATGGTGTGAGGAGACACCATTTGAAGCCTGGTGCATGGCTGTCATCGTCGATGCGCCTGTAGGACCGGATGAGAAAGCAGGGACAACCTGGGAACGCGTGGTCGTCACGCCCGCAACAGGCTCCGCCTTTGAACTAGGCCAGGGATTTCGCACAGGCTTCTTCTTTGATGACCACGTATTTTGTTCAGAGCCGGAGCCCTGCCCGGCATTTGTATCTTGGGAGCTGTTGGTCGTGGTGACCGTGGAGGTGGAAGAATTTGAGCCCACCGAGGACGAAGAATTAGAACGCTGGAGTTGTTTTCGAGGCATGAAGATCCGTGACACGTCTTCCGCATTCACCGAAGAAAGGGATCCTTGTCCTCCGTTGCCAGCACTGTACCATCCCAGACGTGACCCCGATTGCACACTAGGTGGGGATGCCACTGCAGTCATGGAGAAGGTTGCCAAGTCTGATAACAATGGAATCAATAGGCAGGATGAACGATGATTACAATTGGGCAAGCCTCAGCAGAGTAATTGTCAGATGAAGCGAGAGCGCCGAACTTAGCGCCGTATGTTTGCGAAAATGTAGTCTTTGCGTAAGAAATGCGATTAGCCGCAGCGCAGGCCACAGGCCTGCTCGCGTCAATACTAAGCCAACTGGCTGAAACCGTCGCGTTAGTATTATAGGCCAACAACATTGCATTTCATCATGATCAGAGAACCTCTCCATTGGAATGGTGAGTATGTCTTGTGATGTGACAATTCAGGCTCGCGTACCCGAATCTATGCTTGTCCGAGGGCTCGAAACTTAAATGGGGCGGAGAAGCCAGCACCGCCGACCAAGGAGGCGTGTGAGGTCTTGCCGAAATGTGCGTAGCGACCGCGGTCCACGACGTCCGGGGCTGCTCAGGACAAGTGACAATGAGCTATTACCTTGCTACAGGCTTATGGCACCCTGTCAGCGATGGAGGAAGAGTCAAGATGGAGGTTTAGGGCGGCCAGCCATGCAAACACTCGCATCTGTTTGGGATTTTGGAGAGACGGCCTGGTCCTTGCTCCCTTGACGCCTCCATCGAGTAATATCACGTGCTCTTGGTGCACGTGCCAAGCTGGCGTTATGATCACGTGACTAGGCGGTGAAGTCATGCTATAGCGCGGAGAGGAGCCATGACATGTCTTCTAAATGAATACCTCTCGTAGTTTTTCACGGCAGATTTAAAGGCATTGCGGTAGGTTCCGGCCTGAGGTGGCCTCTTTCTTTAGATTGAAGTGGGACTGACTATGTGTGTCTCATAGCTTTCATCTTCCATCATGCCAGTCGTCGCAGCACCCCCCGCAGGTGGACCAGTTGGTCCCTCGACGTTTGACAAGAGTATGTTATTCGCGCTGAGGGCAATGGCTCGAATTTTGCAACTTCAGGTTCAAGGTGATTCAGCTTGCTAACGTATTTTTAGTGAAAATGGGTGCCATGATGGGCTCAAGTACGTGATAAAGGACGATCCGAGTGGAACTTTGCACGTGAAGGGAAGCATACGCTAACACGACATCTGCAATGCAGCTGTTGGTGGAATCATGGGCTTCATTATTGGTGTGTTTCATGGCAATATAATGTGACCTATTCAAGTGAATCTCAGGCTGACGGTAGGGTTTCAGGCACGGTGACCATTTTCCAATACGGCGCAGGCCCTAACGGTGTTATGCGCACACTGGGCAAGTACATGCTCGGCTCGGGAGCCACTTTCGGGTACGTTGAATATAGATTTGAAACTCCGATAGGAGGCAACACCATCCGCTAATCAAGTGTTGTCCTCCATCTTCTAGTCTGTTCATGTCCATTGGCAGTGTTATCCGCACCGAGGGACCCTACAACAATGCTTGGCTGCGCGCTCAGGGACCCCCTATCATGCTTCCACGCCAAACCCCTGTGCGCCAGATGCGCCAATAAAACCGGTGCATATGCTTTACCCTCTCAGCTTGTCTAGAGGGAAATGTGACACGACCAGATTCAAGGGGACGATGTTTGTACGATAGTCATCAGTGTTTAAAGCGTTTCTGTGGAGTTTATCGAGGACTTGTGTCCTCGATGCTTCCAGCCTTAACATATCTACCGGCAAGAATTAGCTCGGAAGCCTGCCTCTTCTGACCACTTTCCTGTGATGAACCTTGCACACTCGAGTACGATCCCGCCTCTCGTGAGAAGTCGACAGTTTGCCGTCAAAGGGAAGGTTTTATTGGTGTCCAGCCCACGGCCATTTTTTTTTTGAGGCCGGATGACATATTCCCATCCGTCCCCCTGTATGGCCCTATTCTTCCAGCTTTCTCTGTACATCACAGATGTGCCGTACAATCGCCTCCGTCCAGCAAGCTCGAGAAGCTTACCATGAGCGTCAGCAGTGAAATAAACTTCGCTCGTAAATGTCAATGGAAGATTTCAAGGCCAATATTGGACTCTCAGTTCATCTCAGAGTTTGAGGCTGTGGGTCAAGCGCGCAAGCGAGCCACCCCGGGTCGCACGTGGTCGGCCATTGATGGTGCGAGCAGCAGGTCTAGTTAAGGCAGGACAGATTCGAGGACCTTAGGTTGATTGTCCTGCATGATCTTCCACCCGGGAACGTTTCTGATGGACGGCTTGCTCTATAACCTTGGAATTCTTATCGTAGTGTTTATCAATGATATTTATGAATAATTCCAGTGCTTTCTAGGCACTATCTCAGCCGGGATGAAACATGCCTTAATATTGATGCCCGCCGTCTGAACGCGGGTCAAGCTTAACCAGGTTAAGGTTGCTGCAGGTAGTATTTTGCATCTCTTTTGAACCCACGCATGTCATATTGTAAATTTATCATTCAACCCATTTAGCCCCCACCCATGTGTTTGGGAATATTGATTTCCGTGGGTATACCCACCTAGCTAGGTCCCTATGAGTTGTTGTGCCGGTAAATATATAAATTGATCTGGTCCGTTCGGTTGTTCTTCTAGACCGCCTTCAGATGGTCCTAGCGAGAGTATTGACTCCAGTAGATCCACAGTGGGCTTTTGTCGTTGTACGATCAGAGCGATACAACATTCAAATACCTAATTTGCTGACACAAATCTGGGGAAAATTGATTGACAACTGAGTCATGGATCCATGTGGGTGATGTCACGACCACGGCAGGAACACTGGCAGTTGAATACACGTAGTAGTATAAGCTGCGGCAGAGGTGCATCATCTTTGAAGTACTCGGGCCGGCAACTGGCAGGTGTCGAGAAGATCTTTCACCCGAGGGAACGTTAGGTACATGCACTAATACGCTACAATATCCATACTTTATGCGCTCCAAGAATTAAAGATAGTTCTATTCCATCCATGCCGCAAACAAATATTGAGACCACCTAATTCCCGGCTATTAAATAGGCTGTGTGATGGCAGTCGGAAGGTTCGAATGGACAGTTTGAACAAACATGCCCAAATACGCTACTGTGCTTGTATGGCCTTCTTGGAATGAAGGGTACCTAGCTTTTGGTCTAGTGAAGTGCATACGCCCCTGGCACGCTGCTATACTACGTGAGGTGAAAGTCCGCCAATAGGCCACGGAATAGATAGGCGGCCAGCCTTTAGTCCCATTTTTTTTTTTCTAGTGAGGTACTGGATGCTGAGCAAAGGCACGTGTCATTCTCATAGAAGACAATGAGGTAATTCTGGAGAAGGGAGGGAATACAGGCCTGACTGATTAAGAATATTGAGGACCCATCATATTCAACCCTATTTCGCCTTTACAGAAAAGCAGAAAGGAGATCAGAGTGGATTGGATCCAGGTTGGTCTGCGGACATCCACAAAACAAACATCTGGCTGGACGGTTACTGAAACATCCTCGGGGGGTCACCTGCACCCGCGCGTCGTGGAATTCCCGTCCGTTGAACCGCGGGTCTTTCCCTCGGCGCGACTCTCCGATGCATCCAGCTAGCCCTGGGAAGACCCAAGTGGCTCGTACTGTACCTGCATCGCAGACGCTAGGGGTAGTGCTAGGATTGATTGACTCTCGAGTAAAATGCCAAGACCGACGGGAGGCATCATGGGATGGCAAGCGGTCAAATTTGGGGGGCCGTCGAGACGCTGGATCATACCGACTTTCGACCATACTGGGGAACATGATGCACATGACAAAGATTCAGATTCATTTGCAGAGAGAAAGCACGTCAGCAACGCGATCAGCTTTGGAGTGACTGCCGGCTGTTGTGTTGGGGAAACGGGGGGATTTCCCAGTGGGGGCTCCCACCGAGTGACGGACTCGTTCAGCCGTCTGGACTCTGGATCAAAGCGCTCTCCCCCACCAGGTCGGGTGGTCAATCCGATCATCTTCCGGATGCTGCTCCGTGGCAGTCTTGACGCTTGACCAGAATGGCCCCTGAACGTCTTCTTCCTCTCGGGCGCTGCTTCAGACGAGGCGTCACCCCCCACAAACGTGACCTCCGCCACCGGTGAAAAAAAGCCTTGATTTCTCCACTACGAGAGTACCGGAGTTTCCACTTTTCCAATGCGCACTCAGTCAGAACTCAGAACCGTGAAGAGGCTCTCTGGGTGTGTTCTACAAAAGACGCATGGGTTTGGTCGTTCTGAAAGTTCAACAGCAACACAGCGCAGGCCAACTTTGCAGAGGTGACACCGGCTACTAGAAAAAGGGAGACCAAAGGGGCCGGTTGTTTCATTTTCTCCCCTCGCATATCTGTATACTCAGCAGGTGAAGCCCCAAAGGGGAGCGCCCTACGGTACGACGCACATGAGAACCTGGCAAAGGAGGACTCCGAGGGAGTCCGCTCCTCCTTGGCATCAGTCGCTTGACTCGATCAGGACAAGAGTCAAGTCGGCGGCCATGGTATTGTGTGGCTACGCGACCATGGACCACCCAACCCATCAGCGCTAGTCGAGTCGCCGTCGTGGATTGTGGGAGTATCCCGCAGACGAGACGAGCGCGAGTCACCATTCTGAGCATCCTCCCTTTCCTGATTGTTCACTCGAGACTCCACCGTTCGACTTTGGCCCGGCCCTAATTTCGTTAGTTCAGGAACCGCTGCGTCAGCTGGCCAGTCACAGCCCGTCCTTGGGACCCCTTTGGAGACTAGCGCCGCCATCACTGCATTGGTGCGTGCACTGCAGGGACGTTGTGGTTTGGGCCTCTCTGCTTTGCGGTGCCGATGACCTTTGAAATTAATTCAAACCCCAAAAATGTGAATACGAACGGGGGGGGATCGCGATCGGGCATGGCCCTTTGCCATCCCTGACTGGATAGCCCCGTTCCCCAGGTTGGTACAATCAATTTCGCGTGCATGAAAAGGTGGAGCCGATGTCTCTGGGACAGGGTCCAGCACGACACCATGAAATAGGGATTGACCCTATGGCAAGAAAAAAGACATGACTCTCAGCGCGCAGCTGCTTTCATTGCGATGCAATCTAGGGAGAATAATCACCAATCGTCCTTGATAGAAGGGCCCGTGGCTCGTGGGTGCATTGGTCTCGGGTACGGGCGAGACTCTCAGGCTTGTCATAGTTTCTTGATAACACTATTCCCAATATTTCGATGATCACTCTCTGGTCGACACTGACAACCGTGTTTATTGTGCCCGGGCCCATCCCGTCGCCGGAGGAGATTGGCTCTACATAATACTTGGGGGCCATCCGCCCCCCCCCATCATGTCCCTCTTTCTTCCTTTTCTTCTTTCTTCCCAGTAAGGCACATTTGAACGAGAAAAAAAACTCTTGCTCGCCGCAGTCACTCCTTTATTTACCCCAGTCGTTCATTCATCCTCTCAATTGAAGGTTTCCCTTCCTGGATCTCTACCAAGTCACTCCTTTATACATCCGTCCTTCACTCGTACACGAGCCCACACTCCTTGACGCCTCTACAGTCTTTCGACCCTGCCAGCTCTGGTTCTTTTTGAGTTTCACTCCTTTGCTCAAACATCTAGCTTTCCCTCTATCTTTCTCTGACGCCGATTGTATCGCCGTGTTTCACTGTCTGACTACGCGGCGCTTTCTTCTCGCACGGACTCTCAACCTGTCCTCGACCTTATCAGGCCGTGCTAGTCGCTCGAAATCTTTCTTGCGCTTTGCCTCTCCGTATCTGCAAATCGTGTGATCCTGATCCCTGCTGTTTCAGCCATTCAATCAACAAGATGAAGTTCAGCGGCATTGTCTCTCTTCTCTGCCTCGCCGTCGCCCCGGTCATGGCGGAGGACACCGTCACCTCTCAGGCGACTACGACCATCACCAAGACCTTGGTCCGTGTGAATGCGGTCACTCCTACTCCGAGCTCCAGCGCGACCATGATGACCGTCTCAACTCCTCTGGTCTCGTCGACTCCGCTGGCGTCGGCCACTGGCACCTCGACACCGGTTTCAGCGTCTGCTTCGGCGACTCCCACCCACAACGGTGGTGCTGCGCTAAGCGCCGGTCTTCCTGCGGCATTGATCGCAGGATCTGTTGCGCTGATGGTGGGTGCTGCCCTGTAATTGAGTCCATCAGCGGGCGAAAAGGCTATTTCTTTTGCCCCCAGGGAAACCCGGACCGCGTATGCATTCATGACTGTTGCCTCACGAGGCGCTGGCGCTGATCGATGCATACACTGCGGCTTCCGAGGAGGGCCTTTGATGAGGCTCCTTGCCCTTGCTGCCGTTGATCTCCAGTCGAGCCGGAGTGTTAAACCCTTTTTATTCTTGACTCTAATTTTCCCCCTTCTCTTCTTATTATCTTGTCTTGGAGTCTGACTTTGATGAAATCTCATGGTCCGCTGGAGAACCAATCGTCGACGATGATGACGGCCCTTTTCTTTCTCTCTTTTCTTCTCGATGTGTTTCATCCTCTTCATTTTCGAATACCCCCCCCCCTTTGATGAATTCTGTGCCCACGAGTTGATGTTGACCCACTACCTTTCTCTTCTTGAATGTTCCCCCTCCTTTTCTATTTCACTTCTCCTGTCCTTATATCCTATGCAGATAGGCTTGAGCTTCTCTCATCCATAATTAATTAGTGTCTTGTATGCATTTGGTTGATGAGACCGGGTCGCTCCCATGATTTGCTGAGCCCTGGTATATCGGAGTCGCTTCATTTGTTCTGGTCATTTTGACGAGTTGAGGTCGAGAACATTCCATCCAATCATACACCACCTTCCCCGATGGTCCGCAATGATGCGACCCTTCAGCCTGCGGAGACGATGACGATGGAACATTCCACTCGATCAAGAGCCGTCCGTGTTCCAACCCTGAAATTGGCCGTGCACCCACGCGTCCGCCACATTGGGCAATGTCTTAAGGTTGCTCCGTTTGACCTTATCTTCAACTCTCTTGAGATCGGGAGTCGCCACTCTGTACCCTCCATCTACTCCAGCTTCATACTGCCTCTTATGGTTGAGGGAGGGGAAACCATTCGACATTAAGTCTATCGTGACAAGCACCTTCAGAGCAAAATCAGACCCAGAATCACCATCATGCACTGCTTGTGAGAATCGAACGTTGACTTTGCTACCACACGGGCACACAGTCACGCTAGAGTTCCCCCGCAGCCGGGCCCCACAACGCGTCGCGACTTTTGGGTGTGAAGGCGAATCCTCCATCCACCGCATCCACGTGGATGTGACTTTGGAGGGAGACGAGGGGACATTTCAAACAAGAAGAAAAGAGAAAAGAATTCTCGAGAACGTCTTTGATCCTCGCGACCGGTGTGGACCTTTTGTGAAATGGACAACGAGATCCCTCTCCCTCCCCCACGGCGGGTTCGACACCGTTCGCCATCCCGCTTCGTGCTCCCGGGCTCGGTCGCATCCTCCTTCCACAAGTCGCGTCGACTGTCGCGCTTCGACGACCGATCCAGCCAGCCATCGAGTGACCCGGCGCTCTTCTCCAGCGACGACATTCCCGCGTCGGGAGTGGAGAATTACCACGCCCCGATCGAGGGTGCCGGGCGCAAACGCAGATATCGGGGAACCTGGTGGGGAGAGCAGGTTATCGATCCCAAGCGAAAGAGAGCCGATTTCAAGGAGAAGCGGAATGTCGACAGTGGCGTCTGGATGGGAAGTGATGACTCGTTTGCCGAGTCGTGCCTGCCGTCGGAGGATGCGTCGACTTGGGGAGAGGATTTGTTGAAGACGGTGCTGGATCCTCGAGCGCCGAGCAAGGTCCCCAATGCACCGTTTTTGGCCCGGGCGTTTGAGCCGGCTCCTGCATCTGTGCAGTCTCGCCCAACGGCTATTCAGGGACCGGCCGAGTCGGAGGAACACAAGTATGCGAAAGCCGTGATTGATACCTGCCTTGAAAGAGGCGACGACAGCGTCGATCTTGGGTGAGCTGCCCCGTCTCCCCCCCCTCCTCCAGCATGACTGGAGGTAGGAATAGAAAAAAAAACGAGTGACCGTTTGCAGGAAACTAATCCTCGTGGATATATTTTTACAGTGGCATCGATTTGCGCAGCATTCCCCCCGGCTTGCTTCGACCCCTTCAACATTTGACCAAGTTGCCTTCCTTACAGGAGGCGCCTATATCTGAAAACGCCTATTTCTCCCTCCAGCCCTTCTTAAGAATCTACCTCTCGAACAACTCTCTGACGACCCTTGACGCAAGTGACCTCTTCGACTTGAAAGATCTCAAAGTCTTGAGCTTGCGAAACAACAAACTCTCGCGCATTCCCGAAGCGATTCGGAGATTGACTGCATTGCAAGTCTTGAACATTTCTATGAACCAACTGGATGAGCTTCCCTGGGATCTGCTTTGGTTGATGCAGCAAGGAGAGCTCAAGCATCTGACCGCGCGTCCCAATTCGTTCCCGTCCATTGATGAGACGGGGCCGGTTGAGTGGCAATCCCCCTTTGGTGAAGAAGCCGAAGATCCACAAGGCCATATAGAGGACGAAGAAGAAGAAGAAGATGATGAAAAAGTTGTACCACCATCCCAGCACACTCCCATTTTCCACGAATACCAAGGCAAACGGGCAGAAGATGAATGGATCCCTCTTCATATCGCGTCCGGACCAGTAAAGTACTTGGACATGGAAGGGCGACCCCTCAACCATGATCCATTCTTTCCTAGTTCCCTCACCACCAGTCCGTGCGCGCCCTCAGCCCCTTCTCTGCGCGAGCTCTCTCTCCGCGCCATCTCCCGACTCCCAGGCATCGAACAGCTCACAGACGCCGACTTGAACGAAGGATTCCCCGCTCTAGTTGTTCCTCTTGTTGCGCTGGCCCGCAGAGCTCGACAAGAAGGGATCCGGCATTGTTCAGTCTGTCAGCGGGAGTTTGTCCTGCCTCGAGCAGCCTGGACAGAGTGGTGGGACTGTACACCTCATGAAAATGGTATGAAGAGGCCTCGGGTTGTCGGGGAGCAGCTGAGACCTCTGCCGTTTACAAGGATGGTCTGCAGCTGGGCCTGTGTACCGCCTCGTCGGCAGTCTACCAAGTAGGTGGGATGTGTGTGTGACGATATAATCAGATGGAGTTGAATTGGGGGTTCTGGCATGGGCCTACCTCGTACGAGCCTTTGTATATGATGTTCATCTGTGTATTACATTTTTACATTTCGGTATTTTGGTAGCTTGCTGCTACTTTGCATATATCCTGGATCGAATATTGATGTTTTGTTTACGGGAAGTCAAGTTGAAATGTATAGTTATTCGTTGTATTCAGGTCAAACCGATACTGGTAGCTTCAGCTTCAAACTGGATGAATTGAAGGTTTGTGATCCCATGCATGCACTGTTCAGAACGGCATAGCGAGGCTCACCGATCTCAAGGCTTTAGCTTTGATGCGTGAGAGGATCTGTAGGCGCAGAGAGGTGCAAATGCATGCCGAGGCAATCAAGAGCAGCGCAGTGCTCTGGAACCTCTTTGTCTCGCTTTGATTGGAGACACTGGGAATCAGGGTGCGAGAGCGTGCACACAGCGCGCTCGTCGGCCCTTTTCTCTCCTTGGGTGTTCTGGTTTCGTCGAATCGGGCAGTTCGGATGACCAGGTAGTCGATGACAATGGTGCAATGGCCGGTTCGAGGTTTGGCGCGCACAAATGGACGAAGCGTCAATTCCGGGATGACGTGGGAAGCTTCTCCACGAACATGACAGTTCCACCGTCCTTTCATGAAGATGTTGGCTAATTGCTTTCCACGGTTGGAAACAGTTTTCACTTGAGACTGACGGCCACCTCGACCATTTTGATCCACCGGGTCCGACTCTCGGGAAGATCCTCATCTTCAGAGACAGCCGAAGCCGTCCGTTTACCCTTTTGCTTCTTGACGGACTGTACCGAAGGCTTCGACTCCGCTGGATCAGCAATCTGACCCGACACCTCCGACTCTTGCGCATCCTGCAACTCCCTCTCCCGCCGACCCTTTTGAATCTCCCTCCCCTTCATCTCCTCATCTTCCACAATATCATCAACCACCAAGACACTCCCCGTCTTCGTCCGAACCGCATATTCAGCATCTTTCTCTTCAAACCACTTCCCTACATTGAGCGCCTTCTCAATCGCACGACCTGTAGCCTTGACAAAGACCTCCTCCCGCTTTTCGGCAACTTTTGCCAACTCGGCAAGTTTCTGCTGCTCCGACTTGCGCCCGTCGCCGAGACTCACATTGGCCGTGGCGCGCTTTTCCGCTTGGCGCAGTAATTTCTGAACACGCTTCACGGCGCTCATAAACGGTGTCTTGCTGGAGACGTAGACGATTTTGGGCACTGAGGCGCCGGCGTACGGAGAGGCCACGGCCGCATGGGGGATTGGTCTTTTTTCAACCTTGGCATCTGTAATTATTTTGTGGGGGTTTATCGTCAATCTTTCAATCTTCTTTTTCCAATCCGAGGGAGGCCTTTTGAGAAATAGGCCATGCGCGATTTGGGGAGAGGGAGAGAGGGGGAAAGGGTTTCGTGACATACATTTGGGCAATTTGGTGATATTTTGATTCTTCTTTTCGAATTGAAGCTTACGCTCCAAAGTTCCTTTACCCATGATCAGGTCTTATTCAATTTGAAAACAAAAAGAAAGGTGCTTCGTTGCTTTGGTGTAGTTCTTGCGTTGTTCATGGAAAGCTTCCATGTCGCCAAAGCTGCTTATCGCGATATCCTTTTTTTTGCCGGGCGGTGTGTCGTTCCCGTCGGTGCGGGTTATCCTTATCGTTATCGATTTGCTCTCGATTGATCGACTACGAGAGTTGCAGTAGCCGTCTGACGAAGGTGATGGCGTTGACCCTTGATCGTTGTGTGTGTGTTCAGCCGAGACACTGCTATCTTTACGGGATTTATGTGTAGAGTGTATTTCGCCTTGATTTGGAAGAATATTACCCTCTCGACGAGCTTCTATTCCCAGCTTCTGATTGATATTCATTGACCTCAAAAATAGCCATGTTGAGAAGGGATTCGCTGTAGATATTTCGACCTTCTTCTTCTATTTCTCATCTATATAGACAGCTCATAGAGGACAGATTAAATAGATACATACTTGGAATGAGCGTCGTTTGAGGCCGCTTCGAATGAATCTCGAAAACAATTTCCAAGTGGAACCCGCTTCTCTTCTCTGAACAGGCCATGAATGAAATATGACGATGCAAATGGAAATAACACTAAATGAAGAACGATGAGTTATTCTTGCAGACAACCCCCCGTAAGCTCGACGATGCCATATTTGATTCGATCACACAGAGTGAAAACTGTACGACAGAGTGAAGGGAGTGAGCTTTGAGCCCTCGCGTCAGGAGACTTGATTGGATAGATATACGGCAGAATCATGAGGCTTTGCTCGAACTGAACAAGAAAAGAGAGTACTACATTACAGTATTACGCAAGCCTCTACATGGTTTATCAGGAAAGAAATCCATTTGGTACCGGGCAGCTGCGGCCCATCTCTGATAATGATGGCCGAGTCGGAGATACAATCCTGCCTCATCAAAGAACATTCCATTCAGTCAACAAATGATCGACAAGTATACTGACTTTAGTAGAGTAGATCTCTGATCACCACAGGTGATTTCTTTTCTGGTCAATTGTGCATCTGTCACCAGCGAAGAGTTGTTTGAGATCGCCAACCCATTTCTTTTTTCGGTATCAAAGTTCCGCGTTGGAGTTATCTCGTTGGCAGTTCCATTAAATCTCCAACTCATGGTACTGTAGATTCCAGGCAGGTGTGAAGATCCGTTCTCCCGCCGGCCATGAGAGACTTCCTTCAGGATTGAACACCTAGCAGTCAGTAGGCGAGGTCAGAATTGGGATCTACAAATATGATTTGTGAACTCTACGAACATGAGCCAAACAGCCCGGTACTCTAGTCTTGTTTGTTGGAAAACCACACCAAGAGTTTGTTGGCAGCCCCGGTGTCAATGTCATTCTTTCTAAATTGGCGGGGACACAATTTGACCAAGTAGGAGGGAGTATATTCTTTGCAGAAAAAGGGCACTTGTCTCCAACCCTTAATTCTGTGGAGGGCATTTTGAACTTAGTTATAGCGGTTGTTCAAACGTTTCAAAAGATACTAGAGGTTTGAAGAGGACCGGGTTTTCAATCTCAACAGTTGAATAATTCCCAATGTCTCCAGGAGTGTGACCTCTTTACATTGAGTACATATGGTGTGACAAGCTCCACATTTCTGAAGGATCTGATTATTGAGTCTGGGTGGATCGCAAAGCGACACACACTGTCATGATCTGCAGTGCATGGGTCGAGTACGTACAGTATTGTAGGACTGTACTGCCTAGGGAGAGATGAGTGAGAGCATGCCTGTGGTTGGACATGTGGATTCACTGAATGATGGGCTGGATTCAACGTCTTCTTCGACGATACTTGTGGAGAAGTCAGGGAATGAGGTCAATGGACTCTTCGTACTTTTGATGATCTGCTTAGTGGTCGCGTTTCAGATTAAAAATGTCTTATGACGAACGTACGTGTGTGTGTGTGTGTATCTGCCTGCAGAACCCAATTAATCAAACTGAGTTCTGAGTGGCATTGACTCATATTTTGACCCCCCGAAAGGACCTGCAGTGTCTAGTTGCCTTCGTGCTCACTATGCTCGATAGGCTAAAATGTATAGGTCAGTTGTTGATGATGCGGGTCTCCTCTGATGAATCAGAAAATCCCGGCCAGCAGATGCAGTACAGTCGGACATGGATTTTCATCTCACACACACACACACACACACACACAAAATCCTGCAATCCATACAAATTTCCAGTACTGCAAATGACAACGATGATCCAATTGAACGGACGACCGCATAATGAAACACATCATGTCCACACAATACATCGCAGCATTGTAGTCCATTCTCTCCGTTTCAAACCCGCCCCCCGGCAAGTGGGACATCAAGTGCCGATCTCGACACCGCCGAGGCATCACCTGCCGAGTCGAGCTCAGGTCAGCATTGGATGCGGTGATCATCGTTGGATTCGAAACTCGACTCCCTGGAGCTCGGCTCGGAACAGGCTTGCTTTGATCCCCCTGACAGTTGATAGTTGACAGTCGACACTATGCGTTTATCATGATTGTCCAGTGTCTGCTCCTCGACGTCCAGGCGCTGGCGAAGCTCTCATTGATTTTCCGTTTTTTATTCTTCGAGGGGTGATCAAACAAAGTCTACGGAACGAAGCCTGTGCCCGGAGCTCATGGCGATATGATATGGTCAGCCCTAGTGTGTAATTCACCCAGATAACACATTGCTGACGGTGTTGCTTGTCTACCGTATTTGTCGAGTGAAGTAATATGTGTCCCTCCTGCTGGAACCGAATGACACCAAGTCCGTCTTCTCGGGTAGAAGTACAAGTACGATTGAAGATGACCATGTTGGAGTTCGCCTTTTGTCCGTTCCTGAAATTGACTTTTGGAACCTTCGATCGGCGTGTCTGGACTTTTTGGGTCCGGGGCGGGTCTGACTTGAGCTGATTTGGGAAGGTCGCTGGGATGAGGAAGGCGAGTTTGTGTCCCCCAGCTGACTGTACAGTACCGTACGGTGAGTCCACTTCAGTGTTCAAGTGGTTGTACCTTTGTTTTGGGAGCCGCAGGATCAGCCTCTGTTGATTCGTGGTTGGAAGGTCAGAAGTCAGAAGGATGGAAACTGCAGGTGGTCATCATAGTTGACAGGCAGGACAGCCCTGATAGATCAGTGCCTACGTTGAAGCCTTCAGTCCTTTTCTATGGATCCTCTCCGGGAGACCGCGGGGCTTACTATTGCGATGAGTGAAGGAGCCTTCTTTCGTCGATTCAGAGGAGTCATTCACAGTCATTAGCTTCACAAGAGGGACAAAAGGACAAAAGGACAAAAGATAGCAGGCAACGATCTCGCGGGGAAATTTTCTTGATTGTTGTGCGGTACCAGATGGTAGATACATGCCATATCACAGTTCTCTGGATTGTAAAGAAGCTTCAACTTTCCAAAACGGGAAGACAAGTTCAAGAAGAAAAAAAACCATGGCTGACCAGATCCCAGATCCCAGATCTCTCCCTCCCCTCCCGACGCAGGTCCCGGTTCCAACGGACGACTCAAACTCCAACCACGGTCTGGAGCTCCGGAGAGTCGGGAGTGTACCTGACTTGGATGCCCGAAGGGAAATTACACCAGCACTCACAGACCACTTTTTCGCGGGTGGTGAGTGGGGAGGGGGGAGTTGATCGCGATTATTGAGATGAGTACCATGGATGACAGGCCCGAACTGGGTTGTTTGTTGGTTGACGTCAATGGTCACCGGGGAAGCTGATAGATGGAAGAAAGAGCCATGTGCTCAATTGCTCGTAGATGACCGAGTAGGATAGATCACTGGTCACGTCACGATTAGATCAAAACGACTCTACGCCGTACGGATGATAGGGTCTCAGATGATCATCTGGAATTGATTGCACGAGGGGGAGGGGGGAGAACATGACAGATGGCTACTGGGGGCTACCTGGTGGGTTTGCTTGGCCATTGGTACCTTGGCTTTTTTTGTGGTGCAGACTGAATTCTCTTGAGGAGATGACGAGTTGATCAAATTGAAGAGTCCAGTGTCCAGTGTCCAGTCCACTGGTGGCATTCAACCTTTCCTTTCATCGTTTCGTGGATTATTATTGACTGCACTCTGCAGAGCCCTCCGGCGAGATGAGGAGCCTCTGGGGGCTGCCAGTCACTCTCATCGGATCACCGGCGCTCTCCCGGACTGGACAGGTCAACCGTTCAAGATCTCACGAACCCACCTGGTGTTTCTCACATCAGGCACCGTCAACCTGGAGGACGAGTCATCCGCAGCCGGGACGCTGATTGCGTAGACACGCCTCCACAAGTCGGGCGCAGTCCAGAATCGCCTCCGCCGGTCGGTCGCACGGTCTCTCGTACCATTATCTGGCTGCTCGCCGCCCGGGGCTCCTGCCAGAGCCGAGGTGTGTGTGGGAGATGTTCCAAGAACCGCAGCAAATTTCAAAATACATCATCGGCAATGCCAGAGATGGTGCGTGCGTTCTTGTGTTACTACGCAACGGGCATCCGAGATGATTAGGGTTGGAGTGCGATTTCAAGTTTCGTTCTTTGGTCTTTGGACTGGTTTAAGCCGCGCGGTGGCTTGAGAGACCATGCAGAGAAAGGCATGGAATCAATCATACTGCCACGGACGGTATTTTTGTCCGACAGACAAACTCGAACGGATCCACAGCCACACCAGTGACGAAGGCGAGAGGGATTTCCACTCTGTGGAAATTGATCGGACGATGACTTGGAATCTAATCATACGCATAGGATGGGCTGATCCGAGGACAATTGGAGGAACGATAGGGAAATGCATTCATATTACACAGGGCACACCACGGACGGCAAAGTGACACACACTTTCCAGTGCCGTACACAATTACACATGTCGGACATCCATTGACATGTGTAGTCCCCTGACTCCCTTCAACATTGACCGCGGGAATTGTTGCAAGATCCCACGACGGTTCTGAGGATGTTCGTGAGAGGGGACAACCCTAAGAAACCTCTCCAGGACAAAGAAACCGCCTCCCGTCGAGTCTCACGAGGCTCGGCGCATGTGCCTTGCACACACAACTCGGTTAGCGTGTTGGTGCCCGGCACAGGTCGAGTGGGGCCGGAATCGCGGAACAGGCAAGAAAACGGCGGTCCCAGTCCCGGCGTCGGGGGGTTGCTCCCAAAGGAGCGGCTGAGGGCAGCGGCGGATCCTTCCAAGGTCGACACATAACCGCTCGGATGGGACGAATCTCGTCACGCCGGTGGATTCGATGGAGGAGAGGGGAAGGAGATCTTCATCGTCGCGAGTGGAGGACAAGGAGAAGGAGGAGTAGGAGTGGAGGTGGCATTTCTGAGTCTGTATTGGATTTCATGCACCAGCGTGACGCAGTATATACGGACGGTACGAGTGAAGATACTATTTGTGGTAGGACAATTGATGTACGGAATATACTTTCATAAGGAGTTATGTTCATCCACCATTGACATCCCGGGTGGACAGTAAGGGCGATGGATTTTGCTGACGACGGGGCGAGTTCATGGTTCGTAGGCTACTCGCTCTTTTTTCCAGATCACATCATGTCCGGTGTCGTCAACTTGCATCTTGAAGAATGTTCATCATCGCGGATGTGCACCTTGAGCAAGCGGCATGATATATCATATTCAAGGGAGTTTGTGTGCGAGGCAAACATCCTCGACAAGGGTCGATGTCCACAAACAAAAGTCCGCCCACAAAGAACCACGATGTGATGACGGGAGAACAGGTCCACCGGCGACTGACTGCCAGATGGAGACGAATGGATCAGTTAATTACAGTACATGGCGTACTGATACTGGAGCCCCATCTGGCGTACAGTACTACACTAGTGCTGGAACTTGGAGTACAATACTGATTTAACAAGTGTGTCGGGGTCAAAGTACCAAGAGGGTACTTTGAGACTGTGTAAGAAAGAGCAGCCAGTCAGGGTGGGCGGAGCACAGGGTTCGGTTTCCACCGATCCATCGGAAACGCGCGGGTCAGGAACCAGCGACCAGGTCCAGACAGTCCAGACGCGGTCGAAAACAGACGCACGGTCCAGGCGGTACCCAGAGAATGGGACAGCCCACTGGACGCGGTGGGTTGTGCTACTTGGAGAGTACCGGTGGGTCTACGGTCCATCTCTCTCTGGAGGAGGTACCGTCGTGGTCTGTACTTTGCTCATTTACTGGGACCCAAATTGAAGTCCAACGGGTCCCGTCTCGCCCGTTGTCACGACCCGCCCGAGTCGGGTCTTGATTTTCTGAACAAACTCAATAATATTCCAGACGCTCCTCGTAGAGATCCTCGACTCCTGCCCTTGACCGGGAGTTATATAGAAATCAGTCCCCACGAATTCACATTTGACTCGTTCTCCCCTCGTCAGACCCTTTCCTTTCGCGTCTCTCGGGTTCTTGCAGTCTAACGTCCACTCTTTTCCCCTTCCCTCATTCACTGGGTTTGGTCTTGGTTGTCTCAGCAAACACCGCCTATACTACGTGTCGATCCAGGTCCCTTTAAAGACCAACCTCCGACCGTCAACACCCACCGTCCTTCTGCCACACGACGTGAGACGTGTCTTAGCAACCCATCGACTACAACACTCCCTTCCAGAGAGTCCTTTGTTCCAATCAAGGGTGGCAACTCAGTCCTTTTCGCTGCCTCTTCCTTTTTTTTGCCTTCTGGTCCCTCTTTAGTTTGCGTGGGTGCTCAAAGTCCGGCCCTGCAGCCCCTCAGGTCCGACCAGCCAACCGGAACCTCCCATCGCCGCCAGTCACCCCTCGCGTCCGCATCTCAAACACATCGAGGGCTCTCCAGACACTCGCCAAACCATCCGCTCCTGAGAAAAAAAAGTGCCCACTCCTCCCACCTCGGTCCTTTTTTCCCCCCCCTCTATCTCAGCCACGCGCATAGCTCACGCACCAGCATACGCCACTGCAGCTGCATCACTGGTGTAGGTTGTGTGAATCGGATCCCTTCCGATCTCCCACATTAGAGTTCTTCGATCCCGGGCCTTTTTATCTGTCGTTCTGTTTCCACAATCACTCGCAATTGTGTCTTGGGACGTCTCACAACTTCACAGCCCTTCGGCGGATTCGGAATCCGTCCCAGCCTTTGAGGAGCTTGTCCAGTACTGTGATCTCTGTGAAACCCGTTGCCAATTTTCGTCCGTCCGGTCCTCATAAAGGGTCCCTTCGAAACACGTCTCGTTTCTGCGATAGACGAACTTTCTTCCTACTCAACTTGCTTGGAACAAGCTCACCTCTTTGTCCCTCGTCATGTCTGCCACCCCCACGTCAACAAACACCCCCGACGGGAGGGCTCTCACATGGATCTTTGACCATTGTATGCGCTACCCGGGTTCTTACGAAATTCCCCTGCGCGATATGTACGCTCTCAACTGCCAACCCACCAAATCCTTCGTCGCCGGTAGCAGCTCGCCCGAGACCGCCTTCAGTCCACGTAACTCAACTTCCACCCAAGCTTCAAATTCCTCGCAGGAGAGCACAGTGGATGCGGCAGCCGACTTCCGCTCTCAACTGATTCATCAGATCTCCCGGATGCCTTCGCAGCCATGCTCCTTGCCCCCCACATTCTTGACATCCTTCCTCCGTCGCTGCTTCCCCAAAGACTTGGATCAAGTGGACTTCCCTCAGGGACTGACCGCACTGGACTATGCCCGAGACTTGTGGAATCGGTGGAAGAAGGAGATGAACTCTGCCCTGCAACGCCTGAACATTGAACGTGCAGACGCGGAGAATCCGTCGCAGTCGGAGCTGGGTCAAAAGTACCCCGGGGTTGTGGCCTGGCTGGAATCTATCACTCTCAAAGCTCGAGACCTGGAGGCGCTGTACACCCAGGTCTACGTCGGTCTGCGCCGCTGGATGATCATCAACGAGATCTTGCTGGAGCCGCACAACAAACACAACCATATCGCTCTCCTCAACACCCTCTATCCCCCCATATCTCCCGGCGCCGGGACACCCACCCCTCAACTCACCCATCAGCTTTTGAAGGCACATCGTGATGCGTTCTTCAAGATGATCAACAAGGTCAGCACTCGGGGTGTGGATCCCGTCAGGCAGTCGGTGCAGCAGGGAGAACTCGAGAACGGCGCGAATTCCTGGCTCTCTGTGTACAATGCCCTGGACAAGTACTTGAACCTGGCCAATGAGCTCATCGATGAATGCGTCTTGATCACTGAGCCTGCGCATCTGGACTCGTTCGACGCCACCTCTCGGACCAAGACTCGCAAGGTCGACTCCGGCTGCAGCTTTGGCCCTGCTATTCCCGAGGGCCTGAGCAGCTCAGAGTCAGTCGCGGAGAACGACCAAGGTGGCAAGCCACTGCCACAGTTTCCTCTCCCCTCTGAAAAGGACGCCCCCTCGGGAAAGGGCTCCGTGCTGGAGCGCCTTTCACGTGAGCTTCGCTCTCTGGGCCCTAGCGCGAAGCTCCGCAGCCTGCGCAAGATGAAGTCTACCACCACTCTTCCCAGACCTAGCAGTCAGCAGAGTTCCAATTACAGTTCTTCAATCTTTGAAGTCTCTGAGGAGAAACGCGATCGTCTGATCCGCGATGCCTACAGCCGAAAGAACTCTCAGTCGAAAATGTCGACTTCCACAGCCAATCACTGACGGCTATGCGGCCTTGATTGCTACTCTTGTTTTCTCTCTTCTGGTTCCCCGCCTGCCATCTCATCCATTTTTGGGGTGATATCATTACCCTCTGCTATTATCAGCGTCCTTTGCCACCCCTTTGTACATTTTCATTTTTATCCTCGGCGTCTTGTTTCACTGGCGAACAAAAGAAATGATCGGCTTCGCAAGATGCATATACGGGTGGAAGTTTGGGGTCGCATTTATCTTTTCCTATCTTTTTTTTATCTTTTTCCCCCTCATTTTCCTCATGTTGAGGAACTATGGCTTGGAGTCTCCGGCGCAACATGAACGTGGCATGCATTACGGGATTGACAAAAGTGGCGCTATGTGGATTGTTTTGTTTTTTTCCCTCAATTTTTAACGACATTACGTGATTACGATCATCAGACTGGATGGATTTTGCATCATCTTGAATTGAATCTGTTGAAACACAAAAACTCCTTGACATCTACATAGTTCGCGTAAGACAGAGTCATATCAGTAGGCCATCCAAGCCAGCAGTTCCGGTGACTTGCTCCTTGCTAATTTTAGCCTTGTGCGGGACCTCCATTTTCTTTCTTCAACTTCTAACGTAACAGCGTCGAGCATCTCATAAGAAGTCTCGACTCTGATGAGGACCCGTGGTTCTCATGACATATGGGATGAACCCATGGTACAACTGGTGCAGCGGCAGGGCTGCACTGCACAACCAACCATGTGGCCCACCGTACAAGCTCCCAGCACGATAAGCACGATAAGGAGAACGGGAACGATCCAAGTGTCCAGATCCAAGAAGCTTCTCCGCGTTTTGAAATTCCCTTATTTAACAAGCCGACTCGTCGGCTGCATGATGCTTGACTACATTGCAAAGAGTGAGTCTTGAAGGCAATTCAATTGCAAATACTTGAAGACAAAGGACCTTTCTCTCCATCTTGGGCGCTGTCCCCTGTCGCTCTTGCGTCTAGAACTTACACCCCCCCCCCCTCCTCGGTGCCTGCGAGGATGAAGGTCTCGACGAGATCTCGAGCCTCGTGGCGATGGTATGCTGCGCTTGGCGCCATCCTCCCACTTGCTTTGGCCCAGGCGAGCCCGGCTGTCAATGTAGCATTGCAGGCCTCGTTTGATTCGTCCCCATATCTAGTGGAGTTGCTGTAAGTGAATGCTCTGGATGTTTACTTTCCCAGTCATGGTTTGAAAAGTCCCTTCAGACCGGTTTGCACAAGGTGCTGATATTCTGCGACTTAGTGAAACCGCAGCGGAGGAAAATGCAACCTCCTATTTCCCACTTCTAGATCGTATCGCAGGTGGTGCCTTCGAAGAAGCTGTCTCGGAGAAGGAGCTATACGATCGTTTCCTGCAAGTCATTCACGAGGATGGACACCTACGTACTCCCGAAAGTCTCTCGTCGTTTAAACTGGCCATGTCAATTCGATCCTCCGCCCCTCGAATCCAGGCCCATTATCAATATTATAACACGTCAGTCCAGCAATCGTTGATGGCGGCGCAGGATGCAGCTTGTCCCGTGTGGGTCCATCTCGAGGGGAAACAATATTGCTCGTCTCTTATGGAGCGCGCACAACAAGACGTTGAAGGAGACTCGTGAGTCCTTGATTGGCATTCATCAGACTCAATTTATAACGACTGACCAAAGTGTTCAGAGACCCCCGAGACTTATCGATTGATCGTGTCTTTGGCGATAAATCGCTTCCTCCCGCCGTTCTCTACGCCGATGTCTCGGCACCGGCTTTTAGGGAGTTCCACGAAAAGTTGAGTGATATGGCAAAGCAGGGCGAGATCTCATATCGTGTTCGCTATCGTCCACCTCAGCACTGGATCTCACGGCCCCTCTTTGTGTCCGGGTATGGTGTGGAACTTGCTTTGAAACGCACGGACTATATCGTCATTGACGATAGAGATGCGGAGCAACTGAGTGACAGTGTCAAAGATGACGCTGGTAAAAGCTCAGACGAGCTGGAACGAGATGCGACAGACGACCTCCGTCCTCTCTCTGCCTCAGAGCTTTCGCGACTTGGGTTAAATACTGCAAGCTATGTATTGGACAGTCAGGATCCCTTGAGAACACTACTCGGGATATCCCAGGACTTCCCCAAATACTCTACAGCAATTGCAGCACACAATGCATCAGATGAGTTACGACAGGAGATTCGGCACAATCGGGGACGTATGATCCCAGCGGGATACAATATCATGTGGATCAACGGCATGCAAATCGATGCTCGACAGATTGATGCTTTCTCTTTGCTTGATATCCTCCGCCGCGAGAGAAAACTGGCAGAGAACTTCCGCCATCTCGGTTTGACTGCCCAGGAGGCCGTGAAGCTCCTGTCGCACCAAGCCCTAGCAGAGGCACAGGCTGAAGAGCAGCCCCCTCGCTATGATTATCGCGACACTCCCGAGGGCGGACAGGTTGTCATCTGGATGAATGACGTTGAGAATGACTTACGCTATGAATCTTGGTCTAGCGCTCTCGAAGGAGTAAGTATTCCGCGATCTCCGCTGATGACGAGATGAGAAATTGACGAGCGTAAATAGTATATTGCAAACCCCTATCCGGGCCAGCTACCTCGAGTCCGCCGAGACTTGCACAACGTGATCTTCCCTGTGGACCTGTCCAACCCCGAAGACATCCTTTTAGTCGTCAACCAAATTCAAACGTTCATCAATCGTTTGATCCCGATTCGATTCGGTCTAGTGCCGACCCCCTCGTCTCCGAACGCCATCTCGCAGCTCAAGGTTGCGCATTATCTATATGACACCTTCGGATTGGAGGCACTTCTTCATTATTTGCAAGAGTCTGTTTCATCAGGCAAAGCTGGAAAAGCTGACAAGGCTGCATTTGCTGCGGCTACAAAGGAACTTAAGCCGATGCCCGAAAAACAAGCTCTATCTTTCGACAAGGTGCTCAAGAGTGATCTCTATGAGGCCGCCGTTAAGCGAAGCTCCGACTACCAGCGCCGTCTTGGGCTTGCTGGCCCGAATCCTCCTCTTCTTGTCAATGGTATCCCAGTTCCTCGGGAAAGCAATTGGATGCAAGAGTTGAGCAGGTTGATTAGCAAAGATCTGAAGCTGGTTCAACAAGGAATTGTTGAGGAGACTTTGACGGAGAGAACGCTGCTGTCTGAATATCTCCTCGCGGACGCTTTTGAGAGGCGTAACACTTTGATCATGCCCGAAGACCCCAAGGGTGTGCGTATCGCGAATCTCGTGACCATTTTTGAAGCCGATTCGACGGAGCAAGAATTCTTCCCCCGGATTCCAACGGCGGAAGATGTCCACGGCGGCGTGCATGTGATTGTCGTTGGCGACTTCGAAACCGATTCTGGATTGAAGCTTCTGACTGACGCCTTGTCTTTCCGAAAGGAAAATGAAGAAATCGAGTTGCTGCTCGTGCACAATTCAGCAAGCCAGAGTGAGCAAGTAACGTCGCCGTTCGACGGACTCCAGGCGTCGCTCTCAAAGGCAAGTGATATTGACCATTTGCTCGATCTTCTGTCCTTCACGGAAACTGCGCAATCTCCGACAGAAGAAGTTGCAGAGGTCATTGGGGCTCATCGGCGTCTCGCAAGGGCTTTGGGTTTCACGCCTGGGACCGAGGGTCTTGTTGTCAATGGCCGAGTAGTCGGTCCGATTCCGGCCGATGATCAACTCAGTGTCAAAGATCTTGGTCAACTCATCATGTATGAGCGAGCAAAGCGCATTGAGCCCGTCATCAAAGCGTCCCTGTCGCTTGGCCTGGATAAGAAGCTCACCAAGCCGCTCGATATCGCCAAGCTCACTTCCATGGCTGCACTCTCTGCAATCTCGGACGTACCTGAAGGTATCTTTGAGAATGTACCTGATTTCCGCATGAATGTCGAGAGTAGATGGAACACTGAGCATTCAGTCATTACTATCTCCAACTCTGATGATCCAGTCATCAATGTGGGTGTAGTCATTGACCCTGCATCCGAGACGGCTCAGAGATGGCTGCCAATTCTCCAAGTGCTCTCTGAATTGGCTGGTGTTCAGCTAAAGATTTTCTTGAATCCAAAGGACGAGCTGAAGGAGCTTCCAATTAAGCGATTCTATCGTTATGTTCTGGGTTCAGAACCATCCTTTACGAGCGAAGGAGCCTTGACGCGTCCCAGTGCCTCATTCAAGGGTGTCCCGGTCGATGCACTGCTCACTTTGGGCATGGATGTTCCGTCGTCTTGGCTAGTGGCACCTAAGGAGTCTGTCTATGACCCTGACAATATTAAGCTCAGTACACTCAAGCCTGGGGCCAATGTTGATGCAGTGTACGCTCTGGAACACATTCTCATCGAAGGCCATTCTCGGGACACGACCACTGAGTCTCCACCCCGTGGAGTGCAGCTCGTTCTAGGAACAGAGAATAACCCCCACTTTGCTGACACAATCATCATGGCCAATCTTGGGTACTTCCAATTCAAAGCCCAGCCTGGTGTGTGGCAAATCAATCTCAAGCCCGGTCGCAGTGAGAAGATTTTCAATATCGACAGCGCTGGTGGTCTCGGATATAGGCCTCAGTCTGGCGACGAGGTCACAGAAGTTACTCTGCTGTCCTTTCAGGGACTCACTCTTTTCCCACGTCTTTCTCGAAAGCCCGGCCACGAGGATGACGACGTGCTTGAATCTGGGCCTCAGCCTGGCTCTACACGCGATTTTTTCTCCAAGGGCCTAAACTTCGCCTCTGGCGTGCTTTCGAGCGTTGGGGTTGGATCCAGATCGGAAGAGAAACATGCTGACATTAACATCTTCTCTGTCGCCAGTGGTCATCTGTATGAGCGCATGCTCGACATCATGATGGTCTCTGTTATGCGACACACCAAACACACCGTCAAGTTCTGGTTCATTGAGCAATTTCTGTCACCATCTTTCCGTGCATTCCTTCCTCACCTCGCCGAGGAATATGGCTTCTCCTATGAGATGGTGACGTATAAGTGGCCGCACTGGCTGCGACCCCAGAAGGAGAAGCAACGTGAGATTTGGGGTTACAAGATGCTTTTCCTCGACGTTCTCTTCCCTCTTTCTTTGGAAAAAGTCATCTTTGTCGACGCTGATCAGATTGTGCGAACTGACATGTACGACCTCGTCACGCACGACCTGGAAGGCGCACCGTACGGTTTCACTCCCATGGGTGATTCACGTACCGAAATGGAGGGCTTCCGCTTCTGGAAACAGGGCTACTGGAGTACTTTCCTACGTGGCAAGCCGTACCATATCTCCGCTTTGTACGTTGTCGATTTAAACCGATTCCGGGCTCTCGCCGCGGGCGATCGTCTCCGGGGGCAGTATCAAATGCTTTCTGCCGATCCAAACAGTCTCAGCAATCTGGATCAAGACCTCCCGAATCACATGCAACATCACATCCCTATTCACAGTCTGCCGCAAGAGTGGCTGTGGTGCGAGACGTGGTGCTCCGATGAAGACCTCGCGTCTGCGAGGACCATCGATCTCTGCAATAACCCGATGACGAAGGAGCCCAAGTTGGCTCGAGCCAGGAGACAGGTGCCAGAATGGACTGTTTATGATGATGAGATTGCGGCACTGGCAAAGCGCGTTGCTGCCGAGCAGGTTGGGTTTGTTCAAACTGGTGAAGATGCTGGGCAGGGTGTGGTAAACGGCAATAAGGTGCAGAATGGGGAGGAAGATACTCGCAAGGATGAGTTATAGAAAGCGTTATTAGAACAATGGACTTCTCTCTTTTTTTTTGTTTGCGAGAAAAATACTTTGATTGTAATTATCAAGCCTAAGATCACATTACCCTAGGCGTTGGTTGCGATCCGCTGACAACGTTATGCGTTTGACGACACACGAGCTTTACTGCCAACTGGTGAATCGATCAAATCAGTGAACTATTGTACACCTTTGATGCCGAGACAATTCGCAGACAAGATCGGGTCAACGAAAATGCCTGAAGGATCAGAAGTAATCCAGGCAGCTGCGTGATGGAAACGCCTCACGCGCAGTGATGAGGTCAAAATCTCCTTCATCACAGAGCTCCATCGTTGATATCGTCTTCCTGCGCCGCCTTCTTGCTCTTCTTCTCCTTCTTACTCTTCTTCCTTGATGACTCGACCAGTTCGGCATCATTCAATTCCGACTTTCGACGCTTCTTATCCTTGCGCTTCGCGGTCTTTGGAGTGGATGAATTGGCATCACTCCTATTGTCCTCGCTTTCCTGAAGCAGATGGGTCTCGTCCCTTGCATTCGCAGGCGCTTCTTCCTCTTGCTTCTTTCGCTCTTTTTCTTCCTTCTTCCTGCGTTTCTTTTCCCTTTTTTCTTCTCGTAACTTTTGTTTTTCAGTCGTGAGGCCCTGCTCGACCAGCAGAGAAGGGGATGCAGGTTCCACTGCTGCAAACTCTTCCGTGAAAGTGTCGACTGGCTTCGGCGAGTCTTCAGCATCGGAGACGCCATTTGCCTCGGCATCGTCCTGATCTATTGATGGCTCATGTGCATCGTTCTCCTGTGCTACCTGGCCCAGGTCGACACTTTGCTGCTCGTCTTCGAATTCAAGTTTGGGAAGAATAGCCGGGGTGGAACTAGGAATCCGAGAGCCCTCTTCCTCGTCGTCATCATCATCACTGTCCACCAAGTCATCTACAGCGAGAGGCCTGCTTCGCTCGCGCGATGAGCTGCCATTGTATCGCTGCCACCTCCTTGCTGCCTCGATCGGGTCAAAGTCGGCGTCGGGATCTACGGTCTCACGCAGATTCCTGATATTTTTCGAAATTTTCCGCCACTTATCAGCGCATTGTTGGCGGGTCCGCGAATTCTCCATGCCATTACTGATCGAACCCCAGGAGATAGACTTCAGATCCATTTCCCAGATATCCTTGCCTGCCTTTTCAGGATCTGCGGATGATTCGATCAGAATTTTCCGGTACTCCTCCAACGATCTGACAAAGGTGACCAATTCAGCCTCGCTCCAGGCGCCAGTCCTCTTGGTTGCGCGATGTTGCAAGCGATTCTTCCAACGCTGCGTCACATCATCATCACTGCGGCCGAGTAGTTTGGCAATGAGGGCGTATTTGGGTCCATGTTGAGCATGTAGTCGAACAAGCTCGTCGTCTTGCTCCGGAGTCCATACGTGGGCCTTTTGCGTAGTGTCTTGGAAATGACGACGCATGAATCGATAGACGGACCGACGATCTCGGTCGGGAATCAATGCATAGATTTCATTCCAGAATTCATTCTTCGATTGCACGTCTGTCGGCAGAGGCCATTCGTCCCCACCGCGCTCGGAGTGCTGGACCATTGCGTCAAAGACCCGGCCCTGAACACCGTGGGCGTTGCAGAATTTAATCTTGAATTGTTCCAGCGCCTTTACTTCCTCCTCGACAAAGAATCCAATCTTCTGCTGACTCTTGCCCCCGATCCGGAATCCTCGTCCTTTTTTCGGTTGCTCTGTACCGTTTCTTACATCGGACATCGGGTCTGGAGAATCCTCAGACGCGGAGGTCTTTCGCGATTTGGTGGCCTTCGATTCTCGAGCAGTGCGGGAAGACGGCGTCCCATTCTTCAAATCGGCATCTTGGGCTTGTTTCTGACCTTCATCAAGGCCAGACACGTCTGCATCGACCTTAGTGAGCAGGTCGACCTCGGATTCTCGACGGGTTTTCTTGTTCTTGCTCCGTTGGCCTGATTGTGACTCCCGCTTGCGCTTTATAGACCGTGTTGGGTCATCTTCGAGCGCAGTCGCCTCGACTACGCCAGTTGCAGAAGATTCTTCATTCTCTAAAGACTTCTTTGTCTTTGATTTTAGACCTTCGGTCGTAGACGATCGCATGGGAGGTCCCGAGTCTACTGCATATTAGAAATTATGTGAGGAAAAACAAAAGGCTGAAAAAAAAAAATCAGCAATTGGAAAGGCGCACTCATACCCGGACTCTCGAGAATCTCCATTTGTGTATTTTTTTTGGTCGCAGAGTTCAACGCATCATACCGTGGGGGAAATTAGAGCTCCCAAAAATTATGGCGCACGATTCGCGACACTTGGCAGAAAAGCTTACCGCAACACATACCGCTTTCCCGAGTCGTGCAACTACGTACTTGGGCAGGCGTGAATAGGTACTTTTGCATAAGAAAAGAGATATTCTCAACCAGACCAGGCGTTGCGGAAGCAAAGGTATTCAGTTATATATGCTCTATGTTTTGGCATCAATTGTCTTTGACCTACACCTCCGGGTCTCTTCATGTTTCCTTTGGCGACGATGATTGTTTAGTCGTAGACTTGGCTGTCTCCAGCACTGAATGAAGCCCTTCGGTTTACTCTGAGCAAGCTTGACCAATAGTCTAGGGCAGAGCAAGGTTGCTAAACTATTCTGTTCGTCCTCATGTCTATCTTTCTTGCAATTGAGGTGGAGAACTGAAAGTCAGGTAGAAAGTGTCGTAGTAAGACAATCGTGGCGCGTGGATTGAAAATACGTGGTAGGCAGGTGGTATATATACATCGAATGAGTGGCCCCCAATATCAACATACCGGTACTCCTGGAAACAAAATGCAGACGTCGGAATGGATACCGATTATGATGCCAACTTCATCTCACGCAGAACTCTTGTCACAAACTTTTTCTGATCAGCTGGGCCGAGGCTTTTCTCATCGACGGTTTGTAGGCAACGCCCAATCGCGATCGTCGCTTTGATGGCACTCTCTCCTGCATTTGAGCAATCAACCCAGACCTTGCCGTTGCGACCCACGGCAATCTCAAATCCACCAAGGCTTTCAAGCTTCTTTCCTAGCTCAGAAAGAACCACGAGCCCGTCAATTGACTCACTCTGCTCGGAAGAGGACGAACTTGCCCGAAGTAGACGAGCGGCCATACCGGTAGACACATCGAAGACCATGCCGCCGTTCAGCGGACCCAACCCCCCAGGCTCGGACTTGCCGGTGGCTGGGTTGACGCAAGTCAATTCGACTTCGGCGCCCGCACCAAGACCAATGGACAGAACGCGCGCATAGACAAGATCACCTTGCCTGAGCATAGGTCTTGTCTTCTTTGTGGCGCCCTCAAACGAAAGCTGACCCAAAAGTGCATGTGCTGTGTGGGGTGTCACCATGCAGTGGAAGTAGTCCACACTGGAGTGGTGAATTTGGGCGATGATAAGGTCGTTGACGGTGGGAATGTACCGGCGATTGGAAAATGACAGCAGCGAGACAGTGTTGCGCTTCGCATCAGTAGTCAAAACACCAGCTTGGGTTGCTGTCAAGACATGCTGACCGTGAGTGTTGGCGGACTTTGATGATGGTTGCGACAGAAGACGAAGGCCTGGGCCTAATTTGAGAGGGTTCGAGTTGTTGCTTGGTAGATGGTCACTGGGCACTTCATCTCCCGGTAGAAGTACAAGTGGTGCTGACATGATGTGATATGGCACTCCGAGATTATCTTTGTCGTCAAGGCCGATTAGCGATCCGGACCAGGCGTGATTCAAGGTCAAAAGAGGGACAAGGAAATGATGCGATACATTTTGGTTGCTTCCGCGGCGCAGAAAACGCAAAGCCCTCTTATCTGGCTATCGCCACGTGATGTAGGATGGAGCCTATCAAGGGCGAAGCTATGTGAAGCAAAGATATCTCTGGATTTAGAAAATTGGCACAAATAGCTCAATTCTACTCCAACACAATGGAGAAATCTGTATTCTAACTGTGGGAAACTGAAATTTTAAGTGCAATTTTCAGTCTGGACCGCTGCGATGGGGAGGAAAACGCCCCAGTGCAGAAGAGGTAGAGGAAGCACTGCGCCACCGCTTTATCGATAAGCACTAGCCACTTTCCCCCGAAAATCTTCAGATTTTTCGACTCGGATTTCCCCCCCCTCCATCGATAACATTCCCCATCCGTCGGTCGCTCTCTGACTTTTCTCGTCTGCACACACTGTGAAGCAGAGTCTTTCCTTGTCAATTTTCCAAAAAAGGAATATATATCACATTTCAAAAATGGGTGACGCAGTCAACGGTACCTCCGCTGAGACGGAGCGCTACGCTATCGGTATCTCGTTTGGTAACTCGTGCAGTTCAATTGCCCGCATCTCACCTGTGCGTCTCGCCTGGATGTAACTAAGGAGAAGATGATCGGATGGCTAACAAAATAGTATAGGAGGGCAAGGCTGAGGTGATTGCCAACGAGGAGGGAGGTAAGTTTTCAAAAAGCACCGTCCATCAATGACTTTCGACTGACTCGATCCACGAAGACCGTCAAATTCCCAGCATCCTCTCCTACATCGACGGCGAGGAGTACCACGGTACCCAAGCCAAGGCTCAACTTGTCCGCAACTCCAAGAACACCGTCGCATACTTCCGCGACTACCTGGGTAAGGACTTCAAGTCCATCGACCCCACCCCATGCCACCAGTCTGCCCACCCCCAGCAGCAGGACTCTACTGTCGCTTTCACAATCCGTGACACCGCCAGCGAGACCCCCAACACCGTCTCCGTCTCCGAAATCACCACCCGTCACCTCCGCCGCCTGAAGCAGTCCGCCACCGACTTCCTCGGAAAGGAGGTCAACGCTGCTGTGATCACCGTTCCCACCAACTTCACCGATGCCCAGCGTGAGGCTCTTACCACCGCCGCCAAGGCTGCCGGCCTTGAGGTTCTCCAGCTCATTGCCGAGCCCGTTGCTGCCGCTATGGCTTACGATGCCCGCCCTGAGGCTACCGTCACTGACAAGCTCGTTGTCGTGGCCGACTTGGGTGGCACTCGCTCCGACGTTGCTGTGCTTGCTTGCCGCGGTGGCATGTACACCATTCTGGCCACTGCTCACGACTACGAGCTCGGCGGTGCCTCCTTGGACCAGGTCGTCATTGACCACTTCGCCAAGGAGTTCATGAAGAAGCACAAGGCCGACCCTCGCGAGGATGCTCGCGGTCTGGCCAAGCTGAAGCTTGAGGGTGAGGGCACCCGTAAGGCTCTGAGCCTCAGCGCCAATGCTCAGCTGAGCATTGAGTCCCTTGTCAATGGTATCGACTACGGTTCCACCATCAACCGTACTCGCTTCGAGCTGCTCTCCGGCAAGGTCTTTTCTCAGTTCATCGGATTGATTGAGCAGGTTGTGAAGAAGGCCGATCTCGATGTCCTTGACATTGACGAGGTATGGCAATCTCCCGCCTTCTACTGGCAACTGCCGGCATACTCTTTTCTTTCTTCGACGTATTCAATCTGACTGCTTTTCTAGGTTATCTTCTCCGGCGGTGCCTCCCACACCCCTAAGATCGCCCAGCTGGCCGCCAACATCTTCCCCGAGAAGACCACCATTCTGGCTCCCTCCACCTCCACCTCCGCCATCAACCCCTCCGAATTGGCCGCCCGTGGTGCCGCTTTCCAGGCCTCTCTGATCCAGGAATTCGACACTGAGGACATCGAGCAGTCCATCCACCCCATGGTCACTGTGACCCCTCACCTGAGCAAGGCCATCGGTGTTGAGTTCACATCCAACAACGAGACCAGCTTCCAGCCCCTCCTCAACGCCGAGACTGCCCTCCCCGCTCGTCGCATCGCCCAGTACAGTGCCCCCAAGGAGGGCGGTGATGTTCTGGTTCGCGTCTGCGAGGGTAGCCGCGAGATCAAGGTCACCAAGCCCGAGCCCAAGGCTAAGGAGGAGAAGACCGCCGCCGAGGAGGAGGACTCTGACTTTGACTCCGATGATGATGAGGAGGAGGAGATCCGCGAGATTGTCTGGAAGACCGAGAAGCCCGTAGCCGAGCTTGCCGTCAAGGGTGTCAAGGCCGGCGCCAAGGTCGAGGTCATGATTCACGTCAACCCCGATCTGGGCCTGCAGATCTCCGTGCGCGAGGTCGGTGGTTCCACCGCGGTGCGCGGTGCCATCAACGGCTCCGCTTAAGATGAATTCCCCCTCCAAAAGCGATCCCCCTTATGGCGTGATGATGCATGCATGATTGAAATAGAGGCCGTGCTGTTTTCTTGTTTATTTTCTCCCTCTTCCCCCGGCCCATGATGTTGGCCTCGCGTGAGACCTTTCTCCTGCCACATTTTCTGTTGATCTCGGATGGATATTATATAGACTATCAGCAGAATATGGAAAGAATCTAGTCTCCTGGAATTTTGAGGTACCTACCGCGGGTTAGAAAGTTGATCAAGAATTTGTAGCTTGACGGGATTTATCTCCACCATGTGTATCTCGAAGCTCACGACTCGTTTTTGCTCATAGCAATGCCCTAGACAATCTTGCACTTGATATCTATCCATGTTGCTTCCTGTCTGTAAGCTGGGGGTACCTACCCGTTGTTCTGCCTTAATTTCCATGTCTACTATCTTTCAGGTTAGTTTACCAGGTTGGTCGAAGGGATGAGGTACCTTCGTGGCGGTGCTACCTGGGCTTGTCAGTATTGTCCAGCAGACAATGGAATATCCACCTATCTAAGTATTGGAACTGAGCTTGTCGAGTCGCGCGCTTTTTGCATCGCACCAGGACAGGCTCCAGGTGAGACCTGACACCGTGCTGGAGTTTCAGAAGCTCTTTTGTACTAAAGTAGTATCGGGTAATCAGACAAACACTCGACTGTAATTTACAAGGGTAGAAGCAGAGGTATTAAAGCACGCAGAATGAATCAGCAAGTTCAGTCCATTGGAAAATAGAGATTATATTACATGTAATATTAGTTGCTGGGCGGGAGCATACCCCCCTCGTCCCTCGAAGTTGCACATGTTCATATTGCGAAAAACATGGCGCAAGGGTCGAGGCGATCAGGTGTAAACTGGCAGGCGGTGCAACGCACGCGTAACGCACAATATGTCTCAGCAAAAGGTGGACATGTTGAGAAAAAAGAAGGGGGAAAATTGAGCAGCAAGCCAAGAGAAAAGGTTCAGTGATCGTGGTAAGAATCATAACAGCATTTAACGAGTGTCGACACAGGGGTTGCCTTGAGATGCACGTCCTGGTCTCTCAATCATTGTGAGTAGCGCAGGCAGGTCAAATAGCGCAAGGCCAAGAAAACAAATTGGAAAAAGCGTTTGTCATAAGGTAGAAAGTATAGAGCACTTTCTGCCCGTAAAGGTGAGGTATCACGTGTCGATTGTCGCCAGGTGCAGGGTCGCTCCAAAGTAGTTTGGTTGATTTTGCTGCTCCCGTCGACGGACCGAGACGACGCGATTCAATTAAGCGAAGGAGGACTCTTCCTTCTTCTGGCTTCGGAGGCTGTTGGAACGAGCGGAGAAGAAGCCACGGCGGCGCTCGGAGCGACCACTGTAGCCGCTGCGGTCCTTGCGACCCACGGCACCGCCAGCGCAGTACATCATGCAAGCGATGAAGAGACAGGCGGTAGCAGTCCACATGAACGCAAAGGCCTTGACGCCCACCTTGGCATTCTGACCGTTAGATTGGAAGGCATTGCGACCCTGGACGTACGCAGCACTATCGTAACGCGTTAGCTTGTTGATACGGGACATTTAAGCAGGATTTAGAGACTTACGTCATCAAACTGGTGGTGATGGTCTGGAAGGTCAAGCCGAGCCATGCGAGGAGACCGGACAAGTAGCTGCCGATGCGAGTGCAAATGGCCAGCAGACCAGTGAACAGGGATAGGACTGTGAAGAACAGGCCAATGAGGACGAAGGGGAACATGAAACGAGTCATGAGGTAATAGTGGTTGGTTCTAAGCATGTCATGTTAGTGGATTCCGTCCAAGCTCGGGTATCCCTCATCAGTGCGTTCGTCTGGCACGGGCCAGCGCAAGGGCAAAGAGCGAAGAGAATCGCGTTTAGGGGAACACATACCCGATGAACTGGTTAGGCACATTCTGCTCGGTGCCAAAGTTGCTCTGCGCAGGGGGATCCAAGGGGAAGTCGGGGTGAACATCACCACAGACGCTTCGGCCATTGTCGTTGACACTGCAGACGTTCCAGAAGGTCCAACGGGAGGTCGCCGGCGCTCCAGGAATGTTACCGGTGTCGGCCTGGAGGAAGTACACTTCATTCAAGGGCGTACTATTACGCACACCACCCAAGAGAGTGAGGAAGATGAGCACGATCGAGCCGGCCGTGAAGAACAGGCCGAGGAAGCCCAGGGATGCTCCTACAAGTTATCGTGGTAAGTACTCGGGTTGTGCTTTGTGAATATTTCCCCACACGTCCTTTTCTGCACTCCGTCTCTCGAGTTTCCGAACTTGGGAACTTGATACTTACTGCTGAGAAGCATGATGGATGCGCTCGAAAGGGTACGAGAATACGGGCGATGATGAACGGCCGAATAAAGACCTCTTTGTTGTGGCGCGGTCGCGGGAGGATTTATATGTGATTTGCCTAGCGTGGCTCGACAGAATTTGCTGGTTGATGCCCGAACTGCGAAGGTAGTCGATGATCGGCGCTAGGAAATGTAAGCCACACACAATAGGGACAGTTTCCAGATAATGAGCTAGAAATAGAGAGAGAGAGGGTAGAGAGTAAAGGAGAGAAAAAAAATCGAGTCCTGGGGAGCAAGGATGAAGTATGACTATATTTCAGGTACCTTTTGCTTTCCCTACCATCAGTAGCACTTCGATGATGCCGGGCCTATCCGATTCATCTCTCCTGCTCTCTTGACGCAGGTTGCTCTTCTCATTACGCTCTGATGGCTTGATGGCGCGGTGTGAGCATCATCGGAGAGCAGCTTCACAGATCGCGAGGATCATGGCGTCATAGTTGCACAAGGATCCACTCACCGGATCCTCCCTCCAATTGGGTCCGATGGTTGGCCCATTTTGACTCGGTCCACTCGGTCGACTCTTTTCGAAATTTTGTGTGTGGCCGCAGTTCATTCGCTCCGTTGCGACCCACCGAAGCCCGATTCGACCCACTCAAGACCGCCTGATCCACTTGATTCCAAAGGAGGTCCATTCGGGGCCGCGGTGCACACACTCTAAACGAGTTGCACTTTCCCACCCCCCGCTATACTCGAGGAGGTTTAGCTCTTTCCGGTCCATGACGAAGTGACGAACCCCCCGACGTTGCAGTTGAATCGTTGGAGAGATTTGTTGACTGGACTCTCTTGCTCTCTTCCGTGAGGACATCAACTGGCAGATTGACTCGGCGGTGACGTGGCTTGACCCGTCCCGAGTCACTTTCTCGTCCGCAGTGAGCCCTCAGCACCCAATAATTTGTCTGCCTATGCCAGTTTCCTGCGTTGATCGGCGGTGACCCAACGAACCACCAAAGCCTTGCCGAGAGAACCTTATGCCCAAGAGGATACGCCCGCTCAGAGCTGCTGCACGTGACGCGGTCGTCACCCGACGGACTGTCTTGCGCCCCCGTGAAGCGGTCAGTGGGAAGTGAGCTGCCGGACTACGGGAGCTAAAGAGCAGCTGACTGAGAGACGAGTGTACGACTGAATGACACTATTCCCGAGTGCCCATCACTGTCTTCTCGTGTAGCACCTCTCTGACTCGAGCTTCGTATTCGCCCAGGATCCCCCCCCCCCCCCCCCCCCCTTTTGCCCCCCCCCCTTCTCTCTCTTTCCTCCCTCCCGTCTCGTTCTTCTTTTTTTTTTTTTGGTTCAAAACAAGCTACAAACAAGAGGATCCGATCCGCACAAGCCTCTACGATGGCTACTTGGGCCTATCCCCCGCTCTCGACCGAGCAACTAAACCAGCAAGTCGAGACTACTTTGGTACGTCAACGATGTGGCCTCCCTTCCTCCCACAACTGCCGAAGGCTATGATGCAGGTGGTGGAACCTGTCTCCCCCATGTCATGGACTACATAGCGTCAGTCCCGTCTGGCGTAAGAGGGAGAGGGCAGGTCATAGTGGGTCTAGGCCCTTTTGTGTTTCTTCCTCTCTCGTGGTCCACTGATGGCTGACTCCCCAGATTTTAGACTCGCGAGCTAGAGTGGCTGTTGCAGTCTCTCCAAGAATCACTCGTCGCCCTGAAAGATGGCTTGCATGAGTGCGCCACATTACTGGCCCCGCAAGAACCGGGGTCGACCTTAGTCCTCTCATCACTGCGATCGGAGAGTGTAAAAGGCTTCGTCACTCGGATCGGCACCAAAGTGGTCAAAGGAGTTAGTGATTTTCAATCAGAGTACCATGGAAGAAAGTGTGGCTTGGACACCAACATTAACCTTCTGGATCGCGGCAGGATATCCAGCTACGTCTGGCCTCGCTGCCTGCTCCACGGGGCGCATCTAGTACCCGTCTGACGCTGTCCCAGAGTGCCGGTGCCCCAGATCTGATCTTGCCGCAGCTGGTTTCCGTGCGCAATCTAGTCAATCAGAGTCTAGATATTGTGGATGTGAGCACCTATACCGGTGACCCGCTCAATGCCGCCTTCATTTTCAGTCAGCTCCATCTCTTGAAGGAAACCATCGGCGAGGCCCGCCAGATGCTCAAGGGGGATGGCCCGGAGCGAGGTAACTGGTGGGAAATGAGTGCGTCGGACAATGTAAGCTCATGAAGTCTGCATCTCCCCTCGCCATCCCCTTACACATTTGGGGGAACTTTCCCGCAGAATCAACTGATACCAAGATGTTGCCTTGAGCCAGATGTTTGATCCGCCGCCTCCGCCATCCTTGTCCTTTCATCTCTCCATTGCAGACTCGGCGTTGGTGCTGGTGGTCCGCACTCTGGAAAACAGCGCCTCTTCTCAGGCTGCCGGATCATTTGCCTCGGACATTTCCTTGACCGGATTCTCACTCAGAGACCGCATCTTCGGCACTCGACCGCGGGCTCACGATGAGATTGGCACCGCGTTCAATTGGCGCGGTGAGGAAGTCCATGTCAAAGAGAAGATTCGTGTAGAAAGCCAAGACCCCAGCTTGATGGCCGTCATGGCTAAGCTCACCGCGCTGGAACACGAGGTGATGCGGTGGGTGCTGGCTTTACAGGTCCTCATGGGCAATGAAGAGACGGAGAGCGATTGACCTCGAACATACGGCAGGACCATGCTGATCAATGTTCGTACGAGCCCGGAAGTAGATATTGTTTCGACTTTGATACGACTGATCACTACCTTGGTACTTGTGTACAATCTAGTTTGTCCTACAAACTTTGTACCATGTATCCCAATGATTCACGAGCAAAGTTTTTGCAAAACTCAGCGTGAATAATGAAATCAATCCAGAAGTACACACAGGTGGCTACTCGCCTCGACAAAGGCCAATCCACGCTAACTGGCACAGCATTCAAATGGAGATTTCATCTTTGAAAAAGCAGAGATGTGTCCGTTTCAGTCGACATCGGCCAGATGGTTGTAGTACAGACGCCGGTTGCTACCTGTGATTCAAAAATGGCTGCACTATCGATGCGAGGCATCTCAGATCAGAGCTACAATGTGTGTCGGAGGCTTGCGTCGCTGACTGTCTTCGAGACCAAAAAAAAAGACGCTAGTCCATGCAGAATATTTTTCACGCAGCCCCAATTCAACTTTTCTCTTGGGCGCGATTAGAATTGTCTTCTGTGATTGTGCTGTAATCTGGTCTGTAAAAAGTGATGAATTCTGACCCACAAGATATGTCAATTTCTTAGCTGGTCCCTCTCCGCCCTTGGGAATTTTCAGGATTCACATCCACACCAATCACAGCCATTAGAGTTTGGGTCAAACGCGGGCTTGGCAACAATTTTGCGGAGCTTTGCAGATGAGCCGGCGGTTGTTTCCAGTTCCTTTCATCTTCTCGTTGGGTTGATTCTTATTTTTTTTTTGCCTCCCTCAAAACCACCACACAAGTTGATCAGGGCTTCTTGATGCTCGCCAGGCCTTCAAACCCCATGAGGGCTGGTGGTCCAAAGGCTCGAGGCCTTTTGCGCCCGTCCGTCTCCCGGGCTGCTGGTTTGCGACGGATCTCTGGCGCCGCGAGGTCAATAATACCACACACTTCAGTCGCTCGATCTCAATCGCCATCAGATTTCTCGAAGCGCCCCCTGAACAAAGTTTCTCATCGTTATCCGGCTTCATCATGGACGCCCGCACAGAGGCAGTCATCTACTGCCGCCGCGCCCAAGGATTCACCGATAGAGACGGACCCGGTCGAGGCGATCAACACGCTTATTGAGCGGATCAACGAAAATGATGATGCCATGGCACAAATGATGCTGGAACTGGGGCTGATCGAAGGTGATGAACTTGTCGAAGTCCCCGAGGACCCGTCCGATGGCCAGGAATACACACCCGAGGCGTGGGTCGAGATGGTCCGACAGCAATTCGGCGATGCGATCCCAGACGGTATACTGAATGAGGAGGAGTTGCAACTTTTCACTCGACTCTACGGCCAACCCCTCGTTCAAGAAGTGACTGAGGAACTACCCGCCGAAGAGAGCGACAGGGAGCCTGATCGCTTGTTCCGAGAGGATAGGCAGGGTCGATGGGAGGAGATCGAGTATGAACAGAATGCCGAAGCCGAGGACGAGCCTCCAGTGGTATACGATATGGATGCAGGGCCCGAGGAAGTTGAGACAATTGCGATGCGCCGCACACGAAGTTGCAGAGCAGCTGGGCGGCGAGATCATGATGGAGCAGTTCGAGAATGAAGCCGTTCCGGACTCAGCACCACGTGCTCATCCCCTGACGCGCGAGGGGAAATTCACCACCGAACCCAGTACCATCCACCTTCCAAAGAATACCGTCACCGGTCCTATTTCAGTGATTCTGTCCGATTTCTCCAACAAGCACATTTCAGAGACTGCGCGCCGCTTGTTCGGTGGGCCGGGTTTGCCTCACTCTACTACGACGCCGCCTCCGCGAGCGCAATTGCCACAATTGCCGATTCCTCTCCATGCATCGCAGCACCACATGGGCGAGATGGAGGCCAATGCCTACATTGCCGCTCTGTACCCTGGAATATACGCCTCGACCTTGAGTGTGTTGACCGAAATCCGGAAACGCATGGGGACCGACTGGATCCGTCGGCTGATTTTGCAAGAGGGAGGACCCAACGTCCTGGACGCTAGCGGTGGCGGTGCTGGTATTCTGGCTTGGCGAGACATTGTGCGTGCTGAGTACGAACTGATGGTTCCAGACCATCCCGAAGGTGCTCCCATCCCGTACGGCAGGTCTACGGTTCTTACCGGATCGGACGCTCTCCGTCTGCGTGCGAGTGCCATCTTGGACAACACTAGCTTCCTTCCTCGCTTGCCAGACTACATTCATGTCCGCGAGAAACCAACTCTCGAGGATACGCGAGCTGTGCAGAAGCGTAAGCAGTACGACATTGTCATTGCGCCTCACACTCTCCTTGGATTCGAGGAGGAGTATCAGCGCAAAGAGCATGTGCAGAACCTGTGGCAATTGCTGAACCCCAATGGCGGTGTGCTCGTCCTGCTGGAGAAGGGTCGGCAGAAGGGCTTCGAGGCGATTGCCGGTGCTCGAGAGATGCTTCTTAGACGCCACATCGCCAGCCCCGGGTCAACGGAGTACGAAAACACTTTGGACTCCTCGATCGAGTCGCCCATCATCGCCAAGGAGCCCGGCATGATCATTGCTCCGTGCACAAACCACGCCACTTGCCCCATGCACAATCCCGCGGGTCCAACAAAGGGCCGCCGAGACTATTGCCATTTCGAACAGCGGTACATTCGCCCACCCTTCTTGCAGCGTATCATGGGTGCCAAGGACCGGAACCATGAAGATGTCAAGTTCAGCTACCTGGCAGTGCAGCGAGGTGTGGATATGCGGCAGGAACAGAATATCCGTCAAGACTCTGAAGCCACCGACACCGCATTCGAGGGCTTTGAGCATCTAGACGAGCCCGACAGAGCAGATTTCCATCCTCTTTCGCTGCCCCGTGCCGTGTATCCACCTCTCAAGCGCCGGGGTCATGTCATTTTCGACCTCTGCACCCCAGCAGGCAAGATTGAACGGTGGACGGTCCCACGTTCCTTCAGTCGCCAGGCCTATCGTGACGCTCGCAAATCCAACTGGGGCGATCTATGGGCTCTGGGTGCCAAGACTCGCATCCCGCGCAAGCTGAATCTTGGCGACAAGCACGGCGAAGGCAAGAAAGAGCGTCTTGCTCGACGGGCCGCTGCCAAGGCTGGTTCTCGAGAGATGGACGAAGAGGGCGACTTTGACGAACTTGAGGCGGAACGGGACGAGGGCGATGATGACGAGATCGTGGAAGCCCCTAGTCGCAAGAGAGGGCAGCGTGTTCCAAGCTGGAAGAAGCACGCCGACAAGAAGAAGGTCCGACAGAGTGTGAAGCGACGCGACGCTGCTGAGGACTTGCTGTGATGGCCTTTGATCATCATCCCCTTTTTTTTTTCTCTCCAGCAAACCGCCATGAGGGCAGCATGCGTAAGGACATCTTGTTTTGGAAACACTGTACTACTATACTACACCGGTTGCATACTCGAGCGGTTCGAGAGGGGTTTTTACATATGCGTGTACATCAGGATACCATTTTCAGGCCGCGCGATTTTTCGTCAAAATATATTCTTCACTCTGAATTTTCATATTCCCCTGGTTGTGTCATGAATCATTCATTAATTGTGGGTATCTATACTTGGTATGAAGAAAAGGGCTGCTCGGATAAGTTTGGCTCGGCGTTCGCGCACAAGACAGACTGAGGGCAAAGACGAAGCTATGGAGGATGAGGGGCTCAGTGCTCTCAGGCAAAGAAGATGACTATCCTTTCGAGACAGTTGATTCCCTTTCCCTCCTCCCTCAGTCTCTTGGGACCATTGTCAGCCCTGAAATGACAAGTGACAGGTACCGGGCACCTGGCACAATACCTCCGAAAGGTGAATGAATCTTACGGCCACTCGCCTCGCCCGGAGTGTGCTTCTCCTTCACTTCATGGCCATACTCTTCCTCAACTGGCGCTCTCGCTGCCTACTCTGCAGCTCTAGTCGATCAACAACATACTTCAACCGCTCCTTTTTCTGAACAAGCCGCCGTAATTCCAGGGCTCGTGTGGCGGTGTTGCTGGACGAGGCGGTACTACCCGATGGCGCCAGGCGACTTCGTGCCGCGCCGCCTCCTTGAGCGTGAGAGCGCGCAGCTGAATACTTGCTTTCGGATTTGGAAGAGAGCCGGCCCTCTTGTAGGTCACATTGCGCTTTCAGACTCTGTTCACGACGGGCTAGTTTTTCGACATGGTTGGACGAGATGGAGAGAAGGTGCGCTATGCTTGGTTTGATCTCGTCGAGAAGGGATTGTTGCGCCTCACGCAGTGTTGGCTCCGGCAGAAGTTCAAAGTGCTAGATTTTGTAGACGGTTAGTATTGAAGGTATAGTTGATCGATATTTACGAGCATACGACCACCATTACTTACCCTCGTTGTTTGCAGGACTTTGCATAGGCGGGGAAAGTCGTTCACGCCTGAATCCAAAGTATTGATTGAATTATCCAGAAGCTGCAGTGATGACTGCAGAGAAGTCACCGAGGAGGCCAAGGATGAAGTCATGTCAAACGTGACTGCTCGCAGGAGGAATGACAACTGTGATTATTATGTTCGGCGTCCAGCGTCCGGCGTTCTGCTCTCGACGTCGATAAACACCGCGGAATCGGGAAATGATCGAACTATCGGGTTAAAGCGGCCACGCCGCTTCCTAGAGCGGTAAGGCGTCTCGGGCCGGTCAAACTCCAAACCTCACTTCTCCTCTCTCTCCATCATCGATCCTTGAACCACTCCGCGAATCTCGAAATCCCTCTCGCCTTCGCACATCTCAGTCACCATGTCTCTCCTCGGAAAGAAGTTTCCCGGTCTCCTGGGTATGTTGGAATCTGGAAACCCCTCGAGCGATTTGAATCGCTCGGCCTCTCCACCCGGACGCTCCATCGGACCCTGTTTGACTAACGGTATTCAATTATCAGCTGGCCCCATGACTCCCTTCTTCGCTGCCGGTATGCACACTCGCTTCCTTCTTTCGACTCTCGCCCCAATCGACGCAGATTGATCGTCGACATCGACTCTTCTCCGTCGCTGGACCCGCGCGGTTTGCGAAACTTAGCGCTCTAATCACTGTCCTTTTTAGGTGTCATTGTTCTCTACGGCGTCAACTCTCTGCAGAACGCTCTGTCCAACAGTGAGTTCTCCCTTTGCGACCTGCGGTTCCCTTTCCTTTTCTGCTCTCTGTGAGAGCCCGCCTCTCCCTTCAAATGGCGCAATATCAAGCCTCTACCCCTCCACAATGACCCGACAGTCGGCTCTCACGATGACTCTTTCCTTTTCGCGCTTGTCCACTGACATTTCAATTCTCCCCAGCTGCCGAGTTCAAGAACGACCCTCGCAACCCCAACGCCAAGGGTGGTAACTCCCACTAAGCTTGTGCAACGATGACGGGCCTTTGAGATACGTGAAAGAGCCTCGGATGGGGCCCGGGTAACGAAGCGAATCAAGTCGTGTGGTTCTGAGACGTTCGAACCAGACCATCTCCAACATCGGCTTGAGCGGCGAGCGAGTCATTTTTCTTTGTCTTGTCGGTTGCGGGCAAGTTAGCCCTTCGCCCCACGCATATAGAAGAGGTCTTATAATGGTGACTTGGATCAATTGACAAGCTGTACAATTACTGAGGCTTGACTCTCAAGTTGCGCATAGTCCACCCCGCCATTCTGTCTTTGTGCATTGCAGCGTAGAGTAAAAGGTTACACGAGAGGTTTCATGTAAAGCTTTTCTTTGGTTGGCCGTGGACTACGCGGGAGTCTCGACCATTGCTGGTTGAGACGGGCAATTGGATGGTATGCATTCATCTTCAATTTCGGTGCAAATGTCGAGGTAAAACACAGGCACGAGACCAACGCATTATCACGTCTACCTGAACAATCCCCTTGTGACAGAGAGTCGTCGCCGGAGGTGGTCTCATATCAATTCTCTTTCTCCGGCACCCTGGCGCAGGCCGGAAGTGGTCGTCGACCAAGTCAACAATCCAGTGCGCATCACACCATCACGCTGGGTTTGCAAGCCATAATAATGGACATCTAACAATGAGAGTCTCTCATTCTTCCGTGATACACCTGATCCAGAGTAGGAGACACAAGACTCGACGCCCAATCTGGAGTAGCAATTCCTACATCCAGAAAAATATAAAATGCAGTGAATTGGAAATCAAACAGCAAGGCGAGTATACTATTACTATACTTCCACCCTTTTTCTCGCCTATTTTCTCCATCTCCCTGCCCTTCACCAAGTCTCTCCCATTTTGATCCTGAATGAACGCTCTCGCTGCTGATATTGCATCACCGAACAAAGCCTGAAGGGTCTTCCCACCCTCGCAGTCTCAATGAAAGTTCCATTTCGAACCGTTCATTCGGATAGGGCCCCTCAAGGATTTCCTTAAGCATATCGGATCCCGGTGGGTAATCATGCTCGAACGAAGGCTCTCCTGCACCTCTCATATTTCCCAGAACACTTTGTCTGAAGTGCCAGCGGAGAAGGTCGTCCGAGACGTGGTTCGGCTCGTCAGGGTTTCGACACACAGGGTCAAGGATTCTTCCATCCACTCCCATGTCGTCGGGGATGAAAGAAGTGATCTTGTACCCATCCTATGAGATGCATCAGCATACAACCTGCTTGTGGTATCTTGCATATGAAGCATGGGGGTGCATACATCTGCATTCACCGAAACCGAATATTCGACAAACAATTGAAATATAGTTGTCTGAAGCAGCAACCCATTTCGAGTGGAGTAAATGGGCGCAGAACGGTCAGAATAGCCACCCGATTCAGTACCGGTGATCAATCGATCGAAATCGTTTTCTATCGAAATGTCTTCCCTCTCAGGAGGGAAGATATAGGCCGCCTCCCAGCCCACCCACTTATTCAGATGAGCGCGACGGTTGACGATCCCCGTAAATACACATTTTCCATCTCTTGCCTGTACGCCCTTTTGGAAATCTGCTGCTTCGCGGCTACGAAGATTAGAGGAAGGCAGTCGACGCACGAAAGGCTCCTGATTGATTTGGATGGAATCTACCAAAGTCAAGTCAGCCAGATTTTCCTTTTCTTTTTTTCCCCGTCATATTCTTCTTTTCCTTATGAATCTTAAACCCAAGTATTACCATCATACTCACCGCCATCCGAGGCGTAAACATCGTAATCACCAGGTATGAGGGACTGACTACTCTGTGAAATAATCTGCCCGGACCTTGCCTTGACGGTCAATAGACGCGATTCAGCAGGGGGATGTGGTACAACGACCAGGGCAATATTGAGCATGTCGATGAAGTTGGCTTGGGTAATTGACCCATTTTGAAACAATCCACCTAGCATGTCCCCAGTCGAACCATGGAAAAAATAAACATTGCGCCCATCATCTGACAAGACAGACGAATCTTCTGCCATCGTCCTCCCGGCTATTCCAGCTCAAGCGTCTGGAGCACTTTGGAGGGGGGGGGGGGGGGGGGGGTTTACCCGTTGCAAACTGTTTTTGTATTTACTTTGTTGCGACGTCAACATCGGACATTCTCTTTGAGAGGATTGCTCGTAAGAGGAGCATCCGTGGCACGAATACCATGTAGGTTATCACTTCTTGATAATGTTGGTGGAGAAAACACAAGAGATCAATGTATGAAGGAATAGCACTGAATCGAGAAACCTGGCAAGAACTCATCGAGTCACATGATTCGAGGCGTCACATCTAAAGAAGTATATTTTCCCAAAATGGCAAGAAAGCCTCTTGGTAAGTATGACGCGAGACTCCCCTCAGCCCGTAAGGGGACAACACGAGAATGGAAAATCCTATCGAGACCGCAGCATATCGTCCAGTTCATCGACTTATTACACAAGTCATCGATGGTCATTTTGCAAGACTGCATATTGTCCATCACTTTTTTCTCCGTCATGGTAGCTACCCCGATCGAGTACAATGTACCAAATGGGCAGCACTATCGAGATCTCTCCATCATGAGTTAAGGAGTATTAAATGCCCGTCTATTCAAAGCGCTGCTCTACAGATCTTACGTTACCGGCCATCAACTACCGGTCACGGGCACCCAAGTGAGCTGAAGCGGCATACGAGTGTAGGAACTATGAGAGTTGGTCTTGTATTTTGAAAATCGTAATGCCATACTGGCTACATGAGGTTTCAGGGCCAAGGCAAATCAGAAACTCGCCATTTCAATCCACGAGGCAACAAAAGCCAATCGGCGACCCTTGTCCGCCATCATACGTTTGCTGAACTCTTCAAAGTTGAGCTTGGCTCCACTGCCGCCCCGTTCCTTTGCTTCACGCTCGAGGCGATTGAGGTAGGCCCATCGGGCGAGAGTTCGTGGCCCTGGCCTCTGCGGGTTAGAGTCGTCTTGCTTGGACGTGAATGAGGCTGGTGCCGGCGGGAGCGACTGCATGGGAGAGGAAGAGAGCTTGGGCGAGGGAGAGAGCTTGGGTGCAGTCTCTTCGGCATCTGCGGGAAATGAGTGGGGAGAAGAGGGCGCAGGGAGGGAGATATTGCTCTCTGGTAAAAGCAGTATTTGACTGGGGAGGCGTTGCGTTTCGAATCCACTGATACCATCGCCGGAAATCATGGCTGGGGCATTTCCGTCGACACTGTCTGTCTCAGGGCGGAATTGTGGGAGGGTGGAGTCGTAATAAAGAGGTTCATCAACGCGGGCCTCGGGCTCGATGTGGAACGACTCTCCAAAGGTAGCGTGTTCTGACGGAGTGGGCTGGTCGTCCGCGGCAACAGAGCTGGCCACCGAGTCCGTCCAATCGTCCTCGTCGTGGACATGGCCGTCAGTTTCGGTTTGCCGAAGGGATGAATCCTGATCCGCGCTCTCCTCGGAACGGAAACTAGACGCAGAAGTAGGTCGCGCATAACCATCTGGCGTCGTGACGCGACCCGGCGTAGGTGGTGCCAGAACTGGCTGAGCATCAATCGGCTCCAAGGTCGGACTTTGGACCGAATAGCCAGCCCGACTTAGAAGATCGTCGAGCGAACGCTCCTGGGTAATCTGCTGCAGATGTTCCTCGTTGTTTGGGAAGATCGCTTCACCTTCCTTCGCTGGGGGCTCCTGAGCAACGCTATCATACTGTTCAATTTCATGGGCCCAGGTCTTCCGGTCAATGCGTGTGCGATAGACTTCCATCATCAAATCTTCCTTTTCCTTGAACAGGATATCCAGAAGCTCATTGAACCCTTGCTGTGTCACTTGGTATAAATACTCCTTGCCGACATCCCTCTCCACCTCTGGAATCTCAAAGCCGCCCCATCGCTCACCGACAGGAATACTGCGTGACGAGGTTGACGGATTCGACCGCACATCGTAATCGTCAGCAATGTCGTCCTCGAACCGGACCTTGGAAGAAGACCTTGAACGAGGAGAAGGGGGATGCGACTCAACCGTGGACTGGTCGTCTACAGATGCGTTGTCGCTCAAGTCATCATCGAAAGTAGGATCTCTGCGGTACCCCTCGGGGATAGTGGCACCGTCTTCCTCATCTGTGTAGAAGGCTCTGCGACGCCAGCGTTCATCGATCCCGTTGCGACGCGCTTCTTCGAAGCGTCGCTCCTCGGTATCCCGGAATCTGTCAAAAATGGTTGTCACGAGACGTGCTCGAACGATTGGGTCGCTGATCTCCGGGGGTACATACGTTCCAATGACATTCACAATGTCCTCTGGCTGGATCGGTGCCGAACGCGGCCATACGCCATCATCATTTGGCTCATCAGCTTCACCTTCCTCTGCCTCCCTCCCTTCCTCCTCGTTGGTCTCTTCACTCTCGCCTTGTTGCGCGTCGTCGCGCCGCCGAGCCTCAATCGTGATATTTGGTAGCCGCACTCCAGACGGAATGAGTGGCCTTGTACGACCAAATTGCTGCCTGACAGAGGCATCCCCAATGACTGCATAACGATCGCCAGTGTCAGCACCATCCGAGCGAAGAATGCCACTATTGTCAATAATCTCCATATCGCCATCCGCGTTCACGCGCTTGCCTTCGCCAAGCCGTGATGCCTCTCCCGGAGGAATGGTACCGGGGAAGGCGGAGCTAATGGGCTGGCTGCCCAGAACCACGTCTCGGGCACCACCATCCAGGAAGTCATCTTCGAGTCCTGCCACCATGTCACGGGTCAACTCTCGGCTGAGGGTATAGTACGCCCGGAACATCCTCAAGAAATCTTTTCTCTCGACATATCCATCACCGTCAATGTCGTAGCCCCGGAAAACGCGACGCAGCCGTTCATCCGTGCTCTTGTTGTTGAGGCTAGCCAGCCCTTTCAGGAACTCCTCGAAGCCGATAAGATTGTCGCCGTTGGTATCGTAGAATGCAAACATGCGATCATAGATCAGACTTGGAGGGGGCGGGCGCTGAGATGTATTGGGAACAAAGCAACGGTCAAACGTTTTGCGGTCGATGGCCATGTAGAGCTTGTTGGGATCGTCTGCCCATTCATGGCTCGCTAGACAGCGGAATTGGTCCCAGAGTGCATCAATCTCAGTATTCTCGAACTGAGTTTCGCGGATCAAGCGCTTGGCGAGAGGACGCGGAAGGCTGCGCGGCAGGCTCAGTGGCTTTCCAGGATACCAGACCGGCTGCGATTGACGAGGATTGCCCAGGAAGGGCGCTGGTATGCGGACCTTGTAGAAGAGATGAGTCTTGATATGAACTTGCATTGCTTCACATGTCTCACAAAGATCGTAATCGATGCAATTGGCACAACGGTAGCGTATTCCTTGAATAGGCATGACTCCGCAACTGTTGCAGGTCACCCCACGGTGGATGTAACCATCTCGGCGCGCCTGATCCTCCGCGATGTGGTAGAGCAGATTCAGCAAGTTTTGACCCTCTCTCGCAGGGGAAGTTTCATTATTGCCTTCCCGCCAGGAGAAGACACTTTGGTCATCAACGACCGTCTCCCCGCCTTCCTGATTCGGATCCGGCTCGTTGACGAAGGGAAATGTCGATGTCGATAAGGTCACACGTTCCCCGTTCTGACGACGGCGACGCAGCTCTTCGCCATAATTATCGTCCGCATTGAAAAGCGCCAGCGCCCTTTCAATCCCACTGCCGGAGATTCCTCTTTCTTGCAGCTGATCCGTGAGGTAAGCCCGCTCAGAGCTACCCTCCGGTATAGTGTGTGTCGGTGGGAAATCGAGCGCCAGAAAAGATCTCAAAAATGTATCCTCCATCATTTCGCGCATGCGCTCCGCATGCGCAGGAAGTACACCGACCTCTTCCATCAACTGGTCCCGGGTCGACAGCAGTGAAGGAAGAAGACCGCTTTCCACCCTTCTGCCATCCTCCGTCTCGATTCTGAATGTTCCGTAGACGCCATTCTGGCGCTCCAGGAGCTCCAGGTGGGAGATTGCGCGGTATGACGGCGCGTGTCTTCGAGCCGGGTCTCCTCATTGCTAAGTCTTCTGTTGCGGCGAAGGGCATTTCGGCGGCGGACTCGAGATTGGGAGGGAGGCTGTGACGATAAGACATTATTGCGAATATAAATCACAGCATATGCAGCAGCGACGCCAGTGAAGAGGTAGAGAATCGGCCGATATCGTGTCAACGACACCGGCCCTGAGCGCGGCTCGGACATTGCAGAGGTTAAGCTATTGTTAGCTGCATGGATGGCCTCACTCCAGTGGGACCAAATCCATGGTCAAGCCTCAAGTCTTTTTCAATGAGCCAGACAGTCTCAACCAGCAACAGATTGGAAGAAGAACGGAACTCGGTGTTGGTGATGAGAGAAGCAACGTGACGACTGTTTCACAGGGAATAATTTGGGGTGAGCTCTCCACTGCCACACTGCCGAGCGGAACCCCAAAAATTCAGGTGTCTGTCTGACTCCATGCCCCGAACTGGCTACAACGCTTTTTTTTGGATTGAAACTAGGTGGTTTTCTAGAAGCTGCACAGACAAGAAGCAAGAAAAAGAGAGGGTGGAAACATAGGTTACATTAGAAAAAACTCCTATATAAGATGGAGTCTTGGAAATGTAAATGGACAAGAAATATTTACATTGTTTCCACTTAATTTCTGTTTCACTGTGTTTTCACCCCATTCCTCCAGCTCTTCGTTACCACATCCGCTCCTGACTTTGCTTCAATTGGACGACCCCCTTTTCATATATGTATGCGTTAAAATCCTGTCATAATTCGTGAATCGTGACGTATGTTCACAGCCCCGATCAACGAGGCGCCCAGGCGCCCAAGCAAGAGATCCCAAGGTCATGTTCATCGGCTGAGCTTAGCTTCCCGCATGAAGAAGGAGCTGAATAAGGCAAACGAAACAACAGCGATGACAAAGGCAAATCCCTTGTTGACCGAGGAGCCATAGCACCCGCGCACAATATTTGCAACTTGGGGGTCAAGCTTTTTGATATAGTCCAAGCTCTCACGGACTCCTTCCACGATCTGATCAATATCTTTGCTGTTTCGAAGACCTTCTCTGAGATCTTCCCTCAACAACTGCTGGACCACAGTTGAAGACAGCGAGAGGCCAATGACGGACCCAAGAGATCGGAACAGATACGAACAAGCTGTTACGACTGCTTGGTCTTCGAGGGTGGCATTGGAAACTGTCAAAATTATTAGCCAAATCCACAGACAGAACCTCAATTCCAAGGACAACTCACTCAGCCCAATGAGTGTGGACGTGACTCCAATTCCGTTTCCAAATGCTGACATGACCGTTCCAATGATCATCGGAATGACGCTGGTCAGAATGCCACCCGAGAACAGGTAGATCACGGTGCAACCGGCCGTGAGGAAGCCGTACGCAATAACCGTCAGCCAATAGTATTTTCCGGTCCATCTCATGATGAACCCGGCAAGGAGTGATCCAGAAACGCCAGACAAAATGGATGGTAGTAGACGCAGACCGGCAGTCGTTGCCGAGACGCCATCAACCGCCTGGAAATACAACGGAAGGTAAAACAAGGCAGCATACCATCCTCCAAAGCTGAAAAAATTGCACGAGTAAAGCGCAAAGAAAGTGCGGTTAAAGATGATGTGACCAGGGGCGAAGGGCTCTGCTGCGAGATAGACCTCAACCAAGATGAAGGCGACAAAAAGAACGAGCGACACACTCAAGGAAATGATGGTCAGGGGCATAGTCCATGACACGTTACTGCCGCGGTCGAGAGCAAGAAGGATGCCAAGCACGGCACCAACCAGGACCACGGCCCCAAGGAAATCAATGCGACGGAGCTTGTCTTTCCAGTGTGAGCTCTCCTGCGCCGGCAACTTGAGCATCAGCGAGACCGTGATACAAGCCACAATGCAAAGGGGGAATTGTGCAAGAAACGCCCTAAGATGGATGATCTGTGTCAACATTGCTCAATATTCACGTTAACCTGAAAGGAACTCGTACCAGCGCCATCCAACATAATCAGCTAGGATACCCCCAAGCGGTGCTCCGACACCCGAGCCAGTGGCGTAGATAAGATTGATAACTCCTTGCCATAGTCCTCGATCTCGCAGCGGGACGAGGTCACTCATCAAGATGCTTACTACTGTGGTCATGCCGCCACCGCCAATACCTTGGAAGACCTATCAATAACGTCAATAATTGAGATATCTTCAGTACCGCATGCAACGAGACATACTCTAGCAGCAATGAGTTCATTGATATTGCGAGCCAGACCACAACCCAAGCACCCGATCCCAAATATGGCATAACCAAACAACAAGCATGGCTTCCGACCAAAGATATCACTCAATTTTCCATACAATGGTTGGAAGGACGTCAAAGTCAAGAAGTATGACGTTGCTATCCAGCTAGTCAGATTGAGGGCTTTCAGGTCACTTCCAATCTGCCCATAGCTGGCCATGATGATTGTTTGATCAGCCGCAGACAGAAAGACCTATGTATGATGATGGACATTTATTAGCCGGGATTCAACAAACTATATCAGCACATGTCCCAACGATTTGGATGCATAAATTTACACGACTGTCTAGAAAGTCAATCTCGACGTACCCCTATAGAAATTGCCGGAACGATGTATTTGAGCTGCTTTTTCGCGTCGGGGAAAGGCTGCTTCCCCGACTGCTCTGGATCACTAGGTTCCCCGGTCTCCGCATCTCGCTGAACAATCGCTCCGGTGGGCACAATGGTGTTGTTCTCACCCAACAGTGGGGAATTCTCCGTGAAAGACTGGTTTGATGCCATTCTGTAATTCCCAGTCAGCCGTTCCAACCCGTCTAGAGACTTGGTTGTTCTCGAAAACAATCGAAGCACCAACGAAACAGCGACACTCGCTCTTTTTTTTAGACGACCCCAAACTAGAGCACGTGATGATAAGCAGCCGTTTCCCCTCCCACATCCGCTTGAAAAGATCCACTCTTCAAGAATCTGGCGAATCACCGCAAAGATCGGTCCTATTCAAAGCGCACAGACCTTGCGGATCTCGGCGCCTCTTCGGCAATACTCGGTTGACCAAAGAGAGTACTCCCGTAGATTGGGCGGACGTGTTGGAGTAGATAGGAAGCCAGTTGAAGTCGAAGACCACCTCTCATGTACAAGATGCTGCGGACCACCAGAGAATAAAGCCTCGCGCCATCATTGACGCCGGAAAGGTTCAAGGGAATTGTCGACCGACTTCAATTCAGTATGGAGAATCGATTGCCTTTCAGAGGGACCACAGACCATGTTTAAACAGGTTTCTGTGGGAGCAAGAATCAGAGCAAACCGCGCTGTTGCTGTTTGAGAGTGCCTGTCTTTGGCTACCAATCTACCAGCATGCTTCCCGTCGTTTCTTTCCCGCTTCAGAGACGAAGGCATAAGTAGCTCGCACGAGCCTGGACTACCAGTCAAACTACGAACGAGTAATACAAGACTCTCGAGGATCCCAAGGATAGGAACACCATCAAACGATCAAAACATCGTATGTTGTCGGATGGTATGTACAGCAGATGGCTAAAATCTTCAAGTGAGAACCTTGACTGTGTGCAGAATGTTGAAAGAGATACGTATCGTCGTGTCGCATCAAAGCTTTCTCATGAGTGTTGAATAGAGAGAACGCGGTGGGGTGTATCAAAGTGGCTTAATGCGGCTTATGCTTCTCCCCAGATCTCGTCCGCGACTTGGCGGACAAGACTCAGCTTTTTGCTTTGGTCCTCGAAGCTCAAGGGGTAGCCGCTTTCATGGGTACTGAAACCGCACTGCGGACTGATGCAGACACGCTTCAAAGCTTCTTCGCGGGTCTCACCACTACCGGAGGCTACAAAGTCGGCAGCCTTGTAGACACGCTCCTTCATCGCCTCCTTGTCCTCCAGCTCACGAAGCTTCGTGCTGATGACTCCAACCACGACGTTCTTGTTCTTGGGCAAGTATTTCAGGGGCTCGAATCCGCCAGCCCGCTCCGTGTCATACTCGAGGTAGAAGGTGTCGACGTGGAGATTCTCAAACAGTTTCTTTGCGATGATATCGTATGAGCCTTCGGAGAAATGGCGGCCGCCGATGAAGTTGCCTCGACACAAGTGAATACCGGTATGCATGTCAGCGGGAATTTTGGCCAGGCAATCGTTGTACAACTTGACGTAGGCGTCGAAAAGATCGTCCGCGGTGCCAATGTTGTCTTTGTCTTCTTCCCAGCCCTGACGGAAGCTCTTGGAACAAAAGTACGCCATTCCTGGGTCATCGAACTGCACATTTCGGAGACCGGCCTTGTACAGAGCGTCCAACTCGGCTTGGTAGACCTTGGCCACGTCGGCAAAGTACTCTTCGTCGTTGGCGTACGCCTCGGGGCTGTATGCCTTGCCTTGCTTGTACCGCATGTGGAACCAAGAGGGGGTAATCATGGTGAGCTTGATGTTCGCCCATTCGCTTTCGGGCAGAGCTGCCTGAACAAGCTTGAGCTCATGGATGTTTGAAGTGGAGTGCTCGGCACTCCAGGACAGCTTGGAGCCTGCAATGACTGATTCGCCAGGCATCACCTTACGGCCCTTCTCAATCAAACTGACAACGTCAGGATGGTACAAGCGGAACATGGATGACTCGGCATCCAGCAGACGGGTGATGCCTAAGAGGTTTCACTTGCGTATCAGATCTTGTCCACCTGCCTTGTTTCCAACCCCACGAGAGGACTTACCTTGAAACTCATCCCACATCAGTCCCCAGAAACGAGTGCGATTGAATTCTCCCGATGTGACAGCCTTGTATCCGAGATCACGCTGCAGTTGGACCACATCACGAATGGCTTTCTTCTCAACAGCAGGAAGACCGGCCTCCTCTGCCGAGATCCCCGTCTCCCGAATTTTGGTCCGCACTTCCAGCAGGTCGTTTGGACGCAGCAAAGAGCCTAGTTGTTCGGCCCGGAAGGGTGGTGCGCTATGAAGTGGGCGAGCCATGGTGAAAGTACGTGGAGATTTTCGGGCCTTGAAATGGAGCAAACTTTATCGAAGTTGTTTCTGCGATAGTTGCCACAACGGTATAGACTCACAGAGTATCGGGTGGAAGAGGATTCCAAGGTCTTGGGGAGAAGAAAAGAAGAAGCCGAAGAAGAACCAGGATTAGGGAGAAGCTAAGGGCATGGTCGACCTTGGGAAAAGAATGGCACCGGCCATTACACCGGCGTGTTAATTCATGGTCATGTATGTGGAGAGGCTTGTCCAAATCTCGAAGCAAACCAACTCCCAGGTGGGGCTATGTCTCTATAGCACGACTGGCGGATCGTAGACAAGTCGGCTCCGTGATGTGGAAGTCCCCTAAACTTGGTACGATACATTTGTACAAAGGTACATACATTACTGTATGTGGCACCACTGTGGATTCACTTCGGGATGACCGACGACCACTAGCCGCGCACGGGCTGGAGTCTAATGACTCGGCAGTGCAGGGAATATGTTTGCTTGCAAGGATACTGGCTTGGTTTCTAGCGAGGACACAAGCTAAGTCTTTTCTTCCAAAATACAAGGGGAAAAAAACTCGCTCATATATGTCAAAAATCAACACATTATCACTTAAAGTAGCCATGATGAGTTTAAACGTCCACAATGGATCTCATAGTCCTCTAGGCTTGAAGCCCGTGCACACGCCATGCATTACATGCATACATCACGTGATACTAGGTACACATCCCTCTTATCCGAGCGAATTGCCGAGCCCCACATTGGCCTAGAAGCCGAAAGGACGTAAGTGTGGGAAGGCTTCGGAGTTGCTTCCACATTTCCGCCCTTTTTGCCGATAGAGCCCCATCTGTGAAGTTGCACCACATGACTGTGCTGCTCAGTAATTTGGTGCGGCTACTAGTACTGCTAGGAGTTGGTTAGAATAAGAGAAGCGCAATACAGATCTGGAACATACGAGCACTGTACAGCTGTATGACCCACGTCGACAAGCCCTATGATATAGATCTCTATATGATCAATCATCTTAAAACAAGTGTAGGGGTGAACTTGCTAGCAAAGAATGTGAAACATTGCAGGATGTGTGTGTTTAGAGATAGGGGTATGCCAATATGTAAATTAATGATTGTACGGTAGTAGATTATCAGGACTACCTACCTTACTTACTGCCAGTGATGGCGTAGTCACAAAGTTGATATGCCAGCCTGTACAACCTGTATGCTATGATACAGTATTGAGAGAAAAAAAACACCTTCAGTGTGGATGAACGACCTTTAATTGCCCCACGTTCACAGTTGGTGGTGCCCGGCACCCGTGGAGGTAAGGTAGACCTTGTGGGACCATCCGCTCTTCTTAGAGTTTGCTAGTGAAGAAGCGGCATGAACATTTGCCCTGAGAGACATCAACATTGCAGTTGTTCGTCTTCAAGCCGCAAAAAAAGTGCCAGCTAGCAACATGCTCCGGATTGTGGCTATAGCTGGGATCTTAAAAACGAATGATTCAAAGGCAAGCCTAAGATGTAGGGGGTGGTATGACATTTCTCTCATAAATGAGCACTGCTTATCTGAGCATGGAAACGAGATGACAGTATGTGCAACACATCTGGTTTAATTGCCATTTTCCACCGATGGCATCGGAACTGGACCACCTGGCGAGTCCGGCAACCGGGCCGTGAGGACCTCCACACCATCTTCTGTCACCAACATCGTGTGCTCGAACTGAGCAGACAGAGAGCCATCAGCAGTGGTGCTGGTCCAGTCGTCTGGCCAGGTGCGGTCCCGGTGGGTACCGATGTTAATCATGGGCTCAATGGTGAAGCACATGCCAGGCTTGGCCGTGCCAACCGCCTTGTTCTTGGCATAATGGGGGACATTAGGAGCACAGTGGAAGAGTTGATTGATGCCGTGGCCGCAGTAGGACTTGACAACACTGCAGTCTCGTGATTTGGCGTGCTTTTCAATCACATTGCCGGGGTCGCGGAACAGCATTCCAGGCTTGACGAGTTCGATTGACTTTTCCAGACACTCCCGAGCGGTCTCAACCACGCGCACAGCCTCGGGATTGGCCAGAGCCTTGTCACCAACGTAGTAGGTCTCGTTGATGTCACCGTGGAAGCCCTTGTGATAAAGCGTCACGTCGATATTGATAATGTCGCCATCTTCTAGCGGCCGTTGATCGGGGATACCGTGGCAGATGGTCTCGTTGACGGATGTGCAGACGGACTTGGGGAAATGCATGTAGTTCAGTGGTGACGGGTAGGACTGTTCCGCAGTACCACCGAGGGTTAGCAGACAGAATCCATGTTTTTGGTGCTGGGGAAGGTGATCTGCTTACATCGCGCTCCACACACGCCTTGTGCACAATCTCATCAATGTAGTCGGTGGTGACACCAGGCTTCAGCGCACGGGCAGCAATATCCAGCACCTCGCGAGCCAGGCGACACACAACACGCATACCCTCCTGCTCCTCCTTGTTGAGAATCTTGATCTTGTGCTGTCCCCATAGTTTCTGCTCCGAGATGGGAATGCCGCCCTTGGCGTAGTCCGGATGAGGAATAGATTGAGGCACGGTGCGTTTTGGTGAAAGCGGATAGACTGGTCGAAGAGAGCCGGAGTATTGGAATGACGGGAAAGGGTTGAAATGGCCGGTGGCTGGATCAGGTTCAGAAACTACTTTGGGAGGAAAAAGGTTGGTGAGGATATTACTCTTCTTGTGAATATTCTTGTGTTCACTCTTGATGGTGTTTGAAGATGCCCGGTCAGCAATGAATGATCTAGTTTTGAAGATGGCAAGCATTCAAGCTCGGTAGAAAGCTCCATTTGAATGGACTAAGAGAGAATAAGAACCACACGTACCCAGCTCCGTTTGAAGCAGTCTTGCGAGCAGAAGAAACTGTCAGTGCCCATCTTCAGACACGTTGGACACTGAAGGGTGCCTGCATCATTTGGGCAATCCACGCCATTGCATTTACGAGTCGCAACAGCTGCCATGGTGTGTTTGAGCTTTTACCCACGGGGTAACGTCTAATTCTTGTTCGCAAATATCGAAGTTGATCGCTTGCGCCAGGGACGGTTTCCGAAAAAAGAAATGCAAATCCCCGCGGCCTCGCGGGCCTCGAGTCTTCGACTAGTCCCAAAGGGGGTTAGTGCAGTTCCGCCTTCTCAGGCTCCCCGCCGAGGCAGACAAATTTAGGCCACAAGGCTACTAATCTCTATCAAGCCTTGAACACAAGGCACCAAGGCAGAACTATGGCATCATCCTCCGGAGCACCGCCGTGTCCTTGAAAGGGAAGGGTTGAAATCCCGCATCCACACAATAGACTTCCTGGAATGGACCAACTTCATCGAATGGACTCGCTGCCCCGAGTGCGGCCTCGGTTTAGATGGCAGATGACTCAGCCAAAATCTCGGTCGATCTTTTGGGCTAGACTGTTATATCGGGTGATGACCGATAATCTTGCACGTGACAATGTCTGGTCGATTTATCCGGGGCAGAGAAACGGCATAGCTTGATGCAGGAAATTCATTCGGATTGATCTCATCTTCACTTTGACTCCATTCGCCTCACAGAATCATGTCTTCACCAACTCCCCGACAGAAAGTGGTGATCGTGGGTGCTGGTCCCGTGGGCGCATTGGCGGCGCTGTATGCTGCATCTCGTGGCGACGAAGTGGAAGTATACGAATTGCGCGGAGGTACGTGCAGTGATCTCTCATGGTCCACGTTTTTTATTATATTTTTTTTCTGGCACCTGTGCAATCGTGATGGAAAAAACTGGCAGCAAATTTTTGCTTGCATGAGTTACTGTGCGACATTCGCCGTCGGGCGAAAGGCTGAAAAATTACACTCTGCGACGACCAGGGCCAAACGTCGGTCCTTGGAGCGCATCGCACCACCCGATGAGGTTCGCAAAGTGAAAAAGGAAAAAGAAACTGAAAGAAAAAAAATGAAAGCTCGGCTCTTCCAGCCATATTGATGCACCTTGAGCCTCACTCCATGCTCTCGGCTTATCCAGACACTTTCAACCTCATGCCGTCTTGTTTTGCCTGATCTGTCGCTGAAGAAAACCCCGTCGCGGCCATGTGTTACGCAAAACAAGAAGTCCAAAAGTTAATTTACCTGCCGCATCCGTAGATCTCCGTGATCCCACCACGGTGCCGCTCAATTTTACAAAGTCGATCAACTTGGCCCTGTCAGAGCGCGGCATCACCGCAATCCGACAATCGGAGCGCTCAGAGCTCATTCAAAATGTGTTGCAAGGGACGATTCCCATGTACGGGCGAATGATCCACGGCCGGGACCGAGGACAGCTCTGGGAAGCCGCACAAGCCTATGATGTGCATGGTCGGGTAAGTACGAATGAGCCAGGATCTACCCTGTAGATTACGGGTCTTGAAGATGCAATGATCTCCACGTCGAAATCCATCGCATGCCATCTGCACAGACCATAGCCCAAAACCCCACGATGTGTACAAGTGGCTGACCTCTCATGTCCAGGCGATCAATGCTGTAGATCGCAGTACTCTCAACAATGCCCTGCTGGATGAGTTAGAGCGCGAACCAAATGTCAAGCTCTTCTTCAATCACAAGCTGACTGGAGCGGATTTCCGAACGAAGAAGGCTTGGTTCGAGCGACGCATTCCCGGTGAAACACCCCAGCCGGATAATTTGGGAGTAGCCGGTCGTGTCCCCGAGATCGAAGTATCCTTTGATTTCCTCTTGGGCGCCGACGGCGCCCACTCGGCCGCTCGTTTCCACATGATGAAATTTGCCCGTGTGGACTACCAGCAAGAATACATCGATACCCTCTGGTGTGAATTCCGGATTCCCCCTTCGGAAAAAGGGGACTTCCGCATCTCACCGAATCACCTGCACATCTGGCCGGGCCGCGAGTTCATGTTTATTGCGCTCCCGTCGGCAGACAAGTCTTTCACCTGTACATTATTCGCCCCCTCGATCCACTACAATGCCTTGGAAAACGCACCGCAAGAGCTCCAGGCGTTCTTCGACAAATACTTCCCCGGGGTCTGCCCCGAGCTCATTACGCCGGAGGCTTTGAGTGAGCAGTTCAACTTGAACCCGCATCTCCCTTTGATCAGCATCAAATGCAAGCCCCACCACTTCAGCTCAAGCGTGGCCATCTTGGGTGACTCCGCACACGCCGTCCTTCCCTTCTACGGACAGGGTCTCAATGCCGGACTCGAGGATGTCCGAGTTCTCTTCGAGCATCTCGATAAGCACGGTGTCTATGACAAGGACATTGCTGTCTACGATCGGAACGAGAGACGTCTGGCAGCCTTCCAGGCATACACAGATCATCGCTGCGAGGACACATACGCCATCAACGATCTATCCCGTGAGAATTACTTGGAAATGCGCTGGGGCGTCAAGTCTCCCCTGTACAGACTCCGCAAGTCTATCGAGGAGAGCCTCGACCGCCACTTTCCTTCCCTCGGCTGGAAGACACAGTATGCCCGCGTCAGCTTCAGCAATCAGCGCTACTCCGAGGTTATCCGCGCCGTAGCCCGTCAAGGGGAACTACTCGGAATCGGCTTGGCAGTCACCGTTATTGCAAGCGTCGGCGCTATCTCTTTGCTCATGTGGAGACAACCGCGCTCGTTGTCTCCGACTCGCTTCTTTCGCGCATCGCTGCGGTACCTATCCAGCTTATGGTAGCTGGGGTTGACGAATATATAAAAGATGGTGCCATGGGCCCCCAAACATCTATGCGGCTGAGTGTTTCCCCCTTTATTTTTTTTTTTTGAAATCTTGTTTTTCGAGCTCGCTAGACAATCTCCTATCTTGATTTTACGACATCACATGGCTGCTGCGGCAGATGAATTTCATCCATATCATTTCAACCAGACAAGGTACTATTGATCTCTGACGTATTTTCAAAGACAAGCGGGAAAAGAAAGGCCCTCGGTGGAAGTCCAAGCATCCATGCGGCGTCAAGTAGTCAATCCCGTCTCAGGAGAGTGGAAACGAAAGGCTGCCCCCGCCTATTCGATGAATGCCTTTTGGCATGGACATGGACATGGACATGGCTCAGTAGTAGTCTTCCTCCAGTACGCCCGATCTTAGCATCAGGGCCAGGTAGAGGCACGTGGAAATAGTACTGAGACATAGTTTCAAGTAGGTACCCGCCTATCGTGACTGGCTCCATAGGTAGTGGGAGTTAGGATTGATTGAATGTATTTTGCTCAGACTATGCAGCAACTCGGCACAGAAAAATAGAACATTTTCAGAGTCAATGAAAGTAAACCATGAGATCGTCTTAGTCCCAGTATCTAATGATGCCATCCCCACCACCCGTGACGACCTTACTAGTCTCCTGTGGATGCCAGTCCAGACAAGTGGTGGGCTGTCCTTCCTTTCCACCCGCCTGAATCTTATGATACATTTTGCCCGTCTTCCAATCCCAGAAACAGACAAAGCCGCCGCTATCGCCTGACATGAGGAATTGGCCATCCGGCGAGATTTTAATGTCAATGCCATATCCGGCGTTGTTGTGGCCGCGGAAGCTCTTTTTCCGATTCTGTCGGAACTTGTCGGTGGCGCCGTAGACCACAATTTGGTTGTCACCCGACTGGAAGGCCACGTACTTGCCGTTTGGATGCGGTGTCGCACGGGTGAGAGCAAACATGTACGGCTCGGCGATGAACTTGATGGGGACGGGGATGCCGTATTCCCAAGCTCGAAGGGATTTGTCGTCGGACGTTGAGATGAACCGGCGGTTGTCGTCGACAAAGGTGATGGTGTTGACAGCTGCCAGATGGTGGTCGTATTCTTGGACCAGTTCGCCGGATCGAGTGTCGAATTGAACAATCTTCTTGTCGGACATACCGGCCAAGAATTCGTGGCCATGCTCGACACCGGGATTGAAGCGCACGACGTGCGGTGTCTTGCCGGTGGAGAATCGCCCCAGACATTTGCCGTATTCGGTATCCCAAAGTTTGATTTGGCGATCATACGAACCGGTCAAGAAAGTCTTTCCAGTAGGGTCAAAGTCGGTATCCGAAATGGCCTTGGTGTGACCAGAAAATGTTCGAAGGAGCTCCCGAGAGTGATACACATCCCAGATCTTGGCCTTTCCGTCCGCCGCCGAAGAAAGCAGCAGATGACCCGAAGTGGGGAAAAACCGCAACGAAGTGATGGGCTTGGTATGAGACTTCCAGGTATGCACCAATTTCTTGGGCACATAGTTCTTGATACTGCCCACTTCTTTGCGCAGGTCGATATCCAAGTCCTGGGGCACATGCATATACGTGCGGCCCTGGTAGTCGAATTGTTCGGAGCCGTGGAATTCGGTCGTTTCCACCTTGGACGTATCCCCCAGATACTCGGTGGCTTCCTTGCTCATGGCCGGCAAAGGCGCCGCAGGGGCCAAGGTCTCATTCTCCTCCGCCCACTCCTCGTCGCTCGCCAGCTCACGCTCTTCTCCCGAACCGACCTCAATCTCCTCATACTGCTGCTCATTGTTGTATTGGGCCCAGGGTCCCAGGTAAGCACCTTCACCTTCCACAATGCTGGAATCGCCTTTCTTTTGTCGCTTGGCGCGCCACGCTGCAGAGGCCTCCTTGGATGGCTTCATCTGGACGACATCTCGCCCTCCATATTGCGCGACCTTTTCCAAATCTCCAACGAAGTGATCCGGCACTGTTGGATTGCGAGTGTATCCCAGGCTCTGGAACGTGCGATGTTGCGCGGCGAATGTCGCCTCACTGATGGCTGCCTCCTCCGCGAATCCCGTGGGAACATTCTTCCGCTTAACTCCATTTCCAGGACCGGCTGGTTTGAAGGGGTTCACGGGACCCTGCGACGGTCGTGTGAGATCATCGTAAGTGGCATTGTACGTGAGGGCTTGCGACGAGGTATTGGCAAGGGTCATCTGCATGTGCGCTTGATCCTGTGGGGCTGTTAGTCTTATCATGATCTCAAAGATGCGCAAAGATATACGATCTCAATTGCGACCGGCACTCGAGTTGCCATGAGAGGGGACCAAACCTCTGTATTGACTTCCGGGGCAGCGACAATCGTGGTCGCAGTCGTCACTGAAGGATTGGGGACGGTGGCGTCATCGTCGCTCGATTCGTACCCTGCGCCTAGTAAAGAAGCCATGTCTGTGTTCTGATCTTGGGTGAACAGGCTTTCTTTTGTCAGAATTTCGCCAAGAGTCCCGAATAATGTCCTTTGGAGAATACGCGCGAAGGTGACTCCAGGACTCGCAGGCGGATGGGAATTTTACGGGCGACGAGAGGACCGCGCAGCGAAAAAGACGGGAGCGGAGCTCAGCTGGCGCGGGCGGACAAGCGACACATTGGATGGTACCAGACAGCAGACCCAATTACTTGTCTCCGCATCATTCTGGACACTTGAAGTACTGAAATGTCAAATGGCTACCTGATTGGAGCTATGTCGAATTACTCCGTCAGAGACTGGTAGGGACCTAGTCGCTAGCTGATCCATGTTTGTGGCAGATTCCAGGGTGTAACACAGAAAATCTTCGTGGGTATCGTCCGCTCTTCGTTGCCTTAACCGCAAAAGGAGATATATACATGTACAACTCACACTTCGGAAAAACAATAGCAATATCAAAATGGAACGACGTATGAAGGAGGCATGGGCCAAAAAAAAAACAAAACAAAACAACCACAAGAGTGATTGCAATTTCTCATACCATGAGGAATGGAGTTCAAAAGACGCTCCCAAAACTATAAGCACCCTGGACTGTCCACTACCACATGTCGCAGCGGCAAGAAACAGACTCGGCGTGCAAACTCTATGGCCAATTCTCACACCCCAGGATCATTCACCGAGAGTGAAGGTCACATTCATCCTGACACATTAACCCGTCAATTCGTATCCCTACGCCTGGCCCAGTCTCAGCGAAGGGATCAGCAGAAAGGTGCACCGGGACCATAAAGCACGATGGCTGCCAAGACAAATGCAGTCACGTTCGATCGGCCATCCAGATTTGCGGATCGCAGAATCGAGAGCAGATCAGGCACAACCCCCAAAGATCGCACTCCGACAACAAAGGGTTTTGTTGAGCTGGCTGGGAGGGCCGAGGCGTATTGCGTATGCCACATATCTTCGAAATCAGTGGCTCTCGTCGCGGATAAGAGCGACAATCATGCTGTAGAGGTAGAAGAAGAACATCAAGAGGTGGAAACCAAGCTTGATGAAAGATTCCTGCGGCGAGGTAGAAGAAGAAAAAAAATTAGGCATCAAGCTCACGACAGAGAGATTGAAACGGAACCAAGGCCGCCGAGGGGAAGAAACTCACCTTCTTGTGCACGTTCAGCTTGCGGAAGATCTCGGTCGCATCCAAAAGGTGCTGGTTGTCGTAAATCCTGGAAAAGCACGAAGAAATCGTAAGCAAAATGTTTCACTGGTCTGCGATCACGGGGAAGAGATAGATCTCGCAAGCAGGGGAAACGACGTACTTCTTCGCATTGAATGCCAAGAGAGGCAGGTTGAGAACAATCGCAAGCCAGTAGCCATTGATCACAAAGAGGAAGGTCAGGAAAGCGTGAACGGCAGCCTCGGGAATGATGTAGGCGTTCAGACGGTTGCAAAGGTCGATAGGGTTGATGTAGTCACTGCAACAGAAAAAGGGGAAATTGAGATTAGCATGGATCTTCCTCGACATGTAAACGGCACTCAGATGCCAGGACTCGGAGCCATATCTTACCATTCAAGATCGCTGTACATAATAGTGAAAAAGACTTGAAGGAACAGGTTGACCGCGTTGATCAACACTGCCAACAGGTAGAGCCATGCTTCGCCGGACATCATGGGCGCGATGTACACTCACTTGTGTGAGGTTGGAAATTGTGCAATGAAAAGACTACCGTGCAGGGGACCAGGTTAGCGGACAGTTCAACACCGCTCAGCAATGGTGCGCAGATTTGATGTTGAAAAGTGTCGGGGACAGAGAGAGAGGAGAAGGAAAGAGGGACCGCAAATGTCGTGCGGCCCGCGAGACCGGAATTGGAGACGGGGTTTGTGGGGTCCGACACCGCGAGAAAGACGGAGGAATCATGGAGAAGGGATCGAGCTCGGTAGCTACGGATCATAGTCAAGCAGAAGACTTACACTTCAAAAGTCTGTGAGGAAGATCCACTGGATAGAGTGTAGAAGCTGGGAGCGATGAGCGTTTGATGGAGAGCTTGAAGGAGGTTGGGTGGGTGAGAATTACATGTGAGCAAGGCGACCTACTCGTTCTGGGTTAGTCCACTTAGCGAAATCTTGCCCGCCATACAACACCGAACCGACTAAGCGTGGACTCCTCACGAGCATCACGACCAGCACCGTGGCAGGGAAAAGGTATGTGGGTTCAAACTTACTCGCTCGAGAGTCCGACCGGAGTTACAATCAAGAATAATGGAGAATCCGAGACGTAGATATTGAGAGGAAGAAATAAAAGCAACGCCCGCGGACGTCTGGGTCGCATGAAAATGACGTCGAACACGTGCGCCGCCGCATTCCAAGCGGCTCTAACTGGCGCATCACACTCACCCTTTCTGGTTCCATGCGTACTACATAGCTCCTTTTGATGACGATCAACCAATTTACCTCAATGACCAACATTGATCACAGCGTGTATGGTGATACTGAACTGATCTAGCCATATCAAGTCGATAAAGGATCGATCTTGCCCTCGTACTCATCATGCATGCATCATTTACAGAAATATTGATTCAGAGGCTCCAAAATCCGGATGATCGCAAATCTCACAAGGTATATTCTATGTACACAGAGCTCAAGTGAAGCTCTTTCAAGGGTGCCGAGGCATGAGGACAAGGGGACCGCCTTTGCTTCAGCACCGGATTATAGAGCCAGGCGAGGGGAACAGAATATCGCAAGACGCCGACCAATCCACATGCGATGGGATCAGAAAACAGCGGGTCAGAGTCCGCTTGATTAAACACAAAAAGAAAACATTGCGAAAGGGCGACGAATCGGGCTTCGAGCCCAAAGACTCCATCGGCGCTTTATCGCTTCTCCACAAGAAGGAAATGCATGGCAGCATATGCAATCACGATGAAAGCCCCGGAAAAGACGGCCAGACCCACGACATCGTGCCAATATGCGAGAGTGTTGAAACCAAACGCGCTCAAAATAGAAGCACCAGGTACCTCAATATCCAAGCCATACTTGTGATCGATCAATGTCAGGAAAGTGACCTCGTTGACGATAAGGGCCTCAAACCCGTAGTGGAAGATGGAGAGCTGTGGATGTTGGTGTCAGTTGATAAGATAGTCCGAGGAAGCTATACGAATGGGGATAGACTCACGCTTTGCAACCACAAAGCAGATGCAGGGATCGCATCATGGTTGAGAAGAAGACCGGCAAACAAAAGACTGAACAGCATCACAAGACTGCCAATCAGATTTGCCACGCCGCCGTCGCGGAAGATGATACCGATGAACAGGCAGATACAAGCAGCGGCAAGGTTGAAGAGGACCAGAACCAACATAAAGCGGAAGAACTCAGGCCACGCGGGAATCAGCCCAGTCATGGGGTAGACAATCATTCCCATGATGATAGGGGGAATCAGTCGAAGCGGCACAATATCAAAGACAACCTTCGCAGCAAAGTATGTGACGGGGTGATAGTATCCATTAGCCCGCTCCCGAACAAACAAGAGTCGCTCCGTGGAGAAGACGGTCAAGCTTGTCAGGGTACTGAACCCGAACAACGCCAAAATGAAGAAGAAGAGACCCAGTCGGTTTTGGAACCCCTTAATGTCGTCCGTCAGCCCGTAGAAAAGATACCCAGAAAGCACAGCGAGGAGTATAGCGATGGCGTAGTGAGTAAGCATCAGCATGGGGTTACGATAGAGGTTACGCCATGTGCGTTGAGAGAGAATGAGGAACTGCCGGCCCAGACTAATCCGAGCGTAGCCCGTCTGTCCGTTGCCAGAACCATTGGCCAGATGAGAGTGAGAAGAGCCGTTCGCAGTCTGAGCCGACTGAATAGCAGACTTAATCTCATCCTCTACGGCGCGGCTGATGTTTGAACCGGCGTAACTGGCCACAAGGACATCGAGATCGGTCTGACCAGGCGCCGGCGGAGGCAGCTGATCAGGGTCATCGAGAATTTGCGGGGGAACGTTCCCAGGCTGGCGTTGAAGTCGAAGCCATTGCTGAGTGTTTTCCACCGCATCAAGTGTAGCGTCCTCCTCATCAGTCTTCGGTGTGCCAGGACGTGCCTGGTGATTCTTTCGAGAATACAACTGACGATCCTGCTGCTGCTTGATAGATACCCGTCGAGTATTCTTTGGCCGTTTTGAAGATTCCGCTGCCATGCTCGAATTATCTTCTATGCTCATGTTGGATGCGCTTGCGACAGACTTAACAGCCCTGAGGCTACTGGACGCGGTCTTTGGTGGTACATTGTGTGCTTCCGCAAGAGGTCCAATGTCATCACGATACGAAGTTGCTTCACTAGCATGCATCGTCAAATCCACGAGATAATCTGCGATATTGAACCCAGGGGGGCATGAGTATCCGATTTCGTCAAAGTATTGCTGGCACTTTGAAAATGGACCGGAGTAGACCGTACGTCCCCGAGCGAGGAGAATCAATCTGTCAAACAGTGCGACGATGTTGGAGCGAGGCTGGTGAATAGTAAAAATGACGGTGCGGTTGTACGTCTTGGCCAAGGTCACAAGACATTCAACTACATTGAATGCGTTATAGGCGTCCTTTATCCTCCGTTAGCATCAGGCTCTGGCGACGGAATGACGGTGAATTGAATAGCTTACCAATCCGCTTGTAGGCTCATCCAAAAACAGAATACTCGGGCTAGTCACAAGCTCGCAAGCAATACCGACACGGCGTTTCTCTCCCCCAGAGATACCACGGCCTTTGCCTTCTTCCGATCCAATCAATTGATCCCTGATATGATAAATGCCCAGCTGCTTTTCCACCTCATATACCTTCTGCTCTTTCAACGCCCGACTCATGTCACGAGGAAGCCGGAGAAGAGCACTGGTGAGAATGGTTTCGTGAACCGTCAAAGTGGGCAGCATCGTGTCTTCTTGATCAACAAAGCCTATCAAACTCTTGAAATCGCTGTCGGCTATTTTTTCGCCGTTGACATAGAAATTGCCATGCACCGCACCGCGCTTGTTCTTGCGTGCCAGTAGGTCCAGAAATGTGGTTTTCCCTGCACCAGATGCACCCATGATGGCGGTGATCTGTCCTGGCCCGGAAGAGCCGTGGATTCCCGAGAGGATTTCTTTCCCGTTCAGGTAATATGACACATTATCCCAGAAAAGGGCTGCGGGCCGATGCTCAGCCAAAAGTCTAGCAGATTCGTCATCAGAGTCATCGGAAAGAGACAAACGTAGGTAGCCTCGACGAGCAGCACGGCGAGACAGATACCAGAACAGCAAAATGACAGCAACCACAAAGAGAGAACAGCCGGCAATGACACCTGCAATGAGGGGAGTATTGATCTTCTTGATAGGTCGTTCGTAACCAGGCTCGTCGGTCTTGTATAGACACTCTCCGGAGTTGCAGCCCAGGAAGATGCTGGGGTCCCCAAAAACACTGCTAATTAACTGGTTCATTGCCGGTTCAGAAAAGAAGCTTTGGGTCCCCTTGGCATCGGATTTCGTCGAGAATGTGGCTGGACCTTTAATTTCTTGATCGAGAAAGTCACTGAGATCGATAGATCCGTTCTCGCCGCACAGAAATCTGTCCTTGATGCAGCTGCAGTGGGCATTCTCGCACTTGTAGTGGGTGGTGTTCGTGTCATAGTCGTTCTGTATGCCCCAGTCGCACGTGTCCAGCTCGCAGTAGAAAGACTCTTTCTGAGCGACCCAGAATTGAAAATTACAAGTTTTGTCTTCGTCTTTGCACGAAAAAGTCACCTGAGGTTTGCGACCGTCGAGCTGATCGACAATCTTTCGGTTGTTGACATCGCACATCTGAAAATTCTCCTTGACAGTGACACCCTGTTTGTAGCATCGACCACCCTCGCCCTCGGGCATCATTGCATTGCAAGCGTTATCGGTCTCGCACACATTGCAGTTAATACCAGACCAGCCCTCTTTGCAGTCGCAAGTATCGCCCTCTCGTCGTGGACGATTCTCGCCATCCGCCAACGATCCGCAGACCGGAATCGAGCAATCATCGCCTCCAAAGCCCGGCGGGCAAGAGCACTTGCCGTTGTACTTGTTGCAAGGCGCAAAATGGGTGCAGTTGTAGGAGTCAAGTTGGCAGTTGAAGCATGGCGGACACTCGGGGGGCCTATCGTCGAGCAACGAGAAGGGGGATCGAGGGATAAGATTCACGTCGTAGACATCGCTCCAGGCTGCTGCTGAGGTAGAGGAGCAGACAAGAGCGACAACCGAGAAGAGGAATGCGGATGTTGACCGCATGATACCACAGGGTGGTTAGACCCTATTTTGGAAGCAGCGCAATGAGCAGTGACCAAGATATGACTGATGGTACAGCTTCACAGAGACTCTCCAAGCTGAGAGCACCTGGGATCATCCGTATAGCGCGCTGGAATGGGTGCTTAAACAAGAATGGGTGGATGGTTCGAAGCACACGTTCCAAGTGCGGAGAGGAGGCGGGTCCGCGCGATGACGCGGGCGGAGAACCTCGATGCGGCTAGTCGGTGCCTGACAGCCAGGGCTGTGCCTCAACGGAATGATTACTTGCAAAACAAGATCACGGAAATCCATATGGCCAAGGACCAAGCGTAAATATGAGAGCACGCGACGATAATGGCATCGGTGAGGTTTATTTGAGTGGATCGTATAAACTTGGTCACGATCAATATGCATCGACATTACTTCTAAAGACCACTTTTCTGAGGTGACATTGAGAGATCATAAATCACCACTCCCAGATAAATTCAATTGAGGTACCTCAGCATGACTAAGGTACTGAGTGGCCCTGAAGCTGTACTTAGTAGCGCACAGCTCCCCCCACAGTACGCTGGGTATAGCAAGGAGTGCAGCATAACCCTGAATGGGCATCGGTTCATCGATGACATCCATAATTCAGGAAGATGTAATGCTCCGAAACAACATTAGTTCTTTGGGTTCGGTCGGAAACTCAAAAAGGAAAGGACATTGACAGAGATATAATGCGACGACTTTGCTCAACAGATTCGATGGTCTGCCTTCTTCCAACAAAAGGGCCAACACATAGTCCAAGATTTGAATGAGCTCCGGTTGAAGCAGTGGATGGAGCAGTGATGTGTGTTTTGCAGACAGTTACCTGCAAATAGTGGTCAGACATTAATGCTCTGGGCAGGTGGGTGTAGCTCCTTAAGGCGATCGCACACCTCCATGAAATCAAATACTCAAGACCACTTGAAAGAGGCGGACGAGAGTCTGACTCTTCTGCAGTGAGCCCCTAGTGATATGTTTGCCTTTCTTGAAGACATCTCTTCTCCCATCAATCCGCCAGCTCTAAGCAGTTTAGCCCGGCTCGTAGTCGCATGCTAAGCAGTGAGAGATGTGATTGCCGAAACTAGGCTCGCTGATAGTCTCCGAATGAGAGAACTCCAAAAGGACCATGTACTGATCGTGTAAGTGTCCGGCAGGTAACTGCTCTCATAGACAGCTCTCCATATCAAAGCCCATAGGGTCGTGCTAGTGTAAATGTGAGGGTTTGAAGCCATTGTACAGGCCGAAAGCTCAGAGCGGGAAACATGGGAATGATGCCTGGCTACCTCACCGTGGATCTTTGGATTGAAAATACCATATATGTGCCCGTGCCCGAAACTGAATCAATTTGGTAGTCAGCTCGACGAGCGTCGGCCATTTACTGGAGCTTGAATTACACGCACTAGATTTACTCAGTATAACAAGGCCCCCGATCAACGTGACATCTTTAGGGTCTCTATCAGCTTGCATTCGCCGAGCCACATGGATATTGCTCTTTCCCCCTTTTCTTAAAAGCCGTTGAATATTCTCATATGGATGGAGCTTTGACAATGGTCTACTAGAGGCTGCAGGTCGCTTGCTGGAAATGAAGTCAGAGCGTCCCAATCTTATCGCAATTTAAACAGAGCACCTATGTATCCGGAATACGTAACCAGCTCTCACTTTTTTCAGGATGAGGTTGAATTGTCCAAGAAAAGATACCATGTTTGCTTGATAAGTGCAGCTGGTGGTGGCTCGTGAAAGCACGAAAAGTGTCAACATATCAATCTCCCGTCTGGAATTCGAGCAAGTAGGTATAACCAGAATGCTCCAAACCAAGGCAATGAGCGGCATCATTATTTTAATTTGAATCAAAACACCGCCCTATAGGTAGTGCCATCCAGAAACATCGAGTTTGATACATGGTCAATTGACCTAGAGATTTCGAGCAGTTTCGCCGCCAACGACCTCTGCAAGTCTGGACGTGGGTCTCTATCCCGAGTTCCTGGCAAGCGGAGTTGGTGCTGTCGCTGTGTCGGGTCTACATGCGGGGACATACCACGTGATTCGATGGAGTCGTGAGTGTCGGACAGCATGATGGAGTTTCGTTTGATCCGCACAGCTCTTGAAAGTTTATATATAATTGGAGAATATCAGGCTATTATTACTTTGACGTCTCATTTTTCCTGAGATCTAGAACTTGACACGCGAAGCTCCCAAGATGGTAAAAATCGAGGCATTTGCAGTGGAGCAGGTAAGGGGTTCCTTCCCCCGCATTGGTGTGAAATTTTGTGCCGCGGCGAGATGAAAGTTTGGAGATGAATTGCTGACAAGATGACAAGTGGATGGACAAGTATGAGACCACCGCCAAGTACAACACCGCAGAGACGTGTTGTGCGTCGGTTTCAATTGACGATCTTCGCGCTCTCTGCGAGGACAAGGATAAGGATCCGTTATCTGGACTGCAGTCGACCAAGCTCACTTACGGGGCTATCCGGGGTTCTGATCAACTGCGCGAAACACTCAGCAACCTTTACTCAGCCAAGATTCCTGGCTTGACCACCAAGGAGAGTATTTTGATCACCAATGGTGCGATTCAGGCCAATTTTCTGCTGTTATACACCCTGGTCGGGCCTGGGGACCATGTCATCTGCCACTACCCCACATATCAACAACTTTATTCCGTGCCTGCATCTCTAGGCGCCGAGGTCAGTCTATGGAAAGCGAATGAAGCGAAGGACTGGCAGTTGGATCTCGAAGAACTGAAGACCCTCATTCGTCCCAACACAAGGATGATCATTATCAAGTATGTGCCCAAAAAAATGAAAGAAATGGCTAGCCTGTCAAGGTTGAAAGATGCTGATCAAGAACTGTCTCCCTCCAGCAACCCGCAGAACCCAACAGGCGCTATTATTTCGCGCGAGACTCTTCAAGGCCTTGTCAGCGTTGCTAGGGAATCCTCAATTACTGTTTTTGCGGATGAAGTGTATCGGCCGATTTTCCACAATATCAGTCCTATGGACCCTCAGTTTCCCCCATCGCTCCTTTCATTGGGATACGAGCACAGTGTTGTGACTGGATCAGTTTCTAAAGCCTATAGCCTGGCTGGTCTTCGAGTAGGCTGGATTGCGTCTCGCAACAACTCTATCATTGAAGCCTGTGCCAGCTCGCGTGATTACACCACAATCTCTGTCGGTCAGCTCGATGACGCGGTCGCTAGCTTTGCTCTGGCGCCAGAATGTATTCACAGCCTGCTGAGACGCAACATCGAGCTGGCACGGACCAATCTTGCCATTCTAGAAAAGTTCATCGAGTCTCATCGATGGGCCTGTGACTGGATCAAACCACGTGCTGGCACAACCGCATTCGTCCGTTTCAACAAGATGGGCAAGCCAGTCAATGATGTGATCTTCTGCGAGATGCTTCATGATCGGAAGGGCGTCATGTTCGTCCCTGGAAGCCTGTGTTTTGGAGGAGGTGAGGAATTCCAAGGATATGTTCGCATTGGGTATGCTTGTGAGACCCAGGTGTTGGAGCAGGGCCTTGATGCTCTTCGTGATTTCATGGAGGATGACTACGACGAAGTTCCTGCGTTGAAAAAGGTCAAGAAGTCCCAATAGAACGAAGAAATCTGTACATATGTGATCCATTTGATGAGCACATGAATATAGCCAAGGACGTTCCTAAATATCCAGAGGGAACCGAATTTAACCACTGTCCTGCTCCAAGCCCTAATCTAGTCAATCACCGCGCTACGATGAAGCTTGTAGGTGCCTAGGTCTGGAGGATTTGATCAACATGAACATGCATTTTGAGGTGGACCCGTCCGTTGACATGTTTCGCCCGTAGAGATGATCGACGGTAACGGGTACATCCGCTCGTCAGCCTAACCTTGAATCTTTTGACGTGGTGTAGTGCAAGGCTGCAGATCCCTCGACGCGCCCTCCGAGTCCGGCAGCACGTAGCACAGACAAGGATCACCCCGGATGTCCGAGTTTCGCATCGATCGCCCAGCAGGCTGTATCCAGTGCGTGCGAAATGAACATAAGAGCCGCGGCCCATGTTGAGTATTTACTCCGACCGACCTTTTCAACGCCAGGCACAGCAGCGACCGTTAACGTCCTTGAGACCCGGGAGACTTACGTGAGCTCTACGACCGGGCAATGTATGAGGTCAATCGAAGCCCAGAAGAATAGGGCTTTTTCACCCCTACCCAGAATCAGAGGGAGCGAAAATTCAAAGGGACTCGAACAAGACAGATTTTGTTTGGGTGATCTGCAGCGACGTTAGTGTTTCACGGCTAAATGAAGGAATCCAAGAGCGCCCAAAGCATAAAGTCAAAACGGCGCATAAATCGCGGGGGACGTGGCCACTAAGATTGTGCCGAGGCAACCTGCGCATTGGTCGCTCATAACTCCGCTCGTCCTACTTTCTACTCCTCTTTCTTCTCGTCACTGCGAATCCCATCGTCTGGATGTTAGTATTTCCTTCAGTTGCTCTCATCTCGTATTTTGATGACAAGATGCAATTCGGTTGTCAGCAGAATACTGACTACTGACCAGCTGCCAACGACGTCGTCACTGACGTAGCTTATCGGAGCCTTATCGCCCCAGAGACGATAAGCCTGATCATACCATCGTGTCCTTGATTCTTGGAAACTGTTACTTCCCCGTAACCAGATTCTCAGTTCGTGGCCGTCGAAATGCCCTTCTCATCCTGGCCTGGTAAGTAATCCAATGAGCATATTCTGGGCCGATTGTGCTGACATTGTGCGTCTGTCAAGATGTTCCTCTACATTATGCGCTCCCAGCCGTCGCGGCCACGGCCGCATACCTCAACGCTCGATGGTCCCTTTCCTACGACCTGGGCATGATCAAGTCTCTGCTGAAATTGACAGTCAAAACGCGCTCCGCAGAGCGAATGGACAGGCTCAATCTTTTCTACACACTCGAAAGCTACGCGCTGTCTCCCGCGACCGCGGACCGTGAATTCATTGTCTACGAGGGCAAGGCATGGACATTCCATGAGACCTATCTCATGGCTTTGCGGTGGGGCGCATGGTTCAAGAAAGAGCACGGTGTTCAACGCAAGGAGATTGTCGCCGTGGATTTTATGAATTCCGCGACCTTTTTGTTCGTTGTTCTCGGTCTTTGGAGCATTGGCGCGGTCCCCGCTTTCATCAACTATAATCTGACTGGCAAGCCACTGACCCACTCCGTGCGGACGTCGACCGCCAGGCTCCTACTTGTGGATGAGGCTGTACGCGATTGTTTCCCGCAGGAACAGCTAGAGACACTTTCGTCGTCGAACTTCCGAGAGGGAAAGGGACCGGTGAACGTGATTTTTTTCACACCCGATATCGAGTCTCAGGTGCGGAGCACCGAGCCCACTCGGGAGGATGACAAGGCGCGCAGCGGACAGTCTCCGCGCGACATGGCCATTCTGATCTACACCAGCGGGACAACGGGATTGCCCAAACCTGCCATTGTGAGCTGGAAGAAATGTTGGACTGGCAGCTTATTCGTCGGTGACTGGTTGAAAATGGGTGCTTCTGACCGTTTCTTCACTTGCATGCCGCTTTATCACTCGTCTGCCGCAATTCTAGGCTTCGTGACATGCTTGAATAATGGGTCAACAATCATTGTGGGACGCAAGTTTTCTGCCCGCAACTTCATGAAAGAAGCCCGAGAAAACGATGCGACGATCATTCAATACGTTGGCGAGACGTTGCGTTACATCTTGGGCAGCCCAGCCGAGATCGATCCAGTCACGGGCGAAAATCTCGATAAAAAGCACAAGATTCGGGTCGCCTTTGGTAATGGTCTTCGACCGGACATCTGGAACCGTTTCAAGGATCGTTTCAATATTCCCACAATTGCCGAATTTTATGCCGCAACTGAAGGAACCTCTGGACAATGGAACCTTTCATCCAATGACTTCTCGGCCGGTGCTATTGGTCGCAACGGCGCCTTGGGCAACATTATCCTCGGCCGTGGCTCCATTATCGTCGAGGTTGACCACGAGACTGAGGAGCCTTGGCGTGACTCTCAAACGGGTCTGTGTAAGAAGGTGTCTCGGGGCGATCCGGGTGAGCTTCTTTTCGCCATCGACCCTATCGATCCCAGTGCGTCTTTCCAAGGATATTTCCAGAACAAAAAAGCGACAGAGGGTAAAATCTTGCGGGATGTGCTCAAGAAGGGCGATGCCTATTTCCGTACGGGCGACATGGTCCGATGGGACCAGGAAGGGCGTTGGTACTTTTCCGATCGCATTGGGGACACGTTCCGCTGGAAGAGCGAGAACGTTTCTACAAACGAGGTTGCCGAGGTTCTGGGGTCTCACCCCGACGTACACGAGGCGAACGTTTACGGTGTAGCCCTCCCCAATCACGACGGTCGCGCCGGATGTGCTGCAATTGTGTTCAATCAGCAAATGGCCAGTGGTGATACCACCGGCCCTGCGATGGAACCCTCCTCCACAACTCTCCATGGGCTGGCTACTCACACCCTGAAAAATTTGCCGCGATATGCAGCGCCTCTTTTCATTCGTGTGATGCCCGCTATGGCATCCACCGGAAACAACAAGCAGCAGAAACATGTCCTGCGCACCGAGGGTGTGGACGTGTCCAAAGTCTCTCAGAATGATCGCCTGTACTGGCTCCAGGGTGACAAGTATGTTCCCTTTGGCCAAAAGGACTGGGATCGGATTAATGGTGGACAAGTTCGTCTTTGAGATTACCATCCTGCGAAGAAAGGTCTTTGAGGTTTCGCATCAACGATGGAAACACCCCACACTCAATCTATATATGCATTTATATGAACGCTGAGCTCTGCCCATTCCGGTCAATGCCCATTTCCAAAATACTCATGCTTTCCTCAGAGGGCCTATCACCCAGGCTCCCTTCACTCTCCCTTGACTATATCAAAATTGTAAAGATTCCAGCCTAGGCAGCTGATTGATCAAGCCAAGCTCAGTATACTTGCCTACAAATAGCTAGAGGATGAGTCTGTTGACTTTTGTGCTGAACTTACGCCGACCAGAAACTTGGGAAATGGACTCAAGGGACCGATTACTCGATGCGGCAAAGGCCCGGGCTCTTTCGGGCCCCACAAACGCTGTAAACTGTCTGACAAGGCGGACGCAAGAGTAAGCACAAATTAATTTCTTTACTTTCCGTCTGCGACAAGGTTGGTATGGGCGCTTGATCCGCGGAAAATCCTGGTTTTGCATTAACCTCTACACTGTACATTGACTGGCACCAGTCCACTGTTGCACAGCGTAACCACTTGATCAATCGATAAGCTTGGCATTCCCCGCCCGATGGCTGACCTGCTCGCGAGTTTGCGGGACCCGCAGAATGCGGATACATCCACGCCTGCGTTGAGGAAGAGGACGCGGGTCAAGCTCTCATGTATAAGCTGCAGATCGAAAAAGTAAGCGAGACATTCTTCTTCACTCAGATCCCCTTGTGCAGCCCCCGGTGTGATTTGGCTTGGCTTGTATGGATTTGCATACTGATTTCCTGACCCCATAGGCTGAAATGCGATCGTTCATTTCCATGTACCAATTGTAAGAAGCGTGGTGAGGCCGGAACATGCGCCTATACAGGCCCTGGTCCTCGGGGCAAGGCCTATCATGAGCGTACAAGTCCCACAACACATTCAAGACCGTCTTCAGCACTTGGAGAATTTGGTGATGTCGTTGGCTCAGAAGAAATCCAGTGAGACTGCCGTCGATGTTGGAGAGATCGACAACAGCTCGCCCTCGCTCGATGAGGCAAAGACAAGAGAATCCCCCCCGGACTCGGGAACTTTGCTTGTCAGGAATGAAGAGATCAGTTATATTGACAGCTCTGACTGGCGTACAATTCTGCAAGAGGTGAGTGGTCCGCAGCCATTAACCTTCAGCGTCTCGGGGGCGAGGACATACGTGGAGCACTGACCTTAAATTCGAAATATAATCAGATTCATGGTGTGAAAGAACACTTGATCAATCATGGTTTCTCAGACAATGAAGAGCCTGAAGAGGCTTTGGGGGAAGGGCCATCTCCCGCCTTGCTGCTGGGAATATCTCGTCCGATCACGAAAGAAGAAGTGATCGCGGACATGCCTCCACGACCAGTGGCTGATCGATTAGTGTCTAAATTTCTCAAATCTGCAGAGCCGGTTGTAGGTATGGACTAAGACCCTCGAGACCCTTGAGAGACTTCCATCGCTAACGCCGTGATACAGTGATTCTTCACATTCCGACCTTTCAAAAGCAATATGAGGAGTTTTGGACGGACCCTTTCAGCAAGTCATTCACGTGGATCGCTCTTCTATTCGGCGTGCTTGCATTGTCGGTCTCTTGGTTTCATAGAGGCGAGCAAGCTCTTCCCTCGGAGCTATCACACTCCGCCGCTGTCTGGGAGGTTTACCGGAAACGTGCAGCCCAGTGCTTGGTGAAAGCGAACTATCTTGCACCAGGCCGATACAAGTGTGAGGCTTTGCTCTTCTACACAGTGGTCGAGTTTTATCGGAGTCAAGACGCCCAGGTTGGGGTCTCCTATCTCCTATCAATGACCATTCGACTTGCCATGCGGATGGGGTATCACCGGGATGCCAAACATTACCCCAATCTGTCGTTCTGGGACGGCGAAATGCGTCGCCGATTCTGGGCCTGTTTATGTCAACTGGACACTTTGTTGTCCTTCCAAGTGGGAATTCCGCGGACCATACAGCCTTGGCAGTTCGACACAGAGTTGCCGTCTAATTTGCACGACGAGGAGTTTGATCAAGCGACTACCGAGCCCCCGCAGCAGCGAAGCGATGATGGTGAATTCACTTGGTGCACCTATGTTAGAGCCAAAGCAGGGCTCATGTCGGCCTTTGGTCAGGTAGTCGATCTAGCCTTCTCACGAGAATCGATGTCCTACGACGATATTCTCGCCATTGATCGTCGTTTAGAAGATGCCCACAAGGCTTTACCCCCTATATTACGCCTGCAGCCCATTGCTCAAAGTCTCACAACCTCAACCGCGATAATCTTCCGGCGATACTCGCTGGAGATGTTGTATCAACGGGCACGCCAGGTACTTCACCGCCGCTACATGGGTCAGCTGCAGGCCAAATATGCTTACTCCAGATCCGTCAGCCTCGCTGCTGCAAAAGAGACATTGCGACATAACATTGAGATTTGGACTGAATCTCAACCGGGAGGCTTACTGTGCTCGGATCGATACTTTGCTAATGCCTTTCAGACTTCGGATCTTGTGCTCTCGGCCATGATTCTTTGCCTGGAACTGTCACAAAGCTCTGAAGAGAACGCTCCCTCTCGCCTTGAAGCAGAGGAGCGCGCAGAGATTCAATTACTCCTCGAAGAAACGCATCGAATTTTCAAAGACGAGCGACGGAGGTCCATGGACACACATCGAGCGTTTGTTGCATTGAGCATCATGCTCGGGAGGCTTCACCCCCACAAGAACGAGAGTCTTATGAGGGACATACAAAGACAAACACCACCCGAAGAAGGTATTGTATGTCCCAACGAGTTATGTCAATGAGTCACTCACATGTTGCACAGATCAAATAGTATCCCAACTACAGTCAGCTACCCTCGACAGGACCGCCCAATCGACGCTGAATTCGGGACTGCTCACCGATGATCCGCAGCCCATGTTTCCAATGAGCTCAAGTGAGATCGGATCTTTTTCATCTCTCGATGTGATTGGAGAGATGCTGAGCACGCCGGCTCAGCTTGACTGGGTAAGTGACACCGCGACTTGGATTCTTCTGCATTTGCTCTTTGGTGATTCGAGTTAATTTTGTCAAATTTTGAATTGCTAGGGACTGTACGATACTCATGTATCTGGTTACGGCCCAGCTCATCAGGACAGCTCGTGGTTCGAAATAGGAGAGGACGCTGAGCCCTCGGCCATGGATCTCATGACGTACCCAGACAATGGCTACGCTATGCAGTTTGAGAATTAAACCAGTTAAATGATAGATCAAGCATATAGAGTGTGTTACACTGTGAACCAAAGCCCTCGGTTGATCTGCAATAAATTCAACAACTCAAAAGTGTCTGGAGGTTGATACATTTTCAACGATCTACAAGTACTGTACACGGTAAAAGCCTACAACGACGTAATCAATCAAAAGCGGGCCTCGGCCGGAGGTGCCGATCATCGCGACCTTAATTGTCCGGTGTTTCCTTATCCAGAATTTCCTGCTGTCGAGAGCCAGTCCACTTTCTCTCTCCCTTTATGTTGCAGACCCTCTCACTATAAGCCAAGGATGTTACCCGTCTGCCGCCAGCGACTATCATGTCGCACCGCGCTCTCGGTCGGGAGATCTGCGTCCAGTGTGCGCCCAGGCGCCGGAGCCTCTTCAATTCGCGATCAGCCCGCGACACGATCCCTTCGCACAATTTCCCCAGCTCGCACCGTGCCATGGTCCAAAGCGCCAACACCAACGTATACGACAACGCGCTTGTTCGGTCTCCCCTCGCTCTCGTCATTCTTACCCTCGTCTCCAAGCGGGGGTAATGAACCGCCCAAGCGCGTCCTCACAGCCACCCGCACATTACCCTACTCTCCCGCCCTCCTCTTCAAAGTGATCTCCTCTGTCGAGTCATACTCGCAATTTCTCCCCTTTCTCAATGAATCTACCGTGACGGCTCGCGATCCGGAAACCGGCTACCCGATCCAAGCCTATCTGACGGTGGGATATGGGCCGCTAAGCGAGACTTTTACGTCGCTGGTGACCTGCGACCCTGTGAATTGGATCGTTGAGGCAAAGAGCGGAGCCAAATTCGGCGAGGCAAAGGGCGCTGGTCGAAGCGGTGCGTCTTCGTCATCTGGCCTGAGCAGCTTTTTTCCTGGCGCGACGGAAGGGATTTTCGAGTACCTTGATACGCAGTGGAGGTTGTCGCCTCTGGCTCCTGTGGATGCGCCGGGTGGACCGCAGACTAAGGTGACCTTGGAAGTGCGATTTGAATTTCGGAATCAGATGCATGCCAAGATCATGGGGGCTGTGGAAGGCCATATGGCCAGTGTTATGATTGAGGCCTTTGAGAAGCGCATTCGGGAGACTCATACACAGGGTCAGTAAAAATCGGCCGGAGTTCAGTCGTGGCGCTCAAGACCAGTGTGAATGACCTTGGGCTGGATGAGGTCAACCAATTTGTATATTAGTGAATAGTCAGAGGAGCCGAGCGCTTTGTATAGAAATCTCTTACAGACTGCAAGTATATATTTTATACGGGGTCCAGCGAAGCAATACAGAGTCTGTACAGGGTTCAGCCCGATTCATGCCTGGGTACTGCAATATCTTCTCTAGGAAAACGTTAAGAATGACAGGACAAGAATATGGAAAGTAGACCAAGAAAAAAAGAAGTGTGTATATATTGTACAATTATCCAAACATGACGCGCATCGTCTTTTTGTACCGTTTGCCGCCTAAAGCATGCTCAGGCTTCGGTCGCGGGTGACGGAGCTGCGCGCACCCTTTACTGAGCTGATCGCGTTATAGTTGTCAAACACGACATCCCAGTTGATTCGATCCCACCATCGCTCAAGGTACTCCTCCTTGCCTGCAATGCCGTAGTCCATCATCCACGCGTGCTCCCAAGTGTTCACGCACAGAATAGGCTGCACGTCAATGGCACCGGGAGCGAGGCTCTTCTGGTTCTGGGAGTGAGCACCCATAGAGCCAGCGAACTGGTTGCCGAGGGGCGCGTCGGGGGAGTGGGTGGCCATGTCAACGGGCTGACGTCGGGAGTGGGCGGCTGGGTAGGGCGAACCGGCGTTGTATGTGCAGAAGATTTGCATCAGGCCCTCGCGCTCCAGGTTCTTAGCCAGCCAGACAAAACCGGGGCCGAACATGGCGTTGGCAGTGGCCAGGAAATCCATCTTCAGGGACTCGACGGAGGAGCAGGTGTCAACGATGTCCTTGGCGAACTTCTCGGGGATCTTGGTGGTAGTGGGGGACTGCGGGCAGCAGAGACATGTTAGCGAAAAAGCGAACAATTGTCCAATTCCGGGGTACAAAAGTACTGACAAGGCAGTTGAAGAAGAAGTGGTTGTTGTGCGCCATGGAAGCATAGTTGAACACCGAGGCCATCTCCGGGCGCTTGGAGTACTTGACCAGCAACTCTCCAGGCTTGGCGTCCGCATCGACGGTGTCTACACAACGATTAGCATCACCATCACTGCGGGAGTGTCTCCAATCTCTTCCATGGTCGGGGAGAAGGGAATTGAGCAGCTCAAACGGGTCTCTGACCTTGTGTCAAGAGGTTGAGCTTATCAACGAGGAGGGTCTGGTATTGCGTCCAAGCAAAGTCGAAGGCCTCTGGAGACATGAATTCCGGGATACCATTCTCCTTGTAATAAGCATCGTGCTGCAATTGAGGGATACGGTGCAGGGCACGGGTCTGGAATCGCAGGGCGGAGGTAGGTGTCTAGACACAGGCGACACGATCAGTCTGTTGTTCCGCAACGCGCATGTTGGCAGAGGACCGGTGGGGAAGGGGACGCTTCCCCCGAGACATTCGCCCGGCAAGACAGACCTGGAATGACGCCGCGCGCAAAGCGCTCGGCCTGACGAGTCGGCTGAACATGTTGTGGAAGGGGAGGGATTGTGCGATGTGCCCAAGCAGAGGTGAATCGAGCTCCCGCGATAACAGCCAAATGAAGAATAATTTCCCTGCCGATGCATTGCCTGATTGGGACTAGTAGTGCTGACATAATGCAGCCAATCAGCGGTTTGCTGAAGTACTCGTTCATCTGTTTAAGCGCCCATTCATCGCCCGGTCATCAACCTGCCAGTTTGAAATTGGTGGCCGTGGTCGAGGTTGGCTCATTTCTGCAGACGAGATATTGAGTATTAGCGCCCGCAGGGATGTATCTTCAGAGTCATGCAGCCCATCCTGAAACGCGGCGGTCGTCCTTCATTGGTGATCCCGGCGCGTACAATGCACCATGAATAGAAACAGCAGCCTTTGAAGACAGCAACCGATGAGGTGAATGCCTTTGATCGTAGGTCGTGCTTTGTCTTGTTTGCCAATCAAGCCTCGCAAGGCTCATTCGTATCAGCCTGCTGCGAGGATTGGTTGCCTACGGACCTCTTTTCTAGTCACTGCTATTGAATTCTCTGCTTCCACATCTTCCAACTCATTCTGCGTGACACCCTTCCCAGATACTGGTTGAAGTCTGCTCTCTCAAATTTGTATTTACAAATCTCCTCTTGCATACTTTCCATTTGCATGCAACATCATCGAGCCAGACTCTGATCGATATCGAGTTTCTCTGCATTGACAAGTTGGTCATAACCGCCATGGCTCTGACCACAAGACAGACTACGATATTGCTGCTCGTGAACCTATTGTACAAGATTCAACCAAGCTATGGCTGGCCAGCTGAGACTCCTAATCTCTTCACTCGAGGGTCAGAATCTTGTCCGGTCTCGTACAACACATGTGGTAGTGGACTTCCAGACAACTTCTGCTGTCCCTCCACGTCCACCTGTATCAGCCTGGACAACGCCAGCTCAGCCATCTGCTGTCCAGCTGGAGCGAGCTGTGACTACATTTCTCCAATTGTCTGCGACATCAAGGCACAAGACGCGAGTACTCATCCCAAAAATCCTATCAAAACAACCAATCTCACTGCCACTCTTTCCACATGCGGCAATGCCTGCTGTCCACTTGGATACACATGCCAGGCAGGCAACATCTGCGCCTTGAACAAGGATACCTCGCGCACCGCAACTTCCTCAAATACGACCTCATCCGCAAGTCCGTCATCTGCTACAGAAAGTAGTTCAGTGACTATCACGCCCGTCGTTGCCCCCGTTGCTTCGCCCACCTCGACGGGCACCAATACATCCACCGCTGTTGCAGCGCTCCCAACAACCTGCAACGCATTTCCCACCAACGCCATCATCGCAGGATTCTTCCCCGGCGCCCTCTTCGGTGCCATCCTCTGCCTGCTCATTACAGCCTGCCTTCGTCGCCGCGCCCAGAAGAAGGCTCTTCAAAAGTACGACCCCAAATCAGGCCTACACTGGTCCAACCGCTCCTCCTCCGGCGCCGTCCTAGGAATATCCGGCCCCATCCCCAACGAAGAAAACTCCTATCGAACCGACTTCCTCCTGCGGTCCTCAGCCGGAGGACGCTCGTCCATCAGCAGTCGGTCCATGCTGCAACGGACCGGATCTCGCGTCCGCAGCTTGTTTTCAGGTCAACCACGGCCCACGGAGAGAGACGTACCCCCCGTTCCGCAGCTGCAGGCGCAAGTCCCGGGGACTCCGCCGCCTCAGCGTCAGCCCAGCACGGAGAGTATCAAGGTGTATTCTCCGCCGGGAGCGTTCTCACAGTCGAGAAAGTTCTTGGGGCCAGAGCCGTATCCGGGGAGTATCTCGCGTCCGGATACGACTTTTTCGGACCTCGTTCAGGCGGTTGGATTCGGAAGTTCGAGGGAAAATCTGACTCACAAGTTTACAGAAGTGAAATTGTGAGGATATCCATGTCTTTCAGGGGACACAGGGGGGGGGGGTTGTCCTTTTTTGGCATACCAGGTCTTGGTACCCTCGTTTTAGAATTGATCATTCACTTAAGATTCCCATCATGTACCTCAACCTAATAAGATGCTTCTCATTTTCACATTCCGTTCGATTCGGCCTTCTTCTCCTTGAACACATAGACTCAAAGATACAAAGGTTCCCTACTCTGATTCCCCATTTTGATTGTGTAGAGAGATTCTAAGCTACCAGCTTCAGAAAATGTATATAAGAGAAACCCCAAATGACCAAATACAAAAAGAAACCAAGGGGAAAAAACGCATATCATATTCCATGACAATGCAGTAAACTTTACGCTTTGGAGACTCTCCCTGCTTTCCAACCGGCAACAAGTCGCTTGACTTCTTTCAACAAACTGACAATCAATGGGACTCCCACAGGGCCCAACAAGGGTAGATACACGGCGACCTTGTGCTCATCTGGGAAATATACTTGACCAACCATACTCTTCTCGAAAAAGCTGCGCTCCGCCTCGGACTCGGCAATGCGGGCAGTGGCCAGAGCCGCAGCAAAACGGCCCTCGCGCAAGTGCGTACAAGTGGCCGAGAGGTGGGAAAGGGTTTTGGAAACGGACGCTGCCACGGTGGCGGGAATGGGGATCGAGGGAAGGGATTCTGTGAGACGCGCCAGGGAGCCCATGGTAGATGAGGCGGACAAGAGCAGTGCGGCGGCACGGACTCGAATGAGAGATTGCAGACGAAGAGGAAGGGATGCAGGCGAGGTTGGAGTGCCCAGAAGAGTGAGAAGCTGATGGGAAAAGGTCATGAATGCCGGACGGAGCGCATCCTGCGACAGATGACCTGGATTGATCTTACTGCCGCTCGAGCCGATTGTCTCCAGGGGCGGATTGAGGAGGAAGACACCACCCCACTGAGGGATGATCCAACTTGAGGCGTGGTTTTCCTTGACCACCATGGGCGATTGAGAGGGATCGGGGACGTAGAGAATGAAGTTGAGCGTCGGCCCGTTTCCAATGCTGGGGTTCAGGGGCCACTCGGCGGCGTTGACAAACGCGCTGAGGTCTTCCTTCTTCAGGGTCCACGCCGACTCGGCCTCATCATACACCGGCGGCGGAGCCATCGGCGAGAATTTTGCATACAGCTGGACCTGAGTGTCGATGGTAAAATTGCTGATGGGACTGAATGCAAAGAGCAGAGGAGCCAGATACTCCTGCACAGCACGCTCAATGTCCCATGAAGACGGAGCCGCACCAGGGGTGAACAAGGAAAATGAAAGGTGGTAGGTATCAGCATACTTCATAGACCGACGTAATCTTCGACTGATGCCTTCTGAGTCGGGACCCGACTTGTCACCGGAGAGGATGTGGGCAATAGTGGCCTTCTCCTCGCTGTATAGACGCTGCAGTTCTTCCGCAATAAACACAGACAAAGCCGGATTGGAGGACGAGGGAACCGGCACCTGACTTGGTGGATAGAAGATATCCAGTTGAGTCGTCTCAGCATGCAGCTCCGATCTAGGCGCCGCCAAACCCTCCTCTGATAGCACACGAACAACCAACGCTGTATCGGGTCCGTCGTGCATGATCTGCCCGACCACAGGTGTCGCATCATCTGAAGGACCGGTCGCATTTGCCAGCTTGAGACGAAGGTGATGGGCGGCAAATTCATTCAGGTCATCGAGCGCATGCTGTGTTGTACGCACAAGATGCTGTGATTCAGGCAATTGCATCGCCGGGGCAGCCATCTGGATCTCAAGGGGGAAGACGGGACGGCATGTCTATTCGAAATCTCTCGATCATCAGCATGAAGCGCGCAATAGATCTCGACACCGAAGTGAAAGCAATTACCTTTCCATCCGCCCAATCTACCATGTCCTGAATAGGCAGATGTGCCCGATATATCGACGTTGTCTTCCACCATATCGGAAAGCCCAAGAAAATGATCACGATCCAAAAAGCAGCAATGACTCGGAAGCGAGTTTGGATGGCCTCGGGGGTCTCGGGAGGTGGGACGCGTTGGGCGCTGACTGAATGACCGGTGGTGTTTAAGGGAGGTGATTTTTGGGGAGACTCGTGGTCTCCAGTTTGGCCGGTCATTATTGTGACATTCTTCTGCACCTCAAAGCTCTACTTCCTCGAGCACGATGCCGTCTTTGGGGAAGTTCGCCGATGCGAAGTTGGGGGAGTTGAAGGCGGAGTAGGGGAGGAACGCCGAGAGGTGGTCCCGGACGGGAGCAGCAAATCGTTTCTCCGCATGGAAGTATGAGGGGGGCCTCCTGTGATTCATTTGGCAACTCTCTAGTCGTCGACCAAGTAAAGAATGGGCGGAGCAAAGGCTTCATGGAAGGATTACAAACTACTTGACAGAGCCTAGCTTAGATGATTGACATGGGTGTATCAAGTATTGTCCAGATTTCCAACCCCGGATATCATAGATTGAAGTGAAACGACAAAAGAAAAATGTAGACTCATGAGACGCAGTCAAAAAGGGTATCTAATTGTTTTATTTTGAGAGAACGCCAGCCCAATGAAGTCAGTTTGTGTTGACGCTTGCGGTCTCGGCCACAAGCGCATCTTTAATATTCCTTCTCAAAGATTTTCTGGATCGGTTTAGCAGCCTGGGAGAACGAACGTTAGCGAGACGGAAGACACACAGAGGAGGTCAACGGAGATGAAAGAGACACAAGGAACTCACGTCAATGAATTTCTCCAGATCCTGATCCAGGTTGGCCAGGTCGTCCTTGCGCTTCTTGTTCTCTGCGATCAAAGCTTGCTTGCGTTTCAAAAGCTCCTGTCGAGCCTGCTCGAGCTTCTCGCGCTCACTGTGTTCATGGTTGATGCGCGCGACCATGAGGTCATGTTCACTGGATTCGCGGTGTTCGGGGAACAACTCCAGGAATTCCTCCACTGGAATCAAGGGGAGCGACAGGTAATTGTGACTAGCAGGAACAAAGAGGCTCGAGTCAGATTGGGCCGTCGAAGGGGACCAAGCCCAGCAGAAGCTCATTCTTTCCCAAGAACAATTCGCACTCACTCGTATGATTCACAGGCGGCGATCTCGCCCGTCAGATGCTTTTGCTCGTAGTACAAGTTTTGTAATTGGAGATGGAGCCGGTCGATCTCCTGGCGGGCCTCGGCAGTGGCGTGCTTGGTGTCGCGCACCCGAAAAATTGCATCACGATTCTGTCCCCGCAACTGCGCCAGCCTCGCAAAGAGAATCTTTTGTTGCTTGGAGACGGCCAGTGAGAGTTCCTTCAGTCCAGCCGACTCTCTCGGAACATTATCCGGGTTCACCAGGGCGAGCAACTGCTGGCATTGCGCCAGCGTCTCGGCGCTGGTGCCGAGCACCGGCAGCAGCGAGTCATCGGTGACGATTTCGCCGATGGCCATGGTCTTGGGTGGAATGAAGAAGACCAGGATGAGGGGGATACGGAGAAGCGGACGAGAAGGGACGGTCGGTGGCAAAGACGGGGGTATAGAGTTGACGCTCGAGATCGAATGAGTTGGGCGTCCCAGACCTTGACCAAAGCGAATTGGATGCTGGTCGCGAGGATGATGCGTGGGTACTGTGCAATCGCACTCGGAGTGGAGACGGAGAAGCACAGCGAAGGAATCAATCAGGAAGTGGGTCGGCGCATGTGAGGACTCGGCGGCCAGTGGTTGGGAGTCACGTTAATCCCGCGCCAAAGAGTGAGGAGTGACGAGGACCAACTGGCGAATTGACGAATCGGCGAGTCAGTTTAAACTCTTTTTGGCCTTAGGCCTGCGGTCATCCCGGACGACCTTCGGAGACAACCTCCCTTTGGGGATGGAGTCTCACGCTCTTCTCTCGCCCCCTCCCCCACCCTGCCTTTTTTTCCTTTCGTTTTCCCCCCCCTCTCTCATTTCCTCACTTTGATCCATGTGGTGTACATAATTTCATTCGGTCTGTTCTTCCTGGTTTCAAACAGACGAATTTGCCCTGCTGCAGAGTGATGTTCGCCTGCTACCCCCCTGCCGCTCAATCTATAATCCTCAACACCCATCTCACCCCGTCCCAACACCCCCGGACTGTCCAGACCCACTGTCCTTGAGAAATCCACCACCACCATATTTCTCGAGATCATCACTTTCACTCCCAAGACTGCACCTGTGATTTGACTGGCTCCGAGGCGAGCCTTTGATCGCTGCTGACAATTCCTTCCTTGTCCCAATGACGTGTTCGACGTCGTCAGTCACGATGGAAGCCTTTGCGGAGGGCTTCTCCTCCGCCGCGGCGATCCTCGGCGAAGATACTGCAGTTCTACGAGACCGGCGACGGAGGCACTCCTACCATGCGCCGCGGAAATTATCCTGTGACTATCAAGACTCAGACACGGTGTTCCTTCGAGTAAGAGAAAAAAAAAATCTCCCGAGCACATATCGGGGGTTCCATTTCGTTCTGACAAAAAGTCTCTGCAGGTGGAACTCTTTTTGGCGGAACTCGAGCGCCGCATGTCATGGATCGAACAATACCGAAAGTCTCACATTGATCAAATCGATACCAGTCTTCAACGGGGGTATGCCACGCTGGAGGCGGTGCGAGATCAGTGCTCCCTTGCATCTGGGGAATTGATGGGTAGTGGCAAGAAGCGGGCCAAGATCCTCGTCGAGGCTCTTGAAGATCGGTACATGGAAGCGCTGGCGACCAAGGAGACGCTAGAACAGAAGGCCCAGGCGGGAGTGCGACTGATGGAGACCTTCCTTACCGAGCTGGAAGCGCGGGCCCACGCGATCCACGACCGCGGCATTTACGGCACTTTGGACGATGGATGGAAGGCGATGGACACCAAATTGGGACACGCCCGGGAAGTGGTCGATGAAGGCATGGAATGCGCCCGCCGGGCTCGGGATGCTCTCCGGGAAAGTATCGAAAAGGCGGTCCGCCTCGCACAGGAAGACCGTCTGATCACCTACGCCGATCTGCCGGACCCCTGGAGGGTCAACCCGCACATTCTGAAGGGCTATCGGTTCACCAATTCCAAGGTCGAATGCGTCCACTCGGTCTTTTCATTTTCCAACGAGTTTGTCAACATCTGGTCTCACCTCATTGGCCTGGTCCTGGTCCTTTCGATCGCGTTCTACTTCTATCCGCTCCACACAAACTTCCACCTGAGCTCCAAGGCTGATATTATGATTGCCGCGGTGTTCTTTTTCGCTGCATGCAAGTGTCTGGTCTGCAGCACCATTTGGCACACGATGAACAGTATTGCCTCGCAATCCCTGATGGAACGTTTTGCCTGTGTCGACTACACCGGTATTTCCTTGCTGGTGGCCGCGTCGATCGTCTCCACCGAGTATACTGCTTTCTACTGTGAGCCGACGTCGCGCTGGACCTATATCTTGCTGACCATGTGCCTTGGCATTGGGGGCATCATCCTTCCCTGGCATCCAACTTTCAACCGGCACGATATGGCCTGGGCCCGAGTCGCCTTCTATGTCACCCTGGCCTTGACCGGGTTTGCTCCCCTTGCACAACTCTCGTACACCCGAGGCTTCGAATGGTGCATGTATTTCTACGCTCCAGTAGTGAAGAGTGTCATGGTCTACTTTGTCGGGGCTCTGGTGTATGCCTCCAAGGTTCCCGAGCGTTGGAAGCCGGGTCTCTTCGACTACTTTGGTGGAAGCCACAACATCTGGCACCTGGCTGTCTTGGGTGGCATTCTGTTCCACTACTGCGCCATGCAAGATCTCTTCTCCAATGCGTTCCAGCGCGCTCAGGGCGAATGCCCGAACCTGACCTCTTAAGGTTGGTCCTCAGGCGGGATCGGAGGACTTGCAGCAAATATATTAGATTTTCTCCCGCTTCTCTGTCATCAGGCTAAAGATGAGCTGTCGGAATACGTCTACATGAATGTCTTCCGGAATATGCCCCATCTGCACTGCCTTTCCATGCGACCATGTTCTTTTGTTGACGAGATCTCTATAGACATCCTTCATCACCCGTCCGTGCCAGTGGACATATCCCCAAGGGGCTTTTATAGCGTTTTACATCTCGTGGCTCTCTTTTCTCTTTGCCGTTGTCTTTTTCTCCTTAGAAAGCAACCATGTGGCCTCGAATGACCTGCCAATTTGGTTAGCTAGCAGTAACCGGCAGGGCTTCCAGCTCCGGGCAACCGAGTGACGGGGCCAACGATTCAGCGATTCTTGTATGTAGTCTTGTTTTGTGTTTCTGATTCAAGTTGTCATTCATTGCAATGCCTTCACTAGAATCTACTGCTTGGGTCAGAATTTGTCTTGTCTGTGTCCAGAGTCAATGTTCCCACGACTTCCAGCTGTGTGTCCTTTTTTTTTTCAAAATCGCCGTCTAGATACCCATCCTAATCCATGATACGTAGAAACACGTTTCAAAACATGACTACTTCGTTTTGCCTGCTGAAGGCTCGTGTGCAACCAAGTTTCAGGTAGAGTAATAAAGTCATTGCAGAACATGTCATTCGTCATCATGATAGAAGAGGTTCTTGAGGGTTCCAGCACAGAAGACGGTGTCCACGCACTAAGCCGGTCCGACAAGTAAATTCCGTGGAACAGCCACTTGCTCTAGCAGAGTCTGCTCGCTCAAAGTTCGCTCATTTCTTTTGAGAGCCGATGTACCTCATTCAGGCCGACCGTGCGCTGAGAGACCGTCCAGCGTGCCCAAGCGCGGTTGGGAGCGGGTTCCGTCGATAGGTTGCCGTCATAAGGAGGGAAGAGCTGGACGATGGCAAAATGCTGGGAAGATGATGGGGCAGCGGCGTTTCGAAAATCATTGCATCGGTTACCTGCATGCAAGGGCCTCGCGGTGTTTTGCGAGTCCCACAATCGCTCCAGGTATTCTCGAAGATACCAGTGAGCAGGTCTTCACTCACTCGCCCTTGGTAGTGTTGTCCTTGTCGGTCTTCAGCGCAGAGGAGTCTGTTTCCAACCGCTTCTCGAATTTGGCCTGCATCCAGCAGCGGTACATCTTCAGCTTACTGGAACGATTGACCAAAAGCCGGCGATCGACTCCCAAGTGCTTGACTTCGAACGGCGCACTCGGCTCCGCCGGGATCGATTCCGGCGCAGCGTCCATGTCGATCTGAACTCCCTTTTCCGGCGTCCAACGGCTCCATATCTGTCGCAATTGCTCCTGGTCGAAGAAGTAGACACGGGTTCCGTCACCACGGACATAAAAGTTCTCCGACATGTATCGGCCCTTTTTGAAGCGCACCTGGGCCAGGTCCCCGCGGCCATAATCGCGGAACAACACGCAGCCGCCGGGCTTCAAGACACGCCAGATATTGTGCAGCGCACGATTCCACTGGTCCGGGTTCAGAGCCGAGAAGATGAAAATGAGCACAACCACGTCCACGGAGCCCTCGCCCAAGCCGGGCGGCAAGGAATCCTCACTCTCGGTCGGCACGGCGGCCACGTCCCAGACATCTGCAACCATGTATTTGGTGTTATACTCCTGACTCTCCCGCATGACCTGCACGGCATATTTGGAGAAGTCACACGCATGAACCTTCAACGAGTCGTTCTCGTTGTGTCGAATCAAAGGAAAAGCGGTATTTCCGGCGCCGGCGCCAACCTCCAAAACGACTTTGGGTCCAGCGTCCTTGCGAGACACGTCCGCGAGTACGGGAAACTCTTGACGCAACCACTTGCGATCCTTGAAGAAATTGGCCGTGTTGTTCTTGTAAAAGTTGTTCCACCACTTGGCGGGGTCATTGTTGAAACGGTTTTGGTCAAACTCGGAGACGGGTGTGGCGCGCTGCTTTTCGTATTGAGCCTCGGCAAAGGCCTTGAATTCATCGTCGGGTTCGACGTGATCCCAAGCATTGAACTCAAAGACATCGTCGCCTTGTTCGAGGTACCGTGATCCAAATTGGAAGGGGTCGACGCGTTTCATGTTGTTTGAGGGATCCTGGGGCCGTTGAGGAGGTTGCTGCACTGGCTGCGCATTGCGCACCGCTTCGTGGACTTCATCGTCTTGGGCCATGGCTGTGTCGACTAGTTGGGGGAGATGGAGAGAGAGAAGGAGAGAGTCGAAATGAAGGTGTGGTGGGGTGAGGGGCGATAGAGACAGAAAAAAAAATGGATCTTGAAACAGAAAAAGAAAAAAAAAAAACGTGATAGTAAATTGATCGGCAGCCCTGGCCCCTCCAGTCCCGGGGCGGGGTGCCTGATTATGTCAGCGCATGAGAGGACATTGATGACTGGACTATCGCTAAGAGTAGTTCGTCCGTTTGGAGTATCAGCAGCAAGACGACCTAACTCGTGACACCCAATCTCATTCTTTAGAGACCTATGAAATAAAGTAGACTCTAGTATGGAGCTTAAGGAATATCAACTGAAGGGAGATGTTTCCATCAGCCAAAAACTCGTAACTTTTCCCTGAGCCCTGGTAGTGAGCTCAATATGACTCACGAGATAGCAACTTGTCAAAATAGATATTCCCTGGACTAGGAGAGCGTGCCAGCTAGAGGGAGATACCCTTCAATTCCTGTTGGCTCGCAGCCCTGCTCGTGAGTGATCGGGCTCTATGTAGCCAATACTGAATTGAGAAAGCTCAGTCTTCGGGCTTCCATTGCCCGATTGATGGACACCAAATTCCGTTCGAATCCAATATACAGTCCATCTCACAACACAAAGCCTCTGGAGTATCGAGACTTCCCCCTGCTGGTTCCGGAATCAGGAAGCCAGGAATTCCAAGATAACGCCGCGAGAACGTGGTCAGGACCGAAGAGACTAAATATAATGATTCGCACATGATTTCATGATCCAGCCATCAATCAAAGCAAGTCTGAAAAATCTCCAAAGCACTTAGAGGTTTCAAGATCGGTCCACGTTCGGTCCAATTTACTTGAACTTGACATCGGAGTTAAGGGCAATCCAATCTTATCTCGATGAGTGGAGAATGGAGACGAGAACACCCCCAAATGCGGCTCTTGAGGCTTGAATGCCTCAGGCAAAACAGCAGTGACCAACACACACATGACCCCACCGAACGGCAGGTTCAGCCATTCAAGAGACGCCAAATGAATGTGGATGCCTGCGCACTGCGGCATACAGCCGTAGTTCGGCGCAACAGCAGGCCACGAGTCCAACCCCCTCCGTCGTATTTCTTTTCTCCATTTCTTTCCTCCGTCAATCATCTGGGTAGATCCTCGCTGCGTTCCTTTTTTTTCGGCCTGGGAGCCTTTTTCTTCGTGGGTTCTCTCTGTGGAGGGTCGCTGCTTGTTGGCACTGGCTCCTGGCTCGAGAGGCAGCATCTCTTGTCTGAGCGGGGACCATCTGCCATTTGGCTGTCCCCAGATCTACTCCACAATTCTCTTATGCCGACGGTCCGATACTGTCGCCTGTCTTCATCCCAATAGGGGGTGTAGTCGCAAGGGCTCTATTGGTGATCTTGTGACAACTCCCCTGCTGAAGATCCAGCCTGGATTCTCGTCATCTTCAGACAGAAAATCCACTTGCCTCGCATTTCTGTTCTATCAGCAATGTCATTTTTGGCAGGACTCTGTGGGTGCTTCACGAGCAAAGATGTGAAGCCCAAACCGACTTCATCTCGCCCAGAGATGCAGATGAGACCTTCACACAGCGTGACACGCAGTGGTGTCCAGACGGGGAATTTCATCCTCAATGAGCGGGGTGAAATAGTTCGCGCAACGAGTCCGCTGGACCGACACCTTGGACACGTGCCCCCCTACGGTGATGACGCGGATTCACGTGGCTATGCCAGTGTGGTTCCGCTTCCGCAGTACACTCCACGCCCGATGAGCGTCCACGAAAAGACTCTCGAGGCACATCTGCGGGATCCTCCCATGTCGTCGGACTCGAGCTCTCTTTATCCGGACGAGAAGCAGGGCCATGGAAATGATGACGAAACCACTTCGGATAGTTCGTCGGTCTTTTCCTATCCCAGTAGCTTTGGCAACACATCAACGGCGACACGGGAGACGCCGCCCCCTCCATATTCACCTCGCCATTCGGTGATGATAGGGCGGTCACGGGCAACATCTGTCTCCTCCGCAGTGGCTGTGGCCGTTTGTCCTCCGGCCCCGGCTCGGCTTCATGGCGCATGCAGAACAGCTGCTCCCTCCGAAATTGACGACCAGTCTATTCGGCGTCATCGCCGAGGCTCATGGCAGAGCAGATGATCCATGACTCAGCCCAACACAGTACATGATCGACTCCCAGTGGCGCTCACACTTTGATCCTGGGTTCTGCTTACTGTTCATCGGTTCTTGTTCATGAGCTCTTTCTCCCCCTCATATTGAGCATACCGACTTGGTGACTTTGCGGGTTTGCGGTTTATTCAAAGTCCCATATATATATACGAAGATGTTCCCATTTTTGGTGAACCTGATGTCATGAATGATGCGGCGTTTGGTTGGGGGGTTTGTGATAATTTCCATGGCTTTTGTACATAGCACTGTCGGTGAGGATTTGGCCCCCGGCATTGTGCCATTAATACTCAATTCAAGCATGACCACGTCCACGCCATGGTGCAATACTGGACAGGTTCGGCCTTTCGGTCTTGGGACTGTGTCCCACGGCATTTCAGTGGGAACGGCGTGGGTGGTTGACTTGAAAAACTTAATTGACGGGGATAATCAGTTTGTGAGTTCCCACACCTGAATAATCATAAAACCGTTACTCCAAAAGAAAAAAAAAAGACTGGACTCTGGCTTTCACTCTCGTAAATCTATTTCATCACAGGTCATTGGCTCGAGACGATCAGTAGCCTCGGATATGCATCACTCATACTTCATATGGAATCCATGCTTTTCTTCCCTATTCGAAAGCACAACGAATCTCCCAACGTAGGACCTCGATCTGGATTAGCTAGACTGTCACACCATTCAGCCCATCTTTGCATTGGAGAAATCCATTTCTGTAATAATCTTTTATTAGTCACCATGGTCCCAATTTTGACGGAAACTTAATTCCTATTTTGTTTTTTCTTGTTTTTTTTTTTTCGTTTTTTGATAATTCGTGATTTGAAAAAGAAAGAAAAAACTTACCCGGATGCTGTTCCTGGAACTTCTTCAACAAGTCCATCTTCTTTTGCTCGTCGCTCGTGGGCGCACCCATCTCCTTTTGTCGCTGATCATACATCATCTTCTCCACCATGGCACGAGTCTCCCCATCGAGATCACTCAAGCTCGAGTTTTCAGGGGTGATCTTGGACACATCGATCTTGGGGGCCGTTTTGACCACATGTGCCCACCATTCCATCTTGTTGACTTTGTCGAGGTGAATGCTCACTTCTTTCCCCGGAGGCTTGGAGGTAGTCTCCAGAGTCCAAGAGGACTCATCGACGAGAATCGCATGAGGGAGATCGCCCTGGGCGGATTGGAAGAAAAAGGACAAAGTTAGTTTGCCGGAAGACTTTTTATTTTTTTCCCCTTTCCTTTCCCCATCCAATTAAGATTTTTGCGCTCACGAGATCGATGCAAGTCATCTTCTCTGCCTTGTACCGCAAGGGAGGAATCTGTCCTTGACACCGACTTGGTGGTCTTTGAATGGTTTCGTGTGCGTCATACCTCGATGATCGGCTCCTGACCCTTGATGGCGACTCGGATCTTGGTCTTGGTCAAAGAGACATCCATATCACGGCCCTTGATGTTGGCGGGAATCGGTGCAGTGATGTCGACGTCACGAATGGTCTGGGTCCATTGGTAAGGGAGCTGGGCTTGCTCGGCGGCTTCGCGGGCCTTGCGGTCTTTCTCCTCTTGATCGCGTCGCGCCAGGTCGGCGGGGGACAGGTCCTGTTCGGGAGCGGAGGAGGACATGGCTGGAGGAGGGGAACTCGGTCCAGTGAGAGGCGGTGATGACAAAGGGGGAGAGAGAGAAGGGGGGGGGGGATTCGGATATGCAGCTGTGCTCACAGGTTGCAGATGGATAGATGCACACGAGTCGAGTGACGGAGGGGCCAGAGAAAAAAGGGTGTGGGGCAGAAAGAGAGCTTCGGGCGGCGCGGAGTTACCCCGTCGCGGTACCTGAACACGAGCGGTCACTGGACCTTGAAACTGTAGACCTTCAAATCGGTAGTAGGGAGTCACCACTGTCAGTATTCTGTTCCTTTTTCCCCGCCTTTTTCAATATTCTTTTTTTTTTCCCTTTTCAGTCCTCCTCGTCGCGTGCATCAGCCTTGACTTTCATATTCCTCATAACCAGCCATGAACCCTAAGAGCAGCATAGTTCATGCTCTATCCGAGTTTCCTATTCGACAGACCCAAAACAAAGACAAAATACCTTTAATGCGGTGTACTTCATGGTAAAAAAAAAGACATAAAACCAGACTAGCATTGCCGTACAGTCATTACATTAATATCTGCAAGTCTCTAGTGATCATCACCATCGGTATATCAACCCTACAACATCCCCCTCCCCTCGACAATCCTCAATCCCGATAGGCCTTTCCCTGCTTTTCGAGGGGCCCACACAAGGTGTGCGACCTCTCAACTTTCTCCATCTCCACTTGGTGTCTGGACTTTGTTTCCCGTCCACCAGAACCCCCGAAAAAAAAGACCCTTGACTCGAGATGAATTCCCCTTTAGCCGCGCTATACGCGTGCTGCGGGCTTTTCATACAGTTCTTTCCCCCCTTGTCCCTCCCCCCCCCTTTTATTTATTTTTATTTTTTGGAGGAGGGGCGGTTTCCCTCTTCTTACTGCTCCTACCCTCCGTGGGGGTCTGACCTCCTTGCATTAACGCTGCCGTTCACACGTCAAGCATGCCTCCGAAGAATCACCGACGGGGACACCATGCAAGATGTCCGCCATCTTGATCAGTCAGGTTTGTCTCGCGATCGGGGATGATCGGTTCTGAATTACTGTGTAGTGTGTACTAGTAGTAAGTAGTAGGTCGATAGGAGTCATCATCAGAATAAACACAAATTCAAGACATGCAGACCTTTTTTTTTGGCTAGTAGATAGATCGCAACAAACCGTTTGGATGAAAAGTCCACAGGAAAAGAATAAAGACGCAGGGGCAGTGAAGAAGGGAAAATATACGTCGCAGAGCGGTGTCTCGTGTGCACGCGAGCTGAGTCCATTCAAGGTGTGCCGGTACTGGAGGGGAGTCAGGTGCAGGACAGTTATTGGATCTCGACCAAGTACAGTGGGACTTGTATATGCCTTGGACCATCACAGAGAGGATATTATTTGGTCGGTAAAAGTGAAACGCGAAGATGATAAAAGGTGGAAAGATTCTACCATCTAATTGGTGACAATGTATACACTACCTCAACTAGTACTATCCAGCAGCATATTCGAAATACTATCTCGTAACTGACTAGCCATATACTTCAGCTACGTAATACCAATAAGAGTACCATGAAACTCACTACTAAGACCAGGATAATCATACTAAGATCCCACACCCCTGTCAACACAGCACCATTGCCCTACCCCGGCGACACATATGCTTGGCACGCTATAATTCAAGGAGTGGAAAAACGGAAATATCCGCATGGACCTAGAACGAAGCAGTTCAGCACTCCCCATCTCACTTTTTGGGACCCTGAATGAAGACGCCGAACCTCGAGGCTCATACCTCACACCGAGGGGCAAAGATTCCATTCCATTCGTACGATGACGTCTCGACCAGCCCGTTGCCGCATACCAGGGCAAACACTCCAACGAGAGCCGTGTGTTCATCGAGAATACAGAATACAGTGGTAGGATCGTCAGTCTATCCATATCGCCCAGGAATGTTCAACGCTTCCGTGCAAGGAGACTAGCAATGCGTTGGAAGTATAAGTTGATGAGTTGAGAGGCAGAAAGTACCTTTTTTTTCTACTTGAATTCCAACGATGAATTGGGCTTTGTTGGGTTTGACAAAGGACGAGAAAGGCCAAATCCAAGAAGAAAAAAAAACCATCACAAACGAGGCCAGGGGAGAAAGGGGGGGGGGGGGGAGGGGGGGTATACTGTATTTGAAAATGCCCGTCGTGCTAGCAGAGATGAATAACTCTTCCTATCATAGCGTAGGTATCGATTAGATTGATCTGGAGATATGCGTATGCCCTGCAGATCGGGACATGACCTTCTAGAACTAAAGTGGTACCCTACCCTACCCTACCCGTCTTGATGCTAAACACGTAAGACATGACTCAAAAGAAAAGAGGAGAGGTGGGGAACAAGAAAAGCCAACACGTAGAACACGAATGAGAGGAGATGTTATAAGAATGTCCGCTAGTATCATGTCTATCCGTGGGACCGTAGCCCCGGCTGAATCCCCTCGACAATGCAACACTGGACTTGACTACCGTGAAAAAACTCGCTCGTGCTCCCATTGTATGCTTTGCCAACCAATCCAACTCAATGTTACTTTCGCCCCCTCCATCCGCCCAAGATCCCAAGTACACCGCAGCGCAATAAGCAGAAACCAACAACAACAAGAAAAAGAGACTCGTCAAAGAGCAAAGGGAGATTTTCCATGATGAAGATCTCAGACCAACAAAGTAAGAAAAAAAAAAGTAGATGAGATATAAAACTCGGTCCGCAAAGGACATCGCCCTGCCCCAAAGTGCTCCTCTGCACAGGGACCGATACGAATATCGTCAAAGGGAGAAAAAATAAAAAAAAGGTAACCCAATCACAATCATCAAACCAAGTCTATAAAGTTGCGAATAAAGGGAAAATTGGCGACGGCCCTGCAGGTTCATAAACACAAAAAAAATGACCATGCTAGGTGGAAAGCGAAGGAAGGTCCACGAGAACAAATGAGAATCCAAATTCCCCCAAAGACGCCGAACCAATGCGACGTGTATCCAAGAACAGACCAAAAGGGAAATGAGAGGGGGCGAAGTTAAAAAGAGGCACACCCAATGACGAAAATAAAATAAACAGGAAAGAAAAAACACAGAGGGAAAGAGAGAGAGAAACAGTTCAAGAATGGATCAACGACCATATCCGTCGCTGGAATTGATCCTGCTCGCGCAAGGGCGGGCCCGGCAATCATCGACCCGCAGCCGGGCTAGACTTTCGAGCCTCTTCCTCATCTGTTCGCATGAAAGAAAAAAAAAAGTCAGCCTTTAAGTTCCCCTGCGTGTGATTGCTCAGACGTCAAAAAATTTAAAAGGGAAACGGAAAGAAAGAAAAAAAAAAAAAAAAAAAACAGGATCCAGAGGGAGTTGGAGATGTACCTCGGATCTTTTGAATTTGCTTGGCCGTATCGTCCATAAGTTGCGCCCACTTCCGTTGATATTCTTCCACGCTGGTCATGGGCTTGGAAGATGTCGAGGGCTGGCTGATGCCATTTGTTTTGACCGAGTCCATGGTGAGAGTTGGGAGGAGTATGATGAGAGTGAATCGTTCAAAGGCAGATGAATTACTTGCGGTTGTAGAGACAAGTTACCGGCAGATGGTCTATGGCGTAAGAGGTCGTGTGACGTGCCAAGAGAGAGGACTTTGCAAACGTGGTCGTCGGTGTGTGAAATTAACTGAACTTGGAGGTGATGGATTTGGTCCAGAAAAAGAAGCAAAAATTGAAAGGTTCCAAAGGTCAACGGGGAAGTTTTGCACATCAACTCGAGCAAATTCAAGTTGGAACTTCACAACAAATACGACCACGGTGGGAAGTAGAACTCGGAAGGAGGTTGTCACTGAATCCGTCGACGAAAAATCGTCAGCATCGCGATCACGACGGCGGGCCTCTTTATATGGAATCGTCAGGGGCCAAGTGGGGGAAGGGCTCAGTTCGAAATAAGCATTGAGAGCAATAAAAATAAAATCCCAAAAACCAACAGACAGACTGGCTGAGGCGAGCAAGAAAATAAAAAAAAATAATCAAAAGTCAATCCCGGGATGATGCAAGCACACGGGCAGATGGAGAACCCGAACGAGAAGATCTATCCTCATCCTCCTCATTTGGCCCCAACGTCGTTCAAAACAGAGCTCCATTGTGGGCAATTCCAAGATCCATTCCATCCGATCCATACACTCAAACCCTTCTTGCCTTCTTTTCTCTTTTTGTGGTTTTTCTTTTTCTTTATTTTTCTTTTGCCTTTTGTTTCGATTCCTTTTTTTTGACAGGCATTTCTGCTGGTCCATGAACAATTGTTTGAAAATGTTTGCTCCGTACATGAGTTCCACGGCGCAGAAACCGGGCATAAGCCGCGTCTCTCACCAACCAGCAACCCCGAACCCGCTTTCCCCCCCTTCTTTCTCTCTCGTCTCAATCTGACCAGGCGGGCTTGTCCTGTCAGATCACCAATGACGATGGGAGGCTGACCCGGAAATATTATCAGCCACCCATCGGCCAGTCCCGATCTCGATCACCGCTAGTTGCGATGAGCATGTTCGAGAGTCTGCATCAATCGCAGTCACACTACCAGCTGCCAGTATCCATGGAGTGTCTCGTACTTTCGTGCTCCATGAATACGCGTCGTCTGGGAGGGTTGCTGGCCTCTCGGCTCACCGACTTCCACCGTCCTAGGCGCCGAACTGCATCGAGCTGGGCGTCGGACTCTTGACTCTACATGGGTACGAATGGGAACCTCTGACGATTAACGGTAGTAACTGCAACATGAAAAAGGATACGACTGCTTCACCATGGGTACATACCACGTAGGGCTGTGACAGGTAAGCACTGTTCCACGGTGGATCAGCATGTACCAGCCGACTCAGTCCGCCAGGTGTCAGATCTCTACTAGCTGCGACTCGTTCACGCAGCATCAGAGAGAGAGAGAGAGAGAGAGATCTTCGGCTTGAGCCTCGAGACTGAACACAACGGGATTTAACCGGTCGCCCGCCTGGTTGAGTCCCCCTTCCCACTCTGATCTGACTGATTATGTGACTGGATGACAACAACCACGGGCAACGAACTCAAGTACTTCATCTCCAGGGTACACGACATTTCCAGTGTAGATGTAGCTAGCACCTGCTCCTAGCTGCTAGTAGTGGTTAGCCTCAAGAGTAATGTCGGTACATGCTGGACTCGACGGGAAGAGGCGAATCCACTTCCGCGCCCTAGTCGCGGCTGTGGAGTCTGGCGGCGTGGAATTCTGGACTCGGTTGGTATCGGACCAACTCCGACCCCTTTCGGTACTTTGTGCATGAGCCCCTTCGCTCTGAATAAGAGCTGAGACCAGTGTGGTATCCAATTATCAGCAGCGGCAGCAGCTATCTTCGAAAGGGGGCTGAGTTTCACAACGAGGAGATCATTGCTCATACGCCTGTCGGTGATGTCAGCTATCACTGACGTGATCTCAGGTTGAGATCCTCGGGTCGAAATGGTCAATCTGTGAAGAATTGTCTGCTGTCATCCCGGACCTTTTCTCCGGGTAAACATGCACGAGAAGGGAGGGGAAAAAAAGAATGAATACGATCACCATGATCGTGATCATGACTCCGACCATCTTCAGTTCAACCGCTCCGGTGGGCTGCTAAACCGGATCGCCGGCCCCACGACCCGGGGGCCCTGCCCGACAATCCGATTCCCGCGCCCTCCCCGTCGGGTCTCACAATCCAGAAGCAAGCGTCCATCCATCTTAGAACAAGCCTCTTTCCTCCCCTCGGACTCAACAAGAGTCATCACCATCTGCATTCGATGATGGAGAAAGTTTCCGACCCGCCTTGGACGGAACCACCCACACTCTCCTTGGAAACGGAGGTCGACCAGAGGGTGGAAACAGCACAGGAACTGGCAAATGGGATGTCTTCCAGATGGACTCCTCTTCCAGAACAGACTCGCCCCCGTACCCAATCGGGGGGATGTAATTCAAACTTCCGCGGCCAATCTAGAGTTGCCCATGCTGTGTGATATGTAGGGGTACTATGGAACGTTTTGTATTTGAATTCCTAGGTTTTTCTTCAGGGATACCGTTCTTTTCGCCACGATCGCCCCCTTGGAAATCAGAACAGGGTATTTCTGATTTGTGTCAGGGGCAGAAAGTGACAAGACCCGCATTGCAGAAGGATGAGCGGTATCCCACGGGAATCGATCCCGGCACCAAGCCCAGCCTTTTTTTCAAGGTGAAGTCACCAACGTCAACCGGGCTCCATGAGCGTAGTGGCATTGTACAGGGTACACACTACATCCGCCATGCTTCATACTTGACGCGTTGCTGCACAGCTGCGGAGGAGATCTGCTGTCTGATCCAATCATACATGGATCTCGATTCCAGCGATGTGGATTGGGTTGATCTGAAGGTAGAAGGCGTCCGATCTGCCCGGTCTTTGATTCAGCCAAGTAACTAAAAATCACTAGCTTGCTCCCGTGGGTGAACGGTTGTCCTGCGGTGGGCCTGGAGGAAGTAGGCAGTAGGAACTTACTGCCCAGCCTCATTGGCGCAATAGTCAGCTATCCCGGGCCAACCTCATGCATCTTCAGACGACGCTGCCGCCTAGGGGTTGTGTAGAGCCCGAACAGGAGCCCGATACACACGTCCCGAGAGCACGTTGGTCCGCGATTACGATTGGTCTTCTCGCTCGACTTTGTCATGCCCAGTAGGACCCTCGTCCGAGGGAGCGTCTAGTTGGTGCCATTTGCACCGAACACGGTGCGTTGATTCACCGCCAAATGCATCTTTCGTGGGCGAAGCCTGCCAGAGGGTGGGTTACATTGTTCTGATACCACGTGGCGCGGCCGCCCCCGACTGAGCGTCGGGGAGCCTGCAAGAGGGAATGAGACAAGAGTCCGAGTCTGGTGGTCTCTGCTGACCGCATTCAAAGGCGTCATGAATTCTCCCAAGGACACGAGGCCACGTACTTGCCCGACGTTGGACGAGGTGCTGATCCAACGAAGGCCCGGATGTGAATCAAACCGTCACATGATGGTCAGGCGACCGCCTCGATCCCTTTCACGTGGAAACCTCCGTCATTGAGCGGGAGAACGGTGTTGACAACTGGACCGGGGCTGACGGACCCCCCTTCACGCTGTGCATCCGTGGGGGTGAAGCCAACTTTCCAGAAAGATCCGGAGAACTCAAACTCCCCCTCCAAGAAGGCCGGGGAAAAAAAAGAAAAGTAATCAAGTGACGATATCGGCACTTTCAGCTCGCCATGCCAGCACATCACGACCACTTTCTCTCCCCCCTACATGGATATACGGTACTGCGAATGCACTATAGGACCTGCCAAACTCGAGTCATGCTCCGTGAGGCTTGCGTCGGGTATTCAGTGCCATCTTTCGGTTTGATTTTAAGGTTCGACCATTTCACTGGTACGGCAGCAAAAGTATCGAGTGCCCTTTGCTGAACTAACCGAGTCACAAGGAGATATGGAGATTGGGGGAATGAGGGTCTCACTGAGTCGATGCACGGAGCACGAGTCGTCGAAAACACTATCCACGTACAGTCGCCAAGTCTGTGCCTGACACCCATTCACAGCCCGTTACCCTGTCTAGGTTGACCACATCGATTTCCTTGTCAAAATTTTGCGCAAAAGCACTACCAAGAGAACAAGATGCTGCTCCCACATCTGTAAGACGATCCTCTTCGACAGTCAAATGATTCACCGCGCTCATGGCGCCAAGGTCCACAACTAATTCCTGTCCTTGACGATCTGCAGGGATCAGGGTTGAAGACTCCCTCTCGGTGCTGTCAGTGGGCCTGAACCAACATACACCTGTGCCCGGGCGTTTAGACACGGCCGCAGTACGACCGTAGCTTCTCACGATGTCTATCGAATGACTTCATCGATGCCTGTAGTACATACTGTTCCATCCTGTAGTTGTTGACCATTTGTTGCACACTCCGGAAGGTCAATACACCAGTCACACGCGACCCTCTTTCATCAAAGGATCCACCCGATCCGCCTCCGGGGAGCCGGATTTCCTTCCGCCGCCAAAAATCCCCCTTTGGGGGCAAAAATACTCCCGCGACACGCGCAGAAAGAAATTGGTACTTTTGGACACATCAAGTGATCCAAGCTCCACGACCATACCTGTCGCTTCGGAAGTGGAGATCTGACCTCCCGGTACAAATCATGTATTCCATCAAAAAGGATTTGGCTGTCTTGTAGATCAAATGATGGACTTGCAATAGTCGGGTTTCAGTCATGCAATTTCATGATTCCAAGGTGTCTTCGAGTGCAGCGGGCCCAGCGAGGGTCCTCGGGTTCCGACTCCGCGTCGATTTAGGCACATGTCCATGTATCATCGGTGGAGAACCATATACTCCGTACTCAGTAGGGGTACTATCTACTACTTACTAACTAGGAGTAACTATGTACCTGACCCAGAGTCGTGCCTTTCCTCTTTCTTTTCTTCTCCTTTTCCTTCCTTTTTTTTTTTGACTCTGACACTTTTGACAGTTGACAGTTGACAGCTCAAATTAGGATTGGATCGCTGCACGTTCGTGTTCAAATCATAACGAATCTGGAACTTGGCTCTTCAGCAACGGTTTGAGTCCAACCCGACGGATAAGCACGTTGACCTGGCAATGACCCTTGCCTTGACCGTCCTGTCGTACCAGCATTAGCCTCGGCGTGCGATTCGAGCGACTGTTGGATCTCCCGAAGTAATGCCGCAGAGGCAACAGATGAGGGGAGACGCCCGCTTTCCGGGCCCACAATAACTATTATTCGATTCCTTCTAGCATCCAATGGATGACGATCCTAGATCTCTAAGATAGGCCACGCCTTGCTTTCTCGCATGGACACTTTATGAACGAAGCGCTTAGATTTTAGCATCCAAAGGTGATGATGGTGGTGGTAGTGGTGCATACACAATGAGGCGTCGCCCAACTAGTAAGGTCCTTCCCCACCACCACAACAGATGGAGGGGGCTGCTTCCATCCACTTTCCCCCATCTCGATCGATTCGACGCCAAGGTAGTAGGAGTGCTGCGATGAACATTGCACTAGCAATGTCTGCCCTTGTCCCACGCTATAGGAAATAATTGCATTGTTTCCCTCTCAAATCAAATAGCATGTGACGGTCTTTTGGATATGTCGTCTGTGATTGATAATGCATACGCACCGTTCTCGCCATGATCGACATCAATTCGGTCTAATTTTATGTCGCTGGCACATGGACACCGAACATCATTGAGTGCATACCTTCAGCAATATGCATACCGTTAAGACTCGTACTTTTCCACGGTAAAAGGTCCATCAACCTAATATCTAGGAGTCGTGCTAACGATTTAGGTACATACCCACGATCAGGCCCTAGCTCCGTACCCAGTGGGGATGTTCCGTATACTGCATTATGTTCCACTGGCGCATAGGCTCTATATTCATCAAAATACAGGCATCTGGCCTTTCTCAAAGAGTTCACATGCTCAGGACCCGCGTCTTTGCGAGCGATAGGTGGCGATATTGACAACTTCCCAGGGCTCTTCCGCCTCCCGTACCTACTAAGAGAGAGACGCACAGGAATAGTTCCCATCCACTTGGAGTGTCCCTACATACACTATTGCCCCAGCCACTCGGTGATTGAATCCATGCTAGTAGAGTATTGTACAGCGAGAGTGCAATGTACATAGTACATTTAGTACATTTGGTACCTGTCAAATCTGACAAGAACCGCACAGCAGCTACTTACCTACTACAGTACCAGGTACCTCCAGGCGCCACACCCGCTCCGGTGGTGATTTGAAATCCGGAACGCCTCGGACAAGTCTCACACTAGCTACATAGTCACTTGACGGAAGGCGGTGCGTGCACATCCATCGTACTGTCAGGATAGAAGGTACTATTGTTCAAGACCGAAACGATTGATGACAGATGCGACCATAGACGGGCATAGAGGAGCATGTCGACAGGATGGACCAGAACATGAACTGACCGATAGACTCCAAAGGCCGAGAGGTGACCAGGCACGTACTTGGATCGAACAAATGATCATCTCACTAGATCGGAGAGATCGATGACGAGCGGGTGTAACCGCTCGATGCCCACTCCTACGCTTTCCTGCATTTGACACAGGTGCCTACGCAGTCTGATGCTGTCAAAAGTCACCGATCAAGCCCGAGGATCGTGGACGCAGCTGGGTTTCAATAGATTTGAGGGAGGGGGAAAGTACTCGAAAATTCAACCCAACGAGCCCCAGCTCGTCATAAAATCGATTGGCCAGCCATCTCGGCAGTATAAGTAGTAGACGTAAAATAAAGAAATGTCAGCTAACTGGTACCAGGGCCGGGACGCCGACTCCACAGTCTATGATAGTGAGATGGGAGGTAAGGGTGCATGAGCGACTCCGCAGGAAACAAAAAAGACGGAGAGGCTAATAGAAGCATGGGATACCGCTGGTATTTGCGGCGCTCATGCTTTGCGCTGCCGATAAGATACGCCTCTGACCATGCGTCGAGATAAAGGAGTGACGGAAAGCGCAACCATCGGGTCCCAAATGCAAATCCCGAATGAACAGAGAAGAAACAAAAGTGAAGAGGAAGGGGGAAAAAAACCAAAAAGGGAAGGTAGGAGCAATAGTGGCCAATGATTCTTTCCAGGAGACGCAGCGGTAAATGCAGAAAGGAAGGGTGGAAGAAAAAAGGAAAATAAGATAAAAGAACGCTAAATAGAGAAAAAGCAAGCAAACGCACACTCACTCTCCAGTCACGGAGTCGCAAGGGCGACAGGAGAGCGAAATTTCCCATTTTTTGTGATTCACTCCAATTCGTCGTGCGCATCAGCGGAGCTTTGAGCGAAGAACATCGTGCTCGAGCCAACATCCGTGGCAAGAACGGGGGATTGAATCTCCAATTCACCCAGTTGGGGCTCCTGGACCACGGCCTCATCGACGGCAGGGCAGCGAATAACAGAATCGCGAGGATCGTCAACGAAATCGAAGAATTGACCGGCAAACTCGGCAACTTCGTTGGCAACCTTGAGCTCCAGAATGTTCTCAAGAACTTGCATGTCCTTTTTCCACTTTCGCTCCCTCCGCGCCTTCTCCTCCTCTCGACGCCGGCATTTGCCGTCGCGAGCTCGCAATTTCGTGCAATTCGGGCAGAGGTAATTTTGCTCGCAGAAGGTGCATTTGCACGGCGGATGCGCCCGGACGCAATCCTGGCACACGTACACAGCACATGCTTTGCACTCGCGCAAGGAGCTCGGGCATCGCTGGCGCTGATCGCCGACAGCGCGATACTGGGGGCAAAAAAAGGACTGACATCCCTGCCAACGGGGAGCCTCGCAGGGAGACTCAGAGGAGACGGAGGTCGGGGAAGACGATCCGGAGTGATTGGACGGCGGGGCGGATGGGGCAGAAAGTGAACGAGTATGATTGCGAGTGAAAAGAGGGTGGACAACCCCATTACCAGCAGGACCACCGGCATCGCCGCCTTCAGTGGGCATGTCGATTTGAGCGTCAATTGTGGCGCCATCCTCATGCAAGTCATCGATGAAGCTACTGTTGGTCGAGTCGTTGATGCGATGTGTCCGAAGAGGAAGATCGTAGCCTGGCAGCTGATGGCTCAGGGAAGAATCTGCTGTATTGAGCGATCCCTGTCGGTTCTGAATATTCATCTTCTCGAACGCGAGATCTCTGTAGCCACAGATGCGGAGCCGGAGCCCACGCAGGTCATGTTCGATGCAGAGCGGTTTCGAACAGCTCTTGCAGTGGACTTTCCACTGGGGCGAGTCATAACACTCCTGGCAAAGATTGCGTGGGCATGGGGAGATTTGTCGATTGGGCGGTCCAAGCAACCATTTCATCATAGCGATGTGTCCCGTTTCCAGGGAATAGTCCGGTTTGGTGGGATCACCATAAGCGTACTTGGGGAAAGTCTTGCTCCACTCGCTGACGGTGTATTCCAGGTCCTCCCAGCCTTGTCCGCGGGGCAAAGGGACAGCTCGCACTTGGTCTACATCTCGGCTGGGAGTCCCGATACTGATCCCGCCTCCTCCAGAGAATAATGGCTCCGTGCAGCACCAGTGGAACTTGAGAGCCGGTTGCATTGCTTGAACTGTTTCATGGACAGCTTCATCTTGCTCTAGTGGATCTGACACAGGATCCTGCATGGAGCTTGGTGAGTGAGTAGCCCCCGGAGCCCACCAGAGGGCATGGGAGGTCGACGGATCGCCGTTGGTGTTATTGCTGTTGTTGTTGCTGGTGCTTGACGGACTCAATCTCGAGTTTCCTCGATGGAGATAAGGTCGTTCATAAGCACAGCTCGCGCATAACGTACGTCGACAGCCAACACAGTGCATCAGAATACTGCACTGTTCGCATCGTTCCGAGATCTCCTCAAAACAGTTGTCGCATTTCACGTTTTGAACAAATTGTGTATGACTTTGACGCAGATGCGCAGGCGTCATCTTACCCTCGCCCAGTGCGGGACTATCCCCCGTGCCCAGGGCCTCTCCATAGCATCCGGTTTCGCGATTTTCCCATAATTTCCCATCAAAGGCACGCGAAGGCTCTGATTGGGGGTCGATCGGGCCAATCCAATTCTTACTCCGCCACAGCCTGTCAAAAACCACCCATACTTCCGGCGAGCCTTGTGGGACTCGCATCGAGACATAACCCCGCCGGCGGAAACATCTCCCTGCCGGCGTCGTGCACCAGGCAGTGTCCGTCCAAATACCTAGCTTATGGCACAGGTTCACTAGGTCATGTGTTGGCTCCGAGTCGGAATCCTTTCGAAGGAGGGATGTCGACAGGTAGGGCCGACGTCGATGGTGGCGACAGCGGTAGGCATAAAGACTCTTGAGAGCAAGCTGTTTGGTGCCAGGTGAGCTTCCGACGCTCCTCTTCATGTCGAGATCATATTGCAATCCAAACATCGTCAGATAGGGAATGATGTGGTACTTCAGCGATACGTTCTTGCAGCCCCGGACTGACAAGTGCTCAAGAGTCTCCCGACGCGCATGCATTACATTTGATATCAGAGTCTGCCCAGAGACGGCAGTGTTGTCCAGCTCCAGACTCCTGAGACAGTTGCTGAACGGGACCACCACATTCAGTAGGAGCTGATCCAGCGCATATGGCTTCGACTGGCGCTGAGGTTCCGGATCCGATATTCCCGGGACGATAAGCCGAGTGGTCAAGGTTCCCGATGGGCACAATAGCCGGAAAGAAAGCGAGTTCCATGCAGTAGGATATGATTGAAGGAAGGTTCGGAGGTATGATGAGGTGTGATAAAGAGCGAGAATCGTGTCGGTCGGGATTTGAAGAAGGAGTGACTCGAGTATGGGGGCATGCATTGTGATCATCCGTTCGAAGAGCGAGAGGGTCCTCTCAGCCGACTCTGCAACTCTTTGGACTGCATCTTGGATCAGCTGCTGCGGCGCCTGGTGGATGTTCTCCGTTGACAGCGCCATGTTGCTGGAAGTGGAGCGGCGATTAGGCGCTGGGCTCGCGTGAGTTGATCGCGAACGCCGGTCGTGGCAGCACACCCTTGAAACTCCGGTCTAATCAGGTCAGGGACAGAGACGAAGAGGAATCGCCAAAGAGCCGAGTCAAGATACAGCTCATGATAAGCTAGGTTGGGGATAGAGAAGGTGATGGGGCAATCACATCTCCAGAAAATCCTCCATGCAAGGCCAGAAGCGTCAAGGTGTTTGGCAATCGATAAGATGTGGATCGCAAGGGCGCTGGGCGCGGATCCGCTATCCGAAGGGGCAGCGAGGGGGAAGAGGGGGGCGGAGATATTGAAAGAACAACCAAAAAAGAACAGTAAGGCAGACAGAATTGAATAAACTGAGGTCAAGCAAGCCAAAATCAAACAAGGAACGAGGAATTGTCAGGCCCATAAAACTGGCGCTGGCCTCGTCGAGAATTAAGATGAGCGGACCGAAAGCAAATCCTCTTGCGGCGAATGCGCCCGTGAGATGTGCTTGCTCAGTGTCATGTGATAGAATCCTGCAACTGATCGCAGCCTTTGCTCAGTGAGACAACGCTTGTGAGTCCAGACGGGCGATTCTTGACCAAGGATGCAACACAATAAGCCAGTAGGCTCAGTGGGTCCGATCCACAGTGCGGTCAGAGAAGGAAATCCATGAAAAGTCTATCGACGATATTGCATATTCTATTTCAAGCGTATTTACAAATAGGCTGTGATATCCAGTGGGTTCACCATAATCCCACCTTCCAGCCGCCGCCTCTCAGGGTCCAAAGCGGGCGCTAGAGCTAATGCTTCTCACTGGATTCACCCACAGTATAACCCCTAGCAATACCTTTGCGCCCTTCTTTTACAAGTGTGCTGTCTGATGTGTCATCATCATCGTCGTACCGAATGTCAAAATCACTCCCCAGCCCCTTCCAGGTCCGTTGAGACTGCAGGAATTGAGCTCCTGGCGAGACCGCTCCACCGATCATGGCCAAGTCGCCCTTGGCTCTTCGTGCCAGAGCTCTAGCGGCAGCTGGCCCCTCAGCGGTTGGCCCGTCGATGTGGGTGGAAGAACGGGGTGCGGGATCCCGCATGGGACGGGAATGAGAGACGTATCGTCCTGTGCGTAAATCGAACTCGGGTGGTGCGCTTTCGGGTTCTGACATATCATCCTCGTCGCCATTCACGTCCGAGCTGTCGGGGTTCACTTGCTCGTTATCGTCCCTTGGTTTCTCTTCGGCTGGTTTGTCAAGAATCTCTTGGAAGTTGCTATGCCATGATCCAGTCCAGACTCGCTCAGCATCGCTCTGGAGAGCTAGTTCCAGCTCGAACGGAGTAATGACGGGTTTCCAGAAATCCCGGCTATCCACCAGCGAGCTCTCCCAGCATCCAATGACTACCCAACCGCCAATCTCGCTGAAGTTGGCGACTTTGGCTGCGTTGAGTTTCCCCACAACAAACATGTAGCTTTTCTTGCCGGCGGCAGCAATTTGCTCCTTCACGTGGTCCACAATGTGTAGATAATTCTTGACACTAAGAGTGTTGATCAAGATGCCCCAGATAGGAACCGTGTTCAGCGAAGTGATGATTCCGTAACGGCGACTTAGCGCGGCCGAAGTGGACGCTGGCAATGGCTTGACATCAGTATTATTTGTTTGATCGGTGGGATATATGTGAATGGCGGCCACTCGAGAAGCGAGGGTCAGAAGCAAGGCAGTGGGAGGATCAGATATGTGGAACAACTGCCAATCCGACAGCGTCTCTGGAGCTGACTTGACGGTTTCAGGCACAGTGCGATTGGGAATGGGCGATGATGGATTATGGACCACCTCGGTAGCAAACAAATTGACATATCCCTCCTCAGCCAAGCGCGCCTGCAGCTCCGGGACGTGAACCGCAAAGGTCACATCGGTGGCCAGAATGACCTTGGTGGCCAAATCGGGGTAGGTTGCCTTGAAAGCCTTGACGACAGGGTCAAGAGGTAGACTTTTGTTGGTGAAAACATATATGACAGGGAGCCTGGCACTGGGTGACAGACATGACCGGCCGTAATGCACAACCACATCTGCGTCCACATGTTCTGCAGCCACCTCATCCACACAGCATGTACCGTAGGAGGTGTCTGCGAGGATGTACAGCCGAGGAGTCCACGTTTCCGTGTCATCTGCCACAGACAGCTGAGACACCGACTGCGAAATGCCCTCTCCCGTCTCGAGACCGTTTTCGTTCGTGCGGCTGGTCGTGTTTCCATTCGCACAGGCAATGGCGGCAGAGCTCAAGCCGCGGCTCAAGAGCTGAAAGACCCGTGGCGCATCGGGAAGCATATCATCGGGGAATTGAAGAGCGATCCGCTTGTAGCGCGCCTCGCGGATCTCTTTCAACGTGCGCTCAATGTCGTAGGTAATTGACAATTCATCATCGCTGAGTGGCTGCTTGACATCACGGGCGACGACAGGCTCAGTGGCCTCCAGGATTCGGTCATCCGGTGTTGACAAGACTGGGCTGCCTCCATCGCAAATGAAACGGATTCTTCTGCCGTACTCAAGTGTTTGAGGAGAAAAACGGGAGGGTCGATGTGGAAGGGTAATTTTGTAGAAAAAAAAAAGACACAAAATCAGTTCCCCGCCTGCCCCGCGGCTCCCGAAGAATTGAATTCAAAATTGACGACCGTCTCTTAAAGCCTAACTCCGGGCCTGTTGGCCTGAAAGTTTGCCTCATCCCTCATCCCTGACACAACTGCATGTATGAGCCCGGATCTTTTCTGCAAGCTGGAGACTTGAGGCGTAGCGCCGTATTTGGGCTTCAAAGCTTTACGCAAGGTCACGGACTCGCAAGAACTTGGGCATGAACGCTGGTAACCTTAAGTAAAGGCGCACCGCCAACCTAAGGAAAAGGCCAGGCGGAGTGCATATAAAAACGCGTATTTGATATTCTACAGGAGTGGGAAATCCCGATTTTGTTCTTTCGTTCATGTCGTGCGATCAAATTCGATCGAAGTTGAGCTGATCATTCATGGATTGGCAAACTTGAAGTCGATCCATACTTGATCGGAAAGTAAATTCGGATCTGTCAAACTATTTTAACAGGTGATGTGGGTATCAGATAAATGTGACTCCAAAACAAGGGATCTCTCGATACATCTAGTCCATGTCGAAAGCCAAGACATCAGGCCCAGTACCCCGACCGGATTTGCCCTTCTTGCGTTTCTTGCGCTCGTTCGCACCCGCAATTGCATTCCGTGCTTCCTCCGCATCACTGTCATCGGAATCGGCGTCGTCGCTATCGTCGCTGTCCATCATGTGTTTACCTAGACTGTCGCCGCCTGCGGCCTCATGCCAGACCTTGACAATTTGACCGCCGCCAGAGACCATGCGACCTTCAACGTCGAAGCCAATGCCGACTACACCTTCAGTCTCGTCGTGAACAACCTCGGATGTGATTTTGTTGGACCGACACGGAAAACTTGATCAGGATCAGTCCATTACCCAGACCGGCTGCCAATACCTTGCCCATGCCCATATCATCCGGCACTGCCACCAAGGTCTCAATGGCTTCGCCACCACCGGCATCGCGCTGTACGTAGACCCGCTCATCCTGGTCGTCCCATGCGCCCTTCTCCCACAGAGTCACAACGCCGTTCGAACCTCCAACCGCAACCTTCTCGCCACGACTAGTTCCGCTCGAGGGCAACCCTCCAATGAACGCCGAGCTGACCAATTCCTCCTCTTGATCTTCACTGCGCACGAGCACACCGCGGCGTAGTCAGTCAGTCACTGCCAGAGTGGTGCCACCCGTTGTGACCCATTGTTTGCTGAAGCCAGAAGTACTCGTGTCGGACGCGGGAAGCGGGGTCAAAGAGGAAATGTAGTCATCGTGCGGATGATGCGACTGCTCTGGACGCGTAGACACTTTGGAATATGGCACACGGAGATCGTAGAGGTGCAGGGCACTCGAGTCGGTCGCGAGAAGGAGAGTCTGAGGGGACAAAGCATGGATGACGGTAGGCGCATCGATTGACCTGCGCAACAGTAGGGAGAATGCATTAGTCGCAAGGCTCTTCGTCATGAAAGGTCAAAGTCAGGACATGGTGAACATACCCATTTCTCTCCGTAGGAATAGCAATCTTGTTCTCCACCTGCCCGCTCTCCGACCTGGCCATTTTCACGAGACCGTCAGTGCCCGCGGAGTACAGCATTTCTCCGTCGACGCTGAATCCCAGGCACCGACAGCTGCCCTTGTGGCGTCTCGTCCTCCACATTGTATCAATGTGACCCCTGCCATTGCGAGAAGATAAAATTGAGGCGTCATCATCGGAATCGGCTTCATCGTGCGGCAATCGGAAAGTTTGGACATGGCCTGAAGCCAGACCAACAGACACTACTGGCTCATTTGGGTGGATCGCCTGAGAGAACAAGTCCGATGAAAGCGGCAGCGAACAGACGGTTTCGAACATTTTGTCCTGGAAAATTGGACCCAGAGACTCAAAGGACTGACAGTGAATTTGGACCCTCAATTGTTAATTGGAGATCCCCAGCGCGTCCCTACGAGTCGAGATTGAAAGCCTCACAAGCTGCCTTCTTTTTTTTTGGGAGCCCGGGCCGAGAATCTTCCGCTTGGAGATGGTGCTTTTGGTCAATTCTTTGTACTGATGCCCACCGCCCGGCGCATAATATCACCGCTTTCATGCTCTGGACAAAAGAATAGTGATGAAAAATCCATTACTTTGGAGCATCAGCACGTTTGATTTTTGGGTTTCGCCCACTATCCAGCGTGGTGTTAATTGTGTTGGTGTGAGGCTAGTTCCGAGTCCCGTGACTCTTTAACCTCGTTCTAACGCATACCTAACGCAGGCAGAACCAGGCGAAATCTACGAAAGAATATTAGGTGCCCCAAAAGTATGACTCTATCCGAATCATTTCAATTCTGCTAATGCTGGACACGGATGAATCAATGGTATTTCTATCTGTTTCGAAGTGTCTGACACGGCAATATTTTCCATTCAAAAGCCGAAAATTTATTTCTTTCTCTAAAATCAGAAGCTTCCGAGACTGGTCGGGACCACCAAGACCCTAGTCCACGCTTTGCGAGACTCGTAAGGACATGAAGACTGATCAACAGCTCTTCAGATGAGTCTAACATTCCAATTTCTCTTTCAAACTCTCAACATATCAAATGTTGAAGACTAGGCTATCAAGCCCAATGAGGTTCTCCTGACCCTTATGCGGAAAAGGTTGACCCAATGGAGCCAACCTTGATGTTGGAGAAAACGACCTTGGCAGAACCAGACTCGGATTCAACAGTAGAGGGCTTGCCAGAGTCAGTGCTGCAGGTGCCACGGCTGACGCCAGCCTTGGAAGCAGCAGCATCGGTTGGGTACTTCTCGCCGTCGAGCCAGAGCATGTTAGAGTTGTGGTCATCCCACAGGCTCATCACGAGAACCATGCCTTCTCCCAGAGCATCACCCATGCCAGACAGACCACCATGCTTGTTAAAGACATCCTCGTCGCCAAAGGTCTTCTTCTGAGCAGTGCAAAAGTCCGAGGTGATCGAGTTGCCAGTAATGCCGCTCACGTCCGAGGCCGAGTTGGCAATGACCTTGCCATTCTGGACATAGACGCGCTTGATCTCCTTCAAGCTGCCAGTGTCGGTTCCGTCGCTGGTGATGAACTGGGTCACGACAGTCATCTTCGACTTGGTGTCCACCATCTTTCCGGGGCCGTAGAAGGATTCGTTACCCATGCGGAAGGGGTTGAAGTCGCAGCCATCGGGATCGCAGGTACCGGCGTATCTGGTGGTAGAGTAGGTTCCACCGCAGCTGTCACCTTCGCAAATGGTCTGGCCGTTAGTATCGCAGGGATGGGGAGTCAAGGCAGTGGAGATGCTGTTAGCCTCCCAGATATCCATTTCAGCACAGCAAGAACCGTGTGGTCCAACACCGGCATTCTTGTCGTTCGCAGATGGCTTCCAGCCTTCAACGTTACCCTAAAAAGTTTTGAACCTTAGCACCTGAATTTTTGCTCCGCGAGTCAATCAAGAGTAACGAACCTTTCCGTTGATGAACTTCAGGTCACGCGGGCACTGAGAGTCACAGTAACCTGTACCATACTTGGCACCCGCCTTGTTGGTCTCATACTTGGACATGCCACCGTCGGCATCCATGGAGACAAAGTACAAGGCACCATTGAGGCCACAGGGAAGAGTGGAAACATCAACGTCGAAGGTGAATTCCTTGTTCAGGAGCTTGAACATCTGGTATTTGTTCTCATCCTCCATGAGGTAGAAGCGCGAGCCGATGTTTGATCCGGTAACGAAGTTGATGGACAGGGAGTCTCCCTCGGTGGTAGCTCCGTAGGTGCCGGCATAGTCCGCACCGTCCACAGCGCAGTTGGTCGCGCAGGTAGCATCGTCAGGGCACAGGGTGCTGTCCCACTGTTGGCGAAAAAGAAATTGACATTGATTAGCATGTGGTTTCCAGTCTAAGCCATAAGAGTTCTCGATACTCACTTCGTTACCAGTGTAGCAGTTCTTGTAACCATCGACCGAGTGAACCCAGCGCCAGTTGGCATCAATGACCACGGAACCATCTTTGCTGGTGCAGCCAGACGAGGTACACTCCTTCCAGGCGAGTGGTGGGTGGGTTTCAGGCTTCTGAGTTCCAACCTGCTGAGCACTCACGCCCGCCATCAAGGCGGAGAAAAGAAGTGCGCGTTGATACATAATGGAGATCAATGAAAGGAATGGACCTGACGTATGAAAGTTTGTATATGAGGGAGGGAAGCGTAGTAGGATTGTCTCACTGGCCTGCAGTTGATGATTCTTGAGATGAGGGAGCAGCACCGAGGTCTTTATATAGATCTCTCATCGAGTTTTGCCAAGATTGACACAGACTGTCGTGGCTCCTGCGAGCCATATTGTTCAGAAACTAGATGGAGTGTTCAACTCAGCCAAGACAAGAGACCGGTCTCCGACCAGGGGCATTGCAAGGAGAATCATGGCCCACGTTCTGCATCAAAATGAAGGTGGATCGAGTTTCACTGCCAAGCGAGGAAAGATCGTCCAAGAAAGTTGATCTCGACCAACGACGTGCAAGATTCGTTGCTGGAGTCATGAGCTATCGTCTAGTGACTAGCGATTTTGGTCCTCGCTAGACGGGCCCATCTCCGAGCTTGAAATGGCATCACCATCGGAGATCTGCGCTGAAAAGAAAATGCAAATCTATACTATTTCACTTGCCAGACTTCTCGCGGAGACTCAAATATCAAGAGATCTAGTACGATGTAGATGGTGAAAGACCCTACGACAGCTGCAGAGCTCATTAGAGCTATAGGTTAAATCCGCTGGCGCCGCCACCTGGCGCCATGATCGTGCCACATACGGTCGGTAAAGCGTTGGGCGTTTTGCTTCTGGAAAGCGCCCGCATCAATACATGAACAGCATCCCACTCTGCAGGGACCTACACCGCGCTCCGTGGCGTCGAATTGTCCGGGGCATTCTGCATGCTGTTTTGGGCATAGAGCGTTTCAGATCGGCGCTGTATCCCACATATCCGGAAATTTCCCCAGGTCTGACGGCATGAAAGCGCAAAATATCCTTCAATGAGAGCTTAGCGCTGACTATACCCCGTGATTTTCCCTGGCGATCTTGGCCGAATCTTGTCATGGTGTCTGCTCCATTATTTCTACTCGAAACCGAATCCCTTCCTCACACATCCCACTGAAACAACATGAATCACCCTACCGTTCCGACTGGACTATAGCCGCTGGGTGAAATGAAGAAGTTAATGAAACAATTACATCGATCGCTTATCTTACATGAGCGGCGATGTCCTGGATTCATTTGCCTCCTAGTTTCTGATGAGGGGGAAAGCAAAGCAGGACGAACATTGTACACTGCCCTGTCTAATGGTGAGCCTTTTCCCGCAACGGAAATTTTGTAGAAAGATTCATCACACAGATCAGAAGACCATCTTAGTCAATTATCACTAGGTGAGTGCTCTTCAAGATGCCGTTAAACTCAATCGGCCACGGTCAAAAGTGATGGGGTCGGAAGTCGAAGAGGGGACGTACAGGCCTCTTCATCTTGGCGACTGTCGATCGCAATTGCGGGGAGACACCCTGTGATTATAACGCCTTCTGTCACTTGCATATACAAGGAAGAATTACTACAAGGCGGTAATGATCAACTTCATCTTTACTGTCACCACCTCAGGATGAGCTTTTGTTGTATCCACCTGGTGATCAGGCACTCTCCCACCGCGGCATCCTCCATGGCCAATTTGGAAAGGATCAGCGCTGTTCTGGAAAAGTCCAAGTGGAATCGCTGCACTATCTAGTAGCCTTTTCTTTGATGTGAATGTCCAAGACCTTGGTTCAGATCATGAAAGCCTGTCGCGGGTCAAATTTCCCTCTATCACCACGACAGTTGTGGTCTTGGCCAGCAAGCTGCTCAACGGCCGAGTGCCTGCCAAGAGACCGTACATAATCGCACGCCCGTGAATCCGAGGCATTATTTCAACAATCATTTCGTGACATATTATGCAAGATCCGGCCGGCACGGGCATCAGCCCGTGCCGGTTAATCCATAAGCGAGCACCAGCCTCATGTTAGACCTTTGGCATTGTGTTTCCACAACACCCTGCTTTTAGGTCCGGAATTGCTCGTGTTCCCTACAATGGGCAGGAGCATCAGGCGCTTTTCGAAGAAGGTGTTTGCGATCAAAGCGAAGACGCCTTCCCATATGGTTATCTTGGCCGAGTACCACGAGAAATCAATATCGGCTTGATCCATCATTTTTATGGATCTTTACGGTCACATCCGCTGTCCAGATCTAGTCTCATAGTCGAGCAAAGCCTTGATGAATATTGCGTCCTCAATGAGCCACCCTACTCGGGGGAGCTGGTAAAAGCTTCGTCGCAAAAAGATGCCGGGAAAGGACTGTGTTACAGTGCGACAGAGTACAGCCTCTCATATGCCACGGGATAGTTACCAGACTTGATCAACAGCCATTCCGTGGGACCTGCTGGTGACTGCGAAAGTCTAGTTGGGTCAAGCTGGGGCATCTCATTGGAGTCTGAGACGCGTCAGTCTGTCATTGCATTAAGCCCATCAATTAAGCTGGTCTTCTAGAAGCATCTTTAGCACCCATCCCCAAACCCTAGACCAATCGTTGCAAACCTACCAGCTCACCACTGTGAATTCCATGGCGATCAGACTACCCGATGACGTGCGCTGGCTCTTATCGAACGCCATGCTTATCTGGCTTATCTTCCTTATCGGCCACATGGCTGCCTCGGTCCTTGCGCCATCTCCAGCCCCAGCTGTCCCAATTCCCTGACTTTCGTTCCCCACTGCATTTTTTTTGTGTTATTCAGCATCTCATTCTTAGATCTCGAGCGCTCGATCGGCCACACTTTTTGAATTCCGTTTTTATACAACAAAATTCTGGAAAGAGTCACGGTCGCTCTCAACCATGGCGCTGTACCACCAAACCGTGGATTTTTTCTCTGAATCTTGGGCCAACCAGCGAACACAGCTTCCCCTCTTGGCGGTGACGGGTGCCTCTTTCACCCTTGGGCTCCTTCTTCGCTCCCTGTTGAAGGGAGATAAGCACAAGGGGGCTATTCTCGCTTCGCCTCGCACGAGAGTGTTGTCTCATCTTTCGGAGGAGGAGAAGCGCCAGTTGCCGCTCCCGGACGATGTGTTGCCTGGCGCTCGCGATGTTGCATCCCCCTATGGTTCAATCCGAGTGTATGAATGGGGCCGGGAGGATGGCCCAAAGGTCTTGCTTGTACACGGTATCACGACGCCGTGTATTGCACTCGGCGGGGTGGCTCATGCGCTTGTCGACCGTGGGTGTCGTGTGATGCTCTTTGATCTGTGAGTAACACAGCGAAAATACTTTCTAGAAAAGAGATTCCCTCGGGGCGATTCTAGTCTGGTGCTGATCTAGTCTTGCTCTTTATAGCTTTGGGAGAGGGTACTCTGATTGTCCTTCAGACATGCCCCAAGATGAAAGACTCTTTGCAACGCAGGTCATGCTTGCTTTGACCACATCACCAATCTCCTGGACAGGGACCAGCTCGGGCAAGTTCAGTCTGGTCGGTTACTCCCTGGGTGGTGGTATCGCTGCGGCTTTTGCATCCTTCTTCCCACAGCTCCTGTCATCTCTTGTGCTTCTCGCCCCTGCTGGCCTAGTCCGCGATTCTCAGATCAGCTTCCAGGGCCGCCTTCTCTACTCTGGCGGTCTCATGCCAGAGGGATTGCTGTCTTTCTTGGTGAGTCGCCGACTGAAGTCGGGCCGTCTTATCGCACCCAAGAAAGACAAACAGGGAAAACTCAATGCCCAAGACGCTCTTACGGAGGAGATGCCTTCAGACGATGCGGCCGCAGATCAGGTTCTATCTCGGGAGTATCCGCATGTCACCGTCCCATCGGCTGTGGCGTGGCAGGTCCACCACCACGCTGGGTTTGTCCATTCATTCATGTCCAGTATGCGCCATGGGCCCATCCTGGGATCGCGCCAGAAAGTTCACTGGGCTCGCCTGGGCGAATATCTCAGTGCACAGAACAGCAATGGTGCAGGAGATGGAAGGGAAAAGGGGCTACCGAGCCACAAGGTTCACATTCTCTGCGGGAACACGGATACAATCATCATCAAGGATGAGCTTGTTTCCGATGCAGCTGCTGTTCTTGGTGGAAATGTGGTCTTCAAGTTTTACGATGCCGGCCACGAGTTCCCAAGTACCAAGTACGAAGAAGTTGCGGCGTACATTGAGAAGGTACTGTGAGGTGGCCGCGATCGACCTTTCTGATACGGGGCTATCCATTCGTTCATTGATTCTTAGTATAGCGTTTTTGTCACTTTGATGCGTCGATATGTGTTTCCCCATTCGCGGAGCCGCATCATTGTTTTGGAAATAGAGGTATATTGTCATGAATCGCTAATATAATACATTTGCACAAATGCACAATTGCCCAAGAGACCCAGTCAATAGATTTCCATGGTTCCGGGAACCAGCCCTCACCAAGAACAGATTTCGATACCATCATTTCTGAGCTTTCAGGATGTCGTCCAACGCATCGACTTGGCTGGACAGGCCGTTGAGATGTTTTGATCGCTCAGACAAGCGCGCACCCGCGTAGTAGGGGCTGTCGGCAGCAGATGCACGGGCGAACCGGTTGACGCCATTTTGGCTGGCCTTTGGGACTTGGCTCAGGTTGTTTGAGTTGAGCGACTGGGGATTGCATACGGTGCCGTTGCAGGGGCTAGATGGTTGCTCACGTCAGTCTGGATTGCAAAACAGATCCATAAGATAGATTACACAGAGATCGTACCTAGAAGAAGATGATGATGATGAGCCGCCCATTATGGATGGATGAGTAAGCTCGTTTTCGGTGGGTGATGCACGAGACAAGGTTTCTTGATTCGACACTGGTCTTTTGAAGATGGAGACGAAACAAGGGCAGATCAACGTCGCCAGGATGTTTGATTGAGTCGTTGTGCTTGAGGGAAGTGCAGGTAGGGAGGGAGGCAGATAGGTAGCTGCGAGCTGTTTTTCTTCAAGAGCTTGATATGATGTAATTGAGAGATGGTTGAAGAGATATGGATAGAAGATATCGAAGACATGTGGCCCGAATCGCAAGTCTATATAAGCCCGTTTGCAATCAGCCGCCAGAGGGCTATGTTCCACATGGACAGTGGGAGCGTTGACGGACACGCGGAGCTTCACCAGAGGACCTTGCATTTCCGGTCCACATGGTCCAGTGTAGAGCTCTAAGCGAACAGAAGAATGAGGCCGAGGATCTGCGGCTCGCATATGCTTCCCTTCATCAGGGTAGGCCGCGCCGTCGGTTGTGTATGACTGAGCTTCCTAATTGAGAGTCTATGACGGCGAGTATAGTCCGCATGAACCACATAAAGTGGGGCTCGAATTCTCGAGCGGGAATACTTGGGTGTTTCATCTCATTACACAAACACCAGCATAATCCTGAAAGAGCAGCCGAACAAAGCGAGAGGAGCTGATTGGTAAAGAATTCAGTTTATCGTGCGGCTGCAAAGCCCCAAGATGAAAAGCGGAGACCTTGCACGCTTGTTTCACAACTCCCATGAGTGGCGGGGATGAAAAGCATAATCGATCCACCTTGAGGCAGGAAAAGGCGAGAGAACCAGCCATGCCTCGAATGCCAAAGACCGCGCTGCGCACATGGCCGAACACATGTTCAGGGTCCGATTATGACCGTAAGAGGAAATGGGGCCGCAAGGCATGAGCAAAGGGAGTTGCGATTGGTACCAGTGAGAGAGCGACCTGCAGCTCGGACATTGCTACCGTTTGATCATCTGAAGCCAGCACAAGGTAGGGTCATACAAATCCAATAAGGATGGGTGATGTCAAGAGGTCTAGACGGAAATGGGCTTAGACCAAGATGTTTCAGCTTTCAAGGGCGGCGAACTGCCAACGCGATGAACTGGAGCCGGACTCATTTTTAGCAACAAGCTTAATCCATCTTTGGTGGTGGTTCATGCTAGGGCGGGAGCTTGCATGGCCACAATTTAGGGTTCACTTTCTCGCGTGGTTGCTATAGACAATGAAGAGAGCGCTGGCAAGATGAAACAAACCTTCTAGGGAAATTAATAAAGAATGTAGAATCATAAATTGGAAATAAGTCCAAAGAATGTCGGAGGCCCAACGTGAATGATCACATGGGCTCGACGACTCGAGCTCGAGGTCCAGATTGATTCAAGGGGCTCTCAGCGGCTTCTGTCGATCAATTTTCGTCATTTGAGCACTTCCACCTGCCGTCTCTCTACACTCCTTTCGGATAACACGGAAGAGTGAAGACAACTTGTGCACCGATGGGATGGTTTTGTGTTTCTTGTGAAAGACGCTCTGGTAATGTCTAGATTCCACAATGATGCCTTCGGTCTAAAAACGTTTCTCGATAGTTACGTACATGTAGTTGAACTAGCATTCCACCCGAGTCAAGCCTGGAGTGACTTTCTTGATCAGGGTCTAGTACAAGAGAAGATTCTCTCTTGCAATCGCCTCTACTCAAATATCAAATATTCTACCAGCCTCACTGGTCAAGGCCTGGATAATACACGCCACCAGAATCAGGCTCGGAGATCTTCGGGAAAAAGGGACACTCGAAGAGTTTGAAAATGAGATCTCGCATATGTGCGCATATTTTGGCGAATAAATTGCACAGGCACGTGGATGGCTTCTACTTCATGCAGGGCTTCTTCTGGACCTTCCTTTTCAGTAAATTCCGAATACCACTTTTCTTTTCTGGGCACAGTACGAAGAACACTTACTTTTTTTTCGTCTTATATCAGACGCAGTGTGAGGTCTAGGGCTACCACTTTCCAGGCTGAAGCGTCGAAATGCTCTACTGGGACTATTCCTCCCAGGATGAGCTGCCTCGTACTCATACAATTTATTTGACCTGATGTTCAATAAATTTAAAAACAGGCACCGGGGTCACCGGACCGATGTCATCTCCCTTGGGAGATTGAAGTGCTATCCTACCTATGCAGACGAAAAGGGGCTTCAACATTCTGACCTGAGAACCTCGTGCTCTGCTCTCCCAATGGCATTTCATCAATATGATGCTCACTTTCTACCAGTTCGTTCCACCAGTTCGTCATCCCGTCTCACGGACATGTACAGACGCGCACGGGAACAACCTTCGCTCGATTTGGCGTGAGGCCTGTGCTGGCTGCTATCCATGACCAGTTTCGTTTCAGAAATTTTAAGCTTGCTTGACCACGCGTTCAAGCCTAAGGGGGGAGGAGGGGTAGAGCCAATTCATTCCAGTCTCCCCATGCAGTAAGATCTGACGAGGCGATGGGGCTTAGTAGTTTGCTCAGGTATGCAAGGCTTCGCTGGGTCCGAGCGCGGAAATCCCACCAACGTAAACCTTTTTCGGCGATAGCCGTCGATCCTCACATCCTGTCGTCTCTTCTTTGATGACTCGTGAGCTGCCTGGGCCACAAGATTGCCGGAGCGTCCACTCCAGTCATCGAATGGGGATCCCAAAGGGCGGATGGCCCGCGAGTCACACAGCCTTGCTCAATCACTCTAGATCTGATTTGGGATATTGAGAATCGTCGCTTCATGGCTCGTGCCTTTTGGAAAAAAGACGAATTGCACAGCCAATCGTGTAAGGTTCATCCGGAGCAAGGTGATTAAACTTGGCTGAACTTGGAAAATGGGAGCTGTAATTTGCTGTAGTCAATCTTCAAATCTATCAAGTTAGACATATCACACACCGAAATTCAGGGACCAGAACAGACTCCCGTCCGTTTCTGCCAAGAAGCCAGTTCATGGCCATATTACTGCGATCGCCAGAAGCGGCATCGATCGACTATCGGATCATCCCTTGATGGTCCACCTCGTATCCAGCTTAGCCTTTTCAGTCTGAAACACTAGGGCTCACTTATTTTATGCTCACTTTCTTCAACGGCCACGCCGATGCAAGGATGAAAACTCCACATCTCATGGATTTCGTTGTCATCGTAACGCCTTTGCAGGGGGTGGTGCTCTGCCATGTGCACAGCCTGAACATTTGTCGACATTTGCTTCTTCGCCGAGACGAAAATTTAGCGAGATGACCCCTTTACTGTGCAGACGGACAGGGTAGTGTCTGTGTATGAAACAAGTTGCTCCGCTATCTCAAAGGGTGCAGAGGCCGCGACTTGAATCCAAATGGGTATCCCTTGAAACAGGTGTCTGAGGTTTCCCCAGCCTTATACCATGTAGTTGCCAATCAATGATGTAGTTCGCGACCGATATGAATGTCACTGAAGGCGTCCAAGGTGCCAAACCATGCTACGGGACTTTCTGCTCACTAATCTTTGATTGACGCTTCATCTTTGATGGGCTTCGATTTTGAGACCTTTTTTTTGGTCGACTATGAACCTACAGGATCTATGGAGTACTGTAGTTTACAATTCAAGTTTTTAATATCCAGGGCCCAATCAAGGATTTGTTACACATCGGCAAATATCTTGTCTTTCATAGATTTTGGTTCGAGTTTCCTTTGTTGGAAATCACCGAGACCCGAGTCCCTACCAAATCAGTTTCATAATACTGAAAGAGACTACATGCTTTGTCGCGCCGCAGGCACAGACCTAGAGCTCGTCAATTCAAAACAGTAGCTTGGAGCTTAAAATGAGTTTGATCGCAACTGTAGCTGACACATCATTTTCTCAAAGTACCATATTCCAACCGACTTCATCAGAGTATCGCCTGGACTGTTCTTTGGGTCCCAAGCTCCTACTTGACTCCGGCTTATACCTACTGGTACGCGAAGATAGACCGGCCGAGCCAAACCCCCAAGAACCCGAGACTCGGGGATTTGAGGCTGTGTATTAATCAAGGGGAATCAGAACCGAGGCGACCAATTCACCTGCAGTATAGGGACTCTCATCCTTTCGGGATCATGAAGTTTTGTGGTATAGTTTCGAGTGTAGGCAATTTTAATCGTGCCGGCGCCCTTTCCCCGGAAGGTGGCTTCCGGCTACGGCTGGGCGCTCGAGGTTTGGAGATAGCACGTTTAGAAAATTGGTCCTTCATGTAACTGCAAACCGGGCACATGTCATTGCGATGCTGCGAGAATCTTTTGGTAATATCATTTATCCATGTCGCCTTTTTTTTTATATATCACCGGGACTTGGTAATACTGCTTTCGGAGCCTTTATAAGTTCTCACCATAGTCTTCAGTCTTTTCACAACAAGAAACTGGTTTCCAAAAGGAAAATCAAAGTCTGTCTTGAGCGAGAAACTACGACTGTTCATGTTTCCATCCATGTTAATCATGCTTTTAGCTCGAAATTCGGCCGACCGGGCTTTTCGGACGTCGGGTAAGCTTCAATTCGGCAAAGATAGCCTCTCGACTTCCATCTTCTTGATTTCAGACTCGGTGTTGGCGCGTAAATTATTGATTGAAATATTTTCTTTTCCCCCAAACCCCCAGGTGTCTGACGGTGGTGTCGTAACTGGATCTCTGAATCGATGTGCCTAACCTGATCGGCTGTATGACGTAGCCGTACGATGCCCCAGCGATCAATATCTACAGCTTGGAAAAAGAAGTACTCGGGCACCGCGAGGAATTCTTCACAATCATATCACAGCTGGCAGTGACATCGCCCAATAGGCTGGACCGCGCTCTAGAAATTCAGATAGCGTGACAAATCAACCGGCTGATTTACCTTTACGATTCGCATTTTCCACTCCCCGAGGTCTGCATCCCAAATCAGCGCAACAAGACAGGCTCAGGTATTATTCATTTCTCATCACCCTTGGGAAGCGATAAGAGTCGAGTCAAACTAAGCCTTCACCCCGAGAAACAATGGGTCTGACTCATGTCTACCACAAGTCAATTGCAACTTTCTTCAGAGCCATCGTTCGCCCTCTACTCCATCTGAATCCCAATCCCGATGAAGTCATTTCCATTCCGTCTCGGGATGCGGGTCGAGTGATCAAAGCATATGTCTACAAGCCCACAGGGCAGGACTACAAGCTCCCACGACCTGTTCTGATCAATTTTTGCGGCAGTGGCTACGTGCTTCCTTCATTCGGGTCAGACGATGAATACTGCCGCTTCATCGCAGATAGAACCGAATTTATCGTCATCGACGTGCAGTATCGACTTGCGCCCGAGAATCCATTCCCGGCCGCGGTCAACGACGCCGAAGATGTCGCAGCATGGGTGCAGTCACTACCGGATCAATTTGACGCTTCCAGAATTGCACTATCGGGATTCAGTGCGGGTGGAAATATCGCTCTAGCACTCTCGTGCTCATATTCATCCAAGGAGCCTCAACGCGACAATGTCTTTCGCACGGTGATGTCGTTCTACGGCTCCGTCAATATGAGTATACCAACGACCAAGAAACTCGTCGCAGATAAATCAAGTTTTGTCATGTGCAAGCTGTTCCCCATTTTCTCACATTTGTGCCACAAATGTCTCGATTTCTCGGTCACGGACGCAAAGGATCCTCGCTTGTCACCAATATTCGCGGAGCCCAGCTCGTTCCCCAAGAATGTTTTGATCATTACTGCCGCCCAGTGCCCATTTACCATTGAGGCTGAAGAACTAGCCGAAAGGCTTCGAAAGTCGGGCGAGACACGTGTATCAAGTAGACGAATGGAGGGATGTTCACATGGCTGGGACAAGGGCACCAAGGAAGGAACGCATGAAGCAAAGGCAAAGGATGAAGCCTATGAGATATCGGCAGCTTTTTTGCTTGAGAGTGTGAGATAACTGAGAAATAGTCTCAAATTCAAGAGGACTGAAATATAATCTGTGAGCCCCCTGTATCAAAAGATTTGAATCATTGGTCGTTTGAGCTGACCATGATTGATGACGCCAAGAGGACTGCAAAACGGACTGCTAACAGAGGGCAACATATTGTGGCCTCAGGCATAATATGCTGCCTGAAACCGTGACGAGCCATCCCCGTCTCGAGCCAGCATCTGTTGGCAAGCACGCCGTGTCAATCAGCCTGTAAACAAACAAATCGCGGAACAACGAGTCTCGGCATTCTAGCACCAGAGGACATCTTGCAAATTGTAAGGACTCATCAAGTCCAAGTGGTTATTCAAACTGTCCGATCAGCTGTTCTCGAGGAGCGTTATCGTGTTGCCGTTGATTATATGCCCCCCCCCCCCCCCCCCCCCTCCCCCCTCATGCTTAATTGATTAGTAGATCATCGCTCGCGCCTTGGCTGGTCGGTGAGTCGCATCATTCTGTTTCGTGTCAAGGCCCATACTGATATTTGGTAAGCTCCACCCCTGTGTGGCTCATCGCTGCCCCTTCTATTCAAGATGGACAATCCAGCATCCCCAGCAGCTATTCAGAAAAGTGTATGGGAAGGTCGGATTCCTCTGGAAATCGTGCTCGCCCCGTCTGAGAGTCGGAGCTACGACAAGACAGATGCATACATTGTGCAGTTCCCCGACGGTCAAACTTGAAATGCCCGATACAAAAGTTGACTCGTTTGACAGATCTCTTGTCCGAGGGTCTCGTACCTTCCCTCTTTGCTTCCAAGAGTCCGCGCCTTCTTCTCCGCATATCTGATCCAACCTTCATCGCGACATCATGATGGATGGTTCGCCTTTGAAGGAGTTCCCCTGAAATGGCATTATCCTATCGGTCTTCTTTTCGATCTGTACGCGGGTGTAGATCCTGCTTCAAAGACCGGTCTGAGGAATGATCCTACCCAGCAAACAGAATCGTCAGCCCCTTGGCGATTGACAGTGCACTTCAGCGACTGGCCCTCCGAAGATCTTGTCCGGTTAGACGAGAATGGAATGGTAATGAACGATGCATTCATCAACAGCGTCAAGGAGGCGGACTTTCTTCGAAATGGTACTGCAAAGGGCATCATGAGCCTTTCCAAAGAAGACTCATCGGGCCTCTGGAAGGCAGTCGAAGATGGTAAGGCCCTGATTTGGAGGGATCCTTGTTTTGGAATTCCGACTCGATCAACTGACTCTGCCTAGTAAACCTTGCCTCCTTTCAGAGAATCTCACAAATTCTCCTACCTCCCCCATCTCAACCTTTTCGGAATGTGCCCATTCGGATTTTCCTGCCCCTGCCGCCAGATGAGCAGTCTGGATCACTCAAGGTTGTGCAATCGCCACTTCCCCCCTTCATCTCGAATTCGACCATAACCCAGTCGACCAGCCCACGGTCTAGCCCTGGGTCCCAGCCTCAAACTATTGGAGGTGCTTTAAATAAGTTACTACCAAACCTCTTTCCAAGCCGCAGAACTCCTGTCCTTGCAAAGCCCGTTCTACACGGAGCTGTTCTGCCCATGTCGGCTCCCATTGAAGAGGTCGTGAGATGCTCGGCCTACGGTGATGGGTGGGCTTACATTGTTGTCAGGATGATGGGCTAAAAAGAGGTATTGCTGGGATGATTCATTTCATAAGATCTTACATCCCTAGCTGTGATATATATGTATGTGCGGGCAGTTAATCGCAAGATGTTATTGCCAAAACAATTCGATTAATCATTCGTTGAGTCGCCTCAAAGTCTGTAGTGCTAAATGCTATTCAGCGGGTATCAGGTTGTTCTTCATGTCGGCCAGCGACTATGCATCTTGTCCGTCCAAAAGAAAGTCTCATCCGGGAACGATAATAAACAGAAGACAAAGGAGATTTATACTGGAACAGATGCGACGCTCTCGTGACAGGGAGCGGTGGAACGCAATGCAAAGGAAATCAATGACCGTAGGCAAATTTCCAAAAAGTCCTCACAAAAAGAAGAGGGAAAGAAAGCACAAAACAAAAAAAGGAAAGACAAAACGTGCAGTCATAATAAAAAAGTGCTAGTAACCGACATATTGCACAGGATGAAACATAGTCTCAAATTAGATGGGTTGGCCATTGACGGAGATTTCTTCACCCTGACCCTTTCGGCCGGCGATCTTGGCAATCATCACGGTGCGCATCCACTCGATGCGCTCATCCCGACTCTTGACGGCAAAGTGATGAGGCTTGGGGCCGTTGGTGTTGAACAAGGACTTCTTCTCCCCTTCCTTGGCTGAAGGAACAAGAGAGAAAGCAAATGCAGGTTCGTTCCGAGCGCCACCCATGCCGTTGCCATGACGAAGGACGGACTTCTTGAAGGCGGCGGAAAGCTTGGAACTGGCGGCAACCGATGAGCAAGCGACCGCATAGTCGTCGACGTCGATGATCTCCAAGGCACGAGACTCGCGGTGGGCATCTCGCTCATCTTTGTGCATGGCCAAGTTTGTTCCGCGGAGGGTGAAGTGAGCATCTTGCCACTCGTGTCGAAGAAGACGAGTAGTCTTGCGCTTCTTCATGTAGCCACTTTGAGTCACTTCTGGGTCGGAGGTGAGGGACGACTGGGACGACTGGGAGGAACTGTAACCATGTTGTTGAACGCGAGGGCTACGGATGAGGTCCGCTGGGGTGTCAATAGGAGTCAAGGGCTTATCCTCATGAACCTTTCGGAGGCTTTGAGGAGCACTGGGGCGCACCGAAGTGCTGCGCATGAGAGGGTCCCGATAAGGTGGGAACAAAGTGCCAAATTGCATATCGGGAGGAACCGATTGAGACGCCTCACGGGCAATGGGGCCATTCGGAATCGCGGTGATCGGAACATCCACTTCAGTGAATGGGGTTCCTTGACGATAGTAGTCTACTGCACCTGCGTTTTGGGTGAATGGCCCATAGCGCTGAACCGCAGTAGGAGAGTCGTATCCCGCAGATGGCTGGGTAGGAGTCATCGACCGGTTTGTGGTCACAGCAGTGGTCATCTCTTCGGTGTTCGGACTTGTGGGAATTGTCAATTTGGGCAGGTTACGAAGATTATTGGCCATGTTGTGCGACTGGGGAGGCGCCGGGGAGAGCTCGATTGAGTAATCATGGGGAGGCAGATTGGTTGTGTTCAGATCCGACAGCACCGGCTTTTGCTGGGGAACATTCTCCAAATGCTGATAATTCAAGAAATTTCGAATGGTCTCCCGCGGGTCTAATTTCTGAATTCCACTCAGGGCGGCTTCGGACAACCGTGGTCCTGTGACTGGACCAGGTCCAAAAATGTCTGATGATGCTACCACGGAAGGCTGACGGTTGGAGCTTGGTCGCAGCATGTTCTGGGCCGTAAGGGGATTTCCAGGACTACCAGCGATGATAGCGCCTTCACGAATCACTCCGTCCGGGAATTCGGCAGCGAGCTTCTCAAGCATTCGCTGCTGTCTCTTGTACTTTGAGCACTTCTCCCCCTTAGAGCAACTATGAGGCTTGGGAAGCACTTGCTCAATGCCCACAATTGATACCGATTCAGCCGGTGTGATTTGAGGACCAAGAGGGTTGCCCTCTTGCCCATAGGCGTGGTTGGACAGAATTTCTCCGTTCGGAGACACAGAGACTGTGTAAGAACGCCGTTCCGGTGACTTGCGCTCCGGCGATGAGCGGCCAGCGGAGGGTCTGTCCGGGAAATCAGAGAAATAAGGCTCTGGTGTTGGAGGTAAAGGGGGACCCGTTTGCATCGTCGTCTTCAGGTGCTCAATTGAGGCCATGATCTGGTGACGCATACCGAAAGAATGAATGCTGAGCTCCTTGAGGTCGTCAATCTGCAGACTGAGAAGCACGGATCCAGCAATATCGTTGACAATGAATCGCTCAATGACCGCATCGTTGTAGCCGGCGATATACAGCCAGTGCGCAACTTGACTGGGCTTCCAGTTCAAGATCTCCTCTTTGGTGACTTGAGAGACATCGGGGTGGACCGTTGTCAGAGCTTTGGGAGTCTTGGGAGAGAAAGGGAAACGTGTCGGGGTTTCCATCGAACGGCTGAACTCGCTTTGCAAAGGCGAGCGCTCAAAGTACAAGTCGATCTCGGCGGTCGAGGGCTCATAAATTGTTGAGCCTGTCGAGTCCCTGAAAAGGTGAGGACCATTTGGGCCTCTCACATATGCTGGTTCTCGTCTCTTACCGGTCGTGCGCGGCCGAGCATCATTCGGTGTCGGTAATTCCGGGGTGGAAAGAGTGGTGTTGCTGTCATAGGCCAGCTGTGCGATCTGATTGTTAGTACGATCAAGGTGAAGTCGCCGAAACGAATCACAAAAGGTTTTCGACTGACGGATTGAAGACTCTGTTGAAGGGATTCCTCGTCGGAGTCACTCGCTTCAAAATCGGTATCATCAAAGTTGGTTGTATCGGAAAAGCGTCGGTTCACGACTTCTTTTGCAGGGTAGAAGTATTCATGGTTCTTGATGCTGACTGAAGCAGGCGCTGCCTTGCGACGAGCTCGAAGGGAATCCTAGTGCTCTTGATGAGTAACAATTCCTAGATGCATTGATTGCCGCTGGACATACCATGATGTCTAGTGTGATACCTAGGCAGGCTGGTCTTTGAAATACCAATGCTGACCAGCCTTTTGTTACGGCGGTGTGAGAGAAGAGAAGGGAAGGGCTGACAAGGCGTTGAATGTTTGATAACAACAATAAACGCTCTAGATAGCTCGAGATATTAATCTCCAACAAGACAAGCCAGTGTCTTGGGTTACGCGAGAAACAGAACGGATTAGGGAAACTCAGAAGCGATGCGTCCCGCACATGGGCTTCTGGAGTATATGTACGGACGTTATGACAGCAATTGGAGTGCCCGAGGCTGGGAAGCAACCTGAAACCATATGCGCCGGGTCGGCGGCAGAGCAGGAAGCGACCCGGCTTAGATGAAGAAATTGCCAGGGACCGGGGTGGGGAACCTATTGGATGCACGATCTCGAGTCGGGGCAGCAACCCAGCATGAGAATTTCATCTATCCTCGATGCGAATGGAGGTGAAGCGGCGATAGAACAGGAGCAGTCATGTCGGCGTGTGACAAAATGTGATCACGGTACAGTAGTCCAGACCAAGGGATCACATCCCGTGCATTGTAGTCCAATCAGCACGAGCGTCACGCTGCGCGACCAGGAGAATGCAGTCTATTTCGAGTCCTGAGAGGCCGGCTTCCAAACGGGTTGGCCTGATCTGATCGCCTGTCGAACTCTGTCTGCCCCGGATACGTGGTTGTGACTGGCCTGCAGTTAGCGCCCACTTGCAGATTGGCAAGTCCCGAATGGGCCACGCTAGAAATCGGAGACAACGTGACGGCCATACATCGACAGGCAGTTAGCGCCTACTTCATTCCCGTAGGAATGGGGTGCAATCCTGGACTTACACAATTAGTATATTTAGCTGCCGCCTAGCCCTGTCCTGCTCGAGTCATGGGCCTCACCTTGTGGCTCTACTCTGTCTGGTCCCCAGATCTGCTAGGAACCTTGACCGCCGCTCGTGAACTTTACCTGGGGATTCCTGGTTGACCACACCGGGCGGGCCCGCCTGCAGGAAGATGCACCTCCAAAAATAACGAGTTGTGGAAAATAGTACGCAATTTGCAACGAGCAGTACTCATTTGGGAGGCTCTCAGGTCCTAGAACAATCGTATCAACTGCGCTTAGCTTGGCCATTCATCGCGATGGTATGAATAGTAACCGGTGCACCATTAATTGGCGCTGATAGGCAAGGTTGGGCAAACACTACTATTTCGGATGTGTGGTTTCGGTCTGGACGGCAAGTGACTCTTCAGAAGCAGACACAGAGGTATCTGATCTCACATAACAGTGCTTGGTCTTCACATTGCCTCATAATCGTGCATGGGTCTTAAGTTGCACCGACCTTGCTTACTGCAACTCTCATCTCACCCACGTTACGATTCGGCCGCATTTGTCCCGCTTCAGTCACGGGGAAGTGCGCCGCACGGTGCCCGGGCCTTGACCAGACCTGGACACTTGGCTATCCATCTGTATCAGCCTGTCAAATAGAAGAATGGTATCGTGCATACTCAGGCAATTTCTGCTCAATGACTTTTGAAGCGGCCTTAATTGACGAGGAAATCCTGTAGGCAAGCTGTGCTCACGGCGGCCGAACGGCATGTTGCTTGTTCACGCTATGGCGGGTGAGATGTGTTGACCTGATTACAATGCGGCTGAGGCAACCAAAGTGCAAAGTCGGAGACTGGTCCCAGATTTACATATAGGGCACGATGCAAAAGCAAATAGACAATTAAGTAAGAGCTTCACGAACTTGACAATCAACTACGGGAGCTGAGAACGATCGGTCTGCTTCAATTTTGCCGATAATCTGATAAGCGAGGCCAAAGCTTGAATTTGGGAAACGATCTAGATTTGTGGTCATTTTTTTTTTGAGATAAAATTGTCTTAACCCAAATGGATGAACACTGGATAGCTACAACTTACGGAAAGTAGAACACCTGCTTAGACGGATAGCACCCGACTGCGGGTCATAGGGACGTGAAGAGCCCAAGACCATGATCAATCATTAAAAATAAGCTGACCAAGGAAGATCTTCGAACCCACCACCGCCTCACTTTTTATCTTCAAGTCCATTCTGCGACAGTGATTCTTTTTCGGTGAATGTTGCCGAGATGAGATAGAGGAAGGTTCCATTGTATCGTCATTGATCGGGAGCAACCTTGCGCCCCGCATGGAGTTAACGTGGGCACACTTCCTGCTACTATTGCCGACCTCCTTACTAGTATCGGGACATCTCTTCAATCGGGGGAGCCCTGAATTATCATGGTTCATGGTCTTTATACATTGGCAAGGTGCTTATTCTTCGGCGTGTGTTTTTCTGTGCTTTTAATTTCTCACTAGTGTAAACCTTTGCTAGGCATAACTATGTTATCTTCGTCCTCGTTCATCTCGAAGTTTAAAGCACTTCTGTGCCTGGAGATTATATTCTAAAGTATATTCTCACTTTTTCAAAATGAATATATCTTTGCAGGCGGAAGGAACAGGCCGATGACAACCTTAGGCGGCAATAGTTGAAAGCATGTGCTCAATGTCACTTCTCCGTACCTCCGAAGCCGTATACTGAGTACGTCACTGATGGAATATTGACATTATTTGGTCCGGGCTGGTACTAGAGATCTGATCAACCTTATGAATGGGCTCTGTGATAAATATCTGATTACTCCCTGGATGCGAACTGTCTATCTATTCCAACAATGAACATACATCTTAGTCCATGCGATTGCCGCCCCCCAGAACTTTAAGCGTATCTTTCAACTTTTACTTGGCTTGCTGTCGGGCATTGTGTGCCACTTTGATTATGTATCACTTATGAGACTGATTCAAGTTGATAATGAACCAAGAAGGCATTCCAGGTAGCAGACCTCAGCATCAATAGACTCCGCCAAAATCTTAGATCATCGAGTAAAATTGCCACATATCTCTTACGAAATGATTGGTCTTGAATTTTTCATGGAACACTTCGTTGGAGGCAGACCGCAAATTGTGAATAAGACCTTATGACCCCACTGAGTGACAGGAGAGATTGATATGTCTATACTGGCAATAGCCGATCAATTGACTTGATTGGGACATTCATCGTCTATTTTCAGAAACCTGGATAAAGGTCATTGAGTGGTTTAATTTAGCAAACTCTCGCCCAGAAGGGAAGAGACGAGAGAACTGCGAGTCACTCGCATGACCAAACTTTTGCTCACAATACCCAAATCTGGTCGAATTGAGAGCAAATTAGCTTTGATTTTGCACACTTTGGGCGCTTAAATGCTACTAATTAAGGGGACCAACATCCGTGTGGGGTGAGATCTTATCACTCATCACACCTGGGTCTGTGCCCCAACCCGATTCTTTTGCTAATTGGTTGGTTGGGGCCCAACTCCCACGCAGGAAATTAGAGCTCACGGAGCCTCAGCCAATCTGCGCACTCTGAACCGAAGCTTGGCTTTGGTCCACCGTCTCTCTGGTCACATCACATTGCATAACTTTACAGCCAGTCACAACGCATTGAATCATGTTTCCCCCTCTTTCCAAGGTGGTCGGGTCTCTCAAAGTGCGGTGGAGAGTTGGTTAACAGAGCTCAGATCAGCGAAAAACATTCCTGCTTCGGGGCATGAAGGCATTTGCAAAATGGAGCTGCCGGCCTGTGGTAGCTTCCATACAAGAATAATATGCCAATTCAGGAAGCTGCGGCCTCGCTTAGTGCAGATTTTCTATCAGCATCGGCAAAATATCAATTCCCTGTTGTCTTTGATGGAGAGCAAAGTAGAAATATGCTTGCCATGTAAAAGTGCATGTCTATTCAAAACAAGGCTCGGGTAGCCAAAGCCCCTGCCACTGGAGTGGCGTTCCAACATCCCATGGCAGGATCCAGTGCGAAAAAATTGGTGCGAAGCTGTCAAAATAATTTCAGATGGAGCTGCCAAAATTTGGCTGCCAAATGATTCCATATTTGGCTCGCAGGACCAATCGGATACGGCATCTGCAGTCACCCTTGTCCTCTAGCACACGAACTGGTCTCGACCAAGGTCACTCCGTACCCAGTCCTCGGACGAAGTCGAGAGTGTGATGCATGACACTAATGCTGCTATACTACCTTGCAACACCTAAAAAAAGAAGGCTAATTAGCCCAATTTTAGCAAATTCCACCATTAATCTGTGTTTCCTGTCCTTCCATTGGCTTATCCCTTCAGGTTGGTTTCCTGCTCACAACTGCCCGGTAGACATCCTCACCCCAGTCCTGTCAGCCCCGCCAATTATTCGGAGTGTGCAGCCAAAGTTTACTCGAGCAAAGAGGAGCAACCAAGTTCTAAAATAGAAACAGCCATTCATGCGTCTCTAGGATGATCATGATCTTTAAAGCTTCTCCAATCCCACACACAATCAAAAATTCATCAAGTTCCAGTTGCACGGTCAATTACCTACTCACTTTCCTTCGCTATCTTTTAGAACGTAAAGCCTGCTGGTCAAGCTTTGCTATAATATCACGCGCCTGTCTGCGACCGCATCCTGCTCTCTATTCGTCCCCTTATTTGATTGCGAGCATTGGCTCTCATAATCAAGATGCCATCCACCAAAAAGAACTCTTCGGCTCCATTGCTTAGCAAAGCAAGCAGACCTCAAACAAGCTCACCATCGGCTTCTCAGACCGACTCATCCCAATCTAACGATAAGATGTCCGGCAAAGCGCATAAACGATCCCGATCTGGTATGTCCATCCCAGATTCCCTAGTATTCCCCTTTGGCTTAGTCTATGATCACATTTATTGACTTCTCTTTCATCAAAGGTTGCTTCACTTGTCGTCTTCGCCGCAAGAAGTGCGATGAAAAGCATCCAGCATGTGGCGCTTGTATCAACCTCAGCGTGCGCTGCGAGTACAAGCGACCTGTCTGGTGGGGAAACGCGGATCAGAGGAAACTCCAAAAGGAGCGAATCAAGAACAAAATTAAACAAACCAAGATGATCGAGCGCAATGGTAGCCAAGTTGGTAAGAACATCCCTTACTTTTTTTGCAGTTTACATGACACATCATCTCATGCTTCTGTTCGACAATAGAGGCTTTCCGGAATCGCCACAGCACATTAACCTCCCCTACATCTGGCTCGCCCGAATATGATTTCAATCGTCCCATGTACTCGGAGCCTCACGACATGTTCTCGGCTCATTTGCCGGTCCCTGGCTTAGGAACTGCACCATACGGCCCTTTTATGTCCCCTTACGAGATTGATGTGAGGACCGAGAGACAAACATACATTAACGATGTTCCCATGCGTCATGACTCGTCAACGTCGACATTCAGCGCCTTCGCTCCCCCACAACTCAGCGCTCCCTTGCCAACGTTTGGTGATGAAGGATGGTTTGAAACTGAGGAATACTTCAATCAGGCATCATCCTTCCCTGATATGAATGGTCTTGGCTCTTCTGTTGACCAAACAACGTTATGGATGCAAAGCGCCATCCCAGTCTCTGAGCAAGATCAGCCTCTTCTCGATCATTTCATTCACAACGTCTTGCGGCAAATTTTCCCCGTTTTGGAGGTCCATCAACGAGGTCACGTACGCGCTCAGGCAATTCTCCGTGCTTTGGAAACCAACAAATGCTATCTTCATTGCTGTCTGAGCGTTGCAGCCATTCACTTGAAGACGACCGAAGGCATTGTAGGAGACCAGATCGATGAGGACATCATGCGCCACCGATACGAGGCAATTTCACAGCTGTGCCAGGCACTCGGCGAAGACACGAATTTGGAGGAAATTCTCGATGCGACTCTTGCCATGATATTTTTCCACTGCTCTGTGGGCCCTTCAGATGACCATCTCCCGGATATCCCTTGGTTCGATCACTTCCAGGCTGCGTCCAACCTTGTGGATAGACTGGGTCTTCCCGCACGTTTAATGGAGTACCAAAATGGATATATGGTACCTTCATTCAATATGGCCCTGACCTCATGGATCGACATTCTTGGCTGCACCATGACCGGCAAGACACCGCAATTTGCCCACTCTTATCGCGCAAAGCATCTAAGCGGGACCGCCTCTGGCCTACGAGAGCTCATGGGCTGCGATGACAGAATTATGTACCTGATCTCAGAAATTGCCTGTTTGGATTCTTTGAAAGCCGAGGGTCGAGTGGATGATCTGGCTGTGTGCTCTCACGTTCAGGCGCTGGGACGCCAATTAGAATACACTGAGCCAGCAGACCAGACCTTGGAGAATCCGTTCTCGTCCGCCACCGGATCTATTCGTCCTGAAATCCTCACGAAGACCATGTCGACCATCTTTCGGCTCGCTGCCCGGATTTATCTTTGCAGCCTCGTGCCGGGCTTCGACCGCAATCAGGCTAGCAATGAAAGTTTGATTGCGGCCATCACTCACGCTCTCCAGTTCATTCCGGCTGGTCCCCATGGCTTCGATCGCTCTTTGGTGTGGCCACTTTTGATGGCGGGCGTTTACAGCACGCCATCCAGCTCCTTCCGGAGTGTCCTAGCTGATCGCGCCGCCGCTCTTGGCGATCATGCTGATCTGGGGAGCTTTGGACGCATGTATCGCCTTCTTCAAGAGGTCTGGCGACTGACCGATGATCCAGTCAACACGCATGGTCTGCCCAGCGAGTCCTACAGCTCTTCACTCACGAGCCCGATCAGCAGGCTTGATCGGTCCGGTTCCCAATCCCCTACTGGGACAGGGGCAACTCTAGGAGGAAGAGAAATCAAGCGCCAACAAGTCCAGTGGCGGGACATTATGCGGCGCAACAACTGGCATTACCTGCTCATCTAGATTTCTACAGTTTTGAGCGATCGTGTTTTTTTTTTTTTCGTTTAAAATACCTTGATGGTATATGATACCCCATTCCGCGAATTGGCATGATGACAGGTCATTGGCCACTGTTTTTTTTTGAAATCGTTTCTATTTTGTCGCGTCCGATTCTTCACTGCCGGTCAGGAACGAACTCGATGTTCCTTCAGGAAAGAATACGGCTCGCTCCGGGAATACTGAGCATTGGTTGTACACTATGCTAATTGGCGGAGATTTTTTTTTTCTGAACTCATCTTCATTTGAGACTCCTCTCGACCAATAATTGAGCCTCAAAACGTTCCTCATTTCAAAATGACAAAAAAAAGAAATAGATTAAAATTCAACTGAGAGTATCAAATTCTGAGAGATCATGCATGACCTTGGAAACATTCGCTACCTGCAGTATGATCTTACATTGCCATGCCCACCAAGCGGTTAGAATCTGTAGAATCTATTTTCAGCAACAGGCTAAAATTAGGTATGGCGCTTCCTTTCTTCAAGGCGCTTCTAAGTATGCAGTCGAGCTTGAAGCGCCATGGCACTTTGCTCAGGCCATTTTTTCCATGTAAGATGAAGCAAAGCAAATTCGGGAGATTACACTGGGTGCAATTGGATCCCGGGCGGGTATGCTTGCTACTTGGGATCCAGGGCGATGTGGTCGACCCAGGGAATCAAATCTTGACTGCTTTGATTGCCACTCACACTCTCCATTTGGTCGATTTTGCCAGTCATGAATGCGAGCCGCCTGTAACATCTACCCTTCTATCCGCTTGAATGGCGATCAAAGTCAGAACGAAAGTAGAGACAATGGCTGGGTTGCCTTGTCGCTGTGGTTTAACCCGGAAAGTGGAAGGGCGCGAGGCGCCGACATAGTGCGAGATTTCAATGCGCGCGTAAGATTGGCGAACCAAAAGCCCTACTTCCGTGTAGTTTTGAAAGCTCGACACATTATTTTGTGCTCCTCGACCTTGCGCCACTACTTCACCCTTTCATCTGGAGGCTGATGAACATTTCGCGATTCAGAAAGCGCGCGACAATTATGTGCAGATTTGCCCCTGACTCCTGACTTTGAGTAGCAGCGCGAAGTGAATGATCGTGTGTAAGAGGTTGGATTAATCCAAGGACAATAGATGACATTCATTTCAGACCGTCGCAAGAATACTATCTTGGACTTTATAAAGCTACATCGATCTTCTCATATTCTCCAAACCAAGATTCTGGAATTCTACTCTTCTTCCTGTTTTCACGCGGCTTGCACTCCCCCTGGTCACTTGCGATTTTCACTCTGGTCTCCACATTTGTCCATCTGGGAATCAAATTTCACTCTGCGGGCAGGTGGTAAAGATTCCATCCAAGATTCGATTCACACAAAAGTGAAAGTGTCACACTTCGAGCCTCGGACGGCGGTCCATGAAGCTCCATACAATCTTGATGTAAGTTCCAGCGCCCTCATTGCCACCCTCTTGCCGCCGTGCTCCACGACTCGAAGGACTTGGGGCTGAAAGTGTGCCCCTTGTCCCGCTTGCACCGCCCAGCCGAGTTTCCGTAATCTAACCTAAATCATTACATTACAGACGTATCTTTACCGTACCGCACTGTATTGTCCGATCGAGTCGCAAACTCCCCCTGCACACCGTTCCTGCCTTATAGATAGAGCAAGCACCCCATCGATCTGCGCCTATCTTCTTTTCATCCTCTTGACTTCTACAAGTCTCTATTTCTGGGCTTTGAGTGTGGGGTCTTTATATGACCTGCACCAAACAATACTTGCTTTAATTTTCTGAAGGGCTTCCTTAGAGGACAATCCACCCTTGATCCTTGGTCCCAGGCCCCTTCGAACATTTGTGCCGACGTCTAGCCAGTCGCCTTGGTTGCACGCTGTGTCCTCAGTTTCTCCATCGCAGTTAATCTTCGCCTTTACTGTTTCGCTATCTCGCACCAGCTCAGTCTCATCATCTTGTCAACATGCCGACCGTCAAACCTATTCTACCGCCCTTAAAAACCCCCAAGAGCGCAAGTTTTCCGTCAGAATTCCATGACGACTGCCCCTCCAGTATCTCGGATGCCATCAAACAAGAGGAGGATTCCCTCACTTCCAAGACGTCCACTCCCCTCACCCCTCAGTCGGCCATTCCAAGCTCCTATTTGAGATTTCTGGAGGACTACAACTCCAAATCTCCACTCAAATCTACCTCCACCTTGCCGTCGTCTCAGCCCGTTAGTGCATTGAGCGGCACCTTTTCTCTCGGGGATTTTGCTCGATCCCCTACTGTATCACTGCCACCACCAACACCATTGTCCGCGGTATCTTTGCGCCGAAATCTCCCAGTTCCTCGACGCCTCCGCATTCCCGCCTCTTTAAAATATTCCCCCGTTACCGAGTCGCCCAAGAGTGCCACATCGCTACGGACTCCCTTTTCTCCATCAAGTGACTGGAGGCTTCGATATATTGAGCCACCACGCAGCGCGAGTGGAAAACCCGTCAGTGTGAAGCAGGTGGTCACTCGGACTGTGACATACAAACGCACGCATCTCGATGCTCCTCCCAAGGGCAAACGGCGCAAGTGTCGCGAAGGCAAAGACATCAAAGACATCAAAGAGGCCAAGGGGCTCAAGGAGTCAAGGGCGCACCAAGAGTCCAAGGAGGTACAAGGAAAGGAAGATCATGGGAAGGTGTGATGTGCAGGCCCATCATGTCATTTGACCCATCATTGTCCATTTTTGTCTTTGCATCTAGCTATCAGAAGCTATTAGCGATGGAAGTGCCTGGAGTTCCGGGTGAGAAGAGCGTTTTCTTTTGTTCAAAACCATACAGCGGGTTGTGCTGGTCACTATGTTTTGGTTTTGCGAAGCTGGGCTTACCATGAAATACCACGTAATCAATATGACCCCCGCATTATTCAGTTGCTGTTGTGATTTGGCATTACTCTATCTTTCCCGATGTGCGCCTGCGACTCCTATGAATCTCGAGTCAGATGAGACTTGTGTCTCACTGAAGATAAGTAGTGAATCGTGATTCGCAGGAAGAAATAATGTCATCTGGCTACGTGATTTGGATTGCTGATCGTAAGAAGACCATCAATATCTTTACCTGTAAGTACCCTGCACATCAAATTATGTCACGGGTAGTATAAATTCTTTCCATGGTGAGATGCAATTTCACTAGGTCGATACGTCGTTCATCAGGCTCAAGGCACCCATATGGATGTCCCATTTTCATTGCGCCTGCTAGAAATTCAAGTTATGCGCGTGACTCGCCAAACCACGGACAAGCTGAAAGGCCCAGCCTAGAATATCATGCTCAATTATGAAGCCAGAAGTCAAGGCACACAGAGACAGACAGTTTTCAAAGGATTCCCGGGTTCTCTGCTGTCTTTGACTACAACTCGGGCACACTTGCATTTGAGCCTCGAAGTGGGCCAAGATCGATGCTTTACATTGCGACTAGACTCATCCTACGAGCCCTCCGGCCCCCAGCTCTAGGCTAGAAGCAGCATAGATCCAACACGTCATGCTTACCGTTTAGTACAGCCTCAATCTTGGAGGGCATACCCACTCCTTTGGGTCAAACCAACAGATTTCTCTGTGTCTGATTTGTGGTTTTCCACGTGTCGAATCTGGGAGGCTCTGCCAACAACGTAGGCTTTCATCTCATCGGGATAGCGATAAAGTGATCCTCGAGCCTTTTTAGCCCCTAGTTCCACTCTTTGGGACTTTTGGGCTTTGAAGCACGGGTCATTGCGTCAAGACCGGTCTTGGAAAATCATTGAAAAACTCTTGTAAACATGGTTTCCGACTGGTGGCTTATCAAATCATAGTCCAACATTAAAACGCGAGTCATGATATCTTGGCCCCGCGCTTCCTCGAGTCTCATCTCGCTTGCCTTTGTGAGTGTCGGCAGCCTTGACCCTTGTTGGGCGGAGAATAACTTTCGACGAGAAAGGGCCCGGGTGCGTCATTGGAATCATCCGTTAGTACAGGTTTCACCGTGCCATATTGAATTCTACCTACAGGCCACTTTTTGATGACATTCTTCCCTTTTGATAGCCCCGCGTTACATTAGTACATCTCATAAGGCTGGTAACCAAAGTCAAAGTTACGAAGAGCCACATGACTCCAGTGGTTTGCAATTCTCTACGAAGGGGGCTTGTATACATCTTATAGTTATCGAAATTTACTGTCATCGATATCCATCGACAAGAACTTGGGCAACTCTTTGTAGACTTAACCTTGTAGTAACCACTTTGCATAGAAATGTATATGATGTTCAAGCCCTCTGTTCCCGATCATTCTCGGCATTCAGTAAAGGCAAACGCCGCCTATGTATTGGTCAAGGTGCATAGGGGGTTGAGGACTGTATTTATACACAGTGTATGGTAATAATACACCAGGTCACGGTACTGATGGGGGAAGTTTCAGGAAAAGTAAACTTTGTCGTTTGCATAGTGCCAAACAGCCCGTGTGATTATAGGACCTCAATTATGATGTATTCACACCGTCTTCTTATGAAACCGAGTCCGGAGTCTCCGCCTTTCCCCTTGGAAGTATATTTTGAAGACGGTATTTTGCTTCTCAATTCCATTGATTCACCAAACAGGTTTTACTGCTCATACTCATTACCTTCGAAGAGGATGACGATCCCTCCCTTCCAGTAAAGATGCACCAAGAAAGCAGTGCACTCCAGGGAGACATATACAATCTGAGTGGATTAGTGGATGTTGATACTGCAGAGAAGTTTTTTTTTTTCCCAGATGTGAATGTTCGGATGAATCACACCAGGATCTCAGCCATGATTGGACCAAGGACATGGTGCGTTTCAAACAGCGCTGAAGATTAACCCCCTCAGAATTCAAGGTCTTCACTGCAGGCACAGTAGCACCTTCCCCACCTCCTTCGCCATTGTTTCATATCTTGCTGGGCGCTTGGATCATACATAAATTTGTCGTTAGGTGATCATCACGGCTCGGTAAATGGGGTGTTTTTAGTGGCTTTCGTGCGAAACGTCACTGTAGAACAACTAACTCGAGGAAGATGGCTGGTCCCGTCAGAGACTAGGGGACTTGAGGGATCTGCCAGTCAGGCAATAGGGAGTGCATTCATCCAGCATGCGACACGCGGAAAGATCCGAGTTGTGAATAAAGTTTCTCACAAACTTGAGAAAACAACCACATGCTCTCAACTTGATGAGACTCGTTGTTTATATTGGCTCTCTACATCTATCACCATCACAAAGAGACATGTGCCCAGAAATAGTATACTGACAGCGTACTTACCTGCCGAACCAATCATGGAGCTTTTTGGCCAAGCTGCATTGAAGGAGGAGATGCAGTTAAGCGCCGGCGCTATACTCCTTATGGAATGCCAGAACCCGGGAACGAGAACTTTAGGACATGTGGCCCCGCTACCCCGCTTGACTGTGGGTCTATCTTTTCGACTTTACTTACCGAACATCAGTAACAGGAGGTACTGTAGGTAGTAGAATCTATGTTTGTACATTGATGTCGCACCACTACCGCAGTCTCTTACATCCTTGTCTTGCACTTTCACTTCCAACAAAGAAAGCAGTACTAAAAAATGCACATCAACCTGATTTGGACTCCGTCGCTCTTAAAATAGGTTCACAGTGACGTGGCGAGGCAGCTGCTTCCCTCATCACTTGTCTGTTTGTCCGTCCTACCAAATTCAATGGCGCGTATTCAGTCCCACTTCGGGCTGTTTCACTGATGACCGAGTGAAGCTACGATTCCTGAGGGAGCGACCTTCTCAAGTGTCCTTTTTTGCTATCAAGTCCATCAACCGGTCCTTCACAAGGTACCTAATCGCTATAGTCTGAAATGTTGCAGGCCATCTTGGAAACATTCAGATTACAGATTCTCTTTTGATAGAACATCCACGGATCTAAGTCCTCAATGAGAAATAATCCATTTGTCCGAAAATCATGTGTACAGCTTTTTGTTTTGTCTATTCTCAAAGACATTAAGAGTCTGCGATATCGTCATTACTCCATGGGTTCTAATGACGCATCATTGACCTTGAAGGCAAAAAATAAACTGCTATTGGGAGATTTCCCGCAGTTTCTATATGAAGATAAGATGGAAAGCCGATCCGCTTTTCTTGTGTTGAATAAATTGTCCTTCAAGCTGGATCAGTTGAGATCTACCAGAGACATCTATGTACACTTCAAAGTTCCTTCCAGGTTTTCAATTCTTTAGAATTGGTAGGACACCAAGATACATGATCAAAAGCCTTGTCAGGTCTCAAGGAGAAGTTCAGACGTTCAAAGAAGGGGCTAATCCGGTTCATTGAGTATCGAGGCCCAGTAGGAGGTAAGATAATGGATCAGTTCTTCTCTGTCGCGATCCCATACTTAATTCGTAAGTTAAACTCATAGGTACCTAGTCCTTGAATCAATGAGCCAACCAGGTACAGATCTTCGAGGCCTGCTCTTCCCAGCCCTACCAAATCCCTTGGCTTATTGAAGTCACTGGCCTCCAGTCGTTTCTGGCTGTGCCTGTCCGATCTTACGCATGGGCAAAACGAGAGCCTATAGACCTGATTGCTCTTTTCTGTTTCCTCTTTTTGATGCCTTGATATGATAGGTGATAATTGCGATGGATCACGGTTCTGCCAGTCGTCCGTCTTGCCTAGACGAGACCTTCGGCCTTCGATTCAAAAATAGATTCCATGAGCATCTCTGGACTATTTTAAGACCTTCCTTTGTGCTGCATGAAGTGCCGTATGCTATAATTAACCTATCGCTTGCAATTTCAAATGTGCATGCCCCTCATACCTCATGGCTCATTCATGTTCTTTAAGGATAGCTCGCCGATCAATTGAATACTCGTGTGGTTTCCTCTTCACGTAAGTGGATCATGATATGTCGGCTACGGACGCTCGTCACACCAAGAGGCGAATTTCGCACTTCGATCCACCATTTCTATGGACAACCTTCACCCATCCCTTTGCCTTCATCACCTCTGGCTTGAATTCAGCCACGGTTACCCCTCGAGTACCTAAAATAACATGTTCTGCGGCACAGCATCGTGACCAAGTGCCGATGGGGCCACTCTGGCGGTTCTGCCCTTATCACACGCTCCGTGTCGCGGGATATACTAGTTGATACTTGATGAAGTCACGCATCCCTTGAAGTGATGCCTGCATGCATTCATCAGTAGCTTTTCACATTGATCAACGCCACTGACTACAGACATGACCTTCTGCAGTAGAGCTTTGGTTTGTATGAGACCGTATCATACTTATTGTACATTACACCAAACGACCGGTTTCCAGCCTTGAGGTTTCAGTCCAGGGCTACTTCGCAAACAAGAGAGCGAGACTCTTTATCCGGTGACCACCGACGGACCCCTCGTCGGTCTCCCATCCCCAGTCGACATTTATGGCAGAAGCTCAACCCCCGTGGGTCAGTCCAGTCCTCCGGGCTTCTCTTTCCGAGATTCTTCATGGGTTTACAGGTCATTCTGGCACTGGACGAAACCTGCGACTAACCATTTCCCAGTTGGGCTATCCTTCAGCCACGTGCTCCTCTCACGACAAAGATCGAATACGATCCAACCCCCGAACGAGTGAATTTTTCACCACTTCGTGTCTTCAATTAGGATTTGAAGGGATGAATAGAAATTGGCTTGTTACTGTGGCCTATTTGAATGACTATGGCGATGACCTTCATCATCCTTCCAAGCGGCGTATAGGTGCTGTCCATGACCGACGTTGAGTGTACCCAGTCGGCTTCGATTCTTCTCATAATGAACCTCCAAACCTCTGGCCCTCTGAGGGATATTGATGGAGCTCACTCTTCAGACGCTGAAATTTCTTTGGTCTCATGGAACTATTACCGCTTCATGGAGACAAAGCCTCATGGAGTCACTGCAAGGCACAAGCCAAGCGATATGACTTCCGTCCCCTCCTAAAACTCCATGACAAGGTCGCTCATGTGATCCAGGTCATCAAGTTCCAGGTGTTTTGCAGGTCTATACAAGTGCAGCGGTAGCAGAGTGAGGGGTCAATCGGCTTTCTCACGTAGATCGAACGAGGGCCATGTTCATCGCTTCCTGAATGGACGCACATGCCAAGACGGGATGGTCTATAATTAGCTCGGCCCACTTGAATCCCTGTCCGTAAGTGAATGCACGAGCATCAGTCACTCTGACGGTCTCTCTCAGGTATGGCAGGCAGACAGCACGTCTGGACGCAGTGATCTTTGTTGGACCAGACTTCCCCTCTTCGTCCAGACATCTCCTGATCGATTACCTCACGGCCCTTCTCTCCTTACCCCCCCCCCCCCCCCACTCCCTCTCCCCACGACGCGCTCATCCCACGAACACCAGGCCCCCCCTAATTTCCAAATAAAGTACCCTCCACACTTCACTCAGACTGGAGTTGTCTCTGACAGTCCGAGCGATGGCGCAGTCCCAGTCCCAGTTCCGTCCCGCTTTTTCCCCGGACAGCGAATTCGCTGAACTGGAAACTCCGCGCGGTCCCAGGTGTGGTGGTGGTCTGTCTATCACAGCGCTGGCTCGATTTGAGTTCGAGGCTGGAAAGGGCAACGATGGAACCAAGATCTTGATGATTGAATGGGAGGATGACGACCTGACCAGATCTGCCGCAGACGGCTCATGGCAAGTGTCCTGGGAAGGCAAGACCACGGTGCTACCGGCACAGGAACGCCCCGACGAGACCACTCGACGCTTCTACTTCCTCCTCCCGCCAAATGTGACCATTCCACCGGTCGTGACTTTGTCGTTTGATCCTCCACATGTCGACACCTGCTCTCCCCAGCCTCCCCAGGCTCGGGAAAGCCTACAGCTAAACCCTTTACCTGCGATTTTCCCTCCGGAGCTGGGGGCCACGGGTCGGGCGGCGGGCAAGAAAGGCGTGCTACATACAATTTGGGCCAAGAAGCGGTTACGAGTATTGCAGAAAGAAATCGAGCATGAAATGGCCATCAACGCAGAGGGCGTTGCGCTACACATGGCCGTGCAGGAGAAGGAATGGATCGAAGGCAACTTTGGCCTAAGCCCACATGGCCAAGAAGGCCCCATCAACGCCCACGACCCGTCAACTTCTGCCTCGGTATATCCGACAGGACCGGCCACGCCGGTGTCTCCTGTCAGCGGGCGGAAATTGGCCGAGAAATTGAAAGGACTGAAGCTCCGGACTGGCGAGAAGGAATTGTCGGCGAACAGTGGTAGGCGCTTTCATTCCTTCCACCGCTCTCATTAGGCGGGAAAGCTGACCATGAATCATATCCAGGCTCCGACCCTGCACATTTACTTTCACCTCAATCGCCCGATGTCGCTGTCTCCTCGTTCAGTTCTTTCCGGAGCGTGGCTAATCGGGCTCCATACTCGATGCTGACCCCGGACACCCACGCAGTCCCGACTACCAAACTTCAGTCAATTCACACTGGCTCTGAAACACTGCGACCCTTTGCGCTTCACCCACCTGAGCCGGTGCAAGAAGCACAGCAATTCACTGGCTTGGGCGGGTTTGCCGCCATCAGTACCGTGACGACCCTCGCCCACCCGTCGAGCGCTGACAACGGTGACGACCTCTTTGCCAAGGCCCTCAGTCCACGCTCCCCGGACTTGCCGCGTAGTCCATTCTCATTTGCATGATCCGGTAACGAATTTGGGCTCCGGCCAATCTCTGCATCAACCTACTCTTCTTGACATTCGTTTTTGTCCATCATTATGATTCCCCCTCTGGCGGCATGATTCCATTCTCCATCTTGTTACCACCTTCCGTTCCTCAACCAAGCTATGGACGCTTCTTGCAATTACTTGGTGTGTCAGACTTGACTTGGCAAAGACCAACCAGGTCCTCGCCCAATTCTCACGCGTCCAATGTCACCTCACTCGTACATAAACATATCTCACCGCCAACATCGACCTCTTGTGTGTACATAGGGGCAAAAATGGTAGTGGAGATAGCGTCTCGCTGGACGCAATTACTCTTGTCATTGCCATGATCCTTTCCTTCTTTCGTTTTCTCTGCGCTGATAGCCCAGAACAACTTTTTGCCATTGTAATTGCTCAACACTCTGCAAAGCACAAATGCTCCCATTTTTGGTGAGATGACCATGGAGTGTTGCACGCGCCCCTAAAATTACATGTGTAATCCCTCGCCTCCCAATCAGCCTCAAAGTGACTACGGAATCCACGACACATCGCCCCAGCGAGAAGACACAGGGAAAAGAAAAAGGGGGAGAGGAGAGAGTACAAATTCAATCCCCAGAGAAACGGCCATCAGATGGAAAACTGAAACACCACTCGGCTCCTTCCAGAGTGTAAAGGCCACTAATTGCTCTTCTTACGCTGACTTCCCTGACGACCCGGCTTGCCGGTCGCCGCGCCAGTCGTCGTGGTCGAAGCGGGCACATCAGCCTCGGACTTTTTCTGCGCCGCCGCCGCCTCGGCCGCGATGGTCTCCGACTCCTGCGCATCCTTGCGCTCCGCATACCACTGGCCAGCCTGCAGAACGAGCACGCCGACCAGCACCAAGGCCAGAATGGTGTTACTCGCGGCCATGACCTTGAGCGAGTCCTCGCGACCAAGGATCTGGTCCTTGTCGTCGGGAGTGGTAGCGAGCTCGGCACCGTATTGACCGGCCGAGGCAAGACGCAGACCCTTGACGATATTGGCGATGTAGACGGTAACACCGCACATGTAGAGGACCAGGGAAGCACCGTCGAAGAGCATGTTGGACTCGGAGGGACGGTAGAGTTTGGTCACGAGGCCGGCGATCCCGAGGAAGATGACGATGTGCAGAATGCGCGGGATCAGCGGCGGCGAGGCATGGAGGAAGCGAAGGTGGGCTTCAAAGTAGTCGAAGTGGGAGGCCGAGGTGGGCACAGTTGACCAGAGAATGGGATAGTCATAGGGGAACATGGAGAAGATGATGCCCAGGAAGAAGCATGTTGCTGGGGAGAGAGAGAACCATTGTTAGTCTATGTGCGGAGGTTTTTTTCCTTTCCTGTCTTCTTCATTCTCTTTTTCAAGATGATTCAATTCTGCAGAGTCGTTCGGGAGATTCTTTTTGCTCCGGAGATGTCTTGCGTCTGGGTGTTGGCAAGGCCACGGGGGAACCAATTCGGAGCTGATAGAGAGGGAGGGGTGAGATCAAGGACACTCTCGCTGGCTTACTTACGGCAAAGGATGAGGAAGGTCGCGAACGACCCGCTCTTGAAAGGCATTGTGACAGGTTGGGAGGAAGAGGGCGCTTTCCAAGCTAGTCTCCAGGCGAAAGAGGAAAAATGAATTGAACAGCAAAAAGAAAAATCAAAAGGGAACCAGGGGGGGGCGAGGTCCAGGAGGAGTCGTAAAAGGCTATCGCTAAGCGGGTAGCGGGTGCCAAGACGAAGTACGCCCGAGCCTCCGAGATAAGGCTAGAGACGGGATGGAAAGGAAGCTGTCAATTGTTGAGGGGGTGCTTGAAACCCCCCGACCAGTCCACTCCGTTGTCACTCAGAGTTATTGGGTGAAGAGGGTTTCTTTGTGTGGAAAAGATAGGATGTGATGGGTTGAATGGAAGGATGATTTATGAAAGTTGATCAGTTTGATCGGAAGATGGAACATGAGGTAAATTTGAAGCGGGAGAAGAAAGACAGTTGGTGTAACTTTGGAGGCTTATGTAGCACGTGCACCTCGTGACACAGGGTGCCACGAGGCAAACGAAGAAGACGTCAAATGTATCAAATATGTAAAATGTGGTATCTTTTAGAAATATGCCCAGGAACCGCCCTGAGATGCAACAGAATATACATAGAAATTAAGAATGGGATGAAGCCCCACCAGATATGAAATCACCACGCCTCTGTTATCGCTGATATCGAGGAAGAGACTCGTCTGCGTGGGCGGTCCCGCCTACCAATTGGTCATCTTCATCAAAGTCGGGTGCCGTTGGGGCAGTGGACGCCTCGCCAGCTTCAGAACTACTGCTGGCCGCCGGAGGTGCGCTTGGGGCACTGGTGTGCTGCAGAAGCCGCTGTCTCTCGAGCTCAAGTTTGTCATCAGCCATCACAGTGGGTTCGCTTGGTCCCACTCCATCACCATTCGGGAGCACAACAGTCTGTAAGGACTCAGCGGACCGAAGTGGATGCGGACCCCCGTTACTCATCGGTGGCGGAAGATGCTCGTAGGCTTGCGGATAATGGTCATCGTCCGGGAGTACAGGTGCCGTTGGCTCAGCCCCGTTCACATGGGACGGTCCGGCCTCTTCTTCCTCGGGAGGCTGACTCGGGAGCAGAGCGTCCTCGTGGCGGCGTAATCGCGCTTTCTCATCCGCGGGCTCCAACGTTTCCGGAAGTGGTGTCATACAGCCTTCGGGCTGGAAGGCTTGCGACGACTCTTCGGGATACTCAGACCATGGGCCGTCGTAGGCGAAATCGTAGTCGTAGTGCTCAGGAGCGCCGTAGTCGGTAGGGGCGGTCGGCATTGGGCTGGCTTCTGGCCAGTCTTCTCTCTCGCCAGAGTTGCCCACGATCGATGAACGATGGGGAGTCTGATGAGACCACGTCGATTCCGCCGCCACGGATGATTTTCGTTCAGCGTTTGGACGGCGCTGACTGTCTCGCGTACCCACGACGACTTCAAAGGCCATGGATACTACCCCTTTTTCCCGACGAATTTGGTCCGTGTCCAAGATATTGCCACTCCAGTTTGTCGTGACACGATTCCCATTCGCATCCCCGGGGTTCAGGACTTGGCCACTCGGGGAAAATGTGCTGCCCCCGGAGACCATGTTGAATCGAGGGAGGAATCGATCGGGAGATGTGATCTTGCCCCGCAGATCAATCACGACTTCAACATAGTATCGAAAGTTGATCATGGCACCAGGCACACGTGTGATCGTCGGGAATGCGTCTTCCGGAACACGGATGGAAGTTTTCACATTGGCAGTCATATTAGTGGGATCTACGATCAACGGCGCGAATGTCTGCGACATATCTTTGCGAAACGTGCTGCTCGTCCGACTGGTGCCGAGGGTCAGCCCTCCGAGTCCCGTCCGTGAGCGGGGATAACAGTCTTCAAAAACCGGTTTTTTTCCCGTTCGCCGTAGATCCGATCGGAATTGCAGGGTGCATATCTATACGACCCTGTCGATAGAGAGTGACGACTATTCCGTGCGCACTGCGCACTTGTTTCCAATGGTTGATGGTCACCTTGATGGGCAATGTATCGCCTGGAAGCACGCCCGCGCGCAAGACTTCGGCCTTGGCAATGATGGTCTTGTCCGACATTGAAGGAGTCGCACTGCGACCCTCGCTGTTGCGGCCCCCCGTGCTCGCAGCGGAGCCTGGGTCAATCACGATCTGGAAACTCTGACTGCTCTCGCTCGGGCGACTGGACGAGCTGACATTGCTGGGAGAGGGACTGAGGGGTGGTCGTAAATCAACCGAACCAGCCGCGCCGTTGATGGGAACGTCTATTGAGCAGGAATCGGGGGCGGCGGTCGCGTCTGAATTGATTGATTTGGCTTGTGACTTGGATTTGGTTCGCTTCGAGATAGGCTCTAGTGTGACGATGCGCGCTTTGGGCGCGGGAAAAGGAGCAATGTCGATATTTTCGAGAAAGTTGACCCGTCTCCTGCAGGTCATGATAGGATTCATGGTCGTGGGTCGAGTGAGAGTTGAAGTCAACGCATATCCGATGGTCCCCCGTTCGAACTTCGGGTACGAACGAATGGCAGTCAGTAAGATTCCAGTTGCGCAACAATTGGAGAGGGTGGTGGTGCAGAGGAGAAATCCGGGACATACATTGAGACTGCTGGGTAGAGCATAGGGAGGGAGTCCCATCTCGAAGCGAAATTTGTAGATACCCTCCTTGAGACGTCCGTCGCCACAGAGAACGATCTCATCTTCGAACAAGGTAGACAGACCGTTACCCATATACTCGGGTCCGCGTCGCCCGCGTCCAGGGCCGAGAAACCCTAGATCAGGGGGCGCTTCACCCGCGGGGATCGCATTCTTAAATACCTTGACATACCCATGTAGGCATATCACAATGTGTGTGATGCGAACCGGTCGCACCACCGTCACCACCACTGTGCCCTTGATCACATCGCCCGGGAAGTATGAGCGCCATGGGTCGTCCGGGTCGATGTAGAAATCGGTGATGCTGCGGTTGCGACCGCCGAGGGGAGAGCGGAATTTCGAAAGGAAAGAGTTGCGGTTTCGACTGGCCGGCAACTTCGGAGATTGGGTGAGAGGCAAGGATGACATGACACACGTCCGCTATCCGACTTCATCCATACAAGGTCACGAGCAACTGAGAGGAGAGGGGGGCGGAGAGACCGAGAGGGCCGAGATCGAGTGCGCCGTCATGCGGCGAGGGATCTACCAAGCAAATAGCCCTCGGGCAGAATGTAGGCGGCGCAACGATCCAACGTTCCTCCCGATAGAACCTCCCGATACAACCTGAGCCCAGTAATGACTCGCGCACGCACGATTGGGGAGGCTGAATCTAGGTGCGAATCCCTCCAAACCGAGGAGCACGTCCAAGTGAAGCGACGGTCGCCTTGCGGCAGTGACGGGTACACGGGAACGCGATCCAGTTCCTCTCCTTATGCAGTATATGTCTATCTCTCCGTGCGTGAGGAGATTCTCCAGTCCCAAGAATGGAATGGTGATTATGACCAGATACCCGCGAATTCCATTGTTCCACGGGAGGAAAAGGTTGAAGAGCCGGAGCACGATCGAAGAGAAGGTCCGCGACACAAGAGACGCGCGGGTCTATAGGCGAGCTCGATGAGTAGCTGTGGCTGGAGGCGGATAGGCCTTGAAAAGGTATCGCGTTGGCAAGTAGTGGGGAAGTCTTCCGGAGAATGCAAGTTGAGTGGAGGGGAGGGGGGAAGGAGGGGGCAGAGCAGTTGATGGCGAGATGATCGGGAGTCCCTCACGAGGGCAGGATGAGGTCGAGCCGCGACAGGAGACGAGAATGTGGGTCTGGAAAGCGTGGCGTTAGGCCCAGACTGGGAGAAGCTTAGGCAGGGAGAGAAGGGGGAAGAGGGGGCAGATGAGGTCGGATCTCGCAGAATGGGGGAGATAAGCCACCGATGATAAGGTGGAAAAGGAGAGGAGATGAGAAGGCAACAGAACGACGGGTGGGTTGACTGCACAGATGGAAGGTTCAAAAGGAGGAGGTAGATGGTAGAAGGATGGAAGAGGAAAGAGAAGAAGAAGAGGAAGAAGAAGAAGAAGAGAAGGAGTGGAAGGAGAGGATTTGAGCGATACTTCATGAGTTTCACCACAGAAGGGAGATCAAGTCTGATCGGTCGGGGATGAATTACAGACCCGAGCGCCGCATGGGCTTCACTTGATCTTCTCTGACTTACAGGTCCCGAGTCGACGCTAGTAGACGCGTGGGCGAGTGAACGACTAGGCTAGTTGGCTAGTTGGCTACTGGTTCATGGAAGTGTGAGCGATCTCAGATTGTGCATTGCACTCCTTGAACTAATTTACAACTTACTTATCGGGCGATGGTCGCAGTTGAACGAGTCCCTACTCCATGGCACCGACAAGAGAAGACTCGTCATGCGTGGTGCAGCAGCCTCGTGAATTACTGGCTACTCCCATTCAGTGGTAGACTGGTCAGGTTGACCATCGCACACCATCTGATAGAACGTCTGGACACATTGGCCCCCCGAAAGTGCCCCCCTCCAGGCGCGGGATGGGAACCGTTGGAAAGTCCATCTCACCTCCGTCCTCAACTCCATCACCAACAGAAAATCGCACCCACTCATCGTTCAGATTCCAGTTCAGCTTCGGCCGACCCATCCTAAAGGAGCAACTAGACCCTCTTTTCACAGCAAAGTATAGCTCTTAGTCAAGCTTTGTGTAGGGGGCTCACACGAGCCAGCCAAAGGGGGGTGGAGAGACGAGCCCCGATGAACCGTGATGCTTCGTGGGCAGATTGGTGCGATGGAGTAGTTTATGGCGCTGCCTGTTGGACCGAGGATGATGGATGGAGCGGTAGAACTCGCAGTGATGGATGTGACTGGTATCCGCTCTCCACCGGTCTCTGCTGGAACCCAGGATGGGAGTCCAAAGCGCCGTTCAATTCGTCTGAGAGATTGCACGGATCCATCATGATCCATACTCCTGGAGATGATAGCGTTAAACTTTGCCTTGATTTATGGTTTCATCCTGGATCAACGAATTCGAGGCTAAGCTTTTTGGCTCATCCTGCCCGTCCATCCGTTCTCTCTTGGGTTATCATGGATGACCCCTTCACGCTCCTACATCGGCACACACGGCATAAAAGTCAATCGTACATACTCGTAGTCCTACTAGGGAGCGCGCTTCGGATCCTCGTATCCGCTCCTCGCTCCCCAAATCACCCCGGTACACCAGCTTGTCTCTCCTACGCCAAACATCCTAGGCACTGCCCAATGCAACCCCCATCCTTGCAGTCTCCACTCCAATCCATACAGAGTCACTGGTTGCTGCTGCTCGAGCGCTGTATTGTCTGGGTGAGCACCAGCTGTCAGTTCCGGACTTTTTCCGGGAGGAGAAGAGTCGTATCCAGAAGTTGGAATAAAACATTGAAAGTGGGCGCGGACCATCCCTACAAGAATAATTCTCGCAGCCCTTCGCCCTCGACGTATTCGTCTTCATAACACTGCCGGAGAAGCTCGTCCACCATCTCTCGATCGCCTCCAGCCAGCTTGCATAGATACTCCTCCAGAATGTAGATGTTGTCGGTCCACTGCAGCGCCTGTTGGTGGAATCCCGCCAACTCCGTCTGCAGCTGCGACACGCTCTTACTGCCCACCGCATCAACAGGGGACGTGTCGATCTTGCCCAGCCGGCGAATGTCCTCGTGGAGGTGGATCTTTTGGACTTGCAGGATTTCTCGCTCTGCATCACACGAGCTGTCATCGCCTTCCTGTTGGCGACGCGCCAGTTCAGCAGCCAGGTCCGCCTCTGCGTCCGCGCAGCCTTTCCGTGCCTTGTCTACATCCGCCTCCACCCGAGTCAACTGGCGTTGGCGATCCTGGCGCTCGTCGCTGCCGAAACACCAATACCAATTTCCACTGCCAATCTTTTCCACCCGGATTTGGTTCTCGTCAGTGAGTGCCTGGATGAATTCTTTGACCTGGATACTGTTGATGGAGGCCACTGCGGGGAGCGACTTTTCCAGATCCTTGAGCGTGTGACAGGTTCGGGTAGATTGGAGATGAGTCAAGATGAGATCCAGCTTCTCACTCCTGGAAAGCTTGGGCGGCTGATTGGATCCACGGACGCGTCAGTAGGGCGTTCACGGACGTTCAAACAACACCAATAGAGAACCTCAATGGTCGCCTCGAATGTCGCAATATTCGGAAAACCTACCATCGTCGGTGGAGACGGGACCCGCACACTATGTGCAGTTGTCCCCTCGAGTGACTGCTGGACTTCTTTCTAATCGGGGGGGGGGGGGGGGGGGGAGGGGGGCTGAATTCTATTCTTTCCTGAGTTCAAGCAAAGGTGGATGGGGATGGGGAACCTGGCTCAATGAGGCAGGATGTGACAGGCTAAGCAATGAGGTTGAAGCTTGGTAGGGAAAGCCAAGTCGAAGACTAACCAAAGGTCACCTGCCGATTAGGGGACGGCACACGACTCGTGCGTTGGTACTTTGCTGCACCCACTAACGCACTCTTGCCCTTTAGCAAGCTACCTAGTCGTATCTATCACGCAGCACCTGCAGGAGTGACTGAGGACAGTTGCTATAATTGTCGTAAGCAGATGGTCGATGTGCAAGCATATGGCATGAAAATTGTTGCTACTGTCGCTCCGGCTTCTACATATCCTGCACCTCATCATTGGCATACTTTGCTTGCTATCCTCACAATCTCTAGACTCAGATACGCCCTACCATAACACTAGGTAAGATCACTACGAATACCAATGCTTTTACTAATCTACGGATGGGGTTGAGAATTGAACCTCTTTTGCTTTTTTTTTCTTTCAAAATCGTAGTTGAGAAGTGTTTGAGATCTTGGTCAAGATCTCGCCTCGTAGGAATAGGTGGTGGGCTCACGCTGACAGCGAGTGTCGTGATGCACGCGTGCTTCGGACGATACACCACTTTCTTGATTCCGTTGGATGCAGCGTCTCAAATGCACCAAGGCCGCGCGCCGGGTCTAGCACAGTCGTAACACAATCTCAAGCGCGTGACCCTGCTAGATCCTGGCTTCGTCGGCTTCTCGGGCCGCACAGGCGTGCTCATGGCCTTGCAGCAAGCCACGTTCAATGTCTCTCGAGGAAATGCTCGCCAGACCTGAGGGTCACTCAGAGACTCCGGGGGTCTTTTTAAAGTTTCAAATGACAACTTCCGCGTAGCGGAAGTTGTAGAGACTTGCAGGATGCCAAACCAAACTGGTTGAAACAGCACAGCGTCTGGGAAATTGTGTTTGGAAGCACCTGTAGACTGACGCAAGCGAGTCTCTTGCTTGGGCCTGAACATGATTGTTCATAGCAAAGATGGAACTGAATGTAACGATGCTAGACGACTCCTCACCGTTCATCAAACTCGGTGTCGGCGTCCGTAAGCGCTGATCTGCTTCTCAGTTTTCGCCGCTTCTTCTTCTTGGGCTCAACGTCCTTGGGGGGTTCTTGAGGGCCTTGCACGGCCGCGGGCATAGGGTGCGGCCTTTTTCTCCGTTGACTCGAATCTCGCGATCGGGATGAAGATGCGGCGTTCCTTTGTGGGGCCGGCCCATCGAAAGTATCGCTGACTTCTTCACCCTCGATGAGAACAAGGTCTCCTGTCTCTCCCAGTGCTTCCTTTGCCATTTCCTCCACGAGTATACCGAATGCGATCAAGGCTGTCTCGTCCATGCTGTGGTGGTCGTGGAGGCCATGGTCCTCTGTCGCAAATTCGTAAAAGTCAGCGGCGTAGGCGTGGAGCGCTTCAAGAACGTCGGAGCTCGGCAGCACATTTTGGGTTTGCAAACGCTCATGCGCGAAATATTCTTTCTCGTCAAAGTCGATCAAGTTATTTTGCGCACGGAACAAAACCTCCTCGGGCCGGAGAGATCGAGCTCCTGAGGATGCGGTGTCGCGATACCGAGAAGCAAAGGCTTCATTGGGATGATGTCCCTTCCGGTTCACTCTGCCTAGATTCAGTTTTAGACAATAATTTCGTCTTGGCAAATTCGGGCGCGCTCGGAATCTTACCAGCAACAGCGTCGTAAACATTGGTGGTTCGTCGTATCTGCTTGTAGGAATATTCGCTCTCGACTGCATCGGTCTCGTCTTCAGTCGGCACAGAAAGGTCATTTCGGCTCCCATTGAGCGAGTCGCCATAAGACATTCTCAATCGCTGCCAGCAGCTTCGGCCTTGTTTTTGGGTGGGGGGGGCGAGCGCTCAAGGCCTTGAGAAAGATTGCGGCGTTCGCGCGACCCCAGCCAAAATCGATTGCGCCGGCAGAACGTTGTCCCGATGAGGTCATGCGTCCCAGGTTCACATGGGCACTCTTTTGGCAGCTCGTGCAGACATTGTCATCTCGTTCTTGTGCTGGATTCGGTCCCGGCTCACCAAACTGGATGTATGAATGAATTCCTATCTTCTCAACAGAGCCCTCGGGTCTGTACCGCCAAAAGCGTTTCACACTGCACATACGACTCGGCTGGTGCACCACCTCGAGCCTGCGCCGGGAATCCGATTCTCCAACCGCAGAGCCGCATCCGAGTACAAAAGCCGCGATGATGCCACACCTCTCGAAGAAGATGGAGAAGATGGCACATCGCCAGAAAGAGTTGTGGGGCATTCGTCTGGAGTGAACTGTCTGGCAATTGACCAGTTTGAGGGTCGTTAGTACGTCTCGCCCTATTGTCCAATTGCCATTGACGCTGCGCGTCTGACCGAGCTGTAGCATGATATCTGGTGGCGCAGATCCATCCATTCACCTCTGGGATCTTGAAAGCCGAGGCTCCGACCTCCAACATATTCACCGTGCTTGCGCGACAGTTAGCAAGTCATCACATAAAGATGCACATACGCATGCAATCACCTCGCTCTCCATCTATCCATTCGACCCGGTCCCATCTACTATCTTCTCGACATCTCATGACTGCACGCTGAAATTGTCTGCACTCGAGCCACCTGGGATCACTCCGGTACACACATTCAACCTTGACTGCACACCATATGCGCACTCCTTCTCGTCCCAGCCAGGGTCAACCCTGCTGGTGGCCGTCGCTACCGCGGAGCATGCAGTTCGACTAGTCGACCTCCGGTCTGGATTAGCCACGCATGGATTACCAGGCCATAACGCTGCCGTCCTCTCTGTGGCCTGGGCTCCTCATCGACCCTACCTCCTTGCCTCCGGCTCTGCCGACAATCGAGTCATTATCTTCGATGTCCGACGTGGTGGTCACAACTCCGCCATAGCCACTCTAGACATGGACGATCCCGTCGGTCTCGTAGTTCCGGGGTCCAGTTCAGTCCCTGCTTCGTACGAGAGTCGACCTGCATTTTCACGACATGCCCGTGCACACAACGGTCCCGTTACTGGTGTTCGCTGGACTTCTAACGGCAGCCACATCGTGACGGCGGGTCAAGACTCACGGATCAGGGTGTGGGATTCCGGAACGGGGGCAAATACCTTGGCCCATTTCGGCCCTCGAGTCCGAAATAGCTCGACCTCGCACTTGGCGGAGCGTGCTCCCCTACTGATCCCCAAGAGCTTTACCGGGCCCGGACAGGAGACGCTGTTATGGCCGAACTTTAACGAGCAGGATGACCGGGGCGAAATTTTCATGTTTGAGCTTAGAGAAGGGACCTTCATCAAGCGTCTCCGTGTGCCAGGTCTGATGACTGGATCGCAGTCGGCTCGTGGACGAGCAAGTGCACTGAGTGGGGCACGTATCAATGACATCGTGTGGAGAGGGAATGGAGGATCCGGCGAAGGCATCGAATTGTTCTCTGCTCATGGGGACGGTACGATACGTACATGGGTCTCCCGAGAACCCGACGGTGAACCGGACGAAGAAGAAGAAGCCGAGCTTGCTGAGCGTAAGAGAAAACGCGAGGTATTAGATGAGCTTTACAGGGGATACATTGGACCAGAGAGCCAGGGATTTTAATCATTTGTACTTTATATGAGCCTCCTAAGACCCCCCCAAAAAAACCAATAAACCTTTGAATTCAACTTCATGCTCATTTCCAAATCATATCATGGATACCTGATTCGTAAATCTATAAAAAAGATTACATCATGCATTCAAAGTTCAAACGATGCTCGATGTTCCTCTCGACACCAGGCATTAGGTTCCCTTAGATTTCCCTCCCCATTCACTTTTCACAGGGCGCATCTACTGGTCCCGAAGCTGGTGCTCCCCAATATTCTCCGCAGCATCCGCATCCTCATGCGCATACGTATCGAACTGACTACGAGTCTGCACATGATGCTTCTCATCTCGGTGCCGACTCACGCCCTTGGGCTCATTGTTCCCCATGAAAGCGCGCTTGGATTCCACCGTCGCAGGCAGGGAGTCACCAGTTCCAGTGAGGACTTGGCCGGTCTGGCCGACGTCGCGAGTTGAACGGGGTAAATCGGTAGCATTATCGGCGGCAAAAGCCGTGGAGGGCCGGGCGATGCCCTGGTTTTCAAAGGCGGCGTTGTCGGCGCGCTGGTCGGGTCGAGGGACGGAAGGGAGGATGTTCATCTTGCCGGCGTCGTTGGGGACGGTGGTGCCGTTGACGGCGAAGTCGGAGAGACTGCCGCCCTGGTGAGAGTCTTGACCTTTTTGGACCATGGTGGATGTGTTTTGGTTTGGATGGGTTGTTGCTGTTGATAATTGGATGGATGAGAAGGCTCCAGAGAGAGTTTTTGAAGGACAAGAATGTAGAAAGTTGAAAGGTGATTCGTTGGTATTGTTGTTGTTGTTCAGATGGTGCTGTCCTTTAAGATACCTACTTATATTACTTCTGATGCCCCTTGATTCAACAAACTACGTGCAGGAGCCATTCCAAGATTGAGTCTGGTTGATGTCACCGGTAATTCACTTGGTGCAGGCGATGATGGAGAGATGATCTCACAGAGGAACCTCCGGGGTTCCCATGTCGGATCGGAACGGTCCAGCGAATGAGAGAACAGCATACCAGCAATGACAGATCCCATCACGATCGAAGATCATCGGCAAAGCATCAATGAGATTGCAATGCCGGCTCCGCAGGCGATCATGCCCAACCTTGAGTTGATCGTATTGATGCTGAGGGTCTAGAAGGGAGTGGTGGATCGGGGGCCCACAAGCGGGTAGCAAAGAGAGAAGCGCAACGATTCAGGAAGAGAATCACATGTCACATGACCTTATATTCTCTGTGCGCGGAAAAGAGACTATGAGCAAATAATGACCTCAACTCAAGATTTACAACTGGCACAGGATGGATACTTTAGAATGTAGCCAGGCCTACAAAGTGCAGAAGGAATAGGATAGGGATGATGTATGGATTGATATTTAGAAGGAGAATAGACTCATAACGCCAATTATAAGAACCAGCGTTGGACATTGGAAACATCTCATCACTCGGATGAAAAACATTGGCGCATTGAAAGAAACATTATGGCTGAGGACAGGGCGGCGAGGTTAGATCTTGATGAATGGTCTCCAGCAGCTGGGCCCAAAAAGACAGAACTCAAGATGGGAAGGACGAAGAGTGAAAAAGAATGATAAAGTTTTACAGCACAAAGGCGAGGACACCAACAAAGGCAGCGGCGACAGAGACAAAGCCGCCAGAGACACGGCCAGCGCTACCTTCGAACATGTAAGCCGAAGGGGTGACAGAGCCGGAGGGAGTCCCTGAAGGGTGACGCAAGCCATCAGCACCGCTGGGCATGGCGTAGCTGCCAGAGGGGGTAGCAGCGGCCATCATGCCGTGCGACGAGGCGAGAGGGACATGGACGGGGATCACGGAGTAGCTGGCAACGGAGCTCTGGGGAGTCTGGGTGGGGTAGTCATAGGTATAGTCATAGCTGGAGGAAGGGGCAGAGCTGGGAGACCAGCTCTTGTCCTCGACGTCGGAGTCATTGGGCATATAGGAAGGCGAGGGCACCCAGCTGGAAGTCTGCATCATGTGAGACTCGACAGGAGTGGCATAGACAGTCACCGTGGATTGAACCTCTTTGTACTCGGTCATGGTCACTGTGTGAACAACCTCGTGTGTCTGAGCGCTGCACTCCGCAGCATCGACGCCCTGCGGGGTGTGCTCGGTGGGATCAGCAGAAGATGGGTACTCTGGCTCCTGTGCCGACACATCGTCAGAGCTGTGACCCGCGGGAATAGGACCGGGGTGGCTGACAGGCGTGTTGTCCTTGTAGGGCATCCACGGCATTTGAGGAACGTCCTCCTGAGGGGCGTGGACCGTTGTCGAGTCGATGTCGACAGAGTGATCATCCTGGTGGTTCTCATCAACGTTGGAGTCCACTCCAACCGAGGTCGGGTGGAAGAAGCTGCTGCCCTCGTCGTTACCGGTCGGGCCACCCATCACGGTGCTGTCATCGACATCACGATCCGGGGAGTAGGCACGACGGGATGGACCACCATGGGCGAAGGCAGGGCCATGGCCACCGTGCGATGGGAAGTGGGGAGGAAGGTAGATGTTCTTCTCGTCCACGTCAATGGAGTGGTCGTCCACGTAGTGTTCCTTGACTGAAGTGGCCACATTGACACTGACAGGGGCAGAGAACGTCTGGCCGGGATCATTGCCAGTGGGACCACCGATCACAGTAGCTCCGTGGACAAAAGGCTCATCGTCGCTGCTGGGGCCACCGATGACGGTGCCACCCACTTTCTTCTCTCCACGCTTTTCAAATGGGTTGCGCATGCCACCGTGGGGGCCAGATGGGTGGAAGGCGGGAGGAGCGCCAATTTGGGTCTCCTTGATGTTGATGGAGTGGTCGTCTTGGGCGTACTCATCAATGTCGGTCTGAATGTTGGCGATCATGGACATGTCAAAGACCTGTCCCTCGTCGTTGCCGGTAGGTCCTCCGATGACTGTGTTGCCATACTGGGGGTTTGAACCACGCTGAGTAACCGCGCCAGTGGCATCGGATACGGTCTGCTTGTGGGATGATCAGTTGTCTTTCTCGTCTCTGTGTTGGGGGTTTTGATGCTGTCGGTAGATGGTAGACAACTTACCGCGCCCTGCTCCATAGCCTGTGCTGCCACCGCCAGCAAGGCGATGGGGATTCCCGCAATGAAGCCCTTCATTATGGTATTAGGAGATATCGTTTTATAACACTGGAAAGTCGAGAGTGAATGGTCTGCCGAGTCAAAGCGTGGCAGCAAGAACAGAGAGCTTGGAGGATTATGATAGAAATGAGTGTGATGCGAATCGTGAGCACTTTGGATCTTGACTATAAGAAGAGGGTTGCAGATGAGCTTTAATAGGTCCTTTCATAAGTGACATTCGTGAACCCTTGGGCTATTCAGAGCGTTGGAATGTCGGTCTTCCCATTTCACGATGAGACCTTGACAACATGTCAATGCCATCTGTGACTACCAGAATGTTAGAGAGAATGGAACCCAAGGTTACGATCTCAACAAACGCCCCTCGCATCACAGTTCACGCTGACGGTTCACCTTCTACAAAGCGTTGTTGTTGTTGCATTCTCAAGCTCGTCCAGGAGGCGCTGATCACCCAGGAGGTGGCATTTGCAAGGGCCCGGGACAGCTTACCACCTGGGGATACCAGTCGGTTTTACTCCTGTCGATCCCGGCTGTTGACAGCCTTGACAACCTCTCCCTTTTGGCTGCAATCCTCGTGCCTGAGTTCGACATGCTGAGGGTTCATTATACTTCGTCATCACGTAGTCAATCGCAGGTAGTGCGGGCATTCTCAGGACGGCCAGAGAATTGATGTCATGCCTGGGACTCAATCGCGAACATTGTCATCCAGGACCATACAGTCCCACACGCCAATCACCTGGTGTTCTCGCATCTGATAATAGATGCAAACGAGGGTTGCTTTGATCATGAGAGCAGGCGATTCAACGTGTTGGCTCCACCTTTCTCGCAGGCCGCGACCAGGATGCGTTCAGGAAACCCAGTCAATCCCCGAGAGCGCTGTTCACCAGCCTCGAGCAGCTCGGTCAACGGCTGTGTGCAAGTCCCCCATACCAAATTAAGACACTGACATTGAACGGCAGGCCGGATCTGATTATCGCAGTCTACGCAATTACGGATGGTACGCTGGGGACTTTGGCTGTTGGCCATCAGTCAAACAAGTGCTCTACTAAAAAGGGATGTGTCCCGTCTTCGACATTCCCCTCCCATCGCCCTCACTGAAGAGGACCCAACGGGAGGCGAACTTCCTATCGGGGAAGTTACTCTACAGAGCCGATCAGCCCCGAAGGGCCGAAGGCAACCCGTCGCCGTGAAGCTCGTCACAAGGACCGAGCGAGGGTCGTGGCAGGCTCTGATGCTTTTTTGATGAGGAAAGGAAATCAGAACCCTGGGAATTTTCGCGGCCTTTTTGTAGGTGCGGGTGGAGTCACGTGTCCGGCCCGTTGTTGTTCCTGCAGTGGGGACTTGGGTGGGTACGATAAGCACTGGATTTGAACGCAACTTGCCTATGCGGACGCGCCAGGTTACGAGTTACATGAACACCACCTGCCATCAGACGGGCGATGAGGGGATACGTTGGAAAAGAGGCACCACTACCATTTTTATGTGTGTGAGTGTGGGAGAAAAAAAAATCATGATGCACATGCACTCAAAACCCTCCGGGGTGGATTAGGTAGTTCATCGACAGAGAGCACCAGCGTTGATGGCCCAGGGGGGAGGGCGCACGACAGCCCATGCTCCAGCCACCGAATCTATCGGGGCCCAGCTGTGATGTGTGCGAAGCGCTGGTTGGGACGACTCAACCAGCTCTGAGAATGTGAGGCGCAATAATAATCATCATCCACGGGGGGGTGGAACAGCGCCCGCGCTGTACTTGTTACCAGCACCACCTCGCTACCAGGTCGGGACTCGCCTCCTCTCTCTCGCTGCATACCGCACACCATGCGCAGGTGAGGGTTGGAAACCCGTGCACATTTACTCGGATGGACAGGTATCTTGCAGCCCAGTAGTCTCTGCTGCCGCGAATCAGTCATCTTCTCGAGCCCACGCACAGGTCGTCGCACTGAAGCACGGAGGTTTTCCAGCACTTACACCTCAGCCACCCAATGCCACCTGCTGGGTGCTCTGTCTCCAGGATGCTCCCCCGACGGCGGCCGTGATTCCTAAAGCGATGCCGATCATTGTGCCCACCGTGACGACGGCCACGGCTGCTTTCAACGCCATCCGTTGCGGTCGTGATAAAGACTGTAGGCATGTTCGGGGGGGCTTCTCTGCTTCCCACAGCTTCGAGCGTCGCGCACACTCATTTCTTGTCGGAAATGCACCGAGACTCTCGATATCTCGGAGGGTGCTACAGTCGCGCTCTGTGGTCTTGGTCTCCAATGTGAGTTGTTCTTGGGAGACGGCCGGTGACCCGTGGCGATAGAATGGTGAATAGGGCTTTGCGCCCAAGTGGGGATCAAAGTCCTGACAGCGGTGGTCGGTGTTGGTCGGAGTTGACTGGATAGAGAGCGCCGTCGACTCTACTATTGGGGCGGACGACATCTTCTCTTCATTGTTCTTGAAGGATGTGGTCACTTGGGCCCCCATCACCCCGAGGCCATGCAAGTCCATTTTGTTCTTTGCGATCGTTTGCGCGTGCCGCTGAGATTCAATTTGCGCAGAGAAACGGAGGGGGGTTGGAAAGGTAGATTCACACTGACCCCGACAATCACTTGGGGGATAGATTCTCAGGGGTTGCAAGCAGGTCTGGTCTGTAGCAGATGCGTAGACTGGGGCGCGGTCGGGTGTGTTCTCCGAGATTTCAATTCACTTCACTTCATTCCTTTCTCAAAGAAGGAAAAGAGTCAAGTCAGAGCAATCCCTCCTATATACAAACAAGGTCTTGTCCTTGTGGAATGTGTTCTTCATCCCAGGGGGGGGGTAGACAGTCGAACGGGGCCAGTGAACCGACTAGTCATCCGCCGAGACGACGAAAGCGGCCAAGCACACCGAAACATGAAGTGGCCCTTCCCCGCTAAAATTCCTCCTGGGCATTGGCAACACGCCATGAGGTCCATTTATCTTGATCCCAATGGCTTTTGGCTTTTGAGGACCGTGGGTGAGGTCCTCCTGGTTGAGAACGTGAGGGGGAGAGAGAAACAAGGCTCGAACGGATTGCAATGAAATTGCAATCCGCACGAGTTGGCCGGGCCCTTTTTTGTGTTACCTCGTGGAAAATGCTGAAAAACTACGACATTCATTTGACTCTTCAGATCCATCGGTCGAGTTGCGTAAATTGAATTGCGGCACCATCTGCCCTCTCTCTGTCATGTGTCTCGTATTGGTATTTTTTTTCTTTCTCATTGGGGCCATTCTCCCCCTCGACTGCATGGAGACCTGCAGTGGTGCTTTTGCTTGGCGACATTCCTTTACGCCAAGAAGGGGTAGTCCTTCTCTCCCCCTTGGAGTCCGACCTCATCGAGTATGCAATCGGCCTCACGTCCTTCCCAGCACCCCTGGTATGTCAACAAGTCTAAATTGTTGGTTGCATCAACTAGAGTAAGCTCAGTCCCAAAAGATCCTCTTACAGGCGACTGCCCCCCCCCCCCCCCCCCCCCGGTCCATGCAGATGCAGGGACACTAAGACAAAGTTGCCACGCTCCGAGCACCGGCCTCGGCGACCGTGAGGCCCAATGGCCGTCGACCAAAGGCTCATTGAGATTCCAAGCTAATTTGTTTTCGATCTTCCGACTTTCCAGCAGAATCAATCATGATAATACTCTTGCTCAGGCGATGAATCTACTATTATTCTGTTCAATCCAAAAAAAAAAAATAATGAATCATATACGATCTGTATCATCCTCATCATTAGTCCAACACCATTTCAACAAAAAGCATCAGACAGGAAGCCAAAAAAAAATAAAAAATAAAAAGGCCCTTGAACCGCCCAGACAACCAAAGACCACAACCCGTCCAAGGCGAAGTCGGCTCCGTGGGAAATCTTGACCTGAGCTTGTCCGTCGCTTAAACACGCTCACTCCGGATCTTATTCGCCCCCGCGGATGCCCACCCATTAGGTTAGACTTTTCTCGACTTTTTCCTTTCATGTTGCGCCCGGGGGAAAAGAAAAACCTTGGGTCAGGTTCACGTTGAATTCTAGGCTCAAGTCGCCCCCCCCCGGCTTATCAGGTCCTCGGCCGTAATTGGATTCTAATGGCTGGGCGGACTGGGCACAGACCCATTTTGATTAGGATCATTCATGTTGAGGGGGGCGAAGTTGAGCTTGTACTATTTGGTTGATTCGAATCTCGTGAGTATTCGTATCCGTATCTAGGTGTTGGTTCCATGTGCATGTAGCCTTGTCATCAAGTAGGTACCATAGCCGACTGAAAATACTAGGCTGATCATAGGTAATTTGAATGAGATGCTCGTGCTATGAGCGGCTCGAGCATACGAGCAGGTCAGATGGAATTGGATGGGAAGGTTTTGAGATAGGACCGTGCAGAGGTTCGAGAGTTCGGATAAATTCCAATGTGATAAGTTGATTGTCTTTACACCTATTCCCATTGGACTTGGTACTGTGCGCCTCTAATCATTGTACACAGTTTGATTTAATGTAGCCCGATAAGATGTCATGGGGGAGATACTAAGGTAGTACAACCACGTGCAGTATTACTTTAGACGCTCGACCGCGTGCGTCTCCAAGATCAATATATATCCTTTGCATCGATCAGAACCGACCACCCACCATCCACCAAACACATATCTGACCCTTCAGAATCATGTACTCCAATTGACCCGACACACACCAATATGATCCAAGTCCCTCGACCACCAGTGCCTAGATTTTCAAACGCCTTAGCCTCCAACTAGAGCCCGGTGCTCTCATACGCAATAGGCAACCCCCGCCACTCCACACCTGTACAAAAAATTAGTCTTGTTACAACGCCCTCACTAGTCCAAAGGAACCCCCCCCCACCAATCAATCCCATTATATTGCGCCGACTACAAGGTTGTGGATCCCTGGATTAAACACTTGACATTCTAATGTCTGATTCGATTCGTGCTTCTGAACCTTGGACCACCTACCTACCTTAGCCTGGGTACCTATGTATGTATCATGTATCACCCCCCGCGCGTCCGTACCTAATCGGCGCAGTTGACACAATCAAACGTGATGGGACCGGGCATCTGCAGTACAATGCATCGATTGCAGGTGAAGGGCGGACAGTCGAATCGGTAAGTTGTTTGATTGCGAAATCTACAGGTGGGAATCTACAACATTGGGACCTACCTAGATACTACCTAGCACTGGTGGACAAGTTAGTGTCTTTCCGGCCCTATGGAGAGAGATAGCAGACCTATCTGCTCACTGGGCATTGATTGAGAGTCCACTACTGGGTAAAGCTGGTCGGTGGGCAATTGAAGTTTGCTATTGATCCTTCTTACTTGCGAGCACACGGGCATTTTCAAGCTCCAAGGAACTCGGGAGACTACAGTGGACGCACCAGTACCTAGGGGCTGGATCCTCGAGCCTTCCAGCACCCCGCAATGTCCATGTAGTAGGTCTTCCGTCTTCGATGATGGGTGTTTTTACAACTGTCAAACTGGATTGGTGGAGGTTTCTTCGGTAGAAACATCAACAGAGCTTATTCGAGGTCAAATCGTGTCGACACATGTCAATTAGGTGAGCCCTGCCCGTGCGAAGATACTTTCAAGAGCCTGAATTGAAAAAAAAAAGATCCCAATATTCACTGTCCCTCTAGTAAAACAAAACAACTCGGTAAAAAGCCCGCCAAATCAAATATCAAATGCCTTGATTCAAATTACGCCTGGCCATCGATGGGATCGCACAATTACATACATCCATCTCAGTCTGCGGCCAGTCTCTCGGCCGTCAATTGCCGCTTTCCTCTTCTCAACAGAAACAGCACCGCGGGCAGCTGGGCGGCAGCAAACCCAATCATCACCCGAAGTTGTGTCATGTAACTTGCCGCGATCACGTCCCTGACCTCTTTTTGTAAAGCCGGGCCCAGTGCTTTGATCATGTCCACGTTCTCCAGTAGAATGTGGAGGTCGTGGGGCTTGAATACACCCTGCAGGTGACTCGACAGGTGGCCGTTGAGAATATTGGAGGCAATAGCAAGTCCGATGGCACCGCCGAGGAATCGGAATTGAACTACAGCTCCAGTTGCAATGGCTATTGAGATTTGCAAAGTGGTCTGTTAGTGATGAGGTCTCCTTTTTTGTCCTCTCTGGTTTGAGGATTGGAAGGCAAGGGGAAGAAAAAAACGAAACTGACGTACCAAGATCCCTGTCCTCGACAATGTAGGGTGTGCAGAGCATCAAAACGCCCAGAATGATCCCGATCCCCACTCCGGCTATCACGCTGTAACCAACATCTGTGGCATGGAAGCCTTCGGACGAGGCAATGGTTGAAAGAAGTCCCACACCGACCGTGTGGACTATGCACCCCACCAAGAGAGAATAGATGAAAGGGATGCGACCCTTTGCACTGATAAAATTGACGAGCGCTGCGGCCGCGGCGGCCACGGCCGAGTACCCAATGAGATAGACACCCGAATCCAGTGGTGATTTGTTCAGTAGAATCTGGGCTTGTTGCGGAACATACACCAAGACCACATTGAACGGTGCACCCGTCACGAAGGATGTTCTAGAGGCACGTTAGGAGTCAAGATTTCCCACGAAAATGAACCGAAGAAAAAAGAAGAAGATGGGGAAACAGGGGAGGGGGGAAAGGGGCTGTCAGACGAACATGAGAACTCCCAGCCAGGGCCTATCAAAGAACCAACGTTTGGGGAAGATTGGATCTTTGCCGGGAATATCGGAGATGTAAATTTCCCAAGCAAAGAAGGCGATCCATGAAATTCCCGTCAGCACCAGAAGGGCGATCGAGGCTCCCGAAGACCAGGAGAATGCAAGATTGGTCTCGTTAAAGACCGTGACGATCAGGAAAGAGCCGATAATGATGAGAAGGGACCCCACGAGATCGAGATTAGCGAATGATCGATAGGAAGCCCTGGTTCTGAATGAGGGTTTGTGCTGATCAAGGCCAAAGTTCTTGGGCATTGCGACAAGTACTATGACGATGGCGATCGCGCAGAGGGGGACACTTTTTTCCATTGACGGTCAGTAAACGGGGCGCGAAACAAAACTCCTCGATGCATTTGCCAGGCGTACTTGATGAAGAAAACCCATCTCCAAGCCGAGACTTCTGCAAGGATTCCTCCAACGATCGGGCCGATCAAGCAGGCCAGAGCCAGGCAGCATGACATGATGGCACTGTAGGTGGGGAGCTTCGTCCTGGGAGCGATCTCATAAATGCACAGTATAGCTAGTGCATAAGCTCCGGCTCCTCCGATGCCTTGTAGTGCTCGAAAAACGATCCTAGAGAAGAGGAAAGACTCAGAGATAGAACAGCTTTGCTGGTCAAGGTTGGGCCTTACAGTTGGTTCACGGTCTGCGCACAACCGCATCCAATAGAGAAAGCGAGCAGAATCACGAGTGCAGCAATGGTGGTATGTTTGCGTCCGATGATATCGCTCGCTTTGGTCCAGATGGCCATAAAGCCTGTGGAAGCTTAATATGAGCATCGAAAAATCGGGGGAAACTCCGTATAATGAAGCCTTGAGCTCCTTGACACGGTCTCGCCGTACTGGCGTGGAGGCTCAGGTTTGCGAGAGAGGGAGAGACCAAGACAAGACACATCCTTACCAGTGTATGTGGCCAGGTATCCGGTAATGATCCAACTTCGCTTCTCAAATCCTTCCAAGCTGTCGGTGATATTGGTGAGGGAGGAACTGACGATGGTCACGTCCAAGTTTGACAAGAAGAAACCAATGAGAAGCCTGTTTGGCCGTCAGTTCCTGCTTCTTGGCGCTGGCAGCACATTATCTTTGGGGTTGATGCTTCTCTTGGTCTTTTTCACACGCACCCTATTGCTGTGAGGATGAGCCTCCATCCTGTCAGATAGACAATATCACTTCCCGGAGATGATGGTCGATGAATGGACCCCTTGTCGATCGTCGAGCTGTCTCTCGTGTCTCGTCGCGAGAGTCGTGCATCTTTCTTCTCTGCAACGGACTCGGCAAATTGAATGTGGCCTGGCATGATGAAGATGTGACAATCATCAACGATCGCCAGTATGTGCTCCCTCGTTAGTTGCAAATGAGTGGAATCACAGCCATAGCCGTGGGTCGATCGAAGGTTAAGAAAATCACCGCGAGCGAGCGCCTGGGTAGGACACGACCCCGCCTATGTACGTTTCAATCACCTTGAAAGGGGGTGGTGCAGTACGACACGGTCGACGCGTGATGACAGAATGTGGAATATTTATGGGCGGAGTGATCGACGCCGATCATTGAACCTTGGACTGTCATCGGCCGACTTGGCAAAAGAGCATTGTAGTTGACTGGAACTAAGGAGATTGAGGGATCTGCTTGAGAAATGCATGACGAAACCCAATTTTCCAGTCTTATTGAGACTAAACCTGTCGTGTCCCGGTTCATTTGCACGGGTTCTGGGCCGGAAGGTGCAAGTATCTGTTGATGGCTCTTCGTGGCTGGCCCTCATCTGTCCCAAAAGGGACTGCACGCCCTTTCTGTTCTTAGAAATCTTGCTGCATACTCAGCCATACTCTTGAGTGTAAATTTCAGAGTGTCATTATTCCACAATCTTGATACACTGTGTCTCCTTACGCCATTCTTTCTCTGTGCCCCTGAGACACGCAGGTCAGATAAGCTACCTCGACTCATTGTTTCCGAGGGGCCGGCTGGCGCCCTCACGAGCGAGATGATCACAATGGTGAGAAGAAATTCGGAGCACTGTTTGTAGTAAACAAACTCAATCCTCGACTCCCGTCTTGCTTCACAAAAGTCACTCGTACCTGCCGGGGAATGATGTAAACAAATTGATTGTTTGTCATGAGTCTGGACTCACGATAAGCATCGGATCAAAGAGTCGACGACGTCCCAGGGCCCCCCGTTTCCCCCCCCTCGCGTCTCAATACATCGGCCGCGAACCCATCGACCTAGTGATCTGCACCTCAATGTTCCACTGGTCCAGTCTATTTGCAAATAAGGGGTATCCACTCCGATAAGAGTAAGTAAGGATCACGGTTCCCCGATGACAGCAGAACGTGAGGGAAATCCGTCGCAGATTGCGACAAAGATTCAAGGTGATGGGTCTCTGATGATAAAGTGTGAAGCTTGTGAAAGGTCCGTCAACGGCCGGTCCAAGCTAGACAAGGTCTGTTGGAAAATGACACTGCCTGAATACACTGGCCTGCAGAATGAAGAAGGATCACATCCAGTATTTTGGAGGAATTATTATTCCCCCCCCCTCCCCCCCCCCCGAAAGAAGATATGAGAAAGTAGCAGTGGAGGAATCCCGGGTGATGAAGGCAAAAGGTTGTGGTGTCGGTCGCATTGTTCGTGGGCTGCAAGAGAATCCGAGCCCGTGACGGATCACGGGAGTGCACGGTTTGTACACAGACTTCGTGGCATGCCTGAGGCTCAGCTGTCTTTGTCATTTGGATCGCTGTCGGCACAATAGAGGATCTCATCCGCCGAGGCTTCTGAAGAAGTGAGGTCGCCTTTTAGCGTCAAAGAGCATGGTACTTTGGTCATATCTACAGCAAAAATGAAGAACTTCAAAGAATCGGGTCCAGACAGGAACTCGATCACATTCACGGGAAGCATGACTACTGAGATCATCAAGATGACCATTTGATCCTATTGGAAAAGAATTGATTGGGACATATTCTCTTGGTTCACAGGAAGATTGACAGCAGCCAATCCGGTTCGCCTTAATGATCAGAGCATCAGATTGACCGGATAAAAGGGAGCCGTTTCTCGGCCCGCTGCTGAAATCGTCCGAGACGAGATGCTCCAGATGGAATGGTGGTCAAACCCACCGCGGGCCTCAACGGGCAAGTTCTTCTTCGCTTAGAATAAGACTGGGTCATATAAGGACCTTGAGAGCAAGATCCATGCCATCGCCAATGAATTTCGGATCAAGTCTCGACCAAACAGCCAGAGCTCTCCCGCAATGCCAAGCTCAGAGGGTCGGCGGAGCCCTGCCAAGAAGCTTGGAACGAGGACCTTGTGAGAACGAAAACAGTGCAAGCATTCACGATAGAGAGCAATATTTCTTGATTAGAGCACCACAATGGCCCTTGGCGTGTCCACTGGGAGAGGGGACCTGTTCAGCTTGGCAATCACACATTTCCACTATGCTCACCTCCAGGGTACTCGTCGAGACTCTCTGTTGTGGTATTCATAAAGGTGCTTGTGGCAGGCAAGTCTCACTCGTTGCAAAACTCATCCTACAAAGTCACTGTCATTTTCACTTTGGAAGATGCATTTGCTCGGGACTTTAATCATATCGCTGTGTGCGGTCAAAGCACACGCGGCGACTCCAACGACAAGTGCTGCTCCGAGCTCGATCACAGGATGTCATGTCCACGGAACCGACGTCTTCTGTTTCAATCAGCAAGGTGAAGAAGTCTTGGTGCAAGTAGCTTCTGTTCCTGCTAGTGGGCCGCCAGCACAATACACAGACTGCCATGAGCATGGCGACAATATGTAAGCCCTATCCAACGAGGTCTGCGGAAAGAGTTGTTATCTGACGAGGCCCCCAATCAGGTTTTGCGTGGATGAACAGGGCGATGATGTACTTGTCACAAAAGAAAATGCGACAAGCTCGTCAGAAGGAGATGGGGACCATGAGGGGCATGATCACGATAGCGAACATGAGCACGAGCACGAGCATAATGATGAGGAAACCCATCAACACGAAGAGGGCAGTGATCATCAACATGATACATCAGCCGGAAGCGAGGCAACGGGAAAGAAAAACTGTCACTTTCATGCCGGAGTAGAGTCAGTGCAAACTCAACCCTAAAATACAAACCCAAGGCTAGTAACTGACCTTTCCGACGAGCAGGCATTGTGTGGGTGCTGGGTCCGAAGAGACTCACCAATCCTGTTCCATTCAAACTCGAGACTACGATGTGCCTCTTCGAATCGGAACGCTATTTGCTGTCCTCATCACGAGTGCCATTGGTGTCTTCGCCCCAATTCTGCTGTCAAGGTTACCTTCTGCATCAGTCAATGCCGTCGTCTCAACCATCATCAAGCAGTTTGGAACCGGAATTATCATTGCAACCGCATTCGTCCATGTAAGCTGCTAACCCTCCGAGAATCTGCATCTACAAGACATAATCCTGACAAGTCCATTGACAGCTTTACACTCACTCATCACTCATGTTCTCCAACGAGTGTCTCGGTGAGCTCGGCTACGAAGCCACGACCTCTGCCATTGTCATGGCCGGAATCTTCCTGGCATTCCTCGTGGAGTACTTCGGTTATCGGATCACGAGAAACCGAGAATCCAATGTCCACGTCGTGCCAACAGAGTCGGATAAGTCTCAGTCCAAGGACGATTCCTCTCGTGGGCCTGAAGCTCCTCACTCCCAGGAATCAGGGCTGTTCCGTCTGGGACACAGCCACGGATGCTCTAGCCATCCGACCCGACCACCCACCAAGTTCTCCGTTCTCGTCATGGAAGCGGGTGTCTTGTTCCACAGTATCTTGATCGGCCTGACTCTGGTAGTTGCCGGCGACTCCTTCTACAAGACCCTGCTGGTGGTGATTATCTTCCACCAATTTTTCGAAGGACTCGCGCTGGGCGCTCGCATCGCGACACTGCCCGGTCCCATCTTCCCATCCAAGGCCATCATGGCCGCGGCATTTGCTCTGATAACCCCTATTGGAATGGCGATCGGGTTGGGTGTCCTGCACTCGTTCAATGGCAATGCCAAGGGAACGCTGATTGCACTCGGAACCTTGGATGCTCTCTCGGCGGGTATCCTTGTTTGGGTGGGCGTGGTCGACATGTGGGCTCGCGACTGGGTGATTGAAGGTGGAGAAATGCTCAATGCATCTTTGAGCAAAGTCCTCACAGGAGGGGCGGCTTTCGTGACGGGGTTGATCCTGATGGGTCTTCTTGGCAAATGGGCCTGAGTCCTTTGAAAGAAACGCTGGCCTCACTGAATTCAATCTTCAGAAGATCGAGACAGTACTACCTCGAGAATGCGAATTCTCACATGAATGCCCCATGTATTACGAAGTAAAAGAATTGTTTGAAAATGAACACAAATACACCACCTTTAAAAATGATATCCTCGTCGAAAAAGCTTCTGTTTGGCGAAAGGAAAATCCCTCGCACAAGGGCCCCTCTTACTAAGAAACATGAAGACTCGAAAGCTTAAGCATCAACCGTCCGGGACGGTATACATCACACAACTTCTTGTAGCGAAAAGGCTGACAGGGTGAATATTCAACGCCACCGCATGAACCCGTGAGCCTCGATCCATGGAAACGGTAAGCAAATATTCGGTCAGCAGAAACTGCTTCAAAAAAATCCTGAATTCTCAAAGCCTGTGAGGGTGATAGCGAGGAGATCCGATGTCGAGCATTGAACCCTACGACACCGGTCACACTCAGGCTACAGGTGTCCCAATTAGGAAGGGACAATATCTCTGCTCCCTCTCATCAGCCAATCAGACAAGAGACACTACCATCAACACGGCATTGAGCCACTGGATATTGATCTCTCTTATCCAATGACACAAGTGAAATTTCTGTGACTCAATGCAGATGACGAAAGACTCTTTTGTGATTCAATACAGAGCCGGATTGAGCGTGCCTCTAAGCAAATTCCAGCTAGCACGCAGCGCTTGAGCAAACAGAAAAGGCTGACCGGCCCCGGCTCCCAGCCTTTGTGTCTTCAATTTTCGACACTTCATTCTCTCTCACGAATTTCCATCTAGTTCACAAATCCAGAACTAAAGTCCTTCAATAATGCAGTGCTACGGGTGCTACTGTATTAGCTCGAAGAAATATCAAAATCATAAAAAGCATCTCAGATCGGGCTGGACGTGCATGCTAGGTACCATTCTGTCAACAATCTCGAGGGCCGTGATCACCCAAACATTCATCAACCCATCATCCAAGGCACCCTTACCAGAGGTTTTGTATACTTTCCCACGGTACGATGGCGCGAGCATCGTCAGTTTCACATGCCACGTTGGAGACGAGGTCATCGTGGGCAAAGTGAAGCTTAAAAACGAGGCAGACAAGCTATACCGAGAAGTCAAGGCTAAGGGCAAGACTGCAGCAATTGTGGATCAATCTGTGTTCTCCGATGATGTCTTCAAGACACGTGTGGGTAATGTCCCCGCGGGTGGGAGAGTCATCGTCAAGATCACCCTTCTGCAAGAGCTACCGCAGGATACCAAGAGAAATGGTCCCCGGTACACAGCTCCCATGGCAATCGCTCTACGATATGGAATATCAAAGGATGAGCCAGAGAAACCCGAGGGTCTCACCTTCAAATCCTCAATCAAAGTCGATGTCATCATGGACAAAAACTGTAAGATTCGTCAGGCACAACCGCCCACTCATGCTATCGAGGTGAGCCTGGGCCGAACCTCCGAAATGCCAGATTCTATTTTTGAGCCGTTCTACGCATCTGCCAAAATGAACGAAGACCGAGTCATTGGGGAGGACTTCGTCTTGGTGGTCAACGCCGATAGTCAGGATCAACCCATCGCATTGTGGGAGACTCATCCCACCATACCGAATCAAAGTGCATTGATAGTTTCTCTAGTCCCAAAATGTCGTCTGCCTTTAGACCCATCGGAAACTGTTTTTGTGATCGACAGAAGCGGCAGCATGGCCGATAAAATCCCGACCTTGAAGTCCGCCTTGGAGGTCTCTCTCAAGTCAATGCCTCTCGGCATTCCGTTCAATATCGTGTCGTTTGGGTCAAGTTCAAGTACTCTTTGGCCCCGAAGCCGAATGAGTGATCGAAATAGTCTTTCTGGGGCCCTCGAATTTACCAAAACTATCAAGACCGATATGGGAGGCACTAAAGTCCTTCAAGCGCTGCAAACAGCTCTAGAGCATCGTTATAAAGACAGGTGCCCAAAGATTCTTCTTCTCACAGATGGTCAAGTCTGGGAACAGGCAGAGATTTTCACGTATGTGCGATAGTCGGTGCAAGACTCTTCCGCTCGCTTTTTCACTCTAGGAATGGATGACAGCGTATCTCATTCTCTCGTGAATGGAATCGCTCGCGCCGGCTGGGTTTCAGTCAATCTGTCGTGAAGTACGAGGAGCTCAGTAAAAAGGTTGTTCAAATGCTAAAGGGCGCTCTGACGCCGTTGCCGAAGAAGTGTCGTCTGGATCTGGATATCGACAGCCTCCAGCAGGAGGAGATGATGACCGACATGAAGCAAGACAAACTGGGGGCTCAGCTGAGCTCGACCTTGAGCCTGGACCCCATCTCGTTCTTTGACGGAAATATCAGTGCTTCAGAGAGTCTCAAATTAACGGAAGAACCGTTGCCAAAGATTTCAGTGCCTGCGGTACTTCAAGCTCCGGCGCAACTTCCACCTCTGTATCCGTTCATACGATCAACTGCTTTCGTTCTGATCTCGAGCCCTATCTTCTCGCTGCCCGAAAAGACCTTTTTGCGTGCTACTAGCTACCACGGACCCTTGGAATTGGAAATTCCTGTGCTGAGTTTTGGTTGCGGAGAGCAAATTCTCCAGCTCGCCGCGAAAAAGGCCATCACCGAGCTTGAACAGTCATGCGGCTGGATACAGTCCGCTAGAAACGAGCATGGGGAACTCATACGAGACAAGTTCGAAAGCCACATGGATGAGCTGATTCAAGAAGAATGTGGGCGACTTGGGGTGTTGTTCCAAATCCCGGGCAAGCTTTGCTCTGTGGTCGCTGTCAGAGGGAAGAAAGAGACGTCGAGCTTGACCCAGAATGAAGACATCTCACCTCCTACGTCAGAAGGGACTGAAGTTTTTCTCAATTTGGATTGGATTGATGCAAAGGATACATTTTCCCATCCTTATCATTCTTCGGAGTCATCCGGCCCTGATGAATCAGACGAGGACTATGGCTTCTTCATACCGGACAAAGCACCGCAGACCAGATCTTCTTCTTCCGCTGCACCTGGTCCGTATCGGCCAAGGATCTACTCTGCTGGAGAAAAACGCCGCGGCGCTGCTCCTCCCAGACCGGCATGCAAAGCACTTAGAAGGATCACGATGAGTGATGATGATGCGGACTTGAGCGTCGCTGCTCTCGAAGCAGTGCAATCGATCATCCAGGAGCAAACCTTTGGAGGATACTGGGAATTTTGTGAAGAGGTAGTCGAACTGCTGGGCCAAAATGCGTGCAAGTTCTGCGACAAGATACACCAAGTGTACGAGGCACTCACGGGCCAGCAAACCAACATCATAGACCGGTCGGACTGGAAGGAGATCCTGACCACCTCGCTGGTGACGCACTATTTAGAGACCAAGGCAGGGCAGTATCGAGGGGTTTGGGAGCTACTCAAAGAAAAGGCAGACCGATGGGTTGAGGAAGCCGTGGCCGCAATGCGACCCGAGGATCGAGATGTTGCGAGGAAACTCATCGAGGCTTGTCATGAGATGATATAGCTTATTTGCTGCTGTGCAAGAACAAGATAGAAGACTGTTTTTTTTAGCTATGCACGTGCCAGATTCGATCGGATGAGGGAATATGTAGACCAGAAACTGAATGAATCGCTACGGCTTACAAGGAGTTATTGGACGTGACTTGGTCTGAACGGACTGTGCCATGCGGCCAGGTCGCCCTCTCCATGTCTCAGTGAAGCATCGCGGTCACGCATGGGAGTGGTGAGTAATCAAAAGTGATAAGAAGCTTGAACTTGATCCTTTTCTTCAATTTGCGCGAGTGCACGTGTCAACAAACTGCGTGTCCAAACTCGGACTGACTGGAAGAGACACTCGACCAGGAAGGCCTTGTAATAACGCCCATGGAAATGGTCCAAGTACCCCGACGAACCAAAACGGGCAATTGCCTAGATGTCATACGTCGATCTATCCTCCGGGACACGACTGGATCCGACAAAGCGACCGTCTCGGTTCTTGAGTCCACAAATACAGCACCCACTGTTCAGCAGTTGCAGGCCGCAGTGAGAAGCTGAATTACCCCTCGTCTGGGAAAAGTGCGTATGGTGTATTGTGTTTTGAACTTTGATTCTCAGGCAACCTCTATTGGATATCAGCCAATCATGAAGTGGTGTGCCAAGCATTCTACAATGCTGATTGGCTGAGTATACCAAGGAAGCCGTGGTTGCGTCAGCGGCACTATTTTTAGGTGGATTGGAACTTTCCATCAGTCTCGATGCTCGGCGATCGGCTGCCACCCGACGACTAGTAATATGTGATAGATAACTTAATTCAGTAGCTCCGAGGGTCGAGGGTCGAAAGCCTTTTAGAGATGATCGAGCTTGGGACATTGTGCTGAAAGACTGCACCGCATATGCCGGTAGTCTTATCCCCCGAGGGCTTTTGAAGACACAGCGATCTACAGTACACATCGGGTTAGCGAGTGATTTCTTTGGCTTGTTCCCGTCACATGGTGAGCGTCGGTTGTACAATATGTCAATCCACAGAGACAATTGAAAGCCAAGGACGGAGGACCTTTCAAGTATCTTGTGAATTTCTGCTCTTCGCAATTTTATTCAGCCCGATTGTTTAATTCACAATAGAAAGATTCACCGAGGCGTCCTGCAGATTCTACCTGGTACGATGGATCCGAAGTTCCGCGTTACCCGGAGGGTACGCAGATCAAGTTTTGAGGTAATGTACATCGAGTTACTATTTGTTCACTTAGAACAGGGTACTTCTCGAATGTACCTTGTGTGTGTCCCAAGGTCCTGGACAAGGTGAAGAGCTGGCGTAAGCCGGTTTTTGATTGGTAACTCTGACCGGCCTTTGTCAGTATCATATGAGGGCACCTGCCCTTTGAAACCCCATCATTTTCTACACGACCTCTCATCCTTTTCACTTCTTGTCCTTGATCCATCACTCGTTGCTCCCACTTCGCCAACCATCTTTTCACAGTCCACTCGTTTTCCCACACTGCCGCCCACTCCACACAGACTCACCCACTCTCTATCACCTGCAGTAATTGCTGTCTGCTCTCCACGGCGGACCAACCCGAGACCTGTGAACCCACCATGCACTGACCCACATCCGTGGGCCGCAACTACTACATCCAGCACCTGATCTCAACATCGTCTTGGAATTCATCCAGATCACGCAATACACGGGTTCTTTTCCTCACTAAATCACAATGGGTCTCAGCAACTCTGCCATCATTGTGATTGTCTTGGTGGCTTGTCTGGCCGTGACCGCCATGGGTGCCGCATTGTTCCGCCACTATAATCCACTGGAGGACGAGTCTCGCTACAATGTCTCTCACGAACAAGGGCACTATATGCGCACCGTACGCATGCGCAACTTTGGTTTTTTGCAACAAGAGTCAATGCGGGGTGTGCAAGATCTCGAATCACGATGTACGTGCCCGAGGGAAATTCCGATCTTCGACTCGACTCGTTTTGTTTGTTTTAAACTTTTGCTGACACCACATCTTGCCTGATCAGACCCCATGGATGAGGCTTCGAGCTATCGCTCTTCCCAGCCCTACGTGTTTTCACCTAAAAAGTGAGGTATCTCTTTGTTGCGATGGTAGACGGCAACTGCGAAATTTCTGATGAACAATGAGAGACGACATGAGAGAATGGAATGACGGAGTGTTTGGGGAGGGATGCGGATCGGCGCATATTCGACAGCAACTAGCCGAGTGGTCGATGGGCAGGACCCTGAACCCTCGGTCGGTATTTGATCGCCACACGTATTTTGATATGGAGACAATATTATTTTAAGTGTCTGTGGCTTGATGTTTTTTTCTTTGCTAGCTTGAAAACACCTTTATCGTTGAGTTTTCGGTGCGGGACTTGGAATAGCAATGTCTACAATCCGAGTATGGTGTCGAGGTGGGGGTCACCCTGTTTGGATCAGATTGCCTGCTGACATTCATATCTGCTGGGTTGACTCTATTCGAGGTGTGGAGATCCTTATTCGTCAGAGAATTCTATTATGGAATTCAGGGAGATGCAAGTCTGTACCAGTATTACTCACCTCATGGAAGAATAGACATGTATCACCTCGTTAATCTCTGAAAAAAATCCCGTCTTGGTGCATCCTTTAAGAAATTCCGACCAGAGACCTGGGAAAGCCTTTCTTGCAATATTTCTTTGGACATTGCAGGCTCAATTGAACCTTTGAACTCGGCATAGACACCGGACAGGGAGCTCCTTCTGATCGTCTCATGTTCAGTAATTGATTGAATTCACATGGCATTTTTCAACCTCTACCGCGTATCTTCCGTCCGCTACCCATCTCTAGATCTCTCCTCGCCATGCTTGTACACTGTAAGAAGCATGTCAATCACTTTGCTTGAAACAAACACTCTTCTTGCAGGACAAGAGACAAGAGAACGTTTGTATGTGCAAAGAATCCTACGTGGTCGAATTGGTAGAAATGGGATCAAACAAGTTCAGAAAGCCATGATTGTTTCGTTTGAACCCGGTCGACAGATTGGCTATGTATCCATTTAGGTAAATCAAATGGCAAATATCCCCCCCCCCCCCCCCCCTCGAAAAAGATAGAACCTTTGCACTCCCATGAAGATAGTCATCTGACATTGAAATGTCGGAGCCTGTTCTAAGATACATTCTAGCTCCCCAAGACCTATTCCCTGTTCTAGTCTATTCGTTCATTCATGTAAATAAAATGTGCTGGCAAGTCACCTTGCCTACCTAGGTATAGACAGGAGCATTCCTCATTGATCGCCAGTGTAGAATGGAAGCGACTACCCAGCAGGCAGACAGCCCCGCAGGAATCGGTTCAAGAAAAGACGGGATCAGGATCGGGGCTCGGGGCTCGGCGTTAAAAAAAGTTCCAGCTTCGAGAGACTCTGAGAATGATATGCCACACGCCAGGTTAGTACCTACCTACCTACCTACGTGCCTACCTACTATATGGTAGAAAAGGCCCTAAGACGATTGTAGACAGACAGGCAACCAGATTAAGCATCGTGATCTCTCTCCTCATCCACAATTCATCTTCTTATTTGTAGTCTTTCCTGCAGAGTCATTCACGACCTTGAGCATCTAGAAGAAGGGAAAAGAAGAAGAAAAAAAACATTCTAAATCAAAAGTGCCCATGCATTTCAAACCTCCCGCCGATCTGTAACTATTCTACAAAAAGTTTCTTACATCCCTCGTACCTGACAGTGCAGCACTGGTCATCTCTGCATAGAGAATGTGGAGAAATCTCTCTTCTTTTGTTTTTGCACGCGGTTTCCCTTGCATGGCATGTGGGTCAACCCCGAGCTTGAATTGGGGTGTCCCGAAAAGGGAAATCATCTCGCGTCCACTGAGAGAGATTAACGTTGAGATCCACAGTCGATGGTTAGGTAGTGACGGGGACCACTTGAACATTATGCATATCGGTGGAGGACGGGAGTACCTAGTACTTCTACTAATAGTACCTAATTTTTTTTAAAAAAAAAGATATTCCACTGGTGGAGCTACAGGGTAGGTATCTGCTTGTAGACTGGGTACTATATGTAGGTATCTGCCTAGACATGGATACTACTGTAGTGCTGCGTTTGATGCGCACCTCTAGATCTTCCATATAAGCCGTGTTGTGTTTGTCGCGTTGATCGTGAGGATGACGGCTCGGGAAGTGGGGACTCTCTACCTGCAGTAGTTTTGGAGGGGGGCGCTCTGTGCGAGAGCTGGGTTATGTTGGGATTTACCTAGTTAGTAGATGTCTATGTGTGTAGGTGCGAAATGAATGAAAGTGTTTAATCTTTATGGAATGGTGTCTGGTGAAAATTTATCTTTGGAGCGGTTTCAGGCCTATACTCGGGCAGGGCAGTCGGGGAGAATATCTTGGTGATCTGTTAATTATGGTCCTTGGTGGGTTCAGCAGGTATGTAGTACTCAGCACCGGGCCCTATGATATGTCAGCCGCTACATGTAGGTATGATGGACCCTCGTCAGACAAGTCTCGTCAGAGTCTGTTCGGTGGACGACTATCTGATTGAAGCACCGAAGATAAAGCTGGCCACATGGATCAGGTCCACTCAGCCTCCAGTGACACTCCGAGTCCTAGATGGATTAGTCACCTGAGAAGCCCCCTCCGACTCTTTACCGCACACAGTCCGGCGTCTATCCAGGGAGGCTTAAAATTCTCAAATAAGCCGACGTCATCATTTTAGGGTCCTTCAATCAAGATGATCTCTATAGAGAGAGGGAGAGGGAGAGGGAGAGAGATTTCAATCCAGACCACAAACACAATGCTCGTTTCCCCGCTTCTAAGGCATCAGGATTTCCTCATCCTTGTACACCAATATTCCCCCCATCTTCCTTCGAACTGCCCAACCGTCAGGCACTCAGAGCCCGAGGATGGTACCATGGAACGGTCAAGGCCACCGTTTCGTGTCATCCGTCATCGAGCCCATACCAAAGAATGTCAGATTATAAGAGAGATCTATTTTTACCATCTGCAGAAATGCGGCTCCTGTCTTATCTTGATGGGGGGGGGGGGTGAGTTCCGGAGACTGTCGCGGTGGAAAGTCGGTTGAAAAAAAAGAAAACAAAAACAAAATTTAAAAAGGGTGAAAGGAAAGTGGATGCCTTGATGGTTAATGTTACATTGACTGTCGAAAGTGTGTTGGGGGAATCCGACAAAAGATCAAAAGATTCGGTCGCGGTACCAACAGACGAGATGTGAAACTGCCCGATTTTCACGCTGGGGCATCGGAGGCACCGCTGCCAAGACTTTGAGCTCGGAGGGCACTGAATGCGCAGCTCCATTATCGCGGGCAGTACGCGACTCGGGCACTGAGTGTGTGCTGTGGAGGTAGTAAAATATTGAAACTGTAAAAAATGATGATTCTTATGATTATGTGAGTGAGAAGTGAGACGGTACGATTGTCCTATTTATTTATTTTTTTTGAACCCGGACGAGTAGGTATTGGGGGAATTTAGTTTGAAGTAAAAGGGGGGAGGGAGGTGGGCTTGGCTTTGAGTGCGAACTGTGTACCACAGAACACCGGGATGACAACGGAGGCAGAAATGCATGATCAGCCTTGCCGAACGTATCTTGAATTCGACCCGTCGTACTGTAATCGTCATGAGTTTCTCTCAGATGTTTCACGCGGGAGGAGGAGGAAATTGAAACATTTCCTTTCTACCCCCCAAATAGTCAATTCAAACACACTTTTGAGTACCTGAGGAATCACGTCATCACGTGGCATAGAGTCGTCCCCGCGCCGACTGGAGCTTCAAGATTCCCCGATCCACCCATGACACTGCTCAGTTTTTAGTCTTTCAACTCAAAAAGATCGCGCCAGGCTGACATGATGAGAATTCCAAAAAACAAAACAAAAAATTGTGGCAGTGAACCCCCCCCCCCCCCCCTGCCAAACACTCACCCTTGCCCTGCCGAGAAATTCTACACGCATCATCTGGGCAAACAAGTGTGGGAGAATGGCCACGGATCACCAGACACCACAAATGCATGGTGCCCCGAACAAACCGACTGCGCCCAGGCCGATCTTCAAGACCAGTCATCGATTAGGGTCCCCCAGTACCAGAGTAGAAAAGAACGGACTTGTTGATCCACGAGACGCATCAAGACATGGACGTATTAGGCAATGACTGAGACGTATTCCGCGGATTCTAAGAGGCTCACCAGCTCGATAGAAGCCCCGTTGGTGGAGGAGGGAGGGTGAAGGCCCCCACATGAAGTTTGTGATCCACGAGTTGCAGAACTCGGAGTGCTGAGCACTTAGTGCCGTATACGATTCGAGTACTCCGTGGAGTTGTGAGTACCGCATTCTGTTTGTGGCTCGGGACTCGGGGCTCGGGAGGGGGGGGCCTTAGATTCAAATACGATTACGGCTGGGGGCACTGGAATACGGCCAAGATGCAGAGTCCGTGGTTGATCGGAGGAACAGGGAACAGAACCATCTTCACATATGAGGGAGCGGATGCCCACGTAGAAAAGAGACGAGGAAATGAACTTGGCCTCTTTCTTTTTTTTGAGGAAATTTTGAACCTTGGCGAGATCTTTTTGCGTTGATTTTTTGGCTCTCAATACAAGAGGGAACAAGGAAGCCATCTAGGATTGTCAAAAGATTGTTGCGTCAACTGCAAACCACCCTCTTCCAGACTGGTGGTGGTATACAGATTGGTGTCAAGCGCAGTCGGTTTCCTCTACGAGACCCTTCGAGATCAACCACGCAATAATCTTCTCCACCTCTTTCACAATGCACACGGCCTCGGTCAACTATGACAGTGACACGGCCAGTGAGGACCGGTACGGAACCGAGAAAACAAATCTCTCAATCCCCCCCCCCCCCCCCCCTCCAAAATTAAAAGAAAGAAAGAAAGAAAGAGAGAAAGAGAGAGAACATGGACATAATGATAGCAAGTTCACCCACGATCCTAACCACTCTCGATAGATCCACCACCCAACTAGAACCTCCCAAGGTCAAAATCCACGCCAACTTCCAAATTGCCCGACCACCTCCCGGCCCAGGCCCCAAATCCTCCGCCCTCCGACTCTCACCCAAACTCGTCCTCCAAATCCAACAACTCATCCCCCGTCATCGCCCCATTCCTGTGCTGGAAATCTGGCAACCTCCCTTACGCAAGTCCAATCTCACCCGGGACTTTGCCCAGCGACCAAAGATGCGCTCGGGGGATATCTACGCCACCCTGGACGAACCATACATCTGCTCCCGCGTGGCCTTGGCACAGCAAGAGAGGTCGCCGCGAGGGAGCCCACCATTAAATCACGCAGATGAGGAGCGATCCGCCAATCCCAAGCGGGACATCGTGGCGGCCCTTTGCCAAGATTCCGCGTCGGGAGGGAAAGAGAAGGAAAAGGATGCAGCCAAGACGGGGCGCATCCATTTCCGCGAGACTCAATGTAGTTGGCAGGCGAGCGTGGGCATCACGGGCCCGGACAAGCGGCCATGTTACCGATTCACCATCCTCGAGGAGACGAGGGGCCAGTCGAGCGTGGCGGCGTCCGGGCCAATCTTTCTGCAGTGGGAGAAACGGGACGTGGCGGGGAAGAATGGTATGGGCGCGGTGCAGAGCACGGACGGGGAGCAATTTGTGCTGTTGGTGATTGATCGCGCGGCGCAGCGGAAGAGTCGCGTTGCGACGATGACTCCGGCGGGGTTGGAGATTACGGTTCGTAAGACGTCCACGCTGGAGTGTTTGCGGAGTTGTTGGGACTTGCTTCAACCTATATCGGGGCCTGCGGGCAGAAGGGACGATCCGGATGCCCCGTCGGACCTGGAGAGGTGGCTGTATACGCAAGTTCTTACGTTAGGGGGATGGGTTGCTCAGCAAGAAGGGTGGCTCCATTGATGAATGCACAACAGTACAAAAAAAAATGCAATGGCAAGGATCAGTTTTCCATTGTAGACCAGGAAAGGGGGATTATGAGCACCATAACACATGGATCCGTTGCGTTACATGGGTGATTCCACTCAGTACGAGGCAATTCCTTCCTCCAGGGCCTTGATCTGCAAGGCCAACAGACGAGAGTAATATCGGCACAAGGCGAGGTTGCCTCCCATGAACCAGAATCCTGGATAGCCACTTCGGCGCCACATGGTGCGAATTTCCCCCTCGGCAGTGAGTCCCCAGACGTCTCCCAGTCGGTCGGCAACCTGGTCCCCAAAGATCAGACGCGCTTGGGTGCGCATGTTCTGGTACCCCGTGGCAAAGACAATTTCGTCCGCGTCGAGTTCGGATCCATCGGCGAAGCGGATACCATGAGGAAGAATTTCGGTGATCTCCTGTCCCTGCTTGACTTTGATCTTGCCGTCGATTATCAACTGGCTCCCACCGACATCGATATAGTAACCCCCTCCACGCTGGAAATACTTCATCAAGAGACCAGCACCCATCGGACCCTGGTCAACTTGGAATCCGGCTTTGGCCAGACCTTCAAGAATGACCGCGTCGTTCTCGGTCATCAGTTTGGTGACTTTGACCTGCTGGGCCTTGAACAGCTCCGGTGGGATACTCCACAGGTATGCATCTGCATCATCGGTCACCGGGCCATTCTCCTCATAGAGTCCCTTCAGACCCAGATTGACGATGGAATCGGAAGACACCACACAGGTGGAGCTGCGCTGCACCATGGTCACGTTGTATCCTTTTTCCCAATAGTCTTGCGCGATATCGTGCCCGGAATTACAGGAGCCGATCACCACGGCCGTTTTCCCCTTGGAGTCAGGCTGGGCACCTTTGAATTCCGAACTGTGACACAGCAGATCTCCTTGGAACCCATCCATCCCCTTGAACTCGGGCATATTCTTCATGCCCGAGTGGCCCGTGGCTTGGATGACATGGCGCGGGTGTAAAGTGTGCGTGTCCACCGCGCCATTGGCCGACTTTCGCTCCACGACGACCGTCCACCGTCTCGTGCTCTCGTCGTACGTGGCGGATGTGGGTTCGGTCCGAGTCCACACATTCAACTCTAGCAGCTTGACGTAGGCTTCGAAAAACTCCGCCAGCTTGTCCTTGGGCGTGAAGATTGGCCAGTTCGCGGGGAATTTGAGATATGGGAGATGGTCGTACCACACGGGGTCGTGCAGAACAAGCTGGTGGTATCTCCGGCGCCAATTATCGCCGACTCGCTCTTCTTGGTCGATGATCAGGGCGTCCACGCCGAGCATCTTCAGTCGGGCGGCGGCAGTGAGACCACCCTGACCGGCACCTGCAGTCATGTCAGTACCACACGTCTATCGAGCTTATATTCATTGGGGCTAGAAGGGAGACAAGTCATAGAAGGATAAATCATACCGATGATGAGTACGGCAGGGTCCCGGTCTACATATTCTTGCTCCACGTTGCGTCTATCCTGCCAGTTCTGGCGTCCGTGTTGCATTCCATGTTTGACTCCGACTGGACGACGGGTATTGATCGCCTCCTCATGCCCCGTCAATTCCAACAGAGTAGTTGAGATGGTGAAAATCTTCCAATCATTTTCTTGCTGGGCCAGTCGGACCACTCCTTGTCCCACGCCGAAAGTCGTGGTCGCCTTGATGAAGAACTCAACCCCATGCACCTCCCCCAATGCATCAATAGGACCATTATGCGGTGCCCTGAATGCCGACGAGTGGTCAACTTCCACCTGAATGCCCGACGAGCTCGCCGTCGCAAACTTGGCAATAGCATCACTGCCTTTGATGGTTCGGAAATCCCACGACAGGCAGAGGTGGTCCCGCCAGTATCCATCATGGAGGAAGAGTTGCGAGAGAGCACTGGTATCTTTCTTGGAGAGCACCTGGTTCAAGCGATCGATGATTTGCGTGGCGATTTGGTCGGGTTTCTCGGCGGGTTTGGTGCAGGTGTCGGGGAACTTGCCGAGTGGGATATTGTGAGAGCCCGGCTCGACTCGTTCTCGAGAAGGGATGTTGTGCTGGGCAGCGTGACTTTCCACGGCGACGATTGCCATTGTCAGTGAGAACTACACTTTCTTTTTCCAAATCTGAGGGGATTCTGGTGAAAAGAAAATTAAAGTAAGGAGAACAAAGTTGGAACTAACGAGTCGGAGGAAGTGCGACAATATATGAATGTTTGCTCCGCAGGGCCATCATTCAGCCCCGCACACACTCCCAGTCTCTCAATATGACCGTCGCGCCCTTCAGTCCAACGATCTCCAGGGTTGTCATCTCCACATCGGTCAATACTGGTAAGAGACTGAGTCCAGACTCTCCCTTTTTCCTACGAGTCCAGCCTATCAAGATTGTCATCCTTTGCAGTGATCATCCTCCCTTGGAGGCGTCGAGCAACAATATGCTCCATCTTGCCGCAAGATCCGCCTACAGTACTTGTCCAAGCGTGCAGGGATGAATTGAATATTCCAAATATCATCTTTAACCCTAACCTTAGCAAATCAGCCTTTTCCATCCAGTCATTTGATCAAGATGAGATCTTATGCCCAGAATCAGAACAATATGAACCACCAATTCATTCTCAATCTTCACACTGACACCCGTCGCCCACCTGGGCCCGGGAATGAATAAACTCCTGACATAAGAGAATACTAGGTCAGTTTTCCATCTAGTTGTCCCCCGCCTCGATCCGACATCGGACATGAAAAAAAAGAAAAAAAAAAGAAAAAAAAACATGCATAAGAGACTGCTGCCTACTAGGAGTAGACAGGTGTCGATCTTATTCAGTCTAAGGCCATACCTGCAGTCTTGGGCGTAGATCACCCGGCCTTGTGCACGTTGGGTAGCGACGGTTTTCACAAGTGACATATATGTATGTGTGACTTCAGTAGTTCTGTACGGTACCCGTCAACCGAGAAGCATATACCAACCTCCGGGCTTATCACCTCAGTCCATTGAATCCATTGGATTATTGGACTTTGAGCTCTGTCGGCACGCTCAATAGGAGAATAATTGGGTATGGCCGCCGCAACTCCTTTCAATCTTCGGGTCACTACGAGAGTATCAGCATTCGAAAAGTCATGAAACTGCTACATATTTGAACAGAAATAGAAAACAAATTAATCCCTCATCTCACAAGAACCAGCATCATTGGTCTAGTGGTAGAATTCGTCGTTGCCATCGACGAGGCCCGTGTTCGATTCACGGATGATGCAAAACATTATTTTTTTGTCTATTTTTCATTATTTTTTTTCGCCGGTTGCGCTTATTTTTCCATTCGGACAAACTCCGAAAACGTCTGGTTTTTCGGGCCGAAAGTATCGGGTGGACCCTCACAACATGTGTACCTATGGAGTCTATCAACTGGGGACTCCACCGGGTTACATTCATTGTTGATGGTCCGATCTCTCAGACAAATGTCGATCTTTGAGCCTCCACCGAGCTAGAATCGGTCTGGACAAAGGAGCCAATCTCATATGGATTGGAGCAATTATAGTTACGTATCGCCAGCCTGGACACTGCTGTTCTGCGCAAAGGTCACTCCATTTGGTACACAGTGATTCGTCTCATTGTACATGATTCATCAATCCTATTGTACATTTATCAGCAAGGCAAAGGCAAAGAGAAAAAAAAAACCAATCTACAGAGCAGCCGCGACCAGCGCAGCCGCAGCACCGCCCAGAACCATTCGAGGGCTACCAGTCATTCGAGGCAAGCCGCCCGTGCTCAGCGAGGAAGTCGCGCTCGCAGCAGCACCGGAAGACGACGCCGACATGCCCGTTGTGGCCGACGCGGTCGCACTAGAGCTCATGGTCTTGCTGGTCTCGGTCGCGGTCGCTGCTGCGCCCGTCGTGGTGGTAAGTCCGGCAGTCACGGTGACTGGGAAGTAGGTCATTTGACTCTGAGCGAGATCGGTGATCACCGTGCCGGGGAAGTTGGCCTCGGTACCGGCCATGATCTCGGTGCAATGAGCGGCGGTGGTGCCGCTGACAGAGCACATCATTTGCGCCGTGCTACAATTGATCGCAAGTGCTGGTCAGCTTGGAAGCAAAAAAAAAAAAAACAAAAACAAGATTAAAAAACAAAATAAAAGAAAAGAAAGTGTGATAGGTCAGGCTGGATTATGCCCCCAACTTACAAGGAATCGCCCTCAGACATGACCCATTTGATGCTGTTCGAGGCGGAGTGTGTAGAACATTCCTGGACCCATTCCGCACTCCGAGCGATCGGTGCCGGATGGGCAGTTTGATGCTGTACGTCACACTGCCGGAGGACTGGTCTCATGGGTTTTCCTCCGATTAGTCTGGATGATCCCGGACATGGGAGATGTTGACGGTTGGGACTCTGCCGGGGGTGATTCAACGAACCTGTCCAACGACCGAAGCAGCCAGGGGCTGAGGGTCTATGTCGGGGATGAGAAGAGAGACCACGCTGCTCTGTGCGGTCGCCACGCCCACCGCGGCCAGCATAGCAATGTACATTTTGAAAGACATGATGTGTGACTGTCCTGAGTCGTGTAAACGAAGGTTCGAGATGGAGAGAGAGAGAGGAGAGAGAGAGAAGGCGATAGGGGCTTACAGGGTCCAGCCAATGCAAGTTCATCTGATTTGGTTTTCCTGGCGGTGCACTGACCCAGCGGCTCTGCCCGATCATCAGGGGACGAGATTTCACCCAAAAGAGCAGAAATCGACACTTTTGATTCGTCACAGGCTCGTGGGCTGAAAATTCAGTGGGGGGGGGGGGGGGGAAGAGAGATCACTGAATCAAGATCTAGATCTTGATTTGCCAATCTCGTTTGACTTGATGCAAATTTCAGACATGCGAGTCAAAAATATCAGGTCCATTCTATGATGCATGGATCCAACGAAAGTCAAGCCAGCACCTACCAAGGTACCCGGTCCACTTCACCCGAGCCGTCAATCAGTCGGTATAAACGCCACCGTCGGCAAGATCTGGGGAACCTGGTTCCGGCAAGCCACCCAGGAGGCCAATCCAACTACAACTGCTAGTAATCATAGGTACATGCTCTTTGCTCGTCACCTACAATATGACAGGTTATCTTCGATTTTTTTCCATCTTTTGATCGGTCGTCAGGGCACCGCTCAAACTCAGCCATGTCATCTTTATGGATTTGACCAGGCCAGTTCTTCCGCTGCCCCTCTCTATATTTTCCCCCACATGATGCCCGACGGAGACATCCAAGTGGGAATGGAGGGAGTCGGGGGACCTGATCTCAGCAACTCAGTCCTATGAACCACTAGTATGGAGAGGGTCCACTGCGGTCTGTGACCAGAACTTGAAACCCCACGGACCACATTTACTGAGCACAGAGGTCTTGCTAGCTGGCTGATCACAAAAGGCTTCACATAAAATTATTGTAGAGACAAAGGGGTATCTGTTTCCCGTTCAGGTCAAGGTATAAAGGTGTTGAAAGTGCTTCTGGCCCGAAGCAAAAGTCGCCGAGCAGAATTGCAGTAGGGTACAAGCCTATGAGCTCCTCCTTCGCACAGAAAAAAAAAGAGAAAGAAAAGGAAGGGAAAGAAACTGGAGGATATGACAAGAATGAAAATGAGATGATGTTAGAAAGAAGGCGTTTCAAAAAAAGGGGAGCAAAGAGAAGCGACAAGAAAAGAAAAAAGAGGGGAAAGGAATGTGTTAGCCACTAAACGACAAGGCGCGCTGTCGGGATGCTCTCTTTCGCAGATCATTATCCCGACTCTTCCGGCCCATGCGACCAAGAGAGAGGGTCTCCAGGGTATATGGCTTGCCACCCCAGATTAAATTCGAGCCCTTTTGGGCCTGAAGGGGTGGAATCCAAAAATGGGTGACTGCAGCGCCAATGATCATGCATGCGCTAAAGACAAAGAGAATGATACCGTGACGGCGCGTGGAAGTCGAGTCGGCACCTCCGAAGCGATAGTAGGTTGAAAAGACTTGGACGAGAATTGAGCCCAATTTACCAGCACCGGCACTGATCCCATGGCAGGTTCCTCGATAGCGCGTGGGGAAGATCTCGGCGGGAATCATATAGGTGGTGGCGTTGGGGCCTGGATATTTGTTAGCCATCGCGTCCTCCACACGTTTCTGGAGTGAGTGGTTGTAAGAGGTCCCTTACCAAAGTTGAAAAGAGTTTGACCGATAATATACAATATGACTGTGACGGCCGGGCCCGTGTAGGCAGACAGAAAGAGACTGCCCAGGATGATGAAGAGAGCGGCGAGAGCCAGAAACCCGTACTTTTGGAGGGCAACCCGGTCGATACGATGGGCGAGGAGAATAAACAACAGGCCACCAACGAAGCTCCCCAGATTCAGAATCACCAGGCCGCGAATAGAGGTGTCAAACAGTTCATCAAAAACGCTGGCGCCGGGTCTGCTGTCCGTCTGCCAGACCGGTGCAGGGCCGTCGATATGGAGATCGCCCCATGTTTTCGCTAAGAATTGGGGACCGGAAAGACCAATGCCGTAGTATCCGAAATCGAGCAGAAGCCACGCGAGAGCTGTGCCCGCTAAGCTACGCCAGTTGCCTTCAGTCCAGAAGTATCGAGTGATATCCGTGCTGGCGAGGCGCCAGTGCGAGTTCAGTGTGGTAGGAGGAAGATCGGTCCATTCCTCATCTTCGTCGATGTACTCGCTCGTGATCGATGACATGGGCGGCAATTGAATAGAGCTTCCGGTGTTGGATGGAAAGGGAACTTGATCAAAGCCAGGACTGGGATTGGGATCACTGAAGAGCGTGGTCGCGTCGAATTGGGCGGTTACGGGGTCGTCCTCGATCTCAACGAGATACCGAGGACTCTCGGGAATGGCAAACCGGAAGAGTGTTGCAATTGCACCGGGAATCACACCAATTCCGAGCACCCATCTCCAGACCATATCCATTGTGCGTGTGGGGTCTTCGGCGCCATTGTTTCGGGCAACCGCTATGACGACCAGCGAGACCAGATTTCCAGCAATTTGTCCCAGAGGTTGCATAAAGAAGACACTGGCCATCATGCGCGCACGATGTTTCGTTGGGGCGAATCTGTTTTGGGCATCAGTGAGATATTCGCGAGATGGGTGAAGCTTTGAATGGCGAAAAAAAAGAAAGGCTTCCACCTACTCTGACGTGATCACCGCAGACAATGGGTAGTCTGCTCCCACACCAATTCCCACACAGATCCTCCACCAGATCAACCAAGCGTAGATATTCATGCTGCCATTCACGCCAGTCGAGGCCATGACGACACCGAGAGTAGATGTAATCAACAGCATCAATTCCACACCGTACATCTTCTTTCGGCCATTTTTGTCGGCCAGGAACCCAAACAGCACCATACCGAGCAGCGTACCGCCCAGGGTGGCGATATTGATGCAAGTGAGTCGAAGCGAGGAAATCTCATCCTTCCAGTAGACGTAGGAAATCATCGGAAGAGCCATGTTACTGGCAAAGAGCTAGAGAAGGTGTCGCCATCAGCTCTATGGTTCATCGTCCCTCACGGCGATCTGTTATCTCGTGCTCACTCACTGTGTATCCGTCAAGGAAAAAACCCAGGCCAGCAACCAGGACGACTATCCACTGATAGCCTTGTCGGTCGATGGTCTCGTAGATCTGGCGCATACGGACATATCGATCCTAGCAACCACGCCTCGTGTCAGCTCTTCTGGCAAGCTCCCCCCTCTATATCATGATCACCAAAACACCGTCCAGTGACTCAAATGATCATCACTCGAGACTCCACATACCTGTTCATGATCGAAATCCCGCGCGCGGTCGGTTTTGTACAACCGAGCCCTAAACCTCCCCATGGTTATACTTCAAAGAGGGGATGTCTCTAAACGCCAACGATCTCTGTCCAGGACGCCCAAACACGATCTCACTTCAGAACACAGGCAATCCGATGTGAGATATACATGGATGGGGTAGATTGGAAATCTTGCGGACTCGGTGACACTTGCCCCTCCTTAGCGTGCCAGGCACTGTACTTTGAGTCTCGGGTCCTGGGACCATTGCACTGCGAGTGCCAGCATCATCCGCCCGGGTTGACCACGCTCAGCGTGGGGCCAATGAGCGCGGCACGTTGAGGCTCGAGAAAGGCCCATTCAGGATCGAGTCCCGTTGGTGGACTGACAAACCTTCGCCAAGGATAGCCGATCTGAGTATCGTGGGCGCGGGTAGCGCAGGCCGAGTTTTCATTGATTGTGCTGTGAATGATCATAGCCAAAGAGGCACATTCGAGCACCGAACCTCACGAGGCACGAGGCAGGCCATCCGAGAGGTGTCTCGACTCGAGTGTGGAGCTAGTGTCAAGATTCGATGTCTGGAGCCTTATTGGGTCCAGTGAAGGCAAAAGCGGACTACAGGAAGATGCTCAAAACTGAACAGAGCGAATCAAAAATAAACGGACGCAAAAGTGGGCTCCATGCAATGTAGACAATCGAGCACGTTCCAGGAGTCCCAAAGTTCTGAAATCCGTGGACCCATAAGGCGTACCGTAGGACTTGGTAGCAGCAGCAGCAGCAGCAGAAGACTCGATGTACCTGATTGACGGTGGAGAGTCGAGACAGTCCGAACCCCAAAGTGGAGGTGGAAGAAGCTAACGACTGTGGTCCCGTGCACCAACGCCAGGTAGTCTCCGGCAGTGGACCCCACCACCGCGAGCCAAAGCCAGCGAAGACCTTTCACACGTGCGGCTGTAAAAGTGCTTGTATCGCTCGGCAGGGACTCCACCCGTGAATTAGCGTGGGAGCCTGCGTCTGTTAAGACCTCGTGGAGTCGGGCAATCGCGGGCCCCCCGGGAGCTACTCGTGGACTATTCTTTCCTGGATCACATCGATGAGGACAGGGACTCGTGATTTGAACGGGGAAGTCAGCCTGTGTACTTAGCAAGCGGGGTTGCATAGAGGCAGTGCGAATTGTGATGGTCTTGCAGTTAAAGCTGAAGTTGGAGGCGGTTTCGAAATAAATAACGCAACTTGGCACGGCACAAATACTTTTTGTTCAGAATCAACCTATTTGACTTGTCTGTGGCTCACCTCAGTGGCCGACGGGATGCCGTCTTTCCTCTTGGTACCTCTAGCAAGATACAGGGGCCGGCGGCGTGAGGCCATCCTCTAATTAAGAATCGAAAGAGAGAAAACGAAAAGGGAAAGAATCGGAATGCATGTCATAGCAGTAAAGTGATTCAGTACATGGTATCACAGCCCCTGGAAACGCCGCCATGCAAGTAGTCAAAGCAAGAGGGGTGGATCAAGCCCACCACCCAAAAGGATCCAACAGCAAAGAAAAAACTGGGCGAAAGAGAAAAAAAAACACAAGAAGAGATGGAAAATCACAAAAAGAGGGCTCGGTCGAAGGAAAGGAGTCAATGGTCTTTCCGACACCCTCCACCGGAAAACTCTAAAAACAATTAATCTAATCACCCAATCGAAAGATCGGTTGACAGCAGCTGACAAAACGTTTTGCAATCTAGAGGTTTGGTGGAGAGTCAGCGGCCGGGCTCGGACTTTCGTCATGGGCATCGATCGGATATGGCAAGTAAAGACGTGAGCACTGACCGTCATGATTTAGAAATGTGATCTGTAGATTTCGCATGTGAGACAGAATATCGAAATTGGGGTTGAGCTCGACGACAACGGGTCGTCCGGCTTTCTTGGGAGGTTTGACATTTTCCACGCAGTTGACTAGAGCATGATGTTAGATCTGATGGAACAAGGATGAAAGAGAACGCACCGAGTGGTGACTCGAAGCCATCGGTCAAATTCGGGAGGAGAGGACTCACGAGGTAAGGAAACGTATCGTTTCAGCGGGCCTCGCTGGGAGTTGGCAAAGAAGAGCATCACTCGCTTGCCATTCTGTCCGCGCAGGATTCGAAGATTTTGACTGATGCATTCCTCCCCACGGCCTTTCGACTTGGCCTCAGCCATGCCTCCCAAGAAGATCAGTTTGGCGTTGAGAAGCAGTTCCTGGAATTGGACACAATCTGGTCATTCCCCCCATTTCTGTCAATAACGGATCGGTCATACCGCCAAGCACACCATTTCCGGATCACATACCTTGCCAATTCTCGAATTTATATGATAATTGGGTCATAAAAACCACATGGGCAGCCTGCACGGTCTGCTGTTCGAGAAACGAGATGCGAAGAGGGAAACGCTCGTCATCTTTTGGATGTTCAATATGCGGGACAGGTAGTTTTGTATTATGGACTGGTTCGGCTTGAGTGTCAACGGCCGGCTCTTGTCTTCTATCCCGAGTCGGGGCTGTCACTTACACGCATGGACAAAGGGAGCTTGCTGGCCGAGACCTCCCCCAAGCTCAAGGCATTTCAAGGCTCCCGTAGCATCCTTACAGACATCAATGTAAGTATATCGCAGTTTGAATTGCTGTCCATTCTTGACAAACGAACTATGGGAAGTCAGCGGGTGGGAACAGTGTAGTCTGACACGATAACCGGACAAGAGCCATTGCTCGTCTGGGTAAAGATCAACCACCTACATTGTCATGGACGGATTGAGCTGAAGCCGCACCACATCGTCATAAAGCTGCCAGGACTGCTTCCGCGAGCTGACCCCGGGGGAGGTTGCGGGGGTCGGGAAGAGAATACTGGTGGATGACGAGGACACGGTGGACGTGGAGGTGGTGCTCTCACGACGCGAAGAAAGGCTTTCCCAGTCGTGATCGTCTGGTGCAAGAGGGAAATAATGGCTCATGATCGTAGACCCGGTAGATCAACTCCCCGAGGGTTTTATCTTATTTGAACGATCAACGTTGGTGCGGAGCCGTGGGCGCATTTGAGGGCGGGGGAGTGCGAGGACTAGGCGGGTTTCGCGGCGGATCTTTTTCCAAAGATCGACCAGCAAAGCACCATGATGAGCGCGAACGGGAGTCAAGAGAGCGAATATCTTCGGTACAGACTCCAGGATGTAAATGATTATATGAAAGCCCGTGATAAGCGCCCAGGGCCGTCAAAATGGCGAGCTGTCGCCATGCCATCAGCAACCAGTCGTAATGGGCCGGGGAGACCACAGCCACGCGCAAGGAAATCAACCCGTCGAATGCGCCCAGTGGAAATGAGAGCCATCCGGCCACCCCATGGGCCGCCGAGGATGAATCGATTGTCCCACGAGAACCACATGGGAAGCGCATCGGCCATTGTCAACTTGTCGAGCTGAGCTAAAGTCCGGATGTGGAGCACCGACGGCAGAACGTGCGCGGATGGCTGGTCGACAGTCCGTCCCGTGGAGCTCTGAACCATGTGCCATTCTATGCCCTGTACCCCTCCAAGCTACAAGTCTGTCTCCGCGACATATCATGGTGGGTTGGCTGAGAGCCAGCCCAGCGAGAGCATTGGACAACCTGACCGGCATGTAATCGGTACATCATATTGAATTGTTCATCAGGCACACCAGATACAGATAGCGCTCCGAGCTAATGCGCGAATTGGGAACCCCCCACCGTCCGTCATTAATTCGTATCATGAATGGAGACCGATCCCATGTGGCACATCAGCCCGAGGAAAATGGACATTTGGAAGTGGACACTCCTGGAAAGCAACGAGCTGTGGGTCGCAGGCGAGTATGATTTAGCGATGGGCCGAGCATGTCAACCCTTTGATCAGTCCGTACTCTGTAGTACTAGTCTTTACTGTGGAAGTTTCGGTGTCTGTATACCCATACAGCAAGGCGCTCTGACTTCAAACTGTGTCGATTGAGGAAGATTATCACTCTTCGACTAGAATATGCCCGCATGACCGCTCCCGTGGTGTTCAAAAGGGCCCGTTTAGAATTTGCGGATAAACATCAAATACATACCAGACGACTTATATTACCAAGGCAGGCTTTTGAGGCTGGATTTGTTGGAGAATGGAAGATCAAGCAGCCCTAAGCAAGAAACCCATCGAAGTCCCTTGAAGACTCGGGTCTCAAAATCACACTGCGTGGCATGAATCGTGCTTTGCTATGTTTCTCATCTCCGGAAGAGACTCGGGGTCTATACAGTGACATGGCTATTCTCAAAGCAGCGGTGCTCCGACTCGTCTGGAAATGTAGTCATCTCCACCAGGGGACGGGCTTGATCGCGTGTGCATGCCAGGAAGTCAAGCAAGGGTCAAAGCTCTAGACTCGCTAGAAATACACCCAACAGTGTTTCGCCCCATTCTCGGACGGTTCTCGCAGGAAGCACATTGAGAGCAGAGGTGGAGTTTCGAATCAGATCGGGTTGACAAGGCCCATGCTTAGGAAGAGTCGGATGATCTTCTGATCTCGTATGCAGGAAAGCCTGAGGGTGCCTTGTCACGGCGAGATCTCACCTTGACGGCAAAGAGTCTGACGCACTTTGCTGGCTTCGCCATCCGAGGACGACCGACATTTCGGGTCTTCCTCAATGTTGACACTACCCCCTGAACCAGCGGCGTCGCAAGCCTACTGCTCAAAATCTTCAAGCCACAAAAGCCACCCGGTGTTGAATTCAAATCGATTGATGCACGTGCTCTCTCATCCCTCCTGACGAATAACCGCTCGCTGATGGAACCGGTGTTCTGATGCGCCATGCGCCATGCGCTGAAGACGATGCGATATCGTGGAACCGAACCAGCTTGGTCTCTACACACGGGAAAAGACCTAGGAAGCAAATATCCGTGAATCCCCACAAGATACAGCGTACCAAAAGACGCTATCGACTTCCAGCTCCATTAATTTGCGCTTTCTCACCTTCCAATCTAGCGCTATAGACGCCCACTTAATTGATTCTGGACACTAAAAATGCACTCCACTACCACATGGGCTCGGCAAGAGGTCTTCCCAAACCGTCGGGATCGTTCATTACCACCACGTGGGTTGGTGGCACCGAGCTGCCTGCGAGAAGGGACACGTGCCGTAAGAAACACACATGGACTTGATCTAGTAAGAAGGTAGTGAAAGGTGTTTCAAATACCCTATTTTAATGCGCTGCATGCTCTGCATACGGAGACCTTCACCGGTGTTTGAAAGACTTTTTACCGGAGACCATGGGACACTTTTGTATTGAATGAAATCCACTTCAAAAGTTGCGAGAATATCCATGTCACCCTCAATTTTGACCTTAGCATTCAATGCACTAGTTCTTCCGATTGAGTAGGTAATTAGCGAATCCTATGGATGATCCTCCTAACAAACTCGTTGAGTTACCGCATATGACTTTAGCTTTGATAGTACTCAACAGGCAAAATTTAGCTTGGAAAATGGCGTAGGGATAGCGCTGAGAAGATTTCTCCGGACAACAGAGCCGCCTGGTGCAATGTTGTTGTGAACCGAGGTCCCTGGCGAATGACATCTCAAAGCTTTTCACAACTTGCTTTTCGGTATGAGAGTAGGTACCGGACCGAGAGAGGAGATGTGCCAAAGCTAAGGCTCACAGAAAAGACAGCATAGAAGGCTCTCTATCACCTAAAGCCTTGGATAGGTACCTCAGGGATTAAAAGCCACATGAAGTAGATGCCGATCTGGTTTTATCACCAATGACCCCACTCCAATTCTGTTGTGTTTTTAACATTGAGTAGGGCTAGATACCCCTGGAGAGCCGAGTTACCTCCCAAGGATTCTTTTTATAAAATTACTGAAGGGGTCATTGAACAAACGCCCTTCTCCATCTTCAAAGTCTCCTTCTGTGGGTCTAGCATGAAAGCTGATGTTTGAACTTTGAACTTTGATATTCATATTTTCGTCTCAAAGTAATGGATATGCATTTCTACAGGATCGACCAAACATGTCAAAATGAACAAGCCAATTGACCAAGTCGATCAATTCGATGGACATCACTCACTTGAAGCCGATCAGTTTCAGGTATACTCTTCGTGGTCGTAGATCGGCATGATCACATCACCCACCATGATCGTCCTGCGATCTGATTGATGATTGTGGTTTTCTGCAGCAAGTCCCGCATACTTGCCAAAACAGACCTTGCCGTTGATATTCCTCGTCTTTGCCAGTGTCGAGAAGGGCTCCGCACTCCGTAACCCTGTAAATTGGTCGATGCAGACCATTTGACATCGCTGGCATGCATCCAAGATGTTGATCCGGAGTTGATCCGGACCTACACGGATGGACGACCAGTGATCCTCGGCATACGGTTGCTCAGCGTCGCTGGGACTGATCAGTCGTTCAGCCACCACAATATTTCCTCGGAACACATCGGCAGCGACAGCTTTATTCCCACCGTTCACGTATTTGGTGCCAGCCTTGATCGTCTCATTGAGACGATTGACCGACGAGCGCGAGACGATCAGGAGGGGAGACTCATTGGACAGTGAGAGTGGAACCTGGTCTACATCGTGTATAGGAGGTGGCAGGTCTGGTGGGAAAGAGCCGGGCATAATCAACTTTCGGAATCTGCTTCTCCACACACCAGAAGAACGACGCGGACGTGCAAAGCGATTGGCCGTTTGTGTGGGAAATCTCGCAAGAGTGCATGGGACTCCAAGGAAGTCTGAGAAGAAAGCTGAGACAACCGGCGACGAATAGGCATGTAGTGAGATTTGATCACCACACACCGTAGAAGGGCGTTTGGTATTGGCGCATGAAGATGTTGAGATGAGACTTGTGTCTTCCCAACCGAGCGAAATCTCCAGGCTCACTTGTTCCGCCATCACTCCACAGGTGATGCGTAGCACACTGCGATCAAGATCGATGGAAGGGCGAATCAGAGCCATGCGGGGGTAGCGCTTTTGGTTCAAAGCTGTTCCGGTTCCTTGGTGAATAAGACACCACTCCCGGTCCCATGCGAGCCCTTCTCGTTTGATCTCCCAGCGCTTGCCTTCTGGAATTTTGAAAGCCGCGCAGCTCTTGATGGGAAATACGGACAGGCTTTCAACGTAGAAATGCCGCCCGACGACGTCAAGCTCCTCGGAGTCGGTGCCGAGTGCAACAATCGGTGGAATTTTCTCCACGTAGAACTCCTCAATAAAATCGACAAATGAATCAATGTCCTTCAAGTTGGTCATTGCACCAAGGCTGACACGGACTATTCCTGTCGGTCGCCCACCTATAATGTCGTGGGCATCCCCACACCGAAGACCTGTTGAATAATGCCGTCGTAGATCCTTGCCTGTCCATCCCAGTGCATTTGCTGTACCCCCAGGATTACAAACAGATCCAGTGCGGATTTGAATGTTCTGGACGTTTGCGAGCTTTTCGATCTCGGTCTTTGGAACAAATTCACCGTTGCTGTTTTGTAGATTGAAGGCAATGATGGGACCCTGCGCACTTGAACATCCGTAATGCGCACCGGTCTGATAAATTTGACACACGTTCTTTTGATTCCAATGGCTCAGAACGGATAATCGGTCGTACACCCGCTTTGCCAGGCAGGCCGTGTGTCGTGAGATGTTGGCCATCGAGCCATACAGTCGTTCATGCGTATCCAAAGCAGCACCAAGAGCGATGATACTGTGAAACGGTAAAGTGCCATCCTCCAAGCGCTCATGTACTGAAGACTCCTTCTTCGCATGCCACTGTGCACCCGCTGCAATGACCATATCGACGGTGCCTCCGCCGAAGTACTTGCGTCTCTCGAACACACGGGCTGCTTTCTTACGAACAATCAATGCACCCAAATCTGGAAATCCGAAAATCTTGTAAAAGCTCAAGGCCACGAAGTCGGGTGCTACTGCAGAGACGTCGAGCGGAGCCGTTGACACGAAAGAAGCAGCATCAAGCAAGGTGAATACATTTCCATCCATCGTCTGAGCGGCAGATCGAAGTTCTTTACACCAGCGGAGTGGAAGACGCCGGCCATTCATATTTGACTGTGCTGGAAAGGCGAGCAACTTTGGAGCTTTAGTCGGAAGGTTTGGCAGATCTGAGATCCACGAGTCCACTTCGGCATCGTCCTGAAAACAGTGATGACCCATATCCGCTAGCTCGCGAACGCCCACAAGACTGGTGTGTGCATCTGAGTGGTAGCCATACCAGAATCCACGATGGTCAGAATCTCTCAGTCCCTCCGCCACCATCTTGATGGCTGCGGTTGCGTTCGCCACAAACACGAGATCGTATTCTTCAGGGTCGGCATTAAAGAATTGAAGAACACGAAGACGGATATCATCCGTTTTCTGCGTTGATAGCTGGGATGATAATGACATTGAATGGGGATTTCCAAACAAATCTGATGTCATTTGCCGCGCGAATTCCTCGATCATGGATCTAGCATAGGGTGTTGTGCCAGCGTGATCCAAATATGTAGTCTCTAACCAGGCGACCAACACTTCTAATTAGCGGACTCAAACAATATCCAGCCAAGTTATAGGTGAATTTCCTACCATTAAGGAGAGGATACTCTTGGCCGCGAATGGCGTCGACATCTGCAGAGTATCCCTCACTATATCCAGCTGGGGGCTGGTCTGCGCTTGGCACATTCATGATGGTTCAAAATTGGCGTCCACTTGATTGGTAATAGCCAGCTTTTATGAGGCTCACTGAGGCTTATATATCTTCAAATATGCGGCTATTGCACGAGACGTATTTGAAGTTCTGCCAGTTACCGCATGGACAGTCAAGGTTGAGTTAGTCCATCACTGGTCCGACGACCAACCAATCACAAACTCTGTAGTGAAGAGTGTTGGCTGTGCGTTGGTATTTGGAATGGAGCTGCAGACTCAATGTGATGGTTGACTCATGTGCACTTCATTTGAGGAGGCCCGAGACGAACATAGCATGGCGGAGGAAGCCGTGAGCAACTATAAGTGGTCCAAGCATACCAGGACTCAGCAGCTGAGATTGGCATGCATATGAGATAGTGATTAAACTTTTTGTTACTCGTATTGGCGCGATTCTCGACCAGCGTGAGAAGCGGATGAGGTCAATAAAGTGAGGAGAACGTCGCTGCTTTCTTTTCTGGACGATATATTCATTTGTTGCGAGGGGACACCGGGAGGCTCCTTGACGAGGCGGATGAATTGGCCAACTCAGCCGCGAGGGACTGAACAGGCGGGTGGCAATACTGGAGATAGCCGTGTCATGTGATGAGAGACTCGAAGCCGCAACATCACGAGGCTCAGATTCAATATTGTCTATGTTATCTATACACCACAGGTTGAGCGTCTCGATTCTAGAAAAAGCCCATGTTCATGAATGTGATAGAGGGCACATGTACCTTCCCCGCCTTCCTAGCTCCGGCTCTTGTCTTGTAATTCAGCACCCCAAGCATTATTACGAGACCCTATAGCTTGCCAATTGCATAGACGGTCCGATGTGTGAGTGTGATCCGATGCACGAGCGGCGGAGAAACCTCCTTGTCCATAGATCAGCGGTCCATGCACTGCAGTCAATGCTTTGTGGAAGACAATAGGATCTCTCGGGTCCGGACAAGACCGAGACCAGCCCTCTTCTCTCACTTTGCAATGTGCTTGGCCTTGAAACAGCCCCCAATGACACACTTGAATGTCAGCTTACCCTTCATTTCAGGCGCTCTGCAACTGGGGAGTGCCTAAGTAGGTACTAGTAAGGCGGTGGATTCTTCAGCCCTCCGTAGAGATAGTAATTTTGCCAGGACCTGGCTAAAGCTGCCAGTCAAGCTGCCTGAGTGTGAACGCCACAGCGGCACTGGATGTCTAGAGTTCCCAGCCAAACTCGAGCTCATGTTAGAGCGCAAGGCTCATGGTCACACGAAGGATACCGAGGACCGTCTCCGGGAATCAGACTGTTCCATCGGTCGAGTCGATTGCGTAAATTAATTGATCACCCTCCATCGTTGACGCGCGGTGAATGTCCGGCGGAGCAAGCAGGCGTGAGGCAGAACATGTGGAACGTAATCACCTGTCTCTAGCTGCAGGTTACCCGCATCGCCTCAGCTATGAGAGCAGGCTCTTGTCACACGGCGCTTCGCAGAGAAGCCGCACCCTTGCTTGGCCCAGAAGTCACCGCCATGAAAAGACTCACATCAACAGCCGATGCCTTGTCTTCGGGTAGAATGCCGGAAGCTGAAAATCATGAGATCTGACATCCGTGCAGGAGTAGGACGGACGGAGCCCTATATGTCAATGACATTGGTAGAAAAAAAATTGAACTGAATGTTCGCGCTATGAAGTATTGTACAAAGTATTGAGAAAAGTATAAATGTAAATCTGAGAGAACTCCCGTCTCCAAAAACCCTGCAATAATCCGTACATTTGCTCCCAAGGAGTTGACTGATCCCGCAATTCCTAGTATTGGCCGAAAAGCGATAACGCAGAGGAAAAAAGGCCATAAGATCGAAAACACAGCACAGAACTGGAGCCAAGGAGGTAATATTTTAGAGTCGTAAATCCATTTACCGCTTGGGCCACTGTCGCCAGCCCCGTCCATGACCTCTCTGTAGCGTAGGAGATTAGTTCAGTCCCAGAAATGAGAAAGGAAACGCAAGCGCTCACCTGTTTCCACAACCTGATCATTTCCGGCATTTCCATCATTGCCTTGCGGCGATCCTCGAGCTTCGCCTCCATCGTACGCTCCCACTTGTGACCCTTGACCTTCTGCCCGATACCAGTTCCCTTGATCCGCAAACCGCGCTCCGCAAGCTTCGCAGCTTTGTACTCGGTAGATTTGGGTCCCGGTGGCAGCAGCGGCTCAACGTTGTACTTGATTGCCAGCTTGACTAAATCTGCCTGTTGGCGCAGGCCATACCGAGGGCCCATCCACTTCTTGGAGTTGGAGATCTTTCGTGGCAGAAACGGGTTCGGATTCTTGGGATCGTTGAATAGTAAGGATCGTGAAATCGAGAATTGCTCGGGGTCTGGTCGATGAGCACCTTTCGCATCGCGATCAGGTGTGTAGGGCGAGGGAAGGGTTTGGTCGGCGGAGGTTTCAGCCTCTGGGGGTGTCGGTCTGGGTGCGACCAGAGAGGAATACACCTGAGGTGGATAGCGAGCGAAGAAATTGCGCAGGCGAGTGGGGAGAACACCCACGTTCTGGGTGAAAGAAGACATCACAGCCACGAAACCGATGCTCAATTACTGACCGGTGTTGACTATGTCCTATGAAGTGATGGACAGCCGATAAAAGTTGATGCCCCCGGCGGCGCGGGACTAGGACCCAATCGGGACTCTTTTGGGGCCTTGCAGCCTCAGGCATGTAAGCGTTCCATCACGTCTTTTCCGCCGACTCCAGTTTTGCTTTGGAATTCCGCATCTAGTATCCCTTGTACGCTCGCCGTTCATACCGATCTTTTTCTTTTCGCATCATATCCAAGCGATATCTCAAATTCCAGATCTCTTGGGTTAGCGCGCGCGTGTGTTTGAAACCTCTGCCATCATGGCGGACTACAACTTTGGCGGCTCAGATGAGGAAAATGCGGAGCTGAGGAAGCTCGAGGCAGAGCTGGTACGTCAGAATAGCGCCTCACGCCGCGAGCGCGGATACGATGAGGCATCGCTTACTTTTCATTGAATGAAAACTGACATGTGGCTCAGATAAATGACCCCGATAACTTTGAAACGTGGGAGAAGCTTGTGCGCGGCGCCGAGGCACTCGAAGGTGGAATCAATCGCAACTCCAATCCTCAAGCCATCACCACGGTGCGCAACGTGTACGACCGTTTCCTCGCAAAGTTCCCTCTTCTATTCGGCTACTGGAAGAAATACGCCGATCTGGAATTCTCCATTACTGGCACTGAAGCCGCAGAGATGGTACATAATACACACCATGCCATGTAAACAGCTTATGACTCGTACTCTGCAAGATATACTGACGCATTCACAGGTCTATGAGAGAGGTATCGCCAGTATCTCATCCTCTGTCGATCTCTGGACCAACTACTGCTCCTTCAAGGCCGAGACCTCCCACGACGCAGACGTAATTCGAGAGTAAGTGCAGAATGCCGGTTTCCCGCCCTTTCCCCGTAACCGTTACAAACGCAGCCCGAGAAAGCCTGTGTGAAGTCGAATCACTTTTGAGTTTTGGAAGTTTGCTGGTCGTCGCGGTTTCATCGACGGGTGAGAGATCATCGCCACCCATACAGACTTCAGTGGGGTTTACTTCTCACCCAAGGCTCATTCAGGCTGCTCTTCTCCACTATTTGAAGAAGTCCCTTTATCTTTTCACGCGGAGACTACACGAATCGGTTCCATTCGATGACACATTTCTTCTCACTCCCTGTGCGGCGCACTGATTGCTCTCCTCATTCTCGTTCATCACCGGCCCGTTGGAAAGTGACAATGTGATCACTTGTGTTTGCCCCTTCATTTCCTTCCCCGTGCCCTCTAAGACCTCCCTTGATCTTCAATTTGTATGCTTTGACTAACCTCCTCTGTCCATAGTCTTTTCGAACGAGGTGCCAACAGCGTGGGCTTGGATTTCTTGGCCCATCCTTTTTGGGACAAGTACATTGAATTCGAAGAGCGGGTCGAGGCGCAGGAAAAGATCTTCGCCATTCTAAGCCGCATTATCCACATTCCCATGCACCAATATGCACGTTACTTTGAACGATATCGCCAGCTTGCCCAAACCCGACCCCTGGCTGAGCTTGCGCCTGCGGACACTATGGCCTTGTTCCGTGCTGAGATTGAAATTGCATCCGGCCAGGTTGCACCGGGGGCCAAAGCCGAGGCCGAGATTGAACGCGATTTGCGGCTTCGCCTTGATACTTACCACTTGGAAGTGTTTTCAAAAACACAGACAGAGACGACCAAACGCTGGACTTACGAGTCGGAGATCAAACGGCCGTACTTCCACGTGACGGAATTGGACGAGGGCCAGCTCTCGAACTGGCGAAAGTATTTGGATTTCGAGGAGTCTGAAGGTTCGTACAGCCGCATCCAGTTCTTGTACGAGCGCTGTCTCGTGACTTGCGCTCATTACGAGGAGTTCTGGCTTCGATATGCCCGCTGGATGGCCGCTCAGAGCGGCAAGGATGAAGAAGTTCGAAATATATATCAACGCGCCAGCTGCCTCTACGTCCCTATCGCCAATTCCACAGTTCGCCTGCACTACGCATATTTCGAAGAGCTGTCCGGCCGGGTTGACGTTGCAAAGGATATCCACAGTGCAATTCTCCTGAACCTTCCCAGCCACGTGGAGACCATTATCTCTCTGGCGAATCTCTGCCGGCGTCACGGTGGCCTCGAAGAGGCGATTGCAGTATACAAGTCTCATTTGGATTCACCAGAATGTGAGATGGCCACAAAGGCTGCTCTTGTTGCCGAGTGGGCCCGTCTGCTCTGGAAGACCAAGGGAGATCCCGACGAAGCTCGCAAGGTCTTCCAGCAAAACCAACAGTCCTACCTCGACAGCCGTCCGTTTTGGACTAGCTACTTGATGTTCGAGATCGAGCAACCCACCAGTGCTGATGTTGAAGCCACCCAATATCAGCGCATCAAGCAAGTCGTCTCGGATGTGCGCTCGAAGAGCACCGTCTCCCCGGAATTTGTAAGGGAGCTCATCCAGATCTACATGGCTTACCTCCTCGAGAGAGGCACAAAAGACACTGCGAAAGAGTACATGGCCTTGGACCGGGAAGTGCATGGTCCAACATCTGTTGCCGCCGCTCGAGTTGATGATACTACTGCAGCTCCTGCGAAGGTTGCCACGCCAGTGGCTATGCCTCCTGCAGACCAAGCAGCCGCAACTGCGGCTTGGCAACAGCAGCAGAGTCCTGTCAATGGCGGCTTGACATCCTAGAACGCCACATTTCGTGGCTTTCAGTGGTTTTGGTTTTTCTTTTCCCCTTCAATTCCCCCTTGCGTCAACGCCTCTCTGCTACATTTGCTCTATTTTCTTTTTGATTTCTTCAGGTTCCCTCTGCCCTTGCTGAGTGGCTCCGTCTTTTGCCTGAGTCGCTTCAGCACTCATCATGTAGAATTAGGCGCTTGCCATGGAACTCTCGACACATCACCCGTTCCCCACAGGTTTGTTAGCGGTTTTGGTGCACGCAAAAACCCTCGGGCAGCAACTTTCTGAACGTTGTTTCCATGGTGCAGGGAGATCCAATTGTCTCGCTTGAGATAAGGATTTTGTTTCCAGTCCAGAGTAGCATGGCCGGTCCGATGAAAATCGGTGTACCCTAGTAACCTGCTCCATAGTGTCAATAAATAGTCTTAGTCACTCAAGCCCGTTTCTTAAAAGTCGTTCGCGAAGTGGAGTCCATCCATTCCATCTTGGATGGTCATTCAAGGACCGTCAATCACGATGACTCGCAGCGTAGTCGCCGATACCTCAAGTTGCTCCCATCTCTATTCTAGACCAATCAATATTGTTCCCTGTACTCTCAATTTATCTCAATTTAAAAGAGAAACCTAATGGATTTACATACATACAACTGGCCAACAAATGGAAGGCATAGCAGTGATTAGACTGACATAGAGACCCATGGAGCCAATAGCCACGTGATTGCGCGTTCGGTGCATCTTGGCTGCCGTAGAAATTCGAGATGCAGATGCGCTCGGCGGCCGATTCGCCGCTTGCCCAGCATCGTCGACAACGTTCCCACGTTGTACCATAGGCGCCATGGAAGGAATCGAGACGAACGGTATCTCTGTGCCTCCTCCTGCCCCTCCCCCAGACTCTTTCGAGCGACCGCCATCACCACCTCCGCCGCCTCCTGAGGACTTGGGTGCTCCTCCTCCGCCTCCGGATGCTGCTCTTCCACCTCCGCCGCCCCCGGATGCACCGCCGGCGCCCCCGGCAGAGCCCTTGAAGAAGAAATCCGGATGGGGAACGAAGAAGCCAAGTGCGGCTCCGCTGAGTGTCGAGGAGCTCATCAAGAAGAAGAAGGATGCTGATGCTGCGGCCGCCAAGGTATGTTTGTCGCATCTCCGATTAACATCTCGAAGCTGAGTGTCAGCAACTAACTCTAATCTCTCTCTGTGATCGCAGCCGAAATTCTTGTCCAAAGCAGAACGTGAGAAACTCGCACTTGAGAAACGAGCCAAGGAAGTGGAAGCTGAACGACAAGCTAAGGCGAATTCCAACGGAGCCTCACAAAACGGTATCCCGCACGAGTCACGCCCAACGAGAAATGGAGAATCGGATTACAATCGCAGAGATATGGGTGGCCGAGTGCCTACTGGGCCCCGTGCCATGCGTAACGACATCCCTACGGGGCCAGCTGCGTCGCGAAATGAACAAGGATCTCGAAACAAGAGGGATATGGACCCGCCACCTCACTCACGATCGAAGAACGCCAAGGGCGAAAAGCGACCTCCAACAGAAGAAGATGAGGCTGCAGCGCAGGCTGCGCTACTGAAACAGCGATACGTAGGGACCGAACAGGTGTCGAGCTTCTCAGCGAAGAAGAAGCGCAAGCGCACCACCGACCGCAAGTTCAACTTTGAATGGAACGCCGAAGAAGACACAAGCGGAGACTACAATCCGTTGTATCAGAGCAGGCACGAGGCGAACTTCTACGGACGTGGACGGCTTGCCGGATTTGGAGAGGACGTCGCGGACAGTATGGCGCGCAAGTACGCGCAAGCGCTGGAGACACGCGACCACGAATCGGGAAGCTTACGTGCCAAAGAGATTTTGGAGATGGAGCGTCGCCGACGTGAAGAGAGCACGCGAAACCAGCTAGACAAGCACTGGAGCGAGAAACGACTAGAACATATGCGCGAGCGCGACTGGCGAATCTTCAAGGAAGATTTCAACATTTCCACAAAGGGTGGCAGTGTGCCAAATCCCATGCGTTCATGGGAGGAGAGTCAATTACCGAAGCGCTTACTGGAGCTCATCGATCGGGTGGGTTACAAAGAGCCCACTCCCATTCAGCGTGCTGCTATCCCAATCGCACTTCAGTCGCGAGATCTCATTGGTGTTGCTGTGACTGGTTCCGGTAAAACGGCCTCTTTCCTCCTCCCCCTTCTTGTCTACATTTCCGAGCTCCCGCGCTTGGACGAATTCGAATGGCGCAAAAACGACGGTCCCTACGCCATCGTCTTGGCTCCGACTCGTGAATTGGCCCAGCAGATCGAGATCGAAGCCAAGAAATTCACCCAACCTCTCGGTTTTAACGTTGTCAGTATCGTTGGAGGTCACTCTATCGAAGAGCAGGCGTTCAGTCTTCGTGATGGTGCAGAGATCATCATCGCCACGCCAGGTCGTCTCGTCGACTGTATTGAGCGCCGCATGCTTGTGCTGAGCCAATGCTGCTACGTGATTATGGATGAAGCCGATCGTATGATTGATCTCGGTTTTGAAGAACCTGTCAATAAGATTCTCGATGCTCTCCCGGTCACCAACGAGAAGCCCGACACGGAAGAGGCTGAGAACCCGCGTGCGATGCAACAACATCTCGGCGGCAGGGACCGATACCGCCAGACAATGATGTACACAGCCACCATGCCGGCTGCGGTCGAACGCATTGCGCGCAAATACCTCCGCCGTCCGGCAATCATCACCATTGGTGGTGTCGGCGAAGCCGTCGATACAGTCGAGCAGCGAGTCGAGATGATCTCCGGCGAAGACAAGCGAAAAAAGCGTCTTGCCGAGATCCTCTCCTCGGGCGATTTCCGACCCCCGATCATTGTCTTCGTCAACATCAAGCGAAACTGTGACGCGATCGCACGTGAAATCAAACAAATGGGCTTCTCATCTGTCACACTGCACGGTTCCAAGACCCAAGACCAACGTGAAGCTGCGCTTGCATCGGTCCGGAATGGCACCACAGACGTCCTGGTCGCCACAGACCTCGCTGGTAGAGGTATTGATGTTCCAGACGTCTCACTGGTGATCAACTTCAACATGGCCACCTCTATCGAGAGCTACACTCATCGTATCGGTCGTACCGGTCGTGCCGGTAAGAGTGGTGTTGCCATCACCTTTTTGGGTAGCGAAGACTCCGATGTCATGTATGTTTTTAATTCCCCCTTCCCTGTTCTTCATCCTCCCCAAATCTCCGTCGTATTATCCATGACCCTCGCCCTCACTTCTCATTGTCTTCGCGAAGCAGAGTTTGGCTAACTTTGAAACTCAAAAGGTATGATCTCAAGCAAATGCTCATCAAATCGCCCATCTCACGAGTTCCGGAGGAATTGCGCAAGCACGAGGCGGCTCAATCGAAATCGACGCGTGGCCAAGGCAAGAAAATTGAGGATAGTTCTGGATTTGGTGGAAAAGGCGGGTGGGCGTAAACATGCTTCTATCGATCATAGCATTGTGACTCTGATACGGGGGCATGATTCTACCGGTTGATGAATTTGTAGACGCCACGGCGGTCGTGGAAACTTAATGAAAGTATTTATGACAGACTCGCATTCTTTGATACCACCCTTTCAGTCCAGGGACGATGGATGGAGGTGGAACTTGTCATTGATCTCTCGTCAAGGTTGTCAACACCCTTTAATCTTCAACTCTACCAGTCGGCCAGTCGGCCATGCCATCTACACAATTCAGTAAGAAATGATAGAACATCTCGTGATGAAAAAAAAGAAATCATAGTTCATTCTAGCTCTAAAGAAGCATTCCCTAGCTCATATAAAGTTCGGGAGTTTTTGGGGGGAAAAGCCAGCGTACGTAAGATAGTTCGGAGTAGAGTTTTTTTCATCATGAATCCAGACCCGAAACACGAGGGGATCTCAGGCAGCGATTGTGGCCGCATGTTATTGAAGTGAGAAGAGGTATAAGACCACAAAAGTGGCAGATCGTTAACCAGCACAAAAATCGGATCATAGCTTGCCCTGGAGATATTGGTTGTTCTTCAACCAGGTCTTGACATCCTCACGGTCCCGTTCCAGCCAGTTAACCTTGGCCCGGATAGCATCCAAACTCTGGGAAACAGCACGGTCGTAGCCCTGCAGTAAGATAGGTTAGTATTGCCAAGCAGGTAGCGTGGAGAGCACACGAGTCAGACTTACCTTGGTATCCTTGGAGCCGAAGAAGTCTTCGACCTCCTTCAGCTGAGCCTCAGTGCTGAAGGAAGACGCAGAGATCTGAACCACGGAGCCCAGCATACCGAGCGAGGGAGGCAGGCGCTTGTAGATGGCGTCCCAGTTCTCCTTGATCCAGTTCCAGCGGGCCTCAATACCAGTGACGTGGCTGCGAAGACCAGCCAGGGGCATGTAGATGTCCTGGCTACGGACCTCATCACCCATGGCCAGGCCGAGAGTGCGCTGGACAAGAGCGGGGTCCTCTGCGACACCGAGGCAGCGCAGAGCGGTGGTCTTCTCGTCAGAGGTGGGAGCTTCACGGAAGCGCTTCAGAATGACATCGTATTCCTTAGCACCGCCGTACTTGAGAACAATGGTGAACACATTGCCACGGATGTTGGGGTGAATGGCAGAGTGATCACCAGCAGCGAAGCGAGCGAGCATATCCTGAGCAGCCTTGATCACGACGGGATCGCCAGCGGTACCCGCACAGCCGAACAAGAGAGCCTTGAGCTGTTGCAGGATGTGTCCGTCGTTCTCGGAGAACTCCCAGCCCAGTTCATGGGCCTTGGCCGAGACAAGCTCACGCTGGAAAGTCTTCAAGGCGTCCTTGGTCTCCTGATCCTCGAAGATCCAGGAGCTGCGGACCGAGCCAATACGGGTCAGCATCTCGTTCCAGACAATGAACTCGGTTTCAGTGTCCAGACCCTTCAGCAGGGACAGCAGGCCAGACGTCCTCTGGTAACCGGAGGAAGCCAGAGCGCCGGAATCGGCGATGAGACCAGCCCGATCCTCGGTGGTCAAAAGTCCCTTCTTGGCAGCCTGACCCAGCTTGGTGAGACGCTCGGGGGTGTATGAGGTGCGGTAAATACCCGAGTGATCCGCGTTGACCTTGAAGAAGTCCAAGTCGGGCACCTTGAATTCAGCCTCCCGCTTGGTCAGCATGGTGTTCTCGTCGACACCATCCTTAGTACGCAGACCCAGCATGCATGGGTAGATAGTCTGGTCCTCTTCAGGACGGACATCGCCGGTACGCAGGAAGCGGTTCTGCTTCAGGTGAATGGAGGACGACTCCGGATTCTCAGTCACGCTAATGACGGGGAAACCGACGTTTTTCGTCCAGATATCCATAACAGTCTCGACGGGCTTGCCACTGGCGTCAGCCAGAGCAGACCAGAGATCACCAGTCTGAGTGTTACCAAAGGCGTGCTTCTTGATGTATGCGCGAACACCGTTCAAGAAGACCTCTTCACCCAAGTACTTGGAAATCATGCGCAACACAGAGGAACCCTTGGAGTAGGAAATGGCATCGAAGATCTGGTTAACCTCGTCGGCGCGCTTGACGGGGACTTCAATGGGGTGAGAAGAGCGGAGCGAGTCGAGGGACAGCGCGCTCTGCAGGTTGTCAATGACATATGACTGCCACACCTTCCACTCAGGGTAGAACTCATTGCAAGAGTACCACGACATCCAGGTGGCGAAGCCCTCATTCAGCCAAAGACCATCCCAGAAGTCCATGGTGACCAAGTTACCGAACCATTGGTGGGCCAATTCGTGCTGGACGGTCTCGGCAATACGCTCCTTGCGTGAGGCACCGCTGGTCTTCTCATCCAGCAACAAATCGACGATACGATACGTGATCAGACCCCAGTTCTCCATGGCGCCAGCACTGAAATCAGGCACGGCGACCATGTCCATCTTGGGGAGCGGGAATTCACTGTCGAACGCCTTCTCATAGAAAGCCAAGGTCCTGGCGGCGAGTTCCAGGGAGAATCGACCGTGCTCGATATCTTGATCGGGCGTGGCATACACACGGATGGGCACACGGAAGTTCTGGGTCTCCACATACTTGAGACGGCCCACGATGAAAGCAACCAGATAGGTCGACATGAGGGGGGAGGTATTGAACTTGACAGCCTTCTTGGCACCACCCTGAACGTCAGTCTCAGAGGCCACATCCATGTTGCTGAGGCAGGTCATGTCCTTGTCGGCAACCAAGGTGACTGTGAACTTGGCCTTCAAGGCGGGCTCGTCAAAGCAGGGGAACGCGCGGCGGCAGTCCGTGGGCTCCATCTGTGTTGACGCAATGTACTCGGTCTTGCCGTTTTCCTGGAAGGAGGACCGGTAGAAGCCGGCCATGTTGTCGTTCAGGATACCGGTGAAGGTGAGGGTGAGCTGAGCGTCACTGCCGGCGGAGAGCGCCTCCTTCAGCTGGACGGTAGCCACCTGGGTATCCTCGTTGATCACGACATTGCCCTTGGACTCGATCACAGCTCCCTTGTGGTGGACAGAGGCGGTGTGGATTTCGATTTCGTTGGAGTTGAGAGAAATGGAGCCTGTGTCTTCGTTGACCTGGAGACTGTACATGTGATATCAGCGTCGATGGTCATGGTGATGCAGCCATCTCCCGGCAGTAGAGCAAAGCGGAAAAACTTACTCGATCGTTACCGTGCCACTGAACTTAAATGTCTTGAAGTCTGGCTCTAGAGTCAAATCATAGTGGACTGGCTTGACGTTGGTGGGGAGGACCTCCCGGCCATGAACATTGGTCGAGCCAGAGGGCTCGTCGCGTCGTGAGCTGCACATTCTTCGATAGGAGCAGTAACGTTTGGATGAGTGGGAGAAAGGGGAGCGGGAGATGTGAGATTGGAGGGATCGAGGAGGGAACCGTAAGTTGCGAGCTGACGCTGATTGCGAGGCGGAGAGAAAGAGGGGGAGGGGCCTGGCGGATAGAAGCGGTGGCTTTGCGTGAAGCAACGCCCGCGTGGAGAAGCGACGCATCGGTGGGTTTTTCTCTTTTCCAACGGGCGAGGCGCCAAACCTCGGCACCTTTTTCGATTGGAGGCCGGACGGGCAATTGACGGAGAATCCAAGAGAAACAAAGAAACTAATATACACACACAAAGACCCAAGCGCCCATTAATATACAGAGATGTCGAAATGAATCAAAGAACGACTCCAACCAAGCCTCCAACTAAGGAAGACAAGCTTTGAAGGGCCAAACACGAACAAGGGGACCACCCGGCAGAATACTGCAGGCGGTAAAGAGCTCGGACCCACGTCCTCGATTGACCGCCTTTCACGGTGTGTTCGTCTCCCGCCTTTTCGTTCCGTTTCTTGGAGATTTTTTCTCTTTCACCTCACGCAAGTGTCCAAGCAGCGAAGGCCCCGATCATTCCACGGCAGTCGACTGTGAATTGTATCTTTGAAATCTCTTTTTCTCGATTACTTTTTTTTCTTGCAAGACTATGCACCAGTCAGTTTGAGGGGTCTATGACATGCAGCTTTTCAGCTGCTTTCCTGGATAGGCTTCCATAGAGGATTGGGACATTTAGGCTGATGCGTTATCATCAATTTGGTACGGAAACTATCCAATCGGCTAGTGGGCTCCCTGGAAGGATCGATTAGCCCTAGTATTTTTTTTATCTTACTTTCTCTTTCCTTTTCCTTATTTCAAATCGACTCCATAATAATTGGACCAATCGAATGTCACGATTCGAGCTGTGCGGAATTGCAACCTGCAGGGTACATCGTGCTTTGAACGCTCTTGAAATACTATAGATTCGAATCTAGATCTCTATGAATTCGCTGCTGAAGAATATGGCAATCGTGTAAACACGCTTCGGGACCAGCCGTCAGCATCCACGACAGATTCCTTGACCAGCACATACCCGCCCCATCGAGGGAGAAAAACTGCCCACACGACGTAGTAGAGCGCTCCCAAGGCAAACAACGCCAGAGCCACAACGCAATGCAAGTAGTACGGAAGGTGCTCGTATACATTCTGACCCTCATCTGGGGGCATGTAGGGCGCAATCACCAAGTAAATGTTCGACACGAGGAAGAAGGTGGTCACCGGGAGGGTCGCGCGAATTCCGGGACTCCAGTCGGGGAACTTGACGCTTTGATTGAGATAGATGTGGATGAGGCCCAAGGCGACGAAAACATTGACAATCGCCAGAGGGTACGAGATCAAGCTAAATCGTACACAGAGACAGTCAGACCCCGAGGGTTGTTTCCACGATCTGAAGACGAGCGCAAACTTACTTGAGCAGGAAGTTATATGCATCACCGGGAGGAGGCGCAAGCAGAATCACTGCGGATACAACGTAGTGCTCCAGAAGACCAGCAGCGGGCGAATGGAACGGCCAATTACTGGCGAAGAATTTTGAACAGGGCAATACGCCTTCTCGACCGAGCTCCTGGACGACTGCAGAGAGCAAAGTTGAGCCCCAGTTAGCACGTATTTCATATTGAAAATCCACCACATAAGGCCAAAAGAAGAGTGGAGATCAAGACGTACTTCGACCCTGCGAAAAGAGGACCGACAAGACATTCCCAAACGCAGACAGGGCCACAAAAACCGACATGACCCTCTCCGCTTGCTTGCCAAACATGTTGCCAAAGAACACGGCCGCAACGACGGTGCCCGACTCCAGCATGTCTTGTTTGGACACAGCAGCAAAGTAGGCAATATTGACGAGCATGTACATGACACCGACGCAGCCAATGGCAAGGGGTGCAGCAATCTTCAACGTGCGAACAGGGTTCTTGGTCTCGCTCAAAGCCTGGAGAGACTCGATGTCAGTTCCTCATTGAATTTGATCCCACCCCTAAAGAACAAGACCAAGACCAACTCACATAATTGGCGTTCGAGTATCCAGTGAATGACCAAATGACATTATACAGCGCCATCACCATACTGTATCCACTCCCTTGTGTGCCACTGAAGACATTACGGAAGTTATCTGGAGTCTCTGATCTGGTATGTCCCCTCAGAGCCGCCCAGCCCGACACAATGATAAACAGGACGATGAACAACTTGATGATGCCGAGCAGATTCTGAAGCCGAATGCCCCATTTGAGTGCAATTGAGTGGATCAGAAATGCAGCAGTCAGACACGCCAGTCCAATACATCGCTGATTCCATCGATCGACCTCCACTTCAACAGCATTGAGGATATACTGTCCAAAGACCACACTGTTGCTTGCCGACCAGCCGAGCAGAAAGGCGTACGCGGCAAACATGGCCGTCACCAGAAACTTGGGCTTTCGGTAGACATATTCCAGATAATTCTTTTCGCCACCATTTCTGAAATACACGAGTCAATACCGGGTTGGACTTGCTTCCCAATTCCATCGTGAAACTCGTGTGAGAGAAACCTACTTGGGAATCGCCGTGCCCCATTCAAGATAGACTGCTGTTCCGGCAATGGCCACCACGGTGCCAATCCCCCACATCAAGAGTGATAGACCAACACTGCCCGTCAACGCCAGAATGGTCCCCGGCGTTGCGAAAATACCGGTTCCAATGACGCGGTTGAAGATGAGCAAGGTGGCACTGAAGACACCCAACTGTCGGCGATTTTCAGGAGATGAATCAAAGACATGGCCTTCATCTGATGCGTGCAAAATGAAAGGAAAGACCCCTTGGGCATGATTAGTGACACTGATCTAGTCTCGTTGACATTCTTCATCAAAGTGACCGGGGTCACCTTGCAGAGACTGACATAATTCGGTGAAGCCATCCGCAGCCCTTGGCTCCTCGTCCAGATCCGCATGTTTGAGCGGCGTCCGTTCTGTGATGGGGTACCCCGCCATTTCAGGTAACCGGGGATTTCCAACTCCACTGGCAATTCCCTCGATGGGGAAGACAAGCGTATATAAAAGGGTCACGCTCACGAGCTCGTGCTTCAATGTCGATTATATCGATCCGTCATGAAATTCATCCTTATCCTACACAAAGTAGCACTGACCGAGGCGATCCCTCCCCGACCGATGATGTGCTCGCACCAAAAATGGTGCAATCCTTATCAGCAAGGCACACTAAGGCTGTAGATAGTTCGATACTCCACAGTCTCATCTGCCAGCATTGAACTTCAATACAGCCAAGCACTTGAGGAAAGCAAATACTACAGAGGTTGTTGGATATTGAATTCAAGATCGCGAAGGTCTTGAAAATGTCCCTCTTCATCCGTTTGCTGAAATGCTAGATCACTGCAAGGTACAGCTTGGGGAGTGAGGGACTCTTTACTGACTTCCAATCTTCTTGCGTTCTCCCAGCCTGGTGCAAGCAGAGGCCATATGATCCATATGTCTCCAAGGTAGAAGAACATCCTACAGAATTTTGCTGTCGTTACCTACCACATCGATAAAACGAGATGTGGAAAGCCTTCCACGTGGAATTGGCCCGATGTGCTTGTAACGATGGTCGACAAAATCTAGACCGAACGTTCTCACGGCCAACTGGACGGGTGAAGAATGGTGGAAAACATCATTGCAGTCAACCTGTAAGGTCCTTCTCGAGAAGCATTGGAAGGGTTCCGATGCTTTTTCGCCCCGGTCTAGATCACTGTCGTCATGTGGAACCTAGTGGGCGCACACCAATTGAACGCCTCATCCTGACGTTTCGATTGCAAACAGCTGTCCAAGGTTCAGGTGAGAAGATCAGAGGGTTCATCTACAGATTCTTGCCAAGGGAGAGAATACCCACGCCGCTGTGGGATGTCCATGGATGCCAGTCGAGCTTGATCGTCAGGAAGACCTACACGACGGGCCATTACGGATCGGTTGTCCTGGGCAGGAACACAAATCAGACGAGAATAGTTCACTGAGACTCTCAGTCCAGATGTACAGACAGGTATTATGGACTCCCCAAGATCCTTCCAGGTGCAATCCACAGAGTAGATAGACTATGGTATCAAATCATGTCAATTCGTCACAAGAGATAACAACTCTCATCTAATCTCGCATCACATGTAATCCATTCTCGTAATCCATGCCCGACATTCACCGTAAACTCCATGACCTTGCACATCGTACTTGAGCGCGCCAGCGAAATGGAGAAGGAAATCAATCAGTAAAATCACAGTCTCGCAACGGCGCCATTCGAAAAAAAAAACCAACCCACAGAAAAAAAAAAACCAACCCACAGAGAAAAAAGCAAATCCGAAAAAAAGACAAACAGGATGAAAACAAGCCCAGTAAAAACCCAGGATGACGCATGAACAAGATGGACTATGAGAAGCATCCGGAAAGGACAAAACGCGTTCCTCCTCCAGATGGAGATGGTATGTATAGCACAGAACACCCCCAAAATTTTCAACAGAATACACCTTGAGGAATAGGAATGATCAACATCAATTTCAAAAGGCGGGTGTGTCAAATCGAGCATCTCCGATATCAAAGGGAGAGAGTGGAGAATGAAAAGAAGCCGGATGAGGGCATGGGCTCCAGGCAGACGAGCCCATTAACAGAATCATCGAGGCGGCGTTGCTCCGGTCGCATGCGCCACGGGCACCAGGTTGGACGACGGAAATCTCCCGCTGGTCATCGTCGGGGTGGCAGCTGAAGGTCGCTTCGAAAGAATAACCAGCTTCTTCCGAAGAGCGGCGAGCCGACCTCGCATGCTAGATACCACTATTTCCCCTCCCAAAGTCAGCAACCTTGCTGCAGACTGTACAACAGGAACACCAAACATAGATGAGGGAGAATCAACTTACACTTGACGATCACCTGTCGATCTTCCCCCTCCAAGCCTTCGACGGTCCTCTTGTCGGCACTCTGGGATGATTGGCTTGTGGATTGGCCGGCGGAAGCCCGAAGGCCATCTTCTTCCAGCACCGCCTCCAGCATTCGGATAGCCGTCACATAGGCAATCTCGCATCCCGCGAGATCCTCGCCAGTCAACTCACTGATAGCCGCCGTGCGACTCATCTCCAGAGCGCGATCGTACATCAGCCTCTCAGCGGTCACACCGGGGCTCACGGCCACGTCGCCCGACCCGCTTGAGGCGACTGTAGACCCCGCGGCGTGGTTTCCAGGATGACTAGGGTGGTCTGGTGGCAGTCGCTTCTGATTCTCAATTAACTTCAGACGCACAAATTCGGCCTTTTCCAAAACCTCGTTGAACCGGCTTCGAACCCACTGGACGACATTGTTGATTCGAGCACCCGCAATGGCAGTATTGTCGTTGCGATGGGGAGCGTCACCGTAGCCATCCTCTCGGTTCTTTCGTGTCCACCAAGCACCAGCGATATCCATCGATCTTGCCAGTAGAGACAAGGCCTTGACGTAAAGCACCAGAGCCTCCTCGGATAGCGTGACAAGAGCGTCAACGGTCAATCCGTCGTCAGCCAGATCCTGAGGATCCTCATTTGAGACCGCAGGATCTGTCACAGCCGATGGAGCCAGCGGAATCAATTGCTTGTATTTGACCTCTGCAAAGCCATACACGACATCACTCCGCGTGGCGCATTCCTCAATGGTCTGAACCGCGCGGCAGTCTTCGTCAACGGTTGCGCTATTCTTGGCGCCTCCATCCCCCGTCAACATCAGGCTGGCTTGCGCCGCAGGGTAGGCGGGGAACGGATTGTAAGCAAGCGGAGGGGATCGGCCGCCTTTAGTTAATGCCAGCGGAGGCGAAAACCCCATTCCAAACAGACGACCGCTGGCCATATTGAGGGCCTTTGAAATCGCAGAAGTTGCAGATGTCGGACTTTGTCCGTACCTTCGCTCGTAGGAATGTTGACGCTGGTGGATCGAGTCTGCCCGAGCGCGGCTGGGGATAATCTGCATCGCCTTTGACGCAAAGTGCGGGGACGTCGACCCTGTCGAGGGAAGTCCCTGCGTCGTGGCACGTCGCGGCATAGAGCCCCCCGAACCGCGAGCAAGCCCGGCCTGGATCCGTGGGCTATGCGCCAACTCGTCCGCAAACGCGTTGACTTCCACGGCACGTTTCTCGACCACAACATAGTCGCGCTCAAATGCCACTTCTTGAGCGGCGCGCTCTCGTTCTTCGACAGTCTTCTCGACCCGGCCGACCTTGGGCGATGCAGCATGCGTTCTGCGACTGCTCCGTCGCTCCAGCGTGCCGGGCGGGCTGTCACGGGTCAGCGTCTCTTGACGGCCAGGGGCCGTGGCATGTGACACAGCGGGTGGCCGTTGAGGGGGCGTGTTTCCTCGTGGCATTTCTTTCACGACCGCCGAAGATGGACGATCGGCACTTCCCACGCGCTGCATGGGAGTCGCGCTGGGGGAGGTCTCTGACTGCTGCCGTGGCGGCTTCGGTCGATGAGATGGAACCAGGGTCCTTCGTTCCTCCTGGTCGGTGGTATACGGCAATTCTCTCGGAGAGTGATGCTCATTCGTCGGTGTTTTTACAGAGCGCTGATCCGTGCGAGCAGGCAGCAGCCCACGGGTGACATCTGCGGAGGGACGCCGGCGATCCTGGGGCAAATCGTCCGCAACGAGTCCTGGAATCGGATCCGTGATCACCTTACTCTTGAAAAACTCTGGGAAATTCAGTCTCTCCACGGGGTTGCGCTTCAAGAGACTCCGAATGAGCTTCTTCATGTCGTCCGATGCCGGGTTCTCTTCAGGAAAGCGTATTCGATCTTCCCCTTTTTCAATCTTTCGAAGCAACTCGACATGATTCGTCGCGCGAAACGGCGGCCGTCCAACAACCATCTCGTAAAGTACCGTGCCCACAGACCAAAGATCAGCCTCAGCACCGTACTTCTCGTATCGCAAGATCTCCGGAGCCATATAGAGTGGCGAGCCACAGAGAGTTTCGGCCAGGGAGGTCGCCGGTAAAGATCGTGCAAAGCCAAAATCAGCAATTTTGAGCATAGGGAGCGTCTCCAACCCCGTCATTGGTTCATAAGAGTCATCACTCCCTTTGTAGGGGACAACCTGTGCAGACCCGCTCTGGTACGAGGTAGGCGCGGGGCATAGTAAGAGATTCTGCGGCTTGATGTCCCGGTGGATGAGATCTCGTTCGCGCAGGAAATGCAGGGCACTGGATAGTTGTTTGAGGAAATGCCGCACGACCACCTCGTTGAGGGCCCCGCCGGGGGGATTGGGGTATTTGGCAATCATGTCCTTGGTGGAGGAATGATCGTATAAGGTATCTCTTTTCTTGATAAAGGCGGAGAGATCTCCAAGAGCACAGAATTCCATCACGAGATGGATATGGGATGTGGACTCATGGCAATCGATGAGTGCGACAATGTGTGGATGATGGAGGCCTTTCAAAATGTCAATTTCGGAGGAAAGGTTGTCTTTCAGTTTCTTGTTCAGCTTGGAGAGATTGACTGATTTGATGGCCACAAAGGTACGAGTTTTCTATACCGCGAGGGATCCCGAGCCATTAGTGATCTGTAAGCCACCCGGCATAGATGATGGTGATGGATATCTACTCACCGTGTGAACGCCCTGATAGACAGTGGCAAAGCTTCCTTGACCGATCTTGTTGTGTCGAGTGTAAGGACCGATGGCCATTTCCAGTCGAGGGGTCTCGCGTGACCGTCGTGGAAGTTGAGATGCCATGACTGCGGCCGCGTGGCTTCGCCACCGTGCGCTGATACTTTCCTAGACGACCCTCGCGGGGGAAGATATTGATAGCGTCGAATGCCACCTTTTGTACCCACCGACAGCTACCGCAGCAACGCTCGAAGTATTGTATCCAGCACGATGCCCATGGAGGGGAGGAGAAGGGAAGGGCCAGGGTGCGTGCGCGATCTTGAAGCTAGAAAAGCTCACAAAGCTCGAGACGGTGGAACACGATGAACACGGTCGAGCAGGGATTCAGGTTTAGAGGGTTGGAGGAGGGAGCTCGGAGCAGTGCTGTGGAACCTGCCTAGTCGGGTTGAACGTGTTTGCGCGAGGACGACCCTGTGCCTCCGAGCGACTATAGACCTAAGCAAACTTGGTGGAATAGAGTAAATGGCAAGAGATGATTACAAGGCGTTGGGTGCAGCACGACAGCGTGATGGATGACTAGGTAGGAGTATCCCGATTACCGCGACGTGACCAGGCGGTGGAGTGGTGATGTATAGATGCAGGTCGGAGTGGCTCGGTGTCGAGTATCGACTTGGGTGGGAGAGGAGATGGAACCACCGTCCAGTGAGCCAAGGAATGGTGGAAGACGGGAAGAGGGGGGGGGGGGGGGCGATGGGAGGAGGTAGAAGGGACGGAGAACCGCTGGTCTAATGAAGGCGGGAGATGATGTGATGCCTGGAGAGTCTGGAAAGGGCGGGACTGCTGGAGCCCAAAAGGGCGATCTCCAAGGGACCTCGAGGGCGTGTCGACGGTGCAGAAGAGTCGAGGATGGCTGCACGATGATTGGGGACCAGGGGGGGGGGGATGACCAGTTCCGACAGGCTTGATAGGCTTCCAACTGGGCTGGACAAAGTACGTTTGGTCCTCTGGGGGGCAAGACCCGCCGATAACGAGGATCACGACGATAACGAGTGACAGGCGCGCCGTCCAGGATCTACGGCAGGGCAACGAGGCGGTGAGCAGAGCGGTCGATCTGGATCACAAGTACCATGCGTCCTTCAGGCGAGAGCGATAAGATCCCGAGAGGGGAGCTGGTGCCGAGGTGTACAAGATGCCGGACTGAGATAGGGAGCAATGCGAGAGAAAGATGGGGAAGGAACCAGAATAGAGAGTGCCAGTATGCCACAGGGATCGGAGTCGGATTGGAATTGGAAGAAGGGGAAAAAGAAGAAAAGGAATCCAGTTTGCAGGAAAAGAGGAAAAGGGGACGCCAGAGCAGGAGGGCGATGCAGGTGCAGGCGCCCAGCTTGGGGCGGGTTATCGATTAGATAAGGCAGGAGATCGTGACCTATGGCGGGTCACGAGTCACGAGTCGTGGGTGAATGATTTCCATGTGGGACGAGACACTGGGAGTGGCATCGGGTGCGACTGGCACTGGGGGAGGTCGGGACTTTTTGCACGCTGTCCAGCACTGGGTACCGTGCTCCTTGACATCATCGCAGGCACGCTCATTCTTCTTCTCTTACCTGGCTGGAGAAACTGCGGTCGTCATGGTGCTGAATGGGATTCGGTCATGGATCCGATGATCCATCCCTCGAGCAGGCGGAGATTCAAACTCCTGCCAACAGCCTTAGCCTACAGTGCACTCGCGTTCGTCAACAGTGTAGATTGTATCTTAGTGGTCAATAGGGGACTGTCTACTCGATACGACTGTATACTCAAAAGGGAATCCCCGGGACCGTAGTGCTACGGAGGGCAGGCGTTCCACCTGGTGAGCAGCGTGGACGGTAGCAGCGATCAGCTCCCCCAGACTGTCGCTGGGCTCCACTCTCTCTCCATTTTGCCTCCCCTTCGATCCGAGATCGGCAGGCTCCCCGTGCTGCTGGGCAACGATAACTGCTGCAAAAGCTTATCGCCCCCCCAGGCAGAAAACTGGTTTTGAGGTTAGTTCCGTGAGGTGAGCCTCTTACGCCAATCCAATCCTTCAGGATGACTCAGAGCTGGCGGCTGGAGAGCATACCTAATCGAGAATATCCACCATCCATTGACGCGGCATCACTTGTCATTCGCTGCAACATTGCAAAGTATCGCACAGTGTCAAGCTACTCTCTTCGAACACGGGAGGTACTCTGAGGGGGAAGGAAATGTACATGGAGAGGGAGGGAATCGTCCAAGAATGGTCCAAAACGGTGCAAGATCATTCCGGCTTCTAGGACTGGCGGGATCATTGGGAACCGATTGAGAAATGAGCCAAACAGCCGTGGCCACGACCTCGGGGGGCCCGCGTCGCCCGCCTACACATAATCCCATCGGGGCTCCCTGAATGCTATCTGCACGATCAAAGGCCCAACCCCCGCACGAGCAACCACAGCACCACCGGCACGACAACGTTATCATTACAGCCAGTGAGGATGGCCTCGGTCGCGCTAGTACCGCTTGCTGCCAGAACGGCCTTACAGACCATCCAAACCCACGATGGAATCGAGAAGTCTGCCGTGTCCGCGACAGAAGTTCCGGTCATTGCCCATCCTCCCATGGCCAACCAGCCCCGTGCGACAAGCAGCCCACACGTTACAGCCACGACGAAAGCCACGCTGCCTTCAAGCGATTTACCTCCACCCCAGAACCACTTGAGGCGACCATAGCGACGGCCGATGAGCGAGGCGGCAGCGTCCCCCATCCCGACACAAATGACGCCGCTCACCATACTCACATCTCGAGTGGGAACCTCCCAACCCGCCCAGGGCCCATCGCCCGTGCGAGGAAGGTCGGACAGCGAAAGCCATAAGGGGATGGAGCAGCCGATCAAGAGGAAGATATGGGAGATAATCACCGGGCCCCGATGGTCGCGCCCGTCCACGTAGGGAGCCAGGAAGTAAGTGAGTGGGCGGGAGATGGGGGGAAGCTGTGATGCGCGAAAGAGGTCGAGCAGCAAAAAGACCGCCAGGACGAGGGCCAGAGCAAGGGCGCAGAAGGTCGGGTCAACGAAGATGGTGGGAAGAAACATGAGCACCATCATGCCGTGGAAAACCTTGCGCCGCGTGTCCACCTCGGCGATGGAACTGAGTTGGAAGACAATGGCGAGCCCGGTCACCAGAACAGTGACACAGTAGGCACACAGAAGGAGGCGAGTATTGGCAGGCCCAATATCTGACTGGCGCACGTGTTCGAGCCACCCCGCCCAGCACGAGGCATCGTGAAGAGTAGCATCGGGCCGTGGGGGCAATGGAATCCAATACTCGAGGTGAAGCATGAGCACCCAGAACCGAACTGCGGAAAGATTACCAAACAGGTAAGAAATTGCCCAGCCGAAAGGATCTTGGCCCAGGAGAGCCCGATCGGCGATGTATTTTCGAACCGGACCCAGAACAATTGCCAGAGTGATAGCGTAGACGTAAAGCGCATACAGCCACTTGCGGACCTGCGCTTGAGCAGCAGTCATGGACAAAAATGAGGCAAGCCCAGGCCCCATCATCTTTTTGCGTCGACCACCAGGTGTAGTGCGCACACGCTCATCTAGGACGACATCCCTAAATGACGAGATGGTATGTCGTCGCTGCCGACTCTGAAGCTGGGTATTTTTGCCAAAGGCCTGTTCGGCCGTCGTGTCGTCAACGGCCGATACAGGACCCGCAAACGACACCAAGGCACGGGCATCATGCGTACTCTTCGCTTTGCGCGGCCAGCTCGTCGTGCCCGGGCCGTCACTGTCCGATGCGGGCTCGTCGGACATCCCGGCACGACTCAATTTCTGGCAGAGCTTGTGGTCCATGAGATTAATGAATTTTCGCGGGTTGAATGAGCCGCTCGGGGATCGACGGAATTTCCACGTAGGAATGCGCGCCAGAGCTAATTCCCATCGAAGGACGTATCGACAGGTCGCGAAGAGGCACAGTCCACCAAGCCACAACAAGGCCTTGAGGATCTCCGCTTGAGGAGAGGCCGCAACCAAGTACAGATTGATGAGTGCGGTTGTCAGGAGTTGTAATTCGGCGGGTAACATGCTGGTTGTCAACAAAAAGTCTAAAGTGGGTATCAACGCTTGGTGTAAAGGAAAAAGAAGAAACAGGGATTCCGCGCTATGCCCACGGAGTGAGAGTGGCGTGAGTGATGCTCTGTCAAAGGACAGATATTCGGAGGCAAAGACCGGCGCCATCGTCACCAGCCAATGTGTCACGCTAAAGCCATGGATGCAGTTCTGTAGAGGAACGACCGGGGCCGGTAGCGAAGAGAGACTCAGAATCAGGTTAGGCATGATCAATTCCGGGGCGTGACATGTTAATGAGAGCGACACATAAATCGGAATCAGTACGGGATAAAGCAATGGTGCCGGATCAAAGCTTGAGGGTATGGAGAACAATGACCGTCGCGGATTGAGAGGCCATAGGCGCCACGTTCGACTTCTCGAGAACCGCAACAGGACAGGATGCGCAGTATACAATCCCACGACGGTGAGACCGTGGGTTGCCAGCTCTAGGTATTGTCAGTATCCTCTCTCTCGGGTCTGGCGAGTCGTTGGGAGCCTACCTCTCCTCCAAGCCCAAGCGATACGTCTTGTGTCTCCCGGGAGTAAAACAATCGCACCGACAGAGAGCAACAACGCCATCTCTGCCAAGCGTCGCATGATTTCAATGCGTCTCTGTCGCCTGAGCTGTTTCCGGGTCGCAATTTCATGCTCTATCTCTTCTGATGAGCTCCGCCGTGAGGCTCGCAGTGTCTGGCGCACAAACGACGGCCATTTGGGCAATGCGGAAAGCCAAGCGTCGGTATCCAGGTTGGCACCAGAGGTAGTCCCCTTTCGTGGTCGCGGCGGAGGTGCGGGAAGCCCCCTGAGGACCCCAGTGCTTTCATCGTCGGCCTCGGTCCCACTGTCGCTCGGCGTGCGCGATGATTTGGGGTACGTGGAGAGCGGCTGGAGGCGATCGCTTCGCTCGGAAGGGGTTCGGGAGACCGCAGGCCTGCTGCTGCGGTGATATGGATGGGGAGACCGGGTGAATTGTCGCAGATCTTCGGCGATAAGGTTCGAGCTGGATGCAGGCGTACTGCAGCGAGATGTCGCCTCCTCTTCCTCGTGGCCCCGCAGAGAACTCATGACAACATTCCTAGATTATCGAAGAGATCATACCGGAGCAGCAAAATGTGTATCGCAAAGAAAGAAGGTGCAGACCACAATCGAGAGTGATTTGGTCAGGAAACAAGTGCACACAGCTGCAAACCCGGCAATGGTCGAAGGCCGGGGATGAGATGTTGTTATCGTTCCTGAACGCGGAAGGGATTCAGCTTATCACATGTTCGGGAGGGCACGAGAGCTCCACCGAAGGCATATGACCGCCCAGCCACGAGACCCACTGAATGCCGAGGAGAGCAGGCGGCATGGGCGAGAGACTAGACATTTCGTTTGCAAGAATTTGCACATCACGAAGTCTTCCAGATGGGTGACTTCAGACGGTCAATTTAGAAATAGTAATCGGGGGGACTCGTTCCATATTCTATGTACAGAATTTTTCAACGGGAGTTCACCTCGCTGGTATTTGCATCTCTGTGCCATCAGAGCAGTTCCTCCTGTAGCACCAACCCAGCCACTAGAGGTCGCTCCTTTGAGCCCCAAACGGATCGACATGGAACAATCTGGCCGGGCCACAGGTCGTTTGGCAAGGGCAACGTAGTGTACAATACCGCCTGAGTTGTCTTTGGCCGCCGGCAATAGGACGTTACGAGAGACCGAAGTCTCTCAGTAGACGACGACTGCCCCTGCTCAAGACCGATTTCTATGCAGCGATACCGGTACTTCCCGTCTAACGTGCTTTCAACACTGTCGTCGGAGCTTCGTATCTTCACCTGGCAGCACCGAATGCCCAGGCCCTGCCACTCGATGTCACTGCCACGTGGAAGCTCATGCACCTCAACGGCTAGGAAGGGCGGAATGGTCGAGTCAGAATCATGTTCCAACACCGCAAAATCGGGAAGATTCCGCTCAACAACTTGAGGCTCTAGCTCCATCGCCCTACCTCCATACTTGATGTCCCAAGCATCCAGCTGCGGGCCTTCATCTTCATCATCTTCATCATCCTCATTTCCACGAGGCTTAGCATGAGCTTTCCGCCAAATCTCCCATGCAATATGAACTTGTGCTTGAATGTGCTCCCTGCCCGTCATGAAAGCGACAGCGCCCAGCCACCAATTCACTTGCATGGCCTCGCCAATTCTCCATAGATGTTGAAGAGCTAACGTAGCCCGCAGAGGGTAACCCTCGACACCTGGTTTGTCCTGGGCGATGATTTCCATCGAGGCCGGCTCGAGTGGAATCTGGCCTGCAATATAGACGGTTTTTCCCTCATCACGCAAAGGAATTGATATCGCTTGAGAGTAGGGGCCAATATTTGCAGGCGCCCAGTATGACCGTGATTGGACATGAAGACCCTCTCGCCAAGTGCGTGGACCTTGATCAACAACAATCGACACTGATACCTTCACATTCGCGGGGAGACAGTCTCCACATGCGACGGTCACCCGAGCTGGTGGATTGGGTTTCTTGAACATGGACACATAGAGCTTGTTCATCAGCGCAAAGTCGGCCATTGACTGCAGAAGGACCGTGGCGAAGACAATATCGTCTGTGGACCGAGGAACAGCTACGGAGTCCGGGGGGGATGTGAGTGCTTGTTGTATTTTCGCCACGATACCTTCCATCTGCTCCAGGGCACCAATGCCTGCTTCTGGCGCATTGATATTAGAGATGGCCCACGTGGACGAGGAGACTCGATGGTTCGCATCACCCAGCGACCAGGACGAAGAAGACACGGGCTGTCGTGAGGAGGATGGGTGTGACGCATCCGCAGGAACCGAAGATATCTCTTGCAAGACAGCTGAGAAAGGAGCATCCAGCAAAGCTGGCTTCCGAACATCTCCGGGCTGATGTTCCCTTTCGTCATCAGGTTTGGGGACACACTTTGCTCTTCTCAGCTTCAAATACGCCACACCTCCCTCGCCCATGCCCACAACCCTGCTTTCAATCTCAATCCTTTGCTTCCACAAGAACCGGGGCCCATCCAGCGCAAGGGTCTCATACTCTCCACCTTCTCCCAAAACCGCACCCCGGATGTCCTCTGGTGCTGCAAACCGACTCATGCCCTTGACAAGACGTCTCCGCACCCCCGACGCACCTGACACGTTCTCCCACAAAAACCCATCATCCAGTCCTCCCGAGGCAACCTTGATGATGCGTGCATCACATCCGCAAGCTGCCATATCCTCCAACAGCCCCGCCTGCGCAACAGCCGCGGGATCCGCGGTCCGCTCTGCGGGCGCAGGGAGCGAAGGGTACATCCACAACCAGGCCAGTGGTACAAGACCAAGTCGACCAGCGACATTTTCAATGCGCGTGCGCTGGTATGTGGACAAGATTGCGCCGGCTGAGACCGCATTGGCTTCCGGATGGGCCAGCATGATCCGGCGGAGGAGGGGAACAAGGGACTCGGTCTCATCTTCAATTTGATCCGAGGTGGATTCTGAATTTGAATCATCTTGTGTGTTCGTTTCCGCAGCCTGGTCGGCTGCATCATGCCGGTATACACGAGCAGTGTCGAGGGCACCACCTGTGATGGGGGCGCGGTAGAGGGGGATACCTAGTGCCGTTGCGTACAGTGGGATGATGCTGTGGCCAACGGTCTGATACATGAAACTGTCGATGTCCTCCTCTTCTTCCCCCTCCTCACCCCATCCCTCATCCTGGCCTTTGAGGTCTTCACTGGTGGGCCGTTGCTGCTCTTGGGGTTCACCACGGGACAATTGCGATCGTTCCTCAGGGTGCAGATTGGCCAAGGCGACCACTCTGTGTCCGTTCCGAATGCAATGAAGAATCGAGTACAACGAGTCCTTACCGCCGGAGATCAAAGCAATCACATTCAGCCCTGACACTGGTGACGAAGTGACCAGTGATTGTGACATACTGAATGTTCTTCTCAAGGCTATCTCAAACCCTTTCCTCTCTCCGTCTCCTTGACGGTGGAAATGCGATGTTCAGCGCTACCCTTTCCTTTTTTTTCTCCCTGTTCCCCGCCTGATGCTTATCGATAAGAGGTATACTCCAGTGGAAGACTATCAGCGGGGCCGTCCTTGCCCACACCAGTACAGCCTGACAGCTCGTCCGAGTAATTTGTCACAATGGTAATGAAGTCTCGATACGAAGACCACGGACCTTGTTTCGTAGGCTTTCCCACGGTTTTCTCTAGTTTGAAGATTCTTGATAGCAATGTCCACCACAGACTCAACAGCAGAAGCTTCTGATGTAGGCACAGAAGCGTACCGTAGCACGACAAATGGCTAGAGCTTGCGAGGTGTTCTTGACCAGGCTCTTGTTTGGTTCCTTCCAGATTGTAACGATAAATGGGCGAGCATACTGTACTCTGGAAGAAGTACACACTATTTTAAGGATCATAGGTAGGACAAAGTCAAAAGTGAACAGATTAATTTTGTACACGAATTGTGGCCGGCACAAGACTCGAAAAACGGTAGGAAAGAATGAAAAGAAGAAAAAAACACAGAAGCCTGCGAGGAGCAGATATGAAAATTACATCGAAAAAAAGATCAAACAAATGATGAGAGACACGGACAAGAATGCAAAGGTACTCATAGAGCACAGACGAAAAGAAGGGAGGAAAAAAAAATCACACAGAATCGGGTGAACCAAAAGAGTCGAAAGAGGGTAAGACCTTTGTGTTGCTAGACGCGCACCCAGCAGGCTGAATCAGCAATGTGATGAAGAGCTGATCTTGGCCATGGTGGTGATGCAAGAGCATGAGCAGCGGGAGACAAGACAAAGGAAACAAACCAAAACGTAAAAAAAAATTCAAAGTGACAAAGGAAATAAACACCGCCCCCCACCGCCTGAGACTGTGATGGCTGAGTGACCATCACAATTGCTCGATATTCCTTTTGTTCGAGGCTTTTGGTTTTCAGGACTCGACCACACGAGGAAGAAAGCCCCAAGACCGAAGCTCCGATGAATATCAATTGTCAGAAACAGGAGGGTCTTCCCACAGTCGCCCAATGATGCACCCAAGTTCCTTGTGGAATGAAGAATGTAAAAGAAACCCAAATATCCGTACACCGATGACCGTGTGTGATGCCACCACCAGTGTATAATGCCCGGACGCCAAACCCAACCAAAGACCACAACGGCACCAAGCCCCTCTCCGTCAATCAAAGGGAGATGGTGGCCGAAGATATGTGTGTATTATATATGCAATAGGAGAAAACTCCTGGTGTCATGGAAATCATCAGTAGCCGCATTGCGATAAGCTCAAAGGGCAAGCGAAAGGGACGAAGTCGTCCAGCTTAATCACGCTTGCGCTTCTTAGCAGCCCGACGATCCATGGCAGCGGAGTCCTCGGAATCCGTAGACTGGGCAGCCTCGTACATGACTCGCCCCAAGGCACCGGCGTCACGCTGGTCATCAAATGACATTCCAGCCTCCGAGGGATCCAAAACACCCATGACGACAGAGCCGCCGCCGTGAGTGCGAGCGTGTTGGGCGAGGTTGTCGCTGCGGGAGAACTTTTTGCCACACTCATTGCACTCAAAGGGTTTGTCTTGGGTGTGCAGAGAGCGGTAGTGGCGCTTGAGATGCTCTTGGCGGCGGAAGCGGCGAGAGCACAGGGTGCAGACAAAGGTTTTGGACGGGTCATCCGTCAACGACTGCTTGCGGCCGCGACGGTTAACGGAGACGGGGGCGGGTTCGGAGTCAGTGCAGGGAGAGCCTACAGATGGACCACTGCACTCAGAGTGCGCTCCAGCCATGGGCTTGACAGGCTCGTCTTCCATCTCCACATCAGAGTTCTTGCGAGCACTCTTGCGGCTGCTGCGCTTCTTCGACTTGGTCTCGGGCTGGTCGAGTTCCTCGGTTTCGCCAATCTGGTGCCGAGTTGACTCGGTCCACTCAAATGTGGGGAGGCCGCTGGGCACGAACACATCGTGGTCGTCAGAGTCTTCGAGACTGTGCTCACTCAAGAATCCATCATCCTCAATGATGTACTGTCCCAATCGCTGGCGCTTGCCGCCGAGGTACGCAGCGCTGGTAGCCGGGTGGAACTCAACCAGGCGGTTCAGTTCATCATCGGAGTCTAGGTCAGAGAAGCTGTCAAAGGTGGGCAGGACACCCAGGGGGTCCTCGGTGGAAGCAGTGAAAGAGGGGGAAGGGTTCTCGTTCACGGGCAAGGTCAAAGAGGCGCTGCCCAAGACCGCGCGAGGGGCCTCCTCATCGCAAGTCAACGTGGGCAGAGGAGGAAGATCTTGAGGAGCGTGGACATTCACCGAGGGCTCAACGGTGAGCTGGCGGGGATCGCAGAAGTTGGAGTTGATAGAGCTCACTGAACCGACGGTCAACGCCTGGGAGTGAGTGAGGAATTCGGATGGGACAGGAGAAGGAGACGGGGAGAGCGAGGGGCAAGAGGTTGCCGACAGAAGATCAGATGTCTGGCTGGCGTTGAGTGAAGGCGGGTGGATGAACACTAAAGGAGCCGCATGGCATTAGTCTTTTTGCTCGGGCCGAAAGTATTTGAGATACTTCTGTCCGGACATGAATCTTGAAACACACCCCCTTGCATGCCATATGTATTATCTGCATGCGGGCAGGGTCCGTGAAACATGACGTCTCGCAAAAAAAAAAACATATGGACTTACCAGGTGTCATGGGCGGGGAATCACAGCGGGACCAGTCTGAACTGGCCAGAAGCTCGGTGTGCACGTCACCCTCACATCCTTCCTTAACACCTTCGACCTTGTCGAAACAAAAGAAGCTCTCGTGAACGGGAGTGTTCAGGCTACCGTTGGCCGAGGGAGGGCTGCTGACCGAGCTTCCCGAGGTGGACAGAGGTGGCGTTGAAGGAAACGTGTACATCTCGCCATTGATGAATCGGGTATCAATAGGCATCAACGCAGGGGATCCTTGCTGCACAAAGATGGCAGGCTTGATTTGCGAAGGTTGCGGCGAAGCAATGGGAGTCATATTCATACCCGCTGCGCCACGGAAGGCATTGGTGGTAGCCATCTGATGCATGTTCATCACAGGCTGTGTTGAGTAAATTTGCTGGGTCTCCGCGCATTGCTGGCCGGGAAACTGCATTTGCCCGAAGTACGACATATCCTGTGGTTGGCTGCCATAAGAGCCCTGCTGGGAAGTGGCATCTGAATAATATCCATAGCTAGGTTGGTTCTGGACCGGAGTCGAGTTCACGGTGTATGATCCGTCCATGGTGGGTGGTCTAAAACTTCCAAGTCAGTCCAGTGATTCAGCGGCTGGGGTTCCATCGTTCTTCCGACAAAACGACTGAAGTACCGGAGGTGTCAACTGAAATCTCAGGCTCTGGTGAACGTACTGTGCAAATGTGGGCGAAGTCGCGCCGAAAATTCAGTATTAGGTACGATGTAGGTTGTTCAGATTGATGAGTGTCGGAGCCTGCGGTATTGTTGCGGGTGCAGATTGACGTTTGAGGCGATTGGTGTTCTTTTTGTTGGTTGATAGGAGTCGAGGTACCCAAGGTCAAAGGAGTGTGACGACCCAAAGAGGTGATTAAAGTGTAGGTAGATGTAGAAGTGCGTCGAGTCTTACAATCCCAATGGAGAGGGTGGGGTGAAGACACTTGTGTAAAGGAAGGACAGACCTTAGCAAAATGCTCAAGGAAATTGGAGGAAGTGAGAGTGATTTGAAGGAATGAAATATCACGAAGATGCAGAAAGTCTTCCAAACCCAAAACGGTCAAAACACGGTCTGGGCTAGTAGGGAAAGAAATATGTATCGAAGTGAGGAAAAGTGAGGGGGTTAAGAAAAAGAAATTAAATAAAAAGGACGAGGGAAAATAAAAGAAAGACAGAGCCGATGATAGGCAACCCGGGGAATATGAGTGAGTGTGAGAGAGAGAAAAAGAACGAGATAGACCAGAAGGGTGACGCTGTGGATAAAAAGAGTGATCTGCTTGTGCTATTTTCTGTACTTGCCGGACTCACTAGTCCTGGCGGTCATGGAGCGAGTGGGCCAGGAACGGGGTGCATTGAGTGGGCGGGGGCAAAAAATAGATAATAAATCTACCAAAAAGGAAAATCCAAGCTCGCAACAAAAAAAAAAAGTTTCAGGACAGCAGAGATTAAATCAATAATTATAGACAGCTTACACTGAATGGGTTAGAGGGGGGCAAGAGGGCGAGGTGGGAAGGATTGTATGACATTCAGACAGAATTCCAACGAATAATTTCTCTGATTGCCCAGATTTAGGTGGACTTGATGGTGTTGTAGATTAATGAAAAACGGGGATAAGTTTTTCTTTTTTTTTTTGATTTCCCCTCCTGGTATTTCTGGTGTGATTTATGGTTTTGTTTTTTTTTTCGGAGTTTCGGGTTGGGTGGTGTGGAAATCTATCTTTTGAATTTGAGCCATACCCAAAGGGGAAAAAGTAAAATAGAATGAATTCGGGAATTTCAGCGGTTTCGCGTGTCTCAGTGTGAGATGTGGATGGAGCACTGGGACTTCCGTGTCCTGTCCTCCGTACGGGGAACACTGTGGGCTCGTGGGCAAAAAGTTGGGATGCGGTGTACCACCGTACGGTAACTTCGGGTGGTTCCCCAAGTCGCACTGGACTGAGGCCAGTCTGGGGCGTGATTGGCAATGACACTGGTCCCAGTGCACCACTGCACACTGCACACCACCGAGGACGAGAAAATTGTGGTCAAGAGATGAACTGAAACGGTACATGACGCCATCTAGAGTGATTCCTATGAGATAGCAGTCCATCGATGATCGACAGTTCTCTTGAGAGATGATCAATCCCGAATAATCTGTCCTCGGTTGTATACCTCGGGACCTACAGTACGCTTTCTCTTTCCTCTTCATCGCGGCAGCGATTCAGGAAGAGCCATTACGAGAATCAGGAACACCACGGGGCAAAATAAAAATAAATAAAAATAAAAATCGTGGGAAGGAAAAACCGAGAGCACATCAATGCAGTCGCGGTGGAAGAGAGGACAAAGAACCCCAAAAGACCTCCAATCGCAATGAGCGATCAGAGCGGGGCATGCTGCGAATTAGCGTGGAGAGCAGGTACCGACTCTTCATCTGAATGGCTGAATGGACGGTTGGCCTCGCGCCAAAAGCACACCAAGAGGACCTTTCGAGCACTATGATGCGGCCGGACGGCTAGCATGGGTTGAGGCCTGTCCATGTGCGGACCATACTACGAAAACGATTATTGGCGATGAATACCCTTGCCTATATTGCTCTCGTGGCTGGATGCGAAAGGCATCTCGCAAGAGAGTGCAAGTGATCTTGACAATCCCAAGGTCTATTCACAAAATTGGGGTCTGCACTGAATATGGTCAGAGTCCTGGGCAGTCGGGACAGACACTGTAAGTGAAGGCTACATTATCCGACGACGGTGCTGGTCTGCTGGAGGTGGGAGGACACCGGCGGACACTACTGGCCTCTCTGGCACGCTGCTACACCGAGTTTGGGCAAAAGGTCCACATCGGTCAACAAGCCCAAAAGAGAAGTGGAGCGGCACGGTGCAACTCTGAAAATGCGGAGAGGCAGATGAAGTGCACCAGTGGAAGAAGGCAGAGAGAAAACAGACGGGGGAAAGAGGCTGTGCCACGGCGATGGTGTGTGGAAAGCTTGAGACCAGAAAATGGAAATAATGCCTCTGACTACGACTCGCCTCTCCCATCTGGCTGTCTGAGAGAGGACAGGGTGGTGATTATTGGCGCATGAATATCTGTGAAGCGGGAGGTGGCTGTCCGCCTGTGGTGAGATAGGATCGGAGGACGGGTCCTATCAGGCTTTCATCCATGGGCCTTATCTCTCTGCCGCGGCGCTGATACTCACGACTCTCGTGGTGGGCGCTCCAGAGTCGAGACATGACACGATCAGGTGGGCTCTGGGACCAAAGGTCCCAGCTCGAACCCGTGTCCAGTTGTCTGCCCTCTACTTGGGGTCTCCCGCATGCTCGGTCGCTGTATGGACCGCCAGGCCATGACCATCCCATCGTTTCTTCCCGCGTCCTCTTCCTCCTTCACCCGGCGGAAGGTCTCGAGGAAAGGGTGTGACCGCACGGTGGAAGACAATTGGATCCGACCAACGGTTGACAGCGGCAATCATTTGCTCTTATCGGTGGTGCGCAAAGTGCTCTGAGGTGTGGAGTGGCTTCACGGGTTTGACTGGCTCCCTCTGGTCTCTGGGCAAGATCCTTTTTTACTCGGTGAAGATCAAACCACCGGGCATCCACCGACCATAGCGCCCCACGCGCGTGCCGTCTCGTCATTTCTCTGCCAGGGCAGCAACTGTCTATCGTTATATCGGCTTCCAGTGGGAGAGATCGACGGCCCATGATCGCACGGTTTGGTCCTAGTGCTGCTTTTCTCGGGTCCCCAGCATCGTCGTACAATATGTGTGATCTCCATCACCCGCGCTTTCGGAGATGCCCCCCCTGCGGACCTTCTGGAGTCATATTTTCTTCCCATGTTGGCGGGTTGGGTCCTTGGCTAGAAGGTGTCTATTTTGGAGCCTTTCCAGCCGAATCGTTGCTCGAACGAAGAAACTAGAATCCTGAACCAAGAATCCGTGGCGGCGGTGGTACACACTACGGGTCGCAGGTATAATCAATAGTCCAACTCTCTACCTTGAGAGTCTAACCAACCGGAGGTTTGCTCCATCGGGCGAGATCATAATAAGTGATGGACATGCTTGCCGACTTGAGTGTCTCTCTCTTTCTCTCTCGCTGCTATGTCAGCCCTTCATCAGCAGCCGGACATGAGAGCCTAGGAAGCAGCCTCGGATTCTGGACACCCCAGCGATCGGCAAAGCGGGAACAGCTGCGCGTCGTTGGCCCTCCGCTCGAATTTGGCGACCACGCCACTAGCACCCACAAGAGCTTTTTACACTTCAATATTGCATATCTCTCGAAGATAGTATGGACTGGGTCTTGGGTACTCACTCGTGCCTTCGGTACGATCAAATCGCCAGAGCTCGCTCGCGCCGATCGCAAACTTCCTGAAAGTGGCAAAATATTGAGCTCGAACACGATGCGAGAGTCAAGCATCTAGTGAATCACGAAATGGTCGGACAGTGTCCACCTGAATCGTAGGAATCAATTGATCGCACTGACTGCGAGCAGCACCAATGCCAGGCGTCCTCTGGGCTAGGCGAAGCCTCAACGCATAAGCCCTGGCCGGTTTCACATGATCCGGCCAAGCCTCCTAAGCAGATCCTGGAGGCGAATAGCGAAGCAGTGAGGCACAAAATTGGGGCCAGCCGAGTCGAGGTTCAGATGCCAGCCGAGTCGGAAAGTCGACCTCGATCCACACCCGCATCACAGGAACAGCCATCACGTGCGTGTACAGTACATTCCTAGCTACGGTGGACAATAGAAGATATGGCTCAGAAGAAAGCGAAGGGGAAAAAGAAGATCGAAACTGCCTCTAGTGTCTTTTGTGTATGTGAAAATGGTGTACCACGTTGCAGTAATTGATCAGTCGCTTACACCCAGCTAGTACAGTACAATAGTGACGGACGATCAGATGCAATTCCCAACTCCTCGGGATACTGTGGACCTGACTGGCTAGGACTTGACCGTAGTCTCAGTCTTTTGGTTCTCACAACTGTGAGTCTTGCCCAATCTACTGTGTCGACAAAGGTCCTCTACAGAATATTGGCTAGCGAGTTCCAATAAGTGGAAGGTGGAGAAGACTCTCCAGTAGTACACAGGTATGTAGTGCGGCTGCCACCACGCTGATGGAAGACAAGTAAGGGTCGCCCACACGACACGTCAAAAGACATGACTCTTCGGCCAAAGAGGCGCGCGCGCTCCTTCTGTCCACCTGGAGAGTAAAGACAGTAGCTGAATCCGTCGGTGGCTTGTGATTTTCCGACCATGCATCGGTCCTGTTGCATGGCCTACTGCAGGAACCATTTGGGGGACGGAGACGTACGGAGCACCAAATCAGATTCACCCGGCATGATGATTGGGAGTGACTGAAGGGTGTGCCATGCAGGTCGAAGAGGCAAGGCGCGACTGTCTCCGTTTTTCTTTGTCGACGGAGAATCAAATGCATATTGAAACCTTTTTCTTTTCTTACCCTTCCATGACCAGGCCAGACCAGACGCCTGTCTGGGAAACAGGCTTCTCAAGTGTTTTCTATCATGCAGTTGGTTCACGGTACCGAGTTTTCCGAAGGGCCACACTTGAACGGTTTGGTTGTGATTGGAAGCGTGTGGGTGTCTGACTGTCTTCCCCAGTCTGGGCTTATGCAGTCCCCATGCCACTGCGTCCGCGTCCGCGTCCGCATCCGAACCGCATCACACTAGAGGTGCGCTTGAATCATTTTGAGTGGCCAGTGACACACCACACTCATGGCTGATGACATTCTTTGGGGGGGGGGGATTTATTTTCATTCTTTTTTCTCTCGCATTTAGCCCTCGACACTGGTATCTCCACTTGCTGGCCAGGAAAGTGGCGATTGTCCCGGCAGGGTGGGTGAGCGAAGCATCGCGTGTCACTGGTCTATAACCCTTATGGTGGTGACCAGGCCGAACACAACACGTCGGATTCTGATGCATCTGATTGGTTCCTATGACGTCCGCCATGTCGCGAATTAATGTATTCCAATTTGCCCGAGTTGATGTGATGGCAGCTGCGTTCGTCTTGCTCGGTCGATCCGAGGTAGAGAGTGCAGCGATGGCAATTCACAGCGGCTCTACAAATCGTAATGTGTGAATCAGTGCTAGACATGAATGGTCTGGGCATCAATCGACCTGATATTTTCTTCCTAGACCTTTGGCTGAATCTTGGTCTTACCTGGAGTTGTCCGACCATCAAATCGAAGCCTGGTCTTGGTTTCATACCCCGCAAGACCCGTGCCCACTTTACCCGGAGGGTCCCCCCCCCCCCCCCCCCATGGAGTCCGGCTACACCCATGATGGACTCTAGGCTGATGGCGAATGATCGCTTTTCGCTGTCCTTTCATGGGCGTGGTATAGGCCAGGGATCCAATCAATCTTCTGTGCATCTGGGCCATATTGAAACAATACATTTCGATCCGGTACGATGAGCAACGGGAAGTGTCTCGTCGATTGTCTCTACTCTTACCATATCGAGACCTCCCATCGTAGCAGTTCAAGTGATATCTTTCCAGCTTCCAGGGCGGTGGTTCACCTCACGATTGGAAGTTGCCGCACAAAGTACTCTACCTTCGTATACACATGCAGACTCAACACAAAATCAACGTGATGCAATAGCATTCCAAGATCAATATACGAGTGATGTGTCGAGACGTGCACTGAGCCTCTCCTTGCTATAGCACCTCAACCTTACATCTGACACAAAGGTAAATCCTCGGGTGTCGAGCCGGCAAGATGTGATTTATCACCTGCCGCCCGTTACAACTCCGTGTCGTCGAGGTAAGCCCAGGAGGGTTATGTGTCGTGTCCATGTTTCGGTGAAGGGTGCGTTCTACCTAACACTACCAAAGTCTGGCTCTTTTTCATGACCACCATGATCAGGCAACGGATCATTGAGTACGTAGCCAGATCGATTCAGTAGGCGATGAATCGATCGTACTTTCAAGTGCCCATGAAGCCGACATACTTGACAGCATTGTCGGTGAGCAGTGCTTCAAGCCCTGTACTATACCGAATTGCCCCCACCGTCGGTTTTACACGTAACCCTTTTTATTTCCTTTCTGAAGAGAACAACTTCATCGAACTTGGATGCTTTTTTTTCATTGGAGTGAAAACCGGGATTGGCCGCCCCCATGGAAGTCGGTCGCCAGAGTAGATGAGACAGTAATACCAGAACCTCGAGACCAAAGCGGGCGAATCACAGTAAAAGTCAGCCGTTAGGCAAACATCAAAGCGCAACTCTCCAAGACCTATGCCCACTACCGCAGTGTACCTTCCATGCACGCCTGTTCATGTTCTCTGTATCATTCGGAGCTTTACCGCAAGAGGTTCTAACCTTTTCAACTGTAAATCCGACGGTTCTCCGATTGACCGTTGCAAGCATACCCTCGAGCCCCCCGATCCTTGTTTTTTGGTTTAGAAAAAAAATCACGTGCTGTCTAGTTTCTCTCAGGCACTCACGAGTGCCTGAGTCGGGTCTCTTTCTCCCTGAGGGGGAAAAAAAAAAACTTGCCGTGGGACTCGAATCATCAGAAAAAAAGGAAACACACATCGCACGCATGACTTGGCATTCTCGAGTCCAAATCCTCTACATGAGTCGTGCCCTATCGTTCTCTTTGGGACGGTCCAGGAAAGCTCTTCGCTGCCGGTGTGCAGACTGGAATATCTGGCCGGCCCAACCTGTGGTAAGTCACGGTACATCCATCTCGGCACGATTGGCCAGATCTAAAGATAGTGGCCCTGGGCCGGACTGTGGAGGAGGTCACATCCACCGACGCACCCCATGGCGATGCGATGGCCGCGATGGGGTTGTGCTCTTCTCTCTCACAGAGCGTCGGTGCGGGCGGGAATCCTCCGTCAGTCCCGCCACCTATCAAGGCCACGGAAAAGGTCGGAGACCCATTCTCCACCGGCCGGAAAGAGGCAAGAGGGAAGAACAAAATGGAAATGCGGACAGAAGATCCGGATTCTGGCCGAATGAAGAATATCCCTGCGACGAGCTTCAGATTTACCCTGTAACGGAGGACGGAGTACACGGAGGAGAAGGGGGGGGGGGGGGGGGGGGAGGAGGAGGATAGTAGAGAGTGGACAACCACGATGGAGTCGGTGGTGGAAATGCCATTTTGGAGTTTGTACCTTTTGGGAAACCACTAGATGAGGGATTTGTGAAAAAAAAAATGGCGAAAAACTGGACTGATACCGACAAAAGGTATCGATGGCAATGGGGAAGAAAAAACAAAGGAGTAAATCCTTCGAGGAATTCTCCACTGCGTCTAGAAGGTTGCCTGCCGGGACGTTCATCAGCGATCGCTGAGTAGAGGTGAGACTGGCGTCGTAGATTATTGTCGTAGTCGCCCTCTCCGGACATCCATGGTGGTGAGTGACTTGATCTCCTAATAGTGCTAGTGTCAACCCAGTGGCATCCACCTAGGGTGCTTGACTTTGGCAGATTACCATTGATCCCACATGGTTATGACTTGGCCACTCAATCTGTTCGGATTCCATTTGCTTTATTTGGTTTCCTCCCCGGTCTAGGGTTGAAGCTGGACCCGGTTCCCCCTATGTTCATACTTGGTTCGTCCTCCCCCCTTAAGTTGATTAAGAACGACGACTCCTTTTCGAATCAGAATGCGCTATTTGCGGTTTAACCTCCCGCTCTGTAAGTGAATGACCACTCACCAGTGCTATTTACAGCTCCAATCCCTCTTAGCGTCAACCTTGAGCCGAAATGAAGTGGAAATCACTTTATGCATGGAAGGCTGTCACCTTCCCTTCGAGAACGATCCTGGTAGATTGCCAGGATGGAGCTAACTGGTTTAGCGCATCTTGCCACTCGACGAGACTTCTGTTCAATATCATGGATCATGTCGGTATGGAGCCGTGATGCGACAGGGGAGGGGGAGAGGGGAGAGAGGAGCCGTCCTCCACCGTGTCCCGTCCTGTTGGTCTGATTCAGTGAGCCCATGAGATAGTAAACACTGTGTATTACGGTAGCATCAGAGCATCAAAAAAAAAAGAGGAAGGCAAAAGTGCAGTGGACGGGCATGTCTGATTTTTGGTGCCTCCAAAACATCGGATTCGAGTCACCTGCACGTCAAAGTGAGAAGCGAATTGAGTTTGGTGCTATTTGACTATAGATTGAAGATCCTCCTCGCCACTGCCTAATATTGCTGCGTTGACGGCCATCAACGCTGCCCTGACTCGTGGGGGGCTCGCTTAGCGGCGTTTTGCCAATATTTCCAGGATTCTGCTGTGTGGACCGTAGACGTATTATTGATGGTAACAATAGTGGAGGACAGAATAATATGGACATATCTCGGTCTTCTAGCATCGACTTAAATGACATTGCTTGAGCGGAGTAATCCATCTCTGGCCCGATGGGGAGAGTTCGCCCCCGTTCAAGCGAAGCGGGATCGGAGATGACAAGAACGAAAGGATGCAGAGACATTATGCGTCAAGTTCAATCTACACGAATTCTAGCTCAGACGCAGCGGGCCAGGGCCCTTTGATGTTTTGGTATGCGCTTGGCATGTCAGAACTTTGAACGAAGGATGAGAGAAGCATCGAATGTCTGTCTCTATATTTGGAGTGGCAATTCGATCGAGCTGCCGCTGTTGTGGAAGGCGACGGCGAGTTGGAGACGTTGCTGGGGTGTGAAGACTCGATGCATTTCCGTCTTTCATGAGCATGATCATAGTCAGCGTCGACTCGATGGCGTGTGGAAAAGAGACCACAGCGATCAATGGACACCAGATGGATGCAGCTCGGAGCTCCCAGGAGCTCTGGCAAACCCTGGAGACCTGACGGGTGGTGCGGTGCCACCGGTAGACGAGAAATGGGTCCAGTGGAGAAAGACGGCCGGACGAGACTGGAGAGAACAGACCCGCCGCACTGACTAGGCGGCCGCTAGCTGGGCGCGGAAGGTTCCCTTGCGCGGCCGAGCCACTGACGGGGGTTGAAATGTCCAAGCTGCGTACACTAGCATCCACCTGGAGCTCTAGAGCTGCATGGCGGTAAATTGAGATGGACTTGCTTGAAGGGCAAGTGGCACAGAGGAACCAACTGACGCTATTCCCAGATGGACTAGTCAATCCGAGTATCACTAGCTCCAGCTTGGCTCCTCGTGGGAGCGGTTTTGATCATCGCTACTCCGATCGCTTGCAGGACCAGTCTCTGGTGCTGCTGTCATGTTAGCCAAGATGATCGCCGCCGATTGATGTTCATGCTCGGTGGAAGAGTGACAGTTTGATTGGTTGATTGACTGAGAGTCCCCGACTGTCTGTCCGAACACGTCCCAGATGCCAGAGCGCTGGAAGGCGACTGCCGATCGGTCGATTTGAAATCCCCTCCTGATATGAGGGTACCAAGATGGTGAGTTTGGGCAGCGGACACGGGGTAGTAGGCAGTGAGGTACTGGACCTTGAGGACTGGACGAAATCAACATCAAAAGTTGGGAGGAAAAAGTGTCTCTCTCCCAACGAATCGCAGAAGGAAAGGAATGAGAGCACGGGAGAAGAGAGCTATCAGATTCGTGCACACAAAGGTGCATTAGACCACGTCTCGGCGCCCACGGATGCGCATAACCGTTTGGTCGATCAATGCATGTCCCGGCCAGTACCCGACAAGGCTGGTTGGGTGATTGACCTGTCGACTTTTACCCACCGCTGGAGTCCGTCATGATTAAGAACTCGACCATGGAGATTCCTGAAAAATGAGACTGAAAATCACGATGATCATTGCATGAAAGGAGTACGGTCGGTGGTGGAGCATCACCCATCCCCTTCAAAGCCAAACACATTCGCATGTCCTGTCATCGACCGCTGTGCTATTGATTAGATCGAAGATGCAAGGGCTCCGCTTCGCAATGCATCGTCAGGCGGAAGCTCATATCCTCCCAGGCCATCAAGTAGATGCCTAGTGTAAACTTTCCGGGCATCGGCAGTTCTTCATGCGGGACTGTCGTCTGAACTGTACACCGTTGCGACTCATCATCTGAAACCTGGATCCATGACCGATCCAAACTATCTCTCACACGGTTGCCGATCTTTCATTCTGGAGACTGGCCTGCCATGACCCTGGCGCATAAACTTTAATGATCTACCTGCCAGAGCACTGCGTACGTTATTGGAAATTGCGAGACGCGGCATTGAGTGCCGTGCAAGAGAAGCATCCACTTGAATCCTACAGTGAACAATTGTACTTGCCTGTAAAGTCTCATCAAACCGTGCAAACACCGTTCCGCACTTTGCACCAGGGACAAAAGAAATGGTGGAGCGGCATAATGATCCACATCCCATCACGGCTTTGACGTCTCACATTTCTGCATTGCCTCCAACGCACGGCGACCAAGCCACCTCAACGGCGGGGGAAAAGAGCCTGGTTTGCGAATCAAACATCTTTTATGAGATCATTTGTTACAGTTGAGGAAATGTCTTTGGACAACTTAGATCAGAGCTGGATACATCATGAGAAAGGTGACAGATGGACAGCTGATGTCACATGCAACAAACGGTCCCGCTGGAGGCAAGACTCGACGGTTTATCATGAGCACATGAAGTCCACCTGAGCCATGCAATTTCGCAATTGACCCTGGCTCTACCTCTAGTAGCGTATCTGGCGGTTTAAAGGGAGTCAACATTTTTTAAAGACATCAAATATACCTAACATGTGGCGTAGTCGTGTACTGTAAAGCACGTCCACCTGACATGTCTACATATATTGTCATCTGATGCAAGATCGTCCTGTTATGTCTCCGGGCAAGAAGCAAGGAACGCTTGGTTTGAGAACACAGCATAAGATCCATCTGACACAAATACCGTGCAGAACCCAATTTGCAGACTGTCCGGATGGATCTGAACTCAAGCATGCTCCAGAAAAATTGGTCTGTTTTAGCTCAGACAATAGTCTCTCGCGAGTCAGAAGCTTGACGAGTCGGATGATGGAAATCCTTCCCCATAATCTTTGCTGACAGGCCCTCTCGAAGGGTAAACGGCACTCGGCACCCTGAAGAACGTGCACTGGTCTAGATTACAGTCAGATCATTCGACTGCCTTGTCCGAGCCTTTCAGCATTACGACAGGAATCTACGGGGATTGTCACTCCAATGGCTCAGAGGGTGGTTTCTTCCTGATGGAGGGTTCCCGTCCGTCGAGCCTGGTCGAATGTACGAAGCTCACTTCCGCAAGTCCAAAAGGACGCGCTAGATTACCAAGGGACGGCAAGAGAAGACCGAAGCTCGCATCGATGTGAAATGCAAATGATCCCCGTCCAGAATCACTCATTCCAGCCAGATCGCCGAGTTTGAGCGTCACCTCGGCTCATGCAATCATCTCCTTTTTGAAATTCATTCATTTCCTCATTGCTTCCTCCCCCCACCCAAATGGGATTGAGCAACCACCGTACCCATCAAAAAAGTGCTTTTGCATTGTACGCTTTGCGCAAGTGGTCACCTCGACCACGGTCCACAAGTCCATACCACTTTTGGCCTGGTGGATGAAAAATGACTCGAGCTAAAGAGTGAGACCGGGGGTCTTATTCGACGAGGTGGACCATTTCCACTCAAAGCGGTTAGTAGGAAGTTGGTCGTGGACCACCTCAACCGTCCTTTAACTTCTTTGGTCGGCCCATTCCGTGCGACGTTTGCCATTGAGTTGGAACCTGAAACACCAGAGTCTAACCCAATAAATGCTAGCGTGTTGACCGGAACACACGTTTTTGAGGCCGCAGTACGCTAATTGCACACTAGTTGATACTTGGGACCTTGGCTGGGCCCCACGGGCCGTTCAAATGGGTAAGATGGAAAGTCCTTTTGGGTCCACGATGTTAAGGTGTACTGCACCAAGTCAAAGACCGGACTTTGCAAGGCTTCTGCGCGTTTCGGGGGAGCGGTGTGTGTCATTCAAGAGTGAAGTACGAGTGGCAAGTGATTCGAGCCTGGCCAGACACGGCAGCGTAGGGAAAGCTCATTTGGTGATAGCGCATGCCGGGCCACCGAAGAATCTCCTCGAATAGTAGTTCATGTTTGGCCACATTGGTGTACCTTAATCATGTGCTTGGTTCGGAGCGACGATCTTTTGTCCAGGCGCCTATCCCCTCCGCAGACGGTCGATAGGATGCTTGATTCTGAGCACTTTCAATCATTGAGCGTACGACTTCGACTTACGCTTTCCCTCAAGTCACTTTGAGATCAGTTTTCAGCTCCGTTCAAATTTGACCCATCGACACTTTCCTGCGAGTCGACAGCGCTGCCCGGATTTTTCCTGTCCCGGCGAGCCTCGAACCGAGTTACTTTGGAATCTGTGCCACAGCAATCTCTGGCCAAATCCTAGTATGTCTGGCTCTGTACGGAAGACTCGCGTGAGTCCCTTTCGACGAGTCCCGAGAACTTACGATCGAACTTGATCGATCCCTGGCTTCCTCCCCAAACGACAATGCCATAGATGAGTGAAAGCCCGGCGGAATGAATGCCGGCGCATTCGGTGGCTCCGATCCCCAGTGGAATTCGTTGGAAATCAATGCCCCTCCCCATCTCGTGTGCAACAGTAAAATGGACCACACAGGAACTCCGTCGGGACGGTGGCCTCTTGATTTCCCGCATTTGGTCATCGGCAGAGTCCAAGCCGTGGCGTGACGGTGGTAGTCCCTGCACTCACCGGGCCACTCCATTCTGGCGCTAACGGAGAAATGAGGCGCGACTTTGGGGTCCAAGCGAGCCATCAAAATGCGGGGAGAATCATTGCTGGCCAGTTGCACGGATGATAAGAAATCCATGGGACGGACTGGGGCTGGACTAGGTCCAAGATGTGGTCCAGTTGCGCCTTCGGGAGTTCCCATTTGGTTGCGTGAAACCAAGCAGTTTCGGTCAACTATCTGAGCTCCCGCCAGACCCAGATGAGGATTCCCTCCTCCCCAGACGGTGTCACTGTCCATCCACCGTGCGTGACGTGGATGGTTGAATCTCTCTGTGGGTGGGCAAGGGTCGTATCCGAGTGGATTCATCCAGAGTTCTACCGTACAGCATCTCAAAGAAAGGTGATTGCGGAGCTGGGATCAGTCTCTTGAGGCCGGAACTGCCCCACTGAGCCTGCCAGAATGAACCCAAATAAATTGATACTGCACCCACAGCTGGCAACTCATTACCTCGCTCAGCAACAGGTCTCAATCTTTGGGCGATGAACGGACAGTGGGTACGCGATGGCACTACCCTCAATATACGATATTTGCTGAGCGTCGTGGCGACTTTCTTTCTCGTTTAAAGTTTGCTCGGAGCCGCTAAGTCCTAGCCGAGGCTAGTGGGAACCTACTGCCTGGTTGAGTTTGTTTGCGACCAACCTTTGGAGATCGACAATTCGGGGATCCTCATCCTCTCGAGTCAGACTGATAGGTCGCCGACGCGGGTGAATGCCCACTTCTTTCCACCAGCTGGATCCGCCAGATGGTCTTTCCCCCCTCTTCCCTCCGGACTTTTTTTTCCTTCCCCAAAATCCAGAACACTGGCAATCGATGGCACAGACTCTATCCAAGTACGCTAGTCCGAGAGCCAATGGCGCAACTGGCTATTCCACCCGACGCTAGGCCGCACTGAGTATCTAGTCCCAAATTTGTTCGGCACTTCACCTGCGGGCGTGCCTGGTGTTCTTGCGATCATCCCAACCTTGACCTGCTACTTGCCATTTCTTCGACACGGTCGCTCTGAACTTTCCATTCGGGTTGACGTCAAATAGGGCGCTACGGCCTCGCAGGAACGTGGAGAAGAACGTGCTGGGAGGGTGAATCGAACGTGAACATTGTCATTTGGATCGCCTCGTGCTGGACACGAGTGACAACTGAGCCATGTCCTTCTTTGGGGGAAGGTGGGTCGCAGATGACCCCCGTTCGTGCCCTTTGATGGGCATGACCAAAGAGTTTGTCTTTTCTGGCAGGATCCTCTGTTTATCATACCTTTGCAATCTCATGGGGCACGTCTTCAAGGCCGCCGAAGAGTCGGAAGTCGAGGGTGGCCGTCAAAATCAATGATCGCCAGTCATTGAGTACCATCGGAGCACTCGCTTTAGGTGGATTCGTTTTGACTCTTTGGTCAAGCAACGCCTTTTGAAAGTCAATGCTTCCATCGAAGTTTCTCGGCCAGAGGCTATTGGACTCTAGGTTTTTGAAGAAAGTCTAGCCCGACTACGGCTGTTCCCCCGCAAAGCGTCATTTTGGCTCGGCCACGGCAGGTTAGCGACAGGGATGGACTGCGGGAGGGCAGTTTGTTGAGGATGAGAAGCAGAGAGTTTGGGCGGTTGGCATTCAACACACTATGAACCTTATTTTCCCTTCGCCGCTGTGTCGTATTCGATGTCCCCCTCCGCGAGTGCGCTTATCTTGACCTTCTATGGATACCAGACACCTCCGACGTTCCAGAGACGCGGATCCGTCGTCGTACTGAGTGGCAGTGTCTCTCTTGTGGAAACGATTGTCCCCACATCTGGCCCTCGTGCACCTTCTCTCTCATCTCTGATTCTCCCGCTCTCTAGGCAAGAAGACAGCCCGTGTCTGAAGGCAATCGCACGGTCTGGATTCTGTAAAGGTGCTGAAAAACTCGTTCCGTCGATCGCAGCTCGATCGCACCAACCCCAATCTTGCCCTCGTTCCAGCATGACAATTTGCTCTGCTCCATGCCGATTGCTCCCAGAAGGCAAAAATGGCGGACGAAGATCTTTCGGTCGCAAGCCGTCCATGATCTTCGGAATAGTGTTCACAAGAAAAAAGCAAACAGATCGCGTAGGCAAGCGAACTGCTGAACGATCAGAACCAAGAGCTCCATTCGACCCTTCATTCAGTTCTTGGTACGAGATGATCGACCTCCTCCTGCATTAAGATCTGCCTCGGCGAGAACGTGATCGGCCAAATAATCGGATCTGCAGGTACATCCTTCTCATAGTTGCGAACAGCAACTCATTGCCCAAAAAGGTCGTTCCTTCGGGCAGAGAGCACTGCCACCACCTGCAATGCTACTATACGCACAGCCGGGAATCATGCCCCGGACCAGATCGTATCTTTGCAAGGAGAATTTTGAGGACCTGCGAAGTCGACGCCGCAAATGACAAATTTTGGGGCCACGAACGGCGTCATTTCCACCCATAACTTCTGGCGGCAGACGATTGCTTCGGCACTCCCTCGTGCTCTGCGGTCCACTATTCTGCCCCCTCTCAGCGAGGCCACCTAATTGCCCCCGAGATTGATGTTATGCGAAGCCTCGTACTGACGGACAACAATAAGTAGTGTATCTCACTAAGATGAACTATATAGACCCCATATCTACTCTCCAAAGACCAACCCGTCTTCATCAATTTCTTCCATCGCATGTACTGTTGCTCACGGCAAAAAGCTCTTCGGTCATATGATGAGTATCAGCGACACCTCTGTCAGTACTTCAGCCTGTTTCACCGGCGCTGATTGAACGATCATGTGTAGGACCAAACGCGAAGAGTGAATTCGGTCTTTTAGCTTGGAGTATCGCAAGATTAATATGCACAATCATCAATATACCAGGTATTTCAGCAGAATGAAAGATGTCCAGGTGGATGGAGAGGAGATATTCACCAGATGTGGATGGATTTCTCATCACTTGGCCCCCTCGCTGATACGTGCATTCGAGGTATTTCCGCTCCAACAATCTGACCATCCAATTTACTACCTTATTCCGCGATAGTCTGCCGTCATCAGGACTCGTCTAGGTATCCCCACCGCCGTAGAACTTCTTTTCTCATGAAAGACTGTCGCCGGGAGCTTCCCAGACACGTATCAATAGATGATCTGCCAGATTCTGTATGATACCCCGAGATCGAGCTGTTCTAGCTGAAGGATTCGCCGCCATGTGATCGATTCCTCTTTTTCACCATTGCACGCGATTGAATTGCCAACACTTGGTCAATTTGTACCGATGGTCCCAATTTCGAAGAAATCACTAGATTCCGAGCTCATGCAGTCAACTTCCACTGATGCAATGACCATGGAAAAGTCTCACGTCTTCTAAAGAGGCCTACGCTCAGCTTCAACAGCACTACATCTATTAGAAGTGCAGAAAGGCTTTTGGGCCAGACAACGGGCCATGCAGCGATACACCTTTGATTCAAAGGAGGCTGGCTTAGAAGATATGTATCCTGACTCCAACTCCCGTCCCTTCGAGTCCCATTTCAAGAGAAGGCGAGGCTGCGGTTTGATGTCCATGGCGCGAGCTCAAGTATTACAACGTCCAGATTCCTGCCCAGGGGCTTAATCAGAACGACCGACTTTGAATTCATATGGTTTTTTTGTAGTCAAGTATATTCGATTTGCAAGCGTCAGCTTCTTTTCTGACACCTTCACACCCTTTTGCTATGCTCGCGTGGAAGATGGCCAGGGCTGAGGGAATACACAGTTTATACATGTAAGTGGTAGACTGCAGTTGAGATTGAAAGGATCTTGATCATCACTCGGTTTGCCCCATTCCATATCATATAATCCATATCTTCCTCGGCGCTACGGGATATCATCTACCTGAATATACAACACTAATCACCAACTTTCAGTAGCAGGGCTCTCGATCATTCTCGACTACCTTGCGCATACTGCTCGAGATTGTTTGAAACCCCACCAAAGCGCCAATAGAATACAATATGATGATTGCGCACTCACTGTAGGCTCAGATGCACAGAACTGCCAGGCGCAAGCGTGAGCTCAACCTTGACCTAGTGTGTACGCCCGAGTTCATGCCTCGCCTGTTCTCCGAATTCTGCTTTGCTGGCAGTCCGAGATAGGTTGCAAGATCCATTTTGAGATGTGCAACCAGTGGGGGAATCTTCGCAGGACAGGGCCCCATCCCACAAATGTGGTGCAGATTGTCTGACCTTGCTTCGTCGAGGCAGGACTTAGATTCGCTCTCAACCTCGGTGGAACACCAAAATACCTTACCATTTTCCAGCATCGCTGCTTACAGTTCCGGACCAGAGAAAGAGAGAGCAATCTTTCCACTTCCAGATGGAGCAAGTTCTCGCCGCTGAGATTCGTAGATGTTGCTTGGCTTGTCACTCTCGACCTCAAAGATCAAATGGACGGGATAAAACGATTCCACTCGAGTTTCATCTCGTCAACCTTGAAGTCTTTTGACCAATGATGTGGCAATAGTGGGCTTGTGCTGGGTCTTCCTTGAAAAATGGATTCTCATTGTATGCCCACACGCGGATCCAAGATCCCAGATCCCAGATCCAAGATCCAGCAAGCGGCGCTCGTCTCACAATGTGCCCTGACTCAACCAAGGGCCCTCCCCTCCTTCCTGATTCAATCGTTCTCCTTCGTTTATTTGCGGTCGGGTTGAGCCCTGCATTCTACGGCTTTGCACCACCTTGCCGCCATTTTTATGGGGCCGCGGAGGAATGCGCGGATCTGGTGCCAAGCCGAAACCCTATCGACCATCGAGATCTCTCTCCTCCTATCGTGCGATCGTCTATCGCTCCTCGCGGTCAGATGCAATGCGCTTGCGAACCAGCCCCCTCGGTCTATCATGAAAAGAACCTTGATCTCCTTGATGGCTGTTGTTGGCCAAGACCGTGTTTCATTGTGCTTTACTACATGGATGAAGCACAGCGAGATCTCGCATTAGAAGCCGGAATAGTGACTGATCAAAGTAAGCGACGGGAACGATTGGCGGTGGTGTTCACGCCATTCGATAGTAAGATTCCATATGGCTTGGATCGAAACACACACACGACCATGCCCTGTTCCGTTCGATGGTCACCACGAACCGCTCCACCGCATGACTCTGCACCGAAAATACTGTCGCAGCGCGCGCGCCACGACGCAGGTCCGGTCCCACTGTGCTGCAGGAGCCCGACTTACCACCAGCGATATGTGGAGAATATCGTGGAACCGTCGAATATTCCACAGTCGAGATCGACGGTCTATCCGTATCTCGCTACTTGTGTCTCGTTGGTCGCATTGCCAAGGACGGGGAACTAGTCCAACACCTTCCAAGGAAGTGGCCCTCGCCAATTTTTCAGATGCAGCTCTTGAGGGCCACCATTGTCCATTCTCAGTCTGTTCAGCATCAGCGACTAGTGGATCAACACGCGAGTTTTTTTTTTCTGCACGGTTTTGTTTCTTATCGTCGGACCTAACAAATTTTAGCCCCCCGGCTGCTTGACAGAATGGGGGTCAATGTGGCAGGCACTGTAGTTACCGTGTGTCATCGAATTGGTAGCTGTGTCGCGCGACATGCGCCATGGGTTACTACACACGGTCAGGATTTTGTGTATCTTCCTGTTTACCACGCTCATGCCCATGGTTTGCAGTCGCTGGAAACGGCACGGTAGGCCATCTTCCGAGACCTCCGACGAGGTCGCGTTGGTCCGATCCGTTGATTTTGTCTCAGAATGATTGCGCCCGATGGAGACCCTTTGGATCCAAGTGTCTCCCGTTCAAGCTAGTCGAGGCGGACTATTGCAGAAAAACAAAAATGCGTATGTGCGACCTTCGTGGTGGCCAGCTCTTAATGGACCCGTGCATCTCGCCTCTTCTCACCTCGCCTTGCCTCGGCTTTTACAGAGATCAAAAAAAAGAAAAGAAAAGGAAACAAGAGGGGGCAAAGCCTTGAGGACGGGATTGTGTCTGAAATTGGAGAAAGCACTCATGAGGACCAAGTAGAAGTGGATGCCGTGGGCGTTCAATATCCAAGCCAGATCAAATTACTTCAGTGATAGTTTCGTTATCATGTCCATTTTGGGAAATGTTGTCTTTGTTTTCTTTATGTCTCTTGCAAAGATTTGAAATACACAAAAACAAAGAAGAAGAATCCAGAGCCAAATTCTCCGAGCACATTAAACAATAAAATAGGTTACTCGGCCATCTTCGCGTCGGAGTTGACCGTCCGGGCGCAAATGGACCCGATCTGAGGTGTTGACCTTCCCGAAGGACGGCTCTCGCTTCGGGGGGCCTCATGGCTCTCAAATCTTCATCGTATTGCTTCTTTCAATCTAAGTTCGGCTACAGGTCTGGACGAACATGGATCATGGATCATGGATCATCTGGCATTCGTGGGCTAAACTATGACGAGGGTGACCAGGCGGGGAAAGGCTGATGCCGCGCAAGAAGCATGTTTTGCTCAGCACGTGCAGTGGGTTGCGTGCCCGCGTGCGCTCGGGACAAGCGCGGACTGGCTGACTTTTTTCTTTTGTCTTTTCAAGCGGTTGAAATGGCGACGAGCGGATCGAGAGACGATTGCAATTCGACCATGGCCAAGAGTGTGACAGATACGTATGTGTTTCCGATACGCTGTAGTTGCTTGTTCAGACTGGAAGATTCTGAGATTGGGAGGTCTCTTGCGATGGACTCGAGATCAAGAGCGCCTGGACCTCTCCGATGAGCCTCGGTCGGATTCACCAGCCTGACTTGACGTTAAAGTTTGTGCAATCCAGGCCTGACATGGTGCGATGCCAGCAATTGCGTGGTTGATGTATTGGACCTCGTGTGTCGATGAGACTACCTGACGGAACTGAGCGGACTTCCCGGACGGTACCATCCCCGATCTGCCAAACACGTTCATAGTGAAGCGCGTTTCTTGTTTCAAATGGTAAAATTCTATGAGCCCAAAAGAACGCCTGAAGCTTCAAATCGGCTTCAAGTTACCCTGCATATCTGTGTTGGAGTTGATGGAATCAAACCCAAATCATGCTACAAGAGTTAATTCATGACGTGCAACTCCACCGGCTGCACTTAACATTGTGGCTTTTTTTATATCTCATACCAGAACTGGAAGCCCTCGGTACATATAGATTATCGGATGCTATGTGTATTCTCATCTGTCAAATACGTCCACGAGACATTGGATCATCAACCAACGACAATCTGTGCTTTGCAGTCACGATAAAGCCAAATAGTTGATAATCCAGCCTTGCCATGAGAAGAAATAAAGAGACTTGAGGTGAGACAAGGTTTGGAAACATGCCTGCCTATACATGAAACGTTCAGCATCCGTGATTTCGAATGCAAAAACCTGGTTTGAAGATACATGCAGACACCTGTATCGGCTGCTTTGAAACAGATGCCCCCTTCCAGATGTGGACCCAACCATAGAGTTTTGGCTATTGTCATGCTTATTCGAGATGAATGAATAAATGGGAAAACGACTTGAGTCAGGTTCGAGCCATGAATGGTTTCGCGGGTTGACGTTCAACCTGGGAACTAGGTAGGAGGAGACCAATGAGACATCGCAGAAATCTAGGGCACGTCTGGACAAGCTGAGGGCTATCGCCTATGCGCTGTAAAGTCTGTCAGGCTGCTATGCAGTAGGATAGAATGAATATTCACCTCTGGCGTGATGGATGGACTGGATTGGTATAGAGATGGAAACCTCATGGTTGAATCAACTGTAGACTGTCAGACGTTTGTTGAATGTCCAATGAGGGTGAAGGACTGAAAACCTAAAAAGTCTGACAATATATACTACATCCATACCTGCCTGCCTCAAACACCTTCACTGATACTGTCCTCTTGAAGCTCATAGATTCAATTGGTATCTAGATCCATTTCCCTTCTCATTAAATCCCAATGAACCCGTAAACTTTCACAGTTTTCAAATGAGGCAGAAGCCATAAGTCATATTGATACCAGCCTACTTCCCAACGTAGGCAACAAGCATTATGTCAATTGTCAGACAAACAGAAACAAGAATGAACAAATTTGACAAGGCCAACATGGTACACTTGGTGTCTTGCACTTTTTGTGCTGGAGTTGAAATTGATGATACCAAGCAGTCACTTTGACAACTCCCACTTGACTCCTTTTTCTCGATTATTTTACCCTGAAAGAAGAAGAACTGTGGGTTCGAGTTGGTGGAATGGATATAGTGAGGTCTTAAGATGGAGGATACATGCCAGCAGCATGGAGGTCGACTTTCCATCTTAAAAACGGGACTGGAATCTACCTCAGCTACTTTAATTCCAGGGTTCCGGCATGTACAATGGCATTTGACATTTATGATGAACACTACGAAGAGACATGTGTCATAGGAACTGATGCACCAGAACTTCTGTCTGGCTCTACTCGACTGCCATATGCAAGCTCGCTGGATAAAGGAACACCCTCCTGATGACAGTGGCTCATCAACCGGAACGACAAAAACCAATTCGTTCGCCCAGTAAGACACAGCCCCCTTGTGATACCAACGGCAATTCACCATGAAACCTCGAATTGTTTATATTGGGGAGATGTGCGTGCATACCGGGTCCTCGCATAAAAGCTACGCCTGTAGAGCAATTGAGTCTGTTGACCGGGTCTGGTTCGGGATATGGGGAAGTTTATGACTCGAATTCGGCGTTTGCAACTTGCTCGCGGTGTTCTCGCTTGATGATTCCTGCTCCGGACGGAATCCGGGACACTTGGTGTATCAGGTGCCCGCCGGCGCATCGAGCTTGTTCAGTTGAAACATACTTACATCCAATAGAGGTGTAGGCCAGCTCGAGATGATCAAGCTTGTCATCACAATCAGATATCTATTTGATCCATTTTATATCGCAAGCCAACTACATGTTGCTTTCATACACTCTGCACCGCCAATGGAGTATCGTCTTACCTCGTTCGTGTTCTAGAAGATAGGTCAACGTACATTCGGTTGTAAAGAAGAATCTCGCAGAATTTAGGTTGTCGCAAATTGAATAAGAGTCATATTTGATATGCAAGCGCAGCTTCAAAACCACCCAGCATACACTGTCATTCAAAGCCTAAGAGATTGACATGACGTGGACGGTTTTGCAATCAACATGGACGTCTCTGAGCGCGATGCAAGGGCGAGGAAATGCCATGAGCCATCTGAGCTTGAGCACTTCCCGCATGGCGAGAGGGACTCAATCCGATGCAAAGGTTGCATATCATTTGTCATTAGGAATTTTGATAGGTCGGCCATTGGCCTCAAGAAAGAGAGAAAGGGAAAGCAATTCCAACTCGCCCCCTTCTCCCTACTTGAGATATTTAACTCGTGGTTGAGGATGCCTATGTTCTGGGCGGCTTGAAAACCGGGTCTGACCTGAAAGAGTCATGCGAGTACATTGAACAAGCTACCCTGCCATAAGAAGGGGGTCGCGGTCCCTATGGTGGTGGCTCCTCGACTTCAATTTCTGAGCCAGCGAAGCAAAGGTCCTACGCGTTACACGTCTGTTGATTAGAATGATTCAGGCACGAAGGCCGAAGGCACCCATGGCAAAATCTTCTCGGAGACAATTGAATTGGATTGATATCTAATAGCTAGATGGGAGCGCAAAGAGCGGTGGCAACGAGTTGCTCCCGTATCCAGCATGGCAGTTGGCAAGCAGTCGGTCCCCAACATTGACTATCGCGTGGTAGCTTTGGTACCGGGGGTCCTTTCCATCAGGAATGAGGATATTGAACCACATTTTGGCAATGCAATGCAACAGACAGGAGAGAGGGCAGGGGGCAAACGAGCGGCTTCAGGGATGGTTACAGTAAGATCACGCTCCCAGAAGGAGTCAGTCTCTTCCTATCATATATTTTCCATTATCCTCATCATCAGCCGAATAAATTTTGTTTATAATTGTAAAAAAGAAAAAGAAGAAAGAAGGGAAAAAGAAAGCGCGTCTTGAAATGTGCCAATGGATAAAAAATCGCCCGCGTCCCGGGCCCTGTATGAATTATGTAATACGCGAATCGTACCTACCAGTTGAAGGCAGGTGGGCAGCCCTGAAGTTCCAAACTGGTGCCTCATCGTTTAGGCCTCAAATCGACCCAAGCTAGCTGCAACCGAGAAATAATCGGAACAAGTAATATTCCGGACGGCATCCACCCATTACAATAAATTGCCCGGTTGCAAAGCGACATTTCCTCCTCTTTTCTTTTCTTCTTCGTGCGGCGGCGCAGCTTCAAATTAATACCTACCCGTGTTGCCTGGACGTCCACGGCCCTCGTCAAAGGGGCCTTCAGTGATGTTACCAGGTGTCGGTTGCGCCACAGACGAACGGAATTGCACACCGGTTCTTACTTTATAGGTCTTTCTGATTTTTCAAGGATGAGACCTTTTGGTTTGGGATCGGACATCTTTTTTTTGATAGATGCCAGTTTTTGCTGGACTTGTAGATTTTGAGGGTTATTCAATTTCATTATGACCCTTGAGGTTTCTTTTTTGATTTTCCGCTTTTGAAGATTCCTTTTTCCATAAGAGTATGGTAAAGTCGTAAAGTTCACATGCGACGAAAAGCTACGCGTCAAGCTACGAAACACCCTGCGTTCGATAAATGGGTCTACAATGTTATCGCAATGGGTAGTGTCATGATGCATTTATTGATCGAGGACCGCTGCCCCGAGTGCTGTCTAAGTGGTTTGGATCAAGTGCCCAAAAAAGGAAGGGACAAAAATGGTCATCGAAAACATTTTGCGCCGTGACAGAATGCTGGACCACAGCATCCTGTTTACTCGCCGGGCTCGTCGCCAATCTTCTCGAGCTTGCCCATCGATGTCTTCTCTCTGGCCTCGCCGATGACCCGAATGCGATCCACGCGAAGCTTCTCGCTGTCACCATCACCATCAACAAAGAACAGGACGAGCGAGGTAACGTTTTGGAACTTGACGAAGCGTAGATCGACTGTCGCAGTCCCTGTCTTGGCGTCCCATTGTTCCGGCTTAATCTCCACGGTTTGCTCGGGGGCAGTGTCCTCCGCTTGTTCGAATCCAAGCACGTGCGACGTGTTGGTATAGAGCTTCAGAGTGCGCGGTCGCATGGGCAGCTCGTCCTCATCCTCATCGTCTTCGCCCGCGGCGGGAGGCAACGATGTGATGTGCAACGAGTGGATCTTGAGTTTCGACTGGAAAGGAATGTAGACCATGAGCTGCTCATCGGTATCGCTCTCGATCCAATCTGCGCCGCTGCTGCCACCCTCGGACTTGTCCTTGCCCTTGCCTGTGAGAGCAGAGGGCTTGAAGCTTTCGAACAGAGCTCGCGGTCCACCGAGTTGGGTGTCCCGATTGAGAATGTCCACTCCCTTGACGTTCACTTCATCGGTCACGTCCGCGTACCGCGCTGCCACCTCGGCACCCAGCCATGTTGCACCGCTTCCCTCGCCAGAATCCCCGTCAGACTTGCTTGCTTCTGATGCGAGCTTGCGGACTACCTCGGTCAGCTTCTGAGGGTCGGCACCGGCAACGGTTTTGATGCTGCGGCCACTTTCGAAGACGATGAAGGTCGGGTATCTGTTGGAAGAACACATTTTAGCATCATGAGTTATCCTTGCCTGGTAGCTATCCTGGGGCATGTGAAGGCATTGCATTCTGACATCAGAGTGGTAAGAGACTGTTGACTCACGCTCGAACACTATATGCCTGGGCAAGATCCGTCTGTTGATCACCATTGATTTTGGTGAATGTGATGTGATTCGGGCGGGACAGCTGCGAGGCCAGCTTCTCGTAAACGGGAGCGATCGCCTTGCACGGACCACACCAGTCGGCGTAGACTGTAGTTAAGAGAGAAAATCAGATAAACAGGTCAGTGGGTTGATCGTTCATAGCATTCTGATCTCTGATGACATGTCATCTCGAGGGGCATTTTTCCTCCAGTCAGCCAAAGGCGGGGGGGACAGCGGTGACACCTCGAACATGACGGCAGAGATGGGATAAATCACGTACAGTCTGCGACCACAAACCGCGAGGAACCCAAGAGTGAGTTGAACTGAGCGGCTGAGGAGATATTCACAACCGCCATGATGAGTAAGTAGGATTGAGGTGGTAAAGGTGAAGAAGGAGGAAGCGGCGGAGTCGGAGAAAGAGTGTTGAGTGCCGACTAATCCACCTGCATGCCGATAGAGTAAGTCCAAGTCTTCCTATCCACCCAAGTATGTCATCCCGCCAGTCGGCCCTGAACATAAGCGGGTCCGGACGACTCAGCAATTGCTTGAGCTCATCGTCAAGCGCGGAAACCAGCGAACATTGACCTTGTCTTCTGTTGCAAAAAAAAAGTAGATCAACACTACTTGAGAATGAATGAATTACGACGAGAGCCTTCTTTGCATCCTCTGGAGCTAGACAGGCACCCTCTCTTAATATGCTCCGCCTTTCCATGGTGATTCCCCCATGATTGGATAGGCTTCAATTGAATATGTTTCTGCTGCCGCCGCTTCCCAGAACTATACCCCTGCTGCATCGGAAGCATGTGCACGACAGCACGCTCCAAACCTGGTACCTGCTGATGGTCTCTCAAGGAAAATGGGTCTCCATTCACATAAATGTATATGAGCATCGTAATAGAGACCCCAAACACCTAAAAGTCTAGCGGCATCTGGGATCATTATAACCCAGTGGTCTCCAAGAAAGTATATCTGCACGAAGAGTGACATCTACTAAGCATGGGCTTTGACTCAGACGAAAGACTCTGTTTATCCACAGAAACGGATCTTCAACTTGATTCGATACGAAGGAAGGGCTTTTATTACAGGTTTTGGCCTAAAATTCCAATGGGCAAGAGCCTATGTGTGGTCTTGCTAGTATGGACACATGGGTGGTAGAGTTGGGTTGACACAATGTCTGATTTTTGAACAGAGGGACATCCGCAGATCTATCAATCGCAGTAAAGTGGAGTATGAGATGAGCCTCTCGGACTTGAGTCAGAAGGGCAAGACAGGCCCTGAGACCATGCAGCCATTGGATCGCATCACAGCCAGAACATCAGTATCCTTAACAGTACGCAATGGTTTCCGTCAAAGTAGCCTTTGACAGGGCTCAATGGTCTTTCAAGAATTGGCCGTATCTGAGACTGATATCCATCAGGGCATGACCGGGCAAGGCCGACGCCAATGGCTGCCGTTAGCGGTCCGTCTCGAGACGGAGCCTGTGAGAGGTGGTTTTTTGTTTGAGACCACAAACCGACAGGTATGGCACGGCGACCAAAGCCGGAATGGTTCTCAGAATCCGATCCTCGAGGCAATGTACTCAAGACTGCAGTCTTCAACAAAATGGGACAGCATCATGTGTTGATGACAGCGAAAAAAGGGAACAAAAGAATTCGCCCGGAACCTTGCATTCGCTTCATCCATCATCCTCAACCGCAAACAGCACTTTCAACCATAGACTGCATCCACGACAGCCCACAACAATTTCACCATGATCCGCCTCCTTCTCTAGTTCCTGCTCAGTCACCTGGAACCCTCTCTCATCCCCACACACCGACACCCGCGATACCAGCAGGCCCCGCGACTATCATCATCCTCATCACACACCAGATCCTCCAAATCAACAATCTCAAGTCCCGTGTGAAAGACATCCCCTGTTTTCTCCCGCTCTGCAGCTTTCAATCGATCCAGTCGTAGGGCACGATCATATTCAGCGCGGAGCGTGGAGTCGGAGAGGGTCTTGTATGCGGTGGTGATTTCGTCAATGGTGTAGATCCGGTGACCGGAGGCCTTGTTGACGGGTCTGGTGGAAGAGATGGTCATGCCAGAGATAGACCCATCGAGGTCGGTATCGCGTGCGACGGCGCGGGCTTTATCCGGGTGGTTCTTGAGGAGGGCCTTGTGGTAGGCGATTTTGATTTCTTGCTTGGAGAGATCGGCGGATGAGGATGTGTAGGGTAGACTGAGGATTTGATAGTAGTCTGTTTGAGGGGGAGACATTTTGATTGTCTCGAATGATCGAATTCGAGTACGTGTGCGACAGGTAGAATTGCGAGGTGATTGTATGGGGAGGGCGCTGGCGGTTCACAGGGAATACTGCAAAGCGCATGTACTCGCACACCAAAGAGCCAGAAAGACGGTCGGTTTAGTGAGAGGGTCAGACGCAAAATGCGCGCCTCGCCTGATTGCGGATTTGCGCAAGAAGGCCGGTTGTGGATGTCTTTTCGACCAAGTGACACAGTAAAATGTTCAGCCACTCGAAAGACTCGATAAAAATGAACGAGAAGCTCTCAGGCCGCTCGGTAGGCGGGGCACATCCGCGCATGCAGTCAAGACCAAAGACTCGGCATCCACTTCGGCCGACGCTCGTCATTCCGCAAGAGCTGCGATTCTGATGTGCACCTACTCGAACGGAACACAGAATCTGCTCCGATAAAAGGACTTTCCAAAAAACATGCTCGAAATGTATTCGCACCTTACCAGGGGAGTGGTAAGAAAGGCACTGAAGCACAAGCCAACCGCGTCACGTCTCGAGCTTTTCACCTCGGCGCAAGGCCATCTCGAGAACCGTCGGCTGAATCGCACGCGCCCACGAATCCGCAAAAAAAATCCTGCCGCAGGCGCGTAATCTCACCAATGCTACTCCTACGAGGTCGGTGCACTGAAGCAGGAGTCGAGCCTCATATCAAATGAGATTCTCGTTTATACTATCATAGGACGAGAAATTAATTTAGTCAAGCCCAGCATTACGGAATCCCCGAGATCATAGATATTCAGGTCGATATCGAAATTCCTTTTTCCACCCCATCTAGGCTCTCTATGTCTGGATCGAGCACATTTCGGATATAAAACAAGTAACAGCAAAAATACAACACAAGACATGCGCACAGATCACACGCCGTCACCATCAAAGAAGCGTACACATTATCTCAGGGGTCGCAATCACGAGGGGTCCCCCCCCTGACACCACATTTCTCCCAAGCCCTTTTACTCAGAGGCCTTGAAGACAAAGCGCTCCTCGGTCTTGAAGGGAACGCCGAGCTCCAGAAGCTTGACGTAGACATCGGAGAACTCCTTGAAGAAGGCATCCTGGTCCTTGGCGTAACGGTCAACGTGCTTGCGGAAGACCTTGTCCTTGATGAGAGCAATATCGGTGGGCAGCATCATCAGGGTGGAGGTGGTCTTGTCGGTGAACTGAGCAGGGCCATTCCACTTGCGCTGACTCCACTTCTCGTCGACGAGCAGCTTGAAGTAATCGTTGGTGAAGACCGTGGGGCTGAAGTCCCAAGGTCCCTCGTAGCCAGATCGGTCGGTGTGCGCACGGCCCAGGGCGTGAGCACCGGACAGGGCCACCATCTCACGGTCATCAAAGCCCATGCGGCCGAAGATGGCGCGGATGTGGTCCTGGTTCTTGGAGGCATCAGGCAGACGCCCATCGGGGGTGCAGGCCGCGACGTCCTTGTCCTCACGGCCGGGTCTCCACGGGATGACGGGGCCACCAAGCTCCTGGATGGCGGCGGCACCGGCCAGAGTCCACAGATCAGAGTAGGTGATCCAGGGGAACTGAGCCTTGATGGGCTCCAGGAAGTCACGGGCGTGCTTCAGACCGGCGTTGGCACCGTGGTCCGACTCAGGAGCGAAGCGCATGGTAGCACCGTTGCTACCACCAGTGCCGGTCATCTTATCGTAGGTACCGCTGGCGTGCCAGGCGAGACGGACGAGGACCTAGAATTGGTGAAAAGCGCACCGCATTAGTCGAGAGACTGTGAGAAGAAGTGGGGAGATCCTTGCAGATAACTACACCGCAGAGGGAACAAAGGAATTGATTCCATCGCGAACTCACCGGACCGTAGCTGCCATCATCGTAATCGGTCTCATTGGCCAGACGCTGCGCAATGGCATCGTAGACCTTCTGGTAGTCCTCCTTGGTGGGAACGAAGGGGCCTGCGGGGGCAGACTCGCCGTTCAGGTAAAAGTAGGCACCAGCACCGCCAGCGGCTGCGAGAGCAAAAGCCCAGATCGCGCCAGAGCCACCACTCTTCTGGCCAGCCTCAGAGGCATAACCGCGGCGAGCCGACGAGCGGAAGCCCTGCGCGGGCAGGGCAAAACGAGCAGAGCGTACGGCAGGGCGGAAAGAGGAGATTGCTGGGGTGGAGCGCAAGAAGGCGCGAGTAGCAGAGCGAGCAGCGGACGCCATTGTGATGAGATTTGAGGAGAACCGAGAACCGAGTTAAGGGAGAAGAGGATTCACAGGAGGAAAGAGGGAGAAAGTAAAATGGAAAAAGGTGACAATCGCCTGTGCGTCGAGTCGGAGAGGAAGACGGACGAACCCGGGGGAAAGACACGTCCATAAAAAGCATCTGAGAGGGGCGCCCCCTCCCCCTTCCATTCTCGAGTCCAACGCTCTGGACGGAATCCGCACTCAATTCCGTAGCAATTGAGCCACTCCAGACTCCAGTCAGTTCAGCTCAACTCAATATACACGACACTCTTGGTGCCATGCATCTACACGTTACAGACCATCCTCAATCCTCACTACCGTGACCTGCCATCCCTTCCGGTCTACGTCGACTCTCGATCTGATTTCTCTGGGGTTCGAATTACTGTTCAGTGTCCGCATTTCCCGATGCGCATGTCTGGCTGGCTGATGGGCCGATGGTGAGCTTCAGCATCAGCTGGAAATGGCAGCCAATCGATTGGTCGATGGAATGAGAATTCATCATTGCTGATTTGCCTCGGCGCTGGGACTGGGGCTCTCCGCATTTTGGCCAGTCTGCAGCTTCTCCGGGGGGCCGAACTCTTTCCTCATCCATGGCTCTCGTCGCCGTATCGCCGTGGCGACCCATGGCCAGTATTGTCCCATGACCCTATTGCTGGGACGTTGAGAGAGCAACATCATGACGATCCCTGAATCACGGTGCGACACACTGCAGTTGTTTGCGACTGGGATCTGCCCGGAGGGTCACCAGGATGACCAACGGACAGATTACGTTTGGCTGGAAGACTCCAATGGCTCCACCCCCTTCGAACGGCCGTCTCCGATCACATTTGAGCTGGCTGACTTTGCAGACTCGTCGCGGCGGACTTTTGGGGATTACTCATCGAACCCGTCTAATGGAAGTGTGTATTACAGTTGGGACCTAATCGAACTCACATGCCCTGCAGACTGCAGGACTACGAGAGAGGCAGATCAATATCGGAGGACTAGAGCTTCCATATCACCCCGGGTCGGCTTCGGTAGGCGGCAGCGCCTCGAGTATTGGACATTTCAACACTCTGATCTGCAAATTGTACATCACTGGGGACGCCCTCGACTCGATCATTAGAAACGGTCCTTGTACAGTCCATGATCACTCATGTGAGGGATTGTCCTAGCCGTAGGCACGTCGCCGTGAATTGCAATCGAGAATCTGGAACTTGGGTAGACGCCAGAAATGTCAATTTCTGCCCGACGCGAGACCACACATCATACGCGATCTATTGTCTCTTGCTCATGACCAAGTGATCAGGAAGTGTGTACCGAATCGCCAGATACAAAGGACACAGTGTGGGCTCAGAACCAGGTGGAAAAAGAAAATTTCTTCATTTCTAATGTCAAGATGTTCGTCGTAAAAAAGTCCTGCCGCTCGACCAAAGAACGAGCACCAGGGTGGAGTAGACGCAGCCCTGCTAAAAGCTGTTTGGTTTTGTTCTCCCACGAACGAACGATAAAAATCACCCATGAAGCGTCAAGTACCATCAGGAGGCACCACGCGGGTTATGTGGGGTTCGGATGCATCCAGCAGAAACTACAGCTGGATGGCTGACGGATGATCGGAAGAAGACAAGACTCGGACTCCTCACATCACAGGACCGAGACAGTTTGCTTCTGATTGTCTAGGGAAGAAGAAATCGGAAGAGAGAGGGAAATCGAAAAATGGACAAAAGAGCACCCACGTACCACGTGACATACCGAGAAATGGTGCCCCCTGGGCCGCGAGGAAGTCACGTGCATTTTTGTATATGGGTTGAATTTTCGAGCGGGCGGCTCCTTCGTCTTCCTTTTTTTCTCTTTACACTTTTTACCTCGAACGCATAATCAACCTCCAATTCTCCCAGCCATAGAATGGCAGGTCATATTGGCGTACTAGATGAATCCCTCCGAGTGTCTGTGACTTCTCAACGGTGCTAGGGAGCCCTCTGGGGCTCCTCAAGTGCGGTGGTAGATGTGAGTCGCATTATGCTCAAACATGCACCCTAGGCCTTATGGCTGGCTATGATTGTAGGCATGTCCTGTAGCAAGGGCTGTCTTCGAACCCCATCCACCTAGACTCGAAGATTGGTAGGACGATTCGAGTAGGCGAGCACTCGAAATGAATTCCCCTCCGCTCCCCCTGTCTCCTGCAATGTCGGATGGGCAAATTGGACCAGTCAGATAATAGAGTCCATTGCCTTTTCTAGAAGCGCGCTAGAATGTCAAGGGCTCTCCAGCAAAGTCGGCATAATCATCCATCCCATGCAAGGAATCTGTCCGGCTGGTCATTTTCACCTGTTCCGAGAAAGCGAGAACGAGTGGAGATCGGTGGACTTTGGGCCGCCGACCGATTGTCAGGGGGATTGGACTGACTCGCCGCGCAGAGTTCACACAGACACACGCGAGCTTGGGGCAAAGCTTGTTGATGGACACGCTGTGACTGATGAAGATTTCAAAGCAACTAAAGTTTGTCAATAGTACTGTGCCTCCACTCGGGAAAAAGGCAGGCCGCTAACTTGCTTTCAATTCGATTCTTTTCGGCCAGATCGTATCATGTTGCCCTTTGCAGGATGACTAGAGGAGAAGAACTGCACTTGCAACATACCAACAGGGTGACTCGTCCTATCGCATGTCGCATGTACTGCGGTATGCACTGATGCAGTGGTCCACCGGTACAGTACGGGAGTACAGCATCATCTCGTAGACTTTACAGTTTGCCATGTGAAACTTTCCAATGATCAAGTAGTCACGTTCGGTGCGTTCCAGAAGCCATCAGATTGCCGGTAAAAAGAAACTTTCAGACCCTCATCCACACCGTCAACAGTGTGGTCGAGCACGAGTCTAGTCGAATCTAGTCACCACCAAACTTTGGATCATGCCTATCGATCTCGGGCACTTTCACTAGTGTCCCACTACCCTGCTGCAGCCGTCAGCGCTTCCCCAACTCTAGAAAGAAGACACGCTCGTCGGCTTCGATCTCCGCGACTGGTTGGGCGTGGGCTCTGGGCCTGCATTTTGTTCGTTTGTTCTCCGCCCATCTCGGGGGTACCTGACCGGGACAATCCCCCCTCCCCCTTCTCCTCCTTCTGCTTTCTCCCCCTATTCGGGTTGCGCTGTTTCCCCTCGTTTCGCAATCTTGGTATTGTGTCCATTCCTTTGCTTTTTTGTTCATCATGCCAAGTATTATCAGCAAGCGCCAGCAGCTGCGCAATGAGAGAACCCTTGCCGAGCTGGTCCGGACCGTCCCCGGCAATGACCGCTGCGCCGACTGCGATGCTCTCAACACAGGTATGTTGCCCACCCCTTCGAATCTCTCCCAGCCCGGATGGTACTGTAGAGACAAGGAAGAAACTAATCGGGTTCATTGTTCACTCTTTTTAGGATGGGCCAGCTGGAATGTACGTCACCGGAGCTGCGGCTTCACCTCCACCACCGAAGGGTTCCTCGACTGATCGCGTGTCCTTCTGTAGATGGGCATCTTCCTGTGTATGCGATGCGCGGCAATCCACCGCAAACTGGGCACACATATCTCCAAGGTCAAATCCTTATCGATGGACACCTGGACTGACGAGCAGGTGGATGTAAGTCAATCCGATGCCGACTCCGACAAGAAAAGCACTGGGACTATTGAGCTGACTGGGAGACTGTTTTTTTGCGTCGTCTGGATGTAGAGCATGAAATCGCACGGCAACCTGCTCATGAACAAAATCTTCAATCCCAAGAATATCAAACCCCCGGTGCCCACAGATATTGACGAGGCGGATTCCTGCATGGAGCGTTTTATTCGCCAGAAATACCAGTACCGATCATTGGAAGATGGAAAGCCGAAGCCCCCGAGTCGCGAGGAAGCTAGTTACGGCCGGAAGAATGACGGACGCGAGGAACGCCGAGAACGGCAAAAGAGCTACGATGACTATGGACGAAGCGATCGTTCACCGGAGGGCTCGCCGCCTCCGCTGCCTCCAAAGTCCGGCAAATGGTTTGGACTACGAACCGCTTCGTCAACCTCGAACCTGAGCCGATTCGGCAGTAAATCCAAGGCGTCACTCTCTCCGAATATGGATCAGGATTCGTGGTCACGCTCTGCCCGGCAGACGACCGGTCTCGGTGCACCTGTCGCCGATCTGACCACGGCTTCCTTCGAGGCTAAGATGGCTGCTCTTCGCGATATGGGGTTTGACAACGATCGACGGAACGAGATGGTCCTGCGCGGCCTGAATGAGAATTTTGAAAAATCCGTTGAGACATTGGTGCGCCTAGGGGAACGTAGCAACCCGGCGTCAAGATCTCGAACACCCGTGTCGGCAGAGAAACCCACAACCACCGTGAGCGCGACTGTGGCGCCGCGAGCGCCCTCTCCGAACCCATTCGATATGCCCGCGGCGAGAGCAGGTAATCCTCCGTCACAACAGCCAACACAAAACCCGTCATATAATCCATTTGATCGACCGCCTGCGCAGCCAGCGACGCAGCCGCCGCAATCTTTGGAGGCATCCTTCCAGACTCTTCAAGTTTCACAGCCTCTGTTCCCTCATTCAACAGGAGGATTTCCTGCGCAGACAGGCTTGATGCCCCAAGCCACTTACCAACAGCCCCTCACTCCGCCTGCAACGTCCACTTTCTCCCAAAATGGCTTCGCTTCATCACCTCAGGCCTTGGGCAACAACTTCAATCCTTTCTTCCAAACAGGGAGTCAGCCGCAAGGTGGGTCGAGTGTGCAATCATTCTCCCATCAGGCTTCAAATGCGCAACCGAGCAATCCATTCTTCAACGCCACGTCACAGCAGCAGTCACCGCAGCAAAATCCGTATGGACAACCGCCATCCCAGCACAATGGTCAACCGATGCCGTCTATCAACATCCCGCAACAGCCCCGACATGCGAACACCATGCCTGCAATCTCTTCCACTTCACCTTTCGGCACATCTCCATTCATCCAGACACCGGCTTTCCAGACTCAATTACAGCAACCACAATCTCAGCAAATGATGCAGCAAACAATGCCTGCTGCGCAAGCCAACTACAATCCATTCCAGCAATCCATGGGCGCGCAAGGAGCGCCTCAGCAAAATCAGTTCCAGCAGCAGCAGCTCATGCCTCAACAGACCTCAGCTATGAACAAGAACAACATTCTCTCACTGTACAACACCAACCCCATGGCCTCCGCTTCCGACCAATCTCGGTATCAATTTCAACCGACGAACGCCGGAACCAGCCCCGTCCCTCCCCTTTCCCATTCCCTCTCTTCCACACCAATCTCACTCTCGGGCTCATCTATGCAAACCCCACCCGCCGGTGTCAGCACGGCCTCCCGCAATCCGTTTGGTGCCGCAAACGTTGGGTCCGGACTCGCAGCTCAGGCCGGCGTCTCTGCATTTGCACCCTCTTCCGGCCTGGGGATTGGAATGGAATCCAACAATGGGATGGGGATGTCTTCCGCGCCTGGAAACGGCATGAAAGTATCGCCTTTCTCAGGCCCTCCGCCCGCTTCGAACGGCTTTCAGAGAACCCACATGAGTCAGCCCAGTGTGGACGTCAATGGGTTCCAGAGTGGACGGCATAGTCCGGATGCCTTTGCCAGTCTGAGCGCACGTTACGGTTGAAAAAGAGATGAACAAGCGAGGGAATCGAAATGGGGTCAAGACCAGACGACATTGGATATGTCTAGGATGAAGCGATTGTACCCTTTTCGGTTGATGACATTTTTCTCTTCTACTCAATTTTTCTCTTTCTTCTTTTGCAAATATTTATATAAATTGTAACCATTTTCGTACCTTTTCGGGACCTGCTTAAGAACCTAAAGAGATTTCTAATCAAATATTTTCTCGGTGTGGTTGAAGTGATCATTGATGCTCTACTGTTCTTATCCGCGGAATGCTCGACGTATGACTAGCCCCGGTGCAACAGACGATCATGTTGACAGGAACTTCTATAAATGCTTGAAAAGTGGATTTATTCCAGTAGTGGGAAATTCCGTCCTTTTCCATCCATCCATGAGCCGGTGATCGGGCTCCATAGGCCCCCACCGTTCTTTGCCTGAAGTAGGTAGGTAATCGCGATCATCCGTCCAGGGAAAATGCGTCTGCAGGTGGATACATATCCTGATAGGTATCCTCGAGTCTTTTATCTCGTCACACCGTTATGTGCGGCGCTATTGTTCACCATCTGGAAAGGAGGTCTTTGTCTACAGAAGAAGAAGCGGAGACGTTGGAATCTACCAGCGATATCGAGTCAGTCTGTTCAGATTATTCATCGCTCAATAAAAGGTTAAAAGAACTCAACAGGATATTTATTACATGTGCATCAGTAGATTAAAAGTCCCATGCCAACTGATTATATACGGGCATGAGTCCCGCAAAAGCCTTTGTACAACGTCCGAGACAACCTGCGGATCCAGAATTCAGAACCCAAAATCTCAACTGGACCAGAAGCAGGAATTCCATCAATTCCACATTTCCCGATCATCCTGCGACTCAGATTCCTGTCTTCTCCTGAACCAGTCCAGTAACGATGAGGGGGTCAAACCCCACATCCCTGGCTTGGGGGTCCAGAACCGTTCCCAGAAGGAGCGTGATCGCCGGTTCCATGGCCATACGCTCACCTGACGTGGTGCAAAAAGAGACTGCAACGACTGTCGCCAGGAGGGACGAGGGGAGAAATACGACTGCACGGCGCGGCGCCACGCCGGGAACGTCGAGAATCGGGGCGTCTGCGAGGACCAGAGAAATGAAAAGGACGACGAGGAGGGAACGAGTGCTTTCAGTCCCTGCTGTTGTTGACGACGGGCGTCTCGCTGGAAGACATGGATGATTTGGTCGAAATGTCGGTCTCGGGCGGCTTGTGCGTGGTTATGTTTTTGGACACGCCATGCATCTTGCTCTACTGGGTCCAGGCACCAGACCACGACGTCGCCGCGACGTCGCCAATCGTCGTGCCAGGCGGTGTTATAGGTGCGCCAGCATTCGGCATATGACGAGGCGCGAAGGAGAGTGTGCATGGTAGGCTCGAGATGCTGGAAGAAGACCAGGTAGTCGGGCCACTCGTGGGTCCAGGTCTCCCCAGCCTTCGTGTCAATGGCGGAGTGATATCCGGCTTGGTAGCTTGGCCTTGAAGGAGTATAGCGGAGTCCACCCTTCATTTTCTCACGGAGGAAATGGGAGGGGTCGTCGTAGAATTGATCAGCTTCATCTCTGTAGATGGCTTTTTTGGCTGGAGTTTGATCGATCGGTGGCTCGCAAGACAGTGCCCAGGCATTGATGGATGGAAAGACGAGGTGTGAGCGCCACGGTGTGCTGTGGCAAGGCATCAAAAAGCCGGCGGTGATTCCAGGATTGGGACGCAGGGTCGTGGATGATCCGGCAGATACACCGTGAGCTTCATGTTGACCACGAAGGTACGTCAAGACATTAATCACACCCGATCCATGGTAAAGACTCGTGTACAGACCAATGACCAAGTTGGCGAGGATAAGGAAGATGAGAACTAGCCTCTGTGGAGTCGAAGCACTCGATGACCGTGAATAGACCGCAGGATAGAAAAACTGGACCAGTGGAGGCGCAGCAAGAATATGCAGTGCAGGTAATAGTGGGTAGATGAAGCGGACTTCCTTGTGGGAGATAAGCGACAGCACGAGTGGCATCACCAGGCAAATGGTGGCCAATTGCAAGCGGATCGCCGTCTGCAAGTGATCGGCGGCTGAGAACGTGCGAGTGTTTAATGTGCGGAAAAGACCCACGAGGGCAAACGGTAGTAAAGTGGTCAGTAGTAGGGGATAGCCTTGCGACAGATAGTAATGCCAATCATTTCGTCCGTAGAAGACTGCCAGAGATTGAGCGATATTGAAGTATAAGAAGCGCAGAGGAGGGAAGGTCCAGAATCCGTAGAACAGACGATCGGCGATAGTTGACGCGCCAAGAATGATTGATCTTTGAAAACATAGGTGAGATCAGGTCAAAAGTACCCGGAGAATAAGACTTTGTTGTCAAAAAACAAGAGATGTGACTAACCCGCAGAAGAAGATCTCCCGAAGAAGCGCTGTACGCTGACTCCAGCCGGAGCGCAGCCAAGCAACAGTTGCCAGAGTCAACCAGATCAGGATATTGGTCGGGCGGAGTATGCAAGCTAGCGCTGCGAGGCATAGGCAACGGCGCAGGCTGTACGACACAGCTTGTTAGCTCCCAAATCTTCAATGCAGGGAAGGTATCGGATATCCGTGGTACCTTGATAGAAGGGACCTAGAGCTGTCGGTGGCGCCTTTGTCACCTGCTTTGTTTGTGCGACTGCGGACGATTCGAGCGCCTGTGGACCATTGCCACGGCCACTGGTCCAACGCAACAATCGTCACGGTGGTCTCGACGCAATTGGACAAGGTTCTCGTAGAGCAAAACCATTGCCAGGGATTGAGGACCGTTGCGAACAGCTGGAGTCGCATCATCAGTCCAATTCAACTTCCTCAGGGGCGGAGGTTCCGCTATTGACCGTGAATGGCACATACCGTTGTCCATGCGCCCCGCGAGTCGCACCCGTAAACACGAGTCGCCATCTTCCATGTATAAAAGTCGCCGATCGCCGCAATCACCGCCTGTGCGGACTTGGGTGCCGCAATCAGGAGATCTGCCCGTGTCGCAGCAGACAGACGGAAGGTCGTTGCAAGGACATCTGCTGCTTTGTAGATAGCCGCGAAGAAAAGCGGATGTAATGACGATCGAAGTTGGTTGTGCCATTCCTATTGCATCGCGCGTATTGCACAGAATTAGAATAGACACACTTCTGGATCGGTGAACTGAAACTGCGCATCATCTCCTTACCCAGGTCAACCAGGCGCCCTGGTCCTTGCCAAACGCAATCTGCCAGGCGGGTTCCAAGGACTGGAAGAACTCATCGGGCTGAAAAAAGGTGCGCACAGCAAGCGCATTGAGCAATCGGAATGCCACCAGAAACAGCAAGATGTTTGCTGCTGGAGAGTGGAGCGGCGGTTGCGACGCGAGCCGACGCGGGGAAGGGGACGAGGCAGAGGCGGCGGACACCATTGACGGCATGGCTGTCAGTCACGAGACGGGAGGAGAACAATGGAATCACCCAATCAGCGCCAACACATCTACAATGCTCTGACGAGCTGGGGGGAGAGTTCGTCTCGGTTTCGCCCTACAACGCAAGATGATGCGGGGGGCGTCGAGCATGACATCAATGCTCTGCGGTGATGAAGAGGCTCCGAGCAGGGGTTGGACAACCGCGTTCCGTATTCGGCGAGAAAGTCACGAGGCGTGGCCAGTTCAGTTGGGGGCAACCAAAGAAGTAGCGAATGGCGCCGCGTGGTATTTTTTGGGGGAATGTGCCTCGGAGGGAGGTTTCTTTTCTGCTGACCGGACCGGTCAACGGTTCAATACCATTGGAGACGGTCGGAAATGGTCTGGAGACAGGGAGGAGTCTAGAAAGCAAAAGGTGAAGCAAACTCGTGTAATCCTGCGCATAGGGGACAGTGGATGTCGAGGGGAAAGGAGGCTCGCGACAACCTGCACTTAGGAGAAGGCCACTTGCACTTAGCGGCATAGCGGCGGATCTCCAACGACGGACGCCACGCCCGCTTCCACGGGTCCATCGGCCAACTGGAGACTACTTAATTGACCGGGGGCCCTTGAGGATGGACTTTTTTCTTTCGTGGTGTATCGTCCTTGGATCTTTGAAATTATCTCACATTCTCATCTACTATCCTCACGAAAGATTTTGTGAGGGCTCTTTTGTCCTCTGCCTCTTGTCCATCCTCAACCCTGTGTACTCGTGAAGTATACTCCCTTCCTCTTCCGCGCTTATCACGCTTATCCGATCTCTCCCCTCTCCTCTTCCCCTCATTTCTCCAACTATCCTTCAGTGCCGATACTCTTTCCCCCCACAAACATACATAATTGCCATCATGGCCATCAAAGAGACCAACGGATCCAACGGGGTCAAGGCCACGAACGGTGTTTCTGCCCACTACCACGCAGCGTCCACGGACGCGGCCATTCAGGCCGAGCATGACTTTGCGGCTCATAACTACCACCCCTTGCCGGTAGTCTTTGCCCGGGCTCAGGGAACCTCGGTTTGGGATCCTGAGGGACGCCACTACTTGGACTTCCTGTCGGCCTACTCCGCTGTCAATCAGGGTCACTGCCACCCCAAGCTGGTCGCGGCGCTGGTTGACCAGGCCTCACGGTTGACTCTCAGCTCGCCGCGCTTCTACAACGATGTCTTCCCTCGCTTTGCCGAGTTTGTGACCGCTACTTCGGATTCGACATGGTGCTGCCCATGAACACTGGTGCCGAAGCTGCTGTCGAGACGGGAATCAAGATCGCCCGCAAGTGGGGATACAAGGTCAAGGGCATTCCGGAGAACAAGGCCCTCGTCTTGAGTGCCGAGCACAACTTCCATGGTCGCACGGTAAAGAAAGGGCCCATCCCGGTGATACGATGGAACAATGGCTAATAATTCACATTGTGCGCTTGAATTTAGTTGCCGCCATCTCGTTGTCCTCTGACCCGGAATCGCGCGAGAACTACGGCCCCTACCTTCCTCCGGTATCGGCTGCACAATCCCCGCACGGAGAAGCCGATTGTCTATAACAATAAGGCCGCTCTGCGGGAGGCTTCGAGGCAGCGGGACCCAATTTGGCTGCCTTCTTGGTCGAGCCCATTCAGGGTGAGGCCGGTATTGTTGTCCCCGATGAGGACTACTTGCAGGAAGCTCGCGCTCTGTGCGATAAGCATAACGTGCTCCTGATCTGTGATGAGATCCAGACTGGTATTGCCCGAACTGGCAAGCTGCTCTGCCACGAATGGAGCGGGATCAAGCCTGACATGGTTTTTGTTGGGCAAAGCTATCTCGGGTGGCATGTATCCCGTTTCGTGTGTCCTCGGCCGCAAGGACGTCATGCTCACGATCGAGCCCGGCACCCACGGTTCCACCTACGGCGGTAACCCGCTGGGTTGCGCCGTGGCAATCCGTGCGCTCGAGGTTGTGCAGAGGAGGAGAACATGGTGGAGCGCGCCGAGAAGCTCGGTCACATCTTCCGAAAGGGTCTGGAAGACCTGAAGAGCCCCCTGATCCAAACCGTGCGTGGCAAGGGATTGCTGAACGCCATTGTCATTGACGAATCCAAGACCAACGGACACAGTGCCTGGGATCTGTGCATGTTGATGAAGACTAAGGGTCTGCTGGTACGTACAATCTTGTCCCTCGTTGGCATTTGATGCGCATCGTCTTCAGATGCCTTCCTTGCCTTGTACTTCATGGAAATACACTAACCCTGCCATTTTGTGCTTCACAGGCCAAGCCTACTCACCAGAACATCATCCGCCTTGCCCCTCCACTGGTTATTACCGAAGAGGAGATCCAGAAGGCCTTGGAACTCATCGGTGAGGCTGTGAACGAGCTCCCTCACCTCAATGGCAAGACCGAGGACCACGTGATCCCCGCTCCGGAGAAGGACGTCAAGATCGGTATTGAGAACTAGATGCAGCGCGATCCGCAGTGATCGTGAATCCATGCTGCGGGAACCTCGCGAGCAGTCCATTGCTGTCACTTGGTCAACCCGCCCGCCATTGGATCATCTTTCCTCTCGAACCCAGGTGCCGATGCCCTAGCCTGATGCGAAAACTAGGCTCACTCAGGGCGGCGGGCTGTTCTGTGGACGACATACCTCCCTGTGTCAATCCAGGGTTAGTGACCCCGCCGTTCTTATGACTTGACGATGAAACGGATCAACCAATACCCGTGGTGATGAGGGGAGGGGAAAAAAGAATAGAGTGGAAGCGAGAATTACCTCTGCTCCTCGCAGAATGTTTGCATTTCGTAGCTTGTTTCATTGACGGGAGATCCAGATAGACCCCCCAATGAATTTCATCTCACAGATTTGCTCCAGGAGTTCCATTGCGCATAATTTAATCAATGTCTTCCTGAATGATCAGTCTTCCCACGCACTGATCATGCCCGAATCAGGTCGGACGCAAGCATGCTGACAATAGCATGGGCAACTGTTGGTCCGAACTCCGAATGGAGCTACCCCATTAGGCTTGCGCCCCGACTCGGAGATGTAAATGTACACGTGGGGGTTCTCCGCATTACTGGACATCAAAAATGGAAAAGAAAAAAGAAACCGGTCTGGATTAGCAGAAGTTCAGTATGCTCCTCGTGATGTCACTCGCGAAAGAGATTGATGCGGCGTGAGAGTCTAGATCATGTCGGACAATTCGACACGTTAGATCCGTCGTTGCATGTAGCCGTGACCATGCTTCCACCTACACAACGTTCAAGTCCGAACGGACAAGCTCCATATGTTATGTTTCTCGCTGGACAACCACGACTACCTATGGAAAGCTGGATACAAGCGTAATGAATAAGCACATTTCAAAGGCCATAGTACGTGAATATTCAAGGCCTGATAATCAAACGAGTAATCAACGATCTCGAGTAATATGCCAATTGTTTGCAATTTACATCACCGCATCATGCCTAGAAGACGAGTGCGTCACTCCTCACCACTCTGAGCAGCATACCGGATCTCTCGAAGATGCATGATACCTTGCAAAGCCAGGAAAAAAGCGATATCGATCTTTCTTAGAAAGTGTAATGTAGAAACGGGTTGAATCTCACGTTTTCGGAACGAAATCTTCAAATGTGCACAATTTGTGATCCCAATTTTGGAGATGCCCCCCCCTCCCCCACCCATCGGCTAAGGGCCGACACAGTGTTGAACTCTCGGGCAGCCGGTTCTCCACTCCTGTCCTCGGCTGGGTGGGGGATGTACGATCGTGCCACTGCCTCTGTTCAAATTGTACAGCAAATCGGGGGTGAGTAGGTCCATGGATGCGCATGCAGTTGATTGATTGTCTAATGGGGCTCGTCGAATGATAGATACGAAGTTGCGGTACGCAAATATATAGGTACTCCGTGCGTATTTGGTAGTATGTTTATCTACTTCATAAGTATTCGATGTTTTACGGAGTATATAGATTGCTGTGCTCTCTAAAACGGTCGGACAGCAAAGAGGAGACCTCGTGGCAATCCATCAAGGAAAGATTTACAATGACCCTACTGGTTGCAACAAATCGGAGGTCGGCCGTAATGATTGCCGATTCCGATGGAGACCGTCGCGAAGCCGTTGATAAGCTGACGAGGTGGAGTCCGTCCCGCGGGGATTCGTATACATCGACAGACAGCTTTACGGTAGCGTCCGTAACTGAGGTGGCCGCCAGCGGGCACGGCCTATCAGGAGCATTATTAGTCAGCAGTGAACGAACACGAAAGCGAGTGCGCTAACTGCGCACCAATCAACATCACGCAGTACAGCACCAGAATGCTCCCAGTAATTACTAATACTGTCCGACGCATGATCACTAATCATGTTTTTTGTGAACCTCATCATTATTTCTTGATTCGGATTTTACTGACTTGGACGAGGTTGGTCAAGTTCTGACATTGAGAAACGCAAAGACCTCAACATGAGGCAGTGAGTCCAAAGGACAGAGGTCCCTGACCCCTTGTTCCCTCTTGGCTGGGCCCTGGCACTAGTCAACACTCGCAAATTAGGGAGACTGCCACCAATCTTGATGGTAAGACGTTACGCTACACAGGGATACGGCGATCCAGACTCTACATATTGACTGGTGGACCTCGATTTCGGTTGTGCACCCTGCCAGGGAAGCCGGCATTCCAATCATAAAGATGGACGGATCAACTGTTACAATCTATCTCCAAGGGCAAAAAACTGATTGCTGTGATTACATCTCAACATATGCAGTTATGCACTGTATATCTGTATGTAAATGTGTATGCGGCCGTATTGAGATTCCAACTTTGTCTCAATCGGTATGGTCGCATCGTATTCGATAGAGCAAATGGGCAGCCAGCTCTCGTAAAAATTGCCGTCACGGGCAATAAAATACCCGGAGACACGGTTCAAGCCGACAACAAAGCCCAAAAAAGGTATCCATGTTCAGATTTGAGAGCTGCACAGAAATCGAGTTTCCATTGCAATAATTGCCGGGAAACAAATGCAAGACTGGACTTGGACACCCTCTCGATCAGTCACATAGCAGGCAGTATTGGAAATGTCCACAAGACTCACCGTCTCTCAGGGTTTACATGTTCATCTGGATGTCAAGACTAATCATGAAGACATGGATCCTGTAGTTTGCTGATTATGCATCCCAACGGTTGACTCCCGAATCCAGATCTCACTTGATAAGCCCGTCGGCCTCGGACGAACAGAGCCGGAATTCTGGATGATTCAAGCTTTATGTACAGTTGTGCATACGTCCAGTATCCATAGGCACCCACCAACAGAACAAATTTGCGCTTTCATCTGCTTTCTCCCGCTCGATCGCCCCACACGTCTGGTCATCAGATTCGTCACTGTGAGTGAGCGATGATCAAGTGGTGGAAGTGAGGGACGAGACCCTCGGTGGTCATAGAACATTATTCTGATTCAGGGCTTAACTCCATTAAATCCACTTGATTCATGATTACAAACAGGCTAGAGTCCGGTTTTCTCTAAACTCCTGCTTCCTCGAGTCCCTTTGGCCTCCTAATATCTTCTCCTCCTTCTCTCTCTCTGTCTCTCCTTCCCTCTCCTCTCATTTTTGATTTCCTTGTTGAGGGTGCATGAATGGGGTGACTTTTCAGCGACTCCTCTTTTTCCCTACCGTCGAGACTTGCTGCGTATAACTCGACAGCTGCTCATGTCTGCGCCGCCCGACCCACTGCCGCAGGCAGTGGTCGTGAATAATGAGAAGCTTCAGGCCGCCAACAGCGAGAGTTCAAGATCGGCGTCGGCGGACGAAGCCAAAGGACCCGACGTGACGTTACAACCGCCGAAACAAAAGAAGAAATGGAGTCAGAGTATCAACCCGTTGCGTTGGCAAACACCACCGCCCGTGCCGGAAGAGCGTACGCCTTCACGCGAGTATGGGGCGTCATTCTTAAGCAAGGTGACATTTCAATGGATGTCCCCCTTGATGAGGGTACGTGTGTCGCTGTGATTCTGTGCATCGTTGCGGTTTTCCGCTGCGTTGGAGAGCCGGTGGCGAAGTCGGGGAGCCGAGGGATAATGTAAATGGGCCTCGGCGAAAAACCAAGGAGGAGGGGAGGCGCCATCATGAAATTTTGCATGTAGACTGACAATGAAAACAATTCAATAGGTTGGATATCTGCGACCGCTTGATCTGCAGGATATCTGGACAGTCAATCCTGATCGAGCCGTCGATGTATTATCAGATCGCTTGGACGCCGCCTTAGAAGCCCGCATCGCGCAGGGTACCAAGCGCTCGCTCGTGTGGGCGCTGTATGATACATTTCGCTTCGAGTTTATTCTCGGTGCCGTGTGCCAGATCTTCAGTTCTCTCCTTTTGGTCTTTGCGCCATACTTGACCCGATACCTGATCGCCTATGCAACAGAAGCCTACGTGGCTCAACACGCAGGGCGCCCAGAACCCGCCATCGGACGCGGAATGGGATTTGTGGTTGGAATCACTTTGATGCAGGCAACGCAAAGTCTCTGCACGAACCAGTTTCTTTACAGAGGCCAGACGGTCGGTGGTCAAATCCGCGCCGTACTCATCTCGCAGATCTTCAACAAGGCGATGAAGCTGTCGGGTCGCGCAAAGGCGGGTGGACAGGCGACCGATGCAGAGTTGAAGGCTCTGGAGGCTACCAAGGAGTCTCTGATCAAACAGGATGACAAGGCAAACAAGCCAGACTCCAAGCCAACGGCAGCAGGTGTTGCCGGCGTTGCTGGTGATGGTCGCGGATGGAACAATGGCCGTATCGTTGCGCTGATGAGTATTGATGTCGATCGTATCAACCTGGCCATGGGGATGTTCCATTTGGTCTGGGCCGCACCGGTCATGCTCATTGTGACTTTGGTGCTGTTGCTGGTCAATCTCGGGTACAGCTGTCTTTCCGGATATGCGCTCCTGGTCTTTGGTATGCCATTCTTGACCTACGCCGTGCGGTTCCTGATCAAGAGACGCCGCAACATCAACAAGATCACCGATCAACGTGTCTCTCTCACCCAGGAGATCTTGCAAGCCGTGCGATTCGTCAAGTTCTTCGGCTGGGAGAGCAGCTTCCTCGGCCGGTTGAAGGAGATTCGAAGACGGGAAATCCGATCCATTCAGACGCTTCTCGCAGTGCGAAACGCGATTCTCAGTGTATCCATGTCGATTCCGATCTTTGCCTCAATGCTTGCTTTTATCACCTATGCGTTGACCAATCATGATCTCGATCCTGCTCGAGTTTTCTCCTCGCTCGCTTTGTTCAATTCACTACGGCTACCTCTGAACATGATGCCTCTTGTGCTCGGCCAGGTCACGGACGCATGGACTGCTCTGAACCGAATCCAGGAGTTCCTGATGGCCGAGGAACAGAGGGAGGATATCGAGAAAGACACAACAATGTCGAATGCGATTGAAATTGAAAATGCCTCGTTTACTTGGGAGCGTCTGCCGACCGATGAGAAAGAAGATCAAGCGCCCAAGAAGAAAGAGGCCAAGAAGGCAGAGGCCAAGGATTTGCCCTCTCGGGGTGAGAAACAAGGCGTCGACGAACCTCCTTTGGAGCCATTCAAACTCAAGAATATCAATCTGGAAGTTGGCCGCAATGAGCTGCTGGCAGTCATTGGTACCGTCGGCTGTGGAAAGAGCTCTCTCCTGTCTGCTTTGGCTGGCGATATGCGTGTGACGGACGGCAAAGTTCGAATGAGTACCACGCGATCCTTCTGCCCGCAATACGCCTGGATCCAAAATGCTACGGTGCGAAACAACATTCTTTTTGGCAAAGAGTACGACGAATCGTGGTATGAGCAAGTCATCGATGCATGTGCTCTCGCCACAGACTTGGAAATTCTCCCAAATGGCGACTCGACAGAAATCGGCGAGCGTGGTATCACCGTGTCTGGAGGCCAGAAACAACGTCTGAACATTGCTCGTGCCATCTACTTCAATGCAGAGCTGGTGCTCATGGATGATCCTCTCTCTGCCGTAGACGCTCACGTTGGGCGTCACATCATGGACAAGGCTATCTGTGGTCTTCTCAAGGACCGATGCAGAATCCTGGCGACTCACCAGCTTCACGTGCTCAATCGCTGCGACAGGATCGTGGTGATGGATGAAGGACAGATTCACGCCGTGGACACCTTTGACAATCTAATGCGTGACAACGAACTTTTCCAGAGACTCATGTCGACCTCCAAACAAGACGACACAAAGGAAGAGAAGGATGAGGCGGAAGTCGCCCAGGAAGCTATCGACGAGCCAGAGGAGAAGGCCGCGCCTCGAAAGACATCCCCTGCCAGGCCAGCTGCCGCCGCCTTGATGCAGCAAGAAGAACGAGCCACCGCTTCGGTGGGATGGGGCGTGTGGAAGGCCTATATCCGTGCTTCAGGCAGCTACTTGAATGCCGTCGCAGTGATCATCCTTCTCTGCCTCTCCAATGTCGCCAATATCTGGACCAGCCTGTGGTTGTCCTATTGGACTTCGAACAAGTACCCGAACTTGTCGATGGGCCAATATATTGGTGTTTATGCTGGACTTGGTGCGGTCGGTGTCCTGCTCATGTTTATGTTTTCCACTTACATGACAACGTGCGGAACCAACGCGAGTCGCACGATGCTTCACCGCGCCATGACACGTGTGCTCCGAGCTCCCATGTCGTTCTTCGATACAACGCCCCTCGGCCGGATTACCAACCGCTTCTCCAAAGATATTCAGGTGATGGACAATGAGCTCTCGGATGTGATGCGCATTTACGCGTTGACTATGACCATGATTATCTCGGTCATGGTTTTGATCATTGTGTTTTTCTACTACGTGAGTGACAACCCTCTTCATGTTGAAAGCTTTCTCTCGAATACGCTACTGACCTTGATGCACTTCTTTCCGCTACAGTTTGTGATCGCACTCGCTCCGCTATTTGTTCTTTTCCTCCTTGCGTCCAACTACTATCGCGCCTCTGCGCGGGAGATGAAGCGTCATGAATCCGTTCTCCGATCGCATGTGTACGCCAAGTTTGGCGAGGCAATCAGTGGCGTTGCTTGCATCCGAGCGTATGGCGTGGAGAATCAATTCCGGCGAAGCATCCGCAACTCCATCGATGTCATGAACGGCGCGTATTTCCTTACCTTTTCTAATCAGCGATGGCTCAGTATTCGCCTTGATGCCGTGAGTACTGCTCTAGTCTTTGTCACTGGCGTTTTGGTCGTCACGTCGCGATTCAACGTGTCCCCCAGTATCTCGGGGCTGGTCCTGTCATACATCCTGTCGATCGCCCAGATGCTTCAATTTACTGTTCGGCAACTCGCCGAGGTAGAGAACAACATGAACGCCACTGAGCGTGTCCATTACTACGGAACGGAATTGGAAGAAGAAGCACCTCTGCATCGCGTCGAGGTAGCCGCCAGCTGGCCCGAAAAGGGCCACATCGTGTTCGATGACGCGCAGATGCGGTATCGCGATGGCCTTCCCCTGGTCCTCAAGGGTCTAAGCATGGACGTCCGGGGCGGCGAGCGCATCGGTATCGTTGGACGAACCGGTGCGGGTAAATCCAGTATCATGTCTGCCTTGTTCCGTCTCACGGAGCTCTCGGGAGGGTCGATCCACATTGATGGGGTTGACATCTCGACCGTCGGCCTGCACGATCTTCGCTCGCGACTGGCCATTATCCCCCAAGACCCTGCACTTTTCAAAGGCACCATCCGCTCCAATCTCGATCCTTTCAACGAGCACACCGATCTGGAGTTGTGGTCTGCCCTGCGCAAGGCCTATCTCATTGGTGATGAGACCATCGGGCCGGATTCCGAGACCTCTGAAAGCACATTGGGCTCTGCAGGCTCCACTCCGGTCATTGGCAGCGACTCGAAAGCGCGACCGGCGAGGGGTCTCAATCTGGAATCTGCCGTTGATGAGGAGGGACTGAACTTCTCCCTGGGCCAGCGGCAACTGATGGCGCTTGCGCGTGCGCTGGTTCGCGATGCGCGAATTATCGTCTGTGACGAGGCGACCTCGTCCGTCGACTTTGAGACCGATCAAAAGATTCAGTATACCATGGCGCAGGGCTTCGAGGGCAAGACCCTGTTGTGTATTGCGCATCGTCTGCGAACTATCATCCACTACGACCGGATCTGCGTCATGGACCAGGGTCGCATTGCAGAGATGGATACCCCATTGGCGCTCTGGGACCGACCGGATGGGATTTTCCGGGCCATGTGTGAGCGGAGTGGTATTTCTCGGGAGGATATACTGTCCTCGTGAGAGGAAGTGGTATCCTTTCACGCATGGGAAAAGGTGGGGAGACTTTCGAGATTGTGACTATTAGTTCATCTATCCCAACAAGGGGTACAAAGTATATACTATATCAGCCGTGGCGTTGGACTCGGTGTAATAATGAACATATCATAATGATTGGATTTCCAGTCAATTGTTTATTTTTTGTTTCATTATCTTATTGTTAAAATTGTTTTTTTTTTCAAAAACAACAAAGAAAACCGAAAAACACCATTTCAACCTATTGCCCGTGCCAATCTTCTCGAGAATGGATTCAGTCTTGAACTATCAACTAAAATTCCACGGAATTTTTCGTCAACTCTGATTTTCCTGTACAGGGACCTACCTCACTTCACTTCAACCTGCGATCCATCTCTCACTCTCTATCCAATTCACACACCAACTCCATCCCCAAATTCCTCATCATCCCTTCCACCCCCGCCTGCTTCCACCCTTCCACATCCCGTTCATCCAAGTCGACCCTCACCTCTTCCTCCGATGCCGTCCCAATCGGCAGCCCCGTGTACTTGATCGCCAGCGCCGGCGCCGTATTCACCACTCTCATTTTCAACCCGGTCAGAATTCCACGCAGATGATCAGTCGCCTTGCTACCGCCCCGAGACCCGTACGAGACCATCCCCGCCGGCTTTCCGGTCCACTCATGGAACAGATAATCCAGTGCGTTCTTGAGACTGGCCGGAACGCTCCAGTTATACTGGGGCGTCACGAAAATGAAGGCATCGTAGCTCTGGACGGTGGCTGACCATGCGCGAGTGTGGGGTCTGGTGTAGTGGGGGGTCGGATCGTGTGCGGGGAGACGGGCGGGAATGACGGATTCGTCGTAGAGTGGGAGGGATTGCTTGGCGAGGTCGAGAATGGAGAAGGTGATGTGTCGCGGATCGGTGTCGGTGGAGGGTGGATTCGTGGGTGAAGAGGCCTTGACATGTTGTGTGGGTAAGGCTGGATCGTTGACGAGGACGTCATGGACGTAATGGGTGATGGTTGGATTGAGGCGCGGAGAGCGCGTGCTGCAGGTTACGATGGCGATGTGTTTGGGCGGCATGGATGATTGCGAGAAGGGGCTGTTTTGTTGTCTGTTCTTGGGCCAGGTTCCAATAGGGATGGGATGGACAAGTATGTCTCACCGAGAAAAAGTAGACTTGATGGTGGTAGAGGTGAAGTGGTGACAGGTCAGACCGGACTTTGAGATTTATGATTACCTTGCTGAGAGAGTGAGTGGACGAGTTCCAGGCCCAGATTTGACCGTCTCTCGCTGCAATTCTCGAGGGGGTTGCGGTTGCTGGAATTCGATGGTACGTCCGATGGATCCGGGGTTTCATTGAACACCAGACAGATGGGCTACACCTTTGGTCGATTGAAAGACTCGGCGATGAGAACGTTGCCCGATCAATCTCCTCGAATTCAAGACGTGTTGAGTAGGTCAGGTACCACACAGTATCAATCTACCCTGGAGGGCTAGCGTCCAAGTCTGCAACTTGGTCCTAAAGAAGAGTCCTCTGTCCTCTATCCGTGCAACAGAGGTTGATCTACAGATCTCTTCGCGCTTCTCACCCACTGTGAAAACGTTCGGCTCGAGTCGATACCAAGCAAGAACTTCTGCTTTGAACCGAGTTCACGTGCTTCAAGGCGGACCCGATCAAGAACATTCCTTGAGAGATGCTACTTCTCTTTTTGAGACTGCAGAAGAAGTCCAGAGTCCGGCCAGACCACGCCGGCTGTGAGAACCCAAAATAAGCGAGCTGACCGGTACGACTGCAGAAATCAGGCCATTTTATTGACATTGTGATTGCTATTTACTCCACCAATATCATCATAGGTGCAATTTCCCTGCACAACGTTGCCTGGATCTCCTTCGCAGAGCTGTTGTTTTGATGAAGCTTACTCACGCCCAGCCGAAAGCTAGCGTCGGAGAAATTGCAGCTTTGGGTAAGATGCTGACAGGGCCAAGACAAGTGGAATCTATCTGGCGAGCCATGCATCGACCGGATTCTTCACACGTGGGAAGAGAGGTTCATCGCTCGCACGATTTATCCCGCACATCATAGCTGCGAATAGCCCGTCGTCGTCGGCGGAGGAGGTTTCTTCAGGCGATGAGCAAGGGAAGAAGAAAGCTCGCTTAGACGAGCCGGGAATTTCCAGGAGCGTTTCTCTTGATGAGGATCTACAGTGATCCAACCACAAGCTGCATCATGGAGCACGTTCGGCGGGACGTACAGCTTGGCATGGCTGCGACTGCTGACACGACCTTCCGCTGATCCTTCAGACTAACTCCTTTCGCTCGACGTACCATCTCAGAAGGGAAACATGCCTGACGACTTTACCCCTCTTGTGGTGCAGCGGTTGAATTCTACCAAGACTGGGCAGCTGAGGACATGGTCAGGTCTATAAAAGGACAACCGGCGACTCGAAATGGCGGATCCTTTCATCGTTGAACCAGGGAGACAGATCTCGAGAATCCTTCACGATGAAATCCGCTATTGCCGTCGCGGCGATCTTCGCCACATCTGCCCACGCGATAGCGACCAGCGGCAAATTCACTGCCCTGAGCTTCAATGTGGCTGGTCTTCCGCAGATTCTTCAAGGAAATGAGGTGAATGGATCCAAGACCGATAACTCCGGCTTGATTGGCACCTACTTTGCCAAGTATGGTTACGATCTGATCCATCTGCAAGAGGTAAGTAGGATCGGTTTTTCCACAGGCCTGTTGTTGTCACAGACGGAGACTGATCGATGATAGGACTTCAACTACCACGCATACATCTATGCGACCGATAACCACCAGTACCGAACGCCTACCTCGGGAGGTGCCGCCATCGGCAGTGGGCTGAATTCGTTGTCCAACTACAACTGGGTGGACTTTGTCCGGTCCAAGTGGAACACCTGTTCAGACGCGTCGGGCAGTGACTGCCTGACTCCCAAGGGATTCACATTCATGCGATGGAACCCGTCCGAGGGTGTCTTTATCGACGTGTACAATGTCCATGCCGATGCTGGGTATGTTAATGCCAAGGATTTTGCACCACCCGACGAGCGATAATGACTGATATACTTGGCCTGTGAATATAGCACCGAGGCCGACGATGAAAAGGCCCGCAACAGCAACTTGCAACAGGTCGCAGACTACATCGACACCTGGTCCGTCGGCAATGCGGTGCTGGTGATGGGCGATACCAACAGCCGGTACACCCGCCAGGACGACACCGGCATTCGCGTCTTCAAGTCCCAGAACGGACTCAAGGATGCCTGGGTTGTCAATGAGAAGGGTGGTGTCTACCCCACCGCTGGCGCCGATGCCCTTCTGTGCGACAACCCATCCGCCAGCTTGACGTGTGAAACCGTCGACAAGGTCCTCTATCGTGGCTCGAACCTCGTGTCCCTCTCCGCCGATAGCTTCCTGTACGCGGGCAAGCAGTTCCTCAACACCAACCCTCAGTATCTGGGTCAAATCCTGTCGGACCACAACCCGGTCCTGGTCGGCTTCTCCTGGTCCACGTCGAGCGCTCTCCGCCAGAGTCAGTTCTCAGGCGGTCCCCACGGGGACTGGTTCAACGATGCGCCCAAGCTGCCCGCTTCTCCCGTCGCATCGGTCCTGACGTTCCGTGGTTCCAAACGCTTGGACGGTGTTTCTATCAAGTTGACCGATGGGACCACCTTCACCCACGGCGGTACCGGCGGCACTGCCAACAGCCTCACGCTCGCCGCGGGAGAGCGCTGGATCAGTACCGAGCTTTGCACCGGCCAGTACAACGGCTGGACTCGCAACTTTTACATCAAGGCGACCACCAGTAAGGGACGGACCCTGGAGGCAGGCACTGCCACTGGCGATTGCTCCACTTTTGTAGCTGACTCTGGATACGGGGTTGTTGGCTTTATGGGACAGGATGGGGATGAGATTGACCAGTTGGCGCTCATCTATGCTCGGTATGCGTGATCGAACCGTGTCTGAGCACGCTCGATTCTCCTAATTTCTTCTCTGTCTCGAAAGGAAATAAATGAGGGGAAAAGAGATCAACCCTCGTTTATTTTTTTTTAATCTTTTTTTTGAAAAAAAAGAATACGAAAAACAAGTTCCCTCTCTTTCCCTTCCTCGCGAGCATCGGGCTATTGATCGATGGAGAGCAATAAACATACCCCTGTCACCATTGACGAGGGATCAAATGTACATAAAATCAGGAAAGAATAAATAATTCCTTTATAAAACTATCTATGAGCCGCTTACAGTGTGATCATATTCAACAATCTCTCCCCGTTGTCAACATTGATTCTTCGTCATTGCCATTTTCCCCTTTAACCTCCCTGAGACGACACAAATAACCTACAGCTTGAGGAAGGGTCGGGACTCAATGGTGCGTACAAACAATTCCGACCAACGACTTGACTTTCATTTGCATCCCTGCAAGAAAGAATGACCATTCTGAGGACCTGGGCTTAACTGCGAGTCAACATGTCTGCGAATGGATGTGATAGCTCAAGGTGTTAGCTGGAGGTTCGAAAGGTCAAAAGGAAAAGAACCAATGGAAGTTTCTATATATTTCTGTCTTGTAAAGTGGGGTAGGTACTTGAGTGTTCTGGTCATACATACGACAGGAGAGTGAGAAAAAAGAAACTGGTATAAATTGTATCGCGACCCTCGAGACCATGCCTATAAGACGTTATTTCCATTTCCGCATCTCATACATAATCTTTCATTAATCCTGGCAAATCATATCGTAAAATCATCAGGGAGAACATGAGAAAACAAAAACATCACCAAAGAAGAAGACCAAGGCAGGAGAAGAGAGAGGAGAGGTTCACCCCCCGGGGCATTACAAGACCACTCCCCTTTCTCCATCCGGGACCCTTTCCCTTTGTACAGCTCCGTTGTCCAGTTCGAAAACCAAGAAACAAAAGAAAAAAAAACAAAAAACCAACCTCTCCCATCCCTAATGCCCAGCACGTTAGACCACATAGTGAGGTCGACGGCTGGAGCTTCGGTGACGGTGTGATGACGAGTGGCCTCGACGACTGCTGTGACTGCGCCGACGCACAGTGGTCTCCTTGACGACGACCGGCTCACGACTCCTGCTGTGGATAAAGACCGCCAGAATGGCGGTCCAGAAGAAGAAAATAGTCTCCATAATCCCCAGTGCAAAGGAGGCCTTGAGCATGGCACAGGTCTTGTCCACATTCAGTGACAGGTGTTCCACTTGCGCACCATATGCGCCGAAGGGACCCAGGGAAACCCAGACGATACCTGGGTTCCAGCTGGAGCAATCTGCACTGGCGATGAAGCGCAACTCATAGACTCCAGCAATAAACGCTCCAACAAAGCAAAGGTCCACAAAGGCGACAAAGTATGCAGAGCGCTTGGTGGTGGAGAAGCGCACGAGCGTGTCGAGGACCCAAAAGGCAGCGATCACGCTAACGATGAAGAGGACCAGGATGTAGGCGGGCGTGAGCATGTTGGCCTTGAGGTAGCCATTGACAAAGTATGCCTGTGCGCGTGATGGGAATGCATCGTTAGTATGGAGTGGCTATGAAAAAGCGCATAGATCATCGATGCACTGGCGGGCGGAGCGGCGATGCATTGGACTTACCATCATACCGATGATCGGAATGAGAAAGACAAACTCCACCAGCCGGTTAAAGATGAAAAAGACACTGCCAATCATTTTGACAGTGGTCTATGGAGCATCCACAGTTTTCCAAGAGAAAGAGATGGTTGATCTTGAGAATGCGGTCGAGTCACGCACGTTGGGAAGCGGAAGAGGTGCTGTTGACGCAGAGCGCAAGAGAGGGAGCCCGCAGTTTCAATGCAGGTCAGGAGTGCCGTGATTCACGCAAGCAAGGGAGCGGCGCTGATTCTTCCAGACTGGAGAATATTTGCGCTTCTACTGATGTCACACACAGCGAGCAAGAAAGGGAGAGAGAGCGACGGCCAGAGAGGTCGTCACTATGTGACCTGGGCAAGGATCTAGGAAGAAGACGAGGCAGAGCAGAGACGCAGAGAAAGGAAAGGAACAATGCCCGACAGGGACGTGAAATACAGATGCAGAGATCTCCCAGAACCGAAAAGAAAATATAAACACTCCATGATCACAGATCTCGAATGGAGTCCCTCGTGCCGTCATCTTGCGCTGAAGGTGGGGTCGATGTACCACAGGAGGCTGGACGAGTCACAACGTCCTGCCGAGGTGGCTGGGGTAAACGCCCACGCCTGCGTGGTCCAATGGAGGAAGTTGAGACATCCTGGAAGAAGGCTAAGACAAGAACAGGCAAAAAGTTGCTCCGGTCATCCCGCGCTAGTCAGCTTGACTACCATTGCGTGCATGCTCTGCAAGACAGAGAGGGTCTGGGTGCTGTGTACGCTGGACGAGATGTGATGATGGTTGGAGGGACAACCCGAGTCGGCCCGCTCCCAAAGTGGACCAGCGCAACTGCCAGCCCACTTAACTTGGACGAGAAAAAGGTCTGGAAGTCTATGCGATCCATGGAAGTCGAGTTCGCTTTTGAGTGGGGCCGAGATTCAGGAACAGGATATTAGCAGTCGTGCAGGACGCGAAGCTAACTCCGGACCCTGTCAGTTGGTGCGGATGCTACGAGGTAAAGGAACCGAATAAAACATATAGTCGATGGCAAAATTCAGCAAGGAGCAAGAAAGAAGAAAAAAAATTTGAAAGAATAAAATCAAAACGGATTGGTCAGGTGCGGACATGCGGCCAGATCCATCAAATATTGGATCTTCCAACTTCAACCTCAAGCAGTGCTCGTTGCCAGCCTGCCAAACGCATGGCATGAGAAGAGAAAGTTTTAACATGGGACAATAAATGCTACAAAGGGTATTGCAACGCTCATCTTCAACACATAACGGTCATCAAAGGACGATGGGGGGTGGGCAACGCGAGCCGCAAAGCAGGTCCTTTTTGAGTTTTTTTTTCTCCAAAGCGGTTCTCGTGCAAGGAAATCGTTGCTGCCGCCATCTATTTTACACGTCCCGCAATGGCGCATCAGTCAAGGGCCGACCCTGACCGGGTGAATGGCCGGCACCCTGCAATGTATTGGGTGCCGTAAGCCCAGCCGCTGCCATTTGGGACTGATATGTGGTATCCACTGCCGGAGCAGGGGAGTAGGCATGGGTCATCCCCGGATTTTGAGTCATCGCATAGCCATGCTGCATCTCATACCCATTGCCCACGTCATCTTCGCTCGATGACCAGTTCCCGTCAGGATCCTGATCGTGGGGACGGCGAGCATAGGCCTGAGAGGCAAATGGAGGACCTGCGGCTGTGTATCCCGAAGCACCAGAGGGCAGGGGGCGACTTGGGGGAGAGGCACGCTGCTCCAGTCCATGCGTGCTACTCAATCGATCTTGTTCGGGATGACGGAGAGCTGAGGTACTGTCACTGACAAAATCGCTCATCCCGTTATCCGCCGGGTGGGCCGGTTCCGTGCCCCAGGTTCGGATGGGATATGCCCGACCCTTGCGCCAGGCCTCGCTGAGTGGAGGGAAATACTGGCGATAGGCGACGGTAGCACAGACAACGCCCAGCAGGGAACCCGTGATCACGTCAAAGGGGTGATGACGGGCATCCATGATGCGGGAGACAGCAATCAGGGTGGCAGCAACGATGGGGATAACAACGAGGAAGCTTTTCCAGACCTCGCCGCGGTTGTCCATGATGTGAAGCTTGCCGCCTAACCAAAGCGCGGTGTAGAACAGTCCGGCAAAAGAAGCTAGGTGAATCATCGAAAGTTAGTGTTCAGACCCTCCACACACGCAGATCTGATCTGCCCAGACAGGAGTCCAGGCGAGAAATGGACGGGTAGTGGGAAACTCACAGCTACTGTGGCCTAAAGAAGACATTCCCCGTTAGTACTCGGAGCTTTCTTGAACGTGCATTGAGGGAGGTTACCGACGCACGTCAATGTTCAAGGGGGACATACCTGATGGCCACGACCGGAATCCATCTTTGATAATCTTGGGATCTCCAGTGCAAATGGTGGAATTAGACAAGCCATACACCAGGAGATCGTGGCTGCCCGGGCGAGGCTGACAGCGATCAATCAAGTCCGGGCGAGGTTTACCACAGGCATTTTTGAGAACCTGGGTGATCACAAAGGCCATTCCCTGCGACAGAAGAAGACCCAAGATCCCGCAGTTCATCTCCCACAGGCGGTCCTTCCACCGCCAGGGACCCCGCATGCGACGCTTCCCCGAGACGGGGTCTTGCGGCTTCTTGTGGGAGAAGAGGCCATCGATGAAGAGGGTGTAGACGACAATGAGCACGAGGGGAAAGGCGCCCGAGATGCATAGGGCGAGGTAGATGGGGATTCGTTCGTGAACGGCATAGGGGTATTGCAAGGAGATGTTCTGCAGGGAGAAATGTTGGTGGAACGGTTCGATCGAGTCTAAAATCCAAAAGCCGACCACGCAGGCGCTAGCGAGACGGAGAGGCGGCGGTCAGTCACAGTCACGTTGTTACTGTTCCCATCTCGTTCGAGACCCGAGGACGAAGACGTACACAATGATCACGTAGTCGAGGATGTATCTGTGAACAATCCCTCAAAGTCAGTTGCAGTGATCAAGCCAATGGCCAATGCAGCGCACGTACGAAATGACGACCCGTGGTCGGAGTCGTCGTTTGGAGAAGGGCAATCGGCCGGGGACGCCCATCGTGCTAGCAATACACCAGGACACACAATTCAAGAAGTGACACAACCGGAAAGAATCAGAGGAGAATGAGGAAAGAGGAAATTCCCAGCGTGTGCACTGCGCAGTGATAGGATTTGCCAAGATCCGTCCCACGGCAAAACAACTAGGCAGCCTCGAATCTGGACCTCTGGGGAAGTGACCAAAGCACCGTGAGGGAGTTGTACACAGGGCTCCACTCTGGAGGTCGCGTGCCTCAGGCTGATGTCTACCGGGGGGGATTTCGCAGAGAATCAGGGACTGGACGGACGGGAGTGGACCCTGAAACTCGGTGACGAGTCGTCAAGTGAAGGAGTTCGCACTTGGCAGTAACTTGAACAGGACCAGTGGTGGGTGGGCGCTACAAAGCACCCAATTTAGGTGCCCATGTTATTGCGCCGGGCGAGTGCTTGGCGTTGTTTAGCGCCACTGAGAAAGCGCCCGATATGGAAGATACCTATTTGTTGATCTTATTCAAGTGGGGCATGGCAAAGCAGCCTATGTCCATGGCTTGGAATGTCGTCGGATGATCGGCCTGGACTTGATGCATTCAAGGATGAAGGATTTCCGAAGTGTCAGCATACACATACTATGAAGTTACCTGTCCGACACAAAGAGGTCAAAAGTAGTCGCCATCAAAGTCTCGCAGAAAATTACTTAAAAGGGCAACCAATCCCGAGAGGCTGTGTACTCCGGAGGAGCAAGTCGGAGATCTTTGTGGACCGATCAAAACTTTGCTGTGCGGAGGAGGTCGAGACTGTTGGTCACAGCCGAGTCCTGACTGCTCATTGCGCAGAACGCAGTACGCAGTACCTACTACGCACGGTTTCTTTACCTCGACCAGGCGTAAGGACTCAACAGTCAATCCGATCATTTTTCTCCATCATGTACTACATCAAGAAAGACGGTTTTCTGGATGGACACCACCCGAATCCTCCAAGGCTACATAAAGATGGGATTCAGGTACCATGGACCGACCGTAGAACCTTTCAGCGTGCTGCCCTCAGTACCGCACCCACGTGGGTGGGCCGGTTCCACCCTCCAGCCCACTGGATGTAAAAGTGGATTGTGCTCCTCCTGCACAAGGGGGATCTCAGGACCTCAAGCTGGATGCCTCATACAGATTCCACTTGATATTCGTTCCATATGAGTCCATTGACTGATACTCTGCTGCACAGAGGGTGGGACTTGTGTTTCAGCGGGCAGATTGATCAAACTCTTCTGATATTGCATACATAGAACATACAATTTGCGCAGGGTCGAATCGCTACCTCATCTGTTCTATTGGACTGGATCAAGTTCTGATTGATCTGACAGGGAATGACCTCGCGAGCCGTATTCTGATCCCGGGCCAGGCTTTCTTCAGGGCAAAGGGAAAAAAAATCACGTAGGACTATATCAGCCTCTACTTGATTATCCCATACGGACAATCGCGAAGGAAGGGAAGTCAAAAAGACGGCTAGGTTGAGAACACATATTCATATTAATAAAGCAAGTCCATACCGAAGATGACGATTCAACTTTTCATCTCTAAATCCGGCGACTAGTGGTGTTCGAGGTTTTTTTTTTTGTAACTACGTGCGCTTCCGCTTGACACGGCGATAGCTTGGATGCCGGCTGGGGCTGGTGAGGGTGGAGGTCGCAGACATGGTGGACACGGTAACCGTCGTTGACGAAACAGTGACATGTGTCGAGGTGGTGCAAGTAGGACAAATACTGCTTGTTGACGTAGAAACGGTTGATGTAACAAAACGGCTCGTACTTGTCTCGGTGGTCAAGGTGCAGGTGGAACAAACGCTAGAAGTCCGAGTGATAAGAGGGGTACTCTTCGTCTCAGTGCATGTGGGGCAGATGGTCGAGGTCAGAGTGGCAGTCGATGTGCTTGTCGTCTCGCTGCATGTGGGACACATAGTCGACGTGTGAACACTACTAGGGGCACTTGTGGTCTCGCTACATGTTGAGCAGATGCTCGAAGTGTGCATTGACATGGGCACGCCAGGTTTCTCACTGCACGTCGAACAGATAGTCGAGGTGTGAGCACTGCTAGGTGCACTTGTGGTCTCGCTGCATGTTGAGCAGACAGTCGACGTATGAGCTGTCGTCGGCACACCAGTGGTCTTGCTACATGTTGAACAGATACTGGAGGTATGAGTGCTGATGGGGCCAGTGATTGGCTCGGTGCACGTTGGGCAGACAGTCGAGCTATGAACAGTAGTCGGTGCGCCTGTCTCGCCACACGTCGAACAGATACTCGAGATGTGGGCAGGCGTCGATGGATTTGATGTCTGGCCGCACGTCGAACATACACTCGAGGTGTGAGTTGTGCTTGAGCTGGTTATATGGCCTGGAGTAGCTGCGCTGGATGATAAGCCTTCTGTAACCGGAGGAGTTCTAGTAGTGAGTCCAGAAGAATGTTCGGATGGCGGGAAAATGGTGGCTGCGGTTGTATGGGTCGACAGCTGAGAGCCCCCAGATGTTTCTGATGTGACACCATGGGAGGACTGAGAAGCACCGGAAGTGACCATGACGCTGCTGCCAGGCATCATAGATGTATGCCCAGGCGCAGTAACGGTCGAGATGGTGGCAGGACCAGTTTCACCTGGAGCAGTCTTAATGGGACCACTGGGGACGCCAGAACTACCGGGAGCAACAGGACCACCAGAAGTGCTAGGGCCGTGAGAAACACTAGGGCTGCTGGAGCTACTAGGAGCAACGGGGGTAAGGTGAGTAATGGGAGCACCGGAAGTTCCAGGGCCACCAGGGCCAACGGAGCCGCTGTGACCACCAGAAGCACTAGAAGGAGCTGAGCTGACATGCGTGCTGGGGGCCTCGGGTGTGCTGTGTGAGCCAGAGCCACCGGGAGCACTACTTGGGGCGGAGCTGATATGCGTGCTGGGAGCGCCAGATGCACTTTGAGAGCCAGAACCGCTGGGAGCACCACTTGGAGCGGAGCTGATATGCGTGCTAGGAGCCCCGGATGCACTGTGAGAGCCAGAAGCACTAGCAGCGGGAGTGACGTGCGTGCTGGGAGCCCCCGGTGCGCTATGAGAGCCAGAGGCACCGGGGACGATAGGGGCACTAGAAATACCGGGAGCACCAGGGATGATAGGGGCACCAGGACCACTGGGAGCACCGGGACCACTGGGGGCACCAGAGATGACGGGAATACCGGGAATACCAGGGGCGCCAGGTGCGGCAGTCGGGGCAGGCCAACAGATCGTCTCAGTCATCGTCGTCACAAAAGTGACGGTTGTACATAATGCGTGAGGAATAGCTGTTTCTCCAGGCGTGACAGGACCAGCACCGTCAGGAACAGCCCCAGAGCTCAAGCAATTGTCAGCATTCAAGAAGACTGGCTGGCACTTTGTGACAGACGCGCTGTTGGTAGTGTAGATGTTTTTCCCGCCGTTTTGGCCAGTTTCACAAGCAATGAAATTTGGATTGTCGTGGAATTGTAGTTGTCCCGTGGGTGAAATCGAGAAACCTGGAGTTCCAGGCTTACCTTGATCACATTGGAACTGAGTTGTTTCCGCTGGAAAGGCGACTGCGTTAGCATCGGTGGTTAGATATCGAAAAAAAAAATTATGTACTTACGAGTGATGATGCAGCCTTTGCCAGTGCTATCGGTGATCACTCCAGCAGAGTTAATACAAAACTCAGACTGAGGTAGACTCTTGTCTTCTACACGAGTCTGGCCTTCGATCAGCTGGCCTAGTGGACCAGATACTGCTCCAGAGACATTGATGTGGAAGCAACACACTGGCTCAGTGCGTCGCACTAGACCCTTGACACCAGCAGTCAAGACAGCCAGGAAGTAGTACGACTTCATAACCACCACGAGGAATGAGAGATGATTTTGGGCGTATTGAAGATGCGCAGTGCGCGGCAGAGATCATAGGTTTGGTTGCCGACAAAAAGTTTCAAGGGAGCCCGAGCCCAACCGACAGATGTCTGAACTCGTGTGACACGCGAGATGCTAACAGCCGGGCTTTGGTGTGTTTTATATGTGATATACGATAGCGGAGAACTGAAGAGCGCGTCATTTCGTGAACAAAGATTTGTATAAGGCCCACTCGGGGGAGACCTTCAGACAATACTTGGGACCAGTCGGGATGAATATCCGGGATACGGGTGAGGAGCGACACCCACGGATAGGTGATCATGTCGGTCGAGGGCCATTGAGAGTCACTTTGCTTCGGTCAGGATGGACCTAGTTCTTGAGGACAAACCCACAGTGACAAAAAATCATCATTTTTGGTTCTAGTCGGACTATCCATCCGCAGCAATCAGGGAGAAGATGGGCCTTAAGAGATTGAACAGTGAAACGTGAGCCGAGAGTGAAATGTGTGGGACAGTTGAACTGTTCAACTCATCGAGAGCTGACCCAATCGGTACGGTGACGTCGAACTTGGCAAATATGTTCACCTAGTCAAGATTCGCATCAAAGGTGTGCAATGACATCTGTCACTTAGAATTCCAGAGTCAAGCTTGCTGGTGGCTGGATCTGTTGAAGACAAGTATACTAAATGTGCAGGTGACACGAATAAGAGATCCTTGAGGATAATCTGTGATTCTCACAATGAAATATCTGCATGTATAATGTATCGTCTCGATCGCGAGCTCGGACACTGGACAACATGAGGTGCCGCTACGGCCGGACAGGCACGGATGCCTTAACCACGGGTTGACGGCGCACGATGATCTGGTACCTTGAGTCCGTGTTCCAGGATCACGCACTCTCATCCACCTGCGCCGAGAAATGCAGTCGATAATTTCCCAGTCTCGTTGACATTTGACCAATATTGCTGCGTACCATAGTTTCGACCCTTTTCACCCATAGGAACGAGGACCTGTAGTACGTCCCAGGAATTGATTTCCGACGTCCACCGGAACTTGGTCTGTCCATAAGGTATGATTAGTACTTCTTTGTGTTTAGATGGGGAATGGTCCTCAGAAGGACAGTTTAGATCAAGCCCAACGATAATTTTCGTGCGAGATCATGAAAGGGCATTCTCCAGAGTATCTCCAAGAGATGGCCGAGGAATTTGGTTGTATCTGGGTCCACGGTAAATACCAATGGTGCTCATTGTATCAGCGCCTGTGAAGACTCAAATGTGGGAATATCAACCGATTTCCAAGTTGAGAATCGCTCTTATTTTTTAAGACATGGTCTCTAGGTTGCGACAGAGTCCACGTGATTCTCCTTCTCGTTAGACCGATTGGTTGGATTTTGTGACGTAGCGAGCGAAGATTCAGCCGATCTGATGCGCGCAAGGCGGTAGGTGCTTCGAAAGTGGATGGCGAGCAGTTCAAGACCAGCGCGGTAATCGTCTGGTCAAGTCCGTTTTCGTGTTAGGCATGGCAAGCCCTGACGAGGATACCAAGTCCCCAATTCTGGACCAAAGAAGCTTCGCAGGGACAGGAGGTCAAGTAAAAGAAATATGAGGGTTTTTTTTTTTGGAAAAAGCAAAGGCTCGAATAATATTGTACAAATGTCTTCGTAGAACAGTTAGAAGAATCACAACTTGCCTCCAGTAATCTGCTCGCCCAACTTCTTGACACGGTCCTGAATGACATCCCAGCGAGCGGTCTCACTCTTCCGGGTTTCATTGACGATAGATTGAACGGTTGGCGGCATGCCCAGATTCCAGATGTTTTCTCCATGCTGGTGGTCGTTTCGCCAAGCCTCATTCTCTCCTTCGGGGAACACTCGATCAATTTCAGCCGCAAGCTGCTCTTCATTGATGATGAAAGTACGAGCATTCATGTAGAGAGACTGCAAGTGATCCCGTCGAATTGCATCCTTCTCCGCTTGCTTAGCCTCAAGCCGCGCGCGGGAAAGAGCCAAATGCTCCTCACGATTCGGGTCCGCCAGAACCTTGTGTGACTGGGGCTGCATAGCCGATACAATAGACGACCGGGTCAGACGCTCATCTTCTGCCTCTGGCTGTTGGAGAACACGTTCACGGCGCGTTTGGTTTTCGAGACTTCGGTTGAACATGGTCTGCTCGGCGGCTTGTTTCCGTTTGTATAATTTCTGCAAGCCCTCCCGTAGGTTCTTGCGGCGCACATCGGCCATCTTGAGTCTGAATGCCTGCTTTTCGGGGTCACTGCTTTTCGGGTTGACCGTGGGCTCTGCTGAGGGCAATGGCGTGACGGCATCGAGGTATGCTTTCTTGGGCTTATCCGCACGGCGGGCTGGGAATAGTTCGCGAGGGACTGGCAGAGTGCCCCTGACGCGTGGTTTCGATGGAGGGCCAGCCTGAACGATGCGGGGAATATCGACGAAATGGGGAGACTCTGGTCCAACTCGGAGACTTGCTGAAGTCGCGAATCCACGGACCTGCAAAGTAGCAGCCCGGCTGCTGCGGAGGATAGCCATGATGCACCGATGCCACGTTCAATGACGGTGGCCAGCAACTTCGGGGATAATGAGCCCCTAGAATTGAACAGTAATTATTGATCAGTCACCGTCTGAACACGATAAGACACTTGGCTCATGAAGGAGAGGCCTCGCGGTGCTTGACTGGGGCAGGGGACCAGCATCGGAAGAAACAGAAGCGATTTTGCCGTGGTCCGTGCACGCTAGTCGCTTCGCGCCAGAAAAAAAATGTCTCTCCGCCTTTCTAAGACTTTTCCCTTTTTCCTTTTTTTTGCGCTCTGCCAATTTTTTTTTCTTTTGATCTTCGCCTTCGAAAATTCTTTCGCAAGGTCGAGTCATTTTACTTGATTCTTCAAAACAGTGAGAAGTTCCCATCATGGGTACCGGCAAGAAGGAGGCCTCCCGTAAGGTGAGGCAGGGGAAGGTGAACGATGGCATGGGGAACGTGAAGATGAAGGGTGAAAACTTCTATCGGTACGCTGTCAAACTTGGTTCGCGTCGAAGTTGGAATATGAGCCGCTAATCTTCACGTCTCACAGTGATGCAAAGAAGATCAAAACCCTGAACATGTTCAAGGATGGCAAGGCCCGACGTAACGCGGCGGGAGACATTACTGTCGCTGCCTCCTACCAGTCTCGGGATGCCCCAGTTGCTCGCATTGAGCCCAACAGGAAATGGTTCGGGAATACTCGAGTCATCTCACAGGAAGCTTTGACTTCATTCCGCGAAGCTGTCGCTGAGCGTGCTTCCGACCCCTACCAGGTGCTCTTGAAGACCAACAAACTCCCGATGAGTCTAATCCGGGACAACACCAATGGTGTAAATGGCCTCAAGCAGCACCAGGCGAAGATGGAAATTGAGAACAACCCGTTCAATGATACCTTCGGTCCAAAGGCCCAACGAAAGCGTGTCAAGCTGGGGGTTACTTCCTTGGAAGACCTTGCTGATGAGACTGCCAAGACACACGATTCGTATCTTGAGAAAAACGATCAAGGGACACATGAGGATGGAACTCCCATTGTCGCCAGTGATGTCGGTGCTGTTGAAGATACAGTCTTCACCACTGCACGCGAGGCCGTTTTCTCCAAAGGACAAAGCAAACGTATCTGGAACGAGCTGTACAAGGTCATCGACTCTTCCGACGTCGTCATTCATGTCCTCGATGCTCGTGATCCGATCGGTACCCGCTGTCGAAGTGTTGAAAAATACATCCGCGAGGAAGCACCTCACAAGCATCTTATCTTCGTGCTGAACAAGACCGACTTGGTCCCCACAGGTGTCGCTGTAAGTTTGCTACAGTTCTTCGTTTTCCCCTTTGTGTTTATGCATCTTCTGCTCTGTCCCTCTCTCGATCGCGCTGCTTTATCCCATCCCCCTTTCCTCGGCCATCGCGCCGTTCCATCGCTAAGTCAAGGCTTCTTCCTGCGACTTTTTGTCGTATTTTTTCTTTCAATGGAGGTCCGTCTGTTACAGCTTTGGTAGATTGACAATGTCCCGCACCAAACTTCTTTCTGAAGCGAGGTTGACTGGCCTTCGTCTTGAAGGCTAGTCGTAAGGGACATACGTGTTTTGTTTAAGAGTTGAGTTCTACTTCTGCCTATCTATGGTGGCTTGATAGTTGAACTCTTAGTAACATCCCACACATCATCCTTGTCATTCACATCATGTTTTTTTTCGTGACCGTACGCTAACATGATATCTCAGGCTGCTTGGGTTCGTCATCTTTCAAAAGATTATCCGACCCTCGCTTTCCACGCATCGATCAACAACTCCTTTGGCAAGGGTTCATTGATCCAGCTTCTCCGTCAGTTCTCTTCGCTTCATTCAGACCGCAAGCAAATCTCTGTTGGCTTGATCGGATACCCCAATACGGGCAAATCCTCCATCATCAACACGCTCCGCAAGAAGAAGGTGTGCACGGTCGCTCCCATTCCTGGTGAAACCAAGGTGTGGCAGTACGTGACACTCATGAAGCGCATCTACCTCATTGATTGCCCTGGAGTTGTCCCGCCCAACCAGAACGACACCGAGGAAGATATTCTGTTGCGTGGTGTTTGCCGTGTGGAGAATGTGGAAAATCCTGAGCAGTACATTCCTGCCATTCTGCGCCGTGTGCAACCCCGCCATCTTGAGCGTACGTATGGAATCAAGGACTCTCAGGACGCTATCGACTTCCTGAGTCGTCTTGCCCGCAAGGGTGGCCGTCTTCTGAGAGGAGGTGAGCCAGACCTAGATGGTGTTGCCAAGATGGTGATCAACGACTTTTTGCGGGGCAAGATTCCCTGGTACACTCCCCCTCCCAAGGCACCCAACGACGACAGCGAGAAGATTGAGGGTCGTGAGGGTCGTTTGGGCGAAATGGGTCGTAAGCGCAAGCTCGATGAGGCAGTCGCAGAACCTACCGAGGAGAAGGTCGAGTCCTCTGAGTCGCAGCCTGAAGGAGAGTTCGGAGGCTTCGAAGATGACGAAGACGATGATGATTCCATTGCGAATCTCGAAGTCAGTGATGTCGAGAGTGGCGAGGAGGACTGAACGATGAACCTGGGCACTGGTGCCTAAGGTCATATATCGACGGCACCTCGACCTAAATCCAGATCATTGCACTGTCTCTATAGGCACGACGATTTGATCATCGAATTGCACACACGGCATATCATCGCCGAGCCGCGTCGCGGTTGTCCTTACAGTCTTGCCTCCCGCCGACGGGGGGGAAAGGGCTTCCGCTCGCATCGCCTGCCAGTTGAATCCAGGAGGATATTCCATATCCAGGCATGCTCCTGAAAAACGCATAATTGTGCACCGTCTTTAATGACGAACTCCTAGCCACGTCGGACAAGAAATCTGTGACTATTCAAGATACCCCGATTTTGAGAGAAATCTAACCCACTTCTTTTTTAAATGACCATTTGATTCATGTAGACTACTTGTCACAAGTAGAAACTCTTATCCTAGTTGACGGAGTTGGGTCCATGTCGATCTCCACGTTGGTCGCACAATTTAAGTATAAGGCTTCTTCCTCACCGCCCTCATTGTGGGGTCCGCTGGTGTCATCGTAACTTTCAGCAGGGCGTCCGATTTCAAAAGGATGACGCATGACAAAGAAGCGGCTCCTTCGCTTTTTCACCTCCAGCCATGGTAAGGAAAAATGCTGAACAACATGTCTATGATACCGTACAATGGCGGCAACCTGGACGTGGTGCTGTACGTTAAGCCGCTGCTGCTTCCAAGCCACTTCCGCAACTGACAACAAGGATAGTCGACACAACGATTCCGTGGTGGTCTTCGATCATGATTCTCAGCAACTTGCTTTGAGAAACACTGCGGACGAGGGTGAGGGTGATATGGAGCTTGCGAATTGCCCGCTATGCCACCGTCCAATGCATGAACCCAATCGAGGGAGGCATCGTGACAGCACAGATCCAGAAGCAGAATTTATCAATCCAAACTACTTTCGCATGCTTGACAACAGTCTACCGAGTTCAGAAAGCTCAACGAGACCTTCTTCGCCGCACCGTCGCCTAGTTCGATCTGCACTGCCCGCCGGGCCTACGAGTGAACCCACGTCCAGAACCTCTCCCGTTCAAAGTCAAGGGATATCTTCGTCAGCATTCAGCCCAGACTACTTCAAGCGTTTCTTTGTGGAGGAAAAAGTTCTCGGCAAAGGTGGCAAGGGCGTGGTTTTGCTGGTCAGACACGTCCTAGATGGTGTCTCTCTCGGACATTTTGCTTGTAAGCGTGTCCCGGTCGGAGACGACCATGAGTGGTTGGAAAAGGTGCTTGGAGAGGTACAGCTCTTGCAAAATCTCTCGCACCAAAACTTGGTCTCTTATCGCCATGTATGGCTTGAAAATGCTAGGATCAGCACCTTTGGCCCTAGCGTTCCCTGCGCGTTCATCATCCAACAGTACTGTAATGCGGGCGATTTACATCACTACCTTTGCGGGAATATACAAACGACGACCACGGCTCAACAACTCAAAGACCGGCTGCGCAGAAAGTCCAAAGGGGAAACGGATCCGAAACCAGAGACTGGAGGTCCCAGAAAGCTCCAATTGGACGAGATCTATTCCTTCTTCAGAGACATCACCGCTGGGCTCCGTCACCTTCATATGAACGGTTACATCCACCGCGATTTGAAGCCTAACAACTGTCTTCTTCACGAGACAAGTGATGGTCTGAGAGTTCTTGTGAGCGATTTTGGCGAAGTTCAATCACAAAATGCAATGCGCAAGTCAACTGGCGCCACAGGAACAGTTTCATACTGCGCCCCCGAAGTTCTTCGGCAAGAATATCCCGGCGGACCCTTTGGAAATTTCACGTTCAAGTCTGATATCTTCTCACTGGGGATGATCCTTTATTTCTTGTGCTTCGGTGATCTTCCCTACCACGGCGCCGATATCTTGAATGAAGATAACGAGGACTTGGATCAGCTTCGCGAAGAGATTACGCACTGGCCTGGATTTGACAACGTGCGGCGGAGAAGGCGTGATCTGCCAGCCAAGCTATATTCATTCCTGGATCGCCTGCTCTCTGTGGACCCGGGCCAACGTCCGACAGCGGATGACGTTCTGAATGAAATTCAAGCGGCCAACAATGCTAGTGAGAGTTTCAGATTTAAGCGCAATAATTCAACAGGCCCAGACATGAATGGACCTGGAAGGGTCTGTGCAGTCGAATCTGCATCTCCACAACGTATGTCAGAACGGGCACTTTCACCTATCAAGAAAAGAACTGCTCAAAGCCCGGTTTCTGTACGGCAAGAATCGGTTTTTGACACGAACCCGGGAATCAGCAGCACCCTGGTATCTGATACGGCTTTGGACACTCGGCGCTCTTCAATGAACCCAGAGAAGGACATGGTCATGCGGCAGAGGTTCTCAAACCCTCCATCAAATCTCATGGAAAGATCGCTGCCTTTGCACGAAGAGATGCTAGGACCCCAGACTCAGCCTGTACCACATGTGCAGCAACTCCTCCCTCCACCACCGCCCTCCCCATTCGCAATGATGCGCCGCTTCGGCACGTCGGTGATTTCACCCACCCTGCAAGTCTCGCTGTTCCTATTCAAGGTGGTCACAGTGCTGCACCCTTGTTCACCCATGGTTGTTAAACCGTGGCTACTGTATCCCCTGCTTCTTTTGGCAGCGGTCACCATGAGGACATATGATTACCGTGTCCAGGCGATCTCGACACTGTGTCATATTCTCATTGTGACCCTCGGCATGAAGCTGGGGATGCTCTGTACCTGGAACCACAATTACGCAATAGGAGTCTGAGGCGCTTCCTCTCTTGTTCGACACCTGCGAGGATTAATGAACATTTTATCACAGGCCACCCAGCGTTCTTCGTATGGTCTGAGGCTTCAAGATTCGTGATTCATGAAAGTTTCTATTTTTAAGCATCTGTAACATCTTGCTATGTATGTTGGGGGAGAAAAAATAACGGCAACACCATTATGCTGGACTTTCTGAAAGCCACTGGCAACAAAAAGAGACTCCGTAAGTACTGTCTGAAGCAAATAGCACAATACACAGACTCTCATGAGACCAAAAGAAGCTCACAGGAAATACAAAGGCGAGGCAGCCAGAGATGTCCCCATTGTAGATTCAATCTTGGAGTGGTGATATTGAACGCGCCATAGAGTCCCACGAAAGAGGAGGCGCGTCCAAATTGATACGGATAAAACCGCATCAATACCAGTCCCTAGAGGAAGGAAGCGCGGAAGTAAAAGTTCAGTGATTGGAGGTGACAGTGTGCTCTTTTGTTTAGCGCAAAATAGCAATGAGTGCAAGTGATAGATGTGTCTTGTAATTCAAGGTCTAGAATGTTGATGTGGTTATACAAAATCTTTCACCTGGTGAAATCATACAAACTCACGGTCTTAGCCGCGCAGCCTTGAACCGGCTGACCTTTTGAGCGGGCTCCTCGATGGGGACAAATTCAGGTTCCTCGTCGTTGACGAAACCACCTTGTGCCTGGATTTTACTGTTCCGCATTCTGTAGTACTCGGATGCGATCTCCCGTCGATGTATCTCTTCGTCCAGCTCGTCGGGAGCAGGAGCTGTGATTGACCCGGGAGCGATATCTCGCTCGACCAACTTATCAGCCAGAGTCTTTCCCACTGGAGGTTTGGGAGCTGACGGGCCGATGGGAATATCTGTGATAGGCGTGGAGAAAGGCTTTGGCTCCTGTGGAGTAGCAGGGAATAAACCAGATGGTGGTACTGAATCGCTGGGATCCGTATGTTTTGCAGAACTTCCAAACCTCATCGGCTGAGTGAGCAACTGGGCTGGAGCAGGCTTGGCGGGAAGATCGGCAGGAGACGCCTCGGGATCGAGGGCCCGAGTGCTCTTGAAACGGGACACCTTCTTTGGTCCCTTGGTTGTCGTAGGCTTGGGTTCCTGCGGTTGTGTCGTACGCTCAACGATGGCGTCGGATAAAACTTGGACACTAGCCTGTGGTTTTGTCGGTGGGGTTTTCTTTTCTAACGGAGTTGGTTTGACAGATGGCGCGATATCGAGATCGTCGGCAAACGCGACCTTCTTCTTCGGCTTTTTCTCCTTGTCGGTGTTCTCGACAACTTCAGTCTCCCCGGCGGGTTCATCAGCAGAGGTTTGGATCTCGTGTCGAATCTCTTCTGGGAATGTCTGAGTGTCTTTGCCCAAGTTGGTCATGCCTCTGGCGTTGAGCTTCGCTTCCAGTTCCCGCATTTGCTGGTGATATTCCTCCGACAGAAAAGTGTGTGATCGGCCGAACTCATCTTCATCCTCCTCGTCCTCTGTGCCCACGTCGTATTCCTCGTCCGAGACAGAAAATTCACTCGCATCATCATCCAGCTCCAATTCCGCGACAATCGCACCAACTTCATGAATTCCGTATTCAAGCAGTTCTCGGCGGAGAGTAGCCTCATCAGCAGGCTCGTCGATGTCGGTCACGGGCGATTGGGCGCGATCCTCAGGTGTTACAAGCGACACTGGCTTAGATAGGTCAAGGTCATCCTCCTGCACTTTTGGTTCATTTTTGGGCACCGGCGTCTCCTTAATCGCAGCTTGTTCGCTCCTAGCATCACTTGGGGAATCCTCAATTACATTCGCCTTTTCATCCTGAGCAGGACTCGTCGAAACCGTGGCATTTTCGCTGGAATTGGAGCTTTGCGGAATGTCTTCAACCCCGGCCTTCTTGAGAGCTTCCAGAATGTCCGATGCATGGTCGCCGGGCTTGTTGATGGAACTGGAGACCACATTCCCCTCCTCGTCTAACTCTTCCACAATTTCGCTCAAGGCAAATCCCTGGTCTTTGGAGACATCCGCTGGAGGCTGGTCATTCGAGTCCAAGGTGTAGAGTTCATCTTCCGCTGCTCGCAGTCTTTTTTCCATTGTCGCAACATTCTGCTTCACGTAGTCGATTCGCCGGCCAAGGAGATCAACAACCTGCGTGCGCGATCGATTGACGCCGGCTTGCGTTCGGAGAATCGCTTGGATCTCCGTCTCGGTGACTAATGATCCTTCGTATTGGCGCGCAATAGATCGCATCTTCTCTGAAGTGGCGCCATCCTCCAGATCTTGAATCTCTTCTCGAAGACCGTCATACTCTGCCTCCCATGTTCTCCAATGGTAGAGTGATTTTTGCAGTTCGGAAATGTTGCTTTCGAGGGCAAGTCGCCTCTTCTCGAGGTCGTCAAGATTGTGATTAGGTATGCCCATGGTGAGTCACGAGAAAATGCAAAAGCGATGATCGTTGTCAAAAGTTCTCCATGTCAGGGAGAATGCAGAAAAGTGGTTCTGATAGTGGAGGGGCGAAGGAAAAAAAAAAAGGTAGAACAACGCCGAAGACCGAAGACCTGGTCCGTGCACGTGGTGGATCCCGCCTTTATCTCCATCTCTTGGAGATCTCCGCCGCCTTTGAACTTCTACCCAGATTGCCAACAGCTCATCATGGCGTCCAAAAATAGGATCGACCCTCAGGATGAGGATGGTGAGCTCCCTTGAGAGAAATTTCCAATGATGCAAGTCAGCTACTAATCGATCTCATACCAGAGGTCTGCCCTGTGTGCAAATCCTCGCGGTACCTCAATCCGAATATGCGGTTTCTCATCAATCCGGAGTGCTACCACAAGATGTGCGAATCTTGCGTCGATCGAATTTTCTCTTCTGGTCCAGCCAGTTGTCCCGTCGCTGGATGTCGGAAAACTCTACGAAAGAATCGTTTCCGCCAGCAAACGTTTGAAGATATCGGAGTTGAGCGAGAAGTTGATATTCGGCGGCGGGTGATGCATATGTAAAGGACTCTTTTCTTCTTTCCTCTCCATCCGCCCTCCCCCGCCCCAGCGTGAGAATCAATCTAACAAATTGTGGAACAGCTTGAACCGACGAGAGGAGGAGTTCGATTCGAAGCGCGCCTATGACGATTTTCTTGAGCAGCGCGAAGAGATCATCGCCAACCTAGTGTGTCGGACCGACGTGGCCAAAACGGAGGCTCAATTACAAGCCTACGCGCAGGAAAATATGCAATCAATCAAAGCGAATCAATTGCTCGAGGAACAAGAAGCAACTACCTTCCAAAAGAAAATTCTTATGGAGCAAGAAGAGGCCCGGCTCCGTCAACAGATCGCCCGAGAGGAATACGAGAATGAGCGGCGCGAGCAGCAGGCTACTCGCGAGGACTTCCTTACAAGGCTCGCATCTGGCTCGGCTGTAGACGCGGCTGCTATCGCTCGTGAGGGACACAAGGTACACCTGAAGAAATCATCTGCTAGACGCAGTGAGGAGGACCGCATTCGGCAGAAGCAGGCTGCTTTGCGAGGCTCCGAGGGCAAGCGTACCGGTACGGGATTGACCACGGCCGATACTGCTGGCTCTATTTCAGGTTCAGGGCTCATCAAGGGCTTGCGGAAGATCAAGACCCCCGAACCAGAGAAGCCTTACGACCCCTTCATGGGCCTTGTGCCGGGCAAGCGCGATTACTATACTCAGCTGGAGTCATATCCATACGCATTCTTGGACAAGCTCCGCTCAGATACCACTGTTCAAGCTGGCGGGTACGACTTGCAAGAGTATTACTCGAGAACACTTCTCGAGGCATTTGCTGGGTTAGGCTGTTTCGTTCAGGAGGAAGTTGCACAACGAGATGCCACCTCTGCCCTTGGCCTTTCCAAGCCAGCCTCTACTGAGGGAGCCGCGATGGCTGCCGTTGGTCAGAAAGCTGCTTAGGCAATTCGAGATTCAATTTTACGCATAGCGATGGCGTCATTTTTTTGGGATGTATTGTACTACATATTTTCAGGACAAGTCTTCTTTTTGCCCTGACTACCTAAACACAACAGCCTGCCCCCGGCATCTACTACCGCCTCCACACTGTTTCACAAGCAAGACACACCCATGATACATCACCGCAAGACCGGGTGAACTCAAACAAGGCGCAGAATCATTGAACAGGGCGGAGAAAGACATTCTATCCGCGAAGAAAGAAGAATAAAAAATAGTCGCCAAAAGCTTGGAAAAAATAAGGATAAAACTTCAGGAAATCATGTGCGACCGGTCAGTTCCGCGGTGCTCTCGATGCCCTCCCAGGGCAGATCGTCTTCCTCTTCGTCATCCAAATTGACTGGACCCGTACGTGACTTGGAAGTGTTGGCGGTCATGTCAATGCCAATAGACTCCAGCGTCAGGTCGAGGTCACGCTTTGAAATGTCGCCCTTGCATGTTTCCAACACGTCGTAGAGCGAGTAAATTTGATCCGACTTCATATCAATGTCCTTCATGACAGTCTCGATCTTGCGCATCACGGATTTGCGCTGACGCTTGCCAAGTGAAGCGTCAAGCTTATTATAGGCCGCCTGGTAGGAGGCAAGCTGCATTTTTAGGTGGGCGAGTTCGTCCTCTAGCGTCTTGAGCACAGTGGCGAGAGCCACAGCAGGCGGCTGTGACGGGCGCATCGTGGGATCCTCAGTGTTCGGCATGCGTTCAGAAACTGGAACAGGCTGAGGGATCTTCATAGCCTCGAGCGAACAGGAGTCTCCGTGGGGGTGCACGATCTTGCAGATCACACAGTTGTTTCCATCATGCTGGGCGATTTCGTTCAAAGCACGCTGGGTCGATTCGGGTAATTGAGATGGATTCCGGGCAGCTAAGTCCGCGCGGCTAAGAGTGATGTCGGGAAGGATGAAGGCAGACGTCATGTCCTCAACGTTCCTTCGCTTTCTTCGCTGAGGTGTAGGCACGACTGACTGATCGGAGTGACGTCGTAGCCGCTCAGCAGTGGGCACAACAAGGCTTGTATCGGCATCTGTAGTTGCAGAGGACCGGGTCGTAATGTCGCCTGCCGCCGATGCAGGACGAGAAATGGTTGGCTTTGGCTCTCGCAACGACGATTTGCGTGGCTGAGGGGCCTTGAGGATGCTCTGGCGAATCGAGTTCACAGCCTCAATGGTGGACGCGTCTTTGGCAGCGCTGGAACGGCGTTGCTTGCGAGACAGGCGTTCTTCCTCCAGCGTTTTTCGGAGCTTGGCGATCTCATTTTCCTAAATCATCCAAGATATTTAGCAGAGGTCGCAGAGGTCATATACATCGGACTCATGAACATACGTCAATTACGCTCAACAGCGTAAGATCATTTCCATCCGCAGATGCCTTTGATTGTTCGGTAGATTCCAGAGCGCTGCTGACATCCTCTAAGATGACGCGTTTGACGCGCTGCTTGGATGTGTTGGACTGTTTCCGGTTGCCTTTTGACTCGGAAGTGCCTGACCTCGTGGACTTGGCGGCAGATGCCCGCTTCGAAGTGGGCTTGTCAATCGAGAATAACTCCTCCTCCGCGCGTTCTTTCTCCAGACGGGAAATTTCCTTGTCTACTTGTGTAGAAACCTTGGCACGAGAATCGTCTTGGCGCTTCGATCTTGACTGTGTGCGAGTACTCTTGGCGGTGACGTCTTTGGTGTTGCGACTAACATCTGCGCTATAGGTGTTGCTGTCTTCAGGGTCCGAAGCAGAAACACTTGAATCTGTTTCCTGAGTCTCTTCTCGGCGAATCTTGAATAAGAGCCGCTTCAATTGCGACTTGAGAGTTGAGTTCTCCTCGCGCAACTGATCATTCTCCGCCTTAAGCTCTCTGGTCTCGAGGTACGCCACACCGAGTTGCGAAATGGCGGATTCTCTCTCGTGGTTGAGCCGCTTGACCGCAGCCTCCTGAACTTGAGACTTGCGATCGGCAATATCCAACTGATTTTGCAAAGCGATGTTCTCGGCTTCAAGCTCTAGGTTTGCTTGTTAGCAATTGTTTCAAATAGCTGGTCAGCTGCTTACATACTTTGAATTTCCGAATTCATTCGTTTGGAGGTTTTCCTGTGGTCAAGGTCATCCGTTGCATGGTGGTCAGAATGGCGGGTCCGACTGGCTTTTAGCATTGCGTTCTCTTCTCGGTAGTTCTCAATGCGCCTCTCTGCGTCTGATTTAAACATCTCTAACTCCGCAACCTTGTCTTGAAGCAACCGCAGAGACACAAACAGTGCCTTCTCATCTTCAGGGATCGGAATAGCGTCCAGAGGTCGATGCTCGCGCACAGTTGAGATGTCCGTCGCTTCGTGAGGAGGAGAGACAAATCGAGTGGAGCGCATCTTGTGCTGACGGGGGAAGACAGGCGTGCCATCTTCGTACACTCCCGAGACAAGCTCGGAGATATTGGGCAAGTCAGGAAGAAGGAAAGACTGGCGTGTCATGGTGTCGCCCATCGTGTGGGTGTGGTTGTTGCTCGTTTTGCGAGGAGTTCCTCCGCCAGTAGCCTTGCGCATCTCTTTGGCATAGGCCTCCCTTGAAGCTCGCTCGACAGCATCGGCGATTTCTTGAGAGTTGTTCAAATTTCCGAAACGCGTTGACCGGTTGTTCGTCGCGACCGGAGCGGGCCGTTCGTCCACAAGGAGGGAGCCATCGTAGTCGTCGCGAACTTTGGCGTGCATATCTGAGAGGGTCCGGCGTTGGTCGCGCTGTAACTTGTTGGTCGCTTGTGAATTTGCAGTCTCTTTCTGGGCCTGTGTGGCACGTCGCAATTGGGCATCTTTTCGGAGATTCTCACTCGCGGGGCGTCTGGCAGTTGGGCGCGCTGGTGACTGTTTCTGGGGTGTCGGATAGTCGACACGAACGGCCGGCGAGGATGAACGAATGCTATTTTGGAATGACATGATTGAATCACGCGAATCATCAATGCGACGCGCAGGCTTGTTTGAGTTGCCGCGCCCCAGCTCCATCGAGAGGTCACTGACATCGGACATGGTGTCTCGGTCGCGGTCGCGATGCTGTTGTGCTTGGTTGTCTTCTTCTTCGGATGTTGGTAGCTGGGAAAATTCCGGGAAAGCGCGATCCAAGGTAGAGGTGTTGATCACAAAGTCTGGCTCCTCTTCCTCCACTGCATCTCCATATGCGTCTCTCATGCTGGGCAGTCGCGGGCTGCCGAACTCGCGGGTAGAGGCCAAAGCTTCGTGTTCGGGGTCGAAGTCGGACACGGTGAAATCCAAGTCTGAAAGTGGCATGCTCGATATTTCCCGGCTGATGTACAGTCCGAGGGCTCTTAGGAGAAAAAGACTCGCCTGCTGGACATGTGAAAAAGCAGTGCTGTATGCAGGCGGGGGGAGAGTTTGATGAATGGAACAACTTCTTGGGGTGAGTTTTGTTTTGGAGGCTGGGAATGTTTTGGTCGCGCGTGCTGGCCAATCGAATCAATCAGACCACCGCGCCCGTCCCGCTCCGAGTCCCTCACTTTGCGACGGAACGTCAATTCAATGATGCATCGATTCGCCGAGCTACAACGCAAACGATGGTGATGTCTAATGGATATGATTGCAACTGATATTATTTGATGTCTGGTATCTGAGTTTGATTTCAGCTTGTCTTTGCTGGTGATCAAAAGGACAGGCAATCTAAAGGTGACTCCCAAGCGCGAACATGAAATACTCGTGTTGCCTACAGCTACCGAGGTATATACTTGCGTACATGGAAGGGCGCAATCCACGAATATGGCTGGCTGGGTGATGGATGTAGCCCGATGGTAGGAATCAAACCTACCCGACCCCCAGCTCCAGCTGGAGTTCAGGCATTTCTGAAGGCCACTTACCTAGGTTGAACTGGGCAGGTCCCTCCTTCCATTCGATAGATTGGCCAGCAACAAACGGCCTACCCCTAGGTAGCCTTATCAGTATTTATATTGACGCATCGGCGGGGACCGGGCAGGACCTCATTGTATCTACAGGTAGTAGGTAGCGGATAGGTGGAGGAACATCCGCGTTGATCACTGCATGGATTGAGTCAACCACCGAAATGTGTTGGTATGGATAGGGCCTAATGATTGAAGGTTACTAGCAGAAGGCTCCATTGATCCCATCAATACCTAGGTAGATGTCCAGGGTGTGGACGAACATCCACCTAGCAAACTAATCACGAGCACCTATCAATGGGAATGCGAGAAGCGTTAGGAGTATATTGACATCAGTTGATATGCACATCCATGATACCTATTCTACGGGTCTAGAAGATCAAACTGAATGGTCCCAACAAGTTCAACAGATGATTGAGACTGCTAAATAATTTGCTGTAAATAAGATGAGTAATATTCCCAGTTCATTGAAGATTCCATAGCCATCGGCCTGACTGGACCGGGCCAAAAATGAAGCTGCAAGCGCTGATGAGATCTGACGCTAATCCCAAAATTCAACCAAACGCCACGCTGTTTCGTCCGAAAAAGTTGCAATGTATCGTATCGATCAAAGAAGTGAAGTAAGGGGTCACACGAAGCTGACGTTGCGCCCTGAATAGAAGCTCACACTTGACAAGGCTGGGAGACAAACCCGCATAGGGCAAAAAGGCCGTAGTGGGTTGAACGATCATCCCCAAAGGAGATCAAAAGAGATGATGTTGCCTCGTTCACCGCGAAGCAGTGTGCCCTGCTGATGTTTCGTGACTCAACGAAACTGGGATGCCTGGGGGTGCAGATGAGCCTGGCGAGGACTCTCCCTCCCCTGCAGAATGTTGTGAGACCGAATCGGGCGGAGTAACCATGTTGGGGGGCGAGGCAGGTGCCACTGGGGAAGATGTGGTTGGGCTCGCAATGTTGATGTGGATGGAAGGCAGCCGGGTGATTTCCGGCAAACGACTCTCATTCCGCTGGTTGACAGGACTTTCGTAGGCAGGCGCCTCACCCCAATCGAGGTGATCATAGTCGGGAGGGGGTGGCATATTGAATGCACCCAAATCACCTTCTTCAACCGCTGCGGAGATAGGTCGAATGGACGATGCCTGCGTAGAGACCGGACGCAAAACTAGCGGATCCGCCTCGTTGGACATTGTGGATGCATAGGATTGAACCTGAGAGCGGGTGGTAGGGATCGTGGTCAATGAAGGTGATGACGCGTGCATTTCCGCATTCTGAAGAAGAGGGTGTTGGTCGGAGTCGGAGTTGTGAGAATCGGCTCGAAGACGAGTTCCGTCGTGTCGAACATGACCGAGATCGGCGTAACTAACACTCGCAATCCGTCGCTCTCGCTCGCGAGCGCGGTAGTCTGCCACGACGGCCGAGGCGGCGAGAGAAGTGCTGCTCTCATTCCCATCACGACGGCGCCGAGTGCGGTTGCGCGACTCCTCGTTCAGTTGCTCGAGACGTACCGAGTCCCCTCGAGCCCGAGCCTCCCGACGCTCCCGACGGCGAGCCTCGCGATCGGCCAGTTCCTGTCGCCGTTGTACTCGAAGCTGGTAGAGAGCTTCCATTTGACCATCACGTCGAGACTCTTCTTCCTCTGCCGTCTCGGGAAACTCGATAACCACGTCCATTCCCGCACGTTCTCCCTCGCGAGCAATCACCTGTTCCGTAGGCTTCGGGCTTGCGGAGTAAGCTGGCAATGTGATCACGGATCGAATCGAGGTCTCACGTTGCGGGCCATGACTGTTATTGTTATTGTCACTGTTGTTGCTGCGAGAGTTGCTGAAAGAGACTGAGACCATCTCGGGACCAGATCCTCGGGCGCCCCGGTAAGAGGTGTCGCGACCGTTGCTTTGAGCACCATGGGTCGGCACCTGCCCATACGATGAACTCCCAGGAAGCCATTGCCTCCATTTTCGTTTCAAGGTTTGACCAGGAATGTATTTAGGTTCGGAGTAGCGTTCACGTAGCCATCGAGCGACTGAATATAGACACACGCTGAGGATGATCAGAGAGATCAAGACTGAAACACACTAGGATAGGCCACAGCAAGTCAGCACCTAGCGCGAGACCTTCTTCCTTTCTTCGACGTTCACATTGAAATCCAGCGATCATGCGACGAGGTTTGTAGCACCAGCTTTGGTGTAAGGTGGAGGGGCGACATACGATAATAAACACGCTGTTTTTGCGGCTGAGCCCCCGTTTCTGTGGAAGGTACATGATGGAAGGGTACGGGCGGTGGGCCCTACTAGTATCCCCGACGCATGGAAGGAAGCCACGCAATTCAAAATGATCAAGGGATGAAGGAATGTGGGATGAAGGGGAAGTGAAACGTGGGGAGAGAAGACGCAAAGCGGGCAGAGGGTGGACGAAGTCTCGATGGCGCCGTGAGGAATGAGAATACGACAATCTCGAGAATGGCAGTTTCTAGGCACAAGTGGAGTCGGGCCCTCTGAGTTGTTGAACGCAGCGCCTTTGCCCGGCCCAGTGCCTATTATTATCTTGCGGATCCAGCATCCTCAACCAGCGAGAATCTGTTCAGAGTGGAGCTCCATGGCGAGTGACCAGCGGGCCGGGTAATTCCTCAGACTCCAATTCCCAGCCACTGGACCACTCAACTTGGACACGAGTGGCTGGTAATTTCTTGGAAGATTTTGGCAACTGGGGGGAAAATAGCGTGGCCGGTAGCTTATTTGACTGGCTAGGTCGCATCTGATGGCACCCCGGCACTGCACTCGGGGCCGCAAATGGGTTTGGTACTCTTGCTCTCTTCTTCTGGTCTGTGTCTCACTGAGCACTCAGACGACCCACCATAGGTGGCTCTGGCGGGCGTGGAAAATTTGTCTCAGGATGATGAAGTCAGAAGTGATCATGACCCTCAATTGAGATACCTCTTGAGCAGAGATTCTTTTGCACATCCTTCCAGTGAAAATAACCCTGCCACAGGAAGCAAAGTATTTGGAATCAGCCGCCCGAGGTTCAAATCTCAAAGCATTGACCCGTGCACTGCGGCGTGTGGTGCTTTGTGATCGGGCAGTGAGTTCACAGCATAGGCTGGCGACAAAAGTTTGTACGACAGATTTCCTGACGTGCCCCACTTGTGGTCCGGTCTCCAAAATCGAATGCTGAGATTGCAGCAGATTGTTGGTTGATGCCATTTCAATGGCCTTGAAGAGGCTGTGCAGAGGATGTGAGTAGTGGCTGACGCCAAGGCTTTCCCAGCAAAGTTTCCTATGTCAGATTAGAGCAACAACGGCTACAACCTTCTGAAGGGGGGCATAGGAACTTTGAGAAACTTGCATAGCAAATCACTCGCTGTTGGCTGCGCAAATTTCAAGTAGTGGCTTTATGCTTAGACGGTGAACGACGGGGTTCTCGGCCATTCGAGACCATCGCGTGCTTACCAGCGCGCGCAGCAATGTCTGTGGGAGGCGACTACCCAGATGAGTGTCTGTCTACCAAATAGCACGTGAGCGAGCGCAAAAGGCTCGACAATAACGAACCGCTTACCACATTATTACTAACTCACTACTAAGGCTCAAAAAATGGGTATAAATTCTGTACCAAGGGAGTTCTAAGCCTCGTAGAATGACATCAATTGTAATCAAGCCAAATCCTTTCCATGGATCCTTATTGTATAGTGAGCAGTAGCCCATCAATCTTTCGGTACCTAGCACCTTGATTCGTGAACTCAACGTATGTAGATCTCTCGGATACCTGCACCAAGGCTCTGATCGCATAAAGTTGACCGTCACGTTATATGACCAGCGTAGGCCCGCTTGAACTTCATTCGATAGCGGGGTGACAAGGGAGTTATTCAGCCCAGCATACATGTGACCGCATATGTGCCGTTCCATACAATCACGACTTGGCTCCCTTGCACCTCTGTGAAGCATAAGTCGCAGGTGAGGCTCCCCCTCACAGGTCAGACATGATGCAGCTCTTCCAAGGCCCTGGCACACATACTGATGGCCAAGGTAACTGGCCCAAGTTAGGATCAATGATGGGTACCAGGCCTCCTCTGTATCGCCTCTAAATGATGTTTCATAGTAATTTTGATTAGGTCTAGGCAACAGACAGCCAACAAACGTCAAAATAACTTTTCTAGTTCTAATTGCCCGATTGCGTCCACAGTCAGTGGTGCCTATCTCCTGGCTGAAATCAAATAGGGAATGAAGAAATGCCTATTGGAGCACAAAACAATGCGCCTGTGATTAAATCGCGGTGCTACAATGTTCCTGTGTATACTCCGTCTTCCTTTCCTCGATCATTCTTGGCTACACATTCAGCTGAGTCCTTGCGTCTGTGACTGGGACAGAAAGGTTTCCATATCGAACACAAAGAGGAAGGGATACGCAACTTCCATCATGATTCCGACTTTGGGAAAGTCATGTTGAGAGTGAGGACCTTATGATGATCATTGAAAGATTTGCGTTGATTTTCTCACCTTCTGCGTGACTGACAAATTTTCGGTCGAGGTGAGCAGCATACTTTCATTATCGGAAAATCTTGGAGAGATCCCATCTGTCGAGACAAAAGATCACCCAATCTTCAGAATGGTACCAGCTGAGAACTAGGTAGTACTTGTGCCTTGATGTTTGGACTAGCCCCTGTCATGCAGCCCATGTTCCATTCATGTCGGGGATTGCGCCGAAACGAACTTGGCCTCGAAATGCATCAGGTGGACATATTCATCCAGTTTCGTAACGAAGCTCGGGTGAACTCGTTACGTGAAGTCTGCCAGCGTGGGTTACACGAGAGTTCCAAGTCCCCTGAACCCTATGAATGACAGAAGTAGTACAGTCCAGGCACTGATTCCTGTCTAGCGTACTGGTGTCACTTCATCAGGAGCTGCTTGGTTCACAGGCTCGAAAGAGTAACTTGAAATACCCCAAGCGAGGCTTATCAGCAGAGCCATGTTCCTCATCGAATATGCCCGAAATCCCTCATCAAAGAAGCTGAATTCGTTCTTGGGAAAATTGAAGTGGTCAGCTGTCACTGATAAGCACACCATGAGACGGGACGGCACTCACATTCTCTTGCAGACAACGCAACCACAGATGTTGCAGTGTGAAAACTTTGTTCGGTGGAGGGTGTAGGAGGGTCATTTATCACCACAGTCTCAATGTGACGACTGAGTGGTCAATCGGGCCTGCAAGTGCATCCATGAATGGGAGCCTCCAGGTGCATTTCATCTTGATACTCGTGTGCTGTACCCGTTCATGCCGTCTACCACGATGATCTCTCCAAACTCGGCATTTCATGCATGACAGCGTGGACTAAACTACCCCGTGGAGAAGACTGCCCCGCAGATCGAAGACCGTGTCCATGGATTGCCACGCGGCAATCAGATCATCTGCACCCTCGGCATGATCGCTCTTTCGCGGTCGGACTTGACCCGAATTCTCGAGTGCCGAACGCGATAGCTTAAGCCTCAGTCAGGATTTGCTGACAGGGTCTCTTCGCGCAGATGCGATCCAATCGGTGCGGCTACGAGGTGTGAACAGTGTGGGAGATGAGGAGACGACGCAGTCGCAACGTTGGATCACCAGACCCGGTCAGCCTCCTCGACTTTGGAGGGTAAGACGGGTGGGAACCGCCGTCGTGGACCTTTTCGAAGATCTATAATAAATTGGCCAGCTGGTCGAGCCAGCTCGAATCTGAACCTCTGCAAGCTTGAAGTCTGTACCTGAACGGCTGAAATCCTGCTGTGCTTCCCAGGTGGCTCCCCATGATCTCATCCCGTTCCCAGTGGACCCAATCACTTCTTTCCTGGCATCCAATTGTTTGGGCTCCGGTATTGTGCACGGTGTTGTCTAAGCCTCTCGATTCATTGCTATCGCTAGCCAAGCCATCTGTGGCGTCGTGAGAATACGAGGAAATTTCTGCTTCTCTCTTGCTTGAGATTTCTTTCTTCTACTGGGAATCAAAGCATCAACACAATGGCGACACTGGACTTTGCTCTGAAGAACGAGACTGGCTCCAATACAGTCTATGCCTATATCACCGGCTATGCCATCGACCGCAATAATGCGCTTGTTTTACTGCAGGCCGACGGCAAGACGCCGTATTATCCAAAGTCACCTTCACAGACTCTCACTGCGTTGGATCAAGATTGCGCGATTCCACTCGGCCCTCCTGGAAGTACCAAAACAATCTCGATCCCTCACATGGCAGGAGGACGCCTGTGGTTTGTGTGCGATGGCAAACTCACTTTCTATGTGAATCCGGGACCTGCACTCGTGGAGCCCTCTTCCTCGAATCCATCCGATCCCAATTACAATCTGTATTGGGATTTCTGCGAATTCACGTGGAATTCTTTCCAGCTATACGCCAACGTCACCCTGGTTGATTTTGTGTCATTGCCTATTGCGCTGACCCTGACCACGACGTCGGGTGCCACTCATTCGGTCCTGGGATTCCCATCAGATGGTCTGGAGACGATCTGCTCCGCTCTGCAAGAGCAGAATGCCAAGGACCACGCTGGATGGGACAGGCTGATCATATCCAACAATGGGAAGCATCTCCGCGCCGTGTCCCCCAACACCGGCATTGTTTTGGACAATACGCTCTTCAAGAATTACTATGAGCCATATGTGGACAAAGTCTGGGAGAAATACTCGGGCGATAGCCTGACTGTCAACACACAAGCTGGCGCGGGGGATCTCAAGGCCAAGGTATCCGGGGGCAAGCTCGCTTTTACCTCTGAGGATATCTCATACGAGAAGCCCTCTACTGCAGACATCTTCAGCAACAGTTCTGGCGCCTTTGCCGTTTCGGGTAATGGTACGAAAGATGCCGTTACTGCAAGACTGGCGGCTGCATTCAATCGATCCACATTGTTGATTGACTCGGAGCAACCGAACGGCGAGACTGTGGCCGACTATTACCAGGATCCCGTGACAAACCACTACTCGCGAATCTGCCACGAAGTCTCTATTGATCACCGAGGCTATGCGTTCCCTTATGACGATGTGGCTCCGAGCAATGGTCAAGATCAGTCCGGAAGTGTGTTTGACTCGAACCCGAAACTGTTAACAGTCACGTTGGGAGCCCCGGGCGCGGGTTCAAGCAATGCAACATCCCAGTCGGCCCCAAAGGAAGAGACGCCCGTCGCGCATGAGACACATTCAAGCCCAGCCCCCGAGCAACCGAACAAGAACAGGGACAAGAAGAAGAAATTGTTTGCCGGGTTGAAACAGGTCATGCAGAGGCTGTCCCAGAACAAGTAGAAATCGTGACGGAGAAGCTATCGCTACCCGTGTAGCACTCCTCCAGGGAATCGAGTTCTGACTTGGCCCAGGAGTCTGTTTTGAACGTGCCATACAACCGCTATTTGAAGGAAATATGATGCTTTGAGGATCGATGTTTTGATTGACTTTCCCCCTGATGAGACTTTTCAATCCCACCCAATTCTTTTTTGTCATAGCGGAGTGTGTAATTGAACGCCATCCATCGTACTGTATTCATTGATTTGTCTTGCCATTTTCAGCCCATGAGACGCATATACCTAGATACAAGATCTCTCTTTGTGTTTCCGTGTCTCTTTATAATTGCTCACCAGCCTGCCTGCGAATATAACCCACGACTTCTTCGGGAAGAACCAGCCATGGCGAATCACTTGTATTGATCTTCTCAGTTTCGATGGTCGCACCGCTCCGCTGGGCGCGACCAACCATCAACTGTTGGACGACGAGGGGCAAAGCAAAGTCGTTCACACATAGCAAGTACGAGCACGGAATTCTCAAGTAAGCCGCACCTGTGGCGGGCGACGCCATCGTAGACCACGCGTGAGGCCGCAGCGATTGGGCCCACTCTCGACCGTCAGGCACGTCATGAAAGAACAAAGCGAATGGATCGCTGGCTGTCACCGTACCGGCCGCTTCCTATAATTCTACGTCAGCATTCTGTCAAGCCATTGAGTACCAATTTCATTTTTTTTTCTCGCAAAGCCCGAAGCCAAGGACATGCATGACATTTTCAATTGTTCAAGGTAAAGGTGGAGGCGGAGGCGGAGGACCACTAGGTCGAACCATTTCAACTGACATCGCGTACATGCCACGGCGGCAAATGTCCGCCAAAGGCACTGATCATACTCTCGCCCATCTGTGGAATGAAGGCGGCGATAAACACCAATTTGACCACGCCTCCATTTTGGCCTTCTTTTTCGCGTTCGCCTCTTTCCAAACCGTCCAGCGCGCTGTTGACAGGAAGACCGGACCAGCTATGCGAAACCACGACCACCTCTCGACCAGCCTCGACCTCGGGCTGCACCAGTGACCGCACAGCGGCAATGTCCGGCTGTAGATCTTCCACGGTGCTCGCTCGGTCAACCGAGGGAAAGCAGACGGTATGACATGTGTAGCCATGTTCGGTCAGCTTTTGTGAAATGCCGCCGAAGATCTTCGGCGGGCACCAGGCGCCAGGTGCGAGAATGATGGTTGGTTTGGCCATGGTTGCAGTAGGCTTGCCAAAGACTTGTCAATTCCGGATATTTGAGAGTCTTTCTGACCATCCGAGAAAGTCGAAACAAGCTAAGAATCTATAAACGCCGAGGCGTAGTGAATCTCGTCAGTGATTTAATGTAAGTGGTGAGAAGCGGATGATCGGCAAAGAGCAACTCCCGCTCTTTTTAGAGCCTGGCCCCCGCAAGGCGCCTCGAGAGTCTTGGCATCGTGTAGTCCGTTGGAAAGAAACAGCCTGTTGTCCATTGTCCTGTGAGCCACACCATTTCAATTTTTCTAATCCAAGTGAACTATGCCTCTTGGAAATTGGCGCTTACATATTTTCCCAGAAAGTAGACCCCACGCCAAAGCGGTCTGCAAGTCACATGTCCACGAAACACCACCTAGCAATGAAAGTCATCCGTTTGGACGTTTGGACCTCGCAGAGTGTAGTCTACACAGTTTGTCTTGGACAGAATGAGATCAAAATTGAAATTTTGAAATAAAAAAAAAAACAGGGCCATTTTTGAACAGATGATTTGTATACTGAGAGAATCATTGACGCGATTAGAAGAAGAAAGAGCAAAGAAGAGCAAAGAAGAGCAAAGAAGAGCAAACGAAGCAGGGTAGAGGCGAGGAAAAACAACTAAGCCCGCTCGGGATCATTCATCAAACTGTATAGTTTCCCGTCTCTTTTTCTGGAAAGCTCCTGATACGAGCCATTTTCGACCACCACTCCCTCGTCCAGAACCACAACATGATCCGCAATCTCAATCATCTCTTTCGCGTGAGTGATGATAATCACAGTAAGATGATCACAGGTTGCCACAAGCCTTTGCACCGTCTGACGAACAACCTCAGCCCCAGCAGGATCAAGACTCGAAGTGGCCTCATCCAGGACCAAAACTTGCGGTTCTCGGAGCAACGCACGAGCAATCACCAGACGCTGCCTCTGCCCACCCGATAGACCCACGCCGCCATCGCCGATCATAGTGAAGTATCCATTAGGTAGTGATGTGATGAAATCATCAATCCCCGCTGCCTTGGCGGCCATGCGCACGCTATGAATGGAGGCTTGATCCGCGAGCCCGTAACTGATGTTGTTGTAGATAGTGCCGGGGAAGATAATGGGCTGTTGCGACACCAACGAGATGTGGGATCTCAGTGTTGGTGTATGCAGCTGACAAATGTCATGACTGCCAAGTTTCACAGTAGGTCGGCCGTCTCTGGATACTGGCGCTTCGTACAGAGCGAGCAAAATGGAGGCAATAGTGGATTTTCCAGAGCCAGATCGACCAACAATAGTGGTGCATGAGTTCGAACTGACAGAGAACGAAACGTTCTTGAGTACTCTAGCATCGGGTCTTGACGGATATCTAAAGTCCAAGTTGGTAAATTGAATGGGAGTTAGACAGGTGGATTTCAGGTGTCCTCGATGCTCGTGTGATTTTCCGCGGGGAAGATTCGCAAGATGAAGAAGTTTTATTGCGACTTCACGAGATGTGCTAATTTGAGGGACTTGGAAAAGATTAGAAAACGAGTTATTTCTAGCGTGGTGCACGCTTGTCACTTACTCCACGACAAGATCTGGGCAGCATACCCTATGCTGAAAAGGAGAAGAGAGAACACCACCATCACATCGTTTACAGTGAATTCTGCTCCCACAAGCACAGCTCCATAGTAGAAAAACAAGGCTAAATGTTCACACGTCGGAAGTGCAGACTGAGGGTTCAAGACCGAGATTTGACTTACCGCTTGCAAACATGACTGTCGACTCCAGCAGACCAAAGAGCAAGCCCGTGTAGCAAGCGCGTTTCAAACCAATTCCAAGGCACTTTGTTATCGCCTTGGCATGTTTATTATGGAAATAACCCTCCAACGTCAGGGTTCTGACCGTTCGAATCTCCGAGAATGTCTCCATGAAGATATCAGTAGTGACGGCGTTTGCTTCTCTACACCGATGTTCCCACAAAGCGCTGACCCCTTCAAATCCCCGAGTGATCACGTAGATGAGAGGCCCACATGCGAGAGCTACTAGCGTGAGCTTCCAACAGACAATAAAACTCCAGATAATGGCCATAACCGTGATTGAAATTGCCACAATCACAAAACCAGCGAAACGGCCAAGTAAATTTCGCATGTCTTCACCGTTTTGATCAAGGTAAGCTGTGAGCCTGAAGGGACTATGGCCTTCCAGCTCAAACCAAGCCCGAGGCTGATCGAGTATTCGCTCAAAGGCCCGCTTTCGTAGTGTATTCATCCAAGCCTCCCCGCAAGACTCCAAAAAGTAATGCATGAAAAATGAGGCTAGACCGTCGCCGATAGAGACTCCCAATACAGCTAGTGACCAGACCATCGTAAGCCTGGCACTATTGGTTCCAGCATAGAAGGTACTGAACAGTTGCGAAAGGCAGTAGGAAAAGACGGGAGTTGCACTCGCATGAGCTAGCGCCGAGACAAGCCCAAGTGACAGGACCAGCCTCTCATTCGACGTCAGAGCAGGTAAGACACTTCTCATAATGTGGTAGAGAGAAGCCTCAGACTCGTTCTTCGTCACTTTGGCCTTTGAGATTTCGATTTCTCGAATTCCAACATCCGTAGCAATGGAAGAAGTAATTGTAGGGCTCGCCTGATATGGGTTATCACCATGCTCTAGTGAAGTCATTTCCAACTCCTCCATTGGCCTTGAATAGCACGAGCTCGGCCGCATGGGTGAAAAATCCTTTCTCGGCATCCCCAGCGTGGACCCGCGTTTGCTGATATCACAGGTTATGCCTAGCATTGTACTGTCAATTGAGCGCCGTTCTTCCCTTCCCGGAGCATAGTCGTAGATGTTGGAGAACGATGACCTTGACCGATAGTGCGCCTGGGGTCCAGACGTCCTGGAGTTTCGGCGTACCGGCTGAGGTGAGATCGAATGGTCTCCCATGCTGCACCGAGCCAGTCTCTTCTCAAAATGTCCACAGTACTGTTCGCTCGACGTCTGATCTGTTCTCGTCACTGTGTCTGAGTTTTCTCTCGGCGTATTGTGAAAGTATCTCTCATATTCAGGCTGCTTCTCAATTGCGGCTCGGTAGCCACTCTGAAGAATACGCCCATTTTCAAGAATGTAAACGAAGCCCTGCTGGTTGATTTGGGACATGTCGTGGGTAATGATTATGGTGGTTTTCCCTCTCCGCCATTTCCTGATCGCTTTCATCACAGCCAACCGATTTTCCGGATCCAACGCACTGGTAGGTTCGTCCATGATGAGAATCGGGGTATCGCGCAATCTGGCTCTGGCTATTGCGACTCTTTGTCTCTGTCCACCACTCAAATGACCTCCGCCAGGACCAACGCAGGTATCAAGGCCTTTGGGCAGCACGTCCAGCACACTTTGGAGCATTGCGACTTCAATAGAGCTTTGCACATCGTCAAGCAAAACAGACTCGTGCCCATGCCGACCAAAGGCAATGTTTTTCAAAACAGAGTCGTTGAAAAGAACGCTGCGCTGCTCAACCAATGTGATATTGTTGCGGACCCAATTGATGTCAAGTTTGTCAATCGGGTTGCCGTCAATCAGAATCCCGCCGGATCGACATGGATAAAATCGCATTAATATTTGACCAAGTGTCGTTTTTCCAGAGCCACTCTTGCCAATGACGAAAGTTGTCTCTCCTGCAGGAAAGAAAAAAGTGGACTCCTCGAGGACAACGCGGTCTGGTTGGCTTGGATATGCGAATGACACCTACTCATAATATCAGCCTATATTTTAGCTATACCTTAGCCACGCCGGAGATTTGCATTCCACGTACATTGTTCACTTCGATGTCACCTTCGCAATGCTCCGGATAAAGTGTACCCTTAGCTTCAGTCGCAGATGTGTGACATGATTGCCGGCGCAGTATCGATGTGAGGACAGCACCTGCGACTTTCCCCTTTTCCAACACGATCATTTGAGGTAGCACTTGTTCAATTGACTGTGCTGCAGTTAAGCAAGCCCAGAACGTCCTCAAGACTTCACCCGATGTCATCTTGCCTGCTCTCGCAAGAGAACTGCCGAACCAAAATCCCTGAACGAACATTCCAAATACCATCCATCGAACAAAAGATATTTGCAAGGAGTTTAGTCTCGCCTGCCGACGGTAATGAGTCGCGGATGCGTCGACCCGCGCAGAGAAACCCCGTGATTCGATGTTTTGTCCATTCAGACATTTGACCGCATCAATTGAGTTGATCGCATTACTCGCGACCTTTGACGCTAGTGTGATTTCCTTCTGTTGCGCCTCGATGCTGGACTTCATCCTTGTCGAAAGGCAAGCAATGATGGTCGAGAATATTGGTATTCCAGCTAGCGTGACCAAGGACAAGCTCCAAGACGTATAGAGTCCTAGTCCCAAGGACGCCAAAGACCGACAGAAGTACTGCAAAAGAAGTCCAAGAGGCTGAGATGTCGCGGTTTGAAGATCGTGGATATGGCTGCTGGCAACGTTAGAAATCTGCCTACATTCTGAACATTGAAAGCACTGACGCTTGTATCCCAGAAAGCAGAGCTCCCAAACCCTCATTTCGGGCTTCAAACCATTCAACGTCTCGTTGAATGAGCTCGGCAAAAAGCCTGCTTCGGACACTGGAAGCTTGCAATTCGCCAAAGGCGATAAACATCGCAAAGTAGGCGCTGTTCAGTACCCATCCAGCGGCACCAAGACCCAACATTCCAAAGCAGCTCGCTACGATTTTGTTGTGAAGAACCTCAAAAGTAATTTCTCCGGCACCGAAATTTGTGAAGGAGTCGAAAATATTTCCCAGAAAAATCGCAAGAACGGGTGTAACTGATCCTGCAAGCAGAGCTAGAACAGCTCCAACGATCAGAGATGGCACATGCTTTCGGCCGGTGAAGCTAAATAACGATTTCCACCCGGGCGAGACCTCAGTTGCGATGTGATTGCCCACACCAGACAATTGATCCGAAGGTTGCATGGCTAGAATGATTCATATATTGTCGGTTTCTCATGTGACAGGCGAAGAAAATCGGCTCCAAGGCTTTGAGAGGTGTGTAGTATGAGAAGATAAGCCCGGTATCAGATTTCGATTTCTCAGTCGCGTTTTGAGGTGTCTGTTGTGTTTTCTTTGTCTCAAGGTCAAACTTCCCAATGCGGAAGCACAGGGCAGTCGAGGCCGAATCTTCGGGAGACCCCCATGGAACAATGCCGTGGCGGCATATTGTTCTTCGCGCCACGTGCAGCCAACATGACAGACGATGAAAGAAAAAGAAAAAGAAAAAGGTTTCATCCGTCTGTCTTGTATTTCCCCATACCTTTCAATATCGCATGTAGAAATTGACAGCCTTGAAATTGACAGCCTTGAGTGCATAGCACCTCGTAATGGCACTCTGAGTCTAGTAACTATTTTTTCGATTGTTTCAATCAGTCCCGCTGCGCGTAATGAACACGCCGGGAGATGAGAATGCACAACCATGCTGATTAAACAAAGCCATGTTCATTCTGGGTATATTGTGAATTTTCAGAAAAAAAGGCATCTGACCGAGTAGCCACAGCCGTCCAACTAAAGTATAAACATTCCAGCGCGTTCGTCATGGTCATTCTTTAACAGCATGTCCCAAGGGCGTCACGAATCGAGTCAGTGGAGCACTTCCTTCTGAGCTTTTGACGTAGTCAGCCTCCAGGGCTAAGGCAGAAAGCCTTTCACGTGCTACAGGTGGTGCAGCCTCTTTGCAGAGAATCGGAGAAAAAAAAAGAGAGGCAGGGTGAACTCAAGAGCTCGCCTTCTGAGAACGCTCATAGATCCAATCGTTCAGTCCAGCGCGGTTGCTAGTGTGGGTCAGTGAAAGGTCGCCTCGATCGAATCATGGGAAACAGAAAGTCTTACCGAGCAATTTCGATGGCATAGAATTGCATGCGGACACCTGGATATGCAATTAGCTCATGTGAAAAGTGATTGGGCGCTGGTCGATGAGATCTGCTCATGAAACCCACCAAAGACAGTAGTGTCCTGATCGTATTCAACGTCGGCTCGGGTACGGATGATTGTGCCGAAATTGAAATCCTCAATCTTCTTATCGAACTTGTTGATCCAATTGCGCCACTTCTCTTTTCCGGCCTTGCTCTTCATTTCGTCCTCATTGATGGTGGCAGCGGGATCGAATTCGGGGAACTCAGTCACGAAAGACTCGTAGATTTCGTCATCCATCTTAGTGAGACGCAGCTGCGAGCCCTTCACCTTCTCGAGGATCGCCGAGTATGTCATGAGGTGTTCGACAGCTGTGGGAAGACAAGACCGTCAGCGGATGTTGGGATAAGAGGTTCAGTCTCATATCAAATATCGACAGAAATTTGAACGCGATGAAGCCAAGCGGCGTGCGACTGACCCTTGACAGCGAACTGCTTCTCCATCTGTACGAATTGTTAGTTCCAACCACCGATGCGGCGGGCAAGATCTTGGTGACTTACATCCTCCAGGTTCTCGGCCTGCTCGGGATCAAAAGGCTTCGACATTTTGGCGTTATTGATATCTTTGTCAATTTCAATGCTTCTGAAGTAGCGATATTACAGAAGAGGCGCTGCGAGAGGGATCGCGTGATTTTAAGCGTGACAACTTTGCCCCGCCAATAATTTTTCGGCGGGCGGAGAGGAATACTGCCACACAAAAGTGGCCCGATCCAAGGTACGTCATGTCGCCGCCCGCTCGGGAACCGCCGAGGGGCACCTGTGTGCTTCCCGGCGCTTCGAATGGATTCTTGGAAAAAGGCAAATGCTTACTGAGAGCGAGCGAAGTGAGAGAAGGTTTTAGCCTGGTCTGGGGATCGCCTTCCCAAAAGCTTGACTGAGAAAAGTCATAGTCATTATGCTTGTATATGGGGTATGCCCGTGTGCCTGGTAGCATATACCACACTGTACATGGTCATGCTGCTCTCATGCTGCAATCTGTCGTTTAGCTTAATGCCATGTGCTTCTGCGAGTCTGATCGCAGGGTCTAGGGATGGAACAATATGAGGTGTCTAGATATTTATTTACAACACAGATTTCAAGACGTTTAGCAAAGCACATGTGATCATTGATGCGTCTAGTCGCTATCGGCATCATCTGGGAGTTCCTCGAATCTCCCCTCGCGGACTGCCTGCGCCACGGGATTTTCCACGCTGATGAGACCGTTCGCTTTCGCCCTACGTGATAAAATGGTTAGCCTGGGGGAGCAATCTTCATATCATGTTGCGGGCTTTTTACCTTTCAAACAAGACAAATAGTCTTTCAGCCTCCCTCTCCTTCTCCTCCTCGGTCATGGGTGGGCCCGAATCCTTTGGCTCGGCTGCCAACCGTTGGCCAGTGACGGGATTCACCTCAAGATCGAGGCCGCCGGCGCCATTTGTTGCGAACGCTTCGCCAGCAGTCTGAGGAATTTCCATTCCACGAGAAGCGAGGAACCCAGCAGCAAATCCGTACCCGATTTTTCGGGTGAGGTTCTCGGCGTCCCTGCCTGAAAGAACGAACATGAGTTCGGAAATTCCTGTTTTAAGATTTGGGTAAGGGCTTGTCGAAAGCTGTAACAACTTCGAGGCGAGCGTGTCGGAGCGTCCAATTGGCAAGCTGCGATCATTATCTTCTGGCAGGAGAAGCCATTGCATATACTTTCGGGGGCCGTCCGGGGCGACTTCATGGACGACAATGAGCGAGTGCAGGAGTGGGACTGCTTTCTCCTCCAGCTCCTCGGGGCGGTAAAGTGACACTGCCCGATCGAGAATGTTGATCAACTTATCAACATTACAGTTCTGATTGAATTTGGGGAACAACGGATTGCTCTCAAAGTGACTCTCTTTCTTGCCCTCCAGATCGAGGACAGATAAGGAGTTTATCAAATAGCTCATTAAACCATCAAGGGGTTTTGCCGGAATGTCCATCCTGCTGATGATTTTTAAGATGGGCTGGATCGAAGGGGTAAACGTGCTGGCGAGGTCGGGGAACAGTTTTGAAACGTTGAAGACAAGCTTCAAGGTATCAATTAGAGCCAGCTCATCCATCTGCGTGAGTGGCTTTCGCCCGGATTTGGGGAATTGCTTTGCATGTCGGGCCAGTTGCTTGATAGAGATCAGCATGGACCACCGTTAGCGGATCGAAGGGCTTCTCTCGTACATAGTTGACATTGTCTCCGAGTGAATGATTCTTGATAAGGGCGTCGAAGTCCAAGTTGCTGTCATAAGTTGAAAGAAACAAGATTCGACTTGTAATCATCTCGTCCTCCGAGTTTTCAGTCTATAAAACGTCAGGATACTTCGGTCAGAGCTTGGAAATTCCGGAACAAGTGTAATATTCTAGTACCTTCAGTCTCTCTGCTAGTTTGCCCCCATATCCGGTATCCACAAAAGCCTGACGCATGTTTGTATCAAGGAGGAGGGCATTGGCAACGCAGCGCAACGCGGCACGGCGAACGTCGGCCGTTTCTCCGTTGAGACCGTATTGCGCTAACAATTTAATTCCCTGGCGAGTTGTCAGAATCGGAGTGTGATGCGATAGATAAAGAGCAAAGTGAATGCGCATCATACTTCACTGCTGTAAATCGGCCCAGCGTCAACAGGACTCGTGCCATGCTGGCGTAATTGTAAGAGAATTTCGCTTTTCTCTGACCTTGAATTTAGAAAACTCTAAACCAATACTTTCGATTACGGCTCAAGTCGCGAGACTCACGCGCTGGGGTAAGGTGGCTCTCGTTGAGGTCATCCTTGAGAGAGGCAAGCAGCCGAGTCACTTGCTGCAGCTTGGCTGTGTGAATAGTCAGTTGGATAACTTTGAAATCTGAAGAATCTTTGAGCATGTGCCAACGACGAGAATGGCCACAGGCTACATACCTGCTCCCTGCAGTCGGGTGAGGCTCATGCTGGGCCCCGTCCGAACTGAAAACTTTACTTCCTGTTGGAACTGTCCTTGTCGCAGAGCGGGCGATGAAGAAAATGCTCAGGCGCTGTCCTGTAATATGCCACAAGATCTCCGTCACTGTCAGCCAAAATGTTGCTTGCAGGAAGCGGCGCTTGCTTGCAAATTCCAAATAAAAGGGATGGTCGATGCGCGACGCGGGGAACAGACTTCCAGCAGAGTCCCTCCTGGAGGAGTAGCTGGCTCACCCCACCCAAGCTTCGGGATCGATCCCTTGTTGGCCATCTTCGCCAGAGTTCACGTCCGGTCGGCCATTACTTGACGATTTATTGTAGGTGCAAATCACCCTTGAGCTTCAATCTGTAGGCCATTGCACCTGATCTCATACAGTCTGTACAAAGCCCTTCCAATATTACACCTGTTCATACACGTGGACAGCAATAAGTTGCCTTATTTCATATGGAGAGCGTGACAGACAGCCCACGAACAACCGGCAGACATTGTCTTGCCTAACCCCGCGATGACTGCGATCAAAGGGTGATTCCTTCCTAGTCTAAGTACAGGGAGTCTTCGTTATCACCGTAAAAGCAGAGTAAGCCAGACTCAGGCTCGCGAGTGGGAGCAATTCCATGAATCGTCGTATGCCAACGACGGCAATGCGAGCCAGCGTGGGACCTGTCACGCCCGCTCCGAGTGCCTGATTGCCTCGGTGCCTTTTTGCCTGACTGATGAGGCTTCACGCGGCCACTTTACGCGATTCGCGACAGGCGCGCTAGTTACTTTTCACGGAGATGAGTCTGGATGTTCTCGACGCTTGCCCGGAAAGCTCCAGTACGATCCAAGTCCAGCGACACGACTTTGAGTGTTTTTGATCGCGCCTGCATGAAATCCAGCAATGGTCTTTAACTGTTCCATTTCGGCTGCCTCCTGATCTCATCTCTTTCTAAACCATGGTCGAGATCCCCGGCCCTCTTCCTGCTCGCCCACCGACTCCTCCTAGGCCGGGTTCCCGAACCGATGAGAACGAGCAGCAGTCCGCCAATCTTTTACAGACCCCGGAGGCCTCCGTGCGGCCAGCAAACGCTACCAAACTGCCCCCGTCGAGTCACGGTTCCAAACGAGTCAATTTCTCGCCATGGCTGCATACTGTCATCGGCTCGCCCAAGTCAGACTCGAGCGGCAAACATCCCGCGACGAATTTACCAGCAAAAGCGCATACGGAAAGCAGCAAGAGGATTGAAGGAAAAGCCTTCAAATCAATCCTCAAAGAAACAAGTTCTCCAATTCCCGTGTGGTCTCCCAACGTCAATCGGTTCACAACCCAGTCAATCGACATGCTGCTGGAGTCAGTGGTTCAGCAATTGGCAGGGGAGAGTATCTCCTCTCGCCTCGACGCATACATGAATCTATTCAACGCACTGCGGACATACGATAGCTTGCCTGGGGGTAAAGAAATTGGGGAAAAGTTGGGCTTGATCACGGACTTCATCCAGCGCGATGTGACCCGCGATTTGGTTCACGGCACTCCTATGGATACAACACTCGCGAACCAGGCATTGAAGCTCTCAGCTGCTTTTATTTGGCAACAGGACATCTCCTCACAATTGCCAGAGGACTTCAAGGCCTTTCTGGTGGAGCACGCCATCACCTCCCTCCAGGAGAATAAAGGTGCCAAGTCCGTTTTGACCCACTACTTGTCCATTCTCTCTACGCAAAATTTCAGTGCCAAAATTATGACAACTTCACGGATCATTCGCCTTCTCACTGCGCTTCAAGACTTGAGCAAACATGTTACCGGAAAAGCCATCTCATTTCATCGCCTGAGCATCTACCAGCGGCTCCTCTCCCAATTCAAGTCCACATTTATTTCCCAGTCCTCATCGTGGATGGAGCATCTCGTCTTTGGTCTTCTCCATTCCCACAAAGAGACTCGAATCAAAGCCATCGCTCTTGGCTTCCAGATATCCGTGACCGCTGGCCCAACACCTTCGCTTTCGAGCACTGTCCGGCAACTTTTTGATCGGCCCCTGGAGGGTAACCGCAAATTGGTGACCGAGATCAAGGAGAGGATGTCTCGCATGGTCGCGACTCTCGATACCGGTATGCACGTTCCGCAAATCTGGAGTATCATAGTTCTGCTTTTGAGAAGCAAAAAGTGGACTCTCGATCAGTGGGAGCATTTCAAGGAGTGGGTTCTCGTTCTTCAGCGATGTTTCAATTGCAGCGAGCCGGCCATCAAGTCTCAAGCTATCGTGGCTTGGAATCGGTTTATCTATGCCGTGAGCCCTAATGAGAATACGAGCCGGTCGTTGTTGAAGATGCTGGGCAAGCCGGTATTTTCGCAATTTGAGCGGAAGAAGTCTGATAAACCAGGGGCAAAGCCCGCGCAACTGGCGTTGAGCAGCTACTACCACCTGCTCTATTACGCATTCCGCCCTTCATTGCCTTATCATCATGTCGACGTGATATGGGAGGAATACGTTGCTATACCGTCCGCAACCATTCTTTCTTCACATCCAGGCCTGAGCAATACAACAGCACTCGTTGTATCAAACCTGCTCTGGAGTCCGCAAGCAAAAGTCTGGGCCGAGACTCGAATAACAGACAACGCGAGAATGGAGGTCGAGGAGCTTCCATCCCTTGAGCCTCGATGGGTCCGAGCGAGGGTATCAGTAGTTCTGGAAGTTTTTGAGTCTCTCTTCAAAACATCTGTCTGGAATACTGAAGCAATCCATGAATCGAACATTGCTATTGCTTGGAAAAGCCTCGCAAATGCGCTATCGCTTGCCTCTAGCAAGGAAATTACCCCTTCTGGAGAGTCTATGCAGGCTGTAGGTAGCGTCCTCGGTTTTCTGCATCGTCTGTGGGCTGCAGGGCCGTCAGGGCTGAATGCTATGGGTGAAGATGCTCAGGACACCTTTTGCGAGAGATTTCGGTTTTTATCGAAGACTATGATCGTATCTCTTGGTGGGGTACCTTTCACTGAAAAGCTCATGCTGCTGACTGAAGACGGCGTCTTCCAGTCCTCTGCGACCCCAACCCATCGTTCGCCTCCCTCGTCAACGAATTTACACAGTCCTGCCATTCATCTTTTGCGGCTTATCAGCAGAGATCTCACAATACCTTCGCCGGCTCCATCATATTCTCGTCTCGTGCACGGGTTGATCAGAGCATCTTGCGACGCAAGGATCTCGCGAGGCTCTCGACTTGAGTTTCTCAAACAGTGCGCCGAAGTGAGCGCCGGGGACTCGGTGAATGCGGCTAGGGAGTCACCTTTATTGGCAACTGTCTGGACTGAAACAGCTAAGGCAGCAGCATGCGCCTTGAACACTTTTCCAATAGAACCTGTGCGCGAGCGCATCGGTGTCGCATCCCGAGATCACGAAATTATCACCGACATACTTCTCACCGGCGTGGACTTGTTCCCGGATGCAATTTCGGACTGGTCATGCCTTCTGAATGATTACTCTCGCGTTGTGAGGACTGAGAAAGACGACATTGCCGTTGTTGAGCTTGTTGTGGAACCAATTGCACGCCATTTGTCTACAATGGCCGTGTTCGATACCTATCTGCCTACAAGCTTTCTACTTTCTCATTGTCTGTCCGTCCATTTCGTTCCTCAGGCTGAACATGAAGTAGGAGAATCCTCACCTGATTCAATCAGATCGCCGGATTTTCCTGACGGTCTTTGGACGACTATTGGGCGTAGTTTGGAGCTAGGCTACCGTAACATCATAACATCACATCTGCCTCGCCTTGCTGCCTTTGTTGAATCTCTCGCGTCCTTTTTCAGCTCAGCTCCGCCGCTGTGTTGTGTCCAGGCAGCTGAGATTGTCCAGGCACCACTGGCACTGTGGATTGAAGACGCAGAAGGGAAGTTGTTTGCTCCACGTGGGGAGGATGACTTGATCACGTTTGCAGTAGGTACACCTCATTTTCTCTTTTGGTAATCGATCACCCCCTCACTCTTATGAATAGCACCGCGCGCTCTCGACTTCACTCTTCAACTTCCTTCGCAGCACTGTCTATGACACGCATTTGCTTCTGCCAAAATTCGAAGTTTTGATCTGCGCTGGTCTGAACTCCTCACACAATTCCACCTCCCAACAATTCGTCGACTTCTTGTGCGCAGCAAAGACACATTTGGAGTCACCCACTTCGCATACAACAATGGGACAGGCTCTGTCGGCGGCCACCGCGAGGCTGGCAAACCAGGCGGAACCACCGTCACCTGAGAGCGAGGTATGTGGATCTCCATTAGCTTTTGTGACAACGTACTGATACTCGGCGTGGCATAGTCCTCAACTTCTCTGCTTGATTCCCTTGCTAGTTTCGACGATTCAGCGAGCCAAAACAGTCATGAAGCTAGTGTCGATCCCGACGGCCCTTCCCCCGAGCTTGGATTCAATGACCATGCTTTGCCCGAGCCCACGGAGCTGGGCGAGCCTCAGCTGCCAACATACTCTGGACCAGAAAACTCGGATGTACCAGCTGCTCTTCAAAAGAGTCGACGGGAGATGTTTCGCATGATTGAATCTATTCGATCCTCTTCGCCAGCGAACAGTCCTGGTAAGTTAGGTTTTGATACGCCGATACACCTTCGCCGACTACATGTTCAGTCTGGAGTTCCATTAACTCCAACTTTGGCTCCAGCGGAAAATGAGGCGGGGTTCATTGCATCTTCACCTACGCCCGCAACGCGCGATCAAACACCAGTTGTGAAATCGAACCCACCAGGAACCAAGCTCCCTGACAGTATGGAACAAGACCTGCCAGATCTGGCCTCCTCGCCGCCTGGAGCCACATCTCAGAACCGCAGCCCGAAGAAGCTCTCCAGCTCATCTCGGCGGGCAAAAAGGAGAAAACTCCTCCAGTCGAGTCTTGCCGCCAGCAGCAAGAAAACAGAGTCATCTTCACACATGAATGAGAGACCTCCCAGTCGACGAACTCGTTCATCACAAACATTAGATGGCCCAATTAACAGTCACTCCGACACTGTTACGGCCCCGACTATCGCGTCTGGTAGCACCATGGGAGCTGGAAACCAGGCAGCCTCCAACCAAGAGAGATCCAAGTCCTCATCAAAGAAGCGAAAGAGAAAGGAAAGCGTGAAGCCAGCGCCCCCAGAAAACCAGCGTCTTTCCCAGGAACCTCAGACGCCCTTGGTGCAAAAATATCATGCAGACTCTTCCAGCGAGGATATGGAATCTCAGATTGCTTCTCAGCTGGAACAAGATATGGAGCTCGCCAACGATATGGCCACGGACGTATCTGCTCTTGGAACACAAACCTTGAAGGCGTTGACGTCAAAGAAAAGGAAGCGCGAAGACGATGGTGAGAAGACCGGTGTTGCTGATAGGCGGCGATCGACACGTCTGTCAACTGCGAAAGGTGCCATGGCCCAGGATACGGATGAGCCTGAACTGATCCACACGGCAGCGGCAACAGGCTCCCAGCAATCTGGGACTCGTTCTGTATCCAGCCTCTCACCTACCATGACTCGCCGGATGACCCGCAGTTCTCAGAAGCGGGAAAATGATCTCTGCATCACCGATCTGGCGCCAGAGGCTGAAATTCTGGAGGCTAAGCAGGAAGCACTCGAAGATGTGCCTCCTGAACCACCTGCCAAGAAATCCCGAAAAGCAGCATGCTTGGAGGATCAGTCTGCGCCTTCGCAGAAGAGGAACGCTCCGCGAAGCAAAAATTCGCGCAGCTCTCGTTCACGCAGATCGCGGTCTTCCCAGGCAGAGCTGAAAACCAATCCCGTCTCACCTCATACTGAGCGAGATTCATCTCACAGTGTCCTTGAGGCTGAACCGGCATTGGTCGCAAATGCGTCCATGGACGCCTTAGCCAGCGAGAGCGTGGATGCATCGATGGACGCGTCTGCTCAACAGCCCGTGCCAGCCGTAGCGTCAAATGTCACCACGCTTACCCAGGAGTCAACAGAGGCCCTGGCCATGGCTGTAGGATCGATGGACATGCCTGAGTCTCCAGTCATCCGCGAAGAAACGATGGAAGTCGACGCCTTGTCAAATCCACCTTCCGCAGAGACAGCGGACATGGTTCTCGACTTGACCACAGCTACAGTTGAAACGGAGCCAGTCTCACCCACCCGCGAATCCGACAACAGCGGTGTGGGTATCTCCAAGTCTCTGAGAAGTCTACTTTCTGAAATCAAAACTGCGAGCTTGGGACCAACCGCCTTGCGTGAGATTGATGATCTTCTGTTCCATATCCGCGTCGAAGCTCATGAAGCTTCTCGGCGCCACGATAACTTAGCATAGCGGCGGCGGCGTTTGTTGATCGGTAGTCTCTCAACTTTGTGAGGGCTTATCATTGTTTTTTATCATATTTTTATACTTGTTCGATGTCTCTATTTCCCCCACACGCACAAGCTATGTTACTCAAATCCCCCTCGGCTTTCTGAGTGAGCCCTTGTTACCATATTTTGTTGTTGTCTTTCTTGGCTCATGAAGATGAGTTTATGGTCCTGCTTTTGATCATCGAATTTATCTTTATCTTTCCACGATGAGGCCTGCCTGGTTGAATTGCCAACATCACTCTGCCTATTTTCCTTTGAATGTTCCTTGTTTTGTATATGATCATGAACCTTGTAAGTCAAGTCAAGCAAGTCCTTTGTAGTTAATTTCGAGTATTCGCGTTCGACCTACCTTGATTGGCCACTGCATTATACGAAAAATATTTCCTGTGCCATGATGGTGAGGCTTCTCTATATTAAATGTGTTCCGCGTTTCAAGCCGCGGCCTTTTTGCTTTTCATCCCAGGCGAAGTTTAATGATATCGTTCATTTGTTTGTTCTGGCGTTCTATGAGAATACTTTCCCTCCTAGGCTGGAAGACTTTTGCTCAAGAAGATAAGGGCACCCCAGCTCCATCAACGATGGCCGGCAGACTGCCGGACTACGCACCCATCACGATGATAGCGTACATTCCAAAGCCTATAGAGAATATCAGACACAACAATTAGCTAATCCCATGCTTGTTTGATTCAGACGATCCCAGACCCCAATATACAAATAGAATGACCTTTCGTAATGAAACCAGAATAATAACTTTGAGATCAGCTTCTCTATGAGCTGTAGAGATCGGGAGGATTCCCTGGTAGTACATAGATGATTTGGTAGGCTGCTTAAGTATTGTGCTTTGCTAAGGCTTACTGAGTGTTGATGCTAACGCTTTTTGATAAGAGGGGCCATTACGTAGATCTAAGAGCTTCACGTGTTATCAAGGTACCTTGCGGTAGTAGTGCATGCTCGGTGACCAAATCAAACCGAAGTCCCCATTGACCGGATCGGAGCTCTCAGAGGATTACTCGATCCTACATAGTGATAAAAAGCGGCGAGAGGTTCAGTGTTAAATACAAAGGGAAGACAAAATCGTGGCATAGGAAATCCGCCACAGAGGTGACGTCGCACAGGGCAAGTTTGCCTCGAAAGGTGGCACTGCGCTTGCTGGTGATGTGACGAAATAGATGATTTCTATGATTCGGCAACCCCAGTTTGACAGGCTCTCTTTTGGGTCGAGGCATCCCTTTGTTCCGATTCTGTGGTTTAAGGCAACGCGGGCAAGATAGTATAGAAATCAATGACGCGAGTCTTTGGTGCCACCGCCTCCAAATGTCGCTTTCCAGTTACCGTGGATTCAGGATGTATGGACGGGTTGCGGGCGAGTATATAAGGGGCTTTTTCCTGACAAGATTTGGGTGCGTAGATACGTTTCAAAGTACCCACAAGGAAGAAGAGGAAGAAGAAGTCAAAAGGTCATCTTAATCCCACACTACGACTCTGAAAAACTTACTATGGGAACTCAGTATATGATGCAAGCTGGACTGGCTTCCGGCATGTCAGCTACGGAGGGCATGTCCCCCGCCCGTCCACGATCTGTTGATCCAAACCTCAGTGATCCAGCTCACTTGCTCCCCGAAGATATTGTCCCCACCTCCCGAGACCGTCTTGCTGTGCGAGCGTTCGGCGGCAAGGACATTATGATTCCGTACATGGGCATCGGCACCTGGTCGTGGGGGGACAAGGCAACATTCGATTACGATGCAATCACCGACCTGCCCCGGATTCACGCCGCATGGGCTAAACTCAAATCTGTGGGACTCACCTTTGTCGATACCTCGCAGGCTTATGGGAACGGCGAAAGCGAGAGAATCTGCGGAACGCTGTTCGAGGGAATGCCCCGGGATGCATTCGTGGTACAAACGAAGTGGTTCTCGGGCGGTCTCTCCAACACTCTGATGCAGTCGCGTGGGCCCAAGGCTCGGCTCAGGGAATCTCTCAGTCGGTTGGGCCTGGACTATGTGGACATCTATCTGGTTGACGGGCCGATTCACGGTAGTTCTATTGCTACGGTTGCGGAGGGACTGGCTGAATGCGTACACGAGGGAATGACGCGTGCTGTGGGTGTTGCCAATTACAGCACGCAGGAGATGATCAAAATGGCCGAGGAGCTGGCGAAAAGCAGCGTGCCCTTGTCAATCTCGCAGTGCGAATACTCAGTGCTACGCCGTATACCCGAAGTGAGCGGGATGATCCGTGAGTGTCTCAAGCGCGGAATTTGCTTCCAGGGCTTTGCTTCGCTCGCCGAAGGCCGATTGACCGGCAAGTACTCGCGCTTCAACGAGCCCAAGGCCAATCGACGATTCAGCAGTTATCCGATGCATATGCTGGAGCCAACCATCAATGTCCTCAAGGGCATCGCAGCCGATCGTCGAGTGCCTTTGTCGGCTGTGGCGTTGAACTATCCAATCAACAAGGGCGTGGTGCCTCTTGTCGGAATTCGTGATCCTGGCCAGGCGGATGATGACATGCAGGCACTCGGCTGGCGATTGACAGAAGATGAGATCCATCGGATTGAGGAGGTCAGCTTTGAGGGGCATACATCAACTCTCTTGCAGCATGGATAGATGCACATGCACCGCAATCATCGCAGCACCGAGATGCCCGATGAGTTGTGTAGGAAGCTTTAAAACTAAGTGGCAATCGGTCACTGTCGCTGACTCATACGTCACAGTAGATAAATTCAACGTCGATAATCTCTCATTATGTGATGCACAAGATACCAGGCAAAAGTCGCCGTAAAGCTTCATGGTTAGCCTGAAGAGCTATCAAAATCAGTCTCAGTCTGGAAACTCCCAGTTCCTGGCCTGATCTCCCGCAGGCCAAGAGGCTGAATGTTTTGACTTTTCCGTTTGGAGTTTGGGCAGATCGCAGCGGGGCTTAGCTCCGAACGGGCCCCTCCGATTTCCCCGCCATGACCTCAGCTCAGCGCGGAACCTTCCCAAGTCACCAGAGTCTGTAACACCGTCCACTTGTCAAAAGCTGTCTGCGAGCCTTATCTCTGCCTCGGGTCCGTAGTTCCATCGTCAGCCCTTCACCAACTTCAATATGGACCGCTCCAAGAAGCCATCTGCCATCGGCGTGGGCGCATCCCTCCCGCAGCCATCCGTCTCTGTTCAGGATGGCTTGATCGAGGCCAGCTTGCCCTCTGGTGAATCCGTCACCGTCTACCTCTATGGGGCCACCGTTACTTCCTGGAAAGCCAATGGTCAAGAACAGCTCTTCCTAAGCCAAAAGGCGGTTCTGGATGGCTCTAAGCCTGTCCGCGGAGGAATTCCCCTGGTCTTCCCGGTACGTGATGGACTTGAGGTCCCGCACAAGACTATTCACGGTGTAGGGCAGCTGTACTGATATAGAGGTTTCTTGCAATAGGTCTTTGGTCCCCCTCCTCAAAATCATGCGACCTCCTCCCTTCCCCAACATGGCTTCGCCCGCAATTCAACCTGGGAGTTCCTCGGCAAATCCTCGTCGGAGGCGAGCAAGGGCGACTTCGCTGTGAAGCTGGATTTCGGATTGTCACACACCATGCTGAGCGAGGAATTCCGCAAGGCCTGGCCATATGAGTTTGGCCTGGTTTACAGCGTCACGCTGACCAAGAGCGCACTCAAAACCTCTCTGCAGGTCACAAATGAAGGCAAAGAGAATTTTGAGTTCCAGGTCTTGATGCACACGTATTTGAGCGTCGAGGTAAGATTGTTTCACTGGTCTACCGGTACTGTGCGGTCATGCTACTGATCGGAAAGCTGACCTCGTCAGGACATCTCCAATATCCGCATCAAGAACCTCGAGTCCAAGACCTACGTCGACAAGACCCGCAATGCCAGCACACACACTGAATCTTCCCGGCGCTGGCCATCACCGAAGAGACCGACCGTGTCTACCAGGACCTGGACCCCACCAAACCGATCATTGTCTCCACTGCATCTGACGATCAGCCTCTGTTCAGTATCACTCGAGAGGCACTGGGCGACATTGTTGTCTGGAATCCCTGGGTCGAGAAGGCAAAGGGAATGTCTGACTTTGGCCCCGACGAGGCGTACAAGAACATGGTGTGCGTTGAATCTGGAAGTGTTTCGACATGGCAAACTTTGGAGGCTGGTGACTCATGGGAGGGTGTGCAGAGCATCAAGTCCCGTTTGTGAGCGGTGATGACGATCATGTTGTGACGTGGTCTCCCCTGCCGAGTATTGACAGTTTCTTATGCAGAAACGCCTTGAATTAATAGGATTACTAAGAACTCACGACACTGTTTCGTAGGAGAGCCATTTGACAGTGGACGGCACGCTGGGTAATGCGTTGAGACTGGGAGCTCTCGTTGACATGACTCTCATAGTGGTCAACATCTCTTCTCGCTTTGTATTTTCTAGCTACTTGACATTTTATGAGGTGACTACTTATCTCTCTTTCGCGCTGCAGACATCAGTTTTATTTGCCTGTCCTCGAAGATCGACATTGCTGGCTAAAAAAAAATGAAAAATGAGCCATGACCAAACAGCAATCAGGTGCACAACCCAATCAAATGAAAATGAGAATCTTCAAGAACAGAAAAAGGGAAATCTTTGCGTCAGACCGTCAGAAGTGGTGGATGTGGGAAGGGGGTGGAAAAAAACTAATTTACACAGAAAAGCCACACCATAGAACTTTTTTTGGATCATCATTATCATCACAGCATCGTCATCTACTGTTCAACGGCGTCACCTAGCTCCTTTGATGCCGATCCTGCCCATGCGGCGCCGAGCTCGGGTCGGCAACGTCGATGAATGAGCGCCGCCCTTCTTTGCCAGTTTGATATGCAGTCAATCTCTCTGCGGCTTCGAAGCTGTACTGCGGTCCATGATAGTTGCGACGTGCGCGGAAGATCCACCAGATCGCGCACAACGCCATCAGACCCACAATGATGACACTTGTATAGTTCATGTTCTGTGTGGTCACGGGGAGAATGAGGGGGAAAGAGAAAAACACCACGGTCACCAAGATATACGCCAACGCTGTGAGGTTGACGGCCATGCCTAATCTCTGTCCCATATAAAATGGACCGGGGACCATGTTCCTGCGGCCGGAGAGAACATGGGGAAGGATGGCGCCGAAATAGGAAAGGGAACTGAGGACGATGAACGAGGATATCAAGGCTTGAAAGGCGGTCGTGCTGCCCACGTAGATGCAGCCGATACACGTCACCATGGCACTCATGGCCACGGTCGCACGCACGGGACAGTTGAATCGGGGATGGACCTGCGCGAAGTACTTCGCAAAGGGGGTTGCGTTGTCGCGAGCAAGACTCCACCACATTCGGCCGCCGGTCACAAAGGTGCCGATCAGCGTGGGGAATGTCGCGAGGAAGAGGACGGCGATCAGGCCAACGGCACCGGCGTCAGAGCCGGTGGCCTGTCGATAGATCTCGGCTGTCGGAAAGGAGCCAATGCTGCTGGCAAAGACGGCGTCTAGATCTTGGATGGAATAGAACAGAGCGATGAGATAGATGAAAGAGGTGGTGAACGCGGTCAGCATTTGCAGCATGATACCTTGAGGGACTCTGGTCTCCGGCTTGCGCACTGCGTTCCACGAGAGAAGACGATCGGTTAGTCATGAGCTTGAGACTCCATTTCTCGGAAGTGATTTCATCCTACCTTCTTCGGACAGATGGCTGATACAATCCGGTGTACCCACGGCAAATGCGGCATTCAGCAATCCAGTCATGAAGCACACTCCGTCCGACCAGCCTCCGGTCCTGTTGTGATATTCCGTCCAAACTTGCGCGTTGCTCGCATGTTTCTTGGGCATCACGACCAGCACAACCACCGTCACCGTCAATCCGACCATCGAGAGGGTCAAGGCGATACGATTGAGAAATGGGATGAATCGGTTACCGAAACAGACAATCGCGCAGCATGACCAATTCACGAGTTGAAAAACGATAAACACTTGCCAAGAGCGCCAGTCGATCTTGCCATGTTTGAGGAGAAACATGGCGACGGCCTCGTTGCCCAGGATGGAGCTCATCGATGACGCCGATAGGAGCCAGGCGAAGGCGTTGAAGTATCCGGTGATGAATCCGGCGCCGCGTCCACGGCTTCGACTCAGAACTGACGACCAGTAATAGACTCCTCCGGCGGATGGCATCGACGAGGCCAGCTCTGCGAGTGATGCCGAGATCGCCGTGTAGAAGATGCTCACCAGAATCAACCCATAGATCACAGCCATCGGGCCCCCATTCTGCAACGCTGCAACAATTGTACCGCCTGTGGAGGCCCACGAGCTAAAGTCCGGCAGGTTAGTCGGTCTCATCATGCACCAAAACGGTGAGGGATCATCAGACACAATCCATCTCTCACTCACTTGGCTATCACGATGCCCAAACTTGTCAAACTCCACAGTCCAAAGTTTCGCGTCAGCTCCTGCTTGTGACCGAGGGCCGCTTCCAGGCGAACCTCGTCAATCTCCCCCTTGGTCTTCAAGGGTGAGACTTCGTCATGGCAGGGAGTTTGGGGGAGAGAGTCCGCCATTTTCGCTTCACGTTTTTCCGTCCCTTGTAAAGCACGGAGGACACTAAACGAAGGCCAGCCAAGAGGAGACTGAGAACCCCACAAGTTATTAAGAAAAAGACAGTGGAGGGTGAGCAGAGGTCTCCAAGTCACGTCGGCGGCCAAAGCCAAAGAAGGAGGTCACTTCGCGCAATTGATCTGGCCAGTCCCTCATCTATCACTTCGCTCCGATGATACTCGGCCAATCCAGGACGGGGTTGAGAGCCGGAGAATGTTGGCCAAGCGAGGATACTTTGCCCATATGGCAGCCACGTGTGGAAGCAGAATACCACATTCACGGGGCAGGTTTCAGAATACAAATATTCCCGTGGACCCGGCCGGACCCTTTGTCTCCATGAGATCTAAGATCATGACCAGGATTTTCTTCAAAACTTGTGGGGACTGAATGGGCTGCACCAGACTATTGGAGTAGTATCTACAGTACCACCTCGTCCTACGACCCAATTACTTGCCGTTAATCTAGAAACGTACACGGAGCCGTTTTTAGTATCAGTTCTTTTTTTTTCCTTTTTTGTTTTCCAGAGTTGCCACTCGCACTCTATCGTATCGAACAGAGGCTCTGTTGACGTATAAAGTGAGTGTGTCCCTCGTAATTCGGTGCATGGCCTCCAGGGGGTTGATCGACTCCAACGAGAACATGGCAGGCTCACAATAGCGTCCATATGCAAAACCCCTATGATCAATTTAGGAAGGTCGGGTGTAAAGTGCAGTGTTTGCTCGTTTGATGCATCGCAACCCATGCAAGGGATCACATCCCCATACAAGGACCCACGTCCACGGTCCACGAACTACAGGCAATTGAACGACTTTGGGTTCTTGGGGCTATTTGGCACTAAAGTCTTTTGCCGGCGGTCGATCGGATGATCCGATAGGATCTTGCCCCGCCCAGATCGGAGCTGGAGAAGGATGCACCATCCCCAAGTCCACACGTCAATTGCACCTTTGCCAAGATCAATGAACTCATCAGACTCGTCGATAGAGAACCCTCACTCCCCACCGGAAAGAGAGTGGATTGCGGGGCGTCCAGAGATGCACATGATTTCACCATTCGAAGCCTCAGGTCTACGGGCGCTGCTAAGCTTTGATCGCCCACCTATCCATCTGCCCTGTCCTCCGGTCTTGAGCAGTGCTGGACCCGTCCAAAGTGATCACACATCCCTGTCGCGTGCATACTTTGGAAAGTGGGCTCCTGCAAGTCATCCTATTGGCGTGCGATAGATCCAAGTACCCGATCCCAGAGTGTTGCGCATGGCTTCCCGGGAGATTATCCGGAACCTCCGTCAAGGGGTGATGGGCTTGGTCTTGGAGGGGCCAGAGGCTATGCTCAAGACAAAGTCCGCGCGGCATGACCTGAAATTCACCGATGCATTGAGACTGGTGCCTGGAGAGTCCTCCATTTAGTCTCTTGCATTGAATGTCAGCTTGGGCCGTATAAAGACGGTCCCGTCGATTAGACCTTGCGAGGGAGACTTTCGACGACCAAGTGCCGGCAAGGGGAAAGGCCTGAGTGGGGTGAGAAATACTCACTTGCAAAGGGAAGCAATCGCACCTTCACAGATGCAATTCAGCCTGGCGCCCGTGCTTCTTCAAAAGCCTGACGGCAACTTCATTATTGCAATGGTACGGGCTTGGCCGTTGTGCTCCTCTCGTCAAACAAGAGGTGAAAAAGTAAAGATTCAACTTATTCTTTGCAACAGTGAGAACATGGAGAAGTTAAATCACAGATCAACAGGCTGATTTCGATCCACTGGATTACGGAAGAGAAATTGGTCTTACTAAACCTCGATGAGGAAGCAACTTGGGTCAAGTCTACCGACTCTTGGTCTCAAAAACCTTTGGAGCTGTGAAACTTCATATAGCTAGCTCGCCGGGCTGTAGAGCTTCCAACCGACTGTTCCTCGCAACTTGGCCCTGTTACTCATGCTCAAACACCCGCGCGCAGAGGCTTACGAGACTCAATTCTGCCCCTTACGAACACAAAATCTCGATTCTTATGCCTTAGGAGAAGCAAAAAAGTCTCTTCGGGTTGAAAAAAGGCAGAACCGCCTTGAATACCTGGTAGATATCGGAGTATGAAAGGCCCATGTTCCAGGTCTTTCAGACACGATATTGACTCGCCTCAGGTCGCTCACAAGTCTTCCAAAAAAAAATGATGATCATTGATAAAAAGGGAACAATAAGCTGCACCCCTGCTACACAATTCGACTTGAGTGCGAGTGTTCCTGGAGATAAGTTAAGTAAAAGCAGACGCTCCGAGTGGAAGCACCTGGTCATGTATCAATCAGCCTGAGAAGCGCCGGTCGGGGGTTGATCAATCTTGATAATGACGAAGACATCTCACTTCGCGAAGGGCTGATGAGGATTTGGCGATTGATATAAAATTCGCCCAATTTTCGCTTTGTGAAATTCAGGCATGCTCAGCCTATCCGACGTATATACCCAGCTATTCTGAGCTAGAGAGAGTAGGTTTACAATCATAGCCTATGCTCATTAAGAGGTTGGTATTTGCAGCTAAACTGAAGGGCAGTCTAATGAACACTCTGTGGGCTTGTAGAAGTGGGATATTTCAGCGGATATTTCAGCGCCGAATATTTACGTACACTACATACTTCCGAGGCGAAGCGCAAGTCATCATTTGCTGGGAAAGACGGGATCAATCACCAATAGTGATGCCAGGTCAGTTGGTAAGGCAAGACAGCCTGCTGAGTCTTTGATCTGGTCTAGAGTGTTTATCCCCTACCTATGAAAAGGATCGGGGGAGAAAGAATTGCTGTATAGGGGATAGAAGGGAGGCTTGTCAATAATTCTCAGAGTAGCTTTCAAGCAGACTTTTGTATCTGGACAAGTATGGAGAGTGTCTCGTATTTATCCAAGAACAAAACTTACTTTTGCTCAGAAAGGGATGCTTAACCGTGGTGACCTGACCCACATTCCAACACGGAAGGAGTGCTCACAGCGCCATCCCCTCGTGAAGGACGATCACTCAAGTTCCCATAGTCGACGCGCGATCGATGTCAAGCGTTGGTGTGAACTACAGTTTCCTGAGTGTAAGGGGACTCTGATTCTGACACATAGGGAACTTTTTACACAGTCTTACGGCTGGATTCATAATCAATTTCCCAGTACTGGCATCAAATGTCGATGTTATCACTACCTTGAGTTTTTTGCGCCACAAGCATTGATAGGATTCCACTCGCAGAACTGGTACTTTCAGCTTTGTCCATGTCGAATGAACAACCCTTACTAGCGGAACGCATGACGCGGCTTTCCTTGCGGCCTACCAGAGGCACCCAGGTCCTATGTCTTGAAAGGGTGAAATTTCTCATTATGCTGGGTGCTAATAGCGTGTAAGAAAATTGCCTCTCGAAAGGGACAAGAATGGTCTGCAAGCCATAACTTTGAGCCAAGCCACCGCCACTTTTTTTTAACGAAGAATTGGAGGAAGATAACACATTATGGTGAGGCTCACTCGGAGTGATCAACGTGGTCAATTTCTATTCATTTCAGTCACTGCTAACCGAATGAACAAACATGGTGACTTGCCGAGAGTTGCTCTCCCGTCTTGGTATCCTACGGTGGAATCCGACCTGTCACCTTGGTGTCACTTCATTCACTATTTGAGTCGGTATTGCAGATCATGGATCCATTGAACCCCGTCATTGTACATTTGACAGCGGTCGGCGCCAATATCGGGAGCAACAAACGGTACCTCCGCAGGATAAGTACTGTATAAAAGAAAGTAAAGCTAATTTATGTGCAACCAGTCTAATACCGTCCAGAGGATTATGGCGTTAAGGTAACAAGAAGAGTGATGAAACTGAATCTAGGTCGATGAGATGAGACTGTAGGTTGCTGCGGGACGCGAAGCCTCGGATGCCTAAGACTCTTACAATTCCACACCTTGTTGCGAACTAAGGGATGAGTAGGTCTCTTATCAGAGGCTTGCTTGTCGCTCTCAACGATCTGCATTCCAATGAAAGTCACTATTGATGTGGGTGAATGAGTTATTTCTCCCTTGCTCTCTACCCTTGCTTGTGGGAGGTGTCCCTCGATTCTACAGTCGGCTGAAAACTCAATGTCGAATATGCATAATGCCGCAGCCACCCTGTTGGTCGTACATCTGCTACTAGAACAAATTATTGACGCTCACCGACCTACAGACGCGACAGTACAGCATGAGCTTACCTTGAGCAGATACAGTACATGACCCAAACTCAATCCGAAAGGTTCAATCCTGTCGATGGTACCCGACTCTGTCAGAATGTTCTTAATTAGTCTGTCATCTTAACATCCGTCCGAACCCGACAGAGCTTGAAAGGAGAGCTATTCATGGCAAATTTCGACTATCTTTTGGGGAGGCTTCATTTAAGCAGTTCGAGAGAATAGTCTTTCTCTCTCTCTCTTGATCATGATGGGTGATACCTCACCCACGCCGCACCAGCTGCTTGTGGAGGCTATTGTGTTCTGGTCGATTGGGGTTGTACTTTATATTGGTCGAATGTACGTACGCGAGGTGCACTCAATGAGTGACGTGAATTTTGACTAACGATCAATCCAGGATCTCACGAACAATTGCAGGTGGATCTATAAAACGGCTATTTTGTACGGCTTGAGCATTCTCTGAGGGGGTTTCGTGGCTGACCAATCTTGGAGATTTGCAGGGGACGACTATGTTATGACAGCGACTTTTGTGAGTTTGGAATTCCGATCTTGAAGAGAGAGAGAGACTTGGCTAATAACCCACACCAAAAAGATCATCTACACCACCTTGCTCATTCTCATTCAAATTTCCGCCCGTTATGCCACAAATCTCATGGACCCGAAAGACTACGACACGGTGCTGGCTGACCCACAGCAAGTCAGTGACCGGATATACGGGAGCAAGATCGTGATTGGCCTCGAGCAGTGCATGTTGGTATCGACATGGGGCGTCAAAACATGTATGCTGATTCTCTATTGGAGAATCACGCAGAACCTCCGCTCTAACTTTTACATCAAACTGCTTTGCATCTACGTGGCTATCGGATTTGTCGTCATCATGGTCACCTATTATGGCGTGTACTGTCGACCATTCTCACAATATTGGGCGATGCCGGTGGAGAATATGCAGTGTGCGACGTATCAATATTACTCCATCACCCAGGCTGTCTTCAACATCTCCTCCGATGCGATGATGTTCGCTGTGCCGATCCCCCTTCTGGTCAAGGCACAGCTGAAGCGACGCCGCAAAGTTTTGTTGGTGGGAGTGATGAGTCTGGGCCTGTTTACTATCATCGCGGCCATCCTGAACAAATACTTTAACTTTGCCTCACCACTCACAACCACGTATCAGATATGGTACATCCGAGAGTCAAGCACAGCCATATATGTGGCCAATCTGATGTGCTGGTGGCCTCTCTTGCGAAAGCTCTTCGGACTCAAGACCTTTTCATACAACAGCAACCGCGGCAACAGAAACCAGAATCAACACAATTTGAACAAGGGCGGCCGCGGCTACTCGGATGCCTCCCAATCCCGGCCCTCCGTCTCACTCCCACGCCCATTGCGATTCCTCCAATTCGGGTTTCGGCAGGGGTATCGAGATGGCCATGTGCAACCGCACGGGGACACGCACCGATCCAGCCAAGAAGCCATCACGCGCCCTTCGGTCAACTACATGGACGATTATCAGCGCACCGACATGATACACATGGATGAATGGGACTGTGAACGGAAACAGGTTGTCGATTTTGAAGATAAAAAGGGCACAAGGCATGATTCGATCACGGATCTCGAGACAGGGTACATGAAAGGATTATCACGACCGATTTAATTATATTGTGCAGAAATGGCATCAGCATGCACAAGAGCTACCCGCGACGGAATAATGTATATTAATGCTGTATTTACACCTTGACCTGAAGGTAATTCCTGGATTGCCCCCGCCGTCCTTCAGCTTTCATGCAATATCGAGTAGATCGAGTTCTAGCTTGCTTTCATTTCGATCACAAGGTACGCTGTCCCTTCGTACGGCTGTCACTGAGATCTGCTTAACTGTAAAACTAGCTCACAAAGCCTCTGCAAAATTAACCACCACAGGGGAGTGAACCTCATGATACACAATTGGATAGCTCCATCCACACCTTTTTTCCAGGCGTTGATAACGAAACCTAAGAAGCCAACGCAGAGGTAACCTTCAAGCCAACTCCAAGAAAGAACAGGGCAGCCAAAGGGAAGAAGAGATTCCGCTGAAAAGATAAGAATAACAGGGGTTTGTTCTTATGGGAGTTTCATTGAGACCGCAGCAGGCAATTTCAAGCCCTCTGGGCTGGCAGAGAATTTGGCGATGACCCCAGAAAGGAGACAAGCAATTACACAACGATATTGAACCATGGATCATTCTAAAACTAACCAAAAAAGTAATTGAGTCTGTGGTATATGACGTCAAAATGGACTAACTCTATCATTGCAGCACCGATAGTCAAGTGGTTACGATGCTACCCTCCCATGCCCATTTAATATGAGATTAGGTAGCGGCCCGGGTTCGAATCCCGGTCGGTGCACGTTTCTTTTTTGTTTTTTGGCTCGCCACGGCATGTCAGTCACTCGACAGTTGGAGTGTAGTTTCCTCGCTCGTTCATTCTTGGAACAAATTCCTACTCAATTTTTTCTTATATCTTGTTCATCAAACACGAATGGTGTCAGGGCTAGGCTCGAGGCGCCCAAACTTTCCACTGTGCAAACTAGCCCCGCCCGATTACCCTCAGCTTCTTGGGTATCTCAATACCTTGGGTCGCCTCAACATCTATCGATTCAAGTGATGATAGATTGTGGGTGCAAGTTTGTTCTGCATCAGAGTTGATTTTGACTTTCTCTTTCCCAGGAGAGGTCTTATCTGCCATCATGGTATGTTTTCACTGGGCCAAATGGCCGACATTGATCGACGTCGGTACCTTATGGGACAATGTATATCACTGCATGCGCATTTATCTGCTAGATATCTAGTGTAAAAATTTTACCGTCTAAGCAGTCCAACTAACCAGGTCAATGATATAACAATCCAGTTGTACATCCTGATGATCATGGTCATAAGTCCCCGTGCAACGCGGGCCATCAGGGTCAAGTCTTCACGCCTGGAGTTGTACGAGTCTTGATTCATGCTATGTACTGAAGTGAATGAAGAATCGTCTCAAGTAGGGTCGGTCATGCGGTCTCAGAGCCAACAAGGCAAAAGGATCAATGCATGACTCCCAGTGTGCAGTCAGATGGAGGCCGGTGCCTGGCCCCTGAAGAGTCTGGTTGAGGAGCGCCCGAAAGCTCCGTTTCTACCCCACATGACCGGGGATGATCTCCACAAAGCGAAGTTTACTTTCTCAGTACTCCCATTTCGACTTAAATTGGTCGATTCAAGCAGGGATCGGTCCAAATGAACGACAAAAACGAGCCTCGTCAAGCGAGTTTCCTCCTCTCGGCCGATCCCCGTGAGCTAGAAAAGTCAAATGGCTTCGATTCGGTTTTGACGCAAAGCGTCAAGGAACAAGAGATTGGAAGCGACACCTCGTTAGCGGGAAATTACCGGAAATTTCACGATGCCTGGTGGCTCGGTGCTACTGACCGGTGGCGCGAGCGCATGAGCATTCCCCGGCAACGGTGGAGATAGTGCTTTGCCTGCAGGACGGAATCGAGGTGTTCCAAAAACGTATATAAATGGTCTGCTGCAGATCGCCATTCTCGATGCGGAACATCTTTGGACGCGCCCGAACACACTGTGCTCCCTTCTCCCAAAAGGACGTCCACTCGGTCTTCTGATTTTCGCTCGGTCAAGATGCGTCTCACTCTATTGTCAGGTGTAGCCGGCGTTCTCTGCGCAGGACAGCTGACGGCGGCGCGTCCTGATCCCAAGGGTGGGAATCTGACGCCGTTCATCCACAAAGAGGGCGAGCGGTCGCTCCAAGGCATCTTGGACAATCTCGGCGGGCGAGGCAAGAAAACACCCGGCACCGCCGCGGGGTTGTTCATTGCCAGTCCAAACACAGAGAATCCAGACTGTAAGTGGCCGGGGTGGTTTGCTATCTCCTCCTTTTGATACTGATTGGAGTGCCCAGATTATTATACATGGACTCGTGACTCAGCTTTGACTGCCAAGTGCTTGATCGACCTGTTCGAAGACTCTCGGGCAAAGTTTCCGATTGACCGCAAATACTTGGAAACAGGAATTCGGGACTACGTGTCGTCCCAAGCAATCCTCCAGAGTGTGTCTAATCCTTCTGGAACCCTGAAGGATGGCTCTGGTCTGGGTGAACCCAAGTTCGAGATTGACCTGAATCCCTTTTCGGGTGCTTGGGGTCGGCCTCAGCGGGATGGCCCAGCGCTGCGAGCGACCGCTATGATCACCTACGCCAACTACCTGATATCCCATGGTCAGAGATCGGATGTGTCACAGGTCATGTGGCCGATCATTGCCAATGATCTAGCATACGTCGGGCAATACTGGAATAATACCGGATTTGACTTGTGGGAAGAGGTGGATGGGTCAAGCTTTTTCACGATTGCGGTCCAGCACCGAGCCCTTGTTGAAGGCTCGCAACTGGCGAAGAAGCTCGGCAAGTCCTGCGATGCCTGTGATTCTCAGCCTCCCCAGATTTTGTGCTTCCTGCAGAGTTTCTGGAACGGAAAGTACATCACCTCCAACATCAACACGCAAGCAAGCCGCTCTGGTATCGACCTGGACTCTGTCCTGGGAAGCATTCATACCTTTGATCCCGAAGCAGCCTGTGACGATGCAACTTTCCAGCCTTGTTCTGCCCGCGCTTTGGCAAACCACAAGGTTTATGTGGATTCCTTCCGCTCTATCTACAAGATTAATGCGGGCCTTGCAGAGGGATCGGCTGCCAACGTTGGCCGCTACCCCGAGGATGTTTACCAAGGAGGCAATCCATGGTCCGTAATTCACATATGCCCCAAGCTCCCAATCTTGTAAACTGACCGAATCACAGGTATCTCGCCACCTTAGGCGCATCTGAATTGCTTTACGACGCCTTGTACCAGTGGGACAGACTTGGCAAACTTGAAGTCTCGGAGACCTCGTTGTCATTCTTCAAAGACTTTGACGCGACCGTGAAAATTGGCTCGTACCCGAGGAACAGCAAGACCTTCAAGAGCCTGACCCAGTCCATCAAGGCGTATGCGGACGGGTTCATCCAGTTGGTGCAGCAGTACACTCCTTCTAATGGATCTCTGGCCGAGCAATACGATCGCAACACGGCTACTCCTCTCTCTGCGAACGACCTGACTTGGTCATTTGCCTCTTTCTTGACGGCCACGCAACGCCGCGATGCCGTGGTTCCTCCCTCCTGGGGCGCAAAGTCGGCAAACAAAGTCCCAACCACTTGTTCAGCCTCCCCTGTTGTGGGTACTTATAAGGCGCCCACGGCAACCTTCTCGTCCAAGACTAAGTGCATCCCTGCTAAGGATATCGTGCCTATCACGTTCTATCTGATTGAGAACACTTACTATGGAGAGAACGTCTTCATGAGTGGCAACATTACTGCGCTGGGTAACTGGGACGCCAAGAAAGGCTTCCCACTCACCGCAAACCTCTACACGCAAGATCAAAACTTGTGGTTCGCCAGTGTCGAGTTCATCCCAGCAGGCACACCCTTTGAGTACAAGTACTACAAGGTCGAGCCCAATGGCGATATTACTTGGGAGAAGGGCCCCAACCGGGTATTCGTCGCTCCCACGGGATGCCCAGTTCAGCCTCACTCCAACGACGTGTGGCAGTCTTGACCTCGCACAATCCGCCTGGTCCTGCACAGCTCTACATAGAAAAGGTGGACTTGGCTCAAATATACTGCGTTACAAATATGAAAATTGAGCTCCATTGCAACAGCCGAATAATGCCATGTAGCCTGGCTCGAAACCAACCATGTGAAAACGCATAGATTCATCCAATCAAGCGATCAAGGGTTCAGGGAGCATGGTTGAGCGTTTGAATTTAGACCCTTCCCCCCCCCCCCCCCCCAATATGCACCCTGCATATCACCCAAAAGATCCTCACCACTTATCTTATGGACCTTGACAGCGGCCGAATTACGTTCGAATGGAGGGTGCGATATATGCTTTGATGGCACGGGTCACATCCCCCTCGTGAGCTCTGAGAAGATCCGTAGCCTTGTTTTTGTTTAACTCGAGCTGCTCAACCTGTTCCAGAATGAGAAACGGTTAGCATGTTCATCCAGCGTCTCCAAGTAATCTCCGTAATCGAGCAACACGACCATACCAGCAACGTCACATCGGCTGCGTTCACCTTGACCGCCTTTTTCTGCGTTTCGGGCTGCTTCTTTTGCGTCTCCGCCATCTTCTTCTTACTATTTGACGTTTGACCGGCGGCGACTTCTAAGCGGCTCATAGCCTTATTCAAGGCTTCTTGTTGGGCATTGGTGAGTCCTTTTGAAGGAGCGGCCTCACTTGAGACTCCCTCCGTGTTCAGCGAGCCAAGAGCAGCAGCAGCTTTGCGATCTTCTGCATTGGACGGGACTTGCTGGACTACAGCATCAGGGTTCGCTGTCGCGGAGGGAATAGGGTCTGACATTGCGATTGATGTTCTGCTGGGGTCACAGTCAGTGGTCAAGACAGGAAAGAGAGAGAGAGAAAGTCAACCAAGTCGGGTCTGAATAGTGGATCGCTCCACACTTTCTTGGCTGAGGGGTCGCTGAAGGAGTGTGGACTCGGTGGAGAGCTTTCCACGTCACCGAAGCGCACGGACGCTTCACCTTCTAGAGCCGTCGGTGCGGGCGATAATGGCTGACATAAGCAAAGGGTCTCATGATGCTGCCTGTCTCTCCAGGCAATCAAGTGAGTCATCCGCACGTTCCGCGAATAAGCGACCACCGTGCAATTTTTGTTGTCTGGCTTTTCTCTTTGTTAGAACTTGGTTGATGACTGTACATACTACTACATTCCGACCCGGACGATCACTGTTGACAGTGAACTCAAAAGGAAATACCCTCATTATACACCTCACTCCCAGTGTTGGCTGGAAATTGCCCATTCCCATCTCCACTGCCATTGATTCTTGAGGAATCCTCGAGCGCTCACGCTTGCTTACCGTCCCACTCTTCCGTGGCGCGGGGTCAGATCAACCAACCATGGCTACTAGTAACTGGAGTCCATCGTGTACGTGTCTTTGCCAACTTTCATCAGCCTTGATCGCCTGGATGGTACCATGACTGCGATAGATAACTGATCATCGCAATTGCAGCGTGGACCACTAAGCCCATCAAGCAGGATGTAATCTATGAGGATGTGCAAGGCGTCAAGGATGCTCTCTCCCAATTACAACGTCTGCCTCCGTTGGTCACTGCTCGAGAGGCAAGTCTCCCTTCCAGTGAAGCCTTGGATTGTCGTGTCTGGCCTTACTGACAGACCATGCAGGTCAACAATCTTAAGAACAGCTTGAAGAAGGTAGCCTTAGGTCAAGCATTTGTCTTGCAAGGCGGTACGTAATGTCATCATCTGAACAGCTTCCTCGTCTAGTATTAACTTTTTATTTCCACAGGCGACTGTGCCGAGCTCTTTGACTATTGCAACCAGGGCATGATCGAAGCCAAGCTCAAGCTCTTATTGCAGATGAGTTTGATTCTCATCTGGGGTATGCGAAGATCTCTCCCTTGCTCTCAGTCTTGGACCCCTTTCCCTAAATAGCCTCGTTCAGGAGCCAACAAGCCCGTCATTCGAATTGCTCGCATCGCGGGACAATTTGCCAAGTGAGTCCTCTGCTCAAAAGTGCAGTCATGGGCCTCCAAACTGATAACGATGTTCAGGCCACGATCCAGTCCCACTGAAACCGTCAATGGGGTCGAGATGCCCTCCTTCCGGGGAGACAACATCAATGGCTTTGAAGCTACCCCTGAATCACGAAAGCCTGATCCTGGGCGCCTGGTCTCAGCCTATTTCCACTCCGCCGCCACGTTGAACTACATGCGTGCCGCCCTCTCTTCGGGTCTGGCCGATCTTCACTCCCCTATGGACTGGGGTCTCGGCCACGTCATTGAGCCCTCTATCAAGGATCAGTACTCCAAGATTGTCAATTCAGTCCAAGACGCCCTGCGCTTCATGCGCACCGTCGGCATCGACAAGGATCGCGGTGTGGAAACTGCGGACATCTACACTAGCCACGAAGGTCTCTCACTAGAGTACGAATCTAGCATGACTCAAATGCTCAAGCAGCCCTTGAAGACCGAAACCGGGGTGACCGTTCAGTCTGAACCCGCTTGGTACGCCACATCAGGACATTTCCTCTGGATTGGGGACCGGACACGACAGCTGGACGGCGCGCACGTTGAATTCTTCCGCGGCATTTCCAATCCCATCGGAATCAAGATCGGACCTACCATGGTCGCCGACGATCTCGTACGCTTATTGGATGTCGTCAACCCCAACAAAGAGATCGGAAAGGTCACTCTGATCTCTCGCTACGGCGCATCGAAGATCGCCCAGTATCTCCCTGGACATATTGCCGCGGTCCAGGCCTCCGGTCACATCCCCGTCTGGCAATGCGACCCCATGCACGGCAACGGAAAGGCCACCCCCTCCGGCGTGAAGACTCGACACTTCACCGACATTCTTTCCGAGTTGAAGCAGGCCCTGGAGATCCATCGCCAGGCTGGATCCTTCCTCGGTGGAATGCACCTCGAGTTGACTGGCGAGGCTGTGACGGAATGTGTAGGTGGTGCTGCAGGCTTGACGGAAGATGGCCTTGGCGAGCGATACACCACATTCTGCGATCCTCGTCTCAATGAGAAGCAGGCTCTTGAGCTCGCTTTCCTTGTGGCCGGATTCTACCGCGAGGAATCGCAAATCTAAGAGGTATTCCAATCTCTGTAGCATTTGGAAAAAGAAAGTTCTCACGCTAAGAACATGCGTGTGGCCAAGTCTGCACATGCACACTTAGGGGAGAAAAGGAGAGAAACAGCGCTGGCGTCCATTGCGCCTAACTTTCGGGACATATAAACCTCATTAACCAAATGAAAAAATCATTCTCTTCCATATTGAAATGTTCAATCTACTGTGCAAGAAAACCAAGTATAGACGCCGGTGTCTGGATGCTGCCGACAAGAAAAAAGCCAGAAAAAAAAACCAAGTAACCAAAATAAAAACCAACCGCTCAGACTCCATGCCCCTGTTCTCATATGCATAGTGCGGTAGACAAATGAAGTCAAAAGAAAAAAAAACCAAGGCAATCCAATAAAGATCAGAAGAGTGCAAGTCACTCTCGAAGCGGACTCTGGATAGCGGGTTGATAGAAATGACTCTTTCGCCGGGCCGCGTCCATGCGCGCCCTCTGTTGACGTCTTGATTCTACTTCGTCGTCTGCGTCAAGACCGAAAACGGGCCTGTCTGCCGAGTCAAACAGGCCACGGTTGCTTTGCTTCGGGGGACAAGATTGCTGTACCAACTTGGCACGGTTGGAGAGGAAATACGGCGTGGCAGGAGACATGCCAATGGCGTCAAGGTTGGCAAAGTTATAGCCTGGAGTGGCGGGGACTGTATAACGTTCAGTGCTCCGCGTTGGCGTTGAGGGGACTCCAGCCAACGGCGTCGGGGGAGTAATCTTTCGGAAACCCTCGACTGCGCCTTGATCGGCACCACAACGACGGCCGCTGGCAGATGGTGTTGACGGTTCAGCGACCCGCACAAGAGTGCCGTTGACGTTGCTGAGAGCTCGCGGCTCCATGCTCTTGCGACGCTTGGCGCCGCCGCGAGGAACGATAGAACTATCGACCATATACGGTGTTTCCTCTAGCCACTTATTCTCTCTCTCACAACTATAGTTGGGGGAAAAACAAAGTCAGTAAGCCTTTTTGGTTTTCATGAAGAGCATGGTGGTCAAAACTTACTCGAGAACCCACCCCACACCGACGCACTTGACCAAACCGCCGGCATATTTGACCTTTTCCAATGTACGCAGGCCACCGTCTTTGTACACGACATGGGTGATTCCCACCTTGGACTCTTTGGGCTCCTCGCCGTCTACAGGAGACATGCTGCTGCGAGGATTCCATGACCATGACCGGAAACATCTAGCGCCCATTTGTTGCAGGAGCTCAACAAAGATCCCCGAGGCGTCCTCTCCTTCAGTCGTGTGCACATCCACATACACGACAGCGCCCCGAAGTGCTTGCCCGCTGCTGCTGGTCATGCTCTTTCTGCGGGGTGTCCTACCAGCGGTAGAAGCGACAGATGGAGATTGAGGGACCTGGACCACAGAGTCGGCGCCACTGGAGCGTCGAGGCGCACTGCACCGGCGCTTAGGACTAGGGCTCAGAGGGACTCGCGCCTCTTTGCGGGGAGAGAGGACCGGCGATGGCTCACTGCCGAGGAAAACGACTGGCTTGCGCACGCGAGACGAGGACCGAGTTGGAGATCTCGCCTCGAGCGAATGGCCACGCTTTCGTGGCAGCTTCAAAGGCGAAACCTCACCTTCACCCTTCAGTGGAACCTTGCAGACAGTGTGCACAGTTCGCAGATGGTCAATTCCGCGATGAAGAGGAGTTGCAGGCAGGTTAAGGGGAGAGTGTCTGTTCTCCTTGTCTTCATCCTCACCGAAAGATTTCCGCGGATGATTCTCAGGGAGACCGGCTTTTTCCGACACCCGGTCAGTGTTGTCTGCTTCGATCGTAGGGCTATCCACGTCAGACATCTCGCTGTCTTCAAAGATGTCGAGGCGAATAGGCGAGTACATGATGGAGTGGTCGAGTGGAGTCCTGGCGGATGGGGGTGTGTGAGGAGATTGAGGGAGGGGAGACCCATTCATGACGCCACTACGTTGAGGTGATTGCGGAGGCAAAGGTGATTCAGCCTCCGAGACATCGCGCGAGATATCAGGGTAAGTGACATCTTCACTTGGAGAAGGCGAGTCTGTGGTTTTTTAAAGGTCCGGCGAGAGAAAAGACGCCACGTCGACGTGGCTTTCCCAGCCTGGAAGTCGTTGAAGCACTGGCCTGCCAGGTGTCAAGCTTCCGAGCTAATGGTGTGAAACCGACGCCAAGGTTGTCGAGTGACTGGCGTTTTCCGTTGAAGTTGGGGCTTTCACAGCGAGCCTGTAGTGCGGGGAGAGGGCTTTCAATGTCTGTAACGTTCAAAGTGCTCTCTTCGAGGATCATTTCAGGTTCGGAATGATGATAAAAGACGTGGTTTTCTGGCTGAACGGCCTTCTCCTCGCCAGATGACAGCACACCTTGTTTTTGGATATTCTGTAGAGATGACGGGGTTGAAGTGGATCTCGTGGATACCGGTGAAGACTGAACAGAAGCCGCATGAGACCTAAGAGGAGTGGCCTCGGGGAGAGAAAGGTGGACAAGAGGCTCTCCATATGAACCTGACTCGGACTCAACGTCGGAGAAGTCTTCTGGTTGATCAGCAACGATTGTCTCGTTGTGAGCCCTTTCCTGCCCCGGCGACGGCAGAGATGTAGCAGGATCCTCTCCCGGTACATCGATGCAGGGGCTAGCAATATGCGAGTTTCCCAAAGTCTCAGGGTCTTGGAGTTCGAGGATGGACTCCTCCGGCTCTTCCTCGCTGGCCGGCATAGCCAGGCTGTTGTTGTTCGTCTCTTGGGCTGTTGACTCTAAATCAGACTCTTGGTTGCAAGCCTCTTCTGCTTCTGATTCCACGGTATCAAAATCACCGTCGGCCTCTGAATGGCGTTGGGGACCTTGATCATCAGCCAGGTTTTCAAACGCCTCCTGCAGGTCTTCCATTGTATTCAAGCACACCGTCCCAAAATCATCAGGTTCGCCCCGGATCTCATCTTCCAGCTCTTCAATTTGCTGATCGATTTCAGCGGGCTCGGCGTCGCTCTCCACATCTTCAGATTTTCCTTGGGGGTTCTCCGCAGGGGCGATTTCCAGAGGCTCTTCAAGTGCGAAAAGCCTTCGTGGTAACGGTGAAAACGAAGAGCTTCTGCCATAACACCGCAGCTCGATGCCGAAGATGTCACGGGCAACATCTTCAACAATTTGAACATCATCCGTTGCAAGGGAGCAACCAGTCTCATGAATCTTCAAATTCGTCTTCTCCGTCTCCACCCGAGGGCTGGGAAGGCTAATAGTTTCATTATCATCATCCTCATCAACAGAGCTAGTCCTATCCATGGCCCGAGACAGTTGAATAGAGCTCTTGAAGGGAGACGGAACTCTTTTGGGTGGGCTTTGGATGAGGGATCTCTTGGCTGGTGACAAAAGTGGGTTGCAGTTGATGGTCTCCGAGAACGAGGCACCCAGGTTGGCCTTTCTGGGAGATCTTTTCAGAGGAGATGCTTCGCGTTCAGTCAGCGCCTCGACAGTGGACTGCGAATCTTGACGGAAGAGCAAGCCACGGTTGGGAGTGTCCCGGAGCGAGAATTGGAAAGGTGATACTTCCGGTCGCCTAGCAGGGCTCGACATAAACACCGCGTCGCTGAAATCAACAGGTTTACCAGGGTTTAACGACTGGTGATCAATGTCAGGCACAGTAGCACGAGCCGCGGTAGGCGTGAAATTAATTCTTCGTACTGGAGAACTTAATCCAGTGCCTGATGGGGCATTCTTGGGAGTCGAGCACTTGGGCTCTCCGTTCTCATCAACTGTACCGGAGGGCTTCTGAGGTGTGAAGTTGACTCTTCGCATGGGTGAATTGAGTCCCATGGTCCCGGAGCCCGGCCTGACAGGCGAATCGACAACCAACTTGAGAGGACTGGTCACGTTGTATTTGTTTGAAACCAGCTCATCTTCTTCCCCGTCGGAACCAACATATGACGCGAGTGATTTGGTGACCTGCTTGTCCTTTTTCGGTGACAAAGGTTTCCCAGCAGTTTTCTTCGCCACGGCAGGCTTTCGCCCACGCGTCGAAGTGCCAGCTGCTTTGCGCATGGGCATTGCCCCTAGGCCAGTCTTTTCGGAGGTTCCCTTTGATTGCTTTACGCCGGAAGGTGACAAGGAATCCTCTTTTTCAGTTCCTTCATCCTCTGCGCCGTTAGGCTCCCGGAAAGTAACTGTCTTCTTCTTTGCCGGGCCGCGTAGGAGATTCGATCGCATTGTCGCGGAATTTGTGGCGACACGAACATGTTGTGTTGAAGAATTTCCGAAATTTGAATCGGTCTCATCTACAACTCGATCATTTTTGCGAGTGGTGGTCAGCGTTTTCGAAGTTGTTGATCCCTTGGGTCGCCCGCGAGCCCTGGGCGCTGTCTCGGGTTTCGCAGCAGTGGATATTTCCGACGTTGCGCTCTTCTTCGGTCGCCCAACTCGCTTTTTGGTGGGCTCTAGTGGCTGAGATGATTCGCGAGTAGCGGTTTTTCTTGACGGAGCGGGCGCAGAAGCTGTCTTCTTCGGGCGAGTGACGGCTTTCGCCGCTGAAGCCGCGGTAGCTGACGTTTTGCTCGATGTGCGACCGGGTGGGCGTCCTCGTGGTCGGGCTGGTTTCGTTTCAGACTCTTGCATCATCATACCGAGCTCATCTTCTGTATCATCTGAGTCCGACTCGGCTGCTGCGAGTGTGTTTTTCCTGGCTGTCGTGGTTTTAGTCACGCGCTTGGGCGCCGCGACGGCTTTTGCTTGGGAACTAGCTGTGGTCTTGGTCAAAGTCGACCGGGGTGCAGTCCGTGTCCCCCGCTTGGCGGGAGATGGTGGGAGTACGGCTGCGCGTGCCATGTTGGCGACGGGAATGCTTTGGTTGTTGTGTTGGTCGTGATGTTGTCTTCGATTCTGCTGCGGGCCGGTTGGTCAAAGTGGCGCGTTGTCGGTTGTTTTCAGTAGTCGATTGTGATCATGATGCACTAGCGTATGGCGAAAATAGCTCAATGACGGCAGCTGATCCGTGTTACGGAGATTGCAGTCGATTGCAGGTCGAAACGATCATGTGTGTGGTGTGGACTGTGGAGTGATGCAAATGTGTTTGGTTAGACTCGACCGGATCCGCTCTGTTACCACGGTAACCTCACGTGATAGGTTTCTTGCGAATTACAATCGGTTCATCCCCACATTCACCATTCCCTGAATTTCTTGGAGGAACAGGAATAACACGCTCCCCAAGAACCTAGCCAACCAGGTTAGAGATGTGATATTCCGGATTTTGGGCCATGCAGGATATATATAAGACCAATGTGAGTCTCTTTATTAGTTAGCTTTGCCCATTTTGCTTTGAAATATTAGTGGGATACGACTCCACTCCTGGTGTGGTAGCCAAATCATAAGAGTAGATGGACTCGGGTACTACAAAATATATCTCCCCGGGTTATTGCGGGCCTACTAGACCTAGTGAACGGGCAGGTAGCTTCCTGAACCGTGATTGTTCACAGTCCGGGCTGTGTTCTTGAGTAAACCTCTTCCCGACACCTACTAGGTGTCATACTATATTTGATCCAACGGCGGAGTCTTTTGAAGCTCACCTAGACCTATAAGGTTCCATCTCTGTGGGAATATGTAGTCATCATGAAGACGTCAGGTAAACATCTTTATTGTGCGTATTTCACAAGATCATTCGGAGACAACATGTAGAGAACCGCGCCGGATGGCGGGGTACTTCCCACGCATGACGCTCAGGCTATCCACTGTAGGGATATCTATTGAATAGCCCGCGTACAAGCGTGAGCTGGACATTGATGTCCAAGGCTAATGGAATAAGTTTTCACTCTACGTAACCTAAGTGTTTGAAATCAGACAAAACTTGCTCAGAATATATTCGGCGTGTATTTCGTGCTTCGAGCAATATATATAGCTCTCTTTTGGGAAATGGTCCACATTGCACTGACACATCACCTATGCAGACATTTGGTGTACCTAACAACTGTGTAATTTCCACCTGTGTTCCAATTATTTGAGTGTAAAAGCTTGGGAATTTTTGTCGACTCAGCTGGATTGAAAGTTTAGATCGCTTTGAAGGGAGTCACCGCGGATAGAAGTGGATGGGCATACACATACTGCGCCCCTGACCGTCGAGAGACGGGGCTCCAACAGCAACTGGATTGTGATTCACCACAATTTCAATCGACTAGAATCTTGCATGACGCCCTCTCCCTTTATGAGTCACCGAAATTTTGTCTCAATATTCTTGAATTTTCTCAGCATTCGTTTCAAAGGGATGCTGACTAGCTCCGATGTTTGCCTGACCGGACAGCCTATGATTATGCAAAAATAACCTCCGAGCTGGATTCATCCACTGAGCGCTCTGTCTAATTGCGACCCAACCCTTTCGAGCAAAGTGCCAATTCCTGTAAAACCTTAGTCCAGATCAAAGACACAGAAGTCTCGAATGAAGTCAATTCATACTGATTTCTCACCATACCTCTACCGCTCCAGCCCACGACTGCAAAGACATCGGAAGCGGTGCCCCACTTTTCTGGAATTGGGCTTCGTGTCTGGGTACTGCAATTGGCCCAAAAGATCCTACGGACAAATAAGCTCATGCAGCCACAAGGGGATAGAACGGCCTTAACATTAAAGCCGCACGGATGCTGACTCGACCTATACGTCGCGGACGTCTTAGTATAGAGCTGGATAGCTCTATAAAAAACCTCGGAGGTTGCTATGGTACTTGATATCTACCAACCCGGGTGTCATCTTGCAAACCCAAACACTGCTAAGATTCAATTCAATTTGGCTAGTGCACTAGCGAAATCCATACAAAATCTCGTCTTTGTCGAACATCATTTCCTGGGCCTTCCCTTCATCGGAATCAAAATCGAAATGACTTCCAAGGTTCCATTTCAGCTGTTTGGTCCCTATGCTGACCGTAATCGGTGGGAAGTCCTCAATGGGCCCGGTGACTCGCGGGTGACAGGATACCAAATCATCCAGGACGAAGGCCTTGTGAACAAATGGAATGACAAGGTCATTTTGATCACTGGTGTTTCATCTGGCATTGGTGCAGAGACAGTTCGTGTTCTGGCCCAAACTGGAGCTACGGTGTATGGCACCGTCAGAAACATGGATAAAGCGAGGGAGGCTTTGGGCGATCTCCTCGATGCTGGCCGCGTCAAGCTTCTCTTTATGGACCAGACAGATCTATCCAGTGTGCGTGCATGCGCGCGAGAATTTCTTGGACAAAGCGTAAAGCTAAATATCATGATCAACAACGCGGCTGTCAGTTTTACCAATTCTATCCGTTATCAAAGGCATGGACGCATAACGCTTACAATTCGGTCAACTTAGGTCATGAACACCCCGGAAAGTCGCACCAAGGACGGTTTCGAGCTCCACCTGGGAACAAACCATCTCTCCCATTTCTTGCTATTCAATTTGTTAAAAGACACGCTCATCGCAACGGCGCGCTCCACGCCCGGCTTCGATTCACGCGTCATCAACGTATCCTCGGTAGCCCACCGTTTCAGCAGTGTCCCCTTCGACAATCTTCACTTCGAGGGGAACTACGACGGCTGGCTGGCCTACGGGGCCAGCAAAACGGCAAACATCTGGATGGCGACCCAAATCGAGCGCTTGTACGGAGAAGAAGGGCTGCATGGCTACAGTCTGCATCCGGGATCATTCATGAGTCCCAATCTCCAAAAGCACTCCCAGCAAGAGGTGGATGGAATGCTGCAGGACGAACGTGGTCGAAAGTACTTGTGCAGCCTGGAACAAGGATGCGCGACGACCATTTTTGGTGCCGTGTCGAGCACACTTGAAGGCAAGGGTGGACTGTATCTCGAAGGAGCATCGGTGGTGATCCGGCCTGCTCCTTCGGACGCAGATCCACTTGAATTTGGATACAGCACTTTCGCGTTTGATGAGGCAAATGAGGAAAGACTGTGGAATCTCAGCAAGGGCTTTGTGGGAATCGAATGAGAGTTTGATCGTGGGACATTGGGTATGCATGGGTTGGATGAAACGTGGAATCAGGCTGTATCATCCCGGACTCCGGAGTCATCGCTCAGCATAAGCCGCTCACACTTATTCTCAGTATATTGTGAGGTCGTCTTTCTCAATAGTTCATTATTCTTGCTTATATCGACTCTCGAGCTGATCCAGCCACAATAGAGGTAACAGGTCTGGATTTATCAACCAATGATCACGTAATGATGATTCGAATTCGATTGCAATCGTCGTCAAAGATTCATTGTCGCAGATGTCGTCAGTCCAACTCGGATCAGCTGTACAGCAATCTGCGGTGTAATCCAAAGTTGCCGGTCGAATGTTTAGCCTGTAGGGATGGTCGCATGTATATCATCAGCTGACCAACTCAAGTCTCTCTGTTGGACCATCTGAGGTATGCGGACGACTTCCTTCAGGGTCCGCCGGTGCAGGTCGTCAATCATACGCTTCTCGTCAGCACGTCGATGAACGGGTCACCGCCCAGCTCCAGCCACTTCAAGTGGGCGAGAGACTCGGAATTGCCCGAATAGGGAAGAGGCTGAGAGCCCAGCTCTGCGGTCTCGACCGCTCTACAGACCGACCGCGCCGAAATCTGCCGGTCACATGGTCACTCTGCGCGCAAGAATTGAAATTTGTGATCGGCAGAATATCTTCAGACATTACATGAGCATATGAGGTGGGCGTGAGATGTACGACGGAAGCAATGAACTACTTCGCAAGTAGCTGCAGCTACAGGACTGTATGAGGGCCTCGAGATCCAGGGCCGTCATGACACCAATTACTAGTGCTGCACATCTGGACAGCTATCGATCATTTGGATGCCTTGATGGGCCACCACGCCCAAATAATCACTGGGAACTCATAGCAATGCAGAGATATTCTTCGAACTGGAAGAATTTCTGCGACCGTATCCACTTGGCATCAATGTTGTCAAACCATTTGCCGATAATTTCTTAATTAAAGAAGCTCTCAGTCCACACGTTGAAGACAGTGTGGGCGAGTCCACGGGTCACCTGGACAAGCTGTCCAAGCAGAAAGCGGGGAACCCGCAAAGCTCGATCGGCTTGCCCAAAGCGGGCTTCCGTAGCTTGTCTCCAATTGAAGCTGGGGGGTTCCCCGCGAACCATCCTGGATCTACCATGTCCGCAGATCCCCACAATGGCAGGATTTGGGAGCGACGTTGCTCTGCAATTCGATGCTGAAAATGCATGGAAACATTTATTGCAGTATGGCCATACTCTGATCTCTGATGCTATTTCTAGCGCATGGAGACATCATCAGGACCGGCGGATCCTCTGCCATGCTCGCGTTCGAGCGAGTACCGTTGTAAACGTACCTCAAAAGTCGTTCATCTATTATTATCCAGCTTGGCTGGACAATGTGATCAACGGCATAGATCCGTAAATAGCACTCCCGTTGTCGCCGCATTTGGTTGCAGCTGCGCCACTACTATGATTCTACTGGCGGGCCCAGACACCCTGGCTGGCAATGTCCAACGCCGAATCTCCTTTCTGGGCAAACTAACCAGTCTCCGCATGCTCACGAGACCCTCTTTGCTGGGAGATACCCCAAGGGATGCCTCTCTATTCGTTTCACCCGAAGGAGACTCGCCTTGTGCCACTGGGTCACCGGCCATGACTTCGGGAATACCGTGTGGGCGTACGTCTTCTCTAAAGATGCCGTGATCCGTGCTATATAAGGGGACGAGACGCTGCCCAGAGCTGTTGCATCGCATCCTCTCACGGCTACTCTTGTGACCTCGAAATTTCATCATCTTCGAAGGGGCTGCGCTGTTTTTGCCACCTTAGAGAAATATCATACCATTCAGTTGACAGGCCATCATCTCAATGCCCTCCACCACCGTGGAAATGCCTGTCGCCGGCGGCACAATTGAAGCACCCATGGCACCAAATGCCCCAGAGCCTGTGCTGTTGGGCCAAAGGGCTCGGATGCCCGAGTTCAGTCTCGCCGGAAAGGTGATCTGCGTCTCTGGCGCTGGCCGAGGACTTGGACTGACTCAGGCCGAGGCTCTGTTGGAGGCCGGGGCCAAGGTGTATGCCCTTGACCGTCTTGAAGAACCAGTAAGACCTTCGTGTGACCCTGGACACTCACGCTTGCGCACTCCCTCATCACTGACATGAACCTTTCCCTTTTGACCACAGGCAGCCGAATTTGCACAGATTCAAAAACGCGCGAAAGAACTTGGCACGGAATTGCACTACCGTCGCATCGATGTACGAGACACAGAATTGCTGAACAGCGTCATCGAGGCCATTGGTGATACCGAGGGCCGTCTGGACGGGCTTATTGCAGCTGCGGGCATTCAGCAAGAGACTCCAGCTTTGGAATACTCAGCCAAGGACAGCAACACCATGTTTGATGTTAATGTGACGGGTGTGTTCATGACCTCTCAAGCGGTGGCGAAGCAGATGATTCGCTTCGGCAACGGAGGTAGTATTGCCATGATCGCTAGCATGAGTGGGACCATTGCGAATCGGGTATGTGCTACCGTGAATTCTTACTCCTCTCAGCCCTGTCGTGCGCATTTACCCCAGAGATCTGCCCGTTGGTCACACGAACAATCCAAAACTTGGTGCAAATCAAATGGCCAATGTTCTTTCCCCCCGCATTCTAATCACCTGACTCAACTCGAGTGCATTCGATCTCAACCCCGCTTCCCTCGTGTTCTCCCCGCCCACCAATCGAATTGTCTTTGCCTGCTCGAAAGCTGACAGTTCTTTTCTCCAACCCGCAGGGCTTGATTTGTCCAGCTTACAATGCCAGCAAAGCTGCTGTCATTCAGCTTGCTCGCAACTTGGCGGCCGAATGGGGCCAGTACAACATCCGTGTCAACACCATTTCTCCCGGCTACATCGTGACACAGATGGTAGAGAATCTCTTCCAGCAGTTCCCCGAGCGTCGAGAGCAATGGCCGAAAGAGAACATGCTGGGCCGTCTGTCTCGTCCAGAGGAGTACCGAGGTGCTGCGATCTTTCTGCTCAGCGACGCAAGCAGCTTTATGACGGGAAGCGATTTGCGCATGGATGGTGGTCATGCGGCTTGGTGATCTGAAGAGATCAAAGAAGACAAGACATGTGCAAATTGAAGATTCTGAATGGTTATCACTGGAGATGAGGACTGGAGATTTTGGATCATGTCCATATTGTGCATGGCGTTGAGCGGTTGATTGCTTTGATATTCTCTTTTTGTTCGTCCAGTAATATTTCTCATTGGCGATTATCAGGTGATTTTTCTGGGTAACATACAGCCTACCTACATAATTTGAAGGGGAAAAATTCGTCATCTTGTCTTCTGCATTGGGTTGCGATCCATAGGTAGACAGCCCCTGTTTTTCACCTCTTGGACGTATAATTTTAACTCAATGTCCTACTAGTCGCTACGGTGATCGGGCGTGGAGAGACACCGCGCAATCTAAATTACTTTTTCGCGTTAGGACATGAATTGACCCTTCTCTCCAAAGTAGCGAGTTATAGACCTGAACATCTCCTCAGAAGCAAGATAGTGACCATTCCTGAAATCTATACTGGTGATTCACCAGTATATGTCCAGGAGACTCACTATTCAGTCAACAGAGTGGTGGGGGGACGGATATGTATGAGTAGCGCAAGCATTTCGACACAGGCAGTACAAAGTAAGTAGAGGGACCTTTGTAGGAAGCCAGTGACCAATTAATAACAGATACTAAAACTCTCAGCGAAAAGAATAGACGGGTCTATGGGCAAAGAGTTCGATCTTCACACCAAGTCCTAGGTCCTAGGGACTTACTCCAGTAGTACTTATTGTTGATGTATTGCGGAGTCCAAAGTGCGATGAGTACTACAGTAAATTAGGACTAACGCCTGGACTTTTAAATCCGAACCAACACATATGATGAGGCACCTCCCTAGGATTGGTGTCGACATGTGAATGCCCACAATAGCCTTCATAGAGGCAGCACTCTCGTCCAAATATACATGGTAACAGTAAATAGTACTACTACTACTACTACTACTACTACTACTACTACTACTACTACTACTACTACTACTACTACTACTACTCTAGCCAGTTCTCCCCGAGGTGAGTCTTGTATGCAGAGCTTTCTCATCCAAGCCCGCATCTCCACTTCCCCGCCTTTTCAACATGAACCAGAAAGACAGCTGCATGGCATGGCTGAAAGGAGCCAAAAAAGGAACAGTGTGGACAGGCCCCGTCTCCACTATTTTCAGATCCGAGCGGTGTCTGCTTCGCTCCAGCCTGGACGACTCAAGGATCCCGTTGGACCTGGACGTGGCTCTGTGGGGTCGCATGATGGATGCTGTTCACCCACACTTCTCCCATCACGTCCTTAAACAGGAGGTGTACAAGGGTACTATTACGTACTGTGCAAGGATCCCGACGCTCATTAGATGCGTAGAAAGCACATGCGTGAAATAGGCGAGCGGCCTAAAAAGAAGAACAAAAATAAAAAAAAGGATGCAAGTAAAGTCAGAGTAGAGTTTGTAGTACAGTACCTTGCTGGCCCTGTTTCAGTATGAAATGTCTAATCCGGCACGGTTAGCTGCGGGGTTTCTCCTCCCCGGTCATATTGTAGCACCTAGAAAATAGTAGAGAACCTCTTGGAATCAGATAATGCTTCGAAGATGGATGTTCGGTGCTTACTTGGTAGCTGGCGGCTATTCAAAAGCTCCGTCGGATGGAAAGGTCAGGCCTTGAATGCCGACTTAGGCGATGGGCTGCTACTTGCGGGAGGTTGAAATATCCCATTCTACTACCTCTTGTAATAGAGCTGATAAGCGATAGGTAAAATACTCGCCAATCAATGTCCGTGAGTGGGAAAAAGAAGTAAATTTGTCTCAATGTAAGGTTTTCGAGCCAAAGAGAGAGAAAAGGAAATTGAATGATAAATGACAGATTAGAGCGGCACAAGCAGGATCATCCACATCGATATCAATGAAAGCCACGTGAAAAGTACCACAATAAACAATTTGCAGGTGCTATGTTTTTGTGGGAAGAAAGGACACATTTCTGCACCGCAGCCGAAAATGTTACAATGCGATCAGAACCACCTCGGAAGGCCACCAAGAGAACCATCCGTGTCAGACCGGGGAGTAGTAATCGTGCAATCACCGTCGAGATTACCTCTCATTCGCTAACATGTGACACAGTATGTGCCTATATTATCACTTTCTTGTTCTCGCAGTACTGGATCGTAGGGACTGGCTTTGAGACCCATACCCCTGTCACGGAACGGGAGTTTCCACGTATGAAGCCCGGCTCACGATCATAGAGACGAAGTTTGCAACGCGCGTAAGACACTTCTGACGTCCTGGTCTATCTGTTTCTTGCCGCGGATGGCCCGACGAGTCATATGGGTTTAATTTGGGTGCTGGTCAGGACTCAGATCCACCGTAATGGCACGCCGCTGATAGACACACGCCTCCCGATTTGTTCAAATGGTGGCTGATAAGCCCTCGGGGACGGACGTGGCATGGAATGTATTACTTGCGCTTGATTTCGAAACGGCGCGCCGCAGTGCTCTCGTATGATGCGTTTGCGGCTCTTAGGCTACATGACATGAATCTACAGCTTAGTGGGAGGGTTTTATCATGCAACAGAGAGAGACAGCCCGGTGGACATGGCTAGCGATGGTTTACGACTGATAGGCAATGGTTGTTACCACTCAAATCAATATCTGCGACTTACCTGTCTCGCTCGCCACCTGCCTTCCTGTCCAACAGATGATCACTCCTCCCACCTCCCGGTCGTATTTGTCAAGGTTCACCGGCAAAGTACACTAACCTCCGTAAACAACTGCGTCTCCATCATCTTAGTGTTGTGGAGGTCATCCCCAACGGAGCTGAGGCCACGACGACTATACCCTATCATGCAATTTCTCTTACCTGAGAGGCTCCTCCCCCACAGATGAATGAGGACCCACGCACCAATATCTGCCGCGCTCGCCAGACCAATCCGACCACGAGCGTAGCAAATGACTCCAGCCAAGGCACTGTCTTCGCGTGAGGGATTCCTCAATCAGGCGGGTCCATTGGGAATAAGCAATGTATAAGCTACAGCAACTGAGTAGCGCGCAAATCAGAGCAAGGGGAATTATTTTCCAAACCTTGGGACTACGGAGTAGCCAGGTGAGTCTGGAAAATTGAAAATCAGACACGACCATGAACGTGGCACTTTGGGAGCCGGCTCCGCGTCTTGGCACCGACAATTCATGAGCTCCTGGAAGCCTTAGAAGGTCCACCGTTTGAGGCATCTTCCGAAGGTGACCTGTCATCGACCTGGCTCGTTCATCGTCGTGTGGCGGCGAAAAGCGTTTGGGATGGAAAGTATCTCGAAATCAGGTCCCAGAAGACGGACTGAGCCGCCACCGTGGACCGAAGAGGACGATGCGTTTGTGCGGTAGAAATGGCCCGCCGTTCAGATGAATCTCGCAAGATTTTTTTTTCCCATCGAGACGAGCAACAGACCCGTCGGTTGTGGCCCCGAAAACAAAGGGAAGGAATCGCTGCAAGCCTCAAAGTTAGTCAGTTGGACTTTTCCTAAAACCAGTTTAGCGGCATTCTGGTCACGCCTCCCCACTTGGGCGCCTTGACCCAATCTCGGGACAATAAGCACTCTTGACTCGCGATCCTGACCCTCGAGAACCCTTCTCGAGGTTTAGCTCATTACCCTGATAAGGAAGGTAGGAAATATTCGACCGAGTCGCCCTCTCGCCCCTACTCAGCCATCCGGTTCACCCAAACCTACACCAGGGCCTGCAACCGTGGCGGCAGAGGCCTTTGGCGGCCACGCGGATTTTGACAGCCAGCGACGGCTCAAGCCACCGTGAGAAGTTTTTTCTTTTTTTTCCCTGGTTCAGGTTTTCTGAAAAGCAAAATTGGCAGTAATCTCTCGTTGACCGACGCAGGTGGAGAAGATGGAAGTGTTCGATGCGTGTTGAGCCGAACCATTTGCAAGTTGCAACAACAACGGGCTCGAGAGTCCATGCCCTTCGGCACCGGCCGCCGAAAGTACCTGAGTCACGACTTTTGCGCACCAGTCAGACGTGCAATCTCTTTCGATCGAGCAAATGGCAGGCAGTGCCAAGCCCCGATCAAGCTCCTTCCAAGGCCGAGCAAGCCTTTTGGATGTGGCTGCTGATGGTCTTGGGTCTTGGCGGTGGGGTCCAGCTGGCGTACTCCGTCGGACGTCCTCTTGTCCTCTTGGACACCGTCTCGCCTCGACTCCGCGCGGGTCAATTTCCCAATCCCAACCTCCCTCCTCAGCCATTGATCCGATCTCTCTTCAAATCTATCAGAGTCGTGGCATGGACCGAGAGCGCCACTGCTTGCCGCCCACAGATGCGCGTAAGCCCTGAAGGCTCGATTCCCCTTTCTTGACTTGAAACTTAAACAGACAGTCGAGTCGTCGAGCCTCGATACTTCCCGGCACAAAAGGTGAGTGGGCTCGATAGGCAGACTTGGTGCATTCCACGGACGCTCCTGTCTAGTACCTGGGTGTCACTGTGTAGGGTGTATCACGTTGTACACACTTAGCTTGCGTTCAGCCCCACATGCAGAATCACCACGGTACATGTAGATTGGAGCATCATAATGTTCCATGTAGGACTGTACTCTGCGCCTATCATGCCTCCACCCAGCTGTCTGATTCAACGGAGATAGAATAATATATCTCCCGTCCTCTGTAGGGCTTCTTGATTGCGACCTGGACAATACATGGAAATCTGCCCCTGGAACTATGGGTCCTACACCTCACGAATCATCCATGAGGCCAGCCCCCCTCTCTTTGTAACCGGAATTTTTAGGTTAAGCTTTCAAGGTGCTTGTTGTGCTCGGTCCGTCGCTCGTCAGGCTCGGCGGCGATGTCGCGCGCGAAGCGTTACATGGCGCGAGACAGGTTGCATCCACCGGGCGCCAAGATCCCTTGGTTTTGCTTGTTCTGGACTGGATCGGGGTTGTAGCGCTTCGGACCCAGTCTCGGGAGACTAAGGACAGATAGACCAACGGAGGGGGTCAAAAACCCGCTCGAGGGCGCTAGCGCGATTGACTTGCAGTCCGTGGCGGTCTTAGAACGTGTGGATGCGGATTTCATGCTCGCGTTGATTTGTCGTGGAATTGTCCTTATCTGCCGACGGCCACGGGGCTCTTGCCTCTTTGGTCCCGAGGCCCTCCTGATGGCGTGATAAGTCTGGGGTAAACACACGACCGGAAAAAAGGCACCTCCCCTCTACCCCTGCCCTTTTCCAGTCAAGTTGACACCAGCTGAACCGGCCAATCAAATCTTTGGTCACCGTATCTACGAATTTAAGCAATAATATGGAGTCCCCCGAATGTGGAGTATTTGCCAGCCCCAACAAGGATTCGCTTTCCTTTTCCAATTTATTGGATTTCTTTTTCGAGCGAAGGTTTCTCTCACTTTGTCTGATTTGTTGTTCACGTGCGATATGGCGAGCGCAGTACCAATGTCAAAACGTAAAACGAGGTAGTGCAGACCCTCAGGAGACTACCGTGAAGTCGGTTGACTGCTCCGAATCCGCCAGCTGCGAGTAGACTGTACGAGAAGGCAACCCGTATACCGGTGGTGACAACTATAAGACTGTCCTATTTCCTCCACCTCACCCCAGCTCCTGCTTCCCTCTCTCTCTTTCTCCTCCCACGGTCTTTCAAACTTTCCTCGATTTCATCCGTCGCCCTCCTCATCTTCCCTGCCTTCCCTGCAGGCTCTCTTGCACCATGGCGACCACCGCTATGTCTCGCACTAGCTCCTCGGACATTCACGAGCCCAACCCCACCACAAAGACCGCGGATGAGAAGCTCGTGGATGCTCATCGTCCTGAGAAGTCCCTGGTCTCCGAATCATACCATCTCCAGCTAGGTGACGAAGATCCCACCGACGATGAGCTCAGCGGCCCCGGTGCGCTGCGTCGTGTCTCAGCCCCAATTCCCTGGGCTGTCTACACCGTCGCCTTTGTCGAGCTGTGCGAGCGTTTTTCGTACTACGGAACCCAAGTCTTGTGTATGTCTCCTCAGGTCACGCGTGGCTTTTTTCGGCTAGACCCCCACCCAGATGCTGACAACAGAGCTGCGGCGCCTTAGACTCCAACTTTGTGAACCACTCCCTGCCTCAGATCAACGGCCCACCCGGCTCCAACCACTACACCGGTGCCGGTGGTGGTACGGACCAGGGTGTGTCCGGTGCCCTCGGCCGGGGTGTCGAGACTGCTAACGGTATCAACACGTTCAACACCTTCTGGTGCTACATCATTCCTCTGTTCAGTGCCTACATGGCTGACGAGCACTGGGGTCGATACAAGACCATTTGCATCTCCATCGGCGTTGCCATTCTGGGACACATCATCCTGGTCCTGTCGGCCATTCCCCCCATCATCACGAACGACACTGCTTGCTTCGCCGTCTTCATGCTGGGTGTGATCATCATGGGTCTCGGTACCGGTGGTTTCAAGCCTAACATTTCCGCCCTGGTTGTCGAGCAGATTCCCGCTGTGAATCTCAAGGTCCGCACTCTGCCCACCGGCGAGCGCGTCATCGTCGACCCGACCATCACCCAGAGCCGGATCTACCACTACTTCTACCTCTTCATCAACATCGGTGCCCTGGTCGGTCAAATTGGCATGGCCTATGCCGAGAAGTACGTGGGCTTCTGGTTGGCTTACCTCCTGCCCACCATCATGTTCTTGACCACTCCCTTCATCATGATCTGGGGTCGCAAGCGTTACCGCCAATCGCCTCCCCAGGGTTCCGTCGTCTCCAAGGCTGCCCGTGTCTTCATCTTCGTGCTCAAGGACCGCTGGCACTGGAACCCCGTCAAGTTCTGGAAGCGCACCCACGATGGCACTCTCTGGGAGGCGGCCAAGCCCTCCAACATTGCCCCCGGTTCTCGCCCTGCTTGGATGACCTTTGACGATGCCTGGGTGGATGAAGTCCGCCGTGGTTTCGCTGCCTGCGCGGTCTTCTGTTACTACCCTCTGTACTGGCTCGCTTACAACCAGTTGACCAACAACTTGACCGCCCAGGCCAGTACCATGACTCTCAATGGTGTGCCCAACGACGTGATCAACAACCTGGACCCCTTCGCGCTGATCATCTTCATTCCCCTCTGCGACACCTTCTTGTACCCCGGTCTGCGCCGTATGGGCTTCCGTTTCACCGCTCTCAAGAAGATCACCGTCGGTTTCTGGCTGGCTGCATTGGCCATGGTCTGGTCCGCGGTTATCCAGTACTACATCTACAAGGACTCCCCTTGCGGTAACAACGCCAACAGCTGTGAGACCGAGAACGGTGCCATCATCCCGGCCCCCATCAATGTCTGGGCGCAGACCGGCGCGTACGTGCTCATCGCCCTGTCGGAGATCTTCGCCTCCATTACTTCCCTCGAGTACGCCTACTCCAAGGCGCCTCGCAACATGCGATCTCTCATCCAGGCTATTTCTCTCTTCACCAACGCCATCTCCGCCGCTATCGCTGAGGCCCTGAACCCGCTTTCCAGCGACCCTCTGTTGATCTGGAACTACGGTGTGTTCGCGGTCATTGCCGCTGTCGGTGGTTGCCTGTTCATCCTCCAATTCCGGGACCTGGACAAGGAGGAAGATGCTCTGAACAACCTGCCCGAGGGTCGTGTCGTTGCCGACGAGAAGCCCAACCCGGGTGCTCTGGTGGCGGCCGAGGTTGGCCCCGTCCGGGGTTAGTTCCTCGGGATCTGATCTGATACCCCTCCAAAATAGCGAGACGATGCTCAAAGAACGAGACGTTTGCTCCATCATATTTGCTTTTTAATTACCCACTAGTTTTTGATTTCCTGTTTGAGTCCTGGGGCCTTGATGCCGGAGTCCACATAAGGAGGATCTCTCGACTCATGATATCCATGCTGACGTTCCGATATGACGGGAATGCTTTAATGAATTGATTTAATATCACCCATCCGAACTTTCTCCTGACATGTACTATCTGATCAAGCTGCTGTAGGTAGACATGGCTTGTAGATCTATTCAAACTTTAGACAACAAAAAGCGTTGCCGCGCTTAGAAGGCAATCGGGCAATTGAACCATTGGCATGCACATAGATCCCAAGAAGAGGATAACTGTACCTCGGTATACTCGGTGTTCAGCCAGAAAAAAGCACCCCCAGTTTGCCAATCGGGCTTTGGCCCGACGCGACACTTGGTCAAACATCGCATCATCATGATCCCCACTCATTTTCTGCGGAGCTAAGCGAAGGTATAAATAACGGCAAATCCTCACTTGCAGCAGAATCTTTTAAATCTCATTAGCTATAAGGGCGGTGTCATGTTGTCCAAAACACGTGATTCTTTCGAGATCCCCGCTACCCTACGTTATCTCTATACGTATCTCGATTTCGTTACGTCTAATGCATGTCTAATCCAGTTGGCGTAGAATAATTAGAATATCACAGGCGGTCAACGGATTAGTTGTAGCAGTCGCTTCGCAACGCAGGTCCTTCCGAAAGAGGACGAAGTCTCATCCCTAGGAACACTGGTACAAGTATGTCGTCCCTACTCGAAACTCGCATGTTTATCTAGACAATGGGAGAGTCCTTTATGCCCTTTTTTCTCCACATAAATGGTGTAACAGTATCCACTTTGGCAAGGTAGAGACTTGTCAGTCAGGTAAGAAGAAGGCGCCCTTAGGGTATCATTCAAACAGAGACTAATTCTTCCGGTTCTTATTCCCTTCCTCAGTTAGTATTTAGCGCCCCAATACGCCGTCACGTCACCTCCTCCATAGCCTTGCAGCGATCAAATGGGATTTTACCGCCTTTCTCTTTTTCTCAGTGGTGAGTGCCTATTTTACGTGCCTGCCTTCTCACTTCCTTCTCACTTCCCACCCTACCGTCTCACCCACCATGGACTTCCTTCGATCCACCTCGAACGCGTCTCGATCTTCATCTTCTGCGCTCTCATCTTCTGGGTTTTCGCCAGTTGATACCGAATCCGAGGATCTTCTTAAGCAACTGGCGAAGGAAATGAAGCAGCAGCCATTCACCACCAATAAGAGCTTACAAGACTCCTTGGAACGCCGTCGGCGAGCGCTTCAGCAAGACCAAACTCGGGATCAGTACCTCGTCTTCACGTCTGTCCCCCCGGCGCAATCTTCCAGACTGAGTGATGATGGGTCGCGAAAAAGCAAGTACAGTCGATTCTCTTTCAACGCAGAAACGGGAACCTTGATCGCGAAAGTCATGCCAAATCCTGCACACGAACTTGCAATAAGGTTATTTGATTCGCTAATCTCTCAAGAGCTACATAAGATGGAGGTCGATGGTGACGTGATGCCTTTCGGTTCGACAACAGTTACTGTTGGAAATTGGACAAAGGAGGCCGACTGCTGCTGGGCTCCGGCTTCGACAAAGCCCAGGCTGAGTTTCGTGGTGGAAGTAGGATTGTCAGAGTCTGCGCGACAACTTGCTCTTGATGCGCGCGGTTGGCTTGAGACAGACTCCTCATCTGTGGTACTTGCGGTTACGATCAGCATTAATCGCGGAAATCCCGAGATTATCTTGCACCGATGGGAACTTGTTCCACGAGGATATGGCGTCCTTACAAGATCGTCCCCTCTTTCAGCGCGTCGTACTGCATTCCTCAAATTATCTCGAACGAATAACACGACATCTGTCACCGGAGAGTCCTATATGAATAGCACAACTACGACTACTACACAGCTGGATTTACCCTTCGACAAGGTAGTTGGCCGTCCTCCTCACAAGCCCTTGGAGAGAGACTTAGTGATACCCGAGCAAGAGCTGAGAAGGTTTGCTGAGAATATCTGGAGAGTGCAGAGTCTCCTATAAGTCGCCTCGGTTATGATATGGTCGTTGCCCACCAAGCAGCAAAAATCACGGAAGACGATGTTATACTCACGAAAGGCATGGTGATTCGAAAGATTTCCAGGGAGGTGCGTGGCTGCTCGAGAGACTACATCATGATCAACGTCGACGGTGTCCTGATTGCAGCAACAACAGAACAGCATGCGCTTGATATCACGAAAAAGATCCAGCAGCACTTCAAAATCAAGGACCTTGGTCCACTGGCACGATTCCTCGGCTGTACAATCTCATATCATGAGAAACACCAACTGTGTCTCCACCGAGCCACCTACCTCGATGCTCTCCTTGCTATCGAGGGCCTTTCTGCGGGCTCGAAAAACGCTATTCCGATGATCCGTGCTTACCTCGGCGCCCTGATGACGAAACAAGTCGACCGACTGAGCAAACCACATCAGATACTCAACATCAACGCCGTTACGCGGAGGTCGGGGGCAAAACAGGCTGACTTTCCACCAAAACACAACCAGACATCGCGTTCCCGGTACCAAGGCTACAACAAAAAGCTTCCAAGCCAACACAGCAAGATTCACAGGCCGTACGACACTTAATTCACTACCTCCGCAGCCCCTTATTCAAACTCACCTTCAACATCAACAACGACGGCCTCGTTGGCTTCATATGGACGCCTCACAAGCAGACTGTCCAGACCGATACAACGCGGAAGACCATCACCATTCTCTTGGGTCTCAGGGAAGCAAAGCGTCGTTGAACCATCAGCAACCACGGCCGAGTGCGTGGCTTAGGAGTTCGCTTGCCGTGAAGTCTTGTTCCTGGCCAAGCTCGCTCACGATATCGGCCTCCGCCGACATGGCTAACGCCTCTACAATCTGATAATGCGGTTCTGATTTACACCGATTCCGACAATGCAAAGACGATCCAAAGCAAAACAGGCTACTCTCGTGCCACGAAATGGTATGACATCAAGTGACAGGACGCACAGGATACGGTGAAAAGGAACCTGATCAGGATCGAGATCATTCCTTCAGCCGAAACCCCTGCTGATGGCCTCACGAGCCCACTGGACAAGGAACACTTCAAGCTTACCGTGGCATGCTGGAAAACGGGTACAATTTGGCATGGCGATGCCGTCCTCTCGTTTTCGATATTGAAGTGGCTTCTCTGGACTCAAAATGGCCCATGCAACATTGGCCATGATCATGTACGACCGATGAGAGGTGGATGACTAACAGTGCTGGTTGGGTGCAGAAGAGGGGGCGGTACAAGGCAGCGGGCGGTCAAGGGACGGCTCGCTGTGCAAAGTCACGGGTGGAAAGGGGGCCGTTTCTGGCGCCAGAGGCTGTCATTTTTGGCGTCGTTTTCACAGGTCCCTATATTATAGTTGTAAAATTTCAGTGCTAGGTACTGGTAGTAGGTATCAGATTAGGATGAGGTGCTACTTACTGGGTCCTGGCTGATGATTCTGGTATTACTGAGGTCGAATCACGGGAAATCTACAGGATTAACGTACACATGTCTGATGATATATAGTCATCATCTACGAGGTTCTAGTATACGCTCAGTGGATTTATGGAGTCGTTAATCAAGGAATGCCAAATTCTAAATATCTTGGCATTCAATCAATTCCATTGGCCGTACGACTACCTCTTGGAAGAGGAAAGGAGCAAAAGTGACATTCGGAGAACCGGTCAACGACAGGAGGATCCGAAGTGGATAATGTTTTGAGTTTTTTTTTTCTTTTTTCGTTGTTGACGTTCTTCTTGATATTTAGCGTTAGTGAATCTTGTAGCAAGTCCAGAGAGAATCCAGGGACCTAGGCAACAGCCCTACGCGGCGGTCCTGTTAGCGTGATTGGTGCTCTTTGAGATTCGGTGACCCTGAGTGTTACAACGTAGATTGATTCACAGCCAGTCGGGTGGAAGGGGTACCTTTCTAGCATGTGGTCGAGTTTAATATTCGGGTTCACAGCGTGTGGCTGAACCACCTCTGCCTTACAGAATGAGAGTGGAACCCTCCTGTAGAAAACTTCTCCATGAACTCCCCCTGCTCCGGGCACCAAAATTGAGCTGCCTAGCCGGGGACACCGATAGATGCAGAGGAAAGAGACTTCGCCCAGGAACCATTTGGGTGACACCGAGGCAGTGGCTGACCTGACCCCATCCGTGCATCTGCCCCAGTAGTCCATCCTAGAGCACCCACTATCCCAATTCCCAGACTTGACTCCTTTCCTCCAGGCCCCCCCCCCCCCCCCCTGCTGCTCTCCTTGTTGCACAAGTCTAGAGAACACAGGCTTCGTGCGCCTTGATCGCCCAAGTCCATGACCGATCCGAGCATGTGGGATGTATATGCTTCGAGATTTGAGGATCGGGCGGGGATCCGCTGTGGTGGCTTACAATAGTGGATCCGTCGGCTCGGGGGACCGAAATCTTCCTGATCAAGATCATCATTTGCGGCGCCGACGGAGTCAATCGGTCAAGGATGGAGGAGGATTGGACGAGGCGGACAGGTGATTATGGATCGGTGATGACGGTGCATGGTCATCCTACCCATCCTTTGCTGTAGTAGTGCTTGGCACTGACGGGGCACTCATGGTAGGAGTTGAGTATCCAGACCGCTCAGGCAGAGTGAGGATCAAAATTCGGGGGAAGCTACTGTGCCTGAGGCTGCATCTTCCAACCTTGTTGAAGGTACTTTTGTTTGATTCTTTTGATATTGTCACATGTCGGCCATGCTCCGTAGACGCACCTCTCAACTGATGATCTGGAGACTGTGGAAAGGGCACTTCCAGCGTCCCAGTTGCCGAGATGGGGCAGAAGGGAGGAGCCTGGCACGGATCGGATCGGATGTCGCGCAGAGCTCCGGGCGATCCAAGTCAATTTAGTAAACACGAACCAATACGAGCAGGGGTGTCCATCGTGGCTCCATAGGATGCAAAAACGATCGAAGAGAGGATCTTGAACAAGAGGCGCACTTTGACCGATGAAAAGGATTAGTGATAGGTAACAAAACAGCAGGCCTTGGTACTGTTTCTTCCGGCCATACTCTGGCTTTCGAGAGGCATTATCCATAGATGCGACATGAGTAGAAAAAAAGAACAGGACAGGGCAATTCATGTATGTTACATACAAGAAGCTCGGAGAGCATGCAGACCCCGCCAAGAGAACGGTTTTCCACAATGCCTACGACGAACGGTGTTGCCTGGTGAGTGCTTTTATGCACCTTTCAGCACCGCCATTCTACCAGAGTCCAGTCAAATGTAAGCTATTGTGGTGATGTACCAGCCCCCAAGGTGGCGCATGCTGATCATACATCCGTTTCAGCCCGCAGGTCGCCCCGGAAGTACAGTGTCAACATCAAACTCTTAATCATTATTATGACACCGTTTGAGTAGCCTCCAGGATAAAAGGATGGAGTTGATTTAGCTGAAAAAAAAAATCTACATTGTTGCACAGACAAAGCGGAACAAGACTATTTGGAGAACCGTGGGTCAGGAAGGAGCAATCATACGAGATACGAGCTGTAATGTCGGATCGGATTTTTGATTGACATCATCACATCCGACAGAGCCCAAAATCCAGAGAGCTGAATGGCCCCTTCTTTTTCTCTTGTAGTCATTGCCAGCAAAAGAATCAACTTTCGAAATACTGCTCAAGACCGTAAAGAGTACACCTGGACTACATGATCCGCCATAGATAGCGAGGTCCATGAGCTGGTATCACCTACGGAGAAAGACCAGGGGGGTGGAACAAATTTAAATTAGGCGGCAGCCATGATCAACAACACTTTTCTGCATCAATTGAGGCGCGTACCTGCCCCCAAATCTTTTTTTGGTCTCGCAGCTCTCCCATCCGTATGTGGTCATATGGGGCGCCCCGTCTCGGCTCTTTCATCGTCTCACTTTCTGAACTCTCAGCTTCCGATCTCTCCGGCCTGCATAAATCCACCACATTCCAGATTATCTTCCCTGCCCTCCCCTTTCACGGAAATTCATTGAGCTCATAAGCGTGGCTCTCCCCTTCTCCATCACCAGCTCCTCTTTCTTCATCTCTTTCCCCCTGATCGTCACCCTCTCCTACCCCTTCAGCGCCCGTCATCAACCCAAACGGTGAATTCTCACAATGAAGATCACCGGGTGGATCTTTGGCACGGCTCTGGCCCTAAATGGTAAGTCCAACACATCTCTCATCCTGGTGTTCTGATGATGGCAAATGTTAGGCTTCACTGGAATGAGGTGATCATCTGGTGATGCTCTCATAGAGCTTGGAGTCTGTTGCGTCACCCCCCCCCGCTCTTCTTCTGCAAGGTCCCGCTGTGGCACTCTCCTCAAAAGTTTGTCGTCCTCTTCGCTCGTCCCCGTGCTAACCCCGGATCGTGGAGCAGGTGCCGTTGCCGCGCCTAGTGCGGTAGACCCTGAGGAATTCTCTCTGGCCCTCATCGGACGAGCTCTGCCAAATGCTCCCGATGGATATGTTCCGGCGAATGTGAGCTGCCCAGCGGTGCGCCCGTCGATCCGCAGCGCGGCCAAGCTGTCGCCCAACGAGACGTCATGGCTCCAGACACGTCACAAGAAGACACTGTCTGCCATGAAGGACTTCTTTGGTCATGTCAAGGTCGGTGACCTGGATGTGAATGCATACCTCAACAAGCACGCCAACAACGCCTCAAACCTGCCAAACATTGGAATCGCCGTGTCGGGCGGTGGTTACCGTGCCTTGATGAACGGGGCTGGTGCCATCAAGGCGTTTGACAGTCGATCCAACAATGGCTCGACCAGTGGTCACCTGGGTGGCTTGCTGCAGTCAGCGACCTACCTCTCGGGCCTGAGCGGAGGAAGCTGGCTGTTGGGGTCCATCTACATCAACAACTTCACCACCATCTCCTCGCTGCAGACGAACGAGAAAGGTGGAGTCTGGCAATTTGACAACTCGATCCTCGAGGGTCCTGATACCGGTGGTATCCAGCTCCTCGATTCCGCCAGCTACTACAAGGACCTGGCCGAGGCGGTGCAGGGCAAGGCGGATGCTGGATACAACACCTCCATCACCGACGTCTGGTAAGTGAATCCATCCTTCGATCCCGGCTTTGCCACGGAAGGTTCCGGATGATCCTGAACTCACCCGAACAATCATAGGGGTCGTGCCTTGTCCTACCAGATGTTTAACTCCAGCAATGGCGGGATCGATTACACGTGGTCATCCATTGCCCTCGCTCAGGACTTTATCGATGGCAACTACCCCTTGCCCCTCGTTGTGGCCGACGGTCGCAGACCGGGTGAAAAGGTCATTGCCAGCAACTCCACCGTGTTTGAATTCAACCCCTGGGAGTTTGGCACTTGGGATCCCACCATCTTCGGCTTTGCTCCCCTGGAGTACATTGGCTCCCCGTTCAACGGCGGTTCGATTCCCAGCAGTGCCCCGTGTGTTCGTGGCTTCGACAACGCTGGGTTCATCATCGGTACCTCGTCGAGTCTGTTCAACCAGTTCATTCTGCAACTCAACACGACATCGCTACCCACCTTTGTGAAGAACATCTTCGCCAACATCCTGGGCAAGCTGGACAAGGCTGACAACGATATCGCTGTTTACGAACCCAATCCCTTCTACCACTACAACAACAAGACTTCCCCCTATGCCTCCCAACCTGATCTCGATCTCGTTGATGGTGGTGAAGATCTTCAGAACATCCCCCTACACCCGTTGATTCAGCCCGAGCGCCATGTCGATGTGATCTTCGCGGTCGATTCCTCCGCCGACACCGACCACAATTGGCCAAACGGCACTGCGCTGGTCGCAACCTACGAGCGTAGCCTGAACGGCACTGGAATCGGCAATGGCACTGTCTTCCCCGCCGTCCCGGACCAAAACACCTTTGTCAACCTCGGCCTCAACACCCGACCTACCTTTTTTGGCTGCAACAGCTCCAATATGACCGGTCCCGCCCCCTTGGTCGTCTACATTCCCAACTATCCGTACTCAACCATGTCCAATGTGAGCACCTTCACTCTGTCGTACAACAACACCCAGCGCGACGAGATCATCCTGAACGGCTATGAAGTCGCCACCATGGCCAACAGCACGCGCGACAAGAACTGGTCCTCGTGTGTCGGCTGTGCGATTCTCGCCCGCTCCTTTGAGCGAACAGGCACTGCGCTCCCCAGCATCTGTACTCAGTGCTTCTCGGATTACTGCTGGAATGGTACCACCAACTCCACCAATCCTAACGAGTATGCCCCGAACATGCTTCTCGCCGTTCAGGCGGCGGAAAACGGTGCCGCCGTGCTGCTGCCAACTCTCTTGTCCGTGGTGCTGGCGAGCAGCGTCGCTCTCTTCGGCTTGATCTAATTGAGCGTGGAGGGAGGCGCGAGCGGGAGAATGGGGAGCGGAGTGGCGCATTTTCAGGTGCTTTAGCATGGTCTCGGGTCAATTTTGAATATTCGTCTTCGGCGCGTGTGCTCACTGTCTCTCATCATGCTCTCTGAGAGGACCACGATTTGCTTTTTAATGGGATTGGGATTCATGGATTCACAAAAGGATTCAGCATACAGTTTTTTTAGTGACTATCTGCAATGAACAGTTAGCCGTGGTTTCACCTAGCAGGGCCTCGACGCGCCAGGACACCATGACATTATTGATGTAAATTCTAGGATCGTCGTCAGGCCCGCCCAATGCCTGGGAAAGGTCAAACGTGACGGGACGAGTGATCTGATGACAAAAGAACAACACCGATCCCTTCAAAAAAGGACCCTAGGTTGGTCTATATACCTTATCAGGCAACAAGGGGGAGAAATCGCGCTTTTGACTCTATCCCGTTTATTCCATCTCGTGCAAAAGCCGAATGCTGAGCCCGAAAATAAAAAAAAAACCACCCAGAGAGATGAACCGAATTTCATAAACAGACCAAAGGAAAAAAAAAAGAGCATTGCCTTGGCAAAGCGCATCGTTACGGGACCTTATATGCAACGTTAATATATACACAGGATAATACAGAGAGGGATGGAGTGTAAAAAAAAGAAGGCCCGGAACGTCTTCAAGGCGGCACCGCGCGTGCCAGGACACGAATGTTATCCACGAAGCCCTTGACAAGGTCTTCGTATTGATTCGAAGGATCACCCGCCATGGCCAGATTGCCCTGGCGGCGGACCTCTGCAGCTGAGAGTTCGACTTCGAGCTCGTGCTCGAAATCGTGCTTTGTGGGGGCCTGTTCAACGAGACTTGCGTTAGTCGTTTAAATTCACAGCACCGCCTTGGACGAACTTATTGTCCGGTAGCAAACGACGGAGCATGGATCCGAGACTTACCTCCACTGTGGCCACTTGGGTCAGATCGATCTGATAGGCCAAATGTTTATAGCTCATGCGGTCTTTGTTGCGCTCACCCCGTCCACCCTTGGATGCGTCGACCATGGGCAGATGGCTGATATCCCCATCGTACTCCATTTCCAGATTCACAGAGACACGCCAGTCCACAGGCGTGCGAGGGCTGTAGACGTCGATGTCGGCCACTCGACATTTGACGATTTTGGCGATAATCTCGCCGGTTTTGACATCGGTGGTCACTCGCACCTTGGGTTTGTGGCGAGGGTTCAGATTCTGTCGGATAAGCGGTGGTAGTTCGTGGGGCGAGATTTCGTAAAACGTGTCGCGCTCCTTTTTGTGCGTGTAAGAGATGGGGATTCGTGACGAGCCGCTGGCCATGGACGCCTTGACTTGCTCATTGAGGAAATTGTTCATGGCACGGTGTTGCTCCTGGAAATTTGATCAGATGTTAGCTCATCCGTCGCGATGGTATGTCCTTCTTCACTTGACCGCCATAAGACCCATCTTTTCACTTACCACGGTCATGTTGCTCTCGAATGAAGTGCGCAATCTTGATTCTCGGTTGATGACACTCTCGGTGAGCACAGGCAACACCAACCGTTCACGACGGTCTTGGTCAATGACATGACCGAGTTTGGCTTCAATCTCGATAATCGTGCCCGGCCCAGCTGAGACCGACCCTGACGCATCAACCGCCACGTCGGTTCGCACAACAACATGCTGGAAGAGGAAATCGCAGAGCTGTTTCGTGAGCTCTTCGTAGGGGATAAATCCAGTGATCGAGGGCTCCCAGGGACCCAGGGATCCGACCTGCTGCGGGCGCGCTGTGCCAACAGCAGTCGTGGTAGGAGCGGCAGTGACGGACGGAAGAGGAGCTGCCGGGGCATTTGCGACCGGTGGGGATGCTGCTGGGCCGGATGCCCGGGCGGCGCGAGCTGCTGGCGTGGTCGTCGTGGCCACAGAGGTGACAGCTGCTGCCGCGGCCTGTCTGCGAGAGACCCAGGGATCTTGGCTTGAGCCTCGAACATGCTTGGGAATCGGTGGCTGTGGGTGAGGAATGATGGGACACCGGCCCTTGGTCCGCACCGATCGTTGAGCGAAGATTGGGGGCTCGTTGTACCGTCTCCGTTTGGCTTTCGGGGGCTGATGGGGGGCCCGCCGGTCCATGGAGTCGCTGTCAATCTCCATCTGGAGAGGATGTGAGCTGCTTCGCGAGGCCGAAGGAGAGCTGGCAAACTGAGGCTGTGTGCTGGGCACTGGCGAGCGATGAGGGACGGATTCCGCGGCCGATGGAGCTAGTGCTGTGGGACCCTCGGTGGAGGTGGGATCAAGGGGAGGACGGGAGGCAGGGACACCCGCGGATTCGGATGTGGCCGCGGTACTGTTCTGGCGAGAAGGCACCTGGGGGCTCGAAGGGTCCACAGAGTCGTGCTTGATACCACTGGACAGCTGATGGGATGCCAATTCGGAATGACGAGAGAAAGGGGAGGTTCTGTGTGAGGCGGAGGGGGATTTGGTGTGCAGGGAGCTTCGTCTCGGAGCTTCGTGCACAACACGGGGGCTCGAGGGATGGGGACGTGGAGACTCACGGCCCGAGGACTGTGGACGCGTGGAATGAGGCGATTGCCGAGAGTGATGACCGGCGGAGGACCGAGAGGAGTGCCGGAAATCGACCGGTGCGTGGAGGGAGAAAATTGTTGGGGAGCAGGCGGCTGGGAGGCGGACAGCGGATTTTCGCGAGGCACATTTTCGCCCGCGCCGAGCGGGTTGGTCATCAACGACTGGAGCGAATTGGACTGCTGTTGCGCAAAGTAGGATTGTTGGTCGCTCTGCTGAATTCCGGCACTCATGGGCTGCTGGGGTGTGTATGGGGAAGCTACGGGGCCCGCCGGACCCTGAATGTGCGTATTACTGTAGGCCGACGGAGCGTGGGATTCTCGTGGACCGGCACTATAGGGAGTTGAGACCGGCGGTGGGCTTAGACTGGAATGCGACTGGACTGCTGTATTCAGCGGTGGAGGTGCCGGAGGGTACGGCTGATAAGGAGAGTCAAAGGATGACTGTCGAGGGGGCGATGCGTGTTGCGCGTGTTGCAAGGACTGCGATGAGCGGCGACTAGCGTGATCTGAATACTGTAGTTGCTGCTGCTGCTGATGAGAGACATCAGATGGCGCGCTCAAAGAGGAGCTGGCCTGCGACGCCTTGGAGGCACCGCCGGCCTCGTTGTTCATGATTGTGCGTAAATCCATCGCAACACCTTTGTCCACCTCTTCTTTTTTTTTTCCCTTCTTTGATCTGATCTCGACCGTTCCCTCCGCTCGGGATGCGCCGCGAAGGACCGGCGTGAGTAGCTAGACAGTCACCGGATGAGAAGGCACGCGATGAGGGATTGGAAGCGGTCGAGCATGCAGGAATCGCGATGGCGATGGGGCGTGGAGGGGGGGCAACAAAGGTCGGGCGGACAAAGGGAGGAAAAGTTGTTCGGGATGGGCGCAAACGAGCGGTTTGCAAGGTGGAAGTGGAAAGGGATCGACGCCGTTTCGGGGAAGGAGGATGTGAGCGAATCCCAAAGGCCACGATTGACGGGCAGACCACGTCAGGCCGAGCGGACGAGACTGGGTCGTGACGATGGGAGGGGTGGAATGCCTCGGGTCTGAAGTGCTGAGGAATGGGGGGGAGGAATGGAATCGAGTCCAGGAGGGTCGGGATAGAGAAGAGTTGAGAGTCTCGAGAGATTCACTTTACCATCCCCAGGAAAAAAAAGAGTACTCTACGGACTGATAACCCTATCAGATCCGCCTTGGGTCCCCATACCTCATACAGGATACGATTACGCGGTCGTGGGACTGGACCCTACGTAGTGCCGTGGTTCCGTGTCTCCAAAGCTCCAAAGCTCCAAGCTTGAAGCCCAACAAAAGCTAAAAAGGACTAAGGTACCGACGACACTAAGCTTACAGCCTTAGTCCTAAAGTCGAGAAACAGCGAGCTCGGGATTGGAGATGGTGAATCCAGGCCCTGCACCTGCAGCCTCCGAGCTACGAGCGACGAACTCCCGTGCCAGTCCAAAGATGATGGCTCCAACGGCCGATGCGCCACAGATTCGTGTGCGAGTTCGTATGGATCAAGATGCTTCATTCGGTCGGTGATTTCCACGATGGGTGTCGGGTCAAAGTGACTTCTCGTCTCGCTATCAGACCAGTCCAATGCATACGGATTAGGCAACCGGGAAAAAGGGCCCTGGATAGGTCACGTGAATCTGCGATACGCGTCATGGCTGGACGGATCCACGTGATCTTGATGCGAGGTACCGGAGAGGATCAAAGTGAGCCAAGAGTCGTACATGACCAAACATGAAGCATGCAACCAGAGATGTATCCGCTTGCCAAATCTCCATGGATCTGAGGCTATCCCTAGGTATGGTGGATTGAACCTGCTTTGACTCCTGGGAGTACTTGTAATACTAGTAGTAGCGTCCGACACTCATCTGGCTCAGAGTAATGAAACACTCCAGAGATGGTGAAGTACTTGCAGGAACCGCCAGCCGTGTCAAGCAACTTTGGTGGAGCTTCGACGCAACCAAATCGGCCAAGGGCGACCGCAAATGGAGAGTCCACCAGGTCCAGCTCCAACTTCCAATTGGCATGTTCGACGGCCCCTGATGCCAATTCACCTTCACTCCTCGATCTTTCCTCACTCTCTCATTTCCTGCCATTGGCACTCGTCTTCGGGCAGCGCGGTTTCTGTTCCCACACGCTCCTTAAGTCCGCATCGCCCACCCGGACGCGCAAAAGACATATCCACCATCCAGTTCCACGCTCTCGCTCCCCTCCTCCGAACCACAATCGAGCCTTGTGGGTGTATCACTTTGGACTTCGTGTGCCCAAATTGAACGCACAAGAACTGCCACAGGGATTGAAGGATCCTCTCGCGTGGCAGAAACCACCTTCGATCGGGTAGCAATCGCAGAGAGACCCCGAGAGGCCCCCCGCGATACCCACGCCGCCCATCTATGCGCGACTTCACCTGAACCGCCGCCCCGTGCTAGGCTGCGTCGCACGGCACCTTTCGGATTACCTCGATACGACGCCACAATGACATCGCCAGTACCATATAGCAGCGACATCCCGCTCGCTGACCTTGAGAATGGAACCTCCGCCGTAGCCTACTCCGATGGCAACTCTCGCTGGAACGAGTTCTCCCATTTCCACCCCTCCAATATTCTCGCGAATCCCACCAGCCTCCGGTGGAAAATGTCGCAGGAGGACTGGATGGCCTATGTTGAGGAGCTGGGCCAAAATCTGACGGTGGCCTTGACGCCGTCCTTCCTCCAACCCTACGTTGGCGGCGCGGGATCCCCGCCAGCCAAACTGCACGCTATCGCGGCGCTTGATGGGTTGCGCGGGTGGGCATGCCTGCTGGTCTTCAATTTTCATTTCCTTTTCACCTATACCTGGAAGGTCGCGGTGGGCTGGGGGTTTGCTGGATCGAACTTCGGAGTCCATCAGCTACCGTTCCTCCATATGCTCATTTCCGGGCACATCATGGTCGCGATTTTCTTTGTCATCTCGGGCTACGTGCTCTCGTATAAGCCACTGAAGACCATCCGTGCCCGATCCTACGAAGAAACTTTTACCGTGCTGGCTTCGTCAACCTTCCGCAGAGCCTTGCGACTTTACATTCCCTCCCTCGTGGGTCTCGCCTGTGTCTTTGTCGCTGTCAGGCTGGGCCTGTACAACTACTCTTGGGGCATCGTTAAAGAGGGGCATACGATCGTCGGCACCAATGAGCAACACCCGCCGATCTTTGGGTCGTTAATTAAGCAGTTTTGGGATTTTTACCGGACTGTCGCCCATCTCATGAACCCCTTTGATTGGGGCTTATTCTATAACAACTACAATCCGCATCTTTGGACCATACCCGTCGAATTTCGATGCTCCATTGTCTTGTTCATCACGATCCTGGCCACTTCGCGCCTCGTCTCGGTCGTTCGCATGAGCCTTGTTGCTGGTCTCATCTGGTTCTGCATGCGCTACGGTCGGTGGGATGTCGTTCTCTTCCTGTGTGGTATGGTGATGGCGGAATTGGATCTCATCAACGGAACCTGGGATCGGTCCGCTCCCACGGCCGCAAACCGACCGGGTCCCGAAAGAATGCTGCACATCCGTCTTCGCCCTGGGGACAAACCGCTGGTCAGTGTTTCTCGCCAACGTTTCTGGATCGGCCTCTTCGTTGTGGGGCTGTACTTTGGCTCAAGCCCCAATCTCGGATTCAAATGGACTCCAGGGTACAGGTGGATTTGGAGCATCACCCCCTCAACGTATCCCGAGCCACATCGATTTCCACAAACCATTGGCGCCACTCTGATCGTGTTCAGCATCAACCACTCACCGGAGATCCAGAAGCTATTCACCAATCGCCTGTCTCAATACCTGGGCAAGATTTCATACGCTTTCTACATCGTCCATGGCCCCATTCTGCACTCGCTGGGCTACTCCATCATGCCCAACATCTGGGCACTGACGGGCAAAGAGTCCAATTTCCAGTATTGCTTTGGGTTCTTCATCGGCTGGTGCATCTGTCTGCCTGTTGCCATCTGGGCGGGTGATGTCTTCTGGCGAGCGGTTGATGTGCCCAGTGTGAGTTTTGCCCGCTGGCTCGAAGCGCAAGTCATGGCGAAACCTTCCTCGGTGGCAGGAACACCGAGTTTGAATACGCCGCGGGCACAAACCCCGAGGAACAATTAATGGACAAGCTGTGAATCCGAAACGGATCGCAAGGAGCTTTGATGGAGTGGGTTTATCTTGTCCTGTGGATTGATGCGTTCTCGAAAGAAAAGGTATTTTTCTTGTCTGTTGTGTCACCGTGCTATTCGATAGAAAGTATTCAATTGCTTGCACCGGCTCGTGGGAGGTCGATGTGCGCCTTTAACCGGATTCACTTGTTTCCATCTATCCCCCGTAAAGTGTCTTAGGTGACAATCGTAGTATGAGTGTGCGTATATACGTATCAAGAGACTTTTGTCAGTCAAGTCCCCTCGGGCCTATTGGGAGAACCAGGGCAATAACCATTCCACCCGCTGATCTCTGAGCTCAATCGTCTCGCGACGTTAACAACATCCATGCACAAATACCACCTATAGTCAAGGGATGAGATATCCATGCGCGATTGGAAACCAGTCGTTCGTCCCACTGGAGCACCTTCAGAAGGTCTCACGGGCCTCCAGTGTCACAGCACAATTTTATGCGTCCAATGATCACATTCTGCTCCAAAGGGGGGGGGGGGGGGGACCCACCACATGGAGAAATGCGGATCTGTATCATAATCATCATCAATATATGCAGTCGCTCTTCATTACATGGGTCTTTTTCTTTTTCTTTTCTTTTTTTAATCAAAACACATGTTGCGGATCGCTCTGAAGGACAAGAAAAAAAAAAGAGACACAATGGGGAGTGAAGGGGTTAAATTCCAGAGAACCAGGAGATATCGCATGAACAGGATGAAAACGTAACGGTATTTGGGAAAATCATCATCACATTGGTCCGAATCGAGGGATGTCGGGGTTTTCCTGCCTTGGAAGGGGATTGAGGGGGTTTCTCATCTCCGGAGACGGTCACGCTTGGAAAAGCTCTTTCTTTGGTCTATGGAATTCATGCCGTCGGGTTTGCTCATAAGGATACTCCCCAGATTCCTCGTCCGCCACAGACACCAAGCCACTCGCGAGGTTGGCCCGAGTGGTTGGGTCCGCCTTGTGGTGACCAGCTGATGTTGGAGACTTCGTAGTCACACTGCCAAGTGGCAGCGGGACCCCGCTCAGATGTCGTGCCCTGGGCCGGAGCACCGGAGGCATGATTGGCGGATACAGGTGCTGCATTATGTTGATTGATGAGGTCCCAAATCAGAACCAGACTGTCGTCACCTCCCGAGGCAAGAACACCACGTCGATTCGGGGACCATTCCACGCAGTTCAGAGGGGCGGAGTGACCCTTGAGTTCCAGGAGAGCCTGGCCCGGTTGCCGCACATCGAGGACTCGAACGACACTCGAATCTGAAGAAAATGTAGCAAGCAGGTGTGCGTCATGAGGGGATGCTAGATACGTGCACAGTCAGCCTTTGTAGACGGAGAAAAAAAATAAAAGGAACCGAAATAATATGGTGATATGGGATGATAATTACCGGCGATTCTCAGCAACGGTGGAGGCCAGAGGCCAGATTGGGAAGGGTTGGACGGGCTGGATGACCCTGGGCTCATCACGGCTAAGGGTGTCCAAGTTAGCTTGGATCAGAACCGGTGCTTGGGTGCGGTAGAAATCTCACGCTTCTCCGTCTTGTCTGACGGCTCGTAGATAATGGTACTGTGCTCCAAGCTGCGCAGGTCAAACATCCGGACACTTCCGTCTGCGCCGCAGCTGACGAAGACGTCCACACTGTTTGCACAAAATCGGACATCGTATACCTCCTTGTCGTGCGCGATGAGCTGAGTCTTGGCTGTCAAGGTCGGGATGTCCCAAATGGTGCAGGTGGTGTCGATGCTCGAGGTGATGATGAGACTTGGGGAGATGGTATTCCAGTCCAGTGATGTGATAGGGGCCGTATGCTCCGGTGATTTCGAGTTGGAGAGGAGGGCCAATGGAGAAAGCTTTGCTGGAGGGGCGTCCCGAGTATTTGTTGGGCGGGTGATTGAGTTGGAGCTTGGGACGGGCTGGGAGGTTGGAAGCGACCACAACCGCAAATGGTCGCCCGATGTCGCCAGCAGATCCGTGGACTGTTTCTGGGACGATGGAGGTTCCCAAAGGATTCGTGTGACGGGATAGGAGTGAGTAGCCTCGGCAGTCTTGACGTATTCCAGTTTGATTTCTCCCGCGGCGGCGTCTGGCGTGTCGGGGTCGGGTTGCGTCCAATGTGTGTCAATAATTTGAATCTGGATAGGCAGGTCAGCGCGATCCGATCATGCACCCGCTGAGGAGGGAAACCCATGCCCGTTCTTTCTTTTTGGGGGATCATCACTGACATAATTGTGGTTGTCCTCAAGATAGCTTCCAACGGCTAACTTGCCCCCAAACGAGCTCGGGCTTCCTGAAATTGGCCATTTACACCAATCGACTGCGTATATCGGCCACGGGGCCACGTAGTTGCTATTGGTGGGGACCTGGTTATCTCCATTGTAAGGCAGCGACCCCGGACTCATGAGAGACTCTCCCAGGAGATGATCCCCCGGCGGTCGAATGTCGGCCAGCCCCAATGGGGAGTATTTCGAGCCCTGCGGGGTATGAGGCAGGAAGCCGCCTGGGGAGGTTGGGTATTTGGAAGGGTCCGCCGCCCCGTGTTGTCGGTACATGGGAGATTGATCGAATCCCGCCGGGCTGGAGCGCGAATGGCCGTGAGAATTGGCCATGCCTGTGCGATGGCTGGTCTGCTGCTGCGGTGTGGTCTGGGACAAGGTGGGAATGTTAGACGGAGCTGTATTGAGCGAGACCGCCGGCGGGCGGTGCTGACCTCCCGGGGTCAGCGATCCCGGGAGTGTCGCGCTACTGTGTCCACTGCCCACGCTGCTTAGGTGCTGCTGCATCGAGGAGCTGCTAGCATGAATATTGATTGCGGGTACGGGTACTTGGTTGGTCGCGTCCGCGTCCGGTGTCGTGGGGTAGTCGTGGGTGGATGTCTGACGAGACGAGGGCGTGGAATTGATGTGACTCGTGGAGGGAATATGCAGCTCCTCGGGCTGCCGTCCATACGCATTCACCGTCGTGAAGGGTCAAAGGATTGCAGTGAATTCGACATTGGTCTAATGCTGCCGGTCGAGACGACGAAAGACAGGCAGAGGAGGTGGCGGGGGAGGAAGTGGATTAAAGGTTCTGTCCCTGCTGGAGCTTCTTTTCCCCCTTGTGGTCGCGTCGAGATAGACAGATTCGTGAGATGAGATATCTAAAGCAAGAAATGGGTTCCCAGCAGCACCAGCGTGAATGCTGCAAGCGACTTCACGATGGTCCCTAACCGAGATCTACAACTAGCACAATGGAGGTTCCAATGCATGCACATCTTCACCCGACCGCCGCTGAACCCCTCGGGAAATGAGGAGGCGGGACGACGACCCTTCCGCGGTCTCGTGCTGAGTCAGCACTTTACGTGAGTCGAGTCCTGCGGGTGGACTCGCTCATCACAATTCCAGAGGACGTCGGATGAAGTAGAGAACTGAATCGGAGCCGGAGCTTTGATTCTCCTCTCTGGAAAGGAAGCACCAGCAGCAATTGTAGTGGTCTTCAAGTTCTGAGGCAGGTTCATTTTTCCGGGCAAACCCATGAAATTACAGTACAACCTGGGTCGAGGATGACCTTTTCCACCGTCCTGCAGAGTTCATTAGTACCTGCACGAGCATCTGAAGACCTGGACCTGGACTTGATACGCCTGGGAGCGCGTTCGAGAAATGATCTCCCCTGTTTCAAAGTCCTGTCGAAGGGTGGCTACTGTCCAATAGATTGGAATTGACATCCTGTTCACTCCCTTCAATGAAGAGCTCTTGTGGACAAATAGTGTAATTTCGACAGTCCACTACTTATTGATACCTTTCATAACGATAGACCTCGAGGTTCACCCGAGGAGGTTCCGGTGGCAACTTCCAGGAAAGCTCTCTTGATGCCTGGACCATCAGGCACAGATCACTCCCCCATGAGCGGGGCATCGTCCCGTCACAGCGTTTGGCCTGCCGAGGGCCCTGCAGTGGCAGGGCAGTACTTAGCTCCATACGACACGCACCAAGTGCAAAGAGGTACTCCATCAAATCGGTTCATCGTTCTTCATTGTCACTGACTCTCTGAGCAAACGACTTCTTTCTACACCGCACCAGACCCTTTCTGCGGTGCCAGTCACTGTGCAAGAAGGATCATATTCTTCCTCTTCCCAGACACTCTGTTGTGAGATCTGTTTCCACCGGTTGTATCATGGTGTCGGATTCCCGCGGGCCAGCCGCGGCTTTACTGCTGCTCCCTCCACCCCCATCCTTCTCTTTGGGCCCTCTCAAGGGGATCTTTGAGAAACCGTTGGCAGATGTTATCCGCAAGATTGTGCAATCGCTGGATCAACCTCATCAGATTGCCACCCTTGACGTGGTGCTGCAGGTACCGGGTTTGCTTTCCGCCTCGGCGAGACCACGAGCCTTGGTCTTTGCTCCTCTACAGCATTATCTCTCAAGCATCTATACCTTGATCGGAGCGGCTGCGGCGGCTCATAAGATTGACCTGGATGCTCCTGGTGGCTTGGATGCACGGGTCTTATTCACAGGAGAACAGGACTCGAATGCACCTGCTCCCAGGCTGGGGCTTGGACCTGTGGTTGATTTGGAGTCCCTCGTGACCTCGGGCCGACAGTGGAACCATGTGTTCTATCTCAGAACCGAAATGGGCAGCAGACTTTATCACGACTTCTTGCATGTGAGGCAGAATGCCGGCATCGATGCCCCCATTCAAAGTCATGAAGTGTCAACGACCACGCCCCAGTGGCCTGTCTCCTCCACTCTACTGCAGGCCGAGACCTCGGAAGCACAAGACCAAAGGCCTCACTATTCGGTGTGCGTCGGCGGCACGTTCGACCATCTTCATCTGGGTCACAAACTGCTCCTCACGGCGCTGGCCTTGACGCTGGAGTCACCAACCGATACCGACCAAGGTCAGGAAAGGTTGCTCACCATCGGAGTCACAGGTGATGCTCTATTGAAGAACAAGAAATACGCCGAGTTCCTCGAGAGCTGGGACGCCCGGTATGAGAACACCGCGGCCTTTCTTCGCTCGATCATGGATTTTACTCCCAACAACACGCCCCGCATCGAGCAAATCCATGCGCCTGGGCCAAACGGTCACGTTGTCGTAATGCAGGTGCAGCCCCTGCTGACCTTCAAATTTGTAGAGATCTGGGATCCTTTCGGGCCCACCATCACCGAGGAGGACCTCACCGCGCTGGTTGTGTCCAAGGAGACGGCTTCGGGAGGTGCAGCAGTAAATGAAGAGCGGTTGAAGAAAGGATGGCAGGGTCTGACCATTTTTGAAGTGGATGTGTTACAAACTGGTGAAGTGGCGGATGTGACGGACGTGAATAACTTTGAATCCAAAATCAGTAGCACAGATATCCGGCGCCGGCGCATGAATTTGGCTAAAGTGTGATGAGGGAGAGAATGGACTGGCTTGGACCAATGATTTCAAAGGTCGATGAACTAGGTGATCTTCATGCTCAGCGGACACTCTTTTTTTCTTATTTCATAACAAAATCCCAAACCAACCCTCCGTTTGACCGATGAAGCCGGTGCTCGGGATGAGAAACGTGACCTCTACCGCTGCCTTCCTCTTCCAATCTGACCCTCCTTCTTCCTCTCTCCCTCTGCCTCCTTGTTGCCATGTCTCGGCCGATCGCAACAGGCTCGCCCTGCCACAAGTCATCACTCTCTTGGAGATGACCGCCAGCAAGACGAGGATGGAAAGCAAATGACGACATCATTCTACCAACGCTCTCTCGGGACCTATCGTTCAAGCCGTATGCGTTTGTTTCATCAGACCGTCACAATCACCAACATCCCATCTTGATCTTCGGTACACCAACACTCTCCTGACCAACACATGAGCTAATGGAGATTCAATTTGGAAACCAACACCGTTTCACTTTAATGTATGGCTCATGCCCTCTTCGATGGCGTCCACCGAGTCCGATGACTTTTGACGCGCGCACCCTTGTGCAGAAGATGTGACAGCCAGAAGCGGGGGCCCTGCATCGGGCTCTTTTCTTCAGCGAGCATTTCCCACCACTCAACGGCCTTTCCACCGTCTTGAATCCCCCTCTCCACACCCCCCCCGGCACTTGCGTTTCTTCTCCCTATTCCTCCACCCAGAGAGGCCTTAGCCCTTTGGTCAGGCACTGATTCCTCAGTCGTCGCACCAAGTCATCCCCACACGGGCCACGATCATCCCCTCCCGCATTAACAGCCGGCGACTGGCAGCAGGCCAACAACTAGCAATCATAAGCCCCCGATCAGCACTCAGCAGGTATCGTCATTGACTCTGTCCTCTCATGCAGGTTATCATGGAGGTGTTCCCGTTCTGTCGATGTGATCCAATCACCGAGCATGACCATCTGCAGTTTGCGTCCTCTGTTGGATTCCAGACTTGATTGTCATCATCCCGTCCTGCTGGGTGCTTTATTCCTTCCCCGTGCCTCCTCTCCACTTGTATCTCTTCGGTTCTCGTCCAACCAAGTCACCGTGTTGGACTCTTCTGCTGCAGGTTCGCGCTGCTTGTACAGGCTGGCCGCAGCCTCCTTCAGTCATGTGATTTGCAACGAGCTGTTCGTCGCCAATGGATCTGTCAAAATTCACGATGACTAGGACCCCGACCGAGAAAGAGTCCAAGCGCACTAACCCAGGGGCTTGAATGATCATCCCAGACCTGCTGAGGCATTCAAAGGCCGAGGAACCGTGACCACTACGGTCATAGGCATGGTGAGACACTGCAACGAATTGCGGCGAGTCGATTTCGGATTTCGAGTGTCCTTTGCTTTTTTTTCTCTCCCCTCTGCCTTTCTGTCTGCTTCAACGAATTGTGCTCCGTTTATGATTCCCATGCCCTCGGGCTTGACTCCCGGCCAGGGTTTCCGAAATGCTCGTGCATGACCCGCGATTGGATTGGAAGTATCTCTGTCTTCCTAGCTTGATCGATCTGGTTCGAATTTGAATATGTCGGGGCTTTCGAAATGAAATTATTCATCCCCTGCGTCGCTCCTTTATTAGATCGCTTATCCCAACTGTTTGTCGTATGTCTCGCTTCTACCCGCTAGGCTTATTTCCCTCCCCTTTCCCTCCTCCCCCAGCTCCCCGTGCGGTGGTCGTGTCGGACCCGGGCTGCCCACGAGCGCCCACATTGATTCGACCCTCCTCTGGAGAAGGATCCCATGTGGTTGTTGTGCGAACAAGCAGCGAGGTCGGTTGCCGAGCGTACTGAGGATGTCACCGACGTGTCATATTCATCGCCTGGCCGATGAGCTACTTTGCGAAATTCTGTCCCAATTGCTCGAGAAGCCGGGACACCGAGGCTCCAACGGAAATGGAGAAGGCCATCGACCCTGTGATCATCTCTCGGCCGCCCACAGCCATCATCAACATAGCAGGAGGCTTGGGGAGGCCTCTGACTTAGATCGCTTCCGACTCGTTTGTAAACGGTTCATGCGAGTCGGCACCCCACGGACGTTCGCCCGATTCAACCTCCGTTTTTCCAAAGATGGATTTCGCCGGCTCCGTGACCTCCTGGAGATGCAGCGAGCCTGCTACGTGAGGACGATGACCTATTTGGCAAGACCCTTCTATCAAGGCAGCGGTACACTGAAACAATACCCTCACCCCCGAGTGCATCCAACTTCTTGAAGTGAGAGAGCTTTGCGTCTGACATGAATCGGTACAATAGATTGGTCGCAAGTATTACGCATTCTTGCGAAAGAGTCCCCGGAGATTTCTCGATTACATGGCCGTCGTGTTCGCGAGCAAAAAACTCTATTACAAGCCAACTATGATCAGGTCCAGCTGCGTGCAGCCATTGCGGCGTTTTCCTCATTGCAGGAAATCAAATTACTGCGTCTCCAGGATGAAGCCGATGAGCAACTTCTGGATCTAGTTCACGAGCACGGTATTGCAAGCATCGCGCCCGACATCTTTCTTGATTGGGAGTCTGCATGCTCGCGCGCAATCACCAGTCTTGGCATAGCCCTGCTTGATTCTCAACGCACCTCGATTCGCTTCACCGGGCCACAGATCAGCTCTGAAGCCACTCTTCGCCTGCTGGATGCGCCTTCGACCATACTCACTGCAATGGGCACTCGCCTCACCAGTCTGGACATCAACTTCCATGCGATCGCTGACATAACGGAGACGATGTCCATCCTATCCCCTGTCTTCTACCGATTCTTCACGGAAGCTAGGAACCTTGTTGCCATCCACATTGGGTTCCCGGCTAAATCGCCCTTGAATCTCAATCTGGAAGCTATCTTTCATCACATTCGCTGGAAGACTCTACGGAAACTCAGCCTCCAAGGATGGCGTCTAAGTGCCGAGGAGATCATTGCACTGGTCCACCGCCACCGCCATCAACTGCGCGAATTCCGCGTCGACGCCATCTACCTCCAAGCTGGAAGCCGTTGGTCCAGCGTACTTGGCAGCTTACGTGCCGACATGGAAAATCTTATCCGGCTAGAGCTACGAGATATCGATTATGCAACCAACTTTGACGCGCTAGCCATTGACAGTGGGGTTGAGATCTTTGAGCCATACGCGGCCAACCCGCTAACTTCCTCATTGTCATTGGCGGCGGGCGCAGCGTCACCTGAAAACACCATTGCTCCATTTTTTGGAACCAATGGCGGCAGGCTAATACATTCGACCAAAATCCCCCGTACCCTTGAGCTGCTGAAGAGAGTGAGGGGATTGAATGAGCAGGAGCTGGGTGATGATGGGATTCGCGTACATCGTGACCAACTGCCTCTTTGGGAAGCGTGGGTTTTGTCGGGCATCGGCGCAGGAGAGTTTTCATTATAAGGCTAGCTCGATTGTTGAGATGTCCTGTGTGTCTTTTTCATGTCATTCCCTACTTCCCGACTCCTGTGTGACCCCTCGTGGGAGATTCTCTTTCTTCATTTTTGACATGGACGGTCTTGTTGGTTGAGCTTGGTCTCGTCTTCGTAACCCCTCGGCATGTTCCCCGAAGAAGCCCGGGCATCTCGTTTGCGAGAGGCAAGATGCTGCACCGACGTTACACGAATTTGCCCATGGATGATCAAAAGGATGCTGAGTCATTTGAGGCGTTTTTGGCGGCTATCTGAAATGAGCTTGCAATGGAAGCATCCACCTCAGCACTCGGAGATGAAGACAGTTTTACGTTCAATCTAATTCATTTGATATTTCGTTTCGTACTGAATTTATTGTGAATCTTATCAACACGATAAGCATTCAATGGTCGCTTGCCAGATTTCTGCGTGTCTTACTTGGACGGCGGTCCTTCTGACTGCGACTAGGTACGCATCCCTTCATTTCCTTTTTTTTTTCTTCGGGTAATCTGGAAGGGACAGGTAGAATCGTGACCTAGCCTTAGGGCCTCGGTCGGTAAGTTCAATCAAAAATTGTCTCCATCAGCATGACTTGCACATCTTTTTCAGACGGAAATCCTCTTCTAGACGTCGGATCTTGGGATCTGTGACGATATCTTCTCCCTCGTGGTCTTGGAAAAGAGCCAACACAGGATAATAAGACGTTTTATAATCATCGAGTAATGATATGGTATAATCCCCCAATTCGCATCCGCACGAGCCACAAGCCACGAGCCACGACTCAAAATAAATAAATTGACTCGACTTGAAGAGGAGAGAGAGAAGAGAGAGAGAGAGAGAGAGAGAGAGAGAGAGAGAAAGAGAGAGAGAGGAGAGAGAGAGAGAGAAAGGAATTCCGAACATTTTCAACTCTTCACTTTGAAGAAACGCCACATTTCGCCCAGTCGCCCCCATCTTGAGCAAAACTCAAGGCATTCACAAAATCACTCCTCTTACATCGACCCAGTTGATCCACGTTGCATCCCTTGAGCGGCGCCACTCGATCATTGATCAACACCCGCACCAGGGGTTCGGTCTCCCGACCACACTGCATCATTTCGATATAGGCGCGCGCCGCAAACGGCACCGCCACGCGGCAGAGTATCCATCCGCCTGTGTGGCAGGCACGATGCGATCGAGCGGCAGCGGGTCTGATCCATTGTACAAGCCCAGGGCGAAGAAGATGGGGATCATGCCGTTATCGTGGGTGAAATCCGCGTAGAGGGTGCGGTTGGTGGGGAACGAGTCTGCGCCTGGTGCGTCGAGGGTGCGATTGCTGGTGGTGTGGTCGTGGACGGGGGAATGAGTCATGCGGGCGATGAGCTCGTTGATGAATCCCACGCCTTGGGTTGGACCGAGGGGGTTGCCGGCGCCGTAACCGTAGTATTTGCCGAGGGACTGAAGGTAGTTGTACTGGGACCACTCGGTGTCGGTGAAGAGGGCGCAGAAGGGTGAGAGGGAGGTCGCGCCTGGGGTGGTTGCGACGGTGTCGTAGGCGCACATGTCCATGAGGTAGATGACTTGGTCGTCGGTGAGGGTGACGCCTGGGAGATCGTGGTGTAGGCGTTGGGCCATAGGGGGTGCAATGAGAGCCGTGTATTTCGCCGAGACCTGGTCGCCGAGCTTATCGGCTTCAAAGGCCGCGCAGGTATTGTGATTGAGGGTGTTGTTGGCACCGGGGGCTTCGGAGATCAGCACATTGATGGCTGCGTGATCTTGACTGTGATCCGCATCACAATCTTGTGCCTTGGATTGTTCATAGCCTTGAATGAACAGTTGACCCGAGGCGACCACACGCGATGAGTCTGAAGAGCGGATAAAGGGGACGTGGTCGCGAGTCAGGGCCGCATAGCGCTGGTAGAACTTGATCCCGGAGTTGATCATCTGGTGCTCGCCAAAGGAGGTCAAATCCTCGCTTCCCAACGTATAGTTGTAGGCACGCAGGAATACACTTTGACCGTTGTAGGCTGTCGCGTTGGCTTGGATGGCCTGAATGAGAGATTTGTACTTTTTGCTCTTGGACGCCGTGGGATACCGTGCGCCATGACGAGACAAGACTTGGACAAAGGTGAGCTCGCACTTCTCGGGCACTTCACTGGGAAGGCCAGTGTTGGCAAGAGAAAAGTATGGCGAATACTGGCCCCATCGATGGGACAGCTGCGGGAAACATTGATAGCCACCGTCGACGGTGTCACAGGTCCGAACACGATGTGAGACCTGTTTGACTGCGGGCCTTGCCGGTATGTTCGACGCGTCTGAACCTGGACGGGCTCGGGCTTCATCATTCGTGGCCACCTCTCGCGAGAGTGAGAGTCCGTGGCCAACGATCACGTACCCCGCCACGAGTAGGACCAGAGCGAAGAGCAATGTCAAACATCTGGTCGCCAAGGAACGAGGTTTCCTGCGAGAGGAGTGGTGGTCATAACTCCCAGAATATGGCGAGATACTCAAAAGGTCCTGCTTTTCATCCAGATGGGACATGTCTCCTCGGTAAAGATCTGTCATTTTCCAGCCAGCCGCGGTAGCCAAGATGCAGTAGTTGAGGATATGATATTCCCGCGCGTGCGTCGGATAGTGTGGTTTGTCACCGCGGATCGTGCATGGCGAAAGGAAATCAAGAACAGGGGAGAAGGAAGCGAGAGGATCCCGGAAGATGAGTCAATTCTCTTGCCGACATATGTACAATCATCCTCACGAGGACTCCCCAGGCATATCAGCCGCAAATTCGGAAACAATCCATGTCCAGTGCAAGTTTCAGGTCGACTCGACTGTGTTGGGCGCCGCAACCAATCTCGGTTAGTTTGTGGCCTGCGCAATCAGGCGGCAGTGGATACAACCCAAGCCCGATGAGGTAAGCGTCGTGGAGTTTGTCCGGTCCTCGTGGAGATGTCTCGGATGCTCATTGGCTGATCGATTGAAGGTTCGGCACGTGGGGGAGGAGGAGTACCGTCACACGTCTGGTTGTACGGACCGACCCCATTGAGCGACCCGTCGAAGATGGAAAGAGTAAACACTCAACCACAAAACATGTTAGACGTGTTGCAGTTCATGGTACGCAAAGTAGAATTGGATCGTGGGAGCATCCAGGAGTGTAATGTACAATAGCAGACGATCGACTTGGCCTCTAGTCTTAAGTGGTACTAGAGCTAAGATTAGTCCTCTCTTGGCCGACTCATAACATTTGGTCCTTTCCTGATCAATTCCATGGCCCGCCCGATCCTTCACAGGACGCGATGAGGATCCATTCTTGCTTACCACCCAAATTTCCGCGGGATCCACAGGGGAGAACCATAAGGTAAGCTTACTGCAGCATGTTGATGACCCAGCAATGGTATGATGTACCTGGTATACAGTAATGCATTTTGCGACTATCCTTGGTAAAGAGTAGGGTTGTCTCCTTGAACACGTTTCACAGACATGTGATGAGCAAATATTTCACCCAAAAAGGTATGTATCCAACTTCCTCAATAGACTCACCGACGAGTGACCATCCGCTGTTCTCCCGTCCGGCATCGGATCGGAAGCCAACTTTGGTCCGGACCTTGGAATGCCTCCCCTGTCTGGTTGTGTCAGATCAAGTTGCGGACTGGACAGCAGGGAGGATATCCCGTCCTGAGAAGAAACGGATAGTCAATGCTTAATCGAGTATTTATTTCCCATTCCATTCCCGACGGTAGAAGCTGTAGAAAGTCATGGACCAGGACCATACTCACAGTACCAACACCAACACCAGTCAGTACCAGTACCAGTACCAGGATCAGTGTGGCCGTGGGTAAAAAGACGGGACAGGAGGGAGTCGATCAGTCCCGTCTGGAATCGTCCAAGACCCACTCTGGCTTCGATCCTGCACAGAGACAAGAACACATCTTCAAATGATGAGGATGGATACTCGCACTTGAGTAGGTAGACGCGGTAAGCTGATAGGTACTTCCGCCTGACTTCAGACATGCAGCGCGTCAGCAAGTCCACCCCCAACTTGAAGGTACTCTTCTTCCCCCCTAACACCATCTACCTTGGTAGCCGGTTGGAACCTCCACTAAACCTCGCAGACAAGGCACATCACCGGATCTCCGGAATAATCATACATACAGATGTACCTCCTGTACTTCCAAGATGATCAGATCATCCCATTACCCTGATTGCCCGACGTACTCATGTGCCATTGGCTCTCACACAGACATTGATCGCAAACCCGTCGGGCCGAGTCGACATGTCCCAGCATCTTCAGGATCTGCATGGTGTTTCCAACGCAAGGGGGGGGGGAAAGCTCATGTCACTTTGACATGTGTAACTTTTTTTTCCACCTACACTTGTACATACATGTCCAGTATCCCCTCCTACCGACATCTGGATGGCATAAGTACAGTGCAGTGGGTACTGGGCAGTGCAATGGAGCCCGGCGGGATGATTAGGCCTCTATGCCTCTCTCTCTCTCTCTCTCTCTCTATACCTGTGCTTTGTGTCCGGAATGAGCCTATCAGGATTTGTTTGGATCGACGATTTGATACGTTCGAGCTTGATGCAAGCAGCTTATCCATGGATCCAGGGCTCCATGGATACTTGTGCTATGCACTGGTTATACTATATATAGATGGACGTATAATTTTTTCGTATAGACTGGTCAGTCAGTCTACCTACCTATCCTAGTAAGTCAACAGGCTGGTCGTTGGAATGAATGAAGGAGAAGTTGTCCGGACTTCTAAAACACGTGCAAAAAGGGACTACGCTTTTACCCTGCGATGTATCAACTTCAATGTAGGTCGAACCTGGACAGAGAAGATACTTTTCCATTTACAACTTGAGCGGTCGTCGATACCCGGAACTTGTTGGTTCTTTTCATTATACCTATCTACCTGACTACTAGGTAATCTACACACATAGGTGTGAAACGTATCGGTCCCAGCCTCAAATTAGCTGGAATATCCCTTCTGATGGAATCATTTTAGTACTTCAAGTGCCCTTCACCTTGATATGTCAGTTGCTCGAATGTATAGACCGCGCCCCACCCCACTTTGTCAATGACGTGCAATCCGCAACCTGATATTGCAAGTAAATTTGAAATGTGCATCAAGGTGGCGGCGCCGGGAGGCTCTCGACCTGCTCCTCGTGCACCCACACAGATCATTTACAATCACCATACCCCAGGGAACTAGTACCTAGATACCCATTCGTAGCTTCAATGCCAGATAGGTAGAGAAAGCAAGCTCAGTCGAAGAATATGAAAAATCCACAGGATTCCATGTATTGAAAAAAAGTGTAATAAATCAAGTCTGTTCCCAGAAGAGAATGAATCCGTTCACTCAAAAATATGTGGTCTCTCGGCAAAAGTCAAACGCGCAGGTAGGTATCTCCGCTGTATAAACAATCTATGGGTTGGAACGCAAAAGAAATAGAACAGAGAAGAGAACAAAAGATAGAAGAAAAAAAAGAGAAACAGGAATTGAACCAAGTCACGAGTGATCGATAGACCAAATGTGTAAAATCAAAGAAAACTGCGCGTGACGTCCCCGGAACGGCGAGGTTCTGTTCTTTTGCTCCTCAAAACGTTCAAAAATTCAATGACCAGGTATTTGGTAATGGGGTAGGGCGAAAATGGAGATCTTCTGAAGCCGCACAAAATGCAAGGTGGAGGAAATTTTCCAAAACGTGTCACAGGTCTGGAATGTCGGGTTAGGAGTGCACCTGGAAATGCTCTAAAAACAAACGGGTACACTGCAACTGATAGTGGAGCTTAAGAGTCAAGTGTGACGGAGAGGACGAGAGACTTCCACAATAGGGGCAAGTCAACAAAAAGTTGAGTCGGGGGTTGAAGAGGCGAGAAACCGTGGGGAATGTGGGAAATGGACGCAGTCTGAAACGCATGTAAATAATCACTTCCCAGTCGCATTCGGCAGAGGTCAAGACAAAGAGAGAGCAAGGGCCGGTATTTGACAGATAATCGCTCATGGTCGTGACCAGGATTTCTGCAGCGGTGCCAAAGCTACTCCGGCTACTGATGTCGGGTCTGCGCGGGGCGAGATGTCATTTCCAGAAAGACGCGGGGGGTTAGGAGGCACAGGTCCAGGTCCAACGGGGGAAGCAAATGAAGGCGAAACATCCGATACACCCCAGTCACTTTGAGATCGAACCGATTCAAGCGGTCGCATCGGTGCAGGCTCTCTCTTCACCGATGGAGGGCTCGGCGCCGTTCCCGATTTAGGCGTATCCATTCCTGGAACCACATTCAGATGCATGGGTCGCGGTGACAACGGTCTCTGTGACGGGTACTTGGAGTCATCCAGACGCTCAAGGGTCTCCCGAAAGAAGTTTCGCTCAGAGCGATAATAGTCCCTTTGGTTCGCAAGGAACTGGATCTCTTCCGCCTGGCGCCGAATCGTCTCCGCCTGGCGCTGAATTTCCTCCTGCTGGGCACTGAGCCGCTGTTCAAGTTGCATTTCGTTCCGTTTCCGGTTGCGAAATCTTCGTGAAGCATCGCTGTTGGCTTTTCGTTTTTCAGCTTGGGTTGAGGAGCCTGACTTGAGATCGAGTACGCATGGAATCATCCCTTGGGCACCGGGATTCTCCTCCGGGGTGCTGCTGTGAGGAGGTCCCGCCGTGACAGACATGGCTCGACCGCCCAACTCGGTACTTGGATATGTCGGCGGTGCGGGCGTGGCGTGTGTCGTCGCACAGGGTGGAAGCGACATACTGGCCACCGCCGGTGAAGCGCGACCAACGTGACTGAATATCGATTGAGGTGTTGATGGACTCGTTTCGGGACCATTTGGGGTTGCTCGTGGTCCAGATCCAGCGTTAACGTGTCCTGCGTGAATGCTTGGAGGAGAATTGAGTGGACCTCTGGTCAAGGGTTGTGACACTGGTGATGAAGCAACGGGACGAAGCGTTGAATCATGAAGCATCGCAGAACTATTGAGATGCGGAGGTTGTTGTTGCTGCTGCTGGCGATCTTGAGAGAGGAATGACGGTGGTTGAGCTGTGCTCGAGCGAGCCGAGGGTGTTGTCCCCACAGGACCAACATAGTATAAAGAAGGTGAGTTGAGGGCTCCCGGCCCGTGGGAGAGACTTTGGGGATAGAGGCTGAGATGCAAGCGAGAAGCCTGGCTGAGGCGCAGGTGAAGAGGTTTGTCGGGGTCTGGCCGAGGAAGCGATACTCGGTCGACTTGATTTCTCGCGGCGATTCGTCTTCTCCAAAGTACTGAGTCCTTGTGATGTAGGATTGAGGATTGCGTGAACTCCGATAGATCGTGGCGAGGAGGTCTCCAGTGGAGGCTCTACCGGTCCATAGGGATGCCATGTCTGCGGCCGTACGCGAAGAGGTGGCCGCTGGGCCGAGTGACGAGGGCTCGAAATCATCTGTTCTGGAGGACTTCGGTCATCCATGGGCGAGCGAGCTTCAAACTCGGGCAATCGATCGTTACGCAGCATGTCTTGCGGTGGTGGTGGCAGAGGGATCGGTTGTGTGATTGCAGGATTGGGGCATACCCGACTCAATCCTCGTCCCCAATCACCAGACTCCCCGTTGGGGGCGAAGAAGAGTGATGATTCCCCTGGGAGGCAAAAATCGGCTTGTAGATAGTGGGATAGTTTGGGAAGATTGTGCGGCCCAAGATATGGGGCAGGGTGTAAATTCACGCCGAGCTGAAGAGTCGCCAGATCGAAGGTTTCAGTGCAGTTCCCTCGAAATGGGGGTGTGAAGTGGGAAAGATGAATTTGAGAGTCGTGGACGTTGAGCACGCAGGGCTCAAGGACGGTGACTGGTGTTTTGCACTGAATTGGCCACCGGACTGGTCGGATACTATTGAAGTTGCTTTTCCAGACACACACACAAGACACCCGACGTGGAGATCTCAGGTCCTTGTCAATGGGCAATACCCGTCGAGTGAGGATAGTTTGAGGTATTATAGTACGCTGACTTCGGAATGACGCGACTACTCAATACTCTGGAGCTCAGAGTTTTGACAGAGTCTCTTTGAACCAATGGATCCGAGGGCAAGGATGAGAGCTGCGGGAGAGAGGTGATGATTGAGATGAGATCAGATCCCGCAAAGTAGCTGCACGACAGGGAGATTTTTCGGGCAGCCGTCCAGATGAATGGACTGGAATCGTAGAAGTAGGCGAATAATGAACTTCGGACAATGGCAACGAGGCCCAAGTGGACAACAAGTCAAAAGAAGACGAAAATGAAAATAAAAAGGTACAATTGGGACCTGACCCGGAACACGCCCACGAACGCTCAATTCAGAGCGGGATGATGTATGAAAGTGGACGCCCAAGTGGCAAAGAGATACCTCAGCATACAACGCCGAGAGAGTGGAAACCGAAAGTTTGTTAAAATAGAAGCTGTGTTTGAAGGCAGAGTTTTGACTCGAGGAGGGGAAACAAGAGAGGAATCAGGAACGAGGATGATGAAATGTTGGAGAAACGTCTATGAAGCGAATATCCACACCAGTTGAGGATCACCGTCAATCATCAGAGACCGGGGCAATTGGAGTGGAAAGCGTTTCAGCGGTGTGAATGCCACCGCTAAGACAGAATGGAGAAGTTGGAAATGCTTGAACGAGTATTAATGAGGCCCATCTCAGGAACTATCTTTTCCAGCTCGTTGCGACTGCTCGACTGTAGGTCTAGGCTTCTGACGAGCATCTCGTGGATGAAGCCGTCGCATTTCTCTTTTGTGATTGACTCTTTTTTTTCACTTTTTGATTTTCTGAATTAATCTTTACTGCTTCACATTTGAGCCATCGACCCTTGGAGAGACAAGGTTTGTCCCTCTATGGAGAGCAGACCATGTGCAAGATGCGATTCGCAGTCTAACGGAGCTCGTTTTTTTTTTCTTTTTGTTTCTCTCTCTCACCTCTATCGGTCCTGTCTTTTATCCATTTGATTCTTGTCACTTTCTTGTTTTCCGTTTTTTCTTTTTTGTTTCCCTTTTCCTGCCAAGATTAAACCTCTTTCCTTTTTTTCCTTTTTTAATTTTAGCCCCAAATTTTTTTCTCCCTCTCTTCCGTTCTGTTCGGATCAATTATTCGCAATCCTGACTGTCCTATTTGTCGCTTCCCAAGTGACTGCTCTCGACCTTGGGTTGGCTGGTGGAATCGATGTGATCCTGCATCAATTCCTCTACTCTGCCATCACGAATATACCCGGCCCAATAGTCGCTCGGTTATTCCCGTTGGGCATTGGGCAGAGACGGGCCTCACCTCTCCTCCGACCTTTTTTCCCCCCCGACCTGGTGTATACTTTTTGCCTCGTACCTTTTTCTTTCCCTCTTGCCCCCCTTTCATTTGGACGCATAGCTTTCCATGCTCCGGGGGACGCAGAGTCCAGACTGTTGCAGATGTCGGACCCGGTACTGCCGTGGTGACTGATCTCATGGGCGAGAGAGGTTACTCGAGTCGTGACGGTTCTGAATTGGGATGGTGCCCAGTGTCACATCGCCAAATGCCACGCTCCCTCGAGAGAAAGAGAGAAAAAAGGAAAAGGAAAAAAAGAAAAAAAAAAAACAAACTCCAATTCGCAGTCAAAGGCCAATCGTCCCCTTTCAATTGATGGGCGTATTTCAATGCCGACCGTCTGGACGGACCAGTCCAATCAACAGAGGCGGAACCCGTCATTTCTCTTCAGGGAAAGAGTACCCAGAAAGAGATGATGAATTACAACGGACAGAGAGGAAGACAACAAAAAAAAAAAAAAAAAAAATAAAATATGAAAAAAAAAAGCAAAGAAAGGAACAGGAAAGGGGGACAGGGGCCAGGATAGGGCCCTTGAACTGCCGTGTCCCTGCTTCTGTGGGTAATGTGATAAACATGGACCTATACTGCAGTACCGAGTCCATACTAAATTAGGGTCGAAACCGCGCTCTCGATTTCAGCCTCGATGGGGCGGGCAAACCTATTCCAATTAATGATTCCGACCGTCACTGACCAGGACTCCATTTTCTCCATTTTCTCCAGGCTCCAGGCTCCATGCTCCATTATTCATTCTTCCCCCCGTCTCCATCCTTTCTCCAGCTGCCCGACCTCGTGGCCAATGCAGACCAGGCCGGAATTGGACCCTAGCGCCAGACGTCGGGGCTCCGGTCAAGTCAGATCCGTCGAGGCGAAGATTGGCGGTCTCAAATGAGATGATGTGATGGGCCCGGATGCACGAATCGAAGGCGCTCCTCCACTGCCATGCCCTCCGATGGGACCTCCCAACGTAAATCGACAGTCCCGCCCAAGATGTCGGTCTGTATCGAGTCGTCACGCAGTCCACCAGAATCAACTGGTGGAGGAGGGACTCGGACAATTCCCCACCTGAAGGGGACAGATTCAACGAGGATTGTAGTTTGGGGGAGGGAGAGTATCATTGAATCTCTAGGCCTCGCCAGGTGGTGAGAGCCACCGCAAGCACGTGCATATCACATTGATGCGCCCGTCGTCGCTCGTATTGCTGGAGTGAAGTTGAATGGGTGGATAACTGGAGACACTCCCATGGATGTACGTGGACCGGGCCAGTCGGCCCTGTGGAACAGCCGCGAATATGGTATCCAAAGGGGAAGACGGAAGAGTGGAGATGTTCGTTGCTTTGGAAAAAGGATTAAACCCTTGACCAGTAAAGCGTCTTGGGGTCTGAGCCGATGATGAGAAGCGGTAAGACCCAGCCGCCGTTATTGAGTCAACTGACTTTTGACCTTTCTCAATGAGATTAAAGGTAGAGTGGAACGATGCCGCCATTCATGTACATGTATACATGTAGACTTGGAGTCATGCATCATTGACCGATGGCCAAGAGAAGAGAAAAGAAGAAACATCTAGTCTACCAATTCGACTCTCGCAAGATCTCCCCCCATGAGAGTAGCCACGAGTCACGAGTCTGACTGGTTGGTAACGAGTCTTTATCGGCTCTCGTCCGGCCCGTCAAGCCTCAGCAAAGAGTGATGTTCTTGCTTTTTCCCCACGTAGCATGATCATTTCTTTGTTTATTTTTTTTCTCTTCCTTCTCCGCCTCTAGTACCCTCCTGTCAATCCTCATTACGCGGGTTCGGCGGAAGACAGGAAGCGAGGTCAAGCCTCAGCACGCATAAAGGTCGCCACTGTACGAGGATTCCACCGACTCCTCGCAAGCCCAATACCCAACTTTGATCCTCGTGTTGGTCGAATAGAGGTATCGCTTAGCCGAGTCACTAACTCGGTGCCTTGAGCTCGAGCCTAGACAAATCAACGAATCCATTTGAAATCACTAGTCATGTGAGCTAAAAAGCAAGAGCGACACTCGCTCGAACTGTCCTTTTCTTATTCTACAGATTTACAGGCAGTGACTCTCGTCAAGGGCCCCCGGATGAATTGAAAAAGGTATCTGCGGGCCAATCGGGTAAGGAGGGATGTCCAATTTATGCGATACTCCACGGGCGTAATTTTGCAGATGAGGGACTCGATCGAAGTGCAGTGCTACACAAGCACCACTAGAGAGAAAGAGAGAGAGAAGGAAAGATCCATGTGCATCGTGACTTGTCATTTGAAACTGGAACACCTCAACTCAAGGTCAAATGCACTGTCGTGGTGACATGGGGCGGTTGAGTGAGTTTGCGGGTATGAGATTCTCCAGTAAGTGTTGCGACCCAAGTACTGAGGAGTCATGCCGCAAACCTTACTCCCCCCCCCCCCTGGGCTCTTCTCGGGAATATCTCTGGATCGTGGAAATTGTCTTTTTTTTTAAGATTAATTATGTGATAGTGGCCGGAGGGCTGGCACGTGGCAGAGGGTCCATCCTAGTCGACCTGCTCTCCAAGGTTTTACCGCTTCATTTAAAATCCAGAAGAGCCATTGCGACTCCCACGGCGCCGGATATGAACAGGTGAGTCCCGGCAACCCAATCAAGAGCTTCAGTCAGCCAGGAATCGTTATCCGTCAAACGTGAAGGGTACAGTAGTGTCTCCGCAGTGTGAGGCTAGTGACTGCGCTGGATCCTGCCTGTGTGAGGCTATCAACTTAGACACCTCCTGACACCCGGAGGCCCCTGTGCTAGTTCAATGGAAACACGAGAGAAATCAGACAGCTACGGTTTCTCATTAGGGCTGGATAAGAGGCGGCAGCCAGGCTCGTCTCGTCGGAGTGAAACCATGTTGCGTTCCTCTGGTTGCCTCATCGGTCCCGAGATGACCCCCAAAGCCACAGACAAATAGCTTGCAGTCCAGGACTGAAAATGAGCCAACTTGTTGGCATGGTAACATCCGGCCCACGGCGCCATCCAAGATCAAGAACTAGCAACCCAAATCGAAAAAAAAAGGAAAACAAAAATAAGGCAGCTCAAAAAACTTCAATCTCGAAAAATAGCCGGGCTACCGAGCTCGATGGGTGAGCCTGTGTAGAGTGTGGAACGCGCAGTGACTCAGATGAAATACAGTAGGCAAAGTGGAAAAAATGGGGGGCGTAAAGGATGCGGAATATCGACAGCTTTTCTGACCGCGAATGCCGTCATGTGCACGACAGAATCATGGACCCGCGCAAGAACCATCTGGGTCTCCACTGGTACTGGCTTCAAATTGAGGCCATGTACGCTTCTTTTTTTTTTACGCTGACCACATGATAAGCCTCATGTAATACAGTGGCAGCAATCCATCCGTTGTGTGAAGTGTGGAGTACCCATTCTGGAATAATTTTACGTTCTATGACGGGGGTTTTTTCTTTTGCATTGGGGAGGGTGTTTGAGGAAGGTTGCGCGGCAGAATTGATACTCGGCTTGGTCTGCTTCACGGGTGAACTTTATCTTTTTTTTTCTTCATGCTTAGGCCACCGATTCCATGGAGCTTTTTTTGTGAAGTAAATCGTTGGGACCCGAACGACGGAGTTCTGAGGTTCTCCTCCGACGGGCCGTGACGGTGCCACGGTCGCGTGGACCGTCGCCAAGGCGCTTCCCCCATCCTGTCGTCTTACTCGAATCGCTCTGTGAGGCGCGATCGGCGGTGGATTAGTTTCGATACCTTCGGGTCCTGAACGGGATAGATCATCCACCGGATGAACGCCCCGTTTGATTTCGGATCCAGAATCATCAATGCTACCCAAAACGGTTCGTTGATCCAGTCCACGCGTAGTCCCTGGTGTCCATACTGGTTCTTTCGTCAACTACCTTCCCCCCTTCAGCAGACGAACCTAGACGATCTGGCATGTCTGGTATACCATCACAAATCCTCCTCACTAGTTTCCAACCGACAGATCGCATCTTCAGCCTGACAATCACACACTCTCTCTCAGGCGACATGTTCGGCTCTCATCCCCGGTAGATCAAGGCCACGAATCGTTAAAAGAAAAGTCTCCCATCTGCATCGTACAGTAGTGTAGGAGACTTGCATCTGCGCAATGTCAAATTTTCTAAGCAGAACGGATCAGATATGCAGGCTCCGGCCCTGTCCACTATTCTCGTTTCTTTTTTTTCTATTTCCCCCTTTTTTTTTTCTTTTTCCTGATTCGCTAAACGGCTCCCCAAAGGGCGTGAGAATTAGGTTCCGGAATTGCCCTTCTGGTTCTCACGGAGGCGTGGTACTTTTGTCTGTGGTTGTCCTGCGTTGGAGCGAAACAAAGGAACCGAATCGTGAGACGATCTTTCGGATCAATGGCTTTCTCACGGATCTTCTGCAGCGGCTCCGGGTGAGCTTTGAAGGACTGTGACCAGCTCTGTCGTGGGTCTCGATGAAGCTTGTTGCATGAAGATGAGATCACCTGTGAAAGGTCCCTTGTGTTGTGGGCAGGGGGGGGTGGGACTAGATGAAGGTATGCCAAACGGGTTGACGAGGCCGAGCCTTGTGTACATTCAAATGGCCTGGAGATGTCGGTTCATCCATACTTGATATTCAACAATCACTATTCCTCGTGAATGAGTTTTGATGTCAATCAACTTCCATCCGCCCATTCTCTCTCCTTCTCTTGCCTGTTTTCCCCTTGTCTTTCTCCGTTGGGGGCGTTCCCGACGACTAGTTACTCTAAGGGGCTAGCAGATGATGCAACGTCGTCAAGTCTCTGATGCGAGACCCACTGTATCAAAAAAGATCACCCAAGAAAAATCCTGTAGACCCCCCAAAGAGGAATAGCAAAGTCAATGTCTGGGTGAAGCGGTCAAGACTCAGGACTGGCGCCATGGCCGCGGGCTTGCCTTATAGCCCAATGCGGGTTGGTGGCTGGCACACCTCAAACCGCCAGAACCAGAACCTCGGGTTCGTGGGGATCGAAGAGAGATATCGGAAAAAAAAGAAAAAAAAAACATAATGAGAATTGGGGGAGAAATCAGAGGTGCCACCGTTTTGGTTCAAGGTCCCCAGAGGCGAAGAGTCCCGCCTAGGCAGGTGATTATCGGATGTGTGGGAATCCCGGTTGGCGTAATGCGCGTCATTCCTCCCTGGAATTTGTCCCTGTGGGTTTTGTCTTTTTAGTTTGGCTGTATGAGCATATCCTTACTCTCTTGCTTTTCCTCTTGCTCTCTCTATCGGTCTTACTGTCCTACTGTCTTTTTCTTTCCCCTTGTGTCGGTATTTGGTGTCAATCATGTAGTGCTTTTGGTCCCTATATTACTCAGTACATAAGCATTTATCATGAGTCTTCTTCTCAATGGTAATGATTTGTAGAGATTCGTTTACCGTTCGACTGCGGGACTTGTCCATTGTATCTTGCTTTTTTGTAGACATTCGTTGTACGATTGAAAAAGTAATGCTTGGTGGGCGAGTTCAGCTGGACTATGTCTGTGTGGAATGAGGTAATGGTCTCAATTAGATGGATGTTTCAAGGGCTTGGGGAATCGTATGAGTCGGTTCATGCATTATCAGTGACCTCCCCCCTTCATTCACAACGACCTTCCAACTCCGGGTAGTCGTCCCTTCTCCTGGGTAGAGTCGCTTGGAGACTCAATCCTTTCTTTTGTCACAATCTGTCATTGGAAGATGAGAGCAAGGATTCCGTCATGAATCAAACTCATGAGTAAGCTTCCAAATTTCCTCCACGAGTTTCCAGCCATCCTGTCACGATATGCTGCATCGCTGGAGAGGAAATGTCCAAGTGTACATCGCAGATTACTTCCTACATACTCTGAAGCACTTGGCTTTTGCAGTCTGTACAACGTTGCGGTTAAAGATGATCGATCAAGCCGAGTCCTCGCATGCTTAGCTATAGATCGTATGCGGGTTCGCAATTGTCCACATGCCTTGATCTATCCAATACATTTTCCGACAGAAAGACACCTCTTACTGCTCATGTCTGTGCATGTTCTCACTGGAACCTGATCCGGCTCCAGTTGTCATTTTCCTCCCCGACCACCGAGATTTCCTCAGGGATTATCATTGTCTAGGCTTTCTATCTCTCTCTCTCTCTCTCTCTTCTTCCATGTTCTTCCGTCTATCTCTCGGGGCTCCTCCTCCACTCCTTGGGGGCCAATTTTCAGTCAGCGTTCGTAGACCGATATCCACAATCTATTAAATCAACTCCGCAGTAAGCGCCGGCGATGGTTCGAGAGGAAAAGCAAGTTTGGAGTCCTCCCACAGATGTACTCAATACATGACACACAATGAAATGACAAACTGTGTAGTGGTCTTGAGCGTGGCCCGAGTGAGAGATGATCTTGTACCCAATTGATCTATTGCTGCGCGACTCTTGGATCCTTGGGACACGCCCTCCCGTGTCCTTTAATTACGGAGACTTTTTCCGGACGGCGGATGAGAGATGCTGCGAGTCATGACCGATAGCGGCAGTTATTATCTATCATCTGTTCTCAATTATCTATTCCATGAAAAAAACGAAAATCGAAAACCAAAAAACCAAAGAATAGACATTCAGATTCGCGCAGCAAGGTTCTTGCTCCTGCGTATGCGTGTACAAGCCCTCTTTCCTCAAGTCTCCCGTCAAATTAGATGCATGGCACATCCAGGGCTACGGTCAGAGAATCTAAATCTCTTCTAGCTGTACATGGAAAGTAGCGATAGATTACTACTCCTAAGCGACTGTAGTCTGTCGGTTCATCTCTGACATCTGACATCTGACATGACCAGCTTCCGCTCCCGGTTAGGGGGGCTGGGCAGTCTGCAGAAGTACATCTCCATCGCCTCTATACTAGTCCCTATGGAGGCCCAACGTCCAATAGTGCATCCATCAAGCTAGCAGCATGGGCGAAACATGCAGTCAGTCTCGGATGTTCCGCCTCATTTTTTGCCCAGATTGAAATCGAGACGAGTCGGGTCGCATGACCTGGTGCCATTTTTTTTTTTCATCCTCCGTCTTCATCCTTGGCCTTTGGCTGGAAAGTAGGTATGAGTTGTCCCGCTCCAAAGCATGACATGGGCGAACTGATTTCTTAGGTGAGACGAGACACACTACGACTACCATCCGCCATCGAGCTTATCTTTTGACTGGGAGCTTTTCCGGTACAGACTTGCGGTACTGTGAGTAGGGTACTTGGACTTGATTAATATTGGATGTGCTTCTTTTCTTTCTCTTCCTCTCTCGCGGACGTAGAATCAGTGTCAGTCTACTTGTCATGTCTCTCTGTCCTCGATGAAAACGAAAAATGAGCAAAGTAAAAACTGAATAGCAAACAAAAATAAACCCCAAAATTTCCCCCAAACCCCCCCCCCCAAATTGTCGAACCTTTCAACACCAAAACTACCTCACCGCCCCTATAAACCAACTTGAAAGCTTCCATAGCAAGTCTAACTCTCAACCTCCTTTGCCCAGCCAGCTTCTTTCATGTTGCCCGCATCTATATAAAACGACAAGGAACATCCTTTTACACACACACACACACACCCTGAATCCCGACCCCCGGTTACACCCTTGAAAATCTGCAAGTGTGCCAGCCCGCCTCACCCACATCCACATCCTTCCCTCTAGTCGGTCTCCAGTTGGCGTGTGCGTGTGTGTGTGTGCCTCCACCGACCTGCTGTGCTGCACCTGGCACAGACCGCCTTATTGCAGGCGATCAGCCACGATCATTGCGAACGGGACTGTCTCGCCTGCAAAGCACGTTTAGCATTTCTGACTTGACACTAGGACTAGGACTAGGGGTGGGGAGTGGGGAGGGGGAGGGGGGCTCATACACTTCCATGGATGTATGTGCATCTTGCTGCAGGTCTGTCTTTGGTCCCGTCCCGTCCCCATCCGACCGCGATTGTTCAAGGGGGTTAAGGGGGGGCTTGTGGTGGTGATGGTCATTGCTGCAACTCACGGATGAAGCGTCAAGGACTCTGAAATGACGGCATTGGCGCCCAATTTGCGAGGACTGGGATATTATGCATCGGGACGGGATGGAGGATGATTGAAATTGGGATTTTGTTTAACATTAATATTGTCTCCATATGTAGGTGGTAAGGGTATCGGATTTTGACCTATCTCCCGTCTTTGATCGAGTCCAAGCAAAAGTTCATGTTGATGTATTCGTAGCCTTTTTTTTGGATTTGAGATTCAAATCGATCATTCAATCACCTGTAATGGTGCTACCCTTGCAAGATCTCCCAGACAATCTCAATGTGCTTGGCATCATTTCACAGATTTGAGTTTTTTTTCTTTCCCCTTAAAATTGAGGTGGGCGGGAAAGGAGAAGGGGGACAAAAAAGAAAACAAATCAGCACCCACGCTGAAAAATGATGGTATCCAGGAAGCGGACACGAGCCGGTCCGTCATGTTGGGTTTTCTGATCAGTCGAAACCGTTGTGGATGATCGACGAGGATGCCGCGGCTGGTCCGGACTGTAGGTGTCTCCTGCAAGTAATTATTCCCCACGCCAAAGGGTTGATAGTCGCGAATGGGGAATCAGGTCGCCGGTCCGGAGACTTGTATCCCAATGGAGATGGAGCACTGCGCTCAACGGGCGAGGGTATGGACTTGTTCGTGTTAGATCAATTGACTACCATGATGATCACTGAATTGGTACCCCTCGAGCTCCAACATCTTCGTGTTCCCTCGTGATTTTGTGACGAGCATTCTAACTCTACTGCTGTGGGTATACAGTCATATGCACGGTCGATCTTGAAGGGTCAAGAGTCACGTCAGGAGACCCTTGGAACACTGAACAATCGTCGATAGAGACAATGTGTATCATAAATTCATTTTTCACGATCCACTTTTCACACTCGAGTCGCTGTCTCTGCAAGAATTCTTCGGTCTGTTTTTTGGTGGGGGGATTTCCCCAGGGAAAAAGAAAAAAAAACCTCCAAAGAATCACCGAGATTCTACATGCTCACTGCGCAAGCCGAAATTCATTCTTCGCCTGACCCTGAACCCCCACATCGATCTTAAACACACGTCCGCCATATCGGACAGAATCGGGGAACTTTTCATCATCACGGTCATCCTTGGCAGAAGTGATAAACAGCTCTGTGCCTACAAACACCGGACAGGTTGGGTTCCGCGTGGGTAGATCAATCTGGCCGATGATCTGGCCTTCGGGGGAGATCCGCAACACTTTACCGCCGCCGTAGATCGCGCTCCAGAGACACCCCTCGGCATCGATGGCGAATCCATCCGGCTCCAGAGAGTCTCCCACATCGAAGAAGACGCGGCGGTTGCTGATCGTGCCGGTGGCCGCATCAAAGTCAAAGGCGAAGATCTTGGACGTGGGCGAATCGGTGAAATACATCGTGTCATCGGCGGCGTTCCAGCCGAGTCCATTGGGGATCGTCACCGGCGAGAGCATTTCGTGCACACTCAGGTCTGGATCCAGTCGGTAAAGGGTCCCCTCGGGCTGTGGAGACTTGACCTTGGGATCATTCATACTTCCCGCCCATAGACGGCCGTGGCTGTCGACGTTGCCGTCGTTGAAGCGCATGCTGTTTTGCAAACGCCCAAGGTCATTAGCAACCAAGCAACGTTTATAATTCCGCGACGATGGTGACGCCATCTCTCCAATATCTAGAACACAGGTCTCCCCATGTGCTAGCTCAGCTGGCGGGTGAAATTGGTCAAGCGGGACCTAATCTCTCGGGATTTTTTTTCGCCCCCAGTTTCAAAGCGCCCATTTATTGAAGAGCGTCTATCGCCAACCTAACACCTTAGAGTGACTTACACTTTCAATTTAGCTTCATCGTTTCCCCAGGGCTGGGCAACATATGTCAACTTTCCAGTGGTTTGATTTAACCGCGCAAAGCCATGTTGGGCCCCGGCGATCACTTCATCCTTTGCACCAGCAATGTTGGCAGTCACACTGTCGCTCCAATGTTAGCGGGACAAGACAAAATCACGATACCACACTAGATTCATCCATCGACCAGGATACAACACTCGGCCGATCCGCGGAGCGAGGTCGAGAACGTGAAACCTACCCAACGGAGGCGTCTGTGTCAATCACTTTCAACGACTCTGGACCTCGGGCCAAATCGACCGAGTAAAGTTTGTGATCCCAGATATCCACGAATCGGAACTCATTCTTGACAACGTCGTGAATGGGGTTTTCGAGTAGGGTTCCCGCTATGTCAAGATACGGCTAAGACGGAATCGTTAGCACGACCGGTCTTTTTGCATGTGTTCACAGCACAGTGGTCAACCAGAAAAAAGCTCAGAAAAAAAAATAAAACAAACAAAGTATGAGATTCAATCAGCACACCTGCGTCTGGGCGAGACGTGGAATTTGATTTCATTTCATCCTCGATCAGCGACGTCAACTGGAGGTGGCCGATATTCTAGGGATCGCGATTGCTCTCCCATGTCAGGCCCCCCCCCCCCCCCAATCCATGGGTGGAACCTGCAGTCGATTCCCGACCGCGCGCAACGATGCCCGAACGGCCCACGCTGTCGGGAGTTGGGACTCTGGCTCACAAAATATGAGACGGTTGTCCACCATGGAGTCGCGCATGCATCGACCGTGAGGCTGCAGCAGCAAATCCAAATTGGCAGCAAATCAGGTCCAACAGTCACACAACAGTGACACATTGGAACCGGAATGAAACGAAACCAGAGCATGCTCCCAACAGGCTGTAGGACGGATAACATTTCACGCAAATCACCGACTGACCTCATTGACCGTCCATCTGGTCATTTGTGACATGTCGATCACTGTTGGGCCGTTTGGCTGGAAATTGAGAGCAGACTAGAAGGGTCTAGAGCAAAGGTGTCCAACAGAGCATACGTGTCGAGGCCGGAAGAACGAGCGGGGAAAAGAAAAAGAGCCAAAACGAGAGACTGTGTTCACAACAGGGAGGGGCTGTGGACGGAGAGAGCACGGACAGGTCTAGGAGACTCCGAGTGGAAAGGGTGAAGGATAATGCGCTGGCCACCGCTCTTTTGCAGTGATGGAGAAATGAGAACCGAGAGAATCTGGCATCTCTTCTTAAAGAGGCGTGGGGGTCCAGCGCAGGACATAAGCAGTGGATCACTGGAGTCCAAAGTCCACCGGCTAAGGTGGGGGAGAGGCCAAGTGGTGCCCCCAACTCCAGTCGTGGCGCCGCCTTCGTCTCTCTCCGGGGAATGGGGATAGAAAGGAAAGATTGAAATGTGAGGATCCATCGTGAGAACTAGAGCAGATGGGGGTTAGTCGCGGAGTAGAAGAGTGGTGGACTGGTCGACACCGCAGAGTGAGACGAGACCACCTTTTTGCCTGGGAGATCGTCGAGTTGAGAGGGGAAGGTGAGCGGGAGAGTGACCACGTCCAGTACGACGAGCCTGTCGGCCGGACTGACCGTTGAGTAACCGCGGTCATGTGCTTTTCTTCTACCTTTCTTCTCTCTCGCTCTCTCTTTGGTAAAGGCCGAAAGGCGAGTTGGCCAATCCCATATCGCCGAGCATGCAGACCTCGTACAAGACGTCAGACATATCGATGTCGAGGTCTAAGGGATATCATGGAAATAATGTTCTCCGATCAGAAGAGGCTCCTCGGATCTCAATCCTTCTGTCTGGTTGGATGGAAAAGGCGAACACATAGGTTCGAAAACCACGAACGCGGACTCTTTTCCAAACTGAAGGACCCTCATGGATTTAACATGAGAAGGAGTTGATCTCAGTATATGGAATGAGTTGGGTCGCAGTATGCTTCCCAAGGCCACTGAGATTCTCAACCGGCATCAATCACATTGATTTCCCATTCAAGTAAAGTAGCCGGACTGACTCTGCGACCAACATGACAACACTGGACCCATAGAGAAGACCCAAGATTCCAATTAAATACTATTACAAAGATGAATTAACCCGTATTGAGGAGTTGGAGTAAAATGACTTTGGCTACCTAGGCTTGAGCGACCTGCACATCTGACATTGACCCGCATAGGTGGATTGTGGTAAAGCATGTAGGTACTAATCTACACGGCATTTATTGCACCTAGTCGTTAGCCACGCTACCTGCAACCTGCAGGGATGGGGGCAATTCTGGAACAACTTGACGTGAATCTCGTTCTTTCTGTACGGAGACTGAGCCTCATTTGCCCTGTCAAAAAGAATACTAGTACCTGAACAAATTAAATGGATGTACCGTGGCCAGGTCTTGACAAGACAGATTCTTGAACCGCTATCACATGAGTTGTATCCTCAGGCATCTAGTAGCTCCTTGTTTCGTACCACGCGCTTGACAAAATGTTCTACAGAAATAGTCAAGGTACTGATTCGTACACCCCAGTCCCTATGGAAGAGTGGGATGTTCGCCAACTATACACCAACCTGCCTATAGTTGCTCGATCGCAGGACGCGTTTTCTGCATCGAAGAGTCATATCATATTGTTTATCGATATGATCAATTTCGTTTGCGGGGATTTTCTGATCCCGTACATATTATTGTCCTCTTGACCAGATCCGACGGTGCTGAATCTACCTTCCATCACATTTCAGGTCCCTACAAAGTGGTGGTTGTACCGAGCCACACCTACCACTACCACAAGATAGGCAACAAGGGTCCAGTATGTTACCAGGCTCGTCTAAGCGCCCACATGACCGCGTCTGCATGCAATCTGCAAGAGATGCATGTCAGTCCCACGCTGGTGCTGAGCCCGGCGCTAAAATCCCGATATCTTACCCCTCAAAGGTGATGTCCAGACTAATCCCCGCGAGGAGCACCTTTGTAATGTTCATGCCTAACCAGGTAGACGTGGAGGAACTCCATTGTTTCGGATGACATCAAACATGAGTTGGTAAGCATGTTTTTCAGACGCTTGGGTTCTACCAGACACATGTGGCAGAACCACGACATGATGGAAAAAAGACTCAGGAAAATAAACATCAAACAACACGGATTCGATGATCAAAGGTCGAAAGAAACATCCATACCCTTCAAATGTGGTAAACTTGAAAACTGGAATCAACTTCAAGTCCAATCGTCATGAAAGACTGGGGTCGGAAAGTCAAAACGATCGGCCCAAGTCTCTTGAATCAAGTGTTTATCCCTGTGCTTGGCCAGGTCAAGATGACGATCATTGGACAGCGCCACGCAGTTTGATCGTAGTGAGGTAGTGCTCGACGTGCAGTAATTACGCCCATGTTTGCTGGTTCTCTGGGTTAAGGTTGCCAGCGAAGAGACTAGCCTTGACGAGTCTGATTCCTCAAAATTGGTCAGACTAGTAGAGTTTTCTTTTTGCGAGAAATTTTACTATTCGTTAGTAATTCTATGAATGAAATATTATGGTTTTAATATTGTTAGTCCAAAAGATACATCTTCACGTCAAGCCATTGAATCACATGCCTCGAAGTTAAGCAAAAACGCAGTCAGCTCCCAAACTAATAGCTAGTGTTGTACGCAAAGTGCAGGTAATAATGGTGCCTGATCTGCCACAGCCATCAAAAGCCATTCGATTTGAAGACCACAAACTGACACATCAGCCAACACGGAGCTTGTCGACGGTATATTTCGTCAAAAGACAAAATAAATTATCTGAAATCGATCAACCGGGGGAGGGAAAACTCCGATTGTTCCGAGTCAACTCACTCCCCAAAACAGCTTGTCTGTAAAAGGTTGGAAATAGTGGGAATTCACAAATCAAGCTCACGACAGATCTATGTAAAGGTCAATTTCGTTGCACTGACACATGAGGGTCATCTCCGGGCACTCCATCTCAAGGCTACCTAACCTAAGCCTGGCTCTTGACACGTCATCCCAGCAAGACGACTGTGGGAAACGTCATGATTTGCCTCTAGACGCAATGAGAGATCATCCTATCATAGCCGTAGACTATATTTCTTGCCTAACTTGGTCCGATGAACGGCTCCCTACATGCAGCCATCTTACCCAATGCATCGATCGAGGCTGGTGATGCGAACGAAGTGAGAAACATACTTTCCGGGTTCACGCTGCGCTGCGGAGAAGGTAATCGATTACCTGTGGCTTCAAATTGGAGTATATACTGGGCTTGCATGCATGCATGTACATATACGCACGCAAGAATTCAAACTTTACTGGTGTATGTAGGGACCAGGTCAGTGTGTCGGGCTGCTCGCAGAACATGGTGGTAGATTGATCTGGGAGTCTCTATTTGTCGGAGGGTCGTTCAAGGGCCGATTCCTTGGTATTTCTACGGTGGCGTGAAGCTGCCCGGTTATCCGGGCTGATCTCAAGATTCAAGGCTGAGTGAGCACGAGATGTTGGAAAAGGGTTGAATCTACATGGATAGATAATTATCAGTCCAAATGGAGTCTTTCCAGACAATAACGAGTCGTTGATAAGTTTGCCCTGTGGAGCTAAGAAGGTCGGCGATGCATTTTGCAGAGAACCATCTGACGATGCTAGTAACGTTCCATATACCAACTATTTCCATGCTGGACATTTATTTCTGTAGGTGCTTAACAGCACAATCCAAACGAGTCGGTGTAGGTGACGGCTTCGGGAGTGAAACAAACCAAAAAAAGGGGTAAAAAGGAGGTGGATTGAGACAGAAAAAGATGGAGAATGGGTAAGATTGAAAGTAATATAATGGATACATGGAGGATTTGAGTTGAAACACAAGACACATCTCCCGTCTCTGCAATCTATTATACGCTAAGCTTCCAGGAGGTGTGTCGAACACATGAGAACACATCGAAGAAAATGGTGAGAAGCATAAGATAGAAATTGAGACCGCAATGGTATATAGAAATACAGGCATCTCCTCTTGTAAATACGGACCAAACAGTCTCTACGCAAGACTTCTCCACATGACTGGCAAGGACTCAAAACCGAGAGCAAGTAATTTGAATGCTACCTGAATGATGACCAGCCTCACATTAGAATCTGTCGTATTCTTATAAATACAGAGAAGCCCCAGAGGATTGCTTCCCTAAATACACATAATCCATGCGCACATGACAGGGCATTTCTATTGATCTTACAGACGGCTTCCCATGTTCACATGGACAGCCTTGACCTGCGAGTACGCGTCGAGGCCAGCCTCGCCAAGCTCGCGGCCAATTCCACTCTGCTTAACACCGCCGAACGGCACCCGGAAGTCACTGTCGTTGCTGCTATTGATCCAGACCATGCCGGCCTCGATATCTGCGGCAACACGGTGAGCACGCTCAATGTCACGAGTGAACACGGCGGCACCCAGACCGTAGGTGGTGTCGTTGGCCCGGGTGACAGCCTCGTCTTCGGTGGTGAAGCTGGTAATCACGACAAAAGGACCAAAGACCTCCTCGCGGTAGATGCGCATGTGATCCTTGACATTAGTGAAGATTGTGGGGGTGATGAAGAAGCCGCGGCCATCACCGACGTTCTTGTATGCCTCACCACCAGCGGCCAAAGTGGCGCCCTCAGACTTTCCAGACTCAATGTAAGAAAGCACCCGCTCATACTGAGCCTTGGTGACCTGCGGACCCTGGAAGGTCTCATCTTTGAAGGGGTCGCCGACCTTGCTGGTCGTCTTGACGACCTCCTTGAAGCGCTCAACAAACTTGTCGTAGATCGAGTCATGCACCAGGATGCGAGAGGTAGAGGTGCAGACTTGGCCTTGGTTGTACATGATACCGATATGAGCCCACTTGGCGGCCTGCTCGAGATCCGCGTCCTCGAAAACGACAAGCGGTGACTTGCCACCAGTCTCGAGAGTAATGTTCTTCAAGGTACCGGCGGCCATCTTCATGATTTCACGGCCAGTCGCGGTGGATCCCGTAAAGGCAACCTTGTCCACGTCCGGGTGCTGCACCAGGGCGGCGCCGGCGACACGACCGTGACCGTTGAGGATGTTGATCACACCGGGAGGGAATCCGGCCTCCTTAATCAATGTGGCGAGATACAGGATGCTGAGGGGCGTTTGCTCAGCAGCCTTCATCACGATCGTGTTGCCGCACGCAAGGGCAGGTCCGAGTTTCCAGGCGGCCATCGCAAGAGGGAAATTCCATGGGATAATCTGTCCAACGACACCGATGGGCTGACGCAAAGTGTAGGCGAACTTTTGAGGAAAGGTGCCAATAGTCTGGCCGTGGACCTTGTCGGCCCAGCCGGCGTAATATCGCAGGGTGTTGGTGACTTCACCGAGGTCGTCATTCAGCGAAACCTGATACGGCTTGCCTGTTTGAGCAATGGACGTCAGTGAATCAAATTTCGGGACAGCCCCCACGCAGTAAACCGTTCGACCTACCGTTATCCCACGTCTCGATGGTAGCCAAAGTCTCCTTGTGCTGCTCAATCAAGTCGGCGAGCTTCAACATCAACCGACCACGGTCAGTGGCTGGTAGTTGCTTCCACGACGGATCTTTCAAGGCCTTGCGGGCCGCTGCCACGGCAATCTTCACATCCTCCTCACCAGCAGCATGTACCGAGGTGATCTCGCTCTCGTCACTGTCCAACGGGTCAGAAAACTCGCGGGGAGTGAGATGCGAATCATGTCGCCGTGACAAGGCTCACTTGACAAGGATTGGATCAAAACCTACGAGGGATTGATTGATGCGATCTTCTCGCCGGCCTTGGAGGCTACGAATTCGTTATTGATGAAGAGACCAGTGGGCTGCGTGTAGGAGCGCCCGTTCGGGGCCGTCAGTTGGACGGAAAGGTCGGACATGATGGCGGAGCAATGGAAATGGCGCGACGGCGGGGATGATGGATTCCGCAAGACACGAAAGACCGATTGAAAGGAAGATTGAAAGTAGCGTGATGAGGGGGATTTGAGAGACACCAACATATTGCAGTCAGGTGAGGGGAAAATGGTACCTTTAAAGGAAGAGCCTCCCAACCAGCAGCACGACAAGCTTAACTGCCACCCCCGCCTGGCGATCACGAAGGCTGTCGAACGATGGCGGAATCTCCGCTCGCTGGGATCCACCGCCTGGTCTGCGACTGGTGAATCGACGGTGTTCTTCTGTGGTCATGTCGGCTGCACTTACTCTTCGTGGCCAACCAGCTGAGACGGTGGACCAACGAAAAAGTTATGCAGTGAAAGTCATCTCCATTGCGCTGGAGGCGGGGTGGACCGAGGCACTGCGGTAACAGTCTGGAGTGCGGAATTCGCGAGATTTGGAGACGTCCAGCATCGCAGGGGTTCCGCATAATCCATGCAGGTCCGAGATGCAGAAATCCAGCCCAGTCCGACCGCGCCAGACTCTCAGCACCGCATACCAATGGCAGGTGGGATATCTTTTTTTTCTCTCTCTCGAATCTCTGTGGGTGATTCCTTCGCCAGGCAGAAGCTCCCATCTCTCGCTCTCTTCTTTGCTAAGATGTCTGGATGGGGTCTCGGCGGAAGCCTCCAATTATGAGTGAGCTTACGTCCTTCCCCTCTTCCTGCGCGGCAGTAGATGCAGGGCCTATTGAATTGGAATCGCGTATATACGCGGAACATACGGCTACGCGACTCGTGCCCGCCGGGATGAAGGGGATCTGCAATGATGTGAACGTATGCCAATCCCGAGGTCTGCATCAGGGTTGTAAGCAAAAATGTGAGAAATTTACAATCTGGAGGTGGAGTGTGCATGGCGGTCCCAATTGCCAGGCCAGATGGAAGACGAGTTGGACAAAGAGGATAATCATTCAATACGCCCGCCATCCTCGCCCAGAAGAAAAAAAAATACAAATATCAACAAGCTACGTCAAAAGGTAGAAAGAAAAAGCCCCAATTAGCGCGGCCATCGCTCTCTGATCCCCACGCAAATGCGGGGCTCCTAAACATTGGTTCGAACGTCTACTCCCGCCAATTCGAGAATATACTTCCACTGTGCTGGAGTGACCGAAGAGACACTCAGTCGGGATTGCTTCAAAGTCTGGAGGTTTTCCAGTGCCTTGCCAGGCTGGGCATGAAGTTTGAGATCGGCCAAAGTCACTGGGTTGTCAAATTTCCGTCGGAACTCCACATGCACTACCACCCACTTGGGAGCAGAGCGTATGGATTTGGCGTCGTAATATGGATGCTTGGGATCAAATGCAGACTCTGCGAGAACCGACAGGTCAGTAGCGTGTCAAAGGCCAGGGGGGGCAGCTGTTGCTACAAAAGGCCACACGCACCATCAATGGAATGTTCTCCCACAATCTCCATTATCCCAACCACCCCGGGTACTTTGCAGTTGGAGTGGTAAAAAAAGGCATAGTCTCCCTGCTTCATCTCTTTCATGATGTTACGGGCTGGTGATGTCCATTAGCCAAGACGATCCCGAGAGCGAGGAATTTCACTCGACGCAGATCTTACCAACAGGGTTCCGAACGCCTGTAAATGGTTAGTCACTGTCTTCCGGCACAATTTGGGACATCTCAGCCTGACGCACCATCCCACGGTTCCGGTTCCTTCGCCGCAGCCAGATCATCGATCGAGAACTTGACATCGACCCCCTTCTCTAGACGAGATTCGGGCTCTGCCTTCATCAGCCAATACGAGCGACCGGTATCTTCTAGAGGCGTGCTTTCACGAACAGGCTCATGTGTTGTCCCTTCTTCCCCCAATGGCTTCTTGTTCTTGGAATCCATGTCTGCGGCAAGTTCATCGGCGGGTATGCTCTTGCGAGGACGTCCGCGACCTCTTTTCGGAGTCGTGGATGGAGGTGCTACTAGTGCTTGCAAAGAGACTGGATCAGTTCCGTACCGAGTAGTCTGCTGCTTGCGCAAAGGTCCCGGTCCAACACCCACCTGGATTTTTGCGTGGACGGCCGCGGCCGTCTTTCTTCTTAGGTTCCGTAGAGGGTGTATCGGTTGTTGCGGCTAGTCGCCGAGTTCAAATTAGCGCATGTATAACGACCTAGACTGATTTCTCATTGAGACTTGCCGGATTCCTTGCGAGGGCGCCCGCGGCCATCCTTCTTGGGTGTTGTGGATGGTTGAGCTACAGTGGCGCCTAAAGAGACCATGACCTGTTAGTGTCTTGATCCTGACCATGCGAAACAACCATGCGAAACACAAAAGAAAAGGTCTGGCTCACCTGGTTCCTTGCGAGGGCGTCCACGCCCTCGCTTGATCCCGGGCGATGCAGCCGCCGCCGCGGCTGCTGCGATTTCTGCTTCAGAGAGGACTTTTCGTGGACGTCCACGTCCGCGCTTTGGTTCATCGGACGATTTAGATGGTTCCTCCGGTGTCTTGCGTGGTCGACCCCGCTTTCTCTTCTCTCCAGTCTGCGGACTAGTCTCGGTCTATTTGGGGAGCAATTCGAGTCAGGGAAGACCAGATTATTTCACGATCGCTCCATGAGCGCGTTGATGCGAGACGAGCAACTTCCACATGTTGCGCTTACCACAGGGGTATCCTTTTTGGATACAAACGAGCCAGACATGTCTTTCTGGATTTGCTTTGACGGACTGCCAGTGTCATCGTCTGACATTGTGGACTGGGATCTGCACGCAAGAGACGTCTGCTGGCGCGATACTGGAAAGTAAACAATCTTCAGGACGCGCAGAATCGTACGATTGCGATACCGTCAAATGCAAACCGCACAATCAGCGTTCCCAAAGCAGCAGACTATTTTCTTCTGATGATTCAACTAACAGAAGGAAGAAGGCAATACACCAGACAATTGAGACCGTTGGAAGAAGCTATCACCAGTTGAGCTGATGCTAGACGCGCTTGTGGGTCCATCGATCGCTCCACGTGACACGAGCTTGACTATTTATGTGGACAATTCAGGGGGCTACCTGATGGAGCTCATCTGATGTAACCCCACAGGACTAAGTTGAACCTGATGCAGTCCAACCCGCCCATTTTCCTAGAATCACTACAACGACAATCAATTGAAATATATAGAGATTGCTTGTTTTTGACATCGATTGGACCCGTTGTCCTTTCAATCCGCCCGGTGATGCAGGCGGGTGTCGATGCTAGTTGATCTGATCTACGTACTGTGTGTACTAAATAGGTACCAAGCGTGTTGTGCATATGTACGCACCAACTAGAAAAGGTGGCTCAATCGAGTTCATGAAGGCGTCCACCTAGAATGAGGTAGATCAAAGTGTGTGCCATCATCTTAGTCATACAAATGGTGTTTGACAAGCTTTCTTCATAGTGTGCTGACCTTTGAGAGTAAATGAGATCGATTGCCCTTGGCAAAAGGCCGCTGACACTGAGAAACCATGAGATCAATTTGCAGCCATTTTCAAAGAATTCCGGAAGCTTCAAACCTCAGCTACATTATGAATATTTGAGCCCACGAAATGTACCACGGGCTTGAGAGCCATGTTCCCACGGAATAGAGGATGAACCTACTTGAAAGGCATGAACGGACTTTAATTCAAGATATTTCCTGAGTACTGGAGATACAACCGGCCAGGTGCCGGTACCCGCTTTTCAATCCGAATCGAGCGAGCTTATCAAGCATCAGATATACATTTCATCTCTCGTACGCTCGATATTGATAATCGCGCCCCCGGCTGAATTCCAATCATCTCTTATCTGCTCTTGGATAGCCGATCAACATGGAAGAATTATTCTTCAATCATCTTTCCCGCGATTCGCCTTTCATAGTGGAACTGGGTTACCAGATCACAGGGACGGGTCCTGTTCTACCAGTCCTATGGGTGGGAGATCTCTAGTGTAAAAGCAAGCCAATGTTGGAACTTCTTTGAAGTCCGTGACTTCAACAACTCCTACTCTCTCTTGCATGGTGTCAACTGCCAGGCCGTAGATGTCTAGCACACAGTGATGTGTCCCGCGATGCCTTTTTAAACTATAACTCGATTTCGGTATGCAAGCAAGCAGCGGTTCAGTGCATCAGATGCCGCGAGGGGCAGGTGGGGACTTCCCGAAGGATGGTGATCCAAACAGATATTGCGCCATTCCGCCACGACTGAGCAACTAGGACTTCACTGGCACAAGATCAGGGTTGCCAACACATAAGAGATGGGTCGCCAAGTCACTGATCTGAGACAGAGTCGATGGAATTCTTGTCTCTACATAGGATGGCCTTTGCCCGTAGCAACTCGATAGCAGCGCTGACAGGATCGAACCCTGGCAGCTGAATTATGAGATGATAGCCGATTGACCTCATGGACAGAATGGAATGGGATCGATTCCTCAGGTACCCGAACAGTCACGAAAGGGTAGTCAATCGCCAGAAGGGATCAAGCCAAGCGACATCAGGAACACCGCAGACGATAGCAGCTCCCAACTGGTAGCCGATTGGCCAATCCGCACCGTTCTGCCTCCAGGCGGTGAGATATTGCGTGATAGACCCATCCGGATGAGGTAAGTCGATCATCGAACGGACGATGGAGGGGGAAACATGCGTGTCCTCGCGGGGAAGCCGGCGGGGTGAGGGCTATTTGAACCGCTGGCTCGCCCAGGCGTCTTTCATCATTTTCTCCATTACTCTTTGTTCTCTTTGTTTATCTCAAAAATTGACCTCTCATTCTCCTTCCCTGATTTACAATGGCTGCCGAACGTGCTCCGTATGTATACTCCCACTCCGTGACGCTGGAGTGTCCAGTGTCCTCGATGCTGCTCGAGCTGGATGATTTTTGTTGGCTCCTCTCTCCATCACTTTGCTAACCTCTGGTCCCTCACGACAGCCTTCGTCTGGGCTCTACCGCCCCCAACTTCGATGCCGAGACCTCTAACGGTCCCATCAACTTCCACAACTTCATTGGAGACAAGTGGACCATTCTCTTCTCCCACCCCGATGACTTCACCCCCATCTGCACCACCGAGCTCGGTGCCTTCGCCAAGTTGGAGCCCGAGTTCACTGCCCGCGGTGTCCAGCTGATCGGTCTGAGTGCCAACCACGTCGAGTCTCACCACCGCTGGATCAAGGATATCGATGAGGTGACTGGCTCGCAGCTCAAGTTCCCCATCATCTCCGACCCTGAGCGCAAGGTGGCCTACCTGTATGACATGGTCGACTACCAGGACACCACCAATGTCGACTCCAAGGGCATGGCCCTGACCATCCGCTCAGTCTTCATCATCGACCCTGCGAAGAAGATCCGTCTGATCATGACCTACCCCGCGTCCACCGGCCGCAACACTGCCGAGGTGCTCCGTGTCATCGATGCTCTCCAGACTACTGAGAAGCACGGCGTCACCACCCCGATCAACTGGCTGCCCGGTGACGACGTGGTCATCCCCCCTCCCGTCTCTACCGCGGATGCCAAGGCCAAGTTTGGTGAAATCCGCGAGGTGAAGCCCTACCTCCGATTCACCAAGGACCCCAACCACTAGACGGCACTCCTTTCCGACTTGACTTCTTTTTGATAATGTGAAACGAACAAAGATGAGATCCCTCTAGAGCCTGTTTGCTTAATCTGTCCTCCTGAAATTCCCATCCGGGTCTTTGGGTAGACTTAATCTGATACCATCAATTTGATTTTTCCAATAAACAATAAGATGATCCGAACTGAGAGCTGGCTTCTTTGCCTAGTAGATAACTTCCACTCAATCTTTGCCGTCAAGAATGCCGGCAACGGTCCAGCTTCGCGCGGATTGATGCAAGTGGACCCTGCCCAAAAGAGAAGCATGCCGTGTCCACCGCGATTGGCTGGGCGCGGGCAGAGCCGGGGGTGGATGTGCGTTTTCTAGAACAATTCATGGAACAGCAAAACAGTAAAGGGGCTCGCATGGTCACTCAATACCTGGCTCCATGCATTATGCAATCCCTTATGCGGTGATGTAGTCATGCACCTGTATTGTGTAGCACAGCAATCTCGTTGCCAAAGATCAGATAGAATCCTACAGCCTCTTGTCTTGATCTGACATCCCAAGGGCTCTGGTCATATTGTGGGGCTGGTACATCAACGTGTACTGACCATTGAGTAGACTAGACCGGTCCAACTAAATCGACGTGTGTTCACCAATTCCCCCCGCTCACCAGAAAACTGAGGGGAGACCGCCTTTTTTTTATGCCGATCTTATGATCCTGCGTACACAGCGCAAAAGACGTTCCCCTTTCCACCTCAAGATTGGTCCGTCAAGCTGGATCGCTCTTTGGGACCCTCAATCTTGATAACGGCTTGATCGCCGACCGTGTCTCCAAACCGGCCTGCCTTTCAACGGCCGGGGAAGCATCATCCTCAAACTCTCCTCTCCTCCCTAACCTCCCACAACACCACACGCTCAGCCCGGGTCACACCCATACGATCCGTGGAAGATCTCTGGCTCCATCATTTCACGCTCTTGGGCCTTAGGGTTGTCGCCAGTCTCGCCTCGTACCGCTACCCGAGTGAGGACAACCCGCCCGGCCAGACACCGCACGGCCAAGAGGGGGAAAAAAAGAAAAAGGGGGCGCTTCCGCACAGCTGTCAGGCAGTGGCACTACTAGCTGCTCGCGACCATAGTTCTTGCGCGAGCTTCGGTGGTGTGCCACCGTCATTCATCCCAACATGATGTCGAGAAGCCAGTCGAGTCTCGGATATATGGATACCGTCCACGAGCCCTCGGCGCAGGGTGCATCGCCCTCGTTTCAGCAACAGTCGGCAAACGGCCCGATCAACTTGTCCGGCCTTGTCTGCAATCTGCGCAGGACCACCGGCAAGGAACCTCCTCCTCTTGTGGGCGCGACGACGACGATCCTGGGCGACAAGCTGTACGTCTTTGGCGGTCGCATCCTCTCTCGCAGTCGCCCGCAGTTGACCTCGGATCTATACGAGTTAGACCTCATCCGGCGCCATTGGGCGCGGGTCGAACCGACCGGGGATATCCCCCCGGCTCGATACTTCCACAGTGTATGTGCGCTCGGAGATAATAAGCTAGTATGTTATGGAGGCATGTCGCCCGCGCCGACAACACCGAGGGACCCTGCCAATCCTGGGGCGTCCGGGCCCGAAAGCCAGTCCGAGGTGGTGGTGATGTCGGATATCCACATCTTCGACGTTCCTTCGCGAACATGGACGCGCGTGGCCGCCCATGAGTCGCCGCAAGGCCGATACGCACACTGTGCGACAATTTTACCATCCAGCGCCTCGTTCACCTCGGCGAGTGCACCACTGTCAGCAATCCACCACAATCCCGAATCGGCGACGCCACACCAAGGCTCGATCGGCGTCGATATCGATGGATTTGGCGGGGCGGAGATGGTCGTGGTTGGTGGGCAAGACAGCTCAAATCACTACATTGAGCAGATCAGTGTCTTCAACCTGCGCAGTCTGAAATGGACGAATACAAGCCCATTGGGCCGCAGCTGCGGTGCCTATCGCAGTGTGGTTGCTCCCCTCGTGGGCATGGACGTCTCCGAGATCGGCTCGGCGGCTCCCAATCGTGAAACGCATGAGCCGGTTGAGAAGAGTGATTTACCCGGCTGTCCAATGCTGATCTACTCCAACTATAACTTTTTGGACGTGAAACTAGAGCTGCAGGTGCGTCTGCCGGACGGACGCCTTGTCGAGCGACCGATGCCCGCCCAGGCATCACCACCGGGGCTACGCTTCCCCAACGGCGGTATCATCAATGGCCACTTCGTCGTGAGCGGCACGTACCTCACCTCTTCCAAGCAAGAATACGCGCTCTGGGCGCTTGACCTGAAGACGCTGACCTGGGGCCGCATCGACGCGGGTGGATCGGTCTTTGGTCACGGTAGTTGGAATCGTGGCATTCTGTGGCCGCGTCGTAGCGCCTTTGTGATTCTTGGGCATCGGAAACGCAGCTTGGTGGAAGATTATAACCACCGACGAATCAACTTCTCGCACATCTGTTTGGTCGAACTGGAGGCCTTTGGTCTCTATAACAACCCATTAGAGACCGCTTCCACGTCTGGATATAAATCCTACAGTGCCCCCTCGGTGCCAGCATCTCTGCAGCAGAAGCTGTCGCAGCTGACGATGAGCGGGCGGCCATTATCTGCAGCATCAGATGAGCTGGGTAGACTGGCACTCTCATTGCAGGAAATGTCGGATATGGAGCTGCAAGCCGTCGGTGGTGAACGGCTGCCTGTGAACTCACGCATTCTCGCTCGCCGATGGGGACCCTATTTCATTCAGCTTCTCAGGGAATCCTCCGACAGCGGCGCCGCGGATGTGATGACCCGTCGTCTGGCTCATGTGCCACCCAGTCGAAATTCCAGCATCACCATCACTCCTTCATTGGGGCCTCACAGCACCTATTCGAATGCCACCACCCTAGTTAACTCGGCGGTGCCCTCCAAGGCTCTTCTCGAGAACTTGGAGGCTCCCTCTGCTCACAGCCTTGCGCCCACGTCGCGACCACGTGTGCTCTACCTTCCACACACTATTCTCACCCTTCAAGTTCTCGTACAATACCTCTATACCTCCTCCCTACCGCCCCTCGGCTCATCCCTGTGTACCCCGCAGATTTTGTGTTCTCTTCTTCAAATCGCCCGTCCATACCAGATAGACGGTCTCCTTGAAGCCACCGTGGAACGTTTACACCAAGTCCTAGATGGACGCAATGCCGCTGCCATCTTCAACGCTGCTGCAATGGCAGCAGGAGGCGGTCGTGGTACAGGGTTCACAGGTGGACTTGGCGGCACCTTGGAAGCCTTGAACGGAGTCAACAGCAGCCGCCAGGCTCCCAGTCAAGGTGGCACCAACTCTCAGCACAGTGTGCTCCTGGCCTCCGACTCTTCCGACACCGAGCACGGTGGAATCACGGCTCCCTCCGCATCCAGCAGCAGCAATGACCTCGCCGGCATTACTCGAGGGCTACCCGCGCTGCGCATCAACACCAACCTCTCCCGATCCCGCAGCCGCTCCCGCATGCGTCGCGAACGTGACGATTCCATCAGCGACCCCAGCACCGCGACATCTGTGTCTAGCGCTAGCTTCAGCCAGTCCGATTCGGAATTCGTGAGCGACAGCGAGAGTCGCACCGCATCACGCGCCCATCATCGCCGAGACACCGACGCCCAGCTTCGGCCCGAGCGTGAGATCTGGACCGGTGACCTGAGCAGCGTCATCGGTTTACAGAAGCGAGGTCTGCGGGGGCTTATGGAAGGGAGAAGGATGCGCGAACGGAGTGCAAAGCCTCCCAGTGTCAGCAGTGGTTCGGCGTCTGGTATGCTGCCCTCGGCAGGATCAGACTACCACCTGCCTGTTCAGGGAGTAGCTGGGTGATCACCTGGGTCTCTCTAGATTGGAACTGATTCGATATGGCCGGTCCTGAGGTTTTTGCACCCTCACAGCCAGAGTGACTTCTTGATTCTAGCCTTGACGGCTAAGGAACCCTGTTTCTGCATGGTTGGATGCGAAGCCGATGCTCTTTTTCTTGTTTTCTTTTTCAATGATGCAGGTTTCAAGCGCGAGACCAAGAGATATCCATCGTAATGAGAATGAACGCTGAATTCAGTTCATAAAATCCATTTTCCAAACAAAAAGTACCCAAGGCTTGGAGATTTTAGGACCCGGACCCCAGTATCTAATAAACAAAACAGAATAAAAAAAAACAACCAATGCATTGTGCCATATACTTATAGCTCGAGGAAAGCCCCCAACAGTCCACTGATAGGACGTCAATAACCGGGTTCTCCTCCTCACCCTACTCAAACATGGAAGCGCTCATGATGAAGTAGATGATGACGATGAAGACGCAGTCGCGGATTCAGACGGATCCTGCCGCGGTGGCTGTGGTAGAACCAATCTCTTTGGGCTCTTATTCCCATAAACTAGAGTCATCAATCATCCGTTAGATTTAAAAAGTGACCTATCGGAGAAAAAAAGCCAGCGCCAGGCCCTGAACTTCTTTCTCTCTCTCTCTTTTTTTAATGGAGATAAAAAGGAAAAACTTGAAGAATGAAGATTGTTAAACAACAGGGACCATCCAGTTCAGACTTACCACGCTCGTACAGAATCCAAGACGTATAAATCACAATGGGCAATGCGACAATTGAAGATAGCCATCTAGAGGATAATTAGGATAATGTTACTTGAACCAAGGGTCTTCTTTTATCACCATTCAGAGAGAAAGTGGACATTTTGAAAGAATTTGCGAAAGACAAGGATCCTTTTGATCGAATACTGTAGGAACTCCAGATGCGCATTAAAAAAAAAGACTCACCGTCGCGCTGCAACCTTGTACTCCTTGGTGTTGCGGATATCGGCAGGATTTGACGGGCGAGCCGCCGGTCGTGGCAGTGGTGCTGGCGGGCGTACGTTGACAGGAGGCTTTTGCACCGGGCGAAGTTTAGAGTGTGGATTTGGGGCCATGATGACGGTGCACTGTTTTTTTGAAACTGAACTCGAGGGTGACGGCGTAGGATTGACGTGGAAAAGGCTCCCTCGGTTTGATAGCGGAGGAATTAAAACTAGACGCCTCAGGCAGAAATTAGCTCCAGAGGCATAACTCAACCATGTCAACCCTTAGTAGGAGTTTCACAGTGCTACTGTACAAATAAATTATCGATTTAAATACGGAAGAATCTAAAGCATTATATCAGAGAGTCTCTACCACTGTCATCGAACGTCATATAGTATTTCAAACCACAAATTACATAAAGCTGGGTATCACAAAGTCACGCAATGCTAGATGCAGGCGGCGTGAACGCTCAGTAGAGAAATGTTGAGTGAACAAAAGATTCGCTTCACACGAATATAGAACATGTTGCCCGAAAGGAAAAAGCAAGGCCACACCATAGTTCTCCATTATGAAAGTCCGCAGAGAGAGTAGTTGCAAAGGAGAAGGTGAGTCAAAGGAAAGGATAACATGTGCATGAAAAGGGGTCAAACACCACTAAGTCGCATCGCTGTCGTCAGAAAATCGAGTTGTCTTTAAAAAGCGATACGAGTTTCACATCATTTTGCCATTAGTTCTGGCGTGCACTTGCTCACAGACTGGCTGTAGAAGATAGTGAGAAGGGCAACCCCGAGGAGGACAGACGCGGATACAGAGATGAACCCACGAGCATGCAAGCAGATAGTGAACGAATACACTGAGACATGATGGCAGCTATCATTTTTGCCACTCGGTAGGATCTTCTGCAGATGTGGGAAATACCATTGCTCGGTCTCAAGCCTTCTTCCGGCCTGAACCTCGTCCCCGCGAGCTTCGCTGGGCTTTTGCGGGCTGCTCGCGGCTCGAAGAGTCTGCAGTCCCTGTTCGTGTGGTAGGTGATGCTGGAGCATCCCCCACATCCTCTGCGTCAAGCAGGGCTGCTCCTCTTTGCTTACCCTTTGACTTGGTCAGCTTCTGGGCGGACTTGACCCGTGATGAAGGACCACTGGCTTTCTGGCGACTTCGGCCAGCCGAAGGCTGTGAATGAGACTCCTGCAACTCGGGTGCCTCTTCCTTCTGCTCCTCCTCTTTCTCCTCCTTCTCCTCCTCCTCCTTCACTGCATCCTTTGTACCCTGTGGCTTGACTGTGATACGAAGACGCTGCACCTTTGATGACGGTGTTTCTGCCTCCCGTGGAAAAGAGGCATGCGCCTTCACGTGAGCCTTCGCCTTTCCCGATCTGACGACAGGGGTCTGGCGTGCCGCCTGCTTTGTTGATGCAGACGCAGAAGCGTTAGTCTCTTCTTTACGCCTTTTTTGGGCTCGCTGTCTATTCTCCGAGCCAGGAGCCGCAGGCGAGACCGCATGGTTATCCGGACTGTCAGCTTCTGCAATGCGACGCTTTCGGCCACCTTTCCGCACCGGCCCGCTGCGCGGGACCGCCTTCTTTCCCGCCCCCTTATTGACGTCGTTTATTTGCGACTTGCTCGCAATGTCAAAGGGGGAGTTGCGCTCGCCAATTCGAGGCGGGTAGCCGATGGTGTCGTCAGTCATCGCCTGGATCTCCGGGCGAGCTCGGATGGGAGGATAAGGAAGTGACCGGTCTCCATATGTATGAGGAGCGCGATCGAGGGTGTAATTGGGAGGCATCAAGACCAGCTCTTCACCATGGTCATTGATGCGACCCGTATGAGCCCAGTTCTCCTCATCGATGAATGGAGGTGCGGAAAGGGACAGTTTGAGTACCGCTTTGTCCTTGGACTGAACGTCTGCAGCTACTTGCTCTACATTTCCTGCGGCGGAGGTATCACCATTTTCAGGCTGATTTTCACAGGATTCCGTCTGCTTGTTCAACCCCAACCTCTCACTATGGGCGGCACGCACATCTTGAAGAAATTGATCCGGGTCGGGCGGACTCATGAAGTCGGTCCCCAGAGCGAGCATGGCTAGCTCATACAGCTTTTGGCCCGTACGGCCAACAGTGGTCTGGATGCGGCGAAGAGAACACTTGGCCACGTTCTTGTCTTTCTTGCCAATGCGACCTGGCACTTGGGGGGATGACTTAGTGGCTGCTTGGTTGTCTTTGTGGTCACTCTTTGGCTGAGCGGCAGGGCCCGCGATCACTTTTCTTGTGGATGCGGCTCTGGTGGCGGGTTTAAGACCGTTCTTAAAGGTGAGTTTGGGGAAGCGTGTGGTTGTGCCAGAGGAATTCTTTGAGGCAGAGGCAGGGAAAGCGGCAGAGCTGGGACCAGAATGAACAGGAGAACGTGAAGCTGGCGAGGCTTCAGAAGAGGCATCCGGAGCAGAGTTATTAACGTTTGAACTGGAGGTTTCCTTTTTCAGGCTTCGTGATTGAGCCTTTTGTTGAGATTGCATTGATTCCAGGGCTTTGACCGTCGGTTTCCGCACGCGCATCGAAGTTCTGGTGCCCATAGATGAAATACTGGGGGAGGGGCGGGGATCAGATGCACCGTCCATGCCATTACCGCCCATGTACTGGCTGTAGGTCCACCCAGTTGAGCCAAAGGATTCAGACATGTCGTAATCCGAGTAAACGGACTGGGGAGTTTCAAGCGCAGCTGTACGACGAGTCCGGCGATTACTTTGAACCGATTGCGGAGTCTCCGAAGAGGGTGGGAAAACGGACGAAAGTCGAGAGGGACGAGGCTTGAATGTGCTTCGACGTGTTGACGTTACGTCGGGAGAGTTTGTGGAAGCCTGAGATGGCGTATGTGAGGGTGATTGCGGTGTGGAGGGAGTCTTGGGGGTTTTGGGAGTGTAAAAGTGGATGTTGAGAGATGGCCCAGACTCTGCTCCGGTGGCAGAAGCAACCACGGAAGTCTTGGGGGAGTCATCAGAAGTATTTGTAGCCGGCGCTGCAAGAGAAATTCTTCGAGAACGTCGGGAGGGTACTAGTGAGGGCGTGTCATGATTGACTTGAGCAGGCATCGACTTGCGACTGCCCTTTTTGGGAGGCATCTTGAGTGGTTACCTGCCAGAGTGAATTCAGATGTCAGTCTCGGAAAAGGTGGAAAACGATGGTAGATCAGAGAAGCGAGAAGGGCGACAGGGCTTATGTAGACTAGGCTGCTTCTCCCACGCCCTTCCCGGGCCAGGTTTCTTGACTTTGACAGCATCAGAAAAGATCCGAAGATCCGAAGATCAGGCGATATTCCCAAGAGCGTGGATGTTTGAAGCTCTCCAAGTGTCGCAAAAGGGCAAGCCCGCGCGGAGTTGGGGTTAGGGCGCGGGCAGCCTAGGTTCACCGATAGCAAACACTCACCAGACTGGGCTCTTTCTGGCTCCTCTTACAACCCAAACACCCTTCGACTGGGAGTAGATCAAGTGAAAGGTCGACTGAGACGGTAATAAACGGCCCTTGGGCGCAGGACCAGCCCGTTCTGATCGATGCAGACTCGAGGGGACGTGAAGTCGGGGCAGAAAAGAAATTAGGGCTAATCTGGCCCAGGCTCATCCGTGCTTATCGGCCTCGGCCGCTGTCCGCCTTCATTCTGCAACTCCGATAGCAACTGCAACAGCTCCGCCCCAGAGTTCCGAGGTGTTTCTCTCCTTTCTTGTACAATTCCTCGTGTTTTTATTCTGTTGTCTCATAATGCATTTGTGGCGGGCCACTTTCCCTCTCTGCCTGCTTGTGTCAGCAGCTCTGCCCGCCGCGGCTACGTCGGCGTGGGGATTCGCAGATGCCACCGTGGCAATTCAAGCAAAAGGCTCTGGAATCAATGGCGGTTTTAAAGAACCGTAAGTCGCCATTGACATTCACAAGACTGAAGTAGAAAAGAATGCGGATGCTAATGGTTTTGCCTACCCAGACTTGACTCGAAGAAGCCGCTGTCGAAGCCCATTGCGTTCACCAATGTTGACTCCCTACGCGTCATCTTGACTACGAAGGAGGGGAGCTCCTCAAAGAGACCCCACCAGGCATTCCTGATGTTGAAGGATGAGAAGAGTGGTCTGGATGTATCATATCCATTCACAGTGAAGGAGAGCGGGAAAGCTCGTGTGGAGCTGGTGCGTTGGTACAATCCTAAGCTCAATGAATTGCGCTAACACGATAATCAGACCCAGAAAGAGCTACCGGTCCAGTTTCTCTCCCTCGCGGAACCCATCGATGCCCATGTGGTCATTGGATCTTTTGGTGAATCTGAAGGCTATGACTCGTCGGTCTTCAAGCTGAAGATCGAACGGGACGCAAACGTTCCTCTCCCCACCACGGAGACTTCGCGCTACGGCAAGCTCCCTGAGATCCACCATATCTTCAAGGACTCTCCCTCCAACCCTCCAATTGTTATCACACTGGCATTCACAGCTGCGGTTGCTGCTACCTTGCCTGTTTTGGCCATTATGGTGAGTCCGTCGTCAAATTGAGCATCGTGGACCCTACTGACTATTTGCCTTGTCTCAAAAGTGGCTCTTCCTCGGCGCCAACCTTGGCCACCTCCCTACCGCTATGAAGTCGGCCCCCCTCCCCCATTTCGTCTTCCTCGGCTCGTTGTTCTCATTTGAGGGCCTGTTCTTCCTCTACTATACGTCTTGGAACTTGTTCCAGCTTCTGCCGGCCGCGGCACTGGTAAGCGTCGTCGCCTTTGTGAGCGGAAGCCGTGCATTGGGAGAGGTGCAAGGTCGTCGCCTTGCTGGTCTCCGCTAAGGGTATTGAGATGGATTTCAAATTTTGAAGCAGCTCGCGACTCAGCGCCTGTCTTTTTCTTTCAATCTGGAGGAATGGCACATAAGGCTTTACTACCAGGTACTCTCTGGAGTCTGATTTGAATCATCAATGAAGCTCAACCTATGAAGCGTGAATTGACCCTGCGTGGGAGCGAGCTATAGAGAGGAGTCTACGCTCGGGTCCATTGGGAGACAAATATATGATTGTACTCGTCTCGATTTGCCCAATCCGTAATTCTCCCCATTCTTCTTGTAAGATCATTGGGATGGAGGGTGCCCTCTGAAACACGTTTGATCGATTGAATGTCTACAAAGCATTTTTGTGCCCTGGCTGGCTGGGTGAGTCGCTCACTTGATAACCTGTCCCACCCGTTGTATATACATTGAGCAAATTCATCTTTGATCGAGGTATCGGGCTCGGTAGCACTTGGAGCACGCGATGGGGGGTCCCATCCAAACAGATGTGTACCCGGATGCCCCGATCTGGGATGCGGGCTTCACCGAAGTATTCCAACCTTTTGTGCAAGAAGAGCACCCGTTTCGATACATCAGGTGCTGACATTACATATGTGAAATTTGTGTTCAATTCGAGTCGAAATCAATGCGAAATTGATAGGGTTGACGCTTTCCATGGGAGACGAATTATATCAAACGCTGAAATTTTGACGTCACCAAATCGGCCGCATCGCAACCGCGGATGCCAAGGCGGACCTCCGCGTTTCTCCCGAATCTCCACCGCAAAATTACGAGACCTGCACTCCCTCTACAGAACCTTTCCAGCGAGATCGAAAAGCCAGCATGGGTTCCGCTGCATCAAAGCCAGCAAAGTCTGCGGCCGGCGCAGCTGCGCGTCGGCAATACCCCAAACAGGTACCTGTACCGCCGAGAGCACCACCGGCCGCTCCCAAGGCATCGCAAGCACCATCACATCCTACATCTGCGCCTGCACCTGCACCTGCGCCGTCAAGGAATCCAGCTCCAGGCTTCGGATCACAAGGACCAAAGTACCACTCTGAAGAGCCACCTTCGAGTTACAAGTCAAGTGGTATGATCTCGGCAACCCAGCAATGCGCTGTCGATTTTACAAGCACCTTACTGATCTTTGGATTCCACAGCTATTGACCTTGATGGCCGAGATCCTGACTTTGCCGCCTCTCTCCGTAGTATCGGTCCCGTCACACCGTCTCCGACCTTGTCCAATTCCAGTACTGTCAATCATGGCTCGATGCAGACTATCTTTCCGTCCGCTTCCAATCCGGCCCTCCTGGCATTGACAGCTCGTCAACGGATTGCAGAAGAGGCGCAAAAGGAGTTCGAGACACTGGCGCATGGCAGTCAAGCCGGTCGACAATACTTGGATGCATACACGCTCTCGCAAGCGCTGATGATGCGCGATCAGCAGAAAATGCCTAAGCGGGATATTGAAAGGTTACTACGAATGAAAGAGGGAGTCATGGACCGACTCGGAAAGGATGGACTTGTGTCCAGGGTCTCTGTCTGAGAGATCTGCTGGGGAGTTCCATATTCTACCTTCCAACAAGAGAGCGTCATCTCGTTTCATTGAGAGCGGCGTTCTGGCGCCGCTATCGTTTCTGGTCTTTCTCCTTGCAGGCCCATTTATTAATTGCGCATCAGTGTACAATATTCGTCGTAAACGAAACCCATATCATGATCAATTCACCTCATTGCAAAAGACTTGGTTTACAAGGCGACCCTGCCGTCAGTTTTCTGCAGCATTTGTCTCTTGATCCAGATCGTCCTGTTTGATCGTACTTGTCGATTTTGAGCGGGCTCATCCGTTCAGATAACTTCATCCCTATGGGGTGCCGCGCTCAGCTTTTGAATCAAGATTGAAGGAGACTGCAACATGACAATCTGACTATGAGATTGCTTCGAGTGTCGAGTCGCCGGCAATGGAAAGCGATGGACAGCTCACGATACCTTCTTTTTGTAATTTCTGGTTGGCGAGGGTTCTTGTGACAGGCATGCCGAGGATTGTCATTGCTGGTGGGTAGTCCATGGAACTGGGTTATCCGCCGATGGAAGCGCCACCAAAGCGGCCCTGAAGTCTCATGGAGAAACTTTAGGTACATCAGTACATTTTTTTCCTCGGAACCTTCTGTCAGATCTTCCCTGTCTACTAGGTCGGCATGCTAGACACACACACACAGAAAGCTCCCAGGACTACGTTATTGATGCACTTGGCATGGTCCTAATCCCCACAGGCCGGCCAATGATCCAATGATAAAATAATGTTTTCGCAAATATGAAGTGACAGCCCGCAGCGTTCGGTGGAACTCGAAGGAATTTACAGTATAGTCTGGTCCTCAATCCGGCCCCGCCCATGTGCCATTCCCTGAAGGTTGTCAGGCTAGCACCCACGAGTCATGGGCAAGCTGAGTCAGGACATTGGCAGAGTCGGTCGTTGACAAGAGATATGTACATCAATACCTATGGGCAGGTGAAAAGCGATGCATAATCAAGAGTTTTCTTCCGATGCATCCGAGATGGATCACTAAGCACTTGGAAGCAGTAAGCCATTACCCTCCGAACGCATATATCCTTGGACCTCCACTGTCATACCACGCCAACAAGTAATATATTTTGTAAGGCTGGTTTATCCGGCCATGCAACGTTCTGGAAGCTATGCCCGTAGGTCTGTCAATGGAACTAAAGCCAGTTTGATGAATAATTACAAATCATCAGTCCTAGATAGGCGTGCAGTCCAGCCGCTATAGTTCTGTCAATTCTGAAAAACTTTAATCACAAAATCCACGCCCATGCCAAACGAACGTGACTATTCCACCGCCTTTCCATTTGGTAGGTACCGCCGCAGGAGTTCAAAGTTTTTTTTTTTCAAGCTCGACACCTGAGGCAGTTCATCCTCTTCAGCCGCCACCGTCATCACCACGTTTCGTGGGAACGGAGTCTATTCTCTTGGCGCCACTCGTAACTAGCCTGAGCGATCTCCGGATCGAGATTTCAATTTAAAGGGTGCAGCTTATTTTTTTCTTCCGAGGGTAAAGGCGGGAGGCATCTCCCCTCCCAAGTGCCCACAGTCTTTGAATAAGGGTCTTGAGATGGAATCAGAATGTTTTACTCTGTATCTGTGAGAACAAAAATAGTAACAGAATCGAAAGTCGCCGAGTCTCCTGAATTCCGGAGCAACTGGGCGGCCGATCGGAGTTCAACCGTCGGCGTGCGCAATCCCTTTCGGCGGGTTTCCCGAGCCAAAACTTGCCGGCCTGCCGTCGGTGACAGACTCAATCTGGGAAAGTCTGCCAGTGGCGGCCCGGATATTGCAACGGGGCTTGATCGGATGGCTCCAAGGAAGACGATCGATAGGCTTGCAAACCCAAGAACGAGCATCCAGCCGGGCGTTTTGCCTCGCTTGAAACGTTTTTGCGGCAACCTTAATCTCCTATACCGTTGAAGAGGGACGGACCCACCGGAGAGAGAACTACGTAACGGCCACACGACGTTACGGTGCATCCACCTTTGCGCTCCACTAGAACCACACATCGGCCCTCGAGATGATGAAAAATTGGGGGGAAAGGATCGAAAGGAACCAGCAGATTTCTTCTAGAAATCATTTAAAAGGGACGCAGTTCTGTCCAGGGTACAGATCTTGATCTCAATAACTACCATTCTTTAATATTTTCTCTCCACGATCTTCGTTCTATCCAGCAGTTGATACCCCATTTGCATCACCATGAGCGTCACATTCGAAGTTTTCCGCGGCTCCAAGGAGGGCAAGATCGTTGCCGACAAGACCACCCGCACTCTGGGCCCCAACGAGGTCTACATCGAGACCACCCATTCCGGTCTTTGCGGCACAGACGAGCACTTCCTGCACTCTGGTCAGGTCCTTGGACACGAGGGTGTCGGTGTTGTGCGCCAGATCGGCCGTGACGTCACCAACGTCAAGGTTGGTGCTCGTGTTGGATTCGGATATACTCACTATGTGTGCGGAACCTGCGAGAAGTGCCTGAGCGGTATGTGATTCTGGGATATCCCAGCAATTGACATGAGGAACGTGATAGCTGACGATTTATGGTCCATACAGGCTGGGACCAGTACTGTGAGAACAAGAAGGAGTACGGTACTCACGACCACGATCTTGGTTCCTTCGGTGAGGGTGTTGTCTGGGATGCTGGCTGTGTGGTCCCCATCCCCGACAACTACGACTCCGCTGATGCAGCTCCTCTGATGTGCGCTGGCGCCACAGTCTGGACCTGCTTGACCGAGTACGGTGTTCGCCCTACGGATCGCGTTGGTGTCATGGGTATTGGCGGTCTCGGTCACTTGGCCATCAAGCTGGCCGCTGCCATGGGCTGCCGCGTGGTCGTCCTGTCCAGCTCTGAAGCTAAGCGCGAAGAGGCTTTCAAGTTCGGTGCCTCCGAGTACCACGTTTTCAAGGCTGGTGAGCAGATGAAGGACTTCAAGCCTGTGAACCACCTGCTCCTTTGCGGCAGTGCCAGCGTTGACTACCAATCGTGAGTGTTAACCCCCCCCCCCCCCCCATTTCCTCAATGATTTTGAATGTTGAACTAATGGATAACATCTAGTCTCATTCCCTTGATGGATGTCCACGGATCAATCTACCCCTTGACCGTCGACCTGGCTCCCTCGCCTGTCCCTCTTCTCCACATGAACCTCAAGGGTGTCCGTGTCCAGGGCTCTCTCGTTGCTTCTCGCCGCAGCCTGCGCTCCTTGGTCAATTTCTGTGCCGAGAAGAAGATCACCCCGACCACCATGACCTTCCCCCTGGATGTTGAGGGTGTCGAGAAGGCGATGCAGACCCTCCGTGACGGTAAGATGCGATACCGTGGTGTTCTTGTCCGCCAGTGAACTTTGATGACCTTGTAATATTCGATGATACCATATGCACAGCATTCTGTATAGTACTACATTGCAAATAGACTCTACGTGATGACCTACAAGACTCTATTTCATTCCTATACTCGTTAGTCCTCTAGATCTGACACAGAAAATACGGAGAATAAAGTTCTATTCCCTTGATCACTCGGGCCCACGCTATGACCTCTGTGGCCAGGTCAGATTCCAAATGTCGCTTATGCAGCGGGGCTTGAACTTGAATTCGTTATTGCAGCCTGTCATGCCCACCGGCCTATCCGTTCATTTCAAGCGAAGTCACCCGATTTTACGCTTGGGGCACTCTTTTTTTGGCCCACGCCTTTCTGCGATTTTTGCTTAATAAATATGTTCTCAAACTAGCGTGCTTATTCCTGTTCAACGCGATATAAAATCAACTGACACAATTCGTGTAAAGATGTGTTAGTAGGTACCCCCACAACCAAACCCAATCGCCTGAACATTTGGCCCGTCGAGAAAGTCTATCCCCGGTTCTTATGCTCAAGTCTGGCTTTCGAGTCGATAGGGTCGATTTACCATAACATTAGGCCCGGTTGCATGAGTGGGGTACTTTTGTACTAAGATTCAAAGTGGATTGCCTCCATTCTTCATCTAGTGTGTGGAGCCTCTCCGTCAACGAAGGAAACTAAGGAACTGCATGATGCATCTTACCTTTAGCTTTCCCAAGCATCTAGCATCGTCAAAGGCAAACTCGGCCACAGCAATCTTGCGGCTATCATTCAAGCATAGCCCAGCATACGAAAATCAGAATCATGGATGGTCCCATTCACACCTCGCAGTGAACCCTGACTTCGGAATCTATGTCAAGCTATATATTGCCCAGCAGCGCGGAGATGAGTGAAATTGAATCTTCATGTCAACAATGATCAGTTACTGAGGTGTCTCTCAAGACCAGAAGCGTCGAAAAGAGTACACATACGAAATCAAGAAGACAAGCTCCTCCACGAAAGACTCGAACTCGACGCAAGTTCTACTCTTGAGCCCAGAGAAAGGTGTGTTGGTCGCAAGAAGATGTCACATCCGCTCAATCTCATTCATATATCCTTCTTTATTTTTTCGATTTACCCAGCAACAATGATTACCGTTGATAGCTAGGTAGTTGGTAAAGAGCTGGATACTAGAGTGGATGCAAAGGTACTTGAAAGCTTCCCTGACAACACTTCGGTTCTGCTCGGTCAGATCATGTAGACGCTCCCACGTGATTGTATTCTAAAAATAGCACAACGCGAACCATCTCACTCACCTTGTCCGCGGGCCATGGCTTAACTCCTGAGACCATCACTCCACACATGGTTCCAGGGGTGTCATGCATTCAGGATTCAGAATTTGGCATATAGTATTATTCTCCCATTTGGCACAAATAGGATGGAAATGTGAATTTCGCGAGGACCAACCGATGTTCGTTGAAGTCTGGACATTCGTGGTCTGTCGTGCTGTGTCAACTTTAAATCACCATGTCCTCCAATATGCTAGCTGTTCCATGACAAGTCCGTCAAATCACGAAGTTCTGTCTGGTTTGATTGAACATGCATCCGTCAAGGGAGGCAGAATGAATTCACCGGCGGAGGACTGCTTGGGGATGCAGGCGGGCATGAAGGGAGAAAACCACAAATGATATATGATGAAATATAGTGCAAGTTTCAATGTCGAAGGGTTCCCCTTTTCTCGATCTGGAAAGAGAGCATCCGACCATTATTATCATTGAATATCTAGCTACACAAACTCAACCAAGCCTCAGGTGCCAAGCCACCTGATCGGTTGATCCGACATGCCTGCAGAACCTCAGGGGAAGGGCAAGATCAACTACACGGGGTCTGGATACAGAATACAATGGATCGAATTTACAGGTCACACTTTACGGTACAATCCCAGTGCTCAGACTGCGATAGAGAATCTGACAACTTGTGCCTACTGGCTCAGTGCCTACAGTACCTACAAGAGCCTTCTTGAAGGAGGCTATGCTCCAAGTTCGGGCAAAAATTAGCGCAGCCACGGCCGAATCAAAAAATGCCTCGGGACGAAGGGGGGAGCCCCTAGACCCTGCGCTTTGACCTTCCATCGGTGGACCGGTCTTGACCCAACGTAGCGCTGCGCTAATCTCTTTCAAGTATCATGACACGCCCCTCAACCCCGACTCGGTCCGGAATATTATTATTCCATCCATACAGCCTATGGATGCTTCCCATTCACCCTGAATCCTACGTCAACCACACAACGCAGGGTTCGACTACCCTAGTACAGAGTAGGTCCTGCAGCTAAGACCGCACAATCTGGGACCCTATGGGAGATGACCCATCTGACAGGTTCGTCGTCAACGCTGCTTCAGGACTTCACTCGCTCTGACGTATGGACCAGGTCTTACTTCTCAGCGGTAGACCACCAGAGCACAGGCTTTCTCTGGTCCCGTCATTGGAGTCCTTTAGCTTCCAGCGTGGACGGAACGGACTGAAAGAGGAACTGCATCTAGTAACGCAGCACATCTTCCCTCATCGCCGCGAGAGGCCTCGACTGAATCGTTGGATCTACGCAGATTAAACTTTGATAGATCAGGCTCGACTGGTCAAATTGAAATTCCCGTTTTTGCTGTATTGCCATCGCAATGCTCTTTGAATATTATCCTCCGGGAATCCTCGCTGGACCAGACGTATGGTGGAGTCTGTCGATCCTCACACGACCACGGCTGTGGAAGCTTCAAAGAGCCAAGTCCCGCAGCGGTCGACTCGTTGGAACAAAAGGGCACATCAAAAGTGAAAGGTCCACGCATGAGAGGGATCTATCATCCTATGTACTGTATTTTTCATTTTCACAGTCGAATAAGCTCAACATGGCAGTGCATCGCGGCTGAGACAAATAATCTCCCGCCTGCATTCTGATTTGATTAGAGTTCGAATGACACGTTGCGAAATTGTAAATGGCCATACAGCGAAGTGTCACCCCCACAGCAGAAACTGCATGGACGGAGGGCAGCGAGCCAGTCGCATCCCGGCCAGGTCGACCATCTCCAATTACGATGTATTTCTTGTTTCTCAAGAGCCGGCGGCAAACCTGACTCCGACCCTCCGGCGTCACTGCTACTACCCTAGGAAGGTAAGGTTGGTGAGATCATTAGTCATACCAGAATTAGGCGTCCTGACTCAGATCTTCTGGCACCTGCCAGCCTTGTTTTTTCAGCCGACTATTGCCTTGACACATGACTCTCTTGCGGTCAGCTCAGCCCATGAGATCTACTGTACGAAGTCAAACAGGCCATGGATTCATTGTGATCCCCGTTTGTATCGCTCAGGGAAGCCTTTGATGTGAAAGGAACAGTAGTCTCGATCGTCGGCATTCTACCGAGATTCAAAGTCATCTTCGTGAAAGACTGGATGAAAGGGTTGCTCCAGACAAGTTGCCCGATGCAATGGTGTCGCTATTCAGCAGGATCCAGCGCGAGAGCATTATACTATGGCCTCCCCGGACCTGGGGCGACCGACAGAGTCCACATCATGGAACCTATGAAAATGCCCACAAATGTGAAAACTACACATATCCCGTGCAAGTGTACACTGTACAGTACATTATTACTACATTAATGAGGAGTACTCCATTAAAGGCTACGTAGTACATACGTCGTTGGTAAGTCCCACAGTAACCCCTCGAGTCGGACTTGCCGTACCGCGTAATATTTGTGCGTAATGGAGTGTGGCATAAGTCACCGCTTGCTCGAGGTCAAGCAATATCATCGTATGGTGCATATGCACGCCAGAGATGCAAAAGTTGCAACGTTAAGGAGACATCGCCGGATTGTTCTGGTACACTTGTAAGGTACACATGAAGGGACCAGACGGCAGCCCTGAAAATGGGCCTCCGTGAGCGACAAGCTTTGTCGCGTGACTCAATTCCTATTGGAGCCCACATCTCCGATGGGGGGCTTTTTTTAGCGCAACGAAGGAGGGACGGGGCTGGTTTACGGCGCATTTTCAGGGAAATCCAACTGCCATTTTGAAAACGGTCTTGATCTGGGCGTCGGACGAAGAATCATACTGTACAATACGCCATGATCGTGAAGACATTTTTGTGGGCTTTGCATGAAAAGACGACTGAGGTATCGGGTTACTCGAACTGATAGGAACTAACCTCTGGCGACCCATGGTCCGACATTGCTTGGATCGACACACCATGCCTATGGTTACATTTGGGAAGACAAGATGACCCAGGCACTGAATTTCCCAGGTTCGGACCGTGCGATCGTTCGTGTTACTGCTTCCTGTAAAAGACCCTGTAACGTGGTGTTCCGCCTTGTCTCGGCTGGCTGCCACTGAGGTGCCCCAATTCTCGAGTGGGTCCCACCGCTGTGGCTGAAAATGGCAGCATGTAATACAATTGATCCGGGAAGCTGTAGGCTCCTGCACCAGAGCACAGCGCCCTCAGCACTGTAACAATTAGATCCCTTTTTCATCTTCCTTCCCAGTCACTTACATTCAACTTCTCATCCCCCTCGGCCACGATTCTTTCACCCTTTTGCCTTGTTCGCATCTGCTGTCATAGTATTGGCCTCCCACTCAAGCTTGGCCCACATCCATCTGTCAATTCTCTACCTTTGTCCTCCTTTCGTCAAACGCCGTTCGTTCTCCGCACGCTCTTTTGCAGTTTCCACTTGCACCTCCAACATCCTCGACACATTCCGAGGGTACTTCGAGTCCCTTTCATTCCGATCCTTCTTTGACCCATCATTCCACGGCATCCTTCAGATCATCACCATCGCTAAGAAGGAAAAATAAAAGATTCTCTTCTCTGCACTCTTGGTTACGCCGAATATCATGATCTGATCGCATCATGAAGCTCTTCGCCTATCTCCCGCCAGCGATCCCCTTCTTATTCGCAGCGCTGGTCGTCGGTGGCCTCGCGTCCAAGACTCTGCATATCGCGTTACATTTTCATTCGCTTCCGTTGCTCTCGTTTGTGCTTTACTCTCCGACGCTGGTCATCTCGGATTTGCTCGTGATCGCTTTTGCACGCGGGTTGCTCTACACGCCAAGTCCGGAGACGAAGGTACAATGGATCACAACAATCCTTGGAGGACTCCTCTCGTACGTGACTCCCATACCTGCTGCATAGTCTGGATGACAAATGGCAAAAGTCCCTCGCCGCATGAGACATTGTATAGGTTGCCAGACTTACTAATCTCTCTGGAAAAAAATAATAGGGTGACAGTCTGGGGAGCGTCTTCCATGCAATGGGGCTTCTTTATGCAGACGGGCGCCGAAGTCGACTGGGCCGCATCAAATAGTTTTCTCAGCGATCCTGCGGCGATGAAGATTTTATTGAGTGGCATCTCAACTGTTTCTGCGGCCGCCACGATGATCGGCCTGATCGCATGGCTGGTCAACGCGAAGCTCTATCACTGGACTGGGCTCGGATTGCAGGCGATCCGAGGACTCTTCACGGGCGGTATTCGATCGCGGTACACCCTTCTCGGCGTTCCCGACAAATCTTGCCTCAGCACATCGTGGCTGACGAAGGTGGAGTTCAAAACGGTTTGCCGTATCGCGATCGCCGTGTCTCTCAGTTCGTCGCTACTCTTCCTGGAGTTGACTCGCCCACCAGTCCCTTACGACCATCTCTCCGGCGCCTTGCCTTTGACCTTACTGGATGCGTTTAGCAAAAAGTCCGTCACCACAACCGGTTGTCGACAACCTTCGATGCGATTCCCCCTTTGGACGAGTGTCAAATCTGGCTTGATGGCAAATGGCTGGTCGCGCCCGTCATGGTTGCCACAGAACCCGCCATCCGGATTCAGCCGTTACGAGTACTCTCCCGATGAGCGCGCAGTGAAAGAGAATCCTTCCTGGTATGGCTGCAACGATCCTAAGCCTGGTTTCTACAATCCCAAGGAAGATCCTCTGAAGATCTCGAATCTTGGCAAGGAGATCTATTCTCCACTCAAGACTGCGTTCGACCAACATGGTGTTGAAATCGAACACGTCGTGTTGTTGACTCTCGAAAGTGGGCGAAAGGAGGTCTTCCCTATGCAGCAGGGCACCCCGATGTTTGATGCTTTGCTGGACTCCCACCCGAAGGAGCAGCGTGAACAGGCCATCGACAAGTTGGTCGCAATGACACCAGTTTCGCAGATGTTGACGGGTGAATACGCTACTGATAGCAAAGGCGAGCGGGTTGATTTGAGCGGTGCCAATTGGCAGGATCCGACCCCTGAAGGTATGGGAGGGTTGAACATTCGTGGTGCGCTGACCGGGAGCTCTTTAACGTTCAAGAGCATTCTTGGCAGTCACTGTGGTGTCCACCCACTACCCGTGGATCTGCTGGAAGAGACCGAGCTGGACATCTACCAGCCTTGTCTGCCCCAATTATTCGAGCTCTTCAATAGACGTCAAACCGAAGCCGCACACTCTCAAAAGTCGAAGCGAGATGAACCTGAACCGGAGGCTCTCAGACATCCCTGGAAGTCGGTGTTCATGCAGTCCATTACCGACGGGTACGACCGCCAAGACGTCCTCAACCAGAACATGGGCTTCAAACACAAGGTAGTGAAGAATACTTTGACTTCAAGTACATCAAAGTATCGGGCCAAGGGTGACGAGATCAACTACTTTGGATTTGCTGAAACCGAACTCAAGCCTTACATCCGGGACCTTTTTGAAGAAGCTGCCAACAACAACACCCGCATGTTCCTGTCCCACATCACGAGCACAACGCATCACCCTTGGAACACGCCTAATAATTTCAAAAATGACGATTACATGGGCTCTCGGGGAAGCATGAACCACGGTCCCATGAACAATTACTTGAACACCGTTCGCTTCGTGGATGGGTGGTTGGGCGAGATTATGACTCTCCTTGAAGAGACCGGCATCGCCAATTCAACCCTGGTGGTCATTGTTGGTGATCATGGCCAGGCCTTTGCAGAGGACCACAAAGAGATGACGGGTACCTACGAAAATGGCCACATCAGTAACTACCGAGTTCCGATCGTCTTCCGACACCCGCACATGCCTTACCTCAATATCGATGCGAACGCCACCTCAATCTCCATTATTCCCACCATCCTTGACCTCCTCATTCAATCGAAATCTCTCAATGCCCGCGATTCGGAGATGGCCAAGGCCTTGCTGTCGGATTATCAAGGTCAATCCCTCATTCGCCCATTCATTCCTTTCATCAAGGAAAATTCAGACGCGGGTTCACAAGCGCCTCGCGGACTCAATAGCCGTATCGCTCGCAAGACACATTCCAAGCCTGGTGGTCGTACCCACTATAATTGGAATTTTGGAATTGTCAACGCCGGTGGGTCCATGGTTGCAATCACTGCTGCCGGTACGCCGTGGCGTCTGATTCTGCCCCTGAAGGAGAACTTTGAATATATCTTCAGCGACTTGGACAAGGACCCCGGGGAGCTTCATCCCATTAATTCTTGGACGATGCACGATCTCGTCAAAGAGGTCTCGACCAAGCATGGAGACGCTGCGGTCGAATGGGCCCAAGACGCGGAGCAAGTCGGGAAATGGTGGGTGAACGAGCAGAGACGCAACTGGGGTTACCGTGAGGCCTAATTATTTTTCTCAACACTTTTCTTTTGCCTCCTAAAGCCTTCTCATCGAGCCTTCTCTTCCCCAATCATTGCACCTTTTTTTCTGTTATGAGAGTTCATCCCCAAACGTCATTATATGGGCCAATATCCTCGATTCACGACCTCCTCTTCTGAAGCGCATTCCCGTCCCCCTCCCCAACTCTGTTTTGCCTTCATTGGCGGGCTTAAAAACATCTCGCCACCGAAGCGATCCGGTTTTCCACTGACAACTCTACCTCTGTATCATGGGGCTCACGCTATGATTGATTTATGTACATTACATCTTATATTTATTTGCAGGATAGCCAAGGGGACTTCACCGTACATACATAGGACACCGGTCAACTATCGAATGAAATCATGCTTAAGCAACTAACATGCGCACTGCATTGTGCGTTTCTGGCCGTCAACCTACCTTTCGTCATATAGAGAAAAGACACGCGGCGAAACTCCGTCCAACCTAAGGCCCCCGGGCAGCGTTCGGTTGAAGGAGCCATGTACGGTCGTGGACCCGGTTGCCAAGATTTGAAACCGGATGGAAGGAGATATCGAAACCAACCCATCAAGTCATCTAGAAGAGCGCAGATGGATTTGAGCTCCCTACATCTTGATTCAAAGGAGCAAGTATGCGGCGTGGCTCCGAATGCAGAAGCACAGTTGAGGCAGACCTCCCGCAGCCTCGCCTCAGGAGTACATGGACCCTACCCATAGTATCCACCTGACCCCTTTCGGACGAGCTCGATGAATGTACTGCATAAAATACCTACCTTACCATAATCTACAGTGACTGAAGAGAAATCCACGTCTGGTATCTATCTCTCGTCCCTATTAACGATACTTATATCTTGACAAAATAGATAGTGTAGGGGACTGACTACAGTACATGTCTTGAGTGTACCTTGTACGCAGCCGGCGTGTTTGTCTTGTCTTCCGGAAGGGCGTTCTTGAAGGGGTAAAGTTTCCAGCCCGACTCTAGAGACCTCAAGCAATTAAACATTCCTCTGCCAAGACAGGATTTACCGTAATTATCTCCCAGCTTATCTTCCAATTTATCTTCCTACTTCCTACCGCCGTTCCTGCTATAGTTCCTGCTATAGTTCCTGCTATAGTTCCTGCTTGCAACCGTGCGCTCTTGTATAGTTTGGTTTCCTCCCTTTTACTCGACCTACCTACGTAGTGAAATTAGGCTCCAGGCCCTGAGCGCTACCCTTCTTCAACAGTAATATCGATCAACCAATTTTAATTTCCCAATCTTCATTGTTCAAACTACGACGGTAAGTAACTACAAGACGCAATGATTGAATCTCAATTCAGTGTGATTCCTGGATGTATTTTGTTACCTAATCCTGATGATTCTCTTGCGACTGGTCAAGATTTAGATCTAAGATGGTAAAATTCATGTATTCCTTATGTCTGAAAATAAAGGGTACTTTGCACCTGCAAAGTGGATAGGATCCACGTACTCCTTAGGCTGTGGGAGGTCTACCTCAACTGTTGTCTGAAGCCCGAGCTAGACCCTGGTGTTATCAGGCCATCGGGCTATCGGTCGGTCGGGAACACGATAACCTTACAGCAGCTCCACTTTCCCCGCATACTTCTTGCCATCTTCCACGTCTCCCGTCCGCTTGATCTTGAAATTTCATTGCCAGCGCCAACTGCATTTAGTATGTCGACCCGTAGCTATCATGGCTGCTGGACATGTAAGCGTCGGCGACGTCGCTGTGATAACACCCGGCCCCCATGCCAAAATTGCACAGACCGCGGAATGGAATGCGAGGGATATGAGGTTCGGTTACGCTGGGGCTGCGGCATTGCATCGCGTGGTCAATTTACGGGTGCCGATAAGCCATTGAAAGAGAGCGTTCCGCCAAGGCCGAAGGGAAGACGAAGAGACTTGAGTAGGGAAAGAAAAAGACTGGAGGCTCAGAATCAGAGTCAGACTCCATCTTCTTGCCAGACGTCGGAGAATACAAGGCAGCCTAACATGATCGAGTGCTTGGGTAAGATGAGAAAAAGGGACCCGGAATGATTCTTCGAGAAAATCAGTCTGACGTTTCCCGCCAGACTCGAATCACTCGCCCGCGTCTGTCCGCTCGGAAAAAGATGATCTTTTATTCAATGAATGTAAGTATCAAGGAAACGGCTCGCCTGGCAAATGCGCACGCTTGAAACTAATGATGAGGCATGCAATGCATGCTTTGGAAGTCGTGACATCTGGCATCAATGTTTTGCAGTCGGCAACTATGTCGGAAAATCACCTACGAGGCGAACTTCCCAGACTATGCCAGGAATCCAACGCTCTGTACAATATCTGCCTGACTTTCCAACTTTCCCTCACCAGCGTCCACACCACGCAATTTTTCGAATATTTTGATCGGTCAATACGGGAATTCCGCGCGGAGCTCGCTCAATCCACGATACTCTCCGATGGGACCTTCACTGCGGGTCTTCTGTTGTGCAGCATTGGAGTAAGTAGTCCCCTCTTTAGATTCTAACGAGCCACCCCCCCCCCCCCCTGTGAGTTGCGGGTAACTGAAAAGTCCTATTTTCTTTCCTCCTAGCTGATACATGGCATGCCTTGGTCGATCCATATAGAAGGAATGCACAATATCCTCCAAGGCCATGATCTTGCTCATTTCCCTGGAGATGTCACATTCACACCCTTTCGCACTCATCTTCTTGAAGTCATTGGTGCCATGGACATACAATGCATGACAGTGGGGCGTCAGACCAGCTCACTCGGCATATGGCGGCGATTTTGTCAGCCGTTGAGACCGAGGGACGGCATTGAACCGATCACTGGATTGCCGCGCTCGTTCATGGACCTTCTGGCCGGAACCGGTATTGACTCATCAGAACAAAGCTTCTGGAACTGGCCTGGAGAGCCTGGAAACTTCTTGCAGTGTTATCTCTGGGAGGCGTATCGCTTAGCGGCCATCCTGAACATCCGGCAGATTGAAAGAAACAGAATTGCCTCAAGCGACCCACAGAGTCCTCCTGCGTGGCAACCCCGCATGCCCTGCCCACTCGACTCGAGAGTGCTCGTGAATCGAATCCTCGCCAATGTGGACGCTCTACGCTTGGGCTGTGCAGAGCGTCCGGATGAAGACCCTCTTATAAGAAACTCTACCTTGTATCCTTTGATCATCGCCGGACAAGAAGTGCAAATTTTACATGACCATGCGCACTGGCAAGAGGTGATTCGCGAATGCTCGCTGGACTTACACCAGGGTGGGATCTTGTTCGAGATACTGGAAGAGATGTGGCAGGAGAACAAAGAGAAGCCCGACATTCATGAGAGGGCTCGCGCAAGAAATGTTGAGATAGGTCTTTTGTGACGCACGGAAGGAGTGATCGATTCCGGGAGGACCTTTTGTGGAAATTGTGGCAAGAACAGATGAATGCAGAAATAAGTGACAATTTCACACTCTCGGCAGCTATCGTCCTTGTATGATCATACGCCCACGGTTCTATAAGAAACATCCAGAGCAATTCTGAGTGTGGCATTCGAAAACAAGGGTCGTCATAAGTAGGTAATCACCCCCCGTGTGAATGCTCATGGGTATTACTTTTACTCCGTGCAGTCGTGTCTTTCAGGTTTGCTACCTCAAGGGGACGGGCGGGTAGTATCTCTTCTCGAGAGTTCTGCCTTGACGTGCCGCTTGACATATGGATTGGACTTCATCTCGACAAGTTGCCAATCGTTAATTGAATGTGTTGGAATCGGATATGAAGCATGTATGGTGGATATCTTGCCGTTCAGCTGTTGTCAGATATAGTTGATCGTAGACTGTGGGAGACCACATGGAAAGCCACCCGAAATAGTATCAAGGAGCATGATCCCACGGCATTTTCTCCAAAAGAATAGCATCGCTGATTCAGATCTTCTCCATTTGCAAATACAAAAAGAGGACCCGCGCACCTGCAATGAGTTGACGCTCGAGCTCTGATTCATTCAGGTCGATGATCAGTTCAGACTGAGTTGCAGAAGAAAGTTGTATGTCCATCCAACATGATATTTTGTCTCGGAATATCTCGGTGCTTCACATCTCGCCGATTTAGTCATGTCGTATCAATGCTTTCATAGTACTTCCAAAATGATGCCACCACGTGCCTGTCGTGATCATCAGCAAGTCAGTCCAGTGATCGGCCGAGCCATCCGCACCCGCGTTCTTGGCTATTCCCGACTCTTCGCAACCATAGGACAGGATTCCTGTGCCTATCAATGTTCAGTCAGACCACGAATCAAGATACTCAGCAGACATTTTGTTCGGGCACTACTTGGTGGTAAATCCTAAAACGCGACCGAAGAGTGTTCGCAAAGACGGTTGTCTGAGTGAGGGCTGCGACATCGTCTTGAACAGTCAGCTTACAGGCCGATCCTTGACCAGGGATTGCCTAGAGGGACATCTTGATGAGTCAAGTCTAGGAATGAGAAGAAAAAGCATGGCCTTCGAAGCGAAGCCACGGAAATTTTGAAAGCCAGGCTCAGAGATATAGACAGGACGGGCTTAGTTCAGTTGGAGAGCAATCAACCTGGTGCGCATCCCATAACTTGACTACGTCATCTAGAGGGGGCTGGATCTAATAAGAATCACTTAGGCTCTCCTCCGTCGCACTCCACGGAGTCAAAGCGCGAGATTGATGCCTGCTGTGTCCACAATTAGTACCCAGGCCACGCACGGACGTTCGAAGTACCATGCTAGCCACTTCCCGGCAGCCGGCGATCATGAGGAACTTACCGGAAGACCACGGTGATGCATAACCGGACACAGCACAGCCTTTTGAGCGGAACGAATTACTTTTGTAAGACTGATACATGGTGACTGGGTGTTCCTGCAAGTCCTGGAAAGTACGGCACGCACGAGACGCTCTTTCAAAGTTGACCATCGCATCAAATGCCCAGCATTGAAGGAATGCTGATGAAAATGGTGGTAGGCGAAGTCCATGTTGATCCGAGATAGTGGACTGTCCAAGTTCAACCTTATGCCTTTTCACGGTTGGGTCTACAGTTTTGTTGCGAGGGGTCTGCCTGCCACATTGGGAGGGAGAAAGAAACTCTGGATCGACCTTGGACGATCCGCAGCGCTGCAGGCCCACGCGGGCTTTAATGACAGGTTTTCTAACTCCAAGTGGAAGGAGGACCCCTTCCGTATCCCAGAAAATAAAGGGGTGGTGGCGTCGAGACGCGAGAAGATAAGCAGAGCCAAGACTGCGGTCAAAGTGCTGGATTGGACCCATTTTTTCCCCCGCATTTTGCAGAGCCGATGGGAAAGGTCTTCCTATCAAACTTCGAGGGTACCAAGTAGCTTCGGGTCAAGGTTTGAACCTCAGATGGTGCTGGGATACCAGGATCGATACTTGTCATATATACCAATCTGAACATGACCTGACGCTCACGACAGTGGATTAAATATCTCGTGAAATCACCATCGACACCAGCTCTGCCTCCGATTTTGTCCATCAACATACACATGAATGATGGAAGACGCGCGTCAGAACCGAGAGATATCGTCAGACTTTGAAGATGGCAGTGCAAGATTACCCCCCGGCACGTTTCAGTTGATCAGAGGTGCGGAAGATTGGTCGAAGGGGACCTCCAACGCAAGGGCTTTGGCTGACCAGGGTTCTTTCCGAGCAAGATGAATCGGAAATAGGTCAACGGGCTATTATGCTCAACCCAGTGCCCTCAAATGATCCCAATGAGCCCTTGGTGAGCGTCACAGCCGTATCAAGATGACATTCGACTGACGATGATGGACTACCAGAACTGGAGTACTCTACGCAAGAGTGTCAACTTTGTGATTGTGCTTGGAATGACAGCCGTGGTCTTCACAGAGTATGCATGGCCTCCTGCAAAAAAAGCTCCTGTAGCCATGATCATGACCGACTAACCGAGAGTCTTTGATTAGAGTCTCTGTGCAAGCGATCTTTTGGCAACAGATGGTCGTGGATCTCTCCGTCTCCTATACGCAGCTCAATCAAGCCATGTCTGTTCTGTACGTCGGTCTCAGTGTGGGCTGTGTGATCTTCATTCCGCTGGCGAAGAAATTCGGTCGAAGGCCTGTGTACATTCTGTCGACCGCTCTTATGTTGGCTAGCTCCTTCTGGGCAGCACGGTTGAACACGCTCGCTGAGCTCTATGCTGTCAACCTGCTCCTGGGCTTATCTGGAGCAACGAACGAAACGATTGCGGAAATGACGGTACGACTATGTCGATTCCCGAAATACATCCCCAAGAGGCATCTACTGACAGTCCCGTAGATCTCCGACCTCTACTTCGTACACCACCGGGCGAGTATGAATGGTCTCTACATGACCATGGTCATGATTGGCGTACGTCTACTATGAATTTATTCTTGCCTTGCAGTGTGACTAACGCGGATGTTACTTTTTAGAGCTTTTTGGCACCGATAGGAGCGGGATTGCAGGCAACCAGACAGGATTGGCGATGGTCGTACCAAACTCTGGGCATCTTCAACGCATTCTTCTTGATCTTGTTTCTCTTCATCTACGAAGAAACTAAGTTTGTCCGAGTGCTCAACGGGCAAGAAAGTGTGACTCAGGCCGTTGAGACGACTGTGGATTCTGCAAACGCAGATGGCAAGCCCTTGGCCGCAGTGGAGTCGGTTACCAAGATACCGCTCCCAGTCGAACCCAGCAACCTTCATCATCAGCTGGACCTGAACATCCCGACGAGGCCGTGGCGTACACGTCTTGCCCTCTGGACTTATACATCAGAGCCCATCTGGCCCTACGTCTATCGACCCTTCTATGTTTTGTTCACCTTTCCCACCGTGCTTTTCACCGGCATCCAATACGCTTCGGGTGTGGTCTGGCTCACGGTCGTGGCCAACGTTATCGCACTCGTCTTCCCATTGCCTCCATACAACTTCACGCCCGGGCAAGTTGGCTTGATGAGCCTTGGTCCATTTGTGGGAAACTTGATTGGGTCGCTGTACGGTGGGCTGATTGGCGACTGGTCGATTCTGCGATTCGCTCGCAAAAACCGCGGTTACTATGAGCCCGAAATGCGCTTGTACATCTTACATCTCCCGGCAGTTTGTATGGCTGGAGGTCTGATCATGTTTGGTATTACTTTAGACCGGGTAAGTCATCTCCTCTTTTGCTCCCTGAATTTGCATGTCGAAGAGACCGCGGCCTACACAGCACGTCATGAGAACCCGGTGCTAACTCGGAACCCTACCAGGGCATGCATTGGATATTTCCCAGCGTGGGAGGTGCTCTTTTCGCATTTGGATTGGGCAGTATCGGCGATGCTGCCTTGACCCTAGTTATTGACAGTTACCGTGAGGTAAGCGCATTCCCTTTTCTCTTCCAAGAGACTGGATAGTCTACTAATCACAAGCTACACAGATAACGGGGGATGCCTTCACGGGAATCGCTTTTCTACGAAACGTTACCAGTATCGGGATACCATTCGCGATCACGCCCTGGATGCAGACGCAGGGTCTCCAGAAGATGTTCATTGCTTCTGGATTTCTCTGTTTGGCCATTTCTGTGCTGATTTTTCCGATGATCTTCTACGGGAAGCTGTCTCGCCGAGCCATGGCCCCTCGTTATTATCGTCTTGTGGAGCAGCAGACCGTTCTACACTGCCACTGAAGAGACAAGGAGAGGAGTGCGGGGAAAGCATGGGTGGCCACCAGTCATAATATGAGCCGAGACAGGAGCTTGATTGTGCGAGTACCATTGACATGTAACCCTTTATCTCTCTGAGATATTTGCGAGCCTCTTCCTTTTGTCTTTGTTTAGCCTATGAATTTCCAGCCCCTTTCAAGCTTCCAGTTGCAGCCTTTCTGATCAATAGATACTTTCTGTTGCGAAAATGTCAGAAAGAGAAAAACGTGCATGATTTCTTTTATCCACCGTAGTGATGTCGTAATAATGATATTTCAAAAAGCGAGAACCAACTCCGACACAATCCAAGCTGCCGTATCGCTCTGAAAATGGGTTGTAAAGACATCATTCTCGAGATTTGGTGGTGTTAGATACCTCCGCCTCGGCTTATTCATCTCTTGGTCACCCATCACTCATCCAGTTGCCCTTGCTCGGTGAACTATCTGCAGAGAAAACGGAGCCAGGGGAGCCTGAATTGAAGTGCTGTGCGTGATCGAGAATTTACGTAACTTCAAGGCCAGCTCACTTGCATCGCAACTCGGTAGTCCGAATTCACCGAAACTGCCGTGATTCTAGTAAAGAGTGATGCTCCTGTACCTGCCTAATTGGGCGTTATCCGGAACTGTAGGATATCAAAGGGAAAACAAGCATATTGCAGATCTTGGGAACTTGATATGAGGGTCAACCTACCTCAAAGGGTCTCGAGTGGATCTCCTCCACTGCGGGGAAGACCGAGGCTGAGGTACTTCAAACAACTCATCAGTGCGGAGCCGATATCGATACGTTAACTTCAACTACTCCTATTATAGCTTTCCATGTTGATAAGAGAGCTTCACTCCCCTACGAAGGATCTTAAACTCTGTGCATACGCGTTCAGAGTAGCCGATTAGTGTCCTCGCCTCTCTTGTCTTGTTAGAGTCCTCACCATGACCACCGAACCATCCCCCGGCAACGGGGTCTTTCCCAGCGGCCCATTCATGCGTCAACCCAGTCTAGTCTGGATGTACAGACTCGAGTGTGACGTTTCAAAGGAAGAAATTGAGCTTGGTGCTGCTCATGATGCGGGCGTCATTCGCAGAATCATGAACCTGGAGCGCGGAACCATCAAGGGACCTGGTATTGAAGCCACCATCTTGCCGCTCGGTGGCGCAGACTGGTTGACGGTTATCAATGGAACGCATGTAAGAGAGAATTCAAATATTCAAGGCAAATTCAGAGATTGGGACAGCATCTGCACAGCGCAATGGGCACCCTCTGGGATAGCTGCACTGACCATAATCAAATATCTAGTCGATGAAGCTTGACGCGCGATATACCGCACGAACATCAGATGGATATCATATCTACTTTCGTGCCCATGGTCTTTATCGACCAGGACCAGGAACCGAGTATGCCAAGGCGGTTGCACAGGATTGGACACAGCCCCCCAAAGTGGTGGTCAGTCAAGATGATGTGGAATTCTTCTCCCATCTTCGACTCGAAGCGGGCCCTGGCCCGTATAATTGGGTGAATGGACTGATCTGTGTTGGTGTGATGGTTTGTGAGGGTGAAAAGATTTGGATTGATGCCTATCGTTTAACCAATTTCCCGGAGAGGGAGCCAGAAAGTGTTACTGCACATCTTTAGCGGCGGGATGCAGGACGATTAAACTTTTACAGCTGTATATTGAAGAGGCTGCCACCACGATCATTTATGGGCTTGGCTGAGACACAAGACGTGACAATATCGCGCAGGCGATAGGATTGTGAAGAAGGCCACGCCTCAATAAACAAAGAATCTATAGCCCGCTTGATTTATGCCGCGGAATCAACGATCAGTATTTCTTGGGCTTTTTTTTATGCACATGTCTTTGTGTCTGGTTGTCATGGAGAAAATTGATCTTGAAAAATGATCTCCGGCCTCCTGGAAATCCAACGTTGCTGGAGTTGGGTTTGCTGAATATGTGTACTGGCTCAAGAGACACCTCCATTGCATAAAAAGGATTGTCACCAGATTACGCCGTCCTGTACATTTTTAAGTTCTAACGAGCCGATTAATTACGAAAGTACGCCTGCATGACATGTATTCAATCGATGAGCCGATTGATATGCCGGCCATGTGCCATTCTCATCGGAGTACAACCGAATGTCGACGATGTCAGTCCATCCTCAGTTGCGTGGTTGGTCTGGTCATCCATCAAGCTAGTCCCAATTGAGAAGGCAGACGCACAGGCACGTCATGTGCATGGGCAACGTCTCTGCAGCGCAGTCTCCACTCGCAGTCTTTCCATATCCACCTGCGCTAAGCATCAAAATGGGACAACAAATTATCACCACTCTCAACGGACTATTTGTCACTAGTCCAATGGTATGTTGTACTTTGAGAGAGTGAATGTATCCATAATATGCCCTGGATATCCCGAGAATGAGGGGAAACGATCCCTCTCCCCGAAGAGGCGATGCGGACTTTCCGAAGCCAAAGTACTACAAGTACAAATTCGCGGCCGGGAGCACTTTGTCTTAAATCTGTCTCGTAAAACTATTCTTGTTCAAAGTGCACCAGCGGGGATTCATCAATATAGAAGCACTTACAATGTCGCCGTCTCTACTCTCACCCACCTGGCAAGACTTTGTGGCTCAAAAGCGCCAGGAATGTCAGGATAAACTGCCCCGCGAATGGAAACTGAGCGAGGCCACCTTGAAGGCAGTGCCTCAGCATCTTTTGGAATATGATCTTCCGCGTCGAAGCGGTCTCTTGACGGAAGAGGAACTCGATGTCACAGAGAATTACACTGCGACCGAGCTTCTCGCCAAGCTGGCTTCAGGCCAAGTCACATCACTCTCAGTAACTACAGCATTCTCGAAGCGTGCAGCTATTGCACAGCAAGTGGTAGGAGCTTCTGTTCATGCTTCAAATCTAGTATTTTATGTTTTGGACCAGATGACATTCTGACATGTACACCCTGCCAATTAGACATCATGTTTGACCGAGACCTTCTTCCCCGCGGCCCTTGACCGGGCACGCTATCTCGACGAATACTTACAGCGAGAGCGGAAACCTCTGGGACCTCTGCACGGGTTACCTGTCAGCATCAAAGACTGCTTTTGTGTCAAGGGTCTGCAATCGACTGTGGGATACGTGTCCTGCTTAAATACTCCCCCATCGACGACGGAGTCAGCACTCGTGACACAGCTTCTGGAACTGGGAGCCGTGCTTTATGTCAAGACAAATGTGCCCCAAACTATGATGGTATGAATCGTTTCATCGCTGTCATCTCGCCCCCTTATCTGCTAACAATAAGAGTAAATTCAGACCGCGGACTCGGAGAACAATATCTTTGGCCGAACTCTTAATCCACACAACACATCACTCACGGCGGGTGGGTCGAGCGGTGGTGAGGGCGCTCTGGTCGCCTTTCGAGGCTCAATCCTTGGAGTGGGAACTGATATCGCCGGCTCCATTCGCATCCCATCCTTGTGCTGTGGAGTATATGGGTTTAAGCCCACAGCAAATCGGGTTCCCTACGGAGGCCAATTTTGCGGCGCAATGGAGGGCTTGCCGGGACCGATTGCCTGCGCGGGTCCACTTGGCCATAGTCTTGCCGACATAAAGCTGTTCATGGATGTCGTTGTTGGAGACGGTTCCGCTTGGAAATACGACGCAAGCGCTTTTGCGGTGCCATGGAATAAGAGCATAACGCTCGGCAGCACTCAGAATGGGAGTCTCAATATTGGTGTACTGTCTGAGGACAGTCATTTCCCCCTCCACCCTCCAGTGAGACGTGCATTGAAGCGCGCAGTCGATGCGTTGACTCAAGCGGGTCACCGGGTGATTCAAATCGACAACGACACCAAAGACGATCTATCGGTGGCATATGCTTCGCGATTGGCTTTCCAATACTTTACATATCCGCCACACGAAGATCTAATTGAGCCAAGTGGAGAACCACCTGTGACTTCCGTGGCCAAGCAGTCCTCTCCTATGTTCACTGGCCCATTGCCAGTAGAGCAAGAGAAAGAGCCTTATCACAAAATCAACGATCTACATGAAGCTCGAGAGAAGTACGCCGACAGCTGGCGGCGGGAGTGGGTCACAAAGAAGCTCGATGTGATTTTGGCTCCTGGCGCACAGAACACCGCGGTGGCTCATGATACTTATGGCTGGCCACCCTATACGGTGATGTGGAACTTACTAGACGTCAGTGTTCTCTTCGATCCTTTGCGTAATAAAACGGGGAATAGGCCAGTTAGCTGACGAGCTCGATTTAGTACCCTGCTTGCATTATACCTTATGGAGCAGCTTCACAGGAGTTGGATGACGAGGAATTCAAGACTGGAGATGATGTACAGCCAGACTGTGAGTTTTGAACCCAGACTTACTGCAAGAGCGCCCCAGTGACAAATTTCTTACAATTTTCTAGATCATCCCAGTGAAGTTCATGGTGCGCCGTGCGCCATTCAAGTGATTACTCCTCGTTTCCAAGATGAACAATGTTTGGCAGCGGCTGAATTGATTGAACAAGCTCTCCGCAAGTGAATTATGATATACTCCTGAGATGCCACATGGCACATATCGACGCGGAAATTTCATGGAGATACCAATAGAAAACTTCTTGCTACCTTGTCCACCGTTGCATCCATGTCTGAATGTATCTCTGCATCAATCCCGCATTAACAGGGTTTTTGACTTTGCTCAAGCTCGGACAATCCTGAACCGTGCGGCCCGTCTCAAATTGAAGTCCGTCCTGCCTCTGCAGTGATTCATGATTGCTCGCTGAAAACTCCGTCTTTTTTCTGTACTTGACGCGCCAGAAATCGAGTAACTTGATACTTGGATTTTTCTTAGGGTCCTGCTCACTAGACTCTAGTCGGCGAAGCCATTCCTGCGGTGAGACAACCTCGAAAGGCGGGAGAAGAGAGTTCGTTTTCAGTGTCGGCAGCAGTTCGTCCTTCCAGCTGAATGTTGCCGGGTTGACCAGGTTATAAACCAAGTCAGCATTTGCGATACAAGTTGTGCTCTGCATCATGGCAAGATGGGCAACCGCCCGCGCACACTCGTCAACCGGCAACCAAGACGGACTCTCATCTAGCGCAGGTAGAGTGCCGGTGGTCAACACGCTGCGGAACATCAGCGCAACTGCCTCGGTATCATTCCACTGAGTATGTGCAGTGTCGCCGCTCAGTTGTCCGATTCGCAGCACTCGAGCGTGCATGCCTGTTTGCCGCATTGCATTTCGAGTGATCAATTCCGTGACTAGTTTGGAGCGACCGTAGCCGGTTGCTTGTGCATAATGCAAGTTTTCAATGGCTGTCTCGCGGATCACAGCGGGCTTGGGAGTATTGCTGGCTGTGCTGACGCTCGAACAAAGAAAAAGCGGGCCGGACTCGGTAGTTTAGATCGTAAGCAGAAATTGATGAGATGATGGGTGCCGCGAATATGCTGTTGTTCGAATGAGCGCACGCCCAAATTGAAATTGACAGCCCAGGCACTGTGGATGATGCAAGTCAAGGATGAGAGTAGATGCTCTATGACATGGTTGTCCAGGCCCAAGTCGGCTTGCGATAAATCGCTGGGCACGGCTCGAAGTTTAGCAGCCTCGTCGACAGTCAGAGAGATCTTGCGATCGGCCAGTGCTTGGTAAAGCCGAGCACCCGCGGCGGCTTGCCCGGGGGCGCGCACGAGAGCCCAGACTTCAGAGACATCGGGCCGTTTGACCAACTCAGCGATGAGGAATCCACCCATGTTTCCGGTGGCGCCTGTGACGATCACAACTTGGCTGTCTGGCTCCCTTTGAAGAGTTGGATGGTGTTGCGTGAAATTTGAGTATTTCTCAATCAAGTCTCGCATAGTTTGAATCTCATCTTCGCGTAGAGTGCCTCGCCCCGTACGCATGTGATACAAGTGCTTCGCAAGCGCACGAACGGTGCCTTTTTCAAAGACGATATTCTGACTCAAAGTATTGGCCTTGTCACTGAGATCGAGATCTCGCACAATGAATCTCCAAATCTGCGTTGTCTGCAAGCTGTCCACACCCGCAGCGAAAATGTCGGCATCGGCATCTGACAAGGGAACCTCAAGATCATCACGGAATCGTGCCAGAAGCCAGTCTTCTAGGTCCGGCAAATCGAGCGCAAGTTCTCCTCTCTTACTACCACCACCGTAATTGGCATAAGCTGCCTCAATCTCTTTGGCAAATTGCTGGTAGACTTTGGCTCGAATAAAAGTGCCCTTGTCGGTCGCGGCATAGCTCACATGAGCGCCCATCACAAGAATCAACTCTCTCGGGATGCGAGAGAATGTCTCAGCACGAGAGTTTGCCGCCTCAACAGCGGGCCAGATGGCCTCGATAAATTCCTCGTCGCTGAGTTCTGCCGACTTTTCTGATGCGCGGAAAATCAACGCTCCAGGTACGGTTTTCTGGTATCCGAACACCACACACTCTCGTACAAGAGATTCTTCTCTGATGCGTCCTTCGATGGGAATGGGCAGTACCTTCTCACCATTGACCAGGGTGATGCGGTCGTCTAACCTGGAGAGATACTTGTAGTAATTGCCTTTACTCGGATCTGGATGTCGAGTGAATAAATCAGCTGTTCGAAAGCTGTTCTCAGGGTTCTTTGCGCTGAAAGGTGGCTTTGAATTGGATGGTCCCTTGCTGGGTAGACCATCCAGTGCAACACACTCGAAGACACCCGGTGAAATCTCATCCATCAGTGTGAAATCTGCCACTGGGCGATGAAGTCTCATATATTGCCATTCGTTGTCGCCGGGAGGTCGAAACGAGGTCATGATTTGACCGGTCTCCGTTGCTCCATAGTTGGCCACCAAGTTGACGCCTTGAGCAACAAGACGGTCACCGAGGTCATCCGGACAGCTCGAACCACCAAACAATACGATCTTGGGCCTAGCCAGCGCTTTGACTCCTTCGGGTCTCTCTGCTAAGAGCTTAATTACGTAGGGAACAGCGCTGAATTGCTCGGGCTGGGCGACCTCAAGGGCGTCATGGAGATTCTGGAACGTGGTAGGAAGAGCATGGTTCCCAAAGAACGCCGTCGCTCGAGTGTAGAAAGCTCGTCCCAACTCCATCAGCGCAAAGGAATGGAAAAGAGGGCTAGTCGTGAAGAACCGGAGACCAAAGCTCTTCCAGCCAGGTTGGCCAGTTGGCCAGGGTTTGGAAATTGGAGAGAAAAATTGGTTTGGGATGGCCGGTACTGCCAGAAGAGTGAAGAATCCACGCAACTTTCCGTCCCTCTCGTGAGGGATCCACGTTGGAGCGAACGAATCGTGGCGAGTGAGGTTGACGATTGAACCAGTCTTGCCGTTGAAGTACTGGGAAGCTGGCACAACCGGGGCGCTCTTCACAGATCTCTCGTACGGTCCGCTCATAGTGCTTTGCAATGATGAGGTTCTTGCATTCTGCCAATGCAAGCAAGCGTGCATAAGCTGCCGCAGTCAAGCGAGTTGACAAAAAGAGTACTGCGTAACCGAGGCGATTGAGAGCGAACATGGTCAAAATCACCTCGAAGCTAGACCCTACCAGCAAGGCAACAACTGGAGCTTGTTCAAGGCTGGGATCCTGTATTTCTAACGTCAGAACTTCTCATGATATTCAGACCTGAGTGGTCTTTTCGGCGAACTCACCGCTGGTGGCAGCCCATTTCCCGTATAGTACCGAACAGCAATATCAGTATAACGGTCCAGATCACCAGCAGTATGCTGCTCGAAATCCGCAGCACCACGGACAGGATAACAAATCAATGGGACTTTAGCTTCATCTGGCTGCGCAGCATGTGCCTTGAGTAGACCGTCGATGGTTGCAAATTGCTCAAAAGGAGGATAGCCTGCATGAAGCGTACCATTCAACAGACGGGTTGTAATATCGAGTGTTGAATGTGGCGACGGAGCCTCCACTTCTATAACCGTTTGGGTGGAGGTTGCCATGCTGTCGTTCTAGGAAATAATGTCCAGTTCTCTTGACACTCACTGCAGCATCTACTCCATCACCCCCCAAGAAAAGAGGGCTCCTCCCAGGTATTTCAACCTCTGTCTTCAGCCTTGAATGGGGCATAGCCTCGGATTTTTATCCGAGGCTGCCACGGAAAAGATTGGGAGCCCATGGCGGGGCCTCGCATGTTATTGGCACGTCCCACGGAATGGTGCAATCCTCCAGTGACGATCTCTCGGATAAATATCCGCGCTCCAACTAAGGGCTGCCCAAGTCTATTCGGAGCAACTGAGACGCCATGTGGATGGACCAGGGGGAAGAATCATGAACTCGAGAGGTCCGCACTCCAGAAGGCGGATTGCGGGGAAACGTGGGGGCACCAAATCGTCGGCGGCTGTGGTCGGAAATCGGCGTATGTAATTCAGCGAGAGACTACTCGAGAAGTCGATTAGTAGGCACCGAGAGATTAGTCAGTAATGTTGAACAAGTAGGTCCTTGAGAAATGATACTTGCACAGCTATACATAGCACCATAGCTTCCATCAGACAGCCTTTGTACGGATTGGAGTCGATCGTAAAGCGAGCCCGATAAACTCTTGGGACTAGTGCCGTGCCACTGTTCATTGCCCGATGGGCGGCTTGCCGCCAGTCGCCTGCCGATTCTCATCAAGGATAGATGCTATGAGAAAGGTCGATTGTAAAATATACTTTTGGTTCAATCAAACTGCGGCCCTTCTGCACTGTCCTCAGGCTGATGCGTTTATTGAGCTATGGAAGCAGCAACGTCCTGACTCAGACTCAGAGTCCGAATCGATTACAGGAGTCAGGAATTCGAGACAAAATAGAGGAGAACAAGGTATTCCAGTTGTAGTATTTGATCATCAATTTCTGGCAAGCCCGTGGTGTCCATTAAAGACAGATCCTCGTCTGTTAATTGGAAGTACGTGACGAATGTCGATTTTGATCCACGTTTCCGCGGGCAACACGCTGATTAGAACAAGATCCCGAACGCTTGAATTGGAATCTCATGGATGAAAAGGTTTCAGTCCACCTTCAAGAAATGATAAAATTACAAAAAGAAAGACCCAAAGACCCTCAAGGACTGGGCGTACCCTCATCATAACGAGGGCCGCCATCATCATCACCGTAACCCGCACCAGGTGTGGCGGGGACACCCATGGCCGGAGTTGGCGCATCAAATGCAGGTGTGGGAGCGTCGTAGCCACCACGCTTGGGCATCGCGCCGGGAGTTGGAGCGCTGAAGGCACCACCGGGGGTTGGGGCGCTTTCAGCCCATCCCGCAGGCGTCGGGGCGGAAGCACCAGGCGTAGGAGCACCATATCCATCGGGCGTGGGCGCAGAGTAATTCCCACCGGGCGTGGGAGCGTCATCGAAATCTCGTTGGTCTCGATTGCTTGCGAGGCCACCCCAGGCAGGGGTTCTGTTCCCAGCCCCAGCTGCACCCCATGCGGGAGTCCGCGACCCCGACGCAAACGCATCATAACCTGCGCCGGCATCGTGTGGAGTACGAGAGCCAGAGTTCCAGGCCGGTGTGCGATTACCAATTCCACCATAAGCCGTACGGCTGCCGTCAGCATAGGGGTTCGAGGTTCGGGACCCATCGTTCTTCCATGCAGGCGTGCGTGAACCGCTCATACCGCCCCACGCAGGTGCTAAAGGGCGAGCGTTTGGGTTAGTGTCATCAGAATCCTCAACTCAATACGGGGGTAAAAGACCCAATTTCAAACTTACTTCGCGAAGACGCACCACCCCAAGCTGGAGTTCTGGAGGAATCTGCCGCGGCCATCGGAGTACGACCGCCCTGCCAACCGCCTCCCTGGGAGCCAGAGCCTGAGTGCGACGGCACGCGTGAGGCGGGTCTTCCTCCCATGTCCACGGTCTGCTTCGTAATCGGACTATACGATCGGTCAGTCAGCAATGGCGAACATGAGGGGGCAAAAAAGAAGAGAAAAAAAAGACGTACTCTTTAACAATGAGGATATCGCGAGGGATCAAGATCGGCTTATTGGTTGTGTACAGTTCGACGGTGGCAGTTTTATCGTCGGCAGCTCGAACAATACCAAAAAGTCCCTTGTAGCGGCCCTTGCTAACAGAGATGGTTTTACCCACAAGTCGATCTCGGCCACGGCGTGGAGGTGGCATATTGTTGATGGGGTTCTGCTTGGCCAAAGCAGGGTTCAACTTGGCCAAGTCGGGCCCAACAGGACGGCCACCACGTGCAGAGACAGTGACAACGTTGATAGTGCGGACGACAGAGATACCCGCGTTTTCAGTTTGCGCCTTATTGTGCAGGAAGAGATAGGAGCGGTAAACGTGTAAAATCTTGCCGCTTCGTTGCTCTCCAAACACCTCACGGACAGTATCTCCATTGCGGATTTCTGCCCCGTTGCGATCGGTTGCAACAGCATCCCGACGAGGATCAATTTTGTTGGCGATTTGAGACGGTAAAGCGTCGCGGACAGACCCGTTTTGATCCAAGACGCGAAGGGTTTCACGATCCACTTTGATGACGCAGGCAACGGTCGCCGCACTGGCTCAAGGTTAGCAAACCAAGTCAAAAAAAAAACTCCCCATAGCAAAGAATGTACGTACTCGAGCTGGACAAGGTCGTGAACGTCATAAATACCAAGTTGACCATCGGCGGCCATTTCGGCGGAAAGACGTAGGTCCTTGCTGAAAACCGTGATTTCCTGCATACTCATGTCACTGAGCAGAGTAACTGTGTCATCCTTGACTTGGACAACCATGCCGAGTTCATCAAGGTACCGACTGCCACCGATGACCTTGACGTGGTCACCCTCGCGGAAACGCTTGCGAAGGGTGCGGACAGGGGCGTCAATGGTCTGGCCTGCCAAGTCTCCTTCAGTTACTTGCAGGGAGACAATAGCACCCCGAGTTGACACAGTACGACCAATCAACCCTTGCTGTTCGCCGCGATAAACCTCCACTGGGTCACCGGGTCGGTAGGACTCTTCGGCAGTCGAGTTCTTCAACGTTTCAGCGAGTGAAGCAAGATCCAAGTTCGCAGTCCCGTCTTCGCCGCCACGAGCGAACATAGTCACTTCCTCCAAGCGGGGGTTGACATTCTTGGTGATCAAGTGTTGAACACGCATGTCTTTGATGAGGAAACCGTCAATGTAGGTCTCGTTGAGATAGCTCCAAGACTTGCCGCCCAGTCCAGATGTAGCGGAAAGATACTTGGCGTGCTTCTTCTTTGCTTCCGCTTCACTAAAAGGACGTTGCGGGGGTCGAATCTTGTTGGCGGCCGCACGCTTGCGCTTGCCATCCGGTCCAAGCAAAGCGGCGTTGTCGTCGTTCATTCCATAGTCCAGGCGTGGGACTAATCGGACAGTGACCATAAGACCGTTGGTCTCAACCTCCTCGATTTGGGCAAGGTCGCCCTGGTATGTTCCACGCTTAATGCGAACCCAGCCTCCAGGCATGAGCTCTTCGGATTTCTGGACCCGCAGAAGATCCGGCATCTCCTTGACAGGGACCAACGTCATCTTCTGGGAAGGATAGTAGAATCCGATACCCTCCAAGGCATCCGTCACATCGGCTTGTCTGCGAGCTTCGCAATAGAACCAACCTTGCATGATGTTTCCACGCTCAAAGGCTGAAATCAGGCGGATTGGGTTGCGAGAGTTTGCCGGTCGCTCTTCCATGCGCTTCTGGATCGAGTATACAACTTCTCTCTCTTTGCCAGGCTTGCATCGACAGCCCCAGATGCTAGGATCTTCCACACTAGGGAGCAAAAGCCGCTTTGGGACGACCAGAGCATCTGTGGCAGCAGCCCGATTCCGACCATAACGCTCCTTGAGCATTTGCGCCTGTTTCTCTGCGTCCATTGTCGCATCAAGTTCACGTTGTCTGTCGAGCTGCCGGTGACGCCGATCGTCGGTTTCGGCACCAGCGGGCAGGGCATCGAGGTCGTCAGGGTGCATTTCGGTACCGAATTCAGCAAGCTCATCCTCTTCGTCCTCCGCCTCGTCTTCTTCCTCGTCGACACCCGCCTCCTCCTCGAAGAAGGAGTGAACACCTCCCCTGCGACGCTTGCGCGGACGTTCCTAAGAGTGCGACAGTTAGACCTGGGCCGCCACAAAGAAATCAGAAAGCACAAACCACGGCCTGTTCGTCATCCTCTTCCTCTTCCTCATCCTCGTCATCGTCGTTCTCCTCCTCTTCGTCTTCTTCCTCTTCATCGTCGTCGTCGGCGTTCTTGGCATCATCGCCATCGCCACGGTTGTACTTCACATCATCGGTGGCCTCCTCGGGACTCGCGCGTCGCTTCTGGGGCTGGATTGCCGTGACTGAGTGAGCATTGCCACACGACGCTGAATGGTAGTGTCACTGACCTTGGAGTCCTCGGCGTCTGAGTCGTCTACAGGTGCGGGATTGAAGTCATCATCCTCCTCCTCCGATCCGTAGTCATGGTTGAGAAAATTGGACATAGTGTCGTTGGCTGACGTGTGGTCGAGACTGAACGAGCTATGAAGAGTCGTGATCGCCTAAAGTGACGGTTGAAAACGACTGGGTGGAGCTCCTGAAACACCAGTCAGCGATCTTGCAAGATTCGGAAACAGCAAGCATGAAACATTTCCGCGCGAGCTAGACGTCGAAAGAAAACCGACGTGACGAGACGATGTAGGGAGTCGTACCTCTGAAGGCAGAGGAGTCAACCAAAAATGAATGCTTCAGCTCAGCAAACGCAGCCAGCGACCGACCAATACACAGGGTGGTGCGTCCCAGACCGAAAGGGATTTGAAACGGATTGGACAGCAATCGCCAAGATCTCTCGCTCGCTTCGACGCAATGAGGCGGGTTTCGCGGACTGTCACCAAGCGACCGCTTTCTGATAGAAAGTTGACGCTCTTGCGTATGCAGCAGAAAGAGACAAATGTGTAAAATGAAAAGTACTGTACAACAGGAGGCAAGGGCGATGAATCCCCGAGAGGCTGTGTCAGCAGTTGCGGGTTCCAATGGAGGTGAATGGTCTCGACTGCGCGGCGAACTCGGGCCAGAAAGGTGCGCACCTGGTCTCTGTCTCCCACCCGAATAGGTCTGTTTACGTCCACATCCCGCTTTTGATGTACGGCGACTAATCTTTATTGAGCGCTCGTGGCTGAACTCACCGAGACTTCAATCGGCCTCCAAAAGGACTAGTCAATGACCTCGATTGATTTGCAAGATACTTCAAGATCAATGTACTACTTTGAAACACAAAATGAGCAGAATGGAACTCATCATGATTTGAATAAGTGCACTCTTAGAAGATGGAATGAAAGATCCGACTGAGTGATATATACTGTAACAGGACTGAGGATGGAACACGACCACCGTCACATGGGCAGTGGCGAGAGCAGTCAAAAAAAAACGATCCATGGAACCTTGGAAGACTGTTGACAACAGAATAGTTTATAGCTGCTAAAATCTTACTTCAAGGAATTCTCGATCATAGCTTCATGCCAAACATTTGGTGGACACGCAGACTCTGTCGCATGCTCAAATCCAACATGATTTCCTCACTTCCACCGGGGATAGCATAGGCGCGTACATCGCGATACAGACGTTCGATCTTACCACCCTGGCCACCACGGCTGTAGCTCAGGCCACCGAAGATTTGACTGGCCTCTCGGGCACAGAACTCGAAAACTTGTGTCGATTGGGCCTTCAACCCCGCGATGGCACCGCCCAGCTTGAGCATGGCCTCGGTCTCTTCCATGCACTGGCACTGGAAGATGATATTCTCCAGCCAGTTATAAGTGGCCTCGATCTGGCGAGCCATGTGAGCCAGCTTCATCCGAATGACGGGGTGGTCGATAAGCTTCTTGCCGAATGTGCGGCGCTTGTGGGCGTATTTCATGGACTCTTCATAGCAGACGCGCGCAAAGCGGACGCATTGAATGACAATGCCGATACGCTCGTGGTTGAAATTGGTCATGATGACTATGATCAATTAGCGAAACTACTCTCGACAAATGAGTGGCCCATTTCGACTGCGCCACTTACCCTTGAAGCCCTGATTCTCCTTGCCGATCAGGTTCTCCACGGGGACCTTGACGTCCTCGAAGGTGACATAGGTGGTGCCGCTGCTCCAGACGCCCTGGCAGTCCATGCGACGAGTGCTCACGCCACCCGCTTCGCGCTCAATCAGAAGCACGCTAATACCTTCCATGCCAGGCTTGCCAGTGCGCACCGCTGTGGTGAAGTAGTCAGACCAGACACCGTTGGTGATCCACTTCTTTTCGCCGTTGACGATGTAATACTTCCCATCTTCTGAGAGTTTCGCCTCGCAGCCGAGATTGGCGACATCACTTCCGGCGTCAGGTTCAGTGATAGCCAGGCAGATCCGCTTGTCACCGGCCAGGATACCAGGCAAGATGCGGTCAACCAACTCCTTCTTACCAAATTTGACTAGGGGCGGGCAGCCGATACCAAAGCCGCCGATGAGGTTCCAAACAAAACCGCCGCTACCGGCCCGCGACAGCTCGTCAGTCAGCAGCATCTCATGGAACAGATCCCACCGCTCCGGCGAGACCGACTTGACTCGGTTAGGGGTATGCTTTTCGGGATACTTGACACCCAGCAGACCGGCCAAGTAACCGCGTTCACCCATCTGCTTGTAGATGCTTTCGGGGACCTGCTTGGCCTCATCCCACTCGGTCACGAAAGGCTCAATCTCTGTGTTGACCCATTCCCGAATTTCCTCACGCAGAGCCACATGGGAATCATTGAAGTAAGGGGATGAGTACTACAAAGGAGAGAAAGACGTTAACCACGGCCATCCAACCGTTCACTGTCGCGATGCAATAACTTACGCCTTGGTACCAGGACGGGTCGGCAAAGGGAATGAGATCGCCGAATGGCTCCAAGGGCTCGGCGGTCGCAGCAGGCTGGTAGTCTGTCGGGGTGGTTTGCGCGACCGGAGCAGATTTCTTGGGAGCGGCAGCGGGAGCTGGCGTCGGCTCCGCGGCCTTCTTGGTATTCAACGAGCCGACCTGCAGCTGCGCCTTATACTTCCTCAAGATTCCCTCGTTGTGATACTTCCAGAATTGCTTCGAAGCATCTTTCCCGGCGACTCGCTGAAGAACTGTCCCGGTGTGAGTTTCCACTGGTGGATCAAGTGTTGGTGGCCGGGAAGGAGCTGGTGTGACTTACTCTTTTTCCCACCTTGAAGTCGGGGAGAATAATTCGGACAAGGTCAGCGCATGTGATTCCCCCAGGCAAAGTCACGCAGCCAAGTGGCAGCCAAGGCCCCTCGCGTGACCACAACCCATCCATCGCTCGTTGCGGCGACCTGCACTCACCAGGATGTTCGTCTTGGAACTTGGTGACATCGTACACGTCCTCATCGATCACGATCCATAGACTGTCGCCTTTGCTGTGGGACGCGACGTCGTCCTTGCTGAAGGTCTTGGACATTGTCGTGGAGGGTCTACCGGAATACGTGGGGAGAGAGAGGTGGGATTTGTTAGAGAGGATTTCACGCATGTAGGATGTGCGTCGGCAACGATCGTAGGAAAACAGAAACAAAGTCAACTCTGGGGTAAGATGGGGCGCATCCACCATATAAATATCTCCCTACAGTAAAGCACGGGAACCACGGGCAGGTCCTCATGTGGCAGCACCGGTACACCGTCCCTCTTCGTCTGCCCCGGCTTCCCCACGATCACAAAAAGCTCAATGAAACCTACTGGTGGGAAAGCCTCGGAGCATGATGACCCCCTGCATTTCGACACGATCTGGAGACCATCAGCTGCTTCCCTCGGTCGTTCCAGTCGCTGATCAAGATGGTCATCGCCGTTCTGCCAGTTTCTCATTGGCTGCATTTGCGTCATCAGCAGGTCAACATGCCGAGGCGATTCGCTTAGCTAAGCTCCGGGCGACCACCGCAACATCCATGTGAGCATGTGAAAATGGGTATCAGGAGCCGTTGCATTGATCGCTACAAGGGAAAAGGACCTGATCGGAAATACGAGTGGCCCAGTTCATCAAGGTGATTATTTTAGTGGGCCGCTTCTGAAAGGACCCCATCAATGATTTCGGTGTTCTGACTGTGCATGGTGCCTAGCGCTGCAAATAATACATGCTGGAGTCCGTTTTTCACCGGCCTCTGACCACCGTGGCCGCTTTGAAGCCCCCGGGTTGCCACCTATAAATAAACTGATATTGACAGAGTATGTCCTGTAAAGAGCTCCCTTGCTCGTTGCTCAATAAAGGGCACACTGGCTAGCACCAGGTTTCGTATGTGATGAATTCTATGCACGGGGCCGGTACGATGGTCAATTCCAGGCAATGCGGGAGGACAAAGCCTTTTAGTTTGTATTCACCGACTGGAGATCGTCTACAGCCTTCCAGCCGTACATTCAATATGCATTGTAATCAATCTTTGACAGGGACAAACTTACTTGAAAAGAAGTCAGGTTCTCATTCTGAGACCAAACCAGAAGGTCAATTCAGAGAGGAGATAAGATAAAATGTCAATAGGCTCAAAGGTCTTTTGACGCGTCTGACGGGCCGAAGTAATGATCCCATCTCTCGATCACCAAACGAGCTTTGGATGTAGAGAGCATTGGCGGACGTCAAAGAATCATAATACTTCGACTAGGTTCAGAGATCAAGGCAATCGTGAGATCAAAATCGCTAGAACGCAAGAGAAGCTGGTAGATGCAAAAGCGGCCAAGCCAAGAGAAAGGTTCAAGGCATTGTAAATGTTGAGATAGGGGGTCTCTTGAGACTGGTGAAAAGCTGTTCATAGAGACAGATCAAGGTTTGAATATAATCGGGAGCCAGAGACGTCAAGAAGTCAGGACCACAAGAGATTAGAGGGCCAAAAAGTGGTGATGATGAAGACTTTGACATAATCATGGATTTGACGCGGCCGAAAGATGAAGGCCGATCGAAGATGGAATTGGTGGCGACAATGTGAAGGCACATGAACCGGGATGACCTAGCGATAAAAGAAAGGGTGAGAGGGTCAAAGATTGAAGTGAAGAGGGCTCGATGAACAAAAAGGAAAGCTTGAAAGACAAAGGTGGACAAGAGACAGTGAGGTGCAAACAAGCTGTCATAAGGGTGTATAACGGTGTGAGGTAACGCCACGCGAAAAAGATGGATAACGAGGGAGATGCCATGAGAGCGGTATCAATATAAAGGCCGGAAGATGAGAAGAGCAAAACACTAGCAAGATATGGACGATGAGGCATACCATAGCTGACAATAACACGGGTAAGGTATGTGAAGATTAGCCCTCTTCCAGGTCCAAATAACCCTGCAGTACTCGCATTGTGGCTGGTCCACGCTAAACCCATCCAGGAAGCGTACCAGGCTTCTCGGATAGTCGGAGCTTGCCAGGCTCTCCTCCATTCAGCGCTATTTCTCTGTCCACAAAGACGAGCATATTCCCCACAGCTCAGCTCCTCTAGGCCATATCGGCCGTGATACAGGAGCGTCGAATGAAATGCTGTAGTGTTCAATCTGTAGCGTGTCAACGACGGGCCAATCCAAAGAAACTCTCAGGGTCCTCCTCGTTGGGCTCTCCTCCATTTAGCGTCATCTCTTAGTCCACAAAGCCGAACGAAAATTCCACAGGTCGACCCCTGAGGGGTCGAATGAACCTGGCAAAGAGCCGAGAATGAAAGGAACAAGAAATGAATGGAGGTGAAAAGTCAAGAAGTGGAAGGAGCTATGATGGGGGCTGGAGGCACGTGAAATGAGAATTTGTTGAGGTGGAGAAAGAGTAGGCAAGGATGAAGTAAGAGAAGAGATGGGATGGATAGTAGGATGGACGGCAGGAAGAGTAGTAAAATTATGAGTGATATGGCAGCGGTAGCTAGGAATTGTAGGAGAGGGGAGAAGCATGAAGATTATAGCTGAAGAACTGAGGATGGAAAACAAGAGGAGCTCAGAAGGTGAGAAAGGTAGAGTACCAATCTATACCTGAAGAGAATTGTTTGCCCGCTAGTGCATTTCAGGCGGTAACTGGGAAAACACTGGCGTCCAGACACACTATCTATAGAGATAGCAAATCATCCGATCATTCAGGTAGCACATTAATTTACCTACTAGGCTCCAATTCTGGAATATTTGTTATCAGTCTGGATAGGAAGGTAGGTACCAGCATCAACTGGCGACGGCACATACATATTCCAGCTAGAGCATGCCATGCTTGCCTGGATAGCATGAGAAGCCCATAGATCTGCAGTCATTCCAATCTCAGCCATCATTACCAGACCACTTAATGTTTGTTACAGGCTCCACTCAAAAAAGCATCTATCAGGTTATTGAGAGTATATATATCCTATTACGCGATATCCAACTGATGAGATGCGGCTCCGACGCAGGATCCCGCACTTTTACAAGGCTCGGGCCGAGCCCCACAACCCCACGTCGCCCTCTCTCGTGAAGCATGAGGAAAAGTCATACTCTACTAGTTTCTGAAAACTTTGACAACATTCATTAGTTGGCTTGTACTGTTGTCATGCAGAGGAAGTTTTGTCTCAGTAGTAGCATATCCGATGTCATCGCCCCTAATAAAAAATGTCACGCTTGTAATCTTCACCACCGCTCAGATCCATTTTTAAGCAAGTCACTACCGCTCAGAGCAAGAAACCCCCCTGTGCTCCTGGTCACAAACACATGGTGAAATCTGTTGATGAGCCACGCATCTCGATCAGAACCAGCAGAGTTACCCTTACCATCTTCTCATCAGGCTAGTGAGGTCATATACCCAAATACCCAAATACACGATGTGCCCCTCATATGGGTTGTCGGTTGCCTACGACCCTGTCATTTTCATCGCTCGAAACCCGTATCGTCAACGCAACTCGAATTTGGAAAGATCAGAGAGTGACCAGACAATATGGGCCAGTCTTGAATACACAAAGTCATGCTATGAGCAGGCTTACGGGCGTATCACGGGTGTCTGCGAATTTCACATCATCTCGGGGCCATCCTCACTTCACTTATTCGAGGACAGCGATACTGCTCAGTTCTTTTCAGACCACACCTCTCAGCTTGAGAACACAAATCGCAGAATGATGGTTGTTCTAAATGGCTGGAACAGCTTGACTTCTGACATAGGTACATTCAACATGTTTTTCAGAGAGCATGCGCCTCAGATTACCCTGCGAATCTTTGCCGATCAACCGCGCTCTTTCTACCAGGTCAACGTGGCACAATTCTTCCAGCTGCTCGATTGCATAACGCAACTCAATGAAATGGGGGGAGGAGCTACAGAAGAGGAAAGCAGAGGGGATGTTACTGAGCTCCTGCGTTGCATTGAGGCCCGGCTGGAATACTCTACTGGTCTTTTCTACCATTATTTTGTGGCAGGCGGAGGCGACAGTTTTAATCAAATTTGACCGTTCATGGAACGGACTTGAGGGTCCACCATGAAGCGAGTACGGGACACGCAACCAGGCTCTATTTACCGCCGAGATGCTCGCGAAAGACGAGGAGGAGGTACTTGGTGAAACTCTGGGTAGTAGATTGGATATGGGCGTTCATTGGAATAGCATCAGCAGCACTCTTTCCGAGGCATCCCACCGTATTCCATTAATATGTTTCACTTCACCTACACGCGGGTACCTCGATCATGGATGTTCTAGTTTGACGTGATCTAGATAATGACTTCCATTCTTTTTGCAACAAAATGTTTCTGTCGTCGCTTGATTTCCTTTTCCATTGCGTAAGGATCTGGTTTGAGGCAACAAGTCTGGCGGTACGAGCTGCCAGCTGGTCAACAATGTCACATTCACACAATATTTTCCATTCGTTTGGAGGGTCCTGACGGAGACGGGTAGTGGTGAGGAAGACAACTTTGAATGCAGACAGCAGCTGGCCCAACCTATTGGGGGACTGTGCAATGTACGAGCTTCGCAATTACTTACTAATACGAGCAACGATTCAGGTTGTTCTCGATATGAAAGTACCGGACTGGGATCTACTGCTCGTAAAAAGGAATGTCCGGATAATGAAAAGAATTTGCTTCATACACACAGGCCTAAATGTAACCTCCAGAGACATGAAATCCAGTAAGTCTACTAATACATTGACCCTGCGTCAAAGGACATGGGAAACCCAGGTCCATTACTCGTCTTCGGCATCTGTTTCGTACGTGAACTCGTCTGGAACGGGCGCATCTTCGGCGCCCTCCTCGTCTTCATCTACAGCGGTCAGAACACCGGCGGCGGCCGCTGCACCACTTGCAGAAGCGTAGTCGGACAAGGCAGCGCGAGCAGCAGCACGGGAAGGTGTCTGCAAGGCGGCCGCGCCTATCGCAGCCTGAAGTCGGTCTTGAAGGGTTTCACCCGCAGAGGCGGGGGCCTGAGGCTTCTTGCGGCTCGCCTCAAGCTCAATTGTCTCTCGAGGCTCCTCGGGCTGGTTATCGAGGACGACGACCACACCGCCAGTAGGCTAAAGTGAATTGGAAATGTTAGATAAAAGTCCTTCATGACCGAGAGAGAGAATGGAAGAAGAAACATACCCTCTTGACAGGCTCATAGCGAGGATCAGGGAAAGTCAGGTATTTGAGCTGAGGCGGAAGAACTCGAGACATGTTGTCAAGCTCGTACCCGACCTTTTCCCGTTCTGCCTTCTTTCTTTGATTGTCGACAACGGTCTTCTCGCCATCCTTGGCGGCCTCTTCTCCGTCAACGGCAGCAGCTCCCTCCTCAACATCCATCTTCTCGGGTAATTGATCTGAAAGCTTGGGTGTCGTTGGCGTTTGATCAATGTCCATGCTCTCTCGGCGAGCCTGCTTCTCTCGCCGCTGTGCGCGGCGCTTAGCCTGTGCAGTAGTAGAAAGCACCGCAGTCTTGACCTTCTCGGGAGCTTCTTCGGCCTTCACTTGTTGCTCAGGGGGGTAATCGAAGAGACTGGGTCGGGTGTTGCTGTGGAACTTGAACTTTGGGGCTTCCAGCTTCTGGTCCACACCAATCACCGCAGTAGGGGTGAAGCTGAGGGACAAAAAGTGAGAGAGGGGGAACCAGTACCAGTACTGCACAAAGACAGCGGCACCGACGATGCCCGGCATGTTGAGGTTGCCAGTTTGAGTTTGCAAGCTGATCGTGCAGTTGCGGCCGCCAGCATCGATGATACCCAAGGCTACAGCGCAGCCAAACTTGGCCATGGCATCTTCGTGACGATCGCCAATCATCTTCAACATGGCTTTTCGAAGGCTTGTGACACGGGGATTCATGGCCTCGTTTTGTTGAACGAGAACCATGGACAAAGCAATCAAAGCACCCTGGCGGACGAAGTCCGTTGAGTCTTTAAGCATTGGCTCGAGGAGGTCAATTGCTTCGTCCAGCCCAGTTCCGGCGCAAGAAATACCCAAAGCCATAGCGGCACCGTAACGGACATGAGGATTGTAGGACTCGGAGAGCAGCTCCACCATGCGCGGAACGCTCTGATGCTTCCGGAAGAGAATGAAACCCAAGCTCAGCACGGCGACACGGCGAACATCATCATTGACGTCGCTGACAGCAACATGAAGAAGTTTTCGAACAGCTTTGTTGCTACCACTGCCACAATAGGCGAGCGCAATGGTCATGATACCACCGTAACGAAGGGTTGGGTCAGGGTCACCCAAGAGCCCATTGATGAGCTCGTCGGCAGCTTCCTGTCGACCATACATGATAAGAGCCATGCCCATCGCGAGGCCACGGACGATCTTCTCATGTTGAGTGTCGTGTGCATACTGAATCATATCCTCAAGTGCTTTCATATTGCCAGTGCCCAGCATGACGAGACCCATGGCGAGACCCACAGCCTCACCATTGAGAGCAGAATCGGTGTACAGGACGTTCCTCAGGTCCTCGTAGATGCCCTCATCGCCCGTGGCCATACCTGCAACACCAAGACCCAGCGCACCACCATGCTGCACAACCTCTTCCGTTGCCTTTTTGAAGTAGTCTCGAATAATGTCAACAGCCATGCCGCCGTGATTGGCGTATATCAACCCATAAGCATACAATGAACCTCCCTGGCTATAGACAGAATTGGAACCGCCCCCGACTCCAGCAATCTGGTCTCTGGGAAGGTATGGCTCCAGAAGGGTTTGTCCTTGGTTCAAATTTCCGCGATGAATGACACCTAAGGCAGCCGTGGCGGTGAACTTGGACCAGTTGACAGCCTTTCCAAGCCACTCCAAGTTGTCACGGAAAAATTTGTCTCGGGTCGTGCCAGCATGCATGAAGGCGTTCGAAATTGTAACTGCGGTATGGAAGATAGAATTGCGAGCTTCCAGGCTGTCGCGCACCTTATCCAATATCGCCATGTCTGTCTGGTTGTTTTTATAGAGGAATTCGAGGTTAAGCTCTATGGTCTTCAAGCCATCAAGGATTTTGAGAATGTTCTTGAAGGCAAGTGTTGATTCGTCGGAAAGTTTAGAGTGCTCATTTGATGGCCGGGAAGAGTTCGATTGGTCATCGAGCAGTCGGTCGGACTCCTTTGGTTCAGCGTTTTCATCGTTCGCAGTCTCAGCCTGAACTTCAGGAAGCAGTTCGTCAATCTCCTGGCGAACCTTTTGCAAGAACTCCTGAGTACTATTGTCGTAAAGGTCAAAGGAGATCTGATAAGCTACTGCGAGGGAGCGAGAGTCACCCTTCTCGACAAGCTGGCGGAGAATGCTTGTGGCCATCGAATGTTCGTTGAGGTAGACAACGCACTTGGCGATCGAGAAGTAGTCGGGGGCAGGGATTTCGTTGAGCAAATCGAGGATGAGCTTGAGAATCTATTCAAAAACCGTCAGACATTAATTGGCCAGCGGGAAATAAAAGTAGACAAACCTCGCTTCGAAAGGCCCGCTCCTGAACAATGCCCATACAGATGTCCAGGACGTATTCCATGAGCTCCTCACTTCTGCGATACTCGCCTTGCTGCTGCTTTTTCTCATCTTGGCTGGCGCGGAGGATAGCCATGCGGAGCACCTCCAAGCTCTTGGCCTCAATAGCGATGCCGATAACTTGGCGATACCGCTTTTGGCGGAAGCACTCCTCAAAAAGTCGCTCGATGACAGCCTGCAGTTGCCCTTGTACACCACGCTTCAAGACCAGCGATGTCTCATCCTGTTGAACGCTCGAGTTGTCTCCGCTGGGGCGAGCAGCATCAGCGCCTATGCTCTCTTCGCGGGAAAGCAATGACTTGGACGGCAAAGCAGACTTGGAGAATGGTGTGATCGGGGAGGTCAAGCTCGCAGATGTACTTGTCGCGCCGTCGCCAGAGGCCGGGAAGGAGTTGTTGAGATTGACAGATTGATCGCCCCGGCTACGTCGCTGAGCGGCGGAAAGAGCGATAAATGTGTCAACACATTTAGCTGCATTGATAGAGACGATTAGCAAATGAGTGCGGTGAACTCCGCGCGGTTGACAGCTCACCAATAATTGTCTCTTCATACTCGCCACCACTGTCTAGCTTGAACAGCTTGCCTGCACCGAGTGCCAAAACCATACTCTCATTGTATTCCTGCAAATGATAGTACACCTTGGAGGCAACCAGAGCTGCAAGTTCGCGTTCGGGGAATGATTCATCTTCGTAGAGTGCCTCGCTAGATGGGGAACGTCAGTCTTGTCATGGTGTTTTGCGGTGGCCAGATCCCAGCGATGAAGCCACGGGAATAAGCCATGAAAGAGTTGGCTGCATATAGAAGGGTATGTAACTTACATCTCCGGAACTGCATTGACAACTTCTGTCCAGAGGAGGTCGATTTGCGAATCTAGTGACTTCAACGCGAAGACCTTGAGCTCCGGATCGGGCTCCGAAAGGAAACCGACCAAGCCGGCGGCGGAAGCAACTCCGACCATCTTTCAAATATTGTAACTTATGTCGTTGAGAAGTGAGATGGATTCCGCTCGGAACGACCGTGCCGTGAGATGGGTGAAGAAGCACTGTTGACCGGGAGAAGCTCGGGGAAGCAGGGGATTAGCTCCCAGCAACAGTATCAGAAGACCAGATGTTAGGTCTCGGATAGGAGATGGACCGAGAGTGATCTGTTAAAGATAGCGATGAAGCACTTGAGGAAGCGGAAGAGAAGTCACGATGGGTTTGGTTGGTGGAAGCTGAGAGCAGACAGCCGAAGCTTTGCAGGCGCGAGTCAACGTCAATTGAGCTGACTGTATCATCACGTGACATCATGACGCCCATGTGGTTTGAGAGCGTCAGCTGCCAGTGCCTCGCGGCATCCGGCTGTCCTGTCGTTCGAAGACAGTAATGGTATTTAAACGGCGCCCACTTCTCCCCCCAATTACTTCTGGGGCAGCAAGGCTATTCCTCAATCTCATGAATTTATCCTTCCCATACTCTTACTTCACAATATGTCGATAATCCTGCCGCTACGAGGCAATCGGCTCTCGGCCCTACCAGCGGCCTCTTCAGCCTCCATTCGTGATCCGTTGTCGCAAATCCAGCGGCAGGCCGATTTAATCCAGAAGATTCTTCAGGAATTGATCGATGCTCAGAGTGAGGGCTTGGCAGTAGGTCTTGGTCAGCCCTCGCTAGAGGACACACTCGATTGCAGCACCACACGTGCGCCGGTTTCAGCTTTGAGAGCCGGGTCGCTGTCCAAAGCACCTGGCCAGCGATCAACACCAACACCTATCGGTCTTCGAGCGGCAAGGCGAGGAATAGCACGGTCGATGCACGATCTTCTCAAGCTGCGCCAGACCGAAAGCTCTGTCTTGCTGTCTCAAGAAGACCAGCGAGCCGGCGCACTTGACGAGATTCGCGACTTCAAGTTGAGGAGAGAAGGTCTGGAGGAGGCTTTGTCATCTATATTCACTGACCGGGAAAGCCAGGAAGCAGGCAAACTTCGAAAAGAAGCTAGCGCCCTTGATGCTGAGATTGGTGAACTTGAAACCAGACTGTGCGAAATGAAAGCACGTCATCGCAATATCATCAGCAAGATCTCCCGCATTGAAAATTCTGTCGATGCGAAACGATCTTCGTATACGGAGGCCTTATCTCTTCTTCAGTCTGACGTAGATAATTATCTCCGTAACCCGCCCGTCCAGCAAATGAGTGGGCAGACAAACGAGTCTTCGTTCTACTCCCTAAAACCAGACCGACGAACACTCGAGCTAGCGCAAGAGCAATGGAAGCTTGAGCAAGAGCACTTGCACCAAAGACGTCGGGAAGTTGATGCAGAAATCGCTGCTCTCGAAGAAGGAGGCGATGTCTGGAACCGAGCCATTGCCGATATCTCAGAGTTTGAAAGTCTTCTTCGAACTCAAATGTGCCGCCACATGGAGCTTCAATCGTCACTGACGTTTTCAGAAGTTGACCCAACACCGTTACCTCTTAGGGAAATCGCTGTCAAAGTCTCTAGAGAATTGGACAGGACAATTTCGCGACTTGATGCCTTCCTGGAGCTTGCCAACCAGCGGGAGTGGAAATTGCTGGTTTGCTGCCTTTCTGCCGAACTTGCGGCGCTTCATGAAGCCAAAAGAATGCTGCTGCCGGCCTTTGGAATACCTTCACGCAATGATGCACCTCCTTCAAATGGTAACTCATCCGAGGATCAAGATTCAGCTGAATCTCCGCCGCCTGCAGAGAACTTGTCTCATGACGAGGAGGGTGGTGATCGCGACTCAGAGCCCCCGGCAGATCTTCTGCAAGATGATGCGACTCAGAATACTGACACTGTCCCGCGATCTGATGATGACGAACCAGATCCTGCGTGGCTATAGTCTCATCACCTTATCGTCTCCACACGGATAGATCCATTCTCATCACACGTTACTGGCGATGCTTCAGGTCTATTCCCATGCTTAGAGACAGTAGTCGCAATTCATACAAATGTTCCCATTCGGTCCTTAAGGTCAATGTTCATTCGAGTAGAATCCTTGCCTGGGAAGGAGTTTCCGCGTGCAACAGCGGACGGAAGATCGATAGGCATCCCAAAGCCAGCGCGGTGCTATGTGCATTGGAGGTTAGATAGGATCGAAAATCTCGAAATTATCACACAAATAGAAGTATTGGAAATCGTTCTTGATCCAGAAATTCAAGAGGAGCATGGTTTGACCGGATGAGTAGCTAACATACATGATCTACTGACCTAACACACATGTTTGATGGCAGCAGTTAAAGTATGCCTAGGAAGTTGACAACTTCCTGATTGGAATATTGCTCCACTCCACCTCCCGCCAATCTTACATCCCAGACTGCCTCCTACTCCCACTGACCTACTCTGCACAGCGTCTTCAGCGATGGACTTTCCAACGACGTTAGCGTTCAACCTCCCATCGGTCCATGATCACTGTCAGTTAGAATGCCGCCTTCGATTGCCGTCCTCGCTCAGAAGCAAAGATCTCGGACAGCACTCAACCCTTGGAATTCGAGGCGCGATTATTGCACATCCCTATGCCCCTTTAGGTGGCTCCTATGACGATGCAGTAGTGGACTTCCTAAGCTCGGAGCTGCTACAAGCCGGGTATGTAGTGACAACATTCAATTTCCGGTAGGTTCTACAGCGTACCCATCACTAACTGAACGATTGTTTCTTTATCCATTCTGTCATGAGTCGTTTCCCTCGGTGCATCCAGCCCACTGACAGGATCTGAAGGGGTGCAGGCGGCTCAGGAGGGCGCACCAGCTGGACCGGCAAGCCTGAATTAGGAGATTATGTTGCCGTCTATGGGTTTATGCTGCGATATCTCCATCATCTGCACACAGCACTGTCCGTCGAACCGACGACTCGTCTAGGCGGAGCTATTCATTTGATCATTGGTGGATACTCATTCGGATCCCTCATCGCCTCACATGTTCCGACACTTGATGTCATGCTAGATCTATTCAGTGGTGCGCGACGAAGCGAAACTCCATGGACTGCAATTAATGAGATTGGTGATGCTGCGAGGACAATCGCTGACGAATGTCTCCGGCATCTCCGCTCGGCCCAGGAATCGCCGACTGATCACCGTGATGTGTTTGACCAACCATTACCTCACGCAGCGACGCAGATCTCGTATCTCCTTGTGTCACCATTGCTGCCGCCCGTCAGTCAGCTGCTGACTGCTTTCTCGGCCCTCTCGGTGACTCTGGGGGGTCGAACCTCCACAGAAGGACGACCCGCCGGTCGGCCAATCGATCAGCTAAGCGGGTTCCGAACGCTGGCATTATTTGGAGATCAAGACGCTTTTACATCTGCTCGAAAGCTCCGACGTTGGGCTGAAGACATGAACTGCATCCCCCAGAGTCAGTTTCGAGGCTGCGAAATCCAGGGCGCTGGTCATTTTTGGCGAGAATCTGGGGTGGAGACTCGTGCGAGACTCGCTCTCCGAGAGTGGCTCCAGTCATGAGGAAGCACCAATTTAGTGACATGTGATTGATGCGGCAATCTGGAAACGGGTATATCCTCGTACGCTACAGACTGCACATCAGTCCTCGCGGGGCAGTATGGATCTGGTGGCTCGCATAATAATACCTCCACTGCGTGTGGACTCTGCGTGCGCAATTCTCGTGTATCTCATCGTCCACTCGGGACTGAAATAATGTTCAAACCTCCACCATGACCCTCTCAACTCTTCACGTACTTGTTTGTTGAAGGCGCATGAGTTGCTGCCGATATCGCAAGTCCTAGGCACGGTAAAATTCGGAACTAACCCACTTTCAGCATCCAAGAGCCGCTCGTCATGGCTCACATGCAAACACATGTGAGGCTGACCTGGACGAGAGCAGCTTCTCGGCCTATCAGCCGCCCAAGCAGGTCAAGTCGACGGCCCCTCAGGCCGATGATCAGGCAAAGCAATCCCGCAAGGAGAGAACATTACCTGAACTACGTAATGTAAGCGATCGACCAGCAGACTTACGGAAGTGATGCTTGTCTCCAGACATGCACCCTTGCCACACCATCGAAGACATTGAAAGCCTATCAATTCCAGTTGTCCAAGGTAGTAGATCAAGATCGGGTTGAAGATCCTTGCAGATGTGTTCATGCCGACCAATGCAGCGGCGAGCTGAGCGGGCCGGACAGGAGCAGGGGGCCAAATAAGGTCATCCGTCATAAGTCCATCGCGAAAGTCTATCCCAGATCTATCAGGGTTCCCCTTTTCGGTTAGTGAGGCATTTCTCACCCAGTTGATCACACCCTTTCTGGTCCTCATCGTCTCGGCCCGTTCTGGGGGGGGGGGAAGGAAACAGAAAAGTTGGGGTCACCCAAGTGGGTTCCCAGGCGGTCCGCGTGACGTTTGTTCTCCTTCAGACCGCCAGATTCCATGTTCCTTCCTTTGTCCTTGGGTGTTCTCTACACGTCTTCGACTCGAAGCGTCCTTTGTGCGATATCTATATCCCAGTGGAAATTACTCGGTCGCAGAATCTTTAGCACAAGTCTCGTTCTTTGTTGCTCACGTTGGTCGGAGAATTTACTCTTGTTCCCCGAGTGGGCCAAATGACCCCGGCTGTATGGCTTGGTTCAAATGCGCAGACCTGCGATGTCGATGCTGGGCGACTCCACAATAGTTCAACCATCATGCAATAAATTGGACTCAGATAGTGCGGTCTCGTTCGCCTCAACACCGCGGCGGTCTCTGAGAAACTCCCTCTCAATTCCCACTTTTTCCTCCATCGTCAAGGACTCGTGGAATTGGGCCGGAGAGACCCTGCATTCCTTTCGCGATGGCTTGTCGGCGGACCAGCGAAGACAGAAGGCAGACATTGAGAATCGCAAACAGGTGCTGTATCTGAAAATTAAAAATGTGAGTCTTCACGGGAATCGAAACGTGAGCGGCCCCTGCACTGTCGCGGACGGCTGCATCTGAAAAATGACCCGACTGATCGTACCTGAAATCGTAGGCTGTGTCGTACGAGGAGTGGTCCGCGAGCGCGGGTGAGCTGGATCTGTTGGAGGACAATGTATCTTGGAAGCGTACAACGGAGTGCTCGGAATATAACCCTGAGCTGGTTCAGGAACGGTTACAGCAGTTGGAGGAGGCGCGTATCAGCTGCGACGTGAGTCGCATGTTGTTTCTCGTCCGAACTGCGCTGAGTCGCGATTTGGGGAACATGAACAATGCTTCCTTGTACCGCCACTCTCACACTGGAACGAAGGACCTGATCGACCGGTATATCACGGCTGCGCTGGATACTATCGACACCTTGGTGGACTTATCCGTACATGGCCGCTGTGACGGGCTTGAACTCAAGTATATACTGGACCAGCTCCTCGCTGCACGCCAGGCTTTTGGCCGAAGTGCGCTTCTCTTCTCCGGTGGTGCCACCTTCGGAATGACCCATATTGGAGTTCTCAAAGCTTTGTATGAATCAAAGCTCATTCCGCGCATCATTTCTGGCGCCTCGGCTGGTAGCATTGTGTGTGCGGTGTTCTGCACTCGCACCGATGATGAGTTGCCAGCCCTACTGGAGACCTACGTGCACGGGAATTTTGCCGTATTCAACGAGGCGGGTCAAGAGGAGAATATTTTCCAAAAGACTGCTCGATTCCTCAAGTACGGGTCCTTCCTTGAGATCGACCATTTGGCCAATACCATGCGCGCTTGGCTTGGAGATATCACATTCCAGGAGGCATACAATCGGACTCGACGAATTTTGAACATCTGCGTCTCAAGTGCGGGCACATACGAACTACCTCGACTACTCAACTACATTTCTGCGCCCAACGTCTTGATTTGGTCGGCCGTGTAAGTTGCAGTCTTCCATCCCCTGAGGTATTTCTTTGCTCATCTAGTTCAGTGCCGTGTCCTGCTCTGTGCCCCTCGTATTTCGTCCATATACCCTGATGGCCAAGGACCCGCTTACCGGAGAAGCTACTCCTTGGAATGACCTTCACAGGCAATACATTGATGGATCTGTGGACGGTGATCTGCCAATGACACGTCTGTCGGAAATGTTCAACGTGAACCACTTCATCGTATCGCAAGTCAATCCTCACGTCGTACCATTTCTGCCGAAAGAGGACGGCCCGATCATATCATCGGAGCCAAGCAGCTCTATCATCCCTCAGTGGGTGAACAAAATGACACATTTGGCAAAAGACGAGGTGTTATACCGGATGATCGTCCTGTCCGAACTGGGAGTCTTTCCCACCTCGATGACGAAAGCTGCGTCTATAATGAACCAGAAATACAGCGGTGACATCAATATCTACCCCGAACTGATATCGTCTAATTTCCCACGAATCCTCGAAAACCCAACCACGGAATTCATGTTACAAGCCTGCCTGAATGGAGAACGTGCAACATGGCCACGGTTGAGTAGAATCAGAAATGCGTGCGCCATCGAATTGGCGCTCGACCGCGCCGTTCAACAGATGCGAGCGCGTGTTACATTCAGTCCCAGCCGTACAGAGCTGCCAATGCACTGCTCCATTCGCCAAGCGATACACTCGACGGAAAACGGGATGGGCAGGGGACGTCTCCAGGACAGTCGACATGGCTCAAATCACCACGAGCTGGACATCAGACCCAAGGGTCTCCTGGCCCGCAGCGTGACAGCTCCAGGCTTACGGAAAGCACGCAGCACTGTCTCTCTCGAACGGCCGGGGTCGCTTTCGAGTGTACCCACTCGCCCCCAGGCACAACGGCGTCGATCGTCCACGACTTTTAGCAATCGTGCCTTTACTTTCGACTCAAGCAGTGAAGAAGATGATGAAGATGTGCGCGATTCCTTGGCCTTTTACTCTCACTATGCCCCTTACCGAGCTTCTCGCGAGAAATCTGTGGACGACTACGAACGGGGAAAAGAGAAGCATAGTCCCATTCAATCTCGCCGATCGTCTAGCTCATCCATGCGGCGGCGACGATCGGCCTCCGATCGGCAAGCCTCCCCGAGAGCTGTTCACTCGGCCATCGCCCGAGAGGCTTCTCTAGCCTTATCGCCCTCCTCTCGCCATTTACTCAATATGACACCATCTTTGCAGCCTGACTCTCCAGAGCAGTCTCGGTCAAAGATGACTTCTTGAACAGACACACCCTGCCTGTCATTTAAACTGTCTTTATTCTCTGAATTTCAGTCTGTTATACCCCTCTGTTCCGGCACGTACATATTGAGTCTGGATTTTTGGGCGATCGCATTCTGGCGGCATTCACGATACCCCGTACCAATGAAGATTGAGCCAACTTTTTTTTCTTTGATGTAAAGGAGATAATAGATTTCGATTCTTTCTTCCCCATGAATTGTCAAGCTTGGGTCAGATTTGCTGCCCGGGGTAGGAGGCGCGGAGACTGAGTCAATGCTGGCTTGCTGCAGCCTTTGCTTTGAGGAGCAGTAGAAAGGTGTCCAAGGAAATCGACTTTGTGGTCTCAATCGCAAATCACGCTATGCAAAATGCCTGGATTTGTGAAGAGTTCGATAGGCCAGTACTACCAGTGGGTGACTCCCATCATATTAAGCAATTTTGAAATTTTAGTCGTGTTGGACACTGCTGACTTTACTCGGTTTGTTCTGCAAGAAAGATGCAGGACATTTTCTCGAAAAGCAAACTTTTCCTAAAAATAACAGCCAAATTTAGCCGCACCACGCAGGGTTAGATTCTCGAAAGGGTCGCCGTCAGGTAGAATGTCATGCAAATTGCCGCTAATTAGTTTCTATTTTGGGCTCCATGTCAGAACAATTAACACCACCTGGTATTGAATTGTACCTAAGTACTGAGCCTTCCAAGTTGCTAATTAGGGATCACACTTATCTCCCGTTTCGGTCAATCAATCCTAATTTGCCTGACCTTGGCTCGACCTTTTTTTTTCTCCCTCTTTCACTAAGTTCTCCGCTCAGCTGCAGCATTCTGGCGCCACAGCGCCGCTTCTATTGGAGTTTGCGTTGGCGCTCATGTTTAGCTGTTGGCTTGGATATTGATCTTCCCGAAGCCATGGCAGCTCCAACGAGTCTCTGTTTGCCTCGCATCGCGCAAATCAGAGGAGAGACAAGTATTCCAGTCGACTCACCAAGCTTTAATATCCGAGCGCCTCCCGTTACCGTGAGACCTATACAGAGATCTCTGCTGAACGGGCCACCTGCTCAGATTGCGCATCCACATCATCACAAGAACCCTCATCCCCCACATCGTGACAAACCCAAGGGCAATCTCGTTGATTTGATCTGCAGACCCTTTGGTGACCCCGATTGACTCTGCCCCCAAGTGATCTTTTGTCGTGTGACTGAGTACTTCTCATCCTCGCCTAGCCTGTTTGACCAGAGTTATTGGCTGTCAACCCCCCTCACCAATTTTCAGATCCCTGTCTCGCCCATTTTGCAGCTTGGTCCAGTCCCATTTTGTCGGGTTTCACTTAGTTCCCCGTGTCTTGTGCCCTGTATGCATGTCATTGGAAGAGTCTATTGCATGAGTGCTCGGGTTGAGCTGCCCCGCGTCTATTCCCGCGCTTTCAGACACCGAATCTCTTACTATCCTGCACCGGTCTAGTCAGGATTGATACAGGCATATTTCAGGGCCTATCTGAATCCCCACTCTCCCCTACTCCTGCGATCTGATTCTCATCTTTGACTCTCCCAAGCGTGGTCGAAGTCTACCTCGCTCAAACGCCAATCACAACAAACATCCTGCCACAAGAGCTCGATTGTTCAAAGCAAAGCAGTCCACATGGCGGGAATAGTCAATAACTCATTGGCGGTCTTTCGTCGTTCGGAATCCACCAAGCCGCTACACACTAGATGGGGGGACGTGGCGATTTCAGTACCTACAGATGGATCGTGGAATCAATATGAGAACCCTCATCGGGCGAGAGAGAGACAGCTGTACGGCCCGGGTTTTGTTCCGGATTGCTCTCCTTCAGACCGGCCTCGCGAGAGCTTAGGTAGTCATCGTACGAAAGGGAGAGCTGTCCGAAGTGGAAGCATCGATGAAGCCAGTACGAGCATCATGGCCGAGAGATCCTCTGATGGATCCACGTCGCGGCGCGGATCGCTTTCCCTTGGTGGCCTGCGTTCCAGCCGACTCTCTGTACGCCTCGCATCACGCCCAATGCAGCTCCGTGGCGAAGTCTTGCCAGATCAAGGCGAGGAGTCCAATGAGCAGAAGAAGTCTGACTTTGCGTATAAACCTATCCACCAAGACTATCCGTCAGAGATCTCCGACACGTCGACGCAATCCAAGCATCGTTATCGGTATATCCCAACTAACGGCCGATACTTTGAAGAAATTCCCTCGCCACACAGCTCAAGAAGTCAATCAGCCATGTCTGTTCGCAGCGCCAATGCGCGACGAGACTCATACACCGACTCTCTGGAATCCTATGAGCGAGAGCGCGGCCGGGCCCACGCCCGACACCACGGACATCCAAGTCACTTCGTGGAGGATGACCGGGTTAGTATGGGGCCAAGTGTGGGTGGTAGCTCAGACAGTCCCAGGCCTGGTTCCAGCACTCTGCTCAGCTCTGCCCTACGGTCCAGGCGAAAGACCTCACCTTTTGTTGCAGCCGATCGGACGAGGTCATCCTTTAGACCGATGACCATCGCCATGGTCCCCGACCCCGAGGACATATACGATTAATGGGAACTTTTGTCTAAGAATAAATTTCATGAGAAATGAGAGCCCACTATTTTTCAAGCATATTTATGATGCCTTTTCTGCGATAAGCGGCCCATTCGTCGCAGCCATTTTTTGATCATTGCACAGCGCTCCCAGCGTCTAACATATTGAGTGGCGTGTCGTCATCCTTCCGCACCATTGAATTTCTTTTCTAAGCAAGTCACTATAGCAACAGACCCCGAATATACTTGCTCAACAATCTATAAAAATTCTATCACATCTCTTTGTAGGAACACATATTTTGCTGCTTGGTGATCATTTCCATCTAGTCGAGTAATCAGATACGTGCCCTTGGCGGATCCATGTTTACCACAAGAATGCTTGGCAATTGACGTCAGTCTGATTCACCGTCAGCAAAAGAGGCCTCATTCCTGGTCCGATGTTGGGACCGGACAATGTACCAGATCCCCGACGTTTTCCTTCAAGTTTGAACTTGTCCCATCTCATTGGTGGGCTGAATCTCCATCTCTTGCGCTCATCTTGGGGCGATTCTTGTTCCGACCGTCTCGGAAGCCAAGGGAACGCCCCTGGGAGAAGAATGAGACCATGAGCTTGATCACGATGACGGCATGGGATTGGTCCTGCTGAAGAAAGCTGCCAAATGGCAATTGATTTTCATTTCTTTGTTGCTCCGAGGCAGTTACTTTTGATTGTTCATTTGCTTCGATTGCACCACTTGGCTTGGAAAAATTCAAATTTCACCATACAACAGCAGTCAATCACGTCCAGAATCTAAGCATGGCTGACGCGGTAGTCCAGCTGTATTGCGGCGTCAAGGTATGTCGAGCGACTGGTCATACGAGAGAGTCGATCTGCACAGGACTGACAGTCGATAAAGAATGACGGCTGGGCAAGAAGGGCAAAGACTCGATGGCTGCTCAGCTCTGGTCCAAGACACCTGGCAAAGACAACAAAATAGACGAATCACAGCATTACTCCGAGGTACAGTGTCCCCCACCTGCGAGATCTCGACCTTCCGAGAGAAAGTGGAAGAGAGTGAAAGCTAATTGCGGGTGACATCAGATGTGGATGGGCACCTATCCATCAAATCCTTCTCATCTAGTTTCTACGGGAGAGCCACTCGCAGACTACATCAAGAAGAACCCTCAATTGGTGGGCAAGGCCATTCTTGATCGCCATGGAGCGGAGATTCCATTCCTGCCCAAGGTATGATTGAAACCCACAGATCACCTCGAGAGATGATTCAAAAGAGCGTTCTTCTCACATGCAGCGCCCAGATTCTCTCCATCTCCAAGGCGCTTCCGCTGCAGATCCATCCAGACTTGAAACTCGCCGAGAAACTCCACAAGCAAGACCCCAAAAAGTTCGGTGATACAAATCACAAGCCCGAGATTGCCGTGGCTCTCTCCAACTTTGAGCTCTTTGCAGGCTGGAAACCGCTGCAAGATATCCAGGCTCTTCTCAAGCTGAAGCCCTTGGAGCAATTTGTTCCCCAAACCAGCAACTTTGACGACGAAACCCTCCGACAAGTGTGCATCAATCTTCTCAGCACCGCGCCAGATAATGTCGAACGGACCATCAAGGAGCTCCAAAGTTTACCGGAATCTCAATTCGGCACCGAGACCCATATCCCTGGTCTCTTGGATCGCCTGAGCAAGCAATACTCCGCCAGTGATAATGGTAATCTGGTCGCCACTTTGCTGATGAATTATCTCACCCTGGGCCCGGGGGATTCTGTCTACGTGCCTGCGGACAGTATTCACGCCTATCTTTCAGGTGATATTGTGGAATGCATGGCCCGATCAGATAATGTGATCAACACCGGATTCTGCCCCGTGGCGGAGCGCGATAGCGTCGAGCTCTTCGGTCGAGCCCTGACATTTGTCCCGCATGACGCGCAGAGCGCGCTTTTGCCTCGCAAGAAGAGTGACAAGGGTCTGCAGGGCCGGACCGAGGTGTATGCACCACCCATTAGTGAATTTTCCGTGCTGGTCACGACGCTGGGCGCTGGTCAGACGGAGACGCATCAGGCGATCTTGGGCCCGAGCTTGATGGTGGTCACGAAAGGATGTGGGTCCATGAAGATTCCTGGAGATCAAACGGTGGAGTTGAAGGAAGGCTTTGTGTTCTTTGTCGGTCAGGGTGTGGCGCTGGATCTGAAGACCGAGAAAGGCATGGCGGTTTATCGCGCGTACGCAGAGTAGACTGCGCTGCACGTTTCGTCTTTGGGTAATGCATCCGATCAATCTTCCGAGTGGAATCAAAGTCCTTTTTCCTATTTCGGGCAGTAGTTCCTTTTGCGGATGGGCGGGGTTAACCTGCCCTTGTCTTCGTCTTTTAGTTTGCTACCGTGCTGTTTTTTTTTTTTTTTTTTGATCAGAAATTCTCAATTCGTTGCTCATATCATTTGGGGGTGGTACTCAGCGATGCGAACTCGAGTCCAGAAACAACCGACCCTCTCGGCTGAATTAGAAAGGCTAGGCTGCGTTTTGTTATAACCCTGGAGGCGAGTCGTGGCTTCGGCACGTGTCTTCCATTGCTCCACCCTCCATGAGTCCGTGTTCGAATCCGAACCACGATTGCGAAAGGGAAATAAACATGGTAGTGCATGTATTCCGCTGAAGATTAACCTTTCTTTTTCTTTTCAGACTCCATTCCTGACTCGCATCATCAACTGTCAGTACCCACTGGATAGTATTTACGTAGATACTATTCAGTCAAGGTCTTTCAAGATACCAGACCCATGAAGTCTAGCACTGGTTGACGATTCACCCGGCTGTATGTGGATGCAATACCCTCCTTAGCTCCAGTTCCAAGGCGCTTACAGTCTTCTATTCCTGGTGCTCTCACGCTGTTGGTTGATTGTGTTATCCTGATCTAGCCCAGAAGGGACAAAGCAGCTGCATCGATCACCGACAGACCTGGAGCCGTGCATGACTGTATCAAGAGACGATGGGCTTGGCCAGGCCCTTGAGCGCCCGACGAACATGGCTAGCGCTATGCACCTCGTTGCGCACGATGACTTGGCACCGCTTTAGGACGAATTGTGGGCTAATTATGGGACATCAACCGCCAGGTTCGGCCAGAAAAAGCCTGCTCATCTATCAATAGGCCCCTAATTGAGGGGTATTCAGGGCGCCGCATGGCCTCTCCGCTTACTGCCCCGTTTTTTCACGCAACCCTAATTTGCCTTCTTTGTGGTCTGTATGGACGAGTGAGATGAACCAGCCGCCCACGATAGACAACTCGAAACACCGTGTCCGTGCGGATGGCCAGTGGCTCGCGCTTAGATAGTAGAACGGACTCTACCGAGACAGCCTTACGGTGCTGACAAGGCTTGTAGGCCTTATACGTCTGATGGACGCGGTCTATGCTCTTTCTTATAATGCGGGGAGAGGGTGTGAATTTGGAGGGGGGCCAGAAGCTGTGGATTGTTTTTTTCTTCTTTATTCTCTGTTTTACTCTTTGTGTATTTTTTCTTTCTCCAGTCTCTCCGCCGGCCAAGAATCATCGGACCCTTGTCTCGTGGGGAGGAATGGGCTTGAGAAGTCGAGCGAGACCCTCTTTGACTCGAAAATTGATTCGCACCTGTTAATTCCATTTGTTCTGGTCGGTCCCGTCTGCCCAGTCTTCCGGTTACCATATACTCTCCGCTTCTTCCAACCCCTGCTAGCTTCCTGTGACTGCTATCAGGCATTTGCATGAGGCATCGACTGGATCACGACTAGCTTCGTCCGCGCCGGCATTTGAGTCATTGACGAGTGTGAGTGCGACTCCTCGCCTTCCATCAGTCACAAACGACCGCCCCGAGAAAAACAAATCGAAAAATAGCCACATCAGTCCACTTCACGATCCTTCCTGTACACTTTCAGTCCGGGAATAGGGATTTTCTCCTGCCCCGACAACCGAGATCGACATTTGGAGGTTTATCCTCACGAGCGTTGAATCGCTCCACCCAGTAGTAAGTTCCTCTGCGGACGATGCGGCAGCCAAGACTCTGGCCCAGGCAGAAGGAGTCTGCGGCGGGCACCCACGATCAGTGGAGACCCTGTGCACACATACGCTAACCGTGGATGATTGGGAATCACTGTATAGTGACGGGCAGTCTCCTGCACATCTTCTCTCGCAAAGAGAGGGCCAAGCGAAAGCGCCAATCGCAAGAGGTCGAGCATCTGGGATCGCTTCCAGTGCCTCCCGCCTATCGATCGGAGTTTCATCCTACATCCCATTCCGGGCCTCGTTCAGCACATCCTCGGCCACTCTCCTCCTTTGCACCCACGCTAGACTCTTACCAACAGGCCCAGCTGAGTCGGAATCCACCCAGCGGATACCACCCCTCGCATCCCCCCCAGAGAGACTCCCGCGCCGCATATCAATATCACGGCAGTAGCTCAGAACAGAGTGCTCCCTCGTACCAACAGACATCCCATGGTCACTCGAACCATCTCCCTCATCACTCACATTCCAATCCCCATTCAAATCGACATGACACCTCTCGCACATCAGTCGATGTCCCCGGGTATCCAGCCCTGCCCACCTACGACCCTTCCAAGTACCCCCCGATTCAGCCCTCTGGGACCGACTCCACCGCAGACCGATTCGCCTGGAATCCGTTGCAGAGCCATGGCTATCCCCCCGGACAAGGCCAATCATCGCGGCTGAGCGAGGTGCACTATCACGACGCGCGACCATCGTCCATGTACGTTCACCCGCCGCGGATCCCAAACGGGTCGGCCGCACTTCCTGTACCCCAGCATCGAGCGGTTGCGCAAGTTCGGAATCAGCCGCCCATCCCATCTCTACGGCATGGCTCCATGGAGCATCACCGCGCTGCGCGACCTGGTGATGGGAGGGAACGTAGTCTGTCTGAGCCAATGCCCGTCGGCATTGCACCGAGTCACCGGGGGCCACGACGGCCCAAGCCGGTCTTGTCACGGTTGATTACCAATTTCGGGAACCAGTAGTAGCAGTATGAGTACTTCCTTTGAGTATTATGTCCTGGCACTTCATCAAAGCACTCTACGAGTTCTCCCGACATTCCGGGCCAAGAGACAAATCGGCAACGTTCGATACGATCAGAAGGATCACATTATGAGAAAATGAAACCCCCGGGTAACAGGTCAGCTGTGGTTGGTTCACGATTCTTAGCTGAGGGGAGGGTATCACAGCCCCCGCCTGCCACAGGGGTTGTATTTCCCTTTATGACTGTGCTCGATCCCCAGAATGGGAAAATGCTTTAGCGCGGAGTCTTTCTTTTCTTCGGCGTTGTCTTTGATTTTTTGGGGGGGGGATTTGAGAACCGTGTGAAACACCAACGGTGGTGGGTGTGCTCCTTGAGATGAAAATTGCCGACTCGGATCATACTACTTGCGAGAGATACCTGACTTTTGCCAGGGCCTTAATTGCACGGTCAAGCGGGCAGATCCTCGTATCCGTCCGGGCGACCAATATCACGTTTACAACCGCGGCAAAGGAGCTGCAGATTCTACACGCATTCTTCCTCTCCCCTGCGAGCTACGATGTTCGGAACTCGAGCCGCACTTGCAAATAGTTCTCGTAGTAGCTCAAAGTCAACTGTGATGAGTATCTCACTAGAAAAAGGGCATAGATGAGAATGTGGTACATCATAATCCCCTGAGAAAGGACCAAGAGAAAGAAGTGGAAGCAGTAGAGCCAGCTGAGTTAGTGCCTCGCTTGGATTCCGAAGAATCGCCGGGCGTCCTCACTGCATTCACTTGCCAGCCCGTGACTCAGTCCTTTGACCGCTCCAGACAGGAGAGATTCTCAGGTGCACTCCGCAAACCAGGTCGTCCGGTCGGGTGCAGACGGGGGATCAAATGGTTGGTGACCAAGTCATCTCAACACCACCCGTGGCTTGCTCCTATACACACCAGGATGGTGCCGTCCGTCGAATCCCACCAGCTTCCATTGCGCCATTGCCAGTCCTCCCAGTCCTCGGTGTGGCCAGCTGCGCCAATCCTTTCGGCACTGAGAGAGACTAACCTCCTCTTCTCCATTGCGTGGCTTCTGCTTTTTCCCCCTGCCCGTCGATCTTGTCCCCGTCAGGCTTCTGCCCAACACTCTATGCTCCTTCTCCTGCTCCGTTCCCTTTTGTCTCCTCCAGACGGGGCTCTCTTCCGATCACCGTGCCAAGTGGGGCGACACCAGAATCAACCCAAGCAACCGCAAACCCGCGGTCCGTCATGATCTGCTCCCGCGGGTCCCAGGTGGAGTGTTCCGGATTCCCCGAACCAGTATGGCCCACCCGGTGATTTTCGATCAACAGGCGCCTCTCGCTGTTCCTGAGGGTTCTCGCTCGCTCTCTGGTCCGATCAAAGCTTGGAGGAGGAACGGGACCTCGCCCGCCACGAGGGACGAACGGGTCGATCAACCTTGTTGAAGGGTGAACCGCCAAAAAAAAGAAATAATCACAATAATAAGAGCATGTGCAACTCACCATGCCACCAAGCGGATGCAAATGAGAATATGGTTCCTGGAAATGGGGAGGGGGAGAGTCTCGCTCCCAGAAACTCAGACCTCACTTTCCATTCATCCAACGGATCGGCGGAGCTTCTATGTCTGAGTGGAGGAGACAACCTGGTCGGGCTGACGCCTCCAACAGAACTCCATGACAAGCGCGGTATCGCAGATCTAAGGACTATCTCCACTCGCGGGCTTAACGTCGGCTCCGATGCAAGGATGCTGTTAGGACTGCGGCAGATTGACGCAGATTTTTATCTGAGTTTGTTCACTTCTACGACGCAGCCAGTACCCTTTTTACCCCTCCCCTCTCCTCCCCTCTTCAGATCCCTGTCGCGGCTGCGGGTGGGCTCGCTGGTGTTGCTGTTCTCCTCTGCCCAGTCTCTCCCCTGACCCAAAAGGGAGAATCGGGCCAGTCTTGCCGTGGAAATGATTCACGGTCATGGGCGATGCTGCAGCGTCAGGTGAAGGTGTGGATGGGAGAACCGATCCCGACGTGTGGAGCGACATGGGAAAAAGCCGTTCATCTGAGGTTGTAATTGCGCCATCGGCCAGCTCTGCCCTTGCCCTCTCGCCGGCTCCCAGGGAGACAATGTCCCCTGCAAGTCTGGGTAAGCCAAGGAGAAACAGTCCACGACGGTTAAAGCCGTCTTCCAAGACATCCCAGGCAGATCCACATGCCCTGAGAGCCAGTCGCCATCCACCTGTCGACTGCATTCAAAATTTCCCGTTCTCGTTATGCGCAGATCGTCAGACACTAGTCACAGAACAAGCGCCATGCCAAGACCGACGGTGGACGGCGCGCATCGATATTCAGTGCAACCTATACCCGACTTGTCATGAATGCTATCGATCATTTTCCTAGCTTCGGCGCCGCGAGGGAATGGAAAAAAAAATCCATTTTTTGTTCGTTCACTTCTCCATGGAGATCCGTCTCAGGCGGCGAGCGAGTCGAAAAGCGATATTTGGCGAAAAAGAAAAAAGAGAAAAAAAAGAGAGACCAGACTTAGAGAAGGAAGCAGGCTAAAGCCTAGTCTACTCTAGTTTTCTCATCGGTCATATGTCTCCCATCGCTGCACTGTGAACTCAATCTAGTGGACCTGTTGCCCTCTGAAGCTGCCATTGTTCACTTTGGTATGTCTGCAGGGATCCGGACACTGTCGATTCCTCGCAACCTGTCCACTCGCGAAAATCCATTCCCACCTCGCCGTTCTAGTCATTCGACGATACCGCCTGCAACTCTCAATTTCTGGCATTTGGAATGACTCTGGCCAGCTTGACCAAGCGCTATTCACTGTGCTGAACACGCATTTCTGTCCATCCGCAGCGGCGTCTCTGCAGCCACCGTCAGAGGGGTCGGTCCAGTGTGTCGGGCTCCCAAGTCGACTCTACCACCGGCCTTGGTTGTTTTTCTGCAAAAATCCAACAATATTCTGCACAGTTGTTGGAGAAAGTACTTTACCTTTTTGTTTTTCATTTTTCCCCCTGGATGGGTGTCCAGATATGTGGCGAGGCCTCATTATCTTCCCATTCCGCTGGCTCTGACTGATATACCGGGCACGCAAGAGACAAAGAGCGTGTGTTGGGTGTGCTGTTGGTGTGTAGGTGTGCACCTTCGCCCCCGATTGCTTCATATCCATCCGTCTCCCCCCATCATACACTCTCTCGGATGCGGCTCCTGGACCGTTGAATCTGCGTTCAGGTCACAAGGAGCTCTTACACACGCGACGAACTGGCTTTACGATGCGCTTGGAAAAAGGTTGCGGCCAACCCTCCCTGTGAATCAAACTCTTCTCTGCTGGGAAAGAAACCACCATCGGCACCCCCAACTCTGAACGTGGTGGACTTTGTCTCATGATTGACCCCTTCAAAGCCATGGCAAGTCTCATGAAGAAGCTTCGCAGGAAGCGTCGGCTGTCATCCGAACTGGACACTCGTTGGGGCGATCCGTCGATTAGCTATCCAAACCAGGGGTCCTGGAATCAGTGGGACCAGCCATCGGGGTTTGTCGCAAACGCCTCTATGGACACACCTCATAACTTTCAGAGAAGCGAGCGGAAAGATCACATGCGAACAGACCTCCCGTCGTCCTACGAGCTAGGGCTTTCCAATGATTCGCATTATTCGAGTGCGACTGCGCGAGATGATCAGCTTCATGCCATCTCGGTCATTCCGCGGGGGTATTTCAACGAAAATATCCGACATCGTGTCGACAGAGGTCGACGAGCCCCCCCGCGAGGACTGGGCATTAATCCCCCGTTGCGGGGCACGAATCACCCTCAAACAGCCACTCCGGGGGAGGATTCGTGCGAGGACGATGATGATGAGGCGGACGAGGACGATTGCTGTGATGAAGACGACGACGAGCATGGACCGAGTCGGCTTGAACACTCCCGACACGAGTATATCACCCGTCATCCTCATTCCGCCGATCCTCAGCGTTATTCACCGCGGGAGGTACACGAATACTCTCTTGATCGACCGTCCAAATCACCGCCTTTGTCGGTCACGCAGCGCATGCGTCGGCTCAGCCAGCAGAGTGCCGCGACCGACCCCATCTCCTCTGCCGCCGGGACAGCGAGCTCCCGACGGACCAGCTACACGGCGGCCTCCTCGGTATCGGTCCCTACACTCCCCCCCAGCACTCCGCACATGGCGATCGGCCTTGAACAACCAATGCATGAGAAGCGACCGATACATCGTCCCCGGCCGCGGATGCACGAGGCTCAACCACGGCAGCAGATGGTTCCCTCATATGATGAGCTTTACGGCTAATGCGTGATGCTCGGGCGGCTTTTACATGGGTTTTTAAGGTTTTGTTTTTTTGTTCTTCGATTCTTACCCCTTGTTCTTTCATGTCTGCCTCTACGGGAAGGACACTTGAATAATGTCTGGCTCATTGGTCTTCTTGGCGGCTTTATTCAATCTGCTTATCGTCAGTCGTTAGCAGTGGTGAAGGGAGGTTCTTGTTGCTTGCTTGCGGTAGGCCTTGATGTTGTGCTGCTTTTTCTCGTGCTCATGGATTCGGAGTTGTCCCCTGTATATGTGTGGTTTTTTTTTTCTTTTGACGGTATTTTGGAGGCAATCTCACCTTTTGGTTCGGCTTACCTGTAGCTTCACTTGAATGCTAGTCGCTCGGTCGTGCCACTCATCCACACTGGTAATCTTGTTCGAGATGCCCTTCACATCTTCAGTCACCTGATAGCTCCCCCATAGTTCGTAGGACCGGCATGGAACCTTCTTCCCGAGGAATTGCCGCCCGCTTCCACCCCACCTTCAGCCTGCTCCACTATGTCATCCTGTCCGTGGCAACCGAGTTGAAGTGTTTCCTGTCGTTGTGCAGTCTCGTTGTGTCTCCAAGACAGGAACCGACCAACAATTTCCAATGTTCTAGGCCTGACCTTGGCACGCAATGCTCGAGTCAGTCATGGCAGAGACGGTCAACGCCTTAACCGGACTTGGCATACTCCATGTCTGTCTCCTTCTGGATAATCGGCACGGGAAGGAAAATAAAGAAGAGGGGGGTAAGAGGGGGCGAACCGAGGACCCCCGTCGAATGGGCTCCACTCGCAGCCCGTGCAGCTTATGCACCGCGAGTCACAGTCACAAAGTCACAAACCCTCTTCATCACCAATCACCGCAGTGGTCCCCCGAGTCATGTCACACCCCTCGTCACGTTTCTTCCTGGATGTGCTGCTGAGTCCTGAACATGTTCCATCCTGCCATCCTCACCCAACCATGTCCCTGCCACGGATGCAACCCCTCGCGGATGAGCTGTAAGCGCCGAGGGGGAGACACTAAAAAGTCCAGTTTTGCCGGTCACGGTGTGATGTTGCAGGGGTTCACATTTGCCTTGCCGAATCCCAACTTTGCAATTTTCTCCAGTCCACGCATAGCTTCAGAGCTAAGGTGGTGCAATGCAGTGCTTTCTGCACTAGCCATAATTTTCGGACTTTTTTCCCACTCCCACGATAGCTTCCCTTTTTTTCAATTCCCGCTTCAACGGTCGACTCCAGGGTGATAGCCGCTAGGCGAGAGTGATCCGGATCTTCATCTCCCGGGGGAGACAAAAAGACTGAAGAGCGAGAGAGAGAGGAAGAGCAGGAGAGGAAGAAAAGAAAAAGGCACTCCCCTTGACCAAATAAGATACTGAACAATTCATCTGTGGCTGTGAATCCCCTCCCCTTCTCTCTCATGATTTTGTGAATATTGAATTCGAACCAACTCTCCGAGAGCTTGTCTGAGATCAGTCCCGAGTTTGCTTCCTCTGGGCCTCGGACCATATCTTTCCATCGGTTGCCGGTCGCTGGGTGCGTTCGTCTTGTTTCTTCGAGTTTTCTTGTACCATCTCAACCACAGCCATGCTGGAATCACGGACGAGTCGTCTCCAATCACCCGGGAGGTTTGTCCTCTTCGCACTTGCACTGTTGGTGGGTAGTGCTGTTCCAGTGGCCCAGGGTCTTCGAACAACCACGGGGTCACCATGCATGAGTGTCTGCCACAAGGAGTCTACCAACACGACAGCGTCCGAGATTGCCTGCCTGGACGACCAGTACGGACGGGACAAGGGCAAGGGCAAGACTTTTCAAGATTGCGTCACTTGCCTGTTGGAAAGCACATATGTAGACCGGTTAAGTGGCGAGACGGACGTCGATTGGGGTCTCTGTAAGTTGATTTCCAAGAAATGCATTTCTCTCACTTGGGTGCTGGTCGGCGGACCGCTGACGAGAACTGAAGATAACTTGCGCTTTGCATTCACGACGTGTGTGTTTGGGTACCCTCAATCAGCGGCAAACATTTCGACTCCGTGTACGGTCGGGTGTGAAGGCATTGAGAGTGCCTCCGAGTTGAATCTTCTCAATCCCAGTTCTGACAACTTCCATGACTGGTGCGGCTCGACGGGATTCGCCGACAACGCCATCAGCGACTGCGAATTCTGCTACAATCAAACTTACCATATGGCATATCAACAAGTGTTTATGGCAAACTGTGCGTTCCACTCCCCCCTCTCATCTCTGTCTTTCCTGTCATGCGACCTCTTCCATTCTGGCGGAACCCCGACTGACGCTTGGAGACGATTAATCAGTCCTTGAATCGGTTCGGTATAACTGTCACTTCAAGACGGCCATTGGCTATGTCTTTGGCATTCAGCCATCGCGGATTTTCTCCGATATTCTTCTCCCATCGAGTTTGTCCCTCGCAACGACCGCCCCGTCCAAGCCGGGCGTCAACCTGGGCGTCGTAGTTGCCGTGCCCATTGTGGGACTCCTGGTCATCGTTCTCGGCCTGGCTGGCTGTTGCTTCTTTTTCATCCGCTGGCGACGTAACCGGGTCGGGCGTAGCCGACGACACAATCAGCCCTTTGGTGCTTGGCCGGACCCTTCTCAGCTCCCGTTTCACCAAGGCCCCGGTGGTCAGGTTTTCGCTCAACCGACGCATGAGAGTGCATACGGTACGCAGAACTCCGAGTATGGACCCGGGTTTGGCATTTCCGTGGCCCCCAGTCATGGACCCGCCGTCGGTCATGTCCATGATGATTCCAAAAATGTGTATTCGTATGAGCTCCGGGAGACTTCGCCCTCAAACTATCATGCCACATCTCAGATGAGCGGGTATGGGTACGAGGCGGATCACAAGACCCCGTACGCGGACCAGACCACACAGTCGTCGTCGCCACCTTCGTCGTATGTTTCGCCGCAGGCGGGCTATGGGCAGTATGAGCCTGACAAAAAGCCACCTCTGTGATGAGCCCACAACGAGCTGGAGGAGCTTGCATTGGCGTGTTTTTGAGAGAGCGTGTCGTGCCGTCTCTGTAATAATTGGATCAGCGAGGCAAGAGTTCATGGACCATGCTCATGGAGCAGTGGGTTGACAGTTGCATTTTAATGGTGTGTCGTATACTGTGATGACTGAGCGAGATGGAATATTGATGGGACCAAGGGGCGGAGATGTACCGTATGGTCCAATCCATGTCTCCCTTTCTGACTCTCATCATTGCAAGGGTTCATGATATCTTCCTCTTCCTTTTTGATACCATTTGCTGTTGTTTTTTTATGTTATATTTTTTTTTCTGGCTGGTCGATCATTCTGAAATGAAGCATTTCGCACGATCGGAATCAGTCTCTGCCTCTGTGCATCATAGATTAGAATAGCGAAGCCTCACAAGAAGCGTACCGACCATAGCAGCCTACCTATGCATTCAATCCCGTCAGATCTTGTCTTTCTCTCTTTCTCTCTCTCTCCCAGGGGCGATCTCGAAAAGTCAAAGCCCAAGATATCCCAGAAAGGAAAGTCCCCAAAAAAGGAACACCCCTTCTCAAAACCAACGCTCAATCGTAGAAAAGAGAGAGACAAACCAATCCCCAATCAACTCAACTAGATTCGATTCATAAAGTGATCTCCCAGCACTTACAAAAGTAAAGTCTGGTCCCTGTCCCCCAGCATCCTTTTAAACACACGAGACTTTGACGCCCCCCTCCTCCGATCTGACTTAGGCCTATCCACCTTCGACCCCACCCCCCCCCCCTCTCTGTTATTTTTACCTTATCCTCTTGGGTTCTCCTATTCTCATCCCCTATTTCTGGAAGAAAGTCTCCCTCCCGCATATGATTCCCAAAAATAGCCCAGCCTTGGCCTTACACCTGCTGGCGTGCAGATGGGCCGAAGGAGATGCGGCGACGTGATTGGTTCGGGATAGGGTCAGCGCGCTATGACTTTAGTTACCGGGGGGGAGGGACAGGGGCTACTTGTTGGTTAGTAGGTTGCTTGGAGCATCACTTTTTTTTTATTCGGACAGGCTCGGCTCGTGTTCGTGTTGGTGCTCTGTTTGAGTGGGAGTGAGGGGCGGTTAGATACTAGGTAGGAGTGGACTGTGCTCAGGATAATTGTTGGCTGCTGACTGTCGAGATGGGAGGTGAGCTGGGCGAGGATCTGGGATCTGGGATCGAGGAAGGCTGGATAGGTGGTTATTTTTGGAGGCGGGACATGGATGGGTTTTGCTTGGAAGAAACCGGACGGGAAGTTGAGTTGTCGGGATTGGTGGTTTGAGGGATGGAGAGGGGTTTACACCCAACGTGCAACTCAACTCCATGGGTTTGTTGGATTTGTTTTCTAGAATGTGGAAAGGGTGCGCGGTACGGTTTCATGGGTTGGAGGGTTCCGTTTCCGTGTGGATTTGGATGGGCGACACTGCACGTTCCGGAGAGAAAGTGTCGAGTTTGGTGGATGGAATGAGGGTTGTCTGCCCATCCTAGAACTTCTGCTTTTTTGGGGCTGTCGGTCAAGGATGCAGGGTTCTCACATATAGTTTGTTGATTTGAATCTAATCGAGACAGCCAGGTACTACAAGGTAGGTTTGATGGTGGGAGAGTGAGTCTCATCAGAGTATAGACTTGCTTGTTGTAGGCTACTAATGACATATCTCCGGCAAAGAACAACATTCATGCCATTGAGGATGTTCAACATCCATTCATAGGTGGAATTACCAGCATGCGTAAATGAGGTTCAAGCAAACAGTGAGACTGCAATATGCCCGTCGGGTATAAACTCCCCCCTTTGTACAGCTTTTGCTCCCGTGTTTGCTGACGACAGTCCACACCTACTATCGGAGTTCCGTTGTTGCTATTCATAGAGTGATATCTCATTGCATGCGCCTGCTGCCTCCAGTGGGAGGTGCAGGGCCAGATCAACCTCTCCTTTCGTTCTATCTACGGTATGCAGTAGTGGCTCTGTCGGCGAAATGTGGTACATTTACGCAGTGACCTGGATTGAGTCCATTGTCACTCGCATGGGGGCTCGTCAGTGGTGTGCCTGGTGCCAGGCCACACAGCGACAGATTCGACAGATTTCATTGAACTAGCGCTGAAAATTAAAATCACCCAAGGCCGAGTTCATGATTGGGTGGCCTCGAAAAGCCAGTTACGCATTCGACCTCGTTGAAAATAGGTAGCTGGGCTGAAATGGGGATATTTACTGATCTGCGAGTACCTATCTCCGTGAGATGATCTAGGTCAAACAACTACACGTATTGATGCTGTGGATGGTACACTGAAGCTTTGAAAAGGCTTCGAGCACACAGGACACTTGAGCTCGTTCTCTCAGAATTCAATTTGAGTTCAAGTCCGAAAGACCCCCTCGTCAGTGCACATCATCGTCAAGCATAGCGAGGCTCTAATACCCTTGGATATACAAGTATGGGGATGGGCCGGACATCCAATCGGCGGTGGCAGGGCGCGATGGGCTCAAACTGCGGGCCCCACCTCGAATCCGACTGGATCGGCATCTCCAACTCTGAACTGAAGCCTACGGCTGCTCCATTTCTCATTTCACTCCGGTCCACCGCGTCATTGCTCCGCGCCGACTTTGCGCCATGGCTCCCCTCACCTCGGAAGATTACAAGGTCCTCGAGCAGGCGCGACAACGTCTTGTCCAGCTCACCAGATCTTTGGGATCATTGGTCTCCAGCTTGGAACAGGGCGATCCTCTGCCACCGTGGTAGGTCATCTCCTCCCCCCTCTCTTGACTCCTCTCAAGGCGCCTCCTTCTTTGAGTTGATGTGTGCATGTGGGGGTATGGGTGGCCAGGGACAGCAAAATTGATTTCCATGACCCAGGTCCTCCATCCAAGCGCAAGCCAACATCATATCCAACAACCTCATCAGTGTGACCGAACACCTCTCAGACCACCGGGACCTCTTGACCTCCATTGTCGCCTACCCGGGTCCCGAATACCCCGGGCGCACACAAGAAAATATGCTCCAGCAACTTTTACGCACCAAACTTGACCCGCGCGTAGACGACTGGGTCGCTCGCGGTCGTGCGATAGGCACGGCGCCCAACACTTCCTCCGTCACCCACGCCGCCTCCTCCGGGACGATACCGAACCCCAGCGAGGTGGCCACGACCAACACGAAACAATTGACCGATGCCGAACTCACTGAACTCTGGCAATGGGCCCCCATCGAGGCAAATCAAGAAGCCCGACAACGGAATTGGGGTGGGAACTACACGTTGGAAGAGCGTGAGGCGGGCATCCAGAATGTGGTCACCGGTCTACGGAAACCATTGGAAGACGATGACGGTAGCGACGACGAGGACGAGGACGAGGGCGAAGACGATGAGGGTGAAGATGAGATGGAGGTCGTGGGCGTACATCGCAAGCCCAGCGGCGGCGTCGAATATGATATTGCGCCTCACCATGCTCATCCCGTCACGCCCGTGGTACCGCTCGACAAGATTCTTCGCTACATGACCACGGGTCATATGCCATGATGCGGCATATCTGGGAACAGTATTCCTTCTTTTCCAAAGCCTTTCCTGGCTATACTCAAGTGGGGGTCACCGAGTAGGTGCCCCGAGCTGATGACGTTGGCATGGGCTTCGTGGCTCAGAGCGGGAATTCTACAAGATTTCTCGGCAAGAGATTTCTGAAATGCATTGATTGGGAGTTCTATAGCGAATTGTTTTTGTTTTTCGGGGTGGGGAAAATCAACACAACAGTGCGATCGCATCAAAACCACATTTGCTCCGACTTTAACCTCGACGACGGGTGGTAGGAGTCTTCGAACCGGGCCGGGGTGAGGCTCCGGTAGTCTGCGCGAATGACTGCGCGGGGACCGGTTTCTCCGCAATTTTGGCAGCAGAGGACTTCTTTTGCTTGGGGCCAGGGCTATTCCAGTAGTAGACCATTTGCGCAGCCAGGATCAGGTTGAGCGAAAAGCCAGCGACGAATCCGTAAAGAATCAGTTTGTCCTCGACTTCCTGAAGAGTGGTGAAGATGCGGGAGAGAGAGCCGAAAAGGTAGTTGAAGACCTGAACAAGAAGAATGGGCGCAGATTAGCACAAACAATCACCATATCGAGGATGGACGCACATCGATCAATAGGGGGAGAGGGGGAGTAGAACGTACCGCAAAGGCGCTCAGCTGGCCAGTGCCACCCTCACTCCAGATAGCATAGATTTGCGGCAACTTGCTTGCAACTCCGAGTGCCCCAGCACCGGTTTGCAAGTAGGCCATCGTTTGGCCGTCAATCAAATTCTGGTCAAAGAGCAGCGCATACACGGCGGCTGCAACGATCGCAACGAAAGTGGCGGCCGCAGCAGACCGGCCCGCAAAGGTCAGAACGAGAACACCGATCGCAACATCCTGGATCGCAATGAGAGCGCTTTCGCCGAAAGTGCTGAAGGGGAATCCATTTCGCACGCTGTAAGACAGCGTGATGAGAAGACTGGCCGTCTCGAGAGCGTAAGACGCAAAGGAAACACCGGCCGACGAGCGAGAGCTGATGAGCTTCAGGATCTGCGGGACCTTGACCACAGCACTGGCACCCACAATGGCAATGCCCAGCGCCTTGGAGATGGCGAGGGAGGTGCAAGCGGGATCTTTGACTAGGCTGAGGTCGACGACGAGCGCTTTGTGGCAAGGGGCCGAGATCAACGAGATGATCGCATCGTGAACAGGTTGAGGAAGTGCCTCGACAATAGGCTTCAAGACCGGCTGGAGCGGGTCCACCACACTCTTCTGTAGAATGTCCATGGTGAAGTAATCGGATGAGGTCTATATGATCCGAGAGAGACTGAAAAGCACACGTTCCTTGGTTTCCAAAAAAGAATAAAAAAAACCAAGAAGAGCCCCAATGTTTAGTTCTGTCCGGACGCTGACATGCCGCGAACTAAAATGCGGCAACATGGTCCGTGCGCATTCGGGGAAGTGGTTCGTTCTTCCACTTTTCTTCCTCGTCGTCTCTTGGAGCGTATTCGCACCTCCGCACCAGCCCCGATTGCGAAATGCTGCCGTTACGATCGGCGAAATGGAGGCTAGGGCCCTCATCACAGGAGGTGCTCATGTGCTCGCGATGTCTCCTTCAATCGCGGTCGCAGCTCCCCGCCGCGACTCGGAGCTTCTGGTCCTCGTCCCAGCGGCGGATGGGTGTTGCGGCTAACCAGGGCAACTCCGTCTTTAACAAGACATACTTCTCGGCCAATCGTCTATATGATGCGACAGGATTGAGGGGCGGATTCATCTCCTCGTTCATCTCCACGGCCTCCGATCCTTCATCTTCCCCCAAATCGCCCACCCGCCCTTCACACGCACCGAATGAAACCGTCGGCTCGTCCGAGACGACATCCGCGAATGCCACCGCCGCCGACGAAAGTCATACTGAACTGCCTCACAGACGCAGAAAGCGTCTCAAGGCGTTGGCGGAACAGGAGAATGGTGCTGCAGAGCCCGTCATACCACTCGATGCTTCGGCGCAATTATCGAAGCTCTCCTCTTCTCTCCCTCAAACCTCCATCCGCCGCAAACTGGCCGCGTTCCTCGCCCTTACGAAGCCTCGACTGTCCTTTCTTATTGTGTTGACGACCACTTCTGCATACGGAATGTACCCAATCTCGTCTCTTCTCGCGCTCGATCCGTCAATCGCTCCCCTCCCGACTCTTTCAACATCCACCCTCACTTTCATATACTTGACGGCCGGCACGTTCCTTTCGTGTTGCAGCGCCAACACAATCAACATGATGTTTGAGCCCAAATATGATGCCTTGATGTCCCGGACGCGCAACCGTCCCCTCGTTCGAGGCCTTGTTTCAACCCGCGGAGCTCTGCTCTTTGCCATCGGCACCGCGGTGGCTGGCCTCGGTTTATTGTACATTGGCACAAACCCCACAGTCACAGCACTCTCCGCGGCGAATATTTTCCTCTATGGCTTTGTGTATACTCCGCTCAAGCGCATCAGTGTGATCAACACCTGGATCGGCGCCATCGTGGGAGGTATTCCGCCCTTGATGGGGTGGGTTGCAGCTGCGGGACAGACGGCAACCACGGGTCACGATACGTGGCGCGATATGCTTCTCAGCGAGGACAGTATTGGTGGCTGGCTACTTGCTGGCATTCTGTTTGCCTGGCAGTTCCCCCACTTTAACGCACTGTCACATCTCATCCGGGATGAATACAAGGCCGCCGGATACCGGATGCTCTGTTGGGTCAACCCTGCGATGAACGCCCGAGTTGCCTTGCGATATTCGGTCTTGATGTTCCCCATTTCTATTGGTCTTTGGTGGGTCGGCATCGTCGGCCAGGGGTTCCTGGTTGGAAGTACGATCGCCAATGGCTGGCTTGTCCGTGAAGCCTATCGCTTCTGGCAACATCAAGGCGCCCAAGGATCTGCACGAGGATTGTTTTGGGCCAGCATCTGGCAACTTCCCATTCTTTTGGTAGGCGGTCTCGTTACAAAGAAGGGCCTCTGGGATGGCCTGTGGCGCAAGATCTTTGGATACCCAGAGGAGGACGAAGACGACTACCTGTATTATGTGGATGGCGAAGGAGAAGAGGAGGCGGAAGTTTCTCAAAGAGAGACAGTCGGGACTTCAACGAAGCAGTCACCTCTCTTGACAACAACATAGAAGCCACAACTACGCGAGATACTAGAAAACTTGGGATGGGTTCGGCTCTAGCAAAACCGGTCCGGCGTCTTGGGTCAATATCTGTGCTTATTTATCTTCCCTCTTTCTAATTCTTTGATCCTCGGGTGAATTTTTTTTTTTGAATCAGCAACTTGAGCGGCGTCGATTTGATTTCATGTTTCACTCCCATGTATTATAACACTACGCACTTTACAATCTATACGAATCTCTCGATTCGAATAACAGTCAAATTCAGTGTCGCTCATGACGGGTGTTTTTTTGGTGGAATTTTCCATCATTTTTTGTAGACCAATAGGTAGCTGTCCGATTTGCTCGCGGCTTAGCGCTTATGGGCACATATCTGACGAGATTGGCCACAGTTCTTGTCAGTGTTAGTATTTCGCTAGCTTTCCTGTTGAAGCAATATCTCAATCATTCTTACCCAGAGGCAATGCTTCTCACTTGAATGTGGCCCCCTTGATTCTGTCCCTGGTGAATAAGATTGGAGAAGAATATTGACTGGGGACGAAACGGAAAAAGAAGATTTGTAGGAGGGGTATCTTATTCTCTACTGTACACGCTCTACTCTATAATACACTGGATCTCTCCATTTGATTCTCGCATCGACTCCTACGCAGGTTTCCTCAGCTGTAAATGGTACGTCTCAAGCGAAGCCTCAGTCATGGGACTTGGCGCTCGAACCATAGCATCGTCACCACCCCTACCAGTCTTTGGAAAAGCAATGACATCCCGAACGGACTCCTTCCCCAGCATTATGGCGACAAGTCGATCAAAGCCAAGTGCGAGACCCGCGTGCGGCGGACATCCGGCGCGGAGGGCATCCAACAGGTGAGAGAAATCTTCTAGACGTTCTGCGGGCATCTTGAGAATGTCGCGGAAGATAAATTCTTGGACGGCAGCGTCGTGAATACGTCGGCTTCCGCCGCCGAGCTCGACGCCGTTGACGACGAGGTCGTAATGGTCGGCTACGGCTTTGGTGGGATCGGTGAGGAGGAGTTCAACGTCAGCCGCACTTTTGGGGGCAGTGAATGGATGGTGAGTCGAAGAGATGCCGGCGGCGCCGCCTTGGCCGGGTTCGGATTCGGAAGATGGCGAGAAGAGAGGGAAATCAACGACCCACATAAAGTCGAATCCGGTGGGAGTGTCTTTGAAGCCCGTTGATACTGCGTGGGCGTGGAGAGCGCGGCGGAGGTCACCCAGGGGTGTTGAGCCACCGGCGAATGGGGCGCGAGGGCGAGCCTGTAGGATGATCAGATCGCCGTGATCTGGATCAAGAAGCTCTTCGACCTTTTCGGCAGCCTCAAAGCCGAATGGTTGTAATCCACAAAGGGGCTGTTTGCCATTGTATACGAAAACACCGGGTCCACCGTGAGGGTTGTTGTTAAAGGGGGCACCGGCGGGCGAGTCTAAGAATTCCGTAATGAATCTTTGAGTCTCAGCCGGGTCGTTGTTCATGTTTTCCAGTTTGAATGCTTCCACAATGGGATCGGCCAGCGGCGAGATCTTCATGACGAGGTCGACTGGCAATAAGTAGTCCAGTCGCATGATTTCCATGCCATATCTCGTGTCTGGTTTGTCTGACCCATATTTGGCCATGGCTTCCTGGTACGCAACTCTTCGGAAAGGACCCTCTGGCGCTGGGGTGTTCATCAGACTTGACCAAAGTCGACGAATCACACCTTCCACGGTCCGCATCACATCATCGCCCGTGGCGAACGACATCTCCAGATCCAGCTGGGTGAATTCGGGCTGTCTGTCGGCGCGGAGATCCTCATCGCGGAAACAGCGCGCAAACTGATAGTAACGTGGTAAACCGCTTGCCATCAGAATCTGTTTGTATTGCTGTGGGCTCTGAGGCAACGCATATGCCAGTCCAGGTCGCCTCGTCGGGACCAAAAACTCACGCGCACCTTCTGGCGTGGACTTGAACAGAAGAGGCGTCTCGATCTCCACAAATGCCGGTTGGTTGTTCTCTTCAAGCTCCTTTTTGCAGACATTCCGAACCTCCGCACGAAAACGAAGCGCCTCACGTAGCTCGGCATCAGACCGGAGTTGAAGGTATCTTTGTTCGGGCGCAAAGACCGTCTCGGAGGTCATGATGATATCCTTTGGAAAATCGTTCAAGACATGGATATCCTCAAGGGCGAGTTCCCACGAATCCGCAGCACTGCTCCCATTATCTGAAGCTTTCTTCTTTTTCTGCTGCACGATGCCACGCACAGCGACGGGGCTGTTGGCATTGATCGTCTTGAGTTTCTCAAAGGCATCGTTTTTCGCAAACCCGACTACTTGAAGACTGTGTTTCATCGTTGGGTCGGTCAGACGCACAAACGATAGCTTCTTCGACAGATCTGCGCGCTGACCCAGATATCCATGGAGAACCACTTCGGTGTTTGGCTGGGCTTGTGAGAGAAATGTTTCAAAGTCATGTGTGGCAGCAGGGAATTCCACTAGATCATGAAAGTGATACCGTGAGCATATGACCACATTACACTGTTCGTGAATCTTCGTTCTGCGATCAGCTTACCCGCTTTCTTATAAGCCTCCAAGAACCCAGGAAGCTGTACAGAAGCATCCGATTCAAGGCGGCGCGCCGAGCGGACAAAGTGCCTGATAGTGGACTTTTGAGCCTGCCATTGTCCAGAAGGAATACCCCTTGAGCTCACGAAGCTCTGACGGATACACAATGGCAATCGAATGCCTGCCGTACGTATCATGATTCTGTCTCGACCATCATGTCCATCATCAAACGGCCGGCCGATCGCGCGAGTCTCCGGGAAAAAGCTGCGGGTCTTCCGCCCACCCAAAAGCGGACTAGCGCGGGCCTTTTATTAGCGCGCGTTCAGTCCGCAACTTTTTCTTCCCTTCTTCATCCTTCCAAGTTTTATACTGGTGAGTCCTACCTGCTCCCTCTTGGGGAGATCAGTTGCGTCTCCTCTTTTGAATTGAGAAAAAAAAACATAACATACTGACTGTGTACCGGCAGAATGATGAAAGCCTAGTGTGTTTATTGTGATCAATCTCTCCTCTCTGAGACTTGTGGCTCTCTTTTCTCTTCGGAGGAGAGCTCAAGGGCTACTTGACTCGGGACGGAGGGAGAATGAACAATGCGTTCGGCACACCAACCTTGTTTAATTTACGGACGCGATGAAGGCATCTCTGACCCAATTTGAAACTTGAAGGTGTATCCCACTGGCTGGGCCGTGGGGGAATCGACACGACATGATAGAACGGGGGCGCTTGGGGAGCACATCGTCCAAGGTTTCCGCTGGCTGTGGTTATTGCTCTGCGTGACCATTCGGGCTGACTTTGTCCGATGTCCTTCTCCTGCGCTTTGTTTATTGTCGACGGGGGACTAGCTAGTGTTGCGGGATCTATCATCAGTCTGGTGTAATCAATTTCATCAAATCACTTGTCACTTTTCACTGTAGCTTTTATACTCCCGTCACTGATCGTTTGAGAATCGCCCGTCAAACCATAGTCCCCATTCAGTCCATCAACGCAGGTCCTTCAAATTGTTCAGGGTGGTATCCTCTAGAAATCTTCAATACCCATAGCATACAAAACATCGCAAATGAATCAGAAAAAAAACACATTAGAGCTTTCACTGCTCTCCAAAAATCATTTTCTCCAAAACAGCTTTTTCTCCGCTGTTGTCCACCAGGCTTTTAAATACGCCATTCTCAATCTTCATCAACTCATCAGGGCGCCCAAACTCAACAGCCTTGCCGGCATCCATGACCAAGATACGGTCAAAGTCGGCAATCGTGCTGAGACGGTGAGCGATGACCAGTAATGTCGTCGCGTTGCGACCAAATTCTGCACGGATCGACTGCTGGATCAACGCATCGGTCTCCATATCCACTGCAGAGGTGGCCTCATCCAGAACCATGATTTTGGGCCGGGCCACAATAGCACGTGCAAGACAAAGCAGCTGACGCTGGCCTTGTGAGAGATTCAGACCACCCTCAGAAATGGGAGCTGACAAGGAGGTGAAGATATTCGAGTTGGTTTGCCGAGCCGTTGCTGTGTCAGGCGTGGTAGCGCCTGTTCCACTCTGCATGGGCGTCGCGGCCTGGGAGGTCAGAGTGGTCTCGTCATCTTCAGTCTGAGACGAGATAAGATGGACCCGGGCCAAGGCATCCTTCAGCTCGGAGTCACTGTACGCCTCGAAGGGGTCGAGGTTCGATCGCACTGTTCCGGAGAACAAGACTGGATCTTGTGGGATGATGGCCAATCGGCTGCGCAGGTCGTGGAGTGTGATTGTGGACACGTCGAGACCGTCGACCAAGATCTTGCCCTCTCGGGCTTCCAGGAAGCGGAAGAGCGCAAGGGTCAAAGATGACTTGCCCGCCCCGGTGCGGCCTACAACACCGACACGCTGGTTCTTCTCGACCGTGAAAGAGAGTCCCTTGAGAACAGGCGGCAAGTCAGGTGCGTAACCGACCACAAGGTCATTGACCTCAAGGCGGCCCTCGGTAGGCCACGCCGCGGGGGCGTTCACGCCACCCTGGTTTTCCAACTCGATGTTGGAATACTCAATGACTCGCTCGGTGGCGTTCATATTGAGCTCAATATTAGCGTACTGTCGGAGAACAAACGCAATCGCAGTGTTACATTGAAGGGCGAAGCTGAGGGCAAATCCAGCCAGGGAGGCTGAGACCCCGGGCAGAGAAACCACGAGGGCGGCCGTGGCAGTCGAGAACACGGCGCCAACGATGTTCATGCGGATACCCAACCAGCGGTTGAGGAGCCACATGGTCCACCAGGCTTGGGCGTGCGCATTGATCTTTTCGTAGATGACGTCTATAAAGGTTTCGCTCTTGCTGAATGCTCTGATGGTGATCAGACCAGCCAGGCTGGATCCAAATTGTTCAAACACGGGACTTTTCGCGGTGCTTTCAAGGCGTTTGATTTCACGTGCACCTGCGAGGTAAGTCATGGACAGTCGCATGCAGACAACGAAAAGAATGGCGGCGAGAATCAGGACCGTGGGGGATACCAGTACTCCGGCAAGGACGATCCCGCACACTTCCAGGGTTTGGGACCCGAAAAAGGCAAACTCGTAGCCGATTCGGGCATCAATCATGTGGAAGTCGGAGGTGAATCGGTTCAGAATTCGCCCTAGGGGCATGGTGTCGAGCCATCGGAGCGGTGCACGGAGAATAGCGTGGGTGAGGTTGTTGAACAGACGTCTCGAGGCACGGATACTGTTAGAGAGCATGAAATAGTACCGAGCTGTGCCGAAGATACATGCGAGCACGGAAATGCCAGCGTAGATGCTCAGATACCATCCTAAGCTATTTTGCTCAGCACGATTGGTTTGAGCCGACATTGTGTGTTGCAACAATGCCGAGAATTGTTCCGGATGTGTCTGGGTTCTGGACGATGCGCTAGTCCAGAGATTGATCCACCATGACTGTAATTATTTTATTAGCCCAGAAACGAGGGATGGTGTAGCACCAAGAAAAGAAGAAAAAAAAAGCACTAATTGCGACTCACCCGTCCGATCATGAGCGCCCAATAGATGAGGTATACTGCCAAAGTGATCAACCATATGGCGGTGTGACCACCCATTGCGAAATAACCTTTATAGACTGAAAGCTGAACGGAGCCTACTTCTCGCTGTTCATCCTCGATGAATTTCTTCGGTGGTTTGGCTTTTGGCGTAGAGTCATCCTGCGCGTGGCTTGGCCGACGTTGCGAAGTTCTCGAAATGACTTTCTGAAGGTTCGTTTCCTCAGGGTCAAGGGCCGCGTTCTCTTCGTTGGCTCGGTCGAGATCTTCCTTGGTTGCCTCACGCTCTGCTTCCAACAGTTCATCTAGGTGGTTTTCCTTGCGCAGCTCTTCGATGGTGCCAGCATACTTGATGCGGCCATTCTCCAACAACACAGAGTAGTCCGTCTTGGGGAGACAGAGTGCAACGTGGTGAGTGACCAAGATCCGGGTTCGCCCCTGACCAAGTTCACCCGTCAAAGCATGCTCGAATACGTGGCGACCAGTGTGTGCATCGAGGGCACTGAAGATATCATCCATCACCAGTATACCTGCTCGGGAATACAAGGCACGAGCAAACGAGACTCGCCACCTTTGACCACCACTGAGATTGACGCCATTGGCGCCAATATCGGTGAGCTCGCCATCCGGCATCATTTCCAGGTCCTTTTCCAATGCGCATGCAAAGAGCGTCTTCCGATAACGCTCTTCGCTGAAAGGCAGACCAAACAGAATGTTGTCTTTAATGGTAGCATTCTCGATCCAAGGAACCTGGGCAACGTATGCGATGGCCGAGTCAATGGTCCAGTTGGCACTTGTCGCGAGATGATCAAAGCGTTCTTTGACCGGGGCCGGGACGGGCACATGAATGTTACCCTGAAGGACATCGCATTCACCCAGGATCGATGAAAGTAACAGGCTCTTTCCGGATCCAGTACGCCCGGAGACGACACTGAGGCCCTTCATAGGGAAGGCGATGGTCAATTCTCGCAGAAGGAACCGGTCCTCATCCTCCTCTTCGTCGTCTGCCACCTCTGCCGGCCAGCCAACGGTTGCATCCTCAAATGCGATGTGGTCTGAGGGGACCGTATTGACGATCTTTTCTGCCGAATTCATGTAAACATCAATTCGATCAGCGCTCACCTTTGCCTCCAAGCCATTGGCGATAATCTCAGGCAGAATAGCCAAGGACATCTCAAGGGATCCAAAGATAGCCATGGCCGTGAACGCCACCGAGGCTGTCAATCCCCCATGAATCAATGCGTAGGCCGCGAGAGAGACCGCGGACAATCCGATGGGGCCCAGAATCCAGATACCCATGAGAAGAATATCGAAGAGGAACACGATCCAGAGCGCTCCAAGTTCTGCCTCTCGCGCTTGAGTGATCTTTTGTTGCCACTGTTCCTCCAACGCGGAGAACTTGATCTGGCGGATACCCTGGAGAACTTCTGTGACAATTGCCATCTTCTGGTCACGGAGTTTCATCAAGACATCTTGGGAAGCAGTAAATTTCTTCGCCGCATATATGTTGAGCGGAGTGACTAGCAATGCGACGGCGATGCCGGCGAAAGCACTACGCCAGCCCAGAATGTTGACCAAGAAGGAGCAGCCGATGATGATTTTCAGGGTTGCCAGTGGAATAAGATAGGCGTACGAGGTGAAATCCGAAATGCGCCTCGCGTCCACGGCAGCAAGGTTGATGATGCTCTGTCGGCTCTTTTTGATGGAAGTTTCATCGTCTTCCTCCTCGTCCTCCCCCTCATCCTGTTTGTTCTGCTCTAATGGCAGTCCTTTGGTGGTTGCATCTGAGTCCTCCTTGCCCTTGGACTTTTTAGCGTTTTTCGCATCCTTGCGACGCATGGATTTTGCAAACACGACGGCCGTGAGTTCTGCGTAAATGGGCACGAAAAGCTTCGAGCAGACGCACCAGAACAGCCAGGCTTCCACTGTAGAGTGCAGCAGCGTCAGGCCTCCCAGTGCGACAACCCAGAGGGATGTTTGCAGAGAATCAAACATGGCGGTTCCGCGAGTCTCCAATGAGGCAAGGATTTTGAACAGAGCCATCTGGGGTCCAAATCCCAAAACACTGATGACTACAGTGAGGAAGAGCTGGAGTGTGAGGGAGTCCCAGTGCGCAATGACGATCGTTTTCGCAATACTTCTTGAACCTCGAGCCTTTTCAAAGTGGGCTCGGAGTGATGCCGCACGCTTTGCCGCACGCAACTTCGGCAAGTCGCCGAGTTCAATCTTCCGATGCTTCAGAGCATACGCAAGGACACCTCCCGCCCAAGAGAAAGTGTAACGGCCGAGGGCGGACACGGTGAGCTCTCGATCCACGACTTGCCCATCACAATAGACATCTGGGCGGCGGGGTAAAAGCAGGGTAAAGAGCCCGCGCAGTACTGCACTGGCGAGAAGAATGGCTATGAGGATGAGCCATACCTTCTCGTCCAGCAGGGAACGATGAGCGACCCACACCAGTCGGATATGAATAGCAGTGACGGCCAAGGCAGTCAAGCTGCCACCAAACGCATACTGACCAAGCTCAAAGCGTCGTGTTGGGCGGGGCTCCGTGAAAAATGAGATGGCTTGAACAGCCAACAATCCCTGGAGGAAGAAAAATCGATGAGCGGGGAAAAAAGATCGAGAATTGAAATGCAAGATTCAATCGCCCATTGCGTTTTTGGATCCCAGATAAGTTGCTTGCACTGCACGTACCCAAATTGCCAGTTCCAACCATGTCAACTCGAGATAGGCCCATTCATGTCGAAGGGTTGTGAGGGTCGCAAGCGCGAGCGCGACGCCAAATCCGATCCCCGAGAAGGCCGCAATGGCGCAGCGTTGCCAGCGATCTGAGAACGCCTCGAGCGACTCCTCTGTCGCCTCGCCGTCTTCATCGCGGTAGGCGGTTTTGGCGAGATCGGCTTCATCGAACGGCGCTGACTTACGCGCGACACGACCCACAATGCAATGAATGGCGGGGATACTATCGAGAGCCGCAATGGACAAGCCAACGGACCCTGCGATGAGGGACGCAACTTGCACGTTCAGAGGCATACCTCGTATCCACCCCACGCAGCGCTGGGATGAGCCGGGAAAAGCGAAAAGGAAGAGAAACCCTCGAGTGAGGATGAGGAAATCCAGGCGCCTTAAAAACAAATCGCGGCGGCCTTCCTGGCTACGCATGCGCGATCGTACGTGCACTCATCTTATCACGGTCATTTTCTCTTTTGACATGGTCTAGTCCCTACACGAAGAGAATTTTGAACGGAGCCTTGCTTGTTTAGGCATGCGGGTTCATTTGGAGTCTGGCTTGCGGGCGTGCAGCGTGAAGGAGTGGGGGTCCCTGGCTGACATTTACTTCTTAGCGCCAAAGCCAAGGTCACATCCATCCGCCGAGCGGGGAACCGATTCGCCTCTGCCTTTACTTGATACGGCAAGTTGGCGAGGCTGTAGCCATGCTGCATCCTGCGAGCTATCAGCGATCAGATATGGTGATCGTACGAAACGCTGTTGATAAGCAGATGCTCTGATTTGCTCCTCTTCTCCTGTCAGACCGTCTGACTCCCAAGGCCCAACTCGACGGGCTCCTACAATACCGGGGTTGGTCGAGTTTGGCCGACATCTGCGAGACCACCCCAGGCGCTGCATTCTGCGAAAAAAGATTATCCTGTCGGTCGAGATGATGAAACTGTCCGCTTGGCGGGCGTGCAGCTCTTTCGGCTGTGGAAATCAGGCGAGCCTGTGAGAAACGGAGAAAAAAAAGGGGGGGGAATAATGGAATACTAAGAAACGGTGTAGAAGTGGGGAAGCAGGCCATTGGCCGATAAAGGATGACTGTGGGTGAGTCACGATCCACTCACCTCGGCCTGCATGCATCCAAAGCGTTTGGCGTCTGAGACCCTCAGTCGGAGTCCCGATGGGCTTCGCGGACTATCGGCGGGCACTCTTTCTGGATGCGTCCATGCGATCCCTCCCAACTTCCACGGGGTCAGGTGGAGTCCAAATGGCGGATGGACGTGCTGGAGTGGCGCGTCCATGCGTCCATGCATCCATGCATCCAAGCAAACGTACAGTCAACAGGCACCTTGCTGTAGACATAACGCACACTTGGCGTTCGCACATCGCGGTCTTCTGCTAGTGATGGCTGCCTTCGTCTCGCCAGTTGACCTACAGCCGGTTCAAATGCTCTGTGTCGCGAAGACAGAGCAGAGCTCGAGAATACGGCCGACGTAAGCTAGTTTACGCTGGCTGTGACGTACGAGCATCGCGAGCAGGCAACAATGTAGGTGCTACGTAGGTACCGACTGAACTCGTAGATCAGCCTCCTCCTGAAGTCCCTGGATGAAAGTTCCTGACGAGAAGGAGTAAAGAAACTTGAATTTTACTAGTAGGTCATCCATTGCAGGACCTACCTGGTTGGAGCACTCTTCACTAAAGCAAGCTTGTGACTTGACAGAACGTGCCCCATTGATCCTGAGTGCCGCTTCCAATCACCATTCATCTGGAGGGTAGAATTTGATCATTTTCTGTGCTTAATCACTCCAACAGCTATTGTCTGGGGCTGAGCCTGAAATCATCGAGACAGCGGCAGACGAAGTTGAATGGGAAGGTTGGCTCCATCGTGCTTGGCCCGTCCAGTCCATTCGGAAGTATTGCAGTGGGTCTTGCGTTTTTGATATTTGTAGAAATACTTTGACAAGTAGTACTTATGTCTATTAAAGTCTTTCATTCCCTCGTATCAATCACGTCTGGTCAGTTAAAGCTTTGCAATACCTTGGAGCTAGCTGCGATGAATACATTGTCTGATTAGATCATTTATATTAGTGGGTCTTTTCACCTCCAACCCCCCGGGATATATTTTCCTTTTTGGGGAGGGGGGCCTACCCGATCAATGCTGGACATCCGGGAATGGGAATAGTCTGGTCATGATATATCCACTCTTGTGTACAACCTGGATACGGGCATGTGTTGATTAACCTTAGGTAATGGCCTTATCTTGACAGTTCAGTGATTACACCTCGACGTAAGCACCTAGAGCTAAGGGTGCCTACCTACCTAGGTAAGTCATTTGATCCCCTGGGTAGGTGCCGGGCAGTGATACTGACCTCGGTCCTGATGCCTGGAACTCCAAGATCGACTGTAGACTTCCACCTCACTTCAATTTATCAATGAAGGTTCACATCAAGTCAAGTGCTTCCTGGACGCAAATACCTAGTAGATTGCATGGAAAGGACTCCCTCATTACCTACAACCAGATACTACCTACCTAGGTACCATGCATGGGCGAAAAGTTATCAGTCCGCGCTAGGCTTCCAGAATTGATACACCACATGACCACAGCACAGCAGTAGCATCAAAGTGATTGATAGATGATCCTACATGCCAATGCTGTCGACGACATATCAAGTCCCTACCGCAGAACGGGCCTCCAACCTTTCCGAGCAACAAACCCTTGCACGCCCTCATCTGCAAGAACCTCCCACGCCAGGCGTCCTGTCACCACGCTTCTCTCAACCTCCGGTCCACGCACGTAAAATGGCTCAAATCCTGACCCAGCGCATGAGTTGAAGCCATTTTGTGATCGAACCCAGGTCTTCTTCGATCGTCCATTGTCAAGAGCGATCCGTCGAGGCTCGAAGCCTGACCCTGCTCGGTCCATACTGAGATACCATCTTCGCTGATGGATTGAGCCGATGGTATTGGAGGATCCGGGGTAAGCATTGTTCTTTCGTATTTGATAGTTCAGATCCTCGTCGGATAGAATATCTTGACCATCAGCTGAGATTTTGGTGGCTGACTGATTGTTTTCAATTGCTGCTTTCTGCTTCTGGACCGTAGAAGGTGAAGCCGAGCGAGATTCAAAGCTGGAGGTAGATGCTGGCGCCGGCGGTGGGTGATGAGCGACCAAAGGTGCACGTCTCCTGCGTTTGGGCCCCTTCCCAGCCGGGCGAGCGTAGTCGGTGGCTTTGTCCATTCGCAAGAGCAATGTATAGCCTCTAGGTAGACGGGTCCCATGCAGACGGAGTCGAATTTTGCGCTAAGTGGAGATCCGCATTAGTGTCTCGAACTAATGACTCTTTTTTTTTTCTCTCTCTTTCTGATTGACATTTTCCAAGTTACTCCACAACTGTCCGGGCAAAATAGGTGACTCACGCTATGAAAGGCTTGTTTGAGCTTGGCACTCTCCGAGAGGGTCTTCGCGCGCTGTGCATCATCCCCACCAAAGTCCGAGTCAGACTCCGACTCATCTGTCTGTGCACCCGTCACGTTGTCCAAGTAAGGCAGAATCTCATATTCCCCCGTATCCCAGATGAGAAGGCTCCCAGTCTTGTCTGACGCGGTCTCGACAAGATGATTCTATGCCGCACTTTTTGTATTAGCCTTCACGATCAATTTCCACGCCGCGCAGACGGAACTTGACAGCTCAGTGTCGAAAAAAAAGAGTCCAAGGTATCCATAGAAGCCCATTGACGTACCCAAAGACAATGCACTCGTGTCTCGGTAGCATTGCGATTTAATCTTTCACTATTCGGATCCCCCGGTAATCCATACATAATAGACCACGACACGGAACTTGTCTCGGAGAACTGCAGACGGAGATCATAATGGGGTCCCGCGATCGGATGGTCATGCTGATGAATCACAAAATGCCTGCCCGCAGCATGATTGTTTCGCCGATATAGATCGGCATAGTCCTCAATATTGAGGCGTCGTACACCCTCAGATGCGACGCTGCTGGGTCGACACTGTTGCCGAAGCCTGGTGGCGAAGATCTGCAAATGGTTCTCAACATGGAGATCCCCGGCTTCAATCGCAGCGAGTTGAGGGCTTGCAACCTTCGATGTAGCTGTCTTTCTCCGCGGTGGAGGTGACACTGAGCCTTGTAGACTTGCAACGAGTGGCTCTGTCTTTCTGCGATTGCTCTGCGAACGGTTATTGGGATCACCGCTTCCGCTGTTATTGCTATCAGTGCCCCTGGAGCGCTTCATCTCGGACTGAATCCGTTCAGGGTTTGAATGCCATTCATAACAGGTTTGTCTCAGTCATGCACACTAGGTATTCCCGTTTATCCACATCAAATGAACGAGCTCGAGGTATGGAGAGGGACATAGAAGGCAAGCCTCCAATAAGTTCAGGATTCATGTTCCGGAGATTACGAGTGTTGAAGAACGCTGTGTCAAGCCGTCCACGGAAGTGTCCTCGAGTGATTTCTGGTTTGCGGTCAAAGGCTTGTCAAATGCTGCCAGGCGAAGTCATATTGGTATAAAAGAAGAATCCGTGAATATTTGAACCAGATGCCACATGCAAAAGAAGAAGTGGGAGAAATAACAAGATATCGCGCTACGTGAACGCCGGACCTAAAATGCGAGAAGATAAAGACTGCACAGACACCTTGACGTCACTGCCCCGCCGGTCAACCACGTGTTAATTGGAATCTGCCGTTTGCGCCTTCGACGAACGCCCCGGATTGACATGGACGCTTTGAGGATTGTGAAATATATCCAGTGGATCAATCTCACTTTTGATCTTCTGCAATCTTGGCAAGTTGTCTCCCCAGTAGGCTTGCTGGCTATTCTCGAGTAAAGGGTCAACGTAGCCAGGATACGCCCCATACAGGACGTCTGGACGAGATACCGCAATGACACTATTAACGCCAGCCAGAAACTCTTTAGTTTCCGAAGAAACGGGTCCCAAGAGGTTGACTGCGTAAGACTGCATCCACATCACCACCTCACGATGGGCATATGCTGTGGCATTGTTGGGTATCTCATTGATAGCTCCAGCCTCGAGGTCGAATATAATGAACCAGGCTGGAGTACCTTTGATTGCCGAGTCCAGATAAGTGAATAGAGACTCAACGCCTTGTATGGGAATGGGATGGGTGAAAGACATAGATTTAGCGTAGAAAGAACATGGAACCCCCCCACTGACCTGCTGGATGAGATCTTCAGCTCGGCTTACAAGCATACCCAGCCAGTCCGTGAGTATGATCAAGGCTCCTTTGTCCGCGGCAGGGAAATTCAACTCCTTCTCAAGAGCCATCCATTCATCGCGAGTTCCAAAGAATGTACCTGAAAGCAGAATTCCATGCTCAAATACGACCAGCTCGCTCGAGACTCGGCGGGTGAGATTCTTCGTGAATATGAATTGCTGCCAGTCGGCGAAGAGTTGTGCTCGCTCCGCCGTCGTCCCCACGTTGAGCGTGTACGAGTACTGCACAGCCTGCGTAGGAGCCGGATGAGTGTTTAACCTGAATTTCGTGACAATCCCAAAGCTGGCCGCTGCCCCTTTGATGGCGAAAAGCACATCCGGATTCTGAGTCGCTGATGCAGTGATGATCTTGCCATTCGCGAGCACCACCTCTGCCTCTCGAATGTGGTCGAGAGCCATGCCCCATTGACGCGACATGGTGCCCAACCCACCAATCGTCGCATGACCCCCAATACCCACATTCAGGCACGCACCGTGTGCTACCGCCCGTTGACTAGCATGATACAGCCGCGAGTGGAGGTCTCCCAGGAGGGTGCCAGAACCAACGGTGGCCACGTGTGTGACGGGGTCCACAGAGAACTCCTGGAGATGCTTTAAATCGACCACTATCATACCATCTTCCCCTCCGAGGCCTAGATTCACCAGCAACGGTTAAGTTAGCGGCAACATTTCAAGGCCTGATATCACTGAAGGATCCTTGGTGACCTACCATAATTGCCGTAGCTGTGACCACCGCTGCGGGCCTGGACCTTGAGCGAGTGACGGGAAGCGCATTGAACAATTCTGGCAATTTGCTCCGAATTCTCAGGAAAGGTCACCGCGATTGGTTTCACGGGAAAATTGAGATTGTATAGGGAAGGAGCTTTGAAATGGTAGAACGCGTCATTCCGGAATGTGACGAGGCTCGTTTTGTGGCCGACCGCGTCCAGAAGACAATCCTGTCCAGGCAGGCTATGAGCATTGCCCATTTCCCCGAGTTTCTTTCTCACAGAATGACGAAGATGATTGATGACGATGATTCACCTGGTCAAGATGGACGATGATGGATCCTTTAACGACAGAGCTGGGGCGATGATCTCGAGTGTAGCGTAGAAAGATACGCAAGGGACCAGCGGAACGAGTAGATATCCTTCCCCCAAACGGGCGGGCTCCTGCCCAGACTGGAATACTCAGTCGCTCCTGCCAAAAAGCAAAAGAAAAGAAAAGGACAACACATGACACCAACTGGAAGTAGAAGGGGGTGACCTTCATTTGATGACTCGATATCAATCGCCGATACCGAAACCTACGACACACTCCTTATATCCATTCTACACGCGCGTCTGCCAGGGCACGAACCTGCTGTCACACATGGATGGAACATGGCTTTATCAATGCAGTGAGCTTAACAAAACGTGTTGCAGTAGATCGGCGACTCTCGTTGTAGCTACTACTAGCGGCTACCTTGGCATCCCCACCGGTGGATGCAATGGCGATTCAGATTATGATTCAACGCCTCCACAACCTCAAATGAATCCCCTTTCAGACTAGCTTCGCAGAATCGTCCATTCTTCATCTTCCAGTGGGGAATTTCAACACTAGCAGTGCCACTGCCGGCACGCGGCAGTGCGGTTAACCGGCCTGAGCTCTCGAGTCTCGTGGATTGGCATCACGCGTTTCTCCGTCCGTAACGCGCATGTCAGACCCTCCAAATTTAAATGCCGAACCACCACCGCGTTGAAGGTTCGACATTTGCAGCATGCGATGCCCGAAACCTTCCACGGCAACCTCGGAGCAGGTCCTCAACCTTAAAAGCCCTTGACTCGGCGGGTCCATCTCCACATTTCTCGGTACTGATGGACAGGATGGCCTGGGTTCTCTTCGGGGACCAGATCCGCACGGGCTTGATGGTCCCCGGGGGAGTAAATTCCCTAAGTAACGAGCCGGGGATGAGGGATGGGGACCTGTCCCAATGCGACGATCATGGTCACGTCAAGGGATGTCGAGGACCATGAAGATTGATAATCCACATGTACCTTGGATGAGATCCGATCGTCCCTCGAGATCGAGCATCGGGGACTGGAGGGGCGAGCCCGTAGGATGGTTCCCTTTGTACTTCATTTTTCTTCCCCAAAGTTTTCGGCGTCTTTGTCCTGCCTTTGTCGTTTCTTGACGGCAATTCCCCCTTTAAAGCTCGACAAGAGCCATCTTGACGTGTAAATTGCCTGTCTGAAGACGTTCGACTGCACCCAAAGTTCTCACTCACGACAAGTCGAGACACGAGAGGATCGTTCGCTGATTCCGAAAAACCATGTTCACACCTGTTCATACGTCCCTGGGGGCCCTGCTGCTCTTTCACGGCTCTTCCGGGCTACTCGTTCATAACGGAGCTGTGTTTGGGATTTCCTCACTCCTGTCTGGGTCCATCTTCGATCCCAACCAAGACAACGTCCCGATCATTGCGGGTTTGATATCCAGTGTGGTACCTATCTCACTTCTAGCGCCCTCGTTGATTCCCAATTACCCTGCCGCACCACATTCTTTGGCCTCCGCCGCCGCAACACTTGGGGTGGGCTTCTTACTGGGTTGGGGAACAAAGGTAAGGAACAAAAACCGCTTCTCTACCGGACAGTCTTCCAGCACGTGGTGAAATTGAATCCTAACTCCGAGGCTTTGTCTTTGCAGAATGGCTGCGGTTGTACCTCTGGCCACATGCTCTGCGGCCTGTCTCGCTTGTCGCCACGCTCCTTGATATCCACGGCGCTCTTCTTCACAACGGCCTTGATCACCGCCAACGTCGTCGGAGGCGGGTCCCGAATTCCTTCCTGTGGTGACCTTCCATGCTATACCGCGGTCTACCCATCCCCCGCCGAGACAGCCTTTATGGCGGGATCATTGGTCCTTTCCACCATACTTAATTCCATCGTCGTCCCCAATTTCCTAGAGCGGAAATCAGAGCACCGCAGTATCTTTGCCTACCTCGCGGGTCTCGAGTTTGGACTGGGCTTATGGATCTCGGGCATGGCGGATTCCGCCAAAGTGCTGCGCTTTTTCGCCATCGCAACCGATCCGTCTCGCTGGGATCCGTCCTTGGCACTGATCATCTTGTTTGGAATCGGTCCGTCGCTCATCACGTTCTTGTCCAAGCAGCCGGGCCAGCAGTCGGAGAAGGATGATGAACCCATCCCGCCGACGCTGGCGGAAAAATGGCGGCTCCCCACAAAAACGGTGGCAGATATTGACTGGCGCTTCTTGGCGGGCTCCATCGCCTTCGGTATTGCCTGGGGCTTGCAGGGAGTCTGTCCGGGTCCGGCCATTTTGCGCTCGCTCATCCAGCCCACTTGGGGGTTGGTGACCATGGCTGGATATGCTCTCGGCAACCTGCTTTGACCAGTTTGCAAAAAAGGATAGACGAAAGACGAAGGAGAGAAGAAATAAAGTTGCGTGATAGATTGATTTGTAACTTTATCCTGAGAATGTACATAAATAGACAGCCACCCAGTGGCATTGTTCGCTGGCAGCCTTGGCCCGAGATATATTTCCTCATTCACTAGAAATTGTAAAAAAGGACCAGATCAGCTCTGTGTGAACGAACTTCCGGAGTGATGACCGATATATAGTTCGAGATGACGAAGGATCTTACAACTCAGTCTTCCGTTCAAAGTGAACGCCCTGCGTGTCCTCGGTATGTTCGACATTTCCGTTCCGTCTAGTGGATGTTTTGTGGTGGAGATATTCCTCCAACTCCATCCACTCGACAGCGAATGCGGTCATGAGCATGCTCCAGTCCTTCACGGTTTCCATATCTAGATGCTCGGCATCATCCAGAGCTGTATGCCACACTTCTGGGAAGCCTTTAAAAGGCGCATAATCAATCAAGTGAAGGATCTCCACGCCACGAGCGAGGAAGGGCAGATGATCATCCTGAATACCACCCAGTGCTTTCACCTGATGGGCATTCTTGGATGCATCCACGAACCAGGGCGAACCAGACGATTTCATAAGGCCAAGAGCCCGGAGGCGCTTCTCAAGCGATGCCAAATTTTGATAGGCCCAATGGGTGGTAGGATAGTAGGATTGGATAGTGGGCTTTTTTGCGCCCAGCAAATCGAGGAGAACAAAAAGGGATATGGCCGACAGGGGCGTCTTGAAAGTCGACATGGCTGGGTTGATCTGAGTGTCCCAGTGCTCTGCGAGCGAACGAGCTCCGTAGAGGGAGTCGGTGGCGGTCCACTCCAAAAATGCCTCTTCACCGTCGAGGAAAAGGACTTGAATTCCTTGGTGTTCATCCACGAGGTCCACGTCGTGCTGTTCCATTGCCGCCCATTTCTTCTCAAGCGCTGAGTCAATGCTACGCACCGCGTGCATGATCATCGCGCAGGGCGCTGCACTGTCGATCGCTCCGATGAAGCCCGTGGGCTCTACTTTGCTATCATAATGGGCCACCAAGGTCAAGCGCCCGACATCCCCCCGTGAAACTCCGGGGGGATCTCGATAAGCGATAAGATTGACAAAAGGAACCTCTTTGCCATGGGAAATAGGGGTCTTGGATGTCGAGTTCTGAAACTCGATCTCCCATTTGGGCAAGGATGTTCGAAAGAAGCTGGCCAGGTGCTCCAGTACAGCGGCGTGGCCGGGGGTTCCAGGAACACGAGGTTGAAGAATTGGTGACAAAAGCGAGCCGGAGTGAATATCAAAATCGTCACCGGGTCGTGGAAGGGTTTTTAATGTCTCATCTGAGACATGCTGGTAGGCCTCTCCAGTGCGTAGAACCAGAAGCAACCCGAGGCATAAATAGAACAAGTGGCCACAGAGGGCGCGGAGCTCGAATCGAGCCGTCAACATGGCGTCAAAGGCAAGAGGCTTAGCTGTTCATGACTCGACAGACCACATGAATGACCAACGCGTTGCCCAGCCCAGCTCGGCTCGCTTCAAATCTGACCACCCACGATGGATCGTCTTTCAACAATTGATCACCTCGAGCAATGCTGATTGCTGATCCCCGACAAAGAGGACCAAGGCGGTCACGGCCGGCGATTTGGGGCACAGCTTTCGGACAAGCGCCTCGCATCTCCGAGCTTGTCATTTAGCCGGCAACCATGCAGATCCTCTTCCATCCTCGATTACGCACCACGCTTTCAAAATCCCTTCAAAGGGAGATTCGAGCTCGAGTATGGGCGCGCTACAAGTCTCAGACCCCTCGGCCCTCGAGACGACATGAAACCGTTTCTCCGGCGCCCAAGGACCTCACCGCAGCGACTTCGCGCACTTCCTCTCCCGCGGGCGCAGCCGCAGCCGCCAAATTGAGCGTGCGACGAGGTACATAACATTGACCCCAGCGCTGGTCGGACCACAGTGAGCTCACCGGTGACTATACAGGACCTCCTGAACGCATACTGGTCTATTATGGAGGAACCGGTCGGTCAATGTTCCTCGGCATACTGCGAGTCACCACGATTCTTCTCTTCGGTGGAGCCTGCTTGATCGTTGCTCCCTCCTGTTATGATGACGAGAATGCGTGGTACATTACACCACTAGGTAAGATATCTTCCCGCCAAATCCAATTGGTCTTGCTTCGCAAAAATGCTTGGCTCCATTGACAGTATTCCTCTTCACTAGTTGTCACCGGTGGCGCATTGCCCATGCTGTTCGTTGCCTATACCTGCGCACCGTACGTCAGCTTCATCCACCTCGCGCTTCCTGCGTTTGCAAGAAAGTCGCGCGAGACAGCACTCCATTTCGCAAAGGATTTACCACCGACAACGACACTGATCCTTACCACGACACGATTCAACGCAATTCCCCGTCAGACGGTGGTCCGACTAGGGGATTTGACACCAGATAAGAGTCCCTTCCGGCCTGTGAGTTTTCGTACATTGAATCCGGGGCCTCGTCCCTGGTGGATGGGCAAGCCAGCCACGCAATTTTTTGCCGCCGATCAAAGTCAGCCGGGGAGGCAATCGACTGCATTTTATCCAGAGTTGTGGCCGGATATCTATAAGAAGATTCAGAGTCAAGCCATTAGGCGACGATAAGCTTTGTTGAACATAATTCTGTGAATGATACCATCTGTACCATAGTTGAATGACACTCAGTCCAAAAAGTTACCATGAACGGAGTCTCGATGGGGGAATAGCGTGACCTTTTTGAACTCAAATGAGGACCCAAATTCTTAAATTCCACCCACCACTTTGCGTTGCCTTCCCAAGCTGGAATACTGGAATAATACACTCTTGATAGGCAAACAATTGCGCATGACAAAAACGATTCAGTCACCAAGGCAGCGCAGATTATGGAGACATAACTTGGTGATCACCAGCATCGAATCTAGTATCGTCCAAGGGTCTGAAAACAAACCTACTGCCAGCCTCGATGATTTCTCTCCTCAATGGAAAGTCCAGCGCCTGTCTTTCCTGCCAAACCGCCCCATTTCTATTCATGTCATGCTAGGTCCTCGCCTCGCATTCAATAGGTTCCAGCTCCTCAAAGATCGCCTTCATCGCCACACTCATCTCCTCATTATCTTGATCATCTTCATTAGCCAAAGTATTGACTTGAAGTTTTGGCTTCAAAGCCTGGTCTTTGTGAGGACGGCCACCACAGTGACGAGGAAGAGTAGAAGTCGAGGGCGACGAAGGAGATACTGACGACCCAACACTTCCCCCATGATCACCCTTGTCTCGCGGCATCTCATCAGATTGCAGCAATTTCTTACGTATTTTGTTGTACCGAGTAGTGGCTGAGTTGACCTGGATGTTCATTTTGGCTGCGAGCTTTTTGTAATCAACCTTCACGCAGACGAACCGGGAAAAGTGTGTCAGTACCTTTGCTGCTGAGAGTAGTGTAATACTCACGGTATTGGAAGACTCAACGATCACCATAAAAGAGCTCGCGAGTTACAATACTTAAGGTCTTGATACGCACCTTGATCTCCGAGTCTAGACATGTAAAAGCCAGCAGCATCATGCGGACTTCTGCCGAAGTCAGTCCGAACGGTAGCTCGCCGGTTCGGCCTTTGGAGGTCTTCACAGGAGGCATGGTCAGATGTCTTGGGAGTTGCGCCGAAAGCTTCTCAGCGTGCGACAATCAAAGTGATTCTTCGCATATAAGTTGCCGAATGAGAAATGATAGTTGATGCCGAGTAATGAGGCAGTGATCAGTGAATCCCAAAAAAGATACCGAGTCAGATGGTCTTTTAGGGCTGATGCAATTTCAGATAACTTACTGTGCAAAGGGGGATTGCTCAACTTCCGAATGACACACCGCGTGAAGCCCGGCGGAATAAACACAAAGAATGAATTGACTCGGAAAATGCCAGTTGAACCTTGCCAAAGTGGAGCTCACCATTGATGTCAATGGAGATCAGTCGGAAAGTACCAGCGATGGGCAAACGGCTTTGTAGGCGTGGAACTCGCCATGACGGGATCTCCAGTCTATAATAAGCACCCCTGGGATTGAAGGAAGATGTTCGATCCAAGAGACATCGATGGGAAACATCTAGATCGACTGCATTGCCGAGAGAAGGGCATGTTCTGTGTGATGACTCCAGATCATCTTCTGAAGAGCTTTCTTGACAGCATATTTCTGACAAGAACATTCTGCCAGAATTGCAGCGGAGTTGCGGCCTCGATAGGAAAAATGATATTACACTCTAGTAGTAGAAAGTGATCACTCGCAATAATCCAACTCGCACCTTGAAATCTATTTACCTTTTCTTTTTCCATCAGCACCGGTTGGTTCAAAATCAATCATGTATGGCCACCGAAGGAAGCTCTTGGCTCATAGCCACACTACAAGGCCTCAATACAGAAAGTGATCAATGATAAGGACCAGGATTCTCATTCCTTCATCTCTTTGATCAATCTGAAATAGACTCTCGAGAATTTCAATAACAAAAACGGGAATGATCTCGACTTGTTGTCCCTGAAATCACAGTCGACAATAGAAAAGCCATCAGGAGATCGATGGCAGAAGGAAAAATGCGCCGCTCCTCGCAAGATTCAAGTCTCGAGACTCTTATCTTCCGCCACAGTAAGCTGTTCATATGCATCTTTCATTTCCAGCTCAGGCTCCTTGATCTCCAGTCCAGACTCTTTTATTTCAAGCTGACCTTCCACCTCCTCCGCTTCAGCCGTCGCCGCTCTTTCAGAAGGTTGAGCCTTGCGACGCCCACGACCACCACCACGCCCAGTACCTCGACCGCGACCGCGGCCACGATTCCGCACGGGGCCCGGAGTTGAAGGCGGAGGACTTGCAGTGGTTGTCATAGAGGGCGTTGAATCATTCTCCATACTGCCGTCCGACTCTGAATTGTGTTTGACCAGCTTCTGAATCGCTCTATTGTACATGGAGCGAGCGGATGCACTGGCGCTATTGATTCGAGATGCCATCTTGTCGAAGTCGATCTGAAGAGAATCAGCCTGTCTACTCTAGGATTCTGAGTTTCTTAAACATTGAACCTTCCCCCCCCCCCCCCCCCCCCACATTGAAGGGAAAAGGAGGAGAGAATGAATACTCCAAATAGCGAGAACGTAGACACAGTGATTCTCGTACTTTTCTAGATTCCTTATCCAAGCAAAGGTGTGCGAGTACCAACAGGCGGGTCTCGTGTGCGGTCAAGCCTAGCAAACCCTCGGTGGAAGACTTGGATGGGGCCATTTTTGGCAAGAGGTGAGCTTGGGGTTGTCTCTTTCTATGAGATCGCTAGGATCAAGTTGTGCTGTGTCGAGTTACTGGAGCACCTTCCAGCTGGAGAAACGGTTGGAATGTTCAGCGAGAGGGACATGGAAGACTTGAGCTTCCAGTCGATCAGATATGACTTATTAGAGGAAGATGGAGCGTTTGCTGGAAACTACCAAGAAAAATCAATTCGTTTGCTTGAAACAATCAAAAATCACGCCCTGGCCCTGTTAGGGCTCCGCTCCACTTCATAGGAAGGTGGATGTTACCACTGAATGGACTATCCAGTCCAGATAGCCCAGCGGGTCGAATTGAGCCCTTGGGCCCAGTACCTACTTGAATACAATGCATTCCAGGGGACTTCAGAGCTCTTGAAAAGACTAGGTAGTGAACAGGCCTGGCATGAACCCATAGAGCAACATGTATTCATGTAGATGGAGAAATGACCCAAAAATGGATGGAAGGGTTGAACGACAAGTGTATTTACAAACAGAGCGGGAAATGTTATCACTAATTCAAACTTTGCTAGTCTAACAAATAAAAAAAGAGACGAAAGTCTTGAAGCTCAAATGAAATAAGCCGAGAACAGATACCTAGCAAAAGTCGAAAGTTTGAATAACCGAGACAACATTTCACCAGGCACATCAAAATCCTACAAAGCCTCAATAGCCTTTTGCAGTACCTCCAATCCCAACTCGGTGACGCCCTCCTCCTCGCCCTCGTCATTGGCGGTTGACTCGCGCAAGGCCCAGGCAACATCACTCCACCAGCCCAGTCCAACCAAACCGCCGCCTTTGCGACGTTCCAAGCTTTCCTTGAGACGACTGGTATGTTCCCATTGCTTGGCCGCAACCTCGGCGCGTTCGATGACCTTGTTAGAGATTCCACACATGGCCGCGCAGTGCATACCGAAACTGCCCTCTGCCACGCCGCTCTCAAGTTTGTAAAGGAAGGTGACCCGGCGCTCAACATCGTCGACGTGGATTGCCATCCGCTTGGGAGCGATTTCAGGGTGATGCTCAAACTCGGCCGCGAGTGAGTGGTAGTGCGTTGCGAAGAATCCCATGGCACCGATGTGTGTCGCAACATGGTGCAATACAGCTTGCGCGACCGCAACGCCATCGTAGGAACTGGTACCGCGACCAAGCTCGTCCAGGATGACCAGCGATCGTGGCGTGGCTTCGGAGAGGATCTTTTTGGTCTCGGCCAATTCAACAAAGAAGGTCGACTGCGCAGCAAAAATATTGTCATTCGCACCCAAGCGGGACATGATGCGATCAACCGGAGTCAACCTAGCAGACTTGCACGGCAAGTAACATCCGATTTGAGCCATGATGACAGCTACACAGGTCTGTTTTCTGGTATTAGCAATGGCAGAAATTTCAGAATCATGGGGATGAGCACATACCATTCGCAGAAGAGTCGATTTTCCAGCGGCGTTGGCACCTGTAAGCAGATCGATGTTCGCATGCTTGCCACCGAGTTGCACATCGTTCGGGATAAAGTCCTCCACGGACGAAAGAAGACAAGGGTGTCGGAGCTCGTCAAATTCGAGGACGCTGCGCTTTTCTTCCACAAAGATAGGACGGCAGCTCGGTTGCCCGAGTGAGGCAGAAGCCTTGGCCAAACTGATCAGACAATCTAGCTGTGCAACGATACGTACAGCCGCAAGCCATGTGCCGTAGTGCTCATCGAATCGAGCATGGAATCGACCAGCGACCTCCTTCACGATTTGACTGTGGGTTTCTTGGGCCTCTTGCAATTTTCGAATCAGGCTGCGAAGTTCGGGGAAGTAGTATCGTTTCACCTGCTTGGTTGCGGACATTTGATCCCAGTTCTTCGGGATGTTCTTGACCTTGATTGGAACTTCGAGTTGATAGATCTCCTTTCCGTTGTCACGATAGCAGATGGCAGTGGAGCCCAAGTCGCGACGGGCCTTCTTCAAGAGATTGTCGAGATCTTTGTGAAGCTGTTCAATGGTCTCCTGTGATCTGTCAAAGTCGTCCTCGACGCCAGCTTCGGGAACCAAAATCCCATTCTCTTTCGCCTTCGGTCGATCAAACGCGGTTTTCCAATACGACAGTAATGATGTGAGGTCTGGCATTCCCTCAATAAGCTGACCGATGATACCGTCTCCGGAACCGCTTTCCCTGAGCAAACCCATGGTGTACTCGATTTGCTCAAATCCCTCGAGGACGCGAACAAAGTCTTGAGCCTTGCAGACGCCGGCATGGACACGCGAAATGAGGCGTTCAAGATCCGGCATTTTGGTCAATTGCGAAGAAAATTGATCCCGAGTACTGGGATCCGCATTGAAGGCATCAACAGCATCAAGCCTTGCATTGATCCGCTTTGCGTCCATTAAAGGATGGCATACCCATTGCTTAAACGTACGCTTCCCAAATGGAGTGATGCAACGATTCAAAAGCTGGAACAGAGTGCCCTCTTGACCACCGTCGAACGAATTGGCAAAGATTTCCATGTTGATCAAAGTCTGTCCATCCAAGACGAGACTGGAAGCCTTCTTGATGGGGTCGTACCAGGAAAAATTGCCAATGGTAATCAGATCTCGCTCAATCTTGAGAACTCGGAGATACTGCGTGAGAGCACCAAAGGCAGACATGAGGAGCTCTTTGTCTCGGGCATCACGCAGTGCTTCGGGCCAGGCTGTGATGTTGTCATCGTCCTGCGAGACAAAGTACTCACAGGCATCAAGCTCCTTCAGAGTAATGTCCGCCTCCCAGAATTCCTTGCCTGGTTTCAGGTAATTCCAAATGGTTGTAGGCCCCGTGTTGTTCTTGAGAATACGCATCACTTTTGATGACACACAGCCCCTCTCCAGAAGCATTTCCTGGGGTCTTGTCTGTGCCACGAACGTTTCGAACTTGGTCATATCCAGGTCGTCGATAAACTCAGAAATGAAGAACTGGCCCGTTGCGGTATCCACAAAGGCCAGACCAAAGGCAGGGCGATCATCCACGATTGCCTCCTTGACGGCAACGCAGTACGTAGACATGTCGTCCTGGAGCATGGATCCCTCAACGAGGGTTCCTCCGGTGAGGACACAAGCTAGCTCACGCTTGATGATCTTGTCTTCCTTGCCACCCTTTTTCGCGTCTCGTTCGCGCATTTCCTTTCCAAGCGCAGACTCGGATTGATCCACGCGAGCGATCTTGAATCCCTTGGCAACAAATTGATTGGCCCAGTGGGACAGACTCATCTCGGGGACACCGACCATCCGCATATTGACACGATCGGTGAGTTTGAGATCAAACAGCTGATGGCCAATTGTGGCGTCATTTTCATAAAGCTCGTAGAATTTGCCCTTCTTGAAGAAGACCACCGTATCCCAGAACTTTTGCTTGATCTCCCAATATTGTTTCTCGAATGGTGAAAATTTGGACCAGGCCAATGGGGGAATGTAGATGGTGCGAGGATCATAGTCGGGATGTCCAGGGGGATTTCCATCGATGTCTTTGATATTTGCCAGCCAAGGGTAGCGATCCTCAGGCTCTCTTGTATGGGCTTTCTCTTTCTTCGTGCCCGTCGCTGAGTTTGACTGGTGTTGGACTGCGCGCTCCTTTCGCGGCTCAACGTTTTCGGGATCAAATTTCCACTGCAAGGCCGTTCCGGCTGAGCCCTCTGGCAAATCCAGGTCAAGATCGTCTTCGGCCGGCGGGGGTGGTGGTGAAGAAGGAGCCCGATTTACGCTCTTCCGCGAAGGCGCCGCGGCAGGTCGTTTACGTTTTTTCGGTGCGGACTCTTCATCAGACTCGTCGGCAACGATAAAATCCTCCATTTCTGTAGCCTGATCAGCGAAAAGCCCATACGCGACGAGGCCAGTACGCCTACCGTCATCCGAGTATCCGATCGCGTCGGCACCCTCGAATTCATCATCGCTATCCTCAACGGTTTTTCTCCGTTTTGCTGCGCGTCCGTTTGTGCTGGCCTTCCGGCTTGGGCGGAAAATGACCTCATCGTCATCTTCACCTTCGGAATCCGATTCCTTATAGCTGATCTGCTTCTTTTTGGCCTGGCAAGAGAACCCTTTATGAGCGTCGCCACTTTACTGAGTCCTTTTAGAGGGGTTCGGTACATACACGCCGCGATGGAGTCATTGCATTCTCTTGGGATTCGTCAGGTGTAGGCTGGAAGAGGGAAGATGCAGGTGTCAGCGCAAGATTTCTTGAAGGTAGAAGTGCCTTTGACCATACTTTCGTCCCATTTCCAACTACCTCCTCTTCGTCCGGTACGGGCAAGTCACTGCTAGGGACTGGGGTAAGATCCCCAGCAAAGCTCGAGAAACTCCTCTTCGGTGTTGGCTTGATTGCACTTCCTCTTCGCTGCTCACCGGCTCGTTGAGCCGGAGAAGACTCAGGCTCACGGGGTTTATTGCTGGATGGTGTCGCCGGAGAAGACTTTTGAAAGAATCCAAGGATGGATTTCTGGTTCTTCATGTTTTGCGTGCTCGACGTCGTCCGCTTCAATGCCGCTGGAGGGGGGGTCGCAGACGGCGATATCCCCGAATCTTTGGCCATTCTTTCTGTTTCCAAACCCTGTCGTGAATCAGCTTTCAAAAACAAATTCCAATGTCAGTCAAGTGTGTCTTGTTCGCGCGGTGCGACCGGTCCGAAGTGAACGAGAGCAATTCGGATGTCAAGGGAGCGCGGATGGAACTTGAGACGATAACCGATAAGGCGCGAATCGCGTCCTGTCGACGCGTTGAGTGGTTCCAGTCCCCGGCTTGGCATCTCCGTGTTTCGACCAGTCAATCGAAAGGAAAAACTATGTGGTCGACACCGTCAACCTGACCCAGGTTATTTTTAGGCAGTGCTTGACTGGCACTTTAATTCTTATGGTATCTTTGGTTATACGAAATAAAGAATGCTCCATTTTTATCGTTTGGAAAAGAATATTGTTCATCGAGCTAAAATGGAACGTCAAAACATATACTTGAACAATACACTGGTATGAATCAAGCCCAGAATGCGCGGAATTTCTCGTTGAACTCGCTCTGCAGCATTTTGAAAGCCTTCAAAACGAGTAAAATGCGACCGTCCTCGGAATCAGACGCGGCAGAGGACTTTTGCACCGTTGCCTTGGGGAACTTCCTGCCTTCGCGTCGAGCTGCTCTTGTTTTCCACGGTGATGGGGCTTCCGGCTCTTCATCCACCTCGTTGGGTGCATCGCTGAGATCATCATCCCAATTTTCCGCCACAAGACTGCCCTTAGACTTCGTGCGCGTGGCAGGTGCGGGCGAGGCCATGGTTGTCCTGGGTGATTGGGCTTTAGTTGCTTGATTAGGGACCGTCATCTTCTCATCGAATTCTATGCCCTCGTCGTCCAACTCCAGTTCATAAGCCTCTCCTTGTCCCATCACGTCCAGCATATCAAGGTCCGTGTCTGGTGTCAGTTTCAAGAAGTTTTCCAGGCTTGTCACGATTGTCGCAAGCACGAGAGAAAAGTCGTTGAGCAAAAACCACAGATCACCTCTACGGATACCATTTTCGTGGATCAATGCGGTAACATTGCCATGCTTGAAGAAATCATAAAGGTACGCGTTGAGCGGCGCAACTTCCTCGGGGTGAACCCCCACATATGGCACGACAGCTTCTTCAAGCCATACTCCGCTCCGGACAATCTGACAGAGATCTGAGATATGACGACATTCATCGCCCTGACCCGACAGCGCATAAAAGGGAGAGGCAATGCGGACCTCTGCTTTGAATTCGGAGAGAAAGCTGCTGAGTTCGGCCATTGCTGTTTCACCTCCACATTCGATCTTCGTCAAGGGGAGGGTACGGTCAGGCTCGGTAACATGCTGCTCGATAAATGTAGCAACGTACGCAGTGTAAATACGGAGGGTCTCTTGGTTGTGCTTCTTGAGAATCTTGACCGCCCTCGATGGCATGGGAGGCAAAACGACGACGGATGTCGATTTTTGAGTCTTGGCTTTGATGTTTTCAAGGTTGGCTTGGCGGATGGGTTGACGGCCAAACAAGTGTGACAAGACGAGCATGAGCGAGCGCAGGGTGGTTGTTTTATCCCTTGAGCTTGAAAGTGGCCTGCAAAGTTTGTGGAAGAACCCTGAGTTCAACAAAGCGTGGAAAGCGAAACTGGAGTTTTCAGTATAGTAGAGATGGCCAACACATCCGGCAAAATTCAAAGGAGCACCATGTCGGGACAGCAGGTCGTTGCGTCGAAGGTACTCCAAGGAAAATCGCAGATGATGAAGCACTGTGTGCCTCATTTCTGCTCCACCAAGATAGATTCGCGGACTGGTCAAGATGGAATTGATTGCCCTGACTGCGAACGGGGCGTTCTTCGACTCATGCAAAAGGTTGCACAGTCGGAGCACCAGACTGGTGGTAATCGGAAAGTGGCCATTCAAATGTGGAAGTCTCGAGCTCATGAGACGATAGACTTTCGTATCTGAGATGTTTTGGAATACCACGTTTCCAAGCACGTCAAAGCCTCGACGGCCAGCCCGACCAGAAGCCTGGCGATAGTTCAGCGCGGTGAGGAACACCGAATCTCCTGAGAAAACCACCGTTTTACAAGGCATGTTGATACCCAGAGCCAAAGTACCGGTGGCAATGACGACCCGTAGATATCCTTTGCGGAACAGAATTTCGCAAACCTGGCGATATTTTCGATTCATACCAGCATGGTGAACACCGATCCCACGTTGCAACGCTGAGATTAGCCATTGGGGTACCCCCCGATGGCCAAGCTGATCTGCATATTGCTGGAAGATCGAGGGGGACAGTTTCTTAATGTCGGCAATATGAAACCCGTCGACTGGAGCGTCAGGATCGAAAGATTCAAACTGACTGACTTCTGTCGAGGCAGTCTCTCGTTCGCGTTCTGCGCGTGACATCTCGTCACGCCCACTGACATTTTTGGAAGCCTTCGGCAATCCCTTTTTGCTGGTTTTTGCGCGTTCAATCTTCCATTCGTCCCACTTTTCAATCTTTCGTTTCCAAGTGGGATCTGTGTCCTTCCACTTCTTTTCGGCGGAAGTAAAATGTTCGAGCAAGTTTTTGCAAATACGTTCGCACATGCTGCGGTCATAGTTGAAGAATAAGGCAGGTAGTGCATTTTGGCCATGTAAGGTGCAGATAAGAGGAAGTGTCGTCTCCAAGACATTGCCAGTGTTGACAGACCTCACGGAGGTATGCTCACTTCGACCTTTTACCGAGCTGAACAGGTCCGGTCTCCGCGTGTGGACCGTTGATCGCGACAACTCCTCCATCACCTTGTCGAAAGGCGATGCATGGTCACTCATCCAGCTTCTCAAGAGCGCTTTCAGCTGTGATTCCCACCTCACGACATCCACCTTCCGGACCAATGCTGGAAGACATATATTTGGATCTACAGATGGATCCACGAGGTATCCCGGGCACTCGTGCTTTTTCATAGCTTCCCAAAGCGTAAGACAGTCACGCGGTTCAAAGCTCAAATCTTCAGGCATCCCCCTTGAGCGGTCAAAGAGACTGGAGACTGGATGCACAAATCTCATATAAGATGTTTCATCAAGACCAAGAGGAGAGAGCTTTGGGGGCTCTGAAAATCCACCAAAGGCGAAACGAGTCGGTGGATGATAGACGTATTTTCGCAGATCCGAGTATCGTTGCCGATGTTCAATCGTCTTCAAATCGGTCCCGGTAGCCTTTTGAGTCATTGCGAGCCATTCACAGAATTCTTGAGGATTGCCTACAGTGGCGGAGAGAGCGATAATTGGACAAGGGGCCATCAACAAGAGCTGCTCCCACACCACGCCGTCTTCGGCCTGGCCGATGCAATGAACCTCGTCGAAGATAATTCTTTTCACTCTGGATGACCAAGATTGTGCATTCGACGGCGCAAGCAACATGATCTGAAGGATATGTGGAACGGTAATGAGAACTTGGCAGCCAGCAGGGTTGTTGATACGATAATCACGAGTATGGATAGCCCAAACCGACTTGCCGTCAAATCGATACGACTTTGAGAATCTTGCCTGGACTTCCGCAGCAATCTGATTGACCAAAGCTTTTGTCGGAGCGACATAGACGAGGATTCCATCATCATCTTCCTCCAGAATTTGTTTCATTGCGTAAAACCTGTTCATGCCGACGTAAGCCATTTGTAAATGTGAAAAGTCCTCGTGAAGAATATAATAGAGGTGCAAGATGCAACAGAACTCACGAGATGAAAGTTTTTCCGGAACTTGTGGGTGCAACAACAAAGACGCTGGTTTTAGCGTCAATCTGGTCCAGCACTTCGCGTTGCCATCTATCAGGCTCGAAGTCGTGAACACGACTGTCGGGAGCAGAATCCACATTACGATCCATGAAGGGACCGCCGTGAAGAAGCTGAAATTCAATTGGCGAAGTCGACAATTTAGCAGCCCCTAAGTCCTTCTTGGTCAAAGGGACACATTGAAATGAAAGTTGCTGATCGCTGTGAGCTTCGAGCTTTACCCCTGGTAAGCCCAGTATCTTACTGACATCGGTCACGTAGGTGACTATGTCCACTGTTAGAGTATCTTGCAGTTTGGAGATCTGCCAGATAGTTTCCCAGATGAATGACATGATGGTGGGAATGGATTGCTGACGGTTGCTTTTGGCACTGTCCCGCAACAGTCGTACCAAGGTATCCAACTGATACGTGAGAATCTCCGCACCGACAGCGTCGCTTTTGTCCACTTGTTTGCTGGTGAAATACTCTTTGACTTTAACATATCTGTTGACGAGGTCAAGCTCCTTGTCGAGGCCCTTTCTGATGAAGATCCATTTTTTTATGACTTTGTCGCGCACCTCGGCTTGCTTTGCCATCATGAGCTTTGCGGCCTGGTCTCGCACTGCTGGCTTTGCCGCAGTATGGGATTTTTTCTTTGGCAGGTGGGCTGAGGACGTTGAGTTTTTATTTGAGCCTGCAACAAATTTTGCTTTTCTCTTGTCATCCTTGGCGGATTTCACGAACACAGTTTCTGGCTCAAGGATTGCGCCTGTGGCGTTTGTCAAGCTGGCAGCATAGTCTCTCATTTCTGCCATAAAAATGGCATTGCGTCGCATGATAAATCTCTTCTGCCACGGGTCAAAATTGTTACCAGACTTGGTATCAAGTGGTCGTTTGGCGTTGTGCCAATGGCTCAGCTCCTTGAAGGTCTTGGAAGGCTCCGATGCGCCTACGTCTTCAACGGTGTCATCAATAGACAGATGCACCGGTTGCAGGTGAGAGTCAAAAACGGGATTTTCAAATGGCAAGACAAGATGTTCCGCTTCGGAAACCTTCTGCTGTCCTTGATTGCGCCAGAATTTCTTGTTGGGCTTTGACTTCTTTGTGGCATGTTTTTGAGACTTGTGAGGCCTCTTGTCTGAGATGAGATCTGAGATTTCCACACTAAAGTCAAAGAGCTCCTTGAGTGTCGTACATAATTGTTCGAACTTCGACCAGCTGAAAGAGCTCACTATGTCCGTTGGCGGGCGACAGTCCATATTTGAAGCTAGAAGGGAGAAGAGTCGCCCATCAAGAAGATCATACAGATCGAACTTGGCGTGCCCAGGCTCCATTACATTCTGCCAGGTATTCGAGCTCAAGATCTTGTGACCCACCCGAGCGAACTCATTTAACATGCGTTGTTCTTCTGAACCAGCTGTGTGTGCAATCGCACGGTCCGACAGCTGGCAATCCCGCAGAAGGACCGTGTGTAGAAGCAAGGCTCGGGCTGCCCCCATCTCAGTCTTGGAGATAACACCTGATTCCATCATCACGATGATAGTAGTCACGGTAAGATATTCACGCTGTGTGAAATCCATGGTCATTGCCCTCAGTGCGTTTAGAATCAAGTCCACCCCCCGCGGGTTGGCTGAGTCACAGAGAGTCTTCTCTGGAATTGGCCAAGCAGGGTTCTGGTAATCATCAAATAATGATTCTAAGCTCCCGTCGTCTTCCGAGCGGACGGCGAAGGAGTCACTGCTGTCGGAATCTTCTTCTCGCGTATTTCTCGTCTCGATGGGTTTGTGTCGACTTTGACTGTTGCTTGATGGGCGCTCAACGATTATCGACATGATCTACTTCGCGTTAGAAGGGACCTGAATCGGAATCTGTACGATCAAAAGGCTCACCTTGGTATCCCTGAATTCCAATTCATTGATCAGTGCAACATTGTAGCCGTGCATCATGAGCCGGTATATCATCTTTCGCAGGCCCGTTCGACACTGAAACGCTTGGGTCATAGAAGCATCGACTGTCACGTTCTTTTGTGACATTTCGTTTCCTTCCATTGATTCTTCGTCACTCATGGAAGAATCGGTGTCATCTGAGTCCAACTGACCCTGCTCCAGGAGGTGCTTCGGGAAAGCCCCATCGTGGCACATGAAGAAGTATGCGCCGACCCTTCGAAGGTACTGGAAGAACTCGTCAGACTCGTAGCTCTTGAGCTCGTGGACAGGCACCGCGAATTCTTCAGCAGAGGCATGTTCCTTGAGATGCCGAATGACGATCTCTCGTGTCAAAAGATACCGGTAACGGCGTTGGGGTTCAACTCCAATGGGAATACATAAATTAGCATTCTCGGCGGAAAATGCAATGTGAAAGACGCATCGTCGTCTTTGGAGTTTGTGGAGGAATGTCTCAATGAGGTAGATGGCATGGAGGATCTGGAACCCAGGAGAAAAATCGAGTTTGCTATCAGAGAAGACATGTAGCAGAAGAGAATCTCCATCGATAATAAATAGCTCATCACCGGCATAGTCCCCAACAAGGTCGACTGTCCTGGAGGGCAACTTGTCGTACCTGGACTGGTGTCAGTGTCAAGAATAGTAGAGTTGTGTACCCCAAAAATGCAAAAGTACCACCCGCGTGCTTTACTTGGGGTGACCAACCATGCTTGAAGTTGTCGGGGCTCCATCTCGTCGTATCGCTGATGTGAGTTTATGGAATGATTCCTATGTTGTTGGATACACTTGTGATGCTGAACTCGTCCGGTTGGATGGGGAGAACAGAGCAAATGAACCTTCAAAAGAGGGGGGAGATAGAAGAAAGTCATGAAATCAGAAGCGAGGGCTTGATGATGCAAAGAGGTGTTTGCCAGCGCAGCATGAGGCATCCATGCAACGTGCAGTTCCGTTTACTACTTCGCTAGACGCCCGTCGGCCACGCTGCATACTGCATGAACCATGCACGATCTCTAATTCGATGAGTTCTCCTGCCTAGCCAACAACTTGACGGGCCATCTGGCCCCCTCCTCTCAAGCCGGCAGGGGTGTCCAAATCCCGGTCATGAACAAGGACGATTCGTGTCTCGTGTCTCGTGTCCTCGAGACTCATGAGGGGATTTGCCACGTAAATTGAGACAGGCGTCAACATTCTCTCGAGGATACTAGCCTCATTCTCCCTTGACATGGCCCAGTCCTTCTTCGCTTGCCGCCGACATACTGCAAGTCCTTCTACTTTCGTCGATTTAGACGATTGCGTTTGCCGATAAGGCAGAACTTGGAGATCTGAGCGCGACCATTCACCTGTTTATTTTCACCATTCCCCAGTCGAACTTGACAAGCCTTGCGTGAGTTAAGAATTAGTATGATGTACCACTTTATACTTGGATGCGGACAAAAATCGCTTTGCGGCACGGGGAAGCTACTAAGAAGGAACCTAAGTTCCCTAGTAGATAAAGGATTTCAATCTCAGTCTAGTCCAACGATACTGGAGAGCCTGCTCTCGCAATCTCCCTTGTCTGTTTGCTCTATTCTATATTTTCCATTATTCATCATTTTTCCTCGCTATATTTCTAGCTCCTACTCTTCTATACTTTCCCTCGCCGTCTTGGTGTTGCTGTCTCTCCATCTATTCTTGCCCGCGTAATGAGTGTCCACAAGCTGACCGAGCCAGCGGGAGATCCTACTACTAGGTACCTACCCAGGTACAATCTCTCGACTAGGTAAATACGTAGGTTCAGCTCTATCTGAACCGCATCAAACAAGTACGTAATGAATTCATTCATCCCCGCTCCTCAGGCTTATTTTACCCCTTTACGCCAGTCCAGCGATTGTCTATCTACACTATGCTTGGATTGTATCAACGAGGAGGTGATGCCATGAAGAGAATATACAAATTTCATATCATCCAAAGAAACTCGCACAGTCTTTGAAATATTAACCAGTCCTTCGGACTGCACATTCATAGTTCACCCTCTCTTGGACTATCTTGTGACATGTACTATTCAAAGTAAACTTTTGTATACTTACTGGTCCCTTTGCAAAACTACGAGGCTTTCAATGATGTCTTCCGCATTGCACATTCACCTCTCCCTCGCTCTTCTTTTTCCCCACTTTTGGGGCTTTCACTATGAAATCCTACAACCAAGCGCTAGCAATATTGTCTGTAATGGAGAACCGCGATGGAAATCAAAACTGGGTCACCTAGATCATGCAAATGAACCTTGAGGATGAGGATCATCTTCGTAGAAAGTACAGCCATCTGAAGGAATGTCTAGGACGGGTACCACTGCAATCCTTAATATAGGTAGTGCTACTTCCTCAGCAATCAAAAAAGGTACGTGTTACAGAATGGAAAGAGTTAGGTAAGTATAGAGTAGTATGCTGTATGATACATTATGGTACATGAAACGCAAGGCCAGAATGACAATGCAGAAGATAATTCTGGCCAAAGCATAGGTTGACGATCACCAACCGCATTGAAATCACTCCTTTGACTCTGAAGGCTGGGTGAGCTCCTCCCAACCGGGTGCAGTCAGCCCCTGCGCCCGAAAGTCCTCGTCGCTGACAATCTCAACCATCTTGAACTTCCACTTTCCAAGCTTCAGCATCAAAAGGTTGTCTCCGATAATATACTCCTCGGTCTTCTCCGCAGGCCACGGGCGAATAGGAGTAAACGCCAGATCATCAGACATGGGTCCGCTGTCACCTGGACGGCTACCCACGTAGGCGCCATTGTTGACGATGACGCGGTGGCCTTCGCTCTTGGACGAGACGAGACCTGCGGACCAAAGGATTTTGTTGAACGACTGATTGTAGACGAGAGATCTGGGAAGAGTGACCCGGGCGTTGGGCATGTTTGCAAAGTTGGTCTGCGATGCGAAGGGATTCCCGGATTGCGGAGTCGTGAAGCTAGATGTTGAAGACTGAGCATGGCTTGCGGGGGGGCTGGAGGTGCGTGGCATGGGCGACGGCTCGCCCGTGGAAGATCGAGGACGGAAAAGTTGACGATGTTGCAGAGACACGGCATCAGCTTCATCTTTGCCGTGCACGAGCTCAACAAACTCGTAAGCGAGTTTGTGCTGGGCGATTCGCTTAGAGGGATCCTGATTTTGCTCCTCCATGATGGTGGCAATCTCAGGCAGAGGAATGAAGGTGAACAGCTTAAGATATCTCTCAACAGTGTCGTCGGGTGTGCGGACGAAGAACTATCAATTTGTCAGAAGGTCGTAGATAACTCAGCGGACAGGGAAATTTGAATACCTGATAAAGCTCAAAGGTTGAAGTCATGTCCTTGTCAAGCCAAATCGCATTGCCCGCGGACTTTCCAAACTTTTCACCAGACGAAGTAGTCAGAAGAGGAGTCGTGAAGCCAATGGGCCGATCCAACTCGGATTCCAATGGATTTCGCAGCTGCTCGTCTGCCGTATTACGGCTGATCGCCTTGACGGCGTCCATTCCGAAAAGAATATTTCCATATTGGTCAGCTCCACCAACTTGCACTTGTGTGCCCTTTTGAAACATCGTCCACCAGTCCCACGCTTGAAGGAGCGGGTAGGAGAATTCGGCAAAAGACATGCCGTCGCCTTGGCTCAGTCGAGTCTTGACACTGTTTCTGTTTGTCAGCAAAGCGTCCTGCGCAATGGGAAGAAGTGAACGAAACCCACGTGTCTCGCCCAAGCATCGGACCAAGTCTCATATATGCGCCCAAATCTCGAAGGACCTCGATAAAAGGCATTGAGTTCCACCATGTATTGTTGTTCAGTAGTGCTCGCTTCCAGATCGGTTTTCTCGTGTAGCCGTGTCGTCGCCCATACTGCTCGATACTGCTGCCGAGTTTCTTCAGCTGCATGTGCATGCTGGCCATGTTCGCCTTGCGAATTGAAGAGTGTACTTGGTCGCGGCCCTTCAATCGTCCGGTTGGGTCGCCGACGCGAGATGTGGCACCACCAAGCTGGTGAGATGATCAGTCATTGTCTCTCCTACTCCAGATAGGTCATCTAGCCTTACCAAAAACGTCACCGGCAACCCCCAAACATAGCCCCAGGCCAGCACCATGAAAGGAAGCATATGTCCGACGTGCATCGAAGGTGCTGTGGGGTCGATACCGACGTAGATACCTGCGCGCTTCTCGGTGAAGACTTTATGCAAAAGCTCTCGTTCTCTAGTAGTAAACAAAAAATGATTAGTTTACAGATTGATCACTGAGCAGCCTCACAGGAGGGCATCAGAGAAAATGCTCTCACTAACCCAACAACATCATGAATCAACCCGCGCTCCTCCAGATGAGTCGCAAAGTCCTTCCGCTTTCCCGCCTTAATTTCCTCGGCATGACGGGCCCATTCATCCTTGCCTTCTTGGACACGCTGCAGGTATTTTTGTGTGATCCAGCGCTTCTGTCCAGAAGGGTCGAGCTTGTATGAGGAGAGAACAGGACGCCGGGTTTCGCATAGAGCTGAGATTGTTTGCGCGGTAACTCCGAAGCTACGTGCTCCGCATGGCAGCCTCAGTGATAGATGACCATGACGACAAGCCCCTCGGGGGATCAGTACGGTCCGTGGCCACATTGGACCGAGTAATTTAGAAGAATTGAGACAATGTGCTTCGCATTGACTCGCAAACGCGATATGATTTGGCCGCAGCAGCTCCGAGATTCTTTCGATAAGAGATCGGGTTATCGTTGATGCGTGCGCTGTGGACCCTTCCGCTACGGAGACCACGCGCAGACCCTCGCAGGTACCTTCACTTTGCGGTGACCTCAGTTGTCTAAATGATCTTGTTTACGGAGATGATATCGCTGTAATTATTGATCGGGAAACCGCTGACTGGTATCCGTCCTACTAGAAGTATACTTCTGCGCACCAGCCAGTCGTTTATTGTGGCATTTCCTGTATCCAAGTTGAGCATAGGTATATCATGTTCTGCAGTATATTACTAGACGGATTTCTGTAAGGGCTATTTTGTCTTGACCAGGGACTGAGCGTAGTATGAGGGACATGGCAGTGAGATGCATTGTATTTCTCAGAGTACAAATGGAATAAGGTACTTGTCTGACCCTCGAAGATCTATTCACACTCACGCAATCACTTATGCCATAAAAATCCGAACAAAGGCCTCGTTGCTCCACCCACTGTCGAGTTTCATCTCCTTCCAAGCGGCGAGGACGTCAACAGCCAGAACATTGCCCATCTCTCCACCTTCCTTCCAGACGGCGCGCTGCGGAACCGGCTGTCCAAGAATTGTGATCATAAAATCATCTTCAATGCTGCGATCGGCTAGATCTGAGATGTACAGACCAAGTGTCCCAAGTGCCTTCAAGTGTACATCGCAGCGAAGCCGCCCGTTTTCCACCACGGATGTGTCCGAGGAAACTACAGCAGCCGCGCCTGTCATTTTCCCTATTAGGCCGAGGATGGCCACATGAGTGAGCGACTTCAAACCGGCCTTGCCATGTCTCTCTTTGAGTTCGAAGGAATGGGTGGGATAGGCGGTAAGTATTTCCCAGCCCTTTGGCTCGAGAACAATCGCAGCCAGAGCATCGTTGACGCGTGGTTTAAGGCGATTCGTCACTTTGCCGCTAGTGTGTGCGCGTACCACATAGTCTCCATCAGAATTCTCGTGAATTCCTGGGAAATCAGTCAAGGAGACGATGCACGAAGCCTCGGCCGGGCGTATGTTGAAAAGACCTATAATACCGCTTCCAGTCTTGGCCCAACCGGTGTAGCTTCCGACTCTCAGGATATGTCCCTCGTTGTAGTCATGGTATACGTCGAGACTACGACCAATCACGCTCGGACGAAGGATCACGGTGGTCCCCTGCACAGTCAGTGCAGTCATCTGATTGATGAGATTCACATCATGCTTGCCGGGTTCGTCGGTGATATAGATGGGTCCACCAGACACGCAGCGGGCAGCAGCATGGAAAGCAGCGTAAGAGTGGCTTGTCTGAAACATGTCCCAGTCCGGCAGAGCATTCAGGTACCGGGTGAAAAGAGCATTATGTGCATTGCAGAACACGTGCCATGGGTGCGATGACGGAATCTCTGGGAAGAAGTCATCCGAGTTTCGCAGGGTGATGGAAGGCTTATTTGTTGGCAATTGCGAATGGAAGATCATCTGAGGGATGAGTGACATGCACGAGATTGCCCGATTACTAAAATGTCTCAGAGTTGCCAGCGACCAGGCATCTTGGTACGATGCCATGTATTGCTTGCGGTCATTCGCGGAATCCAGGAGATCGAGGAAGAACTGTGCATCAGCTTTGACCGAGTCTACACCCCACGATCTCAGAGACCCGTAGAAGTCGTCATAGAATCTCTGCACATCATCGGGATGGATGGTCAGAATCTTGCCGTCCCCTACGTTGTGTGCAATCGGGCCCCCTGCCGCAGGATCCTTGACCTTAACCTCTTTCGTCTTGTATTTTTGTGCGAGGTCTCCATCGGGGCAAATGCCACCCCAATAGCCCAGCAAAGCGTGCCAAACCGCGATGTGGCCGATATTGCGATGGCTTTGACGGATAGTGTCGACTGTTCGCTGGAGACCACGTGGAAATGCCTTGGGGTTCGCCTCGAATTGCTTCCATCTCCGCCGGAACTGAGACTCTCCTTCATTATCGAGGCTCTGCCAATTGTCATCGATGATGAGATTCACGATATGAATATCATTCGCTTTCAACGAGTCCAGGGCGTGGAGAATTTTTTCCTCGTTGAGATTTTGACCCAGGCCATTCCAGGTGCAGTAGGTCAGGCCATCAATCCAATCGGCAAGCCATTGTGTTTTCATGTCCTTTTCCACCACCACGACATCCTCATCGGGCATGGGTGAGACCGCTTGCTCCGAGGGGGACTTTTCATTACTCTCGAACGGTTTCACAATTTTCCGTGATTCGTACATGACGGCGCACATTGCGACCTCAAAGTCTTTGGCGACTGCTGCCACGATTTGGAATTCCGTCCTCTCGCTGTTGTCATTGCGGGCCTGAAGGACAACTTCACCGTCACCACTCGACTGAAAGACAGTCAATACATCATTAACTCCGGATATCGCCAAGAGCACAAGATGCGTTCCATCTTTGCGAAGAAACGAGCAAAAAATCGCATCTTCTGTCAAATGAAAACGATTCTTACCGTGTCGGGGACCAAGCCAAGGACTCCAGATGCGCACCAGTGAGAAGAACTTGATCCATGACGAGGGTGTCCCCAGAGTGACCTCTTTCGTACCAGACACGTCTTGCTGAGCTGCGTCCACCTCTCCCCGAATTTGCCAGAGTACCGACCCGGGTGCCTCTGTTCGCCGTGATTCGACCGTCAGTTCAGGAGACAGGTTATCGATGTATTTGGCAAGCTCCTCTGCGGCATTCCCCGAGTCGGCAGCTACAGCTCCTGATTTGTCTGACTTTGCGGCAATCACAAGTTCTCCATCGCCGACGCACTCCTGCTGATTCGCCCATTGCCATTCGACGTCAGGGCCTGTTCGAAAACGCGTGGTGAATTGCGCATGCACAGCAGTTGGCGGTAAGTGAATCTCGCCACGGAAGACATGACGGTGATACTTGTAGTTCTCTTCAGTCCCATTTAACAGTGGCGCAACAGAGGAGTCGCAAGCGCTCAGTGGCAGCGCGGACCACTCGGTACTGCCGATATTATGCCAGACCTGAGCTTCCCACGACTGTGTCGGAAGAGAAGTACTTGATTCGACAACCACCGTGAAGGTCACCTAGGTGGATTCCAGAGACAGGCAATTAGTCATCTCACATCCGTCGGTTTGAGAGTTCAATACTTTGAAATTCGCTTGGTCAAATTCTATGTAGTGTGCCGAGTCATTGCCGCCACATACCGTATCATCCGCGTCCGGGTCAACTGCTTGCTGCCGGTGCCAGTTGGTGATTTGGCCCAACGGCGGGTAGCAAGTCACCCGAGCAAATAGAGCCATCTGTGCTGATCGAATGAATGTGGCTTGACGAGGTCTCTCGTTTCTGCTGGGTCCGATAATGGGTAGTGTAGAGGAAGTGTCTCTCATACTTGTTGGCATGAGGGGTAGATATAGACCAGAATGGGTGGAGACCGCTGGATGACGAATGTTTATTTCAACATAGATTATCAGATACGGGGTATAGATTACTCGACAAGCACCGTTTCTAGCTTGATTCGGTGCGGACAGGATCGGACACGGGGGGGGGTCACTCTATGAGGATTGAATCGAGTCTAGAAGTGAGGGGATCGCGACGGTTGTGCTGCAAGTCGGGTACATGATGGCACCAGAGCATATCCATTTGGTCAGCATGTCCAGGCCGGGGGCCGTGAGGGGCACCCGCGCGGGTACTGAGACTACGGAGAAAACTCAAGCCAACGAACCACAGAGTTATGTACCTTCGGGCTGCAGTAACAGAATCCGTGGTCCGTCTCCAACTGTTCTTACCACGTCAACCTCGGGCTTAGTTCGACCGAATGCTTCGCTCATCGCCGAGAAACAAGACACCACAGAAGTACATGCGCTAAGCCCTCACTCAAACATGTCACGCCAATCAATCAGCCAGACTGTTTATAGGCACTGACCGTGTCGAAACGATCAAAGTACACCTTTTTGGATGTCTTGTTTCGTGCTGCTCTTCAGGGCTTCCGTGTCGAGAAAGGCAATTCTCGAGTACCGATCGCAAACCGGGACGTTTCGTTTATCACATTCCTTTCATGATTCTTCCGCCAACAATAATCCAGGGGTCTCCCAAGTACAAGGAAACCGATAACTACTTGCTTATTCCAAATCTTGGCCAACGTTAACAGGGCAAGAGTCTCGCAATCTAGGGGAGGAAAAAGAAAACGGTTTGTGTCTGTTGGGTCGATGGCGGCTTTGTTAGCTCAAAATACAGACAGACATGGTTGAAGTAAGCTAGATTGTGGCGGTGTGCCATCAAGTATCTCAACCCACTCGTGTCTTTGATTATAGCCCGTCAAACATATTCATGGGCGACCTTCCGAGTCCTTCAATGACATTGCAATTCATGGCCGATTACCTAACCTTCCTTGAGGTTGCACAAGTTCCTTAGAACTGGATCTTTACCTTTTCATGCAGTAAACTGCTGGAGTGGAGGTCTATAGAATTATCATTCCATCATTCCATGTCCAGCGGGGTCCATGTGTTGAAGGAATAGTGATAAATTTTGGCGAATACTCTCATCTGGATTGACCATTCTTTTTTAGCTGCAACGACAGTAGCAGATGCGGAGAATCGGTGAACAGTGTCCAAACCTTGGGACATGGGACTGAATTGAGTGCTGCGCCGTGTGCCCCGACCCGCTCTCTCGTCTCCGCGTCAACACCGAGAGAGGTACCGGCCTCAAGCCCCCAGCACTTCTCTCCCAGAGAAAGAGTTTCGCTCGTGAAACTGCTTATTTTTGACCAGGCAGCCCGCAATCATTAGACGCGAACCCCATCGATCTTGGAAGCCTCCCACACCCATCACCCTGTTTCTAAAGCACTACCATCTTCGCATCGCGTTAAAGAGATGCCGGTTACAAAACAAGGTCGCGTTACCAAATCCAAAAAACCCCAGCGGGCGTCGGGATCTCCCTCGAACATCACTAAAAGTGAGTAAGCCAAAGGTCCCTCGCCTCCCTCCCTACCTTTAGACCAACGTGTATACTTCATGTAAGACTGTACATGCGGCGACGATAGCGGCAGACCCGAAGACATGTTCCAGCCTCAGTCCGAACGTGAACATATCAATGTGATCTTGTCAACACGTGCTTACTTTTCCTCCCTCCCTCTCTCTCCTTAACTTTTCAGGCTTGCCATTGGTGGAGCGGACAAATGCGCTCGCGATCGAACAATTCATCTCACAATATGTATCACCACCCGAGGAAAGAAAGCCTTCAAGCGATGGCCCTGAATCCACCGTGACTGAAAACTCACTCGCAAATGAAACCGACGTTCACATGGACGTATACTCCACGGCGACTCTCTCGAAAGAGGATCTGGAGGCATGTCTGGACTTGGTGGAGTCTACATCTCGCGAGGACTACTCTGCGTCAAGTACAGGCTGGTCCCGGTCCAAAAAACGCCGGGAGATGAGGCTGCCTGAAATGAAGTACTTGATTCTGCGCCGCCGCCCGGAATTACCGGGGTTCTCGTCTCTTCAGCCATCACGCGAATCTTCAAATGAGGTCCAGGTGGTGAAGGAGGGGACGAGGGACAAGCGCCGTATCCTCGGATTCCTATCTTGCATGGTTACATATGAAGACGGCAAAAAGGTGATGTATTGCTACGAGATTCATCTTGCTGCAGAAGCTCGCGGCCGGGGTCTGGGTGCCCTATTGATGCAGCGTATGGAGGAGATCGGGAGGCGGATTGGGTTGGAGAAATCCATGTTGACCGTGTTTAGGTCGAACACCACTGCACGGAAATTCTACGAAAAAGGCGGATATGAGGTGGATGAGTATTCTCCAGAGCCGCGGAGATTACGAAACGGAACGGTAAAAGAGTCCGACTATCTCATCTTGTCGAAACCGTTGACGCCTTGATATACTATTTGAGGACGAGAGCAGGCTCAGAGAAATATGGCGAGTAATGTACATTAGACTTGTTTGACCTCTTCCCCCTTGCGCTCAGGATGATCCTGTTCCCACTCGTCTCGGATCGCAGCAAAGATGCTGTCTGCGAGCAGAATGGATAACCCGAGACTCCACACCAGAGTGATGGCGTAGAAAAAGTTGGCATTGCCGGACCCCGCATATATCCAGAGGTGGTAAAAGGCCGGACCAAGCAAACTCGAGTAGAGGAGAACAGAGATGGCGAAAAAGGTATATCGCATCACTGGACATAGGTCAGGAATTCTGTGTGAATACGACGCGTGCCGAGAGAAAAAAGAAAAGGACTTACAAGGGAAGAGATGTCGGTATAATGGCAGCACCGCTAGGTATAGTGAAGCATCTGAAATACTGGGATAAGGCTTGAAGATGGCAAAGACACCCAAAAGCGAGGTAATGACGAAGAGAGGTTGCCGGCGGAGCCTAGCAGTGAGCCCTCCAACGTAACTGGCTAAATGAAGCCAGAATACCCCAAGGAAGAATTCACGGAAGGAATCGAACATTTCGATGAAAAAGTACCACCACAGACCCACGTTCGGCGTGAGATCAGGCACCAACAGATGGAAGCCATAAGTGGCTGAGACAAACTCCCAGAAGTTACCCGTGATCATAATAGATAACCCAAGAAGACCTGCGATACTGCCTAACAAGATTCCGCCATGCTGGGTCACGAAAACGGAGGTGCTGGGTGGTAGCGAACACTTCTCAGCACGTCGATCATAGCAGAGCAAAACCAGCGGAATGAAGAGCAGCGCCGGGTAGAGAGAGAGATAGGATGCGAGTCCAAGTGCGAGCATTGCGTTCAAGCTATTTCCGCCCACAGCACTGGAGACGGCCAACAGTATGCCAGAAGTAGTGAAGACACTCGTTGACCGCGCCAGACACGTTGCGATGGTAAACGGATTGAACAAAAACCTGTTGAGATATGAGCATCCACCTCTTTAGACAATTCATGTGCGGAGAGAAATTCACCATGCCGCTATTGATGTACCGTCCCAACGAACATTCTTACGCATAGCGGAGTGTAGGCGGCTCTGGACCGACTGGCCCGACTCGGAGATTGTCGCCAATGCATGTGCGTTCACCAGATCCACAACCCCATAAAAAACCGCAATTGAAATCGGATGGTAACGTACGTCGGGGAGGAGAGCGAAGAGTGGGAGGAGAAGCGGCGCCTAAATCGATGAGCAGAGCCCTAGTCAGTTATGCCCACTTTGGCAATATTGTAGATGTCGAGTAGCTCACTTGGTGGAAGACTCCGCCGTCGTATGGTGACACGTCACGCGTATAGAGATAAAGCCCCTCTTGCACTGTCAGGTGAATTAGCAAAGACTGACCAGATCAACGTCCCATGAACACATACGTCGCTTAAAACTGTTGACCGGAGTAGACACCTCAACACGGCCGGTAAGCAGGTCTGGTAGAGAAGGGAACAGACAGATGAGGATCAACCGCAGCGCAAAGGCTGCGCCAAATATCGTGATCCTCCGTCGATCCACCGCCATGTTGAAAGATCTGGAGTTGAATCGAAGACTGGCAGCTGGTGAACGACCAATGCTCCTGTTGTGTCCAGCTATCCAAATGGTCCCTTAAAGTGCCGCCGAGGGACGAAAGGCGGAGCAACCACGGACACCCGCAACGCACGGGCCACTTCGGCCGGGTCGAGAAAGAAAAAAAGTTATCGAGAATTTTTCTTCTTCTTATCAGCAAATACTGTTTGGTTTTTTTTTTCGCAAAAAGAACTTCAACAGATTTTACCATGGCGAAGATTAAGAAGAAGGGTATGATCCGATGATGTCCGGTACCATGAGTGATTACTGATGTTTCAATTCTCCCAATAGGCACCCACGGCCAGGCCAAAAACTACATTACTCGTACCCAGGCCGTGCGAAAGCTTCAAATTTCCTTGCCCGATTTCCGTCGCCTATGTATCTTCAAGGGTAAGTAGAGATCTCTAGCGCATTGAATCTGACGTAAGATGACTGATCTTCCTGGCGGTTGAAAGGAATTTATCCTCGTGAGCCTCGCAACAAGAAGAAGGCCTCTAAGACAGCGACTCCGAACACGACATTCTACTACACCAAGGACATCCAGTATCTGCTCCACGAGCCGCTGCTCAACAAGTTCCGTGACCAAAAAGCTCTTGCGAAGAAGATCGCTCGATCCCTCGGCCGAGGCGAAGTCAGCGACGCTGCGCGTCTTGAGAAGAACCACGCTCCTAAGCTTACTCTCGACCATGTCATCAAGGAGCGCTACCCGACCTTCATCGACGCCTTGCGCGACCTCGACGATGCTCTGTCTCTGCTTTTCCTCTTCGCTACTCTCCCTTCATCGGACCATGTGCCCCACAAGACGATCGCGCTTTGCCAGCGCCTCTGCCACGAGTTCCAGCATTATCTGATCATGACCAACTCGCTGCGCAAGTCTTTCCTTTCAATCAAGGGTATCTACTATCAGGCTACCATCCAGGGCCAAGATATCATGTGGCTTGTTCCCTACCGGTTCGTTCAGCGTGTCAACGGCGATGTCGACTACAGAATTATGGCTACCTTTGTCGACTTCTACACGACCTTGCTGGGCTTTGTCAACTTCCGTCTTTATTCTTCAATCGGCTTGAGATATCCTCCCAAGTTCGATACCCGCAGCGATGAGAACGGTGCTGAGCTGGCAGCGTTCACTCTGGAGAGTCGCAATGCGACCGAGGGTGCCAAGTCCATCGGATCCACTAAGCCCAAGGCCATTGAAAACTCGACGACGGAGGTGTCCAAGGACGTTCAAGCCAAGGTGGACAAGGTTATCAAGTCTGCCGGGTTAGATCAGGCCGAGGACGAGCCGATGGAGGACAAGAACGACGAGGAGTCCACTGATGCCATTGATCGATTCGAGCCTGCTGCCCCCGAGGCCGACACTCTTCCCCAGCCTGACATGAGTGGTAACGAAGCCGGCGCTCTTTTCGCTCCCTTCACCTTCTACATTTCCCGTGAGGCCCCCAAGGCACCCCTGGAGTTCATTCTCCGCGCTTTCGGCTGCAAGCGTGTTGGCTGGGATGCCGTGATGGGTGACGGCGCGTTCACCCACGATGAGGCCGACCCTCGCATCACACACCAGATCGTTGATCGCCCCCAGCTTCCCGAGGGATCTCTTCCTGCTGTCCCCGCCGCTGCTGAGGGTTCCACGCCGAAGGTCAAGCCCGGTACCCGCATCCCAGGTCGCACATACGTCCAGCCTCAATGGGTCTGGGACTGCATCAACGAAGGCAAGCTTCTCCGTGCTGACCTTTATGGACCCGGTACTACTCTTCCGCCCCACTTGAGTCCATGGGTCAAGCCTTCTCGTGGTGGTTACGACCCTCGCGCCAGCTTGGCTGAACAAGAAGCCGAGGACGAGGCTGAGATCGCGGAGGAGGAAGAGGATGACGCCGAGGAGAGCGACGAAGAGATGGCTGATGAGCCTGTCTCTGCCAAGAAGGACGCCACGGCTGTCACAGAGTCCGATGATGAGTCTGTCGATAGCGGCATGGATGTTGCCGGCACTGACGACGACGAGAGTGAGAGCGACGAGGAGGAGGAGGAAGACGAGTTCCCCGGTGTCGACGACGAGGCTGCATCCGAATCTGACGATGACGATGAGGCTGCTCGCAACCAGCATCAACGCGAGCTGGAGGCTGAGGCGGCTGGTCTGCCGTTCTCTGCAGGTGCTACCGATGAATCCGCCAAGAAGAAGTCCACCAAGTCCAAGAAGCTGGCAGCGAAGAAGCGCCAGGAGGACGAGGAGCTCGAGCGACAGAAGATGATGATGAGCCGCAAGAAGCGCAAGTTGCTCGAGAAGATGATGTACTCGAACAAGAAGACTTCCGACGAGGCTGCCAAGCTTCGTTCGAAGCGTCGCAAGCTTGAGAAGGGCGAGAAGGCTGCTCAGAAATAGAGTCAGGCTGGGTTACGATAAAAGCGCGAAGAGTCACATCCATGGTTTTAAATTTCGGCGTTTGCGGATGGGATAGTCCCCTGTATATGCATGTCTTAAAAAATTCATTATATCAAAGTTGAGTCTCCCACTAAGACTCTTTTCCTTGTAACACCGTAGTCTTCGTTGTTGGACAATCTACTAAGAAGCGTCGTATCTCTCCGGGTCATTGGACCTGATAAGTGATCCATCTCTCGCGACGCCGAGGCGACCATGGAGACTGTAATAAGCCTTTTGCTCGAAGCCCGAAGTCATCAAGACGTCACGTGAGTGTTTGTCCCGATCCACTCGGTCAAATTTTGGGAGCACCTGTGCGACGATTTCCCATTGAGCCTGGCATGCAAATGCATAGAGATTTAAATCACCAGAGAAACCCCAATCAAGCGTGATGCTTGATCACATTGATCTAAGAAATAAGATCTGTCCGCCCGCGCGTCAACCTGCAGATTTGCTGTGATATGCCGGCTCCATCTCAGGGCGAACCACATATCAACTTTGCCAAAACTCCGAGGCATGTCCTCATTCTCCGATAAGCAGCAGCCATCTTCGTCTCAGTTCTATCCGCCACAATCTGTACAACCTTACCAGTCGTTATTTGGTGGACCAAGCAGCGATGTCGATCCACCACCATCATCTCTCCCGGAGCCACTGCGGCGGCCTGGGGCATCCCTCTTTGGTGGCCCAGTCGGCCTTGACACCATCTCCGAACGAGATATTGCCTCAGACCCTATGGAACTGAGCCAGGCTGATGGCGACTATGATGAATATGGCACAGTCAGATTCCCTGCTCTTGGCGGCCCTGATCACGTTGCCTTCCTAGAAAGCGACACCGTCCAATTTGAAGACAGGGACCCCGATGTTACCAAGTCATCTCAGCCCAACCTGGAACAACCGATACTTCCATCTTCATCTGAGACGATCCGCCCCGCCTTGGCGACGCAGACCTACTTCCTGAACCGTGGCAGAGATCTGCCACTCGGCGTTGAACGCCCCAATCGCTGGAATGGACCTGCCTCAACGTACCGACGACTTACAGCTGATGACAGAGGAGCCTACGAAGGTATTGTCACGGAACGAGCCAGAGACCTTGCTGCTCACCTGTATAATGCCCATGCGTATCGCAACCGGCGACACCTAGCTCCAAGCAAGCCAGAAGAGGCGCGAGAGGCCGATGGTCCGGAGAGACACTTTCCTCCCCGACGCTGGGTTGCGTGGCCACGACCAGCCCCTCATGTGCCACGCCCCGACGAGTCCATTCAAAGGCAGCTCGATGGACCTGACTCAATGCATATGCAGTCTGATCTCCGTCCCAGTTACAATGTAGAGGAGTCTGTGATTGCGATCATGATGAAGCATGCGAAGGAAACCTTTCTGGCCCGCGAATGGGATCTTGAGGAAGTCAAGGTCTCGCGTCTCAGCAGAGGAGACGACACTGATGACATGAAAGATGAAGACCTAAAAGATGCCGACGAAAAAGATGAGGCTCCCCAGCCAGACGTTGTGCCGCTTCAGCCCATCGTTCAAGCCGACGACGGCCTATCCCGGAAGCAATTACGCCCATTGTCTCGGAATGTAATAAGTCAGATCGATCGTCTCTTGATGGGTTTGCACCATTCCGTGAAGACACGGTTCCAGGATGATGACTCTAGCAGTGAATCCGAGATCGAGGGCCGTGATACAGACTACGAGACGTCTCGATCACGATCAAGACGTGTGAGTGGGACACGAAGTCAGTCACGTGGCCGAAAGCGAGCTCGACGACAGTCTAGTCACTCGCAGACATCAAGTCATCGTTCCAGAAGTGGTCGTTCGTCCACAGCAGCAAGCACACAGACTGGAAGCGCAGGCAGCCCTTCCCGGTCGAGGGGCAGGTCTCGCACCTCTCGCACCTCTCGCACTAGTGCAGACCTATCTGCGACAAAGTACCGACTTGCCCTGCGAGACTGGAGCGAGGTCATGGGCATCGCCGCGATGATGGGCCTGCCCTCCGCAGCGGTGGCGCGTGCTTCCAAACGATGTGCCGATCTCTTTGGAGAGGACATGACTTTTCGCACCTTCCAGGAGGGGCGCATGGTCAAGGTTCCTCCTACGAAGGGATCAGTCCGATCGGGTGACAAATGGGAGTACTATGAAAGTGACACGGATGTCGAGACAGAACCCGAGCTACAGCATGAGGCTGCGCCCACGATTGGGCCGTCTGAACTGGATTCGATATCATCACCGCGCAAGCGCAAGCAAAGGTCTCGAGTTCGATCACGGTCACAATCTCACTCTCGGCGACATCGTTCGAGCTCCGCCGTCGGTCCGCCGGCGCCGACCGTTGCGGCTGTGGTCTCTGGCAACTCTGTTCCTGGCTCCGACTTTGCGGATCAGCTCGGCGACGCTGGTGATACTGCTGGACAATTACCAGCACTGCCGGTCCCCAAAGGCAGAGGCGAACACCGGAAAGCCGACATTATCTGCCCCGTGAAGCGATGTTCGCGACACACTCATGGATTCTCAAGGACGTGGAATCTTACCCTCCATATGCGACGAGTTCATCCGAACTATGTTCCTGGAGATCGCGAGCGATCTCGATCTCAGAGTACGCCGGGAGGCGTTGAAGTCATTGAAATTGATTGAAATCTACCTTGCAATATAATACCATCTTTGTTAAAGACATTCAAAGATTTTATTTTTGTGTGTGTGTGTGTGTGTGAAGGAACTGTCTGCAATCGCTCTGATGTCCAGGAGACTGCTTGGCATTGAGACTCAGTCGGCCATGGATAAAGCTCGGCTGGCCCTTCCTAGTTGACGTTGATTTCCTCGGTTTTGGCAGTCTGTAATCACACCAGTGCTTTAAGATACGGTAATACAGAAACATTATCTTGTATCATCTGTGCAGAATGTAGTTTTGATTCGCGGGGAATACCGAGCTGGGAGGAATACCTCCTTTTCATTGGTAGAGATATCCGACCGGAGTAGCGCAACGAAATCTCATGACAGCAGACGCAGAGCTTCCACTCTCTCTTCTCCACAATCTCCCAATGCGAAGCATGATGAACCGCGATAGGCAACAAGCGCAAAGACTACAATCACATCAATTCAATGCTTCAAGTAGAGGTGAATTCAGCAAGAAAGAGAAGTCAAGATGGTGTCTCATCACAACTGAAGACTGAAGAAAAAGCGTGATCAAGCAAACCCCTAGAATTTCGTGTGGAAACCAGTTGCCCTCTCCTCGGGAATGACATCAACTGGCAGGACGGCCTTCCCCAGCTTTCTCGTCAGTCCCCGCCGAGCTTCCAGTTTCCCTTCTGAGCAACCAATCCAGCACAATTTCTGACACATCGGCGTGACTGGAAATTTCATTTTTGGTACTCCTCAGCCGTGTCTGGAAGGAATCCTTTTTATGTGCCGTCAATCCGAATTCTTTTAAACCCCGGGCCTTTCCTCCGCGCAGGAACCGCGTCTCTTCACAAGCAAGCTTTCCTCGTCCCCGCATCCTTCGCGCAGGTGATCCTTCTTCTTTGCCGTCTACAACTCCCTGCTGTTCTCACGGGGTGCTCTCAGTGTCCATTTGCCCTTTGATTCCTCACGAACCTCGTGATATTTTCATAATGGACCGCATCGTCCGCCCAGTCACCCGGCAATTGCTCCGACCTCGTCTACCCTTACCCGATTCCTCCTCCCCCAGTCGCCCGCAGATTATACTCGACAGGACACACTCGGCCCGAGGTGCGTCTGGCTCTGCGCCCTGGGTCTCTGATTGATGCATGGACCAGAAACACTGACAATTCCTATAGCTCAAGGACAAGTCTCTGTTCATTGAGAAATGCTACGTCAATGGCGAATGGGTGACTGCCCACTCTGGCAAGACCTTTGAGGTTCATGGTGAGAAGCGCCAACACAGAGAAAAATTGACTCTTGCTGCTGCAATGCTAACTCTACCTGATCAACCTAGATCCTGCCACTGGGGAGCTCATCGGCACATGTCCGGAACTCGACACCACCGACGTGGAGAAGGCGATCCAGGCTGCCTCGGAGGCGTTCCCATCTTTTCGCACAACACTAGCTCGCGAGCGGGCGCGCATGCTCCGTCGGTGGTACCAACTCATGGTAGACAATGCAGAAGATTTGGCCAAGTTGATCACATGGGAGAATGGAAAGCCTTTGGCAGATGCCAAAGGTGAAGTCAACTACGCCGCCAGCTTTTTCGAGTGGTTCAGTGAAGAGGCGCCTCGCACCTACGGCGACACCATCCCCGCATCCGTGCCGGGGAACCGAGTGATCACCTTGAAACAGCCCGTTGGTGTCTGCGGTCTCTTGACACCCTGGAACTTCCCCGCGGCGATGATCACCCGTAAGATTGGGCCCGCCTTGGCGGCTGGCTGCACCGTTGTTGCGAAATCTCCGAGCGAGACCCCTTTCACTGCAAATGCCCTAGCTGAGCTGGCTCACCGGGCGGGCATCCCTAAGGGTGTGGTCAACATTGTCACTTCCTCCGAGAACACGGCCGCCGTTGGTGAGCTCATCACGACGCACCCGGAAGTGCGTAAGGTCTCGTTCACGGGCTCTACGAATGTTGGCCGCCTGCTCATGAAGCAAGCATCCTCCACGATTAAGAAGGTGTCTTGGGAGTTGGGTGGGAATGCTCCCTTCATCGTCTTTGACGATGTTGAGGATTTGGATGCGGCTGTGAATGGCGCAATCGCTTCCAAGTTCCGCAGCTCTGGCCAGACTTGCGTGTGCGCCAATCGTATCTACGTGCAAAGTGGTATCTACGATGAGTTTGCCAAGCGATTCACCGCCAAGGTCAAGGACTTCAAACTCGGCGCGGGCTTTGGCGAGGGTGTCACTCATGGACCCGTCATTCACGAGCGGGCCGCCGCAAAGGCCCATGAACACGTTGAAGATGCGGCCTCCAAGGGCGCCACAGTGGTCGTGGGTGGACAGAGAGCGTCTGCCCTGGGGCCCAATTTCTACGAGCCCACTGTTCTCACGGGCATGACCAAGGACATGCTCCTCGCCTCCGAGGAGACTTTTGGTCCTGTGGCCGGCCTCTTCCCCTTCGACACCGAGAAGGAGGTTGTTGAGCTTGCAAACAAGGCCGAGGTTGGCCTCGCGGGATACTTCTTCAGCAGCGACGTTCGTCGCATTTTCCGCGTTGCCGAGGCTCTGGAGGTTGGTATGGTGGGTGTCAACACAGGGTTGATCAGCGATGTTGCCTCCCCATTCGGTGGTGTCAAGCAGAGTGGCTTTGGACGTGAAGGCAGCAAGTACGGTATTGATGAGTTTATGACTATCAAGAGCGTCACATTTGGTGGTATGGGTGAGCCATTGCAGGGATAAGCGTTTGACGCTGGGAAAGACGATGAAGGCATATCACGATGTATCATAAAATCAGTGGCAAACTCAAAATTGAAATCTCTTTCTTTTTCAAGCAGTCTCAGTCCTAAGTAGATCAGTTTCGTCGTCTAAAATATTGCCTCTTGTCACTAAGTTTCCTTGACGTGCTGATACTCAACAAGATAAATATCACGTGACCATTCTCCCATCCGCCGTCTCAATGGCACCAAGTTCGCCGCCCTCGATGACTTCATACCTCAACACGAGCATTTCCGTTTGGAAAAAAAAAGAATCAAGTATACACCTGATCGACTATCAATCTCAGAAGCTCTAGCTCTTCACTTTCTTTTCCCTATCATTTTACTTTGATTAATCTCCATGCGTCCATCCATCCCCCTTCTGGCCGCCATCTCCCGCGCGCCAGCATCCAAACTGAAAAAGCCCACCATCAGTCTAGATCATGTAAGCTCCCCCAGCCTTTTTACTACCTCGTCATACTTGGGTCGCTTTATTTTTTTGGTTTGAATAAGCATACCTTTCTTCTCCTTCTTTTTTTTCCTCCCGGGGGTGGAAGGTACCTAGTTATGATTACGTCGTTGAGGACTTGGGCTAAAGTGTTACTATGTTTGGGCAGTTTATTCAAAGACAACGAGTTCTTTCGTTGTGGCGGGAGATTTTGAGGACATTGTATAGTATGCTCTCTTTTCCTTCTTTTTTTGATTTTCCTTTTTCTCTTTTTGTGTTTGAAGAAGAAAAACCCCCAAGCGAAAGAAAGAGGAAAAGAATGAAAACTGACCGATTGATTTGATGATCTTATAGAGGCTCCGCCTTCGGCAACGCGGGATGAGTTGCGGTTATATGCGCGTCAGGAATTTGAACGGAATCGCAATGTATCTGATTTGGTTAGTATTTTGACACTCTTTTTTTTGCTTTTCTTTCTCTTTCCATTTTTCGGGGGGATTTTGCCTTTTTGGAAAGTGTTCCTTGAATGAATGAAAGGAAAACAAGGTCGAGGAGCCCTGGCTAACTTGTTTGAAATTGATAGTCCCATATCCGTTATTTGATTTCAGTAAGTGGGCTGTCCTGGACCTGGTAGATACCTACAGACTTGTCCAATTTCCATCTCTCCTTTTTATTGTTTGCTTTGTTCTGTGCAATGGGGTTTTTCTGACTCAGATTTAGACAGGAAAGGCCGAGTTTGATACTATGCGGCGGTATATTGACGAGCAGATTGCAAGATAGATTCACATTCTGTCCAATACTACGTCAACTTCTGTACATTCATAAATATAAAATATCAAATGCGCTCTATAGAAATGGAAAAAAAAAAGCCAGACACTGAGTGCTGCATCCCCGGGGGTGCTTTGCTCGCATTCTCAGCGAATCCGTCCCTTCATCTTCCTGATAATCAGAGCAGATAGACGGGCCCCGATCCCAGGTCGCTCGGGGGAATGAAGAGCCTACCTGTCTTTATTGAGATACAGGTCATTCTTCAAGAGCCTGCGAGCCCGCTGGAATTAAAGCTGCGTTGTGTGTGGCGCATGATGCAAAACACTCAAGTAGGGCTGATCATCCCTTGACCCCAAGTGACCAAAAACCAGCCCCGTGTCACTGTGGTGGGAATTAAAGGCCTTGTACAGGACGAGCTGCGAGCAGCACTTCAAGAGGCAGACGTAGGCAATGACTGTGCACACAGGTTCAAAGACCGCAGCAAACAATTTTATCGGGTATACATTGTGTGGCAGCTCGTTGCGAAGCCAGTGGACAATGCTCCAGTCGATGAAAATTACTGACCAAAACACATTGATCGCAAAGAATGCGGTGCTCGAGATCAGGAATAGAGTGGCGGACCGCTGGGAATGAGAAGACCGAGAGCGGGCTCAGTCAGCATATCGAAGTCTAAACATTGCAAAACGTTCAAGGACCATAGCTGAACATACCGAGACTTGGCGATCCATCTTGTATGATCGGACTGTTGCAAAAATCGCCTGAATAAGAACCTGAAGTGACGCAAGCCAATGCACAAGCTGGCGGACACATCCACTCCAGTGGTAGGTATCGTAAAAAATTCGGTGGCTAAAGATTCGTTGGCCCTGACAAATATACACAACGTAGAAGATCCACTCCAACAAGCTCGCTAGAACAACCACAGCAAGGCTGAACATGTGCATCCTGCCTAATTTGCGCGAGGATCCACCCATGGACCGCTGTTGAAAGAGCTGGGCCAGTCGAAAGAGGATATAGAATGTCATGCACAATGCGAGCAAGTAGAAGAACCACTGGACCATAGCGGGGAAAATGTATATCTCAGAGTAAGGTGATGGAGCAGCTGCCATAGAGCCGACGATCACGCTCAATATGCCGGAACTGGAGGGGGTTTCATATAAGCATCGGGGAATCCCATTAAAAAGTAAGAGCGGACACGCGATATGAAGAAGGTATCGCCTTGTTCGGGCAGGCAGGGTGGATCGATGATGCGATGCACTCACAGGAGGTAGGCGATGGACGAGCTCAGGAGATACTTGCGAAGGATCAGACCTTTCTCGACCGATTGTCCTTTTCGGTGCCATATCGCAACGATGAGGCCCATAAATACGAATAGTTGAATGAGGCTCGCGGCTATAGAGATACCATAGAATACCCGTTCCTCCTTCTCCTGCCAGTCGCCGGTCGAGCTTCTTCGAGACACCAAATGTTGATCGTCCATCTCTGTGGCATGCAGCGTCTTCGGCCACGGTGAGTATGCGTATCGGCAGCTTCAATCCCCCGATTTCAGAGGACAATGCTCACAAAGAACTCGGTGTTCAAGGGTGCCAAATCTGATCTGGCGGCGAGGAAACTGGGGTCGATTTTTGAGATGCATCGGGGCCTTTTGTATTCAGTGTGTCGGCATCGCCTCCAAGGGCTATGTTTTGCATCTTGCCCAACCTTGATGCGTCAGGCGCCCCATGTGAAGAAAACCGGGGGCCAAATTGCGATCGTTGTGCGTAAGGTCCTTCAACCCAGCGTCCTACAAGTGTGATGCTCCGCCGGGGCGTGTCTTGGCCGCTTGGCTCCGTGCTGTCCGTGGCTCCCGCGTGGTCGCTGAGCCGAGGACAGTGAAGCCTATAGGACAGATTGGCTTGGCCTGATTGTTGGCCTGACGCGGGGGTGGCTTTCTCGTGGGCTATGCCACAGTCACGATTCAGAATTTGACATGCTGACTGGTGCTTGCACCCTTCTTGTCGCCCCCAAGAACAGGCCGGGAATTAGCAACTCCGCCTCGCTCTGAATAGCTCGGGCGCAGTGAGTCGAAAGTCTTGGCGAAATGCGGTTGCGATTGACTATGGCCGCTTTGAACGTTCCGGGCGTGTGATTCTGGTGGCTCTGCAAATTTGAGCCCTGGCAAGTTGATCAACCCAGTCATAGACCCGTGTTGTTGTTCCCGTTGTTTTTTTTTTGCCCTTTCCTGGTTTGGTCTTTCGATTCAAGCTTTGCCTTGTATGGGAGGGGTGCTGTTGACTGATCTCTTGGCGAGACAGATTTGCATTTTCCACCCCGCAAGGTTTTATGAAAGAGTGAAAGAGTCATCACGGTCCGTCAGCCTCACGTGGTCTTTCTTACCCATCTTCCTCCACTCAGTTTTGCAGGAGGTGAACCATGTCAGGAGATTCTGATTTGCGCTCCGATCCATAGTTCTGAAAGGGCTTCATGGCTTATTGCTGGTTCCCATGCTGTAAATTAGAGATCGAGGGTTTCCCACGAGACCAAAGATCGAGCACGAATCCAGTCTATGATAGAACCAACGGCAGAATTAACGTGCAGTGCAGGCGAGCTTCCTTATCGATCAACCAAGAAGAATCGTCAGAATCGCGGCTTGTTGGGCAAATGGGCCTTGAATGGGTGCATGGTGCATGGTGCAATTGCTCGATGATCATAAGATCATCTTCCACGGCACCCATATTCGATGCTTTGATCTTCTGATCTTGCGGGTGCACCGCAGGATTCCAAACGCAAATTCTTGGAGCCCGACCGTTTTCCAGGCACGGTAACTTTCTCTGCGCGAAGCCCAGAAGGTCCTCCAATCAGTCGGAGAGTCTCGCCGTTTTGGAGGCAAGAGAAGGCACATGACCATCGGGTTCCAGAGCCGCGTTCTTGAGGCCTGAAGCTGACGGTCGACCAAACGTAGTGTCCCCATGCCCAGAAAACTGGGTTCCATCCACCGATGTACCCATCTCATGGCAGTGTGAATGGAGTCCGATGAGAGTAGAGTCAGATTGCGTCGTGAGAGTCATTACTGGCTCATGGTCGGACACACAGTAGGACAGACTACATTCGTACCACTCTCGTACTTGACGATCGAGGAGTACTTTGAATCAAGTGGGGGTTCGTAAGTGGAAGGTGACTTCAACGAAGTAGCTCGCGGACTATGATTGGTGCTCGGGTTATAGGGTTGTGGATTCTCTCATGGACGGTTGACGAGTCCGTCACTGAACTTTTGGAGTGTGGAGACTGAAGTTCACCAGATTGCCTTCTCTTGTCATTGGCATCGCTTCTGTACTCCACCAATCAGGTCTTGACTGTTGCAGTGCAAGCCGAGACCAGGGGTCTTGGAGAAGGGGTCGAGACCGGGTCGTGACTGGCTGGACCGTCTCAGACGGGTATAGCATCCGCTCGTTCACTGTGGCGAGACCTTGATTTGGACATTTGATATGGTGCGAGGTTGGGATGATTTGCGTTTCAGCTGTCATAATTCCACCCAAAGAGGGTGTGCCTTGGTCATCTTCTATCGTCATTTACCACACTGGCGGTGCAATGCTCCTCCCACCAACTGACCCCCCTCATCCCCATATCCATGGAGCGGCAATCTTGTCCTGTACCGTGTGGATGGAAAGACAACTATTTAGAAGCTCCATCTCCGACCTTAAGCTAAGGAATTGACTCTCAAAAATTCTGTCCCGAATCGTTGACGTATCTCTCACCGTGACTCCTCCTTTGTCTTCCCAACGGCCAAGAGACCATCGAGAGCATCCTATTTGAGACTGCGCGCAGACAAAGTCAATTGATTTCACCGATTTGAAATCCTTCAAGCCATGGCCACCTTGATGTTCGGCTCCAGCGCTGGCAACACTTTCAACAATCTACCCAACTTGTCCATTGCGGAACAGTCGATCAACCCAGCAGAGCTCCCATGGCTTTCGGTCTTGACGCCTCCTTCCGATCAAAATCTCTACTCCCAATCCCCCAACCAGTCCCTCCAAAAAGAATCCTACCTACCACATGATCCATTAGACCGCGAGAAACACGCCGGCGTGCGTCCACAACCTGTGCGCCGGACTCGTCGAGTCTCATCTCACTCTTCCTCTTCCACCACCACCAACGAGAATATCAGCCCCGAGAGGGCCAAGCACCTGGAACGCAATCGAATCTCCGCCAACAAGTGTCGACTGAAGAAGAAAAAAGAACATGCCCGAATGGAAAGCATTCTCCACACAGAGACCCGCAAGCGTGATGCGCTACTCTCCGAAGTGGGACTGTTGAAGGATGAGCTGTGGTATCTCAAAAACATGATCTTCGAACACGCTCAATGTGACAATCCGCACATCAATCACCAATTGGCCATGATGACGGAACAGGTCTTGAGCAAGAGTCCCAGCTCAGCTGCAAGTGTCTCGCCCGTCTTCACCACCAAGACCAAGCTCGACGGGGCCCTCTTCGAGGCAGTGGAGCATGACAAACTCCCCAGCAAGTCGGTTCCTCCTCTTTCCTGCGATACGAGTCATGAGCCGGGTCTTTCAGACGTCATGTTTGACAACCTGGTGAACATTTTGGAGTAATTCATCTGATGTACACATGCTCTCCTGTCCCCTTCAGGATGGTACATGATTCTTTGACGAATGATGATTATGAAATTTCTTCAATGGCGTCTTCTATCTCTATTTGTGCCTTCCTGGGTTCTGTTTTTTTCTTGCTCCCTCTTTTGTTCCATTGTATACTTTCCTCCTTCTCTTCTCTCTCTCTCTCTCCTTCCTGTCTCCTTTGGCACCGGATGCACATCATCAGGGGGGGACGAGAATATCTTACTTTTTCTTTTTGTTCTCTTACCTTTTCTCCATCCTCAGTTGCATGAAGCAGGAACTTTCATCATTACAAGGATGTTTCAATTGTTCATGCTTTCCCATCTTCATTCTCGATGAGGAGACCACATTCACTGATAGCATAGTAGAGTCGCGGCGCGACCTCATAATAGGAAACATTCCATTCCCACAATCCCTCATCCATTCAGCACCGCATCCGCAACTTCTCCCTCCATCAAGGACGTTTTAATTCTCCAGGCCCTGGAAAGTTCAAAGAGCCCCCTCCAAGAGCAGTTCCACAACTCCCGCGGTTCCATTCTTGGCCGGGTGAACTGATCCATCTCCGCGGAGAAAAGTGCCTTCCAATCAGCGGGAAGGGATCGTCCACTGATAATGGTTGTGGCTGAGGTGTCATATCGGGCTTGGCAATCCACCGACATCATGCAAACGGCCCGTCTGAGCTCGTGACTGGATACCGATGATGACTTGCGCTACGCGGTGCTGCAGGGAGAAGGTATTATTCCTACCGGTCCTTGTAACACCCATGCGGGTATAAGATTAGACATTTAATAGTGTTGGTAGTTACTTAGCTTCGGCGATGATGTAAGGGCTTCGCGTGTCCCGCTGCGGGATATCCGCTGACAAAGTGGGTTTCGCGGTACTTGGTACATTAGTACTGCTTTGGTACCTACGAACAGTAGTACTACGTTTAGGCGTTCGTAGGCTAGAACTATGTAGACATGTACCACTACCATTGTGGCTCAGTGTGGTCGTCCCTTCTAACATTTGGTAAGTACTACTAGTACTTACCGTAGGAGGACTAGTCACCGAGTCCCGTGTACCAAGCTACCTAGGAGAGAGAGGAGCCCCCATTGCATCGAGGGACGATTGACGAGCAGTCCAGATAGTCTCGAGGGACTCGCGGCTGAAGTGCACAGATCCGAGGTCAAGAGTGGAGATCAGACACGGTTGAACAGTGTATAAAAGGCACATGAAAAGAATCCGTGGAAACATGAACGCAGTACTACTATTTACTTACTCTAGCCCCTCAAGTATCAGTTACATCGAGGCGGCAGAAGGTGGAATGGTCAGGTGGGGTATCAATAGCCTTCCATTGATGGAAACTTATCCTGGTTCCGACCCCGAGGGTCGATCTGTGAGTGTGACTCTGGACTATCAATCCTTCTGCGCATGGATTACTCAGAGTGGTGGACTATGACTGGTGAATTCAGCAACCGTAGGATCAACAGCAGTGCTGGTGGAGAGAAGCATGTTTGCTGGGCAAAACTGCCGGCCAATGATTAAGCTGTGCTTTAGCAGCCAACGGGGAGGCGTCTGCTTGAGAATCATACGCGGCCCACCGGAAACATTTTCCATCTTTGGACCACCCAGTGGATACTCAAGTTTGACGCTGCAACCGCTCCTCCCCCACCCTTCGCACAGCCAATCGCAACCTCGGCCCTGCTTGACGTTTGTGCGCTTCTCAGAATGAGACCCGATAGACCGACTTAGAGAAGTTAGTTTGTATGGTAAGACCGTGCCATATCTTCAATGGAACGTATCTTGGGGGGATATTGATGATGATGAGTTCATTTAAAAAATCTGACGCGGAATGAGAATGTCCTGGTGGAGAGAACTTGACGCAAACGAGACCTCGACGCAGTCAAAGTGTCCTGGGCTCCACCTTGCCGACAGTATTGGCCATTCAGCGAGTCGGCGACTTTTTTTCAACGAGCGCATGTCCAGCCTTGCCACTCGGTACGGGGAACGGAGAACATTGAATCGCTCAAAAAGAAAAAGAAGAAAAAAAGAACAAAAAAGGTAACCAGGACGGGAAGAAAAAGTCAAAAGAGGTACATCACGGTACCGGACTGAGGCAGCTCGGGTCATGAAATAATAATCTTCTGTAGTATGGCGAACCCGTCCAATCACTGGCGTGTATCCGGTCAGCTGGTCCCGACTTTGGAGGGTTCGAGTTGACGCGACACGGAAAGTCATGATGTACGACGGGAGGTGAAAGACGCTCAGTAATATCCATCTAATAGGATTTACGTACCTGTTGTGGGGGAGGTGTACCTCCATCATTGCGAGTGACTTCAACATCCTATGATCTTTGACGTTGAGTACTACTTTACTATCCGCACCTTGCACTAGATTGTGGCGGAAAACTCAGCCTCTCCAATTCGGTCCTGAATTCTTCACACTTGCATCGTGTTGTGTTGTGGTCAGACTGGGTATCTATTTAATCAAACACCTTTTCCCCCACGCGCTTGTTTTGTTCCTTCTCAAGTGGTTGAAAATCCCTGGAACTCAGTTTGAATTAATGTTTGCCTACTCTATCTTCTTTTAATTCTCGACATCACCACCTTAATATCTCCATCATTTCAACCCTCGTGTCTCACCAAAACACATCATGATTATGTCTATGGATCACTCCCCGGCTACCTCACGGGGCCTCGCTCATTTTCAGAAGAAAGAAATTATGGGCACTCTCTTTGAGACAACCGAGAGGTAATCACTTCTTTCACGATGACGACCGAGGTCGAGTCTGTAGGCCATGTTTGCTCACTTTTCAATTAGGTACCAACAGATCCAGCCAGTAGGTATGGGAGTAACTGGGCTGGTGTGGTAAGTCAATCATCAATCCATATTCATGTCTCTCATACATCACATTGCTAACCGAATTCCCCGTCCCAAGCTCCGCTCGAGATCAAATTGGTCACCAGACGGTGGCGGTAAAAAAGCTCCCGGAGCCCTTCAAGACCGCCAATGTCGCAAAGCACATGTATCGTGAGATCAAACTGTTGAAAAACCTTCAACATGAAAATGTCAGTCATTTTTGCCAGATAAATGAACAAATGAATGGCGCTGGCGCAAAAAAGTATGCGCCTGCGCGAGAGAGAACAAGTCGCTGAACCCCCTCGAACCAGATCATTCACCTGAAAGACATTTTTATCTCTCCGGCAGAAGAAATGTGAGTCGATCTATTTGGCATACCTTTCAAGGTCACATGCTGACGGGACAATTCTGTCATGTCTACCAGTTACTTGGTCACCGATCTCATGGCGACAGATCTACATACTTTGCTAAATACCAAAAAATTGGATAACCAATTCACAGAATACTTTTTATATCAAATCATGGTATTTGAATCATCCACTCTGTATCTTGACCGGCCCAGCAACTGCGATCAGGTCACTAACTAAAGATTCTTTCCACAACGCTCAGCGTGGCCTCAAATATGTCCATTCCGCCGGCGTGGTCCATCGCGATCTCAAACCAGGCAATATTCTCGTCAATGAAAACTGCGATCTCAAAATTTGCGACTTTGGCTTGGCCCGTATGCAAGAAAAGGATATGACCGGCTATGTGGCCACTCGATTCTACCGCGCCCCCGAGATCATGCTCACCTGGAGACAATATGACGAGAAAGTAGACATTTGGAGTGTCGGATGCATCTTTGCTGAAATGTTGACGGGCAAGCCTCTTTTCCCGGGGAAGAACCACGTCGATCAATTCTGTGTCATCACCCAGGTCCTGGGTAGTCCACCAGAGCATGTGGTTAAGAATATCTCGAGTTTTAACGTAAGCGCTCCGCCCTCACCTTTTCCCCTCCTTCCCTTTTGAGAACATAGGTGCCATATATGTGAACAAGTCGCTCCTTTCTCTAACCCGCCAACGGATAAAAGACCTTGAAATTCATCGAATCACTTCCCGAACGGCCCCGGAAATCATTCGACTCTATTCTTCCCGACGACAATAAGAAAGGTTTGTCCATATCCATCAATTACGATCGTTACCATGATCTTCCGCTAACTCCTTCCCCTTTTCTTTGTCCCGACCAAAGCCACGGCTCTCTTGGACAGACTTCTCCAGTATGATCCACAAGAACGGATCTCCGCCGCCAAGGCGCTAGAAGCCCCATACTTGGCTTCCTATCATGACCCGGACGACGAGCCCGTGGCCCCCTTATCCTTTGACTGGTCCGTCCTCGAGGCAGATCTCTCGGTAGACTCCTGGAAAGAGATCATGTACTCTGAAATTCTGGGCTATCATGAGCAGTCGGCGGGAAATCATGGGAAAACTGGCGATTTCTACCAGATGAGTGGACCGTACGATGGGATGGATTTGAGTTGAAGCTGTATTATAGCATAATGAATTTCATGTGGGGCACTTTTGATGAATGATGAGTTTGAGTTTCGTTGAGACAGCTCTGCCTGGTGATTATTGAGGAATGGTCAAATTCCAATTTTTGATAGTCGTGGGGATACTCGAGAAAACAGTATTTTCCCGAATGGTGACTATATGATACATGTACAAGAGTCATGAATGTTTAGTTGACAGGGCTGTAGTCGAAGAAATTGAATTTAATGAAAAAATGAAAAAAAAAACGGGATCTGTTCTGGTAGGATTCTCTCGCCAAAACCATCAATATTTGCAGGCAACTCATCCGTATTCTCCAAATGCGATGAATATTGAAGAATCAGCAGATTGAATCTCTGAATGCATTAAAATAAGTCATTAAATTTAAGAAAGTTCCACCGAGCTCATAAGCCCCTCACTCCGAGTTCCGACTCCATCGGAAGGTGCCCTTGCTCATACCATAGCATAATAAACATGACACCCCCAGCTTGTATATCTAGCGGCGTCCATTCGAACGGTCACTCGGCTCCCCCCTCCCCCACAAACCCCAATTTCCGGGTCGGGGTCAGGCTACCAGTGAATAGATGCCGCTGTCATTGATGTAAGCGAACTGAGTATGATCTGCAGTACCAACGTCAAGGCACTGCCTGCATGTATGTACTCATGTGTATTCCCTGAATGCAGATCACAAGCCATCGATCTCACATTGACGTCAGACAACACAACACTGGCGGTGCTGACGCGGATGTATCCCTCAATCAAGCGGTCTCGCCAGGAGTCACTTGGGACACAGCGGGCTGCTGCTCGTGATGGTGGCGGTTTCGACGAGAATTGGCAACATCGATGAATGCGTAGACATTAGTGAACGCGAATAAGGCCCTATGGGGTTGATAGTTGTTAATATTTCATTGCTTCGAAAGAAGATCACGAAGAAAAGGAAAATCACTGATGGAGTAGGTTATCATCCCCCTCACCTCCGTCATATGATTGTACATAATAGATGGTGATATAGAGTGATTCGAAAAAGAAAACGAAGGGGAGGGGGAGGGCAACCACTCACCATTCAACGGCCGCAACAACGATAGTCGCCTGCACGGCGTGACAACTGGCGTAGTTGCAGAGGCTAGGCTTGGGGATTAACGCCGCCAGAGCAATCCATCCACTCAGCCACAGGGCCATGGTGACAAACTCCATGGCGGGAATGGCGAATTCATGCGAGAAGCGCGGAAGCCAAATTGGGGCCAGACCCAGGTAGGGCACAGCAATGGCGAGGGTCCAGCAGCCATTGAAGAGCATGTAGTAAATCACGTTGGAGACGGACCATTCATCGTATAGGGATGCGATGACTACCGCGGTAAATGAGCATGGTTAGCAGTGGTTCGACCTAGTTTCTTGGGCTGGATGTGGTATGGGAAAATTGATTTGAGGATTGGCAATTCCACGGCAATCAATCGAAGCAGTGGCAAGATGGCCGGGTAGATAGAAAACCAATTGACAGGTGACTTGGGTGGGGAGACACGCACTGTATGCAGTCAAGCCAATGGTTGCGAGCGCAAACACGGCTTGAATTAGACGAACTGGATATACCCATGCCAACATGATGAATTATATGAGAATAAAAAGGTGGGTGTCACAAAAGAGTGGTAGATGGTTGCGGTGATCGTCGGAGAGTATTTATTTGCCCCGAATGCTGACCAGCTTGTTGTGGTGAAGATATTGCAATATGTCGAAGATGGATTTGGGGGCTCACCAAAAGACTCGTAAGTTTGATTTGCACCGCACAAAGATCCCAAAGAAAGGGCAGAACTATATGGTCAGTTCCAATCTCAGAGCTAAAGATCTAGGACAGCCAGGCTCAATGTCATGTTAAATACATTGAGAGCCACGCCCTCCCGTGTCCTGGAATCATCTTCCCTTTCCATCCTCATAGCCAGACCGAGGCGTCCATGACCATGACGTGATGGGAGCCTCGGATTTGGACCCATCTTTCACAACAAGCACACGCCATGAAGATAGGCTAGCTTACAAGGGTATAGCTGCATGCTGGTCTCGTTCACGAGCGGAAGGAAAGTTCCACTCTGGGCTTCGAACCGTACGGCGCAACGGTCGATCACGGAATCCCGGCCGCGGAACCCATTTTGTTCGTCGGTCCCTCGTGCATCTCGTGTGATAGACCTTGAACTTTCTCACTTGAAATTGAGTCAGACTTCTCTTTCGTGGGTCGTACAGCATAATCATATGGTATTCCCCCGCGCTGAAATCGTCTGCCATCAATCGACAATTCACTCATCGCATGGGCCAAGCTTGGTACCCTCCTTGGGTGACCAGGTGCCGCAGGTCTACCGCCTCGGGAGATATTGTACCTAATGTACTTCGGTCACGATCAGCTTGAACTGCAGCACGCAGAGACGAGAGCTTGTTTTGGGGCTGACTCTCTGACATTTACGTCCACATTGGCCAGCCACTCGCGCAAACTCTGATGTGAGTTGGTGCGCGCTAGGCTCTCGTTTGAGCGAGTTCTGCCGAGTTCATGACGATCGGAATTGTCGATCTCACAAGGAAACCGAGGTACCTCGACGAGGGTGTGACAGTCTCTGATGGGCGGTCGCTCAACAGGTTTGCTCGTTACTGACCGACTCCATTTTTTTTGTTCACTACTCCGGTACATCTGCTGAGCGAGTCTGGACATGACTAGGCTCATGTCTCTTCATTCAGGCACCTCGGAATGAGGAGCATGAGATTGAGTCACCTGGACCCTGGACCCTCGTCCATTCGCAGAGTCGGCACAGCTTTTACCAAGAGAGCTGCACAGGCAGTGTAACCGAGAGAACGCGTTGGGTGAGATTCCAGTACACGCAAACTAAATAAAGAGTGAGTCTGACTCAACCTACCAAGGAATGTTCCAAGTACGAGAATTTCCCCGCATGCTCACACATATCGACAGTGAAACCGGGTGAAGAACATACGCTGGAAAGGTTTCCATCATTGCCGATTGCTATCCAACCGGTCACCCCAAACACATTCGAGAGACGTGGCGAACGTAGAACCAATTAAAATAAATCGTATCAGGTTGGAGGTGGGATTGCCTATGTACAAATGATGATGCTTTGAACCCCCTCAGCGACTCTCGAATATTTTACACGTGCCATAAATCGACCTCAGGGACAAGACGCGGTGTAGGGTACTTTTGTCCGAGTTCGGCTCAAGCTCTCTTGGAGAGCAACGCCCGCACGGCATCCATCACGCCGATTGACTTTTCATCCGCCGGCTCGATCGCTGATCGAGCAGCGTCGGGCTCGCTGGAAGAGGGCCTCTGACCAGCTTCCTTGGCCGCCGCCTCGATGGCCGCGTGACGCTCACGCCATTCCCGATCCTCCTTGTCACGGATCTCTAGCTCGCGAAGCCATGCATCCCGCTTTTCTTGTGCTTTGCGCTCCTCAACCGCCTGTTCAAACTCACGACGTTGTTGGCGCTCGGTCTTGAAGTACATTCCACCGGCGACGACGGCAACGAGCGTAAATGCCTGCGCGTAGATACGGGCGCGGAACATGCGGTTCATCTCGGCAGAGTCCCCGGCTCGCATCGATCGGTAGGCACGGTAGAGGGCATAACAGGTGGCCGCGCATCCTGCAACGAGGATGAGATGGGTCAGCTTCCCGCCTATACGAGAGAACGAGAGAGAGAGACAAAGAAAGGGAGGGAATAGGGTAGTCGCAATGTTAGGGGAGTCCGAGTCCACTCACCTAGCGGAATCAATGGCTCTTCCTTGAGACGTCTGGTGAATTTCTGTGCACCACTCTCCTCCTTGAACTGACTGTGTGACAAGGGATCCCCGATTAGCTACTCACAAACTACCACCGTGATTGGAGGGCGTTGGGCAGTCGCAGACTCGCAAGGCCGCGGTCCAGCCCTTTGCACTCTCGACCCAGAGAGATCATGACATGACTTACGGGTTTTCGTCAAAGGACGAGGGGACCGGTGAGCGGTTCATGATGTCTGTGAGTCGGGTGGTCTTCTGGTTGGAGGAATACAGTCGGTGCGGTGGATGAATTGCATCGGACAACTCGGCAGATCTCTTATCGCGGGTGGCGATCGTATCTGCGGAGCTGCGGCGCTTAACCCGGGAATTGTCCTGGCGGGAATGGAGTTGATCGGATTGAGGACTCAGTCGAAGCGGAGATCCAAAAAAAATAAGCTCGCGGTCAATTCAGACCTCAACGAGGCATAAGGTCGCAAAGTTCCTCTAGGATTTTTTTTCATCCACCATGACTATGCACATGTCCAGGCGGTCGACATCAGACCTCTTCCCCCTGCAGAGTCCACTCATAACAAGATCCACGGAACCCAAAGTCCCTCAGGATCTCACATTCGTCCCGATCTAATCAGATGAGAAGGCCATGTGAGGATGTATTCCACTCCACGTTTCAGAATTAGTTGGCTTCTCAGAAGATGATTGTTTCTTTCAGAGAGATGGTTGGCATTTGGCTTGGATCCGCTCGGGTGTCGTTGGTCGTATCGTTCAAGGCCGAGGACTTGAACTCTTGCACAAGAAGCACGCCATACTGGGGGGGTCTGGATTCGCGGCACTTCACCGCCACTCATCGATCAGCTTATCCGAACGCATGTTCGATCTCAGACTATCGGTAATATCGAGGGTAGCTCCAACTTAGTGGTGGTATCTGAGCCCTGCTCCCCGTTCATTCGTTCCAGCTGGAGACTGTGTCCCTCGTCATCAAATGCAGAGTGAGAAATTAGCCTGGAGCAACCTTCCAGTCCATGAAGCTGACCGTAACTATATTCCCCCGTACTAAGTTTTGAAATACTTGATTATCAAATTGGGCACCGATATAAATGAGCATCCGGGATCCTCAAAGGAATTTCCCACCATCTCCGATCAAACCCACTTAGTCTGCAATCCGTCGCAAGAGCTCACTGCACTGGAGCCTCCCCACCAGATCTTTGGGTGGATGACATAAGGGAACAAGCTCCGATCGCGGTGCCGCCTCTGCATGAAAAAAGAGTCAGAGGGGCCATCATGTCTTCCAATTCAATCTCTTCGACTGTACCTCCTTCCTGTCGACCACGGTTGAAAAATTTTACGCTTTTTCTTTCTGAGAGAGAGTGCAAGAGATCAGACAGTATCAGCATGTCTGGAGAACCTCTCACCAGGGTCACGACCCCAGTGACCCCCAAAATGAGTGGCTTGGCCTTGACTGAGTATTCGGCCGCGCCCACTCCCCCCTCCGAGCGCTCAGAGCGTATCCCCGGTGTCCCACCCAATTGGGGTATCCCCGATGCCTTTTTGCTTCCAAACGGATATCCAGACGTACGCACATCATTGCCATCCTCTGCTGCAGATGCCAATTGAGACGCTTGTGATCCATTCTAATTTGGTGCACGTTATATCTATAGTATCTGCGCTTGATTCTCACCTCACGAGTGTACGATGTGATTGACGAGAGTCCTCTGACTCATGCGGTCAACCTCAGCAATCGATTGGAGAGTCGGGTCCTCCTGAAGCGAGAGGATTTGCTTCCTGTATTCAGCTTTAAGCTGCGTGGCGCCTACAACAAGATGGCCCATCTCACTCCAGATCAGCGCTGGAAGGGTGTGATTGCTTGCTCTGCGGGAAATCACGCTCAAGGTGTCGCCTATTCCGCTCGTCACCTCCGAATCCCCGCAACCATCGTGATGCCTTCGGGTACACCCGCCATTAAGCACTTGAATGTTGCTCGCCTCGGAGGCAGCGTCGTCCTTCACGGCAATGACTTTGACGCTGCCAAGGAAGAGGCCCATCGGTTGGAGAAGCAGCACGGACTCACCAACATCCCACCATTCGACGATCCCTATGTCATTGCAGGCCAGGGTACGATCGGCATGGAACTGTTGCGCCAGGCGAACTTGGAGAAATTGGAAGCGGTCTTTTGCGGTGTTGGTGGCGGTGGTCTCATTGCCGGCATCGGTGTGTACTTGAAGCGCATTGCCCCTCACGTGAAGATCATCGGTGTGGAAGCGCACGAGGCCAACGCCATGGCTCAATCGCTCAACGGGGGCGAGCGTGTCCTCTTGAAGGAGGTTGGCCTCTTCGCGGACGGTGCGGCTGTTAAAACCGTGGGCGAGGAAACGTGGCGCGTCAGCCGGGAAGTCATCGACGAGGTTGTTCAGGTTTCTACCGACGAAATCTGTGCGGCCATTAAGGATGTCTTTGAAGACACTCGGTCGGTGATCGAGCCCGCTGGTGCGCTCAGTCTGGCGGGACTCAAGAAATGGTCTCACCGGAACCCCAGCCCTGATTCTGGCCGTGAGTTGATCGCCGTGACCTCCGGCGCAAACATGGACTTTGACCGGCTCCGCTTTGTCGCCGAGCGGGCTGCTTTGGGTGAGAAGAAGGAAGCCCTTCTCAGCGTCAACATTCCCGAGAAGCCTGGCGCCTTTGGCAGGCTCGTCGAAGTCATCTTGCCCCAAGCAGTCACCGCGTTTAGCTACCGCTACGCGCGTGACGCATCCGCCGACGTGCTCATGGGTATTTCCCTGTCTGCTCAAACGGGACGCGATGATCTCAAAAAGATCATGGGCGACTTGGAGCACGCTGGGATGTCCGTCCGCGACTTGAGCGACGATGAGCTGGCCAAGCGTCACGTCCGTTTCATGGTCGGTGGTCGCTCCGATGTGGCTGATGAGCGTCTCTTCATGTTCGAATTCCCCGAGCGGCCTGGTGCGCTTGCCAAGTTCTTGACCACACTTCGCCCGAGTCAGAATATCTCCCTATTCCACTACCGCAACTATGGCGGTGACGTTGGCAAGGTCCTTGCGGCGATTCAGTGCCCCACTGAAGAGAAAGATGATCTAGAGTCGTTTTTGAGGGATGTGGGCTACCCCTTCAGCGAGCATACCGACTCGCCGACATACCGAACTTTCCTTCGTTCCTGAGAAAGAAGCTTGCATCCATTGCGTTCGCAAGTGATCATGAAAACAAAAGCACTTGGCTTTTCGCATCGTATGACGCATTTTCGATACCTGTTTGCTTCTTTCACTGTTAGCGGTCCCCACGTACGGCGGTTGTTTTTGCATCTCCTTTCTTTTCGGCGTTCGGTTTCAATCCCCAGATAGACTAGCGGGTCAGTAATCTACCTCGACAACTGTATTGGGCGAGATTTTCAATCATAGTCATTTTTCAATAACAAAATTCAAACTGTTTGTTTCCCGAAATTGAAGTTTTCATCAAACCTCGCACGGGTCGAGTGCTTATGGTAGAGAAGTGAACACCTCGTATGCTCTTTAGCATCTCCGCTTGGACCCACTCGTCCGATGAGGCCCGGCGACTCGGCGATACAGAAGCTCCGGGCAACAATCTTCCCGTCGTGAGCAACTGCGGAGCATAGCGGCGACGTCGTTGTCAGTTGATGTCCTCAATATAAGATTGTGGAAGCAGAGTTGTGAGTTTCATTGGACTTGAGATCCTACACTCGCTTCGCATCCACTCGCCATGTTCTCGCTCCGCACTGTCCTTGGCGCGCCGAGCGCGCTTCGCCAGCTCCTCCCAGCCGTCTCCCGCCGGTCGATCCCTGGCTCAATGTCACTCCGTCCCTTTTCACACTTGATTCAAAATGGCCTCACGAGGCTACGCGCTTCATCCGCAGGAGTAGGCAATGCTGTCGCTACCACCGTGGGTATGAGTCGGCAGGTTGAACAGGTCCGCGGCATGAAGACACGCTCCTCCGTGAAACGGTTGTGTGATGGCTGCAAGGTATGCACTCCAGCATCCCGGCGAAGGGGTAGCTCTCTATGAGAGCTAAATGCTTTACGTTGAGCGTCGCTAAGTACATGTTTCTGCAGCCTGTCCGCCGCAAGAACCGTGTATACATCATCTGGTGAGTCTCGGACAAAGTTACCTTTCGTGCGTCATTGGTCGAATTTGGCTGACTTAACGACCGTCTTTTAGCTCCAAAAATCCCAAGCACAAGCAACGACAAGGGAAATAGAGGAATTCTTGCGATTTCCTTGTCTACTGTTGAAACGGTGGCTCATGGTTCTGGTGGTGCTTGCAGTCCGTACCTCAATCGGAGATCGCACGCGAAGCGACATGCGTACCATCATCGCCGATCTAGTCTAGATTGCACCCGAGCCTCTGTGCGAAATGTTCAACGGTCAGGACAACGACACGGCCTCTGATGACCTGTCGGATTCCCACTCGATATCATACCCCATTCATATCTCTCTCTGGCCCCCAAAATGGCGGATATTCCACGGCGCCCGGATACTCTTTTATACTTGTACATTAGCTTCATGACGAGCATTTACAGCTTCCAATCATTTTGCAGAAAGGTCAACAATCTCTATCATTTGGAAACTGTACAGTCGGATGTTTTTCACTTTTCAGGGCTGTTATTGTAAAATTTACGAGGATCTTCGAAGTTTTTGGAACACATTACCTCCACATAACATATGAGGCTAAATCATTGGACTCGACGAGGCTGCAATGTGAATGCACAGCAGGCGGTCTTGTAATTCGCCCTCCCTGACGGTGTATCACGTGACATGTTCCTGGCTTCCCCGAACTTTTTTTCCCGCCAAAACACGTTCGAGATCAAGTCGTTTTGAGATCGACCCAATCTTGGTGAGAGTTGACTGTCGTGATGAGGAACCCTTCTCTTGCACGGTTACCATACCGTGCTTTGTCTGGTCTGACCAGCACTGCCCGATTCCAGTCACAAAGTCTCCTCCGCTTGCGATGCGCATCCACGTCCGCCTTGCGGCCGTCCGGAGTCGCGCCGGCTTATCAGTCGATTTTGAGGCAATGGGAACAACGCCGCAACGCCGCGTCTGCCAGTGCTTCCGCAGTGTATGCTTGCAGCAATAATCATCAATATCTTCTGACTTGGTTCACTAACGACGTTCACCTTGTTCTAGTCTGGAGGCTGCTGCGGCCAGCCCTGACAGTCTGTCGCAAGCCGCCATCATTGACAACTTGGATCCCATCGAAGCTGCTCGCTTGGACAAAGTCCGAAACATTGGTATCGCCGTATGTATCATCTTGAAGTCTTGCATAGGCACACTACACAGCTTCTAACGAGTGATTTCCTGGTCGCAGGCCCACATCGACAGCGGCAAGACCACATGTACCGAGCGAGTCCTTTTCTATACCGGCCGTATCAAAGCAATCCACGAGGTCCGCGGACGAGATGCCGTCGGTGCCAAGATGGACTCGATGGATTTGGAACGTGAGAAGGGTATCACCATTCAGTCTGCAGCCACTTTCTGTGACTGGGTCAAGAAGGACAAGCAGGGCGTCGATCAAAAGTACCACATCAACTTGATTGATACCCCTGGCCACATTGATTTCACCATCGAAGTCGAGAGAGCGCTGCGCGTTCTGGATGGTGCCGTCATGATTCTGTGCGCTGTCTCCGGTGTCCAGTCCCAGACTATCACTGTTGATCGTCAAATGCGCCGTTACAACGTGCCCCGTATCTCCTTCGTCAACAAGATGGACCGTATGGGTGCCAACCCATTCAAGGCCATTGAACAGATCAACACCAAGCTCAAGATGCCTGCTGCTGCAGTCCAGGTCCCTATCGGTGCCGAGGACGAGTTTGAGGGAGTCGTTGACTTGATCCGCATGAAGGCACTTTACAACAGGGGCGAGAGTGGTGAAGACATCGTTGAGTCTGACAAAATTCCTGACAAGGTCAAGGACATTGCTCAAGAGCGACGGGCGATGCTTATTGAGACCCTCGCCGACGTCGACGACGAGATCGCTGAGATTTTCCTGGATGAGGGTGAGCCCACTGAAGACCAGCTCCGCGCTGCCATTCGCCGTGCCACCATCGGCCTGAAGTTCACTCCCGTCTTCATGGGATCTGCTCTGGCTAACAAGTCTGTCCAGCCCATGCTGGACGGTGTCGTCGACTTCTTGCCTAATCCCGCGGAGGTGGAGAATCTGGCCCTGGATCAAAAGCGAAACGAGGCTTCCGTGAAGCTCGTTCCCTACAACTCCCTGCCCTTTGTCGGTCTTGCATTCAAGCTGGAGGAGAGTAACTTTGGCCAGTTGACCTACATTCGGGTGTACCAGGGTACCCTCCGCAAGGGTTCCAATGTGTTCAACGCTCGCAACAACAAGAAGGTGAAGGTGCCTCGTATTGTGCGTATGCACTCCAATGAGATGGAGGAAGTCAACGAAATTGGAGCTGGTGAGATCTGCGCCGTGTTCGGTGTTGAGTGTGCGTCCGGTGATACCTTTACCGACGGTCAACTTGGCTACAGCATGTCGTCCATGTTTGTCCCGGAGCCTGTCATCTCGCTTTCTATCAAGCCCAAGCAAACTAAGGATGCGGCCAACTTTTCCAAGGCCATGGCCCGTTTCCAGCGCGAGGACCCCACTTTCCGCGTCACTTACGATAGCGAGAGTGAGCAGACCATCATTTCCGGCATGGGTGAACTCCACCTTGACATCTACGTCGAGCGTATGCGCCGAGAGTATCGCGTCGATTGCGAGACTGGTCAGCCCCAGGTCGCATACCGTGAGACGATCGGTCGTCGTGTTGAATTTGATCACTTGCTCAAGAAGCAAACCGGTGGTGCTGGTGACTATGCCCGTGTTATGGGATGGATGGAGCCTACCGGTACTCTTGAGGAGAACAAGTTCGAGCAGCAAGTCGTTGGTGGTAGCATTTCGGAGAAGTTCTTGTACGCTTGTGAAAAGGGCTTCAACATCTCTTGCGAGAAGGGTCCTCTCATCGGCCACAAGGTTCTTGGCACCTCCATGGTCATCAACGATGGTGCCACTCACATGACTGATTCGTCTGAAATGGCGTTCAAGAATGCTACGCAGCAGGCCTTCCGTAAGGCTTTCACTGAGAGTAACCCTGCCGTGCTGGAGCCCTTGATGAAGACAGTGGTCACTGCTCCCTCGGAGTTCCAAGGTGATGTTATTGGTCTGCTGAACAAGCGTGGTGCCACCATCAATGACACCGAGACCGGTGTTGATGAGTTCACCATCTACGCGGACTGCAGTCTGAACGGCATGTTCGGCTTCAGCTCCAACCTCCGTGCTGCTACCCAGGGCAAGGGTGAATATACCATGGAGTTCAGCCATTACGAGAAGGCTCCTCCACAAGTCCAGTACGTCCCCTCAGTGGTGTTGCAGTTTCTTAGAATGAGATCGATGCTAACCCAATTGTTACTTTCTAGGAAGGAGCTTATCGCCAAGTACCAGAAGGCTCAAGCTGACCGAAATAAGAAATAAGCGTCTGTATCAGCGTCAACCCCGTCTTAAAGTCGCGCGTCCGGCCATCTTCTCCTTTCCCCCTCCCTCTCCCTACCCATGTACAACTATCATCCAACACGCTTACACCCCATCGCACGGCCAGACAGGACTTATGGCTTCTATATCAGTCGTCGCAGTGCAAATCCCCTTACACGCATAGAAAAAAGCATGTTCACACTCCCCATGCTACGATGTTGGACCCAAGGTGCTTTTTGATGAGGTCCTGGATCATGGCACTGTATCATCTATTGCTTCCCCTTTTTTGGGACATGTACTTTAAAGCTGGGATATCTTTATTTTCTGGTTCTACTCTCCTGTCTGAATAATACATTTTAAAATTCTAAAGGAAGTCTTTTGCATAAGCCCTCGGAGAACAAAAGATTAAACACTCCTGTCAAAATCCTCTAGTCACACACAACAAACCACCAGGGTTCTTGACCTCTAGAACACAAGCACATCTCCAGAGCAAACCACGAAACCCTATCCTGAACCCAATTAGTACCTGTCAGCATACACCCAAAGCGGTAACCCATCACAATCCCGAATATTATAATACTGCAGCAACGCATCCCCAATCTTCTCCAACGACTCCCCCCCATCAACAAGCTCCGTCACAAGCCGACGACAAAAACCATCACGCCGGTACAAAAGTCTCACTGTCAGCTTACCCAGAGCCTCGAGATCGATTCCCGCACGAGCCACGCGCTTCACAAGCTCGAACAGTTGCAGTTCTCCCGGGAGATCCCGGATCACTTCTTCCGGGTTTAAGGGGAAATGGGGACTTATCATGATCTGTTTGTGCTTTGGGCCGATGGGCTTGTGCTTGTCTTGGATCCAGGGCTGGCCTACTTCACTGGTTGGACTGTAGGGAATGGAGCTGGAGGTATTGAACCATATGGTTTCGAGTTCGGGCGAGGGGCTCGTCGGTTCTCGTGAACATCGAATTGAGCCATATGTGGTGTGATGGTCTGCTGGTGGTTTTGTGTTAGAGTGGGTGGGCGGGTATTGCAACATATTGTCTTTGAAGTGGAAATGTTTGGTGAGAACTTTTGCAGGCGCAATTTTGGTTCGGAGATATGGAAGAATTCTTTGGTGGGCGATGCCTAAATTGTAGAAGACAGCGAGGATGATTCCTTGCGGGCGGATGGGTGAAGGATGTTCAGGTGAAATTTGACTGAGGTCAGGCAAGCAGTTAAGTCTTGGGATGCTTGATATCAGTGATCAAGGGATTGGTCTTCTGAGCAAGTCTGTTTGGTAGAGGAGAACGTGCTTCTCTTTTGATGAATCAAAGCTGAATGATGAATTTCGAGGGCGAGCGCAAGAGCATCTTAAGTATTAGTCGAGGACCTCTTGACCTTGATCGACAAATAAGTATCCTTGACTGACGGAAGAGCTCGACATCGATAGGATCCAAGATGCTTTGACAAAGGTGTAAGAGGACGTCGGGCTTATTTTCAGAAACTGGTTCATCCTTTCAAAGCTTCCTTTGTTGACCATCTACCTTAGGGCTTATAATCTGTAAAGTAAAAGGATAGTCAGTCTCTTTCAGAGTCGCATTGGGCGGAGGAGGGAGCACAGCGCCTGGTGATCAAAAGCTCGATTTCTTGTTCTGAGTGGTCAATCTCAGAATGAATCACTTTGTCTTTGTTGAAACGGAAGCTCTTTGATAGTTCTATTTCAGTCCCTTTCTGTTCACTAAGAACATCGTTGACACGAGCCGCATCGGCGGGACCAGCAGTTGGTTGTTTTTCTTAATTCATTGATAGGGAAATGAGCCAATTTGACGCGTTTGCTTGGGAGTCCTCGGTAGCATAAAAGAGTAACTAATATGTCTCGCTGGGCTGATACGTATTAGGCGAGATTCTTTCTATCAGATTAAAGTCGTCTACGCCAAGTAAAGACAAATATCGTGGAGTGTACAAGAGTAGTTGGAAGAATACCTTCGTGAGATAGAATAGCTAGCCCTGATGTTGAATGACCTGAATAACGACAGAGAGGAGGAAATCAAAGAACGCCAAAATGAAGATGGGGTATATGCGAATGGATTATTCAAGTGACAAGAATGGGTAAAAAAAGATTAAGCATTAAAAGAGTAGAATAGAGGGAAGGAAAAAAGGAGGTTGGTGGCTACCAGGAGCAGACTTAGATCCAAAGGACCCATCGCACACCAGTTATGGCGCCGCGGCAGACACCGCGAAGGAATTTGAAAGCCATGACGATAAGCCACACCCACCAGAGCATGCCAACGAGCATCCACTCAAGGATTGAAAATGCAGCACGTCGTGCCCAGCGAAGACGTCGGCGACGCTTCCGAATACCTTTATCGAGGGCATCGCTTAAAGATTTGACGGCGAGCGTACTGGTCGTGTTCAACTGCACACATAAGTCTTCGGCAGTGTCCGCAGTGGCACGGACTTGAGGGGTGAGCTTCTCGTTGATGAGATTTTCCAATTCTTTGAGTTGGGAACGCAGAGGGTTTGATGTCGCAGTTGAAAATTGGTGCATTGAGTTTTGGAATGAGTATTGTGTCATTTCAAAGCGGCGAAGGTAGTTCTGCGCAGCAGTATCAAATTCTCCCAGCCGAGTCACTCGGGGCACAGGGGTATTTGTGGGTGCAGATTTCAATAGCCACCGAGGAGGATCCCGAGAGCTGGTGAGTCTGCGATTGATTTCTCTCGCCGTGATCCCTGAAGAGAGAAGCAAAGCAAGCGTTCGTTCGATTTCGGCCTTTCCTGGGAGGCCCGAGTCCGTTGAAGTACGGATGCTGCGGTCTGAGATACTCCATGCCCGTCCCGCGCCGGCTTTCGCCACATCTCCTTGGCTAGCAGGTACCGGAGATGCTCGAGCTCTCGTAAGCCCAGTCACAGGAGGGGTTGTGAGACTGAAAGGATTTGAGGGATCCTTGATGGGATTCGCATGTTTCGTTCGCCCTCGACTTGCTTGAAGCGCCTGACCAAAATCGAATGTCTTACTCCGAGAGCTGGCGAGTCGTCGAGGTTCGTCCAGATCATCGCTCCTTCCTTTGGTATGTTTACGTTCAAGTGCAGTCTCTCGATCGGCGACATCACTTGCCTCTTCATGTCTCTGTACCTGTCGCGACGAAGACGTGAAGGTAGGTAACGGGGATTTTGAAATTGCCTTGTCCGTTTCTCGACGGGGGAGACGACCTGGATCGTCGGTGGAATTAGGCTGACGACGCAGTAGCGCCTTCGATCCATATCGCTTCTCATGTCGACTTTCGTCAAGCTCTGAATTGCTGTCATCCGATGCTGCGAATGAGGGTTTTCGGGTATCATAAGCCGTGTCCTTCTTGAGAATGAAATCCCCAACCTTGGAGACCTCATTGCCGACGATCTCAGCAATCCGACCAGGTCCTTTGAAAATACCGCGTAACTTGGACTCTGGTGATTGCTGTCCCTTTCGGTCTCGGAAATCTTCCCCACGTCCCTCCATGGCGGTTTGGGTATCAATGTCAGCCGCGGTGTCCATGTCTGGAAGAGGACTTGGTTCAAGCTTCGACGCCTTCTCAGCATGATCCTCAGACTGCACGCAAGACTGCTGGGATACAGCCGTACCCAGGTCTTCATCTTCGTGACGTTCCTGGTATTCATGTTTGCTTTTGGTCCGCTCGTGACGGGAGACTATTTTATGCCGGAGCCTCTTCTTAGCAGGCGAAGGAGACCGGCTTGAAGGCGGAGACAACTTGACAGCGATACTCGGGAAATAACTCGCATGTGCAGGAGAGTTAGGCGCAGTGCTGTCCATTTCCTCAAAAGACATCCTTGCCAGATTTCGGTTGCCCAAACTGCCCGTGGACGAGACCGAGGCTTGTCGACCGACCTGAATCGCTTCGGAGTCAAGAGATGGCGTGTCTATTGTCTGGGCTTTTCTTGTGCGCCTATTGTATAGGCCGTCACGAGACTTGGAGCGAGACTGGCGCACTTCAGCTTGATCGAAAGTGTCCTTGCGCATGGCGGCCTCAGATTTCTTGCGTGAATGACCCCACATTCGATGGCTTTTCTCTGATGATTTGCGCCGATCGGGACTAGACTCACTCGCTGTGCTTTCAGCACGCATCCTGACTTTATCCCAACGCGAGCGCTTGGGTGAAGTGGACGAACTATGACTTCGTGAGAAATGAGAATGTCCATGAAAGCGATGTTTGTGTCGGCCTCGGCCAACGCTCTTAAATTCGGTTTCAAGAGCCGGCCTTAGATTCGAAGAAGACTCATTGCGGGACTCCGGCCGATCCTGTTCCGGACGCACCATGTCTACCGACAAAACGGACTTTGATCGAGTATGTTCCACTTTGCTCTGTGTGACAAACAAATGTGAAGGATCAGAGTAGAGCTTGTTTCCGTCTTTGTCCACCACCTTAGCGCGATGGGAGATATCCTCAAGCCAAAGAGCGTCAGCGAGAAGTTCAGCTGGAGAGGTCGTCCAGTCAAGGCGCGGCCGATTAGTTTTCACGCTGTTGGTTCGACTGACACGTCTCAGGCTGCTCGGAGGAGAAATTGCAGTGTCATATTCTTGCGCGTCACCCTGACTTCCAGCATGTTGGCCTTGCCGAAACGGCGGAAGCTTCATAATCTGCATTTCGTCATGCTCCACGTTACCGTACTGAGAATGAATTGAGTCAATCCAGCCGTGGACATTTTCCACGTCTAGCCAGCCATCTGCCTCTGCGTCAATTGAAGACTTCTCTCGGTAGCGAATTTTCCGATTTCTTATCGTTTGAAGAGGATTGTAGGTTCTGTGCTCCGAAGCTCGAACAGGACGCGTGGACGGTACGTCAACACTATCAGAGCCCTTAGGCGCCGGTAAGGGGGCAAGCAGAGGAAGCAACCGCATGTATTCATGAAAGAGCTCAAAGTGACGGCGAGCTCGGTCTGCACGTGCCAGCGTTCTTTCGGAAAAGTCGAAGGATTGCTCGTCATTTGCAACTGACGACGGCAGCAGGTGCACCACAGGAGACCTCACTGGCAGAGATTCCTTTACAGTTCCACCACCATACGCCTGGTATGGTTCCAGTCGGGTAAGCCTTCCGTTGAGAGCCCCTGCGATACGGCCAATCGGTGCAGAAGCTGGCTGGGATACAGACAGAGGGGCCCGTCCATTGAGACCAGGAGTCTGACCAAGTGTCGTCCGCTTGCGAGACTCATTGAGATTTAATGCTAAATTAACGATCTGGAGCGCGTCCCTGTCCATGGCAGGCGGAGACACTCGATGGTCATTGTTGACTCCAGAGTCCGCATGGAATGAGGTCCGGCCTCCGACCTGACCGGAATTGGATGATACAGCTTGATCGCCCATCAAGGGGTCTGACTGCGAAGACTTGTCGAGATTTTCAGATGAGGAGTCCCTGTGACGACTCCACGGAAAGCGCGATCGCTTTTTCGCTCTACCATTTTCCGAGTGAGGGCCAAAGCGTGTGGTCTTCTCCGATTCCGAGTGGGCTGGCAAACTGGCAAGTCTCAGGCTCTCAGAGCGAGGAAGGGCGTCCAGAAGAAACCCACTCGAGCTCTGAACTCTGCGCTTGTTCAGTGTTCTGCGAGCTCCTTCGCGAGAGCTGCTTCCCAGGGTACTACCTTCAAGCTCTCCGCTCCGTCGGCCCTGACCCGAGGAGTCCACTAGTCGCCGATACGAGCCGCTATCCGAGCGCTGAGTATGCGAGTCAAGTTCCGTCGATTCATGTTGAAGAGGGCGGTCGGTGGAAGGCATCGAAAGTTGTTCAGTCGGGGTATTCCGGGGCTGTGACATCGAGGAACCGACAGGAGGGCAGGAAATGTGGATATATGCCTTGCCTGGGAAGGGCGCAGGCAATGGTTGTCGCCTGTCAAACTCGTACGACCATCAGTGCAATATGCGTCGGAGAGTCAGGCGGACATGAGAGTTGGATGAGAAATTGAACCACGCCGGGGTTGCAGAGTTCCTGGTGCGGGTAGTTTCACTGCTCTGCGGCGTCGATCTCCAACTTTGGAGTAGCGTCCAGTTCCATCTACTGCGCTTCCGCTGCAGCCCCGCTCGGGGAACCTCCGGGCGTTGTGCGCGGTCTCAAGTATTTTGATTATCTAAGCGAATTATGTACACAAGGCTGCTAGTAGTACTTGTACCCCTAAGCTACTACTCCAAACTGCTAGGGGAAGGCCGGTAGGCAGGTACCCCGGCTTTGAGCCTAACCCAAGTAGGTGCCTCACAGGACCTGACAGCATTGAGTATGGTAATTTTTCTGGTCCCGCAGGAAACATTTTGACAAGTTCTTTCGAGGTACGCAAGGCCTTGTCTAGCCACGAGATTTGGAGTAGCGGAAGTGGACGATTGAACCGGTGGACCGATGAAACTTTGCGTGCCTGGTACCCGACGGCCTGTCGACGTCTGACGTCACTAAACCTTCGTAATTAGTAGGAGCAGGTAGCTCTTCGTTAAGGTTCTGAACGAGCAATCATTTCTTCCGTAAAAAAGACATGGCTTGACGACGAGAGGCAATCCCGTTTGGTGCGGGAAGAATCGAGTGGAGGGGTCATACAAGATTGTGGTAGATTGGCCTGGACAAGTTTGAAGAGAACAGAAAGATTCCATGATATAGTCTAACGCAAAAAGTACTTCTAAAGGTACATTTCTTGTAGACGGGACGATGATGTACAGGATAATCAACAAAAAAAAAGATGGAAATACTCATTTTACTCCACCCGCAAGCACTGGAGTCGGGCTTCGGTCTCGATCACCTGGAAAACGAGAAAAGAGTTAGTATCAGCCTTGCACAAGAGAGGCGCTTCACTGGAGATTTACCTCGAGAGCCTGCTTCACCTCCAACACACGGCGCACATCGCCCAGCCAGTCCTTACTGAGGATCTTGGCCCAGCCCTGGAGAGTGTTCATCTCGCGGGCGGCGGCATCAAGGTGACCCTCCTCGAGCAGGTTCTCAGTACGGAGGAGGATACTCTCGACATCATCACCATCAGCAAGGCCGTCTTTCTTGAACATGACCTTGCTCAAGACGAGGCTGGCAGCGTGACTGGCAATACCAGCATTCTCAGGCAGCAGACTTGCCTTGCGGACCTCGCCTGCGACACGGCGGAAGCGTTCGATGATCTGACTAGGTGAGGGAATACCGCGCTGGTATGCGCTCGGGTTAATGGAAGCGATGGCGGCATCAACGACAGGGTCGTCGGCGGCGAGTTCCTTAAGAGCCACCAACTCGCGAACGAATGGCCGGGAAGTCTCTGATCGCTCAACAACAGAGCGAACGGCGTCAACGGCGACCTGGAGCTGCTGAGTCTTGAGATTGGTGTCAATCACATTGCTCCAGCCGGTCGTCAGAGACTCAAGCTCGGAAATGTTCTGAGTAAGCTCGTTCAGCTTGCTGAGACGTCCTTCCCGCTCTCGCTCAACGAGATCCTTGACTTCGTGGATGTACTTTCGGTTCAGCTCAATAGCCTGCTCAACCAGCTCGTTCTTCAGACGTTGTTCAGCGAGCTCCTGGGCGCGCTGAAGCTCCACGTTGATCTTCTGCTGGTACGCCATGGCAAGCTTCTCGCGCTCGGCCTCGAATTCCTCGCGGAACTGGGCCACCTCGGCAGCCCGCATTTCCTCAAAGCGACGGAGGAGCTCACGAGCAGACTCATCAAAGGTGGCGTGCGCCTTGTCAATCTCCTCCTTAGCAGCCTGCTTGGCCTCGTCCCTTAGTGACGTAATCTTCTCGCTAATCTTCACCAGCTCATCCTTGGCCTTGGCCACGGGGGCGGAGTATTTGCTGGAGTTCTCGTCGGCGCTAATGACGGTGACGATGTCGTTGAATGTTTTCACCAGCTGCTGCACAACTGGCTCATCGCCGTCCTTGATTTCCAGGAGCTCAATGATGCTAGAAGCAACTGCAGGCTGACGAGGCGCATCCAGAGAGACGACATCCTCCTTCTTCTCTTCCTTCGCGACAGGCTTCTTCTCCTCCTTGTGGGTTTTAGCAGCCTTGTCGATCTTGGCCTGCTCGACAGCCGCGGTACGAGCCTCAGGCTTCACTGCCTCGGTCTTAATTTCAGCATCGTGAGCCTTGGCGCTGTTGTGAGGTCCACTCTTCGTGGCATCGCTAGTGGCCTCTTCTTTCGCTACCTTCCACGAAAGACCACTGTTGCTGGCGATTGTGACTGGTTGTCCTTCATCACGTGTGATTCGGATGCGGTTGGTTTTCCGTGTAGCATTAGGGAAACGACGGTAGAAGTCGCGCTCCTCAAGGTACAGCACACATTCTTCTCCGTACGGGACATACTCGGTGAAAAAGTCGTGGAAGTTGTCGGATTTCAGAGCCATGAAAACGCCACCACCATACGCAATTCCGGAAGTCAAGATCAAGTAGAGCAGGAATCGTCGGAACCGGCCAGTTTTACGCGGAGCAACTGGGGGAACATCGGCCTCTGGAGGGCATGTCAGCTCGCAGTCAAGCTACGATCGATGAGGTTATATGTTGGGATTGTGTAGGGCCTAGGTAGAAATTACCTTGCTCCGTAGGCTTCGCCGGAATTTGTGGAGGGATGACCGTTTGAGAGGAAGGAGTCGCTGGGGTCGAGGCCTCGGTTGTTGGCAGCTTGGAGTCAGCAAAGAATCGCTATAATAATGCCGTGGTTAGTGATACAGCCCATCAATGATCTAGTGCTCGGGACATGAGATGGACTGTCATACCTGGCCCGGCGCAGCACCAGCTTTTGACAGCCATTGGGACGCAATCCGTTGGCGGACAGGAGCCGCCAGGATTCGCCGACTTGGGGCAACTGAAGAGCGCAGCATGACGAGCCGCACAACCGCCAGGATAGAGGGGAGATAGATAGATTAACTTGGTGAGTTGGAAAACTGGGTGGTTGATGGGCAGTCGCGGTCCGCCCCGATGATCCTGCGGGCGGTCAAGCCTGTCCGAACGGGATCACCTCCACCTCGGGGCGGCCAGCTACAATCAGTGATATGCATCATAGTCTTGCGGCATCAATGGATTAACTTTGTGAGCTGTGTATTTTGGTCAAGCACTTGGATATTGTAAGTGTTAATTGTGCAGGCTTCCGGTAACATGACGTATCCATTAACACCCAGTAATATGGTTGGAAGTTGCAAGCGACCAGGGTATCCATTTCTGGAGCGAGGCACGGTATATCCTACCAATCTGAATGGATAAAGTCTACACTTTCAACCTTACCAATCTAGTGTACTAGTATGGAATGCCATTTCCCCAGTCTGTATATATGCAATTCACTGCCATAGACAGAGAGATCAATTTATATAAATTCTCGCCCTGGACCGGAAGCTGAAAATCTATTATGACAATTTCAGCCGAACTCGTCCAAAAACTTCGATCTGTACCTTCTGTTCCTAGCTCGTTTCACTATTGATACCTTATGCACCGTCAGGACCTTCCTACCTCAGTATAGGTACTATTTCATAACCCTCTTAAAATGTGGGTTATATCTTCAAAATAGAGCGCTTCCGTCTTCTCATGGAAGGAAAATTACCTAGTCCTGTGATTAAATGGATGCTCATCTGCCGGCCGGTAGGCGAGGCCGGATTGTGATGGTCGCCCGCACTCTAATTAGGGGAAAGAAGTACCCACAGCTCCTGATTGCATCCAGTCTGAGAAAAAAAAATGTATTATCTGGGCGTAGAATACTAGGCAAGTCTGGGAAACGGCAAAAGACAATGGACAAGAAAAGTCGTGAAAGGATCAACCCCCATTGGTGGAGAAAAACAGCACATGCAGGACGCCGGTAGAGAAGATAGCAGAGATACAGGGAGAACAGAAGCAAGCAGGCGAAGGGGGAGGGGGGCTTGCAACGTAGCATTGTAAAGCCAATACTCGAATTTGTCCACAGATCACACCAGAGTTCATCTAAAGGCACCCAGCTCCACAAGATAGATGGAAGGGCAAGGCGATCGCCCAAATAAAGGGCCTTTGAATGATCCGACAAATCTAGAAGAGGAAGTCGAGAATGGCCTTTTCACTGAATAGAATATGGGAGGGGTGAATCCATGTGTCGATGATCCCAAGGCTGGTCAGTATTTCAGAACCAGCGGTCGTCGGATTCATAAAAGCGATGAATGGGAGTTCAAGTAGCTTGGTATCAAGTAGAAGGCCATTTTCCAAGGGACTTAACAATTGCATGCACCAGCACCTTGGGTACCGGGGGCTTCGGGTCGGAGGTCAACACCGGGGCGTGGGGCCGCCCGCAAGTTCCGGGGTCCAGCCTGATCTAAAGGCAGCTTCTTTGCAATCGCAGTGAACAATTCTCGCACGTTCGTGGATGACTTGGCCGATGTCTCAAAGAAGAGGAGACCGGCTTCTCGGGCATATGCCTCGGCATCGGCAGTCTGAATTGCACGCTTGTCTGGGCTTTCGGTGACAAGATCCAGCTTGTTGCCGGCCAATGCAATTACAATGTTTTCGTTCGCCTGGCGCTGAAGCTCCTTGACCCAGGATTTGGCCTTATCCAGGGAAGACTGCGATCCGAAAAGAAAAGAGAAAAGGTGGTCAGCGGAGGCATGTGAAGCGGCTTGCTCGCAGTGAACGTACAGCTTGAGTGATGTCATAGACCACGACAGCACAGTTGGCATTTCGGTAATACATCGGAGCTAGCGACTTGTATCTCTCCTGGCCTGCAGTGTCCCAGATCTCAAATTTGACTGTGGTGCTCTCATCGAGGGAGATAGTTTGTGTCAAAAAGGCAGCGCCGATCGTCGATTCACGGTAATCATCGAATTGATCCTGATCAGGGGGTGGTTAGCCTGTTTATCTTCGGCACCATTTCCGCTTTGGTAACTTAAGAGCAGATAGCCTCAAAGGAGAAGTAGCCCACCAACCTTCACAAATCTCAATACCAGTGAACTCTGTAAAAGGATATATATCGTTAGCGCCTAACAGAGGATGCCGCGGGACATAAGGTACGGTCGCACCTTGCCAACTGCAGATTCACCTTCAAAACCAAGCCACCTGTCAGCGAAAATCCGAGGTTCCGAATATCATGAACTGCAACATACCAAGCAAAACAAGCTTGAACTGGGCAAATTTCGCCCCCGGGCGGGCGCCAGCTGCAGGTCGGGAGGCCATGACTTGCGATCAGGGACAGTGATGAGCGGATGACGAGTGAGGTTTCAGGCGAAATAAGAAAGTCTTGGAGGCCGCAGAGACCAACTTCGGGTGGGAAATCGAAGACAAGATCTGGAGGTTTATGTCGGTCGTCGTGAACGGAGGAAGAAAGGATAAGGCAGCCAGCCTTTGGAGTGGATGACGGAAGGTCCAGCCACATGAAGGGCGGGGCGGTGTGGCGGCTAGCATACTCCAGTACCTGTGTCCATGCGTGAGAACCATGCCAAGCTCGGACACCGCCTCTTTCTGCCGTGTGCATGTGGCTCAACGGATGATAAACTGGGCACGGTTAGGTGTACCTTGGGAGGTACCTCCTTATTTGCTGAATGGACTTGAAAGGTACTTGTACAAATTCAGTACCACCAATGCTGTACCAGTACCTGCGCCGCGGCTGATTATTTGTCTCTGGTTCCTGTCCTCAGTCCTCACTATCTCTCCTCTGAACTGCCTGCACCCCACTCGTTACCGAATCAAAAATAAAAGGCCCTTCGATTTCAGAAGAGCTCTTTTCTTCTCACTTGGATTATCCATAATGGCACCCCAGACACTCCCTTTTAGGGATGTCAATTTGCACGCGTCACCCTCCCACTATGCGTTCACTTCACCCTCCTCGCCCCAGGCTCCAACCCTCGTGATCGACCGGCCAACGGGCGACTTGCGTCTGAATGATGGACCACTGCCAGGCGCTAAGCGAATTTCCAGCATTGCTGGAATTCTAGGCATCATTAAATTGAAGCTCGGTAATGAGTTACTGCACTGAAATTAGAACAGTACCATACTGATCTCCCCAACTAGACAAGTATATCATTGTCATCACCAAAGCTCAACCCATGGGACGACTACGTGGTCATATGGTGTATAAAGTTGCCTCTACCGAGTTTCTTCCAATCCGCGAACGGCCTCTTCATGACAAAGATGAAGATACCTACCTTGCCCTGATCAAAGAATTGCTTCGCACAGGTCCCATGTACTTCTCCTATTCGCTGGACATCACGAACAGTTTCCAGCGGCAATCACAAAGCTCACCCGAAGTTCCTCTATGGAAGCGCGCAGACGATCGATTCTTCTGGAACCGATTCATTCAGTCCGACCTGATTGATTTCAGCCTTGGAGAGAATAACTCAAATGGGATTCGCTATGGACCTCAGCCCGGCGCAGACCCTTACATTCTTCCAGTCATGTTTGGCATGATGCGCATCACTCCCGCTCGAGTCAAAGGGACTAGCTTCACATTTGCGCTCATCACACGACGATCCCGACACCGGGCTGGCACGAGATACTTTTCCCGTGGAATTGACGAGCAAGGCCACGTCTCGAATTACAATGAGACGGAGCAGGTGGTAATACTGAATGATACTGCGGGAAGTCTGTCGGGTTATGCCCCCGGACAATCCATGGTAAATGGCAAGACTGGTCAAGATCTCCAGGTCTACTCATTTGTCCAGACTCGGGGCAGTGTGCCGGTGTTTTGGGCCGAGGTCAACAACTTGAAATACACGCCCAAGCTTCAGGTTCGAGGCGTTGAAACGGCGTTAGAGGCAGCTCGCAAGCACTTTACCGAGCAAATACGCTTGTATGGTGAAAACTATATGGTCAATCTGGTCAATCAAAAAGGCCGAGAGGAACGCGTGAAGAATGCATACGAGCAGCTGGTTCGTTTCCTCGTTTCATCCACCGTTGAGGGGAGAGAAGCCGATGACAAGACCTCCGAGAAAGTCCACGTTCTGGAGCCAGGTTTGAAGCAGAAAGAAATGGATCGACTCCATTACGTGTACTTCGACTTCCACAACGAAACCAAGGGCCTTAAATGGCACCGGGCTGAGCTTCTGATGGATCGACTGAATGACGGTCTTAATCAAGGTGGTTTCTTCAGGGGAGTTGAGAATCCAGGTGCCCCTGGTGGACAACTAGAGATCCGATCAACACAAACGAGTGTGGTGCGCACCAACTGTATGGATTGTCTGGATCGTACAAACGTTGTGCAGAGTATGCTCGGCCGCTGGGCACTGACTAGACAACTCATGGACGCCGGCGTCCTTCAACCTGGCGAAAATGCCAACGATGACCGCGAGTTTGAGAACCTATTCCGCAACATCTGGGCAGACAATGCGGATGTTGTCTCTAAGTCTTACTCTGGTACCGGCGCCTTGAAGACCGACTTTACGCGGACCGGCAAGCGTACTCGGGCGGGGGCTCTTCAGGATTTGAGCAATTCGATCACTCGTTACGTGCGCAACAACTTCTTGGATGGGCCACGTCAGGATGGGTTCGATGTGTTCTTGGGCACATACCTTCCATCCAATACCTCCTTCGCAAACATCCAATTATTTATCGACCGACGTCCTCTGGTCATCCAGGCCGTGCCGTATATTCTCGCAGCCAGTCTGTTTATGGTCTTGGTTGCCACTTTCACAAGGCGCTTACCCGACGCGGCAGTATGGCCCCTTCGAATCTTCACAATTGTCTGGGTTATTATCGGAGCCTACTGCTTACGCTTCATCAATCGTCATGGCATGCTTTACGTATGTATTCCTGTCCGTTTCCCGACACTGCTGATTGCTAATATGTGCGTAGGTAAACTGGCCGAAGCTGAACACTCCAGTCGCCGGTGCAGAGGGCTACCAAGATGCTCTAATCAAGGCTCGCTCCGATCCCCTCATTGGGCAATGGCTCCCGTCCAGGCGACATCAACGAGGTATCAGCAACGCTCGTCTCGTCTTCCTTGAGGAGGGCAAGACTCGAATTGAGTGAATCCTGCCAACTTTAGCCTCTTCTTTCCTCCTTCTTTCGATCTTGTTCGTTTCAATCTACACCTGATAGCTTGCAGTGTGTCTAAGTACTTGGATGTCGTCAGTCACCAGCTCATAGGTGAGGCCGTTGGCCTGCCTGTCTTCTTCTTTCCTTTGGGTGTTGCCTGCGTCGACGAAACTACCTGAGACCCTGCTCGCCGCGATTGGGTAGGTCAGGATTTTCACTTTGTAATTTCTCCTTTTGATATTTTTCCTGGGCTAGTACTTTCTATCAACTTTATGCTAGGTTACTTGTCCTATTCTTATTCGCAACACGAGAACGTGAGCGATGGTGGGGCTGGCTCACTTGCGATCGGAGACTATCCGTCAAGTCGTACACTAATTGCTGATTTCCTAGCCCAAGAGGGTTGTTTCGCTGTATGAGTAGCCACGAGAGTCTTCATCAGATGAGACAGGATGTGGATTGTCTTAGAAATCCTCATCTAGTGGCTTCCAATTTGGAGAGCGTGAGTCCTGCACCGGGTTGATGTTCCCCACAATCAGCCAGAGCCGCATGCCGATAAGATCACGTGATAATACCGATAGCGATATACTAATCAGTTTCCCGAGGAGAGGGAGTCATGAAGCCCGCCTGGTGTTCAGTGATCAACCTTAAGATCGCTGGGGTCTTCATCCAGAGTCCCTCAAAACGGCGCAAGTGACAGTGCTAGCTAGGGAAGAAATTCTTTCATGAAAGGATATTGGAAATCTCTCCGCTGGGTATATCCGCAAAGGCGAGTCTCGACTTGTCCGCCCGCCATGGCTCGTTCCTATGAGGTACACTATGACTCCCCGCATCGAGGGTTCCCTCCGGTAGCTCAGCGCAGGGTGAAGGGCGATACCTGCACCTGGCTTGGACCTTGCTGATAATTGTCGCATATAGGCTGCCATCTCAGCACTCAATTCCTTGCAAACAAATTTTGCGATCGTGGAGGAACTCAAAAAATCGACCTCACGGGAAGACATCAACAAGCGCTCACTCCCAGAGACAGTTGAATGGCTCCGTCGTATTGGATACAAAGTTCGCGAGCCTTCCGCCTACCTAACCTTGGCAACGTGATACTCACAATTTGAATCAAAATTGCAGCCTTCAGATCTGAATCGATTGAACTTGGTTCATGTCGCCGGCACCAAGGGCAAAGGCTCAACCTCGGCATTCATCTCATCGATCCTCTCTCAGTACACTAAGCCAGAGCAAGACCAGTCTTCCCGGGTGCTTCACAAAATCGGGCTCTACACCTCACCTCACCTTCGATTTGCGCGAGAACGCATCAAGATCGATAACCAACCGCTTACTGAGGAACAGTTTGCTCGATATTTCTTCGAAGTATGGGATCGTCTGGACGCCGCCGCCCAGGCCGCGGGCGAAGACCCCTCGTCGCTGAGCACAAAGCCCCAATATTTCCGCTACCTGACCTTGATGGCCTTCCACACGTATTTGAGTGAAGGAGTTGACGCAGCGGTGATTGAATGTGGAATTGGAGGAGAATACGATTGTACCAATGTGATCGAACAACCGAAGGTCACGGCCATTACCAGCCTTGGAATTGACCACACTGCCCTGCTAGGCACAACCATTGAAAAAATCGCATGGCACAAGGGTGGTATCATCAAAGCAGGAGCCAGAGCATTCACAGCGCCGCAAGCGCCAAGTGCAGAGGAAGTGCTCGCCGAGCGGGCCGCTGCCAAAAACACTCAGCTGGACGTCGTCTCCCAGCATCCCGAGCTTCGTCCAGAGACTAGCCAAGTGCAACTTGGCTTGGCTGGTGACTTCCAGTATACCAATGCATCTGTCGCAGTTGCAACGGCTGCTGAGTTCTTGCGGAAAACCGGCACAGCGCAGGTTTCCGAAAATATCATGTCGGAACCGCTTCCTGAGAAGTTCAAGGCTGGTCTCACCAAGGCTCGCTTGGGTGGACGGTGTGAAACTCGCTTTGAAAAGAATGTGGCTTGGTATATCGATGGCGGGCACACCCTGGAGAGCATCCGCCTGGCTGGCCAGTGGTTTGCCTCGCGCATCCAGGCTGACTCATCTAGTGATATTGCTGCCAGAAAAACGCGAGTTTTAATCTTTAACCAGCAAACTCGAGACAGTACTGCTTTGGCTCGAGCTCTCCACGAGACTCTTTCAGCCGCTTTGCAGTCCGGCACGCCTTTCACGCACGCGCTCTTTTGCACGAACGTGACATACAAACAAGCGGGCTTCCGTCCTGACCTGGTCAGTATGAACACGAATGCGGACGATCTCGAGCTGCTCCGTGTCCAGAAGTCTCTTGCTACGGCATGGAATGAGATCGATCCGGCTGCTCAAACTCACGTCTTTGGAACTATTGAGGAAGCCGTTGACTTTGCCCGAGACGTCGCTGCCCAAGAACGCCAGGTTCTTCAAAAGGACGAGGCGCCTGTCATGACATTTGTTACTGGCAGTTTGCATTTGGTGGGGGGCTTCCTTGACGTTATTGAGACCAAGCCATACTCCGAGGCTGCTTGAAAACACTGGGCAATCTCCATTGTTTACCAACATGAAGACTGACACGGTTGGCCGACCGTCCCTCGGAGCGGGTCGGCGGACGGTCACTACTTTTGAAAAACCTAATGTATCAACACACTTGAGAATATTTATCAAGGACGGTGAATTTTGAAATAAAAAGATATCTCCTTCACGGATTTCAACAATTCCAAAACCATCCCATTTTCCTTCTTTCTTCTTCTTTTTTTTGAAAAAAAAAATAAAATAAGCAAGTATCTATCCGCGTTACATGCTCAAGGATCCTCCTCTTCGGGCTCGAGCATTTGCTGCCACCTATATTGCTTTTGGCTATCCACGTGATGTTTGTAAGTTCGAAGCGTTTGAAGCGTTTTACCTTACGGTTTAGGGAAGTAGCCTTGTGTTGACAACCTAATATGTTTAGGAGATTCGGCATGTATCTCAAGCTCCCCTCTGCGCTTACAAGGGCTTTGCCATTGCGAGTGAGAGATTGAATTATTCGAGTTTACACATGTCGGCTCGATCGTGTTCCAGTCACGTCTGCTGCTCAGTCATCGGTGCCGCTGCCCTTCAGGACGGAGACGGAGCCAGTTACAGTTACCCCTCGGCGCCCCCACCGACCCGCTCCATGTTTAGCTGATGCGCTGAACGTGGAGCCTTGACGAATTCCTCCTCCTTCATGATACGATAGCCAGCGCCGTGTTCATTCAACCTCAACTAATGTCAGACTCCAAGAACAAGGGCAAGGCCCCTGAGCGTCGTGAAGACGACAATGACTCCAGCTCCAACTCCGGTAAGGACCCCTCTGTAGTGTCCCCGCGTTTCTTTCACGAGAGCTCTTGCTAATTGATCGTTGACGGTGTAGTTCCCTCCTCGGGCGGTGCGACCAAGAAGCTTTCTGCGAAAATGCTGGAGTCTCTCATGGAGTCGAATCCGGCTCTGAAGAATGAGCTGGCGAGCATGGACAAGGAGACCGCTGCGAAGACGCTTGCGAACATGGATGTCTCGCAGCTGCTGACTGGCCTGTCGCTAGGCAGCACGAAGAACCAGAAGGACATGGCTTCTTACAAGTTCTGGCAGACACAGCCTGTCCCTCGCTTTGATGACCGGGCAACCCAAGCTGCCGCGCCTCAAGGTCCGATCAAGATGATTGATCCCGAGAAGGTCTCAAAAACACCGGACGCGCTTCTCGAAGGGTTCGAGTGGTGCACTTTGGATCTGACCAACGAGAATGAGCTGCGAGAACTATACGAGCTACTGAACAATCACTACGTGGAAGACGACAATGCCATGTTCCGCTTTGCCTACTCGCAGTCCTTCCTGCACTGGTATGTGATTTCTCTGTCATCCTTTGGATGGTGGCCAGGCTGACCTGGACTGCTATTGACACGCGCATAGGGCCCTGATGTCTCCGGGGTGGAAGAAAGAGTGGCATGTCGGTGTGCGGGCCACCAAGTCTCGCAAATTGGTTGCGTCGATCTGCGGTGTTCCGACGGAGCTCCGGGTTCGCGGTGATCGAATCAAGGTGACCGAAATCAATTTCCTTTGCATCCACAAGAAGCTTCGTTCAAAGCGGTTAGCTCCGGTTCTCATTAAGGAAATCACACGTCGCTGCTACCTCGAAGGTATCTACCAGGCTATCTACACGGCTGGCATTATCCTCCCCACTCCCGTCAGCTCTTGCCGGTATTACCATCGTGCTTTGGACTGGCTCAAATTATACGAGGTCGGGTTCTCTCCTTTGCCCCATGGCTCGACCAAGGCCCGCCAGATCTCAAAGAATCACCTTCCTTCGACAACGGCGACCCCCGGTCTCCGGCCGATGGAAAGCAAAGACATCGATGCTGTCCATGACCTCCTTGAGCGGTACCTGCTCCGTTTTGACATGAACCAAGCCTTCACCCGCGAGGAGATCGACCATTGGTTAGTTTACAAGCCGCAGGCTGGTAAGGAGCAGGTGGTGTGGGCTTACGTGGTCGAGGACCCGGATACCCACAAAATCACCGACTTTGTCTCCTTCTATAACCTGGAGTCGACCGTCATCGACAACCCCAAGCATGGGGTCGTCCGTGCTGCTTACCTCTACTATTATGCATCGGAGACTGCATTCACGGAGGACAAGAGCGCTCTCAAGTCGCGCCTTCAGATGCTCATGAATGACGCACTCATCTGCGCCCGACAGGTAATTAACCCTCAATGCCTTGAATTCCCACCAAAAGGTCTTCCAGTCCGATACTCTCCACTCACATCAAAAATAGGCCAAATTTGACGTCTTCAACGCACTCACATCCCACGACAACCCCCTGTTCCTGGAGCAGTTGAAATTCGGGGCTGGCGACGGTCAACTCCACTTCTACCTGTTCAACTATCGTACGGCTGCCATCGCGGGAGGGATCAATGACAAGAACCTTCCGGACGAGAAGAAGATGGGTGGTGTTGGTGTGGTGATGTTGTAGTCCCAAGGGCACTTGCAATCTAGACTGATGTGGAATCAACGAAGTCAACGTGACGGAAACGTCGGGAGTTCACGCCTAGATCCAGCCTCACGTATTAATGCATCGTATAAATACACAAACGGTGCCGGACCAGGCAGAAGAGACAATCTGTACTTTTAATAATTTGGAGACCGCCGGTCTGTGACTTCCAAGCTGGTCCTGCGGGGCTTTCAGGACTGCGATGTGATGATTATGTGATGATGATTCGAACACTCGGCTGCAGCCGAAGAGCGAGACGGGCCTGGAACCTCCAGAGCACAGACACCTGAGGCAACCATGCCTGACGTCGGATCATGCAACCTCGCCTTCTCTTTTGTCCTTCTTTCTAGACCACCGATCTACATTTCTCTCAGATCAGTTCAACTCATTGCGCTTCTAGTTGTGGCAGTCCAGAGCTGTGCATGGCTGACTTGGATTTGCTGATTCAGATCGCGCCTTGTCCATCAATTCATTGAGATCACTCTTGCCATACTTCACAATCTAGAGGTTAATCCCCCGCAGTCTCCGCGACAATGGGCGCGGGCCAGTCAACCGATTATAGTGGAGCCTCTCCGGGTTAGTCCTGAATCCATGCGATACCATCTTTGTGTGAATGAGGGTTGGGTATCATGACTGGAAAGCATGCCCGAAGGCCTCATTCAATACCTGACTATTTCTAAGACAAACTAATGTCGATCAGAGGAGCTAAGCCACTTGCTGGCTGAGCGGTTCGCGACAAAATGTTTCACGCCGTTGGAGTTGACGCACTTCAAAGACAACTTTTTCTCACGAGCAGCAGAGCAAGGAGGTCTCCGTTACTGGAATGAGCAGATTCTCTCAGACTTTCTGGGGATCCCAGATGGTAGCTTTTCTAGCGCGGGCGAAAGTTCCCTAGATGCTGGTCCAGTTCTATTCCGGATGGTCTCTTACTTAGCGGCGTTCCCGTTCCAAAATACCTTGGCCCCAAGCGTTCTGACGTTTGAGGCGATGGTGAAAGTGGTTGTACTGCTGACTGAGCGTTACGGCAAAGTACTCCGCAGAGGAAGAAAAGACCGGATCAAACTGCTCTTCGGAAGCCTTGCTGACGTTGGGAGGAAGCATGTCGAACAGCATTCCGAGAAGGGAAGGAAAGAGGATCACTCATCGGCTGAAAATACAGATGAAGAACCATGTCCAGCCAAGTCACATGCGGCCGGGTTCTCTATCGACGAACCTGCCAATGACGAGTATGATGAGGATGAAGATGACGATCTTGCCCTCGCGGCTTTGGAATCTCTCGACGCAATTGACGTGTTCAAACATGACCACCGTGTGGACAAGACCGTATACGAGACGGGAATCTCTCTTGATACTTTTTGCCGCCTGATCATGCTGTTGCTGGCGATCGCACCTCTAAAACCGCTCGAGCATGTCAAGAAATACACCTCTGATATGAGTCCTGGGCGGATAGAAGAGATTCGCAAAGAGGCTGACACCATCATAGCCGCCTTTCGACCAGATGAGAGTGGTGGTGGGATCACCTACAGGGCATTTGCCCGTACCATTTTGACGTCCTTACCATATCTGTTTGATCCACTCACTGCATTGTTTGAGCATTTGCTCTTCAGCGAGAAATTGAACCTCTCCCAGAAACGACAAAGCGGAACTGAACCTGAGGTTTCAAGAGATGACAACACGGAGGGAACAGAGAGGACAGGAGAATCTCCGCTGGTATCGAAACCTATATTATTGCCAGAAGCTTCGAGTCTACAATTCTCACCCCATCCGCACTCGCGCACCTCTCATTCTTCTTATCTTCGAATGCAAAATCAATGAATCTCTATCGAAGCGGTATTCGCCTCCATCCGTGTTCTCCCTGCTGCTCATGGGTGGGTCGTCCTTGACTTCCTTTTCACATAATGTTTTGACCTGGCAATCTGCGAATGTTCTTCTTCTGCAAGGTGCGGTGGTCGGCAAGGGGAGGAGACCGTCACCAATCGGTGCCTTTATTCCTCAGTCATGGAAGTCCTCTTCATCCCATGGCTCGTCTTCCAGTTCCGATGCTCTTCCTTGTCTTTTTCAACTTTCTCCAAAACACCAAGTACTTCCCGGAAATCCGTCTTCGTCTGTTCACCAGCAAAAAACCTCCCAACAGCCTGGTTCTCCACACACACACGGTCTCGCCATTGGCTGTAAGATTCCGCCAGCTTCTCGCAGTCAACACTTATCTCCAAAGCCCCATGGTGCTGCTGAGCCTCACAGTCGACGTGAATCTCGAGTCTGCCGAGTTATTCCTGAGCCAGTCGGTCACGAGGGCGTTTTCCTTCCTGCAGGGAACTCGTCGATGGAGGATGCGTCGGTTCAAGTTGCGCATCGACATTTACACGCTTGAAGTATGGGGCGTGGTACCAGATCCCGAGCTTGCGGCCTCTGCAGAACCTAGCACGAGTGCCGTAGAGGCTCAGCGGGCACAATGGACTTTGAAGCTCGTGAGGCAGAGCGGCGCCGGAACATCAATCTCAAAACGGGGGCTGGCGATTCGGCAAAGGAGAGTGCGCGTGGTTATTGGAAACTGCGGGAGTTATTGGCGATCACGGACAATATTCTGGTGGGAGCACCTGAAACGCATCATTGACGCTGTGGAGCTTGTAATAGAAGCCTCACACCGAGCCCTTCAGCTTCGTGGGAAAGACGTATCTCTGATGAAACTCAAAAATTTTTGATTACCTTAGGAGTACACTCCTCACGAGTATACTTTTACAGGCTGGCCTAAATTTTGACGCTGCAGGCAGCCGAAAGTCTCGTGAGACGGACAACGGCAAAACTTCACATACCTTGAAGTTCAATTGGGCTTGTGCCATTTTGCGATTGGCTGATTGAAATTGATAACAACGGCCTTTACTTGTGCGGTAGATGGTGCTTCGAGTCCTGATTCCAAGTCCCTCCTCGAGGATGAATGCTACAAGTGGATCTTGCGTGATATCACGAGCAGTGAAAATGCGGCGACTAGCTTATCGTAATCTCAGAGCGCCCCTTTAGAGTACCTCATTCATTCTGAAGACAATTTCAGATTGGAAGGAGCCGAAAAAAAAAACAAAAGGAATCCATTAACCCCTTTCCTAATCTATAAAAGGTGACCGATATGATGACCATCGCCAGGTGCCTAGGTACCTAGTCCGTACAGATGAAGGGTCAACCAGACAAAAGTGAACAGTCCGCTTCACCCTGGTGGATCACGGGCTTATACCCGCAACGGGGGCAGACCTGTAGGCGCGCCATAAAAGTCCATCAACTCTTCCTCCTCCTCCTCCTCCTCCTGATGATTCTCCACATCGGGTTCTTCCTCGATTTTCTTGATCGAGGCCTTGGGAGGACGACTTCGGGAAGACGGAACAGCGACTGGAGTAGATACGGGAGTACTTTCGGCCTCAAATGCTTCACGGGCATCCTCGTACGGAAGTCTAAAGGCGGGGAACCCATCTGGTGCACGTTCAGCCCGGTCCATGATTTCATTCATGTACTTGCGGACCTCATCAGCCGGCTTGACGACGCGAGTCAATGGCTCCAGAATTCGCGGGTTCGCTGCGTGAATGCGGAAAGTGACGGGTTGCCAGTACTCTTTCAGATTTGATTCACTGCCAGACTTGTCATTCGCAGGAGCAGGCGTCTCAGTCTCACTGGGCTTCACATCGATCTTCTCGTCGCTGGGCTCTTGCTTCTGAGGGGTATCGGCGGGCGTCGGTGTAGCGATAGCCTTATCTGCCTTGGTTGCCTTCTTCGATTTAGAAGCACCTTTACTTTTTCGCCCGGTTCCCCCGTCGGGGGCGGTGTCGATGGGAAAGGGAGTATTCGGATCGACCTTTTTCACGATGAGAAATGATGCCAAGATGGTGTTTTCGTTTGGAAGCCATTCCAAGATGGAGTGTTCAGGGAACAGATAACGATCGCCTGACCCAGCATGACCTGAAGTACTGCTTCCATAGGGAGTCAGAGGGGAGGTGAATTCAAAGACAACAGACTTGTAATTGATTGGTGCAGGCACAGGTCGTGGTGGTGGCGCTTGTGGTCGGTAATAAGGCGAAGGAGAGCCATAGGCCGGTGGGCGGGACTGCACAGGGGCATTCGGCCCATACGGCGGCTGTTGCTGATGGCCAGGCTGCGGTGGAGTTGGACGTGGAACCTGTTGAGTTACAGTGGAGCTTGGAGGGATTTGCACAGCCGGTGGAGCTTGCATTTGAGGTGTTGGTGTAGGCGTTAACATGCCGGCGGAAGAAGAGACAGTTGCAGGAGGGGCTGGCAGGGGAGGCTTAACGGAAGCAGGAGTCGCAGTCTGCGCGGTTGCCACATTTGTCGTCACAGGCTCTTGCTTGACAACCGGCCTGGTTTCAACTGTGACGGACGCAGTACTTGCTGGCAATGAGCTGGAATTCGCTGCTTGCGTCGGGGCCGTTTGGGCTGGCGTTGAGGGCTGATTCTGTCCGGGAGTTGACGATTCTTTTTGGCTCTCTTCTGAGGGTGTTGAAGTCAAAGGACCAGGATTTTGCCCGATGTTCGGCGTGGGCGTTGCTGTGGGTATGGATACAAAGGGAGGGGCGGGTGTGGGTGTAACAGGAGCTCCCGTGGGAACAGGCGTGGTTGCAGAAGCTGCCGTAGAACCAGGTGCGGCCACTGTAGCAGATGATTGAGCAGGTATTGGTGTTGGTGTGGCCGTTGACATAGGCACTGGCGATGAAGTCGCAGGTGTTCTCTGCAAGGTAGCTGGTGACGCGCCATTTGAAAGTGGTGTCGGTTGGGTTCGGGCACCGTCGGCCGTGGTAGAATGCAGAGATGTTTGCTGATTTGGAACTCCAGGCCTCTGCAAGTGGGTGGCAGGAAGAGATGCTGGTCTTTGCGTGATGACGACCTGTGGGGACGCTGGTCTTGAAAAGTGTGCAGATGCCGCAGGCTGTTGAATCGCCGGTGGTCGATGTGCGGCCGCGGCCGCGGCCGCATTACGTTGAGCCTGTTGTTCTCTTGCCTTGATGATCGCGTTCAGTTCGTCAATGTGCGCTTGGAAAGCTCGGAGCTGTTCCTGTGAAGCCTGGCTGGATGCGACCACTCTCATGAGAGCCTTTAGTTCTGGGTCAGCAGCGGCTCTTGTCGCAAGCATCTGAATCACGGGATCTGGGCTGGGCTTCGCCGGCTGGCCTGGCTGTGTATTTTGGGGTGGCCGTTGGGTCGACTGCGGTTGTGTATGACTCGGTCCGCGTTGTTGTGGAGGGGTGGGATGTGTTCCTGGGTATCCATGCGAAGGTCGCGCGGCAGGGGCCGGGGGGTATGGAGGCCTTTTCTGGTTGCCCGGATAAGGCTGATATTGTTGGAAATTGGGTGCATGGCCGTAGTGCGCCATCTGCTTAGGTGGCGGAGCATATTGAATGGCCGGCGGTGCGTTGGGATCCTTGACAGTGTATATCATTGCATCAAAAAGATGCGGTCCCACGGTTACGTCGCAAGGGCCGACTCTGGTCATTGAATCTTTGGGCGGGTTGTTCTTTTCGATCTGTTCACGTTTTGTCTTCTTCGGCTTGGTGTAATATCTGACGAGGATGCCGTCGCTCAGCCACTTCTTCTTTGATCGCTCAAGAGCAGTGAGGAGAACTGCGCTAGAATCACCAACCGGCCCCTGTTAGTTGTACTTCTCTTCACCAGGCGAGGGTTAAGACGATCAAACCTTTCCGCGTAGGACTGGTATTCCTTGTCTGAGAGGTCGGAGGGCTGTCGCTCACGCAGGACAGGCACCGGTTCACCATCCTTGATTGAAATTGGCAGAGGCTCCACGGGTTCAGGCGGCGGCGGTGGCGGTGGTGGAGGTGATGGTACACGGGGTGTCGATGCCTTTTTCTTTTGTGACGGAGTGACTGCTTCGGAGACTCGTCTTTTGGCTGCGGGCTCGCGCCCCGCGCGTAGTTTGCGCTTCTCGGCCATGCTCACCCTACCTGTACACGAACGCGAGATATCTCTCACGGCAGGAATGAGGATGGAAATGGATCGATGAATCGCAGAGGATGAGATGGTTGCGGAAGAGAAAGATGCTCAAGCGTGTGACGCGATAAGTTGCAGCTTATCGGCGATTCGTCTCCGTCTCCGCCTCCGCTCCCCCCCCGTCTTTCGCCGCCGACGAGTGGCCCCAACGTTGACACGGTCGTCAACTACAAAATGGTCGCATTGCAGCCGATTTTCAAGAAGGCCTATTGGACCCTTGCAGCTGGTGGTCTCGTCTATGTTCTTTTCATCACTTCTTTGACGTTTCCGGAGGTGCAGCGCTTGTACGAATACCTGCCTCGGTGACCGTGGCACTTTTGCTAACACTTATTGTGGTATAGCTTTTTATACGCGCACAAGGTCAATCCAGCATACTGGCAGGATGTCAACCAAGTGGAGCAATTTGGCTTCTTGAGTATGTTATGGATGGGATTTCTGTGATTTCCTTGCGCTAATGAGAGCAGAAACTCAGGTGCAGCCATTTCATCTGGTGACACCCGATAACGAAACGCTCTATGGGTGGCACTTAATGCCACTGCATCTGTGTCACGAGCATGAAGAGGGGCTTATGGAGCATCCTCCTTCGGGACCAGCTGAAGACTACACGCAAACGAATGCTTTCAAGTTGCTGGCCGAGAACCCGAATGCTCGGGTTGTAGTGAGCTGTATGTGCAGTAATCCCTCCTGCTATCTGCGTCAACTTGGTCTGAACGAGGAAATTTTTAGTCCACGGGAATGCCGCTCATCTTGGCTCTGCCCAGCGGCCTGCCAACTACAACGTCTTGTTGGGTCTTTCCACCCCCTCGCATCCAATTCACGTCTTTGCCCTTGATTATCGAGGATTCGGCGTCTCGACTGGTACTCCAACGGAGGAAGGACTGATTACTGACGGTGTTTCCCTCTTGAATTTCTTGACTGCTGGTCCTCTGAGCATTCCTCCTTCACGGATAGTCATTATGGGTCAGAGTCTGGGTACAGCAGTGACTGCAGCTGTGGTCGAGCGATTCGCCTTTGGCTCGCCTGACCCAGCCGCTGTCCAGCCAGCTCTCAAGGATCCTGAGCCGTTTGCGGGGGTCATTCTTCTGGCATCCTTTAGCAATCTAGCGAGTCTCATCAAGTCTTACAGCGTGAAGGGCTTGACCCCTCCGATGTTGTCTCCCTTGGTTGGCTACCCTCGTTTCCAGAAATGGGTTATGAGCCACATTGTGGATAGCTGGGACACAGCTGAACGTGTTGCTCGATTGGCCGGCGTCAATTCCACCACTAGTCACGACCCGCACGGATCTGGTCGCATCCACAAGGATCTTGACCTCACTATCATCCACGCCAAGAATGACATCGAGATTCCCTGGCGTGAAGGTCGCCGAGTCTGGACTGCGGCGACTGGAGAACATAGTGAAAAGCGTGACGGTAGCGTGGTATATAGCATCGAGGCTGCCAGCGGGTCTCAGATCGAGGTCTGGGAAAGCAAGGTACCGACCAGAGATGGGTCCGAGGCTACGAAGAAAGTTCGCTGGGAGCGAGTTCAGTACGGAGGTAAGTCTGCCTTTCTCAAAGAATCTTTCTGGCTCATTCGCCAGAACAAAAAGTTCGATGAAGGGCGATGCGCTAAAGATTCGTCTATCGAGCACTAGGTCATAACAAGGTTGCATCATTCTCCGTTGCCGGTCTCGCCGTGCTGAGATCATTTGAGGAATAGAGGTCTGAATAACATATCGCTATTGACACCGGGTGCCTGGACTGTCGATAAATATCAGATAATCTATCACATTTTAACCTACTTAGAATGATATGTCCAAAAAGCCGTCTGTATAGTTGGGATCTTTAACCTCAACACTGGATTCGACAATCTGACCGCACAATCTCTCCATTGTATTGCAAGCGCTCGAAATTACTGACATCTTTTCTAAAGCCTATAAAAACCAACCCCGACCTCCACGATTCCAGAGAGTAGGCTTTCATCGGGCATCACCTCAGCTAATGTCTCGAGCACGACCTATTCTTAGATCCCGTGGTACCTGTATGAGGCACATCACTTGCTCGATCCCAGGAACGATATTCCGATCGTTGTCTTCTTGAATGTCGTGCCGGAGCCCCCCGACTAATCTCCTGCGAATGGTCGGGTCTCTCATTAGGATCGCGACTCTTGTCCTCTGAGCCCAGATCAAGGACCGGAGTGAGATTTTGGCCTGTTCTATAAGGGCTTGTAGATCGGGAGGGCATGATGCGTTCCAGTTCTTTAGTAGCTAGGTGTGGTTCAAGGTTGCCTGGAGGTGATGCAGTGGGAGGATGCTGAAGGACGGAAAAGTGATTGGTTCACGTCCGAGACGGGAGTAAAAAGGAAAAACTTTCTGTCAATTACAAGATGAAAATATATTATGTTGAGATAGCTGCAATTTATCAGGGAAGATGAAAGTACTTACTACAAGCTTGTTACTCATCATGAGCTAATGTTGATGAAAGTTGACGTCTGAGCCATTCCGCATCCTTTTGAGTTCCGTGGATCAATACAATGTAGGACGGAAAGCTGTGATCCAAATGATTCAAGTAGAATAGTCCCTTCAAAATTATCTACATAAACATGTAGCTTGTGTGTGAAGCGAACTTGTCTGGGTTCAATGTCATACTTCCATAGCCCGAAGAATCGATCTCCCACTTGAGCCAGACTGGCAAATCCTCAATCCAGATACCAGACAGCGGAAGACAGTAATTTCTGTATACTGCACCAGGGATCTTTCCCCTGTTGTACAGCAGAGGCAGCATGAATCAGATCTCGTCGCGCATGGTAAACTCCTTACCGTTGATCGCGGCAAACAAGTCGTCGAGTCCTGCGAGCTAAAAGAAAAAAAAACAAAAAACAAAAAACAAAAACAGGTTGAGCATAGGTCCAACCAGCCTCAGGATCATGGCCCATCGGTCATGAGGGCTGATAAGCCTTGTAATGTCAGCTGGTAGTGGACCAGGGTAGCCATTCTCACCTCAAGTCCGCACAGTGCGGTAGTCCCTAAGGTTGCGATCAGTTCTCGAGGGTCCTTTTCAGTGTCTGCAAAATGACACTGAGGGGTTCCTCATTGCCTTTGGCATATCTGTCGCCGATAGATGAAATTTTGAGTCTCGATAAAGGCCATGCGGAAGTCTGGTCCGCGGTTAGAAAAGTAGTAGTAGTAGTAGTAGTAGTAGTAGTAGTAGTAGTAGTAGTAGTAGTATTTTAGTCTCCCTTGGGCACACGAACAGGCTAGGCTATCGAAGGCCTTAGTTTGTATCAACCTTCCTTCATATCCTGTATCTAGAAAGCTCCTATTGCATGTAAATGGCGGTTCACCTGGTGTTAGTTCCGCCTCTTCCATATGAGTGTGACCCCTTATTATCCCGTGGTGCGAGACCGAAATGAGAATTGGTTGACGCGTATCTCTGTGAGAACTGCATGAATACTGACAACTTCATCAATCATTGTTCATTATTGATATCCCATATCTCATATCACATAGGTGGTTCGTTTCACATCACTTTCACATCGTTATCGTCATCACGGCATACCGACCTTCTCGCTCAATTAAACAACATATTTGAACGCTGTCAAGTCTTTCAGCCGTGACACTCCTCAATAAACAGGGAATGCCAGAGGATCAGATTGAAAATGAAAAACAAAATGGACTCCGACAAAAAGAACGAACAGACGAGAAGAAAAAAAAAAAGAGGGGGGGGGGGGAGAAAGGGGAAGAAAAGGGAAAAAAGAAAGCCTCCACCGGTCAATGACCCCGGACCCAGCCACAAAGATCTCGAATCCCCGTCTTGACATCAAGCTTTTCAGGCTTAAGCTTTCTCCAGACTCGCCGTAGACTCGGGACTTTGCGCTTGAAATGGTTGAAGGGATCCTTGGGCTCCCATTCATCGTCGTTCTCGCCGATGGGCCGGAACTTCTGGCAAACGGCATGGGCCTTCTTAGGTTTAAAGGCCTGCCGCCCTCGGAGGGACCAGTAGTCCATCTCACGGCTGACATCCACGCTTTGGACGCGGACAGAAGGCAAGACACGACCACCATTTGCTGGGGTCAAGAGGCTCTGGTCAGGAGAGTGTCGGTACTCCCGACAGCGCTCCAGGAAGGTCCCGTAGTTGGCGGCCAGGGTTACCGCGCACAGGGGAAGGAAGCCCAAACCCGCAAGCCTATTGGGAGACCCCGCGACCTTGCCGTGGCGGTTGGACTGGCTCGTGGAGAACTCGGAGCACAGCGCCCACATGTCGCCGAAGATTTGCTCCACGACGTAGAGCTTGCCTTCTTTGAGGTCAAGCTGGTCCAGAGGCTGGTCATCTCCGGTTGAGACCACGTACGAGGGGCCGACTCCGATGACCACGGAGCCTTCTTCGATCAGCCATCCGTGGGGCGCAACGTCGCTGCTGGGTTCAGCGCGAATGTCGCGGAGAGACTTGATGTAGTCGCAGTGGATTGGCTTGCGCTGCAGACTCGCCATGAAGTGTCCCCGGAGGCTTGGTCGTTGCACGGCCTGCTTGTCGGGTCGGGTCCGGGTGTTCAGGGCAGCGACAATGTGAGATATCATCTAGATGAAGGGTAATTAGTGAAATAAACTGATAGAAAAAAAAGGCAGGACAAGAAAATTATTGGAACTCACCGCTGGGCACTGCTCTGTTTCAGAATACAGAGAGTGGATCCCGTCGCTGTCCACTGAAGCGACCTTGGCCAGAATGGGCTGTGCGTAGGGCACATAGCAGGGTGCGGGTTGCATCTCCTGCACCAGGTCGGAGTCATGGGTCCCATTGAGGTAGGTGACCTCAGCATCCCAATGAGAGTCGTGACACGGCTCGGCGAGGCCATTTGGGGTGACCTCCAGGCTGGCGAGCGAGTGCACGGAGAGGTCGGAGGAGGAGCGGCGGGCGACGAGACCGAGTCGGTTGGGTGACGACTCGATGGAAGGAACGGCGTAAGTGCTGGTCTCGGAGGTGAACAGAGCTGAGCTCACGTAGCTCTCCGAGACAGGGACTTGAGGAAGGCGGGGCCCAGGCAAGTCAACCATGGACTCATGGTGACGCTTCTTAGGCGAGGCCCGCGAGACAAAGGGAGGAAGCAAGGTGAAGAAGCCATCACTATTGATGTGAGGCAAAGAAGTGTGAGAGGTGAGTGCATGGTCACCAGAAGAGCTCTCAAGCCCTTCATTGCCGCCACGCTGCACGGCCTGCATGCGGTAGGAAGACATGGTGAAAGAGGGAGATGATGGAGAGGAGTTGTTGATGGAAGAAGAAGAAAGATTGGAAAGGAGGTTGAATTTGGATGTAGCAAAGTTCAAAGCCAAAGCAAGCGCGTGCTGAAGAAGAGAAGAAAGAGAGAGGAGCAATATGAAGGCCAAAAAATGGTACATTTTATAGTCCACAGAACATGGTCGTTTCTGGCTATTCTGGAGCAAACATTTACTAGTACGTGTTTCGTGTCACACTTGTTGATATCGATGGTGGTAGAGTCTGGGATATTCCGAAGCAAACTTCTTTTGTGGAGGGTCGATACCGCGCGACAAGATGTTTGGATGAGTTTGTTTTTCTGAAATGTCGGAGACTGCCATGTTTGTCTTAGGCAACGTTGAGGCAAGTTCGCTGCCTAATTGAAGAGGAGGTTCTTTCTGTATGAAGCAAGACCATGTTTGAGGCAGTCTTGATACTATAGACATCAAGAAACTAACTCTATACCACCGTATATACTTCGATCTTCACCCGAATCGGACACGAGGAGAGCTAGTCTACTTGGAGCTAACGATAACCTTAATTGAATGTCTTGGCCCCTCGGCGGCAAGTGGCTGATCTCCGTTCCGCCCGCAACCCCCCCGGGCCGACAGTCCCACGTGTACTTAGTCATGTTTGCAGCCTCAGGCCCCTAGAGACTCATGTGTCTGAGCCGCGGCTGGCAGAAAATGCGGGCACTTGCGGGGAAACCGGGTCAAATAAAGCATTGTCATCGCCAACTGGCCATTTCCCCCGATTACCTCCAGTTTTTGTTTTTTTTCCCAGTAATCTAGTCAATTCCAAAGCAATCTGCTAAATTAGACCCAAATCAAAACCATGGCACCCCCTAAAGTGACTCTCTACGTCGATATCGTCAGCCCGTTCGCATACATTGCGTTTCACGTCTTGAAGGTTAGTTTGGTCGCCCGTAGTCTCGGGTCTCTACCTGATTCCAATTTGGGCAATTTCAACCCAGAGCAAGCCATTACCTGGACACTCGACACGAGCTGACTTTTCCCAATTAGAACTCCTCCACATTTGCAAAGTGTGAAGTCACTTATGTCCCCATTTTCCTCGGTGGCCTGTTCCAGCAATGCGGAAACCTGCCACCCCTGAACATCAAGAGTAAGTGAGCTACATGCAATACGATCACCCAGCTTGAACCCACCTCTCCCACAATGCTACACCCCATCACAACTTGAATCTGATCTCCTGCTCAACCTTTTCTGTTGTAACCCTCTCCAGATAAAAACAGATGGATCAATGCGGAACGAATCCGATGGGCCAAATACTTTTCCGTCCCCATCTGCGACACTCCCCCCAAGGGCTTCCCCATCAGCACCGTCGCCGTACAGCGGGCCCTCTGTGTCATTGCCCAACAGAGCCCGCAGAAGTTACCCCGCCGCTATCGAGGCGCTCTATCACTCGTTCTGGGTCCAGTCCAATTCTGAGATTGGAAAGCCCGCGGGCTTTGGGCCCATTCTCGAGAGTGTTCTCGGACCGGAGGCGACGAAGGAGGTTCTGAATGCGGTATGTCCTTTTTTTCCTTCCTTTTCTTTTCTCCCTCCCTCTCTCTCTCTCTCTTCAACGGTTGTATTATCGCTTGGTGGTTTATGCCAAGGTCAAAGTTACTGCAATTTTCATCTTCTTCCTCTCCTTATTATTTTCTCGTCGTTTGCTCTTCTTCTTAACCTCCCTCGCTCACCAATCTCAGATCACACAGCCCGAAGTCAAAGCCCTCCTCTCAGCCAACACAGACCGAGCCTTCAAGGCAGGTGCCTTTGGTCTCCCATGGTTTGAATGTACCAATGCAGCCGGTGAGCAGCAGGGGTTCTGGGGAATCGACCATCTCGGCCAAGTCGTTGACTTCTTGGGGCTGGAGCGTGGTAAAGAGGCGGGATTCAAGGCGTTGCTTTGAAAAAAAAAAGAGATTCCAATTTAGTGGACTATACTGTACACAGTGTACAGTGTACAGTGCTTTAAGGATGGGTACCTATGCACCTTGCCAAGCGCCTGATTTTTCATCTGACTTGTGAAATATGTGAATACGGTAAATTAGGCACCTGCTATCTGTCTCTTTGATATAGCTAAGGATCACATGGTCTGCTTTGTGCAACTTGTACTCGGGGAGAGGGTCAATTGGAGGACGGAGGAACGGGCAGTTTGAAAATGGGATTTGATCCAGCAAGTTGGTCTTGACTTCGGTACAATCACATTATGTATTTCCCATCCATCAATCAGAACACACATGATTCGATCGGTACGCACAAACATGTGACAATCCCCTGCGTAAATGAGCAGAAAAAAAAAACAAATCAAGAAACCAAAGGGGGAAAAAACAAGATCAACGCCCGCGCCGTATGCAACGCCGTCCTTCTGTCATAAACCTCAGTCTGCGAGGAGAGAATGACATGCCATGACACAGCATGACAATCACACGTCTCCCTCACACCGCCGCGATATCATTCATTGCGTAGGGGCTCGGGTGCTGTACTGCGATGCTTGTACCGTAGAAAGTCACATATCTGTTCATCGGGCATCTGTTCGATGTACTTATAATCCGGGTGAGATGGATCAAGGCCTAGATGGCAATATATTAGCATCCACCGTCCTTGTGAATTCTCTTTTTTTGAAGGGGTGGGGGCAGAAGCAGAAAGATTCAAAATATGGAACCTGGCAGGACAATTCTTATTTGTTTGTCTTCACTAAAAGGAGAGAAGGAGAGGAGGAAGGGGAGCAAGGTTGTAGGTATGGATGCGATGGACGAGGTCCCAAGTGACCACCCCCTCATTATTCATGATACATACCCTTTTGAGGTTCGGCTTCTGATTCCGGAGACACCTTGCGGATGATTTCGCGCACCGCCGACTGGGTGGATTGGAGGGCTTCACTGGCGACGGGGACGATATTCTCGTTGACGGCGTCTTTGACCAGGTTGAATTGGGGACCGGCGAGGGATGAGACGTTTTGCTGCAGGGTGGTGATGATTGATGAGGAAGAGGCCGAAGCGGAGTCGGAGGTGGAGGCGGAGGTGGCAGAGGAGGAGGATGCCTTTGTGTCGGTGGTGGTGGTGGTGGTCGTGGTAGAGGGTGACGAGTATTGTTGGTTGACTTCGGATGAGGTCGTTTCCCCCGTTGAGGTGCGCGAGGGCGAAGAGGAGAGTGAGGTGTGGGGATTGTCCATGATCAGAGGTTGAATTTGGAAAGGCTCTAAGCTCGTAGATGGGCGACGGTCACGGTCGACTATGCAAATAGTGTGACTACTGAGTATTTGGGAGAGAGAGGGACCCGTCCCGAGGCAGTTGACCGATCGAACAAAATGATCAACACGGATCGTATACAATCAGAATTGAAAGAGAAAGATCAGATCAGAAAGAAAGGAAAGAAGAAAGAGTAAATCGGGAAAAGAGAATCAGATGGATTGAAAACTAGGCTTTTGAAAAGTCTCAAGGCCTGTGTTTCAAAGAGAAGAACTGGGGGAAGTGAGGAGAGATTCAAAAGCATCCGAGTTGACAGCGTCGGAGTGTCTGGCACGATAGGGCTGAACACGAGTTTGACGTAGGGCTGGAGATCCAGTTGGTTACAGTTGCGCGATAGGCTGGATATTTAGCGGCCGCGAAATCAGGACCAGAGAGAGAGGAAAAGAAAAATAAAAGAATAAAAAGAATAAAAATAAAAGCCCCGTCTGGGCCCCCGGTTTCTGAGCGTTACGCCATTTTTCGTCGTTGCCTGCTGCCTCTGGTTTCCTCTCCCATTCTGTCTCTCTCTGTCTCCTCCGTATATCCCTTTCTGTTGCAATTCCTACCACCGAGAGACAGTCACCTTTCTGGTGAAGGAGTGCTTTTTCTTCTTCTCCCCCTGCCTCTTCACCTGTTTTTCCTCAATCGACTTTCGTGTCGGCAATCTCCTCTGCTCTTCGTTTCAAAGGAAAAACACCCCACAGTCGAGACGAGAACAGGACCCTCGCGACAGCCAAGAAAAAGAGTGGGGCAGCAGATTGAACGACACCAGAAATGGCCGCCTGATCGCCTCTCACTGGAGGGCTGTCAATCAGCCACGCGTGCCAAAGGCCTTGTCCTGTCAGTGTGGGTGGACGGCTCTGTAGAGTATTATAGTGTGTCACTGTATACACCTGCATCCCCAATGGTTGTCCCCTCTAGCCCCGGGCTGACTCCGGTTGGCAAAGAGCGGGTGTTGCGTGAGATGAAGGTGGATCGTCGTTGCGCGCGCAATGTGGGCACATCCGTCGCCCGCAACGTGCAATGACGTCGCTGGGATCCATCGAAGGCGAGGCCGTTGATGATGATCATGGCCTTTGGGGGGAAATGATGATTGATTGTGTGGGCATTTCATCTGATGGGTATCTACTACGTACCTGTAGGATCTTCGGGATTATTTTGGATGCCTAGTGCTCGGTGGACACGGAGACGATCATGTTATAGACGGCATTGAAACAAGCACCCCGTAGTCGAGTTGATTTTGCAGAGAGATTTGTGTGAAGGGACGACGACATATTCATGTAATAGTCATTGCATTATATAGGACAGAGACCAGGGAAACCGTACACCTTCCAATGTGGCCAATATCCCTTAATGGCGACACCTGGATCTCTTCCTCCACGAGGAGTGTGGGTGCATGTGCCAAGACAGTGTTGACGTCCCTCTACCCTCGTCAGAGTGGACTTTCACCCGGATCACCAACCAGGACAGGTTGACACTCTAACAATTTGTTCCTCGCAGTCCCGTCTTCAAGGGGATCACAGCAAAAAAAAAAAAATCCAACACCCATCTTGTAATTGGGTCATCGTCACGGACATCCCATGTCAAACGCTGGACATCAGACTGCGTACAGCAGACAGCAGACAGCAGACAGGAATATCCCTCGACTGCAGTCCCCACTGCCGAGTGATTCCGGTAGTCCACACTTGCCACTGGCCTCACATTCTCCTAAACGAGACATTAGAGACAGATAATAGTGAAGGAGAACTTGTCATAAAACCATATGGAAGCATCCAACCTCGAAACCACGCTTCGTTTCCGAGCACCGATGATGCGCTGGTCGTGGGAGCCCCCACCCAGCGCGGGCGCCCCCGCCCGCCGGTCAGTAAAAATAATCGAGTCCGCAGCAGCGGAATGGACTGAGTCGAGTATCAGTTCAACAAGACTCTGTAAGGGGTGTGGTGGGGTCATAAGTATGTTAGTGGTATTCTCAACAATCACTTCACGATACGAGAGTTTTCATCTTTCCTCGCTGTACGAGTGAAGAGACCCAAACCCAGTTCACACTCGCAATCAACGTGGGTGTCCACTCTCGGCTTCCACGTTCCTGCCTTTCCGCCCCGTTGATTCGTTCGGTCTTTTGTTGTGACAGGACCAGCTTTTTTACAGACCTTTTTTTTCCCCTACTTCCTCTACTTCTTCGCGGAGTGGCCAGTCTACACACCACCACAAAACCAAAACACACTTGCTCAAACTCGACCGCTTGGAAGATCAACGGCGACGATCGCACCTGGAATTCATCCTCCTCCGCCGTCAGACCACCCGCTGTGTCGATCACGGTTTTACACCATCACAACTAGCCCCTCCTCCTCCTCCTACCACCACCCACGATGGCACCCATCCCAATCACCATCGTCACGGGCTTCCTCGGATCCGGCAAAACCACCCTCCTCCTCAACCTCATCCCCCAACTCCCTCCCACCTATAAACTTGCCCTCCTCAAAAACGAATTCGGCGATGTGGCCGTCGACTCCCAACTCGCCGCCACTTCCTCCATCTCCGGCGTCCGCGAACTCCTCAACGGCTGCATCTGCTGCAACCTCGTCGGCCAACTCAGCGATGCCCTCGAGCAGCTCCGATCCACTGTCCATCCCGACCGCATCATCATCGAGACCTCGGGGAGTGCATTCCCCGCCACTCTCGCCATGGAAGTGAACCGGTTGGCGCGGGAGGGCGCACCGTTCGTGCTGGACGGAGTCATCAGTGTGATCGACGTGGAGAATTGGGCCGGCTACGAAGATACCAGCTACACGGCGAAATTGCAGGCGCAGTATACGGATCTGATCGTCATGAACAAGTGGGAGGTGGCCGGGGAGCGCAAGTTGGATGTGTGTTTGGATCGAGTGGGTGATTTGGGGGTGGAGACGCCGTGGGTCAAGTCGGATCGGGGATTCGTGGATAAGGATGTGTTTTTGGGAATGGACGGCGCCTTGTTTGCCAAGGAGGGTGGGGTGGTCCATGATCAGGATCATGGACATGACCATAAGCATGACCATCAGTCGGAAGTCGAGGTGCTCTCCATGCAATTGAAGAATGCGTCGGGTAAAGTGGTGGATGTGGATGGTTTGGAGCGACTGTTGCGCTTGGCGCCCCGGGAGGAAGTCTATCGGATCAAGGGAATTCTGCGGTGCGCCGCGGCCACGCCGCCTCTCGAATCATCCGATGAACCCGAGTCCAGGAGACCGGACCAGTCGGTCGAGTCCAAGTATTATATTCTCAACTGGGCATTTGGTCGGTGGACCTGTACTCCCTCCGCCGTGGTGGCAGAGTCGGCCGACGAGGCAGTGGCGGCGCGCTTGACTCTCATCCTGGCACGGTATGAATCCGCCAAGTGGAAGAAGAAGTTGGAGGCCGGTGATTTGGTGCAGGTTGCTGGCAACGAACCGGCCGATCTGGTGGTGGAGCGATTGGTGTGATCCGGTGGATACCTGTATAGACCGCGCGCATCTAGACGATAGATCGATAGACGATACACCCATGATGATTGCATATGACGAGACACACGCCAGGGCGGAAAGGAGATTCGCCCGTCTTACGAGGTCAACGTGCTATGACCGAGATATAGAAGACAAAAAGTTCAACGTTCACATGCCTTGCTTTTTTTTCTATCCAGGGACGCAAAGACAGTAAGACCAAGTGAAAAAACCAGTTCTATCGCGCTTTTACAGGCCAACCGCAGAATGCAGAACGCAGAACACAAGTCTATTTTAACGAACGTTGATGATCAAAGAACGGAACCAGCAGGGGATCCGTGACAGAGCCAAGGGTCCATCGCAAACAGGGTCGACTATACAACACTAGCGGCACTCCGAGAGAACAACCAGTGTCAAGCCCATCCATGCTACATCAATCATACAAAAAGGCGCAAAGAAAGCCATCAAGAAGAAACAATAATGACAGCAGCCAGTACTCTCTCCAGAATCTAGTAGTTCAGCAGGGCTGAAGCACCCGCCTCGCTGGAAATGTAAATCACCTCATGGTTGTCGGAGAATCCGTTGAAGCGAGTGGCACTGCACTTGGTGTAGGCGCCCATCTCCTCAAAGTACAGCCAGTCTCCCGTATTCAGGAGCCCCGGCAGATCAATGCGCTGGGTAATCACATCGATGCCGTCGCAGGTCGGGCCCCAAATCGAGTACGAGTTGATCTCCCCGGCCGGAGAGCTGGGATATCCCAACTGGGCCGAATCGGCAGCACATTGAAGCACCTTGGCAACCGGGTGCTGATGGTCGAAGATGATGTTGGAGAAGTTGCCATACACACCATCATTCAAGTACAACATGTACGCAGTGCGCGACGGGTCCAGTGGGTCCGGGAGGTCACGGCGAGCAATCACATTAGCCGCCAGGGTGAACGCGTTGGCGACGTAGTAACGGCCGGGTTCGGCAATAATCCGAACGCTCGGTGGGAAGTATGTCTCCAAGGCGGCGCTGAGGATGCCGGAGAACTTCTCAAAGGTGTCATGGCAGAAACCACCCCCTACATCCAGGGTATGCAGGTCGTGGCCAATCTCGGCAGCTTGGTCGAACACGAGACGGGCGTCTTGCACCGCCTTGAGAAACGCACGAGGGTCCTCGGCACCGGAGCCGACGTGGAAGCTGACACCGACAACCTTAAGCTCCAGCTCACGGGCAAGCTCGAGCAGCTGAGCCGCCACGTCCAGGGAGGCACCAAACTTCATGCTCAGGCGACAGAGGCTGGTGGAATCGTCGGTCAGGATGCGCAGATAGAGCTCGGCATCCGGGAAGTGGGCTTTGATCTTGTAAAGCTCATCAGCGTTGTCGAAGGTCATCTGCTTGACGCCGACCTGGGCGGCGTAGCGCAGGTACGACTTGGTCTTGCATGGTTGCGCATAGATGATGCGGCTGGGGTCAATGCCCGTGCGGAGGGCCAGGTCGATTTCCGACTTGGAGGCACAATCGAAACCGTTACCCAATTGGGCCATGAGACGCAGAACCTCGGGATCCGGGTTACATTTGACAGCTAGCCACCGATGCGGGTTAGTCAACCGGTCTTGGTGTAGATCAGAGAGCGTGTCTTTTGCGTAGGCTTACCATAAAAGGGCTTGACTCGGCCCAAGTTCATCTTCCATCGCATATGCTGACGGTAGACTTCTCCCATATCGGCAACATAAAACGCATCCTCCTCCCCGGCCTCGCACCGGTCGGTGTCCACCTCGGATGCACGCTTCCTCAACACGTCCAACACCAGCTCCTTCGCAGTCAACTCAGATTGCAACAGTTCGTCCCCATGCTTACTGATGTGGCCAAGAGGATCATGGTTGATCATCTCATTCTTGATGTGGCACACATCAGCAGCAGGCAGCACACACGCAGTCGGGGCCATATTCGTGCAGCTGCGATTCAACACGAGATAAACCTTCTTTTTTGTTGGTCGGAAAGATTGACGAGTGGAGACGTGACAACAAAAAAAAGTCCGGGGGAAAGAGAGAAGAAAAAAAGGGTTGTAGATGATTGTAAGTCACAAGTGAAAAGATGCGACTGCGTTAGGGAGGACGAAAAATGTCGCAACCGTAGTTGACTGGACTAAGCCTCCTCGACCCTTCCTCCTTAAGAGGAAGAACCTTCAGAGAAGTCCTATGCGGCAGCTCAAAAACCGAGGGAATATTCTGAGAGGGCGTCAACGGGATGAAAAAAGGCGCACCGGACGGACTCTCAGCGGACGATTGCAGCAGGTGGTGGAATGTTATTAAGAGTGTCGCGTTGACGGCGAGTGGAGACAATTTGGCTGAGCAGAATCGAGGCTACGGGAGCCGTGGTGACGTGGGGTTGCCTTTGGTAGAGGGGACCAAAGGCAGGGGGGGGGGTTTGCTAAGCTAGCAATTGAGAAACAAAAAAGAGAAAGCGCTGATCAGCAAGGAATCCAAGATGGAGGCCCGATCAACGATCACTATGAGAGAAAAAAATGGACGGTTGAGGTAGAAGAGGTCTGAAGGCGGGGGTGGGAGGGTTCCGAGTTTTAAAATTTTTTTCCAAAAGGGTTCGGGGGGCGGTGTTAGGGCACGGCGGGCTCCTGGTTCAGGTAGGAGTAACGCCGGCGAGCGGGAAAAAAAAAGAGATGCAAAAAATGACGCACGGCGTTGGAAAATCCCGCGACAGGTGGATTAGGTGGAGCGAACAGGTATAGGAGAGAATCAAACAACTTGGCATTGGCACTCACCTCGAATCACCGACAGTCCTCGAACAAAATGAAGATAGTTGTGCGACTGTAATAGTTGAACGTCGTGGGGGAAAAGAAAGGAAAACATGCAGATGAGGGAATCGTCAAGCAGAAAACACTGGTCAGGCAGCTCGAGGTCGAGAGAGCTGCGTGCTGCTAACGGCGTCCGGACGACTCGGAGATCGGTCGAGTTAAGGGGGGGGGGAAGTATTACGTGGGTTTCAATTGGGTACCCAAGTAGGTCAGTTACAGTAACAAGAGTACCTCTTCAACCCGTTCCAAGTACCCACGCCTAGCCAGAATGGGCGCTGGACGGTCCAGGCCTGCGCAGCAACACACATGTGACTCTGCCGCTTGACCAGATTCTTCCAATGCACTCCAGTCTCCAGCTGGAGGCTGGCCTACAACCTGATTTCATACTCTTACATCTACACCTCACTGCCTACCAAGCTTTTGTTCGAAATTTTCGAAACCCCTCCCCCTCCCCCCCCCTGATGCTTCTCTGATATATATGTATCAGAAAAAAAAGACGAAAATGGGATTCATCATGAGTTGCTTGTCATGGCACAGTGACTGATATTTTATGCGTCCGGCTAAAACCGAGGGACATAGATGCCAGTGGTCGCGACCGGACTGGTTCGTGACTAGTGCATTGGGCACCAGCCTCCCACCTGGGCATGGAAGGACTCACCCCCCGTGAGGACACTGCACTGGGCCAATCCTTGTACAATATCCGCACAGCTAAGGTCGCACCAAGGCAGTGTCCAACGGGGAATTCAGTGGACCTCGTCGCCGTGGACTCGTGTATAACTTGATCTGAGCTTGCAGGAGAACAGACAATTCAGTCCGACTGCCAGTCTGGATAGGATCGGGTGTAGTGGTGCAGTATGGATCCCGCTCCTCACTCCGAGTCGCTAGAGCTCAGGTGGAGCAACGAATCCAGACTAAGACGGAAAGTTGGGCCAAGGATACCGGCTATGGTTCAGGGTCAGTTCGGAGCCAGGAGAGCAGCCCTTTTATTGCACCATTCAAGCTTGGCCTCTTTTGGACACCCTTACAGACGTACATCACCCAGCAGGCAAAGTACGAAAAGAGACTGAGAAGGTGTAGTATGAGCGAATTTCTGGTACCCCGAGGTTGCTTTGAAATGAGGACTCGGGTCATGCCGTCGCGGCGCATGTGTGTAGTAGCTGGCAGAGCTGCAAGATTCATTCGGTGCCTGTGGGATCTTCATTGTCTCAGAGGAGCATCGACGGGCCCACGAGAGTTGATCTCGAGATACGGTGTGGCACGAGAACGAACAGTGAGAGGTGATCCCCCGGGCACAACTCCACCAGAAGCGTACTACTGGGCCATTGAGAACCGAGTGATAAAGAAACAGTCTACTCCGGTACGCTGCACAAGTGAGTGCTGTACCTGCACGACAATGCCAGTTGCTCCGTGGCGGTCAGATGCGAGTGATCAAGACCGCAGCCCGAACCTTAGCGCACGCACCACAGTCGTGCATGAATGCTGCCCTCGAGGACCCGTGCGCCACAGACATCGGGTCAGTATCAAGTATCAGCAGGCGCCAGGGAGTTTGCTGCACTTCCACACGGGATGGTCACAGCCGAGATGTCATGAGGGACGCAAATTGACTCTTGACACCTTCTTTACCACCATTACACTTGATCTTCTCTCGGTGGTGTAAGAATGCAAAGAGCGTCGAAAGATATTATCGACCAGCGCCAACTGAAAGAAGTGACTGACTGTTCAGTGGACTGGGACGTGACCCGCCAAGTCTTGAAAGTTCGGAAGAGACCCGAACGGACGGGAACGGGACAGGGACCGTCGATGACGCAGTGGTGCACGGACCACTTGTTGCTCCGGCGGACAGGGTTGGGAAGCAGTAGACCGAAAGTAACCCACTCTCGATGGTCTACAATTTCGACTCAATGAACAGTATTTCAAACTCAGGGCTACGGATAGTGTGAGATAGAGTATTGAAAACGTGGCGTCTGATCCTGTGTCTGACCCAAATGTCCAAGTTGGTCCCTCATGACGTCTAAAGATGGTGATAGCAATACATTTCAATCGAGTCCATTTGGTCCCATTGGGCCGGCAACGACAAGGCTGCGTGCGATGACTCGAACCCTGCAGCCCGCATCAGATCAAAGAAGATGGCTTCGCTCTCATGCCGCCGCTTGAGGGCCACCAAGATCAAAGCGCGGGGAGACCCTTGAACCAAGCGACCAAGCACAGAAATCAACGCCGGAAGACTGTCCGCATTATAGGTACAGTCGGACACGAGGATCAAATCGATCGGCCGACGGGCCAGGTCGGGGGCCGGCTCATCCCAGTCGAGCGTCTGAAATGTGATTGATGCCGGAGCTCGGGGTGCAGCGTCGTTGATATTCCGGGTGACAATCTCGGCGACCTCGGGGAGATCGGTCAGAATGATCTCGCAGTTACTGTGCATCGTCGCCAAGGCGATTCCCACAATACCGCACCCGGCGCCGAGCTCCACGACGCGCAGTGGCGTCTTGTTGGGGGTCAATAATTTCGCCAGGCCGGGCATGGTCGTGTCATGACCACTCACAACTCGGTCCAGAAATATAACGGCGGCGAGAGCTGCATCCCTGCAGGGTTGATGGAAAGGATGAGTCCCGGACGAATGCTAGATCAGAGGGTGTCGGGTGAGAACCCAGGCATCACGAACCATATATGCCGAGCAATACTATTGCCCGTTTCCTCCCAAATATTCAAAGGTCGCACATTCCCGGGGATGCTCAAGTCTCGTCGAATCAGAGGTTCGGCAGGCTCCCACTGAGGTCCAAACGGTGCACTATATGCCGATATCACCAGAGGCAGAGAGCCTTCCTGTAAGATATCACGCTCAATATTTGAAAGCTGAATTTTCAACACAGCCGTTTGTGCGGCGGCTCCGCTCAACGTGAGCGGCCCCAATAAGACTGGCAATTGACGAGACCCGGCTTGCCATTGCAGGGCTGTCTGCGATCGTATCGTATTTGAGGGCTGTTGAATCCAGCTCGCGGTCAAATCCACATCTTCCGCGAGGAAATCGTCACCAAGATCCGTGGTGATGCAGATCAGGGCGGAAATGAAGATGGACTTTTTCTGCTGCTGAAACCGAGGCGTCTTGAGAAATCGAACGTAATATACCATCTTTTACCTGGAATTGAGCTTAACAAATCGCAGACTGGAGAATTACCTCTCAGCGCCAAAAAAAAATAATTTAAAAAATTAAAATGCTTCCTCATTCATTTCTTCTGCAATCAACTCTAACCCCAGCCTTGGCCCCACCGAAAATCTCTCTGCGGAGCTTGAAGGAGGGTCTATCCTCACGTGCTGTGGTGGACTGACAAGCAAGGCATCCACAACCTCAGGCCACACCACCGACCGCGAGGCAGCGACCCCAGTTGGGTGGGAATTCCATGACATCGTGATTGTGCTCTTAGCTCTCGAGGCATCACCACTCGCCCGCCGGCCAACAGACGGGGCCTCTCGATCATTTCATGCCGTTGCCAGTGACCATGACGGCCACAGAGCGCTGATGTAGCCAAGCATCGCCCTCCTTTCGCCTACATCCAGCTCTCTCTCTCGTTCCGGTCCTCTCTCCAATCCAAGATGATGCGACCGCGGGATCCGCGCATCCGTCAGCGGATCAATCAAATCTCACACAATTTAGAGTCTGCCAATGAGTCCGCCCAGGAGGGCATCTATACCTTCTCGCAAAATTACATCTCGCCATGTCTGAATGGTATCGGCCAATGTGTACAAGCATGCACGGCGCCTTGCCTGCCGAGCTGGGAGGACCAGCTGCGGCGCCGTCGCCGGGGACGTGCCGAGGCCAATTTCGACTTTTACGATGATTGGGAAAATGAGGAAGGCGAAGAGAGCTTGCTTGGCTGGGGCACTGGAGAGCTCGATCGTCTGCTGGCAGGGAGTGGACTTTCTCGCGGAGGAACGTCCGAACAGCCACGACGGCCTCGGAAGATGAGCTACGGCACTCGACAGACGAGGCGACGCAGTACGGTGCATATTCCTGACTCTCGCTCTGATCCGACGGTGATTCCCAAGTCTTCATTTCTGGGATTCCTCGAGCGGTTCCCATGGCGAATTGGCCCCAAGGGTGTTAAGTACCGGCCTTCTGCTGCCGATCTACAAGAACATCCGGGAAGTCATCGCCGCCATATGCAAGAGGATGAGCCTCTAATGGAAGCCTCTGAGGATGAGCGGGAACAAGTCTCCTACCAGAATGGTGGACGGGAGCGAAGTGCAACACAGTCCTCTCGGGAAACGACCAATTCCCTAAGCTCCCGTGGCGACTTATTTCCGAGCGATGAAGAAGATGCAGTGCCACTGGACGATGAATTTGCACTCACACTCGGTCGGCGGAATACAGGGCTCGAGTCCGACGACCAGTCTGGCACGAAACCAAGGATGGTCAGATCGTCCTCGGGCACTTCGAGCCTCGGAGGCGCATCATCAAAGAGATCCAAGCGAAGAAAAAAGAAGCGGTCCTCGACCAGGACCGGTCTGAGCTCGGATCCGGAGATAGTTCCGAGCAACGAGATGCCAACCCTGGCAGACCTCAAAGTAGAGGAGGAGCAAGTGGCACGGGAAGAGGAAGCGGCTGTTGAAAGCAAGCGACTCGCGGCACTGGATTTGGCAATCAAACGTGGGCTGGAGCCAAGTGGCACTGATATGCCGGTATGGTTGACATCGGATGACTTTCTAGCTTTGCAATCGTCCCAAATTGACCCCCTCGTTACAGTCCTCCCCAGTCTCCATCAGTGACGGCGCAACACCCAACCCACCCACAACCTTGAATATTCCAGCATCAGACCCATACCAAAAATCATTAGACCCTCCTCGATCAGGGAACAACCTTCTTCTCCGTCCACCCTCTGGAGAAGAAGAAAACTCTGAACCTTTTCCCCCATTTATGGTGCCAACCACCTCAATAATATCTAATCCACCAACCGCAGGTTCTGTTTCATCTCGACCTGGCTCTCTCCACGATGCACTCGCCGTCCATTCAATCCAGAAGACTGGAAACGAACCCCCACAATGAAACAAGCTGCGCTTGGATTGCAATAGCCTTTCCCTTCTCTCCTGGTGAGATCCAGCACCATCGGCTTGTATGATATGACGACCCTCCGTTGCTTCAATTTACCCTATACCCCCCCCCCCCCCCCCCCCCCCCCCTGCTTCCCTGCTTCCCTGCTTCTCCTGCCCAATGATTGAGTTGACAAAGAAGGAACGGTGATCTCATGGGCGATGAGAAGTCAAGCGTTTGAATTATGTATGCGTCTTTGCATAGGACACCGTTGTCGAAGATGTCCGGACCCGTAGTCACAGGTACCTCTTCTACATGAATGAAGCCGATTGAAACATCAGTTCATTTCTTTGCCCATCAACATAGCCCGAGGTGTTGCGTCTCTGAGGACTCGGCTCATTTTTCAAATTGGTCTTTCCCGAGTTCTCTTATGTTCTAAACAATGAAGTTGAGCATTCTCTGTCTCCTCTAGTAAGATGCTCCACATCGAAGAACCCCCCCCCCCCCCCCGGCTTCAACCTTGAACATAGTCAAACGAGACTCAACCACGTGTGGGTGCCAAGAGCACGGAATCCCGTCACTGTAAATTATTTCCTCATCGAGGCATCCTTCACAACTCATCAATTCAGTAAAGATGGCATGGAACCTCGCAATGGGCCCGCATTGCCCCATTGGTTCCCAGAATGAAATTGCTGATCATTGCCCACCAACAGACCAGACTCATAAGATGAACCCTGTTGTACGACGGGAAGAGCCGAGGTTGAAGACTTCTGCGGATCCGAAAGAGCAGCTGCTCCTTCTTGGAATAGCCATGGTGGATTCGCAAGGGACATAATTTCTTGGTCGAAGATTGTCCAGGAGTCGTCAGCGAATGGGCCTGGAAAGGCAAGCGCCGAGCTATCGGTTGGAGGCGTGTGCATTGCATGCATGCTTGATTCAAGTCGTTGGGACAGAACGGTGTGGATGCTCACTGTGGATGGGTGGCTTCGTTGTAAGCTTTGCAGATGTGCTTGGATGAAATTGAGATCTATAAGATGGATGCGTTAGGTTCACGGGGGATTGTTTTTTTTCTCTTCATTTTTTCTGACGACGTGTGACAGTACAGACCATCTTGATGTGTGACGCCGTCTTCCACGCCACGCAGTAGGAGTATTGAAGCCCATGTGATCATCTGAGGAGAGGGGGAGGAGGTCAGTTCAACTTGGTCAGAGGGTCTTTTACTTGCGATTCCAAATCTCACAATCAGATCCCAGTTTGACCAGATACCAGCGTCATCCTGCCGTAAACGTAGCACAGCTCTTGCGGAGACGAGTAATTCATGTCTCTCTGCTGGGGTGATCTTGGCAGAACTCAAGTTAAACCCACGGGCCGGATAGTATATAGAAAGCACATAGAGTTTGTGTAAGTGGTATTGGAGCAGAATGAGAATCCCCTGCCGATCCGAGGGACTCGGTTCTTCGGAGTTGTCAATGCACAAAGTTCCCTTCTGACGTTGGCCGAGCTCTGTTGCGGGAACTTACGGGATGTACCATTGTATCGGACCAGCCAATCATCTAGTTTGCGCGCCCAAAGTCGAATCACATTGGAATCATGAGCCGAGAAATCAGATTCAAGGACAGGAGTGTCTGGGGCAAGATCGGTGTTGATGGAGCACCAGATTGTTGGCAACCCCTTGCCAACAAAGTGACTCAGGCCGTAGTGCATCATATCAGCGAGATCCTGAAATGCACTACCATGATGTGTGTTCAATCGCTGCACACTGGATCCTGGTGGCTGGCGGGGTAACACAGGGTACGTCATATGCATTGATGCATGCTCAATATCGATGAGCTAGCAAAAGTATCAGCAGGAATGAAGTGCGAAGGCAAGCAGATCACGTCGCTACCTGGAGACCACAGAAGAGAGCCCGCCAGTCAGAGTGGTTAGGGCTTCGGTCTGAAGGGCAATGGTCAAGCCAAAGCCGGTAGGCAATTGCAATCCAAGAGCCCGTTGAATCAATGAAGGCTTCAGAGCTCAGACTAGCCATGATCAGCCCAAGGATGTCATGGAACACTTCATCTCGTCTGTCTTGTGACGCAACCGTCGAGATCGATCCATGCATGGTACCATTTGCAGTGTGTGCATCTTTCTGCGAGCAGGGATTGACCAGTTGAGATATTGCACAGCCCATCGCATTGAAATAGCCAGATTCCGTTGCTGATAGCTCTGGGTCCTTGTTGAGCAGCGCAGAAATATAGAGCACAGACGCTAGAAGTAACGGCGTGGGGGGCTCAAAAATGGTCCTATCCCTTAAAAAGTGAAGAAGAGGCAAGTTATCTAGGAAGCTTTGCCACTGTCAGTGCTATTCGGGCAAGACCGAAGAACGACTTACGCGCCCCACAAATGCTTCACCACCGGTTTTGACCAGATTCTGTCTTCTGGGACTGAGCCACTGATTGTCCTGAGACGGGCAAGCGCTTTCCAAAGTCCTCGTACTGGTGACAAGTCGGGCTGCTCATCCTCTAGCGTCTCAGTTGCGGAGACTGACTGTAGCGGGGCTTCTCTGATTCCCAATGCTGCCTCGATTCGATCCAGCCGATCGAGAACAGCTTGCTGATCATATGCTGGCTGTTGGGGATTGACGAGAAGCTCGGCGTGAGCCTTCTCAACTAGATCATGCATTGCAGATGCCTTCCGGGCGAATTGAACATTATGGTGTAAGTAACATAAAATAGATCTCCATGTATTGCTGGCCAGGACGTACATTGGCACGAGGCTTGAAAATACATGCCACTCGATTGTGACGACAGCGACGGCATGGGGGAGGCCCAGAGACCTCACATTTCATCTATCGTCACTTCAGTACACTCCCAATCACACTGAGATACCCTCGCGTATATTGGGCTCATTCAGTCCTGCAGAGACTTGACTAAGTACCTTCAATCTCCGGCAGTTGACTAGCGACAAGATTGTCAGAGCGTGCGGCAATGATCAGAGGCGCGTGATACTTACCGCAAGCCTTGGTCGGCTTCGGTCCCAGCGTCATACTGCTACTTTTAAACATGCTGTCCTTCCACTCTAGCGCCACATTATGTGAGGAGGGATGGGCAAGGTAGTGAACGATGTGCTGCGAATTACTCCGCTGCTTGCTGTCGCCACGTGAGACGGAGACGCATAGAGATCCGATTATCCGGGGGAAAGACTCACTAAACTGATTTGGGACATGGCGCGCCAGGTCTGAAAACTACAACTCCGGCCTTTTTGTGCTTATTTCAATGACGAAGCCACTGTTTCGGTCTCAACCGTCAATAGACGCCACTTACCTCGAGAGATCATGATTTTGGCGGTATTGCCCTCCGCAGTTCTAAATTTTATTGTATTTGGGAGCCTCATCACCAATCGACCACCAAGAACGATGTATGTTACACATTATAGAGTGTCCTCACGTTTTTAGTCCGCTCTGCGTAGGCTGGAAGTGTGTCCAGGGCGGTTCCGAGAAACGGAGACGCAAAGTGTACCTCAAAAGGGTTCACGTTTGCATCGCTCTTGCGCTTGCATCCATCTCTTTTTCTTGCAAAGATAGAATGCCACGCCGCTCGATCAATGGAAATGAATGATTGAGGGCGTGAGGATAGCTCTGGTGCTAGACGCACGTATAGATCTTGAAGCGCGGATTTTTGGCACGAGGGTTTCCCCAGAAGAAAAAAAAAAGGGAGAGAACGGAGGAGAAGGGAAGCACGAGTATATTTCATGCAAGTGTCATCAGTGGAATTATTTGTACAAGGAGATGCAGAAGAGGGAGGGGGAGTGCGGGAGTGAGTAAAAGTACAAAGGGAAGTGATCCAGGTATAGAGTTGTCACTTTCCCTTGGCTCAGACCAACTAGTCGGATTCAAGGCTCTGAGCGTATAGTATGCATGATAGTGAGGGTAGGGCATCATGCTGGAGGGGTATCACTTTGCTGGCCCATGGACAGCTTTCGAACTTCCCAGTCAGCTCCTGCCCAATCTTTCTTCTCGCCCAGAACACAGGTGGTCTTCCGGGTGCCATTGACCAGGAATCGGTCGGCCACCTCGTTGACATCTTTTGCGGTGACATCCAGGACTTGTTCTCTCCAGCGCTGATCCATCTCATGTGTGACGCCACTCATGAAGTAGCGCGCACCTTCGTCGTCCACGCTGACGGGCGCATCGAGACCTTGGAAAATGCCCAGCTTGGCTTCCTCGATCTCTCTTTCGGACCAAGCCCGATCCCGGGCAAAGAGGCCGCTATTGGAAAACACTTTGAGCGAGTTCATGGGGTTAGGGTCCCGGTAACTCATGAAAGTGAAGATACCCTTCAGTGGACCGTTGCTAGCACCAGCTCCGTAAGCACCACCCTTCTCGCGAATTTCGGGATGCAGGTAATTGTGAGTGAGCATTTGCGACAGCACAGTAAGGGGCGCGCTGGCAGGATCGGTGAATGGCACGGTCTGGGTAGCTTGACCGGAATAGTAGACCTTGTAAGGAAGGTCGTAGAATGCCCTGTCGACAGAATTGAAAGCTGGGACTGTGGCTGCGCGGGGGGAGGGCACGCGAGGTAGGCCTGACAGCCACTTCTGTAGGATGGACTCATTGCCAGCAGCACTCTCTTTCTCGCAGACCAGGCGCACGCGGAGGCCAGATGACCTTGAAATAGCGAATGATTGGATCAAGCGAAGCTTTTCGATTAATTCATGCAGACGCTCCGGGGACTTTTCTGCGTCGCGCAGAAGGTTTGCGGTAGCCTGTAGTTGTTCCAGGCCAGATTGTTGCTCTTGAATCCAAAGGCTGCGGGACAGGTTCGCGGCAGCGGCATTTACTGCAAACCGATGGCCGGTTGACGCAACAGAGTCAAGCGCCCCATTCGTTGTCAAGCGTAGTAGCTCTTGAATCATGGCGGGAGCAGCGGGACTAGAGAAGTCTGTCTCCATCACCAAAGTCGAGAGCATGTCGAGCATGTCGGGAATCTTCTGATCCAAGGCAAATCCAGAGAACTGCAATCCTTCCTTGACCTGATCTAATCGAGTAGGAGAAGAGACCAGGAACGAAGAGGTTGAGATTCCACCAGTCTTCAACTTAATGAGGTCCTCCCACTGTTCCATTGAGCGATTTGCGGTACCCAGTCTCATCACACAGTCGTTGAAGAGTGGCATCAAAAGGCGCAAGTCGTCAGGGAGGTCTTCAAAAGCATTCACGGCCTGGAAATAGGTCAATCCGTTGGTTGGTGCCTCTCGCCAGACGACCTCTGTGTCCTCGATCTTTGATTCGCGCACGGGCTTGCGTTCCTTCTCGCGGGAAATATCCTTCACTCGCAGAGTGGGGAGACAGCTTAAGTCGGCGTTGTGTGCATCTTCTTGTATTTTCAAAAGCTCCAGCTCTGCGTCCGTCAGACTGGCCACGGCCTGCTCGACTGAGCCATGTTTCTCAATGAGCTTGGAAAGTTTCTGTTCTTTGCGCACGGCTTCCTTGTTGTCCAGTTCCTGGTTAAAGGATGGCGTACCGACCATTGTAAAGGTCATACACCGGTCATTGAGAAGGTATTTCTCCACCAATGACTCAAGGTAGCCGGGCTTCTCGTATCTTCTCTTGAACTCTTCGATAACGTCGTTCCAGGCTAACTCCTTCATCGGATTGGCGCCATTGAACCACGAAGACAGTGTCTTCTCCATAATACCAATGCCGAAATTGGCGGTCTTATGGCGCAGAGAGAGTTCTAGCTGATGGAGAATGCCACGGACCTTTTCCTCGCTGAATCCGGCTTGGACTGTCTCACGGAATGCCTTTTGAATGACATCCTTGACAGTATTTGCCTCCGATTCACTGACACCAGTCACACCGACAGAGAAGATTGGCACTTTGCCGGACGAGTCCAAGCCTGTGTTTGGAGTGAAAGATGAGCCCAGTCCACTTTCGATCAGAGCACGATACATGGGCGAGCCGTAGCCATCGAGGAACAGCGAGGAAATGATCCCCACGGAGAAGGTCTCCACCGTGTCTGTCGAATCACCCATATACCACGATGTGGATGTTTTGTGTTGTTTGTCCTCGCTGGAAAAGGTATCAATGGGGCCAGGGACGGTAATGTGCATCCCTTCTTTAAGATCAAGAGGTAGTTTGACATCGGTGTCGGTGGTTCCTTTGCTGAACCCATCCAAGACTGCACCCACTTGCTCCAGGTGGCGAGCCAGTGGCATATCCCCATATGTCAGGATTTTAGAGTTGCTTGGATGATAATTGCGCTTGGAGAAATCAGTCAATTGCTGGTGAGTTAAATCTGTGATGAACTCAGGGTCGCCTCCTGAGTTATTCAGAGCCGGAATGATGTTTTCCTTGAAGCGAATATAGTAAAGGTAGTTTGAATCGGAGATTTGTCCCTTCATTTCATTGTATACCACCCCCTTGAAGACAATGTCTTCCAGAGTCGCCTTCTTCTCGAGCTCTCCAGCGGCCGACAATAGCGCACGAGGATCTTCAGGACCCAGTCGCCAGCCTTCTTGCTTGAAGTCGGCTTCTTTCAGCAGAGGGTGCAGAGTTGCGTCGAGATAGACAGACAGGAGATTCTGAAAGTCTTGTGGGTTGGTTGTTGCGAAGGGGTATGTGGTGTGGTCTGCGGAGGTGAAAGCATTCATGAAGTTTGAGAGTGACCGGGGAAGCATCTTGAAGAAAGGGTCGCGAATGGGATATCTAGTGAAGAGGAGCAAGTTAGCCAGCATGTCTATTTGAAAGATTACGAGATCGGCACGCACTTTTCGCTTCCGCAGAGGGTGGTGTGCTCCAGAATATGCGGCACACCAGTGGCATCTGGAGGATTCGTCTTGAAGCCAATACCAAACACATTGTTCTTGTCATCTCGAGCGACATGCAGGTAATCCGCGTCGGTCTTGTCATGCGTGAGTCGCACTGCAGTCAAGTGCAGTTCCGGGACATGCTTCTTCTCGCGAACAGTAAAGCCGTGAAGTTTCTCACCAACCGCTGGGAAATTCTCAACATCCGTCACTGTTGATGCAAATCGTCGTGTCGCAAATCGCTGTGAGATCACCGAGCTTGGCCTCAAGAGGCGGTGGGAAATGGATTGGTGCAAAGCTGGGACGCGGGCTTTGCCCAGGCCCATCGAGGAGCGTAACATATTTTGAGATTGTGCTCAACGCATCTGATGTTAACTGGCGCAAAATATACAAAAATCCACGGTGTATCAGTAATGACACATCGACTGAGATTGACAATGGGCAAGCCAGATGTTTGCCAATTTGTAAGAACTCCGTTGACATGCCATGTTGATCGGGCCGAGATCACCGGAGGGGTTACATAATCCGGCAGGGCAGGCGGTCATCGCACTGTGTCGCAACACCCTTGAGATAACCATCGTCATCAACGGTGCCAGATTGGTGGAAGCTTTTGTTGTTGTTGTTTCTGTCTCAAATCTGACTGTCGTTTCCTCGCCATCCTTGACTCGCTTCTCGTTCACGCGTTGCATTCCGAAAGTGACCACAGTCAGTGGCTGGCCAGTCTTCCTCTCTCGGCGCCGTGCCCGCGGATGGTTCGATGACTAAGGACCCCCTCGTCGAGTTCTCCGAGTATCACCACGAAAAAAGAACCATAAGTTGGGACTGTCAGGATACGATAATTCACTCTTGAAACTGTTGACCCAGAGGTGACCTGGAGATTGACTCAATACTGCCTCTGGGATCATTTCCGCCACCCCATCCACTATCTGAACAACTCTATTCTGTTTAGTGCGCTCGAATTTCGCAAACTGGCACTGCACAGTTTTTGAGTCTTGGAATGCTCACGCGACCACCGTCGATCTGATTGAACCAGAACTCTGTGAATTTGGGGGTTTCTTTGCCTGTCTGTGTGGATCAGCATGTCGTCAACCACCATAGCCAAAAAGAACAAGGGGAAGAAGGTGGCTGATCCCAATGAGACCTCCAAACTGCTTGCGGCGAAGATCTCCCAGCTTGAGCAGGATGCTGCGGGTGAGAAGGATCAGGAACAAGAAATTGGTATGTGAAATCATGCGCTGTGTTGACCGTCGTGGACTTGGGCTTTCCGTCATGTTCTATCATGCTTGCCCATTCAATGTGTACTGACGCAGTGGACCATGCAGAGCGTGAAGTGAAAAAGGCGACCCGCGATCTGAATCAGCTTCTCAATAATATTGAGTCCCCGATGACCCGTCTAGAGACTGTCCACAAAAAGTACACCGAGCTGTTGGCGGACATGAAGAAGTTGGACCGGGACTACTCGAAGTCGAAGAAGCGTGCGGATCAGCTGCAGAAAGACCAGGAAAAGGGAAAGTCGGAGTTGAACAAAACTGTGACCATGAAGGACAAGTTGGAAAAGCTCTGCCGTGAATTGACGAAAGAGAACAAAAAAGTGAAGGTAACGCGGGTCCCACGTCTTTGCGATGTGTTTGACGTTTGCTGGTCTTTGTGAGCTTTTTCTTACCTTCTATTTCAATTTCCCTAGGACGAGAACAAGAAGCTTGAGGATACCGAGAAAAAGGCTCGACTCATCGTGAACGAACGACTGGACTCTCTCTTCTACGACATTCAGGACGTGATGTCTGCGAAGGGCAACCCTCGCAATGAAAAGGTGGACGTTGATCTTGATGATGCGTACGGTCCCTGTCATGCGATGTTCTTTGCTTTTTGTACATTGTGCTAATCTGGCTTCATAGTCTACGGGCCAAGTTGAAGACTGTCATTGAACAGTTCGACGTTCGTGAGCTTCATTACAAGGCTCTTCTTCGGGGCAAAGATGCAGAAATTCAGTCTCTCCTCTGCAAGTATGAGGAGCAACGCCGGACCGCTGATAATGAGATTGCTCGGGGCCGGGCTCTCAGTGCTCAGGTCTCCACTTTCTCCCATACCGAAGCGGAGTTGCGAAGCCAACTGAACATCTATGTGGAGAAGTTCAAGCAGGTAAGCGGCTGAAACTCCACCCCCTTTGATGTTTATTCTTCACTGACACGATTTAGGTGGAGGATACGCTGAACAACAGCAACGAGCTCTTTCTTACTTTCCGCAAAGAGATGGAGGAAATGTCGAAGAAGACCAAGCGACTCGAGAAGGAGAATCACACCCTCAACCGAAAGCACGAGCAGACCAACCGCAACATCCTCGAGATGGCTGAGGAGCGCACTCGCAATCAGGAGGAGCTTGAACGGTGGCGACGCAAATGCCAGCACCTGGAGGCCTTGTGCCGGCGCATGCAGGCCCAAGGTCGTGGAGAAGGCCTTGCCGAAGGCGATGATCATTTAGATCAAGACGATGAAGGTACTGAGAGCGAGTATGATGAAGACTACGAGGATGAGGACGATCTGAGCGAGGATGGAGATCTCGATGGGCCTGATCGTGCCCGAGAGGTTTCCCAGGTCAACGGTCCTGCCTCCCGCCCTGTCTTTGGCCCTCCTCCTCCGCCTAACCTCATGGAGGCTCGAGCCCCCAAGGGCTCCGTCCTGAATGGATGCCACTAACTCAAGGGTGTCTTCCCATGACTTATGTGACAAACTGTTCTTCCTTTCTTTGGGCGTTGATTACGATGATCACGACCGTTCATGCACTATGGTCCCGGCTTGCGGTTTCGGATATCTGAATCAAAGCTGATTATCGGTTCAATGGCTTCGGCGCTTGGCCGATCGGATCATTGACACGTTCTCAGAGACTTTGCTGGGATGTCTTTGACTTTCTCAGCGTTGCTGGTCGTAGATGAACGATAGATAGTTGTTTTCTCAGCTGGAGAGCAGCAACACATGGAAAGCAATATCTTGATTTCTATCACTGGATGCATTCTCAAACGCAAGATAGGTTACGACCTAGTGGCAAGTTCTGGGTAAGATTATACTATATTCACAGTAGAGCAGATCTCCTGAATGATTGCAGTTGCAGCCAGTGGGCAGCAGATGTCTGATCAAGTATGACAGCCTATAGCTTGCTTGAGGATCCATGGCCCTTAATGAAGCCATGTCCGGTCTTCATTACATCAATGGCCTGCTGAACCATCTCTCTGACAATGTCACCGGCGGGCTTGATCTCTTTGACGCTAGCCGACACATCACCCATGAGGAAAGGCACATCGACATCCTTGTCATTTTCCAAGTCATGCATCATCGGCACCACACCCTTGGCTGTCAAGGCTGCAATGTCAGCCGGACGGCTCTCCCACTCCTTCACGTAGTCATTCGGCAGCATTCGTAGCGGTCGTCCCGAAATGACGAGGGTTCGACGGGTTTCGCCATACTGCGCCTTGACGACGGCTTCTTTATGCATGCGACTGGCACCGCTCTCCTCGGATGCGACGAACCGCGTTCCAACCCAGACACCAACCGCGCCGAGCATCAGCGAGGCGGCCAAGCTCCGACCATCGTTGACACCACCCGCGGCAACCACCATCGCCGGCTGTCCCGTCAAGGGACTACGGTATTTTCGCGCGACATCAACGACAGCGGGGATCAGGACGGAGAAAGGGATATCGCCGGTATGGCCACCACCTTCTCCACCTTGCGCGCAGACGATATCCACCCCGCGCTGGAGCGCCTTCTCTGCGTGTTTCGGGGCTCCGACCATATTCATCACCAGGATCCCCGCTTCATGAAGACGCTTGATGGTCTTCTCGGGCGGAACACCCACAGCTGAGACGAACAGCTTTGCACCGTGCTTGATGGTGACTTCGATCAATTCGTCCAGTTGGCCGTGGGTGTAGTCGTGGTTGGTGGCGCGGGCGCCCCCGCCTACTTGTGGCAGGGCGAGGTCCACTCCGAAGGGAAGGTTGGGCTCTCTGAGGAGGGATTTGAGTTCAACGAGCATTTCAGATAGTTGCTGCGGTGTGTATCCCAAGCCACCCACGGTTCCTAATCCACCGGCATTGGAGACGGCCGCTGCGAGAGGGGCGCTCGAGGCACGAGCCATGCCTGCCAGCAGCACAGGATGCTGAATATTCAAGAGGCTGCATAGTGGAGTTTGAAGAGACATTCTGACGGGTTGAAATTTTGGGTAATGGCGATCGTGCGAACCTGCAACAGGAAAAAGGGAGGGCGAAGAGCGAGGAGATAGTCGCGTTCAACCAAAAGACAAAAGAACTCGTCAATGTGTGGCTTATATTTCGAACACAAGTTGCGACACGGAGTAGAATGGTAGGTAATAATATCACCTAGCTAGCACTGGTAAAATAGGTGACAGGTATGATTCAGGAAGAATATTGGGTAAGGAACACATTCGATCTCCAGTCCGATCGTGGCTTTCTGGGGAAGTATCTATAGAATTGGATGGTGTTCCTCTGACAATTTGTTTATGCGGGGAAGTGTTGATCTGTCCAGTCGGACCGAGGCATCCTTGCGCTCCTCCTGATTGGGGGACATTATTTATGAATTGGCAACGGCACAACCATAATGTACAATGTGCAGCGATGCTCGATTAAGTGGAAGGCTTTGCAAGCTTTCTCGATCAACTTGGTCTTGAGAACTCCTCTTATTTGGCTATGTCTGAGCCCACTTAAACCTGAAATGTCCCCGGAAAATAGCCTGGTGGTCATATTAATGCACTATTGATCGGCGATGCATAACTTGAGTGCTTCAGTATCTCAATCCACTTTCGTACTTTGACGGTCTATTGCAAATATCCGATGCGTCTTGGATTATTGCCGTACTCAAAATCACCACAATATACATGACTCGCCTATTTTTAGAAAAACGTCTCTGCTATCTCCGTGATTCTACGTAATATGACCTGACAACCTCAAGTTGAAGGGACTGAATGGTTTCCTGGACTACTGGGTATTCTCCTAATCCATGCATAGGTACCTAGGTACGTAGGTAGTAAAGATTAATCCCGAGCGTGTAAATACGTAGATCATAACCATCCCCACCAGCTACCTCCAGTGCCGGTATGCCGTGGTGGTGCACACAATTTTGAGAGGCACAGGAAGCAAGGTAGGACTTGACCCAGCAGCAGCTCCCCCCCCTTAAGATCCTTTTTTCGTGAGTCCGCCCGGATGTTGCCTGACTAGGTTTTAAATGTTTTCCATGTGAATACACCTCGCTCGGGTACAGTGTGGGGGAATTTCCAACCGTTGCAAGGGTATACTAAGATTTCTCGACGAAGTTTTCGTATTCAGTACTCAATGCATTCTCAATGTTCAATTCCCAAAATAAAGATCAATCTTCCAGGTGCTGTGCTATCTTGTAGTTCTCTTGCTGGTGCAGTGCGTACTGCACCTGCAACGATGATCGGCGGCGGTCAGGGCGACGGCCCAAAAAGGGAATGTAATTAGACGCGCCAAATCGTCGCGTGGGGCTTCGCGTCACCAGGCTGGAGTCCGCAACGCCTTCCCGAGAATTGCGAATCGCAAATTGCGAGGAGTCTACTAAGCTCCCCATTCACTTCAACATGGCCGCTCTCACGGATTCTGCCTTCTTACGGCCACCCGGGTATGTTCCTACTTGCTATCATTGAAAGCAATTGCCATTGCTCAGGTCAATGGCATCTGCCTCGAAAAGGCTGAAGTACCTGCTAGCTAACCATCCACCGGGCATCTGCTGCTAGCAACGAGGAATACGATGCTGTCTATCGCCAACCTTCCTCTTACAATCCTCTCCACACGTTCACCCTTCCTATGGGGAGTGATCGACACTACCAACAACAATATGGCGACATGTACTTTTTACGATTGGCCAAGTTGAAGCCTGCCGTGGAAAAGATTGCGATGGACGCCTGGGGTGAACTGATTGTGAGAATTCTCCTCACAGCCGTCGATGCAGAGAATGCCAAGATCTGGGACATGAGCTAACATCAAGCTTGCGGCTGAACCCTAGATTGCGGGGGAATCTGCACGACGGGTCGACCGAGTTCTCGACGTGCGACAGGGAGAGCTGTGCTGGATGGCAGGCACTGTATACATGGACATGCCGCTTAAGCCCAACATTCTGGAAGACCTGACAAAAGAAGTATGCCTTGGGCTCTTCTTGCTACAATGATGGTGCTCCGTTGCTGATCGTCGCTTCTAGACATTTACTTCCGCGCCTCCCCCCCGCCGGACCTATACCGACCCCTCCAACCCCTCTGCGACTCAAATTATGATGGAAGATGAGTCTGGTCGCATTCGCCTGACTGGAAACTTGCTGCTGTCTACACAGCTGGCTACAGGTGTGACTATTGCCGCACTGGGGACGGAGACTGTCAATGGAGAATTTGAAGTCATTGACATCAAGGTTCCTGATTTGGCTCCTCAGCCTCAGCGATGGGCACGAGGCAGTCCGGCATCCAAAGACTCCAGGCAAACCACCCACGAAGGCGCCGGGAAGTCTGGGAAAATTGCATTTGTGAGTGGCTTGGGGATCACCGGCTCGTCAAACGACACATTGGCCCTGGAGCTCCTCGCGGATTACCTGCTGGGCTATACGGGCATCGACGACAGCGCAGACGCATCGAGAATCACTAGGCTCATCATCGCGGGTAACTCACTGGGCGCAAGCGTCACGGCAGACGTAGCAGCAGCCGCTGCTGAGAATGCGGTGAAGAAGAAGCTCGCTCCCAAAAAGTATGGTTATGATGCCTCTGCGTACAACTCCTCGCCCATCACCCAGCTTGACAACTTTCTTGCGGAGATATTGCCTAGTATCCCGGTGACATTGATGGCTGGTGAATCAGACCCTGCCAATTTCTCGCTTCCCCAGCAAGGCATCCATCGTGCCATGTTTCCACGGTCGCGGGCGTATTGTGCTCCTCCGCCTACCGGTGACAGCAAACAGGAAGTTGGGTGGTTCGACAGTGTCTCCAATCCCTGGGAGGGCGATGTAGAAGGGTGGCGACTTTGGGGCTGCAGCGGCCAGAATGTGGATGACGTACTGCGATATCTAGACTTCCCGAGCGACGACGCGGATCCTATAACGGAACGAGACGACTCTGAGGCTCGCCTGCGAATCATGGAGGCGATGCTTCGTTGGCGATGCGGAGTTCCTACGGCGCCAGACACGATCTGTATGTGTTTTGACCACCCGTCTCATTTTCAATGCAACAATACTGACGAAGGCTTCTAGGGTCATATCCATTTCAAACAGTCGATCCTTTTGTTTTGGATGCTTCACCGCATATTTTTTTCACCGGCAACCAGCCTGTCTTCAAGACCACAGTGATTGAGGCGCACGCTCCCTTCCAACTTGACGGAGACATGGAGATGAAAGATTCAGACGCGAGCCCTCCAGCTGCTCGTGTCAGATTACTATCGATTCCTCGATTCAAAGAGACGGGGGAGTTGATATTGGTTGACACGGAGAGTTTGGAGGTTGAAGTCATCCGCTTCGGGACATTTGCCAGCCCGGAAGAGAAATAGTAGATTCATAGACATAGCATCGCAGTGAATACGCGAGAATGATGACACGATACCAATAAGATCACTGTGACTCGGAACTTGATTGTTCATCTATTCAAAGATGGCGTTTCAAATGACCTTACTGAGGATATTCGCAGCGATCTTGTACATGGAGAGCCTACGATGCCTGCGGGTTGCCAAGCCCCACCACAGTCGCAAAGAATCGGAGCACCAAATGAACGGGATTTCCGAAACGCCTCGTTTGATCCGCCAATTCAACTGACAGATTACTTTGCGCCCCGACAAGTCGATCACTCTTCTGTCAATAAGCAAGATTCTCCGCACATAAGTATTCTGTACAAGATTACTTGACACTGGCCGTCATCATTGTCGAACATGTTGCTCAACACTCAAACCGGTAAGACTACTAAATAGACACGCCTCCCAGTCATCCGTAGACACACCCAAGGCAGAAAATGAAGGAAGACATCCCAGCGACGACATCACTAATTGGTTATCTGATCTGTCTGATCTTCAAAGCGCTCTCTACCTCCAAAATTCTTCTAGTCCCATACTCAAAGTGGCATGTTCCCCGGTACCATGAATGGATGCAGGACGAGGTAAGCTGATCCAAATCATTCACACCCACGCGGGTTGATCCATCACAAAGAGCCTCCATCTCTTTGTCCATCTCTTTCCCCGTCCTTTCAAGAACAATCTGCTCAAGCTTGACTCGCAGGAAATCCAACAAGCAACCGCGTCGGAGCCGCTGTCCATCGACGAGGAATACGCAATGCAGCGCAGCTGGCGGCAAGACGCAGATAAACTAACATTCATCGCCTGCCGTCCCGTCCTTATACCTGGAGAAAACCCTCTTTATTTGTCCTCAGACTCGGACTCTCCATCCAACATGGTCGGCGACATTAACCTCTTCCTCCACGTCGACGACGGCGAAGAAGGAGACGCATCGCCCGAATTATACGGCGAGATCGAACTCATGATCGCCGAGAAAGTGAATCAGGGGCAAGGATTCGGGAAAGCCGCATTACTGACCTTCTTGCGATACGTCGTTGAGAAACAGGCTGCTATTCTGGAGGAATATGTGACGGGTGATGTGGAGGCCGATACGACGAAGAAATTGCGGGCTGCTCAGCCGGTGCTTCGGTTCTCGTATTTAAGTGTGAAGATTGGAGAGGCGAATTCTCGGAGTTTGGCGCTCTTTGAGAGTCTTGGGTTTGTGAGAGTTGCAGAGGAGCCAAATTACTTTGGAGAGTTTGAATTGAGGAAGAAGGATTTTTCGGTGGAGGCTCTTGATGAGAGACTTTCGATCGCTGGGGTGAATGACTATCAAGAATTGGCTTATCTACGTCAGGAGTGATGCATGGGAGAGTGTGTTGAGAATGGAATCAAAGACGAGATGAAGAGGTGGTGCTCTCATTGGTTCGATTTAAAAGAGGACATAATTCTGCCGTGAGGGAAGAAGAACAAGGCGTATATCAAATCAGAGAGACTTGGTTTTCGGGACCAATGAGCCAGCGGGAAAAAAAAGAAGAAGAAAAAGAGAAGAAAAAATGTATTCCATTGAATGAACAAGTAAAACCTGTCAGCCTCTGGTACAATTCACCGAAAGATTGAGCGTCTCACGCGCTGTACAGAGCTGGACCGGGAATCACGTAGCTCTTCAAGGACTGGTAGATATTGATCAAAATGCCAGGATCAGTGTCCTTGTACAGAGCCTCACCCAAAGTACCCTGAGGCTTAGCGCTCCCTCCACCGGTGACCTGCAGATTCAAACACTGGGGATAGTTCTGTGCACCATCCTTGGAACCCGAAGAATGAAGAGCGATGATCTCGTGACGCATGACATAGTTCCCCGATGCAATGCTCTTGGGGATAGTCACCGTCCATCGGTTTCCAGCTGCAATGAGCTGATCCGTGGCCCACGTTCCGGGAGGGTTAGAGTCATCAATCAGACCGGCCTCATCGATCTTGAAGAACTTGAGCGTGGTCTTGTCGACTGTGCTGCAGTCTCCACCACAGGAGGCAAGGTATGTGATGACGGGACCATGGTGGCTGTCTGGCCATGAGGTCCATTGGATTTCCACCTTGGAGCCTGCGGTGACGGGTGCAGAGAGTGCGGCATTCTTGCCATCTCGGTGGCAGATGATGTTGGCCGATTGATATTCGGTGCCGTCTTCAAAGCCTAGATCGGTAGCTGTGGTGGCCCAGCCGACGCTCTGGGGTGGATTGCTCATGTATGGGTAGGAGTTGGCGAGATAGCCAGTGTAGCTGGACGGAGTCAATAGATTAGCTTCATATGTTCTCAATCATGAGAGACTGATCTTTTTCGATTCTAGATGCAAGAGTCTTACTTTTTGCCACCTGCCATAATGCTGGAAACGAAACCATGGCCTGCGACCATAGAGACACATGCCAACATGGCAGATAGGGTGGTGGCTTTTGAAGATACCATGATGAAACGAGAATGGAGTACAGGTCTTGAAGCAGTGAAGAAGTAGCTGGTTTGAATAGATTCGGCCTGAGAGAATCAAAGAGAGAGAGAAAGGGTGATTATCTTCTACTTATATGCATCATCTCCTCAATCTGTAGTAGCGAAATGCAAAAATTGATAAAGGTACTCTACCTAGGTCCCCAACACTGGAATCATAACCGGTAATGCATACAGACAGGGATAAATCCAAGATTCTTCACCATCTTCCTGCCATGTCAACATTTTTGCACCAATTTGATTGAGATACCCCGCAGAAACAGAAGCCATCCCAGCTGCAGGGTGCTTTGACGACGTCGGATATTTCTCTACCACAAATCAGCGAGATCACAGAGAGTCTGCCGGGGTATGAAATTCAGACGCTTGCTAGGATTTAGAGTTCAAATGCTACGGGCGACCATATAATCTAGTCCCATTTCTTCCGTGAGTATGCATGGGTCTCTCTGAATGGTAATCCGGGGTAATGCAGTACCCTAGTACTTAAATGGAGCTAGCAGGGATTCAACCAGCGTGGCTGTGGCCCGAGACGTTGCAATGTGCCGAATGATGCAGAGTCGTGGTATTTTGCCGTGCATGGTCCGTGGCCTGAATAGTAAAGATCAACAAAGTCGCAGCATGCTGACTCTTACCGAAGTCATCTGCCCTTGTCAAATCAATCTGAAGTGATCAAAAGTTTGAACATGTTGCTGCCAATGGGACAAGATGATCTCACTCATACATAGATCACTTTAGTCGGCGCCAAGGAGCATGATACGAGAGATGTTTCAGCACCGTGCGAGACGCTTTGTCGATCTCCATATACCAAAGATGTTCACCTACGGGACACAAATATGTCGCTCAGAGAATGATGAACATGAGATGATGATAGGTATGACATCGGCGCTACGGGCCTATCGGGTAATTGTGAAAATAGATGAGATGAAGCAGGTACCCCAAAAGGTAGGAATCCACTGAAATGACCAGCGCATCCTGTCGTTTCAGAAAAACCTGGTTTCAAGCAAGTCGGCCCAGTGTCGCAAAGGTATCCTCGGCACCCTGACTCCCCATCCCTGTTCATTCATAGAGGGTCTCGCAAAGCCAATACTGCAAGTGGGATCCTTTTGTCTCTTCCATGGCCAGACCCAACTTGCGTTTTGGAATATGGTTCCGGTAGCTTCAACAATGAAAAGGAAAACACCAGTGATTGGGAAATCGAAAATTGGCGGTGGCCATGCCTGGGAAATATCAGCAGTCGTCGAATGACAGTCCGTTGGTGGGTGTACTTCCATTGAGTTCTGGTCTGAACTATGTCAGGTACCTGTTCCAGATGAATGTCGACTTTTCTCAAATCAATGAGCCAGAGGCTTTGAAGAGACGACTCTCCATGTGCCAATGTGGAATATAGAGCAGGAATACCTTCCTTGAATGCCCATTAAGAAGTATATTAATCACATTTTCCCCATTTTCTTTTTGCCTTTGCAGTATCATTTCAGGCCCGCCTACCTACTGTACCACCTGTATGTTCCGAAAATAGAAACAGGATCACACAATGATTCAATCGACATTGGATCTTCATTTTCTTGACTCGAGTCATGCCGAAGACTCGGGCATTGTGCCTGACTTGGGCGCTTTGACTCGGAACAAGCAACTCGGTCCAAATGACAAAGGACACACGATAAAGAAAATGACTTTGCTATTTCGAGTTCAAATCTCCGAACATTCAACAATAATACAATCACTATCAACTGCAGCTCCAATTCTAGCAAAGACATTGAATGAAGTAGAGCTGAAACATTCAACAGATTTGATCTTGTAGTCACAGGCAAATAGATACTAGGTATTTCTCACGCACCATTGCATACTCTTTGTCCACATGTCTGATCGACGTGGAGTATAAATTGAATATGATCCTCAGTCCCCCCGAGATCGTCAGTCCTCATTTAATCACCCTGATTTCGAGTATTTCGACACGTCGCATCTCTCCAATCATTCATCAAGTAACCATCAAAATCAAGTGTTTCTTCCGAGGAAAACCGTAAAAATTCACATTCATCCATCAGAGCTTCCAATCCCGGAACGAAACCTTCTACCCCTACCTGCCCGTTCTACGTCGTGCACGATGTCTTCTCAATACTCTTCCAGCAGTATACTTGCAAACCCCTCGAGCCAGGGTGTTTGTTCAACCCAACTCGCCATCCCAATCTACGCTACCATCTGGATTCTATTCTGGCTGCTGGGCATGTCGCTCGAATTCGCAGTCTTTGTTGGCAAATGCCTGGTCCAGGGTGAGTCGCCATCTCAAGGGCGTTTGGACGTTACTTTGGATATGCCTGTCTTTGCTCTATTTTGCATTGCTCTGTGGCTGACAGTCAAACTTTTGGCATGGTCAATTGTGTTTTTGTGTTCCCTTTTGTTGATGGCCAGCGAGGCCAGCGATGCCGACGAGGAAAATGCCCGGGCGGCTCGCCAGCGAAGAGAGCAAGTGCTGCGACGGCGAGCCATGAGGAAGACATACCAGTACTGAGGGGAAGGAAAACGCTCGTCTTCAAACCCTTGCTCAACTACACACGTCGACCTCTTTGCAGCATCCGTGCACTGCTTGCGGCCAATTTTAGCCATGTTACAATTTCTTGTGTCGTGAAAGCCAGTCAAAGGGTGGACACCAGATCCCAGGTGGACGCGTAACAGCACCAATACCAATATGGAACCTCTACGGGCCGCATGCGAGTTGCGGGAACAGAACAAGCAGCATGTCTAATACGAAGCGATGCATGATAATGCCAGCAGAATTCCAACCCATGTAAGGATATTTCAACTGTTTTTTTCATTGAAGTGTAAGGGACTGAAAAGCTCCGACAAAAGCGTTTCCATTTTTTCGAGTGTCCGGAAAATGCGAGTCGTCTAGCCGATGTTGAGTGTTGTAACGGCTTCCAGACGTAAGGATAGGTGTCGGAAGAAACCTTAGGCCTCCCTCCACCAAAGACTCCGCGGCGACGAAGCCCCCCTCATGCCAGCTCGCAGAGAAACCATGCCCATGCCATGCATTTTCTCCAACAGTTGTCATTGCGGCGTATCATCAATTGCCAGTCGCACCGCGTTCCAAGCCTCCATCATGTCATGAATTTGACATTTACAGCTTCTTCTTGTCGCTCTTGGCAACGTCAACGACCTTCAGGGCTGTTGGGGAAGAAAAGTCAGCACGAGGAAATGAGATGATGGTCGGTTTGTGTTGAGCGGCGATGAGGCGTGTCGGACAATGCGACGGCCCCGATGGATTTGACGATCGCGTCTAGAAAAACCGCCGAGTTGGGTAGTAAGGTGTGAGGTCACGTACAAGGAGGAAGAGACTGCTTGAGCTTCTCGGCCTTGGCGGAGTCGGTCAGGGCGAGGGTGTAGATGAAGCGCTGGCAGCGGACCTTGAACTTGGTCTGCTGGTTCTTGCGGTTGCGCTGGATGCGGGCAGCTAATTGGGAGATTGGAGGTCAGTTTCCACGCGCTTGAACAAGATTGGTTTCGAGATGGGTCATTTCGGTCATTTTTTCGGGAGAACAGGGAGTCGGCGCTACATACAGGACGCATCCTTGCGGCGGCAGATCTCAATGAACTGCTTGATGTCGGAAACTTCGCGAGGCATGGTGACGGTTTGACGTTGATGAGGTACGATGCAGTAAGAAAGGTCGCTGTCCTTTGCGGACGTTGTGTGGATCAATCGGATTAGGGTTTTTCGCCCACGAAGCCCTGTGGTCACGTGGTGGAGAGAAGAGCCCCGGAGTCTCTAGAGCTTGGGCAACAGACAGGGTGCCGGAGCGGGAACATCGGTGCCACGTTCTGCGTTCTCCAAGTCATCGGCTCGGCTGTGGGTCTGAGCTGGACGTGGTGTCTTGTCGGTGATTTTCACTTGGAGTCGGTGTCTTTTCCAAAACGCGATACTAGCCCGATCCGTTCTCCATGAGCTTGCCTGTCCGACAACAACCACAAGGGGGATTTGTGGAAGCCTCACCCGCCGATCGTAAGAATAGCCAGCAAAACCTCGAATGTAAGCACAGAGAAAACGAGTGTTGCGCTCATCTTGATTTCGACTGGGAGGAATTGAAAACAAACGTTTTCACGTGGAGCGCTGCTTGCTCCAATATGTGTCGTCTTGGACTGATGGTGATAATGATAATAATGATAATCGATCGTCAACGAAGTGCTTGGGACGGATACGTTTACAAAGGAATGGATGGTCGTTTGTCAGAGGAAAAGCTTCGTGGTGAAGATGCGGGCATTTCAATTTTGTAGTCATTGCTCTGAGGTTGATTCCACAGTTGGGAAGGCGCCTCCTTGCAACGCTAACGATGGTCAACATTGTATAGATCGACCAAGCCCAATGGACGGAAGGAGCTTGTCTGTTTCGGAGTGGCGTTGGTGGCGGTGCAGGCAGTCGAATTGATCAACCCAATGTTCATCATCTGCGGGCAGGGTTTGGGACAGATCGCATCATCCATCTTCTGGACAATATCATTTATTGACAGCTCTCTCGTGTGTCAGTTTCTCATCTTGGATTTTCAGCTACCACAGAATTATAAGAAATCGTCGCAGCAGTGAAGTGCGCTACCGTGAAGGTTTAAAATACTACTGCTAGTTTCGTTATCGATCAAGATGCCGACTCCACTCGACAGGGCTCTCAAGTCCCAGGTACGCATGACCGCAACCGACACTTTTCTTGATTGCTAAAACAAAGTCCATCTATTCTAGAATTTGTTCCTTGGTGAGCTCTTCAGAAGAAGACCCGCGTCAATAGTAGCTAAGCCAAAAGCTAATGAAATCACAGGCTTCGCGGGCATGGTGACTGCAGTGGCCGCCTGGTCCATCTGGGGAAGCGATGTATTTCCAGCCGAGGAGGATCCGACAGGGAGTATGCTTCGCAAGCGCCCTTTTTTCACGATGCCCTTTCCACTGACACCGCCAGATCCCGATGATTGGACCGAGGATGAATTGAGAAGATGGCTACGCACTGTAAGTTGGCTCTCTCTTTCATTGTGATTTGTCGCAACCTGCAGGGGACTCATTATGCTGAAATGAAATTCTATGAATCTCCAGAGAGGCCTCTTGCCAAGTGACAGTGCCACGCGTGAGGAACTGCTGGAAAGGGTCAAGGCTAACTTGCGTGTACCACGCCGGACCAAATCGTCTGCACCGTCATCTTGATTGTGTGACGCTGCGGCTTCACGGTCTTTGACTCAGAGTTACCGACAGTTTCTGTATATGGCGTTCGGGTGGTACCGGTTCTTGAAACAATTTTCAACTTCAAATTCAAATACTGTTGTTGGTGGTACATATCCAGAGCGACAGTCGCTCTGCTTTCTCGTAATATCGTGACAGCTCATCAGTGCCATTCTAAGCACGACTCCAAAGATCTTTTTTTTCATGACTGCGTGTCTAGCCCGAACCCAGATGGAAGTTTCAGACAACCAGGCGGAAGTTTTGGCTTTGAATCAGCCAGTCTCGGCGCCTCTTGCGCTCGGAGCTGGGGTTGGGCACAAGCACAAAGGTCTCGCTGAAGCCGCGCGGAGGCTGATCGCGATTCTCGCCGTATCGCACATGACCGCTGGTCATGACCAGGATCGACATATCCTTGACGCCCATCTCGGAGGCTGGCTTCAACCCGGCAGCAGTCGTGGTCGGGTATGCGCGATTGATGATTTGGCAGTCAAAGGATTGTACTTCATAAAATGCCTCGGGCATTTGTTTCAAGAAGATGTCCTGCACAGCGGCACCGTCGGCGACCGTGTTGCCGTTGAAGAGGATGCTCGTAGGTGTTGGAAGGTAAAATGAGGCAATGGAGTTACGATCATTCTTGAGGGCGGGATAGAAGCTGTTGACTAGCTCGGTGGCGGCTTTGAAGTCGATCCAATCAGCTACCATAATGTCCTGTTGAGGTCGACAGCAAATTCATCTCACCTTCAGTAGACACTTTGGTCAAGGTATCGTCGGTCACTTTGGCCATTGCGACGAAACGATGCGCGGCTGAATTTGGAAGACGGATGCAGTGCCAAACGAAAAAAAAAGATGATGAATAACAAGGAGCCCAAAGTGACGCGAACGGTTGCTATATGGCGGTGTGTTGTAGCTTAGATGCAATGGACAAGTATGGGAAAATGAACGGCAGCGAGGAGCGTAATGACGATCTGCTCAAGACGGGGGCCTCGACCTGGAAAAAAAGAGACGCCGAGTGAAGCTCGGGCCACTCGCCGTCGGCGTAATTGCGGAACAGCGAGTCGACCTCCGCATCTTCTGTAATTTCTCCGCAACGCGAGGAAATGGCCACTATGCGACGTGCCTTACGCCCTCTATCGGGCACATTTCTCTTCACGAATGTGAGGCGACCGTGGGTGTGCTCAGCTCACCGACAGGGACTCCACCAACGTCTTCATAGCGGGCTCGCGTCGGCGTCAAAAGCCTCCCCGAAACCGTACTATGTGACGACGCCGATTTTTTATGTCAATGCCGGTAAGGTCCCACGAATGACTGTTGGACAACTTCACTAATCTTCTTTCTTGCGGAATCGTGTAGCTCCCCATGTCGGTCACTTTTATACCATGGTCATTGCCGATATCCTCAAACGATGGCAGATACTTCTCGGCAAGGATGCAAAGCTATTGACAGGAACCGACGAGCATGGCATGAAGGTATTGGATATCATGCGGCCTTCCGGCAGCATTAACTGACAGCAGTGCAGATCCAGCAGGCAGCGATTGCAGCTGAAATGGACACACAAAGCTTCTGCGACATGAATTGTAGGACGTTCGAGGTACCCATGCTTTCCCAGTCACCATGGTCGAGGTGACTCGCTAACGAAGCCTTCTTGAAGACTTTGGCGAAGGCAGCAAACCTTAGCAATGACCACTTCATTCGGACCACGGATGCGTCTCACCGTGACGCTGTTCAGTATTTCTGGGTTCGTCGTTCCCACAGCAGTGCGAACCTACTGGAACCTAACAAATTCCCTAGGAAATGTTGAATCACCGCGGCTACATTTACACATCTAAACACGAAGGATGGTATTCCGTGAGCGATGAAGCTTTTTATCCGCAGACGCAGGTTCAAAATTCTCTGGATCCAACGACCGGACGAAAGCGCATGGTAAGCTTCATGACGGGCCCCTTTTCGACTCTGTAGCAGCAAATTAATTGGCGAACTAGGTCTCAATTGAAACGGGTAAAGAGGTGGAATGGTCATCTGAAGTCAATTATCACTTCCGTCTTTCTGCGTTCAAGGATCGGTTATTGGAACTTTACCATCGGCCAGACTCCTTCATCACGCCCTCCAAGTACGCGACAGCCGTGATCCAGTCGGTGTCCTCCGGTTTGCAAGACCTGTCCATTTCTCGGCCGGCTGAGCGATTGACATGGGGCATCCCGGTTCCCGGTGACAACACACAGACCATCTATGTCTGGTTGGATGCGCTTGTCAATTATTTGACCTATGCGGGTTACCCCTTTACGCCTGGGCAAGACAATTCATCGATTTGGCCCGCTAATGTTCATGTTATTGGCAAGGATATCGTTCGGTAAGCTCCGTGTTCTTACGTGTCTGGACATGCTGAGGAGTCACAGCTGATCCCCAACTTTCTTTTTTTCCCCCTTTTTCTAGCTTCCACTGCGTTTATTGGCCGGCGTTTCTGATGGCTCTGGACCTTCCCCTCCCTCAGAATGTTCTCGTGCACGGGCATTGGACGATGAACCGGGAGAAGATGTCCAAATCGACTGGCAACGTGGTCAACCCATTTTTCGCCATTGATCGGTTCGGCGTCGATGGCATGCGATTCTTCCTTGCCTACCAAGGGGGCTTGTCGGATGACGCCGACTATGATAATTCCTTTATCATTCGGGACTACAAGAAATGGCTCCAGGGTGGCATTGGTAACCTCGCATACCGAACCATTGGATGTGCCAAGGGAAAGCTACACTCGTACATCCAGAATGCCACGTCTGATAATCTTCCCGTGGGGACGACGGCCGACGAGGAGCACCAGGCGATGCTTATCGCTTCACCGCTCAAGGTGGCCGAGCACATGACCGCACTGAATCCGCGAGCCGCGTTGCAGGAGATCATGGGGATCATCGAGAAGGTTAGTCAAGGAATGCTTTCCCCCGCATGACCGTCGGAGAAAGGGAATGGCTGACATGATGTTTGTTTCCCTTGCTCCTCTCCCAGACCAACAAGTATTTCCATGCGGCAGAGCCGTGGAAAAGTGGCAGCCCGGAATGGGTCCTTTACAACACCGCCGAATCGCTGCGCATCTCTGCGATCCTACTCCAACCATTCTTGCCTGATAAGTCGCAGGAGCTTCTCGAACTTCTTCGGGTGGATATGTCCGATCCTTCCAAGCGGACCTTTTCCGCGACCGTCTATGGCTCAGACCCAAGCTACGGCCACGGCATCAAAAAGGGGATGCTTTTCCCTCCACTGCTCACTGAAGAGTAACATCCGGGGGCCAACGGGTATTCGATTTGATAAGAAAAACGTACCAAAATCCAATCATGATCTACACGGAGCCCCATCCGGGGCAATCTTTACATCATCTGCGTCTAGGCGCAAGGGCCCTATTTCAGAGACTTCCCGGCTTCGTCCACACGGTGCGCTGTGAGTAGCCAGGTTTTCCAGTCAGAGCCCCAGCCTGGTGATAGACCGCATGCACTGGCTGTTAAGCGCATGATTGGCGATATCCACCTGGTTATCAGCGGGACAGGATGGGACAGGATGGGCCAGACCTGAGCGAGCGCGGTCCTGCCTCCCAGCAGTCGGGCTGATCGGGTCGGGAAACTTTGCCCGTTTCCCGTCGGAAAACCCACCCTCAGCGCTCTCCGATTGTATATCAAAAAACATATCACGGTTGAGTGTACGGAGGGCGGCGTTGGATTGAATGGGCCAAATATATCGAATTGGTGCCGGGGACTCTGATCAGGCTGACTTTTTTTTGTTTTAAATATATCTTCTTTCACCTTCCCTGTATTCGTCAAGGTCCATTCATCAACCCCATCATCGCATATATCCACACCACATTAATCCAACATTGTGTCAAGATCATTGCCATCCATTTTACTCGACCATATCAAACCGATCCGTCTGCACGGACGCAGTCCAATTGACCTCATTCGACTTTGTTGATTCTAAGAATTGTTCACCGGGCTTCCTCCAAGGGAAGTCCTTCACTGACAAACTTTCAATTTCGCCGCAATGGGGAGCTTTGTGCCGACTTCTGAGACCGTTGTGCCCACCTTCAAGACTCCATGGATTGAGACACCGCTGGTGGAGTCCGCGGCACTCTCTCGTGCAGCTGGCTGTCGCATCTTTCTGAAGCTCGAGAATGTCCAGCCCAGTGGCTCCTTCAAGTCCCGTGCCATGGGTAATCAGATCCTTTCCCACCTCCGCAAACCCGAAAATGCCAACCGACGTGTCCATTTCTACGCCTCATCCGGGGGAAATGCCGGTCTCGCTGCCGTGTGTGCGGCCCGTAGTTTGGGGTATCCTTGCACCGTGGTTGTGCCTCTTTCGACCAAGCCTTTGATGATTGAGAAGCTCAAGGCCGCCGGTGCCGCAGATGTGATTCGCCATGGCGAGACGTTCTTCGAGGCCGGCTCATATATGAAGGAGGTCATCATGCAGAACAGCTCTGGGGATGAGGAGAATTTGGCCAAGATCGCGCTTCATCCATTCGACAATGAGCCTATTTGGGAGGGGAACAGCACCATCATCGACGAGCTTGAAAAGCAATTGCCCGCTCCCTCCGGCTCCGAGGAGGAAGACCGATACCGCGGAAAAGCGCTGCCTCTGGATGCTGTTCTCTGCAGCGTTGGTGGTGGTGGCCTTCTCAATGGCCTCGTCATGGGCCTCGAGAAGCGCCGGACCCAGAAACAGACTGTGCAGAGCGGGTCTTCCACTACTGGCCATGCATACATGGACATCACGGCTCCTGAAACTACTCCTCCTCGCGCCATACCCACTGCGCCTAGCCCCATCCACCTTCTCGCTATTGAAACCGACGGCACAGACTCGCTTGCTGCAGCCATTGCACACAATGCCCTTGTCTCTCTCCCCAAAATCACCTCGCAAGCAACATCTCTTGGGGCTATTCGTGTATCAGAAACCACCTTCCAATACGCCGTCTCTCCCCCACCGGGCATCAAAGTTCACAGTGCAGTCATTACCGACGCCGAGGCTGCACGAGGTGTTCTTCGCCTCGCAGATGATGAACGCCTTCTCGTGGAGCTGGCTTGCGGTGTCTGCGTCGAAGCTGCTATCGGTGATACTGCGGTTGCTGCTGCCGAGGCGGCTGCCTCTGCTAGAGCCGTCGCTGTCAGCCAGGGTGCGAAGAAGCGGAAGCTTGCGCCGACCGAGGTCAGCTCTGATCGGGATGAAGGATATGGAGATGACCGGTCGATCTCGACGGGCAATGAGACCGATCCTGAAATGGAGCCCGAGGTTGACACTTCTACCAAGGCGTCTTCCCCCGTTCTTAACTCCAAGCTCAAGCAGTTGGTGCCGGACCTCAACGAGCAGAGTCGAGTGGTCATCGTTGTCTGCGGTGGAAGTAACGTGACGATCGACATGGCCAGTGAATACAGAAGGCTCTTGTCGGAGGGGTGGGTATGAAGAGCTCATCAGGACCTTTCCATCTTGCACTTTTTTTCCCCTTACCTTTGGCGGGCCTCTGGTTTCTCGGGACTTGATGAGATTTTTCTTGCTTTTACCCTCTTTTTTTCACGAAAAACTTGCATTTTCTCCTTTTTGAGTACCCTGTGATGTCTTGACGCATGAGATTTTAGATGACAACTTAGCTACTGTTCCTGTAGACGGGGATACACGACTAATTAAATCTGCTTTATGATCTTACTTCCATCAGACGATGTCGGACGTACTATCGTTCGAGAGATGTTCTAGAAAGACACCTATGTAAATTGCACATTGTAGTTTCCGCCCTGGAACGTGACCTCACGCTACTTCCCCCAACTGTCGGATTCGATAATCCCAGTAATTCTTCCGAATGGGGTCATACTTTTCCTTCAACAGGGTGAGCATTTTCACAGACTTGGCCTTCTCACTCTCCGCATAAACATCAGCCAACCATTCCACCGCATGACTACTTTTCGTAGCCTCGCCATCCACAAACCTCGCCGCAAATTCTTCCCATTCTCCCAATCCCCTAGAAGCGGCACGCAACACCCCCCGCGCATACCACCACGAGCTGCGATTCTCAGGTGCTCTCAGAATCTGCTTCTGCGCATACTTCAACTCCGCATCGACCAGGTCCTCATCCACCACAGGCAGTCGGCCCTTGTCTTCAGGACTCGTTCCGGAATCACCCGCATTCACCATGCCGGCGTCGGGTTGATCGGCGCGAGGACCGAAACGGAGCATGTACCTGTGGTTCCAGGCGGAGTTGTTGTAGACGTCAGCTTTGATGAGAGTCTCAACGTCTTGGATCTCGCGGGGGGAGTCCCAGAGCTTGAAATGGCGGACGAGCCAGTGGCGATATGTCCAGACGTGATAGTTTTTGGAATCTTGAGTAAACATCTCCATGAGAAATTCGGGCTCTTTGGCGGGCATTGTAGGGAAATGTTTCTGTGATGAGGTTAGGACTTGGCGATGGTGCCTGGGATGGTGAATTAGTGATCATGGTCAATTTTTTGTGAGAGAGAAAAAAAACCAAGCAACCTTGAAGCTTCTAGTGAAAGGTGAGTTCTAGAGATGGCATACCAGATTTGATAATTCTTGAGATATTTCAGAGAGACTCCGTTCAACCATTCAAGTTCCTCGAGAAGGTCCTTGTCCAGGGCGAACAGGATTTTGGCACGAAAGGTCCTGCAAAAGGTTAGAAAGAATGAAAAAAAAGTCCTCACGGGGCATCATGTAGAGACATTGCATGAGATGAGATTGACTTACCAGACGGTGTAATGTGCTGGATTCATCGAGATCACATCTTTGGTCAACTTGAGAGCTCGTTCAGACATCTCGTTGGCGGCCATCACCGCGCGCAGATAGGAAGTTGCTTCGAGATAGTCGGATGGGTAGGCAATCGTCGCCAGAGGCATAGCACCCGACTCAGAGCCATCATCCAGTTTAATGGGGGTTACATCGGCCCATTCGGGGTTATTGTCTGACATTTTGGAGAGATGTTGGTTCGCAGTGTCGCGGTCCGGAAGAACGGCGAGACTCTTGAACGTTCAAGGCTGGTCACTGTCCACCGTCGGAAGTTTTAAGGACCAGATCGTCTTGAATCGGGTTCAATCTTGCTCTTGAAGCAATTAAAAAACTTTCCGCTGCAAAAAAAACAGATGAATAGAGGAATTTTTAAAGTCGTGGACAGTCCGCTCGAAACTGATCTCCTTTCAGTCCAGCGTGAGGTGGGGGGAGGAAAGGAAAATGGTGGCCTGAGGCTTGAGGCGCAAACAAAGAAATGAGAGAACAATCAACTCGCTAACTATTGTTCTTCTCGACTTTGACTTGATTCAAGAGCCACCATGTGCGGAGCTTTTTGATTGCATGTTCATTTTTTGATCGAAGATATCTACGCAATGCTTCAGCTCGTCATCCACGCTTTGTGATTCACCATTGGCCCGTCCTTCTTAGCTTGCAACTCCCGTCGTCTTGATCCTCCGCTTCGTAAGTTAGGATGCGTGTCGATTGAGCGCTTTCGGAGGGTGTCCACCTTATCAAGACCCCTTATTATACTTGAATACCAATCGTCACAACAAAGACAAACCTTTCTTTTTTATATGTCTGAAGTGGTGTAGAGGTTACGAGCACATTTTCGAAATTTCGATCCAAGCTCACACTGTGCGGGCCACCTGAATTCCATCGAAACATGTACATGTGTGGGTACACGTAAACAATACGTGCAAGGAGTGAATTGTACTCCACGCTGCTGAAGAAAACTAGCCAAATGTCTCGCCTCCGTTCTGCAGATAATCTTCCTCTTCCGCAGTTGCCACCCTGCCCAAGGCTTGATTTCGATGAGGATATCGACCAAAGCGCTCGATGATCACCTTGTGCCGTTTCTCATATTCCAGTTGATTGGAAAGCAATGCACGAACAGCATCCGAATTCTTTGACAGCACCTTGTAGCATTTCCTCTCGTCATCGCTCAAGGCGGAAACGTCCTGCATCAAAAGATTCTCCATGTCCTTGGCGTTCTCCTCATGCTGCACCACCGCCTTCTCATGCACGTGAAGTTTCTCAGAATGCATCAGTGGCATGGGGAACCAGAATCGATACGCCAGACGGTAGCGTACCGTCGACGACATGGTTGGGACACCGGCATCAATGGCACGGAGGGCAACGGCTTCTGCAAGAGGATCCAAGTGCTCAAAGACCATCTTCGAAGCGTCTCCACGATAGCAATTTCGTGGCACTTGATCGAGAAGAAGGATGATGCTCAGCCAAGCGAGTGGGGATGAGGTATCAATGGCCTCTAGAATATCTTCCTCATTTGCTCGGCTTTCCACAATCTTGTCTAGGGCGGACTGGAATTGGGCTCTGAAACGCAGAGGGTCAGAAATTCAAGCACGAGAAGATTCAGCTGTCAACCTGGGATGCACTTACACGCAGACCTTGTCGAAATCCTCGTCACGGACAAACCATCGTTTCACGTCGTTCTGACCGGGAAGAATCAAGCCGTCATCGGATTCGATGTGCTCGAACCAGACATTCCGTACTTGTTCGAGCAGTGCAGGACTCAGAGTCTGCTTCAGCACGGTCTTGCTACTGCCCGAGTTCGCCATTGCCGCGTAAGAACGACGAGCAAAGGGCCGACAATGCGCGTTGGATTGCCGGGCGAAGGGGGTCACGTTCTACCGCTCTGGAGGGTTGCCTCGACAAAGAGCTGTAGCTTGATACACCAATTCTTGAAGGCTGCCACAATCGTTGGACAACAGGGTTATCGAGGTGAACAAGACCTGACTTCAAGCGTTGCACTGTCGTCCTGTTGCGCATCAGATGGGTCATGACGTTTCTCGAGTTCGGAATGATCTTTACCCCGGCCCGAGATGCTATGGACCAGACAAGTCAGGATATCAAGTCCGCTTTAGTAATGCACCCCCTCTGGAGCCCCAACTTGGAAGAAATTCCTTACTAAAGTACAACGGGACAGTGACACTAGTCGTACTGTACATACAAGACTGTGGATCCAATGACGAGCACCCGCGAGCTACTATTCCCAAGGCTGCAGACGGTCCAGGCAGTTGCTGAGTCAGCGTCGGTCGTTCGGCGGATGATCAGGACGGAAATTGGTAATGTCTGACGGCGTTTATCTCGGCGAAAGTGAGGAGAGCCGACGCCGACAGCATGCTAAATTACCGCAATGAACGGCCAATTCGTCTCCGAAGTATCGAAACACGGGCTTTTTTATTTGTCTGACTTAAATTGTACGGTGTGAGATCTCTGTAGGGTGACCTGGTCGAGGCTCGTATTCCTCGGTCGACGAGCATATGCTATTGTAGCCCTGCAGGTTGGAGTAGAGTACCTTTTGCTTACTCTCATGAGAGTCTTTATTCATTTACTCTTAGTCCGTGTCCAGTGAACTCTGATCTCGATTGAACAACTATGAAAAAAAAAACATGAATAAACAAGGAGATGAGCAGTCCAACTAGCTTATTCTTGTGACAGTGGACTCACAGACGTGCAGAACTCAACATTCTCACTGCCAGAGTTCGTCTTCTCACCATCCGCATAAGAAACCAGGGCTTCAAATACAATCGGCAAAGGCAATCGACATGAATCATGTCTTTAGAACGTGCCCTTTTCTCACATTCACCTCAAACCCACTAGAGGTAGTGAAGATCTGTGGTGGACGTCGTCCTGATGTAGTTTCTACAAATTACTGCCTTTTTGTCTATTCTGCTCGCTCTGTTGCTCGTCAACTCCTCCATAATACCTATACATTGCATATTTTATCGAAGCTATCGGCTGGCAAGCTGGGTAGTCGATGCAGACTTTCGTTTGACGTGAACCTAACGCTAGAGAAGATATCTGCTTCCCGAAGAAGCAAACAAAGTCCTCTTATCGCGCTGCAAGATGATCAGAACACCAGTGAGGTAATGAGAAGATATATCATGTTCATTACCAGTACATAATCGTGAGAATGACAAGCTCAACTTGTCTGTAGATCTCGAGAGTTTCTTGATCCGATAGTTGTGGCAGCGCATCACGAGTCTTCGGAGCCCGTGATCGCTCTGTGGACCAGACTCCCCCGCACTCCATCTGGAGACTCCGCACGCCCCAATTCACTCGACACTTACCGGCATGTCGTCGCCTTTTGCTCGTATCTCTGATGCAATCGAGCCATCATGCGGAGGGTCAAGAAATCTCGAAACGGCTGTGCCAGATGCAAAAGCAAACGAGTCAGTGCCCTCGACTCCGCAAATGAGATGTCCGAATCGAGGTGTTTTCCCGATTCATCTTCTCTCTTAGACTGTTGCCCCGATCTGATCTAACCACAGAGTGATCGAGCAGGTCAAATGTGGAGAAGAAAAGCCTCAGTGTAGCCGTTGTATTCGTCTAGGAGTGCGCTGCCCAGGCTACGTTCAATCCCTTCGATGGGTCACTCAGCACGAGCAGCAGAGCCCAAGTGCGAGTTCAGATGGTCAAGTGGCTAGCCCAGCAGCATTGACCAAGCCATGCCGGCCTTCATTATCGCCCCAAAATGAGGACGGACCGCCGGTGATCGAGTCTGATCCTGGTTCTTCGCAAAGACCGCCGCAGTCAGAACACAGCATTGATGCGTCAAATGCAATGGGCGACCGTCTTTGGGATTTATCGGGTGATGGGCTGTTGCTAAATCTATCAGATCTGTGCCCCCCGTTCCCAATGGCGGCAACTTCCTCTCCATCTCCATTCTCACGGGATCAAAATTCGAATCATTTTGACCTTCCGCTTGGTACAGCGGAGGACATGTCCCATTTTCTCGCTTCGATCGAACCGGCTGAGACAGTGACCTCTAGTGATGGAAGGGGGAGAGGTGTCTTTCGTGACTTCGCACCGTCTGCCATTGTACGCAGCTGTCCCTCTGCACAATCGCAACGACCGACAATGAGGGATTCTGCGACAATATTTCGATCTCTCAACAACCCTTCCTGGACACTTATTGAGTATTACTTTAAAGAAGTCGCAGCTCTGTTCTCCAGTTATGACAGCCAAATGAACCCGTTCCGCACCACCGTCTCTCGACTCTGGGGCTCATCGTTAGCCATGTGCCGAACTATGCAGAGCATGGCTGCAGCTACACTAGTCAGCGACTTTCCACAGTTTGGCCCAATGGGACGGAAATTGCGCGGCGAAGCGGTCGATATCATCACTCAAGAGGCAGTCATGGATGACAAGTCTCTGTTGGCCTTGCTCATGCTGGGTCAGACGGCGAGTTGGCACGACCCCAAAGATCTGGGCGTTTCCTTCTTCAATCTTCTTCGGAAACATCTCAACAGCTTGGAGTCATCGCCCGAGAGTATGCATTCCGGCGGCGCAAAAAGAGCCAGCAACAACTTTCGGTTTTTCAAAGAAGCCCTCATCTACTGGGAGATGCTGCTCTCATTCGTTACAGATAAAGAATCGATGACCGTATTAGAGAGCTCGGGTTCATTCTCCTTGGATGAAGCCTTCGTTCTCCAACGTATCCCTCATCCATGGACCGGCATTGCAAGAGATACCCAGTTCACCGTGCAAGAAGTCGGCCGACTGGTCCGCCGCGAGCGAAAGCGCATTCGCGCACGACAATTCACCTCACAGGACGAAATCACCCGTGCACAACAGGCCATTCAAGAGGCTCAAGAGCTCGAACAACGACTCTTGGAATTGGTCCATCCGTCTGAAGCCGAGATCGTCAGTCCCGGCGACGAAGAGACCCCGGTTTGGCATCTGGTCACAATGGCCGAAGTATACCGCTGCACAGGGCTGATGCAGCTCTATCGAGTCTTTCCAGATTTGCTGCGCAATCGTCTTCCTACCACAGAAGATTCCTCGCACACCAGCATGAATTCTTCGATCTTTTACGATCCTTTCTTCCCCATTGACCTCCACAGCGTGAATCTCTTTCCTGAATCCGACGGCCACAGCCCCAGCACAGAAGCGACTCATCCCCAATTTCCCTCTCATCCGCAATATACACCAATGCCTCCCCGTCAGCGCTTCACATCACCTCGCCCTTCTCACATCCCCATCTCATCCGCTCCCCCATCCTCTGACCACCTTCGCGACCAATGGCTCACCGAATTCGCCCTCACAACTCTCTCCCGCTTGAAAACCATTCCAATCGAGTCCCGAACCCGCTGTCTTCAACCTTTTCTCCTCGTCGCATCTTGCAGCGAGCTCCGACTTCCAAAGACATCATCTTCATTACAAACAACCACACTAGATCCGCTTTCCCCTTCTCCCGGTGACGATGACGGCGGCGAATCTCCCCCAGAAATACCCAGCATCTCAATGGAAGCCATCAAGATATCACAAACGCGGCGATTCATTCTTGGTCGTCTCTCGTCCTTTTTGCATGTGTTGCCGCCAAAACCGATCCACGTGTGTGTGCAACTTGTGAAAGAGGTCTGGAGGCGGATGGATGCGGGTCAATCGGAGACGTACTGGGTTGACGTAATGATTGAGAATGGCTGGGAGACGACGATGGGATAGCATGATGGGACTGGGATGGGCTCCTTCACGATCCGCATGTCTGATTCAAGGCGGGATTTAGTCTCCCTTGTGCCCATAATCCAGCCATTTGTAACACTGTTACGAGCGAGTAGGTCGGCAAATGATGTGGACTGTGACTCGGCGATTGGCGTGTCCCTTTTAGTGCTTGATGATGAGAAGCAAGCTGATTACAAAGTAGAAAAAGGTGGCTTGTCTGAAATTCCTCACGAGGGTCAAACAACAAACTTGACTCGAGGTGACTTTGTCAACCTCTATATTAGGTATTGTATGGAATAAGTAGCAGCCCTTCAGTACCCATCAGACACACCCGCTGATCATGCTCGTGCCTGAAATAAGATCGACGTGGAAAACACAAGGTGAAGCAGTAGGAACCATAATAAAAAGTGTTTGCTGAGATAAACGACACAGCCCTGCACAAACATTCGATCCATTCGCAGCGCGCATCAATCCTGAAGTCAACAAATCGTAACAAAAAAATTGCTTAAATCTAAGACATTGTGAATGTGTGCAAAGAAAGAAATATAAATTGTGGAGGCGCCAAGACAGGATGAATCCTTCCCCTGCTAGCAAACCAGCCTTGTCAAGGTCTCAGCCACAAGTGCCTGATCTCGCGTCCGTTGAGGGCGCCAGAATGAGCGGTCATAGAGCAGAGTTGGTTCATTCGTTTTGTGGAGCCGTTAGAAATTCCCCTTAGGAAGAGGTGCAGCACTAGTCGACTTCAATGACACATTATGTGGCACGTTCCCAGAACTTCCAACCCTCGCGGTGTTCGTGATACCCGACCCCTACGAGCTCTTCAATGCCCTCAGGGCCCTCGGCATTCTCGAACTTTTGCTGATCGATCTCCACACCGCCCTCTTCATCAGAGCCTGTGCGCAGCACCGCAGGGTACAGGACTCCAATACCACGACCGCCGAGGGTCGTCTCGTACTTGGTGAATCCCTCACTGTCGAGCTTCTGTTCCAAGTCACGAACGACTTCCGGTTGAATGTCTGGTCGGAGGAGGGTCATGGCACAGCCGCCGCCACCAGCACCGGTCAACTTGGTCCAACCCTATCGGCATAGTCAACAAGCTCACGGATACGCTCGAGGCGGGGATGCGAGACACCCAGGGAGACAAGGAACCCGTGGTTGATGCGGATGAGAGTACCGAAATGAGCCAGAGTCTCCTTTGAATCGCCCACAAAGTCGGGTTCCTCGAGCAGACGCTGCGCGGAGCAGGTCACCTGGTCAATGGCATTCAAGATGGACTCCGTCACCACGGGGTGCGCTTTCTTTAACTCGCCCACTTTCGCGACCTCGGTCATGGTCGAACGAGACTGCCGCGTGTCGACGAGCAAGAGAGGCAGTTCAGGGAATTGAGGGATAGGAATGACAATCGAGGGCTTGAGATAATCCGGCCGCTTGAAGATCACCGCCTTGCCCCCAGATGCAACCGTGTTGTCCACGCCACTGGGGTTTCCGTGAATACACATCTCACCCACAAAGGCCCAGCGGTTGATGCGCTCAATCTGTGTCTCTGCCTCCTCCGGCGGTTGATCTGGATGTGGCCCTGCCAACGTGCGGATTTGCAGAAGCAGCGCCGCACTCAAGCATACACACACGCTGGCACTGCTGCCGAGGCCGGCTCCCGTAGGAATGGTCGAACGCAGGGTGTAGATGGCGCCGGGACTTTGCGGAGAACCGAGCGAAAGGAAGAGATAGAGGAAGGATGATGCGGAACGGACATGAATCTTGCGCTGATCTTCCGGGAGATGTCTCGAGACGGGCTCAAGATGGGGTTGAATGGCATCGACCAATTCAGGGTCGAGCTCCGTGACCAGATCATAGTAGAACTTCTTCTTAGATGGCTGATGGAAGACGTTCCAAGGCAGGGTGTCGATGTCCCACGTGTGATTCAATCCCAGGTCGCGAAAATTCAACGTTATCGTACGATGTGACTTGGAGAGCGTTGTTACGAGAAGATAGGAGCGAAGAGAGATCGCGGCTGCTAAAGCGGCTTTGCCGTGAACCACAGCATGTTCGCCAAATACAATGACCTTGCCTGGCGCCGACACCATAAAGGCGGGCGCCATCGGTGAGGATGCTTTGCGTGGCATGTTTGGTCGACGTTTGTTCGTGCCGTTGTGGTTCTGAGAAGTGGCGGCGTTGCTGTTATCGGACGAATGGTCGAGAGAGTCTGGGTCGTTGCCGTTGCCGCTGCCGTTCCCATTGACCAGGGACCGGTCAGGTAATTCGGGATCGAGGTCGAAATGCGCAATCGGACGCCGCTGGTTTTTTTGCGAGCTTGCGCGTCTCACGCTGCCATTGCGACGATGAGCGCCGTTGACGGGCATTGTCGGATAGGAGAGTGGGTTGAGGGTCTGAGGAGGGGGATGGTGGAGGAAGGGATTCGCAATTAGGCCGAAAGGCACCGATTGAAAATGTAAGGGGTGACCAACAAAGAATCGCGCCTAAGACGAGATCATGGTAGAACTCCACTCTTGTTCCGGGAAAAAAAAGGGTGCAGTGGACAACAATACAGAAGTCCAGAATATGTAATCAAAATCAAGGGACTCGAGAATGTGGATAGATGGATGGGTCAAAGTGGGGGAGGGCGCGGAGACTCTCAGGGGAAACTGAGCCAGGACGGTTTCTCGATCCAAGTTCTGGTCTGTTCGAAGAGAGAGAGAGTTGATTCTTCTCTTCAGGGAGACTATGGGCCACGAACATATCCCCCAAAAGAGTGCTCTGATATACGAAGTAGTGTCGAGCACACGCGGCTGACGCTTTTTTCTGCAGTGACACAGCCACACTAACCATCTCTGGGATTTGTGCAGGAGAGCTGCATCATCGTACAGGAGGGTTCCTGCCAGTCTCGAATCGAATGAAAAGACTAATCAATCGATTCGAGACGAGACCGGAATCAATGAGTCGTTCCGCAGTGGCCCAATCACAGGAGTTCCATTTCTCCGCCTGGTCTTCGGACCCGTTTTTCAAGCTCAACGGCGGTCCGACTCTATCAAGCAGTCCTTTTTTTGTTATCTTAATTAGAGTGTTGCACAGATATGTAGTAGACTGGGCCTCGGGGGTTTCTCGGTCGCTATGGGACTTGCAATTGGCTGAAAAGTGCGTGCTGCGACACAACGACCGCTGAGTGTCTAATGACTTAATCCCGGTTAAGGTGGAGCGTAAGCATTGAACTGCAACTCCGGAGGATTTCAGTCCATGAGAGGTATCAGAGCGCATTCAAGAGAGGGTGGGATAAATAAGCTTTTCTGTGTCTGCCATCACACAGAGCCTCAACGGCATGATGGCGTGTGGATGCCAGTCCAGCGGCGTGCTCTTGGGCCCTGACGTTCCTCCAGTGCCAGCGGATGATCCTGGTTCAAGTAATGGCCCTGAAGATCACTGCTGCACGAGGAGAGGGCACTGCATGGCTCCTGCTGGGGTGGATAGCACTAAATACAGACGAAGCCAGAATTAGTCTCAAGAAATTGGACGGTGTATTGACAAGGATGTTATTTCCATGCGTGTAAAGTCTGAGAAATCACTCGTGATGTTCGCCAGACATGGTCACATGAAGCATGAAATGCCTGAGGCGGGGAAAAGACAACCTCCAGCGAGACGAGTCTGCAAACCTATGAATTGCTCCCTGTACCTTACTTATTGAAATTTCCTTTTTTGATCAGGTCGACATTCTATGAAAAGATGCAGTATGTGATTAATTCTAAGACTGTTCATCCATCACAGATTCATCGTGACGGTCATGCTATTGCTATGCACCAACAAACACGGCGGTAGGCCTTGCCACAGTACCTCAAGATCACTCAAGTACGAAGCACTCTCATCGTCACTTTGTGATGTCCCATGACTAGGAGTCGGTAGTGTTGTGAAGATGACCGCAGTTTGCTCACTGTGTTGTCGCATGAGTTCATTCAGGATCAAATGCTGGGCGCGACTGGGAAGATCGTTGAAGGACAGCGAGACAGACGCTGGCCCCGGGAACCCTGACGCAGTAGCGTTACTCTGAGCGACAGCTGGGCCCGACGACACTGGAGATGCACGCCGAGCATAAATAGAGTCGAGCTTTTGTGTGAACCGAGGAGGAGATGCGCTGGCGGCGAACATGATGGACGGGCCCGCTCCCTCTTCAGTGACAACCTTTGCTTCGGGAATGGGAGCAGAGCTGAAGCGCTTGCTTGAGGCCGAACGGCTGACGGCGGGGCGAGCTCCAGGTGCTGTTGGCTGTTTCGAAGAACTGTCACTAGAGGTGACGAGGGAAGGGACGAGCTGATCGGATGTGGGAACGACATTGCTGGTAACGCTCGATCGCACTGGGGGTCGAGTGAATGGGCTGCTACCTGGGCTGCCACCTGGACTGCCCGAACTTCTATCGAGCCTTTCACTGCGTTCCCTTGGAGTGGTGCGTGAGCGTTCAGGTGACGATGCATCTCCCCCTTCACTGCTATCGCCATCTTCTCGTTCATCATCTGCTTCATCAACCTCCGAGTCGCTAACGTAGGGCTCCAGGTCACTGTCGTCGCTGCTTTCGCTACTGTCACGATCGCCATCGTAGTCGACAAATGCATCCAGCAGGGGTGGGTTTTCATGCCCAAATTCACATTACCCAAGGTTCTGAAGCTCGAGACCGACTGCCTGCGGCGTTGAATGAGCTCTCTCAAGCCCTTCACGCGTTGCTTCAGATACTTGTTTTCGCTTTCCACGCTTGCGGGACCCTGCCACGTCAATGTTCGATCCAGCCGCGGTACTTCCTCGCCGTCCTCACTTCGCTCTGGCAAGTGCCGAGGCGCGTTGCGTGCTCCTAGAAGGCCTTGCCACCACTCTTCATCCTTCAGAACCGAGTGAACACTGTCCCGTGCAAGGGCCATTTCAGGTGACGTGTCGCCATTCACAATGACGCGATACGTGTGGATGTCACCACAAGCTAACCAAAAGACTAGCACTTCTGCTTCAATCGCGCGCAGTTTCTCGAGCAGAGCTTCCACTCGGCCCCGCTCATCATCCACGTCGGTCTCATACTCTACAAACACAGCACCCGCACCCGCAGCCTGTAGGCTCTTTTCCATGAAGGGACGGTGTTCAGAATGCAGCCCAGCTGTAAGATGAGTGTATAGGTGTCGAAGTTGGTGGTGAGCACATTTTGCTTGCTTTCACTATCCGCACCAATCTCGGCAGACATCTGTATAGGCCAGAGATCGATAAATTTCTTGGAGAAACCGTCGTGGGAACCTGGCAGTTCCAAGTCTTCGAATCCTTTGGCGACAGCGACGTTGATGCGAAGATTGAATAAGAGATCCTCGAGTATAGTCACGTAGCTTTGGCTGCTCATGCCCTTACTTTGTGAGTCAGACTCACAATATGTCTCATCATGTGAGTTTCCAAGTGACGATCGACGTCGCGACTTTAAGGACTCCCGGCGAGTGGTTCCACTTGATAATGTTTCCACCAGTGACTGGTCCTCGCGAAATTGATCAATCACGACAATATTCGGTCTCATTCCTCCCAATCCGGAGTTCAGAACAACATTCCGTATGCCCCATTCTGCTGCTGGAGAGATAGCCACATTCACAAAGGCTTTGATTTTGGAGAACTCAACCAGCTTTGTCCAAACGCTCTGCTGCCGTCGGGCTTCTGGGACGGCTGACGAGAAGTCGTCTGTCACAAGGACATGGCCCAGAACAAACAAAGCCCCCTTCTTGAGCGAGTTGCAAAACGACACCATTTTGTATTGTCGATCAAGGTCACTGACAAAAAGAAGAATCTGTGGTCGCCAGAACTTGACATGCTCTTGCTTGAGCCGAAGCAAGTATTTGCGGACTTGATGATAGATGAGGCTTTGACTGACATCGCCCCATGCCTTGGGGGGTGACGAGTAATGGATCAGGAGGAAGAGCATGAGGAGGATGCCAACGCATCCAGTGGCGTACAACCCATCGACAAAGAACATGCTAATTCCACTGACGAGCGTACCAAGTGCCGCAGTATGCCAGTTAAAGTAGTGAAAGGATGGCCGGAAGTTGGGAGCAGAGCCGATTTTAAGCAGGAAACATGCCAAATTTGTGACGAGGAAGGTCATCAGATAGGTCATGGTGACAAAGGATGCGATCTGATTAATGTCGAACAACATTGTGAGCTGGGCGAAGACGAAGGTGATAATAATCGCGTTAATTGGCTCGTCGGTCTTCTTGGATCCGCGCCCGAAGACATTGATACCCGGTAACAAGCTATCGCGAGCGATGGCTTGAAGAAGTTTGGCAGAACCGATGACGCCCATCAACGCAGAGAAGAAACTTGTCGCAAATTCTCCGATCAGAATCACAGTATCAGAGTAGTTGACCTAAGAGGCATTAGACTGGTCATTTGAGATATCAGACATGTAGACTGACGATTTGGATCACGTTGGTGTTATTGTAAAGCGACTGTCGACGAATAGACGCAGCCATGGTTACAATGACGAGCACGTAAGATATGAAAGTCAACGCCAATCCCGCGAGTGTGCCTTTGGGAATTGATTTGCTGGGATTTCTCAAGTCTCCTGACATACTCGCTCCCCTGAAACTAGTTAGTAACTGCACGATGTCGAGTGGGCATTCTAAACCGCGATGCTCACTTACGCAAAGATACCCCCTGTCGCAGGATAAAGAATCCCAAACAAGTCTTGAAAATTCTCTCGCCCTTTCAGTTGACTTCCAGCGGCGCCCTTAGTAAATCTTGGCATTAGATTCTCCTGAAGGGTGCGCCAGCTGAGGCCCGTGAATTCGATATGATCCAAAGGGGAAGTGAAAGGTTTCAGAAACACCGCAGAGAGCGGAATGCTGAAGGTAGCAATCAGCAGCAAGACCAAAAGTCCGTTACTAGCCCTGGCAAAGATAGAGCTGCCTGCCAGGCAAATACCAGTACATAGAACGAGGACCACGGTTCCCCAGAGGTATTGCCACCAAAATCCCTCTTTCAGGAAATGTCCGAGTGTGCCAGACTGGGTCCCAAAGTTTTGCGTGAAACAGTCAATGAGACCAACTGCATTCATACCGGTGTTGAAAACAAGTCCCAGGTAGAAGACCACTCCAATCGAGCCTCCGAACTCGGGACCTAGAGATCTTGATATCAGGTAGTATGCGCCGCCGCCACGCACGGTACCATTTGTTGCAATCGCTGAGAGAGACATGGTTGTGACCAAATTGATCAGATATGATATGACCAGAAGTCCTGTCCTCACGAAGTCAGCGTTATCAATACTGGCCGCAATCCTGGATTGTACATAAGGGAGAAATCACCAAGCATGCCCAGTAACCCAGCTTGACCTAAGATGAAGCCAAATCGGAGGAACATGAGGATACTAAGCACATTCAAACTGGTTGGGACGAAGACTCCTGAGAAAGTTCCAAGCTTCTTTGATTCCTCGGGCGACCGATGCCGATGTGCGGGTTTATCCTTTCTATCTGCACTATTATCTCGAAGGGGCCCACTGAACGTGACATTTCCGGCATCGCCATCATTCTGCTGCTCCCGTTCAACTGTCGGTTTCTTGCTCCACCACTCGAACATGTTTTGCAAAGGATTCCAGGGTATCGACCTGTCAGCGCCGTTTGACAGCTCCGCCGTGGATGTCCCTGGGGACCGAGACCAAAGCGTCGGTGGCCATGATAACAAACGGCCACGCTCCGAGGGGGCAGCGGCCTCCGATTCGCTTGGGTCAAGGCGCGCGACATCTTCTTGAGCTGTGCGGGTCGAGAAGTTTGGGCCTCGGCGAGACATGGCGGAGTCTCTCCTACGTCAAGCACAAGCACAAGCACTCAGGGTGCCTCCCAGGGCTGCGGAAAGACCAATCGTGATGAGCCAATGAGCACGGGTGGAGGCTAAAAATCGAATTTAGTCTGCGAGCGAAGTTTAGATGAAATCAGCAATTCTGGCGGTAAAAGATGGGCGTGCTGTTCTGTTCACAACTCCTGGAGCATTGATTGCGTTCACCGCTGGTGTCAAATCGTTATCTCCGATAGATTTTGTTATCTGGAAAAGTATGGGGGGCAGCAGGCGATGACGTGAGGGGTCAAAGTAGCAAACAGTGTAAACAAAGTAAACATCCCCAGAAGTGGATCAGGTGGACAAAGCGGTCACGCATCGGAGCCGCCGACTAGTGCAACGCTCCTGGCGCCCTAACGCTCTTGACGATCAGCCGCAGTACACAGCCCCTACTCATCTTGTGCATACATTTTAGCCTTATTGTCTCAATCTCCTGTGTTAAGACTGCCGCGTACTTGTGGTTTCCTAATCATATTTCCACAAGCGAGGTTCTTCCCACAAAAGCCTTTGCCCGCTCCGTCCGAGATTGCCCGTCTCCCAATAATCGCTTGTTTTGAGAGGGAACCCCGCAAACTTCATCTCCATAATGGCAGAGAATGGCGAGGGCTCTTCGTTGAATCCACAGCGATCATCGCCCATACCAGCCTCATCATATCGATCGACTTCTCCTGGGCCAGAGAGCAGGCAAGCATCTATAGCTCGTTTGGCATCGCCTGTGCCATCGGCTTCTTTGGCTGCCTCGTTGGCCTCGCGACAAGGCCCGCCTGCGAGTCGACCTATTAGCACCGTCGCGTCAAATGTCGATCGCAACCTTCAGGCTGTCGACAACATGGCCTCCCTTCCTGGCCCTGGGCAATCAATGATTGCCTCTCAGCTCCAGGCGAGCCTTGGTCGTTCGCCTCCTCGATTTGGTACACCACCTCGAATGACCGCGTCTCCGACCATACCTCCCTCATTTCAAAATCGGCCAGTGGCCTCGCAGTACGGATCCTTTGACACCAATGCTGAGAACCCCCACGGCCCAGATTCTGTTGTGGCGGGCGCTTATGAGGACCCAGAAGTTGTGCGAAGACACTTGGTGCTTCCACAGAATACTGCGGAGGGCCGAGATACTGGTTCAGAGATTGCATCTAGCCACGGCGACGAGGAATTTTCTAGCCTTCAGCTGCAGGGCGGTGATATCACTCGCCAGGTCTACCGTTGGGCTGAGGATGCTGATTCTTCCCGGTTCGCCCGCAGCAAAAGCTTCAGCATCAGCAGACCCACCCCTGAGGCTGAAACAGAAAAATTTCAACAATTCAGGTTCCGGAGGATTTAGACGAGATTTTCTGCGGAGGACAGCGGGAAGCCCGCATCGGGGGAGTGTGCGAGGATCGACAAATGGACCCGCGCCTGCGCCGCCTCAGCTGCCAACCTCGAGCTTCTTGGAGTTTTTGACACTCTATGGCCACTTTGCCGGAGAAGAAGTTGAGGAAGATGACGAAGTCCTCGGGCCCGATGAGTACTTCTCGTCAGATGCATGGGATGAGCACGAGGAAGGCCGCGAGTCTGGTGAGGATACAGCGCTTCTCAGAGGAGAAGGTGCTGGCCGCAAGAAGCGCAAGCACAAGCAGCGCGCTCCTCCTGGCAACACCACCACCACTGGTGCGGTCATGCTGCTAAAGTCCTTTTGGGAACGGGAATTCTCTTCCTGCCACGTGCTTTCCTTAACGGTGGTATGCTGTTCAGTTCGCTCGTGCTTTTGGGTGTCTCTATTCTCAGCTACTATGCCTTCATCCTCCTTGTCAATTCGCGCATGAAGATCGAGGGCTCCTTTGGTGACATTGGTGGAATTCTATATGGCAAACACATGAGACGCATCATCCTCAGCTCCATTGTGCTGAGTCAGTTGGGCTTCGTGTCGGCTTACATTGTCTTCGTGTCACAAAATCTTCAAGCCTTTGTTTCCGCTGTGAGCAAATGCGCGACCTTCATCGACATCAAGTACCTGGTGCTCTTGCAGCTCGTTATCTTCTTGCCACTTTCCTTGATCCGTGATATTGGCAAGTTGGGATTTACAGCCTTGATTGCGGACGCTTTCATTCTTTTGGGGCTGCTGTATATCTACTACTACGACGCCCGCACTTTGATCAGCAACGGTGGTGTCTCTGATATTCAAGCCTTCAACCCGGCTACCTGGTCAATGTTCATCGGTACAGCCATTTTTACCTACGAAGGTGTTGGTCTGATTATTCCAATTCAAGAGTCCATGAAGCAGCCGGGTCGCTTCCCCGGTGTTCTGGCTGGAGTGATGGTCATCATCACTTTGATCTTTTTGTCTGCGGGTGCACTGAGCTACGCGGCCTACGGATCTGCCACTAAGACCGTCATTCTTCTCAATCTGCCTCAGGATGACAAGTTTGTCAACGTGGTTCAGCTCCTCTACTCGCTCGCCATCTTGCTCAGCACTCCGTTGCAACTCTTCCCTGCGATCCGTATCTTAGAGAATGAGCTATTCACTCGGAGTGGCAAGTACAACCCATACATCAAGTGGAAGAAGAACGCCTTCCGTTTTCTCCTGGTCTTTGTCTGCGCCTTCGTTGCCTGGGGTGGTGCAGCTGATCTGGACAAGTTCGTTGCCTGGTCGGCAGCTTTGCTTGTGTGCCGTTGATCTACGTCTACCCAGTAAGTTTCACTTCTCCTTCTGAACTGTCATTGTGTCAAAGCTAATTCATCAAAGCCCCTGCTTCACCTCCGAGCCTGCGCTGGGTCAAGACGCCAGGCCATTGCCGATATCACTCTTGCCGTTCTCGGGGTGATTGTTGCATTTACACCACCGGTCTGACCATCCAAAGCTGGTTTGGTGCCCAGGCACCGCAGAGTCCAGGATATTGCGATTCGAAGTAAGATATCTGCATAGATATTGCCATGAGAATCCTTGTCACTCATGGTTTGTGTTCTCTATGTCAACGGCCATCCGTTGCCCTAGCATGTTGCGATGTGGTGTTTGTTTTTTTTTCCTTTGTCGTTCTTTCTCGTTTTGTTGTGTTTTCTCCGAGCGCGCGCGTTTCGATAGATGTCTCACCTTGTGGCTGCTACTGTTTTGTATACGGGTCTCGTAAATAGAGCCTGACATTTGTTCGTATTCCTGTTTGTTTCCGATTAACCCGTTTTTTGTATAAATAGCTTGTCTCAACTTGCTGTGGTCTCTGGTGGGTGGAATTGATTGCTGGCTTCACTATGCTCCCCTCGATTGCTACTGTAGTTATCCATAAATCCCGAATGGGATTTCTATCGCATTCAAACGTCGCGCTATGTACAACGAGGAGGGAGGGATTGACATGCCCAACGGGAATTGGTTTGTACTTTCTATCCCTTTTCATACCCTTGCAAATTGACTTCAACTAATCTTACTTTGGAACCAATCATTGGACCACCAAATAATAAAGACAAAATGGATATAGAGATGCAATGCCCTGTAGCGAGGTACAAACGAGAGCGAATATAAACATTTCCCAGGACGAGACTACTTTTCCAGGAAGCTTTTTTATGCCTCGGCGGCCAAGGCACCCTGCTTAGCCTTTTCGGCGAGCTGGGCTTCCCGTCCACCCCAGCTACGAACGCACGAAAAAAATATCCGTTAGCTAAGAAGAACTCAAGCGATGCTTTGATCTGGGGAATGAGCGAGGGTTGGGTTGCTCGGACAGCGGATCCAACGTACTTCCAGTATGAGAGATAGCGGTAACCCTGGGTTGTCTGAGCACCAAAGTTCGTCAGGTGGCAGGCGAAGAGGAGGTAGTTCTTGGGGGTAACGGCGAGGGAGTAACGCATGAACGTAGCAGCGTAGACGACAAGCGCGGCGGTCATGGCGCCGGAGATACTAATTAGCAGATAAAAACTGTCAGTTTATGAAACCATTCAACATCTTGCCCGGAGGAGATCACGGGTATGGTCGATGCAAAAGGAAGATTCTCCGCAGGACATACATTTCAGGATCCTTTTGGGTGTCCATCACAGCCGCAATAGGGATACCAAAGTTGGAGACGGGGCCCCAGAAGTCTGCATTCAGCAATTGTTAGTCACTCTGTACATTCTGGCAATTCCTTGAACATCGGCGCGATGGTTTTAAACGCCATCCTGAGCCCTGGAAAGCTTCCGCTTGGCCTCGAAATGCTGTCGCCCGGTGGGGAGAGGGCAACAAAGTCATTGCCGCAGGCCGATCTCGGTCCGGACAGTTGCGCAGGAAGGATGAGAGGTTGGGGCTGGTCCGATTGCTGGAAGACGTACGAGTTGAGCAGACATAGTCCAGAACCTTGTTGGAGCGGATCTTCGCATTGATAGCCTTGATAGCAGCAGCCATGACGAGGATTTCTGGAGCAGAAAATCGGAGAGCTGGGGGTCGGGGTGGAAGGGCCAAGAGAATATGCGGCTTGCGGAATTGCCGCTTCACTTCCACCGGCCGTGACTGTACGTCACGTGCTCAGGCTTGAACTGCGGTGGAGTTCTCCGTCACGCTCTTATCTCCGGGCGAAGGCCGACGAGTCTAGTTCGAGGCCAGTCTGGGGTGAAGGGAATGGCAGTGTACAAAAATTTATTCGATCGTACATAACAAAGTGTTGCCTAAACCCATAAAATAACTCAGCCTATTCTCCTCTTCGATCATGGATCTCATGTGTGGAGTTGGCAGATTTGATCTGCGATTTCATTTGAATACATGTAGATCGCTGGTGTTCCCCGAGTGCAATATATACGTAAGTACCTAGTAGGTCACAGTGGCCCTCTGGTCTCTGCCATAACTATGCCGCCCGCCCGTCCAACTTGTAGGTTGTAACCTAGGTCCAACTCCTCACGTCAGGGCTCGTCCGTCTATCCTTCCAGGAAATAGGTACGTGTATGGAATGAATAGGCCTTGCCTACCTAGAGAAATATGTCAAGAGGGTCCATGGAGAACGAACTGGTAGGTATATGTTCATGGGCAGGAAATCCTAGGCCTGTCTGAGTCCCTGGCAATTCGAGAGATAGCAAAGGGATAAAATAGCGGCATTTACTCGAGGGACGGGCAGAGGCTTAAAAACTCAAGCCCAACATCAGCCCTGGGTAGGATAGGCGTCTTGGATCCTCATGCTTCAATCAGCCGCCTACCTACCTACCTAAAAGACAATTACAAATGTCTCAGAGTAATCCACAGTATGGGTACACGAAACATTCGAGACAACTCTTACTCAATGGAAGTTGTCACTGGTGGCTGTGAAGAATCCTTTCATTGAGAGCTCAAAGGTGCCCACGACACCTAATTCATTGAGGAAACCAGGGGATTCATGCAAGCTTGATGTTTAATTTTAGGGTTGTATTTTGCTATCCTTGAAGACAACCTTCATCCGCGTGCGCCGCAACGCCTTGACCAGTGAAGGAACCATCTGGCTGACCTGGAAATGATCCCTTGCGATGGGTGTGAGAACATTGTATCATCAGTTCTCAAACAATCTGACTCTTTTTGTCTTGCAACATGAGGACAGACCAATTGGGTATTTACGAAATGATCTCATTGAAAAACTTTGAACCTTTAACGACCTTGGAAACCGGGGGGAGGGAAGCCACGGCCCTGACCGGGAGGCTGGAAGCCAGGAGGGGGCTGGAAAGCGCCGGCTGCATCACACGAGGATTAGTGACAGACTTCGCAGACGCGGATGGAAGATAGCAACTTACGAGGAGCGCCCTGGGGAGCAAAACCAGGAGGAGGAGCGAAGCCGGCTAAGAAGACGGAAGAAGATGTGTGAGTGGAGAAGCAAACTAGTGATGAGGGGCATCATTCAAGGAACTTACGAGGTCCACCGGGAGGGCCTCCACGACCAGCGAAACCAGGAGGAGGAGCGCCAGGGAAGCCACCGGGAGGGAAGCCTCCAAAGGCTCCAGGAGGAGGAGGAGGGCCGCCGACACCAGCAGCCGGGCCACCGAGTCCGACGGGCAGGCCACGACCAGCGGGCTTGCTGATGCCGGGCCCAGCAACGAGGGTAGCTGTCGCGCCCACAGGTCCAGGGCCGCCAGTACCGAGGCGGGTGGAGGGATCCGCGGGGGGAGGGCCATCGACGGAGCAAGAGACCACCTGAGTACCACGAACAATGGTGAGACCAAGAGTTCGCTTCTCCTCCGCTTCAACGAGGGGCGCATTTGAGGGGCCGGAGGCGGGCTTTGACTTTCGCTTGATCCGACGGAATTCTTCCGTGTCGGCGAGAACGAGGTTCATGTGCTAGACGAGAGATTGGAGGTGAGCAAAAATGGAAGCTGGCCGCACATGGGGGAGCGTTTCGACATACCTTGTCGAAGGCCAGCATCTGACCGGTCATCTGTCGACCATCGTTCAAGGTGACCCTCATCCGGTAGTTGATCTGGAAGTCGAGTTAGACAAAGAGACACTAAAAAAAGGTTCTGGTCCGTAGGACATACGAGGTTTTGCTGTAGAGTAGAAATTAGCAACCGCTATCGATTCAATGGTCGGATCGACATCATGAGCACTCCAGAAGAAACATACCATCTTGCCCTGCTTGTTGGCGGCCATGATCGGCAAGAGAGCGCGTGCGCACGAATGCGACTTGATCAACTCCAAAAAAACGACGGAAGTGAAGGGCAATGAAGCTTTTCTTCACAGCGTTGGGATCTAGCAAGTAGCACGATCCTTGAGGTCGAGCTTGAGCTACGCGATGCTGGCCCAAGTCTCCAGGTTCAATTCTCAAAGTGGATATTGGATGACTCAGCCATCAAAGTCCACGTGATTTGTGCCACCTGACGAGGTATCAGATGGGCGTGGTGGGGATGGCATATCTTAGCCCGCGGGATGAGGATTTCTTCCTGAGGCAGCAAAGAGCCCTGACATAAGCGCCAAGCCCTACAAACCCTCTCGCTTCCCAATTCCCGTGACTCGGCTCCCGTGACCGCCGCCCACACAAACCGCTTTTGTAACTTTTCGAAGATTCTCTCCTCCTCGTCGCCAACCCATATCCACGCCACAACACAGTCGCCATGGTATGTCACCACCACAATTACCACTCTCTCATCCTCCACGTTACGAGAGTGAAAAAAAAATTATAAACAAGACCCGAATCTAACGAAATAATGCAGTCTGACGCCAAGGACAAGACCGCCAACCCCATGCGCGAGCTGCGCATCCAGAAGCTCGTGCTCAACATCTCCGTCGGCGAGTCTGGTGACAGACTTACTCGTGCCGCCAAGGTGCTCGAGCAGCTCTCCGGTCAGACCCCCGTCTACTCCAAGGCCCGCTACACCGTCCGTACCTTCGGTATCCGCCGTAACGAGAAGATCGCCGTTCACGTCACCGTCCGTGGCCCCAAGGCCGAGGAGATTCTCGAGCGTGGCCTCAAGGTCAAGGAGTACGAGCTCCGCAAGCGCAACTTCTCCGAGACCGGTAACTTCGGTTTCGGTATCTCCGAGCACATCGATCTGGGTATCAAGTACGACCCCGGTATTGGTATCTACGGCATGGACTTCTACTGCTGCATGTGAGTCGCCCCGGAAACTGGAGATTGAAAAGAGCTGCGCATGTGAAGGAGCGCATTCAACAGGATGGCAATTGACAAATCTCAATTCTAGGACCCGCCCCGGTGAGCGTGTGTCCAAGCGCCGCCGCGCGAAGGCCTCCATCGGTTCCAGCCACAAGATCCACCAGACCGAGACCATGAAGTGGTTCAAGAACCGCTTCGACGGTATCATCCGGTAAATGTCTTAATTGACATGATGGGGAAGCGGGGATGGCCGGTTGGAAACTTGTGATTTACGATGCATCGAAGGGAGCCACAAAAAACACACCTTATTTTCCTCCGCCCGACCAAAACAAAAAGAAAGCAAAAACTCGGCCCACTGACAAGACCCGTCAAAGCCAACCGGCCGGGCTCCTGATCTTTGCGTCGGATATGGTGTTCTGAAAGTCCTTTTTGATTCTCTCACGGCAACCAGGATTAGGCGTGTTAGAGACATGAATTTATTACCACCTTGCAAAATTTGTTTGCATACCTCACGTTCCTTTTCACAATGAAGGCTGCACGAAAGGTGTTGTTTTCCGCATAACCATTGTTGAAAAGGTTGGACTGGCTCTGGACTGGATTGTCTCGCTGCCTATTTGTCCAATGACTCGCTTGACTCGGTTACACGACCTTGTCAAAGAGTTATTCTTTTTTTGATGAGATTTCTTTTTGGTTTCGACATGCGTTGGCCGAAAGGTCAACCCGTGTGGATGTCCGAAGACTCATCTGGCCTCTCTTCCTCTTGTCTGTTGCTGTCTACACCTGGTGCCGTTCCTTTGCGTAGCTGTAGGCCGTAGGTGTTTGTAGTTGGGCCTTGGGCCTCTCACCAAGTCTTTGGATCTGCCGCAGTGAGTCCTTTGATGCCGGTAGAATATGCGTCTCGTCACTATGTCAAGGCCAAAGATCGAACCCTCTGCGTCTATCTGGGGTCTCTCACCAAATGCTTCTTGGGAATGTGAACGGTAGGTGATATTGGCGACACTCCAGCCATCTGATTCAAACCCTTGAAGAGACGGAAGAAACCATCTCTCGAGCACCACGAGCGAAATTCTCACTTTGGCATTATACTTGCCTCGTCCCACACACGGACTCAATCGAGAGATTGCATTGCATCCGGACTCGTCTCCAATCAAATCGACACAATCTGCAAGCATACTATGCTCAGCACAGTACACTCCAACTGCCGATTTTCCATGAACCCTCCAATCGATGAGTCAAATCAAATCAAAGGTTTAAACCATCAAACTCTTAAACATAACCACGCATCGCCGCACAGTCAATGTATATCCCCATGTATAATCGATGTACACAGATAACCTAGTCTCGCCATCTTGAATCCTTGAAAAATCCAGAAAGCAAATGCGTCCTCACATTCCGATTCCATCTCCCAGTCCCCATGCTCTCCGGCCAGATATACACATATGTCTAGTCGACATTAGGTTACCATAAATCTCACACGTTACCGTACGCGCAAGTTGGTGTAATCTACCCCGGGGATATGTACTCGAGTCTTTCAACCGTATTCTCAGCCTGCATCATGGAGTCGTCGATTCTGCCCTGGGATGATCCAATATCAGCCTTCTACCTTTGACCTGCATGATATAAGGTAGGTTCAGCGCCACGTTTTCAATACGGCACCTAGACTTCTACCTTGTGATTGAATTGAGTGGGGAGATTTTGGCATTGAACCAAAACAATATAAATATGAGCGTAAACACGAAGGATACCGAGTTGTAAGGGATTTTTCTTGTAAAATGCAGTCTAACTTGGAAACGAGAGAACGTTATCTACATACACAGTACACAACTACACGTATTGTCTGAGCTCCACTGACCATGGAGTCAGTGGAGAGTATATGGAATCACTCATATCGATGCAACATGCCCACAACAAAGTCTTAAAAGGTATGTGATTGGAAATATTATTTTCCAGTGCCAACGATATGAAGAATGAACGTAGCAGGGTTGAATGCAGTTCTATATTCAAAACCCCCTTTCTACTTCTACATCTATAAGCTTCAAACATCCGATTCATCTAGAGGGCTTTTTTTTTTTAAAAAAAAAACAAAATCTCAAGTCCGATGGTCTGATTCAGGGAACGTATTAAAATATTTTTTGTAACCACTAGGTATATATAGTCAAGGCCTTGAAAGCGGGCACCCCTCCTTGTATATGGAACCTCGCTGTCCTCGCACTCAGCATGGCCAATTTGATATCGGACAGAGTTGCTGGGAGATCAAATATGATCTACTTTTTCGCACGTGGGTATGATCTACTTTTTCGCACGTGGGTACTGAAAACGCCGAGAATATGGCCACGATCAGACTCGCATATATTGATCAACGAAGTTGAATAGTACTATTGCTGGGGTAATTAGTAAGGTCTGTGACGACGGGGATGGTGAGGGTAATAATTAAGCTAGGGATAGGTATGGGCAAAATTTTTTTTTTTTGGGAAAACCATGGTTTAGAAGGGACTTTTTCAGGTCAATCACTTCGAAGAGATCCTTGTCGAAGAGGGTCCATGTCGTTATCTACCGAATAGATTCGGAAGCGGCAAACTCTCAAGAGTTAAGATATAATCTACAGAATGATATACAAGGTCGAACTTGACGTGCGTGAAAAGATATTTTTCCTTTTTTTTTTGGTTCAATAAATATGAAACGAAGCATGACACTTTCATGATAACGTATCTGCATCTTCGTCATATCTGGTTTATAAAGACAGTCCGACACGGAAACGGAAGCGTGTACGGCCGAAAAAAATCAAGAGACCCAACGCTGATCCACAAGACTGTGCATCTTGAAAAAAAAAGGGACAAAACGCCTCAACATAAGATACACCCACATATATCCACTTGATTGGATTGTGTAACAATAAAATCATGACATCATCATAAACGATTTAGTTGCCGCGGGTGTAGCCCTCCCACAGCTTCGAGAAGAAGCCGCCCGGCTGCTTCTGCTCGTTCCAACTGGCACGGCGAGCGGTCATGTTTGCATCGGTAGATTCACGCTTGACCGATTGCAAGCCGGCGAACATGGGGCCGGACTTGGAGCTAGCACTTGAGCGACGGCGGTCATTCATGGCTGTGGGGGAACCACTTCCGTTGCTGGAAGTAGCAGAGTCCTAAATCGTAGTGAAAAGGAAGAGTCAGTCTGATGCTCAGCTGGGGAAGAGTGGCGAGCTCGGTATACGAGAGGGTGCGAAGCAGTTATTTAACATACTCGGCGAGCGTTGTCGGCAGCCATCATTTCAGGAGTGAGAGCCCAGGGAGCACGATTGGCAGGAACTTTGACACCACCGTGAGTCCAAACGTTTTGAGGATCGTAGCGGTCACCTATTTCACCGTGCCAATGGCGCTTGGAAGGATCAGTAACGTTGTCAGACATGTCGAAGACCTCGTTGACGGATGATTCGTCGTCAGAGAGGGAGGGGGGGAAGGGGTAAGTACTCGGGACTAGTGACAAGATAGGAGAACTGTCAAAGTTGGAGAAGGATTGTCAGCAGCGACTACTTGAAGAAGTCGATGAGGCAGATAGTTGGATAGGTGAATGTGACAATGGAAGCAGATGATGAGGATGTCGATGGCTTAATTGACGAAGAAGACAGGGTAATGGGGCACAACGAAGCTATTTTATACCACGTCGAGAATAGATCGCAAACGGACCAAAGTCAAAGACGTCATGGCCCTAGAAGCACAGGAGGTGTAAGGGGGGAAGGAGAGCGTGTATCGAAGCAGTGGAGAATGAGAAGGAAATGTGGAATGGGTCCCCGATCGGATCTGAGATCTCGGACGATGAAGTGGATCACAACGTACGTGGGTTGGGGGGGGGGGGGGGGGGTGTATGTGTGGTATACGTACCTTGACAGCTAGTCCAGAAGATGCGGAAGATCTTTTGGATTGATAGTGACGAGGGAATCGGATGGAGATTCAGGATGATCTTTTCGAATCGAGACGAGAGAAGTGGGGAGAAGACTCGATTTTATAAGAGGCAAATGACTGATGGAAAGGCATCGACCCAGACCCAACACCGTGGATGCGAGTTCGTTTAACGAGCCAGTCACGACATTTGCCTTTTTCCACGAATGTTACATCTCTTCTCTTTCTCCGTGTCTCTCTCTCTACCGAAGGACAGCAGGTCCAGACAAGATGGTCTCGCCGGGCGATGAGCAAGTAGACCGATAGAGATGAGTCTGAGAATGGGCGAGGGGTCCACACAGATGGAGATTGATTTTGTTTTTTTTTTTTTGGAAGATGCTCGGTAGAATTTACAAGCAACTAGCCATATCTACACAAGCAACCGTATCGTGGATGAAAAGCAACCAGACAAATCATTCTCGCATCGAAAATGCGTAATCGACGGGGCACTTTGACGTAGGTGCAGATTGCGGGGAAAGCTTCCATGACGAGGGTCTGATGGTACGGGGAATCTGAGTACCGTGTACTTACCAAACCACGACTAACGGGGCACCAGCCTCTACCCGTGTAATGTACCATTCACAAAAGGCCAAAGTACTATCTGAGAGGCGAGCTCCACTTTACTTGTCGCGCCGATCGCAGTCGAGTCCCCATCGATCGGGCCCAAGACCCGCATGATGCGGCCACAATCTGATCCCATTTTTCCTTCGATCAAATTTCCACTGTCCAGAAGTCCCTCAGAACACCCAGAAACAACGGTCGTAGAAGGTCTGTTCTCTCGTCTGGTCCTTGTCCACATCCACCCCTTACAAACATGTGCAAGTGGCTCGGATCGAAGTTTATCGATCGGAAATCGGCCGATCCAGGTCTGATCGCATCCCAACGCACCCACCCATCCACACCCTTGAGAAAGAGAAAAGAAACCAAAAACCAAAACCGATAAGTCGGGGATCACCTTGAGGAGAAAATCGTTACCTATGGCAGCCAGACCAGCGCAATGGGCCGCTTCTTGTATGATCGTCTTATAATAAGCATCCTTGTCTCGCCACCCCCTCCAAGTAGTATGTAGTACTGACTACTTTACTAGGATCTCCACACAACACCATACTCGCTTTGATCATCTCCCCCTCGTAATTAGTATTATTCCAGAAACAACTTGACCTGGCCCCATCCATGTACTCAACCTGCCACCGCCCGGGTCATCGCACATGGAGATGGGAGAGACGTATAAGGGGAGCATGTAGGAGATAGGCTGCTCCAGCCATCAGCACTACCATCAGAACAAAAGACTGATAGTCATGATACTGAAAACAGTCTATCCCGGAAGAAACCACCCCCCCCGCCTCCTCCTCCTCTTTCGCACTCTATACACAGACCATACCTATAAATCATCTTAACCAAGTAGAAGCTCTCGGGCACCACTCTTTCAAAGACATCCCAGCTACAGATATCGTGCAACGAATAATGCATACACACCTACCAGCTATTTTACTCTCTGTGTAAAACACATACTCAAGTTCCAATCGTCACCCGATATCCAGGACCCCCAACCAAACTCGGAATGAGAAAAGAAGAAAACCCACAGTATAGATTTAAAGTACTCCTACCAAACTAGATGCCTGATGGCTGGCACACGTGATATTTCCGAGTCCACTTCAACCTACCCCTTCTATCTGTACGTTTTGTACGTTTTGTTAGGGAATGAGCCTCGGGAAAAAAAAAAGGACAGGCACGCATGGGTGTATCGATTATCCAGTGGGTTTTTACTTGGCTATGTCTTGTGTCTTTGTAATTTAACTTATTGTTGAAAAAGCTTATAGGTATCATTGTAGCTGAAAGAAAATGCCAATTGTAAGGGCAAAGGGGTCAGTGCTCCTAGTCAGGTACAGATCTTGATGGTGCTTTGGTCTCTGCTTGGGAAGGGACCTGATCTTGTTGCGGGAGTTGTTCGATAATTCTGTTGTTTACCTGGAATGGCTCGTGCGAGAATTCGATATCATCACCAAAATGCAAACGGCCCGCGTCGGGGGTCCAAAGAGGCTTGAACAGTTGCTTCTCTGTTACAAAAAATAAAATAAATAGTACTGGATGATTGCTGCCTTTTCATTTACAGCCTTGTCGGGTTCCAAAACCAAAATTTGTTGATTCATCTCATTTCAAAACAACCAAAAAGCGCTAGAGTTAATCATTCACATCGCATCATCATAGTGTAGTTCTCAATCAAACATAGTTCGGGGACATCACTTCCCGTGAAACCCACAAAAAGGGAAAACGAAAAGCAAGATTCCCACCGAGCGCAAAAACCCAACCCAACCAAAACAAATGATTTTTTTCGGTTTTCACTCTTCTCGGCCAAGAAAAAAACAAGACCATTCCAATATCCGGAGACAGCGACAGACTCCAATTTTTCTCTACATAAACCACCATGCCTCAGAAAGAAGAGCTTCCAGAGAAAACATCAAAAGCTACACCTAAGCCTTGGTGATGCGGCAGATCAGGTCCTGACCATCAACAGAGTCACCCTCCTTGACCAGCAGACCCGAGACCTTGCCACTGTGGGGAGCAGAAATGACCATTTCCTATCGGAGAAAAAAACCGCAAAGTTAGCAAGAGTGACTCAAAGGCGAAAACAGAAAAGAGAGAGAGAGAGACAGAGAAAAATAGGGTTCTTACCATCTTCATGGCGCTCAGCACCGCAATGGGGTCACCCTTCTTGCACTCGTGACCATCGTGCACACGGATCTCAACTACCACACCCGACATGGGAGCACCGACTTGGCTGCTGTCACCCACATCGGCCTTGGGACGGGCAACGTTGTCCACAGAGGCCTTGTTGTCATCCACCGAGACCTGACGGACTTCACCGTTCACCTCGTAGAAGACCTCACGCTGACCGGTCTGCTCGGACAGAGGTCCAATGGCCAGCAGCTTCAGGATGAGCACCTTACCCTTCTCCAGCTCCACGTGGAACTCCTCACCAATCTCGGGACGGGCCAGGAAGTAACGAGTGGGCAAGACGGAGAGGTCACCATACTTCTGCACAAACTTGCGGTAGTCCTCGAAGACCTTGGGGTACATGGCATACGAGGCAACGTCGCACTCGGTCGCAGAGCCAAACTTCTCGCGGATCTGGTTCTTGATTCCAGGCAGGTCCAGAGGGTCGAGGTACAGACCGGGACGCTTGTCGAGCTTGCGGCGGTTGCGCAGAGCCCGGGAGCGGAGAGGCTCGGGGAAGCCACCGAAGGGCTGGCCCATCAGACCCTCCAGGAACTCAAGCACGGAACCGGGGAAGTCCAGCTCGGCCGCGCGGTCCACCACATCCTGCTCGGACAGCTTGTTGGAGACCATGAACTGGGCCAGATCGCCAACCACCTTGGAAGTAGGGGTGACCTTGACGATGTCGCCGAGGAGGTCGTTGGCCGCCTCGTAGGCCTTCTTGGTCTCGGCCCACTGCTGACCCAGACCCAGCTGACTGGCCTGGAAGATCAGGTTGGTGAGCTGACCACCAGGGATCTCGTGCTCGTAAACCTCGGGGTCGGGACCGGTGAGACCGGCCTCGAAGGGCGAGTAGAGCAGACGGAGCTGAGCCCAGTAGCTGTCGAGAGCGCGAACCTGCGCGACGTCGAGGTGGGGGTCGTGCTCAGTGCCAGACAGCGAGGCAAGGATGGCACCGATGCTGGGCTGCGAGGTCATGCCGGACAAGGAGTCGGTGGCGGCGTCCACGGCGTCAGCGCCAGCCTGGGCACAAGCAATCATGGAGGCCACACCGGTACCGGCGGAGTCGTGGGTGTGCACGTGGATGGGGAGGTCGGGGTAGCGCTCACGGAGAGCGCTGATCAGGATGCGAGCAGCCTGGGGCTTGAGCACACCGGCCATATCCTTGATACCCAAAACGTGGGTGCCGAGAGCGACGATCTTCTCGGCAAGGGCAAGATAGTACTCGAGGTTGTACTTCTTGTGGGGGTTCAGCATGTCACCACTGTAGCAGATGGTCGCCTCGACCACACCGCCGGCCTGCTGGACAGCCTTGATACCGACCTCGAGCTGGTCGACATCGTTGAGCGCATCGAAGACACGGAAGATGTCCACGCCGTACTTCTTGGCCTGCTTACAGAAGTGGTAGATGGCGTTGTCGGGAAGAGACGAGTAGGCCACACCGTTGGCGCCGCGCAGCAGCATCTGGAACGGAATGTTGGGGACAGCCTTGCGCAGCTTGCGCAGACGGTCCCAGGGGTCCTCGTAGAGGAAGCGCATGGCGACGTCAAAGGTGGCGCCACCCCAGCACTCCAGACTGTAGGCGTTGGAGAGCGCGTGGCTGGTCTCGTGAGCAATGTTGAGCATATCGATCGTACGCACACGGGTGGCCAGCAGCGACTGGTGAGCATCACGCCAGGTGGTGTCCATGATCAAGCAACCCTTGTTGGCACGCACCGCCTTGGCGAACGCAGCGGGGCCTTCGCGGTCCAAGATCTGCTTCCAGCCCTTCTGGCACGGCACCGAGACATCGATGGGGGCACCGGAGGCGTCGGTGAGAATGGGCTTGATGATCTCGCCCTTGAGCTTGGGCTCACCCATCTGTCCCTTGATGCTGCTGCCGTTGACGGCAACGTCACCCAGGTAGGCCAGCAACTTCTGGGCACGGTTCTGGGAGCCGACGAGCGCGAACAGCTCGGGGGTGTCATCGATGAAGGTGGTCCAGCAGGTGCCATCGATGAAGGTGGGGTGGCTCAGCAGGGAGGCCAGGAAGGGAATGTTGGTCTTGACACCGCGGATACGGAACTCGACCAGGGCACGCAGGACCTTGCGGCGGGCGATCTCGTAGGTGGAACCGCGGCAGGTGCACTTGACCAGCATGGAGTCGTAGTGGGGGGTGATGACCGCACCGGCAAAGCCGTTACCACCGTCCAGACGCACACCGTTACCACCGGCGGACCGGTAGACCTCAATCTTACCGGTGTCGGGCGAGAAGCCCTTGGAGGGGTCCTCGGTGGTGATACGACACTGGATGGCAAATCCGCGGGTGGAGATGCGATCCTGGGTCAGACCCAGCTGCTCGAGTGTGGCACCGGCGGCAATCTGAATCTGGGCGGCGACGATATCGATACCGGTGATCTCCTCGGTGATGGTGTGCTCGACCTGGATACGGGGGTTGATCTCGATGAAGTAGTAGCGGTTCTGCTGGTCGACCAGGAACTCGGCCGTACCCGCGTTGCGATACTTGACGGACTTGGCGAGACGCACGGCGTCCGCCAGGATCTTGTCGCGGACCTCGATGGGCAAGTCCTTGGCGGGGGCAATCTCCACGACCTTTTGGTGACGACGCTGAACGGAGCAGTCACGCTCGAACAGGTGCACCACGTTGCCCTGGTTGTCACCCAGCAGCTGGACCTCAATGTGCTTGGGCTTGTCGAGGAAGCGCTCGACAAAGACGGTGCCGTTACCGAAGGCGGAACGGGCCTCCGAGGTGGCACGCTCAAAGGCGTCACGCAGATCGGCCTGCTCCCGGACGACACGCATACCACGACCACCACCACCAAAGGCGGCCTTGATGATGATGGGGAAGCCATAGGTGTCGGTGAAGGTCTTGACCTCCTCGTAGCGCTCGACGGGGCCCTCGGTACCGGGGACGACGGGGACGTTGCACTTGATGGCGAGGCGACGGGCCGAAACCTTGTCACCAAGGGCGTCAATGGTGTCGGGGGTAGGACCGACGAAGACAATGCCGGCCTTTTCGACATTGCGGGCGAACTCGGCGTTCTCGGACAAGAAACCGTAACCCGGGTGGATCAGGTGGACGCCGTGCTCCACGGCAATCTTGATGATCTCATCGCCGGCCAGGTAGGCCCCCACGGGGGTGTACTGACCACGCTTGCCAATCATGTAGGCCTCGTCGGCCTTCTGACGGTGCATACCGTAACGATCCTCGTGGGAGAAGACGGCGACAGTTTGCAAGGACAGCTCGTGGGCGGTACGGAAAATACGGATGGGGATTTCACCACGGTTGGCCACCAGGATCTTCTGGAAATGCATGATGGTGGAATTGGCTCGGAGACGGCGGTGTACCGAGTCCTGGTGGTGCTCTTCATGGTCCTCGATGAATTCGGAGTCATCGATGGCCTCCTCGGGCTGGCGAGATGGGGCAGCCATAATGTGTGTAGAGAGTGGGAAGATGGTGGGGGAAGGGGGAGACGGAGAAGGGTGAGAGACTAGATGGAGAGCAAGAGAGAGAGATTGAGAGAAAGGCGGGGTGAGGTGGTGAGGACGACCCAGCAACTGCGGGAATCGGGAAGCGAGTTAATGAAGCGTTTCCCTTCGTTTTTATTTTTCTTTTAAAAAGAAAAGAAGAACAGAATTTGGCCGGTCGAGACAAGCGCAATTTCGCATTGACGGATTGTGTTCACGGACAGGGTGGGAGAGTGACTCACGGAAATACAGCTAGCTGAGCAGGGAGGGGGAGAGCTCCGAGTCGAAGCGCGAGTCCGATTTCGGCAGACGATAATGCAATCGGAGTTGCACTGATGGAAGGTCTGATGGCGGCACACTTGTCACAGGTTCGGAGCAGCCCGACGTGTGTGCAGTGGCAGGGCTTGAAGATTCAAGGCTCAATGGGTTCGAGTTGAATTGGGGGTTGGGGAGGGAGGAGAGGAAGAGGAAGAGAGAGGGAGCAAGAAACAGAAAGAGCAGAGCGCGGGCGAGGAATGATGCAGAGGTGGATGCTTAAATGGAGGTGAGGGGAGAGGAGGGGCAGATAAAAGGCAGTCGTTGGGTCACGGGCAGAACCAGTGGAGAGTGAGAGAGAGTGACACGATACGATTGTCCAAAAAGACAGGTACCGTCCCAAATGGAAGTCTGACTCGCCAGATCCTTTTTTTTTTATCTTTTTTTCTTTTTAGGACAACAAAAAGGAAAGGAAAAAAAAAAAGGAAAAAAAGTGAACGGGAAATATTAAAAATGGCATTAATTCTTGACGAGACGTTCGTCTGGTCCTCGTCCTAGACTCGGGCATTTCCTAGACGGGTTCGTGGAGAACCACTACGCCGCTCTCAGACGTTCAGTACTGATCGAGAGACTCCTCCTGCGCACTTGTGGACGAGCCAAACGTGAAGAGTGTAGTCACGTCCGGACAGGGGACTGGACTCCGTGCCTATCACAGGGCCTCGGCAGAGTTTCAATGGCCGGGGTAAAAGAGAAGGTGACTCCATCAATGAGGTAATTCCCGTGATTCCCGTCTTTTCCTGGCGGCTGGTCGGAGTTGGGCCCCCCCCCGCGGTTCAAAAGGGCCGAAGGATGTGGCAGTTGTAATTATCAAATTCCAGTAGCCAATTTGATGCTCCACCCGCCACGGTGGGATGATAACGACGGTCTGGCTGGTCCGTGGTTCTTCTTGGAACCTTTTTTTTTTTCTTTGGGTGTCTGGATGGGTTTGGTACTATGCAAACCCGTTTCTTTTCTCTATCATTCCTTTTTTTGTCTCTTTACGAAGGGGGGAAAAACAGAAAACCGAAAAAGTAGAGAGAAAGAGGGAGAAAGACCTCTGGATTGTATACACTCAAGAAGAATATAGCAACTCCTTGACTCAGGTGATCCCTTCTTTGGGACCCTCTGATCCGAGTCAAGAAAAGTGGTGGTCTGGCCAAGATCTGGCTGGCGCAGTGTCGAGCAGCTGGTTGACTTGCTCCAAGAGGTTCACCGGTACACCGGACGGCGATCCCATCGTCTCTCTCCCTCTCATCCATTCCATTCAGCCTTGGCTCATCTGGTTTTTATTTTATTTTTATTTTCAATGTTTTGATTTTCTTCCATCTTGCCATTGCACATGATTTCTGCTTGCGTGATCCTTTTACATTTTTGATCTTCTGGCGAAACTGCCGAGCCTCCGGTGGGGGGGGGCTGGGCATTTCCGAGGGTCACTCTTTAGAATCTCCGGTCAGTCCAAGGAGAATTATCCTTTGGCACAATTGAGAAGGTCGGTGATATGATGATCACCCCATGAACCCGCGTCTTGAGCCCAGGAGGACAATGTATGTAATTTTGGCTCTCTTGCCCTATTCCTGCGGGTAGCCATCCCACGTGATTCTTATCCCTCCCCAAAGGACAGTGTAATACAAACTTTGGATGCATGCTCCGATTGACGGTTCTCCCCATTCCTAACCGAGCGGTGGCGGTCGGCGCTTCTAGAAGGGCCCGGTGAGATCATCTATTTTTCGAGACCGGACACACGGATCAGTATGGATGCCATCGTTACGAGGACAATGTAGCTAGCTATCCAAGGCCAAAAAAAAAACAATTATAATAATAATAATAATATAGATGAGCACCTCTATGCATTTCTCACGTAGATTGATGGTCTGAACAGATGCATTGAAATACAGTCACCATCAAGGCTCGCACTACATTGAGGGGACCCTCATTTGCGTCCACCAGCAAAGACACGAATTGAACTTGCCCCATGGGGCTTTAGCCTCGGTCCTGCATGATTCACTGCTGCTGGGAAAATCGCCTGAGGCATAACTCCGCGCACTACGACGGTAGGCTGTAGGATGTCCAAGTGGGACGGTGATCTTTCTAGCTCTTTATACACAAAAAAACAAATTCTACCGTGACGGACAGTTAAAGATCATCCTATCACTGGCGCCCGTGTCCGTGTCTGTTCCTTTTCCTCCTCCTTCTACTTCACCTCCATCACCCCGTTGGCCAACTGGCTTCAAACCATCACCACGGATATCGACGGAGAACCTGAGAGGGGGGGGGGGCCTTTCCGAGGCAGATCTCGGAGTTGATGACTTCTCCGTCCACCAGTCACCAGTCCCACCTCCTCACTTTCAGGGGAGAAAGATTCGAGCATTGAAAGGATAAGTAGTTGCACGATAATTCAACGTCCTTCACCTCGGGCAAAGTGCATCCCGCCCATACTCGGGAGTCGGTTATCACTCTCGTTCCTGAAAGTTATCGTGTCTTTCCCGGTCTTTGTTACTCCAATGTCCATTATGGAAGGACACGGAAGAAGCTAGGCATGCAGAACGTTTCGTGTACTACTCGGACCTCTAACGAGTCTTGTTTTCCCCCATCTAGTAGTGATTGATGTCTTGAAGAGCATGATTGAGGTCGAGCCACGCACCACGCGCGTCCTGCACCATCGCAGAAAAAAGAGATCAAGATCTGCCCGCTGCCAGTGGTCCTGAAGGACAGGAACTGATCCCTTTCACCCCCCCCTCCCCCTTTTCATCTGTTCAGACTCCCTGAAACTCAAGTCCCACCTCGCAGGCCGTCGCCAAGGTACCCTCTTCGTCTACAAAGAGGGGCTTCTGCAGCGTTGTAGGCGTCTCCCGGTTCATGGCAGTCCATCACCGGGGAACCTCTTTCGAATAGGTCCACTAAGCGCTCGACTCTGATCCACTTGGCAAGACGGATGATCTACCCACGGGAACATCAGAATCCATTCCATGTCTAATTGCACACACACACAGACTGCTGGGACCGCAAGTGCTTGTCACCTGTGTCCGAGGGCTCCGGTACGACGGGATGGAAGGGACCATGTCAATAGAGAATTGGTGGGAAAGGACCCCTGACCTAGATGCCAAGGCCCAAGACATCAAGACATTAGGCCTCGCCGAGTCAGGACAGACTTGACAAAAGTAAGGGATGATCATCCCAGTCTTTCTTGGGCGAGGAGATTTGGCCGGATCACCCCTTGAAGACTATCACCGCTCTCCAATCTATTGTGATCGTGGCCTTTTCAAATGAGAGATCTGAAAGTGTCCCGCCAAGCAGCCAAGAAGTGTTTCCCTCCTCAAGGACCAGGATCAAATCTGCACGCCGAGAGTAACACCGTATCATCAATCGAGGCGATCGTCAGACCCTCAACGAGGCGGTCGCTCCCTCAATGGCGAGTGTCTCCCTTTCGCCAAGGTCGCTCCTGTTCAGAAGAAATCAGGTGCAGTATTCGCCCCAAAAGCGCACCTTGATCGGAAAATTGGGGCTACCATAGTAAAACACCACCAGTCTCTCTACCTGCGACCTCTTCACCCAAGAGTATCACTATCAACTGCAGTAAGAAAGTACAAGCATGCCATGTAGATCTACAGCTGACCACACCGAACAACTGCATACTAGCTAGTAGCTACATACCTACGCCAAGCACTGAGGCAGAACAAACGTCCAACAATAGTCCGTGCCCCAACAAGTCGGATCACACCCACCATCCACTGACCTTTACCCTCTCCTCAACTGGAGCCTAGTTTACGGTCTCAGACCTTCTCGCATTCATGCAAGATAAGGCCCATTCTCCGTCCGCGCGAAAGGACTTGTTTGACCCTATGAGAAAAAATAAGTAAAAAACCAAATAAATCAACCATCACCCCCCGCTATCTCTACGGTAGTGACGCTCCTCATCTCACTCAATACTCAAGAACTATCTTTAAAGTCTCGATAATAAAGAAACGAAAGAGGATTACGGGTTCGACGACGATCCACCAATCACAGCACAACAATTGCTTATCTCTGCGGTTCATGAATCCTTCATGTTTTGAGGAATCGCCGACGTCATTCATTATATCCTATTGAGTCCTCAGACCCGGCTGGGGAGAAGGAACCATGTCCTGTACGGGAATAATCAGCATACCACATGTATAGCCGTTTCAATCGCACAAGTCTACTTTGTGGATGAATATGGTTTATCTGGCTTAACACCTTCTATGCACTTTTGCCCTGCATGGACCCGATTTGGCTATCTCGGTGTCCAAGGAATCTAATTCCCCGTCCGAGTCGATTGGGCCACTTATTCAAGCCAATCAAATTGACCTTTTTTCGCTCGGGGTTGAGATTTACTATGAGACTCAACGGCCAAATACCTCAAGATGACCTGAGTACCAAGGTTACTATAGCTAGGTAGGTACTACAAGACAGTAACTCACCCCCTAACTTTGATCCGTTTAGACATCAATACTCCCCCGTCTCCAGTTTACACAGTCTTGAGTACACGAGACCTTCAAGCTTCTCTCCACCATCGGACGTACCTACTATGTTGAAAGTAAAAGTATACACGGGGGACGTTCGCTCTCCCCTCTCATCTCCTTCAAATCCCCAAAGAAAAAAACAACAAACAAATATCCTTCAAATCTCGTACGCATCACTCGTGTGCAAATCTGGTCCACCCTCTGTGCTCAAGTTCGGCAATGACCGACGCCGGCGCCACGAGAAGGAACAAGTCCAATCGAAGTACGTGATACCATAATACCATGCATTATCAAATGCATAATCATCATAATCAAAAAAAATCTCCCACGGACTCACAATAATCCTAGTCCGATCGACCATTGACTCCCCCCTCCACCACGCGCTTCGGACCGAAGGTGCACACATCTCGGAAACCCTGCCTTTCCAAGCCCCCAGATCAATTCCGAGAATACCGGCCCTTTTTTTTTTCTTTTTCCTCATTGATTTTTCTTTTTTTTTGTTAAAAAAATACCAATTAGAAGAAAAGAGAATAAGAGAAGGAAATGTTCGATATGCTAGGAGTTTTGAGTGAGTAAAACGGAATGGAGCGTCCTTCTGTAATCTCTCTTCTCAGTTACAAGCATTTCCGCAAATTGTGTATGGAGGATTTCCATATTATCGTCTCATTTACCCACGTTTCTACAGCTACACTACAGCCAACTATATGCCTCCGGAGATCAATTAACTCACAATGCTACATACCGTATTGAATGAACATTGAAATTGCAAATGCCGCCCTCCCCCCTCATTCCATCCCATTTTCCATCCAGATCAGATGGAGATCCGACCTCCCTCTTACACCTCCACTCTTCATCTCCATTCCGCCTCTAAATTAACCCCCCCCCCCCCCCCCCCCCCAAAACAAAAGCAAAAGCAAAAATCATCTGTACACGGCTCCACGGCATGCAGCAAAAAAAAAGGAAGGGATACCGAGACCCCCCCCCAAAGCAGACATGATAAGCTGCCACAGACTGACTGGTGAGATGGATTCAAAGCCGATCCGGCTCGCAAAAGGGGGAAGGATTGGAAGGAGGGAACGTAAAAAGCTGTCAGCAATACTCTCCACATCTCCCGTATTCCGCAATCTACTGTATATGCCAAGACAACACAAGGGGGGTAAACCGGAGCAATGGAAGCTGAAGCAGATTGATGAAAGAGATTTTAAAAAAAAATTCGAGTAGCGCCAAGTAGGCATTACCAACATCCATATTCCTCGATTGGGTCAGTCAGAAGGTTCCAAAAGGCCCGCAGATAGAATGCAGTATGCACCACACCGGGGCCAAGGGAAGGGAAGGAAGGGAAGGAAGCTGAGGGAGAACCTTCCAGGCCCAACTATTTCCAGGGGCTGGTTTGTTAACGTCCAGTATCTAGCTTGGACTATGGTGGTTTGTTAGACTGCATCTGAGGTCGAATGCACACTGTCAGCGTGTGTATGAGTGCAAGTGGTCTTACTGATGCACTGGGATGTGGTTGTTTTTGCGAGAGGCTGAGCTGGGCTGGTCCTGCAGGAGCCTTCTGCGGCAGGAACTCGATTAGGGTTGTTCGAGGATGAAGCATGCACGGTGTTGGATGGTTGACGATCGTGCATTTACAGTACATGCATACGGTTCTTTTTTTTTTCCTTTTTTGTTTGGCAGATGGTTGATGGGTGTCCAGAAGGGTCATCCGTGGGGGTTTCGCTTCAAGTACCGAGCTGATTTGCCTAGATTGAATCCGGCGTCAACTTATATCAGTGGTCTACAACACGAGCTAGAATCCTGTGCTTTTCCCGTCTGCCGTCCACAGAGAAAGTTGCATGGGTGATTTCCCGGGAAACATAGTCCTTGGAATAATCATTCACCTGGATTCATTAGAAAAAAGAGCGGGAGAGGGAGAGGGAGAGAGAGAGAGAGAGCGGAGATATGCCCTTCCATCACTCTTCTAGATGTCGAGACTCCCGTCTAACCTGAATGACCGACAAGTGCCATTGAGTAATCGTACCTTCACCCGCCCAGCTTTCCCCTCTTCCAAAAAAGAGAAAGAAAAAAAAGCACCTGAATCAACCACTTACCCGGCTCGGTGGAACGGAGCGCCTGCAGAAATTTAGCCGAGTGGGCTTGACGCAGAGCTGTCTCTAGGCGGATTGAGGTCAAGCGCGTTGATCAATGTGGGGGCCAGACAATCCGTTTTCTGCAGCACTGCAGCTTACGACCGGGGAGGGCGCGGTGGATACGCCAGACTGGACCACTGGACAAATTGACACGTTCCTCTGTCTACAATCTACACTCTGCAGTGGACGGTGGGACCTCGGACCTGATGCGTCCACAGGGGAGATTTTGGGGCCGGGAGACGACACTGGTTGCGATGGCTCAGTCAAGACTGCTTATGGCGTCAAGTTTTAAGGAATCCATCTGCAGGACTTCTGTTGATCACCGACCAAGTCCAACCTCTTGTGGACAAGAGGATACTCGAGTTGGTTTGAATCTTCCAGAAGGGGCCGACGGAGGAATGAAGGATGCCCCTTTCTGTTCACCAGGCTTTAGCTTCATTCGCAGGGTGGTCCAACGGCTTGCCTTCGTACGCATTTACTGCCCGCAGAGTGGACAAGTGTGCCTGAGATGACCGGAGATTAAACAAAAAGTAAAATGCAAGTGCAGATTGCCAACCCCGAGGGTCGGCGACACATTGAATATGGGCGGAAATGCCTAGTGGATACATTGCATGAGAAGGAATAAATATTGAAATAAGGATAAGGTTCAATAAGAAAATAAAGAGAAACCATTAGGAAAATCCGCCATGGACATGGCGCCCTTCAGAGCGCATGGCGGATCCACAAGAGCTGCTGCTCCACCCAAACCTCATGTCTTTTGCTCGCACCAAGAAGGTCATCACGTCGCTGTATGGTACACAAAAGGATAAAGAGAGAAAAAAAAAATCAAAACCGCGAAGGGATGGCACGACCGAACGGCCTCTTTGAGTCCATGATCACCTCAGAATCCACGATAACCGGTCGCTTGCGGGGCGAGCCCGGTGGGCTGGCCATAAGGCATTGGACTAGCCGGAGCTGCCGGGCCCTGCGTGAGCATCAGTCGGGAGCCACCCAGGATAGGGGTGTTATCCTCCTCAACGCGTTGAGTCTTCTCCCGGTTCTTGCGCTCTTCATTATCCTTCTTGAGCATCTCGATCGTGCGCGTTTGCTCGCACAGGAAGTTGATCATGAAGGGCATGGTGAAGTCGTGCAGACCCTTGCGCCATGAAATCTCCATGATCACGTCAGGGCGAATCAGGTCGTAGCAAGCATAGAGCATGCCCACGTAGCATTCGCGGCTACCGATATCAACAAACTGTACAGGGATATATCAGTAAATGGTCGTCAAGTTTACAAACAGACTCAAGTGTTACTTACGTATCGAAGAAGGTCCTCAACCACCTCCGGCTTGGCAGAGATGGCGGCGGTCTCAATGGCATCCTTGTAAAGCTTATCTTGCTTGGAGAGCGCAATGGACTTCTCCCACCGCTTGTTTTTGCGGTAGATGCTGGCGGCAATTTGACGGAAGAAGATGAGCTCGTGCTTCTCGAGACGTTGCGCCAGCTCGACAGAATCGAAGTTGTCGTGGTTGTCAACCGAGTCACGGAGAGTCTTGTAGTCCTCTTCCTCAATGAGAAGCTCGTTGATCGCATCATTCACCGCACGCTTGTTTTGGCTCTGAACATTGAGCATAAACGGCTTGATCAGAGGGATGTTGTCGGAGGCCTTAAACAGGCGGACCACACGGCTGACGTCGATGCGAGGAGTGAGAACCTGGAGCAGGTCGGTGATGAGGAGGGGCTGCTCCTGGAGATAGAAAGTGAGGGCACGGTAATAAATCTCCAGATTGGCAACCTTGACGATGATATCCTTGAAGGAGTGGTGCTCCCAGGCATCGGCTGCACGCTCCATCATAGCGAGAGCTGCATTGTCCCATTCATCGTAATGGCAGTACAGGAAGACCAGCTCAGGCCACAAGTTGGCCTCCTCGCAAGCACGGATCATCTTGGGGATGTTGATACGAGACCAGAACAGCTTCAGATGCTCCATCACGCGGTCGGGGTGGTACTTGGACAGAGCAATACCCAGTTCAGTGAACATTCCCATGTGGGCACGCTCGAGACCAAGACCCGCCTCGAGAACGGAGATGAGCTCATCAAAGTAGCCGTTTCGCTCGTACTGACGGACAAGGGTCTGAAGCTCTTCGGCGTGAACAATCAGGTTGAGACCGCAAATCTGGGCGAGACGGAATTCCTTCTTGTTCACACAGGCCTCGTTGACCTGCTTCCATACTTTGACACTGTTGGCCTTGCGTGCGCACTCGACGGCAGCCTGGTATTCCTCCAGGTGGACAAGGGTGGTGGCAAGCTTGGCCCAGTTGGAAACGCTGGTGTAGAAGATCTTGGCAGCCTGGTGGTATCCCTCCTCATAGGCCTTGTCTCCCGAAGCTTCAATGTCGGCGACGTTGGTTGAGCGGAGGAAGTCCTCAAGCTCCGCAAGCTGGTCAAGGCGGGCAAAGCAAAAGGCGAGACCAGTATCAATCGCGGGCTCACGCAGGGTCTTGCGGGCCATGCGCAGGAACTTGACGAGATCTTCATCCTTGCCGGCGTGGGTCGCAATCTCAATCACCTCGTTGTAGTTGGAAGGATCATTGGCGCGAATGTAGGATTCAATGGAGTCGGTGACACGCAGGCCGTCCAACTGGGCCTTGGCGACCTTGCTCCAGACCTCGGGGAGCTCAACACGCTCGGCAAACTCTTGAGCCCGATCAATGCTGACAATGTTCTCAACGAGGACATTAACAGCAGCGAGCTGGTTGTTAACCTTCTTGTAGATCTCAAACGCCTCCTCGTAAAGGCCAACCTGGATACACATCTCGGCGATCTCATCGGCAGAGAATTCGTTCAGCTGGTGAATGTAGTCCATGAGACGGCTCTTGTCGGCCTTGGCAGCAGTCAGCATCAGCAGGTTCTGCAGACTGGTGTTGTCACTGAAGGGGGAGGGCTCCAGGATAATCTTCTCCAACAGCTCAATCAGCTCGCCAGGCAGGTCAGCATCAAGGAAGCACTTCACAGCGACCGAGACCTTGTCAGGCTCGGTGGACTCGGGTACTGCGGTCGCAATGACCTGATCGACAAGAGATCGACGGTGCATGTTGTTCTCGCTCAGGACAAAGGTCCAGATTTCAGGATCAGCGCGCTCGACCAAGTAACGAGCCTGGGCACGGTACATGGAGTTTTCATTGGTGATGCTGATGAGCTCCAAGTCATTCTGACCCTTGCTGTAAGCAATAAAGGCCAAGTTGGGGTCACGCTTCTCGCAGTACTTTCCGACGGTCAGAGTGTCGTACATGTCGTTCTCCTTGAGGAACTTCTCGGGGTTGTTGTTGCTGTCAATGTAGATCTTGGCAAGCGCATTGTAGACAGCCTGCTGCTGGTTGCCAGTGGCAAGGGTCGCCTCGAGGAAGGGGAGCAACAGCTTGAGACGGTTGCGGCTCTCGACCTCAGACACGAGCTCGTCAATGGGAATCACAGCCGGGTCCACGGTGGTGAGAAGATTCTTGATGATGCTCTCGTCGCAATCGACGTCCAGCAAGCCGCCGACAACCGCGGGGGCCCGAGAGGGGTTGACTCGTTGAACATAGACCTCGATAGACTTGAACTGCTGATTCTGGTAAAGGTAGAGAACGAGATCGTGGATGAAGTTGAACCGGTCGCAGACAATGATGAGAGGAAGCTGCTCGGTCAGATGAGCTTCCTTCAAGAAATTCTTGACCTTCTCTGGGTTGTAGTAGTTGCTCTCCCGACAGATGCGCTCGACTTCGGTGATCTGGCTCATCGCGGTAGCAGCCTCAATGTACTTGAAATGGACGTCGGGATCCTCACTGAGGTTGACAATGCTGCCAAGGTAGTAGTAGAGACCCTCAGCGGTACGGTACTTCTCGAGCAGATCAATAAGGCGGTTGGGTCCGAGCAGATCAGAGAACTTGGTGGCAATCTGGACGACGGCCTGCAAATTCTGGCGAATGTTGGCCTCGAGCATGAAGTCCAAGCACTCCAGGGTCTGCTCAACAGAGAGACGACCAAAGTAGTTCATCAACCATTCGTTGCTCAGCTTATCCGTCTTGACAATGTTGCGCTTGATCACGGCCGGATCGTCAGAGTTCTCGAGCGCACGCTGGACAAGACCAGCACCCTCGCAGAGCTGTGAGATGCGTGGGCGATCGTAGTGCGTGAAAATCTCATTGCCAAGAATGGCGTCCGCAACCTGGGGAGCGTTCACGAGGTTCATCTCGAGAAGGCGAGTCTGCAAATGACCGTGCTCGGGCTTGTTATCCTTGAGCGCATCAAGAAGGAATGAAGTCGCCTGCTGGATCATGTTTTGAGACAGGAAAACATCCACAACTCGGTCGAGGTCAACGAGTGCGCCACCCTCCTCATTGGCGAGCTGAGTCGCAAACTCGGCACCCTTCTCAGGGTTAACTCGCACAATGTGCTGCAGGAGCTGAGTGTAATCAGGCTGATAGCCGACCTGCTTGGAGTAGGCAAGGATCTTGTCAAATTGACCAGTCTCGGCGAATCCAGCAACCACCTTGTGAGGAACATTCGACTCTAGGTAGACGTTCAGAGCGAGGTTCATGTCATAAGGCCGGATGATATCACCAAGCTCCTCGGACGCCTCCAGCTTCTTCTCGGACATCCACTTCTCCAACAAGTGCTTGCGGTTTTGCTGAAGGACTGGGCGAACAAGCTCCACACTCTCGTAGCGGTTCAGGGAGCCCTTATCCAGCAGCATACCGAAATACTGAAGAATGACAGACATCTGACCGGTCTGGGGGGCATTCTTGAAGCGAGAAATGGTCTCTGGCGTGCGAAGGAATCCTCGGGGAGAGTTGGCGGCAACCTTGGCAGCTTCCGTGAAGTTGCCCGCACTCAGAAGGGTGTCGAACTGCTGCTGGTAAAGGTGATCGGCTCCGGGGAGTCCAGCCCGGGAAGCGAGCTTGACCGCGAGACCCGACATGGCCGGGTTGTTCATGAGATAATCAATCACGGTGCTCTCATCCACGCTAACGGAGAGGACCTGACCCTTGCGGTTCACGCCCACGAGACCAGCACCCTCGGTATCGGCAGCGGTGGTGAAGATGGTCTCACTGGAAATGCGATTCATGAAGATACAGGTACCGGTCTCGAGGTCGTAGAGGTGGATGAAACCGTACTTGGTCACCAGGTAGACGATGTCGTACTTGGTGGAAACCTGCATGGCAACGGGGAAGTCGTTCACGGCCTCTTGTGGGAAGTAGACTTCGACGGCCTTCTTCTGGAAACGAGGATTGGGTTCTTGGTGATCAATCTCGGCAATCTGGAGCTTCGCACCGGTTTGGGTTCGAACTGCAAAGGTGAAGAGATGGTGAGGCAGAGGGGAGCCTTCGACGTTGATGTCGGCGAACGCCGCGGCGTGACCCTCAATGAACTGCGAAATACCGCGCTCCTTGGAGTAGAGTTGCATTGATCCAACGACTCGACCCTGTTGTTGACTGATACCCACGACGACCATCCACTTCTCCTCAGCGTTGACGCGGTAGTTGATGATTTGGCATCCCTAGAAGTGGCCGAGCATGAGCTGTGGCTGGTTCTTTCCTGATATCTTCCAGCCTGTCGGCAAAATATGGAACTTACCGAGAGGTTAGGTAGGCGATCAAACATCTTGACGGGGTTCTGCTGCGTCGCGTCGTAAACGTCCCAATGGTAGACGGAAGTCTCGGTGACCAAACCCAAGGACCTCTCGCTGAACCATTTCCAGTAAACGATGTCTTCATTCATGACGGCAGACTTCAGCTTTTGCTTTGCAGCGAGGTCAAAGATCTGAATTGTTCGGCCTTGGGCCTTCAGCGCAATGATGTTCTTGCTCCAGTGCATGATCGCACTGTCGGCATTGATTGGTCGCCGCATCACATCATTGTTGTTTTTCAAATCAACAATGATAACCTGGGGCTTCTCATCTTCGTCGAGCTTCTGGCGAACACAGACATAGTGATCGGATTCAAGGGTCTAATTGAAGATGGTTCCATCGTCAGCCAATCGTCGTTCACGCGCCGGTGTATTCCGAGGGTCAAAGAAAGGGACTTACACATGAGGTGAAGCCAATGGATGGTTGCTAGAGGCGCAAAGCATGTCAGTACGTTGTAGACCCAGATGAAGCTTGTTGACGGGATGCGCCGGGGTCGAGACGGGCAGTCGGAGCTCAACGCGATTCAAGCTCGTCATTGCAAATCAAAGTGAGGCGAGACATACCGCAATTCCAACGTTGGTCAACTGCGAGGAAAGCACGGTGTTAGCAAATGGTCAGTGGAGGTCTCCATTGAGTTTGACGCAGTGGGCAACGTACGTTGATGAGTTCTGTGAACTTGATGGGTAGAGGTGCCATATTTACTTAGGCCGGCTGCACGACCTGGTGCCTCCGAATTAACGCCTCGCAAGAAAACCAGAATGAGTGAAAGAAAAGGGGGAATCGTGAGAGAGGCAGACGCAGAAGTGAGGTCAAAAAGAAAGTCTGGGAGATGGAGAGAGTTAGAGGAGGGGATATGGGAGAGAGAGGGGGGGGGACAATCTGGAGATACGCAAGTGACCTCAGGAGGTCCGCTGCTGTCGTTGCTGAGGTGTCGCTTATGGGGGGAGATCACGTGAAACAGGGGTACGGTGCAGGGCGGAAGGACAACATGTGGAGGTTCGGAAAGCTGGCATCGAGAGGTCCACGGCAAAGCCCAGAACGAGGCGGTGTACGTCATCGACCGCTGGGCAGCTGCAGGAGCAATCGGTCATCGAGTTGGTGACCGCCCGTCTGACCGCCCGACTGTAATTGCCTGAGATTCAGCGCCCCAACTCCTCCAATTACACAAGCTGGGAGAACCGTCTCTCTTCACGTGATCTGTCTACTGGACTCGTCACGAGTCGGGACTGGTTGAAAGCGCGAGACGCCGACATACGTACTACTATCGCCTTCTTGGCGGTTGAGCAGACGGATCGTGAGAAGACTTTTCGCAGACGATTGGTTTGGTTTGGGGGTCATTTCAGAGGTCAAAAGATTTATGATTTCTTCACTGCATCGCAATGTCTTTCGTTCCTAGAATGATTAAACGACTTGTGGTCCACATTGAAATTGGATCTTGAAGTCTGGAGACCCGCGTCACTTTTTGCAAATTCATCTACATATACTCTCAACTGATATGGTGGTCACTACCGTCCATTCCAGGCGATTGCGGCCTTCTACCTCCAAGCACCACCCGGTGGTCTCGGCCCCTCGCACAAGTAACTGCTTGAAATTTTAAACCACCAAATTGAAAATGATCACAGAGGAAAAAACACAAGACCTCTCCGCAAAGCGACAGAGTATCTTTGCCCGGACGCACCCTCTTCGGCCATTCAGAACTGTTGCCATGGCCAGAGACACACTTGCACAATGGGACATGTGAGATACTAACTGCCTGTTGACTCTCCGATGGAGGGACTCCGAATTGAAATCTACTGTACCGAGCTTCGCCTACCTAAATTGACTTTGCTAGTCACAAGTAGGACGGACGTGGGCATTGTGAATGTCAGAGGGATACCTAGGTATTTGCCGCCCCGGACGGGATACAGTGCATCACCCCGGAGCTTCTTAGGTATGGAAGTGCAATCCTTCTGACCACCTAGCCATAGAGAAAACGCAAATTCATCTGACGCCTCGCTGACAAGACCGCTCGATCCACCTGCGGCCATCTTCCGAAAACACCACCAAACTAAAATTCGACACATACAAGGCAGATGATACTTTGGGATCGGCCTCTCCGTCACATTTGCACCGCAAACATCCACCAAGCGGCCGTGCTTACTCCGACACCATTGGTTATGTCCCGCCGAATATCGGATTTCCATATCAGAACTGGGGTTATCACCACGCCAGCCAAGCCCCGAAAGGATCTTGGGGCAGGAGTTGCTGCTCGACCAAGGCGGCGGGTGAAAAGCCAACAACGGCAAGACACCACATCGGGCCTTCGTATTGGAAGGTGTGGCAGGCCGAGATGCTTGGCAAGGTCTTGGCCTGCCAGCGGAGTAGCATCGCATCTGTTCACCCCGCGTGGGACCCCTGTGAGACCTTCTGGGGTGAGCGCGCTACTGGGTCTCGACTGGCACAGAAATGCGGGATAGGAATGCAAAGGCGCAAAGTATGAGAAGGTGCTCGAGCGCGAGGAGAGTCAGCAATGGGGGAGTATAAATGGAAGAGATGTAAGCCGACGGACTAAGGAATATTCACAAGATCAAGTCTTTCCTTGTCTGTTTCCCCAAGTCTTCCGTCTGTTAGTGCTCATTTTCAAAGACCAGTGGACTACTACTGCGCAATGGCTTCCAATGAGCCCGCGGAACCGATTCCAAAGGGCATCGTCGCGACCGCACGCCAGTCTTTTGCGGATCTTTTTGTCTGGAAACAACGTGTGGAAATCACTAACGAGTTTGGTGAGACTCGCGCGGAATGGCAGGCTCCAGAACCTATTCAGAATCCCATCGGTCTGATGGCACAACTTTCTGCTCGAGACTGGGTCTTCTTCCTCGTCGGACTTGCCGCGTGGACAGCCGATGCATTTGATTTCCATGCGCTGTCAATCCAGACAAAGAAGCTTGCGGATTACTATGGTCGCTCAAAGACTGACATCTCAACCGCGATCACGCTAACCTTACTCCTGCGAAGTGTCGGGGCTGCCTTTTTCGGATTCGCTGGTGATAAGTACGGTCGCAAATGGCCCATGGTGCTGAACATGATTGTACTCGGAATTCTGCAAATTGCGACCATCTACAGTCGGACTTTTCAGCAATTTCTAGCAGTCCGAAGTCTCTTTGGCCTGTTTATGGGTGGAGTTTATGGAAATGCCATTGCCATGGCGTTGGAGCACTGCCCGTGAGTTATTCGCTGATTTCACTGCACCGATTGGTGACCGTTTTCAACGAGGAGGCTGACAGTCGTGGGTTAATCTCGACAGAGTGAATGCCAGAGGACTCATGTCTGGAATTCTGCAGCAAGGGTACTCGCTTGGATATGTGTTGGCGGCATGTGCCAATCTTGGAGTCGGCGGCTCCACGGACAGCTGGAAGACCGTTTTCTGGGCGGCAGGTGAGAAAAGACAAGAAACCTCCCTTTGATGGATAGCAAGCAAATACTGAAATTTGTCCCACTAGCGGGAATCTCCATTGGTATCGGCATCATTCGCATCTTCTTTCCCGAGTCGAAACAGTTTATTGAGGCGAAAAAGGCAGGAAAGAGGAACATGAGCGCTGGCGAATTCGGCAAAGAGATCAAACTGATGCTGGCCAAAGAATGGAAGATGTGCGTTTATTGCGTTTTCCTCATGACTTGGGTAAGACTTTGTTCCTTCTCCCCTCCCACGGCGTGTTTGACCGGTTGGCTAATTCTACGCCTTTTTTTCCCTGCAGTTCAACTACTACTCCCACACCTCACAAGACTCATACACCACCTTCATGCTCACGCAAAAGAAAATGAACAATTCCGGGGCTTCAAGAGCGTCGATCTTGATGAAAACTGGGGCCTGTGTCGGGGGAACAGTCATCGGCTACCTATCACAGTTTGTCGGACGGCGCCGCGCTATTGTCGTGGCGGCCCTGATCTCGGCACTTCTCATTCCTGCGTGGATCCTGCCAACTGACGAAGCATCGCTCAGTGCCAGCGGCTTCTTCATGCAGTTCTTTGTCCAAGGTGCATGGGGAGTTATTCCAATCCATCTGAACGAGCTCTCCCCACCTGCCTTCCGATCATCTTTCCCAGGAATTACATACCAGGTTGGTAATATGATCAGCTCGCCTTCGGCGCAGATTGTGAATGCGATTGCCGAATCTACATGGATCAGCATCCCGTCAGGGGGCCGGGCTTCGGCCTACGGTCCGGTCATGGGTATTGCGACTGCGATCATTGCCGTCGGAATCATCATCACCACGGCTCTGGGGCCAGAGAAGCGCGGTCGCCGATTCGAGCTCGTTGTCAATGCAATTGATGAGCATGCCAGTGCGAAGACTGTGGACCTGGAGCAGGGCGAGGACCACAAACCTCGGGATGAGGTAATTGAAATGGCTGATCAGAAAAGATAGAGACAGAGAGGCTCGGCATCGGGTCAAAAATAGGGTCTTATTTTCGAATGTACACGCTGATCATGTCCGTCCCCCTGGCCACTTCGTAAGAACGCGGTGGCTTGATATACAGAAGTCTCTGAAAGTTTCCAGTTTCTGAATCACAATCATTTTTCTCTTTCCCGTCATCCGCCACCTCTCCAGTAATCTCACCGTTACCTCCCTTCACAAGTAGGTTCCAGTGAACGCCTTTCAATCCCCATGGGGGACCTGCAAGTCTTGGGTCTTTGTACATCGGAAATTCCAAGCAGATCAGGAGACCCTGAGATTTGATCACTCGAGACATGCCTGCTGCCCAGTCTGGTCTTTTTCGAGGGTGAAGCGCACACAGAAACTGGATCTCGGATCAGCGCCGGGAACGAGCATTCCTGCAACCTTCACTCACAGTATAGTCATAGACCAGATCAAACGCGTTCGACCCATCAGCTCCTTCCTCAACACTCCACGCAGGATTCAAAAAGTCGCCTTTCACAAACGTCACCGAGCCAGGACTTGAAGGCGGACGATACTGAGGTCCAAAATAGTCCGCAGGCGGACGAGCCATTACATCCGCCGCGTATCTCCTAGCCTCTTGAACCGCCGTCTCGGAGATCTCCAGTCCACAGGCATCAAAGCCATGCAGCGCAAGCATCACCACGTCATACCCCCGACCACACCCCTGAGATCCATCGGATACAGCAGCAAGTCAGCCCGTCGTTTCGTCGCCCATTCCTCTGTGCTCCCGGCTCTACAATCCTACAGCACTGCACATACGGGTCCGTGTATGTACTTGATAGTAGGTAGAAGTGGTATTCAGAATGATGACGTACCGGAACAAGAGCCCTTTTACGCCTCCCCGTCGGAGTGAGAGGGCTCAAAAGGGGCGTTTGCTGTTCAACCAAGTCGATCAGGGCCGGCGAAGGTTTCCCTCGATCCCAGAGGTTACTTTCGCCGGCGTCCCAGAGATCCGACCATGCTGAGCTGTGGTCTTCCACGGGACTTGATGAAGAAGTAGAGAATTGTCAGGAATCTAATCCAGGAGTCTTTGTGTTCCAGGGAAAGGAGGGAGAAAAGTGGTCAAGGCCAGAGGACTAGAGAGATGTGTGAAAATCCTCGCACTCACCGATTCAGAAAGGTGTTTAACAGGCGACCCCCGCCCCCGGGGTGAGCTTGGGATTCGGAACTTTGGACCATTATCTGGGAGATTCCAGACCAGGTTAAAAGGCTGGACTTGAAATAAAAATAAAGCTCAAAGGCCCTCGTTGGGGCGGTTGGTGGTCAAAGAGCCGGGAGAGAGCCGGGGGGGATCCACCTGAAGTGTGGAAACTGCAGCAGAAGCCGTCGCGACGATTCAAGTGCCGATACGGTCCGGCAGTGGGCTGTCCATTTTTAGGAAGGGGATAGAATCCCATGGCCAGACACTTCATGGAGGATTGGTCACGCTCTTGGATTCTGTGGATTTTAATTTTTTTTTTTCTGTTTGGCCACGAGCAAGCAAGTCATAGTGATGCATGATCATTCCCGATCGGGTTGCTTTTGAATCGGTTCAGTACCTGGCGTGAACTCAATGAGGGCCAGACGAGACGGAAATGAATTGAAATTGATAGATTCTGACTGGTCATAGCCATCAGAATTGACGTCTTGGGCCTGGATAGTGTTTGGTCCAGTACACCCGCTCAAGGTAACCTAACATATAGCTTTCGATGCGAGTTTGAAGGCTTCGTCGGTACCCATGTCAAGCCTGCGACCTTGGTGAGCAACTCTTTTCTGACGCAGGCTCCAGTGAGGACTATAAAATATACTGCGTTGTGTATACAGTTTGCAGTCTGTTAACCACAATTGAATAAAGTTGCTTGACCGGAATAGCAAAGCTTCCACGTCCACTCTAGCTGAATTCTTGTTCAACAATCAGGGCCTGAGTCTTACCCCCCGGCTCCATCACGGGTCGAGGTTCACGCGGTCCTGCTCAGAGGGCCACATATTGGATCTGCACTTGGAGTTATTGAAAAATAAATATTGCTCTCGAGTACGAGGACTGACGACGGAAATCACTGCATTTTGATCGACGACGTTGGCTGTCACAGCAAGGACCATGACGCGATCCATCAATTAATTGATCCTGCCTGCGGGGTTGAGTCTGCTGCAACGAGATCGTGTGTGTACGCGATCGGCGTCAGGCCGCGCAGTGATGTCGTAACTATGGCGGTGTCCGCGTTGGAAATCCCTTCCGCGTCCAGTCAGCTGTGCAGACCTCTTTCGCAATTGAAGATGCTCATATCCTGGTCAATGTATGCTTCACGTAAATGATAAGTTGCGCCTTGAAACTGCAAAGATATGGTCCACTCAGATCGCCAGCGACCGCGATCGGTGTCGGGTTACTCCTGTGGTCTGGATGAATCTGTTCCCTCCACCTCGATCCATTGCTCGACTAGGAACAGTGAAAACACTGCGATCAAGAATTTCATCATGCTATCCAGTCAACTGGGTTGGCTCGTTGGCGCGCGGGGCTCAATCGGCTAAAATGTCATTCTATAGTTGGAATCTTCCTTTAATCTCAGCCAGGGCGAGCAACGAGACGCTTGTCGTGCACAATAATTGGAAGCTAGCCACCCAAGTCTTTGAACATCGCTTGGTTACCTCAGTACGCGGATCATTCTCCCGTTTCGACCCGGTGGATGCAGGGCACGTATGTTCAGAGAACCGTGAAATCCACTCACGGAGGATTGTAATGTTGATCTAATGTTTCATGACTTCTTCTTTCCCTTCTCCGTGTGAAGTACAGGTTTCGGATACCCGAACTGCCGGAAGAAGGGGAAAGTCTAGTTCCAGCGGGTCGGAAGTCTTCTCGTGGTCGACAACAATAGCTTCTTCGCAACGGCACCTACGCCATGCCCTTCTGGCTGGCACCAATCAGCCCCGGCGATCTCGATTACGAAGGGCTGTCGCGCATTCCTCGTTCTGGCGAGGGACTTGATCTGCTGCTGCTTCTGTACTCCCTGCGGGACATGGACAACGGAGACTGCAGGCCAGCCCAAGCCTGGAAAATGGGGAAGAGATGCACGTGAGCTCAGAATGAGGGGGTTTGGGACCCTTTGGACTCAGTTGGCTTTTTCTGACTTTCTGGCAAAGTTCACCAGACCAGGGTGATCCTTGGAACCGTCGGAGGTACTTGAGGTCTCGCCACCGGTATGTACACGTACAACAAGATCAACAGAGATCAACGAGTGGGACGATGTGCGGATGGCCCGGCTTGTCCTTTGAGAATGCCGGGGCACGAGAGACTACGAAATTGCACGACTATCGGTTGTTGATTCGGGATCGTACGGTCCGCCCCCTCCTTCCGGAATGATTGAGGCATGGGCCAAGAGACCCCGGCCTCTTCGCAGTCACTTTCACCCAGCTGTCTTGACGCATTCCTCCTTTTTGTAACTTGTGAGTCGCCTTTTCTCTCACAAAAGTCGTAGCTCCGATCCGGGGGGGGGGATCGAGCCCCGTTTTCTATGATTGACAAGACTACTGCCTCTTCGCAGTCGATGATGCATTTCCCCCGCAAAATCGAGCGAATCCGACAAGTCACAGCTCCAAGTGTACTGTACTTAAAGCATGTACCCGGCTGGTGGTCCCATGGCATGTAAGATACTATTGGCCACTCAGGAGCTGTAGCTGCAGCAGAGCGGGGCTGCAAGTGGGTCAACCGCGACTGGCAGTTGGTCGGGAGCACCACAGCATCAGCAGAGGAATCGCATGTACGAGTCATCACACGACCACCGGAACCACTTCCTCTCCCTTCACCACCAGACGATCCCCCCAACTTGGGAGCCAACTGGAGGCCAACTGGTAGGAGCCGGTAGGCTGACGGGACGAGTGGACATACCAGCCTCACTTCAGACTTACCCCGCATTCTGGCTCTTCTATATAAACGTAGATCTACAACACAGTCCGTTCCCCATCTTCATTGATCTTTGGATCATTGAACAAGTCTATCAAACACTACATCTCCACCTCTTTCTCTTCTCTCTCGCACATATACTTCCTCGTGCATCACAGACATTCATCATGGAAGAGGAGCTGAACAACTACAATTCCCAATGGGTCTCCTTCCACATCCGCGACCATCTGAAGGATGGCGAGATCACCGTCCAGAACACCGTCATTGAAGGGTACGGTAGTCCCCCGCCTCCTGTCTCTAATGGAGGAAAATAAAGAGAACAAATCAGTAGCATGGCGAGGTGTTCTGTTCCAACCTGACTGACATCAATCTTCGTCCCCTCACAGTGGTGAATTCCAAGACCCCAACAACCGCCGCAAGTCTCTCACTGAAGACGAGATCGACTATATGACCATCGAAGCCGATGGCGTCGGCGAGATCTGTGCCCGTGGCCGCCGCGGCAGTGAAGGTCGCCTGGATCTCTTCCACGGCGACACCAAGATTTGCGAGCTCCACTGGGAGAATCGTGGAGGAGAATACCACAATCTGGTCGAGGTGCTTGACGACAATTCCAAGTACCGCATCGAGCATGGGGGATGGAGTCCACAGGCAGGTCCGTTGGGACATGTCTTTGTGGACATTCGCGAGAAGGATGCGAAGAAGTAGAGTGGTCTTCGCCTGTACAGCATGAGGGGGACATTGTGGAAGAAGGGGAGTTGAACGGTAATGCGTTGATTAGAGCAGGGTCTCTCTCGTCTTTTACTCGTCCCTGCACTTCCCACCTCCCGCTTCTCTGGTCGGTGTGATACACGGCATGTGTTTCTAGACCTTGAGATTTTCCCCACCTTGTCTGGGGTTCTTTTTCCTGGGATCTGGCGTCCTGTTTGATTTAGTTAATACTATAACTCCCGAAACTACTTGGCTACTGAACCAAGATGGATGAATGAATGAATGATATTTGGAAATCTACTGCCGTCGCTTCCCTCTCCAGATAGATTTAGGGTTATTAGTGCTGTGGAATAAATTGTGCACGCTGATACTGGCATTGAGACCGAATGAGCGGACAGGGTCCACTGGCGAGCGGAACGCGTGTCCGAGATTTCAGATCGTGAAGACCAGAACGGTCTCGACTCCTGTCCGCGTCGGTCCCGCTGCGGAAGACCCCGAGCCTCGTGATCAAGATTGGGAAATCCTGGTGTCTGCGTTAACTTGGTACGCAACAGTCTGAACATGCTCATCCTCTGCGTAGCAAACTCCTGCCTTAAGATTGAATGGCGTACGCTCTGTATCAATTTGGAGGTAACCGATGCCCTTCCTGTTTCCCTTTCTGATTGCACAGCTCGTCAAGAAAGCAAAACGCCAATGTACCACTTTCCCATTCTGATCATTACAAGATTCTTTCATATTTTTGATATTAGTGATTACTAATATACGCTGTTGGAGGCTGTAGCCGGTAGGCGCTGTGTTGGATTGGTCCATCCTGGTGTGCTCTATCTTGCTTAACTCGACGTCAGAAATCTAGTCGACCGCCTCGAATAGAATAGCTTGGCCAAGTTGTATGGAAAGTCTTGCGTCATTGTTTGATGCATCTCTCAAGTTCATATGCACTGTCTCCCTTTGCCATCGAGTATTTCTGTCAGAAGATTCAAAAATCAGTATTTCCACCGCACTAGCATCTATACTTCATCGTGGCAGCGCGATCAACTATCAAAACACCGTTTCAGCTGGTCTCAAGAATCTTCTCTGTCTGGAACCTGGCTGTGCTCTCGTCGATCATCATGAAAATCGCCCGTGTCTTACTAATAGACACCTTTGGTCGATTCAAGTTATCTGGCGGCGCAGTCGATGGTGCCAGTCCCCTCTGGTACCCGAATCAGACTAGTGCTGTCAGCAACTTGCATTAGCGCAAAGCTCTGTTTCGTCTCGTCCAATCAGAGCGCGAGCATTCCGACCCAAGTGGGGGGCCTCGTGCTTGGCGCTCGATGCTCTTCTTTGGTTCTCGATCAACGGACTTTGCATTCAGTCTTCTTCTAATGCCATTTATAATCGGCTGACATTCTCGCCGGTATGCCCGACGAGGTGAAAACATTGATCGCTTCTCGAATTCCCGGCGGTGATGACCCGAGATGTCAGCGTCAAACGTGCAGAATCCACCGGTCATCGACCCATTCGCCGACACTATGGCCCCGGTTAAAGCCGTGATTCCCTTAGCACGCATGCCACAGCAGGCGACCGTCCAAACGCAGGAGGAAGATTGGACAGGAATCACCGATCGAACGGAGAGGAGGAAATTGCAGAATCGGCTCAATCAACGGGCACTACGTATGCGAGTTACCACCTCCGCCCCCCTCTCTCCCTGGGTGCTTTAGGATCATTTTGAAAACGTTTATTTGCGATCATGCAAATTTGTCTGACTATCCGGTGATTAGGCCTTAGAAAAAGAAGATCAAAAGCACAAAATAATCACCAAAACGGTGCCATCAGATCGCCCTCCATACCTTCGCCAAATTTAGGCCCATGGTCCTCGTGCACCAGTCTGACTACCGAGGGAATCGAGTCCGACCAAAAGCCTCCCCGAAACCACTTTGATTCGCCAGAAGTGATCCAGCTCATGACACAAGTGGAAGCCGCTGCTCGATCCTCCAGTTACAGTGCAAGTTCATTGAATCTCGAGCATCTCCTGACTCTACCCAAGATTAACGTTCATCGCGCAATCGTCGAGAATATCTGTAGTGTGGGCATGACCATGGACTGGATGAAAGAGGAAAATTCAATATCAATCTTCAATCTTACCATGCCCGTGTCCGTATTCGTGCCCGGTCTGGTAGAATCGTCAATCCCGCTCGACATGCAACCTACCGCCGTGCAGAGGAAAGTTCCGCATCATCCGTGGCTGGACTTTTTCCCGTCACCGACTCTGAGAGATAATTTGATTATCCTGCAAGATCAGATTGATGATGACGAGCTGTGTCATGATCTGATGGCGTTCTGGGATACTCGAAATCAGCGGGCGGGGCTTCTTGTCTGGGGACCACCTTGGCTGACGAGTAGTTGGGAGGTGACGGAGACGTTTTTGGCCAAGTGGGGGTTCTTGTTGTATGGATGTACGACGTTACTGATGAGTACGAATTTCTGGAGGCTACAAAGGGGGGAAAAGCCACTGGTGTGGAGGGATTATTTTGTTCCACAGCATCCGTTTCTTCAGTTGCTGCGGAGCAAGAGACAAGGCTGGATATCTTCGTCACTGCCGTGATTGAGATAAACGGGCAACACGTGAGGATATAGAATGTACTAAATCATATAGCAAATTAGCCAGATCAGAAAAAAAGCACCTGATAGAGCGTGGAAGCTTCGAAAACCCCCTTTTTTACATGGGCTTGGTCTCGGGTAGATGTCATTTTGTAAGCTTGTCGGAAGGAAGCCCCCTAAGAGCTGGCGCCACCGTCAACATTCCACGCATCACCCGTCACGAAACTGCTATTGTTTACTCAGCAGAAACGCAACGACATTTGCAACCTCTTGCATATTCCCATCTCGAGCAATTGATGTTGTCGGTGTTGAAGTGAAGCCCTTAACGCGCGCTAGATTCCCTTGATACACCAGAGTATCAATCAAGCCCCTACGATACGAATATTAATTATTATCAAACTCCAAAAAAATGCCCATGTTCCCTCCCCCTAACATCCCACATTTGACGCTAGACTTAGAAGTAGTCACTCATACTAAAACACAATTCACTCTGACTCGAGCCCCCATCTCCTCCGCCGCAGTTCCCACCACCCCCCGGGCTGCATGCTTCGAAACCGGAAATACAGCGCCATTCAAAAGCCCCCTCTACGAGATGGTACATTAAAGAGGAACTCGTTCAATTCCCGATTTTTTAGTTCCCCAATATACCAATTCAAGAGTGCATAGCGATCAAATAAAGAAATTCAGTAGGAAAATGGCCGAAAGGCATCGAGTCATTCGAAAGAAAGGGCATACTTTGGGGTCTAATGGGGAGTTCATACGGTCTCTACGAAGTTTCGTACAATCCGAATGCATGAATTTGACTCGAGGATCAATATCAGTCCAGCGCGACTCAATCGACCGCGTCAGAATTTTAGTAATCTGGACTTACCTTCTGCTACAGTGAAGACTTTTAGGAAAGTGGAATGTTGCAGCCATAACGAAGGGGAAACCAAGCAGGGAACCCAATTAGGGAGATTCGTGATCCAGAACAGAAATTAGCGGAAGCGATAAACGTCTGGGTGTGTCCTCGAGTCTACTTGCAAATCGGCCCACAGGTGTCTCATTTAGAGGCAAACACCCACGCTGGGCCTTCAGAATCGCCCACTGGTAATACATTAGATTAATATACTTACAGTTCCCGCTAGCCTCCTTTGGTACTCCGTTCAATGCATCTGACTCTTTGGAAGTCACTGGATACGAATCAACTGACCCTACTATAGAAAACACTCAATACTATAGGACCCGATGTGTTTCTCTTCCAATTGATATCCATGTTTCGACCACTTTGTAAGTTGGAAGCGGGGATGCAACCTTGAAAAGATCGCTTCCACAGAATGAATGATGGCAGGTAGTCTATATGCTAGAGTGTAGCTGTCCTCGGGATGTGCAAGTGACTTTTCCAACTGAACTAAACGAGCTGCGGCTCAAATTCAAAACATCACACATAACATCAAATCATCCCAACGATCTGTGAGGATCATCAAATAGACGCCAGTCGGCAGTTGCAAAATATATACTGAGGATGTGTCTTTTTGAAAATCCCCGATGTAACCGTTGCTATCGGACTTGATCAAGAAACAGACGGGTTCAAGGCCTGAGCGTCAAGGGAGAGTAAATTCAACAGTTTTTAGCGGTCGTCGTTAGCATAAATAGAACGATATGCCCGCCCCCTAGACTGTCCCTATCCATTCGCGAGTCTATCGTCCAAAGTTCCCAGTGCGAATCATCAATTGCTTCAAGCAAAATCAATCCTCAGATTTCTCTTGTTGTCACAGACATACGAAAGAAGAGATATCCCCCCCCCTCCACTGCTTTTCCTTAGCCACAACTATGGCTTCCGTGCTCACTCGAATTCTGCTCTACGCATTGGGACTAGCAACCCTCGGCTCGTCCGCGACATTGAATGATCTTTCCCAACGTGATGTGCAGGAGACGACCGACTGTACGTATCGATTGATGATCCTTAACACGAATGGGCAGGACTAATCATCGCCATCCGAACGAACTACAGGCAATATGCATTACACGGTCCAGCAGGGGGATACGTGCTGGGACATTTGCAATAATTACGGATACTCTTTCACGATCAATCAGCTTCTTTGCTGGAACCCCGAGATCAATACGTCTTGTACCAATCTGATTGCGGGTCGATCCATCTGTGTGGGGGTAAAGGGCGCCGGACCCAAGTGCTAGATTGACATGTGGTCGATTGGTCCACGAGGGCAGAGAGAACGAAGGTGTCGTCGGGAAGGGGGTAGAGATGAGCTTTATTTTGATTTGATTTTGCGAGATCTCTGTTCTTCTTGATTTACTTCATGCCGAGATACTAAAGACTTTGGATTTTTGTCCCGACCAAAGAAAGTTCGTTCAGAGAGTATATCTGATCGGATTCACAGTATTAGATGCTCAGGTCTGTCTCCAACACCTGTTGAGAAACTCCTTGACTTTCATCGGTTGCACTTGAGAGAAATGATCGCTCATGCGATTCGCCTTGGGTAAATCAAACACGCCATTCACAATAAGACGACTGACCAAGGCCGTCACTTCCTTGAGTTCCTCCGGCGATCCCATGGAGCTGGGCATGGGTGGCACAGTGACGTCGCCTGCATCAATCGCCTCGAGGCTGTCATAGGTTATTTTGAATTTTTCTCCTATTCCACCAAGATTGGTGCGTCAATTAGTCGACAGCATATACAGGACGATGCAATTTTTGATGGGCCGTAAGCATTGTTTCTTACCTTTGATTTCCTCCACTGTCTTCAAAATCTCATTGTATGTCGTCTCGTCGCCGACAAAAATGCTAAACTCGGGCCACTCTTGGAGTTCCAGCAGCTGAACCATATAGTCTGCCAGATCATAGGTATATGTCATACAGATGGTATCGTTGCCATCGCCCGGGATAGCGGCCACCGCGCCTGCAATGTCGATGCCAAAGATGTATGGCTGCAGATTAGTCTTGGCGTGGGGCATGCCCCAGTAGTCCATGAAGAATCCCGGAATCACACGGGTGAATTGGAGTGAGCTTGCTTGAAGACGCTGTGCAGCATCAAGCCAGTATTTGATACTCGGGTCTACGGATAATAATCTTGCAGGTGAATTCGTCAACCGTTGGGGGAAAAAAAACAAGAACAACAGACAATGCACGTGCGAACGATAGGTCGAGGGGAAGGATCCATGTCGGCACTTACTCGGAGGTCTGAATAAAGGAGTACTCGCTGGGGATGAACCGTTTTGTCGGTTGTGCTTTTTCAGCTGCTTCGATCAAGTTGAGTTGAGACTGGCTGGTCTCATCTGATACCAGCCCGATCGTCGAGATGATAGTATGGACATTGTGACGTTCCAACTCCATCGTCATGGAGGGAATGTCGCTGTAATCAATCTGTACATGTTGAACGTTGCCCTCGGACGTGGATTTCTGCCAGAACTCCAGCCATTCCTACTGTTAGATTTCTTGATAATTGTCTCGATATCAGGAGCGTGAGGTGAGCGACAATGTGAATGAGACTCACACTCCGCGACAAGATCACAAGCTTGATCTGTGGCTCTCGAGCCAATCGTTCGACCAGTGTCTTTCCCACGCCACCTGTGCCACCCGCCACTGCAATGACGGTCATTGTCGGGATGAATGGAATGTTCTATGCTCCGTACTTTGTAGCCAAAACGTACGAACCAAATGACAGTGTCTATCTCGCTTTTAAGTCCGGCGACTTGGCAGTTCACCTGAGCATATTCCCACCAGCGCCAGGATGAGATCATCGTGAAGACTCTCCGTAGGTTCGGTGTCCTCCCCGCGGTGAGCCCCACCCAGCGCTGGACGCGTTCGACGCTCGGGCAGGTCCACCGCATACAGACATGAGTCCAAACTTGTCCAAGCCTTTTTCAATGGAACACCGAGCTCCATGACGACCTTTTATTCCAAGATGCTTCGGGAAAATATTCTCTCCTCTCTCCGGTAACCGGTATCTTCCACGTTTTTTTTGGCCCGGTCGGGGAGAGCAAGCTCGGGCTTTCGGGCTTCATCAATCGGCGTCTTTAGGACGTGTCGGACATGACTAAGGCGCGATGGAGTCCGAGGCCAGCCTGAAACAAAGTTGTATAAAGCCCACCCAGCTTCCCACGTCCGTCCCCGAGAAGCTTGCCCCATCACGATTTCCAGTGCCCCTTGGAAAAAAGAACCGCCACATCTGTCCTCTTCAAATACCTTCATCATGTGTATGAAAGCGCATTGTGCCACCTGCAGTAAGTCTCGAGAACCATGCAATATCCTCTATATGCTGCAAGAGAACGAAGCTCACCCCCAAGCAGACAAGGTTAGCTGGTGGGGTTGCGGCAACCATATCCCATCGGTGATGGACTCCATCCCGGAGGAAGACCGCTGCACTTGCACTCCCCAAGTTGAGAGAGAGGGGAAGAAGTACCCTCCCAAGGCGGCAAAGGCCGATTGACTGCACGGCTGTGTGATTCTGTGAAGGCGTTTCGTATTGCGGGTGGCGAATGTGTGTATCTGAGAGAACGGACGATGGAACCAGGACGGGAGTCGAGGCAGGGATTTGTCATGTCACTACTGAATTGAAGAGATTTGGAACATGCAAAGAGCAAAGAAAATCATTATAGTAAATTTCAAAACGATACGATCAGCAAGCAATATTCGAGAAAGCTGAACATTTATCTGCTACGGTATACATTGATCGCAAGTCTCAAGTAACAACCTTACTACAACAAGCTTCGAACCACTCTATCAACATCTGATAATCCAAGCTTTTTCCATGGCTGCTGGAAGCCTAATCAATGTCCCACTCAGGCACGAGGTTCCTGGTTTGGAGTCTTGTGTGCAAGAGCTGGGGTCTGCGCTTTCCGCTGCTGATCAAACAGGTGCAGGGTTTTGGATAGCAGCACGTTTGCATGGAGGCTTCGCTGGGCCTTGGGAGTCTTCCAGAAAAGTTTTCGGACCTCGTCATCAAATTGGTTGGGTACCTACGACCCATTTTCATTAACATTCTTCTCATAACCTGCGAGTGTATTATCTTCATCACACTACCTTTTTGCATCGCCGACCATTTTTCACACAACAACGGCATTTACTCTGGTCAGAATCCCGGAGACAGGCCACACTTAAGTCCGAGAGCATCAGTCGGAGGCATGGAACGCACAGCTCGCCGCGTATGGTGTAGTACTCTCGAGGGCCTTTTCTCTGCGGCATAACTTCGGTCCCGCTGAGGTCGTCGTCGGTGACCGTGTTCATTCTATCCAGATCTTCTTCGTGCTTGATTTTGCTCATTTTGGATGGCTGGAGATTCGATGCAGAAGCGCGGGGATGTTTGGAGTTTGCAATGCAATGAACGTGCTGCGTGAATATCTCAGCAGCGTCGCAGGGTCATCTTTATACTGCAATTTCGGTTCGAATTCCAATCTTCATCCTACAGAGCTTCTTGTGGACGTTGCAGTCGGGGAATCGGTAACAAAGGCGACTTTTCCACGTGGACGAGACATTCTGGACGAGTAAAGAAGTTGTTGAGCACATTTTCCGAGACAACAAGCAAAGAGACTCATTGGCATCAAACCAGTCAGATACACAATTTTATCACATGAGATGAGACACACGTGATATGTTAAGAAATGCTTGTCCGATGTTGGCATGGCTACTGGTGTCTGGATTTCTATTCCTTCTGCGAAGAGCGCCGTGTCTCACACAAGGTGTTTGAAAAAAAAAAGTCAAAGAACATATCTCAGCTTTGATACCCATAGGCCTGTCTTTACACACACACCCCCGGGTTCTGGAGTAGACCCAGGCATGGATTCTCCAAGAGAGTCACCAAGCCAAGACGTTTTGCAAAAGGTCATTGCTTGAACAGGAAATGGGGATGGACTGCCTGATTCTGCCTGATAGCCCAGGCTGCTAAGGCTAGCAGAGTTTCAGGCCCTCCAGTGGCAGCCACCAGCCACCAGCCACCAGCAGGTGTGGCTGATGTGGATTAGATTGCTCTCGTCGTGTTGCCTTCGCACTTAATTATACTCTGTGCTTTCATACATACTGACGCGCGAGGACCAAAAATCAAATCTCAATCTTTCAATTTACCTCTCGAAATACCACAATCGCTGGAGAGCTTGCAGAAGGATTCATTTTGCTTTACTTGACGTTCCTTCAGAATCCTGGCACGTGAACGAGGCCTCCCACTCACCTCTTCACCCGCCTTGTCTCGAAAGCGAGACCTCTTTTGAGTGTAAAAACAAGGCGCCAGGATCTCGCGACAGCCTCTTTCGCTCGCTATTGGGGTAATCGCTTTTTGATCGTGTGAGGGAATTGGCTTTATTGCCCCTTCTCAAAGCTCCTCTTCTCTCTCTCCACTTTACCTACTTTCGACCCATCTACCACGCCGCGTCTCAAGATGAATGACGCATCAGCCAACGTGAAGACCGAAGATGCAGTGTCCGGCACTGTCGCGGAACCTTTGAGCTCTGAAGCATCGGCTCTCAATTGGGACTCTGAGTTACAGCTGGTATCATCACTAGCCAAACTTCAAGAACTTGAACGCAAGGTAAATTGAATGACTGCCCCCGGAGGAGCCTCAGTTTTGCTTGGGAATTGAAAAGGGCCATCTATAGTTCTAATTTCGTTGGGCTGTTTGGATGTTTTCAAAGCTGACCAGTCTAGATACATGAGCTGCGTGGGCTCGTGCCGAGGGAAGCATTGGATCCGCTAGGCGCTCCCTCAAGTTCCAATGGGCCAGTCGCGCGACCTGGAGATTCTCCAGCGGATGTGCGTGACTCCTGGAATGATGCCGCTCGCGCCAAGCTGGAGACTGTTCAAAGCTTCCTGTCCGCGTGGCAAAGCCCAGAGATGAAAGCTGTGTGGGCGCATGTCGAGTCGCGTATCAAGCAGTCCAATGGCCAATTACTGCAACCTACCGGCATGTGGGAAGAAGATTACGAGGTCTTACTGGAGGATCTCTTGCGAACGGAAAAGAGTAAAGAGCAAGAGCGCCAAGGCGAGGAAGAAGCAGCTGAACGGCTCAAGTCGCAGGCTTCTGACGGGGGTTGGCAGGGTGTTGTTGAACGATTCCAACAGAGAAATCCAACCAGTATCAAGATCGCCATCAAGTCCACCGCGACGCCATTGCTGGTGATTGTGCTGATGAAAGCTGGAATGGCTTTCAAGATTGAGGCCGTCCGGCAAGATGGTGTCGAGGGGATTGTCGAGTGGAATGTCTCCAAACAGCCATTACCTGGGAGAGCGCCGACCAAGATTGAGGACTCCATCGTTCAATGTGTGAATGCACGACCACGGAAGTGGGATCTCGCCTTCGTCATTGTCAGTCTTCACAGGCAGAAAGCAGCGGATTGAATTTGAACTAATCTCTATCACGATAGGACATGATATCATCGTACTCGGACATGAAGCAGACCGTGTGCGTCAAATGCAACAAGCTTACCGACAGCTCTGCACAGCTGCCAGTCATTCGCCGTGCGCAAGCGATTCCATCTGCCCAGCAGGAGCCACAGGGACTTGTGTTTGATGCTTTACACGCCAGTTGCGCTTGAGGCAGAAGCGAAACTCTCTCAGTCCTGGGTCTCAACAGTTGCTGTGCCGTCCCGGACGGTAGCTCCGAGTCACTCCGTCATCACAAACGGGCTAGCTGTCTGCTATCTCGCAACAACAGCCAGGACAGTGTGTAGGCATGACATGTGTGTGTGTCCACATATGATCGTGATTTCCAAAGCCCGAGTCGTGCATGTTTCGACCAGACTGGCAATGTCCATCACATCCATTCGTTGCCATCACCCCATTCGCAATATCAATCCTGCCGTCCCGTGCCACCTCGACGGGTCCCTGACGCCGATGCTCTCTACCATGTTGATCCCAAAACCGAATCGGCGCCGTTGGAGTCACTTTCTTCTTCCTCCATTTGCCCTCGCCCCACTGGCAGTCAGCATACTCGACCGCACTCCACGTTCTCTCGTTCGGCACTCCATATTTCCGAGTTTTGTAATCATATCTCACGTCCTTGTCACGGCGGGCCCACGAGAACGGAGTATCATGCTCTTCAGGGTCCACGTCCCATCTGGCCCAGTTGGTACTTGAAATGGTTCGTCCGGGGCTGTCCTTATTCGCGACAGGCCTGGGGGTTTTCCCAATGGTTCCGATGAAAATGTCTGGTCCTTTGCCGCTGATGACATCCGAGAAGCGTTTGAAGCGAGGCCAGTGGCTTGAGTTCCCGGGCTGGGGGTCTTTGGGCCAGATCCAACCGACGGATTGAGTTTTCAGTTTGGCTGCTTTGCCTGAACCGGAGGATTTTTTTTTGGACATGGTTTTCGGGAGGTAGGGTTTGAGATGGAGGCGGTCTTCGAAGCCAGAATCAATTAGGCAGAGAACCAAGTTCTAGACACACAGTCGGTGGAAGGCAGTATACTATACACTCTGATCTGAGCTTGAATGGAAGCATATGATGAATTTCAAAGCTATTCCAATATCTCAATGGAACTACCGGTAAATATATGATAGATGAATCTGCTAGCAAGAATGGCCATATTTTCCATTTATGTATATAGTACGTATGGCTGCCGGCTACCTACTCGTTCTAATCTTCGGGTCGGGGCAGCCTTTGGAATCCGGTACACCTACTATCTGGGCTGTTTCATTGACAAACACATAGACACTAAAGCTCTAGGTTTCCCTTTCATCGGTAGTGCATGGAAGTCTTCCTGCCCCGGCGGATACTACTTAACGGTCTCACATCCACGATTGTCAGTTACGCCATTGTCTATTCCAAGGCGTGTGGTCTCTAGCTGCTCCGCCAGCCCTGAGCGAATGAAGTGAGACCAAGTTTCAGATAGGTTTGTACCAGGCCTTGTCAACTTTCCGATCTTCCTTTCTCTTGACGGGTGAAATGAGATCAGACAAGACGAGGAAATTATAGGCTAGCATGGTAATCAATTGGCGTTTAGCCATGCAAGTAGAAGATGACTGGTAAGTTCTATGCATTCGTAATGTAGACAGTCGAATGTGGCCGGGGCCTCGGTTCTCACCAAGCTTTCCACGTTCCCTGTGGATTATTCGGGAGAAGGTCAATCAGGTCATACAAATGTAGAGATTCCAAATGCAATCCATTAAAGCATGCGGGTAAGCCCCGGCCCGAAAGTACATACTTGAGGAGAACGGGTCTCGGGTCGGGAAACCGCAGTCCAGTCTCATAAAGAGGGAAGAAAATCAACAAAGAAGCAAAAGAACAAAGCCCATGAGACGGAGAAGACTAGAACCATAAGACAACGAAGATGATACCCAAGACAAACAAACGCCGGTTTCCTTGCTATTATCATAATGATCAAAAATCGCTTTTCAAAACAATTGAAACGCCAGCGCGTTATAATATATTCAGGAGAATGTCAAATAAAACACCCGTCCATCCTGGCCAGGAAGATCACTCAGGCGGACAGAAGGCCAGCCCCACCGACAAACCAGGTGAAGGAGAAGAGAGTAATCATGGCCATACCAAGAGCAAACTTGATACCTTGGCGCTGAACGTCAGAGAGAGCACCACTGCAGGTGGCGCATTTGAACTCTGGATGGAAGGAAGAAATGAGTCAGACCAGTAGACTTTCAAGGGGGAAATTCGAGAAGGGCTTACCATTGAGAGGAACGTAGTATTGTGGACGATACATGCCGAAGGGGAATCCAATGAAGCTGCTCAGGTACCCAGGCTCGGGAGTGTCGGTAATCGACTTATCCGCGTCGACGACAAAGAGAGTGTAGGTCGAGGTCAAGAGAGAGACTGTCTGCGAGGCCTGGAATTCCTTGGTGTCCCAGATGAAAGTGCCGGTGGGGTCCACAGTCATGTTGTTGGTCAAGGTGTAGGTCTCTCGGTTCAGACTACATGAAGCCACGACGTTGATGGCTGTCGGCGTGACTGAGAGCGAGGTGTAGTTCCACACAAAGGTCGCATTATAATCGATCTTGTAATACGTGGTCGACATGGCGTTAGGGGTGATCATAGAGATACCTCCAGCGGCAGCAGCGGGGTCAATGGAGATGGAAGATGTGGCGGTAGTGCGGGAGGTGGTCTTGGTGTTGGTGCTGTTACTGCTTCCCGAGCCAGTGGCCGTCGTCATACGGCCTGTTCCAGTGGCAGTGGCATCGGTGTTGGTGTTGGTATTGGTTCCGGTTATCGTTCCAGTGGCCGACGAGTCCGAGGAGCCAGACGAAGAAGAGGACGAGGGGGAGTCGGTAGTTGAGGGCGTGTCAGCCGTGCCCACATCGGAGGCTGTCGATTCTGTTTATGGTGAATCAGCGCAAGACCTTCAGCTGATCGAGTGACATGGCCGACATTACATACCTGCTCGTCTGCTGAGATCATCGCTCCGCTCGGCCAGCAACCCATCCCAGGGCCAAGCCGAACTCAGGACGCCCAGGAATAGGACAGCATATAGCACACTCACGAAGAAGGAGCGCATGGTGAATATCAAAGTGTGTCAAGCGTGTTTGTGAAACAGTGACGGTCGAGGAACCAAAACCAAGAAGAGAGTCCCCTGGTCGGAGAATATAACCGAATCAACAACCCCTTGCCTTGTCCGAGGGAGCCAGGTGACAGGGAACGGATGAGATTGGTCTCGTTTCACGGAAACTGACTGTAGGCTTCTTTTCGTGATGTCGGGAAGAAGATTGTAGCGACTGCGGTCGATGATCAAGTACAAGAGAAATGCCCAGGGGACAGTGAGTCCTAGTTCAGCAAGTCTGTTTAGTGTCACGGGCGGAATGGAGACGAGACGACGGGAAATGCGGGTTCAAAGGAGGCTGGCCAGTCGGAGATCTTCCTGACACAGTCGTGGGGACAGCGTGAGCGAGAGATACTGCCAACCAAGCGAGTAACAAGCGAGTGTGCCGAGTGAGAAAACCGATCGCTGTGGTATCGTGGCGTGGGAGAGAAATGATCAAGAATCAGAAAGGATGAGTGTTCTGGAGAGGTCGCCTGCGGGGCTAAGCCTAAAAGGGCGATGGCCCAGCGATACCAGCAACTCTATAAATAGGCGGAACCTTTTTTTACCAATGGGTTTCTGAGACATAATGCTGCAAATTCAGGTCACGCACAGGATGATCCAAAGAGAACCAGCAAAGGACTTTAAACATAAGATCTGTCCATCGATTTCAAGCAGTGCTTCTTATGTTAAATCCCTAAAAACTGGAATCTGCGCACATTAGTCACAATAGAGCATTTTTGTGTTTGTTTTAGTTTCATTCTTCATCCAACGGGAGGCTCTGGCTGGTTCCGCACGGGCCAGAGCCAGAGGGGCAACAGTCACATGATCTGATCTGCCCGATCCGATCCAGAAAAACACCATACGATATTGATCAACTGATATAGAATCAGGGCATCTTGATCTTGAGCCATAGCGTCATTCTATTGATCACCTCATATGCACTTTCTGTGCGATCTGATTTCAAGTGGTATCAAACATTTCTATGGACTAAGAAGGTCATATTTATCCTACAATCTGCGCCAAGAACCTTTGCATCCATCCAGCATACCATCTATCAGCACTAACTCGATCACATTAAGAGCCCCCTTTCAATCAGGGTTGTTCTTAAACTACCATTTAAATTGTAGCTTTATGTGCTTTTTTTGTATTTTGGCAAGTTTTCTGGTTTTTTCAAGTCGAAGAATCCAAAGATGGGTGTTTTCTAGATGGGTAGGCCGTGTTGTTCTTGGCTAGGATCCGTCATATACCATGATTTGGATACATATCGCCGTGAGGGTTGAACTTCAGGGGCTAGCAAGGTTGCACTATCCATTCAAGAGCCTCTATTTAGATTCAACTTAAGGCGTGAATAAAGGCTTCCAGGTTTTGATCATGTCATGGAGTCGGGCGAGACGTGGGGGCGCTGCCAACGGTTCGTACGCCGTCATTTTCATAGAAAGAAAAAAAAGAACAGACCAGGCAACAACTTCGCGATACCCTCAGGATCCGAGACCCGCGATTGATTAGACGCAATCGGTATAGTGCGATTGCCTAGATCATCACTTCATAAGTGACGTTATTGACATCTTTCTTCATTACGACTCTCACGTTAGCTCACCGATTCACGCCCGAGATTCCTCAGCCATCTCGATCCTGGAACGTTCAACTGCCGGGCTATTCACGCCACTTTCTTCGATGCCTCACGTTAGATATTCGTGGTCGGCGACGGATCCTCGCGTAAGTCTCGCGTTAGTCTCTGCTCATCATTGAGGAACGATATCATTGGATCCCAGGTATGTGACGGTTTCAAGAGACTTGGATTTTTTGGGCCAGATCACAGACCTTTTGATCCGGTACTAACTTAGCTGTCAACCTCCAGTGTCACTATGCAAAACACTCCGGCCAAGCGGCGATTTCGAGGTAAACTCAAGCGTGTGGATGACGAGCCCCCTGCTCCCCTCGCTGAGAGAGTTCCCATTACTCGGCATGATCCCTTTGAGCTGCAGAGCCCAATACGTCTCAACATGGCCGAGGGCATGCATACGTTCCGACTTGCCAATTCCGAGGAACAAAAGCCTGATGAACGGCAGCCAAAGCGCCAGAGAGGGCCGTCTAGCCCCAGTCCCGAGCCGGGCCCATCTAGGAAGAGGAATGCAGCCCGTACTGAGCTCCCGGACATGCCCACAGACCTGGCTTTTGTCGAGAAGGTACCCGACATCCTCACCACCATGGGCTTCCCTCTTCCTGAGATCAGCCACCATGGCATCCGTCCGACGGGAGTACCACGGTACCTGTTCTCCCAAGCTGACTGTGACATGGATGATGCCTATGTGGTTGGACAGCGCTTCCGTGACCTGCTGGTGGTCCGGGAAGCGGTGGACTGGGAATGCCGGCGTCTGGGAATGCGATGGGGCCTGCTGAGGAAGAAAGCAGCTCTAGAGCATCGGCGGGGCATTGAGAGCGGATCCAAGCTCTTGACTGATGAGTCTCTGTTAGAGGATATTCGGCGTTTGGAGAAGGGGGGCGAATAAAGGCGCGTTGATACTCTTAGTTCCAAGGATCCTGTTCATTATGCGGGATATGCCAGGGACAGGCGTTCAAGCGGCTCATAAGATCGGTCAATACTTAATTTAAATGGTGATCAACCTTGAAGCAAGGATCCATAATACTTGCTTGGTAGGCTCACCGACAGATTCGTCAGGACTTTTTCGTAGAGCATTGGCGAGGTAGTGATTAGACTCCAAGTTACCTACTTTCAGGGTGAACAGTTCATACCAGAATCAGCATTACCAGGTGAATTCCGTGATCAGAAAGGTGATCCAAGTCACTCATGGGTTCATTGCTTCTGCTGCTATGAAAATGGAGATTCAAGGGATCACCAGCCTTGGAAAGTATGATAGCTTTGGGCAAGAGGAGTCGGCAGAACAGTTTGAATGTATTTCCCTTGGTTGATGTGGGCCGAGGAGTCACTTTGCTCAAGGATGGTTGGGAGGGCTTGCAAGACCGAAATTCTTCAGACGAACAGGAACACCGTATTTGTGAAACATGAAGTTGCACAACATTCTGATCAGTCAGGAGACTTTTTTTTTTCTGCGGATGAATTTGCCAACAACGTTTTGTCTCATGCGCTCGTATAGACCGCAGTCAATTGGACTCGACCACATCCCGTAGGGACGTCAGGTCCCACACTAGTGTTATGATAGAACAACTGTAGCAGGGATGTTTGTTGTCCAGGGCAGACTGTCGACAGTAAAAACTAGGTTAATCATGACTCGGGGAGAGCGAGAAGCAGAAGAATGTTCATGCTGAGTGATGACTTACCTAGCCAGCCACCCCAGCTTGGGCTCTCACTGTACAGATGCATATCGCCATTGATATGAAATCCAGTACTGATAGCGACTGTCACGCTAGGATTCACACTAACTTCCATGTTTCCCTGTGCGGTGTTCCCTCGCAATAATGCCAAGGCCCAAGGTGCTTTGTTGGGTGCATCGTAATTGAGCGTCGTGTTTGTCAGATAGAAGCTAGCAGCGTTCGCTGGATCGCGGAAGACAGGGTTGCTGTTGAGTGGGCCTGTAGATTTGGTTGAGAGGTAGAGATTGTCCAAAGCCGTGTCGGAACTGGAAGATACGAGGTGAAACTCCGCTGGCGTTTGTAATGCAGAAGCGATGGGTATGTTTCTGGCTGCTAGCATAAAACCGGCAATAGTCTGGATCAGCTGCATTATGTGCGGAGAGCGATGTCGGTCTGGCTCAGGCAGGCAACTCTTTTTCTTGGTTCGCTCGGCCCTCAGTGGAGGGGTCTTGCAGGAAATCAATTGAGATTCTAATACTGCTGACGGATTCTCAAGAAAATTGAAGAAGTGCAAGTACAGCAAAGAAAGTGAAGAGGCAACCTTTAAACTTAAAGCAGTGCGGATGACGAGCACATGACTATATCGGGCCACGCGTTTTATAATCCACAAGATCCACCACCAACTCTGCGATAATTGCCGTCTTCGGCAGTGAAGAAAGAAATTCACAAGGTTGGGTGATAGAGTCAAAGCAGGGTGGAGAGACCCCCTGTGTATCAAGATTCACCTGATCGGCAAATCCCAGATCGTGCATGTCCCACTGCTGTTACCCCAAGTGGCAAATCAAAGGGCAAATCAAAGGAGATGTCGGATCCAACCAGCAGGCTGTTCGGTGCAGATCAGTGGACTCGGTGACCATCCCTGACATGCACTAGTGCCTTAAGCGCAAGGCCAGAAATCGACAACAATCTAGGCAGTCCAGCTGGAATGACTATATCAGTAAAGTATCCATGCCTCAAGAGCTTGATCACGACTGGTAGTCGTGTATCAGTAGACCTAAATAGGTGAAAGTTCTCTAAGGCCTTTGACAGTGTCTATGCACCTAGAATTAGAAGCCATGTATCAGAGGTAGCTTGGTACCCTGAAAAGGGTGTGGTCTTCCTTCTTTCTACTGACCTTGCAACCGGCTCTAGGTAAAACATTCAGGATCAATTTCACCCTGGCCTAGCTTGTACTTCTCTGATCAAATGCTCCAGCTTTCCCGCAATCATAACGACAACATCCCTCAAAAAGGACTCTTGGAGGAGAGCTTGTCGGTCACTTCTGGAAGGATTTCCACAACAAACAAAGGCAACAAGATCAACGTACCCTAATGAGGAGGGCCTCACTTATAGATGAATCTAGAACAGATTAGCAAGTGAGCGTGGCATCTCCCACGTGTCACGATGTTTGCTTTCAGTAGTGAAAATAGGAACATCCTGCAACCCAATCAATCAGCTTCCTTGTTTGTTTACTCAAGTCATCCTCTTCTCAATCTTTTTCAGAACATCTTGAAACTTCAAGCCACACCATCGCTTACCTCATTGGAGTAAGCTTACCTAGTTCAGTGAGCCATAGAATCCATGCGAACTGGAATAATGTCGACCTTTAAGCTTCGATGCGCCAACAGCCGCATTCAGGAGTGCCCGAACGAAGGAACATACGCGTGCGCGAGCTGCAAGCTCGTCAAGGTGAGCTTTCCATGAGCTTTGACATTTCATACCAGATCAAAGCATTCTCTCTTACCAATTTGAAATCTAGTACTGCAGCCGCAAATGTCAACTTGGCCACTGGCCTGCACACAAGGCTGAGTGCAAAGACGCCGTGGGTCAAATCTCTTGGGAGCCAGCATGGGTGGCGGACCAGAGAGAACCCCATTTTTTCACCAGCGAAGATCAGCCTTGGGGGCTGCGGAAGCGTCTGTGGTCCCGTTTTCCGGCTTTTGACATCCTGAAGCTAGCTGAAAACGAAGGGGTAACCCACAGCCAGGATCTTCAGCTTCTGTTTTCAGGTCTGCATCGAATGGATCATATCGAGCCTACATTCTTTCAAAGCTAATATCACTGGTGAAAAATAGCCTGCGGTGATCTTGGAAATGTCGTCCAAACCCTGGCAAGTCTGCCAGACTCCTGGAATCAGGAGATTGAATTGACCATAAACGACGCGGATGTGGACTGCATCGGACGCAGCGTGGTGATGCTCCTCGTCGCCATGTGCATTGATAACGTGAATGACGCTGTTGACAGCATGATTCACATTTGGTACTCGGCCTTCATCCGGAAATCCGACGCCGACATGCTCCAATCGCGGATCAAGCCCATGATCCGCCGCGTCTGCAACACCATCAAAGACCAAGACCCGAACAAGCTCTACGCCAAGACATGGAAGCGAGATACTTTCTCGGTCAAAGTCATCCTGAAGCAGAAGTCCTGGATGGATCTGCTAGGTATTTTTGATCGACTGGGTCAGATCAAGCATGACGCGGCCTCCAACAGCCGTCTCAAAGTGACAATGGCTCCACATCGGCAAGATTTCCGTGACGAGCTCATGATGAAGATGCCGATAGCACAGCGACTTGCTCATCAAAAGTATCTCTTGGATGGTTTGGTGCTTCCTTTTGGACATCCTCGGGAAGAATTTTCGGAGGCCAACCCGTAAGATATCGGAGTAAACTCTCCAAATTGTTTCTTCGCTAATTCGAATTGCAGATTTCTGTACCGTCCCCCATGTGTGTGGCAGCTGAACGATGCGCTCAATCCGATTTTTGGATGGCCACTGGAGGACGTTCTCGAGACTCCCGGTGCTGCTTCTGAAAATGATGTGTACGGAAAATTACTCAACTACCTTCGTGGCCGTCTTCGATCTTGCATCTCTCGAATGTCTATTTCGCCCACTGCTTTTGTCCTGTACCAGATGAACCCTTTCCGGCTCTTGGAAGTTTTGGATCTAGGGTACTTTGATCGAATCGACGTAAGTCACCCTCTACTACATTTCTAGCTTCGCTAGTGCCGAGCATCAATCAATACTCACTGGAGCATGCTGTGGAGTACCCTTGCAAGTATATCAATTGGAGTCCAGTCATCTAACACCAAAGGTCTTTACAGGCAACTGGCATCACAGACAGAGATCCAGATAACCCCCTCTCCGCCCTCTCCACGTACATCCCACTATTAAAAGACACCAAACGAAACCCCTGTGCCACATTGATTCTTTTCTTCGAAACAGCCGTCAAATCATGCATATCAGACGGCTTCATCACGGAAGAGGTTGAACAGAACCCGAGAGTGATAGAAATTCTCGGTAGACTTCTCCCACCGAGAATGTCCTCGTTCGTCTGGGAGCCCGCACTCTTGATTTTCTCTCAAGCAATCTCTCTACTTATTTCCTACGATGAAGTCTTTATCGAGTACGTAATTCCCGCAAGTTTATCCAGTCCCATGCTCTGAAATGCGCAGTCCTTGTGCTTTGCACTTTTCTTTCTTTTCCAGATGGCCGCTTGCTAACCGCCAATACAGATATCTGAATCAACGAGGTTTCGAAGCTGCCTCCAAAGCTCTCGGTGCAGGATTGAAAGACTCCAACACTATCATTTCTGAATTTCCATACCCAGTCGATCCTCAGCCCGAAAATCAGGAGCCTTTTAACAAGCTCATGATGCGGCTCCGGGAAAGTGTGGATGGGAAGGAGGTTTACTTGGAGTGGCGGCGCGAGGTTCAGTCGGAGGATAGGCCCTCCGACTCGCGGGGAGGAGGATGATTTTTTTTAACATGAAATGACAAAATTAACTGATGAAATGGTGCTAGCTGAAGGGATCTGTTCATGGTCACTTTCAACGTTTGGGAAGTGAGGACCCAGATACAGTTCATGAGTCAATTCGCAAGCCTCTGTCCTGAGGCTTTGGCAAGAATCTTGCGGGGATGTCAGGATATTGACGAGATAGTGGCTACTACGTAGGTACTTACTGTCGGAGCGACGAGTTTCTAAGAATTTGTTTCGACGCTTTTCTTTTCAAGCGTATCCATGTATTGGTAGGTGTAGCTCGGAGCAGTCTAATTCGGTGATATGTGCGCGCAAAATGGGCTCTCAACAAACGAAAAATAAAATAGAATAGAATAGAGATACGCTGTATAGATTCAGGCTTTCCAAATTATCCAGTCGGGCTCTTTTCAAATTGTGTATTGACTGAGTTGACTTCAGCTAGCTTAATTGAGTGGATTCGTGCCCGACGAGATACAATCGAGGCAGTCCTCCGCTGCTGAGCTTGAAGTTGTCGGGTACTCCATCGACGCCAGTGGACTGGGTCCAAAATGATCCTGGTGAGTGAGAGATTCGGTCAAGTGAGTCAAAGTTGCGGGGTGAAAGAATAACCCCCAAGGCGGAGGAAAAGTGCGAAGGTTTTGGATACCGCTGCATCGTAACAGCAAGAGGATTGATGTGATTATCTTCGTTGAATCATTAGCTCGTCGCGTCAAAAATGTCTAGTCCTATCATACAAAGCAAATGTCTTTAAGAAATACAGAGAGATGAATGGCTCCATGAACAGGCCAAACATGCTTTGGACGAGCCAACCCCAATCTAATCGCTAGCATCGCCTTTCTGGGCAGATGTACGCCACCATCTCGATCTTTTAACTAGATGGCCTCGCAAATTCGGGCTTCAAAGTCCATCGACCCCGACCACCTCGGTCTCGATCCAAGCTAGCCACAGTCTTAAGCATCTCTTGAAATTCAGCTACTCGCTGAGGGGTGGTGCAGTAATGATTGAATTGATCAACAATCACTTGCGTGAACACAGGCCCTCGGCGAGAGAGCAAGAAATCCCGAATAAGCGGCAGGAAGTCTTTCCCCCGGGGCATTCGACTTGGTGTGACCGATCCTGGAGGTGTCGAGTTTGGGGACATGATTGAAGAGGCGTTGGGGTTGAGGTTGGCGAGAAGGGATGAGGAGGATGGACCCCGAGCGGCCGGTCTTGATGACGAGCCACCGTTGCCAGCGGTATCCACGCGGCCACCTACGCCAAAAGAGCCCGTCCAAGTAGGCAGACCGATGGGTGTGTTGCGAGCGACCTCTTCTGCACGGCGTAGCTCACGAGCGGCTTCGGCGGCGACGCGGCGTGCCTCTTCTTCGATCAGTTTCGGGTCGGCCCGGACATTGCGCTTGCCGTTAATAATCTGATCATGTTCAAGCGCAGCATGAACGCCGGAGCGAGCGAAGATGCCATGCATGATCCGGTCTTCTGCGGTCTTGGAAGATTTCTCATCCTCTGCCTCGTTACGGAATTGCTCGACATTGGCGACCCCTTGAACGGCGCTGATATCTTCTTCATCAGCTTGAACTGGTTGGGCCTTCTGTCGATTCACCGCACCACGACGTTGATTACCGGGATTGGCCTTGGCTTGTTCCTGATAAGTAACGTCCGCATTCTTGAAGAGCTTCGTGGTTTCGAGCTCGTTATCATTCTCCTCCGTCAAAGAGAAGAGATCATACAGGTCACTCGCTTGGAAGCTTTCCCGCTGCTGGGGGTCACGAGTGATCTTGTTGGTCAAGAATTGCTTGAAAATCTGCCGGTGATAGATTTTTTCCTCGATGGTACCCTTGGTCATGAGGCGGAAGATCGTCACGTCACGTTTCTGTCCCAGTCGCCACGCTCGCTCGCGTGCCTGCATATCTGTGGAAGGATTCCAGTCCGGATCATAGATGATGACTCGATCGGCTCCGGTCAAGTTTACCCCAATGCCTCCCACGCGAGTGGTCAGAAGGAAAACATGTAAGTCCGGGTCCTTGTTGAATTCATCCACCATGGTCTGCCGATCTTTGATCGGAGTATTACCATCCATGCGACGAAAATTGAAACCGCCAAGCGACCAAATGAATTTTTCAATGATGTCCAGCATCTGTCGAGTCTGAGCGAACAGCAGCGTCTTGTGCCCAGTATCCTTCCAGACCTCCAGCAGACCCTTCAGAACCTTCATCTTGCCCGAGCGGTCGCTGTTGCCAAAGTCGGAGTCATGCGTTCGGATCTGACGATTCACCAAGTCTGGATGATTGCAAATCTTTCGGAGAATGTCGATTCCGAAGAGAGAATTTCTTTTACCTCGGATGATGGAGCTCATATCATCCGACCCCAGGAACCGTTTATAGACGTTCCGTTGCTCCTGAGTCAGCTTACAAAAGATGACTTGTTCAGTCTTCTGTGGTAGATCTGATGTGACATCCGCCTTGTACCGCTGAAGAAGGTACGGACTGATGGCATCCTTCAGGGTAGCTGCACACTTCGCAGCCGTCTGCACTTGGAGGTTGGTGGCGGATGCGTACCCTCCCTGCCGGATGGGAATTTCAAACTGGTTCTTGAAAGTCACCAGCGTGCCGAGGCGCATGGGAAAGACAAAGTCAAAGAGTGACCACAGATCGACTAGGCTGTTTTGCATCGGAGTCCCGGACAGAATTATGCGATGAGGCGTGCGCAATTCTTTGCAGCTGAAGGTAATACCGGCGTCAGGATTACGAATTTTGTGACCTTCATCGAGAATAGCGCAGCCCCATTCGACATCAACAAGAGCATCAGCGTAGGACTGGAGACCGGAATACGTAGTCACGAGAACGTGTCCTTCCTCCATGACTCGCTTGATGATCTTCTTGGCCGCCTTCTGACCAGCTGATAGATGCCGAGAAGGTATGCTGCCCATCAGCTCGGATGCCAATGCGGCCTCACGGCTACTCTCACGGCCCAAGTTCATCATACCACTGCCGGATGAATGGAGAATCGAGACCCGGAATGGGGGCCACCAACGATGGAATTCATTGACCCATTGCTTCATCAGCGTCGCAGGGCAGACAATGATCGCAGGTTTCGTGTACATGTTGCTGTAATGCAACGATGCCAGATAGGCGATTGCCTGGATTGTCTTTCCAAGTCCCATCTCATCGCCGATAATTCCTCCTACAGATTGCTGGTGGAGTTCCCAGAGCCATTGAACTCCGGTGCGCTGATAGGGAAAGAGGAATTTCCCAATGTCGCCTGGGACATGGAGACCGTTGTGAAGGTCAAGGTCTGGCTCTGATGGGTGGGGCTTCAGCCACTCCTCCTTCACATCCTCTTCCTTCTCGCCCTCCACCGAAGACCCTAGGGTGCGGTTACGAGCAGCACTGCGTCGGCTGATCCATTTCTGGAGGCGATCTTGATAGACTTCCTCGTTGCCGTCATCTACGCCACTCATATCCTCAAGGACGGCATCAGCTTTACCCTTCTTGCGCTTTTGTAAGCCGGGCTCGGGAGTAGTATCTGGCATAAACTCATCGTCGTCAGACAATGCACTGTCCTCGGAAGCGACGTAACTGGCCTCCGAATCGGCCTCAGGTGAGCCGCGTCGGGCAGCCTTCGAGGGCTTCGACCCTTTTTTTGCAGTGGGCGGGCTTTCCAGCTTTCGTCGCTTGGTGCTACGATGATCTGAGCTCTCGCTGAGATCATCAAAGTCGAATTCCGGGCGAAGCAGGTTCCGGTGGGAGGCCTGGGGCTCCTGGTGTGCTTTTTTCCGCTCTTCCGCCTCTTGTTGCTGATCTTCAGTATCTACCAGGGCGTCTTGTAGAGTCGACAGAGCTCCATTTGTGCCGGACTGACTCATCAGCTCAAAAGGTGTAATCTTTCCTGTTCGGAGAAGATAGTCCCGTCGGGACTCGTTTGGCAAGCGACCCGAGCCATGGGTCTCGTCGGCCTTTTCTTGAGCCTCGCGGCGATCATCTATGCGCTTCTGGATCTCTGTGACATCTTGGACCAGTCCAGTGCGGCGGGCTTCCAGGTTCCGAAGCTCATTCTCGATCCGAGTTCGTGCGACTGGTCCGACACTCTTGCCCAGACGGTCCTTGGCCTGTTGGATCTGACGATCGACCTTGCTAAAAAGATAGATTTGAAAATGAGTACGTTTTGTGAATCACGAAAATCAGCAGATTTATCCTTACGCTTTGTCCCCCAATGCCTTTTCTAGCCGCTTGGTGTCGTTTTCCTCGGCTTTTTCGGCAAGAAATTTATCAGCCTACATGAGATGTGAGCGATGGCTGATCTCAGGTGGAATAGAGAGATGAGAGATTCTCCATGTACCTGTCGAGTGATATCTCGCTCGAGATCATCTTGGTTACGAACATCTGCGTTGAGCTCCTGGAGACGTGTCGCCTCTACGGCAGCATTCGTCGAAGTCGGTGACGCCATCGTGTGACCGCCGGAAGGCGTCGAGGGTTTCAACGGAGGAAGTATAGACGGGTGTAGCAATCAGATATGGTCAGTGGGGCAAATGCTGTCCCAAACGTGAAGACATACGTATCATGGTGCACGCTTCGAGGGTGACTTAGGAAGGCCAAGAATGTCAGCGAGAATAATCACCGGCGTGACAAGGCGATTGTCGCCTGGGCCCTTGAATCACGATCGGTCTCGAAGCGTGATTGTGAGGCAACGACGGGCAGTTTACGCTCACCGCCTGAAGGAGCCGCACCTCGATCGAGACCCACTAGACATCCACGCCACATTCGCACATCCTCATCGAGAATACTACTGTCATGTGTGGCTGTGTGCCACCTTAGCGGTACTCGTATTTTGTATAGCACATCAGGTATATCTCGGACTCCAGTGCCCGTCGATTTTGTCCAACATGATGCTCCCCGTCACTTTGCTTGGTCTCGGTCAATTGTCTCGAGGGGACAAAGGGTAGGCTCTTTCACTCTGTACGTGCGCGATCTCTCCGACCTTATTACTTGTGCCGCAGCGCATGGCTGCGATCTGATCACAGGCCAAAGGACTATTCTGCCTTGGCTCCGTTTGCATTTCTCTCTGACCATTCTTGACGACTGGTCATACACTAAATGGAAGAGCGAAGATCAAAAGGAAGATTTCGATCGTCAGCGTTCGAAACAATCATCTTTTCTCTTCTTTTCCTTTCCTTTTTTTTTGCCTGAAAGACCAAGTGAAGCAGCGTGGTACTCTCTCTTTTCCTCCATATATATACCTTGGGCACAAGGAACTTTCATCACTTACTCTGGTGGAAATGAAACTCGAGGCCTATTTGGGGAAGCGTCGGGCACACACGATCTTGCCCGTCCGGTTCCTTGTCGGGTATCCAATGACGCGACGATCTACAGGGGCAAGATTAGACGGTGGTCATGACGACGAATATGCACATTTGCTCGCTGAAGTCGCTGACAATTGAAATGTTCAGGTTCCGATGGATTGAGAACGGCCGTGTTTTCTGAGCCACGTCGCCTTTCCATCGAGTCTCTCTTCTCAATAGCGGATGCTTTTGGAAACATGACCTGGTTGGAGAGAGAGAGAGAGAGAGATGAGAATTTTCGTGGTGATGCCGCTGCTGTGCCTGCGGCAGTTGTTGTACCTCATTGACCTGGTACCTTTGTGATTGCCCGAGTCTAGTATGGAGTGCGTAACTCCAACGTCGTTAGACTTGCACATGTAGTTTAACGTCTGATGCAGTCTCAAGTTTTGACGTTGTATTTTCTCTGCACCGAAAAAGATGATCGGGTCGCCTCTCTCCCCTTCTTGTCCGCCATCCGAGCAATCACACGAACCTCGTGTGTACGACAATCTCTGTCTCCTTCTACTCCTTCAGATTCACGCCCATTCCATCTCCATCGACGATCCATGCCTCACCCGCCGTGGATGTACCCAGTAGCCTCCTCCTCGGCCTAGCTATCCACCTTGATTCCCGGTGTGTTGCTACCGTTCTTCGCCTGCTCATCTCCTTCCAGTCCACTGCCCTCCCTTGTCCTTATCGAGGTTGCACCACCAGCGCTCGCACCATCCTGCAACTCGCCTCCTCGGATCCCCCGAGCTCTCTCCAGGCTCCAGTCTGCAGTCTCCACTATCGTCGGCCTTCTGGCGCGTGCATCCCCGTCGACGGACTACGTCGGTGGCATCTCACATCTCCGTTGTCCATTGCGACCGCCCCCAGAAAAAAACGCCTTTCCCGAACGTCGTGTCCTTCTCACCCCACCAGCACTGCAATTGCTTAACTGCTTGGACGGTTCCGTGGACGTGCACTTTTGGCGACGGATGTTCAGTCCACCCTTCTCCCCCAACCCAACCCAACCTTACCTAAACTTACCTTACCTCACCTGAAACCGCCGCCTCGCACTGCACCCACACCCACACCCACCATCATCACCCATCACCCATCATTCATACCCGCTTTTCCCATAGACGATGCGTCACTCCACCCTTCGGAGCTAGTCTTTCATCATCCCCAATCATCTCGACAGTTTGTGGGAAACACATTGTCGCAGATTTCAATCTCGCTCTCTCCAGCGTTCTCTCTCGAGTGCTGCCTCCTTGTCCATCCCGCATCTACAGCCCGTGCCCAGCGAGCGAGAAGTGGTTGCGTGTGTTCTCCCCGCCCGCTTCCAGCCCACGCACGAACCCCTCTCAAGACCGCAGGCGCGCTGTGCGCAGGGAACAGCATCGGCAACAAGGTTCTAAGCTTCGCTCCCTTCTTGTCTCTAAGGCAATCCTGACCTTGTCCCTTATTCCAACCACTCGCAAAAGATGGATCATCCTGGTTGGCAACCGTACCAAGATCCCACCATGGGCCAGCCCCCCGCGCAGTTCAATAACGGGTTGGCGAGTCACCCTCCCCAGCAGCTGAACACCAAATATGGCCAGCCGCCAGCTCAGGCACAGCCGCCCGTGGGATACACATACGAGAACTATCAGACGCCCGGCACCTCTTCCAAACCTCCCTCTGCCCACTCTGCTCATCCTGGGTCCAAGCCCGCCTCGATGGCCTCTTCGCCCACGGCCACGCCGCGCTCGCGGGAGTATGTGACCGATACCGATACCACCATGGAGGACGCAGATCCCTACAACCGGGCCAAATATCCGTCACGACCAACTCATCACAGTCGCGCCTCCTCGCAATTCCTCAGCCAGGCCGAGGAATCGTCCGCCGCGCGCAGGTACTCCCCAATGAACGTGCTGTCGCCGCCCATGTCATACCCAACGAGCCCAGGAAAGCCTCCGGGTACATACGACTCTTCCCCCTCGGCCTCCGCACAGGCTCGACGGTCGCCCGCCCGAGCTGTCAATTACACGTCGCCTCCTCAGAGCTACCAGTCTCCCCCAGGTGAGCGCCTCCCCATTGACCAATGCAATCGCATTGGTCCTCCATTATCCCTCTGCTGTTGCTTACATTTCTTCCTTCTCTCGTCAGCGGCTGGTCGTGTCCCTCGTCTTCCCCCTCTCCAACCTGGCGATCTGAATACGGATCACTTTCCCCTCTCATCGACTTCCAGCCACGTGAGCCCGACATACGGAGCAGGCCCACGGGAGCCGCGGTCGGCGGCAGCGCCGGCGCCCTATCCAGGTCGCGGTCCGGTGCCCAAGTTTCAGAAGATCAAGACTGTCCAAGAATTGCAGCCTCGTATCCATACGCAGCCTGCTTATCGACGAGCCAATCCCGAGGGTGGCTTCATCAGTGTAAGAGTCGCCTCGAATTGGAAGTGTCTAGAGGGTAATCACTAATCGTCGGGTCATCCTCGCAGCCTCTTCAAGCGTTGACCACTCATCTCCCATCCACCTACCGCATCTGTAATCCCAATTTTAACTATGAATCGTCAAGGAACCCTCGTCGCGTGTTGACCAAGCCGAGCAAGGGGGTGAAAAACGACGGGTACGACAACGAGGACAGTGATTACATTCTTTATGTCAACGATATCCTGGGGAGTGAAGAGGCCGGCCACAAGTACGTCATTCGCGGGGCTTTGCTTGTCTTTTTTTTTTTGAAGGGCATCAGCATCTGACAACCTTGAATCACAGGAATCGATACCTCATTCTCGATGTGCTGGGACAGGGCACTTTCGGTCAGGTGGTAAAATGCCAGAACTTGAAGACGCAAGAAGTGGTGGCTGTCAAGGTCATCAAGAACAAGACGGCCTACTTCAATCAGAGTATGATGGAGGTGTCTGTTCTGGATCTTGTATGTATCCGGCGTCATTTTTTTCCTCCAATGATTCCTCGACCTTTGTATCAGATGAAAAGCTAACTGGTGACTCTTTTCATTCTTACAGCTCAACAGCAAATATGATAAAAATGACGATCATCATCTTCTCCGCCTCAAGGATACGTTTATTCATCGACAACATCTGTGTCTTGCCTTTGAGCTGCTCAGTGTCAATCTTTACGAGTTGATCAAGCAGAACCAATTCCGAGGACTCAGCACTACACTCGTGCGCGTCTTTGCTCAGCAACTGCTCAATGCATTGAGTCTTCTAAACAAAGCTCATCTGATTCATTGCGACTTGAAACCGGAAAATATTCTGCTGAAAAAGTAGGTCTTGCATGATCAAACTTGGCCCTAGAGATTCTCTTCTCTGTGACTGACCATGCTCTCTTCCAGCCTCGAGAGTCCCATCATCAAAGTCATTGACTTTGGCTCTGCATGCGACGAGCGCCAAACGGTGTATACGTACATTCAATCCCGATTCTACCGTTCGCCTGAAGTATTGCTCGGTTTGCCGTACGTCGCAATTATTGTGATCTACATACCCCCAAAGCACTCACTTGTTCTGACTATCCTACAGATACTCTTCCGCGATCGACATGTGGTCTCTGGGTTGCATTGTTGTCGAGCTCTTCCTTGGGTTGCCTCTTTTTCCTGGATCCTCGGAATACAACCAGGTGTGCCGAATCGTCGAGATGCTCGGCCTCCCTCCAACTTGGATGTTGGAAATGGGCAAGCAATCGGGCGAGTTCTTCGAGAAGACCCAGGACGAATATGGTCGGAAGACATACCGCTTGAAGAGCTTGGAGCAGTACTCGCGGGAACACAACACCAAGGAGCAGCCCAGCAAGAAGTACTTCTCAGCATCGACACTAGAGGAAATCATTCGAAGCTACCCCATGCCCAGGAAGAATATGAAGCAAGCTGAAATCGAACGAGGTTGGTGGAAGCCCCCATTCAATGCGGCTGTGTGAGCTTGTTGTCTAACTTTCCATTGTCATAGAGCTCAACAACCGGGTAGCATTCATCGACTTTGTACGGGGTCTGCTCACAATCAACCCGCTCGAGCGCTGGTCGCCGCAGCAAGCCAAGTTGCACCCCTTCATCACTCAGCAAAAGTTCACGGGTCCGTTTATGCCGCCCATGAACTTGAAATATTCGGCGCCAAACAAGACCGTCGCTCCCGGTGTTCAGCAGCAACAGCAGGCTGAAGCTGCCAGCAAACAGCGGGCTGCTCAAGCCGCTCATGCGCAGTCAGCGTATAACATGCAAATGAACCAATACCATACGCCACCTGCCCATACCCCGCAGGCTCCGCCAATCTACAACGGCATGTATCAACAGGGGGCACCTCCTCCGTACCCGACACAGCCGCCGGGCTACGGCCATCAGATGGGAATCGTCCAGGGTCAGGTTCCCCAGCAAGGCCAATACCCCCCGTCTCAAAGCCTCTATGCTCAGGCAACAACGAGGGCCGGACGCCAACGCGCCTCAACGATGGACGTACAGGGAGGTGGTGTTCCTACAACAATCCAGCGTGTGGCAAGTCACTTAGATCCCAATGCCCCAATCCGGCTGCAGCCCAGCCCGGCATATTATCCCCCTCCGCCTGATGGCTACGTGGATCCGAACAACGCCAACCAGCGGCGGCGCGGGAGCCGCGCTAATGGACAAGGAAACCAACGAAACCGAGACTTCATTCGCACGCTTGAGGATGGTGTGCTAGGTGAAAGCTACATGGGTCAAAACCAGTGGCACTAAAAACGGGGTCATGAGAACGGTCACCAGCTGCTCCTGTCTACGACGAGGCCATTTTCCTGTCATGTGTCGTGCATTCACTGCAATGGAGCATAGTCACGTCAGGTGTGGCTCGAAGACGCAAAGTGGTCGCCGACCAAGCCTGCACTGGTCCATTTGGTTCATAAAGTTACGTCGAAGTTAAACCATCCGTTCGCCGACACCCCATCTTCTACGGTCTCGATCATTGGCAACCCTGAACGCTCAAACAACCGCACCTTCTTGGCAGCGTCCCCAAGCTCAGAGTCTTCTGCCTCTTTTGTTGCTCATGTTCGCTGTTATGAGAGCGTTGCACGATTTGTAAGTTTCACGGGCATTCCTATTATTGTGCTTGCGAGGACAGATTTCTCGACGCACGCACCACGTAACCTGAACCATTCCTCACCGGTTTCATGCTGGCAACGAGAGACTTGAGAATTTCCAGCTTTTTGCGGTCTTTTGTTTCTCTCATCCACATCCTCATTCCCCTTGTTGCTCATTATCCCTGGGCATTTTTTAGCTCTTCTTTGCTTACTCTCAATCTCTGTCCCTCCGAACGGTGGCGTTTTACTTCCTGTGAATTCCGAATCGTATACAAGTGGCTTTGCTTATGAGGATGTTCTTGTTTTCTTTTATTCTGTTTCATTACAAGTGCCCTTTTCTTTTGGCATAGCCCGGAGTATTAAAGAACAATATCGTCCCCACGTCTTTTCTCCGTAACAATTGAGGAACTCCTTGGAAATTCCACCAGTTGATCTACCAGAACTTCTGCTTCGACCGACAATTTTTGAGACTTCTGATTCGTCGCGTTCGTTCGATTCAATTTATTGACGCTTTTTTGTAAATCTGGTGGTTGTTCGGTCTGCATGGTGGATGTACTCGGGTATGAGCTGGCGGGACCCGCAACTTCGTAAAATCGTGCAAATGCGACCTATTTCAACAATTATTAAAAAACTTGAGTCTCGGTGAGATTTCAAAGTCAGCCCGTAGCCCTCAAAAAAGAATAAACGAGGAGCCGCATGAGTTATTGAAGATGTTAAAGAGTATGTTTCTCAAAACAACGCGTCAAAGAAGTCCAGATGGCGCTAGTCCAAATTGGGCATAGTGAGCCCCTCGCTTAAATTTCGTGTGTGGCTCTCGCCCGCCATTCAACTCCAAGTTTTGAGAAGGTCAAACTGCCCTGCAGCAACGGATTCAACCGACCCGCAAATATGTCTCGATTCTTCTACCGCGGTGGTAGCGACAGCGAGTCCAGCTCCTCGGACGAAGAGGAGGAGCTCTATGAGCGCTCCGAGGAGGAATCAAGCGAGGAGGAATCTTCCGACCAGTCCGACTCCGGCTCTGACTCCGACGACTCCGACGACGAGGCGAGCGCGAAGGGCGGTGCCGCCGCTTTCTTGAAGGATGATTCTGACAGCGAGGAGGAGGAAGAGGAGGAGAAGGTCACAGTTGTGAAGAGTGCCAAGGACAAGCGATTGGAGGGTCTGGAGAGCACCATCAAGTTGATCGAAAATGCCGAGAAGATCAACGACTGGGCTGTTATTTCGACTGGTGAGTGTGCCCTGGTGGAATGCAGTCTCGTTCTTGGCGTGGTGGCTTGATCTGGACATGAGGCGCATCAAAGGTGTGATGCGGGATTTAAACGATTGATACACCTCATGCATGATGCCATGAAGCCACCAGAGTCAAGTTGGATGAAAGAAATGTGTTGACCGTGCCTCGCTACAGAGTTCGACAACCTGAACCGCCAGATCGTCAAGATCACTCAGACTGGCCCCGTTCCCAAGATCTATGTCCAGGCCGTTGCTGATCTCGAGGACTTCGTCAACGAGTCCGTCGCCAAGCAGAAGGCTTCCAACAAGAAGATGAACGCTAGCAACCAGAAGGGATTCAATGCCGTCAAGCAGCGTATCAAGAAGAACAACAAGGACTACGCCGCCCAGATCGAGAAGTACCGTGCCAACAAGGACGAATTTATGGAGAGCGATGAGGAGGTTGAGAAGCCTGCCGCCGCTGCCCCTAAGCCCACCAAAGTCGAGAAGATCCAGAACCTCGCTGCTGCCGCCGCCGCGGCCGCTGCCGAGGATGAGGAGTTCACCACTGTCAGCCGTGGTGGAAAGACTCACTACACCCCTGAGAGCATTCTCAAGCACCTCCGTGTCATTGTTGAGTCCCGAGGAAAGAAGAACACCGACCGTCTCGAGCAGATCAAGACAATGGAGAAGCTTCTCGCCGTTGCGACCACTCCTTACCAGCGTATCCGTGTCTACCTGACCTTGATCTCCACCCGTTTCGACCTGACGTCTTCTTCCGCCAACTACATGAGCCCCGAGCAGTGGAAGTCTGCTGATAAGGAGTTTGGCTCTCTCCTGTCCGTCCTGGAGGAGAACCGCAACCTGGTCGTCAGCGAGAATGCTGAGGAGTGGGAGGATGATGAGAAGCAACCCCAGATCTCTGAGGGCGAGACTTTCTACATCCCCGGCAGCATTGTCTCATATATTGAGCGTTTGGATGACGAGCTTACCCGCTCTCTGCAGCAGATTGACCCCCACACTGCTGAATACATTGAGCGCTTGAGCGACGAGCAGCAATTGTACAACAACATTGTCCGCGCTCAGCTCTACCTTGAGAACTTGAACACTAGCGACAAGACCGACGCCCGACAAGACAGCGTGAACCGCACGATCATCCGCCGCTTGGAGCACGTCTACTTCAAGCCCTCCCAAGTTGTTTCCATCTTGGAGGAAGCGACCTGGAAGGCCCTTCCCGAGCAGCTCGATTCCACCATTACCCCACGCAAGAATGTCGGCGACGTCAACGCCCTTCTCCAGACTCTCTGCCACTACCTGTTCCAGAACAGCGATGGCATCATCCGCGCTCGCTCGATGCTTTGCCAGATCTACTTCCTCGCCCTGCACGATCAGTACTACCGCTCTCGTGACCTGATGCTCATGTCGCACTTGACTGAGAACATCTCCAACTTTGACGTCAGCACCCAGATTCTTTTCAACCGCACCCTGGTTCAGATTGGTCTGTGCGCTTTCCGCGCCGGTCTGATCTACGAGGCTCAAAACACCCTCGGGGAGATCTGCGGCTCTGGCCGTCAAAAGGAGCTGCTGGCCCAGGGTATCATCATGCAGCGCTACTCCACCGTCTCTCCTGAGCAGGAGCGTCTTGAGCGTCAGCGCCAGCTACCCTTCCACATGCACATCAACCTCGAGCTCCTCGAGTGCATCTACCTCACCTCCAGCATGTTCCTTGAGGTCCCCCTTATGGCGCAGACTTCCTCCTCGCCCGAGATGCGCCGCCGCATGATCTCTAAGACCTTCCGCCGCATGCTCGACTACAACGAGCGCCAGGTGTTCACCGGACCCCCTGAGAACACTCGTGACGGTGTGATCATGTCCGCCAAGTTCCTCGCTGCCGGTGACTGGAAGCAGGCTGCCTCGATGCTGTCTTCCATCAAGATCTGGGATCTGATGCCCCAGCCGGAGAAGGTCAAGGAGATGCTCTCTGCCCAGACACAAGAAGAGGGTCTGCGCACCTACCTCTTCACCTATGCTCCCTTCTATGACAGTCTCTCCATCTCCTCGCTGGCCGATATGTTCGAGCTGCCTGCCAAGAAGATCACCGCTATCATCAGCCGTATGATCTCCCACGAGGAGCTCGCTGCTGCCCTGGACCAGGTCAACAACGCCATTGTCTTCCGCAAGGGTGTTGAGCTGTCTCGCCTGCAGTCCCAGATCGTCACGTTGGCTGACAAGTCTATGGGTCTGCTCGAGTCCAACGAGAAGACTCTTGAGCAGCGTACCCAAGGTATGGCCAACGCTTTCCAGCGTGAGCAGGGTCCCGGTAACCGCGGTCGAGGTGGTGGTCGTGGCGGTGGTGGCCAAGGCCGTGGTGGTGCTCGCATTCCTGGTCAGCAGGGTCGGAGACCTGGTGGCCAGCAATTCGGCGGTGGTGCATTGGGTGGTGCAATCAAGGCTTAAAATATGGGATTTTTGCGTTCTCCTCTTGATCTAATGGCATGCCTTGTTTATGCATCTCCCTCTTCTCTCTGTTCGACTTTTGAAACCAACTCCTTCTCCTCCGCCTCTCCACCCTATCACTCTGCCACTGGCTCTTCTCTCTCCCTCTTTTCCCATCCTTCTTCTTTTTTTTGATCCTTGCCTTATTTTGCTGTCACGGTCTCCTGCGTATCTCTCCCTCTATCTCGCCTACCCCCTTTCTGATGCCGTTTCTGATCACGAGTGAAATCCGCTCGTGGCCCTTCCATGATCCAAAATGAATGAATATAAATGGTTAGAAAGTTTCACGTCTCTCATGTAGGAAGTAGGTTGTAACCAGTAGGGGCTGGATGATAACTGTCCTTTTTGCGGTGCTATCGACGACACATTGTAGGAGACAATCAGGTGGAGAATTCATTTGATGTCCAGTCGAGGTTCAGCTTGACATGTATCATCACCTTCTGGGTAGATTTATCTAACCCTCTGTTTCGGTTGATTTATTCCAATGTTCCAGGCTCCCCCATCTCCTGCTCTCCTGAAGCTGGGACAAAGACACCTTATGGGTCTGCGGAAATCGCGAGAGAAAGATGCGGCTGATGAATCAGAGTCTCGGGGAAAGGACCCGCCCTTTGGTCAGTGGTATACAAGCATTCGGCCTCGGTGACAGCCTTGGAAGAGTTGTGCATCAAATCGTGTATCCAATTCATCGACTATACGAAATTATTCCCTGTCAACGGGGAGACTAAGTACTTCATCTAATGCTTCTCGGACCCCTAGTATCCAGGGTCCACATCACAGAGGTGCTTCGGGCTCTGGAAGCCCTCCATGTTCGCCGCTTTGATGAAATCCCGCGTCTTCTGAATATCCCCACCGCAAATCGGACCACACCACACAGGACGACTGTCATGGCCGTAGTTCTGGAGAATGTACTGCTTGTCCTGCCAGTCTGAATCCACGGCCGCGCCAACATCGCATACTGGAATCGTGAAAATCCCCTCCCAGGCCGCCCCATGAGCACCCGGAACAGCCCAGCCATCCTTGATCGCGGATTCGGCCCGTTGCCGAGCGGTATCGGCGTTGTAGTTATATCCGGCGACATTCCAGGCATCCCAGGACGATTTGATCACATCCTCGATTGTCACGCCGCTATATTCATTGGAACCCAATCGATCGGCTCCGGGGGGCGTCGCAACCCATCCCCATTGATGAGAAGTCAGAGAAGGCACGTCGTTTTCTTGCCAGTAGTAGAGGTACCAGGCCTTGCCGTTGCTGCAGATCCCATAGGACTGGGGACCTTCGCCGATGCCTTGTCCATCATTGCATGCGCCTCCACCGAGGATGAAGATCTTTTGCGTTCGCCAGAGAGCGTTGATGGCGGAACCCACGAGCATGGCGGTCATCGAGTCGGTGACGGCGTTTTTCTCGACGCCACCAAAATCGAGGAAGGCGCCGCCGGAGAGGTAGCTACGGATGTCGTGATCATTGTAGGTTTTACCGGCCATCAGATCGTTGTTGGCCGTGGTGAACGATTTCAGCGAGTCGACGACAATCGTGCCAAGAATGCCACCGAGGTCTGCCGATTTCTGGAAGGTGTCGTCTTGACTGAGGAAAAGGCGTCAGTGTGAACATGGCGAATACGTGTTATGAGAATTTCTCTCCTCCTGGAATTGAGAGCATTCACCGGGACGTTCCCGGGGCTGCTCAGAGGACAATGACGATGTGGTGCACAACAGGCATGACTTACTGGCTCCCAAGAACTATACCGGCCGCGCTGTTCGCGCCCCCGGCCAATGTGGAGGCTGCGCCGGCAACAGCACCTGCAGCTGCAACTTCTGCAAGGCCAGCGAAGGAGGCGCCAATGCCGATGATAGTTGTGACTACATTGAGAATCTCCTTCAACACAGTCACACTTTTGTCGTCCTTGTCCTTGTAGAAAGTCAAGGCCCACTCGTCCTTGGACAGTGCGGCACCAAGCGCTGCTGTGCTAAATGCCTGGCTGACTCCCAAGAAGTACGAGTGTAGACGATTGACCGACTCGAGGACGTAGTATGTAGGACGCATGTCGTCGCCCCGATCATTGATCACTCGGTTATCACACACATTCAAGTCGCAGTCCGAGGTTGACCCATCATCGCGACACGACCAGTCGGGGTTACCAATGGCCCACTGACCAAAAGCACCGGCAAAGCCTGCCGTGTTGCTACTGATCAGGTCCGTATGATCGTTCCACCAAGTGTTGAGCCAGGTGTCAATATTGTTGTTATTCCAATCCTCAGCCTTTGGGTTGAAATATTGCGAGATCGAGCCACACCGTCTGACCACACTGTGCGATACGTTGGAGGTCGTTGGGGCTCCCTGCACAGCAGACACGAGAGCCAGCACCATGACAACAGCGCCTCGGAACATTTTGATTCAGCCAAGTGAAAGCCTTTTCTTGTGGCGTGGGTGTAGCCAAGAGAGCGTGAAGTGGAAGGCATCTGGGGAAATCAAAGAGACTTTATAAAAAGCTCTTTGCTCTGGCATACTAGACGTCAATCTCAGTTTGTTTGTTCTCTTCTCTCGCTGTCTGACAGGATAGCCAGGCCATAATCATCAGAGATGGCGCAACACTCGTCTCAAGGTCCTGATCTGTTGATGGCGATCAATGCCCAAGTCCTTGATCATTTTCCCGAAAGGGTAATTCCTCATGCCTATATGTCAATCTTTGTACCGCTGCGATGATCGTCATTCTGCCCCTTATGGTACACCAACATCTACCGGAAAAAAACCGTACTAAACGCATCCCCAAAGGGACCTTGTAAGTCTCTGTAAGCCCCTTGGGGGCTAAGAAGCAAGTTATGCCCGAAGTGAGTTCCATTTCACCTAGAGTACAAGATAATGTCGATGACAGAAACAACAGCTTACATAACGCAAAAAGATCCACCTTGTAATTTTGTAGACAGGAAATACATACACACGCTTAGCCAGGTTGATGAACCGCTATGTCAGCAGCCGTCCTGAAAAGACCAAATCATATACCAGAACTACATTTTTCATGTTCTGGGATGCCGCACTAACGTTACCACCGCGGCTGGCTACGACTACGCATCGCCGCCAAGCCCGCAGTGCCGTAACATTACGCTACCTACAATACAAGTCTGGGGACCCTGTCAGGGTCCTGCCATTCAAGTCCGACTACTACACCAGTGGGAACACATCCCTCGCAGACATCTGTTCTGTCGGGTCTCGAGTGGATTAGGGTGGCAATCCGACTGCTGCAGGGCAGAACCTTTCTCAATAAATCTGCACTATCCAGGGAATGCAGAGCGTCTAAGACGGCTACCGTCTCTCGTGGGAAAGGCTACATTCACAATTTCTGCGTCTGAGGCTCTCCTTGCCTATATCCAAAGACAGGTAGGGTTTTCAAATTCGTTTAGGAGTCCATTTTGAGTCGATGAGGGTTCGCAACGACCCGGTGGTGTGGGAAAGGGAATATGTTGAGTTAGAATATACACATTTCGATGCAAGAGTCAATTCGGCAAACCGAGTCTTCCAATAAAAGACTCATTTCGAGTTACCCACGTACAATTTCAGACCCCGATCTAATCACTTCGCACCTTGATAACAACCTTGCCCCTAGCACGCTGAGTTGCCACCCGCTCGTACGCCGCAATGGCATCCTCCATATCATAGACCGAGTCAACGGGAATACGAATATGACCCTGCCTCACCAATTCCGCCATGTAAACCGCGGCATCGCGAGTCGGCGGTGTGCTAAACGTGATATAACGACGTGGCACGCCACCCAGCCACTGAGGCAGAAACGTATTTGCCAGGACGTTGAATGTCGTCGTAAAGATACCCTCAAGTAAACCAACATTGATCAAAGCGCCTTCGGGCTTAAGATAAGCGGATGAATTTGCGTAAAGCGCCTGCGTGCCGACGCAGTCTAGTATGAAGTCGAATGGTTTATCCCCATATTGACTAGCCATATAAGCCGGTAGTGAGTCATGTTTGCGATAGTCAACGAACTAGATCATCCATTCCGTCAGCAAATCCTCCCTGTTTTTGCGAATGCCCGGTGAGAATATTCATACCTCGTCAACACCAAGTCCACGAACCATCTCCTCATTCCTCCCACTCGCAACACCAACAACCTTTGCCCCTCTAAACTTACATAGCTGCACAAGAACAGACCCGACCGACCCGCTAGCCCCATTGACCAAAACAACATGGCCCTCTTCAACGCCAGCCGTCCGACAAATCTTTAACGCACAGCTCCCGCACCCATTAATCCCAGATGCCGACGCCATGTCAATCTCATCGCTAGCACGCACCACATTGCTACCAGGAACACATACGTACTCGGCTAGCACGCCGTGTCCCATGGCGTAATTCCAAACACTTTCGCAGCCAAAGACCTTCACGCCGGGGTCGCGGACTTCGGGCGGTGCCTTTGTGCCGGCGGCGATGACGTCGCCTGAGAATTCGATTTCGGGAATCCAGGGCCTCGTGAGCGGTGTGTTTGGGATGATTTTCATGATGAGCTCGGTGTTGTAGGTTAGGGAGACGTGAGATACGCGAATGAGGACGTCTGAGGATGATGATGGCGGGACAGCTGGTGTGGGCACGTCGGACAGTTGGAGGATTTTTGCCGGGCCGCGATAGGGACGAACCCAGGCACGCATTGTTGGTGGGATGGTAGATGTCATGATTCTTGGCTATTGAGGATATAGTTCATAGAGTTGGAGTCAGCAAGTGCAAGTGGAAAGATGAGAGGTGAGGGGGTTTGAGTAGCGGAATGGTGGTTGAGATTGTAGCGGATAGTAAGTTGTGACGTCCGGCCCATCTAGACTTTATACATTTGAGAAATTAAAGATGGACTTTGGAGACTCTTTATGAAATTCTGTTCCACAGTCTCAGGTTCTCTATTGATAGTAACGCCGTCAGCTGGATGATAGCCTGGTCGTCCATCACAAGTGTACAACCTTGTCCCGTCGGCCGAGAAATCGTCCGAATAATCGCCCGCCGTGAACAGGGGGAGTTTGGGGCCACTCGTTGTGGCATTAGCATCTTTCTTAAGCTTCTACACCAGAAATGTCACATAGGCCGTATGGTCACCCGATGGCTAATAGACCGGGGCGGCAAGTAACTTAAGGAGTAGCTTTTCAACCTTAGCCACAGTATTCCTAGACGATTGGTTCCGCATGTCTCTACATGCGCCCTCTCCAAGAAACCCAAGATCTCTACATACTAGATGCGTCTGGCAGAGAGGAGGCTAACAAGCAATAAGTAGACTGTCTATCTCTACAATACGTATCGTATAAATACCATAGTTTACCCAATCTTCCCTACATTTGGAGCTAAATACCCTAGCAGCTGGGCTCTTCCCATCCATCTTTCAAGAGGGTGCAACGCCAAGATACCTTGAAGTCATGGTGAATGTCCTTAGCGTCATTCGGGATCGACGATACTACGAACCCGAGGACAAATTTAAAGACCGGCTTCACAAGGCTCGTAGGGCATTCAACCTCCTTGGTGATGCCCGAATTGGCGACATGACTTCAGTCCCCCTCCGAATTATCGCTTCGATTCATAGAACAATTTCCATCGATGGAGACTACTATGGTTGCAAAAGTGAGGACAAAATCTGAACATGATGGCCGGTCGCAAAGACAAAGACAAGCTCTGACCCAAGGTGCTCGCAAGCTTTTCTTTCAGCGTTTTGGAATATGAATCCGCAGATTTTCTGCAAAAGTCTTGCTTGCAAGCAATGGGCCCGGTGGTGTCGGATTCACACTCCTCGGCGAACTTGAAGAGGGCGTCGAGTCTCGATTCGTCAGTCACATCGATCAGTTGAACAAAGGCGTCACCGAGAAGTCCGAATAAGCCCGACTTCGTCACAATTTGGACTGTAGTATGCACTACAACGATTTTCATTACAACAAATGCGTTTTGTAGTTTCTGCACGACTCCAATCCGCTCGTCAAGACTGACTCCTTCTCCATCGAAGTATGGACCAAGATAGTCGAACATAAAGGAACCTCGGCGAGCTTCAGTCGCCTTCCATGCTAGATAATCAAGAGCACTTCCTGGTCCATTGTACCCAGCAGGATCGCTAGGAGTCCAGTTTAAGTCAATCGTATCTCGACGGGGATCGAGCCATGATTTCTTTCTCACTAAGAGATTAGAATTCCATAGCTCAGAACGCGCATGATCCCGATAACCACCGGTTTCGAAAGCGACCAAGCGAGATTCATGACACACACGAGTAAGCACTGGTGCTTTCCGGTCGAGGTCAGTCGTATGCATCAATCGACATGTCGGGTGCAAGGGGTCGAAGTCTACACTTCGCACCCATGGATAGTCTAATTCCGGGACACGGTTGGGGAGGCACAGACGCCAGATGAGAAGTCTTAGCTCGGTAGGAAGTTGAGAGAAAAAATCAAAATGCTTTTCTTGAAGTTCCATTGAGCCGGAGATTGATGGGAAGTGGCACAGAAGGTAGGAGTAGCGAAAGGAGGGGGGAGAAAAGAATGGCGAGATTGCTACTGGTGAGGTTTCATCTAAGCTAGCTGGTCTGCCTCAGGAACCGGCAGAATCACATGCTCAATATCGAACAGAAATGAGGGGAGAGAATTCTTCGATGGTACGCCTTGAGAGTCACAGCGCGACCGTTTTCATTTAGCAAGAGCGTGCCGCCATGTCACCGACCGATAGCGTAGACGACCCAATACAGTTCAGCTGAGTTGTTGGGTTCAAACTTAAGTCAGAGGCCGGTGGTATTTCTTATGCCTCCTTCCCCTTATTGAATTGTGGTTCATCTTGGTTCAGCCGAATTTTCTTCTTGCGATATAAGCGAGTCAAGCCAGGGTAAACCGATGTGGTTGGGTGGTGGATAGAATTTTGGAATTTAGGTTATCCTACCGCCGCCTTATGATAGAATGAATAAAACTATAGGCGACCTACAACAGAGAAAAGACAAACGCTGAGGCAGTAACCAAGAAATAGCAGATAATGGCAGGGAAAATCTTTCTCGACGTACAGACAAATTCTAGGCCTAAGCAACGCAAACAGTATGCCAACTATGCACAAGATGTAATCCGCAGGGGGGTATTTTCAAGATCGATAGCTCGGCGACAATTCTGCCTATCAGGTCGAAACCTTTTGTCCCCCAGCCCATCACAGTGTCACTCCGACAAGGCGTCGTTGATCCACACACAGAACACGGTGCCAAAAGCCCAGTTGATGAGTGGACAAGCACGACAGAGTGATTGACCTATCGACTAAACACAGCCGAAACACTTCGCCCCCCGAAACTGGGCGCAACATCCATTAACCTGATTTATTACTCACAGTATTTCAATAGGAAATAAGTAGGATTGCATCCGCTGCCCGGAATGGCCTGGCAGATTCGGAACCTGGAGTCGGGGGGCCATATCGCGTGGGGGCTAAAATTGGATTGCCAAACGCATTACTCTGCTTTTTTCATCATAGTCCCCAGGTGGATGTTTCGCGTGTGCGGGAAGACAAGACGATCATTACTTGGGCAGATACTACAACACAGATGATCGACCTCAACTTCACTCACAGCCAAGGGGGTGGTAGGGGGAAGGGTAGGAGGAAATTGCAAATTCCGAAATGGGAAAATGGGTTTCATGATGAACGATGAACAGTTTAGAACGTGTGACGATGGCGTTGGGGGCGAAGTATGGAAAGGATGGAGGAGTCTTTTTTTCTTCTTCTTATGTTCTCTTTTTTCAAATGGGTTGTTTTATTCACCTTCGCCGATATCAAGGATCGCGTGTGTCGTTATTTGATGCTTCGATTGAGAATCGAGTCGTGCCTGGGTCAATTACGTAGGATTTAATCCACTGTGCAGAAAGATATCACGTTTCAAAGTGAATTGGATAGACACAAAGTATAGATAGAAGCGCAGAGTCTCGAGCGATTGCTCTCGTAATCCAGGTTGTATGATAGAAGTGATCAGAGCATTCAGATCCACGGCAGACATGCTTCCGGCTATTGGCTATGGACGAGGCCTCGCATTTCTCTCGTAGTCTACATAGCTACTTGCTACTGGGGGAACATTCTGGCTCGTAACAGGCAGGGTCCCGAGGCATTTTCCCCATCCATGTTGGATCCATTGTCCCAGGTCACTGTGAGCCTAGACAACCTTCCTAAGCACATTGCTATGGTAAGATCCTGGCGATGATTCAAAAAACTGCTTGTATGAAGCCATCCGGCAGCAAAGTATCACAGAGTAGAGAATGGCCAGGAAGCAAGAAGCAACCAAGTGCAATAGAGAGGCTAAAAGCTCAAATCTTTTATCAAACTCGTCAAGTCGTCAAAGAATGCCCGATGACGACACCCATTGTATCAATCGTAATTGAGTGCCCCGCGTGTCAATGAAAAGCAAAAGCGAAATCAAAGAAAAAAAAAAGGCTCCCGAGAAATCTACCTTTCACCGTCACACCAGTCTCCGAAACGCCGCCAGAAACAAGAACAAATTCCCCAACGAGTAAAAATAGTAGGCAAGTCTCCATCTGCATGCGCTTCACACCCCATCAATAACAATGACTCGCTCCGCGACCCAATTGACAAATCGTTGACCTTCAGACTTCCAACGTCCGTCTACCCATACATCGTTCATCCAATATCGCCACGGTTTTCCAGTGAGCTGAAGATCCCACATGACACCCGAGGAAGGGAGACCGGAGGTGTGGCTGGCAGGCCCCACCGAGAGATCATAGTTCACGCTGTGTGATTGCATCTCCGGCGTCGACTCATTGGAGCTGGACTGCTTCTGTCGAAGATGCCACTCCCGCTCAGCTTGGTCGCCAGCCTGGCGCGCAACAGATTCTTCGTCTTCCGCCCTGTACAGTTCACATTTGGTGCACGCAGTGCATGGAGACCCAGGATTAAAGCGAAAGTGCTGGCAAAAGTGTTCATACCCTTCCGGCTCTTCATTTTCATCCTGCTCATTCCCAGCCGCATGGTCTTCTTCAAGGAGATCACCATCAGCAGGACCATCCGCGGCGTCAGGCCGCTGGCGGTCAAACCCGCGCCGTCCACTTGCGGGTGCAGGTGGAGTTCGCGGGCCGAGTCTCTTGCGACACAGATAGCACATTGAATACCCACAAACGCAGGTGAGCTTGTTGCAGCCCGAAGATTTGACAAAGGAGAGACCACAGCGTGGGCAAGTTCGCTTCACTGCTGCCGTCCGAGCGGCCTCAACCGTGGCTCGGAGGTCTAGCAAAAGTGGTTCATGGCAGACGTGAGGATCGCGCCAGGCCTTTTGACACGTCATACAGCTTACACGTTGGCAGGCCGGATTGGCGCACGTGAATCGTTTAGACCGTGTTCGGAGACAGACATGTCGGATCGCGTTCTCACGAAGAGACGAAATTGAGGAGGGATTCACCATCAGAAGCACAAGACACGTAATTAAAAGCAAAGGCACTAAATCAAGTAAAAAGAGAGTCGTAAGAATCGAGGACATCATGTTCCCACCACGACGAACCTGCCAGCGGACGTTACGAGAGGAGGGGTGGTAGACGGGATCCGCTTCCGCATAGGAGCAGAATGGACAGCGAACGAGCTTCATCCGAGATTTGAGCAAGGCTTCCGAAGCCACTCGACCCTCAAACCTGGCATACGTCTCGTCGCCGGCCTTGTCGAGAAGAACAGCCTGTTTGACCACTGCTGCGGGTAACGAGCCATCACAGGTGCCACTGGACAGTGGAGCCAGACACTTCAATGTCGATCGACGCATGTCCACTGATTTGGCCCATCCTTGACCAAAGATTGCCTCTTGTACTGTCCGCTGAATACAATGATAGCAAATCACATGACCATTGGAAGTGCAGGTTCCAATCTGCTCAAAGACAACATCGGAAAGACAGCACTCGCATTCATACAGAGAGCCCAAAGCCTTGGCCTCCAACTCATTGAATTCTGATGCAAGACGAAAGTCATTGGACTCTTGGTTCTCGCGCTTTTGATGTAATAAAGGCGCGAGTAGAATGGCGTGCAGTTCCGCATCCAGCTCGGTAGAACCGGTCTCTTTCAACGAAGGGGTCAGCTCGCCATCTGCATGGCGTTGCCACAGCATAAGTGGATGCTCGTCTCGATCTTTCTTGCGACGAAAGGTCAAAATGTTATTGAAGGTCGCGCGCCAAGTCCGTCCCGATAGATCTCGTAGCGTGGGGCGCGCACGCCAATAGCTGAAGTTGACTTCAGCCAGGACGGCAGCGATGGTGCTTTTGCTCAGACTACCGAATTCCCTGGTCAAGGCTGTCTGAACTGCCGTCTTGTATTCCACCGACCGAAAGCGCTCCTCGACCGGAACGCCCGTCTGGTTCCCAGGACCGTCTGTCTCAGCAGGTTGGACGCTTTGCTGTTCTGACGCGGAACTCTGACCCCCAGGAACATTCCATCGGCCCTCGACCCATTTCTCCTTGTGCCGAAGTAATTGATCAACACACACATGGAGCCTGCTCTCCCCATCGAAGCGTAGCAGTAGCTCCCGGAATACCTCGATGCGGATGTCTGGGAAGGTAGAGGCTAATATTTCAAGAGCGTTGTTGAGTTCATCTTGCTCGTCTTTGTCGTTCCCCACATGTTGAACAGAAGACTGTAGCGAGCGGGAGCGTGACGTGCTACCGAAAGGATTGTTCCGGAGTGCTTCGCTCAGCGTGATAGAAGGAGGTTTCGATGCCGTCGAGGTGCTCGAAGCAGAGGATCCGAGTAAAGGCGATTTCCAAGTGCTTCGGCTGGAAGAAGAGCTTGCGGACGAAGCTGATCCGCGTTGTCGGCGATCTTGAGAGACAGACGTGTCATCAGCGGGGCGTGGCGGGGAGGATCTGGAGAAGCTCGGTACCGGCAGCGAAAGTACCATCGTGGAAGCTTGGAAATGCTGCTACATCGTCGACCAGGATAGAAATGGCTAATGAGAGGATCGCAAAGTGGCTTTTTCCTTTGATTTTGGGTAAGGAATGTAGAGCAAAAGTATGATGGATACGGAAAGATGCAATGAACGGAGTTGAGGAATGAAGGACCAAGTCCAGGCAGGTGAGTTGCGGGTTTACATAAGATTCAGTCCGGTCCACGTCGTCAGACGGGAAGTGGCTCCTGTCCGAGGAAGATGCGGATTCAGGTTCTTCGCACTTTCTCGAGACTCGGTCCATCGGCAGAAGGGAGAAGTCTTCTCTCTCTCTCCGTTGGTCAAATGCTTGATGGAACTCAGTCTCGGTATCAGTCTTGGTCTCAGCTTGAAATGCATCGCTCTTTTCGAACGAGAGAGGATCTCTGCATTCTAGGGGTGGAAAACAAGCCAGAACACATAGTTGCTTTCAGTTCTCAGAGAACAAGGCTACAGAATGGCTGCACGGTCATTCGAATTTCAAGTTGAAACTGAAATTGACAATTTATTCAATAAAGAGGTATCGAAGGTCATGAACCCAATGAAAGGAACAAATAGGCTATGGATATACAAATAAAGAAGATACAGCCCGAGCGGAAGAAATACTCGGCTCACACCCCCAGAACGTTTCGCGTGGTCGGAGAACTCTCTCCGATATTTTACAACTTGGCCTTGGCGCCGTCAAGGAGCTCAGCACCAGCACCTGAGATAGCAGGCTTGCCAGTCTCAACAACGGTGGTCTGGAAGATGACCGTGTTGCCCTCCTTCCACATCTCGGTCTTGAGGGTCTGTCCGGGGAGAACAACACCGGCAAAGCGGACCTTCAGGTTCTTGAAGGCACCAAACTTGGTGAAGACGTGCTTGGCGGAAACACCGAGCGAGCACAGACCATGGAGGATGGGGGTCTTGAAGCCGCCAACCTTGCTGAATTCAGGATCAATGTGCAGAGGGTTACGGTCACCGTTCAGGCGGTACAGAGCAGCCTGGTCCTCGGACGTCTTCTCCTCGACGATAACATCGGCAGCACGCTTGGGGGGCTTGTAGGCAGCAGTGGCACCCTTGGCACGGGCGGCGGTGGGCTTGGGAGAACCTCCGAAGCCGCCGCTACCCCGGATGAAGACGGTGGACTCATTGTAGAACAGGTCCTCGCCTGTCTTGGCGTCCTTGGTGGTGAAACCGGCGACAACAACAGCAGCATTGCCCTTGTCGATCACGTCGATGAGCTTGGGGTAGGTGAGGGTGTTGGCGGATGTGGGGATAGGGTACTTGCGAACCTCCATGTACTGCTCACCGTGCAGCAGCATCATGGGCGAGAAGTTCTTGACAATGTCGTCCATGTTCCATGGGGTGTTGGTGTTGAACCATGGGACAACACCGAAAGAGGGAAGAGCCTGGAAGTGCTCGTTGTTCTCGTACACCAGAGGCAGGTCTGTGCGCTTGGCGCCCAGGCTGAGGTTGTACAGGATGATGTCACGGTCGGTGTAGTCGAAAGCAGTGCCCTCGGCAGTGAAAGACTTAGCCTTCTCAATGTTGGCGAGGGTCTCATTCTCACCACTGCCACCGGCACGGTTGGACATGTTAGCCATGATGCGCTCGGTACCCGCCTGGCCATCCTCGGGGTGATCGGCACGACCATCGTCGAAGTTGGTGATCTCCTTCCACTTGGAAACAACAGCCTCGGGGGTCAGCTTGACGTCCACGGGGAAGCCGTGGCCGCCAGAGCGTTGCCAACGAGTGCGGCCAAACCAGCCGCTACCGCACTCAAAGAGACCCTTGGTGGAGGGCTCCGGAGTAGCGTCGGAGCAAAGAAGGACAACCAAGGGAGCAACATAGTCGGGCTTGAAGGCCTGCACCATCTCCTCGGGCATGATGGTGCGGGTCATGTTGGTACCGGCATTGGGGGCGATGGTGTTCACCTTGATGTTGTACTTGGCGCCCTCCATAGCAAGAGTGCGAGACAAGCCGAGGATACCCAGCTTGGCAGCGGCGTAGTTGGCCTGGCCAAAGTTGCCGTAGATACCGCTGGTTGAGGCGGTGTTGACAACACGGCCATACTTCTGCTTGAGGAAGTAGGGCCAAGCAGCCTTGGTAACCTTGTAGGTGCCGCGCAGGTGAACGTTGACAACAGAGTTCCACAGATCATCGGTCATGTTAGTGAAAGCCTTGTCACGCAGGATACCGGCGTTGTTGACCAAGATATCAATGCGCCCGAAGGCATCAATGGCAGACTTGATTACGGCATCGCCGTCCTCGCAGCTGGCCTTGTTGCCCACGGCCTCTCCACCCATCTTCCTGATCTCCTGAACAACGGGCTCGGGGTCCATAAGATCGTTGACCACGACCTTGGCGCCATGCTTGGCGAACAGTAGGCAGTAAGCGCGACCAAGACCAGCACCACCACCAGTGACGAGGGCGACGCGACCCTTGAAGTCAGGCTCCTGAGCCTGAGGGGCACTGGGAAGCTTCACGGCCTCCTCGAGCAGACCCATGAAGTCGGCAGGCCCTGTAGGATGCTCCGGCTTTGAGAAGTCGTTGACGTCGTTCCACTTGGCAGCAATGGCGCCCGGGGTCAGAGAGTGATCGGTCTTCAGAAGAGCACCCTTGGCCCGCTCCCAGCGGAGCTTGGCGACGTGACCACCGCCAACCTCGTAGATACCACCACTCTCGGTGGTGTTGGAAGAGTGGACAAGTGTCGCGACAAGAGGAACCACCCACTCGGGCTTGAGGTTCTCGAGAACATCAGGGGGCATCACTGTGGCAGTCATACGGCTCGCGGCAATAGGGGCAATCACGTTGGCGATGATGTTGTACTTCGCACCCTCCTTGGCCAGAGTTTCGGTAAAACCGACCTGGCCGAGCTTGGCAGCCGAGTAGTTAGCCTGACCAAAGCTGCCGAAAAGACCAGCAGCAGAGGCGGTGTTGATGACGCGACCATACTTTTGCTTGCGGAAGTGAGGCCAAGCGGCGCAGGCGCACTGTAAAGAGTAGCAACGTTATAAGTATTTGGTCCCTGCGCGAGCCGAGGATGGTCGGGATCGGGGTGCGTGCGTCATACCTTGTAGGCACCGTATGTGTGAACCTGGTTAATAAGATCCCAGTCGGAATCCTTCATATTCTTGAAGCTGATGTCACGGAGGATTCCAGCATTGTTAATGAGAACGTCAATGCGACCAAAGTTCTTGATCGCGGTCTCAATGATCGCATCACCATTCTCCACGCTGTCGTAGTTGGCAACAGCCTTACCGCCAGCGGCACGGATCTCCTCAACTACGACATCTGCGGCCTGCAGAGAAGACAAGGTCAGCGAATGGGAGATGGAAAGAGTGAGGATGTGTATCGGCTTGAAATACTTTTGATGACTTGCCCTCGCCAGAGTGAGAGCCACCGAGGTCGTTGACGACGACGTTGGCACCCCTTGAGGCAAAGAAGAGAGCATATGCCTTGCCGAGACCACCACCAGCACCAGTGACGACGACCGTCTGATTATCGAAGCGTAGTTCAGACATTTTGATGTGTGTGTGTGTGTGTATGTATAGAGAATGAACACGGTCCGACCAGTTCAGTCAATATGATAGAACCAGAAGTTGGGGAAAGAAACAGAAAAGATGGAGAGACTGAGGAGGTGTTTAAAGGCTAATGAAGCTCGGCCGGTCGAAACTGGGGGACCTCGGCACATCACAGTTGGCGGGCACAGCGGTAAGAAACGAGGCGTGACGCGTGTAATGTTACATGGCAGATGGCTCGAGCTTCACATGCCGGCGATCCGCTTCTCATCAATTCGGCTACGTCTCAGGAATTGAAGCAGCAGTCCTCGACCATTAAGCCTACACATCGAGCTTGTCCTGTGAATCTGAGCTACATTTCTTCCAATCGACCTGTACCACACACAGCCTAACTACTAAAGTCATGCAGTATGTAAATCGAGGGCATCAGACCAGAATGTTAATCTACGGGTACCTTCAGTAGTACCGAAATACACATGCTGACTCAGACATGTGACATGAACCCGTGACCGTAATGTCTGGGCTGTCTCAAGATGGACGTCATGACCACGTGCGTTTTGACGATGAGAAATGCCCAAATGTGTAGGCCACTATCGTTCAGACCATTATCTATGCCAGCTCACCCAATGGCAATATTCTCGAAGAGTTGCAGTATAGGTTGTTTGGAGCCCGGAGTCGGCGACTAAAGGCCGAGAACCTTCACCCACTCGTACGAGAAAGATAAATGATGAAATGGTGTTTCGCCTAGACTCCCGAGCAACCCCCGCGGGGCATCTAAAAAACCCCAGGTTTCCCCCGATCGAGTAGCCGGTCATTACAGCCGATAGACCAGGCAATATACCATCATGTTAGAAATTGTGGACGACAAATCGAAGCATTGCATCCCTTTTCTGTTGGAGCGTCTGCGCATCCACACTGAACAGCATCCATCTGATACCCCGCCGTTCTTTCTGGGCCTCAATGGAGTGCAGGGCGCCGGCAAGACCGTGTTAGTAAGTAGCTCCGTTGTGCAGTGCCTGGCCTGTGGTTGTGCCTCGGAAGTCCCGAGGCACGAACAGCTCCGCGGTCCTGCTTCCTCGGGTCCAACGACTGAATTATATTGTGCAGGTCTCGACATTACAGACTATACTTCGTTCCGAGCCATACTCGCTATCCGTGGTCACACTGTCGCTGGACGACATCTATCTGACCCACGCTGATCAACTCGCCCTCGCAAAAGCTCATCCAACGAACCCATTACTCCAACACCGCGGCCAGCCCTCAACACACGATCTTGCGCTCGGCGAGCAGGTCTTCGCATCTCTCGCTGCGGAACAGCCCACGGTGATCCCGCAGTATGATAAATCTGCATTTTCTGGCCAGGGTGACCGTGTCCCCGAGTCACAATGGACCACCGTCAACGCCAATGATGAAAAGAAAGTCAAGGTGATCATTTTCGAAGGATGGTGTGTCGGGTTCCGAGCTTGCGACACACAGACTCTCCGCGCAAAGTGGGAAAGCGCAGTCCGGCAAAAGGAGAGCGGCAACTATCAAGGAAGACTAGGACACATGAAATTTGAGGACATTCAGACCGTGAATGAAGCATTGAGACGATACGATGTGCTGACTGAGTATGTTCAAAGATGAGAATATCCTTGGCTTTTTCTCGGGTACAGAGACTGACTGGCGAAACAGTAAACTCGATGCGCTGATCCACATGTGAGTTTCTGAGCCCGGCGTGGAAGACTTTTGTACCGAACTCATGCATTGCCTGTATATAGCGATGCACAAGACCTCAGGTTCGTTTATGAGTGGCGACAGGAACAAGAGCGCACCTTGCGCGCCGCAAAGGGTAATGGAATGACCGAGGAGCAGGTCAACCATTTTGTCGATGGGTGTAAGTCTCATTTTCACATTTCTTTCACCCGGTTTTCAGCCAAAATTAACATTGAATACAGATTATCCCTCCTATGAGCTCTTCACAGAATCACTTCGCGAAGGTGTTTTCAAGCCCCGAGCAGGTTCCGCAACATCATCGGAATGGCAGGGGAGACAGCTTCGCTTGGTGGTGAACCGCAATCGGCGAGTAGAGAAGGTCATTCACATCTAACGTGTGAAACGGCCAGTGTCTGCTGGGCAAAACATAAACGAACTGGGAAATACTTCATGCCTCGAGAGACGATCCCGATGAGCCTCCCGCTTTCACGAATTTTATCATGCAATTGATGAAAAATTCATTATTCCGCCGGGCCCTCATGGGATCCAACTACACCACTGGAAGAAGACCAAGCTTCCCAGCGCAGTCGCAACCAATGTGTATTCTACCTATTGATCGGATCTTAGTCCATGATATTACTCTAGCGATCTACGTACGCTTAGTTATCTCATTCAATGGAACTCAGACTCGACCTCATGAAAATTTCAATGGCGCGGCGGGCGCGGGTCCGGGCGGGACGCCGAGGCCCACGATGGCAAAGACACAGGGAACACAATCGATAAAGGTCGGATCTCTTCCTCGGCTGCCCGCGGCTCATTCACCGGGGTTAAATACTAATAATACGGAGTAATCAAGCGACGCCATAGAAACGGTAAATCCTCATGTCACTATGCTGATCGGAACTTGCTCCCAAACACTCACAAGAGTGGGTATCTAAGCTACCACAAAGAGGTGGAGGACTGGCGACAGAGCGACCATCGTAATGCTGTGTAGTAAATAAAAAAAATTCTTCGGGTCATACTTGAGCAGTCTCCTCGGAGTGACCTAGGCTTATCTATATATCCATGCTGTGCCCGTCCGCCATCAGGTTCCTGCCCCGGGCTGTTTCACCTAACGGCACCCTAGGGCTACCTCTAAATTTTGAAGTGTAGTCCACGGGTAACTTAGGTACCAAACAGATCTTGAAACGGACTTATTAAGTGGGCAAAATTATTCCGTTGAAAGGGATTACCGCGCGGACCTATACTGCAATCTCCAGGCTTCATGAATTACAGGCTATCTAGGGACAACCTGGTAGGTAGGTATGGCTCGACTCTTAAGTCATGGAACTACCTCAATCTTACACAAACGCGCCCACCTACCCACGGATGGGATGCATCCGAATCGGCTACTTCAAAAACATGCTCAAAATCTGCTCCGAATTATTTACTGCCAGACAGCGAACGAAAGGTTTAGGCGTAGGTACGGCACAGGGTTGTATTCATCTATTGTGCATATGGCCTGGATATCTATATATCATGGGGGGGTGGGGGGCATGGAGTGGACTTCGGGAGGGTTTGGACGGTGGAATGCAGGTTGTTAATCCGATTTACTTCCTGCCACACCGAGGGAATGGATTTCATTGCAATTATCAGTTTAGCACTGAATCCAAACCAGTGAGAATGGAGTTAGTCCTGTGTTCACCTAGCGGAGCAAAAGCCGCGCAGGACGAAACAACATTTGCGGTCAAGAATGAACTTCCTGTTCAGAGTCAAATGCAGAGATCGAAAGTCAATTTCGATATCAACACGCTACGCTGATACGCCATGTGGCAAAAGTACAGCGAAGCCCCAGCGGAGCCTAGAGAGGGTCTGTCTCGTGATGGCCGTAGGTCGGGGAAATGTAAAGCCGCAACAGCCAAACGGTCTGTCGCTGATTGCCACTGGTGTAGACATCCCGAGCAGCCGAGGACAGCTGTGTGCACCCGAAATTGAATGTCCATTCGACAATCGGCCCTGAAGGGCTGAGCATCACGGACAGTGAATCGGGAACCGAGTCATGAGATAGACAGTCGCAAGTCGCTGGTAAGACTGCCTTTGAAACTCTGCTTGTCGCCGGGCTGTACAGCTCACGTCTGTTTTTGGGCAAGTTGTGGACGTGTAACTGATCAACCGCTATCATCCAAGAGATTCTGAGGTGACCAGTACTCATTTTCAGCCCCTTGAGCATCAAGCCAAACAAGGCCATCGGCGAGAAGATCATCAATGACTGTTTGCGCTCTAGCCTTTTCCCAATTGAGATTAAGCTTCAACATAGACACGCTCACAAAACCAAGCATTTGAATCACTTCCAAGACAGTCGATTGATCGGTGTTGAGCTCCTTAGGAATTGAACGGATATATTTTTTGGAGCCGACGAGCACGATGGAGAAACCGGATCCGAGAGGCTCCAATGACCGGACTGCGCGAAGAATGTCGTCCCTGCGAGAGATGTGAGCAAATTTCCGATCGTCTTGGCTGGTTGTCTTTCCAGGCGTGTCATACTCTGATACTTCAAGACCACTTCCGATGGCCTTTCCCTTGCGCACTCTCTTTTGACACTCTTCAACACCGATTAACCCACCGTTCTCATCCCTCGTATCTCGACATAACTCCACAACGCGGACCGCAACCTCGAAGTAGAAGTCATTCATGTCACCACCCATGATCTGCGTCCAAAAGCTCCCACCTTCACCAATTCCACGACGTCCATCCTTGCCTTTCACGTTACTTGCAGCAAGAGGATCTACACCAATGGTGTTGCACATGCGTGCAAACTCCGCCCGGAAAGTGGGATTGGACTTGATGGTGGAGCTATGCTCCAGAGCAAAGGTGTGGAGTAGAGACTGGAACACAGAAAGCTGCGTCTGGAGTGATGCCAGATGCGAGGAGCGCAAGTTGGCGCCATGAGTAGCAAAAGACTGTGTCGCTTGCGTTCGGTTGGCGAACGCCCCCAGGCCAACCCCGCGACGAGACATGATGAAACGAGTAGAGGAGGAGGGTGAGCGGAACGTTGATCTTGTTGACTTGCGCTGCCCCTCTAAAGGTCTCCGCAGCTGATGGGACCCACGGCCAGGTACTTTGACCGAGGATAACACAAGTCATCTGATCTGAAAGAAGCCCTTATCGCTTATCGGGGCTCCGTGCAGATAAGGGTAGGAGACCCAGAAAGGCATGGCGAAGGGTGGACCACGGCCAAGCCAAAATAGGCTAGCGGGACCCATAACCCACACAAGCGAATTCGCCTTTCTTGTTCATGAAACTTTTTTCTCCTTCGTTCCTTCACGACAACCTTCGACAATCGACCTTGCCGGATCTTCAAAATGGCCCCTACTCCTACGTATGACACCCTTTGATGCCCTTCTGACAGATGCAATTCATCGAGATTGTGAGGTTCCAGTATAGTCGTCCATCTCTCGCTGGAAATGCTGCGGTCGCGTTCGTCTTTGCGAATCACCGCTCGGCACCAGCTCGATCCTTTCCGCGTCCTCTTTCTGCTCTATCAGCCTTGGAGACTTGCTATGCGCCGCGAAGAGATTGATTCGAGTGGATGAGGACTGGAGTTTTGAGGTTGAAAGCGCTTCGGCACCTTCTCTTCCAAAAATATTGTTGTCAGCTTTCGCATTCGGTGCTCTTGATGCTGTAATAGCAGTCATTGCCCACTTGGAGCGAAGAGCGTCAACATATTATTCCTGAACTTTGGTTTAGGGTATTGTCAGATGAGGTTAGCCTTGGCTACTATTTGAGTAATGAAGTCCGCCACGAAAGTTGCGCTGGAAAATGCCAATTAGTCGTGGACGGACGACAATGCTTTGGCGGTGCCACGACCCTCACTGATCAAAATCATTCGTCGAGTTTTTTTGTTCTATTTACGTCTCCAGTTGAGAATGTGGCGCACAATGCTGCAGTTCTTTACACTCGACGGATTGTCTCATGTCATACATGATCGCCTGGACGCACTATACTAACCCCAACTCCAGCTCCGTTCCCTCCCAGGACCAGGTTCTCGTCCCCGAGACCCTCCTGAAGAAGCGCAAGAGCCAGGAGGCTGCCCGCGCTGAGCGCCGCGCTGAGGTCGAGGCCAAGAAGAAGGTTGGTCACCCCATACAATTCCGTTCTCTCGCCTACACCTCATGTACACATCTTTCTACAACATAATGATGAAAACACCAACCACGCGACTAGACCACTGGTCAATGCTGTCGCCTGTTAACCATCTTTCGGGGCTGATATATTGTTGATGCCACCTGCACTTGTCATGTCATGCTTGCAACACAGAATTTATGACTAACATGGATTTTCTCAACCAGGCCAACAAGGAGAAGCGTGGTGTCATCTTCAAGCGTGCTGAGTCCTACGTCAAGGAGTACCGCGACGCAGAGCGTGAGAAGATCCGCCTGGCCCGTGTTGCCCGCCAGGAGGGTAACTTCTACGTTGAGGATGAGCCCAAGCTGGTCTTCGTTGTCCGTATCAAGGGGTACGTTTATGATTGTCACCCACCCCGTTGGAAGAGTTGCCTCTAATTTCTTTCACAGTATCAACAAGATCGCTCCCAAGCCCCGCAAGATTCTGCAGCTCCTCCGTCTGCTCCAGATCAACAGCGGTACTTTCATCCGCCTGACCAAGGCTACCCAGGAGATGTTGACCATTGTCAACCCCTACATTGCCTACGGTTACCCCAACCTGAAGTCCGTCCGCGAACTTCTGTACAAGCGCGGTTACGGTAAGGTCGACAAGCAGCGTGTTGCTCTCACCGACAACCAGATCATCGAGGAGAACCTTGGCAAGTACGGCATTGTCTGTATGGAGGATCTGATCCACGAGATCTACACTGTCGGCCCCAACTTCAAGCAGGCCAACAACTTCCTGTGGCCCTTCAAGCTCTCCAACCCCACTGGTGGCTTCCGCACCCGCAAGTTCAAGCACTACGTTGAGGGTGGTGACCTTGGTAACCGTGAGGAGAACATCAACGCTCTCATCCGCCAGATGAACTAGATTTTCTCTCTTTTGTGAAGAGGTTTCTTCAGGTTGAGCCACATCATCCATGTAAATTGGAGTGACTCAGCTACCAAAAAATTTAACGTTATTGTTACGGGTTGTTTGTTCTGCACACGGGCTGTGTTTCTTTGTCAATTAGCGATACCATGGTCTAGGATTTCCGGTAATACCAATGCTTCAGACAACCCGCAATCGCCGCTTTGTAATGAATCTTGATGTAGTTGTGGTCGAGCGACTGTATTTTGCATCCACCGCCTGCGGGCACGTGTCTTGTCTCCCATGAGTGCCGAAAGAACCTCCGGGTCTGATTGATGGTCGAGGCTTCCTTTCAGGTCTCGTGAGAAATTGGCCTGGATGCGAGCCAACTTGGAGACCAAGGTCCCGGGCGCACCTGCAGCGAGGCTCACTGTGAAGGTCCAGCGATGTTCATTCTCGTCGGCAGCGGCGCGGACAGGATAGGACCATGCCTGTTGTGTCCCACCAGCGCCATCTGAATCGCTCATCGCCCGTCATAGACTCACGATCTGTAAGCTCATAACTTCCTCTTCGCACTTCTCGCAGAACCTTTCGGTGTCCTCACTGAGATCATCACCATCGACTCGCAGATTTCACTTTCCAACCCTCTCTTCTCTACTCACACTTTCCAGCCCTTTTTCATACCTCTTGAGATCAATCTCTCAGTCCACACCTAAGTGCTAAAACACACATCCTGTCACCACCGCCAGTGACTTGTGGATTTTCAAATCCACACAAAAAGATGGCGAGTGTTGAGTCTCATCCTGTTATCACTTTGAATCCTTCACGCCCTACCTTCCTCGACTTGCCACTTGAGATTCGCAGGCGAATCTACACGCTCAGCGGCCTGGTGAGAAATTGCCCACTGTATTTACAGGTCTGGACATCAAGCCAGCGGAAGTGGGCCATCAAGGCAGCCTCTTGCTACGACGACAAGATCCTCTGCGCCTGCCTTCAAAACAGCCATCTTCCCGGGCTTGATTGTGATTGCTTCCTGTCCGATCACGGTTACGAGTTCCCCCCCTGTGCAAATCTTTCGCACGTCCCAAAAGGTCGCCCAAGAAGCAATCGAGCTGTTCTACTCCAGCAATCGATTTCAGATCTCCTGTGTGTTTCCATGGGCGTTGAAATCACTCCGGCAAATCGGGACCGACAATCTGAAATACATCACGTCCTTGAGGCTCAGCTTCCATACATTGTGCCTCGTTGGTGACGATCCTTGGAGACACGTCGGAGGTTGCTGCATGCACGTTGAAGCACCTGCGACCAGGACTCGCCCTCACTATGATGACATCATTCTCTCCAGATGCCGCGAGATCTTCTCGTTCTTGAACACGGTAGTACGCGAGGACACCTTGAAGTTCTCGTTAAAGTGCAATTTTGATACCATCCGCATGGTGGCACCAACGACCGATTTGATCAGAAAGCTACCAGTCATGAAAGAGGCAGCTGTTCGCATAACCGGCCTGTGCCCCTGGCTTGAAATGGGCCTCGATCCGTACAACCTCGCACAAGATCTGGCAAATCACCTCACCGACAGACGCCGCTTGACTCAACAGCCCTCGGCCCCTCCTCCAGAAGGGTTTCGATATCTCGATCTCCCACAAGAGTTCCAGCTGGTGGTCATGGAGCGAACTGCCCTTATCGCTCCGTCCAAGTTGAGTTGGGATTTATTCACCCGGTTCATTGCTAACACTCGCCAAGCTCATCTCTATCGCTGCGCAACTTGTGAGGCCCTACGGCTTGCAGAACACCTGCAGCCTTGGTATCACACCACTCGTATGGCAAGTCGTTGCAAGTGCTGGCGCTTTCCCATGTCGCTGTTTTTGGTTAATCATGCAGTACATGAACAAGCCACCGAGCTGTTCTACAGGAAAAACCATTTTGTGATCTTGAATAGTGAGATTTGCCCCGAGTACAAGTTGGATAGGTCCCTACTACTTCGCAAATTACCATCAGCTGCGATCAGTCACTTGCGTACACTAACTATCCAGCTCCCAGCAAGAGTTTTCCTACTGGGTAGCAGCAGGCTTCAAGCGTGGCCACGTGGCAAAATCAACAAAGAAAACCCTCTCAAGATAGAGTCGGGTCTCAGTCGATCATTTACTGCAGTGTTACACCTTCTGGAACAACGAGCTGTGCTCCATCGACTCCAGTTGACGCTCATCTGCCATGTTCCCCATGATAGCAGCTTTTGGCTGGATCCAGGACAAAAGGACCCGTCGGAAACTTTCACTAGGCAAAACCTGCTTGCAAATTTCGTCATAGACCTGCGCCAAATGCGAGAAAACGGCCTGAAAGACCTGTTCATCGTGCTCATGAAAGCAGACAGATACGGCGCGTTGGAGCTGAGCAGTGATCTGAGCAGCGAAGCCTGGCTGGAAAAGTCCATCATGGGGCCAGAGTACGATAGCATGACGCGGGGCAAACAAGTGCTCCGCGCCGATCACACTACATCACAGTTTGATGATGACAATCCTTGGTCCGGGACATAGCTACGCTCTGCTCATAGATGTCACCTTGGCCGCTTCGTCCGCTCATTCCCATGAAGCGTCTTCCCTTCCAAGGAAGGATGGAAAGAGAGGACAGCGACTGCAACCGGAAGGTTTGGCCCATTGCCGCGGTATATGTCCTGATAGCAGGACAGCTGGACTCGAGAGCACGAGGTAGTACAGCTGGAAGGTAGCTCTGCTCAAAGGACAGACTTTTGTGATCCATTCCACATTGTTCCTTCCATATAAGCTCTCGTGATCGTAGATTTTTCCTGGATCGCTGTCGCTGTCGTCGATGAGTCTAAGCTCGCCGAGGGCTGCATACCGCAGGGCTGTGACACTAAACATGCTTGGCTTTAAACGGCTGGATTCAAGGCCAACTCTTCTCTAGGTAATGGCTAGGGTGAAAGTACTAAACGAGGCATTGGCCAACTCTGGTGCAATTCCATCATGGTCCGGGCGAAATGATGATAAGAACTGGGAAGATTCTCCGACGGGTATTGGAGGAAGGTTCTCTATTTGCCTCTCAACTTACTCTTTATTCCCACCAGGCCATTGGACATTGACGAGGCACATTTTGGGTTCATGGGCCATGTTCTTCCAGTCGCCGCTCCGTGTTTGAGCAACAGGCTCGTGAATCACCCTATCACTGAAAATGGATATGCAAATTCAACATCGAGACGATGGCGAGAGACAAACTTTTCAAAGCCAAAAAACAAAACCCAGTGGGTTGAAGCCCAATAAGCAGAATCGCATCTTGATGACCACAAATGAACGTTCTGGATTCCAAACAGTCTCTGCACTTCAGCGATCACGTCGCTAGCGTGATTTAAACTTCGAGCTGGACCCACCCGAAGACTTTGATTGATGGGCCCGTTTTCATAAGTGGGGTTAGTCTCGTATTCGAGTCAGCTTCCTGAAGCGGACATGAGGGTCGCCCACCTTTGACTGCCACTGGCGTCTGTACTTATCCTTTCCTTCTCGCTCGATTTGTCAAACCACGACCTTTTGAGAATTCCTTGCTTCGTATCTCGGAAAATACTCAAACACGAGTACGAATTTCCTCCCAGCCACAGAATTGATCACCAGAGGCAAACGAATGTGAAGTCGTGATGCGTACTCGCCGCTCCCATCAGAAGTCACGCACTGGCTGCAGTAATTGCAAGAGAAGAAGGGTGAAAGTGAGCTTGTCCCAGTATATAATGAGAACTCAAAGTTGATTTGCTAAAGGATCCACCCGGATCAGTGCGATGAGGCCCGGCCCGCGTGTCTCAACTGTACGCAACGCAAAGATGCATGCGTCTATGTGGCGCTGTCACCTTTTGTGTTCTCGTCAAACCCGGGAAAAGTGAGGACGCCTTCTTCCACTCCATCCCAGACCACGAACTTGCCGAATGAGTATACCAGTCCACAGCCGTCAGCTCCGTCATTGACCGAGCATGACCCTCCATCGCGGGCCCCGGCAAGAGTCGTACCGCCCAATCTCGATCATTTGGCGTTGGAGCTCCAGTGGATCATGCACACGCACAAGCTTTGTGCCCGGAACGAGGAGTCCAGACGGGTATGGCAGATCTCAACCTTAGAAGAGGCGCTCCACGCGCCATTTCTGATGCATGGGATTCTGGCCATGTCTGCCCTCCATTTTGTGCACCTGCAAAAGGACGGCCGCCAGGCGGAATGGCTCGATCTTGCCATCTCACACAAGAGTGAAGCATTGGCCCTGTTCCACGAGCAACTACAGAGCATAGATGAGTCTAATGCCAAGGCAATGATGAGCTTCGCAGGTATTGCCGTGGCGTTTAGCTTTGCGAGCGCTCTGAACTGCTCCAGCCCCGACGATGGACCCAGTGTCAATGCCTTGGTTGATCTATTGATGCTATCACGTGGTGTCCAAACAATTATCAATCATGCGTCGGATTTTCTTCGCAACAGTAATTTTGGGCCTCTGTTCGATACCACTGATATTGGGGGTGCACTGCCCTCCGACCTCTCGGAGGCCTTGAATCATCTTGAAGAGCTCAATCTCCAGTGCGGTCGAGCGTCGCCAGCCCACAAAGGGGAGATGTATAAGCTTGCGATAGAGCACTTGAGGTCTTTGGGCCCTTACGCATATGTGGAGCCCGGATCGTTGACTTTTGTCGGTGGGTGGGCTATTCGCACCCCGCGAGATTACCTGGACGAATTGAGAAATCGCGAGCCCTTTGCATTGGTGATATTGGCGCATTTTTGTGTGTTACTCAATAATGTCCGACAGAATTGGTGTATCGGACCCTGGGGGCGGGTAGTGCTTGGTGAGATTGTTCAAACCCTTGATACCGACTGGCAATGTCACATCAAGTGGCCTATAGTGCAAGTCCTGAAATAAAAGCAAAATCTCATTAGATTGTTGATATTTGAAGAAAAGTAAAATATAGCTCTTCAAAAAGCTGTTTCTTTCTAAGCAAATAGACGAACAAAAAGTCATCGCGTCATGGTAAATATATCAAGCTTTGTCTCCTTGACGAGTCCTTTCCTCCGGTGTCACCAATCTGAGGTAGCCTCACGCCTCACCGGGGCGTTGCAGGTCAAGCGCAGAGACTGGAACGAATGTGCGAATATGGACCGCCTTCTCTGAGTACTTCTCTCCCCTTCCGATCAGGCAGTTGATCTCGCTCGGATGAATGTACTGAAGGACGAGTACGGTGACGAACATCAGCAGAGCATCAAAGACATAGATGTACGCCTCATGCTTCATCAAATACCCGTTGTATCCCTGAAGATACTCAACCACACGAATCACCGAACGAATCAGAATCAAAATGCTCGAGACGTAGAGAGCAATCATGTGGCGAGTCCACAGGTATTTCAACTCGATGGACCGGGGTGTGGGTGCTTTGTTCACACGTGTGTGAAAGATGACGGCACTGATCGCGAACAGACCGAAGAAGATGATTTGCACGAAGAGACCACCAATGATGATGTGTTCGCCGGTGGAAGGTCCATTAGAGCTCGAGACGAGGATTCCGGCACCTACAGACCAAGAAAGCAGGTTAGCACCGACCACAATGAGTCAACCATTTATAGCGGTCAGAGTGACGTGGAGATATTACATACCCGATGCTTGCATGAGGAACGAGAGCACATCACCGCCGACAAAGATTTTGGTCAGCCACCGAACTCTGATCAACGAGAGCTTCTCTGCATCAAGCATTTGGATGATGCGTCCGAGAGTCATGTAGATACTGGCAGCCAGGAAAGCGGGCGCGATCAGGATCAAGGCACTTTGCATGATGTAGGGGCCCTTGGTGTAGTCGGGTGCTTGGAAAGAAGCGAGCAGGCGTCCAATGTAACCGATCGTTTCCACTGTGAAGGGGACGTGTTTTGCGTTAGCTTTCGATTGGGCTTGACGGAAAGGTGGGAAAAGGCCAGGTGAGAAAGCCAGTACTTACACAGCGCGCCGATAAAAAAGGGGATCATGAACCATGTTCTCGTTCGAATCAGTTGGTAAAAGTGTAGTATGCTCGATAGGCCGAAGAGTACAGTGAATATGACTGCTGCCGCCAGCGACGGCTTGTAGTAGTAGAAGACAAAGTTGTCCATTGCTGCGAAGCCTTTCTGCAAAAGCAGTCAAACTGGAACCGTAATAAGGGAGCGGGTGTGAGTGAATGAGGGAGCGGCTGGGAAGGAGGTTGAGCTCTGAAGAGAGGGACTAATGGTTGAAGACGAAAATACCAGGCCGGTTGGAGACGAGTAAGGTCTTTTATAAACAAAATCTCACTTGAACCTGCAGGATTACCCCCCTAATTTTATCCACGCGCCGCGGAAAATTAAGTAAGAACCAGAAAAAACCAGTATTATACATTATGTCAAATCCGCGGGAGACAAATGATACTCATGCAATGGGGCTGAGTCCACTAAGACCGTTGCCTGTCCACCTGCCCATCTTCGAGATCGAATTCATTTCGTATCCTTTTCGATTTCTACTTTAAGAAGGCCAGAAGTGGGGCGCCAAGCATCCGTTTAGATGGGGCGAAGATCTGAAGCGGGACTTTTTGAACGTGTGCTCTCCAATCAGCGTGATCGTACGCCGACCAAGCCGTATTCGTGCTGGATTTCCGGATTAGGCAGATCAGCAGATAGAGTTGAGAATATTGCCATCACTGGAAGTTCAGGGACCCCACCACCCCCCAAAAAGAAGTCTTGTTTCATGAATCTATCTGCAGAAATGTTTCAATGAGAAAACAAGAGCAACTCTTGCTGCTTATCATTATGAAGGAAGTCTGAGGTTGCCTGGGTCTAATCAGGGCGCCAATGAAAGTAGAGCGACCACACGACGCCTGTCCTCGTTTTTCTGTGCGTACCATACATGGTCATATCCTGAATCTTGCCAAGAGAGCAAGACCCTGCGATGTTTTGATTCTGACCGAAAATAGATCATCATGTTGATTGTTGGGCTCTTCGTAAGACTCCACTATACTCGTAGAATAAAAATACGATCTACTGGCATCTCTTTGTTAATAAAGATTTCCCCTGCCACCAACCTCTTCTAACGTGCTTGACTATTTTTTTCACACCAAAATTACCCTCTATTCTGCAACAAACTATCATGGGCTATCAGTACTACAAGTATGATCCCTCGGGTGGTGCAGCCATCCCTTTCGCCGCCCTCTTTGGACTCGCGACTATCGTTCATTTGGTGCAATTGATCCGGACTCGCAGCTGGTTTATGATCTCTTTTATGATTGGCGGTGCATGTGAGTTTCTCTGATGCATTAGCCATGAGACTTTGGATAATCTCCACTTCTTCGACGACACTGACTGATGGACTTGAGAGCTTGCAGTTGAAGCAATTGGCTATTTGTGCAGATATATCAGTTCGACCGAAACACCCGACTGGACGATGAAACCGTACATCGGCCAGAGTCTTCTACTTCTTCTTGCTCCGGCACTCTTTGCTGCCTCCATCTATATGATACTCGGCCGACTGATCGTTGCCCTGAACGCGGGATCCAACTCTATCATTCGACCCTCTTGGTTGACCAAAATATTTGTGGTGGGAGATGTCCTCTCCTTTCTTATGCAATGCGGAGGTATGTCTTCTCGATTCCCTCGCGTTTGCCTCTCTTCTTCTTTGGCTTTCTAGCATGTCACCACCCTCCACGGAAGAGAAATGAAAGGAGTCACGCTTCGTCTAACATGTTACCCTACCGACTCCAGGAGGAGGTTTCCTTGCCGCTGCGAAAACGCCCGAAAATGCCAACATGGGCCAGCATATAATTCTTGGCGGTCTATTTGTTCAGATCTTCTTCTTCGGCTTTTTTATCGTCGTTTCAATCATCTTCCACCGTCGAATGGCCGCCTCTCCACTGCACTATACGGGGACCAGTGTGATTCCTTGGCAACGCTGTATGATGGTGCTTTACACAATCAGCTGCTTGATCATGATTCGGTCCATTTATCGCGTGATTGAGTACGCCCAAGGAAGCGATGGGTACTTGCAGAGCAAAGAGGCGTTTGTCTATGTGTTTGACGGCGCTCTGATGCTGATCTGCTGCGTGATCCTTGTGATTCAGCACCCGAGCAAGCTGCTCGGGGGAAATGCTTACCACCGGGCTGAGGAACTTGAGATGCTAGCGGGCACTGGTTACGAAGGCAGAAAGACCTATCCCTGAAGTGAAACCACACAATTTAATTCTTCCATATTCTTCTCGGGACAGCTCTCGTGTTCGATTCAACTCTTTGAAGAGACATGTACAGTACATTGGCGCGTCAATAAATAATCGAGGGAATTCATTTCCATCATCTCGGAAGTAACCTTATCTTCACGGAGGATTGGTCTGCGCGGACCTAGTGGCTTGTGGTTCTCATTAGACCAACAAGCGACTCTTGCTCGAATCAATTTAGATGCCTGCCTTTCGTGGAAGCTTCAAGCCCAACGTTGTATGCCGACTGGGTTTCATCCAGGGACTCATCTCCGCTGGGGATGATCGAGATCAGCTTCCACGGATCAGGGTACATACAATTAGCAGATAGTTTACTGGTTAACACTGAGTTTGTTGTGGAAGACTGGAATACATTCGAATACGAGTTCGTCAGAAGATGGAAACAGCATGGACAGCAAGCCTCCGATGTGCACAACGCAGATCGCCATCGAACGTCAGACATCTGAATCCCCTTTTCACGATGCCAAGCTTTCGGGACCAGGGATACATCGAGAAGCAATTCTCTGCCGGGATTGCGTGGCTTGGGACGAGAGGCTCAGTATCGGGCGGCTACTTCTCGTAACCGGTGCGAATACGAGGCCGAAGAAGTCGACAGCACCAACAAAGCCAGGGCAGGTCTTTCTGGTTTGGAAATGTGAACTTATAATTGAGCCAACCACGCTTGATTGGAAGTTAAAATTATCATAGCTGCCTACTGCAGAGTTGCTTGGCGACATAAGGCGTAAATCCACAAATAACATTAAATAAGTTGAATAGATCGGGTGCTTGAACGAATTCAATTCCAACTAAAAATCTACAAGAAGTCTCATACTACACGTCGCATTCAGACACACACTCTCATCACACTTTACATTGTCAACATCTCCCGAACAACTCGATCCCTCGATCAAAATCCACCAGTCATTGAATCACCAGCTCTCTTGATTGCGGTCTTGAAACACGATCCTCCCTCGTCTATCTCTTCTCCAGCCCCCCAATTCGCTTCCTCAAGATGAAGTTTCCCATCGAACCAACCCCCAGAAACAAGTTCCGCTTGGACATTGTATTGGGAGTGCTCATTCTGATCACATTAATCCTGGTCATTGCCCGAGTAGCGGACAAGGGCACGCCTTCAACGAGAACAAACACCTGGGGCATTGCCGTGGTAAGTCTCCGTCACGGTGTTTGGACTCCAAATCCACTACTATATTCTAGCCTGCACCCACCATATACATCTACACGCCAACCAAGACGAGCTGGGAAAGCCATAATACAATTTTCTTGCTAACAAGCCATACGCCCTCTATCTAGACACTCAAGTCCGCAGTTTTCCTAGCATACCAATTGCTCACAGGGCACGTGAAGCGCTTTCAAAGATGGGCCAGCGCAAAAGTCGACAAGATCCTTGTCATGATTGACACTGTTTTCTACTTTGCCTTATTCATAATCAGCATTATGGGAGTCAAAGGTGCACATTCTACGAGCAGTAAAGCCCTCGGTGTGATTGTGGTATTGCTTTCAATTGTCTTGTGGTGAGTCTAGAACCCTGCAACTTGCCAGATCCTTGGTTACTTCTACAAATCTACCTAGCAGTCCGTCGAACACCTGCTAATATCACGTCGTGCAGCTTCCTGGACTGCATTCAATGCTATATCTGTATAGTGATTCGGAAAGATGAGAAGCGATACGGTCGCACCCCGACTGCTCGATCTACAAAGAGCTCAACATCGAGTGTTTGAAGAATGACTCTTGGAGGTGATACCCATCAATTCGGGTATTCTGCATCTATATAGAGTCAATCTATCTTGGCGGACCTGGATGACGTTGGACGGCCCCCCGAGCTATGAATAATGCACACGTTGTCTAACCTTAAGCGCCCAATGCTGTTCTGTCTCAACTACCGACAACGCTATACATCCCTTCATGGTCTATTGCTGTTATTTCCTTTCCTTTCTTTTTGTCATTTTGTAGAGGTTTTGCATGAGCCTTGGGATATATGGAACTATCAATCGAACGTTGAAATTACCGTGAAAAGACATGTTGCAATACTGTCGCTAAATCAGCTTCCTCAACGCGCTGGGTCCCCTAAATTGGCGATGTCCTCATTTTTCCACACTCTTGAACTTCCACTTCTTATGACCCGTTGAGAATATATGAGTTCTCCAGCAAAGTATATGAGCTCAGCACAGGAGGGTTTCAGTAGCAGAACAAAAGACTCTCATAATCTTGGTTATCTCTAGATGATGTTGTTACCGCTATCGGCCATCAGCATGAAGTTTTGGAATGGAGACGTCCTTCGGCGCCGAGTCTCACCATGCGTCGAGCCCTGTCCAGCACGTGCCGGGCTTACTTGTCACCCTGCCAATAAGATGCTGTTCCCTTTGTCCCTAGCTACATATGATATCTTCCGTTTCCCCGGAAATGAATATTCCTTGACAAAGTCAAATACCTATCATGAAAGAGAGAGCTCCGACGAAAGAAGATGGGCGAGTCGAGTCACCTAGAGGTTCGACCAAAAGCTTATCTGGAACGCGGAAGCAGAGTACGTTCTTCGAGAAAAATAAATTGTTCCCACCTTCATCCTGATGAACAATGGATGGAATCGGTGAAGCTGTATTTGAAGACAAAATGTCGGACATTCAGAAAAGTGTCTTGAAATCAGAACATGTCTATGATGCAAAGGTAGTGTATTTCATGAGCCGTGACTGGATCTGACGTGAACATGGATTGGGGACATGAGACGTGAGTGAGAAAAGTACCGACACCAAAGAATCATCCAAACAGCCCGTAGACAGGAACAAATGAAAAAACATTAAGTCTAGATCATTATGAATTCAAAGGTCCCAGGACGCCAAAACAGAAAAGCAAATGAAAAGCGCAAATAACCAGATGAAAGATCTATAATCGGGAAGGAATATGGTCCATGATTTGGTGGACAGCAGATCATCCGGTCTCTCGGCTAAATAGCGAAAGATGAGACAAGCTGTGAGCTGACCAGTGGTCGCGTCAGCCTGAGTGATATTTTTTCCCTTCAGTTTTTCTGCTCAAGCCGCTCCATCAAAGTCGCTCTCATTCGGACATTGACAACACCGCCGATACCATAAGCCGGCACAATTTTGCCCATGCGAGCAAAGCTGCTGGAAATGTAATCTCGACGGATACGTCCCACGCGATCTGTCCAGGGTAGACCACCAGGCGGCTGCCGATTGTACAAGTCCAGGCCGAGTAGATGCATCGGCGTACTAAAGAATTGCATCAAGGCAGGACATGCGAATTGCGCAGTGGCGGCCTTCATACTTGGCGTCGCTGCAATGAAGTCCGGTATTGAAGGTGCGATCAATGTGGGAACGTTGAAGGAGGCGAAGATTGTCACACTATCACGAAGACAAAAGAGGGAGTATGAGACTTTCGGAATGGTGGGCGCTGCGGCGGATTGAGAGGGCATAGGATGGCAGACAGCCGGACGTGATAACGAGGCAGAGGTGGATGTCTGTGATTGAGCCGGAGAGGGTGATGGTGAGGCGCCAAAGATCTTCGCAAAGCGCGCATCTTTGTAGACGCAAATAGCCATGTTGACTGCAGTCGTGGAGATGAATTTGGCCGGACCCGGCGTCACAGTTGAGTAAGACTGGTTGCGCAAAGTGGAGGACACCGTGTCAATCGCGTTCGCAGTAAGATATGTAGACGTATAGAGGGTATAAATGAGGAGGAAAGGCGTGCCGAGAAAGAAGCCGGCTGGTTTTGTGACCATGGATTTGAGGCAATTGGTGATAGTTTGGCGAATAGGGAAGCCTTTGGAGGCCTTTTCAATAATAGCACTGCGAAGAAGGAAAGCAGGTGTTAGTATTGACATTCCATGTATTCATCTCCAGCTTGATCAATACTTTTGTGTTTCACTACTCACCGGTCAATGATTGTGATCAATGGACAAGTCAACGCGCCAGCGGAAGCCGCACTGACAACGTCGACACCGAGGCGCATACCCAAATCCCTGCTGTTCCATGTCGAATCTGCGGCAGAAGATACAATGGTTGGAACCGCCGTCCCAGATACCCTCGACAGCGTTGTTGAGCGCTCTGAGCCCTTTATCACAGGTAAAGAGGCATCTTGCGCGACCGCATCGCGAGTCATACTCATATGGAGAAGGCGAGATCGGAGTGACAGTTAAACGCCGAGTTAAAAGCACATAGATTAGCAGTACTGCACAGGTCAAAGTGCAACCACAAAGTGCCACTGGGAAGACGTCAAAACTAAGAACTCGTTCGATTGAGGAAACAAAGTCATAAATAATGAGAGCCTGCAATGTGATCGCTCAAGCTGGTCGCCGTCAGCATGCAGCTCAGCGGAAGATAATTGCCCGGGCGGCTTACTCCGATGCCGGCTCCGCCCCGGGACCGATCGCTTGGTCTGGTTGGATAAACATTCGGGTCGGGTGCAATCAAGGAGACGGAGAATCCAAGGTGTCTTGACTTCCAACGGGGAAATTAAAGCAGCAAAAACAAAGATATAATATAATAAGATGTGTTCGTAATATTGTGATGAACTCCCTGTACGCCTTTTATGAACAGCCATATATTTCCAAGCCCCCGTCCCGGAAGCAAGGGAGAAAAAGAAATCAACCTCACGACGACTCGGCCGACACCGCGTGGATACCGTCCAAGGTGACCCTGACGGCTCCCGCTTCAACAAGCTAAGAAAAGAATGAATCATTAGCAAAGACACAGGTCATCAGCTGAGCCGCAAAACGAGGGCCAGAGGATGGAAAAAACCTACAGCGCGCTGGAGATCTTCAATCAAGTCATCCACATCCTCAATACCGACACACAGACGAATGAGGTCCTCCGGCATCGCGCGTTCCGCCCGCGTCTTCGCATCGATGCTAGCATGGCTCATACGGCAGGGCATACTGATCAGACTGTTCACACAGCCGAAGCTCACACTGATTGCCCAGATCTTCGCACTCTCGACGATGCGCTCACTGACATTGACGTCGCCCGTCTCAAATGAAAGCACCGCTCCAGCACCCCGTGCCATGGAGTTATGTAGCTCATACTGAGGATGCGAGCGAAGTCCAGGGTACCGTACCTTGAACCCATGCGACTCGAGGAACTCGGCAATTCGCTGAGCATTGCTTTGTTGTTGGTCCATGCGCACCTTCAATGTCTTGACACCACGCAACAGCAGCCATGAATCGAACGGAGATAGGCCACACCCGGATGCGTTGATTGGGAAGTACAGGCGCTCGCCGAGAGTCAGGTCGTTCACAGCAATCACACCAGCCATCAGGTCGTGATGACCAGACAGGTACTTGGTACCACTCTCATATACAATATCGGCGCCCAACTCAAGAGGGTTCAGGAGAAGTGGCGACATCATGGTGTTGTCCACAGACACGAGACAGTTGGGGTTCGCTTCGTGTGCTGCGGTAGCGATCTGAGAAATATCGACGATCTTGATAAGTGGGTTGGTGGGGGTTTCCAATAAGACCATGGCGGTCTTGGAGTTCAAGACTTGGAGGACTTTCTCGGGGTTGGTCGTGTCGACATGATGCACCACGATGCCGCCGTTTGTGGAAAGATACTTGAGCAGACGGTGGGAGCCGCCATAGAGATCATCACCAGTCACAACCTCGTCGCCAGGACGAAGCAGACGAGTGATAACATCCAACGCAGCCATACCAGATGATACAACTAGTGCTCGCTGTGCAGACATGATCTTGGCCAGGTGTCGCTCGAGATGGGTGCGAGTTGGGTTGCCGGACCGGGTGTAGTCGTACTCTCCGCCACCACTGCCGGAAGTCTGCTTGAAGGTCGCACTCTGCGGGAAACCTGGTTAGTGTGCAAGCTCATTGTTGTGTCATTGACAGTGACTGCAGGAGATGGAATGCTGCCTCACCTGGTAAATTGGCACGCTGCTCGCATTGTACTGATCATTGCCTTCAGTGAACACCAGCTCGGTGGCAATGTTGTATCGACGACCAGGGTGTGGACTCGAGGGAGCGGGTGAAGGTGGGAGGTCATTGCCATGCAAGTCAACGCGAGGGAATGACTTCTTCGCAGAGCTCGCCGACTCTGAAGCTCCGTTGGCTGCTCCGGATCCTGACGCCGACATCGCTGCAGGGCGGGGCAGAGACGGATAGACTGTGGGTGTGGAAGTAAAGTGTGTAGACAACTCTGTACGTTGTCAAAGAAAATCCAATGGTTTGTGGGAGTTGCGAAAAGGAAGTATACTACTCGCTCAATGGAAAGAAAGATGAGATGGTAGTGGGAATGAATAGAAAAGGATAATAATGTTGACCACTCGCCATTCTTTTGCTCCCCCGGACGATCCATTTGGCTATGACTCCCCTTGGGCGGTCCCGTGATTGGCCAATGATATCGCAAAGTGATTTCGTCATCCAGTACTTTCGATTAGATAAGACAGAGTCACGTGCCCTATAGCTTTTGATTTGTCTGAAATATGGGCCGCGGGGGGCCCGTTCTGGAAATGAAGCACCATTGGAATGCGGAGTACTCTCACAAGTCAGAAGAGAAAATATAAATCAAATCAGGAAAGAAAACGCGCTGAGAAGAACAGACATGATAAGATTCCATCGTCAGTGCTGTACAGAGCTTTGAGGGATCGAGCCAAGCCTGTCGGAATGTAGGTTAAGAGCGTTGAGCCGCTTTCTTGCTAGGACGCGTAAGGAGGTCCTGATGGATCCCATGACCCTTGTTCGCTTCTCCTCATGTCCGCGACCAATGTGCATCCATACGTACTTGATGCACATCGTTTGACGGCAATGATCTGGAGGTTATCGCTGCCAAGCCAAGGTGAATCCAGCAAGCACCTGTCGCAATGCACCACCAGATCAGACTTGGAAGATTGACAAGGTAAAGTCTATGTCAGTTACAAACATAGCAGATGTTCTGATTTGTATCAATCATGTCCGAAGTAAAATACATTGTCAAAATAAAGCCACATCATCGTTACTGGGTCTCGACACCCTTCTTCTTCCGGTCACGAGAGTTCTTGCTCTCTTGGTCGGTCTCGGCAAGGTTTTCATGGCCACATGCGGCAGAGTCGGCCACTGCCTGTACAACAGCCGCCCCGAGTCCTGCAGCGGTGTCGCTGAAGTCAACACCACTGACAAACTGCTCACTTAGGAACTCCAACCCAGCAACAAATGTACAGAGCGCACTAGCAATACAGAAGTGACTGATTGTCATGCCAATGTCCAGCCACGAGCCCTCATCTCGTACCATGTAGAAGAAATTGAGGGTCATCACGTCCGAGATGGACATCACGACCATGAACAGTGCACTGGGTGCAACCTCAAGGCGACGATTGAGGATTCCCAGATTGGCACTAATAATAGCAAAGGGTATAAGGATTTGCAAGAGCAAAAGGGCGCCCTGGGCAAAGGGATCAAAGATGGGGATGAGTCGGCGGACACTGTCGAGTGAAAAGGTAGAGATCGAGGCCACATTTCCAGTGCTGAAGAAGCCTGACTGAAGCAGAAAGAAGAAGAACAACGCAACACGGGTGTCAGAAAGGGTTAGCGCACGGTAGCTGTACGATTGGCCATCGACCGTTGTGGTGGTGGTATTTGATGCCGCTTCTGGGCTCGCCGCTGAGCCATTGTTGACGGTCTTCACCGAGTGGGGGGCGGAACCTGCAGTATGAACATAGACGGCGTGCTCAAGACGAACCCATGTCACCAGAGTCATGCAGAACACAAAGTAGAAGAGACCCTCCCATGAGATAGTCAGGATGATAAAAGTCGGCGAGAAGGTCAAGAAGATGACCATGAGCCTATGGAGGTAGTTGCTGTTGGGACAAAATCGGTGGAAGAACGGCAGAGATAGTGATGCCACTAGCAAAGATAATCAGCCAGCGCTTGAGACCTGGAAAGGGGTGTGAAGAGCCTACCAAGCACAAACCAGCCTACGACCTGGTTGCCCAACGGGAGGCCCTCGCGGGCCTGTAAAGCTACCACGCTCGAGCGAGTCACAATCAGGGCGAGAAGCACCATCCCCACCTGAAATATCGACAGTGTAAGCCTCTGCACTTTATCCTTAGATTCGGAGACAGGATCGTACCTGCAGTCCCACGATAATTCGTGAGCCACTAGTCGGCTTCGAGGCCTTTGAACCTGCTTTGCCGTGATCGAGGATCGAATCCTCGAAAAGAAGATAGAGAACACCTGTCAAAAACATAATAAGACCGCCAAAGGTACTGGAGCTAGGTTAGGACAGATGATATTGAGCCACATTCCATTGGTTGTTGACTCACATGGTGTCCAAGTTTTCCACTTTTAGGACTGGGAGGAGCGTGAAAATGCTCATCAAAGAGCACCCGAGGGCCCACGTTGCAGTCAGAAGAGCATGCTCGCGGATGAACCTGAAGCCATAAAACACAGGCCACAGGGCCCCTAGACCGAACCCGATGGTGAAAATTTCACGATGGAAATAAGATTGAACCTGATGTGGCCTTAGTTCTGCCCGCACACAGACAGACGTCGGATGGAATTTTCTGAGCACATACCAGAGCTTCTAGAACACCAACGAACGCCAAAGCTTGAAGACCAAAGGCGAGAAACCCAGAAAATGAGTGCACATGGCCGAGCAGGATCTGACGACCAGCAGTCAACGCCTTACGTCGGGCAAAGACCTCCTCCCAGAAAAAGACAGGGAAAAATGCGTAGAAGTAGTATCTCCACGAGGAGCCTTGGTAGAGGAACACGGAGAAAAGAGCGGCCAAGACTGCTGAAAAGAAGGAGATACTGGCCGTGGTGCGGTTGGAGTCGGTCGTGCCATGCAAGACATGCAAGTCAATGACTGTGGTCAAAGCATATGCGATCCATCCCAAGTAGCCAAAAGTAACCACAGTGCGCAGAAACAGCCAGTCGTATGTTTGTAGGTAGCGCAGACCGTCAAGGCCAAGTGTCAAGAGCTCAGAAGACAGGGCAATTGCGTCTTCGTAGTCGCCGTTTGAGATTAGTGTCTCAAGATTCGCGAAGCGCCCTTCAATTGAAGTCTCGCCATCCCCGGAGAGAGGCTCAAAGGGTACGTAACGGAGCACCGCATTTCTCTTTTGCGCTTCCTTCACACGATACATCTCAAGCACCGCTTGCGTGTTCGCGAGCGCAGCGCGGGCCTTTTCTTGAGGACTCGCGTCAATATAATTCAACGGCAATTGACCGACTGAATTTACAGGGTAGTCCACGCCCACCAAGTACGCCATCAGAGCGGCGACGTCTGCCTGTGCGACATCATGCCGCTGGACCTGGTCGAATCCCCAATCTGACGAGAATCCGTCATCATGTCCTGGAGCGACGCCGTTCATGGTGATTTCGGGCTTTGCAACACCAGACCCCCACGCAACAAGAGGCGTACGTGTATTGTCAGGGTGACCGTCGCCGTGGCTGCCCATGTCATTCATGCCATGGTCGGCAGTAAAGACAAATGCAGTCTTGTCATCGCCATAGAAGTCCTCCATCAGCTTGCTTACGGCTTGAATGCCCCTATCCACGACCTTGATATTGTTGAGGTACTCCTTAGAGTACGGTCTAAACGCATGACCCGTGGTGTCCAACCCAAGGAGGTGGAGGAAGAAAACGAGTTTATCCTCCCGCAATCTTCGATTCAGCTCTGGATCGCTTTTCGCTGATTCAAACAACTCATGAACCTTATCGAAAACCCAGGTGTCCAAATGTGTGGCGTCCTGGCTGAAGTCCTCGGCTTCTTCCGCATACATTTCGGCATCCACACGGCCGGGTTCCGCTCCCTCCTTGAACATAGGCAGAATATCCGGACTTCCCCAGCTCCATGTATGGCGACTGCGATTGAAGACGCTGTCGAAATTCACAGGGTTCAGTTTCCAGCCTGTCGTGACAGATGACACATCCTCATACAAGCCCGCAATGAGGGCAACATGGCCAGGCCGTGACTCTGTGGGCACACGGGTATGAGATACGCCAAAGGTTCCATGTGACAGAACTTTCGATCGAATGAATGGCGCCAGACGGATTGGGTCCTCGGAGGGCTGCGCGAGGGCATCGGGAGACGGGTCGGGGAATGCTTGGAAGGCTTTGTCGGCGCGCAGGCCATCGGCAACGAAGAGAACGAGTCGCTGTGCGGGTGCAGATTTTCCAGCAGGACGGTTAACACCATATGAGCGCATACCACTCACGATGGGGCTAACAAAATAGATATCGAAAATCGAATATGTATAGATGAGGTGGAAGACCACCGCGAGGGCCAAGAACCCTACGCGGCCGAGACGCGCCATAGTCCTGTGGCTTGGTCGCAGCGATGCCGGTGAAAGTGACGGAAGAGGTAAATAGAGGCAAAATTAAAGAATCCAGTACCCGGCCAAGCAGGTAAAGGAGGAGGAAACAAAGAATCAAAAAGGGGCAGACATGACCCTCTACGAGATACAGTTGACTCGATCGCAATTACACCACTTTAGGTGGAAACGCATCGGGGAACTTGCGGACGGGGGGCGGTGAGGGCCAATCACGGGCCGAGAACCAGGCACGGCAGAACCTTCGGCGGGACCCACTTGGCAGCTCCTTGTCCCTGAATTAAATCATCCAACAATTGGATTGAGGCATATGGAGCGACTTTACATAGCGACAGATACTGAATAGTCATGAGAACCATCAGCAAAAGGTGGTTGTGCAATTACATGGAAACTTATACGATGAGCTGTCCGAATGTCAGAGCAGCTTTCAATATACATGGTAAATCGCCTTGGGTAAAGTTACCTTTGCCCTATACCTAAGGCAATGAAGGGACAACTCACCGTGAGCTGCATCCCGTTCCACTGAATTGTGCCAGCGGAATCTAAGGAGACATGCATAGTCCTGAGATTCGCGAGCGGCTATTTAGCCAATGGGATTGATCAAGGGATCAAGGCAGGTAGTACTTCCTCTAGGTTCGTGCAGATATAACTCGACCAAGATTTTACGCTAAACAGATCCAGCATCAGATGGGAGCTTTCCAAAGGCCCGCAGCTAGTAGGATCTAATGGCCCCGAGGGGAACCGGCGGGTTTCTATGGGAGCCATGTATGCGGCCCAGCCTTTTACCGGTCTCCATTTTGATTTCACTGTACAAGAAAGAGGTGGCATATGCAAAAAGCTAGGACAAGGGTATATACATACGCGGCATCAATTAGGATGTGCTCGCCCGGCGCTTTGTGAGAGCATCGATCACCCGCGTATAGAATTTGGAAGCCTGCTCGCGCTTGAAAGTGATGTCCACCGTCAGGAAGTCGGGTAGAATGTTGACAAGTTCGCGATCACGGCTCGGGTCCAGCAAAGGCAGGTACTGAAATTCGGCCTGCTCGTATTCCGAGCTGGCAACCTTGGGGATGGCAAGCTTGAAGTGAAGGGCTAGGAGTGCATACATTAGCAATGATCAAAGAGAAATACTTAATCATATGATGGTACTCACTCCCGTTGACACCAGTCTGGATGCAATCGTATAGATGATCGGTCTCCCGATTCTTGACGTCCCGGATAATTAACCCAGTGAAATCTGTGTACAGATCCTCCTTCAACTGGGCCAACTGGGCTACCTGGGCAGCCTCAGCACTCGCAGCTGCTGAGGCACGGTTGGCGAGGCCTCCCTTCATGGCACTTCCAGGAACCTTGCTTGCTTCTAGGCTAGCGGCCGTGTTGCGTGCAGCGGCGAGTTTTGTTTGCAATGCCTTGATTTCGGATTGGGATGAGGCAAGTTGAGACCGTGCCTCATCTGCCTGCACTTGAAGTCGAGACAATTCTGCATCCCGATCCTTCAATTGCTTTTGTAAAGTACGACTCTGAAGGCCAAGAGCTCGCTGTGCGTCCAGCTCTAACCTGAGCGATGCAATGAGTTCGTTCGATGCTGCACCACGGATTGTTTAGTCGACTCCACAGCTCAGGTGATGATTGGGAGGGAAGGGCAGTATCATACCAGTAGTGATGCTCTCGCATTGTTTGCGGAGTTTCTCCATGTTGGAGTTCGCTTCTACAAGCCCAATTTCCCGCAAATTGCGGTACCTGGATTCCAGCGCATCGTGTTTCTTGGTGATCTCACCAATCTTACGTCTCAACTCTGGATCACCACCGTGTTCACTTGAAGCCCCGGATTTCCGCTTACTTGGAGAAAAATCGCGATTTTTCAGCGAGGCAAGTCGCGCCCTAGCGTTATGCACCGCGGATGATGCCCCATGAGCATTAGGTTGCTGCTCGCTTTCCAGCATAGATTCCTCTACAAGATCGTCGGCGGCCCCATCGGTTTGTTGCGCTTGACCCTTTACAGATAACCTCTCTTCTTTTTGTGTGATCGCACGGGTGGGTGTGTATTCAAATTCTCCGTCCATTTGCAAAGGCCTGGCAACGCTTGCCGTTCGACCTCTTCCCCGCCCACGTGCTGCCGTCGCTGCAGATCTGCCAGCTCTTGTTGTCTTCTCATATTTCTCTTCTTCGGAGGCAGCTGAGGACCCGTCTTCATCGCCTTCATGTACGGGATCTGGAGCTTTGGATTTCGTGGCAGCCCGTGTCTGCGATGCGACCATTTCCGGGTCGCGACTGGCTGCGCGGGGTCGACCGCGACGACCAACTGGCTTTGAGGGCCCCGGTGCTTCTTCCAGGTGTTCTTCAGTGGCTATTTCAGGGAGCGCCTGTCGTTTTGCTGGCGCAGAAGGACCTTTTGCAGGGGCCTTATCATCAGATGAATTTGGTGGTCGGCCTCTCCGTCTCTTTGCGGGAGGCTCGTCTTGAGGCGCTTGTTGTGGGACAGTCTCATTTTCAGAGAATTGCATCAGATCTTCATCGTCGGAGCTAACCAAACCTGACAGTTTGGAGACGGCCTTTCGTTTGGGCATTGTTGTAGTTTTGTTCTGGAGAATCCGTCTAATGCGAATGGGTCTGGACTCTGGACTATCCGACGCGCCGCTCCGCGAACCACAACAATTCTCCGCCTTCGCTCGGCAGCAGCCATGTGACATGTGACATTCCGTGCCACAGGGCCATCTTGCGCCACATCTTTCCATGCCCGAGACAGATCTCGGCACTTTCTTGAAATTTGGACTTCACGCTGTTTAGATCGCGAAAGCATTCCGTGTGTTGTTCTCTTGACATTCGGTATCTTGTTTCCGAGCTGTTTGCGCCCAGATCTTCTTGTTGAATAGTCGCGCCAACTCCTCACTGTCATCATCATGGCTTCATCAGGCGGTCGCCGCTGGCAAAGCTTCCTCCAGGAATTAGTGATGGTTGCTGGAACGGTGAGCTACAAGAACTTGAATACTTTCATATAGGTACTTAAAACAGGACTGATAGGTACTCCTGCTAGTCTGCCTCGGCGTACTTCCTTATTCGCTATCTTCTATCACGCCTTGAATTTGACCCGGAGGGCCAAAAGAAGGAGGAACAACGCCAAAAGTCCGCCGCCATTCTTCGCCGACTTGACGGCGGAGATCAATCAGACGACGAAACGAGCCGTGGAGGAAGTTCAAAGAAAGGTCGCCGCCAACGGAGAGGCGAGCTGACTTTGAACCAATATGAACAAGCAGTTGCCATGGACGTGGTCGCGCCGGAGGACATCAATGTTTCCTTTGAGGACATCGGAGGCCTTGATCACATTATCGAGGAACTCAAGGAGTCGGTGATCTATCCATTGACTATGCCTCACCTCTACTCCTCAACATCCTCCCTCCTGACCGCACCATCCGGTGTTCTTCTCTACGGGCCCCCTGGCTGCGGCAAGACCATGCTCGCCAAGGCATTGGCTTCGGAGAGCGGTGCTTGTTTCATCAATTTGCACATCTCGACACTGACGGAGAAGTGGTATGGGGACTCGAATAAATTGGTGAACGCCGTGTTTTCGCTGGCCCGCAAGCTTCAGCCGGCCATCGTTTTTATTGATGAGATTGACGCTGTCCTGGGGACAAGAAGAAGTGGCGAACATGAAGCTAGCGGGATGGTGAAAGCGGAATTCATGACGCATTGGGATGGTCTCACCTCGGCCAATTCGACTGGTGAACCACAACGTATCGTTGTGCTTGGAGCCACCAATCGCATGCAGGATATCGACGAGGCCATTCTTCGCCGGATGCCAAAGAAGTTCCCGGTCACGCTTCCGCCTGCACAGCAGCGTCTCCGAATCCTCAGTCTAATTTTGAAGGATACAAAGATTGACCGGGACAATTTTGATCTACACTTCTTAGTGAAGTCCATGGCGGGCATGTCGGGTAGTGATATTAAGGAAGCCTGTCGGGATGCTGCAATGGGACCCGTTCGAGAGTTGATTCGGCAGAAGAAAGCCGAGGGGACACAAATAGCAGCCGTCGATCCAAGCGAGGTTCGTGGTCTTCGAACAGAAGACTTTTTCGCGCGCGCTGGTGGTATGAAAATAATTTCTCGATCGTCCCCACCATCAACCACATCGACCGAGAAAATGGCGGGGAAAGAAGACGAGGAGTGGGCCACTGAAGACGAGATCGCCTCGGAATCTGAAGCTCGTCCTGCTGGCATGATTGAGCCGCCGGAATGATGTGCATGGTCATTGCAATTTAATAGGAAGCTGCTGTCCGAGGCCTTGCTTTCTCTCTTTCTTTCTTTTCTCTTCTCATCTCAATCATGTCCTCGGCAGCCAATTCTCGAGTTGACCGGTGATTTCCATCTCACAAATTTTAGCTTCTGGAATTCTGTATAGATTAATATGCCAGGCTTTGGATCTCTTCTTCTGCGCCTTGGAGAGACGGTATTTAGCAAATTTTGACGCGATTGATGTGAATAGAACTTTGCGAAACGCACGTCCACCTTTCGTGGCGGGCACTTCAACAACTGAATGCACCACAGACTTGGCTTTGATAGTATCTATGCCACGACCATTGTGGATTTCTTTCATGCAAATGTCTATTGTATCCCCATTTGACATTTTGGTTTGTTCCATATCTAGGTGCTGTGACAGCTGGATCGGTCTCAACCCTCCGGTAAGGTGACGTACCACGACTTCCCAAGGCGGGCGAGGTCACCTGCCGATCGGTCGACTATTATTGTCTGCTAGAATTCCACCCACGCTCCTTGGCGGTGATTGATTTTCAATTTTATCATCCCCTGTAGAGTACACCAGGTCAAATCCCTGGGCCATTTTTTTTCATCCTTGCATATGGGTTGCTTATGCTTATGCAAGCTGCCAGACATTGTCCTGGCTCTTTTTGGAATCATCGTCGCTGAATAGACACCCACCGTGAACTACCTGAGTGGGTCGCAAGCGTCACCTACCATCTCCACGACTTTGCAACTCTACAATTGTCCCCTAACAAAAGATTCAAAGGGCCGCTCGTATTCCAGGATTACCCGACACCTTCAAGCCCCTTTTGCAGAGATTCACTTTGCTCTTATCGAACAGCAATATCACAGTGGGGTCCTGTTCATGATTAACTCGATCGTCTCGGCTGAGTGCTGAGGCCACGCATGCGACACGCCCAGTGGATGACGACTAGGGTCACTCCTACGGTCCCAAGACACCACTGATGGCAATCAGCTGCCTTGGCACCACACCCACAGTCCACAAGGGAGACTTTGCCTTGTGTCTTTGGAAGGTCACTTCCACAAGACCGTACTGACAGGAATGAGTTCTCAAAACAGCTACGTCAATGCTTCCCGGAGCTCCCTCCCTTTCAGCGCAGGCACTACCTCTACCTCCGCGGTCCGATCGCGCCCTCGCCGACTGGTCTCGTTCGTTGAGGATGAGGAGGGAGGGACCAACACCAGCGATGATAACTATTCACACCTTGACTCCCAGCCGTTCACGTCGGGTCTATCGACGACCCTCTCAGCGAATGTGGGAGCCGCGCGATCTCGAGGTCCCAGTCCGTCGCCGCTCCTGTCTCGCGGCAGCTCCCCACTGCCAATGAAACACCCCTCGCGCGTTACGCAATCCGTCAACGGAAGCCGCAGCGAAGAATCATCGACGTTAAGTTGGCATCAATTTGCAAACTCCTCGTCTTCGAAGGGCGCTGCAGACTTTCTGGACTCGTCGTGGTCCTCCCTGCAGAATTTGGCATCCTCGGTGCTAGGTAGCGACACGGGCCGCAATGCGACCAATGTTGGGTCGAAGAGCCATTCGCGGAGGAAACCCTCGCGGTCAGATGTATATCACCGAAGTATTCCCCGGTCCACGCCGACCGCATGGGGCCCATCAGCACCAAACAATTCCGAGATTGGGACCGGGACCCAAGAGGAACGCCAGGCTTTGGTGCAAGCCAAAAAGCGAGAAGCGCTTCTCCTTGCAGAATCCGATCCCATCACGAGCGCTGCTTTCCGTCACAAGCGGCGGGACTCTGGAGATTACTTTGGCCAACCCCTCGATCAAGACCACGAGGAAGACGCCCTCGCGTATATACACCAGGTCCAAGCAAGCGACAGTATTACCGGAGTGACAATCAAATATGGATGCCAGCCCGCCATATTTCGCAAGGCGAACGGTTTTTGGCCCAATGACAACATCCAAAGTAGGAAGACGGTGCTCCTTCCAGTCGATGCCTGTAGCGTGAAAGGCAGGCCTATTGCGCCTCCACAGGAAGATCTCATGACTCTTGGTTCAGAAGACGCCACTGGGAGCTCCATCACGCCAGTCAACAACCCCATGAATGGCTCTGTGTCGAATTTGCAGGCACCAACGCCGTCGGAAACAGACCGCAATCAAATCTGGAAGCATGAGTCTTGGGTGACTATTGACGGGTTTCAGGCCCCAGTTCAAATTGGTCGAGTGCCACGCAAAGCCTTGGGCTTCTTCCCCCGTACACGTCGGAAATCTGTATCCTATACCGACGAGGAGCCTTTCCAAGACGACCCGTTCAGAGAGCCAATGAGTGCGCAGTCCTTTCACGCTCTCCAGACTCCTCCCGTCGATGACGCTTCACCTCGTGCTCCCTCGCGTCAAGCCGGTCAATCGAAGCCCGTCCGGCCGCAACACCGCCGTCGGAGCAGCAGTGTGCATTTGATTGGGACCGGTGTTGGCACACTTGATCGGACCTCCACCGCACCGGGGCCTGCCTTGGATGGCTTGAGTAAGTTTGTTTCCCAACACATGCCGAACTTGGTGCCCCCTCCGATGCCCGAGAATCTTCGACGGTCTTCGTTTGGGTCTGAGTCCACGACCACGTCCAATACATCCACTGGCCTGGAAAACATTGGCGGGGCTATTGGCGGGGCTGTCGAAGGCTGGATTCGAAAGGTCGCGACTCGCACTAAAGCCGGGATCAATGAGCTCCAACAAGGGTCCGGCTCCCCAGGTGACCGAACAGCCGGCCGCAGTCGTGGTCTTTGGGGGCTTGGAGATCTGATCGAGCTGGACGACGCGCCTGAAGATCATCGTCCGTCCCCCTCCACTTCTCGAGGTACCTTTTCTTCTCGGCGGGGAGAGCCAGTCCCGAGCTCCACATCCTCGTCCTATCGATTGACAGGACCCTCGGCTGTTGCGACGAGCAGGTCTCGCGCAACCGGTCTCGATCTGGGATCGAGGGCAGATCAGGGGCGAGCCAAGGACGACTGATCGGCGTCGTTGGTCAAGGCATCGCCAGATGTGCGTTTGGAATTCGGGGCTCATTGTGCCATACGTGTTTTCATTCTTTCTCCGCTGATGCTTGCTTGTTGAACATTTGCGACATATTTTCTGAGCGACTACTTTTGTCTGCCCTTCCCATGGTCACCAGCTTTGGGCCTTTTGGCTCGTCTATCGAGGCAGAGTGTCCAGTCAGGAACTGCGTGTATAGAGGATGAGACAGACTTTTGTCTGCTTTCTTCCGTCGATTGGCGCTTGCTTTGTTTGTCCAAGGACAGTGATATAGATTTCTATTGACGCAAGAACCCATACCCCTTGATTCACTCGGATACTTTCCCATGTTGGCTGTTTCGCCCCGGGCTTTGGCGGCAGGAGGTCAACTTGTTCATTAAGTATCCGAGCCCTACGTGCAGTGGAGTGAGCCTGCAAATTTCATCTCCTTAGTTCAGTGATAAAGCCACTCCAGCTCCGGTGTTCTATTCAACCACTTCTCCCATACTTTCACATCTACAAGTTGAGATCCAGTCACTTTCTCTGGAATATGGCAACCAAAAAAAAAGGAGAAAGGCAGTAAAAAAAAGAACAACCCCAAAAGCTTTGTAGCGTATGTGATGCCTCAACAGATTATCTACGGAATAGATCAAGTCAAGACCCGCCGAACAACCAGCTCGAGGATCTGGTCCCTGCATCCGATTCCCTATCCTACGATCGGCACGAGAAAGCACTCTTACTCGTGAATCTTCCTCAAAATGTGTCTCGAGATGAAATACCGACTCTCTTCACTGCAGACCCCGCCTTCTAAGCCCCCCCCGGAGCCAAAAACCCCCACGGGGATTAATCCACCTATGAGAAATCCTCAATTCACCCCGGATTTTAGCCGGTCCAACTTTTTCCCCACTCGCATGATTCGGGGAATTGTATGGCAAGAATACCAGGATTTCCGATTCTTGGAGGTGCTTGACTTCATGGAGGTTGGGCTCCCAGCATGTGAGAGGCCTTTGACCATGGAGACCCGAGCTGACGGTTACGGTTAAGGGAGATGCAAGATGAGGAAGGTCCTTCTTTTGTCGTGCCACCTCGTGTCATTGGCATAATTCTTCCATCAATACAGTTTCTTTTTTCCAGTCTCTAGTTTGTTTCTTGGCAAGAAGATCGATGAATATGTCTCTCCTGAAGAATTGTTCGTCGTGTAGAGCGTCATTGTAGTGGGCGGGGCATGATGGATTTCTTTTTTATCTTGCAGCTTTTTTTTTATAAAGTCAGACTTGCGAGCTCTACGTATGTCAAGGTGGGATCGTTCAGAAAAAAAACACTGAAAAATTACTTCGTATCTATCAGGATGGCGCTTCAAGTCATTCTATGGCTTACCCTGGCCACCTTCGTATACTCGAGTCCATTCTCTGCCATTCAAACAGAATCGTCATCTCACCAATTTCCTCCAACCGTCACTCTCACCCCAGCAGGCCACCATCACCCAAGGACCGTCTTTGTGGGCCGATCTCTCCCTGACTTCAAGCAGGATCTCTTCCTCGGAATCAAGTACGCTGACCAGCCCGCTCGATTCACTCCCTCCAAATTGAAGAGATCATACACCTCCCAAGACAGCAATTCCGGTGTCTATCATCCTTCTACCCTCGATGAAAGTGTTCAGTCCGATTCTCGATCTAAAACAGTCTATTACAACGCCACCCAATACGGCTATGATTGCCCTGGCTATGGATCCGATACAACCAAATTGGTAGATCAAGGTCTGGTCACGCTCCATGAGGACTGTCTGAATCTCAATATCATCCGGCCGCAGCACCCTCGGCGAGAAGGGTCACCACTCCCAGTCATGTTGTGGATTTTTGGAGGGGGGTGGACACAAGGTGCTACTGCTGATCCGCGGTGGGTGTTTCGAAAGCTGTGTCTTTTTGTTCTGTTTTGTCAGGGAATCTATCATGTGCTAATATCACATTTTGAGGTAATCTCGTGCAGATATAATATGAGCTACGTTGTTCAACAGAGTGCTTTGAATGGAAAGCCGGTTTTGGGCGTGTCGATAAATTACCGCCTGTCGGCGTTTGGGTTCTTGGACTCGAAAGAGGTCAGGGTATGTGAGCACAGAGAGGACAACACACTCTTGGATTTGATTCAGAGATGATGGCAGTGACTAAAATCCGAGGCGGAGCCTTGCCTTTCCCTAGGCGGAAGGAAACACGAATCTCGCCCTTCGAGATCAACGAGTGGCTATGAGATGGGTCAAGGAGAATATTCGCTCGTTTGGGGGAGATCCAGATCGTATTACGATCTGGGGAGAGTCAGCGTGAGTTGAGCCGAGTGCCGGTGAGGTTCTTGGACTTTTGAAAAGACAACGCGGAGCTAAATCTCTTGATTCTTCTTTTTCTCTCGTAGGGGAGCATATAGCGTCGGTGCACATCTGGTGACGAATAACGGAGACAACGAGGGACTCTTCAGAGCTGGTATGAACACACCCAATGACTCCTTTCCTCCGCTTGAAGTGTGGTCATATGGATAATGGAAATTTCTCACGGTCCATCGTCAGCAATCATGGAATCTGGAAACGCAGTCGGTCCACCCTACAACGGCACCGAGTGGCATCAACCCATGTACGATCGAATCGTCCAGCGGACAGGGTAAGACGCACCATTGCCTTTCGATTACGTACGGGCAGAGAATACATTGGCATGAGTCAGATTTGAGAAAAAAGCTTTCAAGCTAGACGATACTTCTTTTTTCTTTCTTTTTCTGATTTGCTCACCAGATGCACCAATTCTATAAACACGCTCCAATGTCTTCGACATCTGCCCTACCAAACATTCTACGACAATGCTTTCGAGGGACTTGAATGGTTCGCTACGGTTGATGGCCACTTCATCACGCAGTACCCACAGATCAGCTATCGCCAAGGCAAAATTGCCAGAGTACCCATCTTGCTCGGTACGAATACCGATGAAGGGACGAGTTTTGGGACGACGGGTGTCGATACGGACGAGGATTGCATTGCTGAATTGACGGGTGAGTTGAATACTGCTTCTACCCCTTCTTCTCATGATCTCCGCTTCAGCTAATAATGTATCTCCCACAATCTCACCTAGCATCCAAACGCTGGGTTCTCACCCACCAAGAGGCCACCCGTCTCCTTTCATACTATCCCAACATCTCCGCCGCAGGATGTCCCTACGGCTGGGGTAACGTCACCTGGCCCGATAAGGGACTGCAATACAAGCGCTATTCATCCATGGCGGGAGATCTGACCATGGTTGCGCCGCGTCGGATGCTCGCACAGGTCATGTCCCGATTCACCCGACATGTCTATTCCTACCGCTGGGATGTTCCGGCCCTCAATTCGACGACGACGATCGGAGTGCAGCATTTTGCCGAGGTGAGATCCCACATCTTGTATTTCCGTGGCTACCAATATGTGTAGGGAGAGGGAAAGGGAGGATCGTTTGCAACTGACATGTTCTTGGATTTTCTTTTCCCTGCGTTTCACGTGGTCACAGATTCCATTTGTCTTTGCAAACCCCGTTCAAGATATCACGCCTCTAGGAACCGATCCGGCTCGACTGTCGTTGGGGCAATTAGCTGCTCGCATGTGGACGTCTTTTGTGGTGGATCTCGATCCGAATGGGCATGGAGGTAGGTGTCGTTTGCTGACTTTTTTTACGTTTTCGTTTTTTTTTTCTCCTTCTCTATGAAATGCTCAAGAATATTCATCATATCACTTGATTGATTTGATTTGATCTGCTTGTCTGAGTGAATTTTTCCTTCGTCGAGGCTGACTCATTCCATGCGACCAGTTTCTGGGATACCGCGCTGGCCTCGATATTCGTCTCAGTCGTCCAACTTTGTCTTTCGCTTGCCACGGCGCGAGACTTACGTGGAAGCGGACACCTACCGCGCGTCGGGAATGGCTTATATCAACAGTATTGCGCGATGAGGAACCTCACCTCTCTCAATTGTTTGGGAAATGATGTGTGGAGATGAATTGAACGGGCTATGAGTTGAGCTCCTGGTCAATATCTCGAGTGTCGACAATGTGCCGGACATCATGGTGTTCTCCATTGCTAATCCATGAACAAGGAAGCACTGATACATGCGAGGGTCGGAAGCAACAAGCAAGACTTGGTCAGAGATGTCATGCCACGGTTGTCATTTGACCAAGTGGAGTAGAAGTGTACTTGGTTATCTACCGACAAGGTACATGTTTTACATGGCCACCACCTAAGTGGCAGTACAAGTCCTTTGCTTCAGTTCATGTACATGCAATCAAAATACATAAAAATATACTGTAGCATACCCATGTCAACCGCAGGGCGTGTCCTGCACGGGAAAAAAAAAGACCCAGTGGAGGTCCTTCAGCCGAGGCCCAGTTCTACTGTCCATAAGTGGTCCGGTCCACCACCGTTATCGCCATCAATGGTGGGAGAGTTAATTGACAAATTGAATGTTGATAGGAGGAGAGTTTAGCTCCATTCTGACTTTTACTTCCACTCTCTTTTCTCTGAACCCCAAATTGTCAATATCAGCTCCCCCACATAGACACTCTCCACGTTTCCTTTTTCTCCACTTTCTCTTAATTTTTGTATGTTGGTGCTTTCGTCAGGGTATTCCTCCTAATTAGATTATTTCCCTTCTTTTCTTCTTCTTCTTCTTCTTCTTCTCTTCTTCTTCTTCTTCTTCTTCTTCTTCTTCCTCCTCCTTACTCCCTCCACAATTATGTCTCCCAACACGCCCACCTACCTGGCCTATCAACACGATGCCAAACTCCTCCAACTCGAAACCACCATCCAGTCCATTCAGCCCATCTCGGCCCTTCATGAGATCAATCAATCTCTCTTCAAAACCGCCCAGGAAGATGACTACATTATCGTGACCAAAGAAACCATCTTCCACCCCCAAGGTGGCGGTCAGCCCTCGGATGAAGGCTACATCTTCCTTGCCAATCCCACCACCACCAGCACTTCTTCTTCTCCTTCTCCCCCTTCTCTCAACGACGCCGATGCAATCTTCCAAGTCCTCTCCGCCCGAATGGACGCCACAAACAACGGCCAAGTCCTCCACCTCATCCGACCCACGTCCACGTCCACAAATCCTTCATCCCCCCCTCCCCCCAACACCCCCATCATCCAAAAAGTCGACGCCGCCAAACGCCTCCTCTACTCCCGCCTCCACACAGCCGGCCACGTCCTCGGCTCCGCCGTACGCCACTTACTCGAATCCCAAGTCCCAGACTTTGACGAGCTCAAGGCGTCGCATTTCCCCGACAGCGCCTCGTGCGAGTTCCGCGGCAGTATCGGCGGAGAGTGGAAGGAGGCGATCCAGACGCGGGTGAACGAGTATATTGCACGGGGGATGCCGGTGGAGATTGAGTTCTGGGATGAAGCGGATTTCACGCGCGAAGGACTGGAGCATTTACGGCCTGATCGGAGTCTGTTGGCGCTGGGTGAGGAGAAGTTTCGAGTGGTGCGGATTGTTGGGGCGGAGGTGTATCCTTGTGGGGGGACGCATGTTGAGACGACGGATCGATGTGGGGAGACGGTGGTGAAGAAGATTTCGAGGAGTAAGGGGAATAGTCGGGTGAGTTATGCGGTTGTGTAGAATCTAGGAAAGGTTGGTTGGTTGGAGTAGAGCAGCTCTGTCTTCAGAGAAAGGGACAAGGGAAGAGAGATAAAAGACTGCATATAGACTACGAGGCTTGGGACGAGGGGATGAAAATGGTCGAGGTACATTTATAGATGGCCGTGATTCGCAGGTCCAGGCACACCCCCTGGTCAGGGCTTGGAAAAGGAGTCGTCTACAGGAACGGGCTGGCTTGCCACGTGAGATAACCGTGATAGATGTCCTTTTTTTTTAAAAAAAAAAAAAAACAAACCTTTTCAATCATCCTGGCTGTCCGTACGCCTATCGTTTTGATGGAGACTTGCTAGGTATACTCCAAAAATGCGAGCAGCCGATGATGATATCGTAAATTCGCTGCTAGAAACAAGCATGGCGAGGATGATGAATCCGTGAGTCTAAATCTAGGCAGTCTTGTTGTTGATCTTGACAAGCTCGACGTCGCTGAGGAATCAACCAGGTCAGTATCCGATCTTCAAAGGAAGCAATTCACACGTCGAACTTCATTAGTCCAAGACTTACAAGACCAGGCGGGAGTTGGGGGGGATCAGGCCGGGGAAGCCGCTGGAAGAAGGAAGCTGTTAGTAGTCTGAGCCGATATGATGGTAGTCATCGACAGCATTATGCGCGGGTCGATATTTGACGGGCTTGAGGTCACATACTTGGGTCCGTAGCCGAAATCACTGGCAGAGACAAGGAGATCAGTCAAGGGTGCTCTTCTTCAATCAATGGCGCATAGCGCACAAAACAAGCACAAGAACACTTTGTTCAAAGCTCCTTGGACACACGGAGGGGAAATGAATACTCACGGGCTGATGTCGAGAATGGCGCGCTCGCCGAGGCTCATCTGGGGCACACCCTCATCCCAACCTGTTGAGGACCGTGAAGTTTTAGTAAAGCGTCCATTGTACAATTGCTCCCCCGCCCGCGCAGGCTGAGTGTCGGGTTCCAATCCAATGGAAACCAATCCTCGCGCACAAACATCACCGGTTATACACATACCCTTGATCAGACGGCCAACGCCAATGGGGCTGGCGAGGGGAGTGCCGCGGTCGCGGGAGCTGTCGAACCTGCACGCGAAAACAGAATGATGAGCAAACGAAAGAGTTTCGAGCGCGATTGATGCGGCCATCGCCAGATCCGCCACGATCATGAGCCACCAAGAAAAGACTCACTTCTGGCCCATGTAGTGGTTGGCCGCAGCGCTGGCGTCATACAGACAGCCAGTGTAGTGCATGGCAACGTTGTCACCCTTCTGGGGGAAGTCAACGCCGTTGCCGGCCTTGAGGACAGTCTTTTCAACACCCATTGTGGATTGATGTGATGTGTATTGGAGAGAGATATGGAAATAGAGGAGAGAGATCAAAAGAAGAGGCCGAATGGATAAATTCGAAGGATGTGGAAAGAGAAGAGATTAAGAGGAAATCGGAGCTGAAGCTTTTCCCGAAGACGAGGGGGCCAATCTTCCGCGGGGTTCCACCTTTTCCACTTTGGCGTTCAAAGTGGGGGGTGGACGACTGTCGGACTGTACTGATGGGAGTACTTGGACTGTACATCTGTTCTCCCCTCTCTGCATTGGAACGACAAAGTACCGCTTTGTCACTTGCAGAAACGGATTCGACTGCCGCGCTGTGTCAACTCTCCTGCATGAGACGTGATTTTCCTTCCCCAGAGTCATGAAACTCTCCCCACCAAAAAGGTCACGGACATTGTCTCGGCGTGGATTGAGGTCATATTCCGCACAGGATTCTCACTCGGTCAATCTGCAAGGCTTGAACCAATAACCCATGAGAGAAGGTTCATATATTTATTCCCAGAATGAGAACCCCCCCCTCATGAATACTTACGAGTCAGTCTGAGGCTATACCTACTTACCCCCACGGGTTGGCTCATAAATCTCGCGGAGCAATTGATGATCTGATTCAATGACTCTCTCCCCGTGTCAAGAGGCAATATCCATGTCTTGGCCAATCGTCATCGCGGTGCCTGAGCGTTATTCCTGTCACTAGTCGAGCCTTCGCATTGTACTGTAGACCCTGACCCTTCCAAAACTGAAACTTTGGCTTACACTTGAACCCAGTCAACTTCCTTCATTTTATAGTTAGGACTCACGATCTCCACCTATACTCACCAGGCAATCAAACACCATAAGTAGAAAGCTCTCTCTCAGCATTGTCATTCTTCATAATTCCGCACAACCATTATTTCACTCTTTGCTCTCTCTGCCAGTCATGACCATGCTCCTCAGTAGATTATTACTAGATTTAAAAAAACCCCCAGTCCCCCTTCGGACACCCTGAAGGATCCGTAGCACCTCCATATTAAGTCTGTGCAGTGGCAAATGACGACACGGGCGACCACTCCGACTGCTCAATTACATTTTGTCCTCCCCCACTCCGCTGATCGTGACTCGATAAAGGGCATTAGATTAGGACCCATGGGTGACAGACTCGAGCTTAGGTGTGTGTGTGTGAAGTCATCGGAATTTTAATTGTGCATGTGAAAGGACTCTGGCCCAGCACTGTACTGGAGGCTGGCGCGGGAAAGTATATTGCTCGTCGATGGTTTTTACATGAGCACATTCCACGCACATTCCATTTTTCGACATTTAAGATTTCTGGATAGAATAAGGACGGGTATGTCATGGTGGATAAGAAGCATTAGATGCTATACCACCTTTTCTTGGTGTATCTGGAGGAAAGGTGACTTGAGCATCGTGCTGCACTGCCCGTATGTAGTCGTTTGTAAATTTTCGTCTCTGATACCAGTGTATGAAGATTCCCTCCCAGATATAAGAGATTGTCAGTACAGTGGCCACGGGTAGTACGTATTTTCTACTTTGATACACGAATCTGAGGCCATTCCAAAACTCGCAGCATTGAAATCTTCAGTAGAGTCGTATCGCCCATGACACTTTTTGCAATGTGCGTAACACCTCCCAGGCCCTTACTACAGATCAGTCCCCTCCCGTCCTACTAACCAGGAGCCTCCGATATGTGTCGCCTGTTTGAAAATAGAATGTACCACACAGTTCAATATCCGATTGAGACACAGGAAGCTCTTCCTATACCACGCCGTGGTCTCTCGGACCCTTTCCAAGAAAAAGGATCTTCACTGGCGAGCGCTTTTCCTGCACACCGTGCTTGTTTAGACCTCCCAAAAGGCCATCTGCTGGACCTCCTCCATCGGCACCGCAGCAATCCTGGTCCGAGGGAATCGATCGTCCGGTGCAGGAGTCACATCCTCTCCTTCTTCCGCGACAAGCGACAGGTAATGCAGCTCATTCACGCCGACGCCATTCAAGAATTCCAGGACCCGGTGGAAGTTCAGGCTCACTTGGTCGACCCCGTGACTGTCATCCGAGAGGCAGAAGCGTCCGCCCCGAGCCATGAGTTCCTAGACTTGGAATTAGCATCTCCAGTGGTATGAAAAATAGAAGACGAAGAAAAAAAAAGGAACGACAACACCATGGCAGAAACCATGACATCAAACATACCTCACAAATCTCCGCCTTGGGATAAGGCTCACTCATCCCCTTTCGCAGCGCAGCCCCATTCACTTCCACCAGTCCTCCATACTCCACCACAAAGTCCAAATTCCTCAAAATCCGACTCCAAACCCCCGGCCAAGTCTTGAAACTCCGCTCCGGATCATCACTCTTCAACCGGATAAGATCAAAGTGCCCCACGACCGGCGGCTTGAGGGCACGGAGCATATCCAGCTGCGCATCAAAGTAATCTTCAAAGAGACGCTCATCAGAGCCCCCGGCGATCTCACGGGCGCGCGCATACATCTCGTGGTCATAGTCGATGGGGACCGTGTGCATGTGATGCACGGACCCGACGAAGAATTCAAAGGGGAGGCGAGACAGTGACTGATTGATGAGGGTGAGTGATGAGGGTCGAATCCAGTCACACTCGAAGCCGATGATGATAGAGATTTGAGAGGCGTATTTGCTGCGAAGTTGGAGGGCCTCGGCAAAGTAGGCTTGTTCGTTGCTGATGTGGTGGGCTTCTGTTTCGCCGGATTCAATCTATGCGGTGGAGGGGAAGGGAGGAAAAGAGGTTTAGTTGTTCAGTCAATTGTCTTGGGAGCTTGGCCTGGTGTCGGAAAGATGGAAGATTGGAGGGGGAACATACTTCTTCAGGATAAAAGTCAACGGCCTCGCGGGGCATGTGCTCCGTCAGACAAAAGACTTGCATCTTCTTCTTGATGGCGGTCTGAATGACCTCCTCGAGGGAGTCTTTGGCATGGCCAGGGCAAAATTGACCCGAGTGACTGTGATGAGAGAACGGCATTGTTCAAAGTGTTTCTCAAATTGAATTCTGGGACGTGGTTAGCATGCGGGCTTTATGAACAGAACAGACATAGAGGGGTTCTAGCGATAAGTTAGGTCCGCATGCTCACAGGGATGAGCCGCAGACAATTCAAGGCGGGGGTGATGATCTCTCAGGCCACATTGCTCAATCTAGGACTCTTACCACTCAATAATTAATTCGTACTATTTCTTTCCCACTGAGGTTTCAATTTGACCTGGATAAGTCGTGGTGAGATTGATGACTGCGGTTCGGTAGTGGAAGAGCTAGCAGAAGCGGATAGTCTCAGCAGCTAAAGTTAGTGCTACGCTGCAGTGGGGACGGATTCAGCCTCCTACTGTTCAGAACAAGACAGGACCAAAGGAAGTACTTTCTCTTATTACTCGACTAAAATGCAACTTGGAAATTCTTGGTGTCTAGGGTAGATTTAAATTTAAATCAAGCCGGATAAATCCTAGTCTACAAAAAGAGTACGAAAATGTTCGGTTTACCACGTCCGGAGCGTGACCCAGACAGACACAGTCTTCAAATCTATGGAACCTTGACGATGCCGATTCAGACAGACTCCTTCATTCAAGGAAGGAGAGCAGTAAGATGACAACTGGCCATCTTGTCTGGCAATGCGATTCGTAAAGCCCTGTATCGCGTTGTGTTTGTATCGCCGTGGGCCGCTCAATCGAGAGTATCCCTCGTCAGGGCGCATCCACCTGCGACCTCAGCCCTGCACCGTCACGAATAGCTCTTCCTGTCAGAGATCATTGAACGTTGTTGCTGAGCGCAGATAACCACCGGCCGGTTCCGTGTGGATGCACCAAAGAAGACATCTTTTCTCTGGACTGGTCCAAACACAAGCCCGGGACTTGAACTGGAACTTGAACCCCCGTCCATCGTAGAGCTGTAGTAAATCTCTGGGGAGAAATCCCCTCGTCGCATCGAGTGTTCTTCTCATCCAGCAGCCAAAACCGTTGCAATCACATATTCCCCATCATGCGAAATGGACAATCGTCCCAGCCGATCAGGTTGGTCCTTCCCATTCCCCCGGAACACAATCTCCGGCCTTCGACTTGTACCCTCTTGTTCTCGCATGACATTTCCCTCCATTCCTGTACTCGTTCCCCGCCCTTCCAATATCTCGCTCGCCTCTGGTACACGAATGACCACATCTTTCCAGCCCAGCGCGGCGGCTCCACCCGGCGCGGCTTTGCGCGCGGCTTCTTTGGCGGCAAACCGACCAGCTAGCCAGCGCGTCATTTCGGGTGTGATGGGGGTCTGAAAAGGGGTAGTTGGAAAGGAAGTAGGCTGCTTTTGCGTCTGGAGGTTATTCAGAAAGCGGGTTTGAAAGTCAAGTTGTTCTTGGTCGCTCAGGATGCGGCGCGTGAACCGGGTGAGGTAGTTGGGTTGTTGGAGGAGACGCGCTATGCGGGGAAGGTGGACGATGTCGGTGCCGATGTTGACGGCGAGAGGGAAAGGGATAGGTTTCATAATCGAGGTCTCCGAGAGCGTTTGGGGAGGGGAAGTCTTCTGGGCTGAGATTGAGATTGAGGTCACTGGGTGAGGGAATTTGGTGGATGGTTTGTGGGTTGTCACGATTGGAAAAGTGGTTCAAGGCTGGCCGTGGAGAAAGACAGACGGAGACGTGAGGTATCGATAAAGAGTGGCTACGGTATGACCTCCGTAGGTGCGACATGATCGATACGAGTAACACGTTACGGTGTAGAATCATGTGATATGAGATTGCCTCCGATCAAAGTGGTCTCAAAATGTTACTGCGGATTTGCATCTAGAAAGTGTGATCGGTATACAAGTTAAATACATGTATACGCTATAAACTTCATCGGGCGGTCAACTTCGTTACGGCTCTTCTGGATGGTGACTACGAGTTCCAGGCGTGAATCATGGCTACTTGGTCGTGCGCATGATATCTCACACCAAAACCGAGGGGTGACGAGTTTCCCGGCATGTGCACGGCAGGCGGCCTCGAGACATATTCAATGAACATCGCCTGAGGCCAATCACAACCAACAAATCGAGGTGAGTTTAAAGAGCATTCCTAGTTCCTGCTATGCAGCGTACATGCCTTGTTATGTACAGAACGATCCAAACAGATCCACCGACTACTCTTCCGGCAATTGAATCGTTTCGGCCCGGCAAAGTGTCGACATAGGTCTACCGAAACGGCCGGGTTCACGGAAATTGATTCGGAGAGAACAAACGTATTGCGAAATGTCATAGAGTGCGCCCCCGATTTTCATGCAGAGCTGGGCCAGGAATTGACCGAAGAACCGAGTCGATGGTTATAGATCCGCGCTTCCGAATCTGAGAGGGTCTAGTGTTTCTGAGACTTGTCTCCTCCATCCATTTCCTTCAGGAATTGTCTACGCCAGAATTGTTAGCTTGAGAGGGTCCAAAATCACATCACCCAGCACACAGGTTCCAACACAGATAGTACTGTAATGCTGGATCAAGTGCCTTGTAATTCGCGCAACTCATGGAGCAATTCGGGTAGCACATACTGGACAAAGTCTCCCTCTTCCTTGGACGCGGCGTTGATGGGAGGACCGTCGGCGGTCTTGGGCTTGGAGCCACCGCTCATGGCGAGGTAAGAGCCGGCAAACATGGAGCCGAGGACAGCCATGGACAGCTAGTGGAGAGCAAACGGTGTTAGCAGCTTCCGAGAGGGTAGCCTAAGCTGCCGCGGGCACGATGGTAAAAAGGGATATATTGGAGCTTGAGGCAGCATCGGGCAAGGCCACGGCTCAAGTGATGGGACACTTACAACGTGAGAGCCGACCTTCTTGCCGGCGACCTGGTAGTAAACAACCATCTTGACGGATTGGGACTGTGAGAAGGACGGGGAGGTCTGATACAACGATGCAGAAAGCGGAATACACAGGCTTAGGATCAGAGACGAAGTTCGGGCTTTGAGACCGCCTTGCCTAATGTGGTTAGCTCATCTACAAGATGAGTCAGCAGTCAACGGGGCTCGGGCCGCCGGCCAGTGACCTCGAGGGGGAGCTCACGTCACGTGCAATTTCAACGAAAGAGTCCAACTCAACTGCAACAGCGGCAGCCAACCTTGAAGTTTTGAATCAGGTGATGTTCCGGAAGTGCCCGAGATCATGTGCCTGAGCACCGGGGAGGATGTCACGAGCTTGGTGGGCACACGAGGGACACGAGCCACTTCATCTCGTCCACTACAGCAAAGTCGAGGCCAACCCTTCAGAATCAGCTCGAGTAACCTGCTGATTACTAGAGCCTGTCGTTGGGCCTGTAACTCCATCGAGATGGCAACAGCATCAAAGACAACCAATTCATTCTTCTCAATTTGATCCCTCTTTAGAAAGCGCAATTCACCTTCCAGAGCGTCCAGCCACCTCGAAGTATTGTTCCGGCTGTGTCTGGCCAGGTCCGGTGGGTTCAGTGCGGAGTGCGTGCTACGTAGATGCGGCTGTGCCTGCTTAGGCTGCTGTGCAGGGCAAATCCAACAGTCATTCACTTGTACTGAGGCTATTCTCGCGGGGCGCACGCTCCTTCTTCTCTGCTTTAGCTTCTTCTTCCTCTCCCGTCCCGCTTTGATGTCATCTTCCATGTTCTTCCTGCGACTGCGGAGCTGAATACGCTGACCCTACAAATTGTACTCTCGAGTCGCGGGGATCATCTCCGATCCGCACTCTCCTTTACACTCTACGGTCTACACTGCCGACGACTACTTAAATTCTCCAATTACCCTTGGGCTCTTTCCAACCTCCGTCTCACTTGGATCTTGTGATCTCGTCTCGAAGCCTCACCCATAATGTTCTGGGGTAACCAGTCACCCAAAGAACCCGACAGCGCTCCGCTTGATGCGGATAAGCGTAGCCCGAGGGCAAAGCTCCCCGCAGAGCTGCAGGAAATGGTCGACCGAGACGAATTCTACGATGACCTCTATTCGCCATAGTATGTATCATGCAAGACAATCTCCTTCCATGATATCTCTCCCCCGCAATTCCATCCACACTTAGGACAACAGGAGCTGTCTACCATCAGGGTTCACTGTCCACTATGCAAAGTCTAGTCCACCAGGCTCCACTTCTCGGAGGTTCTATGATTCTGGCCGGCAATGACATAACCAGCAGAGATGTGAACAGCGTGGATGCCGGCTTCTAGCTTCCCATTTTTGTGCCGCACTTGTCAATTTTCTTTTTGTGTTTTGTCTCTAGCCGGCGTGTCCTGTCGCATCGATTCTAAATTAACTGGGTAAAATCACCACTGATCATGAGCGACGATTCCGATTCTAGCTCCATCGATTCTACAGAATCCCCGGTCCGCTATGCCGCATATGCGCAGCGCATCCGCACCATCCTCCTCTCTGCCCACCGCTACGTCGCCTACACCTCCGACATTGGCGAGTCATTCCGCCCTGTTGCGCACCCATGGCTCGTTCGCTCCGCCTACGGTATCTCCTGGGCCTATCTTCTCGGTGATGTTGGCCATGAAGGCTACAAGGCGTATTTGCGCAACCGCTGCGCATTGATTCCACCGGGCGACGCGCACAAGGACGCTAGCAATGTCACCTCAGAAGAGGTCATTCGAGGCATGGCGATGGGAAACATCCGCGGACCGTTGTCTAAGGAAGCGCAAGTGGCGCGTGAAAGGGATTCCTTGACTCCTTGGCCCGAGACGCAAATCTCGCTGGCGGAGGACTATCGCATGGTGATGGCCAAGCGGGCGGTGTTTCAGAGCATTGCCAGCATGGGATTGCCAGCATTTACAATCCACAGCGTTGTGAGATATTCTGGCCGTGCAGTCAAGAATGCGAAGAACCCACTTTTCCGCACATGGTTCCCCATCGGTGTAAGTGTTTTCAATCCTGACACTCTCTCTGGTTTTTTCACTGAGAGAGAGAACGCCCTTTTCCCCGCCACCCCACTGATATCCTTTTGGCATTATGTTGTCTTAATATCTAACCATGTTTCTAGCTTGGTCTCGCCGTCGTGCCTTTCCTCCCATACCTGTTCGATCACCCTGTTGAAGAAGCCGTCGACTGGGCCTTTGGCACTGGTCTTCGCATGTATGGTGGCGAGGACGCAGTCCGCCCTCTCCCTAGCCACGCACTTCCCTCCCCGCCCGCTTCTCAACAGTCCGAGGGTATCTCGACCGCAGCGCAGCTTTCGTGGGAACAGCATAAGGAGGAAAGAGAAAAGGCTCGGGAACTCCGCCGGGAGATTCATCGGGAAGAACATGGGACGAGCGGTTCTCTCTTCAGCTGGTTCTCCGGCTCCAGTGCAGACAAGCCCAAAAAGGACTAGATCATTTTGATCCGAGCTACGCCGCCAAAGAGAAGGTCAAGAATTGAGCCATACGATGCGAACATTGACTCTTTTTTTCACCTTCTGGCATGCTGAGAAACTGCCAAATACCCTCTGAATCTTCTCTCCACCGTGCCAATGGTTGATTTTCCCCTTGAGTCCCCTCACATATCCATATCCACATCCACATCCATATTGTACTATATTTAATACAGTCCAGCCAAGACTCAAGGTTGACCACATCCCCCAATTTCCACATACATGTCTACCCTCTCACATTTCAAACAAGCTTAGAAAACACCCCTTTCACCGTACAAGTGATGCAATGGGCCCAACACCCTCGCATAAAGGTAATCAAACAAAAGAAAAAGAAAAGAAACAACCTACCACGCGCAACTCTTTCCCTCGTGTATACCGAATATTTCCCCAAGGATTCCAGTTCCAAGCACACCTCCCAAATCCTACTACTCCTCCACTTACAAAGAAGCCGACATAAGACTTGACCAGAAAATCCACAAATCCCCATTCCACTTCCAATAATTTCAGGAACTAGGTTCCGCAACAACGGCAGGGCTATCCATGCATCAATATCTCGTATGTATGGAAAACGTACAGACTAGACCAGACCAGACCCGGGACTACAGATGGGATCCATGTATGTAGGTGGGTAGCAGAAGCAGAAAGAGGGGCGAGAGTATCCGAGACTCGAACAAGGTAGAGAGGCTGTCAATGGGGAGTGAAAATGACATGGGATATAAAATGTTGATGTTTGGAAGGGTACCCTGTTTTCACCTATGCTCTCTACCTGTCACCAGGTATAGGTAGGACTGGCGGTATATGGCCGGGGAGATTGAAAGGGAAATAGTACAGCCCCTGTGTGGAAAACTAAGGTATCGACGATTGATCCGGTCAATGACTTGTGGATACATTATCTGGTAGTTGAGTTCAAACGGGAGAGAACCGTAAAGAGCATCATCATGCTTCAGGTAACTTATACGGTGGTAGAGAGTAAGAAACCGACACTGGCAAATCTAGAATGAGGGGAAAGGATGGAAGGGGACATCTGCGATCTTGAACATTTTCCTTATCTACATCGAGCTAATCGCCACCATTAGGCTCCACCACACCACCATAGCTCACACGCAAGTCAACATCTGTACAGTGAAAATTTGAAGAATGGAAAATAACCATTTACAAAAGGGAGGAGAAAAGGGGAAAAGAAAAAGAAATAAGACGAGGCAGAAACATAAAGCATCTCTCTGTCGACCGCAGAGGTAAACATGATTCGTAGATGAGTGAGACTCTGCAAATCAGCCTGTATACGACAATGGGCGAATCATGGGAGATGGGTTCTGCTTCCTGCCATGGAGAAGAGTCACACGACGGCGATGGATGGGGCACACGCTTCATTTAACAGAAATCAGTTTGTCTCATTCAGCTTTATCATAGTGGCAACGAGAAAGTGAAGTGACAACGTGGGAAATGAAGGAGAATGGGGAATACGACGGAAAAGGGGCGGACAAAAAAATATCCAGAAGAAGCCGTTGACGGGGACAGAAGGGGGAATATTCCAAAGAAGAAAAAAAGAGATTTGAAAAAGACAAAATAATCAGAGATCATAGAGACTCGGGAATTGGTAAGAGGATAGATCAAGCGAGATGTACGCTGCGCCGAGGTATCCAACGCAGAATGACATCCGATCGATGCAGGAAAGAAAAATATTCGGGACAGAAATGGCCAATCAAAAGAAATTCCACAGAGAGAAGGAAGAGGCGTGACATATGTATGACATGGAGATACTGGTTTAGAGAGACGATGAACATGAAAGGAAAAGAGTTTTGTGCAGTTTCTCCGCTAGATTTTGTCGAATGCACTCGTGGGCCGGTCCTGAATAGCGATGGAAGTCCCAAGATAGGGGAGCTCTAAAGCCCCGTCGAGCCGTGCGGCGACGTGTCAGGAAGTGACCGGAAGAGAAATTTGATCCGAGTACAAGCGATGAAAACACCCAAGGGGAGGAGTCGAAAGAGGGATTTGAGATATAAGTGGTGAGGGTGAGAAGTAGCCCAGGATGACTGGTCTACTTCGGAAGAACATAACAGAGACCGTCTAGTTCCAGCCCAGGGAGTTCTCGGCCATAACTGGCGCGCTGATCACCTGTCCAGAACGAGCGGTGCGCTGACTACCAGACATACGACCACCGGCGCCAAAGAGGGACCCAGCGCCGATACCCTGACTCATCTGTTCCACGGTGGAGCTGGAGCGCTTGTGCAACTGCTTTCTCTTGCGGTACCGACGGGCAACCCAGAACATACCGGCACCGTAGGCTGCGGCACCGGCAACCACACCAACACCAATGCCTACAGAGCTGGCCTTGGCCTTGGCGGAGTTGCCAGATCCATCGACATTGCCACCATTACCACTGCCACCCTCGCTGCTCCCACCGTCGCCACCACCAGTGCTGGCAGGGTCCGAGGAAGAAACACCGCTCGAGGCAGGGAAGTTGCCAGTGAACTCGAGAGGAATCGACGGGTCGATCATGGACATGAGCGTGGTGACGGAGTCATCGGCGTTGCGGTAAAGAGCCGAGATGGGGTTCCGCTTCAGGTCCGCCAGAGCCTGGACGTATTCCCGTGGCAAGTAGAAGATAGCAAGAGTGGCGTTGTATCCGGTGGTCTGCCACGAATAGTAAGGCTCAAGAGCCCACATCGTGGAGTTCACCGTGGGGAGAGCATTCTTCAGCGCCTGGGGAATGTACTCAAAGATCTGCGAAGACGACAAAGGAGTCGTGGCAACGAAGGTCCAAGGAAGGTGCTTGTCGAACCCAAGCTGAAGCAAAACCGAGTCGGAAGGAGCCTCTGTGACCCCCTCGGAGGGGGTGATAGAGCCTGGCAAGGTGGTTGGCTGAGCTTGAGCAGTGCTCTGAGTTCCCGTGCTCGTGCTCCCAGCTGCGGTGGTGGTTGGCAGCACCAGAATCGTGGAGGGGATCCAATTCTGAGTGTTGCTGGTGGTGGGCTCCACCGAAGTCTGCGCCGGGTAAGTCTGGGTAGTCGATGGTTCGGAGGCTTTGGTAGTGGCGGTCGTGGGCGTCTCAGAGGGCGTGGACGTCACAGCCTCGGAAGTGGCACTGGGAGTTGAGAGTGAAGTGGAACCGGAGCTGGTGACAGGTACGTGAGGAGTAGGGACCACGAGCGAAGAAGTGGGCAGAGAGGTGGGCAGAGAAGTACCGCTCGACGCCGTCGCAGAGCTGATCAGGGGAATCGAAGTGTGAGGCAGGCCAGTGGTCGACACGGAAGTAGTGCCAGCGCCAGGGGTAGGAATCGCGCCGATGCCAGTTTCGGTGCTCGTGCTAGAGGGCAGGGCAGATGTCTCAGTAGCATTGGGAAGGATGGATCCCACGGCACTGGTAAGACTGCCAATGACTGAGCTCAACGGCTCACCAGTGGTGGCTGGGATCGCTGAAGAGGAGCCTGTAGGGACGCTCACAGGAATTGTCGACGAGAGCTCAGGGATACTGGTTGTGGTTTCAAGCAGGGGAATAGAAACACCGACGCTGCCGAGTAGACCACTGGTGGTGGTCGGAATACCGGTGGGCGTAGGAATAGCCGACAGTGTCTGAATCACGGATCCCGAGTTTGGAAGGTCAGTGGCGGGGACGCTCGCAGTGGCGCTGCTCGTAGATCCCAGCAACCCGGGAATGAGTCCAAGAAGGGAGTCGCTGGTGGTCGTCGGGACGGCCGAAGCACTGGTCGGCGTGTTGATGGCCTCGCCGGTGATAGTCGCGCTTGGAGTCTTGGAATCCAGGGCAGAAGTGCTGACGCTGCTGTTACCCAGGAGGTTGGAGATAATACCACCCACGAGAGGCTCAGCGGTAGTACTTGGGGCAACCGAGCTGCTGGTCATCAACCGAGGAGTTTCGCTCGTGGCAATGGAACTGGTGGCAAGCACGTCCGGCGTCACAGTGCTGACACTGCTGGTACCCAGGAGGTTGGAGACGATACCACCAATGAGAGGCTCGGCGGTAGTACTTGGGGCAGCCGAGCTGCTGGTCATCAGTTTAGAAGTTTCGCTACTGGCAACGGCGCTGGTGGAAACAACGTCCGACGCGGAGATGCTAGCGCTGCCGACCAAATCCGTCGTAGGGGCAGCGGTGGTCAAAGCAGTAGTACTGCTGCCGAAGAGGTTGGGAATGAGACCACCCAACAGGGCCTCCGATGTCGTGCTGGGCACCGCCGTGCTGCTCGGGGCAGAAGCGCTGCTGGTCATCAGCCGGGACGCCTCACTGGCGGCAGTGGAAACTGGAGCATTAGATTCAGAGGCGGAAGCGCTGACGCTGCTGGTGGTGGTCGGGGCGGCGGTGCTGCTACTGCTACCCACAAGGTCGGAGATGAATCCATTAAGAATGGGCTCAGCAGTGGTGGCTGGGGCGGTCGAGCTGGGAACAGTAGTGCTGCCCCCCAGCATATCGGAAATGACACCCAGAAGAGGTTCGGCGGTCGAAGTTGGCAGCGTCGAGCTGTTGATCACCGTGTTAGGGGCCTTGGATTCGGGAGCCGGGGTGCTAGTGGTGCTGGTGCTGATGCTGGTACTACTGCTGCTTGTGCCTCCAAAGAGACTGGAGATGACGCCAAGAAGAGGGTCGGCGGTCGTGATGGGGGCAGCTGAACTCGTCGAGGCAGCCGAGGATACTGGCACAGGCGAGCTTGTCGTCATGATGCTGGGAGCTTCGATAGTGGTCGTAGGCACAGGAGCTTGCGATTCTGGGGCAGCACTGCTGGTGAAGGCGGGGAGGGTGCTACTTGTCGCGAGAGTGCTGGAAACCCCGAGGTCTGGCAGAGTGGAGGAAACTGCGCCGACCGCGGCGATCACAGGGTTGACCGACGATGTTGATGATGTCGACGGAATGACCGAGGTGGGCATCGGGGGATTGCTCGAATTGGCCACGTCTGTCTCCGGGACGGCGGCCGCCTGAACGGAAGTTGGCTGGGCTTGTGTGATGGTGGATGTGGTTGCTGTGGCCGGCGCAGCAGTCAAGAACTCCGTCGAGGTGGTGATTGTATGCACATTCCCATCGGCATCGACCGAGACAACCACCACGATCTGATGGGGGGGCTCAGTGGGGGCTGGCGCAAGAGGAATGCTGGTGGTGGTGGGCTGGCCGAAGGTTCCATCCTGGATGCTGTCCCAGATAGAACTCCATGGATTGGCGAGGCCACGACCCTGCAATTGACCATTCCTCACGAAGCGTTTCACCTCACGAGCCATATAACGAGGTCGTTCCACATGTTCGGCCGTGGCTAGGTCGAATCCTCCGACGGCGACGGCCGTGAGGAGAGAGAGGGCGTTGGTGCGCATTCTGAATGACGTCGTGTGAGAGAGCGGGAAAAGTTGGACGTCACAACAGTGCAAGGTCCAGGACGAATGCGGACAGGACTCGTCGGTGCGACCTTCAACGCAGAAGGATCAGAGTGTTGATACACGCAAGAAAGCTTGTCGAGAATTTGTGGTGTACACAGGCACCACAACGGGGGTTGAGATATCGACGCTTGGCCACAGATTAGTAGGAGAGATGTTGGGATGCAATCGCAACAGTCTCGCCAGCACTCCGGGGGCGTCTAGGCAACCCAACACAGGTGAGACAACAAAAAGGCGTTGTCAAGCACGATGAATAGGGTCAAAAAAATGAGCGGACAAGGGGAGTTTCGATGATGAATCTGAAACGGCCCGAGGAAAGATGCAGAACCAAAAAGAGTGACGATGAGCTTGTGGAAGCTGTAAGGGAGTGAGCGACAGCCTTCGAGTCGAGGCGAACGAGACACAAATGACCGGGCAACGGTACAACACGATCAAAGAAGCCGGCGAGAGGGAGATCTCGAGATGGCGGCTCGTCTCATTCAGGCGCGACCGGGACGATAGAAGCAAGGGGAAAAGATTGACAGGACGGAGAGAGAGGGGGGGAGATTCCCAGGTCCTCAAGGGCGCCAAATCGGGGACGGTGGATTCAAAAGTAAAGCATACGCAAGCACGAGATAGAAAAGAGTGAATAGGGTAAGTGACGATGAAGGAGAGGCGTAGAGATTAAAGATGGACCATGTGCCGGAGGAGTAGGGGGCGTCAGCACTTGGAGGCAAACGAAAGAAATGGGGGAATCGGGGGGAGAGTGGGAACACGTGTGGGAACGTCGGAATGGACCTGAATCGACCGTGGAGACGGTCTTCTCAAGTGTCAAAGGCGGGTGTAATCTGACGGTAAATCACAGATGAAAAGTCAAAGGGCCAGCAGACTACCGAGATAGGCAATGGTCATACACCAGCGGGTTGCCAGTCTTCTGGGCTTCTGTGGACAGAGTGCCGGTTCCTGGTTGGTGGAGAGGCTCCACCGTCGTACGCCTGTCCGGCCGCTGTGGCGCCCTGGCCTCGCTCTGACTCGCCCCCGACGACCAGCCCGTCCGTCAGCCCGCCAGGGGTAAATTGGGCCAATTTGCTCCCAGCGGCGTGTGGGAAATTGGCTGGGCTAACAGCCACGCACTGTCGACCCGTCTGTCAAAGATGTCAAGCGAGTGCACGTAGCCATGTACACTGTACATTGTACAGTATAGTACAGGAGCACCATGTGATTGATTGATAGACTAGCATGATCATCCATGTGAAGTCATGCCTCGCTTACTCCACAATAGTTGGTCTGATCAGAATTTCGTATGTATACGAGACAAGGAGATGTTCACGGATTATTCGAACCACGAATGGAGAGGGGCGTGTATCGAAGCCGAGTTGGCACTGGAAAATGTCCCATGGATCATTGGATGCGGAAAAGTGATCGCTCAGTCGTCCTAATCTCGATGGATGCATATCAAGGTAGGTTCTGATATCAAATTCCTCCTTTCAATCTACGTCTTGCCTGCTCGGTCTCCAATCTCATCGGACCAGTCAATTGACCCCCGCCGCCTGTGGAAAGCCCCCCCCCCCCCCCCCCCCCCTGGCAATCTACCAGACCGTAGTAGGTAACAGCTCTGATGCGAGGCCGTTACATAGAAACTACTCATGAGTCTTTGCTACATCACTACAGTGACTTCCAGGAACGAGGAGCGTTTAGTCCTTGGAGCTCCATGTCGGGGAGCTTTGAGATGACAGATCATTTTCTGGCCGATGAATGATCCAACAGACCGATGGATTCCACAATATCGAGCATCCGCTCTCTGGCTTTTCTACCTGGCAATCTATTCATTCATCATGACCGACGCAGTGATACTTTACCGGCTTCCATCACACACGGCATTACAACCCAATCGATCAGGGAATCTCGCCCGGTGTACAACCACAGTACCAGTCCCAGAGGACCCAACTGTCTCTTCTGCGGAGGATTTTTCCACCAAGGTGCGTGGCCATATGCGCCTGGACTCATCCATGGATCCTTCCCGTCGACGATCGATACACGGCGTTACACACAATACACATGGAAAGGGAAATTTCACCCACCATTGGTACCAGCCAGGACCCACCTGCATGTAAAAATAATCTCAAAGTGCATGAGGCCAGTCTACGCTAAACCGCATCCACTCCGAACCCGAGCTCTAGTGAGCGCCCTCGGCGCGCTCGATGCGCAGCTCAGGCAGCGATCAACACCCGCGCTGTGCTAAAGACTACGTCTCGCCGTCCTGTCCCAGTCCGTCGGAAGTTCGCTCCAAGTACGAAACACATGTCCATTTACTTTGTTCGGCACCATCCATCTGCAATTCATTGCAGGAAGGGTCTGGCTGTCTGTGTATATGTACCTCGATCTTTCCGTGCAGGCGCTGTATACTGCCGATGGCCGGCTACTGGTAGCTAGCGGCTGGGTAAATTTCCCTTTATTTCCTGGGCCGCCCCTTTAATCGGGGGGGGGGGGGGGGGGGGGTGGGCTCTCCTAATCGATGTACTTTGGCCCTGCCAGCTAGTCCTGACCACAGGCTGGCTTGTGCTGCTTTTGGTCAAGGTCCGTCGCGATTTGGGGGCGGACTAGCTGCGGTATGCAAAGCTGCGGATGTGCTATAGGGAGTAGATAATCGGGAGTGGGCTGTGCCTGGTTAAACGTCGGTCGGTTTCTGAGTGCTTCGATTGACGTCTGACTCTGCCACGAGCAAAGTACCGTCGCCCTGAGCTTGTGAACTGGAGTAGCACGGATACCCAACGGTTCCAGCAAGGGGGAATGTGCTTTGGGTCTTGACAGTAGTCTATGAACTCTATGCGCTGTACACATAGACTACTACTGCTCTCCTAGACTATCCCAACAGACCGACACTGTCCACTCCATTTGTGTGGACGGTATTGATCAACTGGTCGTGCTACCTGTTACTCGGCAACATGTACATAGGGCTAGCAAATCCCAACGATCCGGTGTACAGGACGTCTGGTACGTCGCTAGACCGAAAAAGAAAAAAAGAACCTTCAAAAGTGGCCTTTCAAACCACCACGAGGAATGATCAATCGCAAAAAGAGACTCCCTTCCACAGATCCATTCAATTTCCGTACAATCTCACGTCCACGTGTGAACGAAGATTCCAGTACCCGATCGGAATGAAGGGAATTAGTCGGCAATCTCCTCATCGCATCTTTCCCCCGTCAAGGCACCTTGTCTCCTTGAACACCCTTGCGGGTAGACAGGTTATCCTTTCACCCGACTACCCGCATTCCGGAGTTGTTTGAGGCTGGTGAAGAAGTTAAGGATCGATTGCAGTAACCACCGTCATGATCTGGCATACTCGAAAATAAGGCAGTCCCACTGTCCTTGGCAGGGAACTGCCGAGAGAGAGAGAGAGAGAGAGGGTGAAATGGTCCAGCTTGTGTGCTGACTTTTGAACTCTGGGCCAAGTCATTGTACCTGGTTCTGACTCCTGAGTGGGACGGAAAGACCCTTTGTGTTTGAGATTGCTCGCACGGCCCGTCGATGGACTTGGATGGTGAAACTTCCGAAGGGGGGCACGCTAGGGAGCTGGGGGAGGTGTACCCGCCGCTGATTCCAGTTTCCTGTGCCGAGATCTATTTCTAGGAGTGGTGGATGGAGTGATTGTTGTGATTTGGTATTGTATGGGGAAGCGATGTGTGAGTGACAAATGGTGTTGCTCTCTATAGAGGCCTACCCAGATGGAGAGAAGCCCGGCTCGTGAAAGGGCAGTTGGTGGTTCTCGGGGCACTGCAACTGGAGGATCTATCAGCCTTGAAGATGGGATTCGGGACGGTACGATCGACTCTACCATGCAGTACGGTGCTTTTCGCCGTCCAGCGTGACTTCTTTCTCTCAAAGCTTCTTTGCATTCCTGGCACTGAAGAGACCTTTCTATTCGTGATGGTACATGTTTTACTCTTTGAGTGTGTTTATCAGGCCATTATAGTTGAGCACCCAATTGCTGATCCACCCACTCCCCATCCACTTGACGCTCTATTCCGAGCACTGTGGATAACACAGCTCGATGATAGATCTTGGAATCAATTCAGCCCTAAATTTTGGACCGCAGCGCATCGCTCAATTCCTGCTCCCTGCATCGAGTCTTGTAACAGCTCCCCTCCCCCCGCCCTTCCCGACACTCGAAAGTTTGACTATACTCCCGGACTCGAATCCACTGCCTCGAGTATCATGTATCAGTCTCATTCTCCTACCACTCAGGTACTCGTATCTTGTGCACAATCACATATAGGTACATAAATAGGTGTGGTTCCCGCTCCTGGCTGTAACAACCAACCCTGATAGGGGATGCGCTACCATGGATACCGAGTCAACACTAGTCCTGTTCCTGACTTGCGAGGTACAAAGTGCCCCACTCCTCGGTCACCTTGGTAAGTTTCAGACTTTGAAAGACGGGATTCCTGTATTGTAAGTTTCTATATCATGTACTGTACCATGGGTGGTGTGCCCGTCCACTGTACGTGTGTGCGACTGCGGATTGCGAATTGCAAACACTAGAGGGGGAACATTATTATTCCGCCGGAAGAGACTCGTCACAACAGGTCATGTGATGTAATTCCCTAGGGACGCAACAGAAAAGCAAATGAAGGTGGAGCCCACCGGTTGGGCCGGACGTAGTCTGGACTCTGGACGTGCAATTGATGTGCAGACAACCGCTCAAGGGGAAAGAAGGTCGACGTTGTCGACTCCACTGCATTCGCGTACGTATCCAACTGACAGGGCTGTCGCTCTGGCCGTGGGGTTATTCACTATGTGTACCTATGCACGAGACATCTTTTATGTAGGCATGCAGGGTCTTCATTGGGTACCCTTTTTCTTATACATACAAAGGCCATACCTGAATACTGAACCTGACTCTGTTCAAATCGACAAGGTTGATCGTTAGGATATATAACTACTGAGTGGTGACTGTTGATAGAATAGACGGATCATCAAAGAAATGAATAGGTGGTTCGCAAAAAGCAGGTACCTTGAAGGTACCTCCGGGCCGAATTGCCAGTACCTAAGTTGTAAAAAATTATATGCGTAGCAAAATGCTTTGATTTTTTAGTAGGCAGGCATATCCATGTAGTGCCCACAACACACACAAAAATTACACAGATAGCTGATGCAACATGTTTCCAAGAGGCGTGGAATGAGAGTCCCGGGCAAACATTGAAAAATAAAGAGAATATACCCAACCTGTATTAGCATTAAAAGGCGAGGGAATTTGATGTATTCCCAGACGCGTGACGGCGCAGGGCAGATCACGTGAATTTATGATTTATGAGATTGGTCTGTGGGGTTGTCACTTGTGAATAGAGGGCTGTATCCTGCTAGCCTAGTATACTCTGACTAGTAGCACAGAGAAAGAAGCAAACAGAGCTTTCATTCTACACTCACAAGTTGGAAGCTTTGCAAAAAATTGATTGAGTACTCGGATATGTCCTTCTAGTCCTGCCTATGCTAGAACTTGATCTTGAGTAATAATGTCGGGCCTTTACCACAAGGAGTGACGAACGCGTTCGTAGACCTTGTCGTGCGAGTACTGGTTTAGAGCGATGGTTCACACCTTTATGTTAAATATTATTCTATTTTTAAGAAAAAGACCGAATCAGGGAAAAACTGCAACAGGTGTCAAGAAAACGTTTCAAAAGAAGCGGACGGATTAAGCTAATGATGTATCTCCAGATTGACACAAGATATTCAAAGTCAGAAAATTCTCTTCCTCATACTAAGTAAGCTCTATGATAGTTATTCACCTAGTAGTATTCCCTGGCTTAAGCGAAGATAGGTATACCTACATAGGAACGTCTCAATGCCCTCTTCATGAATGTTTAATGTGCACGCTGTAGTCTAAATGCCCGACGCAAACAGAGTGACTAGCACCAAAATTCAATATTGTGATAAGGGCACGAGCTGTGTGTGGCACCAAGAGTGAATTGTTAGATACAGCCAGTTTCAAAGACTGCGACAAGCTGGGGTTGAGGATTCAAAAGTGACAGATCTCTGAAGGTTCGATCAAAATATCATGATGTTTGTTCACTCTGTAATGGAAGAAAGCGAAAACCGTACTCAGACCATAATCAGACCTGACTGCTGTCATAACTTGCATCTCGCCAGAGGCCTCTCCGATGCTCTTTGCAATATTACCATTTCTTATCGAACCTACAGTAACTAACGTAAATTTGAAATCTGTCGATGACTCTTAACACGTCATGTCTATGTCGAGTCGTCATGTTCAATGATGACAGGAGCTGCAGATCCCGAGTTGTAGTGACAAGAGTGTTCCCTCTATCCATATAGCGCGTCTTCTACCGACCCAAAAGACGCAGGTAAGGACTGATTTGGGCGAGATTCATCTAGACCTATTTTGAACAGAATCAAAGTCACAATCTCATGATCATTCAGGACCCAAGCAGTGTCGGGCTGAGTGAGCCCATGGAATATCTCAAAGTTTATGGGCTCTCTGTTATCGGGCTTTCCTAATCGGGATCGGCTTTGAGAAGTCTTCATTTCTGTTTGATTCCATGAGATCGTTCCTTCCACATATGAATCATCATACACACAGACGCGATCTCTCTTCAATTCTCCCCCCAGACTCTCTGTTCACCGTATCTCTCACCTGGCGCGTTTCCCAAGTCCTGACTCTTGACCGACGCCACTTCCACGACGCTTCGTTTGCTTTTGCTCCCTTTTTTCATTTCTTTCAAGGGTTTGCTTCATTTCCTGCGCGCCTGCCAAGATGATTTCCTTCAAGGAAAAAGACAAGGCCTATCCCTACTCACTCGACATCGATGCCGACGATGAGGAGGAGGGGGAGCCGCATGAGGTTGATGTTGGCGGGATCAAAGCACAGTTCTTCTTCGACCAACCGGAAGAAGAACTGATTCCGTCTCGTTTTCTTGAGATGGCTCAGGATTCGGGTGAGCCCTGGAGCTTGCAATTTCTTTGCAATCAGAAAAGTCATTTGGAACTGAAAGTTGACTGACCTTTTTAACCATTAGAAATTTGTCACCGCCTGCCCTGGCCCTTCAGTGGAGATGTCAGTAACCCCAAGGCGATGAACATCTGTCAGTGGCCTATTATGAATGTTCGCTACCGTGAAGTGTTTCGATGGCTGCAACACGTGCCGTCAGTCAGCCTGGGTCTATGGGAAGGGGGCGTTGAACAATGTTTTTCTGAGATGGCTGAAGGAGACTGTGAAGCACAGGCTAGTGTGCTCTTCAACCTTCTGCAAGATATCCGGGAGATGATGTGCCTCACGGCAAAGAATGGGGAGATACCCCCCTTGACATTGAGGTACTACATGATCGAAATGCCCATGAGTCACTTCAAGGTGCTAATTCTCGAGTCTTGTTCTCAGACCTCGTCTCACCCAATGTAGCCTCTCCTATCTGACAGGGTATCGCGAGAAGCACCGAGATGGGCCGGAGACAGACGGTATGCTCGCTCTAGAATCGGGCCCTGGCAGTCGGTCTCCAGTCCCAATCCTTCCGTTCTGTGTCGTGAGTCCTTTTTGTTCCATCTCGCTTGTGCCTTCATCCCAAGCAACAAAAAGTATTGACATAATATTTACAGACAAAGTACGAAGAGCCCATGGAAACCGCCCTCTCGGACAGATTCAAGGTCATTCTTGGCCAACTGTTACGACACACGAAGCCTCTCCCAGTTCCAGGTGACAAGATCCCGGACCAAGAGATGTTTCTACTTGGCCTTCATGGCTCAAGGCTTCATCTCATGCGTGCCTATTTCCCTGGTTATAAATTATCCAGCATTTGGTGCGGGCGTGAACTGCCGAACCCAGCAGATAAAAAATCCCCAACGAAGATTTTAACCGAGCCATCTCCTCGGCAGTCATCTTCTTCATCAACCGCTGCACCCACCCTCCACCATGAGAGCAAGAAGCCGCAGCCTGAGAAATCTCGTAGCCCCAAAGCTCGCCCTTCCTCAAGCAGTAGCACGCGGTTCTACACGGCAGAAAACATCAAGCGTGTGTTACAACGCTACGAGGCGAGCAAACGGAAGCTTGAGAGCGAGGCTGACATTCGCTCTTTTCGGGTTGTTTCCACACGGGAGTATGATCTCTGGAAGAAGGATGACTTCATGGCTGCTCTCAAAGTGCTTCTTGCACTGCACCACTATCTACAGAGTGGTTCTGCGCGCTGTGGTGCCATTATGAGAGCCTTTAAAGAGCCCCTTGAGTTTGGAATGAACCCAGAATTACATGATGCTGATGAGGAGGAGGAAGAGATTGAGACTGTTCCTAAGAGTCAGAAACCTGCAAGTGCTGTCAGTCCAAAGGCCAAGCCCCTGCCGGTTGAGCGGTCTGCGCCTGAGACTTTTCCCAGCGAGCTTTCGAGGCAGCTCAAGATGCTGCGACATAAGGCAGGAAAGGGTGGCATTCGATCCAAGAGGAGCCCAGACTCACAAGAGACCGCTCAGCAATCTTCTCGGTCTTGGTTCAGTAGATCACAAGGCATTGGAAAAAAGCTGAACAAGAGCTCACCAAGAGACAAGCCAGCCTGATTCGAGGTGAGACGAGGGAGAGCATTGGTCAGAAGCCCAATGATGAATGCGCATATAAAGAATCAGAATGGGCAGTTTCAACGGAACAGCGGGACTGTGGGGACAAAGCTTGCACGGGCTTGCCGCGGGGAAAATCTATAATGCTCCATCTAATGGGTGTATTGGGTGCAGATGCAGTGCGTGGTTAGCATGCCTTTGAAGTGTGAACGCTGATTAGCTTGGTACACAAGAACCCTGTCCCTAGCTTGAATACAGAGAACTGGTTTTGAGGACAGAACAATGAAATTTGATATCTTTACTTCAGGGTCTTTCAAGATACATCTTTCTTGTCAGATGAATAAAAATTACAGCAAAAATATGGTATACCGGACCAACACCGAGCGAATGACGAAAAGAAATCCCAAACAACAGAAGACGGAAAACAAGCCGGAAGGAAATCACCACAGGACGGAGAGAAAATGTGTAGAAGCACCCAACACCCAGTCTCTCCATTGCTCCTTGACCCCTAGCATGGACCAAGATCGATCAAAAATCCCGAAATGCCAAAAAAAGAAGAAAATTTTCAAAATATGAAAGCTTCTCTCAATCACACACCACTCTATGACCCATGTCGCCTCTCCGACTCAAAGGTCGTGAACGCATCCGCTCCGCGTCCATCAATTCCGCCAGTCCGAAAGTATTCCACCAGTACACCCAGAGCATAACAGGATGCAGCTGTGATGGTGCCAGTCAAAACCATCCTGCGAAGAATCCTGCGAAAAGTGGATTTGGTCCTTGAATGGGATTTTTGGTCCGGGGATATGATAGTGGAGGAGGAAGTTGGTTCCGAGGATGGTTGTGTTGATCGATGATTTGAATCCGGCTTTGTATGTGAGGATGAGGAGATAACAGGGGCCTTGGTTTGTTCTCTCTGGGATATTGAATTGGGTTGTGAAGTGGGAGCTGTCGGTCCGAATGTCGATGGCTAAGTCGACCAGTTAGGGACGGAGGGATGGAGGCCCGGGAATAGACAGTCTCACTGCCTACTCACCTTGTTGGTGGGAGACAGGGCGTCGTAGTGGTGGACGTAGCGGGTGGTGTCAAAGGCAGTCTCTGAGACTTGGTAGTTCTTCAAGTCGTCCTGGATTTCTTCAGGGATCGACACCTCAGAGCCAGCTACGGGAGCTGGGACCGGATGTTTTGAGGGACTCCTGGGAACGCGCTTGAAGACCAAGATGTCACCACCACCAGTCGCGATCTCGTACCCATCTTCTTGCATTTTCCCGAAGTAGCGCACAAATCTAGCGGGGTTGTGTAGGCGTGAAAGAATCTCGTGAGTTTGAGCAGTCTCCCTTGCTCCGAAGAAAGTATCAGCTTCGGTGGATGTGACTTTTCCAGAGCCGGAGTCGTAAGCCAGGATGCGGTAGGTGGCTTCATTAGGCAGGACTTCTGATCCGAAACTTTGGTGGTTTTGCAGAACTTCATAGATTGGGTCTTCTTGAAATTTGGTGGCAAGGCTCTCGTCGCTAGCGTCGCGGTTCTCGCTCGTACGAGCCTCAGAAGAAAGGCTTGTCTCTTTTTTCGGGGTAGTGTCGACCACATCGTGGGTTCTGATAACTGTAGCTTCAGATGTAGCTGTGGCCGGAGTGTAATGAGTCGCTTCGACTTGAGCCGGCGAGCTCGTGAAAAGTGCCTCCAGTTCGCTGCCTGGTGCACATTCGATAACTGGATCGGAAAGCTGGGCGCGAGTTGCCTCAGCGACTAATCTTGCCTCAAGCTGACTTTCAGGTTGAACATCGAGTTCGTGGCGTGGGGAATGCTCGGTTTGAGTGCTTTGACTTGCGGCGGCAGACATGGCCTCGGCACTCTGGGGCGCATGTGCGATAGAGGTCATTCGTCCACTGATTGGATCATACACCAGGCTGCCGCGGGCAGATGGTGACGGGGGGAATTGGCTGGAGGCTCTTTTGGTATCTTTGCCCTGAGAATGAAAGGTGGACTTTGAAGGTTCCGTGGATTCCTGGTTGGTCGCTATATCCGGCTGGTCGTAATGGGAAAAGAACGCTCGATCGCCAAAGAGCAATTCGTAAGGATCTCTAGCAACCAAGTTTTTGAGCTTGGCCATGCGCTGATTCATCTCCTCAAGTTCTGCATCCCAGTAAGTTTTCTCTCGACCAGCGAGCTCGGAAAACTGAGACTGCATCCACTGCGTTGTCCATTGGCCAGTCCTCTGAGGGTACCGGGAAGCTGTGGTAGGCCAACTGGACTCGATTGCAGAGCGAACCTTAGCCTCATGATGGCGCTGGTATGTGTCTATAGATCGTGCTGCGCGTTCTATTCTGTCCCGAAAGTTTTGATGACTTCGGGCACAATGCCAAGTGCTTCGAGTAGAGTGAGGATACTTTGTGGCAAGTCGCGACAGAGCGGGGAGTCTTGTCGCTGGCGCCACCAAGGCAACGGATGATGAGGCGATTGTAAAACTCATGATGAGCAGAGCACGCTGGATTTTGAACGTTTAAAGCGAAATCTCCAATATTTCTCGATGGAAAAAATAGAGACAGAAGAAGGTTGGGTCACCGAGAGAGGATAAAGATTGTAGGTACCAGAGGAAGAGCTCTTGCTAGTGAAGACTCTCCTACACTGACGATCATGTCAAGCCGAGGCCACACGAGCTGGGGATCTAGTACTATAGTGGGATTGACTGGTAGGTTGGGGATAGTAAGAGGGTTTCAAGCCAACGAGCGGGCTGTATTCGTGCACAGCTTTGAGCGAGCCGCGAGGAATTTTGCAGGTGAAGAGGACCAGAGGTTGAAGAAAAAGAGGGGGGAAGGGCCGGTTAAAGAAGGGCGCCCGAAGGTGCTGAGATGCGATGCCCGCTGGTGCCGCCCAATCCCGCCGGCGGTTCATGGACCAGAGCACTCCGATGCGGGGATGTACTGGCTGCGAGGGTACAGTAGGATACAGTACTTTAGAGGTACCTACAGTAGGGCACTCCTCCCTACACTGGGACTGACGGACGGGGTGGGTCCGATGGAGGGTGATCCGGGGTGCTCATGCAGCCAATCAGAGAAGCAAACTACCCCGATTCCCCGCAATAACCTTGTCATTTGGCAGCTGGAATCGGCGAATGAGACGTCATTGATTCCCCTTTTGGGCTGTGGTGCCTCATCGAAGAGTCTTAGCCAACCGCAGGTCACGAGGCGACCGAGGACCAGGTTGCCTTGCCTTCGTGGCAGGTAGTAAGTAATGTGTGAGAACACCGTTGTGGATATGCTGAAATGCGACCTGGTGGCTGATAGGGAGACAGGCAAAATTCTATACACAAGCACTGTGCAATCACTGGAGAGCTTGACAACAGACCTATTTGCGCTCCTCTATATGCGCATAATGGCTCATCATTCCGTGGTCACATCTATGAAACCAGATAATTACTCCAGAACCGTAATCCCTCGATGCCTTCTTCGCGACACAAAATTCCACGATCCTCAGCCATTTCGAGCTCTTCAGAGGCTACACCAACGCTCCATTTGAATCGTTGAGCTGTCTCCTGCGCTGTGATAGCTCGACCAAACGTCGACCAATCCCAGGATACAGATTCATCGGGCGGTAAACGGCGCAATTCTTCCAGCCAATCCTGTAATTGACGGATGGTTTTCTCGTCACTCCAGTCGTAGCGCTGAACCACGAGGAGGCCGCTTTTAAATCGTCGCAGGCGTACGGGAAGCTTGAGCTTCTCCCACAATTCGGCCGCTCGTTGAAAGTCGGAGGGACTAATGAGCTCCACTCCGTTCCGGGACCGATTGAACACGGCCCAAAGATCGATCAGGCTCATGATGCCACCCTCACGCTGAAGGATGCCTTTGCGATCATCGGTCAGGTACTCCGCTAGGTCTCGGGACAGCTCTGAAAGATAGAGATTCTCGGATCCAGAGCTTAGCATGTCTTTCGTAGTGACCATGCCTAAGGCTGCAACGGACTCGGAGAGAACAGCATTGGTTTCTGTAGAAGTCCCTCCATTACTGTTCATTCCGGATTCTCGTGCCAGAGTCTCGGCAAGAGCGACGATTTGTTTTGCAGAAGCCATCAACGCCTCCAGGTCTTCAAACGCGTTACCGATCACTAATTGATTGTTCATGCGCGTTTCCAGTCCTCGTCGCTCTAAGCCTGCAATGCCCACCATCGTACTCCGTGGCGCCGAAGGCTGTTGACTTTCTACAGCGTCAGCAGCTGCGTTCTTGGACGATGCAGTCATGCTAGAAGGGGGTGGTACTGGCGGTGCGTTCTGTAAGAGCCAAGTTCTCTGTACCAACGCCCCCTTGAGCCTCTCATGGAAGGTCTTCTCCCCGCCATTTCGAAAGGACAACTTAATGCTGTCTGTCACTTCCGAGTTGACGATGTGGGACTGCGCAAAGAACGGGGCCGGTGAGTCGACGCGATTCATCCCGTGAACCTGAGAGAGACCCCCTCCGGTTGACAGTGACGCACCACAAATCTCACATTCAACCAGAGAGGGATGATTTACAAAGGTACACCGAGGACATGGTTCTACCTTACCAGCGGTCCAAGAGCTCAAGGAACCATCTATTTGTGACGTTGAAGGTGTCACTGTGTCAGGGATACCTGCAGTGGGTACCGGAGACTCCCGATTTGTGGCGGCACTGATCGCTGCCTTGAGCACCGTAGCCAGTGGTGGTTTGATGCCGCATGCCAGACATGGCGGCAGGGGGGTATTTGCAGTGGCTGTGGCCGGGTCGAAATTAGATGGCACAGGATTGGAGAAGGAACATATCGGGCAGACCCAGGTCGCGTTCACCGGTTTGGGCGAGGTGGGCGGCTGAGCGCCGATGAGTTGGGGTCGAGGTGATGACGGTGGAACACTGAGCTGGCTGGACTGAGGAGTGGACACAGCGGCAGCGCCAGTCGCGTCCCTCTTGTTTTCGAGCTTTCCTTTTTGGGGCTTAGGATATATCGTGATTTTTGGCGATGATTTTAGGAAGCGCGCCTGACATATGGTCAACCCAGCCCCGAAGACTCATCTGGGCAACACGGGACTGGACACTCACCTGATATTCCACACGATCGACTTCCTTCAGTTCAATGCCGACAGAATGTTTACGTGGCTCTTCAGCAGAAACATAGCACACCCGGTGAGAGGTCAAGTAGGCGTGTCCATTTTGAAAGTCAGGGATCTTGTATTTCCTGCTCGCATCACCGATGTCACGTAAATGGAGATTAGATCAACTCGGCGGATTCAAAGTAGAGTGGGGGGGGCACTTTACCCCTCGTACAACCCCACCGCGTCCTGGACAAAAAGAAGCGTCTCGTCAGGCAACAATAGCGGTCGCAATGCAGTAGTCAAATCCAAAGGCTTGAAAAACATCTAGCAAGAAGCATACACGATAGGACACTCGCTTTGACGCTGTCTGTCTCTTCCATACCGAACATGGCGTCGCTGATCATGAGATAATCCGGGGGAATACGCCGGAAAAATAGAAACTCCGTGCATTTATTCGGCCGCCGTGAGTGATGTCCACGTAAGCGAGCTGGTTGACTGCCTGATTTGAGCCTGGTGGGAGCCTAAGGGCAGGCTCCAGGGCGGGAGGTCACGCGTGATACTTGCCTTGACCGCTCAACGTGCCACTTTTTTCCCACGATCCGCCGAGAGGTTCATTTGATCTATCCCAAGCCTTGGTATCAGTACGACGAGTCCCTTTTCGAGGCTAGTTTGCTAGAACCCAGTGACTGTTGCCTTCGGACTGCAGTGTTCTTCGTAGTCTCATCTCTCTGTTTCTTATCGTTCTGATCTGCGGCTCCCGCTCGCCTGCTCTGTCGGCCCTCTCGTTCTCGCTCTCCCTCACTTCCCCTTTGCATCAAGAAAAATCCCTTCCCCAGAAACCCCCGTACTTCTAGACTTTCGGCATGAACTCAAGTGTTCCCCCGTGGCGCGCGACCGCTGCTGCACCCTCCTCGACTCCTACCGCTTATCATTCTTCTGGTAAGTACTTGTACTTTTGCTTCGCTTCACCCGCTCATTTGGTTCGGTCTTGCTCACACTCAGCCAGCAACTCCTGCATACATACCGGTTCAAGCACGTCGTAGCCTCGCTCCAAACAAGACTGCATCAACGCCATCCACCGGTAATCACGCCGTACCAACAACCATGCCTACAGCGGCAGAACCGGCGCGGCCCCGAATCGAATTTCCCCCGGCCGTGCGCCATTACGTGCAACGCTGCTTTGCCCCCGAAAATCAGATCTCCAGCGTCAGCCATGCCGAAATTCAAGAGAAATTGCGTCAGGTCATCACGGAAGCGGCTGATCGCAACAAGCTTCATATAATCGACTGGGAGCGCACAGCGCTGCCCCAGGTCATGATTCAAAATGACCGTAACAGAGTGTTGGCCAACCCGGCTGTTTCGACTTGGGCAAGCGCCAGCCCACTTACCTCCTCCAATGACCCCAATCGCAAGAGAAAACCGACCGACTTCAGTCAGCAGCAGCGCGGAGACGACTCGCCACCTTGGAAAAAAACTAACCATCACAACCGATCTGAAGACCGAACTACTCACCCATCCACAGAGAAGAAATCACGAATGACGCTGGATGATTCTAGTAAGTCAAGAGCTAATTTGGAGATGAGGCGCAGACGCTTTGAAGGCGCTGGCGTCAATTACGGCCCCTCTGGTACTTCGTCCCCAGTGGATCCGCCTCTATCGCGCAGTGCCGGTCAAAATCAGGGACCCGTGGTTGGACGCTGTCAGACTCTGGAGAAGAATTACTTCCGCCTGACTTCGGCACCCAATCCGGATACTGTCCGCCCGTTACCTGTGCTTCAAAAGGCCTTGGATCTATTGAAGAAGAAGTGGAAGCAAGAGGCCAACTACACCTATATTTGCGATCAATTCAAGTCCCTCCGCCAGGATCTGACGGTGCAGCATATCCGTAACGAATTCACGGTCCTTGTGTACGAGATTCACGCTCGAATTGCCTTGGAGAAGGGGGATCTCGGTGAGTATAATCAGTGTCAGACCCAGCTTCGAGTTCTATATGAGCAGAAGCTCGGTGGACATCCGACGGAGTTCAAGGCCTATCGTATTCTCTATTTCATCTACACTCGGAATTGGACCGCCATGAACGATGCACTAGCCGATGTGAGCGCAGATGACAAGAAGTCGAGCGCTGTGAAGCACGCCCTTGATGTTCGCTCCGCGCTTGCCCTCGGCAATTATCACCGCTTCTTCCAGCTTTACTTGGATACCCCGAACATGGGCGCATATCTTATGGACATGTTTGTTGATCGAGAGCGGTTGACTGCTTTGTCTTCAATCTGTAGAGCGTGAGTTGTCCGCCTCTTTCCACCTGCTACCCACGTTTGCTCTCGCCTTTGCTAATTTGATTTGGTCAGGTACAAACCGGATGTCAAGCTCCGTTTCATCACCGAAGAGCTTGGCTTTGAGTCGGATGAGCAGGCTGCACGCTTTGTTCTGGATCACTCATCTGCAGAGGTTTTCCAGGAGAAGGAGGGGACCGTGAGGCTGTTGACTAGCAAAGCTGGCCCCATGTTCGAGGCCGCTAAAGCTGAGGCCCATCGCGTTGTTGACATCAAAGGTCAGATCTAGTTGGCTTGGTCCCCCACCTTTCTGTGGCTCCGGGATTTTAGAGCCTCCCAGTGGCCGAATCTACTTCTTCATTTTCTTTGAGATCTAGAGATGTGACAACGAGGACCACGGTCTGCTGAGTTGATTCGGAACCAACTGCATGTCAGCTCAAGGCTTTCTGGCTCTGTCATTTTCTCGCAACTGGCAGCGTTGGGCGTTGTTTGTGGATTCATCTTCCCTTGGCGTTGCACGTTTGGCTTGTTTTCCAGTCGATTGAGAGCAGCATGCTTCCACTGTTTGCCGAACTCTGAAAAGCCTTGCTCATGGTCTTGACCCTGGCAATTGGCATGATGACGTTTCCCCGTTGTGGATCATGTCAACACCTCGGTGTGCATCCGATCCAGATCGGCACGGATCTGGAGCAATCGATGGACTGCCAAAATACTAATACCCTCCCGCCTCTGCTTCCTTCCATCGGTTTTGTTTTTTGTTTTTGCAAGAGCGTTGGGTTTGCGAATGGGGGCGTTTTTTTTTCGATCGACGCTGGGTGTCGAGGTACAGTTCCAGCCCCAGTAGCCATAGTTCCACCTACTCTGCGTATATACCTTTTGGATCTACCTGCAATGGAAAAAAAAATTCACTTGAAATTATTCAACCCTATTAATGCGTAGCACCTACTCGGCAACATATCTTTGCCAAGTTTCTTCAGCGCCCCGTCTCGAAGTCCTCCGCTGGAAGGCTCTCGGCTTCACCTGACAAGTTCGCCAAGACCGATATGTCCTTGCACGTGTGTGGCCAAGCCATTCCTCCTAATCAGGATCATGCAAGCTTTCTTGGAATAGTATGAACAAAGAAATTCACGATGGATGTAGGACACCGCCATATGCGGTAAGTAGTCCTTTACTGGCTCGGTTCCAGTCACCTCACACTTCAGAACGGGTGGACCCGCTTGCTTCTTTTCGTGATCTCTACATGTACCCACCGGAGACGTCCACGCAACCGCCTCCGTCTCCGTCTTCCACGCCCATGGAAAATAAACCTCGTCTGCTCCACCACATGGGTCTCATGAGCCCACCGTCCATGGGGAGTGATGCAGTGGAAAGTCCGCGTCCCATCTTTCTCCTCCCACCGTGAGAGTATCTTAGCATTTTGGGTAGTTGGATCCGTCACACTGTGGGTGCGAATGAGTCGTTATCGGATAATCTGTGATGTCCCATATATGACTCAAAAGGAAAGCATCTAGATTTCAAGGGTTCACAATGTAGGCGATAGGTAGGTAGGTTGCTGGAGGACTACCTTTGTAAAGTAAGGGACAGACTCAATAGACTCGGCTTTCCTTGGAGTGGAAAGGGCGTCGGCAAGGTAAGGTGTCTATTGAGGTATAGTGGGCTACAATGCTTCTCCCGTCATGCTGTCAAAGCACCACCTATGATACTTAGGTGGGAGTACTATGTATGGTACTCTGTGATTGTATGTTTATTTAAATCTTTCGAGGAGGGGTGTGGAGGCAGATATGTGGGATAGGTTATTTTGATGGAATCTATCAGACAGACGACCTAATAGGTAATCATGTCTTCACTGACAATAGTGCTCTTCAGACTACCATTATACCTCCTGTAGTACGTTGACCTAAAAAAGGATTACCAGGGTAGTGTGCAGAAGGAACAGGGTTAGGACCTCAATTCAAGCTCGAGGGACACCATCTCAACTCGATGCTTCCCTACTTGATCACCTTCCAGCACTGTAAATGCCGGAAACGACCATCGGAACCTGGAAGATTGTAGGTTCCAACCGTATACCTAATTTGCGCACCACGGCGACCGGCCAAAAATCTTCTTCCATACCAGTCCAAGCAAGCGTAGAAACTTTGACAGCATCACTTCCATCTCATCAATTCCAGCTAGCCATGCGCCTGTTTGGGATGTCTCTTACTTACACAAGTACTCTAATTTTCCTTTCCTTATCATCTTCGCTCTTCCTCACCTTGGGTCTGATCGGCCATAGATAGTAGAAGTCGGATTGGATGAACCCAATAATAAGCCCAGCACTTGTCTCAGTGTATGTAACCCATTTCTTCAGCCCGTCGGGCGTATCTTTGGCGCAATCGATTTTTTTGGTTTTTGTTTTTGGGAATTGCCGGTTCGGCGATTCTTCATGAGCCACGGGTAAGACTGGAGCGCCAAAACCATGGAATGGTAGAACCCAGAAGCCTTCTTTTTTGTTATTTCTTATCATGAGCCATGGGACACACCTGCGCAGCGGGAGGAGCCCGACGGGTGATCTTTCTCTGGTCTGGGAGGTCGAGGGTCCAAAGAGGCTGCTTTGCATCGGGGAGTCGGGGAGCTGCATTTGCATGGTCATATTTGAATCTGCGCTGGTCCACTCTCCTTACTGATATGATGGATTTTTGTTTTCTTTTTCGTTCTTGGGCGATGATAGATGGAATCGGTGTTGAAAACTGGGATTTTTAAAGGATTGGTCGCGAATACGTGGGTTATATAGGAGGTTTAAACGAATACACAGTACGGAGGCTATAGACAGTACGTTTGATAGCAGGGAGAGGACGACTCTACCAGACTTCCATCGGGTTGGATGCGTCCGGGCCTTATCAGCCTCCACGCCGAGGAATCTACAAGCGCCGATAGTCCATCGGACCTCGAGTCCACCAGGGAGAAGCAAACAAAGCGAGCCTTGCTGAATTCAGGTACGGGTGCAAGGCAGACGGGGTGCTCACCTGCAGCTGGGGGCCATGGCCCCCAGCTTAATGGAGATCGCGTGATCCAGAAGAGTTGTGAGTGTCAAGGTGACTTGTACTTCAAATACCCCGGAGTCCGAGTCCTGTTGGGAAACCCGGTGATCGCGTGGACTCTGGAACAACCTATCCGTCGGTAGCGCAAGATGTTCGCCATCTTCTGCGATGCTATTCTCTCTTTCTCCGCTTGCTGTTCCCTGATCGGTCCAATTGTCCACCCAGCGCGTCTCCGGTCTCCAGTCTCCAGCCTCCCCATCCTCGGGCGGCTCCATCTGCCCTCCGGGGACCATGTCTGAATCGGTCGCCCATTCCATCATTCCCGTAGGAGGGCATGCATCATTATTGCCACAAGGAGACGGTGGTCGATGATCCACGGTCCTGGGTTCCAGACTTGGTCCTATTCATCGGCAGGAAAATGACTTCCTGGCCATCTTCTTTGTCCAGGGGATTCGTCCCGTCATCTCCACGTGCCTTTCAGGGCCAGACCAGCGCCTCACGGCTGTGGAATGATGAGACGCCTCTTTGGTAGCATGCAAGATCGTACTAAAAAGCAGGTCGCCCATCTCTCTCCCCTCTTTCCCCAGACTGAATGATCCTCTTTGTAATCTTTCGATTGGACTTTATTCCACCGGTCTCAGCCTCTCTGATGCTCCGATCCTTCCTACCAGAAGTGACTTGGTCCTCCCTCCCCGCTGCACGATCTCGATCTAGTCCAGCCCGTGGTTGCACTTTCAACCCGCCGCCTGTGCTTTGTTCGTGACGGGTTGGCCCATGAGATCCGTGGATACAGCGTCTCTTTTGTACTTTCGCTCGGCGCCTTGCCTCCATTGGATCGACTCTCGACTCCCCGGGAATCATTCTCGGCACGAGCACGTTCACACGCGGATGCTCATAGGGTCCAAGGTGTATCTCGTCTTGCATCTGGTCCTCCATCAGTACCGCCCCCGTGTGCCTGACTGCGGGCTCCGCTGGGCTGAGCTTGACTATAATCTGTGCACACGTTCATTCCGAGTCCATAGTCCCTATTACTATTTCCTTTCAATTTCTCCGGGAGGCCAGGACAGTCTGTCCGGCCATTCGTCCTGTACTACTTCACTCTTCCGAATCACCAAGTATACCGTGAACGGCTGAGGATCGTCTCGTGGCCCAACTTTCACGCCGTGAGAGTCGACTGTCGGTCCCTGCCTCGCACTCTTCCACGCTGGTCCCCTCGATGGCCGTGGGTGTATTCTGCTGATCTTCGAGGGAACGCCCCCAGAAAGGAAACGCGACAGCCTTCTTCTACTGCTCTCTTCTCACTCTCTTCCTCGCCATCCTTTGACCTTCCCCTCCTTTCTTTCCTTTTTTTTGTCTTTCTCCTTTCTATATTTGACCCTTCATTCTCGATCCCGTGACGAGGATCTTGTGATTCCGCTCTCTTCCCCCTTCCGGTCGCCATGAAGGTATGCTGTCACACCTCCCTCTCTTTCTCTCGACTCCCATCTCGACCGTCTCCCCTCCTGCTTCTCCTGTCTGCGCAGAGACCGTCGCCAAACGGGCTCCCGCCGGATGAGACGGGTTTCCATCTCCATCAACTAACTGTTGCCGCTTCCTCCTGGACAGGCCATCCGACGCTCCTTGAAGGGAGAGAAAGATCCCCGACATCACCAGCATCACGTCTCCATCACCCCCAAATCCGCCATCGCGATTCTGCCGCCCAAAAAAGTGAGTCTTTGCGACCCCATTGCGCCTCCAGCGTTCTTGTGCCTCGCCCTTGTCTGCCTGCGGGCTTCATCTCCTCTCCTTTCGTTGGCTGGTTATCCTTTCCCCCACCGTTGCTTTTGTCTCTCTTTGTGTGTTTCCCGGCTATCTCCAACCTGGACCCCCAGCCACATCACCCTTTGCCCCTCCTTCCCTCTCTCTCTCTCTCTCTTTCTCGTCCTGTCCTACGTTGGCATTCCCCAAGCATCCACCAGAACCCCGAAGAACAGACCCAAGACAGCCCTCGATTGGGACTTGTGACGGGCTCGCACCAACCGCCACCATCCCACCCGGGACACGCTTTTCCCATTTTCCACCCGCTTGGCCCCTCATCACATTTTCTTCCGTGTCCTCCTCCACCGGTTGGCTCCCCCCCCCTGTCGGTCCTTTCGGTTCCTTGCCTAATCCATTGAAACCCACGGTCCCTGGTCCTGGAGAACCACGCATCCACTACGGTCCCCTTCCCAATCAAATCGGGAACTCCCAAAAATAAAGAGGCCAGAGAGAGAGAGAGAGCGCGAAAAAAAATAACAGAGAAATTACCATCCAGACCTGCCAAGTCGCAATCAACACAGAAACACAGAGACTAACATTTCCACCGTGCTCGGGTGGTCGCGCATAGGTCATCAAAGCCCTCTACGATTATACACCAGAGCCTGGCGCCACCCAGGAACTCGGCTTCAGCAAGGGAGACTTTTTCCACGTGATCAGTCGAGAGGACGATCCCGACTGGTACGAGGCCTGCAATCCTCTCATCCCTAGTGCCCGAGGGCTCGTGCCCGTCTCCTTCTTTGAGGTCATCGGCAAAACCGAACGGGATAGTGGGGGTTCCGTGGACCTGCACAAAAAGGACCACGACTCTGGCTTCTCCGATCGCAGTCCCACCTCCGACTCTTCCACCACCACCCCCAACTCTCGACAAGGCGCCTTCAGAATGTCTGCGCTCAAAGGTCAAGGTGCCATGGTCTATGGAATCGTCCAGTATGATTTCCAGGCTGAGCGACCCGACGAACTGGATGCGCACGCCGGCGAAGCGATTATCGTGATCGCGCAGTCCAACCCCGAATGGTTCGTGGCCAAGCCCATCGGGCGCCTCGGGGGTCCGGGCTTGATTCCCGTCTCCTTTATCGAATTGCGCGACATGCAAAGTGGTCAGGCCGTGACCGATCCGCTGGAGGCAGTGCGCCGCGCCGGCGTCCCCAAGGTGGAGGAGTGGAAGAAGATGACCGCCGAATACAAGAACAGCAGTATCACCTTGGGAAAGCTCGAGCCCGCGGGCGGCGGCGTCGTCGCCGTGACCTCGGGCATGGATAAGATGTCGATGGGCGCATCGCACCCCGGTGCGGGCCGCATGAGCCAAAATGGCATCAATTCTGTAAGTTGACATTCCCCTCTTCTCCCTGTCCCCTGGAGGCTGGTCCCATCCAACACGCAACTGCCTATCCTCGATCCATTATCTCTTGCTCTCCGTGTCTAATGCATGTGTGGGGGGAATTTGCTTCGATCGCAATAGGGAATGCACCAGCGCAACGTCAGCAAAAGTACCTTGTCCGGCCAAGCGGCCTCGAGTCATCCGTCATCGCAAAGTTACCAACCACTCCTGGCACCCGTGGCGGCGTCCATCCCACGATACTGTTTCGACAATGACAAGTATTGGTACATCATCGAAGCCAAGATGGAGGACGGTCGATGCTGGGAGCTGTCTCGATACTATCACGATTTCTATGACTTCCAAATTGCCCTGCTCACCCAGTTCGACGACGAAGCCGGCAACCGTGGTCGTCCTCGCACCCTGCCCTTCATGCCCGGTCCGGTGACCCACGTCACTGATGCGATTTCCAACGGACGGCGCCAGAATCTCGACGAATACATCAAAAAACTGCTCTCCATGCCTCCCCACATCTCCCGGTGCCAACTTGTGCGCCAGCTCTTTGCGCCCCGCGCGGGTGATTTCGAGATCGATCCCAATGCGTTCGGCGAGGAGGCGCGCTACTCTGATCAGTCGCACCAATCCTCCTCCGGCTTAGAGCAGTCGCGCAGTGCTTCTCGCCAGTCCTCACAGGCCCCGATCGGGTCGGGACCGGATCGGGCATCCCAGCAGCGCACCCCAGGCGGCGTCGCCGCGACGGGACTGGCCAGCAGCGTGCCCCCACCGATGAACCGACAAGGAAGCTCCTTGACGCAGGTGTCGACCAATTCCAACGCGCCCGCAATGAAGGTCAAGGTTTTCTTCCAGGATGACTTGATTGCCATTCGTATCCCCGCCGGCGTCAGCCTGGCGCACCTCAAGGATAAGCTCTGCGATCGACTCAAGATTCAGGAGGATATCATCGTGCAGTACCGAGATGAGGCCTCGGGTAGCTATGTTGACCTGTCGTCCGACGCGGATCTCGATCACGCAATGTCGCGCAACACTAAACTGACCTTGTTTGTCAATATCGCATGATCTGGCGAGTGCGCGCCTCCTCCACTAGGCCCCTTCCCCCCACCCCTATCTCCTTTTCGAACCTTGATGGCCCTGATAGACTTCCTTGCCCTTCGTGTCATCCGCACTGGTTTTCTTTTTGTGTTTTTTTTTGTCTAATCCTAGGTGCATTGGCGTTCCGGCATCCTCCTGTCCGCGAGGACTTGTGTTCCGGCTCTAGTATTTCCTGTTCTGATTCACTGTTTTCTCGAGCGATGACTCTCTGATCCTTTTCTACGAGGAAACGATGACCGTCGCAATGCTACGATAATGATGTCTGATGTTCGCATGGCTTTCCCCTTGACTTTTCTCCTCCCATGACTCATGTCTTCCTACTCTTGCGACGCTCCTGCTGACCTTTGTTCTTTGTTATCGATTCCTGCTGGACATCTTATTGTCAAGTCGCTCCACTATGCCGTTCAGTCAAAGATCTTGTACTCATCCTGTGTCGCCTATATTTTTCAACCACACTTTCCTGATTATTGATCCTCTTCTCATACTCGACCATTTGGTTTCTTTTCCCTTCTTGCTTGTTTTCTCAATGTCAGGACTCTCCTGCGCGCGATGCATGCAGCTCAGGTCTCGTCGAGGGTGGTATTCTGTACATATGCTTCGTGGCCCGTGCAAATAACAGACAAGGCTCTCCGCTTGGCTCTACCGGACTGGTAGGACTACTCATGAGATATTGGCGTGCGTACTGTGTGTCACAAGCCATGCCACTAGTATCGACGAAGTACAAAGTATCAACCGTGTGGATCCTCAGCCCACTAGTCCTCTATTTCCTTCACATGGCACACCATATGTACCTCGTGCCCCGCCCGTCCATATCAGCACGTGACTCGGATCGTCGGCCGGAACGTTTTCGCTTGCCGCCTCAGGAACCGCGCCACCCGTCGGGGCCAGATCAATCGCCGGGTCTTTTGGAGTTTATTCTTCGATGTAGCCATTTTGAACTTGTCTCTTCCTCAGACAGTGACACTCAGCGATTGTCAAAGCCTGTCGACGTCCCCCGACACTCTGTATATACCGCGCCCATGTGGTACTGAGGCACGTGTCCGATTCAGCCCGTCCCCTTCAATCTCTTGCCTTACGGTGCCTGGCCATTCTCGCCGCTTCCCCGGAGAAAAACAAATCCTGCGGCAATACCTCGGCTACCATTTTCACCCGCCGTTACTCCTTCGCACTCTTGAACCCCGCAAACCCCGTACAAACTGTGTCTATCTTGGCAGACTTGCGAGGTGCGACTTGTGACGAGTCTGTGTATGTAACTCCATGACAATGAGACGACCGCCAGCAAAACTAAGCGCGGGCCGCGTCCCTCGAGTGGTGTCTCGTCCTCATGGCGTGCTGGTCGCGCCCATGTCGTGCGCCCGAAGTGGAGGGCCAGGGACCGCTCTCGCCAGACGATCCAGGACACTTTCAACCCTGACCAGTGTACGATGCCAAGCGGTTCCGTCGTTCATTCGGTCGCAGAATTCGACAGGCTTGCGTGCGATCAATGCCCATATGCAGAAGCGGGGGTTGGCGACCCCCGCTGACGCAGCGCACCAGAAGAGTACCCCCGAGACGCAAGTCTCGAGTGCGCCGCAAGAGGGCCCGATGAAGGAGTACGACTTGCGAGTGGAGCAGGGTCGGTTACGTGATGACCCGTATCAACGAGGTGAGCTAGAAATCATCTGTTGCTTGCTTTCCTGTCTTGATCCAGCAAGCGCGGTACATCTGTTTCCAGCACCCGCATCTTTTTAACTCTTCTTTTTCTTTTTCTTTCTGGAACAGGAATTATTCAAAATCTGCAAGACCTCTTCGAGACCTTAAAAGGCTATTCTGCGCCTCCGGTCACCCACCCCAGCGTCGCATCTCTGGACCGCGCAAACAAAAAATCCTTCTTTGGCTCCCTGTTTGGCTCCGGCAAGGGCAAAGCGCTCAGCTCAGGAGGAGCCCATCAGGACCTCCCCAAGGGGCTGTACATGTATGGCGATGTTGGATGCGGCAAGACCATGTTGATGGACCTCTTCTATGACACGCTCCCGCCGAACATCAAGACCAAGGCTCGCATTCATTTCCACAATTTCATGCAGGATGTACATAAGCGCATGCACGTGGTCAAGATGAAGCATGGAAATGACTTTGATGCGCTTCCGCTCGTCGCGGCTGATATTGCGGAGACGGCGAGTGTATTGTGTTTTGATGAGTTTCAGTGTACCGATGTTGCGGACGCTATGATCTTGCGAAGGTGAGTCGTCTGTTTGACTTTCACTTCCCATTTCTTTTTTTTTCCCTCTGAGATTGCTCATCCGTGTGTCCCGCTCTTCCTCGGCGGGTCTTGCGATAGACTCCTCGCATTCCTCCAATCCCACGGCGTCGTTCTCGTCACAACCTCCAACCGCCATCCAGACGACCTCTACAAGAACGGCATCCAGCGCGAGTCTTTTATTCCCTGCATCACCCTCCTCAAGACTGCCTTGACCGTCATCAACCTCAACTCCCCCACCGATTACCGGAAAATCCCCCGTCCCCCGGCCGCAGTCTACCATCACCCCCTCGGCGAAGATGCCCAGCAACATGCCCGCAAATGGTTCGAGTTTCTGGGCGACCCCATCAATGACCCTCCTCATGAAGCCACCCATCTTGTCTGGGGTCGTAAGATCCACGTCCCCCAGGCGAGTGGTAAAGCTGCGTTGTTCACCTTCCAGCAGTTGATTGGCGCGGCCACCGGTGCAGCCGATTATCTGGAATTAGTTCGACATTATGATGCCTTTATTGTCACGGATGTTCCGGGGATGAACTTGAATCAACGAGATTTGGCCCGTCGGTTGATCACATTTATTGATGCGGTTTACGAAAGCAGGGTGAGTTGAGAACCCCCCTCCTCTTCCCCCTTTTTCCCCTTTCCAATTCCGGTATATTTTCTCAATTTGATACACGCACCTATTGCCCTCCTCCCTCTAAAATGGGAGGGAAATAAAGGGGAAAATAAAAAAGACAAAGAGTGCTGACTCCCAAACTCATTCTGTACAGGCAAAACTTGTCCTCACGACGGAAGTTCCCCTCGAAAACCTCTTCCTCTCCCACGCCGACCTTGAGAGTTCTCTCAAGACTGCCGATGGTGGTGCTGGTGGCGACCTCTCCGACGCCATGCGTAATCTCATGGACGACCTGGGCATGTCCGAACAAACCCTGAAAAATACCTCCATTTTCAGCGGCGACGAGGAACGCTTTGCCTTTGCGCGGGCGCTGTCACGGTTGACGGAGATGGGGAGTCGGGAGTGGGTTGAGCGGGGGCTCTTGGGGGTGGGCCGAAAGACGGAGGCGGAGGGGAGGCAAGAGCGAGAGGCATGGAAGAAGACGAGGAGTCATTGGAGTGAGGATAATATGTAGGGGTCTAGGGGAGGGGGAAGAAGGAGGTTCAGTCTTGGGCTGGAGAGGTTGGTGCGAACTCGAGGTTGCCATATCGTTGATGCGATTCAAGTATCCGGATTGGACAGGATTGCATTGTTTGAAGCTCTCTTGCCGGCTGGTCTGAAGGGCTAAGCTTTGTTTTCTTGTATTGTTTTCTTTCTTTTTGCCGTTCTTGTTTTGTCTTGCCCGTTCTTTGCGTGTGACATAGCATAGCTTATTGAGATATCCCATGTAGATAGGTATATGACTTCCTTTTTTTCCCCCTATGTTGCATGGCGAGTTCCTTAAACTTGTGCCAGTCGCTCTGAGCTGACAGAAAGTTCAAAGCCCACGATCTCCAAGCCTAGATGATTGAGATAGATGTATGGCATGCCAATAACGATAGTACCATATATCCTCCATGGCCCATCTCCGAGTCCATTGGACTGGCGTTTTCCATCCTTTGACCGTTGCGATAAGCGCCATCAGAAGCGCGGCTCCCGGGAAAACACCTGAACCCGACGTGAGATTACACGTGACGTCATAGTCTGAAATCAAGTTCTTCTGGACTCTCCCGATTGAGGGTGTCGACGGTCGTTGACAAAAGTCTCCGCGAGAATTACGCAGGTTTGTCTCCACTCTTGAGTTTGGTCATGGTTGTCCTACAATTTTTATTCTCTCTCTTTGGGGAACTGTATCGGTGTACCTCCCCTTTAGTCCCCTTTTACGATTGACGTGCCGTGATGATTGGGACTCGATGAAGGGAGGTGTGTGACCTGCATGCATCTGGATTTGACCATGAAAATCGTCGGGTTTTAGTTGTCGTCGTAACGGGACATGGTTCGGTGAAGACTTGACGCTGGACGACATCGTCAAAAAGAGTCAAAAAAAAGGTCATTAATCAGATTGAAGGCGATCAATAATGAGAATCAACTGGGCGACCTGCAGGAAATAGAAACTCTTGTGGAGTCGGGAAAGGCGTTCAATCAGCCTTTCCTTTGCCTCGGCAACTTCCGACTCTCCTGAACCTGACCAGCATTCTGAAAAAAAAAAAAAAAAAAAAGAAGTAAAACTGTCAAGACAAAGAGTGGGTTTCCATCGATGGCGAATGAATTCTTACTGTGATTCACGACTCTCTCTCTCGAGTGAGAAAGAGACAGGAGGTGGAGGCTGGGATACAATCCACGAATCAAGCGAAGCAGATTCCCAAGCGCAGTTGCAGTCGTCCAGCCCGCTGAAACAGGCACGCAATTTCCAAGAATCCTGCAGAAGCGTGGGTCATCGTGTGCTCATACGAGAAATACCGGTCTCTCCTGATTGGTTTCTGATCACTGATTCCTCGTCCGCGGAGATCGCCCGACGATATGGATTGTCCGGTTGATTCGCATGTCACACGTCCACACGTACAAGAGGAAAAGAGAGACCACGGACAAACAAGGTGCTGATGGCAAGACCCCGTCTCCATCTCGTTTTGTAGGTCGGCAGCCATTCCTATCGGTCTTGTTTGGGTAAGTCTCCGAATCGCGGATCGAGTCCGGTTGTGATCAGGGCCTACCTTAGACACTGGAAGCTTGGGTAAGCAAGTCAAACCCAAGGGCTGGAAGCTGCTCCTAGAGGCGCGATGACCTGGAGGTTCTCCAAAATGACCGCCGGCACTATTACCTCGATGTACACCTGGATCGGGGTTTGAATTCTGATGTGCAAATTACATCATGGTGCTCGAACTGGAACCTCACGCATCCGAGTCCAGATGCTTGGTCCAACCTGATTACTTGGTCCGAAGGGAGGGATGGAAAGTCCCATATAATGGACGTGTAGTCTCCGCTCTTTCGTGGATTCTCAAATCTTTGCTTCACAGTCCACGAGAACCTCTCCGTGGCGAACTCTTGATCCCTCTCTGAATCGATTCTCCCGCAAAGGACGATCGACACAATGTCTGTGCAGCAACAGATAGACAATGCCAAGTCTGGAGATGGCAAGGTTAAAGACCTGCAGAAGGATACCTATGAGTTGAATGACAAGCAACATATGACCACCGATTATGGCGTCAAGATCTCAGACCCGGACCACTGGCTTCGCGTGGTGAATGAGAAGCAGACGGGGCCGATGCTCCTGGAAGATCAGATTGGTCGTGAGAAGGTATTGTTACTCTCCCTCCCAGCTAGCCTCGCAAGAACTCAGCGCGATGAGGATCAATGGTCTAACGTTTTTTGTTTCCGCTCTTTTTCTTTGGACTAGATCATGCGTTTTGACCATGAACGTATTCCCGAGCGTGTCGTCCACGCCCGTGGTACTGCCGCCTTTGGTACTTTTAAGCTCTTCGAGAGCGCCGAGGACGTGACCACCGCCGGTGTTTTGACCGACACTTCACGCGAGACACCCTTGTTCCTGCGATTCTCTACAGTGCAGGGAAGCAAGGGCAGCGCCGACACCGTCCGAGATGTGCGCGGTTTCGCAGTCAAGATGTACACCCCTGAGGGTAACTGGGATATCGTGGGCAACAATATTCCCGTCTTCTTCATTCAGGATGCCATCAAGTTCCCCGACGTGGTTCACTCGGTCAAGCCGGAGCCTCACAACGAAGTGCCTCAGGGTCAGAGTGCACACAACAACTTCTGGGACTTTGTGTACATGCACAGTGAGACGACACATATGAACTACTGGGTAAGTTGGACGTTGTCGTTCATGGCGAACTACGCATCCTCCCCAAAAGAAACAGTCAATTGTAGGGACATTACTGACAATGCACACAGCAAATGTCTGACCGTGCAATTCCCCGATCCTACCGGATGATGCAAGGATTTGGTGTCAACACCTACTCTCTCGTCAACAAGGAAGGGAAACGTCACCTAGTCAAGTTCCATTTCACTCCGGAGCTTGGTGTTCACTCTCTGGTGTGGGACGAGGCCCTGAAGATCTGTGGTCAGGACCCAGACTTCCACCGTAAGGATTTGATGGAGGCTATTGAGAAGGGCCACTTCCCCCGCTGGAAGTTTGGTCTGCAGCTGATCCCCGAGGAGAAGGCTGACGACTTTGAATTTGACCCCTTGGATGCCACCAAGGTCTGGCCCGAGGAACTCGTGCCCATCCGTTACATTGGACAGATGGAGCTGAACCGCAACGTGGACGAGTTCTTCCCTCAGACCGAGCAGGTTGCTTTCTGTACCAGTCACATTGTGCCCGGTATTGATTTCTCCAATGACCCTCTGCTGCAAGGTCGGAACTTCTCCTACTTCGACACGCAGATCTCTCGTCTCGGTCCGAACTGGCAAGAGCTGCCTATCAACCGTCCCGTCTGTCCCTACATGAACCTGGTGAACCGTGACGGCCAAGGAAAGCACCGCATCACCAAGGGTACCGTGAACTACTGGCCCAACCGCTTCGGCACCAACCCGCCCGCTGAGCCTGCTCAGGGTGGCTTCACCAGCTACCCGGAGAAGATCCAGGGCACCAAGGCCCGTCTGCTGTCCGAAAAGTTCAAGGAGCACTACAACCAGGCTCAGACTTTCTACAACTCCCTCTCTCAAATCGAGAAAGCCCACGTGGCCAAGGCATTCTCCTTCGAGCTGGATCACTGCGACGACCCTATTGTGTACAAGCGCATGACCGAGCGTATCGCCTCTATCAGCACCGAGCTCGCTGAGACCGTCGCAAATAACGTTGGCGGAGATCTACCTTCAAAGTCTCCACGCTCCAACCACGGCAAGACCGCCAAGGGTCTCAGTCAACTCGAGTACATGCCCGAGAAGGCCGTCATCGACACCCGTCGCGTCGCCATCCTGATCGCCGACGGCTTCGACTACGACGCCTACACCACCATGAAAGACGCTCTGACTGAGCGCGGCGCCTTCGTCTTCACCATCGGTGCTCAACGCAAGGGCGTCACCTCCGAGTCAGGACAGACCGTTACCCCGGACCACTTCTTCGTGGGGATGCGATCGACCCTCTTCGACGCAACATTTGTGCCCGGTGGCAAGCATGTCGCCGATGGTCTGGCCAAGAGCGGTGTCGCCAAGCACTGGATCGCCGAAGCCTTCTCCCATCTCAAGGCTATCGCCGGTGTCAACGAGGCTGTACCTTTTATCAAGAAGCAGATTGGCCTGGATGAGGTCAAGGTTGCCTCCCCTGGAGCTTCCGTTGCCGATTCCTACGGTGTCGTGACCGGATACGGGGACGCATCTTCTACGTTGAAGGTGAGCGGCGAAATTGGTCCCGAGTCCAAGGGCTTGGGTGAAAAGTTTATCTGGCACATTTCGCGTCACCGTAACTGGCAGCGTGAGTTGGATGGATTGTCTGACCAGGTTGGTGCGTGAGTGACAACGAATCTTTTGGAGATGATGCAGGGGGAGTTGCACGCAGGTTTCCAACGCAGAAAAGACCGGAGGGAGGAATTTTATCGGTGGCGTCATGGATGTTTACGATAACGAACGTTTGCAAGTTTTTTGACTTCTTCTTGATAGCGAATACTTCAATCTCTTTTTTTTTAACCAAGGACACTTAATCCTGCCTTTGTAGCGCCTGAATTGGGGGTCAGGTGAGGTGAGGTCGTAGTAGAGTCGGGTCGAATAATTACAAGGGTCTTAATCAGATTGTTCCATGGGGGTTTCCACCCTATTGACATAAAATCAAACCAATTTAACTATTTCCAGAAAGGGGCTATCTCGGCCTCGGTATTGAATTTCGGCAGTCCTGTGTGGAGTTCCTGCCCCCAAATATTCATGTCTACTGGGACCTTAGGTTTGTTCCTTTAATTTCTTTTGGGATACATTTGAAAGAGGTCTCAGATTTAATCATCATTGTTGTATTCTAGTATTAAATGCACATACTGACAGCATACATTCAACTCAGTACCAACTTTTTTTCTTGGCCTACGTGCAGGAGTACTACGCTCTTTCTATACGTCCAAACGGGTCAAACACCGTGACACTCTGCGGAACAATCCCGCTGTACCAAAAACTGGCCCATCCAGTCGATGTTCCCTCCGATTGGTAGAGAGACCTTGAGAACAAACCGACTCCAACCTTACGCGGAACCGATTTCCGTGCGACGCAGACTAAGTAGAGAGGGAAAAGTGTATGTGATTGATCTCTCCACCTCGGCAATCACTCCGTTAGAGTCATCTATTATCTTGTACTATCTACTGAGTACTACCTAGCCATCTACTATCTACAGCACCTGGCTGTGAGGTATATCCCCCCCCCCTTTCCTCAAGAGGCAAGTACAGTCAGTACCTGATAAGCGACATTCCCCGCTTTCAGCACCTCGAAAAGGTTATCATGCGGGGTCGAATCCTTCGATCAAAGGCCCTATCAACGTACCAAACAATTGACTTTGTCCGGTTCCTGAGATGGACCATCTGCGTGTATAAGATAAGGAGCGATCCATCCCAGATCGGTTTACAGGGGTGGGGTTTATTTAATGCTGTACGAACAGTCCAGGGGGGGAAGGAATAATACTAGGAGTATCAGTAGGTGGGAGGAATGTCAGAATTACAAATGACCTGCCAGTTGTGACCACAGGCTTCCAACTTTTACCTTGTTTTTTGTCTACAATCTGCACCTATTGTGAAAGTCTCTCCAGTGGCGAGTTTTTTTTTCTTTCTCTTCCCAGCAGCCAACAAGGAACAATTTGGAACATAATGTCCACGCCACTCAACGATTGGGAACAAAAAGCCCAAAAGGGTCGAGATATCCTGGAAAACTCCATTCCGAAACAATGGTTACTACCGGACTCGAAGCTGCCGCCACAGACGCAGTTGAATGTGATTGATTTTGTCAAGGATTCGGAAGCTTTGAGTGAGCATGAACAGGCCATTACTGAGCTGTCCGCGACAGAGTTGGTTCGTCGAATGGGACATCAGAAATTGACGGCGGAGGAGGTTGTCGTTGCGTTTTTGAAGCGGGCAGTTCTCGGGCATCAGCTGGTATGTAGCATGCTCTCTTTTCCTTCTTCTGCTTTACTTGGTGTTCAACCAAGGCAGTGTAAGTGTTACCCGTGGGTGGAATTGCAGGTCGAGCTGACATTTACTGCGTTTTGAGTTGAATTTTGCAACCGAGTTCTTGGCCGACGAGGCGATTGCCCGAGCAAGAGAGCTTGATCAGTACGTGAAGAAGACTGGAAAGCTAGTGGGACCCTTGGTGAGCATGCGAGCCCCTGATCAGTATTCACGACTGATAGCGAAACTGACGGCTGCTTGGTGGGGATTTTCTCCCTTCTTTTTGATGAAACTAGCACGGAGTCCCAGTGAGTGTCAAGGAACATGTAGCGATAAAAGGCAAAACTTGCAACACCGGATTCGTGTCTTGGTAAGAATTCTGCTACCTGACGAGTACTCCGATACAAAAGCGACTCTGTGGCTAACGAGCCCAACCAGGGTTGATAATATCGCCACGGAAGATGCATACGTGCTTCGACTATTGCACCGAGCTGGCGCAGTGTTTCACGTCCGGACGAATCAGCCCCAGTCGCTCATGGTATGCAAACCCTTGCCACAAATTGAAAACTTTGATCCCAAACTAATCAAAAATCCAAGCATCTCTGCTGCAGTAATAATATCACAGGGACGACCTTGAATCCACACAACCGAACCTTGACGCCCGGGGGATCATCTGGCGGGGAAGGAGCTTCTATTGGGTTCAAAGGGTCCCCTCTGGGTATTGGCACCGATATTGGCGGCTCCATTCGCTGTCCTGCCGCATTCTGTGGCGGATATGGCTTTCGTCCCACGGCCATGCGTAATCCAATGGCCGGGATTCAAGTTGCTTGTATTGGACAAGAAACTATTCACGGCGTGGTGGGACCCATGGCCAGCGTATCGATTGAAGACCTGGAATTGTTTCAGAAGGCGGTTCTTGATCAGGAGCCTTGGGAGGAGGAAACGTCCTTGGTACCTGTGCCTTGGAAGAATGTCACGCCAAGTCGGGATGTGACCATTGCAATCTTGTGGGATGACGGGTGAGTAGGGGCCTTTACGTATGAACATGTTGTCCATCCATGCTAAAAGTGCAAAAATTAGTATCGTTCGTCCTCATCCGCCTATCACTCGGGCCCTGCGTATGGCAAAGGAGAAACTGGTCCGCGCGGGAATCAAGGTTGTTGACTTTGAGCCCTATGATCACCAGCGAGGCTGGAAGATTATCGTACGTGAAGCCACTTGACAGGGCCGCCTTGATCGGTTCCAACGTTATTATTTCTCTAACTCTACTGTGTTTCAGTCTGCGCTTTACTTCCCAGATGGCGGCGCTCTCACGCGCAAAGTCCTCGCAGAATCAGGCGAACCCGCCCGCCCACTGACCGAATGGGCCCTCTCTTACTCCCGTGCAACACCACTCAGCCACCCCGAAGCTTGGACTCTTCAGCACGAACGGGATACATATCGAGATGAGTATCAAGCAATGCTGAAGCTTCGGAAGATTGATTTTATCCTAGGTCCTGTGTATCCAGCCGCGGCAGCGGTGATGGGGGAATCGCAGTACTGGAATTACACTGCGATCTGGAATATGACAGACATGCCGGCTGCGGTCTTTCCCTCGGGGCTGACCGTGGACCCTATACTGGACGCGCTTACAGACCTGGATCAGAAATACGTCCCCCGGAACGGGATTGATGCGAGGGAGTGGATTAAGTATCAGTCTCCAGCGAGGTATGAAAGGGCGCCGATTGCGTTGCAGCTGGCAGGGCGACATTTCAAGGACGAGGAGACGCTGGCAACTGCAAAGCTTGTCAAAGAGATTATCAGTGATGGAGCAAAGTAATGCAGGTTATAATTCTCCAATTTACACACGATATATTGCAAAAACCGGTGTACACTGCGCGGTCGAAAGATTCCATGGAGGTCGGATGGAAATGAACCCCATGCTTTACTTGTTTGTGAAAAAAAAGTTTGCTTGTGGTCCCACTGTAGCATTTCTCTTCCTCCTCTGGTAGTCGGAGTTGACTTCAGACTACACGTCTGACGTTTTCATGACTCTTTTTCTTGACTTTTGGATTCCGTTTTGCCTGCATAGAGAACAGTTTGAATACTACCTCCTATGGCGTGTCCCGCTCTGGAGGAACATACGAGAAGAGAGTCTGCATCTCCTCGGAACATGCCTTTCCTTTTTTATTTACGACAGTGCCTTGGGGGGTCACCGAATATAGATCATAGTGAAAAAGAAAAACACGGTGATTAAATAGTGGCTTCAGTCAAGGATCTTCTTCAATTGCAGAGAATACAAAGCATGGGCGGTCTTGACCTTGACGATAGCATAGTTGTCCACACGGTCACAAAGCCAGCTTGCCTTGTTTTATTGTGCAGACAAATACACCCGAAGTCACTGGGCTATGGATTTCGAATAACTACAATTGCAGTCGACTAGATCAAACGTTCTCTCTCCATAAGCCGATATTCGAAATATACCTTCAAGTGGTGGTTCCGCAAGAACGATATTGAAACAAGCTGGGACCTCCTTGTCCCTAGACCCAAGCGCGTCCTCAGGGACTTGAATATTCAATAATTAGGGCCTCTCAAAACATAAGAGGCTCGAACAAGCCTTGAGGTATCCAAGACCAAGGTTGCATGATCATCATCGAGAGCATGACAACGATCTTGCAAGAATGACTCAGCTGGTTAGCCTGTGAGGAATAACATGGAGAAGAACTACAGAGATCACGATGACAAGGAGTGCACAAGAAAATGGGAGGTAATCGCCCTATCATTAGATTCACAACACCATCAACACATTCGTAAGTACATTTCATGGACCATAAAGGTCAATTCATGGGAGCAGCCAAGGGGGGAGTACATTATCCATCAAATCAAGCCCCCACTTCACATAGCAATATTTCCATCATAACAAGATAAGAGGTGAACAACACTCAAAATCAAATCTGACAAATCCACTAACCCAACTCATCATCCTATGTTCTAGGTGAGAGGTAAAACGCCTCACAAAAGAAAGACAAAAAAAGATAACAATAAATCATCAGACAGCGCAGATGAAGTCTCGTCCAATAGACCAAGCCACGCAACTCAAAAGCAATGCTGCAGAAGAAGAGCAAATCACTTCTATTTTCGCCAGAACATGGCCTTGCCCAAGGTTCGACCCACCGACCACCGAGCTTCGGCAATGCGGTCCTTGATGCTAGGTCCACCACTGTAGCGAATGGGCTTGGGTGCACTGCCGCGGCCATCTGAGCTGCTTCCAACCGCACTTCCACCAAACGAGCTAGGTGCAAAGTTGGACATGTTACCCGCATCGAACTTTGTCTTGCCTTCCACGATCTTGTGAACGACATTCAAGACGGCAAACACGGTCGAACCGATGGCACGGACCGCAGCTAGAACGGCGACGGACCACAGGACAATCGCAAGATAGATATTCGTGCCGCCGGCGTCGACACCGTAAACCTCGGAGACAGCCATACCCAGGATGACATTAGCCACCATCCAAATAGAGACCATGTACGTCCGAACAGCGCGGTAGTAATCTTCTTGCATCTGGGACTCGGAGACCGGGGCCTCGGGAACCTCGAGGCGGTCGCGGAGATTGCGGAGGGCCGCATCGTAACCACTATCAATATCCAGCTGTTCAGATGGCATCTCAATCACGACGGTGTTGCCGTTGACGGTTTTGGCAGCACCGAGATCAGTGTGGATGACGTTGTCACCTTTGGTACCCCATGTCACATCGTGCGTGTTACAGAATGCGTACACTTGCAGGGTGCAGATGTAACTCGGCATGAGCAAGAAGTATTGCGCAGACGAGGTGAACATGTGCCAGGGATCAAGGTAGAGGAAGGAACTGTAGAAGTACAGTCCAACGGTGGACAGCATGGATATGACAATGTTCAGCAGGAGGGAGTCGCTGACAGCGATTTCATCCGCCTTGGCGTTCACACGTGCCATGAGCTCTTTGACCACCAGATACAAGGCGCAGAACACGGTGTAGAACATGATCACCGCATAGACAATGATGCCTGAGAGATAGAGGTTTTTGGCACTGTACAGATGATTAGCTTTTTGCGACGTGATTCAATATAGTGGAGTGGAAGATACCCTTGAGGACGATTTCCGAGAGAGATGATAAATTGCAAGCACATGATCAAGACGCAAGCATAGCGAAGCACGATGAAGATGTACTTGCCCATATTGTGGCCGAAGGGATCCATTTTCTCGTCGGTGAGCGAGCCAGCGATGAAATAGAAAGCGAGATAAAAGTTTGCCTATTACAAATGTAATCGTTAAACAAAACTACTTCTCCCAGAGATATAATCGAAGAGCAGGGACGCGATTGACTTACCAGACCAAAGTAGGTGAACAACAGATTGAGGAACTGATACACAAACTCGATATGAAGCAAGATCTTTCTCGCCACCGAATGATCGGTCTTCCAGATCTGCTTGAAATTAAAGATCGAGTAAACAGCCGCGAAGAAGGCACCATTGAGCCATCGTCGACGCTGTGAGATAAATTCGGGGACCGAATCCGGCACGTCAGTCTCTCCCACGGCGTTCTTGACAAACTTCAGCACCCATCTCTCTTCTCGCTTAGCAACGAGCTCCCAGCAAAGAATACGATCTTCAGCCAGGTACATGTTGGCGGTGAAAACATCCGCGTCTTGACCGTGCAGCGTCTCACCCTTGAAGTACTGGTTGAGGGGGCCTTGACCATCGGCATCGTTCTGCAGAGCAAAGAAACGGTAGGCACTCAGGGCTCCAGGCAGCACAGTAATGTATCCAAACACAGATTCAAGCGGCTTGTCGAGGATGTTGGACATCTTGTACTCAAAGTTTTGACTGGCGACGAGCGGGTTCAAAAGCCCCAAGCCAGCTTTGCCGATACCGGCTTTGATTTCGCCAGCCGCACCAGCAACGCTGGAATCCTGGTCAAAGGCCTTCCATAGGTGGTACAATGCGGTAGGTTCGGGCTTGGTACCGACGTCCAGCAGAATGCAAATGTTGGGCTGCAGAGCGCGCCCGAAAGCATTGAAGAACCATCGGTGAGAGTTCAGCTTCTTTTTGTTGTGCTCCTTGAGACAGAAGATCACTTGGCAGGGCACAATGCCCTTCTCCGCACCCTTGAACTTCAGATCCGAGTCAAGTGACACCTGCGTGGTGTATTCATAGACGTGGGCTTGCACTTCCTTCTGATTGACAATATTTTTCGCAATGCCTTCCTGGTACACACCCAGAGCGGCCAGCGCGTTCAAAGTTCGCGGGTGCACCTTTTTGCGGCCGTCAGAGATGATGCACACCACAATCTTCTTCCACCCATCTTTGCCCCAAGTACGAGATTTGGTCCGCGAGCAGAAGTGGCTGATATTGCGCATGATACCGTGCATGGTTCGAGTAAAACCGATCTCGTCCTCGTTGTACATGGTCACACAGATGAACAATTCCGTCTCGCGAGTCGTCGTACCAATCTGCTGTCGCAGCTTGTACCCGCGAGCTGTAAACTCGTCTGGGTCAGAGGTCACTGCAGTGTACCGCATGTGCGTGAACTCACGCTCATCTCGACGGGGGAGGAAACTGTGGAGAATCGTGGGGATCTTGCACTCGAGGATCAGTTCACCGTTGATCAACTGGACTTCCTTCTGCGCCATCTGCGTCGGGCGCACGCCACGTCGACCCTGTTTGTCGGGAGCCGGTCCGTAGTGCAGGTTCGGATCGATCATGCTCGCTTCGTCATCGTCAATGTCGTCGTCCAGGTCCACTTTGGCCATGTCATCCTTCTCATCTCCTAGCATTGTTGACTCGCTCATGAAGGATCGAACACTGCCGCGGGAGGTGTGGTGAATAGTCTGACCACCGCCACCGAACGGGTCCTGGCCTGCCAGACCATCGCCAATATCGATGCTAGAGTCCGGACCTGCGGAGGGGGCTGGAGCAGAGAAGAGAGGCGCAGGGGGGAGAGGTCTCCGTGGACTTCCTCCATATCTTGAGCTTGGTGTGCCGGGACGAGGACTTCCATTAATATCGGCGCGCTCGTAGCCCACACTCGAGACCGAAGGAGGTCGAACGTGGCCAGGACTCCACGGGCGAACTGGAGATCCTGTGCGTGGAGGGATGGACGGGTACACCGATGTGTCGGCTAAGCTGGCAGTGGGTGCCGGCATTCGGGGTGCATTTCCGATGCTTGAAGCTGGACGCGATGGTGACGCTGCACTGGGGACATTGTAGTAGCGGTCGTCGTACGAAGGTGCATGTGCGGTTCTATTTCCAATTCTCGTGTTAGAACGTGGTTTTCGAGGGCCTTTCATGTTTGTTGGAGATGGATCAAGTCCATGTCAAGTTCGGGAGAAGGGAAAAAAAAGGTTTTGTGAAATGATCAAAAAAGGTAAGATGGGCAGATTGGATGCGGACAGCACTCAGTGCAAGTCAGAGAGAGCGTTCAGACGTGTCACTGAGGTTCGTGTCACGACACGCACATTCCCCAAGTCGTTAGGCAAATAGAGTTACCCAAGATTGCGTCGGCTCCGCTGTCAAGAGCACATACGCCCGAAGTTTGCTCCCACGATTGCACCCCCGTTACGAGAGCAACGCCAGGAATGTAGTGGGGAAGAAGGGTGTCTTGTCACTGAAAACAGTAAACGAAAAAGAAAATATATTGCACTCACGGGGTAGAATCAGAGTAAGCGGGATGATAATGCACCGGCGACGCTGGGCGATGAACATCGTCGAAATCTCCGCTATTGTGACCAACACTCGTTGGAAGCAGTCGCATCGTCGCGCCGTTTTGTCGAGGCGCCGCGTGAGGGGAATCTGGATCAGAAAGGAATGGAGCATCGGGGTCGAGATACGCTGGAGGCGCATCGCCATAGGTTGATTGTGGGTATCGATCCATAATGTGCACGTATGGAGCGTGTTCGATATCGAGGATACGAAAGTCACCCTATTGCTTCATACTAGGGATTTTTTTTTCGTCCCGCAAAGGGCAGAGGAACAACGCAGTGCGAGGGCTCCCAGCTCCCTTCTGACTTGACGTTTGCAAGACAAGGTGAGACGCAATTCTCCACGGTCCACTGTCGTACCAGACGGATGATCTTTTTTTGAGGCACGCGGAATGTCGATGCTGATGACGGAATGTCAACGATAATGTCCACTCCAAGAGAGAGTGGCACAAGCTCTGGTATAGATGACGATCGAGAATGATGGACAGCTTGAGAAATTGAAAACTGCAGAGATCAAGAGAAACAGGTCATGTTCAATTACCAACGCACGTCCTCCGCAAACAACCTTGTCCCGCCCGGTTTCTCCGCCAGCGCAATCAACAAAGTGGAGGAGGTTGGTGGTTGTCAGGGCAACTCGGCAGGATGCTGCACGATGTACCCGCCCAATTCACGTACCAGCAGGGAGACACCCTTCCTTGGGCAATAGACACAGCACGGGGCTCTCAGTTTCCTTACAAAGGCCAATGTCTCTCACGGGTGATCCAGTGCAAATGGTAACATCTCCAGCGGATCGTCCCCACGGTGAAGTGACCGAGGCGATTGCGGCACCGTAGATCGTGTCCCCGCGAGTCTACCGTGGTCCCATCCAACCTTCCAGCGACGATGCACGACATCGAGGGGCTCTAAGGCTCCACCTCAAATTGTGGGGTCTGTCAATGTTGAACACACTGTCAAGCTTTAGGCAGGGCAGTGGCGACCCGATAGATGAAGTAGCTATCGCAGTCCGGACCGCCGTCGACAGTCGCAAGAAATCGTCACTAAATTGATATGTTACCCGGAGTGGTCCTACTCCCGCTCATAAGTATGCAAGATCTTAAAATAACCTCTGAAGCTGAGTCCTAGATGAAGAATGGGCTGCTAATATGGATGAATATCATTCTTGATCGCCAAATTGAAGACAAGTAGCATGCAATTTCAGGAAACGTCATAGAGAAAAAGAGATGTGAACAAATACACGTGATTAAAGACCATTCTCAGCCAACTTAGTCGCCTTGCATTAATAGGGGGAAATGTAGAGTCTTAGGACTCAAGTACGAACACCAAATCATTCCTCAGACGAAGCTTCCAAATCTCCGTCATCCACCTGCCTTCAGTATGCGACCGGCTTCCCTGTCACGCACTGGTTGTCTCTCTCCGGAAACAAAATCGGAATCTCCTCTCCCAATTTCCACGGCCACTCTGCGCCAGCAAGTTCTCTAAGCTTGCTCATTAAGCAGAGGCTGGCGCTCACGGTCCGCCGACTCGGGGTGAGCCACGCTTCGGAACAGAGTGTCACGACCATAGTATTTCGTAGTGGAGGTGTAGAGAGAGGCGACCAGAAGCACACCGAAGATGACAAATGCAAAGATCCACTGCAGAGCGATGATCTTGACTGCAAGTTGGCGGAGTGCCAATGCTGGAAGAGTTGGAAATGTTAGTGAACCTTTGTGTAAGACAGCAAAGGGATACTCCATGGGGTAAGAGTTGTATCACTTACACAGTGTGAGGAAGCTGAGACAATATCCGAGGATGTAGTCCTCGTGAATGATAATGTGGAAGAGACCAACGAGCATAATCACCCAAATGAAAATATTTGCAACAATTCGGCCGGGTAGATTATGACTGTGCACAGCGACCGCACCATTCCAGAAGAGGGCCGTGAGAGTCCAGGCATAGGGCCCTGCAACAGCAGGGAGGTGAACAAAGGCGGGAAGCCCCCGGTGGCGCCAGTAGGTGATAGTTTGGTTGATAAAGTGGGCCGCAAGAATAACCTCAGCGCCCCAGAAGTGGTTGCGAGTCCACAGGAGAATCCAAGCAAAGACGAACAGGTTGTTCAGGATAAAGTGAGTAGCGACATTGGCGGCCGCAACCACGAGAGTCGCCTCTTTCGAGAACAGGTGGTAGACATAGCTTATCTGGGAGAGAAGTAGAAGAATCCTAGAGTGTTGAAAAAAAAAGAACTCAATTAGCATAGTTCTAACTTCGATGGTCCATCTTCCAGTGACCAAAACGATTGCGATGGGGCTTTGAAATAATATGCACTCAAGGACAGGAGCTTACCAGTAGATACCAGTGACAATCGTGTTCTGACTGAATGGGGTATTGTGCTTGTCGGCATTTTTCCAGAGCTTTTTGCCGCCCTTGGTATCATCGGGAGAATGAAGGGAATAGTAGGTGCCGACAATAACGACCAGAGCCCAGGTGAGAGGCACCAGAACTCGGTAGGTGTTCAGGGCACTAACAGGGTGCTGCTCACGGCGAGCAAACGGATTGTACGTTGCCATCTGTCCAGTCCGAGCGTTTATTCTTCGAGTGGAATCTTGCACGTTGGAGTTCAAAGAAGAGCAGTTTCTGAGAGAAGATTGAGTAAAAGGGAACTTTTAGGGGGGCACAAAACGACCACCAAAGCGGGGGTTAAGTGAGGAAGACCAGATGAGGCAAGGATGAAGGGTTGGGTGATTGACGTTGATTTCGGAAGGCAAAAGACCCAAGCTCAACCCCGCTTGTAGCTGTCCGTGACGGTCAGGTGAGAGTCTTGATCGAGTAACCCAGTTTGGGGTTACAGTTGAGCGGTCTTTAATTTCGTCGAATAACTTTGCATTTCCTTTTTTTTTCCTCCCCTCGGCCCCCCATCTGCTGTTTGACCATCGACTGGATCTTCCCACGTAAATACATGAGGTCAATGATGGCGTTCTTCGCTGGATGTACCAAGGTTGGTGCATCCATGTCCTCGTCCTATCTGACAGCTCGTGCGGCGATTTTCTCGTCTCGGTTGCCGCCTGGAAAGTTTCCCCGACATGGTCTGATGGTCTGGTGACCCAACCCAAGCAACCATTTCCAGAATAGTGGCCATGCAAGCTGCCCGCTGCAGGCAAAACACTTTCGATGGTCAATGGATGGCAAGATGGCACCTGCAGGCGCGATGCGCTCGGGGTGATGTCAGAGCAGCTTAGGTTATCTTAGCGGCTCCACTCCCCGCTGTCCAACCTGGACTTGGAATCGACGGCTGCTCAGGATTTTTCCACTCAACCGTCGAGTCTCTCCCAAGTACGCACTAGTCCTCGCTCACTACCGTCCTGAGGGCTACCTGTGTAGGCACTTGTTTCTACCGCAGTCAATCAATGGTTTTTCGTACTAGAATTGGAAGATGCGAAAGAACCGAGAAAATGACCCTGCTGGCTGGTACTAGGAACAGAAGTCTTGGGCCCAAATCACATTCAATAAGGTTCCTATACCTAGGAGAGTAGTCCACTTATCTTGAAGAGTTAAAAGGCATCAAACCTCTTTTGAGTCTCACTCAACCTCGGACACCGTCTCCTTTCTACTGGAAGATTAATCTCAAGGAATTGTCTTACACCTGCGATCATCAGTGGTGGAATGATTGAGTTTTTCCCCTTGCTCGCTTGAGTCCGGGGGCCTGTCGCTGCCATTTGCCTGCTCATTCCAGGAGTCGTCATCCTGATTGGTGATCTGCAAGCACGGCCCCTGCAGGTCGATGAACCTGGATGGGGTTCAAGACATGACTTATTCTCAGTCGTCGAACTATCCTATGCCTATAGTACCCACGGCGGACTAGTGGAATGTCCGGCGATGTATATCTAGGACCGTGTTCTTGCGTGGCCCGTAGGTATATGTTGCGAGCCGCGGACAAGAGGGAATGTTCCTCAACTGAGGGACAGCCCGGTAGGAGCATTACTGTATTAGGACCAATTCAGGGTGAATTAGATACCTATGAGTGAGTACTCCAGATCTGCATACACAAGGTAGTGAGTCTTGGAATTGATAGGCCTTTGAATGGCGCGAGGTGGGCTCGACTCAACGTCGTTACACAGCTGACGAGGGGGATCCTTTCAGTTCAAGTTGGGGTCAGGCCGGGAGCTAGGTGCATACCACAAATGAAGACAGTACTGTAAATATATCACAGTCGGAACATACGCCGGTACTTACCTGCCCCTCGATTTACATTCTATAATTCCTATTCGGTTCGTATGCATACACGTCAATGTCAAAACTCAAGTGAACTATAAATTCTTTCGATGGATATCATCGCTGACCGCTCCCTCTTTCAAAATTCGCACTTGCATGTGGATAATCCAAATAACCTGACTCAGTAAACTTTAAAGCATGTCTAGTCCAAGGGAGGAAAAGGATTCCATAGCTTGAAACTCCGGAAAGTCAAGGTAGATATAGACTGGGCTCCAGTGTACCCTACGGATACATTTACAGGCCAGGACTCAAAACTCGGCTGAGGGAAATTCTACCAGTCTGTGGTCTGTATAGGACTACGTGAGTATTTTTTTTTCGCGCACGAGGTGCATTAGAGGAGGTCTCGGCGAAGAGACAAAGCCAAAGGAGTAACTCGCTTGGGGATTTGGGGAAGTTGAGAGAGCGCATATTAAGTTCACTGCTGGCGCCAACCATGCCCATAAATCCACGCAATGGCAAGGTTCATCAAATTGAGCTATGGTCGCCTTTAGTTGAATGAGTTGAATTAAATTTTCATTATGTAGGCCTTGATAGAATTTGCAAATCTACATCGGTCGCGAGGGATTATTCTCCGGCATTTTACACGCTCGTGTTGGGTTGTGGTGCGGGTCACTATATAACTATTCCATGAGCGCCTACCTCCGCCGAGTGGGGTGCCGCGAAACGAGACAATCATACATGAGATGGAGATTTGGATTATATTAGCAATAGGCGGGGTGTATTTCAGCAAGCCTTCGTGGTCTAGTTGGTTATGACGTCGGTCTCATATGGATTATATGACGACCCTGCTCTAACAGGGTGGTAATCCGAAGGTCTCCAGTTCGAACCTGGACGAGGGCATTATTTTTTGGACCTTTTCGAGGTTGCTCAAGCTTGACTGACAATGTCTGAGCATTTACTGTATTCTCTGTTTTCCTGCCCTGGTAAAGAGTGATTATTTTCCCATCGCCAATTTTTTTTATCAGGTCAAAAATGCATCTCCTGGTCGTCTAAGAGAACTGCGCCCAACAATGCAAAGGTAATTACTGGATAGACACGATGATCGTTGCATAAAAACCGTCCCGAATGGTGGCGATAATAACTATGACTGCCGCGCCCTCTTAACAGCTTCTAGAAGCCGTCCATGAATCGAGGCGGGAGCCACAACCATACCATAGCATCCTCCAAGCGTCCGACCCAACCCACAGTTCACAGGTTGTCCTTCTAAATCGGTGACCACACAGCCTAGCTCTTGAACCAGCAGCATGCCTCCAGCATGATCCCAGATCTTTGATCGATAGTTCTTCTCCCGCGGCACTTTGATAAAGGCATTGCATCCGCCTTGTACTGCAATCGCCACATACCGCATCTGTGCCGACCACACATCCACCGTATTGGGCCATGGGCAGTCCAGCTGCTTGGCGACGCGCGCATGAACATCAAGATTATGCGAGGACGCCGCCTGCGTGTCCACGAATCGCACATCTCTCGTCTCTTCCACGGCAGGTAATTTCTCCAAAGGTCGAGACTCATGCAACGCGCCCTTTCCCAGGGGTGCAATGAACGCCCCATGCCCGGCAATCGCCGTCAAAAGCAGCCCGTTCCCGTCCCGGTCAACCGTCTCCTCAGAGACCGGTCCCTCGTCAATCTTGAGATTGGGACACCCCAGCACGCCCACCCGCTGTGTTCCATCCTCCACTAGCGATAGGCACACCACGTACTGCTGATTTTTGATAAACGTAGCGGTTCCATCGACGGGGTCGAGGGTCCATACACGCCCGGGGCCGCAAGCGCCTTTCGTACCAAGGTCGATCAAGTCCAAGAGCTCGTCCCGCGAGCTAGGGGTGTAAAGAAGCGCCTCACTGGCGGCATCATCGAGATGGACAGACGTCGCGAGTTCCCATGTCCGTTCTAATAGGGCCGAGTTCTCACGCAAGGCGGTCGAATCTTCCTCGCCGACGATTTGGTCGTCTGGGAAATTGTGATGGATGGCAGCAATGATCGAGGCCTGAGCTGCAAAGTCGGCAATGGTCACGGGAGATGAATCTTGCTTGTCAAATGCGCCCTTGTCAACTTCGGAGAGGAGCTTTTTCGTCAAGACCGCCGCTCGCTGGACAGCCAGACTGGCAATGTGTAATTCTGTGGTGTAAGGGTGCGTGCTCATCGTGGCGGGTGGGCTGGAGGGGTCGTGCGGAAGAAGGCAAAAGGTTGATTAGGAGCCAGATGGCGCAGGAGGACAATGGCGATCTTTTAAAAAAAGGAGTTTCTGACCCGCGACCTGACCTGGTAGGCAATGGGTATTATTATATCATAGATGACTCAATTGGAAATGGAATGAATCCCCACTATGCATCGTGAATGGATTTCATATCCTCCCGATAGTTTCACCGGGTGGGTCACGTGGGGTAATTGAGAAAGATTCACTTTTGGTACGTCATTTGATTTGGATTGTCGGGACCAAGAGAAGGAATGAGAGAGGCCTTGACTTTTGACGGTTGCAAAGCTTGGCGGATCTATGGAGTTTTTAGAGATATTGTCACGATGAAATGAGAATATCGAAGACGCCAAATTATCTGATGGTTCCATGTTTAGCTACCTCGTAACTACATGCTACAAGTTTAAGTGCCTAAATGCATTTGTGCCTTATGAAAGCAATCGCCGAGAATTAGTGATCGACACGGCTGTTTAAGTACGGGCAAAGTGTCGTGGTCGAACAAAAAAAAAGACTTGGCTCCGGAACACGCAAACGGATCACAGTCAAGGCCCCACCAAGAGCAGATGGCCACATCCATTTCTCGGACAGGGAATTTCCCCTATAGTGAGAGCAAGATGGAATACCTCGTACTCTTCTCGAATGCTGAGTGCTGTCTCATCAATGGTCACTAAAAACCGACAAGCGACGGAATCCAAGTGGCCCAGAGAAGACAGCCTGAGCAAACGAATGACTTTGGATTCTTTCCGGTCTCCAAATTTGAGCAAGATTCGGGGCCATCGCAACTGTTTGAGGCAGCGTTCATTTGCAAGAACACATTGATTTCTTTTAATGCCGAGTTGGCCTCCACCGGTTCTCACTGCCAAATTACCCGAAAGCTTCTTCAATCTTTAGTAGGGCGGCAACAGACTGCTGCTCCTTCGAGTCAAAACCTACCATGTTCTTCTCAAATTGAAAATGTGTAACCCTAACTTAACACGTACCTCTTGAATGATGTCGATTCTTTTTCAGCAATGCGTGACTGGATTATCCTATAACGCAAATGAATCGAGAATGGCTCAAAATGAATGTGAACTGTGAGTACTGCACAGGTTTGGCTACATTGTTTTGAGACTCGTGGAAACCTTGGGGAAGTGGAGTGCGGCTTGAAGACCTCATGAGAACCGCCATTTCAGGAACCCGTCGGTTCTCTCGAATTTGGTAGGTGAGGAGAGTATCTAATTCTGCCCACTGCAAAATTCTCTCTTATTCGACGAGAGAACATTCCAGCTATTCTCTCCAAAAATCGGTAATTGATCGGCTTTTCAAACCTGGTCCACGGCCGGTCAAAGACCGACACAACTTTTTTTTCCCTCGTTGATGCCCAGCACTCCGCACTTGTTCAACTAGAGAACAAACTACAGAAAGACCCCAATGATGCATGTGGAACATCCCCCCTAACCCCCTCCTCTTCCACATCAGCCTTTGCGTTTTAGCCTAAATTCAAAACGTGGGGGGGGGGGGGGGGGGGGGGGAAATCCACGCCCCTCTGCGGGGAATTCATACAGGAATCGGTCTTCGGCGAAGATCACCGAAGATAAATTACCTTCATAAGGCCACGGGCGCTGGCAGGATGTAAGAGTGCGATACTCATACGCCTCCTCTGGCTACTTGTATATTTTTCTTTTTCGGCTAGGTACTACACTGTGTAGCCTGTGTCTACCTATACTCAGTCGTGAATAATAACCCCCCTGCTCCATCACCCTCTCATTCCATACAGTCCCCGAAAATGTCCGTTCACGCCAACGGCAAGACACCTTGGCACGCATTTAGCAAATCACCATTCCGCACCCGTGCTGATTTCCAAGACGCATGCTGCGCTCTTCTGAACCCTCTCTTGCCGCTGTTCACACCGGGTGGGAGCCGAGTCAAAGTCGGGACATCCACGACTCGATTCGACGAGGCGGGTGCGCAGATCGAGGGCTATGCGCGTCCACTTTGGGGTCTGGCGTCGCTTCTAGCGGGCGGCTATGATTACCCCGAGGCAGCGAAATGGCGTGAGGGAATCATCAATGGTACTGATCCGGCGAGTGCGGAGTACTGGGGAGATATCGAAGACTCGGATCAACGCATGGTGGAAATGTGTCCGATCGGCTTTGCGCTGGCGGTAGCTCCGCATGTGTTTTGGGATCCACTGAGCGAGAAACAAAAGGGGAATGTGACAACGTGGTTGAATAGTATTAATGCTCGGGAGATGCCAAATACCAATTGGTGAGTCGTGCAGTGTCTCTCGAGACTCGACGTGACCGCTACTGATTTCAATGATCTGCCCCTTGATAGGCTTTGGTTCCGAGTCTTTGCAAACCTGGGATTGAGACGGAATGGGGCAGAATACTCCCACAGCCGGATTGAGGCCGATATGGATCATCTGGATACTTTCCATGTTGGGGGTGGTTGGAGCAATGACGGACCAAAGACCCATCATCAGATGGATTACTATTCTGGATCCTTTGCCATTCAATTCCTGCAACTTTTATACGCAAAGCTCGCCGGGGACTTTGATCCCGAGCGAGCTGAACGATACCGACAGAGAGCTCGAGACTTTGCCAAGGACTTTGTGTTCTACTTCAATCCTGATGGTACGTTGCGCATCATTTCGAGGGAACCTTTTCCATTCTCATCTGGTCGAGAATGAACCGACTGATTCTAATCTCGAACTTCTCCCCCCTCCCTTTCTAGGCCGAGCAATCCCATTTGGTCGCTCTCTGACCTATCGGTTCGCAATGGTCGGATTCTGGGGCGCCCTGGGCTTCGCTGATGTCGAGCTCCCTGCTCCATTAACCTGGGGCGTCGTCAAGGGACTCTTACTGCGCAACTTCCGCTGGTGGTCCACACAAAGAGACATCTTCAACAACGACGGCACTCTCAACCTGGGATACTGTTACCAAAACTCCTACATGACGGAGAACTACAACTCACCCGGCTCTCCATACTGGTGCTGTCTCTCATTCACCCCCCTGGCCTTACCCGAATCGCACCCGTTCTGGGCCGCAGACGAAGAACCCTACCCCACGGCCTCTCTGCCCGAGATTGTCGCGCTGAAGTATCCCAAACACATCGCCATTCGCCGCGGCGGCCACTCCTTCCTACTATCCTCCGGACAAGCATGTCATTACTCCATGCGAGCAATCCACGCCAAGTACGGCAAATACGCATATAGTTCCTCCTTTGGCTACTCCGTTCCCACCGGCGGCTACGAACTGGAACAGTACGCACCAGACAGTATGCTCGCGCTCTCGGAAGACGGTGAATTCTGGAAAGCCCGCCGACTCGTCGAAGACGCTCATTTCGAAGAGCCCGGTCAAGACGGCATTCCCGTCCTGGTCTCCACCTGGAAGCCCTGGTCCGACGTCGAGATCGAGACCATCCTGGTTCCCCCCGCGGCCGAGACTCCCAATTGGCACATTCGCGCGCACCATGTCCGCTCGGGCCGCGCCTTGAAAAGTTCAGAGGGAGCCTTTGCGATCTACGGATGTCGCAGTGATAATGGACGGATCCTTGGACCTATGACTGAATCCGCTGGCGAAGGTACATTGAATGGTGCTGGGAATGCGCTCGTTCTCTCCTCTGCCGGTGTTGTGGGTATCGTTGAGCTCCATGCTTCGGGTGTGCGGGAAGGTCGCATCGTTGTTGCGGATCCTAATTCCAACATTATTCATGGGCGTACCCTCCTGCCTTCATTGGCTGTGGATATCCCGGCAGGGCATGATCAGTGGTTCGTGACGGCTGTCTTTGCAATGCCCGAGAACACCAAGGACTGGCAGGTTGGGTGGGAGCAAAAGCCTACCTTGCCGGGATGGTTGAGTGAGAAACTCTCGATGGCTCCGTGAGAGTCGGTGGCAATCTAGTAATGATCAGTTGGGGGGGGGGGGGGGGGGTTCACATGCAAAGGTCTCAATGTGATACGCGATGTGTTGTTTCAATCCTTACATAGTTGGATAACTTCATTCTCTGTAGACTAAGTTTTCTCATCAAGTCTCATCTGCTGAGAATGTTGCTGCCAGATGGATGACTGGAATTCGAATCTTCCATTTCGCCCTCGATCTCCACATGGCTTGTCCCCGGAGAACCATTGCCGAGGGCAATGTCCCAACGACCTAAGACCCCAGCCTTGATGAACACACTACTATCTTCTCCTCGGATTCTTTCCGTTATTGCCCTCGAAAGCGTGACTCGCAGCAGACGTTGCAACTGACCCTGCTACCGGAGATCCAGAAGCACTATTCTTCGTTGTCCTACACATCTCAGAGGTATCTCTACACACGGCCCCACCGGCGAGGCGGGACAACCTCCAAAACTCCAGCGATATCTGTTCAACCATGAAGAAGATGTTGGATTGTATCATTTGGAATAAAGACCCCTAATAAAGTATATGCCAGAGACGGGGAAATGAAGCTCTGAGCGGCAAAAGGACAATGTAGCTCCCGCGGCATCCAGCATCTCAGGTCTGATTTACAAGACCTTGAATTGCTTGAGAACTACAGAGTGAAAAATTAGTCTTGACCTTGCAATTCGGCACCCAGATGTCCGGCGGGATACATACTCGCAGCATGGGCAAGATGCTCAGGCTTTGAAGCCTGCACATGTAGGCTCAGGTCATCCAGGGATCGATAGAGATGATCTTTGTTATTGGTGCAGTATGAATTGTCATGAGAGTTTGCTCCTTCGGGAACCCTATGATGCAAGACATTCAGTTACTCGGCATTGCGACCGAATCCCGGCTGGATTGAACCACCCATCGGGCAACTTACCACGTGATAAAGACCAACTTGTGACGTTTCTCATTGCCGGTCGGAGAATCGTAGGTGAACTTTGTGACCATGTAGCGAGGGTGAGCAGGGGTCAAGAGGGACACAATTTCATCGTGACTGTCCGATTTTCCAGACTCGGCCACGGTGATTTCTTTCTTGTGCCAGTCGGGGGCAAAGACGATGTAGTCCAGGATGTCGGTTTCCTTGAGGGTGTCAAACTTTTCCTGACACTCAGGTGTGATGGTGGCAAAGCCTCGAGTCATGATGGCAGGGAATGAGATGGTAAGTCGAGTGTTGATGGAGGAAGAGGGGCTGTGAGGTGATGAAGTGGATGAGTGCAGAGAGGGGAATGAAAGAGAGTGATCGACGAAGAGCTTACCCCAGGTTTCTTAAATGAATGGCCGGATGCGGGAAGACTCCCCCCCCAGTGGTCCAAATCAGCTCGATTCTCCTGGAAGGTTCCTGCCACACTTAATTGAAGATCAGACGCAAATTTCTCCTCTTTTGCTAGGATATTCACTGTATTTAGGGTCGTGGTCTGCAATGTATCATTACTAGTGGTGATGAATACACTGTGTTCGACTGAAGATTGGAGACGGGGCGAGGCCAGAAGTATGCATACTCCGTGGTGTTGTCGATGCATCCGATTGACGCAGACGCACGCTATTTGTGGTCATTTCATATTCTGAATAGATGTCCAATTCAATAACACCTGGGATCTATCTGTCGCCAGCGCATCTTTTTACACCCAAGTTGAAGATGGGTGGGGATCTGATTATCAGTGATCGACCCCACATCACCTGCTGCTCTTGCGTTTATTGTATGGGGACTTTGAGCACACATGAGTAGACATAATACGAGTCCCGAGTGTAGTTTTCAATCTCATCAATCCCAGACATACACATGACCGGATAAAGATGCGTTACCCAAGATTACCAGATGAGCAGACAGAGGGCTTTTTTTGCATTCCAATCGAAATGGTCAAAACTGCTCGACGCGAGACCCCTATCGACAATGCGATGTGCATGGCCCAGACTCTTCAGAACCAATATGACCCTGTAGGAGTCTGGCTAAGGACTAATGCTCAATTGATTACACATTAGAAATGTGCACATTCATTGAACTTGTTTATGACATTGCTGAAGCTACAGATCCTATTCCAATGACGCAATCCTTGGAGCTCAGGACACGGCTGGCGATGCTTGACTGAGCGTCAAGATACGCGATGGGTGAGCAGCTGGACGATCGAAAGAATACCAATCATAATGTCAGTCGAGTACCATGACCATCATCACCTGAACAGCCTCGAGAAAATCCCAGCCAAGCCACCCTCTCTCATGATGGATATACTTGCCAATTACACACAGGAGAGGCTGACGCTGACGAGCTGGTCGGGACCCACGGCTGGGCTCCGGTCCCGCTGGAAGCTTCTCCGCATTAGTCACCTGTTGCCATCGCATCTATTCATTTCTAAGCCTCATACTTTTCCACCATGCTCCGTCCTTAATTAACCTGCGCCTCATCTGCACCGTACCTGTTATTACTGCATCTTGCATTCATTTTGTGCTTTCTTTTCTCGCGCTTGACGGCAGCATCAAATCTCACAGCATGGCTCCTCTCAGCATATCCAAAGGGTCCTCTTCACCCTCCCCCACACGCGGAGAATCCTACGTCCAAATGGCCGACACCGATCTCGAATCGATCGGCCGCCACTGCCAATTCGAATATTGTGGCCAACTCGACTTTCTCCCCTTTCGATGTGAATCCTGCAAGAGTACCTTCTGTCTCGACCACCGATCCGAAACCGCCCACAAGTGCCCTCACGCCGGAGAATGGGCGCGGCGTCGCAACGGCACAAATCAGCAGGAGAACCGCCCACCGCCCGAAAAACCCACCATCTACAACTCCGATCAATGTGCCCATGTTTCCTGCAAGACGCTCATCAATACCCTCAAAGACCCCGGCGTGCGCTGTCCCAACTGTAATCGCCAATACTGTCTGAAGCACCGCCTTCGAGAGGAACATGACTGCGCCAAGCTTACCCCGCTAGGCGCGCGACAAGGTCCTAGCCCGAATGAAACGATCAAGTCGATGTTCTCGCGGATGCGAACCTGGGGCAAAGAGAAACAAGCTGCAACGTCGAACCTCATCCCAAAGCCCAAGGTGAAGCCGAATAGTCCGGCGGCGCGCCTGGCCAGTGTCAATCAGATGAAGCGGACGGCCAAGGGTGATGCAGGAGTGCCCGTCGAGAAGCGGATATATTTGCACACGGTGGGAACGGCGGATACGCAGGCGGCGGAGCCTCCTGCGGGTGACTTCTACTTTGATATGCGGTGGAAGGTGGGCCGGGTGCTCGACGACGCCGCGCGGAGGTTGAAGGTGGAGAACTTGAACAACCGTGTCGGTGGGGAGGAGGCGCGGTTGCGCATCTTCCACGTGGAGTCGGGAGACTTTTTGGAGTTTTCACAGACGATAGGCGAGGGAAAGTTGAAGAATGGTGATACAATCGTATTACTCCGGGGGGCAGGCTTGGTTCTGGAGAAATCTTGATGGCATATTTCTGGGAGCAGCTTGGCCACCATCTTTTTTCTTCTTGTTTGGGTATCCATTTCATCGCATGTTGGGACGACGGGTTTTCTTTTACTCCAGAGCACATCTGTTTTAACCATAGCGTGTTTTCATGCTGCCGATGATACCTCCCTTTCCCCCCCCCTTCTATATAGAGCGCGATAAACTACTTATACTTATCATTGCGCATAATCTACTCGGGTTCGACCACTGTCACCAAGACATTGCCATTATTCATTTCCCATGTTGGGTATCATCGAAATATTGCAGACCACAAAAAAGACAAAAATGAAACCACAAAAATCAATCCAGTAGCGCTTCCGTCTCATCTCAAACACTCATCTTCATCTTGATCGTCTTATGAGGCTTGTATCCAACCACTTCAAACTCATCTTCCTTCCACCCATCAATCACAGCACTGCCACGATCATCTCGCTTGATGACCAACTCTGGAAACTCGGTCGGCTCCCGAGTCAACTGCTCGTTCAGCGCATCAACATGATCCAGGTAAACGTGCGCATCACCCATCGTATGGACCAGCGTGCCCGGGTGCAAATCCGCCGCGTGGGCCAGAATATGCGTCAACAACGCATACGAGGCAATATTGAAGGGCACACCCAGACCCATATCGCACGACCGCTGATACAGCAAACAAGATAAAGTGCCCTTTTCATTCGGCTTGCCCGTCTTTTCATCCAACTTCATACTCGCCGGGAACGAGACGTAGAATTGCGCAAACATGTGACACGGCGGGAGCGCCATCTTCTTCAGATCGGCGGGATTCCAAGCACTCATGATAATCCGGCGATCAAACGGGGAGTTCATGATCTTGTTCACGACTTCCTGAAGCTGATCCACCCCTTGACCGGTGTAATCGGTCGTGGCATCGACGTATTCTGCGCCAAAATGACGCCACTGGAAGCCGTAGACGGGTCCCAGGTCGCCCTCTTCCCGATGGCCCAGGCCGACTTTGTCGAGGAATTCGCGACTGCCGTTTCCGTCCCAGATTTTGATCCCGGCTTCGGAGAGGGGCAGAGAAGATGTCGATCCGGCAATGAACCAGAGCAGTTCGGCGAGGACGGCACGCAGGAAGACGCGCTTGGTGGTGAGGAGGGGGAGGACGGGGATCGGATCTCCTCCGTTGGGATTGGGCTTGGAGAGCGAGAAGCGAAGTTGAGGCGGGGCGAAGATTGATCGAGTTCCGGTGCCGGTTCGATCGGGTCGGTGTTCTCCTTGAGCGAGAATCGTGCGGATCAGATTGAGGTATTGGTGTTCTTCGTGCGAGGGATCGTGGGCCGCAACGGGCTTGGGGTCTGCCGCAGCAGGGGTTTGTTCTTGTGTCATGGTGGAAATTTGATGACGAGTGCGGTCAATTGTATATATATGCCTTTTTTGTGTTTTTTTTTTTAGAGTCGGAATTGAGCGCAGACACCAAAGAGGTCCTTTTTTTTTCTGGAGGTAAAGAGTGGGTTGTTCGAGGAACAGCGGAACGACACCGGCAGGAGGGGTTTCGACGCGGCATCGACGCGACGCGCTCTCATGTGATCCTTATCTTATCGGTGCAGTAAATGTATGCGAACTGCGGGGCGGCGGGTGATCAAGTAATGAAGTATGCACGAGAAGTGTTACCATGGCCATAGAGACTAGAACTTGGTGAATTGGGCAATTACGAATGGAAATACCATAGTTCCAAGAAAAATGGTTTGAAGACAAAACAGGTTACATGCATCGCAATCCATCATCCTTTTAAAACAGACATTCATGCAGCGTCTGTCCCAACTCGAATTTGTCATTTTAAACAGAAGAGTAATTACAGAGCACAGCCTTATTATAAGGCGTCATGGTGGCAGCAGAGAAGCCATGCAAGCCCAGCCTTAACAGTCGCATTTGGCATAGCATCGAGCAGCCAAGAAAAAGTAGCGGTGAAATTTGATTTGATAAAATATCCCCAAAACACCGATGAAATGCAACATGTCCCTCTTTTTCATGAATGAGACGGGGTTGAACCCCCTCCCAACAAAGCTATAAATGAGAATCGGTCCACTGATTATTCCCTTGATGACTACTCAGTCACTCAAAAGGTCCATCCCAACCCCTCGAAGAGCCCCTATGGCCCATTCGGGATACTTTGTTTTGTCTCCTGCGTAGATGTTGAAGAAGAATTGCCGAAGAAAGGCGGGATACCGATCTTCCAAGATGGCCCGGCGAATGTCTTTCATCAAGTTCAACATGTAGTGCACATTGTGCATGGTAAGACTGGAGATGGATCGTCAGAATCCCGAGCTATGAAGATTGAAACATGAATCGATGGGGGTCATGTAGAAACTTACAGATGAGCTCCGACGGTCTCCTTTGCTGTGACGTGGTGGATGTACGCCTTGGTGACACCCAAGCCTCCTTTTTCCGTGGAACGGCAGCAGACGCACTCACAATTTTCTTCAATGGGAGTAAAATCGCTGGCATACTTGTGGTGGCGGAGATTCAAAGTGCCCGCATCGACGATCGCATTGCCGAATCGCTGATCTGGCATTAGCACTAGACCGAGAAAAAAAGTTAAAAAGCACCGACAAGTGCTCGGCACTTACCGCTGTTCTCGTGGGCCATACGCAGTCAAACATGTCTGCACCCAAAGCCACGGCAACGACGATATCTTCAGGGTATCCCTGGGAATGTAATCAGCAAGATAGCAACCGAGCACATGATGAAGACAACATACGACACCCATCACGTAGCGAGGCTTGTTCTCAGGAAGCAGTCCAGTACACGTGTCGACCCTAGGCCCCCGTTAGAGCGGATTCCGCAACACTTTCTTCGGAATTACCACATACACTTTGCAGAACTCGTCCTTGGCCTCACCACCAGAGAGACCTCCGATGGCAATTCCCGGCGTATCCCGAGCGACCATTTCCTCGCAGCATTTCCTGCGAAGCTCCAAGTCCAATCCACCCTGGATGATGCAAAACAGATTTTGCCTCTCGGGGTACTTGTGCGCGTCAATACAGCGATCCAACCACCGCACCGATCGGTCCATAGCTTCCTTGATGCGGGCATGATCTGGGGATGTGGTGGCAATCACATCGTCCAATTGCATGATAATATCCGACCCGATGGAGTTTTGTAGAGAAATGGAGTGTTCGGGGGTTAGAAGCCTAAGAGGTCACGAGTCAACACACCCACTGGGCCAGCATGTGGGAGATGTCCCCCTGTTGGACATGGGCCATGTGGGGAGTCTCTTACATGGGGGATCCATCGTGCGGACTGAGGAAGCGCACGCCTTCCTCGGTCACAGTCGCCAGCTTGAGAAGCGATACCATTTGAAAACTGTACAAGGCGACAGTGTATCTCATTAGCTTAGATCTCGAATTGAGATACGACTGTTGGGTCACTGGGTTCTCACCCGCCGCTATCGGTCAAGAGGTTCCGGTCCCATCCTTGAAACTTGTGAGCACCACCCACCGCATCCAGGACCTCTTGCCCCGGTTTCAACCCCAGATGATATGTGTTATTCAAGCATAGCATGCACCCTGTCTCCCGCAATTGGTCATACGTCAAGCCCTTCAGAGATGCTTGTGTGGCGACCGGCATAAAGATCGGCAGGGGCACAGAGCCATGTGGTAGTTTGAGGGTGCTCGCTCGGGCTTTAGTAGTCTAAAAAGTTGAGACGAAAAAAGGTCCTCCTCCCTCCGGTCAATCCTGGCGCCTCTTGGGGGACGAAAAATCATTGCGAAAGGACCACACGCACCGAACATTTCCCGTGCAGGTCAAAAGTCAGTGCAGAGGGCATAGGTTTTCGGACAGGCGGTGCTGCCGTGGACATGGCGACGGTCGATACTGGACGTATCTTGTCTAAGCGATTCAATTGAATTCGAGTCAGCGCCGCTGAAAATCGCATAGAGATCATGCGCGGGGAGGGGATCGTGGGGAAGAGCATTTGCGATGCGCTTTCAGGCACAATCGCGCCGATAAGGTGTTTGTGTGGTTTGCAGCATTTGGCGATAACGAGACCGGGTCGGGCCTCGCAGCGACACGGTGAGAGACCAACCCGTGGCGGAGCGTTTTCTCGCTTACTATTGAACTCGATCAGCCCATTCTTGTTCGGTGTAGTTTACGCCGAGCTTGACCCAAAGCAGAGAGTCAGGTGCAATGGCAGCATGAGAAATTCGAGGTGACTTCTTCCATTTCGTGATACACGACGCGAAAGCAAAGACTTTGACAGGCAGAAAGTAACCGTCACAAGGTCATAGGTACGCGCTACCACTGGACTTGGAAGATGAGTGCGTTCATCTTAACGAAGATTCAACATGCGGCTGATCTCAAGTACCGTGGACGGATGGCAGCAGAAGGGGCCGCCTCTCTTTCTTCAAATACCCGACAATGGGAACTTTCTCGGAGCGGGTTTTGAGTTGATTCCTGTAGTATAGTCAAGCATTCGTATACACTAGACTCGTTGTAAGGTATCGAAAAAAATTTCCACCATTGAACAAGCAGTAAAAGAAGCTCATCATGATCTCCAACTTTAGAGAACATGCCGTGACCCTTTTCAGTTACTGACTTCGGATCTAAAATCCCCAAATGATTCCTACCTCCAGCTGAGATGCACATCCCTGCCGGTCGAGCCGAGACCTCTCAGGACCCATTTTTTGACCATGAATCATGTGGCCAGCGAGTATCTGACTCGCTTCTGATCGCAAATCAAATCTCATGCAAACCCCTCATCCATCTCGCTGGGGCAAAAGACAGACCAGCGGAGCGTGGGGGGGGGGAGGGGAGGCCACGGACGATTGCCGAAATGGCCAATGCAACAGGGTCCCAGAATGCGGGGGCCAAAGATAAAATCCTACCGCTGTGTGTGTGTTTGTGTGTTATGCGATCTCCAAATAGGTGCAGATCGCTACTGCGTACAGACAACCTATTGGATCTGATTTTTTGGCATAAATAGAAAAGTGCAAGAGAGAAAACAAGAAAAAGAAAAAAAAAACGAGGGGTTGCCGCCTCTACGAGCTTGCATGCAAAAGCACTCAACATTCTTCCCGACGAGACATTCATATTTCTATCATTTATCCCCTGTGCGAGAGTCCGTGGACCGCACGCACTGTCTAGGTTAACAATGGCGGAGAAAGTGACCAGTCGAGGTGTTGAGGATGCGGTCGAGGTGCGTGAAGGAGTAACTCTTGAAACGCCGACGGAAGTTCATCACAGAGGAGAAGAAGAAGACTTATCAAGTGACAGTTCCCTGAGCATGAGCTCGATCCGGAGCGCGAAGCGCGCGAAAAAGCTTTGATCTGGAAGCAAGATCGCAAGATTGTTCCCTTGTGCGCCGCGATCTATCTTTTGTGTTACTTGGACCGGTCGAATATTGGTGAGTACGACATACTACGGAAAGTGTGTGTCTGGGAGGGGTGGAGAGGGGGAGAGAAGTTTTGGATAGAGGGAGAATACTGATCGTCTCATAGGAAATGCCAAGATTCTCAACGCCGACACACACAATGATATGCTTTCTGAGACGAACATGACACCCTATCAATTCACGTGAGTGTTGCGTCTGTAGCCATGCGAAGATAGTGCTGGTGGTGAAGTTGGTAAATTCTTCTTGATCAAAGCTAAAATGCCCCCTACCAACAACAGTATTGCACTGATGGTGTTCCTGATCGCATACGCACTCTTTGAGGTGCCGTCAAATTATTTTTTGAAAAAGCTTCGTCCCAGTGTACGCCGAATCCGCAGCTTCGCTCTCCCCTCTCGGACATTCAAACTGAACCTTTTTTTTTTCCCATTAGAGATGGATCGCTTTTCTCATGCTCGCATGGGGCGCCACGACCATGGGGCTCGGCGGTGCCCACAACCATGCCCAAGTCACTGGCCTGCGCTTCCTTCTCGGTGCGATGGAGGCAGGTCTATTCCCGGGCCTGGTCTACTACCTTACATTCTGGTATCGAAACTCTGAACGATCCATGAGAGTCGCCTTGATCTTGGCATCCGCCACCCTGGCCGGCGCTTTTGGTGGCGCTATCGCGTTTGGCGTCGGTCATATGAACGGCGCTCACGGACTGTCCGCTTGGCGATGGCTATTTATCATCGAAGGAGCCCCGTCTTGCGCCTCGGCCATTCTCGTCTGGTTCCTGTTGCCTGATTACCCGGAAACCACACGATGGCTGTCTGCGGAAGAAAAGGAGCTGGCGGCAGATCGGTTGCAATTGGAAGGATCTCAAGGTTCTGCGAATGCCATGTCCTGGGGAGACGCCAAAGCCGTGCTTGTGGACTGGAGATTATATGCTCATTATGCGGTAGGCTAGCACCTTTCCCCCTTCAATGCGTCTCAAGAAGAAAGCAGTGGGGGGAAAGAAAGAAAGCAAGACAAAAAAACTGAGAATCGCAACGCAAGAGAGATATTCTGGACTAATCGCAGACGGAAATAGGTGTACTTTGGAATCTCCACCCCCTTCTCAAGCTTGTCTCTGTTCACACCGGCGATCACGGCCGGGTTAGGGTATTCCAACTTGCGAGCGCAGCTGATGACGGTGCCTCCGTACGCAGTTGCCTATGTGGTGACACTGACTGTGGCCTGGTCCGCAGATCATTTCAACAGGTCAGTCTCCTGCCAGATCCCGACTCTAAATATAGCGGAGCTCGATCTCTAATCCCGTTACTCTCAGTCGTGGTCTTCACTCGGCCGTCTTTTCACTCATCGGAGCCATGGGCTTTCTCGCTTCCGCCGTGCTTCCACCTGATGCTTACCTCGTAAGTACCAATCTTGGTATCATTGACATAGTCATCCTTCACACACAAATGAAAAAAAACTCACCTACTCACGACTCACCAATTCCTCCCAGCATCGATACGGGTGTCTCATCGTCGCCGCAAGCGGCTCCTTTGCCTGCATCCCCCCACTCCTCGGCTGGCTTTCCTCGAACCTGCGTTCGACCGCGGGAGCAGGACTCGCCATCGCCCTGAACGTATCCGTCGGCGCGCCGGGGCAAATCGTCGGTGTATGGATCTACAAGGCCAACGAGGCAAAAAAGGGGTATCCAACGGGTCATTGGACCAATGCGGCTTTGTTGCTTATGGTCACGGTGGGTTGTGTGTTGTTGCGGATCTATTATGGGTGGAAGAATAGTCGGGGTTTTGGCGATGGGACGGGGAAGAAGTTTGCTTATTAGAGATGTGGTTGTTGAGTGGGGAGGGATGTGAGATGAGGTTTGGTTTTGAATAGGAGAGTGTTTACTCGTGCCTATGACCTACTTGATCGTTCTGCTATGATCTAAATACTGAGTATTGGCTTTGGCCTTGTACTGGGTAGCTTAGTAGTAGGAATACAGGATAGTATACTCCACCCAACGTGAGAAATTCTCACGAAAATAACAAGAAAAAACCAGATCGAAACAGTCCTAGACGTTGTAACCAGTACCTAGAATAAAAACCACTACTCATCCGAACTCAATCAAATCAAACAACTTTACTTCAGTAGCACCCACTCATCGCATTTTCCAAATTCAAACAGATTCACCCACCCGATCATCCTTTAGAACCCAAGTATCTTCACGTAACCTTATACACCTACCGGCCCCGGACCGAGACTCTTCTTACTAAAAGCACATAGGTACAATACTAAATCCTCGCTAGCAGATATAGAACCGCAAATCCACATCCCCCACTGCAAATTTTCACACCGAACCTACTAGGTAGTCCAGGTCCTTTAGTACAAAACCAAGTCCCCCATCTCATCTCACTCTCGACCTCTCATCTGAATATGGATCTTCTATTTTAAGTCCGGTAGAAATCGACCCAGGTCCAATCAATCGAATCCGCACTCGTATCACATCTCGACCGTTACCATTGGAATGAAAGTAATTAGACTTTGTATAATCACCTTATTAAGATCTATATCAAAGGTGTCAGTGTCGATAGAGTGTTTTTTTCCCTCTATTTTTCCCAGGGGCACTACTAACTGGAAGTCTGGAAAGAAAAGTCAACTTGGATCTAGTCTCTGTCGGAAAGAGAACAAACTAATTTTCCCAGTGTTGCTTCTTTCCAAAAAAAAAAAAAAAGAAAGTGAGCAGGTTGGATAAAAATTGCGTGTTTCCATGTTTCACGTATTATTGAACTGACGAGAAGTTAGGAAAACATACCGAAATTCAAATACGAGAGAATCGTATACTGTGTGGCTCTTTTTTTTTGGTGAATGAATAAATCTCTGGGTATACTCGGAGTTGGGTAGATTTGATTGGAATGGTGTGCAATTGACTCGATGAAATGGTAGGAGTGACCGTCCATGTACGCCGAGGTACTCGACTTGATACGAGAAGAAAGAGAGAAAAAGAAAAGAATAAATCAGATTTCCAAAAAAAAAAAAAAACCAAGCGTTTCTGTCGATGATTTTGTACCTCATCACACGAGGGAGTATTTCCCAGCGCGTAGACGAGATTCCTCCTGTATACAGAACCCCAATGTTCCTAGGCAGACCGAGGAGAACTGACAAATATAGGAAACAAAAGAAGTGAGCAAGAAGAGATAGAAGAACAAGAGGAAAGAAGGAAAAGTATCAGCGAGAATAAAAGATGAACAATACCCCGAACCAAAGGCACACCCTCCACCCCCCCGGCTTGCGGAAGACTTGGCGGGTTGCTCAATTCAACGTGTCCCAGTGGTCTCCCCAGCCGGTCATTTTTGGACCCCCTTCCTCAAGCATTCAAGTCATAGAACAGCGCGAACAAACCAGATCAGTGGATAGAAGAGAGTACCTGAAAGGGAGATTTACAAGAAAAAAAGAAAAAGGGGTGGTCAGTGAGATGAAGCGAATATTGTGAACCGACTTGGCCAGGGTCTAGGGGACAGCCTGATTGGTCCCAAGGTTGAAAGGTTGACACATGCAGATTGAGTGACACAAGCGGGGAGGTAAAGCTCTCGTGGGAAATGTCCCATTACGTCCGGGCGGCATGGGAGCATACGGAGCGGCGCAAGACATCACCTTTATGCTTCATCAAAGAAGGGATGCTGGTGCCACTGTTGCCAGGGAACCCAACGGTCCACGATTCGGGAGGACCAATCAACTCGGGAGTTGGCATTTCACTTGGCACTGCGCGGCGATGCTGGTCTTCAATGTGTGTGAGTGTAGGGTGGCACAGCACCGACTCCGGGGTCTTCGCCGTCGAGAGAGACTCGGCCTGGCTGGCAATCAGCATGCGTGTACCCGCATCAGTGGTCAATTGCAGGGGCACAGCCCAGGAAACAGTGTCGATAAGTGATGGAGTCTCCCTATCGCCTGTGACAGTGAACGATATTTTGGACGTTGAACGCTCTGGCCCACGGCCACAAGGACAGGGGGCCAAGGCACACCTGGTAAGGGTTCCATTGCCTGTTTACGGCGTGCGGAACAGTTGGTCCGGTAGCGGTAACTGAGTTTTCCCAAATCCGCGGTTCGAAGCGGGTATCTTCACGGCGGCGCCCCACAGAAACACTCCACCCGTTCCCTTTGGCAGCAATCGGGGAAGGTTCCAAGGACAGGGATCATAGAAAGTTTGTGGACTCGAATCATGGAGAGGGTGGACGAGGATGGTTTTCTTGGAGGACCCATCTCTGGACAGGCCATGGCCAGCACAAACACTCGAGGCGCGCATCATGGAAGCGAGGGGATTTTTGAAGAACTCTCTGCCGGACTGGACGGGGACTGTTCCCAGATTGCGCACGCAAAGTCTTTGTTCACAACGTAGAGAGGGTCCTGTCGCTGACGCTTTGAAACAGGGCCCAATTCCTGGCGGTTAGCCACACAGAACGTGGCACAGCGCCATGGATAGGTCGCACAAATTCACTCCAGCCCGAGACGAAATGGAGGTAAGAACAAATGACCTCCAGGAGAGGGAAAGAGAGGGGAGACCCTGGTCTTGTTGCGCAACGATTTCCATGTGCCGCACTCCTCGACGCTTGGAAGAAAACACAGACGGCAAAGACCAGTCTGTGTTTGGCCCCATTTTTTTCCATCCAACCGCTTATTCTCTTTTTTTTTGTTTTTTTGTTTTTGCGTTTGAACGCCCCCGATACCACGATTCTTTCCGCATTTCCACCCAGCACTGAAGTATGGTCCCGGCGAGCGACCCAGTTCAGCCTTGTCCCTCAATGGTCAACTCCACCGTTGCCCGCGAGTAGCATCCTTGCAGTTATCATGGGTCCCAGATCAAGCCACACGTATCGATGGGGCTGCAAAGAGATTGAATCCGGACCGCAGGTGTCGTCCCCTGCATGTTTGCGACAGTTCAACTGCATCTGCCCACACCCGTGGTCCATGAATTCCCGCGATGCGAGTAAAAGCAAAGAGGTCAGCGAGATCGTTGCGTTGTGGGCCCGCACACCAAACAAGGGAAGAGGAAGAAAAAAAAATCAGATCCACACGACTCTCGGCGCCGTCGAGAGGCCGTGGCCATTCCCCCACCCTCCGTGAAGTCAAAATACCAGAAATAAGCACAGAGAGCCGCCCAGAACGAGGGAAAACAATGATCGGGAACAGAAATGGAAAAGAAGAGAAAGAAAAGAAAAGAAGAAGAGAGCGAGAGCGAGAGAGAGAGAGAGAGGGAGAGAGAGGGAGAGAGAGAGGAGAGAGAGGGAGAGGGAGAGAGAGGGAGAGAGAGAGAAAAGGGTGTCTCTGTGTCACGCTCACAGTCCTCCAGTGCCTCGACCGTACCCGGACGATTGTTGTGGGAAAAGTTGTCCGGGATAAACGGTCGACGAACGAGGCTGTTGATTCAACGTCTTCAAGGCGACTTCGGCGGCGTCTTCTTTGGCGTTATTGATGTACTGGCCATCATACCAATAGCGAGCGGCGATATTTTGACCTTGGACCGTCACGGTGCTGGACCAAGCCGTGCGACCTCCTGCGTTGACGACATCAAAGCCATTAGCATCATCCCGCTTTCAAGGATTGTGACTTAAAAGTCGGTGTACTGGATTCTGTTTTCACCCCCCTCCTCTGTTCTTTCCTCTCCGCAGATCCACTTTTTGCACCAAGCCAGAGACTATGGCCCAAGAGGGGAAGGGGAAGAGATGGGTGCCAAAAAACGGTCCGCGAGATGGGTCGAGGAGGAGGCCGGTGATGCGTGGAGCGACACTCCACGAGCATATTCCATCGGCTCGCGCGATCCCGGTCTGCAGCCCTCTCGACGGTGGAAAGCACGAGACCAGAAAAAATGCTCCGGGGGCAGAGAGAAAAAGAAAACGGACTGTACCTCGCCGATCGGAGACGATATTGAAGACGGGTGTGGGCAACTTGGCACGTCTGCAGTGTTCTTTTGGAGGTGAGTATGCGAGGACCCCCGTGTCCCGTGGAGATTGATTCGGATCGGATCGGGTGATATGGAGGGGTGGAACAGGCTGATATTTCTGCGTCGCACACCTACTGACCTTGAAGCTGCTCTTGCCAGCTGGGGCGTGCTCCCGTGCTATTCCCTTGCGGACTCGTTGGCAAGGACATGATGGGATCGTCCCGAGGGAAGAGAGATGAATGGCGAAAGGTTCGATAGTGGGGTGGCTCAGGAGAGGAATCAATGAGCCGAGATGGTGGACAGGATTCGAGGTAAGCGATGAGTGACGAGACGGCGGTTTTGGAGAGGGGGGGGGGGGGGGGGGGGGGGAAGAACAGGGAGGAACGTTGGTGGGGAGAGCGAAAATCTGCTGGAAGGACGATATAATGTCGCGAGACGCAGCCACAGCCAGGAAAAATAATAATTCCCAATTCCACAATTGCAAAAGAGAAAATGTTCCCGATGAAAGCGTGCCCTGGGGATAGGAAGAAAAATTCACGAGTCTCGGGTTGGAGGAATGAAGACGGACAATGGACCTTGAAAAGCAGGAGAAATCGAGGATGAATCGTCAGATGTTCGTTTGCTGGACCAAGTCTCGCACAACCTTTTTAAATCTTCAAGGGCTTCAGTATGGGAAGCGGGGGAATCATATAGGACAGCAGCCCTCTTCTGGTCGAACGCTGTAACCCCAGGACTGGAGGAGGTCCATACCGGGCAGCAGGAAAATCCACTGCGGAAAATAATAAAAATAATAAATAAATCCCCCATAACCCAGAAATACGAAACCAAAAAAAAAGAAAAAAAAACGGGCAAAAATCAAATTCGGAATTGCAGAATCAACATGGAAACCTAAAAACGCATGGAAAACGCCTCCAAGGAAAATAGTGTTTCTCTAAAGGGACGGTACATTCTGCAAGCCGCTGCTTGTTCCTCGTCGGGAGGGTTGATTGTTTTCTTCTTCCAGTCGGGTTGATTTTATTTTGTTTTCTGATCTAATTTTTCTTTTTTTGGAATTCTTTGGGGATTTTGATCATCGTTGGGGATTTCGAGTCATTTTTTTTTTTGGAATGGCTTTTCATTCCCCCCTCCGATTTGCCCAATTTCCACCTGACCCAGTTGTAACCGGAGATGGAGCCTGGAGCCTCGAGACCAAGTGGATTGGACTCCTGCAGCACGACATGGGGGGGGGACCAAGGGTGTTGGGGGATTGGGCAAAGTCCGTCAGACCGTCTTCTTCATTGCGTGACTGTTCCAGGGTGATCCACCAGTCGAGGATCGGACAGCACTGGGACATGCGGATCATTCGATTTGAGGCTGCGCACTGGAACGGCCCGGCGCACGGCGACCAGAGATTGGACCGGTCCTTCAGCACATGAAGAAATCTTGATCCAACGGGGGGACGTGGTGACTGAGGCATTCAGTTGGTAGAGTAGACCGTCAACACGCTACGGAAGCCCAAAGGCCCCTCCTGTATAGGCTGGCCTGGTGAGGTCCATGCCAAGGGGATCACGACCATCTGGGGAATATACTTGGAAGGGTGCTGATGTATTGACCAACATGCCTGCAACCTTCCAGGCTGTTGATCGATTGGCTTACAGACGCAGGCTGTTTCTGCTGGCTCCAGGCCATTCGGTTGTCGTTGACTCGGGGTGATATCCCATTCACCAACGCAGCTGGAAGCCTGATCCAGCCAAGCCAACTCCGGCAAACCAGACCTGAATTGATGATGGAAGATAGAAAAAGAGGCCAAAAGAAAGAGAGGGAGGGGCGAGGCAGGGGAAAAAAAAGAAGTCAAAAAGGTAAAACGAAAAACAAAAACAAAAAAAACAGGAAAAACAAAAATCCCCCACCTCAGCAGCTTTCTGACCTGATGCCTTGCCGAATTGAGTTCAGATGAAAACGTGTCCACGCTGCAGCTCGACGTTCAAACCCTAATCTCCAAGACTTTTTTGGTCCTCTTGGATTCGCTCGGGGGACAGGGAACCATGACCATTGGTTCGATAATTGAACAACTCAGAGCACTCATCTCCACAATGACACGACCCAAAAAGGGCCCCGAAAAAAAAAAACAACCACGACCAGAATTTGAAAAGAAGAGCGGCAATCATCATATCATCATCAACAGACACCAAGAATCAGAAAAAGAAAAAAAAAGAAAATCAGACCTGGATGGCTATCGGGAAGATCCGCTACGATTCACACGTATCGATTAGGAGGTCAAAACCCCTCAACCCCCCCAAAAAAGGAAAGAAAAAAAAAAGGAATGATTCACTGCCCCAATTGAGTGGAGAATCATCATTCCTACCAGACTCAGTCCTGTCAGAAGGGCCCTCCCCCTCCATTAATACCTCATGAATCCACCGTGATGGGAGACGGGGCAGAATCGGTCCAAAAGAATAGAACAAAAGTACCTTTCCGCTTCATCAACTGGCCTCATGGGGCGGCATCGTTCGGTACGAACGGCCTCCTGTCTGCAACCGGGAACTCCCTCGAAGATTGCGACGAGATGATTCGCGACGGAGATGGGCTTCTGGAAGAACTTCAACCCCTGCGGCAACCCGAAGTCACGTACAGGGAGCAGGTCCATCATCGCTGCAGAATGGCAGGCATATGTGGATGTATGTCGTTGGTTCGTGGGGGGGGGGGGACCTAAACTGAGTCGAGTCTAGCGGGGGCTGATGATCAGTGCCCAAAAGACAATGCACGTCCATCGAATCGAACCCGTCGTCATGGAGTCGTAGATTTGACAGCTTTTTGAAGCGACGGACGGGAGTAATTACGTTGACATATTGGACACAAGCAAGGTCACTACATCAAATATCCGCCAGACACTCTTGTCAAGAGTCGCCATAGTCACATAAACATACAATCGAACCAAGCGCACAGCGCTCGGCAGGAAATATTGCGCCGTCATCATCCCCAGAACTCCTATCTCCAGGACAAAATGACAGCTCAAAGAATACATGCTCATCCTCCAGCCTCCGGCTGACACACAGGTAGTCGGCGGTGGTTGAATCACCTCAGATCCTCAAAGGCACTTCTCCCAAATGTCGGGCCGCTGCCTTCATCCCAGACAAATCACCACCTTGACGACAACGAAGGTGCATCCAACCATGCCCGCATTGCCAGCGCATTGATTCCTCTCTCTCTTTTTCTCCCTCTCTTTTCCATGGTACGTTTTGATGTGATGAGATCATGGAGAGGCATCATCTACACTTGACACAGTCCCCGTTCATGTTGCACGATGGTGAAACCTTGCTTTGCATCGCATGAAGGTTCAGGGGTGCAAAGGGACCGATGGATGGCTTTGTCAGACTCCGGAGCAAGTCCTCATCGTGGAGAGGTGCTTTCTTTTTCCTTTTTTTCCTATTTCCCTTTTTTGTCATATTTTTCAAAGGGCTAGGAAAATGTTCCCCCTTTTTTTTTCCAAATTTTTTTGTACCAGTCTTCATCCTCAGCCTTTCGTCCGGCAACAATTCGACATTGAACCTCGGCCTAATAAGGTCGGGTCGCCTTGCAGGAACGGTCTGGTCGCGGGGGGCCGGGTCTGGTCGCGCGACAGTAGAAAGACATGACCGATCGAGAGAAGCCTCAACAGTGCCGATACATTTTAGCCAGTCGTATCGATGATCCAGAAGGAACCAAAAAGGAAAAAAAAGGGGGAAAATCAACAAGAAAAAGAAATCCCGAGGACCAGTCTTTTTCATTTGTTTTACTCTTTAATTTTGTCTCTCTCTCTCTCTCTCTCTCTCTCTCTGTCTCTCTCTCGACTTTATGCTTTGAACCGATTAATACAGACAGATTGGATGGCTTCCCGTTCTGCAGAACGGATCAACATCACCCAGACTCTGATTCAACACGTCCCGGAGGTGGGGGGGCTAACCGCTTGCCGTTACGCTTGACCAGAATCCAAAGCCTCTAGCCAACTGCCCCGTGCCAAAGGAGATGCTCCCCGTGATCCGCTCTGGGGCCTGACGGCTCTTCCTCGGCGGATAAGAGCCGTAACAACGGTAGCGCATTGAGACTATTGTCTTTGAGTTTGGATTTTTCTTATGATGTTAATATTTTTTTTTTCTTTTTCTTTCTTCTTTTCCAAGAAGAACTGCAAAATAAAATAAAAGGTTTTTTTGTTAAAGAAGACCCCATGTTGAACAAAGAAACTTTCATAGATGGTTAAACAGACCTCTATGATTGCCTTCAATCAGCCTCTCTAGTCGGGCACGAGAGCATGAAGTTGTGCATCTGCGGTAAGGCCGACATGCAGCCACGTCGGGGGGGGGGGGGGGGGGGGGGGGGGGAGATGCATGCTCTATATAGGGGAGAAATTATAGGATGGAATGGAGAAAAGGGGGGAGGGGGATAGATAGAGAGTAAGTAAAAGAGTGAAGAGAGAGAGGGCAAGGTGGACGATCAAGACAGGCAAGGGATAGAGACAGAGACTTCCAGCCCAAAATAGGCGACAAGATCATTTGACAGGAAGAGAGAGAGAGAGTGTGTGAGAGACCCCGACGCAAGATTTTTCCATGGTTCAACTCTCTGCAGCTAGCAGCCTTAGGCCTCATATTGATGACATGTGGCGAGACGAGGCGGCTATGTTGTCTATGTGACATTTGGCAATGATAAGACCGGAGTGTCAGTTGCATCGGATCATCCAAACGCCAAACAACGGGGGATGGATGTGTATATTCAGCAGAAGATAGAGAGAATCAGAGACCGAGAGATGAAGGGGGGAAAAAAGATAAAAGAAAAAAAAAAGGCCCAAAATTCCTCCCGTAAATTCCTTTGGCGAGAAATAACTTACAAGTCTCCCCTCCCAAAAAGAGAAAGGACCCGAAGGGAGGGAACCAGAAAATCAAACTAAACAAAGAGCCGAGCCGGTTCCGGGGCTGGGCCGCCCCCGCGCATGCTTAGCCGGACTGGAACGATGGAGCCAGTAGGACCTCGAGGAGTTCTGGCACGGGCGGACCTCGTGTTTAGTTTCGGGGCGATCAAAGCCCAGGTCCAGCTGTTCTACTAGACTTGAAAAAAAAAGACAAATAAAGGCGAGGATGTGACGTGCGTGACATGCATGGTACATATCAGATCAAAGTACAACATAGAAAGCACGGTCCTTGCAGCATGAAGAGTCAATTATATGCTTTTGATTATTCGACTTTTGAAGATTATGCTCTCTTATCTTCTCCCACACCCCTTCCCCCGCGCCGTCATATCCGCTCTGCTCTGCAAGATCTTTTCACAGGATCAGATCAGATCGGAGGTTTTATTTGGAAGGATTCTCAAGTGGAAACCGCTAGGAAGGAAAAAGAGAGAGAAAAAAAAAAGGAAAAAATTCCGTTCGCCCTGATCCACCCTTCCCAGACGCACTACTGTAGATCAAGTCGGGAATCACACACTTTAGTGCCAATGTCGAACCATGGTTCCGATCTATAAGCCTCTCCACATTTCATATCGGCCGAGCCTGGCGTGTCCCTGCTTTTGGCCCTCTACCCGCCAGAGAAAAAAAAAAGGGGGGGAGAGGCGATGAAAAAGGAATAGTGGAAGATGGTGAGAATTATTCAGAGCCAATCAATTTAAATGTATTCGCTGGCACTGATGCAGTGAAAATGTTAGGTACGGACTAGAGTATGAGGACCCTGGTACATGAGTGTTGAACAGCAATATCAGCTCTACTTGTATTATCTGCGTTAGTCTGGATTGGAATCGCCTTGTCGATCGAGCAATGTACGTGCGGACTGGTGGTGTATTGACGGGTCAAAGAGCCCTTGATCGTGGAGGGCGGCAAGAGAAGCATACCACAGATAAGTCGAGTTCATGCAGGTCCGAACAGGTCAAGAGGAACAGCACATCTCGATGGCACACGAATGAGTACGATAGGCGCCTGCTTGCCACGGAAGCATACACTTGGGACACATCTCAATTGGTCTTCGAATCAACAGGTACTTTGAGGCAATACAGCCAGGTTCGGCTTGCTAATCTGCACAATACCAACCGGAAACGGCGAGAACAGCAATCGTGATGCACGAACAAGTGAGCTTGACAGCTGTCAAGTCCCAGCTGTCGACCTCACCAAGGAAATTACTGTCACATTCAAAGACGCCAACCATGGCTATCCACTCGCAGAAACATGGCATAGCTGGCCTCCCCGGGGGGGGGGGGGCATATGGATCCTTAATTCATCATCATGACCAAGTTCATCTGCTCAGTGCTTTTCTTTTTCGAAATGACCCCTGCAATCTGTAGTCTGCAGTGTGGAAAATCAGACATGGCTGGCAGCACATGAAACAATCTTGAATGCGCTCTTGAGAGCCAATCGTTTCTCCTCCCCCCCAAAAAACATCCTGACGCGTCAAGGATCGACCGGGCCAGGTGTTCATGCTTGGGCAGAAACGTCGCTTCCCCAAAACCGAGCTTTCCGGATAAAATTGGATCTTTGGGCCATTGCCATGACTCGGCATTAAAATTAGACCGCCCCCAATTGACGGAAGAAGAAGCTGCAGGATCTCTGCAAGTCATCGGATAATTGGTCCGAAACTAGAATTGCGATAGGTCAGAGTCTCCATACAAGGCACAGACATGGTCAGAAAGGTGATGTCGTATTCATATCATTAAATCGTGAATTAATCCCAACATAAAGGTAACCCGAGGCATCATCTGTCCTTTTTTCCCGACAAGCAAGATATACCGAAGTGATGAACTGAAGAGGAAGAAAAAAAAAGCCAAAGAGGTAGAAAGAAAATGTGAGTAGAAAAAAAGAGAGCGAAAAAAAAACAATTTACACGAAAAGAAGAAACAGTGTCATAGCCAGGCTCGGGTCGTATCACGTCATCGACCTAGATAGCCCCTGCTTGTATATGTCCAGCAAAGCCACGCCAGCTCATACAATGTTCAAGGACCATCGGGGCTCCCCGAGGGGGAGGCCAAATTACAGTCCAGTGCATTGACTGATTGCGGCCCAATGTCCCCATGCACAAATATGTTGAAGAAAGAAACAATCTGCCGGTGTGGGTAGTTCTGTCGTTGGTCAAAAGTCTTGGGAAGGCAAGATGTCAAGGGACCCTCGTCCCTGCTTCATTACTCCCATCCACGGCTGAACTCGCGTCTTCCGTCATACCGAGAAGGGTAAAAGAAGAAGGGAAAAGAAGTCCGGCACAACCGCGAAAATTTTTCTCTATGCGGAACCTCGCCGATGAAGGACTTCACCGATCAGGCGACGTGGCCCCATCCGTTCCAAACTTCGTGAAAGTGCGGCACCGGTGGAAGAGATGGCCGAGCCACGGCGCTCTCGATGCCAGCGTCGTCGAATACAATCGTCCACAAGCGTGGTGAGGCCCGTTGCAACGATGACACTAGGAGAAATAAAAACACATATTAGCGTTCAGATTTCTTGGAGACAAGTCGAAGCAAAGCGTGGTGGTGGGGTTGATTCAACTGGGACAGAGCGGCGCCAGTCATGAAAGCCATCCGAAACGGGAAGAGCCAACCGTGGATTGCATGGAAATAGCGGGGATGAGTCGTTTGGGGATCATGCAAGACCACGGTAGGAAAAAAAGCAGAAATAGGCAAAAGCGAGTCCCGAGATAACAGGACTTGAAGTGAAAAAGCAAATACCAAAGCAAACCAACAAACAAATGCAGTGGACTTACTCTGCAATATCGGGCATCCGTTCGTACACGGTGGGGTCGCTGATCCAGAGACTGGAAGGCGGCACCCAGCCTCCCTTACTCTCCTCCTCAATGGCCTCTAAAGGTGTCAAGATGTCCGGCATCAGATGTGCGATCGTTTTGGATGTTTTCATGTCGACCAGATGATAAGAGAACTCGCGCAAGTCTCCCTCTCGACGGCATTCGCAGCGCCACTGGTACCGCGTACTCCAGTACTCGTACTCGTAGCGGTAAGCGCCGGTCCCACCACGGCGCTTCACCTCGACATGAGCGTAATTGGAGAATTCCAACAAGATCGTGTCGGTGAGATTTTTATCTTGGGGGTGAGATGAAGAGGAAGAGGAGGTCGGAGTCGGGAATGAAGAGGGATCGGTCGTGGTGGAGTCGCCAGCATGAGCTTTCGCATCGTGCTTCATACCCGATCCATACCCGGAGTCGCGTCGCTTGGAAGAACCGTTGCTCTGGGCGGATCCGTGGTGATGACCGCTGTGACTTGAACCCGGCCGCAGGCTCGCAAACATGCTACTCAAGGATCGACGAAAGACCGGTCGTCGATCATGCGACGACTGCAACTCTTTACGTGTTGAGTGACAGACTTCGCGCCCGGAGTCACGGCAGTATCGACGGAAGGAAAATTTGCGAGAAAACAAATCGTACATGCGCAGGTGGAAAAGAATGACATCTTGCTGATAACCGTCGCGACATGGCACGACCGTGTCGACACGCAGATTCATGTTGCCGTCAATGGTAGCATCGTCATGACGGATCAGCAAGCGACGCGTTGATGGGAAAAGATTGCCGAAAGAGGAAGGCGTCGAAGCCAAGGCATCCGATGGAAATCGTTCATCTCTGTTCCCCACCTCGAACACAGGCTCCTCGGGAATATCGTGATTCTTAGAGTTGGTCGTTGAGGCATAGGTAGAGACAGATTGATGGGACTGGAAATCCTCGTCATGTTCATCAACATCCTCGACATCATCGTCATCGAATTGGTCATAATAGCCCGCTTCCGCCTCATCACCTTCCTCGCTCTCGTTTTCTTCCACAGACACCTGAATCGGGGGCCCATCCAAGTACTCGTAGTCTGTCCATTGGTGAAATTTGCCCCCCGACACAGCGCGCTCACTCAGAAGGGTAGGAGCGGTACTTCTTGAGCGATCCGAAGCTGCTGTATCGGTTGAGCTGGAGCTGCCAGCGCCGCCGGTGCGGGTTTCCCCAGGTTTGTAAAATCCCATTTTCCTTTGATCCTGTGACTTGCTAGATGCAGGATGGTATAGGGGTAGAGAGAGGTAGAGGGTGTAAAGAATGAGACTATATCACTTCACTTCTCCCGGTGCAATTGGCCGTGGGTCAAAAGTATGACGGGGTGTCTTTTGGCCACCAACGATGTTTTGATCACAACAGAGACTCTCGAGTCATGCATGCAGCCGCAGTATGCAAGTTAGAATGATGAAATTATATACCTTGTTCAAGGCAAAGCGAACGATCCCTCGATTGTTGACAGACCAAGCAAGGGGATGGTGGATATGCCGTAATATCTAATCCCGATCTTTTCTGCAGGACTAAAGTCGGACAGGATCACGTTCTCAGACAATCGGTCGCGGCAAGGTCATGAAACATTGGCAAATGATGATTCAAATCGAGCAAAGGGATTCGGAAATTACCGATCCAACACAGAGACGTACGAGGAAGACTGATCTGCCACGGAGCCGAAAAAGGGATGATGTTGTGGTTCTTGTCAAATTCCCATGACGCAGTGTTTGAGTTTGGCGGAGAGAGACTGGCATGGAATGATGGAAGTTGAAATGAGAGTCTGAAGGAAGGGGTGGCTTCACGGGGGTGACAACGGCCTTTGCCCGTCTTGTGGTTTGTGGATCAAAGACAGGAAGTATTGAAGTAATAGAGTGAAGGCCGTACTATGGCAGACGGACTCCACACGAGTAAGGTTCTCGAGGAGCAAATGGAGATAGTCCCGCGGCACAGGCCAGACTGCAGCTCTTTCAGTCAGGAAGCGGGGATCTCAGCAATCATATGATTGTTGATTGATCATCCAAGGGGAAAAGAAAAAATTGCGGTGATGGTTCTCGGGAACCCGAGTTTGGTGAGATGGATTGAAGGCCACTGGAATGAATTCTGAATCCTGAATCTTGAGGCGCTAGTGAGCTGGGCAGCTATCCCAGATGAACTCAGCCACGGCGCTCAGAGTGGTGAGACTCAACGTGCACAGTCGTGAAGAAAGAGGATGCACCCTGAAAAAGTGGACAGCGTTTCGATGTTGGCGATGAAACGGGGCTGATCGGCGTTCTTGTCCTTTGCTTCGAGAGGAGAGTGCAGATCGGATGATTAGGCGTGACAGGGGGGGGAAAGAAGCAAAGGTGGGGTGAACAGAGGGAGTGATTTTGGAAGCCCAACGTGCAGATCGAGCGAAGCACGGAGGAATTGATTGCCCAAATGGAAATAGCTCATTATCTATGGTTGGATTGGCATGCTGACAATTTAGAGGATAAAGGGCATGGATTATTGGAGATCAGTGGACGGTCAGCAGCGATCGGAGAAAAGACAAAGAATGTGGTGGTGGTCAGACAAAACAAAAACGAGTCGGACAGGCCAATGACAGTCTTGCTTTCCTTGCTCTTGAACACATGTAATCGGAGAGAGAGCAAACGGTCGAAGATACATCGAAGGACTTGCTGTTCCCCTTCGTCATCGCTATCGGTTGCAAGTCGTTTGCTTGGGGATCCGGTTTTTCCCTTCTTTTCTTTGCTATGGGAGATGGGAATTTGAGTTGGCCTGTGAACACCAACCCAATAAACACCCACGGCCTTGCAGGTCTTGCCTACCGTAATGGACGCCCTAGATGATAGCCAACAATTATCAGGAGTCAATGGATGTTATTGTCTCCTCCTTAACACTGCAGCCGGTGGTACACAGCAGTACATTGGATACGGTGCAGCGTGATGAGTACGACTCGAATGGATGGGACTCTCTATCTGCCAAGTTCCCCCATGTTCATGTAGCGCGACGCTTGATCCTCCAGCCTCCGATTACTTCGCCCGACGTCCACGCAAGCTAGATAAGGATGACCTCTAGTTCTCTCGAGCCCTTGGCCCCGTCGACGTTAGTGACTCTGAGATGTATGATTCCTAAAGAAGGAAGCCGCTAGAAAGACCTCTGCGCCCTCAAGACGCCATCTCGCGGACTTGATTCGCGTTGCACAAAGCCCCGATTCAGGCCGCGACCCAACACACCGAGATCCTGGGGCCCGACGCAGTGTTGGATGAAGACTCCACAAATGACTCGTATGTGTGATCAACTAGCTATGATGAAGGTCAGTAGCAGTTTTTCTTCTTGGCATTATCTGGTTCAAACTCTCTGTAAGGTCTCGTCACGAGAAACCATCCGGTAAACAATCAACCTCGATGTCCTCGCCTTGCACCCGATGGGAGGGATCTGCTCGGAAGCCGCGGTGCATGCGACACGCATGGTTTTGTTCCACCAGGAAAGGAAATGACAGAGTGAGCCATTGTGGAAGTACAAGCCTGGAGAGACTGTCACTCTACGGTGAATACAGTGAAGAAGAGCAATAATTACAATCGCAACCCACCCAGGTACATCTTCACTCTAGGTGGGATTGTCAAGTGCGCTATTGGCTGCTTTGTTTCGGCTCCCTGGGAGAAAAAAGTTGCGTTTAGGCATGGTTCGGTGAGTGTGATGGTGTGTCCGACCTTCATTCGCCAAATGACCGGTCGGGGCTGAACAGCGGCGGCGTGAATGGGGCCACGCGGAAGAACTACCAAGCAATTCCCCACAGAATTTGCCTTTCTCCCTTTCCCCCCTCGATCTCGCCTCAGGCCAAGTCTTCACAAGCGGACTGCGCCCCTGCCTCTCGTCGAAGAATGGCGAGGCTGCGAAGGAGGCAGCCAGTGAGCGGGAAGCGCACAAGCGCAGAAGAGGGTCTAGAGTCGGGACCCGACGGCCCATAATGTGTGCAACCAGCCTACCAGGTGGCCCGTGAGGGTTTGCCGGAGAACCCCTCCACCGAATATGACATGTTCTGGAAGAGAGCAAAGAAACTTCCGGAAATCGGAGGGTCCAGTGCATTTCCGATGCGAGAGAAAAAGTAACGAGGAATCAAAACGGGTGGTCGTGAGTGTGAATCTGCTTCCGATAAAGCTCCGGTAGAATGTCGTAGGTGAATCGACGAGATCCTAGCAGCGGCCAAGCAAGATTTGGCTTGATCACCAAATACTTCAGTCGTGAGGATCGTCGGGCTCGAGACCGCGGCCATCCGGGCAACTGCCTTTGCATCGCCATCGCGCCGTCACGCTGTCACGTCGTGCGAACCTCCTGGGATTCAATCTCACCCATCAACGCCAGCAATGCACTCCTTACGTGGTTGACGCCGTCTTTCCTGCATCGTGAAGCATCTAGCCGATCAAGATGCCTGAGAAGGCCAAGCGTCATAGCGATGTACGATGGAGTTGATTTTTCCTGCGGTCTGTGAGCCCGAGATTGCATGTTTCCTCACCATCGCAATTATCGCAAAGGGGTCAGAGTATGTCGGTGGGCACCACAAACGGTGGAGTCGCGGTCCGATCCGGTCGGGCCCAAACATGGTAGAAATCAAGATGACGTTAAAACGACGGTGAGAGACGTCCGTAGAGCTTCTTATCGTGATAAGCCTGAGCGATAGGGCACTCTAGTGTTGGATGACTGACGCAGATATGCATTCCTCTTGGAGGGTAACGAGACCTTTGTGTGGTGCAGACGAGGGAGAATATCACATTGTCATCTCAGTCTTGCGATTTGAGATGCACGGACGCGACGGCTTCTTGCAGATTGTCATGGCCTTTCGAGGCACACTTCATGGACCTAGGCCAGTCGAATCATGAATTGATCGACTTTAGCTGTGGATGATGATAATTTCTTGAGGAATGGATATGATCGCAAAGATGACGATTTTGTAATCTAGAGGATCATCACGTTCGTGGGAGGATTCATGACGGATGTATCTGCAATTCCCGGGTTTGGCTCATGATAGCGGTTGCCGAAAATCAACGCCGCCATCTGTTGACCAGGAAAGGCCCGTTCGTCAGGTAGGATCCATATGGATAGAACAATGAAGTGAAAACCCGCCGTCAAGATGTATTTTCAGTCGTACGGAGAGTCGAGTTGCCTATTCGGGCGAGAGTTCAGCAATGACCTGAGTTTCTGCATTATGTTGAAGAAATCAAATATACCGCCCGACCTAAATAAATCACCTGCGTTTTATTCTGCCATCTGTTCTCACGTGGTATCATCGAGCAACAGGCTCTTCAGGGATATTCGCTCTGTGGGCCCGGAAATTGAACCAGTACTACTACATGTATTCAGTACTCCAGCGAGCCTCTGTGCTTGACTTGATGAACCACCTCGGTCTGTCTCGCCCCCAATATACCGTCAAGTAGGTCCCGAATTTACCTCCGTCGCCGTTAAGAAGCCGAGATTGTGGCGGTCTTCAGTATAGTATTCATACGATTCATGAATAGAAAGGTATTGTCAGCCTCTTTATGATCTGATCATGATACAGCGACATTGCAGTGAGTGAGGAAAGTCCATATGATGTACCCCATGATCAAACCCGAAGGAGACTTGGGAATTTTGAAGCATGATCGATGGCTGTGATTCACCCAAAAAGAAGGTCGATATGGGAGAGTGTAAAATTGAAACACAAGTAAGCCTAAAACCCCCATTTACATGGCTAATGTCTAATCAGATAGACCCTTGATCCCCAAACAGGATGTCCACTATCGTATAAATCATTTCCAGAGGGAAAAAGGAGTGAAGAGTCGAACAGGAATGTCACATCTCCAAGAAAAAAAAAGCCGAAATTGGAAAAAAAAAGAAAGAAAAACATAGCATGAGGCCTCAGTCCAACCTTCAAACCTGGGCATACAGAGGCTGCGGGAGTTCCTCTCCGGGCTTGATCAGCTCCTCGGCCAGACAGGCTTGATGAGTGACAAGACCAGCTCGAGTTCCTGGGACTGGAAGACGGAAGCCCACATACGCCTCTCGGCGGGCCGGCTCTCCTACGGTGACGGACCAGGTATGGAGGCCGTAGTAGGAGGCGATGGAGTGAACGAGCCAGCGTCTACGATACGATAAAAGAGCCATGGTTAGGATTTGACCGACAACATACGGAAGACAAATCGCATCTCGTCTGCAGGGAGGCGGACAGATCAGGGGATCAAAGACTCACCCAAAGCCAGCAGATCGATCCTCGACCAGACTCTCAAACACCATCTTCTCCCCGTCTCGCTCATGATGCTGACTCATTTGCTCCCGCATCTGCTGGAGTTTCAGCTGTCGCTCTGGAGCATCATGCATCTGGCCATTCCGGCCGACGAAAACAATTTCATCCTCCGAATCTTCCACCTCGGTCTCGGACACATCGGCCAGTCCTTCGCTGGCTAGGAAGACCTGCCGATCATTCCACTGACGGATAAACAGGCGGATATCATCCTCCAGATCTTGCAGCATGCCACGCGCAGCACGGGCATGTTTGATCTTCACACGCAGGTCTTTGGGGATCCGATGCTTTGCGGGAGTATGGGTGTTCTTGCGAGCAGAGTGATGATCCGCCATCTTCGCATAGTGCTTGTCCCAGAGCGGAGCGAGGTAATATGGCATCGGGTCATGGCGAGGATATGTAGGTTGGATGGTCCAGTCATGCGGCGAGGGAGGCTCAGCCCACGGGTTATTGAGCAGGCGGTCTTTTCACGTCATAGATGGATATGGGTCAGCGACAGTATGGAGATGGGAGAGTCCAGGTCCACAAGAACTCGTGACTGCTTCTCGCGCGCACGTGTCACGCATGGCCATTCTTGAGTCCTTATCGATGATGCCTTATCGATCACGGGATGACGAGCGCGAGGCTCTCAGGATCTCCGAGAGCAGCGAAATGAAACCAAAGGATTGGCATCCGGGGCAGATGGGGCGAGCATACCATTTTCCCAGCGTTGTCGCCTACGGCTTCCATCCTTTCCCTTGAGCAGAGCCTCACGCCGCTTTAGACTATCCCGACGCAGAGGCTCGCGGCGCCGGAAGCTGACCGTTGGAGGACGGGACTCGCTTGCGCCGTTGCGATCCGCCGAAGCCGCCGGGATCTGGTCGTCGATCGGAATGGACAAAGACACCGTCGTCCCGCGCAGAGTGCTTCGGGAGGGCGTTGCTGTCGGATCGGCTCGAACGGCGTTTTCGGCGAGGGTGAGGTCCTGCAAGGAGGCGACCGCCTGTTCGGTCCACGCGGAGATGGCCAAAGTCTGCTGTGGCGACAGACTGCCCTGTGAGGCGTCCGGGTGTAGTCTGGGGTGAATAGCCATGATGATGACCTGTCGTGGTCACTTGCAATTAAGACCAGATGATCAATTGGAGAGTCCACGGGGGGGGGGGGGCGTAGGGGCAAGCGACCAAGATAAGTACCAGAATGGGAGCAATAGCAGAATGACTCGACGTGAGCGAGGAGGAAATCGGAATCTCCAGGATGATGGATCCAAGGACGGATCGAACCGATCGGGGGGACATGCGCGATAACGAGATAAAGGCGCGTCCCCCTCTTTGCGTGTGCTGATTGCACGGGACTGGCCGCGGGCGCTGATTCGCGGGAAGTGGACCATGTGGGTGAGTCAGTCGACGACGAAATGTTCCACAGAAAGCCGAGTCAGTCCGAGTGTTTTCAGTACTGAATAACTCAGTAGGAGTCACCGGTACTAATACTCTGTTGCTCACGACGGGAGGTCCATACTGAGAAGAAGTCCACGATGAAATCACAAGTACCAGACTCAAAGTCTCACTATTATTGAGCAGCGCTACCTGAGTTGGTCAAGACTATGAGGTCAGTCTACTCTGAAGATTGTCATACTTCTCCGAGCAATCTAGTCAATCGAGGGTCCAATGCCCTGCTACCGTCAAAGCGAAGGGGGTCGGTCACCTGAGATCCATGGATGAACCCTGACTGGATCACTCACAAACCCTTACCCTCATTCCCACTTTGGGTCCATCGTCATCAACCTGCTCCCGCAACGGAAGCCAAGGTTAATCCGCGCGGACAGGAATCACCATGCTCAGTATTAGTAGTCGAAGCATTACGTCTACATTCTTGCCTGGCGCTGGCAGGAATCAGGCTTGAGCCCGACTGACTTCAGAGGCTTCCTCACCCTTCTCGCGCTGGACTTTTTTGGATCTCACAAACTCTTTTCTGAGTCAGCTTTGGAGACTCCGATCGGACCTTGGTGGATCTACCACTGTGTGCCTCCTCGCTGGTCGCATGGTGGAGCTTCGATACAAAGAAGGTTCCCTCTCAAGGACCGTGACCAGCACCCATGCAGAAAGCGGAGTGCTGGAATCTCTCTTACACACACGCTCACTCTCTGGTGGACAGAAGCCCCTTCTCCTCTTTGCGCCTTTGCGACTCCACTATCCCCGCGAGGACGATCGCTCCATCGATGATGCTATGTACAATAATACATGTCCTCTCCATAATAACAATTCCCGAATGCAGTTGTCGAGACTCGCAGGATTCTGCTCAACAGTATTACTTCGCACGGTCGGTCGTTTATGAGGTTACTGTCAGTTGACGCCTCAGTCTGAGGGGTGTGTCAACGGTCGGGTGATAAGACCCGCGTGTGTAGAAGCTCACATCAACCGAGGCTTAAGACGGTTGACGTCTTGCAGTAGAATCAGCATTCCTGGATGCCGTATGGTCACTGAACTAATGCATTCTGCACGATTGCACTCAGCAGTCAGCACTATGAAGAGCACCGAGACAGGCTTATGGTTCGCGGTAAGCAAGGATTTACGAGAATACCAGCATTCAAAAGTCGAAGAATCCGCATTGAATCGAATCGGTCTGCCCCCGTCGGAGCTCCAGTCACAGTCTAGTCCCCTTTGAGCTGACAGTGCCACTGGTCCTGAATTGGAGGCCCCCAAAGGCGCGTGTGTGTGATAAATCCGGGCTGTCTCCTCTTCTCTGCCCCCATCTCCAACTCATCAACCAATCCGTCCCTTCCGTGCCTGACCAAAGGGCTGCATTCGGGCGTCTTTACAAAACCAGCCATCCCTCCCCGTAGAGAGCCTTTTCCTTCCTTAGCAACTTCTCAATTGACGGTTATTATATCATCTTGTGTCATACCATTATACTCCATTTGTATACACTATACGCCGATCCTGCCACTCCGGACGATGAAGTTGCTCGCATCTCTGGCGCTGAGTGCGACCGCCTTGGCCGCCGTCATTCCCCAACAGGCGCCGCTGGGTTCCTCCATTGTACACAACACACAACAGACCAAGTATTTGATCGAGCTTGCGCCTTACCAGACTCGATGGGTGACCGAAGAGGAGAAATGGGCTCTGAAGCTGGTGGGTGATGACGATCGCTCCTCTACAGAAAAGGCGAAGCGGCGCACCGCCATTCCTTTGCTGTCGTGACCAGACCCCCCACCGGGACTAACCGCAATCTTTCTTTCCCTCCAGGACGGCGTCAACTTCATCGATGTCACTGATGAGTTCCATTCCGGGGCCTACGGGGCCATACACACGTCGCGTGTGGTCAAGTACCCCAGCGCAATGTCACACGAGCAGGAAATCCGTCCACTCGCGGGAGACCTCAACAAGGACAACATGAAGAAGAACCTCGAGCACTTCACCTCCTTCCACACCCGGTACTACAAATCTGATTATGGCCGACAGTCCGCCGAGTGGTTATATTCCCAAGTGAGCGCGGTGGTGCAAGAGTCGGGGGCGACCGAGCACGGAGCTTCGGTGGAGCGCTTTGCTCACCCGTGGGGCCAATTCAGCATCATTGCCCGCATTCCCGGCCAATCTAACAACACGGTGGTCTTGGGCGCTCATCAGGACAGCATCAACCTGTTCCTACCCTCCATCTTGGCTGCTCCCGGTGCGGACGATGATGGCAGTGGAACGGTGACCATCCTCGAGACTCTGAGGGCCCTGCTGCGGTCCGAGACCATCGTGACGGGCCAGGCGGCCAACACGATCGAGTTCCACTGGTACTCGGCAGAGGAGGGAGGTCTACTGGGCTCGCAAGCGGTGTACTCTAAGTACAAGAAGGATTCACGTGAGGTCAAGGCCATGTTGCAACAGGACATGACCGGCTACGTCCAGGGCACTCTGGACGCGGGTCAGAAGGAGTCGGTGGGCGTGATTGTCGACTACGTCGATCAGGGTCTCACCAAGTTTATCAAGCAGGTCATCACTACCGTAAGTATCTCGCCTATCTATTCCGCCTTGGTCAAGTTCGGCCTGCTTCCTCCTTTTGTGCTCTTTACGATGCTAACATTCTTTCCGCAGTACTGTGACGTGCCGTACGTGGAGACCAAGTGTGGCTATGCCTGCTCCGATCACGCCTCTGCAAGCCGCTTCGGCTACCCGTCCGCTTTTGTGATTGAATCTCAGTTTGAGAACTCGGACAAGAAGATTCACAGCACGGATGATTTGATCAAGTACCTCAGCTTCGACCACATGTTGCAGCACGCCAAAATGAGCCTGGCTTTTGCATACGAATTGGCATTTGCTCCTTTCTAAAGGGCAGATTTTGTACATTTCATTTGTTTTTTGTTCCGGTCGCTTGTTTGTTGATCAGTGCGGCCCGGGGCGTTTTGCAAGATACCTTACCACTCATTAGTTATTACTACAATGCACATCGGCGAAGGGGGGCTCCTTCGCGAGAGACCCCTGGCCATTCGAGGACATTGACGAATGCATGAGATGGGGAAGGAGCAGAAAGTGCGATGAAACAATGCGTACTACATTAGTCAACTTAGTGAAGGGGAGTTTTCAAGTGGCAAACGGAGACTATGTGTGTCTAAGCACATTGCATGTAGATATCGCCGCCTACTTGTGCCAAATGAGACTTCCAGCTCTCCTACCTTGGATGCATAGTCGGACAAAAAGTCCAATGCGTCGCGGGTTAATCCACTTGCGGCCGTGGGGGGCTACGGGGCTGCCTGTAAGGTTACTTCTGTACCTGTGCCCATCTTGCGAATCAGAATCGGTAAAGATCGGAGATGAGGGGGAGGGACTAAAGAACAGCGTGGGATTGAAAAGATTTCAAAGAGCCGATTGATGAAAACAACCTGGTCTAGTATGATTGATGCCGATCGTCTGCTTATGGCTCCTTCACGAGTGTGACTAGTACAGTACACTAAGTAGTTCTCCTTCTGTACATGTCGTTTTAACCCCTCTCTTCACTTCCACTTCCACTCTTTTTTAAACTCTCGTGTCTACTCCAAACAGCCTGGGAACTCCCCGCAGAGACTCATCACCTACGACTAGTACTACTAGTACTCACCAGGAGCTGGGTGTCCCTTCTGACCCAACTCTCAACAATGAAGCCTCCACAAATCGGCGATCTGATCGCCCAGATCGACACCCCATCCATGATCGTCGACCTCGACCTCATGGAATCCAACATCCACAAACTCATGACCAAACTGCTCCCCACCGGCCGAGACATTCGCCCCCATCTGAAAACCACCAAGAGCGCCATTCTAGCCGCCAAACTAGTCCAGGCCGGCGCAAAGGGCGGCTGTGTCGCCAAAGTCAGCGAGGCTGAAGCCATTGCCGCCGCGGGCTTCACCGATTTACACATCACGTCTCCGATCGTGGGGCCCGTCAAAGTGGCAAGATTAGTCGAGTTGTTTGACAAGTATCGCGAGATTCGAATCGTGGTGGATTCGGAAGCGGGCGCCGCGGCGATCAACGACGCCCTAGAGTCGTCGGGGATCGAGGAGCCGATTCTGACTTTGATCGATGTGGATGTGGGATTGCATCGGACTGGGGTGAAACCCGGGGAGGCGGCGATGAAGTTGGTTCGGTTTGTGGGTGGGTTGAAACAGCTGAAGATTGTGGGAGTTCAGGGGTACGAAGGACATCTGCAGCATTTGCATGATGCTCGGGAGCGAGAAGCACAGTGTTTGGAATCGATGCGCATTCTTACCGAGACGGCTGAAGCTTTTCGTCAAGCAGGGTTTTGTATGGACGTTGTGACCACGGGAGGCACCGGCACGGCCGAGACTTGTGCTTCAGTTCCCGGGGTGACTGAGTTGCAACCGGGGTCGTTTATCTTTATGGATACTGATTACCGTGATGCGGTGGGTACGTTCTACGCGAATAGTCTGACGATTTTGTCGACGGTGATTAGTGTCCAGGGTCCTCGGGCTGTGACCATCGATGCGGGATTGAAGTCGTTGTCGACGGATAGTGGAATGTCCGAGTGCCGGGATTCACGATACAAATATCATGAGTTTGGAGACGAGCAGGGCTCGTTGAAATGGGAGGATGAAGGAGGGAGTGTGCCAGCTCTGGCGGTGGGTGATCGCGTGGAGATTATCCCGAGTCATATCGACCCGACGGTGAATTTGCATGATGTGTATTATGCACATCGGAGAGGGGTGATTGAGGAGATTTGGTCCGTGGATTCGAGGGGAAAGGTTCAATAAAGATGAGATCAAAGGCGTGGATATTTGAGTTGGAGAGGCTCAAGTAGTCACGGTATCCTATTCCTCTATTGCAATAGATATTGACGACTTTTCTACGGGTCGAATGAAGCATGCTGTCTCCAAGCCTTTGATCAAATCTGAGTCTATTCTTGAAGACTCCACCCATTTCCACTTCGGAAGTCGTTGCAAGGCCTTTCAGCCGACAACTGTAGTTTGAACAGCGGGCGAGGCCTTTCCAGTCTTTCCATATCCGAGTTTTTCTCTCATGGAAAGGACCCTGATGCACCTTTACCAAGAAGAGCCTAAACACAACATTGAAGCCAGTGGCCACTTGATCAAGCCAGCGACAACCAGTCTGTAATCAAGTAGAACCCGGAGAGTCCTGCAGCCAGTCCTATGGAAGTCTTTCGCACCGTCTTGGGTGGATTCTATAACGTCTTCGTCAATCAGCCCTATGACAGCGACTACATTTTGAAAATTCTCTCTAATGACACGATGACACCAAATAATTCGCGGCTTGGATTTATACTCCGGGACCGAAGAGTAACAGAGTTGAATGGTATGGTTGATAGTCTTTTGAAAGATTGTATGGCAGTCCAACGAACCGGGTTTAGAGGTCTCAGCTGAGGTACTGCAAAGAAGGTACGACCACGGGCACCTTTGTGCTATATATAGGCGTAGGAAGAAGGGAGCGACGAAAAATCCTAGTAGCGATGACCTGTGAGTATGTGAGAAAGATACAAAACGAATAAAAAGGAGAAGCAGCAAAGAATCCTCTGTAAGGGCTTGCAACCTTGGTGTGTCTGATAGAAATCGTTGCATGGGTTGTATGAACAGTACCGATTGGAGACTCGGATCAATTGGGGTAGATTAGCTAGCAACCACTCAACAGAGCCACCGCCTCTGTACAGTTTCATCTTCTCTTCCATCTTCAAGGGCTGGTGATATCACGTGATCATACTCTGGGCCGAACAACTGCGTGGCCTGCGCGTTGGGCTTTTTCGGGAGCTGCAAATTTCGAACCTACCAAGTGGTATGGTGGTGAAGTGATGATGTTTGCAGAAACAACATCGATTCATATCCGCGGCAACTCGAGCTTGGGCAAATCGTGGACACAGACACATTTGCATCTCAACAGAATTTCGATGGTTCTCTTGTTTAACACGGGTTGAGGGATACGTTCTTCGCTTTTGGAATCGTATGTCTTCGAAGGACCATCAAAAATCATTCGTCAGATTCTGAAATTCGATTTCTGGTGAAGTTTACTGAAAAGATTAACCGACAATTGACAGTGTTGATGAGCTTCGAGGATTTACATGAATGTCGGGGTCTAGGGTAGGGTGGTTGAGATGATGGATGTTGCCCGCTGTATTTCCTCCAGGAGGCAGACGTGCGGACAATCAAAGGGTGATCTTCCGCGATCAACAGGATGCACCTCACTGCACTCCCTATTCGAAACTACACCGCTTATCTGGAAAGGAAATTCCTACCTTCGACAAAGACAAGAAAGAGCCATGTCCGGTAAAGTAGACTAACATGTTTTTCCACGCGATGAAAGACGAGAAGATGTAATTTACATACCACATTGTTTTGGTACGTCACTGATCAAACACCGAGGTAGATCCTAGAAAAAAAAACCTCTCTATTATTGTTACAGCTTCGGCAGAGATTCGGAATCCGTCCCGTTCAAGCAAGTTGAGTCCGAATGTGGATTTCCTTTTAAGGGCGGCTTGGCCGAGCATATTGTCGGGTACAGTGGAAAGTCTTGCCTGGTCAGGTCTCTCGTAGGTACTGGGCAGCCATTGCAGATACCAAAATCTGATAGATTCGACATGACTTGATTGCATCTTGGGAGGAGACAGATAAAACAAAAAAGAGGCTTGATTTTGGTGAGATGGACTTGCAGTATGCTCGTGGAATACTCATACTCTTGACTGGTGGTCGTTGGCATGACCCGGTGGCGTATATTAGGCGGTACTGCAGGCCGGGAGTGCCCGCTCTCACACACACTTCGAGACGGCTGGTGGAGTCACGAAGAGGGCAAGAAGTGTGCATTCCCTCTGTCGAGTTATTTGGGAGACAAACTAAAGACTTTGTCGAATGATCAAATCCGTTGACCAGTCAAGACTCTCGAGTCAAAGAACCTCATTTAGGGTCTCAGTCTTTGCCGGAAAGGGAAAAAGTAGGGGAAAAAGTGTCCCAGGATGTTCCCCCCCACCAAAGATAAGCGCCACCCCGCGGCCCACGCGATAGGCACCCAAAGAGCAAAAAAAAAAAAAAAAAAGAGAAAGAGAGCCAAAAAAAAGGGCGCGGGAGGAAAAAAAAGGTCGCATTTGGGAAAAAATTTCTGTCTTTTTAATACCTCCACACTCCTGATCCTCCTCGGCTTTTTCTCATCTCCTTGCGCTTGCCACGCCTGTTTCTTGCGTTCAATACGGTCGAGCTTTTCTCCCATTTTTCTCCCCTCCTCCCCAACTTTCCACTTACACATTTCCATACCACCGCCAAAATGGTCCAGAAGTTTTACGTCACCTACAACCAGGTGCACAAGCTGTGCCAGCAGTCGGCCGATGCCATCCTGAAGCAGTTCCGTCCCAACTTGATGATCGCCATTGGCGGTGGTGGTTATGTCCCTGCTCGTATCCTGCGGTAGGTTTTGGAATCTCCTGCAGCTCCCCAAGTCGCGCACATGCCGTTGACGGGGATGGCATCCTCTGGCGCGCGCCCAACTTGACCGGGGTTCCGCGGGTGACCCGGTATATGCTCCAGTCTTCTGGTTCGGTATACTAATATTTCCACCTTGGATCTCCAGTTCTTTCCTCAAGAGCCCCGGCGAGCCCAACATCCCCATCCAGGCTATCGGTCTGTCTCTCTACGAGGATCTTGGTCGTGGTGATGCCGAGGAGGCCATTGGCACCAAGGTGACCCGCACCCAGTGGCTCGATCTGAGCTCGTTGGAGATGGCCAACCTGATTGGCAAGAACATCCTGATTGTCGACGAGGTTGACGACACCCGCACAACTCTGGAGTATGCCGTGCGCGAACTCGAGAAGGACGTCCAGGAGGCCCAGAAGCAGCTTGGCCGTGAGGGCGAGAAGACCAACTTCTTCGTCTACGTTCTCCACGTGAGTGATCCCGTCCGCCGGCAAGCAATCAAAAAAAAAAAAAAAAAAAAAACTCTTTTCCAGTGTGCTTCAGAACTTGACTGCTGACCGACGACCTTTGTGTGTTTCTCGTTTAGAACAAGGACAAGCCCAAGAAGGGTACTCTGCCCGCGGATATGATGGAGGGAGGCCGTTACCACGCCTCTGTCACCACTGAGGATGTGTGGATCTGCTATCCTTGGGAGGCTAAGTATGTCATCCATGAGCCTTCCGCACTGTGGGCGCCACAAATCGATGTGAATTAACCGCTAATAATTCTTCAATTCTTAGGGATATTGTTGAGCACGACGCTCTGGCTAAGGAGAATCCTATTATCTAAAAGCAAAATTTTGATGGCATTGGCGAACTGCATTCCCTTTCTGCGAGGCGCGATGATACTATGGGTGGCCGCTTGGAGCCTCAACTTTGGTGTGGGCAAGAGATCGCTCGTTCCTTTTTTCCACCGGCGCTGTACTAGACCCCCGGACATGTTCATTTTTACGATATCCTTATGAACCAGAAAAAAAAGTCCTTTCATATTTGCTGCCTCTTTAGAAATCACTCGTATCTTCGGCGTCACGAAGAGCGGGGGTTTATGAAATGCGCCAGGCGCCGGTCTTGCGAGCAAAGATTGCCAAGTACGTGGGACGAAAATACTGTGTTGATGGGACCTCCCAGGTATCGGGTCGTTGGGTAAAATTAGAAAGAAAGCATACGCGGACACCAAGCAAGGAAGTGCAGACTTCCAGATCGCTCTGCTGCTAGGCTTTGTATGCTTCAGAAAGGCGGATCTTGCAAAAGCACCACGATACTCTGAGCTATCAAGGTTCGACCGGCCGCGGCTGTCAGTCCGGCCTCCTCCTCCTCCGAGTCGCCCGCCCTCAAAGCAATTTCATTTGTCAAGGTTCAATCCACCTCCACATTGCCCTTGCGCAAGTCAACCTTGGCCAGCTCAATCTCCTTCTGCAGCTCGGCGTGAGCTTCGGGGACGTCATTGAATGTGAAGATGGCAAGACCCAGGCGACCGAGAAGGTAGCATCCAAACACGATGACGGCGTAGAAGGGAAGCTGTACATTTAAGAAAAGGGAGTGAATCGAGGATCAGTGACAATTTTCGATACCATCGATGCGCATACTCCAAGGAATACCGAGATAAACGTACCACGGGGATGATTTCCGTCTGGATGGTCTCGTTCAGGGGGACCAGGCCGAGATAAAGCGAGAGGTAGAACTGCGCCGATAGGATCAGCAATGCGATCCTTCAAAATAACTCATTCAAGCGCCGTTGAATAGCGCGTCCAATCCACGAGTTTGACGTACGGAGGAGACCAGGAGGAGGACGGAGAGCGTCTGCTGTGCGCGTGTCATGATGAGGGTGGGCAGAAAAGCGAATTGAGAGAATAATCAGGAGATTGATCAGCTTTTTTTTTAAAAAAAAATAAGTGAACGGTGAGAAGTCGTGCGCAAATTTGAAGCCCCAATTGCTATTAGTAATTCAGACCGCAGAGAATGAAAGAGTGACGGTGGTCAAGAGGAGTTGTCGCAATGTCGCCAATGTGGCCGGAGACGAAGGCCAGCTTGGAGGTGATGCTTGGCTTGGCATTCAAAAGGCGGCATGGAATGTATTCTCCGACCCGCAGCCAGGTGTCGATGTTGATGGCCTGAAGACCTGATTCCGTATACAGAGGAGAACGACCACGTAGGTGGATTTTGATTTCTCTTCTTTGATAGGAGTGAGATTGCTACTAGTTTGGGTAAGAGAGGGTGCAACTTGATTTCCCAGAAACTCTGCCTCTCAAGTTGTACTCCCCTCATCTTGTCTGCATCTTCATCAAAGACCGCACTTTACCCGAATAGGGCGGGGGCCTGAGGTGGGTTCAGGCAGCACCTGCGCGGATTGGTTCACTTTCCGTCCCAGATAGTTCGAGTCCGTTTCCAACCCTAGAGTCTGGAATATTGAAAGTTCAGTTACTTCTTCAAAGGACGCATTGACACGCTCCACCCAAGCCACCGTGTGACTCAAAATACTTGGGTGCTTGCATTTTGCTACTTGGCGGCTCTACTCTCCAGGCTCCCATCGTCATTCAAAAGGGTGTATAAACCCAGATAGGAAAGGAGCCTCTCCACTCCTGATTGCGCTAGAGGACAGGAGGCATCAGTTGACATCCTGCGGCTCAAGGGTGCGCAGGCACGCAAGATGGAGTCTCAAAATGAAATAAGACCAGATTCCGGTGCTGGACCAGAATCTGTTGGTCAACCCTCTGTCGGAACACCTAGTGTTGATTTGCCGACTGTGTTGGAAGTGCTGTCTGCATTACCCGAGTCTCCCTCATCCATCTCCGATCGAGGAACTGAAGAGCTCGGTCTGCAAGATCAAGAGAAGATGTTTCGTGCTTTGCGTTCAATCATTGAAAAGGCTGATGCTGCTCCCGAGGTGGCAAACAACTTCGACTTGAAAGAACTCCATGCATCTCTGGAGAAAGCCGACGCGGATGGACGCCGGGGTCAAAGAGATCCAGAGTCTTTGCGAAGTGTGCTCCAAATTCTCCACAAGCTTTGGGCTTCTAACTCTGAATATCTTGCGCAAGCTGCCGAGGTCTTGGCCAATGGAAGTCGGGATGGTGAGCTGATACGATCAAGAACTATATCCTTTTGCGAGAGTACATATCACTGATTGTGCGAGTACAGTGTCGTGGCGTGGACCGATTGGGAAGTCTGGCATCCTCAAGTTCTTCTTGGACGTTGTATCTTCCTCGCTGAAGTTGGATGCCAAGCTGCTGCTGCATTCTTTACGTCTAGTTGGCAATTCGTGCGCAGACACGAGTATGTCAATATTGCCGTTTACATTTTTTTATTGTGTTCTGGATTGACTGATTCCCAATACAGATGAAAATCGACAAATCGTCGTTGATGGAGCCTACACTCTGGCGATTATCAGGCATTTTCTCAACCCTGATTTGGTCCACGTTGCGATTCCTGTGATCTACAATATTTGCATGGACTTTGGTAATGGAAATCCTCAATGAATCTGATTTGCGTGAAAGTGATGGTGATCATCTGACAACAGAGTAGAACCCGCACACGTCCAGATTGCTGAAAACCGAGTGGCATACATTATCTTGAAGTTGTTAAAAGATGGCGGTCTGCGAGATAACAGTGCGCTTCTCAGTTTCTCGTTCGACCTGGTGGAATTGGCATCAGAGCAAGGTGCGAAGCAAAAATCAAATTAGCCTACTCAAGGCATCAGTCAGGCTTACTTTCACACAGCGCGAGGCATCGAAAAATCTCCGGACGGGACAATCTGGCTTCTTGCGCAACTCGCAATGGAAGAAACCGAATTTGAACATTTCTCAGCGCTAACAAACAGCCTCTCCGCTTACCTGGCTAATGAACGATTCCAAGAAGTGTGCATCACCAATTTCATCGTTGAAGATGTTCTGAGTGTCCTTCGTCGCTCCTTTTCGATTGATGTCGACGAGTCTTCTCCCGAAGAAGTTTCAGCTATGGCTCAGGTTCGACTCAAGATCAACCAGGCTCTCGCAGAAGTCTCGGCCTCGCCATTGTTTACTGAGAAATATCCCCTCAGCTCAAGCATGGCGCAGAACTTGAAAATCTGGATCGCTGCCGACGAAGAACAGCTCCAGATCTGCGCGTGCGTCATGCTGGGCAACATCGCTAGATCAGACGAAGTCTGTCAGGTGATGGTGCGTGATTTGAAAATCCACGAGGAGTTGATCTCAGTCCTCAGGAACGGATCTCGTGGTGCAGTTCTCCATGCAGCCCTGGGTTTTCTCAAGAATCTCGCCATTGCTGGTGAAAACAGGGTGAGTTTGGCAGAGGCCGGGATTATTCCGGCTGTGTCTCGCCTGTGGGCATTTGATTCAGTTCCCCAAGTCCAATTCTCCGCTGCTACTATCGCACGACAAGTGACTATCTCCTCTATGGACAACATCGCTCGATTGCTGGCCCCTCTTTCGGAGGATCCGGACTCTCCGGCAAGCAAACGAACTTATCTTTCCCTACTTCTATCATTGTTTGAGAAGACAGACTCGGCTCCGATCAAGACGGAAATTGGGCGCACGATCGCCTCTATCTGTCGTACAATCTCTCCCAAGGCTCGAGACGGCAACCAAAATGCCAAGCTGCTGCAGGAGAGACTGTTCACTTTACATGAGGTTGTCGCGCGGCCGATCGGAGCCATGATTACGCAGACCCAATGGCCTGTCGTACGAAGCGAAGGATGGTTTGCGCTCGCGCTCATGGCCAATGACTCCTCGGGCTGTAGAGCAGTGGTTGATTGCTTGCATAATGAAGATGTTGCGGCGCTTTTGAGATCAACTTTGAAAGCGGATGCTACCCCTTCCTCCTCCGCAGATGGCTCGGAATCCAATGCACCCAATGAGACCCAGGTAATGAAGGATCGTGACAATGCATTTGTGCTCGTGAAAGAACTGTTGAAAAATGAGGTACGTTCAGCAAGACGATGGGTAATTTTTTTCAAAGAATCCTGCCAGCAGAAAACTGATCGAGATTAACTTTCTAGGCCGGTTTACTCCCAACTAGCTATCGGGAGTCGATGGAAGTTCTTGTCAAGAGCAGTCAAATTTTGAAATGATAGCCACGAAAGGTACACCTGGGTCTTAAAACATACTGCCTTGACTATGGGAATTTGAAGAATAGACCAATAAATGAGGTGGTTTCCACCACCCGCATTACTGATATAGACTACTTTCCAGGGCACATGCCCTGGGACTCTTGAGTACTCGTAAACGAGACAGAATCTCTTCGTATGAGATGTGTCGACGGTCAGAGCAGTATCACCAGCTAAAACTGTTGAATGGAGTTGTCCAGCGATAGACTCGTATGATTATCTGGGTTGAGGCCATCTTTCATGCATCCATATACTAGCAGCATTATTACAAACATAAATGGTATCATCTCCAGCTAGGCATGCGAAGTCGTTCTGTCAATAAGATGATTAACTTCTTCTGGTAAGCCAGACATCCATACACATTTCTAGTCGTGAGTGATTCAGCAACAAGGCATCGCGTGGGTTCTACGTACGTATCGGGTCCGGCCGCTGCGTCAAAAGCCAACACGTCTGGAATTTATCTTGGTCTTCGTTTTTGGGCTTCTGGGAGATATTGTTAGGCGATCGATGGGTGATGATAAGTTGATAGCTCGCTGCGTGTATACGCCGAGGGGCGTGAATAGGTTACAGGGTGCCGTGGGTAGCATATTGAACAGGATCTGGGAGATGGGGGGAAGATCTATTATTCGGAAGATAAACAGTCGAAATTTCTATGTTTAGATTATGCGATGAGGTTGACAAGCTACAGGGAAGCTGGAATGAAGTCACATGTGTAAGGTATCTTCTTCAAGGAGGATGAAGAGTGGAAATGAATTTTGCCCATTAAGTGTCTGGAAATACTTGAGAAATCTTATATTTAGTAGGTGTAGAATCCCTTGCCGGTCTTCTTGCCCATCCAACCTGCATCGACCATGCGACGCAGGAGTCCAGCGGGTCTGTACTTGCTGTCACCAGTCTCCTGGTGGAGCACATTCATGATAGCCAGACAAGTGTCCAACCCAATGAAGTCTGCCAGGGTCAAGGGACCCATGGGGACATTGGTACCATTCTTCATGATGTTGTCGATATCCTCACGCCCACCGATGCCGGTCTCAAGACAGATCACAGCCTCGTTGATATATGGCATGAGAATACGGTTGGCCAGGAAGCCCGGGGAATCAGCAGAGACCGAAGCGACCTTGCCCATGCGCTCGACGAAAGCGATGGCAGTGTCGGTGGTTTCTTGCGATGTCTGCAGGCCACGAATGATCTCGACACCCTTCTGAACGGGTACGGGGTTCATAAAGTGGGTGGAGATCACCCGGGACGGGGCCTGCAAGTCTGTCGGGTCTGAAGTGGTAGCGGCGGCGATTTTGGTGATAGGGATAGATGAAGTGTTGGTGGCCAGAATGGCGTGCTTGGGCGCGATTTGCGCAAGGGCTTTGAAGATGGACTGCTTGAGATCGGGAATTTCGGGAACGGCCTCGATAACAAAGTCAACCGAGGAAAGGTCGTCCATCTTCACGGTGGGAGTAAGCAGAGCACGAGCGGCATCAGCGGCCTCACGGGTCAGACGCTGCTTGGCAACATCTTTCTCGAGAAGTTTGTCTGGACAAAGGAAAACAACGGTTTAGTTGAACTGGCTCGAAGAGTAAACCGGCTGCACCACGAAGCAAAAGCTGCGCCGTATGCGCACCGCATCACCCGAGAGGAATGAATTACCGGCAAACTTGAGGCCCTTGTCCAAAGACGCCTGTGAATTATCGACTAGAGTCACGGGGACTCCGGCTTTTTGCGCGGCGACGAGAGCAATTCCCAATCCCTGAGACGTCTTCAGCAAAGAAACAATGAAAATAGGGACGTTTATCCACACAAACAACTAACCATCTGACCAGCACCGATAACGCCGAGCGACTTAACCTCGGCAGCGCTCGTCGCAGCGGTCGAGCTGAAGGTGCGGGCCTTCAAAGGGCCACGACGAGCGACCGAGCGAAGCGAAGATGCGAACATGATTGCAATTGAGGGGTATCACGATTACTTGCAGGTGAGAAAAGAAGAGAAAGTCGACATAGATCTTCACATGTCGGGGCTCGTCCGCCTAATTAGTCCGACGTCATCGGCTATCTTCGGCAGCCGTCGCTGGGGCGGCGGTGTGGGTTTCTCCGATTCACCGAGGCAGACGCGTCCGATACGCGTGATCCCGTTTGAGTTACAGTGCATTTTGGTGAGTTCCATATACAACGAATCGACCACCTCGCCATGGAGCTTGAGGTGAGCTCGGTCGGACAGGATGTCCAGGTGATTGACCCGGACGTGCGAATGCACGTTTACAGCCTGGTCACTGCCGTACGTTAAGCCATTCTTTTTTGTTGCAAGGAACAACGCAGATGAACCGAGACACTGACGCGACCGCGGGGGATCGTTTTTGTAGCTGGGAGGTTTCAATGGCGAAGATGCAGATCGCTATATGCTGGGAGACGACGCGCTTTCGTGTCTTCGTGATATCAGGAGATGGTTAAGGCTCTATGATCAGCGACATAATCGAATGGATGTTGTGCGATGTCTTGGAGAAGCCAACTTGGTCATGGGTGATCTTCTGCCCATTCTGTCGATATGGTGGAACAACGGGCAGAACAGCAAACATTTGACCCGAGTCGCACTGGCTTGCTGTAAGTGATAGCCTTTACCCCTGAAATCTTTCACAATGCCCGTTCTGACCAAAGTAGTGGAGTTGCTCGTGCCATTGACTTGGCCTGCCGAGTACCACAGCCAGATGACTGCGAATCACCACCGACACACCCCGTACATTCAACAGGCCCAAGTCCAGTACAAGCGCGGCATTCTACGATATGGAGGCTCCAACCTTATTCGTGCCGTCATTCGTGTCGCCCTTCCGAGCATGGCCATTCCCCGCTCCGAGCGCGAGTCCCGGGATGAAGGAATTCTGAAATTGATGCTCTATCTCCTACGAAATATTGCCATCATCACTACCAACGAGAGACTAGCCGCGGAAGGTGATGAAGAAGAGACCTCAAGATCGGCGACAATCAATGCCTTTCAGGATCAAGATGCATTTGCGCTGATTTTGACTATGTGTTCGAATGTTGCGGACGACTTTAATCAGCAAGATGTGGTTTTGCTGGAGATTCTTTTCCACATCATCAAAGGTGTCAATGTCGACAAGCTCTTCCTCAACGACGAGGAACGAAAAGCGAAGCGATCGGATGAGCTTAGTCAGTTACTTAAAAAAGAGAACCAAGTCAAGCGAGAATACGCCCGAAACGCACCTACACGGCATGGCAGATTCGGAACCATGATTTGGGTCAAGCGAGACGAGCACAAAGTAAGCACTGTTTCCGGTCAAAATATCCTGCGAAATGATCAGGCCAGTCTTCAGAAGATGGACGAGAGCAAGAAATGGAAACGACCGGCGCGTACGCGCCGCAACAAGGACGATTCCGTGCAATACAATGACTTTAATACTCCTGTTTACCTGTCGTTGCTGGCGACGAAGAATCTGCGGACATTTGTTGAGGAATTCCTTGATTCTGGATTCAATCCTCTTTTTACACACGTTCGCAAAGCCATTGAACGAGAAGCCGAGCGAGTCACTGCAATCAACGCGCGGCAGTTTTTCTATACGGTTGGCTGGTTCCTTGAGGCGGAGCGTGCTCGGCGAGCTCGACAGGTCGTCCAACGCGAGAGAGACGGCAAATCTGCGAAAGACGTGGAGCCAGACAGCTTTGGTTTGGTAGCTGGCGTGCTGAATCAGGAGACTTTTATTTCGTTGAACCGGAGCATGCAAAACAGTCTCGACAATAAAGAATGGGATGACCTCACGGCTCAGATGCGATGCTTCACACAGATCCTCCTGACCGTGCAAGAGATGACCTTCTCGCCCTTGGAAGAGGACCAAGAAATTGCCGACAATATTCAGAATCGCATTTTCTACGAAGAGACGACCCATGACCGGGTACTCTCCATCGTGCGAGGATACAAAGACCAAGGATTCGGCTACTTGGATGCGGCAACAGAGTTGTCACATGTCTTTTTGCGCATGCTGGAGCGATATTCCAAAACCAATGTGGACTTGCAAATCCGATCAAAGAGACGAGCCAAGAAACGCAAGAAGGCGGAAAATGCTGCAACCGAACGGCCCGAGGAAGGAGACGGGGAGGCAGAAAACGACGAAGAAATCAACTCTGAGGACGAGGAAGATCTGATCGATTCGGCGCAGGTGAGCAAGGAGCGCGCTTTTGACTTCAAGCGATTTGCTGCCAAGTTCTGCAATCAAAGTTGCGTGAACACCTTTGTCGAGTTCATCTCCTTTTATCGAGAATTGAATTCGGAACAGCTGAAGCGCGCCCATCGATACTTTTACCGTATCGCATTCAAACAAGAGATGACTACCCTGCTTTTCCGCCTGGATATTATCAGTTTATTTCACCGAATGATCAAGGGCCCCGGAGCGATGGATTCCAGCAAGCAGATCTTCAAAGAATGGGAGGAACTTGTCCGGCAGATCCTGCGTCGATTGACAAAACGAATCGACCAGCGACCGGCTTTGATTACGGAACTGCTTTTCAGCAAGATGAACTCAACCATATACTATCTGGAATTCGGCCATGAGAGACAGAGCATGTCGACTGCGAAGCGACCTCCTGCTGAACTTCATTTCATCTCCAAGGAGACCCTCTCGAAAGAGGCCAAACAGGGTGTTGTCGCCGGTGCACTGGTTCTGGATGGTCAGGCAGATCTGGTTAAGTGGCTTGTCGATGTTTTGAAATCTGCTGCCTCGGAGCGCGAGGACTGGGAAACCAATGAAGAAGTTCGCCGGGAGGAGGATCCCGCGAGTGTCGACACGCCCAATCCCCTGATTCGTACGTTGACATCTAGGCTCGATCACTGATTTTGAGACGAGACGGAAAAGTCAAAGAAGCTAATATAAGTACAGATGTCAAACCCGGTGACGAGTTCATTGAGAATTCCATGTTCTCCAATCCCAAGTTGCGCCTCCTGATGGAGTCTGTTGGCTTTGAACGGCTTGGCCAAGAAGATGTGCGCGGCGCGCAATGGGTCGTTCCAGCAAACATCACCTGCGGCGAATTGCATGAGAGCATCTCTGCCATCAACAAGGCCATCTTGAATCCCATGCTTGAGGGTAGCGATGAGGACCCTCGCCAGCTGCTTCGTCGCAAAGAGACTAGTAGTGCCCGCGCGAGTCTCGCGCCGGGTACTCTGGACGTGAACTTTGGAGACGACTCGGAGGGGGAGGACGTTGTTCCTGACGGGCCACTTTTCCCACCAAACTTGCGAACCAAGTCCAATGCATTGGATGAACTCAAGCAGAAGCGAAAAAAGAAGTCTCGAAAGAATCAGGACGACGAAATGGAGGCCGAGCCCCTGGATGATGCTCTCTTGGAAGAGCGTCGTCAAGCTCGTTTGGCAGCGGCCTTGGCGCGCCAAAACAAGATCAAGAGTGATCTCTTTATTCACGCCAGTGACGATGAGACCGATGAAGAAGCTGATCGAGAGTTCTTCCGTATGGAAGAGAACCGACGCAGAGAGCAAGCAATTAATGTCACGAAGGCCATGATGCTTGGGGATGCTCTGCAAAAAGATGCGGAGAAGAACGGCGCGAGTCATACCAAGAAACCCAGTGCGCGCAAGCGCAAAAATGACAGCACAGCCACGCAACCCAAACGACGTCGCAAATCGCTGTCTGACAGTGACGAGGACGATGATATTCTCATGGCGGATCCAGACGAGATGTCTCCTGATTCTGCGCCTGAAGACTTGCCTGCTCGTGACACATCACTCACGTCGGCCGAAGACGAGATGAACTTTGACGATGATTTGGTGTTCAGTCGAGATCGGGCGGCCAAAGCGGCGGCTTTGGTGATTGATGCAGGCAGTGATGATGAAGACACGCCCGTGGCACCGTCCAACCGTCGCACTCGGGGCGGATTCGTGATTGATTCTGATTCCGACTAGATGGAGTTGATGACGGGGTGCAGGCGCGAGGAGCGCGAGTCATGTATAATGATTTTCTTTTTCTTTTCTTCGGTCACGCGGCGTTCTTTTTCGCATCGCAGGGGCTAGTGTTATTTTTGGACAAGAAGGATACCACAATTGGCATATGAGACAAATCGCACTCTTGATCATACTCATTGGGGGAGAGACGCTAGTTCTCGGTCTCGGTGATTATATAATCGGGCATCGCATATCGCCTCTCATGTATCTGCCGAGAGAGTAGTTCATAGATAACAAAAAGTGACGAGGGGATGAGGTGAACGATGTGGTCGCATTGCAATTGACCCAAGTTACCGTCGAGTGTCACCAGTGAAGATTCAGAGCGCCAAGAATGGCAAGGACCAGAGGCTCAGGGACTCAATCAAAATGGCAGTATGCGTCGAAGGAGTAAATGTGCACCATGCAGTTTCCAATGCAAAATGCGATGAACTGGACTGCTGGTTTCAGAGGTTGTACTGCTGATACTGCGTCTCATGCCGAAGCTGCGCAAGAGTTTACCCCCACTACCGGAGATGGAGTCTCCCGGCCTTTCCAGGACTGAGTCAATCGACATTTCACCCTTCCAGGCGTGGGGGTGGAATGAGTCAATCTATTCAATTAGTCAGTTAAAGTTACTGGAACCGTTGAAAGTGGAGGTGAGGTGTTTTCCCCTCATGACTCTCATCGGAATCCAGAAGAGTATAAATAAGGTTCCTAGTCAACCTGATCATCTGCATCACTTACCGTCCACCTCTAAACTGTTTATCCTCCTTGTTCCCCGTCCACTCTAAGCTCCTTTTGATTTCGTCTGGTGTACCTTTCACCACTCTCTCACCCACCATGGTCCAACTCAAGTTCCTCACTCTCGATGTCTTCACGACAAAACCCTTCCAAGGCAATCCGCTGGCCGTAGTCTTCCTCCCCACCGACCCGCAACACGCCCTCACCCAACGCCAGAAACATCTCCTCACGATCGAGTTCAACCTCTCCGAGACCATCTTCGTCCACCCCGTCACCCAGCCCACTGCCTCCCACCGCACCATCGACATCTTCACAGTCGAATGTGAAATCCCCTTTGCAGGACACCCCACCATCGGCGCTGCCAGTTGGTTCCTGCACCACAGCCCCGACTCCCCCGACCATCCAGTCACAAGCCTGATTACCAAATCGGGCGAAATCCCCATCACTCTCCAAGACCCTCACAGCGGCATCGTCGCGGCCAAAATCGCACATCACACCCGGATCCATTCGCAGCGGTTCCCTCTAGCAGAGTTAGTGGCGCTCCATCCTACCGTGCAGCCGTACATGAGCCAAACCACGGAGGATTTCCCGCTCTTCTCGATCGTCAATGGGATGAGTCAGGTCTTTGTAGAGTTGCCGTCGCTGGAGGCGCTGGCGGCCGTCACCCGTGCGACGAGCGCGGACTTGATCTCCACGGAGCAATATCTAGATGCTGGATGGCACAACGGAATGATCTGTGTGTACTTTTACGTGCGGGGCGTGCAGGATGAGAAGACTGGAGAGACGGTGATTCGGACTCGGATGATGTTGAGTGGGATTGAGGATCCGGCGACGGGGAGTGCGGCGAGTGGATTGGCGGCTTACCTGGCGTTGACGGGAGAATCGTCCTCGGAACAGCGGGAGATTCGGCATCACTTTGTGCAGGGGGTGGAGATGGGGAGACGAAGTGATATTGGGGTGAATGTGAAGATGGAGGGACAGGTGATTCAGCAGGTGGAATTGACGGGGACGGCGGTGCGAGTGTCGGAGGGGATGATTGCTGTTCCTGAGGAATAAAAGGCGACAGTATTTCATCTTGTATCGGTGGCTAGCCGTGGAAGATTGTCTGGAGTAGGTATGGCCATATAGCATTCAAGGATAGTTTTTTTTTCTGATTTCATAACTTTGTCAAAAAATACGTTGCCAAGTAGAAAGAATAGTATAGATGAACCCCATTGCTTCGAATCAACCCTTTTTCAACTGCCGCAAAACAATCCCTTTTTTATAGTTCCCATTCACGTTCAAATCCCCTCAATGAAACTATCACAACGATTGTTAAAACCGAATCCGCCAAACAACCTAGACAGAAAACCGAGAACCAAAAAAAGAAAGGAAAAGAATCAACCCATTTCAATTCCATTCGCAACTCCATTTACAATTTCCCTTCCTCCACCAACTTGCGCACCGCCACCAACGAGCCTTCCACTGCCTCCCTGGCCATCTTCTTCTCCTTCTCCAGCGCCATCTTCACCTCCTCCGGGTCACTCATGTCCAGATGCATCCACTTGAACGCATACGTCAAATAGAGCTCCCCCTCCGCCCCTTCACTGATCACATTGCTGATCAGACTGCCATTCGGCTGTTCAAACTCGACCCGACACGGCTCGTAGGCGGTGACTTTCTCGGCGACGGGCTTCTCGGGCGAGGCACGAAAGACCACCTCGCGATTGATGACCAGGTTTCCCTCTTCGTTGACAGATTCGTCCAGCACGGTTGTGGAGAGAATGGCGCCGCCGACAAAGGTCTGGGCGGAGCGAGATTTCAGTAGGAGACCGTTCCAGAGTTGAGAGGCGGTGATTTGGGGGTCGGTGTGGGAGGGGTTGACGGGGGCCGTGTAGGCGAGGTTGTTGGTGGTAGACATGGATGTTTGAATGTAAGGGAGTTCAAGTCGACGCAAAGAATGCTTCTTGGACAAGATTATCAATAGATTGAGAGTACTTGCTTGAAATGAATCGGGGATCTAGTAGGTTGAAGATGAGATAGACGAGATACGATAAGATGCGGGGGAGAGAACTACTGCTCTGGGAGCGAGCTTTTTTATACAAGTACTGCGGGCGGTCATCTATGCACGAAGATGATGGAATCATCACCCTCTACAGAAGGTCAAGAAAGCAGACCTGCAAACTATCCCCGATGAGGGCAATAGTCAAGCCACTGCCAACATCAGCCGCTGTACATCTCCCTCAGCTGTCCTCACTCGGGCATCTCTCCACTCGTCCACAGCACTTTTCTCATCTCGGAGCGGCGATCGGTGGAGATGATCTACTCAATCGGGCGGTGCAGAATCCAGAAATAGATGAGTCAGCCCAAGGACCGAAGCCCCGCGTTTTGTCATCACATGAACTCGGGGCGCCGATCGGACCGAGACGAGGAGTGCACGTGATTCATGCGCTTTCTTGGATCTAATCAATTCTGGCATCCTGCAGTCAGGATTCTTTTCATATGAACAGTGAGGGACTGATGTTGAACTCTTTCTCTCTGTCATCCACGAGCATTCCACTCATCTACTGTTCCAAGGGGCCAAAATGGCCCTAAGGCCTTCCGGCAGCCACATGGGCATTAGCCCCGCTGACACTAGCCACCCATCCTCGGAAGCGTGGCTGAGGCACTCATGGCAATATCCCCCCTCGCCAGCCCTCCGACCTCTTACCTAGCACTGCACCGCCGGTAGAATTCCGATAGGAATGCGGTGCGACACCGTAAAGCAACTTGCATAATAGTTGAAAACTCTGATTGATATCTCACACCCCGAGCAGGAACGATGGCGACCGCCCCCAGCCCCAAGGACGCCAGGACATATTAAATAGTGACCGGAAATGGGAGGCCAAGAATTAGTCTGTCTGTTGGGGTTACCGCTCGATCTATATGACGCAGAATGTTGGTAGTAATGGCTACACCACGTTCCGGTACTTATTGTAATAGTACTGTAAAGATACAGCGAATCCATTAGAATTGCTTCGTCGATCTCGCGATCTGGCAAGGTCATCTGCGTGGTTTTCCGCCTTCTCACTGAGCCTCAAGCGATGAGATCTCTTCCCATCTTCGGAAACTACTCGGCCAGCCGGGGAGTGTTTTTTGACGGCTAGCCAACGGTGATGACCCGGCAAAGAGGAAGCAATCAACGGTGGCTACCATCGCTGATCAACTGTTACACTGCATGGATAACCCTGCCCTCACGTTGCACAAGCCTGTCCTGTTGAAGACAATCTCCCTTTTTGATTGGGGAGCAACTTTGCATAAAGATCGCGAATGTACGTGTAGATGACTTCTTTTGATGTTCCAAGAATCACACTTGCCACTCATTGAGATGTGGCATTCTACATCTTCTTACAGCACCTGATCGACAAGTCTTCTATCTCTGCAAGATGTTCCACTACAGCACCCATCCAAGTGACTGAGCTGGTCTTGATGGCACTATCTCATTATTTATTGGATTCGAAGACATAAACCACGCAGGTGACAGAATCAAAGACAATTGCGAGTACATAAACTAAGATTCATCTACAGAATTACGGTCTGTGATTCCTATATGCACTTAACTCATCACCCTCGTGCACTGCACTTCGAGAATAGGTCTGACGGGGGCTTTTTAATTATTTGTCTCTCTGTACAGGCTGGAAAAGATATTTTTGCATCTAGTTTAGGGAAAACTTGAGACAAACCCTTAACATCCAAAGTAGATAGGTCAATGCTTGGGTGAAATTCGTCAGTTCTGTGAGTTACCCACTTCTTTTTATGTTGTGAAACCCCAGTATGCTTATTCGGCATATATATACATGATAGATCATATATATTTACGGTCTTGATCCCTACTGGCTATGCTGTTTCATACCTTAGCTTCCCTAGCCGCTGATTCCTGCTTCCCTGACCGCTATTTCTTAAAAGTATACTGATATCTCATATGCATGTTTTATTTTAGACCATAATTGCAAGTAGAAGTAAATTTTGACTGGGATTCTGAGTACAGCGTTAGCAGTCCGGCATAAGTATCTAAGGATGATCCGTCTCTCACAATTCATTCTCTCATCCAAAATACTTCGGTGTCTACAAATTCTCGAACAACACCTCTGAAATACAAAATGCCTGATTCTAAACCAGCTCCCGCAAAGGTCCCCAAGGATATACTTAAGGTGCGTCTGGCCACTACCATCGATTCCTAACTTGTTTAATTGAAGTACTACCAGCAAATTCGGGTCAGGATGTTTACTACTCTCGAAAGTTTATTCAAGAGACCGTTGCAATCTTCGAACAAACAGTAAGCGAAGTCTCCATATATTCTTCTATTATTTCGGTATTCTAACACTTATATAAACAATAGGACAAGGATAAGAATGGTTAGTCAACTGCGAAAAACAAGACAAGGTACTCTGAATGTGTTTAGATCTAACTGAATATTCTTCATGAAAACGAATTTAGGTTTTTTGAATAAGGCTGAAGTAAAAAATGCCTTAAATGAAGAATACAAAGACTCCGGCAAAAAAGTCACGGATTCAGCTATCGATGCGGTTTTTCAATTCTTCGATTACAACAATGACAAGAAGCTCAGTGTTGGTGGTAAGCCAACCCCTCTCCCGCTTCTCTTCCTAGGGGCCTTTCTCCAACATTTACATGGCTTAAGCTAAGCCGACAACCAGAATTTATCGACTTTGATATGGTATTGGATGCGGTGGCTTTTAACTATCAATCAGCTATTGTGATTTAATTACCTGAGTTTAGGAGACAAATCGACTAGGATGAGCATTTAACAGTAGTCATATTCCAATCATGCAAGTTTGTTCCAACAATGCCAACTGCTTTGAGACTGCCTTCAAAGAAATTCATGTAGAATTCGTATAACTAATCCAAAACCGTATCAATTTTAGAGGCTGTAGATATCAGAAAATGGAATGCATCTCCGTAAGATTGTTTATAGATGTCGTCTGGACCGTCTCTCGCAAGGAAGAATCTTTCGGTTGGCTCACGAAGTGGATCAACGACAATCCCAGCATAAGTGTGATGACGGGATAAAGACCGGTAGCACTTCAGGACGCTAGGCTCAGCAAAGCTACTGAGTCTAATGAGACTCATAGGTCCAGCAAGATATAGTGAGACTGTCGGAAGGCCATGAAGTATGGAAATGCTAGATTTAGAGCTGTTTTGGAGCTATTTAACCTTGCTGATTCGGTTGCAAGTATTGGGGATGGCACATGGAAGAGGGTGTTATAAAAAAGAGGGAGAGCGAGCATCGGTCACGCAAGGGTCGCAATTCATGTCTTCTTCGACACCCTTCGTCTTCAGTTAAGAGCAATACCTTTTTCGGTCGTTCAGCTTAGGACCTTCATTTTGGAACAAGCTCGTTCCACCAATTTGACAGCCATTCGCACACTGCCCTTTCGCCTCATCCATCTCCTTTCTCTGTCGTCTGTCTAGTGAGGGAGGTAGCGAATTCCGACCCCACAACCGAGCTGGCTCCTCCTTCCAACGAGGCCCCTTGTAGATTTTTTGTCTGATACTCTCATGACAGCGACCTGCCTCGTGAGTTTAGGTTGCCCTGAGCACTTATCCCTCTTCAATAATGAGAACACTTCTCTACTCTATATTTTGTAGCTATAAACCCTACGACGACGTTATCCTTAGTACCGTGGAATGGAAACGCCGATATTAGGAAATGGAGTTTCCAAAACCTAACTGCAATGAAGTTTTTAATGGTCTTGTTTCTGCTTATTGGCTCAATTTCTATCCTATAATAGCCTTGCTAGCGTACGACTTCAAGCGCAAGAAAAGGGATATCATCTAGATCGCAGAATACATCTTCGTTGATTCTGTAAAGGAGATAAAGACCTATGAAGCGTTAGTTCACAAAGGCTTGCGGGGACCTGATTTGGCTCTTCGCTTTTAGCCTGCCTGGCGAAAATACCTGTATGCTATTGTGCAGAGAGGCATACTTATTCGGCAAGGCATTCTACAGAAAAGATTCCGGATCCGGTCTTAATGATCGGTTGGAGCTTGCACTACCTAGCAACCTAAGGTACGTAGACCTACTGTCTTAACCCGAGAAAAGATATATTATCGTAAGATGACTGTCCCCTTCAACTTCCTGATAATCAAGCCAGAGATGCTCTTTTCTTATTGTCAATCTTCATATTCGATGTTCCTCCTTGTTTAATTGAGAAGCAGTCTTACCAGGACATTAAGACTTATTTACCTTCCGAAATATCTCCAACCTGTTATTCTTTCTTCAATCAATCAACCTTGGCATCCAAGGTTGTCCCCGCTTGCTTTTATCCTTGACCTCATTCGCCTATTAGGATTACTAGCCAATACTATCCCAGCTCGTCTTGCTCGACACCTACTCCCGGACGCTGGGTTCACGCTCTTGCTCAAGACCTAATTAGATCCAGGAACATCTTTATTGCTCCCGAAACCTGACTAGGTACGTATAGAGTGGGGTTTGTCACGAATATACATTTTCAGAAATACAATACCCCCCTTTCGATTCCCCTCATCCTGCATAATTGCCTCTTCCATCCTCATCCAAATCTTCCCTTGACCACAGTCACACAAAAAAACACTTGTAATTCAATCGACATGCATCTCTCTCTCTCTCTCTCTCTCTCTTTTAATAATCATGGCCCTCCACATCCCCCTTTCTTTCCCATCATCACCGGTCCCTGCCCAATATCCCCCGACACCAATACCTGCATCCCCAACCTCTTCTCATAAGCCCGTTGACTCTGTTCCATCGACGTGCGAAGCATCGCCCATCGTAAATAGGGCATCTCCCCCAACATCTCCCCAATACAATCAATCAGCCATCCACCCAGTCCTTGTCCTTGATACTCGGACAGCACGTAGAGATCAGTCACGTAGGCAAAAGTAACCATGTCGCCGACCAGACGGGCAAAGCCAATTTGTTTCAGAGTCTGCCTGGGATTGATCTTGCAGTTGGATACAGTGGTGGATGGGTCTGTTTGTGAGATACCAGTATCAGTACCAGTGCCGGTGCCATTTGTAGTGGTAGCAGTAGTTGTAGCAGGCACAATCTCGTATACACCAAGACAGAAACTATTCTGAATCATCGTCTGAAGCACAGCTTCCGGCACGGGCTTGGCCCAATACACAATCTCAGAATCAAAGGCCTCGTTGATGGCAGATGGTGACAGGAGGAGTTTGTCCGTGGAGATGAGAAAGCCAGGTGATTTGTGCCAGCGGCGGGGACTTGTAGGGAGAGCCATGGCGCGTCTCTGATCTGGTCACTGGTTTGATGCTTGGGTAGTTGCTGTTGTTTCTTGTGATTCTCTCCTGGATGTGAACCTCGGTCGCTATAATTGAACCGAATAGGTATCTCTGTATGGACTGGAAGTCGTGCTCAGGTTGAGATTACTCAGTCGAACCCCGACCTGAACTGAAGTGATCTGACCAAATTGGCGCGTCTTCTTGTCAACAAAGCAAACTTGCCACTTGCGCGAGATGATATGTCGTTCAAGAGGATTCATGCAAAATAGTATATCCTTGAGGATTTATAGATATTTGTACCCAGCCATCAGTTCTATCCATTTGGTCTTCAATACCTACTTCTTAAATTCTTGCAATAGCACTGACCCCACCAATGACTCAATCGCGAGTTAGCCCAAGACTTGCATCCCGTGCTTAATGCTTATGAAATACGAGCCCGCAAATCACCCACATGTCAAACAAAAAACACCAAGCCCTTATTTCTACCGGGCGAGAGAAATAGCCGTGGCGCTTATGATAAGGGAAGACCGCTTAACTTGTTGTGAAGGGGGAGATACGGGTTAATTCACGGCACTAACTTTATGGCTTGCTGATGGGATGACTCACCGAACATGACTTTCATTTTCCACGGACCAAGCCCCCCCCCCTCCCAACCCAAGCGTGAAAATGAAGTTTTGTATAGTTGTGTACTCGACCAAACCAAAAACGTCGCACAGTCAGTCACACAGGCACCTGTGGGCTATGCACTTCTAGTACCGAGGTAAGGATGATTTTGATAATCGTGTAGCGGGATGGGTCTTGATTAAATCAAGTTAGTACGCTGAAGCAGGAGTATAAAATCAAGCAGATCCCTGTCGCGCGACAGATTCATTCACAAATTTAGTATTAAGCTAGCGAGATAACTAGTCGGTGGCGGCCAAATTCCACCCATCTCTGTGGTATCACTTAAGCAGTCACTCATCAGCTCACTACCGTAGTTGTTGGCGGCAGGATCCTCTGGATGAAGATGGTTCTCCAGGAGCAACCTATCTTTTGTTAACCTCGGTGTTCTTTCCAAATACGGCCTGGGATTATGTATGCAAGTATCCATGCTGGGCATGAAATATCCTGACTGACCCGGATTTCTCGGGTCAACTCGAGAAGGAAAGCTTGGTATTCGATTCGCTATCAACCTCTGTTAATACGCACATACTCTATAGAAGCACGTATATGGGAGGCCCCGATTTGATGCAGATCCTGTCTTTTCCATAGATATCATCCATGTAATGAAATGAATAAAAAGACGCTGTGACAATCCATTAAAGTAAACTAGACATCCAACTTGTCTCTTAGGTGAAGGCGTGTCCCGCTTCTCCCCCTCCCCGTCAAATCAAGATTACTTTCGAGTCAAATACCCAGTCCAAGTGAAACCCTACCTGACAGGTCCAGCCCCCCCAAAAGCTGAACTGTTTAAGACTGAGCTGGCCTTGTACATTATAATATGATCACTAGCCCCAGGTTTATTACATACTATGTAGCCTGAATCTTCCAAGCATATGAAAATGCCAAACGATACATGTCCGAAATCGGAAATGTCTCAGGGTTGAAAGTTCGAGTTCAAGCCCAGAATACCGAATTTCTTCGATTTGAGGAATATACCGGGATCTCACACCCAAGGTAGGTAGGTATCTCTTAGCTATGCTACCTTTGGGAATCCTTTATACCCCACATCTCATCAGTATTGGGGCAGAGGTCGGGCAGCCTAGGTATTGAGCAGTGTGACAGGACTCATGTGTTGATCATTTGAACCACTATCCATTCGAAATACACTAGCCAACGACATCTAGTCTCTATTTCTCCGCGGTTGCACACCGTCCGGAGTACATGGATTATATACAAGCTACATACTTAGTACGAGTATGCTCGGTGCCCAATGCCGTGTATAAAGGAAGGAAATAAACGATAGAGAGGTAGAGGATTGCCAGCGTCAATATCGGTACAATTGTTTTAGACGAGGTCCATGTCCAGCACATAGTACTTGGGAATTCATTAGTGCTCTCCCCTACATATACTCTACCCCGCATGAGCGGTATAAACTACAACTGTAATTAGCACATTTAGTAGTATGCCGGTACTCAGTAGTTAGATCCTTGCAGGGTATGAGTCAACTCACGTGAGCACCCATTCCACGCCAACCGGCTTCAGGCAGATCTGCGTTGCCGGCCGGGCACGCGCACTCTGGAGTCTACCCAGTCCATCATACAGATCATCTAGCGCCAAACTACGTATCTACCATGTAATCTACAAGAAGTAATATAGCAGTGACAGCATGCTACTCTCAGCCTTGCATGCACACGCGACGCGTTCCCTCCTTGGTTTGGGAACTGCTGCAAGCCCGCCAAACTGGTCCGGTCCTCTCCCCCGGTTATAAGCGGGCTCCGGGCCGGGCACACGTCGGCAAGTGGATCCGATCCGATCCCCCATGCAGCGAAAAAAAACCCCTACCCTTGATGACTCGTATTACGAGTGTCGTACGGCGGGAGGGGACAGGGCATACGACACGAAATGCTGAGAAAGTAGAAAATCACGAGGATAGAAAGAAGAGGGAAAATTTCATAGATACTGTGGATAAGAATGTGGGGAGTGAACTGCGCCATGATGACGATGAAAAAAGAAATGGGTATATTGATCTATGATCTCAGCGTGAGGAAGACTGGCTATGTACTGGCCGGGAAATGTGGAAAAAAGGGAGGAGAAGAAAAGAAAGGGAGGTATATACATGGGGATGCAGCAGGAATGGACCAGCACGAGAAAAAGAAAGAGAAGAACCGGGAGGATGTAGGGGAGAAAGGGAACAAGAAGAAAGCAAACAGCAAACTCCACATAACTGCAAGAATTGGCTTTTGCACATCTCATCTCGTGACTGTCACGATGTCCGCTTTCCATCCAATTGATCATGCAAGTAAAGGCGACCCTCCGTATTGAGGAACCCCCCGATACCAAAGGCGGGGATGATTCGACACATGCGCAGAAGGGACGCCCCGATCCAGTCACGGCTGATGCGGCTGACCCGTTCTTTGGTAGGCATTGCCTGGGGTCGGTTGTACAGATCCAAACCAAAGAGATGAATGGGCGTACTGATCAATTGAATGGAGGCTGGAATGGCCAACTGGGCAATCAGGATCTTGAGATACTCCTGCGAGGCGATGGAGTCGGGAATGGTGTTGGAGAGCATGGCGGGGAGACTGAATGAGCCAAAGATAGTGAGGCCGTCTCGCAGGAGAAAAGCGGAGTATGTGGCGAGGGGGATGCGTGTGCGGCCGATGGAACGGGCCGCTTTGGGAATTGAGGAATCGGATTTTGGGGATGAGTTGGAGGCGGAGGGAGATGCAGATGCAGGTGCTGATGCTGGTGATGAGGCTGAGGCTGATGCTGATGCTGATACGGATGCAGATGCAGATGTAGATGTAGTAGATGGGGGCATAGAAGTCGTGGCGGGAGGAGAAGGAGGAGCGTTGTTTTTGTGACCAAACAGTTGGGCGAATTTGACATCCTTCCAGATTCCGACGGACGAATTGACCACAAAGGTGGCAGCAAAGGTGGTCATACCCGCAATGGCATGATCGATCTTGGGATAGACCTTGCTCAGCAAGGTCTCGGAGATGTTGGCTGTGGCAAAAGTGGCGGTATAGAGGGACCAGACCAGCAGACTGGGTCGTGAGGTCAAAAAGGTGGTAGGCTGAGTGATGGAGAACCACAAGTGTCGACGAAAAGCGGGAAACATGGGCTGGTTGTAAAAGGACTTTTCGACGACGAGTCTACTCGGTGCTGGTGAGCAACACGATCGATTCCTGGCTGCGTTGTGGATGCTGCGCTCACCTGTCAAAGATCATCACCGCCGGGGTGATGAGCGCCGACGACCCGGCTGCGACCAGCGTATCGGCCACGAGTAGCTCCCCCAATCGACTGCTGCTGCGATGGATGCTCAGCGCCAGAGCCTGATCTTTCATATCGTGATTCATGGTGAAAGGCTCAATCAGAGCAGACGCACAAACGCCAAACTCAATTGGCGACACCCAACAAGCCGTAAACGAAAAGGAGCGGGGATTGATCAAGCACGAGAGAGAGTGAGAGAGAGGTGAGAGGACGGTTGGAGAATGAAAGTGTTTCCCCCCTCTCGAAGTGCTTGACACAATCTAAAAGAAAAAGACTGGAGACCTCCTGATTAGATTGAACTAGGAGCGAGGGACCCGGCGCGGGGCAGAAAGGAGGATCGGACTCCTCGTGTGCTGTTCTGGGGGGAGAAGAAGCACACAAAAGGGTTACGTACCGGTGGATCAGTGGATCCTCAAGGCACAGAGCCCTACTAGGCTATGAGCACTTGGGGCGTGCTGGGGATGAAAGTCCACAGAAAGAGAGAGAGCCAAGAGGGAGAGAGAAAGAGAGAGAGAGAGAGAGAGGTACACGAACGGAACCAAGTATTCCAAACCTCAGAAGAAATTGTTGGAAAAGAAGAAGAAGACAATCAAGGTCGGACCGCGAGAGATGGGGAAGGACAGGCCAGTATATGAATTGACGAGAGATTTCCGACTTCCAGCCAAGGTTGGGAATTTCAGATGAATGCGGGCATCAAGTAATGCCAACCATAAATGTAGCTTATCGCCCAACCAGCGTGGTTTCTCCGCCGCCTACGCACACTGGCACTGAATTGCTTGCTGTGAGTTTCAATGGGAGAAGACTCCATGTGCTTGCCCTTTTTTTTTCAAATTTACATTTTTGATTTTCTTATAGATCGTGGAGCCCCTCGACGGCGATGACAGCCAATGAGAGCTGACCGGCACTAGCCGGTGACCGTGTCGGGCGTCTCGATTGGGTCACGTAGCCGAGATGATCGCCCGGACGGGGGTCCAGGAACCCTCGAAAAGGGTTTAATCGGATTCTAGAAGGAAAGTTTGGCACGCGGCAGTGATGTAGTGGTGACTTGCACTGGTGGCAGTTCCGGGGAGGGGTTGGCGTCGGTAGTGGCATGTAGCCATGTACTGAGTACTTCCCCGCAGTCCGACTGGATGCACAAGGGACAATTACTACTCACACTCTGGTCGTCGGCACTCGGACTTTTAGACTCGGAAAAGCTTAAGAGTTGTCTTCCGTCCCTTACTATCAGGATATGGTGGAAAGGTATTCGCGTGGGATTGCCTCAAGGAGAAGAAGCAACAAGCCGAGAAAATGGGCGTGGTGTGTGTGGCCCACTGGTTACTACAGTACTACTAACCTACCACCGGTCACTGACTGGTGGTGATGATTGTGCCCCTCCCCGCAATTCTCCATCATCACATCATCTACCCAGCTCTTGATATGCTACGAAGTGCCGATGCGGTGAGTTCTGTTCTCACGGCAATCGGCACAGGTTACCTGGGTCGCGACTCGGTGGGGAGGGGAGAGTTGGCGATCAACTTTGACCAGCCATGACCGGAAGAGGCCTGGACTCAAGTCTCAGAATGACCGCATGGACAGAAGTCACGGACGTGACATGATATCTACGGATCCGAGATGAGTAGATTGAATAATCTGCATGTAGCAAACTTGTCGCTATTGTATTGGTTTGGCTTGATCTTGTCAACTGCCAGGATTCCAAAGGAGCGAGGGGTGGGTGACATTTTCGTGAATAACGAGAGCAATGATAACATCAGGGATTACCCCAAAAACAGAACAGTAATAATAACATCAGACTTTCCTCAAGTCCCAAGACCATGTCAGGGGGATTGTGCCAGCGCCAATCACAACGTCAGGCTTTCATGAAAGCCACAGAGCCCTCTTGAGGGATCGTTCGAGCGGTCAGCTCCCGGATCTCAAGCTGGCGGAAGTCCGGGTCTTGAAAGACCAAGACCACTACCTTCAGCCCAGCATAGTTGATCGCCCTCGATAACGAGGGGCTTGTGTAAACCCCTGGGCCGAGCTCGTTATTGAAGTTGTTAGCATTGACTGTTGGCGTGACCAACGCCACCCAGCAAGCCAGTGCTCTCCTGCTCATGCCGCGGAAAAGTAGTTGACCTCCCAAGCTGCTTGTGATCTTTTGCTCGATATGAGGGGCGTTCGATGACTTGGCCAGGGAGCTCGTGCAGAGAGCAATTTCATCCCTAATGTCCTCGGGCGGTGTTCCTAGATGGCCATCTTCCCTGGTCCAGACAGGACGAAGACCATTTGCGACAAGACCCGCCGGGTCTCTTTCCTCGCCCTCGTCTGACAAGTCAGGGTCTCCCGCCAGGGGTTCTTCGGCGGGCAGCATCTCAGCTTCAAGGTTCGACATCTGCCTTTTCAGGGACAACCTTTGATGATATTTAGGCGACTGCCTTTGTTTGCCCACAACCGGAACCAGGAGGAGGTGTCTATCCTCCTGTGGCAGAAGAAGAAGAATCAGTCAGAGATGCGATGCTGGTTCCAGAGTCTCGTTGAAGACTATTGTAAATGTGTGATGGAGGTTCTAGATGCTTTGCGGTAATTGAAGAGGAGAGAAATACTTCAATCTTAAATCGAGTCTGTTTGTTCTGATCCTTCGCGATTACCCGAAACGGCTGCCCGCTCTCTCTTCAGAGCGTCGGACACTATAGATTACGCAAAAGTAATGCTGGTGACTGATAGTGTTGCAATATTGATCTTTCGACTCCGAGTGTAATGTGGTGTGGCCTCGCGGTAGAGGAGGTGTGAATTGTCTGAGTACAAACTGCACGGTTTTCTGACATCTCTTGGTTGTTTACGCGGAACTATTATGGGGAGATGGGCTGCTGTGACTGTTTCTGTAAGCGTTGCCAAACTCAAAGGTCGAAGATGGCTGTTTATATTCACAGCCACATCTCGCACTCGTAGTACCTTCCTCCTTTATTACATAGCCATGATATGTGAGAATTAAGTGAGCTGAGTTGAGAACAAAATGAGAGCAAGCTTAACGAGGAAAGACTCGATGTTAATGTTAGTGTCAGGGCCTGTGACTCACTACTACCCTACAGTAGTCTCTCCTTCACCTGGCCGGGCATGTCTCTCCACCAAGGCGCCGAAAATATATTCAAGAATAGATACCGTTCATGACTAGGTGAAAGACCTCTAGCTGAACACTGTTCTGCACATGGAGATCCAAAAAAAAAAGAAAAAGAAAACACGACCTAGCCTTAGGGGCTGGGGGAGTCACTTTCCATTTAGTGATCCTAAAATCCAACCTTCATCAAATTTCAATGGATCTTTTCTCCTTTTCGTTCTTTTTTTTTTGTTTTTAAGCTCGCAGTGGGGACAAAACTTGAAATACAGCTCCATTTTTCTAGCCTTCCACCTCAACTGTGTATGAGACGCGGAGCCGTATCATGCTGCTAAAATTCACAGAAAGGTTCGCATCAAGTTGATTTAGACACTCCGCAACAGCCCAGACAGCCATAGCACCAGCCTTGTGGCATGCATATCAGTTGCAATTTCAAGGGTGAAGTACATGTGTTTTACTAGGTTGTGATGAAGTTCTTTCCAAAACTGCCCTATCATACCAGGCCCATCTCGGTTTTTGTCCGACGCGATGAGCTTAATTAGAGGCTCTGCCTGTCCTCAGGTTGTGTACATTATTGATGTAAGCATCTGTTCATTAGCGCAATCAGCCTGACCAAGTCACCAACAGTCTGCCACCCCGGAGACAGTCCGTTTTAGCAGACACAATCGATTCCTCTCGATGCGAGTCGCCTATCTCGAGATAGGATACGCGAACCTGTTTCTTCGGAAGCTCCAGGGTGTGTATACTTCAAGGCCTTCCTTGGTTTATCAATCCGACAACGGAGTTCCCAACCAAATCACTATCACGATAAGAGATCTTTGATCCGTGATAGTCGCGTTACCAGCGACCGTCTACGACCGCACGGGCCTGACGTGATTACTGTAATCACCGCGATAGCAGTCATCTGGCGCCCCCCGTTTTCGGCCCATCCCATTTCCAGCCTCACCACGACGATCAGCAGTCCCACAGGATCCACTGGTGCACACTCGCAGGCCTAACCACCCTTCAAAAGACGGGGAGGCCATGCCTTGAGCCGATATCGTTCGCTTCCGAATGGCTGGTGGGCAAATTGCGGGGAGAGGGGGGCCGGAAGCAGGGCGGTCAAGTTGCCACATCTCACCCGCACACAAGATCATTGACCCTTTTACCCAACTCGACTCGAGGAGCATACAGAGTGACGAGCACGCATAGAATCTCTCCATCAAAAAAGACAGCAGAAAGGAAACCACAAATGCCATGACCGGGCCAGCAGATTCCGCTGGCCCGCTTCGCGTCTCCCAGCGGCGACCGCTGGCCTGTCGAGGTAAATACACGCCAATAACCAAACGAGATCCCATTCCCTTCCCCGTCGATGATGAGGACCGAATTACGATGGGAGAAACGAGGACTATGGTTGATTGAGAGGATTGACGGCGACTAATGATGCACGACAGAATGCACAAAACGGAAGAGAAAATGTGACAAGCAAATTCCATGCGCCAGATGTCGACGCCTCAACTTGGAGTGCTCGGTGGAGACGGTGCGACTGAGACGGAATACAGTGCAACATGCATCGGAGATTCAATTCCTCACATCCATCTTGATTGATCTGGAGTCTCCTTCTCCGCAAAATATCTCACATATCACGGCGCGAGTGAGAGAGAGGATCTCGCAATTGCAAACGGGAGTCTCGTCTTCGCCTCCACCACCAGCATCAGCACCGGCATCAGTGGACGCGCCGCCGTCATCGACAACGGCAGCTCTGTCAGCACCGGCATCGGCATCACCGCAACATGAGACCAGCGCAGATTTACAGCAGGATGATCTCAAACAATCCGATCATTCTGATGACAGGCAGGCCCTGCATCGTCTGGCCGAGGCACCTGCGGAAAATACAGGGACCGATCCGCCCATTTTGAACGCCATTGAACATCTTGCCTGGGGGCGAAATTCTGCAGGGTGCTTTCCTCACCGGCGTTGTGCCTGTCAATATCGTCGAGACAGCTCCGAGACTCTCTCCATGAACAGCGGATCTTTTCAAATTCACGGATCGGCCCTGGAAGTCCTGTTTGTGCCAATGGGCCTCGACGCGCAGACGCTCGTCAAATTTCACATTGAAAACCTGACCTGGCATCATAATTGTTTTCATGGAGGCACTTTTCTCCGACAATGCGAAGTGTTTTGGAGCACGGGACGATGTGACAATCCCTTGTGGATCGCTCTTTACCTATCCGTTTTGAGTTGCACCGTGAATTCGATTCAGAACAGCAGAAGGCTGAAGAGTCAATTAGGGGTGGATCTGGACAACTTCCAAACCGCCCAGCAGTTGTTCTCAGCCATGGTACAAACTCTGTATGATTCGCATTTTCTGAACAATCTGTCGATCTGCTCGGTGCAGGCCATCGCCATCTCGACCGAAGTTGCCCACAATCTTGGCCTCAGTCAACTCAATGCGACCATGTTCAATGCTGCGGTGCGAATTGCAGAGTGTTTGGGGCTCCACAAAATCAAAGACCATCCCTCATCCATGACCCAAACCCAAGACCAGTGGGAAGAACGTGTCGAACGAGAAGTAGGCAGACGAGTCTGGTGCCAGATGATCATTCAGGATCATTTCGCCATCCCCTTCACCGACACCTACAGCATTTCCCCTTTACAATATTCCACCGGACGCCCTTTGAACGCCGACGAACACACCCTGACAGAACTTCCCACCAACGTTCCCACCATCAGCACCTATGTACGAGTTCTCGTCGAGCTCGCGGCCCTCATGCCCGGTCTCAGCGACGGACTCGGTCCAATGAATAAACGCAAATCGCGCCGTGAGCAATACCAGCACATCCTCCAAGTGGATAAGAAAATGCGCGCCGTCGTCAAGGGAATCCCCTCTTTCCTCCTCCGACCCGACAAAGCCAAAGAATCTGAGATTCCCTGGCTCAGCATCGTCCGTCGAAGTCTGGCCATCACTGCCGCCGAAAAGATCATCATGATCCACCGACCATTCCTATTCCGCTCCTTTCACGACCCAACCTACGGTCACTCCCGACGGACCTGCATCGCCGCCGCCATGACCATCCTCCGCGAACACGAATCCATCGCCAACGAAGAAGACCTCTCCATCTGGACCCATACCGCATTCGCAATCACCGCCGCAGTCATCCTCTGCTTCGAAGTCAACGCCACCGTGGAAGATCCCTCGGACGGCAAAATCGAAATGTACCGCGACGCGGTCCTGTCTGCGCGCGAGCGCCTCGCCTCCCGCAATCACGACACCCTTGCACAACGAGGCGTGGCCCTCATCGACGCGATCCTGATCGCCGAAGAGGCGCACGGCGGAGCCAAAGAGCGGAAACGCAAGGGCCATATTGATTTTCATCGGATCTTTGCGAATTTTTCGACTCTAAGCCGAGCCAGTCTCTTGCCGGATGATGATATGTCGTTTGGCAAGTTATCGGGCAACAGCCCGGATGATTTTCGCAGTGTGGATACGAATGAGATGCAGTTTTCATGGAACTCGGATGAGATTGATTTTGATATCTGGTTCAATGGGATATTTAATGAACTTCATCCACCCGCGTTGGGATGATGGGTTTGATAGGAGATGCACTGCCGTATGGATAAAATTAATGCCAATGGATGGCCGCGCCGCGCGTCTGTGCAGTTTCAGAATGGACATGTTGTTCAATACTTGCATGCTTGTGGAACCCTAGTCGTAAACAGTAGACATTCGTACGAGGACTCTAGTTGAGAAGTCGGTGATTTTTACAATGATCGGCTACTTTCACAGATACTCGTATGTGTAGGAATTTGCATCATGTACATAGTAGTTCCAACATGACCGACCAAGCTATTACCTCCATCCACAAGGTGGAGGAGTACCTAAGTACCTTGGTCACCTTACTCATCCAGCTCCTCGGCACTCCCAGGCTCCATATCATACTACCACGGTATAATTTATTATTTATTCAGCGAGGAGAATCAAAAAAGGCAAAACAGAACCAGCCTGATCATTCGAATATATCCAGGACTACTGCAAAATATCAAATATATCCAGGAGGGGGATCTTATTCTTCTTCCTCCATTGCCGAACAGAACTGGACCTTGGTGGGAGAAGTTGTGTTCTCTTCTCATCGCTTCTCCTCTCTTCTTTTCTGTTTTATCTTGCGGGAAGTGTATCCAGTCGGGCTGATGGTTTTGTATATCCGATATTGTAGTCAGATCGATCCGCGGTCTGGTCATTTCAAAATTGGAGAGTTCCAAGGTAGCAGGTGACTCCTTTACGGGACCGACTCGGGGTTTTCAGACTCGTCCAATCTTCAGGAGCAGCGGGGCTGGTTTATATATATGAAACTTAGCACCTTTGACAGTCCAAATCAGAAAGAGATGAGTTGAAAACTTGCTTTATGAGGAATCATCACCATGAAATGCTGTAAGGGCTATTCATAGTTCGGTACACGGTATACAGTACATGGCTAGAATCCAAGGTAGAAGAAGATACCCGTCAGAACGAGCACGCCGCCAGTGATGCGAAAATTGAAGGCATTGTAGGGACCAGCCAATGGCCATCAAAGATGAGATTTTTTCCAGAGATTGAAATGACAAGAGACGCCAGAAGAAATTTTCAATAGTGGTACACAGGGGTCAACATGCAGCGAGAGAAAAGAGAAATATTTTTTGATACAAAAAAGGGAGAGGGAAATGCACTTCTTATGCTCGCAATCAAAAGCAACGCTCAAACAAAAAACAATATGAAAATGCAAAGTGACAAATGCCCGGCGCAATGATCTGAAGAAAAGGTGACAAAATCGATGCAAATTGTACAATGAATCAAAGAAAAGGAGAATAGGTGGCCAGAAAAGAGGAACAATAACGAAAAAAAAGGGGGAAGTGGAGGATGATGAAGATGGAGGTAGACGAGATTAAAATTAAAATTCCGACGCCAAGGCCCTTGATCTTTCAACGTGGGAATGGATAAGAGGTCAGCGTCGGAGAGTACATAGCCCGAATTGATCATTCGACACACAGCGAAGATTGATATATGAGTCCATCTCTGACGAGGGAGGGGTGTTTGTTTGTAAGATCGCAGCAACCCACGCAGAAACGGCGTTATTGCTGGATGTAGTTGGAGTAGTTATAAGTTTGACTGCCAAACTTTTCTCGAAGGGAGTCGATACTCTGGGTTTGGTGCTGTGATGCCTCATTCGGGGAGATGATGTTCGCCTCGGCTGGACCAAAGGAGGTTGGCAGACTGAGAGTGGATGCACTTGTTGAAGCGTACGGCATGCTGGCAATGGGTGTTGGAGTGGTTGTGTAGGAGTATGGTCTGAAATCCTGCGAGGCAGGCAAGGTATGCATGGTTGACACCGGCAGACCATGCGGAGAGACGTGAGAGCTCATGGCATGAGCACCGTAGTTTTTGGGAGCTGACATGGGATATTGATGATGATAGCTCTTTGGTTGGGAGTCTGATGGTTGGAATTCAAGGTCAGAACTCGATTGCCCCTGAATTTTCTGTCAATCGCGCAGACTTACTAATGGTATTCATTTCGTAGGTCATAGAAGTTCCCTGGGAGTTTGTTGGGGATGCGGAACTTTCAAAAGTTTGTTGAGATGGCTGCTGCTCAAAAGGAGGCCCCATAGCAGAACTGGGATGGCGAGGAACTGTATAGTCCATGACCGGCTGTCGCATGTAGGGCAGACCGGGATTTGTCGGAGATGAAGCAAATCGATTGTGCATGTGTAGGGTGGGATGAAAAGAGGGAGGATTTGAGGAGCCATCTGACATGCTGCTTGACCGTGTGATCGAATAATCGTTACGGATGGTTGTCCTATGCAAGTCTGACATTGAAGAGGAGGCGAGTGGGCGTCCGTATGGCATTCCCGAGCTGGGTAGCCCGTCGCTCCGTCCAGCGGAGGACATGTAGGTGCCGGCGGTCGATGCCGAACTGAGAGGAGATGTCATATACTCGTCTTCACTGGGTCGTGGGAAGCAGTCGGTGCGAAGTGACCTCAGCGATGCAAAATCTGGGTTCGGAGCTCCGAAGTCGTGCGGAGCGCCCATTGCAGTTGGAATGACAGACTTGCTTTCAAACGGCGTGCGTAGAACTTTGGTGGTGTCAAAATCGTCCGGCAGAGCTCTCGATTTCAGCATTCTTTCGCGGTCATTTGTAGTCAACCGCTTCAGCTTAGCGCGTCTATAGAAGGGGAGAGAAAAAGAGAACCATTGTTAGACAGTGCGTGGAGTGCCTTTGGTGAGGCAGTAATCATTGGCATCAAGGGCACACCTGTTTTGGAACCACACCTGAACCTGGCGCGGTGTGAGCCCGGGGATCTCTCTTGACAGACGCTCTCGGTGAGCAGCATCTGGATGCGCCTGGCGGGTAAATTCACTCATCAAGAACCGAGTCTGATTATGCGTGAGTCTATCCGACAAAGAGGAGAAACAGATTAGTCAACAACGTGGATGCTTGGCCAGCCTCGTGGCACGGCTTGAAAATCGGTCTTACCGAAATCTTTTCATCTTTTTCTTGTCAATAATCGGTGACTGACTGTCGTCATTATCTTCCGTCCCGTCGCCCTTTTCGTCGATTTGGCTCTCGGGTGAATGTCGATCATTCTCATCATGTTGATCAAAATCAGATCGTGCAGCATCCGCCGAATCCCCGGAGCGAGCGATTCCAGCCGGGGGTGTCAAAGTCGCGCGGCCAGTGTGACCTTCAGTTGGGATATTGAGCTTAATCTGAGGCAGTTTCATACCTCCCATCTCTGTTGGGGCTTTCTCAGCTCCATCGTGGGCCGCCATGTCTCCCTCACGCCAGGCACCGATCCCCGATGGACGCCCCAGGTCCGACACTGGATGTGACAAGCCATGGTCGGCCGTCGCCATCGTCCGCTGCATCTCCGCCGGCGAGGGATTCAGGTGAGGAAAATGTGTCCCGTCCCTCGGCAGATGCGAGATGGACAAAATCCGTCGCGGCGTTGCAGACACCCACTCAACGTGGCGAGATACTGCAGATAGTGGCGATGGGGCTTGTGTAGACAAAGGAGGCACCCACAGACAAGGACCACCGATGGACATGATCAGGACTTTGAATCAAGCCCTCAGTGCTGCTCTAGGTGTGAAAGTGAATCTGATCGTAGACCAGAGCACGGCTCCAGAGAGTTGAACAGAAGTACTCGGTGGAAATGGTGTGGAAGACAAAGCGCCAGTGCACGACTCCCTGAGAAGATCACCAACACGAATCAAGCAAAGAATCAGAGACCAAGACAGCCGAGGATCGAAAAGAAAAAAACAAAAATCCGAATAATAATGGACAGCAATAACGCTAAAGCGCGTTCCTGAGAAGATGAGACGTTCGGTGGGTCTGGCCAAAAGTGCCGGCGCGCATGCCCAACGGGCTTAGGGTTCCTGGTGGGATCCGTGCAATTAAAGACAATCAAGAGTGACCTCGAATTAGATCCAACCTCCTCCGTGGGCGGTAATTGAACACCAACTGGGGACCTCGATGATCCACGATAGGAGAAGGGAGAGAAGAATCAAGGGACAGGAAAAGAGGGAGGCACAATGTGAGGCGTTGCAGTAGGCGCCGGGTCACGAGAGGGCCAGCTTTGCAGAGAAATGCTGAAGGTCGATGCAGATGGCAACTGAATGGGATCACAATCACCACAGAGCCAAAGGATGAGCTTTGTGTGAAGAAGAGAGTGAACCAGAGCGTCAAAAAATGGAAAAGGGAAAAAATAAAAAGAGAAAAGAATGGAATGGAATCCGGTTCTCTTGTTCGCTGCCACTTGTAGAGTCACGATTCCTCGGAGCCAGATGGGAAACGAAAGCGGGACACTGCCGCCACAACTCCAACGTGCTCGAGAGCCCTAGCAGGTCTTCAAGATGATCTCTGGGGCAGTCGGGGTCCGTAGATCGTCTGATGACCCTTTGCACATATCACACCTTATTATTGCCGATGATCGTTACGCAGCTTGGCAAGGCAGTTGAGTATACAGGGTACGCGGACACCGAAAGAGAAAGGAAGAAGGCCCAAGGAGGGACCGCCCCCCCTCATCATCACATAATCCCGAACAAAAAAAATGGAGACTTTGACTTTTTTTTCCTGAATGGAGGAGAGCGTCAGGTACGGTGATGGTGATCTGGGTCACCACTGGGCCACCAGGATCAGCCGGGGGGCTGTCCCAGAATGGACACTGGGGCCCTGGGGGTCAAGTGGAGGAAGCTTTCAACGGGTGTAGGGCCACTGCGATCCAGACGTGGAAGAAAGTGGAAACTTCGATGACACCGCTCATGACCGAAGACCCACTGCATCGGAGCCAGAAGGCCCCGTGGCAGTGTGGAAAAGAAGTCCAAGAGAGAGTGTGTGTGTGTGAGTGTGAGTGTGTGTGTGTGTGTGTGTTGGTGTGATAGAGAGCGCGCGACGGAGAGAAAGAGAAAAGAAAGAGAGGGCCAAAGCCGACTTGTGACGGTCGAGACTCGGATAGGGAGTAGTTTGCCCCGATCAAGACGTCGGCTGTGGAAATAATGGAAAATCATCAACTCGCCACGAAAAGAATCATGGAACACGAGACAAGCACAGTGGACATATCAATACTTGTGAACGGTTGTACACTGCTCAGCACAAAGTACAATCACTAGACTCATCCGGAGAATATACGACGAATGATGCTCACTGGACGCCTACTCCACTGCCCACCCGAATCAGGAAGGATCCACCAAGAGACCCATCGACACCTCCGAGGAGACGAGACCCGAGGATCATCTCGCTGGAAAGGGAGAGAGTCAGAATGGATGATCTTAGCCGTTCACCTGGGACGGACGAAGAAGAAGAGATGCCAGACAAACGATCGAGCCTGATCCGGATTATACAAGTGAGTCCTCTGCGATCTACGGCAAGTTGTCGATTCCTGCCGCCTCCCATCGACGACAACAGTGTTAGTATTGCCACTGTCAGCGATTTGAGGACAATATATTATCGAATTATTTCATGGGTTATTTTTCTCTACCAACATGATCGTCCAGGTGTCCCCCGATCAATACCTTGTCAAGTCCTTCGACATCACGCTCGCTACATGTTTCCTTTCAAATGGCAGGATGGCATCTGGGACAAGTAACAGTGTCGGTGAGTAGGAGTGATGACTGCGCAAGTGACTGAAATGAAACATTTAAAACATTATAGAGAGATGGATCCAGATGGAAGGTTGGAATGTCAAACTACAATAGCTTGCACAGCATCCGACAGGGCTAGGGAACGGACCACCTGAATGTTTTCATGCGGAACGGGAAGACAAATCTGGGGTTTTTTTTTCTTCTTCTTTTCTTTTTCTCCTATTCTCCGGGTTGTGTGCTGACGGAGTGATCAATTGAAGCCACTTTGGGGTAGCCACTATCCGAGATGATATTTGCGACAAAGTGCCGCTTCACATGGTTGCAGTATCTGACCTTGGCTGTGGTCTTCAAGGGGAAGGCCGAGTGCCTACATTCGTGTGGGGAATGAGTTTTTGGAGCAATACCAGAGTCCCAAGAGAGGGGAGACCCAAAAAAAAAAGGGAATCAATTCACTGGAGCAACGATGATCTGCATGACGCGGATCAAGAGCATCGGTGGAAGATACCCTGATTTCTATCTTTTACCCTCCCAAATATGGTCTGAAGGGCCGTAAGCGAGAACAGATACCTCACGTACAGGAGCTCCAGGAGAGGGCATAACGGGGAGTAATCTCCGGTGGATGGGGGCGCATTCACAAGCTAGGAGCTTTATTTTTCTGCCTTGCGAGAACGGCATCTCCATTGAGTATATGGATGTCACGATTCAAAGAGTGGGGGGGGGAAAGAGAAAAATCCAGGATTTAACCGACCTCAGATCAAGGATATGGTGTGATTGGAAGGGGAGAGGAGGGGGGGAAGAGGAAACGAGAGAACGCACAGCCACATGTCGGACTTGCAAACCCTTTTTAGTGATAAATCCACAGGAGATGCTGCAGGTAATGAATAGACGGTGTTAGAGTAGTCCCACCAGCAGGAACAGCGAGAGAAAAGGGAAACGGATGTCAAGGCTATCGAGTCATCATTCGCAGTCAGCAACAATCATCGAGAACCTCGGTTGATTGGAACGTCAGCAGCTTCCATGGCGGGCAAAGCGGGTAAAGACAGAGTGACCATTCATGTCAGAGAGAAAAGGAACGCGCTCTGAGCTCTCGATATGGCCAACAGCCATTGAGATTGAATGCGTCTCCATTGTTGCAAACCCTTTCATTTCCGACAGAAGCTTGGAAATGACGGATGATCAGCCAGTGTAGATGGCGCCAAATCGAGCTTGAAGCAGTGGTGGAAACTCAATGTCCGCAGACTGGAGCCGGGAAAAGGCAAAAGGGAGGGGGCCACATTCGACGCCTGTCAGTCTCGCCGGCTCAAGGTCGCTGCTCGCTGCCTGGACCAGGTCACTAGCGCACCCGGGGGGAAACACAGCGGGCGAAGACCAGGAGAGGGGCCCCGAAGTCTTTCGAGGTCTTTGAAGACTTTGAGGCGTGAGATCTCCACCATGTGGGCCTTCGACTGGTAGCTGGAGGCTCGATAACCAGCCCCTCAATCAAATCACATTGGAGGTGGGGAAGAACCGGAAGAAAAGGGAAGAGAAGAGAACGAAGGGTCAATTCCGAGACCAGAGGGGGAAAAAGACAAATTAAATCAAAAATTAATAAATAAATAAATACAAAGAGGGGAGGGGGGAAAGAGTATATGCAATGGTGCAGAATGAACAATCACCTCTGGCAGACACTTTCCATCAACAAGCGCCCACGAGCCGCAAAGTCAAAAGCGATGTGTTCGATCATTGGAAAATTCTCCGAGCCGAAATGGAGCAGAACGGCGGAACCCGCTATCTCATGCACCATTGGTGCAAAGTCAAATCACCACATCGAGGCCAATGAGAAGAGCAACAAGCCAATCTTGATCCTCGTCTGAGCTGACTGGCCGTAGTCTCCGTGCACCAGCCACCGATGATCAGCCACAAAAGCATAAATGGTCGGAAAGTGCAAGCGGATGTGGCAAAGTGGACATGGCGCTCGCGCGGAAGATGTCGAAAACAATGCCACTGGAGATGTTGTAGACGACCAGACTCGACGACTTGTCCTGTCGATGTCCAGTTTTCATCACGAGTCAAGAGCACCCAGCGGGTTGACTTGCGAAGCGAGAGCCGTAAATTCACCCAGGATCTTTGAAGTACCTTTGGCGGACAGAGAAGAGAAGATAGCTTGGGACTAGGCAATCCAGGTGTGTAAAAGTAAAGTGGTCTACGGTCACCTTTGAAGTATGTATGCATACTGGATGTAAAAATGACAACAAAGGCCAAGATTTGTGGTTGAATGAGACTTGGACGAGCATATACCATTCGGCTTATTGCTTGTCTACCAACTTCCTCCCTTACGCGTTGCGTTCCCATTAGATTTATTATTTTGATCTCTCGTGGTTGATCGGCCACCTCATGCATCCGAGTTGACCATATCGCATAATCGGGCAACCCGGCTGGTGTCTAGCCACACACACATTGATGGAAGCTATCCAGCCTCTCACTCAGATTATGTCTGGCTGCAGAAGAAAGCAAAAATACATATTAAGCCACATTTCAATTCCCATAATCTGGGTTTATCTCCGCAATCACCATATGGAAGTTGTCCATGCGCGGACAGCGCCCTCATGGCGACCAATAAACCCGGTTCGTATCCGGTCCAAAAAGGGTCATCATACATAACAATAGTGCCACACAATAATACACAAAATACAAACAATCCAGAGTCCAGACCTTTCAACAATCATGGAACACAATCTCTCTCTCTCTTTCATCCCCCCCACCACCACTGGCAACACTCTTATCTGACGAAAGAAAAATGCCAGGAACCAGTGCAGCGGCGTGTCTTTCCCTTCGCTTGGACAGCGTGAACCATGGCTCGAGAGGTCCAAGTTGTCATTGGATTCGGTGATGGTGTGTAATACGAACAAACCTTTCCAACTCTAATGCTCCACCCGTGGGAAGGGGACAGCCGGAAGGCTCCTGGAAATCTCCACATCCGCGAGGCTTGAAACATCTCATGTCGCAGGGTCGATGTGAAAAGGTCCTGTTTATTTAACGGTGTGATTGAAAGATTTTTCCTTTTCCCCTCTCCACGTCCCCAAGCCGAGGTTGAGGTCTGTTTACTTTTGTGCCCAGAAACGCGTTCTCTGGCTCTTTTGTTTGTTTTGTGGGCACTGGGCGGTAACCCGTGTATGCCGTTCCGCCTACACTCCAGCAGGAGTAGGAGTCAGTGCCTTAGGGGGTCCGCTTCAGCCGATCGGGGGCTGATGCGTCTAGATTCTTGGCCGTTGTTCCATGGGGCGGTCGAAGCCGGTGGCGGTGCACAGTGCGTGTGCGGTGCGTGCGATCAATGGCGGGGAACTGCGCCACAGACGCACATCCGCCTCTGTGCAGTCGGCGGTCGTAGTTATGTGCGCATCCATCAGAGACGAAAATCGGATCCGCCCGACGCCATGAAGATCGCTTCTAAGAGTGATCTGGTGGTATAAAACCTACCCTATTCTATATACTACGAACTTTGTAGTACCATGTACAGAGGACAAAATATTCCCCTGTGGCACAGTCTCATTGCAATTATGAGATCCATCACCGATGAGCTACAGGTGAATCTGCTTCTCTGGTTTTTTTTTCTTAGTCTTTCCGCACACACGTTTATCGACAGTTTAGCCTAAGTCGGGGAAGATCTACAAGGTATATGGATATAGATCATCTCCCAGAATTTCGACAAGATCCAACCAGCCATAGGCTACAGACACGGATGGACTGGACTGGGGTAAATACTGTGTGCTCTCGTGCAGATCAACGCGTAAGACAAAATCATCATGTCTTTGCATGTCCAATCAAGAGTTTTCCATCCATGTCCCTCTTGTGAACCTCCCCCTCCCCCTTCTAGTATTGGAAACGTGATTCAGTCTAATGAGAGCATGATTGATCCAGATCAGCAACTTTGCCCCGGGCCAGGTAGTGAATGGTTGTAGCTCCTTTTGCTATTGCACCCCTGACGAAGGTACGATGTGTGGGGGAACTAATCCCCGATTCTACAGTACAACATTTAAAATTATACATCCTTTCTACTACTAGGTACTGTACATATGTAAAAACCATTAACAACAGCTCTTGACATACAATGAAACTACTCTTTCAGATACCACCTCCATCATCGAAAAAGACCTTTTCGTCACGATTTTCCCTCTTTCCGCAGCGATCATGGCAGTGGATACGATCCATCATCTCCAACTGTCGGTCTTCAGACCACATCGAGAATTGAGCCCCCCCCCATCCAACCACACACAAAACACAGGTGCAGAACCAGAACCCGAACCAGAACCAGAACCAGAATGAGAATGAGAATGTGGATCCTTGAGAAAATTGCCTCCTCCCTCTCAACTCCACCACAAAGCACAAAGAATCGGGAATGAAAATGAGGCAAGACGGTCGTATAGAGTGTCCACTCGCTGATTCGGCTTATGCCGCCCCAAGGGAAGAGGGAGGGGGAAGGAAACGTAACCGGGAGAAAACTCGGGATTGACAAGCTGACATCCCGAATCAGATGGCGCAGAGCACGGGTTTACGGCCGAAAGTCTGGGATGATCACTACTTCCTTGGGTGTAGGCCAGTTCTATAGTCCGATCGGGGGGGGGGATGGGAGGAGGAGGAGGAGGACGGTTAGGGTCACTCTAGTCGGGTTTCCACCTCTTCGCCTCGGCGGATGACGTGAGTGCCGCCGTTAGGCCCAAAGGCTTTTGGGGGAGGGGCGAAAGACTAAAAGTGGGCAATGGGTGGAGGGTGAAACGGATGAAATTGGTTCCACGAATGGTCTTGGTACTGTTAGGAGTACTGTAGTGCTGTAGTGCTGTAGTGCTGTAGTGCTGTAGTGCTGTAGTGCTGTAGTGCAGTGCAGGTATAGCTATAACTGTCGTGTGAACTGGTGGATTTTCTACATTGTCTGTGCGGCAATCACATGCAGTACTTTGTTCCATTCTAGCCAGGGAGGGGAGAAGGGGAAAGAGAGGACAAAGGGACGTGAGATGAATCTCTCGTATCATCGGAAAAGGTCTCAAGTCTTTTCCAGCAGTGATATGTCCCCTGGAGTCGCTTTCTCAACGGAAGTATTACGTGGGATACTGGATTTTCCGCAGAGGAGGATGCTACTGAGACCAGTCAACCACTCGGACGAGTCTCTGGACTCATCCTGTCCGTCCTTCGATCCTCGAGATTTCCCGTGTTGAATCGGGTAGTTTTGAGGACCAGTCGATTCAGATTTGTTTGCTTGTGCACATCATTTACCACCCCTCCCTCTTTCTCTCTTTCTGGAACAGTTCAGGATTGGGGAACTCCGATCGCGAGATTTGATCCGTTGGGGGACGTCCGTTGCGTTAGTGCCACGGGTAGCGTAGTCATTCCTCTTTCGGATTGATGTTGACCAAATCATGGCAATCTCCAGCAATTGGAAAACTTCCCAGTCTTCAAGATAGATCTGATCCTTGCCTCCCTTGCCTTGCCATGACTCGCGAGCAAAACCAGAACCAGAAGCACAGTCTTTTAAGTCTTTCCAATCCTTCCTGTAGAGATAACAGTGCCTCGGGAGTCCATCGTGCTATCGCAACTTTTATCTCGGCTGCGCCCAATGTCGCCGCCGAGACTGCTTGACTTGCCTCTTTGAAATGTAGTGATGCGATCCTTTGAAATTGCCAAACTCGTGACTCGACGCGTCGTCATCATTATTCAGTCGTGGATGTCAAGGAGGCGAGAAAGGGGGGGGCTTTTCAAGGCAAGCGGACGGGGTTGGACATGCATGAATCACTCTTTTTGTTTTTAACTCATGACCTCTCTCGATGATGACCACAAATTGACCTCAAGGAGGACCAGGGGCAGAGCTGGAAAATCTACACCCGTCGTATCCGATGCGTGGTGGTCCATCCAGGTCCCAGTTTCAGAGCTGTGCTCGTACCTTGCTCGAAGCGAGATTAAACTTTGGCACCAGGATGGTGCATGCGGCGCTTACTACAGTAGTCTCCGGGACCTTGCATAAGACTGCCATGGGACATTCGATACAACCCTGGACGAGCCTGGTACTACAGTACTTACCGGGTACTTAGCACTAGCACGTACCACGGTCAGCACCGCAGTCCTCGTACCTGCAGCACCATACATGGTCAACCTAGTACCGTAGCCATATGGGTACCGCATAAAGGCAAAGAGATCATATCTCGACGTCCCAGCTCCTTTTCGACCGTGCATCACACTATCCTCTCCATGGTGAAAGTCCCGAAGTATTCTCGCAGAAGCTCATGTGGGAACTGTGGAGTGGATTAGTGATTTTCCACGAGACGCGGACAGCCTCAACCGGGAAGGACCGTAATACCCAGTACTCAGGATGGGGCTGATTTAAGGACTCGAGCTATTGAAATGTCAAACACAGGGACCGCACGAGCGCCAACGTTGGAAATTCACCAGCGATAAAAAGTTCTTCTCCTGTGATTTCCGATTCGTGAAAGTCTAGTACTTGGATCTAGTTCGATGATTCGAGGCTCTCGCGGGCCCCGGACACGTCGGGTCTGGATGTCGGTCGATGCGCAAGAAGTAAAATGAGAACTCTCCAATCTGATCATTATGCACTTTGAACACGCACCGTGTAGAACGGTCAATGAGTCTCTGTGTACGTAGGTGATTGATTGTAGCTGGGGGGGAAATTAAAATTTAAAAATTCTTGCGACTCGGATTATTTGATGTCCCCGGTCAATTCGAGAAGAGCGTGGGAGAAATTGCGTACAAAGGTGAATCCAAACTATGAGCGCTTGAATGACTGCGGAGCGTTAACTAGTATAGGTGACCCCAGCTTATGCCATATCTCATCAATTTGATCACATATATTTTTGTGCTGTAAGTTCTACACTGTGATCTACCGGATTCACCCAGCCACCAGTATGCTTCGCGGGACTCTTACCAGACCGAGCGTACAGTACTACACTAGCGTCAGCAACGCTAGGTATTCGAGCCCATTCCAATTTCGTGACCCGGCCACGCTTGATCTCGTAGTCTTGCTACTCGATTGGGAAAAGAAACGGACAACTACCTTACCGTCCAATTTAGTCTGAGTGGTCACCACGTGCCCGGGCGTCTCCATTGTCGGATACGAACGAGCCCACCAATTCACTGGCAAACCCTTGACAGAGAGGGGAGCAAAGACAAGCTACTCGGCCAACTTTGGAAAACAGTGATGGTCTGTCCTCCTGCTACATCATTCGTCAAAGCGAACTTGATTATATCACTACCTTACCTAGATGACTAGTCCTTGCTCATTCGCATCTGAACTATTATCTGGACCAACAACTCATCTTATGAACGTCTGATATGTATTCACCTCTTATATTCTGGAAAGAAATGAATGGCAATTGGACTTTCACTCTGTATCGTGTTCTCCCACGTCTCCCCCCCTTCGAAAGAAAGAAAATCACGACCCTCTTCCTGCCCCCTTCCCCTGCGAATTCCCCCCTTCAATAGAATTTGAACCTCTAGCGCCGTTAGAAGTGGACCTGGACTCAGCCCTCTTATGTCTTTTTAGTGTGGTAACGTGACTCCTAAGCCTCAAAGTCATACATGGGATGCAGGTCGCTTTACTGGATCCCCCCCCCCCCCCCCCTAAACCAGCCAGCTTGCGATCAGTGCGCGTTTTTTTTTTTAAAAAAAAAGAAAAAGAAAAAGAAAAAATGAAAGAGGAAAGAGAAAACTTCTTCGAGAACAATCTGTCCGCGTTCAAATGTCCACCGCAGGGCTCCACGTCCATGGAGAAAGGGCCCAAGGTGGCCAAGATGGATGGTTGTTCTATTAAAGCGCTGTCTCTCAGGGGCCCGTGTGCGTATGTTGTATAACTGATCCGAATACCAGGCTTCAAAGTACTAGGGCGTTGAGGTTAGTCGTTAAATAGTGCGTAGATGGATCACTGGTACATTATTAAAAAGTAAACGGTGATGTAGAAAGGGGGAAATGGTGCTTATCTAGGTAATACCTATTAAATATATTGAGATGATTCCCCTCAGATTGCGAACTGGTATTCATAGTGGGTTTAGAGGTAGGATCCCGCGAGAACCTCACCTGTCAGACGTCTCGAGTGATATACAGCACACTTCGACCCCCCTTTCATTTCACCCCAATTCATCTTGTTGGCGTACAGATTTCTGTACTTAGGAACCGAGAAGATAGAGGTTGAAGGGAGGTATCCAGACATCTTCGGTCTAGCTGCTAACTTAATGACTTTTTTGTCTGTACCAGGAGACTCTGGCCTTCTCATCCTTTGACGTGCGAAAGTTTCATGAAGTGGCGTCAACTTGAAAAATTACCTGGGACGAGAGTCATTAGCACTGGTGTGTGTGTGTGTGTGTGTGTGTGTGTGTGTGTGTTTGCCTTGACTCCAGAAGTCTTGTGACACAACATTTTCTTCTCTTTTCTTTTTTATTTTGGTTTATCTCAGCTGAGCACGTAGGACCCAACTGCCATGATCACAATCTGATTCGATGATGCGACTTCCCCAGAGCAGTCTGCCAGGGGGTAGGAATGGAATCGGTACAATACACCGAGGTACCCCATGTCTACACGGAAATGACTGGATCGAGAATCGGATTGAGATCGGAACGTGATAAAAATATAAAAATTCTCTTATTGAACACAGAGCGATGGAGGCGAGAGAATCAGGGGTATCATCAATTATGAAAAGGGGGAGGAACAAAGAAAAATCGAATCCGAATTTCCGTCATCAAAGGGTGAAGAGAAAAGAAAAGGCAGGGTAGAAGAAATATTCGAGAGCAGATTCTGGGCCCTGATCCAGTACCGGTACTTTCTAGGTGGCTGTTGTTGGCTCCTCTTCTGTAGTTTTCTCGGGAGCCGTCCCAGTGGTCGCAGCTGGCCCGGGTGAATCGGTCGAGTTGCCCTCAGCGAGCACAGTCGTCGTCTCTGGAACAGGGGCTGGCTCGGAGGGAACATCATTCAGCTGATTGGCGTCTGCGATGGTGGTGGCACTTTCAACCGTGACAGGACCAGAACCCTCCCTAGCCTCTTCTACTTTCACTTCGTCACCACCACCACCAGAGGGAGCCTCGATAGAAGGCGTAAGTGTCGGGACAGTCTTCTCCTCTGGTGGTTGGCTTCCTTCGACCGGCTGCGGGGTCTCTGATGGTGCCTCGGGTGTCTCGAAAAGGGCATTCAAATTCTCTCCATCTTTGAATTTGTCGAAGCGGCCGAGTTTGGTCTTCACGGACAGACGGAGAAGACGCCACGTCTTGCTTGATTTGGCCTTTTCCGCAAGGGCCTTGTCGTCTGGGGTCTGCGCGGTGTCGATGTCCATCTCATCGTCCATGATGCCCATCATCAGAGAGTCTGCGGATGGGATGGTGACTCTATCAGATTCCTTCAGCCGCTCAATATTGGCGAGGGCCTCACTGTCAGATAGGAATTTCAAGTCAAGTGACCCCATGGGGGACGGACGAATCCGCTTGTTTGCATATGCTTTCGTGGCATGCTCGCGGGCGCTCATGTAGTCGGACACCGAGACAGCCGGCCGCTCAATGGGTGGACACCCCTCGGCCTTCCAACGGACCCAATTTTTATCTCTGGATAAGACCGTATCTACCATTCGGAAATAAAAGTTTCCACCATCGCCCTGGCGTAAATATCCCTCAATACTCTTGCGCATGTCGGCTGCCCATTTGGCGTCTTCTTCATTCATATCAAAGCCGTACAGCACAGACTTGTTGGTCGCATCGACCAATCGAGACTTGGCTTTGGGTGTGAGGGATAGCATAAAGTCAATGAGGATGAGTGCTTGTACCAGGACATGCCTTCTGAATGCCGTGTCGCTCACTTCAAGGTCAAAGAGATCCCGGCTAGTCAGGTATTTCGGATTGAAGCTGATGCCAACTTCGGCGTCTTCAGCGACACGTTTCCGCCTGTGAGACTTGCGAGCCTCCTCGGAAGACCTTGACCCGGCTTTGTTCTCCAACTCAGTCTTCATGTTTTTAAATGCGGCAACGGTAGCTTCCAGACCGGATTTGAAGGCAGCGAATCGCTCGGAATCGAACAATTGGCTGGGGGAAGAAAAGTATGCTTGAAGACTCCAGAAAACTGGATAGAGGGCATCCAAGTCAACTTTCCCCTTCATCTGACCATTCATTCCGCTCTTCTCCTCGCTGAAGACCACTTTCGGGATTGGTGAAGGCCCATCTGGTTGGTCCCCTGGACCGGCATCGGTTTCCGTAGGCGAAGCATTGTCGTTCTCATCTGCCATGACAGTGTCTTCCTCGGCCTCGGGCGACGGCTTTACAACATCGTCGAACGTAGTCACGTTCTCGGTGTGGAACTCGCCCCGCAGGTTGACTGAGCTCTTGTCGCCTAGTGGGAAGCTCTGGAACAGGAAGATGAAAACACGACCGCAGAACACCGTGTCTTCCGCGCGAGACAGCCGTCGAAGAAGCTCGTTGCACGAGCGGAGAATGACGAGACTTTTTTGCTTGAAATGTTTCTGGGCAAGTCAGACGATGAGATGGATTTCTTTCCGAGCCGGCAAACTAAGGCTTACCTTGATATTACGCTCCCGGCGCGATTCTAGGTAGTCAAAAACCTTTCGACATCCGTCGATTGTTTGACTGTCGAGAAGCTCTTCGATCAGCCAGAAAATCAAGCCAGGTTCACATTGTTCTAGAAAAGACGAATTAGGGAGAGGAGTCGACGCATCTGGCGGGGTGGACTGGTAACTGACCATTGTCCGAGAAGATGGAGACGATATCCAGTAAGTTCCAGATCTGGATAAATGTCGAATCGTGAATCGGAGTCGAAGCCTAGGGTCATCGACCAAAAATAAGTAAAATATTCACCGTCGCGCTACCATGATGAATTCGCAACCAGGAAAGATCGAAGGACTGCTTACCAGAATGCGATAGAATTTTTCGCGAAAGGCGATCTCCACAGCAGCGAAACGAGTCTGTGAGTTGAAATGACTGACTGCCTCGTCGTCTTCAGCAGAAAGCTTCCAGATTGACTCTCCCAGGATCCCTTCAGTCAGCGGTGGCTCGATCTGCGAGTCAGCTTTGACCTCTGCTGCGCGCTTCAACAGACGGTCAACTAGCTCCTTGTAGACACGCACTACCTGGAGGTCTAGTGCCGCCATGGTGGTGAGATCACGAAAGTCGCAAATGCAAAAGGGACGCTGTACGAGAGCGCCAAAAAAGAGAAAGCGATCGGAGTGAGAAGCACAAGGAAATGGGAAAAGCGCCCGGCGGCTCGGCGGAGAAGAGAGTGCCAAGACCTCTGGCATTAGCTCTCCAGTGACGCGCGCCAGTCTGCGGCGAGCCGGCACAAAGTCGTTGCTTATCTGGTCACATGCTGTAAACCTCAGGCAGAGATACAACCATTTAGTTCAGGTAGCGAGCATTGGATTGATGAATTAGATGAATTCCTTTCAAATTCGAGGTATCGTCGGATTGACCGAGATGAGGGGGCAATCCTCAACCTCTCATAATAATTATGGTTGGCTCTACTCTATCGAAAGTTTGTCACTGCTTCATCCTACTCTACAATCCAACCACATTCGGCAATCCTAGAGCCATCGTTAGGGCGGAGTATCAGGCGGTGAGCTTTCAGTGTGCTAACTGAAGGTCGGCAGTGCTGTGACAGGCCGCATGGTGCTGACTAAGACCCGAGCCCGGCCTCCAGAGGGTCGTGTATCGAGTGCAAATGATCTCAGTAACTGACAGTCGGAGCTTTATGAAAACGCCCCGACGCGCGCAGATCCATTTACGCCCTCCACAATCTCACGTCTCCCGGGCTAGGGACAAGAGACGCGATGGCTCAGAGTCTAGAATCTAGACCAACCGTGGTGGACTTCCGCGAGGACAATGCCTGGGTGAAGCTAGCGCAAGAGTACTGGTCCGATGCAAAGAAGGTTCGCAAGGTCAAGCCTGATGTGATCAAGCAGCAATTATGGGATCCTTTGGAAGCAGAGGGCTTCGCTACACGATCATTGTTGATTTTGGAAAATTTGAATGTTCTAGAAAAGTAGGTTCAGAATCATATGAGGCAAACCCACTCCGCAGAGCTGATCCAAACCACGCGCAGGTTCCTGTGGCCGACGTACACCGAAGATGCGTCAAATCACCATATTCTTTTGATCGCTCTCATTGTGAGCGTCAAGCACCGCGAGCATCTGCCGATATGGAGTAAGCGATCGCGATTGGGCAAGGTCAAACATCATGTCAGACTCATTAACCATGTGCCATAGACATTTTCTCCGATCGCGCGGACGACTTCTCCAGCCTATTCCACCGTGTGCTGTCTATGAGTATTGATCCTTCGCTTGCAACCACATCGCGAATCTCCATCGTCTCTTTCATCATTGGCGCTTTCCAATCCCTCGAAAACCCTCTCATCCGTAAAGAATGCGCCCCACTGGTCTCGATCTCGATATGGCACAATTTGGCCGGCGATGAAGCACGAGAGCGCGTAATCTCAAAATCGCCGATATTGAAGAAAGCCTGGAGGGCGGCGAACAAACGATACGAAGCGGGAGATGACGCCGTCAAGGCTAAAATCCGATTTGAGCGGTCATGGCTGTACACTATGCTCCTCATCTTTTTACAAAAACTGAACGGATCTGAGAAAGAGCAGTCTGAGAATTTGCTTTACGAGGAGAGATTCATTGAACTGCTTGTGGACCTCTTGAGCCAGCTTCCGACTCGGCGTTACGTCAATACGTTGCTGAAGGATTTGAATCTATTGCCTGTCATTCGGTTGTCGCATCTGTACCGCAACCCGGAAAATGCGCTGCTTCGCGATCTTTACAGCTTGCTGAGTCACTTTGTCTTTTTCGCGATTGACGATTACTCCGGTGAGGCGCTCTCGCCTCAGGCGGTCTATGACCTCCATTGTCAGGAGCTGGCGCGTTTACAGAGAACAGCGATGAAGCACTTCAAGGAGAAGCTCACCATCCTTGCGCTTTCTAACTTGGGCGCCATTGAACAGCGTTCTGAACTTCAAGGACAACTCTCATCTCTTGAAGAGTCAGAGCTACAGGAGCTGTGTATGCATCTTGGGTTCCGGACAACCTATCCAAAGTCCTCCAATGTCACCCTCGACCGACAGCTGTACCTTGAAGTACTCTCATCAGCTTATGCACGCCGACTTTCCTTCCAAGAGGCTGCTGCTCGAATCAAGGTTCTCCCGACAGAGGACACTCTCTACGATCCCGCATTGCTGAGAACGGAGTCGTACGACGGATCGAGACCGCTGGCCATTCCAAAATTAAATCTACAGTATCTGAGCATTGGGGATTTCTTGTGGCGATCATTCCTATTGTATCGCTCTGAAGCGTTTTTCCAAATACGAAAGGATATGGAACTGGTGGTCAAGCGAATGCAGCCAAAAGCGGGCCGCGACGGGCTGGTCAAGTTCGATGGCTTTTCACGCATGGCTATACCCATCTCCAAACCTGCCATCATCGAGGTGGCTCCGGCTAAAGTCGGATCTCCTAACCCTGCTTTCGTGCGAGCTGAAATTGCGATTGAGGTCGGTCGTCTCGCCGAGAATGTTCGCAAGGAATGGGATTCGCTACGGCCCGATGACGTGATATATTTGCTCGCAGTGCAGACGCCCTCTCCTTCTCAGATCGGTTCCACGATTCCGGTGACGGATGATCTTTGTATGACCCACCTGCGTACTGCGGAGATCGTGCAAGTTCTCGATGAGCAAGGCCGTGCCTTGCGCCAGCCAGCCGGTGCCCAAACAAACGGACATCAATCTCGCCCAAGGATACGAAAGCTGCTTGTGAATCTCGATGCTGCAGCATTCAAGGCTGACAAGGACCGTCAATCTCAAGGCAAGCAGGATATCTATCCGTTACTCAATGTTGTTGCACGAAGAAAGGCAAGAGAGAATAATTTCAAGTCAATCCTTGAGACCATGCAGAAACTCATTGTCTCCGATGTGGCTCTACCATCTTGGCTGCAGGACGTATTCCTCGGTTACGGAGACCCTGCAAGTGCCCACTACCCACAGTTGGCCAATCGCCTGCAATCAGTAGATTTCTTGGACACCTTCCTTGACTGGCATCATCTTGTTGAGAGCTTCCCTGGCAAGACAATTGAACCTTCTGGGACTGAGACGTCCAGCTTTGGGCCGCCCTATATTCTCAACTGGCCTGAAGACGCCCCAGAGACCGCCTCTGCAATGCCTCCGAAGAAGCGTCGTCGTGAGCAAGCTAAGCAGTCGAGCGACGAGTCATCAACTATCCGTGTATCAACCTACAAACCCCCCAATCCTGGACCCTACCCGGTGGATGCCCCAAAGTTGAACCGCGTTCGTTTCACTCCCGCGCAAGTGGAGGCAATTGCATCGGGCGTGCAGCCTGGTCTCACAGTCATCGTTGGGCCGCCCGGCACAGGAAAAACAGACGTCGCGACACAGATCATCAACAATCTCTATCACAACTTCCCCAAGGAGCGCACCCTCCTGATTGCGCACAGCAATCAAGCGCTCAACCAGCTTTTCCAAAAAATCACTGCGCTTGACATTGATGAGCGCCATCTCCTTCGTCTCGGTCACGGCGAGGAGGAGCTCGATACGGACACCAACTACAGCAAACATGGCCGTGTGGACTCTTTCCTGGACAACCGGACTCATTATCTCTCTGAGGTAATGCGGCTTGCGGCATCAATGAATGTTGAAGGCGCCCATGGCAATTCTTGTGAGACGGCTGGATATTTCAATACGGTCCATGTTCAGCCAGCTTGGGCGAAGTTTTGGGATCATGTCGGCTCTGATCAAGTATCGGTTGAGGAGATTATTACCTATTTCCCATTCCATGTGTACTTCTCAGACGCTCCCCAGCCATTGTTTCCTGAAGGTGCCTCCAGAGAAGCCCTTTTGGATGTTGCATCAGGCTGCCAAAGACACATCGAGCGGATTTTCTCCGAGCTCGAGGATATTCGGCCATTTGAGATCCTGCGACAACAGCGCGACAAAGCCAATTATTTGTTGATCAAAGAAGCTCGGGTCATTGCGATGACCTCTACGCATGCGGCAATGCGACGCCAGGAAATCGCAGACTTGGGCTTCCACTATGATAACGTAGTCATGGAGGAAGCTGCTCAGATCACTGAGATCGAAAGCTTCATTCCAGCCGCCATGCAAAATTTGAAAAATGGTGAGCTGCCATTGAAGCGAGTTGTGCTATGTGGTGATCATCTGCAGAACTCGCCTATTATCCAAAACCTCGCTTTCCGTCAATACGCCCACTTTGAACAAAGTCTGTTCCTGCGATTGGCGCGACTTGGCGTTCCTGTGATCACGCTAGACAAGCAAGCTCGTGCTCGACCCAGTATTGCTGAGCTCTTCAGATGGCGTTATGAGTCCCTGGGTGACCTTGCCGTCACGGAGACTGCCGAAGAATTCAAGCAAGCCAACGCTGGATTCCAATTCGATTACCAATTCATCAATGTCCCTGATTATCAGGGGTCCGGTGAACGCGAGCCAACCCCACACTTCATCCAGAATCTGGGCGAGGCAGAGTATGCTGTTGCACTTTTCCAGTACATGCGTCTGCTCGGCTACCCGGCCGACAAAATCTCGATTTTGGCGACGTATGCTGGACAAACTGCTCTCATTCGAGATGTTCTCGGCCATCGCTGCGCGAAGAACCCCTTGTTCGGGATGCCCAAGATCGTAACAACAGTGGATAGGTACCAGGGAGAACAGAATGACTGTAAGCTTTTTTTTCCTTCACAAAACAAAACGTGACCTTTCACTAACACTTGACTCTGCCAGATGTCATTCTCTCACTGACTCGCACACGTACGGTGGGCTATCTTCGTGACGTGCGTCGTTTGACGGTGGCGTTGTCCCGTGCTCGTCTTGGACTTTACATTCTCGGTCGCCGTGAAATCTTCGAGACTTGCTATGAACTTCAACCTGCCTTTGAGCGTCTCCTGCAACGACCTGACAAGCTGATGCTTGCGCCAGGTGAGATGTTCCCAAGCACTCGAGCGCTGGACGCTCCGGTGGAGGGCACTTCCATGGAGAGTGTAGAGCATCTTGGTCAGTACGTCTTTGAGATGACACAAGCCAAGGTCAAGGCGATGGGTGCTGGTGATGCAGCCGTTGAGGATGCCACAACAAATGGCGAAGAGCTTCCACGGGAGGAAGACGAGGAGATGCTTGGCGCCGGACCAGATGAAGGTGAAGACATTGTATAAGAAGCCATTTTTACTGAATCGGTTCTTGCAAAATAACCATGCGCAAGCAAGTTCATAGATCTGTTCTTGATGCTTTTGTCACCGAGGAACCGAGGAACCAATGTCCTACTTTTTGAATGGAAAACACTACATCCGAGCAATCAATCAAACGTGCAATGGATGCATACACATTCCTCGTATCTTGTAGAGCTCTGAATACTTCTGGTGGGAGAATCCAATAACGCCAATGCTGTATTCGCCCTCAATCTTTGTATAACGAGCCAAAAGCACTTCGTACGAATCTTAGAACGATTCTTTGCTTACCTCCGACAGCCCGACATAGTAACACCTAGAGAACTATCCAACCATCAATCTCGGAGGGAAATACTGCAGGTCACATTGATTTGGCAACAGCTCCTCAAGTGCCATTTTGTGGCCCTGGTCTCGGTAAGGTACAAAAGGTGAAGATCGGCCTCAAGACCAAACGAAGTCAACCAGTTCCACACGGGCACGCACCCAGATTGCCATGGACTTGAGTGATCAAGCTTTTCAATCCACCAATTGGAATAGGAAAATTTATCAATCACTGAAGCTTGTTGATCTCCTCCACGATGTTTTGAGGATCTTTCCAAGCAATGCTCACATACCTACGATGATTGTTCGATTAGACACCGGTGCAAGCAGCGACATGTTCATCACTGAACGGACTCACTTGGTATGGCTCCCGCGAGCAACAACCTCACCCTTTGCATTGGTGAACTTAATGTTAGTATATGCGAGGGTTTTCCCGACTACCCAAGTTAGTAAGCGCTTGCCGTGAACTCGGAGGTGAATGGCTAGCAGCATGCCATACATTTATCACAGGTAACCTCCTAAAATTGATCAGTCAATCAGGTTGGAGCAAGGTTGTTTTAGGATTACTAGTCTGTAAACTCACCGCCATGATTTTATCACCAATTCTGCCCCCGGAGTTCAAGTAGGTCACTTTGTTTACAGAGTTAGGAGTGTTGACGAGAGCAATAGTGGCAGTTTAAGATCCGCCCTGCCGACATTTCTTCAATTGACTTACCATTCAGATCGGTAGATACGCCAGTTGCGTAAAGCCCTCGAGAAGCCACGGCTAGGGAGCCTCCGAGATCAACTAAGGAAAGTGTGAGTTCGAGCAATTATCTCCCTCGTCGAATCTTTCAGGCTAGTCACCCATGCTCGCAATAGTGCCGCCATGAAGAATATTGAGGCGGTTCTGAAAATAAAAAAGTGGTCAGTCTAGGGCATAGCTCATGTGGTTGGATACTGTTCAAGTCCGTCCTTTGCATATAGCCATGACATGGACCCAATGTAGGGGATTGACCATACTGTATGCTCTTTTTGGATCACCAGTTCAAAGTTGACTGTCCCAGGTCTCGCGGCGGTGACTTGGAGCTGTTTAAGGTGAGAAATTATATTGACAGCAAGCAGTAACTATAGAAATGGCGCACATTGTTCAAAAGTCTTGAGAACGTGTTGGTCAGTACCATCACATCCCAGATAACGAACTATTTCTCAATCTAATGCTTACCGAGGCTCAAGACCCGAGGTAGCCCGGAAGGATTCCCAGACCTGCGTAGCTGGTCGTGTTAGAATCGTATTCACCAACAACGCGGTCACAAGTGCATTCTCACGGATTTAACGAATCTCAACGCAGTCATAGTGGAGCTCAGTCAGTGTCAAATTGGTTCAAGCAGAGACGTGGCTCATCGCTCGGTAGATAGTGAGGGTATCCATCCAACCCGGAAACTGCACAAGATGGCCGCTCCGGTCCCCGTAAATAGCTTTCTACGGAGCGAGCCATGACTTCACTCTTCTCATCGAATCTCCGAAAGATACAGAGACGTGAGGTCTCTCAGGTCACCACAATGGCGGCATCTACGTCTCGGCCCCTCGAGTACCTGGAAAGCCTGCCTGGTATGACCTTTAACAAGCTGTATCAACAGCCGTCTACTGCGCTTGCGATTTTTCGGCGAATGTTGCCTGACCTGGGTATCTCAGAGCTCCCCCCGAAAGCTGATCGCCGCTTGGGAACTGACCGATGACCGTAGCAAAATGCTTTGTGATGGCACTTTTGTACCTGAAAGATCCCCTACCGACCCACGACCTGGAACTCTGGGTGAAAGCAGAGAGCAAGAAGTGAGTGTGACATCGCCATTATTTGTGATTCCATGTGCTTGAACTGGTCGCTAAAGTCAACTGGTTCCCTTTGTTAAGGCAACGCGATAATGCCCTCTCTATTTTGGGTCGCCTTCATATTCTTTCCAAGACTTTGACTTCCGAGAATGTCAGCGCATACATGGTCACCAATCCGTTCGCATCCTCCCTTCGAAAAGCTCTCATGGGCTCCGAAGACGCTCAGTCCTTTGGTGTCTTTTCTGTTGTCCAGAATGAGCACCGTGTGTCGATACCCGAATTAGATGAATATGCGCGTCGTCAATGGGAAGGTGTATTGGGCTACATGGTTGGGACCAGTGCTCTCAGCGGCCAGCGCGACGTGAGCCTCAGCAAGGGTGTCAAGCAACTTCTTCAGGCTGGTCACCTCGTCGAGATTCGCGATCGACGAGTCGACATCACCAAGGACGGCTTTGGCTTCGTCCTGCAGGATGTCAATACGCAAGTCTGGCATATCTTGATCCTCTACGTTGAGAGTGCCGAGGCTATTGGCATGGACAGTGTTGAAGTTCTCTCGTTCTTGTTCCTGCTCAGTAGTTTGGAGCTGGGTCAATCTTACGAGAAGAAATATCTGTCATCTGTTCAGCTTCGGACGCTAGCTGACCTCGCCGATTTTGGAATTATCTACCAAGAGTCGCCTGAAGCAACGCGATTCTACCCCACGCGACTGGCGACCACACTGACCTCGGATTCAAGCGCTCTGAGCAGTACGGTGGGTAGCTCCTTGAACGGCCCTGCCAGCCAGCCCGGCGCATCCGGTGCTGGCTCCGGATTCATCGTCATCGAAACCAACTATCGCCTCTACGCATACACCTCGTCGCCCCTGCAAATTTCGCTCATCTCCCTCTTCACTACCCTCAAGTATCGCTTTCCGAATCTCGTCACGGGTAAAGTCACCCGCCAGTCCGTACGCCGCGCCATCGATATGGGCATTACTGCGGATCAAATCATCTCCTATCTCCATACACATGCACATCCTCAACTGCGTAAGCATAATGCCGGCCATTCGACCTCGAACACCGCAGGTATCCCACCGTCTATTCTACCACCAACAGTCACGGATCAGATCCGACTGTGGCAGCTGGAACGCGACCGGCTCCGCGCTACTGCGGGCTTTCTCTTCAAGGATTTCACGACATTGCAAGAATACCAAGCTCCCTGTCAATATGCGGCGGAAATCGGTGTCTTGGTATGGAAATCCGATCGCAAGCGCATGTTCTTTGTGACCCGACACGAACAGGTTGCTGCATTCCTCCGCAGCAAGAAGTAGCCATGGAGTAACCTAACGACGAGAAAGAGGCGCATTGGACTGTTGATTATAGATTCGGGTTTGGAATCTAGCCACTGTCGGAGAAGTCATGGAATCCTCCGATTTGAGCACTGGTTGGCGTTTCACGGAGAAAATCTGGAATGGAACATTTAATGAGATGATGATCAATCTTTTGCCTTGGGTCACCGCGGGGTTTCAATTGCAATCTGTACTATACAATGAATCTGTTTTCTTTTTTCTGTCATTGATTTGATGTCTTGATGTCTACTGTGGGAGATTCATGTTCCTAGAGTCATGCATTCTCGTCACTCATTGTCAGCATGACTAATCTGTTCCATGCTTCCAAGGTTGTTGCCCAGTGCCCGAAGGTCCTCCGATACTCGTTTGGGAAGAACGGTGGTCGGCAAGTGTCTCCGGTGTACTTCCCGTCCAGTGCGCGCGCAGTATGCCGGGCACTCAGTGGGTGTCTCGATTCTTCCGATCTCTGGTTCCTGGATTATGGCTGAACTCTGCTTCAGTCTGTCCACTGGCCAATGTGCTCTATTCCCCTTTGGTGAAGGATGTTGAGAGCAAACTTTGATCTACAGGGGGACCAAGTGAAAATAGGATGATCCCCTTCGGCACGCCATAGCCATGCTCTCATCGCCGACCTCGAATCGACAGCCAAGCGAATGGGACGCCGCAAGCTGTCTGGAGTAAAACAATTGATCCTGCCCTCCTCTGACAGGCAGACGGAAAGCACAAAAACCCTGCAAGTTGCAACGGGCGTTCGCCCCACTGTGGATTTTTTTTCCACGCCAAGGGATGCGTTAATTTACTAGGACCAAGGAGATTGTGAGAATCGGGGAAATATAAGCACGAGAGAAAGAAGGGAAGAGAGAGAACGAGAGGGTCCTTCAACCGATCGGGCGAAAATGTCCCCGTCCATTGACTGCTTGAAGGCGTCTGACTGGACACCGATAGCTGTCTCGATGACTGACCTGTGCACTCGTTCTGGACATCCCAACCTCACGATGGATCCAAATATAAATCCCCCCACGGGCCAACGAGACAAAAAGTTAATTTGACACACGTTCCGCCATTCTCAACCTCGATCCATTCTCCAATCTTAACCCGCAGCACCTGGACCGACTATCATTGTTCACCTTTTCCACCTCCCCTGGCCTTTGGATATTCGAAACTGACCTGCGCACTCTGCGACTCTTCCCCGGTTGCTCTCTTACCTTTGCTGACAGGTGGTCGCGACGACTCACACACCAGTCTTCCATGCCCCTGGAACGGCAGGGATGAGTGCGCCCATCCATGATATCTCAGGCAATTGGATTGTCGGCTCTTACCAAGGTGGCAGCGATGTCGTGCGAATCGCCATCGCCACGTTCGTCGCCGTCGCCTGGTACAATGTGATCGAGCTGGTGGTCTTGGTGTTCATCACTTTCAAGCGCTATCAAGGACCATATTTCTGGAGCATGCTCATCTCGTCGATCGGCATCCTTCCTTACTCGGTGGGCTATCTGATCAAATTCTTCGGTCTCACCTCCGCGATCTGGGTCCCCGTCACACTACTCACGATCGGTTGGTGGACGATGGTGACCGGCCAGTCCTTTGTGCTCTACTCCCGCCTGCACTTGGTTCAAGAGAATAAACGCATTCTACACATGGTCAAGGGCATGATCATTGCCAATGTTTTTCTGCTCCACGTTCCGACAACGGTTCTCACCTTTGCCGCTAATCTTCTCCAAACCCCCACCGCCGTTGCGGGGTACAAAGTCATGGAAAAAATTCAACTCACCGGCTTCTGCGTACAGGAGGTGATCATCTCCAGTTTTTACATGTGGAAGACCAATCGCATGCTCCGCGACAATTCCGATCCCGGCAGCCGTAAGACGGTGTTGCAGTTACTCGCCGTCAATGTTTCCTGTATCATGATGGACATTGCGTTGATGGTCATCGAATTCAACAATCTGTACCTGTACCAGACTACGCTGAAAGCGACGCTGTACAGTGTGAAATTGAAGTTGGAGATTGCCGTCCTCGGCAAACTGGTCAAGATTGCGCATCAAAATGTGTATGGGGGCCACGCGCAGTTCCCTTCATATGTGGATCCGACTTTGCAAGAGGGGGATTACAGACACCCGGGGTCTTTCGGCACGAGCGAAGGCTTCAAGACTCGAGGAGGACCATCGCACACCATCGTTTGTGATGAGGAAATACGCTGAAGCCAGTGGTCGATACTGGCATGACATTTGGCCTCTTCCATTCTTTCCTTCCCCATGGGACAGTCTATTTTATCCCCCCAGGAGCTATCGCCTCCACGTCCAGGGCCGATCATCTTCAGAAAGAGCATCAGGCCATCACCGGGACTCGCCTCTTGCCGATTGCTCGAATTCTGGAAATCGAGCCGACGAGAACGTCGCTTCTCAAGTCCGGTCCCCCCTCTCAATGTCTTCGAGGCTGCACGGCCGGACGCTTACGAGCTTTCTTTCCTACGCACAAAGTGCACACTCCCCTGTCGCCTGCGATCCAAGGATCCGGCCGCTGAATGATTGATTTGATCCGGGAATATCTGGACTCTCTTACCGGCGCGACAACCATTGGAACCCTGATACCCAATCTCCAGCGCCCGCACAGCAAGCTTTTGATGCCGACACGAACCACTTACCATAATTAGACCTAGAATTTGCTTGATGTACATGGAATTTCACGAGACTTATGACTTGAAATATGATGATCAACAAGAGTACTGTTCCCTCGGGTGCCTATCCATATGTAATTTTCTGCAGCATCTCTATAAATCAATCTTGAATACGATTCACAATAGTCCCACCTTGGGCTTGACCACATGGAAAGAGTACAAATAGATCAAGGACCCAGTGCGTTTCCGCGAGACAACAGCCCTTCTCCGGAATTGTTTATTTTTTCATTGTTTTTATTCAGATTGATGCTTTCCACTGGTCTTTCTCGAGTAAATTCTATCAGAGGGCCTCATGGATCAGGTTCAGACGGAGGTGCAATGAAAATACGAGAATTTCCAGTTTCCACTTTTCAACGCAGCGACCGAGCGGATCACCCAGGTTCGGTCTTTGGAGAATGTACAATTGGCAACCAGAACAATCTGACAGGGACAGTGCGACCGTAGCTTTTCTGCGAATATCACCTGTGGGTTTCAGATAACAGAATGCGAAAAGGCCGTTACTCGGGAATAAGCTCTGTAACTGAGAGTTTGGATGACCTTTTAAAGGGGGTTTTGGGGTCCCGTAGGACGTACTTTACCTTGAAGAGATAACCTAGTGGAGGCGGCCCTGAATGGGGCTCAACCTTAGGGGGTTCGGATGACATTAGGACTGTACTGGCGTGTTTGATTTGATAATCAGATCAATACCTAATACTATCCAGTGTTGAGATGCGAACAAGAATTTCCATGATTTTGGGTTTCATTTGGCGAGAGCGAATCTTTCGATCGCTGTGCTTGCAAGATAAGGGGGGTTGTTCTCATGAACATCCATGATTGTGGCTGCTGGATCCTTGCTTAAGACTGTGTAGCTCTCGTCGTTGATGGCTAGGGTACCTGGGCCATTCAAGCTTTGTGTTCAAGTATGTCGGTGAGGTGCGCCCCAAAGTTGAGCTGTTGACACTAGCCAAGTATAGGTACTGGGTTCTTGTCGAGGACCTTCTCTTAGAATCGCAGACTGGATGATGAGTTCAGTCCTGGGTTATTTTTTTACTCTATTCGATCTGACAATATCAACATGTCTCATTTGGGTCTATTGGTCGATGTAGAGAAATGATACATTCTCCAAAGAACATCTCATGTTATCTAGAGCTGTGGCGCGCTCGGTCAGTGAGTACATACGTAGTAGGTAAGTAGGTACCAACTCCTGACCTGCTTCAGTATAGTGTCGTGCCGTCGGTTATTCGGCATCTCAGGCTTCCACTGCCAGGATTATGCGATGCACTGCCTCTTTGTTTTTCCATGTTGGTCAATGATGCCTAGCGTTAGATGAGATTCGGGAATAAGGCGGTTGGACAGCAGTTTGACAGAGTATAGATCAAGTGTTCGGATGAAGCGGCTGTTGAATTCCACTTGCACCAGTTCGGAGGGCCCCCCAAGCCGATAAATTATGGACCAAATTACGTCCCCACATGTACCAATGAATTTTTTTTAGTTTTGTTTTTTGCCCCCCCTTTTTTCCCCCTCGGAAAGAGTTGATCGCTGAAGATTGTCCAATATGTACAGTATTGAACGTGTCCCTTCTATCGATTTGTCTTCCATATAGAGGGGAGATATGGAGGGAAGATGCAATCTAGCGAGTGGCTCAAAGGTGACCAACTTTCCAACCTACTATTTTGCTTATACCCACATCACCCGGTAGCAGCCACAATCAGGTCAACAGTAAACACTAAACAGCTCTTATATTTCCGAGTCCTCCATCTCTCCTGCCTACCAACAACAGTCGCTTCTTCCGACCTTTACTTATTCACATTTCAAGGCGAGTCTCATCGGTTAAGTGTGGGCTACCTACTCACCGCGGCGAAAAAAAAAATCAGAAATCAAAAATAAAAATAAAAACTTCGATGAATTGGCCCCAAGAACAAAACCTGGTGGACTCTATTTTTCAGAGTCGGCACCTGTTAGCCCAGACTGAGGCCCCCCAATTTCCAATCCAAGCGCATCTCTAACCCAATCACAGCTGGGATCGTGATCAATTCCTAGCTTCCAAGCCCCAGGTCCCGCATTCAATCTCTGGTCTTTATTCGCCATCATCCGGACGACCAACAGCTTCGATCCCTATTTGATAGGAAAGCCTGCCTGTTCATCTTTAGTATGCTCTCATCCACGCTGTTGCTAGCCGGATGGAGAGACTTTTAGTAGCCTTGGCCATAATCAGGGCATTCTTCCCCCCTCGTCTGACGTATAATACTTCTGTCTCTCTTATCTTTTAGCTCGTAGTTATTGATTTTTTTTCTCTTCCTACCTGAGATAGCTAAGCTTCGATCCTTTTTCTTTCTTTGTTTTCTTTTTATAATTTTTTTTTTCGTTTTCTTTCTGGTTTCCCGATCTAGATATTCGATATTTCCACAACTTTGATCTACCTTGTTCTTTGATGGTGGTGGACCGACAAAGAATCAAAGGAAGCAATTTTGATCGATTCCCCCTTACTTCCGCGCTCAATCGCTGACGACCAGCTTACCTCCCCCCCCTCTTCCTCCCCTTTTCGAACGAGAATGTGGAGGTCCAAATTGCCGTTTAGACTTCATGCCAAGTGGGCCATTGTTGGCGGCGTGGTGATGGTGATTCTGCAAATCTTGTATTTTCTCCATCGAAACCACGCTCTGCCCGGACAAGGTACGATACAAGATGAGGATTCTGAGAATTTGGAAATCTGTACCAGAAAAAGATGGAAAAAGAGAGAGAGAGAGCAAGCAAATAATCGGATTAAGTTGATTGATGATCTGATAACAAAAACCCACCCGCTCCAGCCGCCTCGTTCCATCGGCAAGAGATCGTCTACAAGCTGTCGACCCTCACCGACGCGTACACATCTACCGCCCGCAATGCCAGCGTGGGTCTGGTTCTGGCCTCGATTCATACGGATGATCTAACATGGCTGTTGGATTACTGCTCCGAAAGGTACATTGCAAAATCCCATGGAATCTCCCTGGAATCTGATACGCTCGTCTTTCTCCCCACTATAGGCGTGGTGCTTTGCTTTTGTGTTTCTTCTCTTTTTTAAGGTTTGGTGGCTCACCCAGTGCAATTCAAATCATGTGCGTCTTCTTGCAGTGACAGTATCCCCTTTGTGTTTTCCACCGAACAACCGCCGCGACAGAACCTCCTCGAGCCTGCGACATGGCGCGGCCGCGAAGCCGCCGCGTACTTGTCCTACATTGTCCGGTTTTACGATCGCCTCCCCGCCTACTCCATCTTCGTCCACGCCTTCGCCGAACAATGGCACAATGATCTCTTCGGCCCCAACACGATCAACACCCTGCGCAACATCCGCTTCCAGGCTGTCGACGCACACGGCTACGTCAACCTTCGCTGCCAACATAATCCCGGCTGTCCAATGGCCGTCAACCCGAACAGCCCGAGCGCCAGCGACCTTCAAAATAACGATATCCGCGCCAAATTTGCCCAGGCATACCAGCAGTTATTTGCCGTGAATGCCGACCAAGTGCCCGACACCATTGGGAACGTTTGTTGTGGACAATTTGCCGTGTCGCGTGATCGGATCCGCGCGCGACCCAAGGAAGACTATGAGCGGATTCTCGAGTGGATGGCCACGACGGAACTGACGGATAATTTCGGCGTGGGTTGGGTGATGGAGAAGGTGTGGCATATCGTGTTTGGAATGGAACCTGTCTAGTAAGTGCAACAGAAGAATGGGGGAGAGAAGTGAAGACAATGCATGTGCGCACGATGGGGCTCATGCCCATGGTTCGCGCGCACGTGCAGAGGACGTGACTTGGATTGTGAACGGTGCTCATGTCTTTTGCTTCAACAGTTGTCCCCGATTTGAACAGTGTCGCTGTGACGTGTACGGGTGGTGTGGCCCGCTGCCCTCGGGCGAGTCATTTCAAGCAGTGATTTCGCCTGCGTAAGCGCAGCAAGAGTCCACCTGATCATGGGAAATGATCAACCTGCTTTTCTGTGCCGCAAAGATGGGGAATAGGCTGGAAAAAATTGAGCTTCGAACCATGACCTCGATGAACTCGTTGGCCCCGATTACATGAACATGCCGAACCGCCTCAGGCCCGCTCAAGGGTGGTAGTGAGCTGGATATCGAAATCGCTCGTTCAATCACGATGTGGCAAAGATGTCCCAGGAACCTCGCCACTATGCGACAAGTTCACTCGCTCGAGTCAGATCAAATGCCACCTTTCAAGTGGGCGTGGAATCGACCTAAGGAGCCTGGCCTGGAAATATACAAGCATTCCAGGTCCGACCTCAGCCCACACTGCGCGCATGAATGGGACAGAGATGGAGAGACACACGATCTGACTCAAAGTTGAAAGTCGGCAGAGCGCGTCACCCGTCGTCGCCGAGCGAAAGCTTGTGTGATGGAGCACAATCCTTCCTCCGGACAGCACTGCCTCCTTTGACCTGCACCGATTCAAAAGACTTGCCAAGGTACCCACGTTTCCTACAAGAAGCCGGCTGCAGGTGGTTGTCCAGCTAATGGAGAAGAGCCCTGATAGTCCGACAGCACAGGTACTTTCCTCTTGATTCAGTGAGTGACTGGGACTTGTATACCACTCGTGCCTGTTGACAGTGAGTCGTGTCGAGTTGTCTCTCTCCATCTCCCACGGAATATTTAATCAATTGAAGTATCTCCTGCCCAATTCTCCCGTATAATTTCTGTGATGTCTTTGGTCAATTATACTTCTGAAAAATGATGTAGAATAAATCATTTGGTTATCGTGTGTCAGCCAGCATGAATTTATTGCCAAAACCAAGCACTTCTCAGACGAGCACCCCCGACGAGCAAAATGATTGTTTTCAGTAGAATACCAACTCTAACGAACTTTCAGACAATAGCTCTTCCCTCGGATTCCATATCCTTATGTAAAAGATCTACCATGGTGATAGTTCTTCACGGTCAAACCCTTTGACACTCGGCTCGCGACACGGAAGTACTGCCATCCCACGTTCCAGAGAACTTACTTTCATGGCCGGTCTCCAACTTCAGACATTGGCGGTTGCCCTGGACTTCAAGAGAGACCACTATTTGGACTGCAAGGGAGTGTGCTCTGAGTGTCACTCTGAAAAATGACAAAGTTTTCTCTCGGCTGCTCATGCTCGCCTGATTCTCTGGATTCATGGTCTACGTACTTTACAGATGATGCATGTCCACGTTAAGCTCCAGCCATCTCCACCCAAGTGTGCCAGCACGAAACAAGCTGCATAAGCTTACTTTTGACCTTCTCCACCTCGTGCCTTCCTCGACCTGTCTTACGGTTTCTTCAATCACGGAAATTTCCGTCTTCTGCGCCACGTCCAGAGAGTCGCCCGCAAGCTGTTTCCCCTGGAAGAGCTGATTCTCGAATCACAGTGAAGATAATGGTCATCGTGAGGAAGTTGGACCAGTTGGAAGACGCCCATTACACGGCAAGTTGAGCAGAGAGGCGAACGGGCCAATTAGCAAGAGTGGGATGACAGCTCATACTCACGTGACTATGACATCAACCAATCAACATGTAGGTAAAACTAATCAGGACACATCGTCCACGGGCCAGTGACGCATGTAGACGAGTATAAAACCATAGCTTCCCTGCTAGGGAGCAAGAGGAAGCTCATATTCATCTTTCTTGCAACCTGAGAACCACGATTTAAATCAAACATATTACTCTTACCAACATTCTCTCGATTCTTTACACGATTCGATTCTCCATCATCTAAAATTGCTCGTTCAAGACCAAAGAACTTCCGTCATCATGGTTCACCCTGCTACTACCTGCTGCAAGACCTCCCAGGATGGAGGCTGCGTCTGCGCCGCTCAAGCCAAGTGCTCCTGCGGCAAGGAGTCGGCTCTCCACTGCACCTGCAACAAGGCTTCCACTGAGAACAACATTTCTGGCCCGCGCTGCTCATGCCGTAAGTTTCTTTTTTTTGTTGGACCCTCATCCTCTTGGTTGCCAAGACGGTTCCCATCATGATACTAATTTAGATTCCAGGTTCTCGTCCCGCTGGTCAGTGCACCTGTGAGCGTGCTGCCACCGAGAACAAGCCTGTTGAGGGTGAGAAGTGTGCTTGTGGCACTCGTCCTGCTTGTAAGTTTTTGTGGACTCCCTGTTGATTATACTCGATGATGCAATGAACACGTGAGACTAATGAGTCCTGTTTTCTTTAGCCTCTTGCACCTGTGAAAAAGTGGAGGCTATTGAGTCCGCTTTGGAGCAAGACTTCACTACTCGCGCCTAAGGCATTGATGACTCATGATGCACTCCATTTGAGAGTTTGCTTTTAATTTGCATTTTTCTTACGGGAACCGGAAGACTGGCGTTAGGGCGGGACTACTTGGACTCTCTTTTGCATTCTCACTCAAGGACTGGCCGGCATTGTTGCGAGTCTGGGGGGCCTGGGCATTCCTTGACGGGACATGGAGTAATCATTTTTCTCCTTCATCAAGTTGACAAATTCTCGACATTGTTCGAGACAAATTAACATATTACTCTTTCTAAGAGCAAAGTGGAGATTCCATTGGATTGCTAGTAATTCTTAGGCGATAGGCTCTGGAAGACGTGGAAAATACGTACCAGAGAATAGTCTAAAGTGCCGAGCAAAATAGCGAGTGCAATGAATTGAGAAATCAACTCACCTTTTGCGTCGAAGATATCGAGGACTGCTTGAGATTATAAATCTCCAGGACAACGACCAAAGGACTTGACTAGCTGTGGTAATCTTAGAAGATTGCAAGACTCAGTACTACTGAGTCAGTAATACCGCAATCCCAATTGAGACGCCAAGCCACCAGACGTACCTGGACTTGATACACACGCGCCCGCACCGCCACATCGAATTAATATTGTTCCGCTGCGCCACAGCGGAGCTGCGGTACTGGACCGAGCAGCAACCATGATTTCGATGAAAGACCGAGCATGAGATGTGGTACAGGAGGAAGACCCATCGAGTTTGAGGAAAGCCTGGATTATTCCTCGTGAGGTTTCAGAACGCACTGCTTCTCGAGGCTATCACGTTGTATGTTCTCGAAAATAATACACTATTGACTCTACCTCTTTTGTGTGATTGTGATCGCTGACAGCCTTGAAGCTGCATCCACTTCAGCGGCACCCGCGATCGACAAACCACCCCCCCCCCCCTGTCTCCGAACTCCGTCTCCGAGCCAGCCCTCCCAGTGACTTTCGCATTCGCGCCCCGTCTCCGCCTGTCTGTCTGTTAGCAAATGCTCTACCAGCACGACGACAACGCCGGGACATGATTGCGTGACGTCGAGTCTACGACTGCGAACCCCCCTGAGGTCCCTCTCCCTCGTGGCATGCGAAACCCTGTACATCAAACCCCACATTTCCGACACCATTAGGATACCTCCGAACGAGAGCGCGCAAGTCGTCAAACTCCCAGGGCGCGTCGAGCGACAAATCATTACAACAAGATGTCTTCGATGCGAGGGCTTGTCCAGTTCATCGCAGATCTGCGCAATGCGCGGGCGCGAGAACTGGAGGAGAAGCGGGTGAATAAGGAGTTGGCCAATATTCGACAAAAGTTCAAGGCCGGCAATCTCAACGGATACCAGAAGAAGAAATACGTGTGCAAGCTGCTCTACGTTTACATTCAGGGGTACGATGTGGACTTTGGTCATCTGGAAGCGGTCAATTTGATCTCGTCAAACAAATACTCGGAGAAGCAGATCGGCTACCTGGCAGTGACGTTGTTCTTGCACGAAGAGCATGAGCTGCTGCATTTGGTCGTGAACAGTATTCGCAAGGACTTGCTTGACAACAATGAACTTTTCAATTGTCTGGCCCTACATGCCGTGGCCAATGTGGGTGGTCGAGAACTTGGAGAAGCCCTGGCGACGGAGGTTCACCGACTCCTGATTTCCCCGTAAGTGTGGGACTTTCTGCGTCTGCGTGGGAAGGACGAATTGAAACTGATGCTCTTGCAGAACTTCAAAGGCGTTCGTCAAGAAGAAGGCCGCTCTCACATTGCTCCGACTATACCGCAAGCATCCAGGCATCGTCCGGAACGAATGGGCGGAGCGTATAATCTCTATCATGGACGACCCTGATATGGGTGTGACCCTATCTGTCACCTCGCTAGTAATGGCACTGGCGCAGGATCTGCCCGAAGAATACAAGGGCTGTTATGTCAAGGCGGCCCAACGATTAAAGCGCATTGTGATCGAGAACGATATTGCGCCCGACTATCTTTACTACCGTGTGCCGTGCCCCTGGATTCAAGTCAAGTTTTTGCGATTATTGCAATACTATCCTCCGTCACAAGACAGCCATGTCCGCGAGATCATTCGCGAGTCTCTGGCCCAGATCATGCAGTCTGCCTTGGAGACGCCCAAGAACGTCCAACAAAACAACGCCCAAAATGCCATTCTCTTCGAAGCCATCAACCTTCTTATTCATCTCGATTCCGAGCATACACTCATGCTTCAGATTTCCGCGCGGTTGGGCAAATACATCCAGTCTCGCGAAACAAATGTTCGTTACTTGGGTCTAGACGCCTTGACTCACTTTGCTGCTCGAGCAGAGACCCTCGACCCGATCAAAAAGCACCAGAACATCATCTTGGGATCCCTCCGCGACCGAGACATCAGTGTTCGTCGCAAGGGCTTGGACCTGCTTTACAGCATGTGTGATACCACCAACGCCGGCCCGATCGTCAACGAGCTGCTGCGGTATCTGCAGACCGCCGACTATGCCATTCGCGAGGAGATGGTTCTGAAGGTGGCCATCTTGACGGAAAAGTATGCCACTGATGCGCAATGGTATATTGACATGACTCTCAAGCTCTTATCATTGGCGGGTGAGCACGTCAATGATGAAGTTTGGCAACGAGTGATTCAAATTGTGACCAACAACGAGGAACTACAGGCTTATGCGGCCCATACGCTGCTCGGCTACCTGAAGAGTGAATGCCACGAGAGTTTGGTAAAGATTGGTTGCTATGTCTTGGGTGAATTTGGCCATCTGATTGCCGACAATGCCGGCTCAAGTCCCATCGAACAATTCCTTGCTCTTCAGGGTAAAATGTTCACGGGGTCCGACAACGCTCGAGCCATGATCTTGTCCTCGTTTGTGAAATTCGTCAATTTGTTCCCCGAAATCAAGCCGCAACTCCTTCAAATCTTCCGCCTCTACAGCCACTCTCCCGACTCCGAGTTACAACAGCGGGCGTTCGAATACCTCTCACTGGCAACACTCCCTACAGACGATCTTCTGCGAACGGTTTGTGATGAAATGCCACCCTTTTCGGAGAGAACGTCCATTCTTCTGTCTCGGCTCCACCAAAAGACGGCAGGCACTAGCGAGAAGAAAACCTGGGTGGTGGGTGGCAAGGATGCCAATGCCGACAAGCAGGAAGTCCTCCTGGCGCAGCACACGGGCCTCAAACGCAGCTTCACCACCATTGTCAACGGTACCCGTTCAACCTCCAACGGCTCAAGCACGCCCACCAGTGCCACGAGCGCCTCGGGCGATCTGGCTGGCTTGGATTTCAGTGGCCCGTCAGCTCCTGCCCCCAATCTTGCCAGCGCCGCTCACTTGAGCCCTGACTGGGAGATTGGATATAGCCGACTTTATTTCTCGAACGGGGGGGTGCTGTTTGAGGATGCCCAGATCCACGTTGGATTGCGGTCAGAGTACCGTGCCCACATGGGTGTTGTGAAGATCTATATCTCGAACAAATCTGCCTCTGCCATCAATTCCCTGACAACGACCGTGGAGAATCCCGCTACGCCCAACCTGAAAATCGACACGAAGAATCTCCCCGATTCAAGCGTGCCCGCCGCTGGGCAGACTCAGCAGACTTTGTTTTGCGTCTCACATGGTCCCTTCTCCGACGCACCCACCATCCGCATCTCCTATTTGGCCGGTGCACTGCAGGCCTACACCCTGCAATTGCCGGTTCTGATGCATCGGTACATGGAACCATCCTCCCTTTCTGCAGAAGACTTCTTCAAGCGTTGGCGTCAAATCGGCGACGGACCCCTCGAGTCGCAGAAGACCTTTGGTCTTAGCGGCAAGAACAAGGTGATCACCGAGTCTTATACCCGGCAGGTAGTGGAGGGATTTGCCTGGAAGATCTTGGACGGTGTTGATCCTAATCCACGGAACATCGTCGGCTGCGGTGTCTTCCAGTTCGAGGAGGGCAAGACCGGGTGTCTGTTGCGGCTGGAGCCCAATTACGAGAAATCGGTAAGTCAATGCGGCGGGCACTGTCTGGAGCTCATGAGTTCGGGTCGAAACGGGCACGCTAACTTTTTGGCTTTTCAATATAGATGTACCGGGTTACCATCCGTGCCACCAAAGAAGGTGTACCCCAAGGACTGGCGCGACAGATGGAGCAGAAGCTATCGCAGGGTCTCCGAAGGGATTCTCTCGATTAGGTCTGTGTTGACGCCAGGGTGTCAAGTGAACCAGGAAGGGATGGGCCTCATAATAATCTTCTCATATGGCCTGCACCGTGTAAACAGCATTGATGGGAAATATATGCATGTAGAATTTCTGACAGGTTTTTTCCCCGTCTATCAATTCTTTGGAACGAGCGAGTCGTTTTTGTTGTGCTTTTTTTCTTTGCCTATCACGCATATGGTTACAGGATATGTGATCTTGTGTCTTATATATCCGAATGCCCGTGTTTTCTCCCCCCAAAAGTATAAATTCGGTTTGATCGACAGTGCGGACCGGGGATCATGTTCGAGTGGTGAGACTGCAGACTTGCAGCCCAGGTCGCCGGCACATGACGCGCCACTCTTCCTTTTGGAAACCTCGTTGATCTATCACCGGCCCTCGCTGCGGTATGCACCAACCACTTTGACTCGATTTATACAACCAAAATATGTCCACCTCATTCAGATTTGCACCTTCAAACAACCCTGGCCTCCGACTTTGGTGGCCGATCACCAAAGATGGTCGTTCCCACCCGCACCTGATCACTCCCCAACGCAATCGCTCCCTCAAAGTCCGAACTCATCCCCATACTCAACTCCAACTCGGCGTCCGGCCCCGTCAAACCCAGCTCGGAAACGATGCGATCCCGCGTCTCGCGCAAACACACAAAATCCTCATTCTCCGTCTCAGGCGTCGTCGCCCGGGATCTGGCAATCGCTCCGATCGTCATGACTCCCTGCAATTTTAACCGCGGGCATTTTTTCCCGGATGTGCTTGGCCAGCGCGGGCGCTTGTGCCGGTTCCACACCCGCCTTGTTCTCTTCGCCGGAGGTGTTGACTTGGACGTAGACGCGCAGTCGTGATTCGGATCCAGGCTCTTTGGCAGCTTGGGCTTCGGCTTCACGCTCCTCGGCGTCCGGGTTGCGCTCACCGCGCCCTTTGTCGAGAAGGGTGGCTTTCTTTTCCGAGTCGACGCTTTCGACGGCCCATAGGCCGCGAACGTCGCGGGCGAGGGTGACGCACTTATTTGATTGGAGACCGCCGATGAAATGCCATTTGATGGTTGGTGGGAGAAGGCGGGATTTCTCGAGAAGTTCTTGCAGGTAGTTCTCGCCGAAGTGAGCGTGGGCGACGGGGGAGTGGTGTAGAGCGAGAACGTCGGCAGCGGGCTTGAGCTTGGAGACCGCGACGAGACGGACGGGCTTGGATGGAGTGGGAGAATTGGAGACGGCGGCGGCGATGCGCGACGTCACGGCGGAAAGGTTGGTGAGGAGAGTTGAGGTGCGCGCGGGGGTGGCGGCTACGGCCATGTTGGATATCTCGGAGGTGGTGGATGGAGTGGTCATGGCAATGACCGGAGGGTAGAGAAGAGACGGGCGGTTCTCGTTGGCTTGTTGATGAATAGATATTCGTTTGATGTAAGAGGTTGGAAAGGAGGGGGTTACGGGAATATCGGGAGTGTGTGTGAAGGTGCCAAATCGGGAGAATGCTCTACATTGGAGAACGTGGAGCTCGGCAAGAAACAAATCGTCAGGATGCTCAGCAGATTAACAGAGCGATCTCCAAGCTCATCGCCGGATGGTCCAGCCGGAAGAGTGCCTCAGGCAGTACACTCTACGGCCAATGGAGCTGTCTGGCCTGCTCCATCGTCACATGATTTCTCTGTGGGAGAGCTGTGCCACAAATGGACTCGTTCACAGCCACCGAACTGGGCTCATCCTCCATTCTCGAGCTGTCTTTCTTTGCTCCCGTCGATAGCTTGGCGAGCTTTTTTCGTCCGCCTTCTTCGGGCCGTTTGCGGCGACCAGCACCGACGAAAGATCTGGAACAGGGCGGTCTCGTTCAGGTCTACCCGGGATTCCAATCGTTCTCGACTCCGGTGCATGCAACCAAAGAGATGTTTCTGTCAAAGTGGTCAAGTAGCAGTGTGACCTCATTTCCATCTAACCAGGGCAACGGAGCGCCCACGGACATGATTTAGCCAATCAAGAGCTCCCATATCTCCTGCGCTTGGATGATTTTGTTGCAACGAGTGACCGGCGCCAACTGACACCCTCCCGAGCATCCACTTCGGCTTCTGGCGGCAGCCCTGACAGCGGGATCCACTGAAACTTAGACAGCTCTTCATCACGTCAGGTTCGATGTATACGAGGTACATAGTAGTACCAACAGAGGTACTCTAGTACTCGACAATGGAGCATGTAGTACTAGCACTCCACAGTACACCTATTACTAGATGGTAATCCTTTTCAAGGTGGGCTAGCGATTCGTCAAAAAGTTCAAAGACTCAGGCCTCCCATTTAGTGCGCCTGACATTGGTTTCATTACTACTGAGTACTAAAGTAAGCAGTAAGTGGAGTCGAAGTACTGACGGGACTGCAGGACGAAACCATGAATATTCAGTGCCACGGGCTCCCTAGACTCTTCGTTGAATTCAGCCGTCGCCGTTTTTGATTCCGAAGAGACCACTAGAGAATCCCAAGTTGGACATAGTACCTGGCAGATGGCTCAGTGCCACCCTAAGGTTAGTCCCAAGGATTCTCGGAGCTCACTCTTCAGATGAGTGCTACCCAGGAATTTCTAGAGCGATCGATCTATACCATGTCAAATATCTCAGGCGCCCGTGTCTAATTACTATATTCAGTGGTTATGTGTTTGTACCTTCTCCCCCCATCTCTCGTACTACCAGATACCATGGAAGACCTGATTTTGGATGAAGTTATTATGCAGGAGGGGGAAAGGAGAGGCATCATCCATGCTTGTCGCCTTACTTCAACGCCTATGGTCACTCTGAATGGGGATTCGTCCATCGCTCAATCTGCAGCATCCATGTAGCGCGCTACTAGTACTTACGAGGCGCCGGCCAAGCCCACGATGGGGCCTCGGAACTGTGAATGGCGGTCACTGGTGCTTTTTTGTAACATTTGGTATTTTAGGAAAGGTGCCAATGTGGAACTACCAAACTACCGAGCATTAAAAAGAAAAGGAAGAAGAGGGGTCATTGGATCTATTTTCAGCATGATCTGGCCCATTTTGTAACTTGAGAGGGGTAATTCAAATTTTCAAAGAGGTAGCAAAAGGCAGCTATAATTTCAAGGTAGCTTAGACACAGGGACGTGCTGGCGCATTACCATCACTGGCCACCCTGGTTTAGTGGTTGACTGGTTACTACGTGGTTGAGAAGGACTTGGATTTCCGTGGCTCAGCACTTACTAGATGTAACAAGAAGTCACCGATATTACAGTTGTATGCACTATACTTCTCCCTTTGTAAGCCCTTTAGACAAACGGAAAACAGATCCGACCCAGCCTTGAGCTATGGGTCTGGAGCACCTGCATGATGCACACCAGGCAGCTACCTGGTCTAGGCTCCCGGCGTCAAACAGTCCAGTAAGCTGTTGCTGATTCCTCGACAGACCCATGCACGATCAAATCAGGCAGTCGTGATGCACACTACTTCCAACGTTTGGAGCAAACCTCTTAAGCCATCCGAATAGTGTTTGGCTACTTCATACTATGCCCCTCCTCCCATAGAACGCGCTTCATTCTGACCGAAACATTCTTTTTTTTTTTTTTTTTTTTTTTTTTTTTTTTACTTTTTTAAAATCTTCAAGCTGCCACTTTCTTCTTATCCATCCCCCACTGTGTTCCCGATTTTCTTCTTTGACGTCAGATGATCTCTTTGACCGTGGATCGGTCAAAGATCCATTATTCTCTTCGGCTTTGGGTTTTGGATGCATGGACTACTTTTAGCTCATGATCCGCGGCAACCCTCCCCGGCGCGCAGAAGCCCTTTTATTCTTAATTGCACTTCTCTGCTCCTGGCGCGCTTGTTCGTGATCGAGCTCGACGGTATTCCAGTACCTAGCCCACGTTGCCTTTAATCTTGGTGGCATTTGGGTGCTTCCCTGCCTGTCGCTGTCAGTCGCTTCCTCTGAGTCTGCAGTACCGTCAGCTGGTCTGATCTTTTTCAATTACCATTCTCCTTCGACTCGGTCATTTGGAGGCCTTGCCTCGTAAGCATCGAGTACCAAGTGCTTGAACTGTCGGTTGTGGAGGGACGATAAGCATCTTGCAACTTTTGCAAATTGCGCTTCTTGGCTCATAGAAAAGACCAGGGGCAGCCCGCTCTGAGTTTGATACCATCGTCCTCTCTTCTTGACGTACTACACATACGGTCGTTTCCATCGCCAAACAGAAATATCACCGTCACCCGACATCCTTTCAACAAAAAACAAAATCCCTGACGAATCTCGGCTCTCGACACTGGTTGCCTCTCTTGAGCCTCATTCTCAAGTATTCCACAGACAGTCCCATCTGCCGGCTCCGATCTCGACCATCTTACCTGCACCAGTTTCCAAGTTCTTCTTTGACACTGAGTTGATTTGATCATCGTCACCATGTGCCGCCAATACTACACCCTGTATGCCTGGTGTCATTGTGAAGAGGATGCCGGATATACTGCCTGTACCGGTCTTCGCCTTAACAACTGCCGTGGAGTGAGCATCGAGACGGTCCACATGCACTGCTTCTGCCATTCCCACGCCACCCGGGGATTCAAGACCCAAAAGGAGATCCGAAAGGAGGAGAGAAGAATACGACGGCAGTCACAGGAGTCATTGGAAGAGAAAGCCTCACTGGGTCGTCGATTGTACCAGTGGTATCAATGGAGAGGGCTGTGGTCACGATGAGACGAGAAGGGGGAGCAAAATGAGAAATGAGATTGGTATGGGTCCATGGTTTTATGATTCCTGGGGGCGGCACAGTCTTTCTTTTTTGGGGGAGAATCTTTTAATGCACCTCAAGAGGAGTTGCTCGCTTTGGTGTGTTTCTTCTTTATGGCGTTTATGAAAAGGGAAAAAAGGATCGTGGAGTTGGACAGTGGGAGGGGTGTGTCTTTTTTTTTTCTGAGGCTCGGCGTTGACTATATACACCGGGTGTGCTTTTGGTTCTCAGATGGTCAGATAGAGAGAAGTTGACTTGAAAGACTCATAGACAAAAATATACTAGAGCTTTTTCACAGGATACTGTTTTGGGTTGACTACTTGTTTGTATCGTTGTGCTGCTATACTTCTCGTGAGCGAGTACTTGGACTTGCAGGTGTGGATGTGGGTCTGTCTGAATAAGCTCCAAGGGGGCTTCAGGAGGGGGTCCGGACATGATCGTGTAACAATGTAAACGATATGGTAGCACAGAGATGAGGAGAATGCTAAGTATAGTAAGAGACCTGCAAGTGATCAAGAGAAAGAACAGAAATCAACGAGTCGAAAGAATCAAACAAGCAAGACTCTCCTTTTAAAAAGAATGTCTTTGTAGGAGTCTGTGGTATGGGCCCTGACGATCGACTTGAGCCCCTTGCCCGTCCAAAGGAGGCGCCGCCCAGTAAGGAAAAAGAAGGAGGCCACCATCCAACAGAGTATTGTGCTCCTCCTCTTCAAAGAACGGACATCATTTTCATCTTTCCAGGTTCCTCCTCTTTTCAGTCTTCATTTCTCATTTGACAGATTGGCACTCAGAAACACACCACCAACACATTCTCTCCCACTGTCAGCCTCTAGAAGCTCCGTGATCCCTCCCCCGCTAGATGCTCCTATTGCATCATGGACCCCTCCAGATCCCCTCGGGGTGATCCGCCTGCTGCGTTTATGATCGATCACGCCCAGAGCAGCACATCGGCAGATCCCTCTTCCCACTCAGATCTGACCGACTCTTTGAATCATTTGTCACTGGCATCCCCCGCTGCTGTTCCACCATCTCCGCCCTCATCCATCGCACTTCCGCTTGACCATGCTTCACGCCCCAGCCCTCCCGTCGCTCTCGCCGTGGATCGCGCGCCCACACCACGACGCGCCTCCCAGTCTCCTCCAACTGCTCAGCGGGACGAGCGCAGCAAGCCTCCCCCCAGGCTTCAAAAGCGCACATCCACAGCCTCCTTGCGATCAGTCTCTCAACCCATTGTGCCCATGAGCAACGGCACACACGCCACCCCCCGACGTGCTCCCAGCTCGAGCTCTCCCCACGGCGAGCGGCGCAAATCCATCCCTGCCTTGCAAAAGCGCCAGTCGACGGCCTCCCTCCGATCCACTGAGTGCTCCTCTCCGGTGCCTGGTTCAGGCTCGTCACGACGCTCCTCTGCCAATTTGAACGGGTCTCCGCCCATCGGATCACCCGCCATGGCCCCGCGCCTTTCCCTGGAACCGCAACCACAACCACCCACCGCAGCCTCCGTCGCCGCGGAACACTTCCGAAAAGAGGTGGACCTGCACCAGATTGTCGACCTCAAGTCCAAGACCGCGGTGATCATTCACGATGCCTGTTACGGACATCGATTCTCACGGCCCCGGGCCTCCAAGTCCCTGCTCGCATCCATTGTGGAGAGACCCGAGCGCATCAAGGCCTGTGTCCTGGGTATATCCGCGGCGTACGTCCGCATGGGTCGACGATACCGGGGGGAGCAGTTTGCGCCACGGCCCGATCTTGAACTACACTTGCTCCCCCCACCACCCTTTCAGATCCGCAAGACCTCGCGCTCGCTACCGCTGCATGATGGTGCGGTGACCCATGTGCACGGTCAGCAGTGGATGGCCGATCTCAAAGGCATGTGCGACAAGGCAGAATCCCGCTTGGCGTTGAGTGGAAAGGAACTCGTGCGTCCGCGCAGCGAGGGTCGCGAGAACACTCCTGCAGCGCAAGAACTCCACTCGGGCGATCTCTACCTGTGCAATGAATCCCTAGAGGCCTTTCAAGGGGCCCTGGGGGGAGTCTGCGACGGAGTCGATGCGGTCTTTGATCACAGCTCGACCACGCGTGCTTTTGTCTGCATCCGTCCACCCGGTCACCACTGCTCGTCCGATTTTCCCTCGGGTTTCTGCTGGATCAATAATGTTCTGGTAGGAATCTCGTATGCCGCCATGCATCATGGACTGACCCACGCCGCGATTCTGGATTTCGATCTCCATCACGGCGACGGCTCGCAAGAGATTGTGTGGAATCACAACTACCAGGCGTCGATGGCCGCACGAAATGCGCCAGCGTACAAAAAGACCGCGATCGGATACTACAGTCTTCATGATATCAATTCCTATCCATGTGAAGGCGGTGACCCGGAAAAGGTACGCAATGCGAGTGTCTGCATTGACAATGCGCATGGTCAGTCGGTGTGGAATGTCCACTTGGAGACGTGGGAGACGGAAGCGCAATTCTGGGAACTCTATCGGACCAAATACACGGTCTTGATTGAAAAAGCGCGAACCTTCCTACGGGCGCACACCCGGCGACTTTCTGCTGCGACGGGGCCAACCCCCAAAGCCGCCATTTTCATCTCCGCCGGCTTCGACGCGAGCGAGTGGGAGGGCACCGGCATGCAGCGACACAAGGTCAACGTCCCCACCGAGTTTTATGCTCGCTTCACCGCGGATGTCGTGCGTATGTCGCAAGAAGAAGGCCTCGGAGTGGACGGACGTGTGATCAGTGTGCTGGAAGGTGGCTACAGTGACCGTGCGCTCACCAGCGGCGTTCTCAGTCATATTGCTGGACTCGGAGAGGCGCACGCCCCAACGGAGGGGACCATTCCTGCAGATCTGGAATACCAGCGCCAGTGGTGGTCTTCCGAATATCTCTCCGAACTTGAGGGCCTGACTCCGCCTCAGGTCAAGCGGGAGAAAGCAATACCCACCTTTCTGTCGTCCACCAAATCATTTGATGCCAAGGTCCATCCCATCGCCCGTGACCGAAGGTCATTTGGCTCTTATGCCGGGGGGTATCCGACTGTGTTCCCCATCCCGGAAGTGGACTGGACGACTGCCGCGCAAGAGCTTGCCAAGGTTCTGATTCCTGAGGAAAGCCGGCAAACGGTGAGTTGCCGACCTGACGAACTCAATGCCGAAGCGTCTCGACAGCGTCGTGATCGTCAGCTCGCTTTGGAAGGCATGGATGTTGCACCCGGTGCCTCCGCCCTTCTGCCCGTCGACGAAAAGCGACAGCTGCGCGTACGAAAAACAAGGTCCCCTCCATTCTTGTCGCGGCCGGCAACACCGCGACAACAAACGCTCCGAAAGAATCGCCGCACCACGATTGATGGCAACGGCCTGCCCGATGCCGCCACCGAGGCTTCTCCCACCGTGCAAGTCAGTCGTCGGAAGAGCACCTCTACCGCCGAGGTATCGGTGGAACCTCTGAGCATGGCTGAACTGGTGGTCAATTCCGAAAGTCAGACTGCTGCTGCTGCTGCTACACCAGACACCTCTGCTTCCGCGCCACCCGCCAAGGTTGCTGGGGGACGCAAGACCACGGGGGGTACTCGAGGAGCAAATACTTCTAAACGCACGGCGAGTCCTCGAAAACCTCCTCCGGTACCCAAGGTACCATCGGCTTATCGACCGTCCAAGCTGGCGGATCAGAACCAGCCGGGATCAACCGGTGCGGCCGATGACCTGGAAAACCTCTCCGCTGGTCTTCGGCGCATCAAGCTGGTCGTGCCGTCTCCCGAAGAACACGCCGAACGGGAGAAGAAGATTGCCGAGGAGCGTCGACCGAGTACTGCAAAGCCTTCCAGGCCCTCGACACGATCTCCGCGGAGGAGTGGTGGGAGTAGGACACCTGGTGGGAAAGCAACTGGGCGACGGTCTTTGGCCAAGTCGCAGGTCACTGCAGCCACGCCTGCAGCAGCTGAAACTTCTGCGCCCTCCGCCTCTCTCGATGTGAAAAAAGAGGAACGTTCGGAGTCGCCCTCTGCGTCTTCGTCATCAGTACCTCTCGAGTCTTACACGACGTCCATCTCTATGCCTTTTCAGCCGTCAGAAACGCCACTTCATTCCCCTGCGCCACCCGATCAACCTGACCCAATGTCCCACGATAATGTTGCCATGCAAGCTCAACCTCGATCTCATATGTCCCCACCTTTCACACCCCCTCTTCCTCAAACCGCAGAGTTCCCCCGCCCAGGATCTCATACTTTCACATCTCCCGTCACCGAGGCTGGAACAACTAAAAAAGGTCTCCCGGTGCTGACGTCGAGTGGGCATATTCCTTTTGCTACTCCGCAAGATTCACGGTTTGTTCCTGGCGGACAATCAAACCAGACTCATCGGGCAGATTAATTCATCGAGTCTGCTTATTCCAGTCAACCTGCGCACGGCGACAGACATGGACAGAACGTCCCTTGGTCACATTTTCAATTGATTTGGAATACACTTGATCATGAAGCATTCGGCCTTTCGATTGTTTTCTTCCCCTCTGGAGGGTTTTCTCCCCTAGCTTGTGTGTGTGTGTGTGTGTGAGTACATGTCATATACCCCCTTTGGTGTTTTGAGTGATGGTTGTTTTGGTGTTTTTGGAATAAGGTTTTTTTTGTTGTTGATTCAAGGTGGTGTATCGAGGTTGGATACATTCCAGTTTGGTGAGGCTATATTTGGAATTAGGTTGTTGTTTGTTGGAATACCCATTATCTAAAAATGTCTTGGTTTCACAAATTCCCGATTCAGGGCTCCTTATGTAGACTCGGCGTTGATTCTGGTGCTACCCGGACTATCTGATACCCTAGTACCTCTAGTGACAATCCATTCAATCTCAATATATACGGATGCAAATTACGATGGACAGGGCTGGTCGATTACCAGTACGATAAATATTTAGGTATATAATCCATCCAATTTGCTGTCTTGATTAAAATTGGAAGTGACGTCCAGGAATGGCATACTTAGGTATGTAGCAACCAACCTCTAGCAAGCCACTTCAATTGCTACATTGCAACACGTACCAGACACCTTCTCCCCTTCTTCTCTCTTTAACCTTCCTACCCATGGCTAGATAATTGCAACGCAAAGCTCTTCGGAAGACAAGATGATTTTCAAAGCAGGTGATTGCATTGGCATTGTTGGTAGATAGTAATGCTGCTATATTACATATCGCCCACCGAGACTTGGTATTATTCGTCAACCTAGGTATTAGACTAGAATTCTACAGGAACAGAGTAAACCTGCCAAGCCAGGATCCGGTTGAGAACAATCAAGGAGGAGTGAGGAGGCTTCCAAACACTACCGATTCGCGCAAAGCTTTGTATCAAGATATAAGACCATCTTAAGAGATCGTGACAGTGCCAGAATCCCCTTGATGCTAGTGATTGCCACTTGGGTTTCGAACCCCCCCGGGGGGGCGCGACGAAGAGCTCGTCTGCCTATCGTCTCTTTTCGTTCTTGAATGACGTCGCTTTCTCAAGTCGAGAGGCCATCTCTGTTGGATTTGGGAGACGGGATTATTTGGTTCAGTAGTCGATTATGATTGACCAGTGCTCAGCTGTTGATTCCCAGTGGAGGAGACCTTTGAGTGACGAAAGTCTAGGTCTTGTAAAGACCAAGACCGATTCCCTCCGGTTCAGCATAATTGATGGCCGTCGATAATGAGGGGGTTGTGTAAAACACCGCCGGGGCTGAAGTCGTTGTCCAAGCTGCCCGTATTCACCGTCGGTGGGATGAATGTTAGCTAGCGAGCCTGACTATCTCTGGAGGGCGACTGACTTTGTTCAGTCGAGGTTGGGGAAGAAGATGGAAAGTGAAGATCTTGGCTTGCGTTGACTGGGGAAGGTTAGTCAGAAGAGTAGGGAGAGATGGAGAGAGATGAGCTGCAGAGATCTCGTCGTTGTGTTTTGCGAATGCTTGAGTAAGTATACGACTTTTGTAAGGGATTCTTAGATGTTTTGGATAGAAGAATGACAAGTTCGATCTCGTGTTTTTGAATTTATGTCTCCCTCGCTGGTAGGTGCTGCTGTAAGAGGATATTTGCTTTGAAAATTGGGTAATTGAAATATGGACTATGTAGAAACGACACTCTTGACTAGGGATCTAATTGAAACGTATAACTTTTTCTCGGATCACTTGATTTCGGTCATTTGGTCGTCGTATAAAATACTAGATCTTCAAGTAGTTACCCCTCTTCATCTTAGTGTAAAGTGAGAGTGAGGTGAAAGTACGGTATAAGTGAGAGCTATATAAAAGTGAGGTAAGATTTGAATAAGAGGGAGGTGAGGTCCAATTAAGAATTCTTTTATCAGCTATTACCTCGGAAAGCGACAGGAAAGCGTTTTGCTACCTCACTTTTCGTCTCGGCTCTTTATGAAAACCGAAAGTCTTAATAGGATGACGACCCCTATTCAGGATCAGGTCAACATTCACCATTTTCAGATTCAGCATCCAAATACAAGCATCCACCACTACGACCTGTGTAGCAGCATGAGCTATATACAAGAGAAGTGGCGGGTCTACGAGCTTATATTCAGGTTTCTGAAATACACATCTTAGGGCTTCATCTTCGTATAATTTTGGCCAACTACCTTTACTTTGTGTCCTTGTTTTGAAACCCTGATAGACTTACTTGGGGCCTTTGGACGTTCTTTCTCTTATTTAAAAGTGGCAAGTTGATCTCCCATTCTCCAACATCATTTTTTTCTCGAATATCTATTTCATATTTTCATCTGGATATCTCTCATTCTCACTCCACTCGACCACTGAGATCTTCTCGCATCATTCAAAAGCACCATATTTCATTACTTATATCTCATCCTTCTCACTAAGGTTTCCATATCCTCTCTCTTCAAACTCAATACTGGTAAGTACTCTCTGATACACAACTATCTCTTCTCATTACGTTAATCTCAGCCTCTCTCTCTTCAACTTTACTTGGTTCCACAACTCGTCATATCAATCAGCCGTGCCATCTCTGATCGTTCCAGTCATAGAACACTCACTCCGAATACTACGTTCTTTCTTTACTCGGAATCGAAAAATCTATCCTTTTTTTTCTTTCTCTGATACAAATACTTGATATACTTTTCTCAATCTTCTTCTTTGACATCCTCGCTTCCCACTTTATTTGACTCCAGGATTCATCCATATCCATCAGCAGCATTCTCTCTCTTACTGATCTTTTGAGCCTCGTCAGGCAGGCTTCGTATTCCATATCTCCTCTTGCACTCCAGGCTGGTAAGTCCATCGCATTCTTCATTGCATGTCATATAGATACTCTTCTCAAGCTTTCATATCAATATCTCTCACTTTGTATGACATGACAACTGGGACTTATCACATCAGTCAGTACCGTCATCTCTCATTTTATGTTCTATCAAAACGCTCTACCAGGCTCACTCTGGGTCTGACTTTCTCTCTCCTTCTCCTACTTGATGCTAGCACGCTGATTTATCATTTTCCATCTCCCCACCATCAGTTCTTCCAACACTCATTTCAGATTTCCCAACTGAGCATCTCTCACTTGTATTTTCACTCTCACTTGTATTTGACTGACCAAGACTAGTCCTATCCATCAGCAAACCTTGTCTCTCACCATGGCTCCCGGGACTAATCCCTCCTGGAACAGACCCCCAGCTTCCCCTTCTCCCAGTAGAAACCACTGGGACTTCACCAAGAAGCTGAGTCAATACGCGACGAGCTTGGAACGCTACGTGTCCAATAATCCACAACTGAGCAGAATCCTCACTGCTCGAGATCAGCAGCCTCGTCGCCCGTTCGTCTCCGATGGCAGTATCAGACTTCTCCCCCGAGACTGCCAGATGAACATCTTCGCGACCGACGTCTTCCCCGGAGCCGAGCCCGTGGATCTTCTGCCCTTTCGAATGCAGATGCCTACTTTGGATCCGGTCCCGGTGCCAACTCGACTAGTGGGCAAAGTCAAGGCCCATTTCGACCCATCCAGCTGGCGTCAGACAGGCCCGGTGATGGAGACCTTTGGCCCAACGCCGGAGCTCCAACCTGGACCACTCTCTGAATCAACCTCTCGCTCTTCCTTCAACCTGGTCGTCGATCCTCCACCTCCATTCCCCGGTCAAAATGTCCTCCTCCGTCCAAAGCCCACCTCGCCATTCTACGACCTGGTCACCGACTCCGAAACAGTGCTCGACTCGCTCAACGTCGACCTCCACCGAACGGCAAATGACCACGTCCAACGTCTTCGCATTCTGTTGGATCTCCTCGACACGTGGGACTCGGCTCTCGCTCTTCGATTCGCCACCTTCACTCTCCAGGCTCGAACGTGGCGTCGAGACCGCCGGGGGTGGGAGCTGGAGATGGTGCAGGATGCCTTTTTCACGGGCAACTTGCACATGCTACACCCGGACTTTACGGTCCATTCCCTGGTGAATGCTCGATTGCATGTTGAGCGGGAAAATCAGAAAGAGCGAGAGGGGCAGGTCGAGGCATGGCTGGGGGTCATGAATCGGGAGACCTGGGCCCGATGGCAGGCTCATCAGATGCTGGTGAGAAATACGGCGGAGGGGGTTGAGAGGATGCTGTCTCGGTGAATGTGATGTTTTCTTTTTTTTTCCTCTTTTTTTGGGCCCGGGAGGCGTGGCTTCAAGGAGGATAGTGTGAGGCTTTGTGGGGGGGAACCTTCGGTGTTGTGTTTTGATGTCTGGCCGGACTGAGGAGATTCTGTCGTGGGCCTCTTTTGGTGGGATTTGCGGGTTTCTACTTGGATGAGAAATCCCGCAAGAGCGAAGATGACACTGGGTGGGTTTGATTTGCCAAATAGAGACGAGGTGGTTAGGAAGCTTCGTCTTGGAAAGATTGACTTGAGAGTCAAGTTTCGCTTAAAGGGTTGGCAGGCGTTTAGTGACTCTTTGGTTTTATTTAGTCGAATCGAGTCGAGTTGAAGTAATTCTGTTTAGTCGATTCGAGGCACATACCATATTCAAGTAGTGCAGCATCTTTTGAGTTGACTCGAGTGCTGATTTTAGTTTACTATCTTTTTTTTGCAATGCACTGGATTTAGGTAGAGCCTACTTGAGCTTCTAGTGATATTAATCGGTGTTTTCTCTCGTTTATAGTTCTTTTCCTTCCACCGTCTCGCTATGTTTCTTTACTTGGTAATCATTATATTCCCTCTTTGTTTTCTTTCTCTTTGTCTGTCTTGTATGCAACCTAGGCTGAACGCTCTCCCATGGTTGCTTAATTATGATTCTAGACACGCCAATGAAAAAGCAGGTGGCTTCTTGGCTATAATTAAGATATCTTTGACCTCTTCAAGAGAGACAACTTTGGAATTCACTCCAGTGCCAACATCCACATCACATCGTAGGTACATTATTCGTCAATGTTCAGCTTCAGTGCGGGTATCATGATAACGATGGGGGTGAGGGGGAAATAAACACTCCTCAGTCAAGGGCTCTCAAGTGTGTATCCATGTAACAAATGGAATCTTTCGCCACCACCACTTTGAGATTGAAAGAAAGAAAGAAAGAAAAAAAAAAACGTCATAAAAGTGCCCGGTCCATCCTCTTCATTTATTTGCAGGCTCATACACTCACCCCATTATTAATGTGATCCCTCTTCTCTTCCATGAGCTCTGCATCCGGTTTCACCCGGTGGATTTCAAATCCACCTTCATCTCGATCTTCACCCTTCTGTGGCCACAAGATCTGATGAGTAAAGAAGGCCCGGACCATCATAAAGCACACAAAGAAATACATGAGAATTAAAGGAAAGACCATCACAATGCCCACAATGTTGATGGCCTTGGATGAAAATGCTTTGCCAATGGCAAAGGTGGCTGTGATCAGGGCGGTGTTGGGGAAAATGAAGGAGAACCACGTCATGGAAAAGTCGAGGCGGCCAGGTCCAATAGCGGACCAGTGGGCAGCACTGGCCACAATGAAGAAGAAGATTGCCAATCTAACAAAGTGAGCCGGGGGGAAGATACCCAAGGGGAAGGGGGAGGGGAGGGGAGGGAGACTTACCCCCAGAGCCACAAGGCTGCAAAGTCCACGACCACCTTGATCACATCTGCGGCGAGTGAGCCGTTGCCCATGAAATCTGATGGAAAGCATCGCTTTGCAGAGGAGGCCATGTTGACGATCCCCGCAACGGTAAAGCCGCTGGGTCCGACGGAGACAAACATGCCTGGTCGCACATTTTCCCGGGGCAATTTCTGGGTCATCAGGCGATAGATAAAGGCAGAATAGACCATCATGGACATGAGAAATCCCACTCCTTGAATGGTTGCCCCACCGATGATGATATTCAGAGCGCGGTCCGGTGCCAGCTTGGCACTGAGGATGCCGGCATGAGGACCGATGATGAGCATGGGATAGGCGGGGAAGATCCAGATGGGGGTCATCTGGGCGATGGTGAAGGTTTGAGTGGACCAGCTGTGGGTAGGCTCGCTTAGTATTGCTCACAGAGGTGGACTCCTGGATTTCCGAGGACAGGATGGCGGAGGTTCTGTTGGAAAACCTACATGAGGGTATAGATGCCCGCAGAGAAAAGCACGGCCAGGACGGCATCAAACCAGAACAAGATGCCCACGGCTTCGGACAGCCATTGACCAGCATGAGAAGGACCGTATTGGGAGATGTTGATCAGAATAGTCCCAAATGAGACGAGACATGCTGGAACAAATAGCGACTCGGTCGGGTGAAGAAAGGACGTTTTGAAGGTATACGGGTAACAGTAGAACCGGATCGACATCATGGCACAAATAATGACAAAGAAGCCAATGTTGATGAGGAAGATGACGGTTCCAATCATATCCAAGCCGGGGAAGCGATAGGGCACTGTTCAATGACACCAGTTAGTCTGAGTCGGCGTGTGGATTGCCTCTCCTGTCGGCTGGTCCATTTGCTTCCCCGGGCAAGCTCTCTGACCTGTGTAGAGGACGTTCGCCATGCCTCCCGTGGCCATCGTCAAGGTGAAGTAAGCCCACGTGATGTGTCGAATGCGCTTTTTCCAGCTCAACTTCTTGGCTGAGGCGTCTGTGTTTCTTCGTGCGAGTCCTCCACCTCCATGATATTGCTCACCCATCTCATCCGAGTCCCCACTGTCCCGCTTATACTCGTCCAGCTTATGAGTGTGATCAGTCCCTCGCGAGGTCGCCTTCTGGAGGGCCGCCTCCAGGGCCGACGAATGGATCCCACTCAGACCACGATCTGCGCCGGGGAGCTGGTTGGCTCTGGCCTCCTCGAGGACTCGGACAGCATCTTCAATCGTGGGGGTACGAAACCCTTCCTCACCCGGACTTCGCAAATATCGGGGCACTTCCAGTGTCGATTCAGAAGACATGATCCTCAGAGGGAGGCTCGCCGTGATAGGGCTGAAGCGGAATGACAATCAAGCCAAGATACACCTCAATACTTGACACACAAAGAGGGAGGGAGAGACAGAGAGGGACCAAAAGAGGGAGGGAGAGACAGAGAGGGACCAAAAGAGAGAACGAGAAAGAAAAAGAGAAGTGGGGGGCGGAGGAAGAGAGAGAGAGAGAGAGAGAGGTATCTGCAATACTTCAATTTGCCTCCGAGTCTGCAAAGATGCACCCGAGAGAATCGGGCCAGTTCCAAGTCTGGAGGATCCTATGGATCCACCAAGAGAATCAGAGCACAAGACGCAATCCAAAGTGATCAATCTGCGCATCAAGTTCCTGTGGGACCCAAGGAAAGTCGGGTCTGTGTGACCACCGTTGGCGGGCAAGATGCTCCCAGAGGAAGAGGCCCTCCATTGGACTTCAAGGTCGACGCCCATCGGGTGTGCATCCGCCTGGAAAGTCTAAATGACGTCCCAGCAAAAGATGCGTTTCAGCGGGCACCAACCACGAGCGTAACGCATCACGAGTCGCTAGCGATGGAGACCACAGGGATCCCGACGCCATGTGGGGAAGGACCGCTCGGCATTCGGCATGGCGCTGGGCAATTTATTTCAGCTCACAGGCCTTGGGCGGGACAACAAACCCCCTCTGTGCAGCAGACCTGGTAGAATGGCCAATATGAACTGTGTCATATGCAGTATGTACATGATACCTTGTCCAGGACTACCACAACCGAGTCAGTCGATCCATTTGGTGAGAAAGAGAAGATGCTGGTGCCAGGTCCAAACAGTCAGAACCTTAGATTGTCACGACAAATGACGTGGGCTGGAAGAGGTACCCGGCGGGTATTGACGGGTCCGGGTGACGCACTCCAGGGACAAAAAGCTACAAGGATGACTAGGTCCTAACAGTCCCGAATCCAGTGAGTCCGCACTTCATTCCAGGCAATATTTAAGGGGGGAAATTAAAGCGTCCTCAATTTTTATTGCCAAGTGCACAAGACACTGCCGTATGGCCAAATCAGGGCTTTCCGTCCGCTCCGCCGTACTTAAATCACACGCCGACAGGTTAGTAAACCACCAGCGAATCCCTGCTGTTGTATGTCGGGGCCCACCCACTTTTTCAATTCGTGGTGGGAATGGTCCTTGCCACCATACCCTTCAGCCCTTTCGAGTGATCACCCTGAACACCTTGAATGTCAAACGAGATCTCTTTAGAAGACTCTCACGTCGATTGTTGACATCATCAATCTATCTGGCCCCTGGTCTGTTCAGCAACTAACTCCGAAACCTTCTTCCAACGAGAATCACTGCAGCTTTGTTCCCATTGCTCAGCAATCCAGGCGTCAATATCCTCCACTCGCCGCTCCTGAAGGGCTTCCACCATACCCTTCAACATACGACGCGCCTCCTGCTTGGTTAAGCCACTGGCAAGGCCATGATGGAATCGTCGCATAATCTCGTTATCAGCTGCGCGAGGCCAGCTCATCAGAACCTCGATCTCTCAGAGCATTGGCAAGAAATAGATCATCGTCGGTTACGCCCGTGTTCTCGGAATAGAGTGCTTCAAGCTCCGCAGTCACGTAGGATGGGCCAAAAGCCTCTGCTGCAGGCACTGTGCGGGCAAACTGCCAATCAATGATACCGGTAATGTTGAAGTCCTCGTCGACGAGGAGGTGGTCACCCTTGTCGTCGACGTGTTTCAGGAAGAATTTTCCGGCAATGTCTGAGGCCGCTATTTTGGTGGCATTGTCATGGAGAAATCGATAGAAGAGGAATGCTTCCAGCGGATACGTGTGGTGAATTTGTCCGTCGGAGGTTAGATCAAGATATTGCTCTGTGATGCTGTTGGTGTAGTCCAAGGACGTCTCGAAAGGGCCGTAGGTGTCGAGCACGGCGAAGCGGTTGCTTGCTATGGAAGACAGCTTCGTATGTCCGTCCTGCATGACGAATGAACCTGCTAGCTGCACCGGATATTTACGAATCTCGATCATGATGTCGGCGAGCTGTTCAAAAACTCTCTGTTTCTGTGCGTCTGACGCGTGGGACGCATAAAAAGGGCTCCCGGGCATGGCTTGCATCAGGATGTAACTCACACTAACACGGTTCGATGGATCAGATGCGAGTCCGTAGGCATACCGTTTCGGAGATGGGATCTTCGTCTGCTCAAGGAACCTGAGTGTTGCATATTCACTTGCCACGAGATATTCCTCTAGCTCAAGTGGAAAATCACTGAAGCCTGTTTGAGGGACTCGGACAATCCATCTCTCGCCATTTTCAAAGACGAGCCATCCGTGGTAGTTGGCCCAGCCCATCATGGCTTTACCGCCGACTTCGAACTTGCACGTGAGTCCATTGTGGAGTTGACTCCCAATCCTGGCAAGCTCGTATGTGTTGATATGGCACAGCAACTCCGATATTTCGTCGTCAATTGACTCTTCCCAGGCTTCATCATCCAGCTCGATTCATATATGAGTATCAATTCGGACTTGTGCACAGAGAGAACTCTTACCTCGGATGATGATGGACATTTGTGGTATTCTTTCGACTGGTGCTTGGCACAGAGATGTCTGTGGCATTTTGCACAGCTCCGTTGACGGACACCGGGTCTATCACAGTCGCGCATCGAACATGTTGTCCATCGAGAAGGCTGTGTATTTCCAACTTCTTTCACCGCCGTACTGTCACCCTGGCACTCTCCGGTCTTGTCCAGAAGGTCTTGCAACCGAGCATCATCGATCCATTGGGAAAGGCGATTCCGACGCCATGCTTCCCAGTCCATGTTCAAATTAATACCAGTGGCGGTGGAAAGAATGCCTTTGAACATGTCATGCGCCTCGCTCCATGAAATGTTCATGCCCATTCCAAGGCCAAAGGAAAAGCGACGAACAAGGTCAGGGCCGTCGGCAAAGCGTGTTAAAGATGGACTCGTGGTTTTAAAAGACTCAAGCAGGAGCTTGTCACCTTGGAATTGCCCAAGTTTGCCTTTGTAGATGTCGCCCATCTCTGCGGTCAAGAGAGAGGGACCAAATGCTTCAAGGCTAGGTACCACCCTGGCGAACGTCCAATCGATGATACCGGTAATGTTATACTCCTCATCCACCAGGATGTGATCACCCTTGTCATCCATGTGTTTCAAGAAGAACGGACCATTGTCAAGAGTAGATTCGAATGCATTCCACCTGCCTCGTTCTGCCAGTTCCTTGAGGTATCTGAAGATGAGGTAGGCATTGACAGAGTATGGGGCGAATAGCTGCCTGTCACAGATGAGGTCATGATACTTCTCGGCCCATGTCGTATAGTATTCCCGCGCTGAGTCAAAAGGGCCCATCTGCGAAAATGTCCCTGTTCGATCGCCCACAATGGGTCCGACGCTGAGACTCCCATCCAATTGAAAGGATAAAGCGCTGATCTGCTGAAAAGGATGCTTGTGGATCACACTTAGGATATCTGCATACCTCTCGTACACTTTGCGTGACTGCTCTTCCGATGGCTTCAAAGTTAGAAAAGGGGTTCCAGGGAGTTCGTCGACAAGCATATATGCAACGCCAACCTCATTGTTCGGGTCATTGCGTAGACCATAGTCATGAAGGCGGGGCGCAGGGACATCTATACTCTCAAGCCATGTCAATGTCGCACATTCACACTCTAAGCAGCGGTTGCTGAAGTCGTCCGGAAACGAAGTGTAATTGTGTCGGAGTAAGCGTGCAAGCCAAGTTGTGCCATTTGAAAAGATTATTCGCAGATGGACATGCATACCACCCATACGGTCCTCCCCAAGGTGATCTGAAGGGTCCAGCTCACATGGGAGGCCTCCATTATGCTGCGAGGCTCGACGCAGGAGATTCCTGTCATTGACCCTCGCTCGGAGGTCTTTCAGTTCTTGCACTCGCGCAGAGTTCCATGAATCATCGTCCAGAGGAACAATCTAGGGCAGTTAGAACATATTCTGGCTGGTCACAAGTTTAGCGTACCTCGCACCCATGCATTGGGGATACAGCGTGGTCGGCACAAAAATGTTGATGACAACGTTCGCAAACACCAATGTCGATTGCAGCAGCAGCAGAACATTCCGCGATACAACAGGTCCAGAAGCGAAATATCGAAGACATCTTGACCTGGCGGCGATTCTGGTTGCAGAAGGGTTCAGTTGAGAATTATGCCGTGTCTTCACTCCACGAAGAAGGTGTGCCAAAGACTACTCCAACACGACGTATCCTGGACACTAGTGAGTAGTCGGTGAGGGAGTCTCAGGTCTGCATGGAAGAGAGAACTTCTTTCGTACCCTCAGGTCATTGTGTTGATGTGCCAGTGCGGGCCGAACGTCGCCCCCAACATCCTCTTGCGTTAGGGCCCCCTTTTAGCCTCGAGCCCCTCGGTAGCTAGCAATGGACCATTCGTTTCCCCCCCTTCCGCTCTTTCGGGCTACACGTATTCTTGTGTAGGGAATCATTCGTTGCTTGGAAACAATCTTGGTGAAAGGTTGCAAGCTCGAATTTGTACCACGCAGGATGAAAGGGAAATCAGATTCAAGATCAATTTAATGCAAAATAGCTCACTCACAACAATCCTGGCTACATCACCGGTGCCCGGACTCGTTCTTGATAACCCATCAAGGTTGGTCCAATCTTCCCTAAAGGAGGATATTGTGGCACTTCGCTTGGTGCAGCTTGTAGGGGGAAGTGCAAATAGAATTCCCGCGCAACCAGGGATATCACACCGACGGCCCTTTGGAAATATCTGCGGAAGCTTATGGGTCCTGAAATGCTTCTGTATCGTGTCCTTTCGGGCATATTCAAATTGTTTTGCTGTGGGGTGAATATCTGTGCTCCCCAGGCACACCGTACATTCGAGGCCAGAGGAACTTTTCATCGGAAACGGTAAAAGGTCAGCCCTTTCCGTGGAGTTGGCCTCAAATTTGACTCGCTTTCTCAATGGTTTCGGTACATTGAGTCTGTGAATTTCAAGTCGCAGCTCTACTGATCGAATGCGGTCTTCGACCAACTCTGCGTCATCAACTGTGTCCACATCTCGGTTCTTAAATTCAAGATCCGCGAGGGCTTTCCTTTCCAGCTGTATGTGCGACGTGTCTGGTTCAAATCTCACCGGATTGTCTCGGTGGTTCTGATCAATGATATGATTGCCGATATTCCCGAAGAACTCGTCTCACATTTTCCCTTTTGCGTCGTCGTGAATTTTCTTCCGCCTAGCCCTAATTAATTTTTGAAGGGTACGATATTCATCAAAGCGCTTAGCATCATCACTGGTTTCTTTATTCAGTTGATGAAATTCCGCAATGAGGTCATTTCGAAGCGCTTGATAGGCAAGCTTCAATTTGACGAGCGCCTGATCCGCCTCAAGACACTTCTTCTGGGGTTCTGTGAGACCCTGCGGTGCAGAAGCATCCCTGGTGAGACTTGAATTGCAAGCAAGCTTGAGTAAAGCGTCTCTGGCTGGGGTTTCCATAAAGGCAGACTAAGTGTCATCTCTGACAGAAATATAGTACGCAAAAGTACCGCCTTTTTTGTGACCCGTGATGATGTTTCGCGAATGTTTATCTAGGTGCCCTATGGGAAAGAAGTTAGCGTATATCATTAGGCAGAAGCTGAGTGGAAGCCCTCCGTACTTAACTTAGCAGTAGCCCCTTTGCGGTATTTGTAAAGAGTTCCTCTCTTTGGAAACCTAGCTGAAGCGCTTGTGGACCTCTCATATTCTAGAGCTTGGCTATAGGTCAAGGCGCGTAGCGGGTTTGTAATCCAGATTTCCTCCTCGCTTTTCATAGCCCTTCTAAAAACGGAGATCTCTTTGACACTTGCTGTGAAATGGGTAGGGGTCTGGTACCTTATTGAGTTCCCAGATATATCGAGGACATTTGATGTGTTCGCTGGCGAACGCATTGTCAAGAAAGGCGTACTCAAAAATGTCTTGGATAATGCAAAGGTCCAGGTTGTCGTTTCGTTCGGTATAGGTGAAAACAGGCCTGATCTGATTTAGAACGGTGCACACATAATCTGGAATGTTTCCCCGTGCAGTACGCCTTTGTTCCTCTTGCCTTTGTTGAGTCTGTGGGTGACTATCATCAGGAGGACCTGGCTCTTGGCATCTTCAGGATGTTTCACCATGTACAACTCAATATCCTTCCATTTCAAAGTATCATTACTCCTCATGTACCCAGATTACTCGGCCAGTGTTCCGGGCCGCGCCGATGTCGAAGTCATCATTTTCCGCAATGTGCTCAGTTGGCATTAGCATCGGAATGCGGGAAACGCCACATCACACACAGCTAGGAGGTGATAAGTCGAGAACAAGAGATCGTCGATATTGATTGATAGTTGCGCCCTACTCCTTAATTCAAGCTCGTACTCGTCGGTAAGTGTTGTGCAGGCCAGCTTCAGTACGTAAGTATTCGCCGGCTTTTAGGACATAGTATGGGATACGTACCATTGTCATCCTTCCACGAATATCGTAAGGGAATTCGCGGTACATTTCTCCACATCAGTACATTCTCAAGTATCTCGCGAGAACAAGGAAGCCTGACTGGTACTCCACATTGTGCTCGTCGAGGTACCATCGAAGGAAGCCTTCAATGACCCGCAGAGTGATATTCTTGGGTCGGTATTGAACGTCTGGCGGCTCCAGTTGTTGCGTAAACCTGTATTATAAGTGAATTGGAAAGTAAATTGGACAGAGCGCTCCACCTTTTAAATTTTCGCTCAAAATGTTTCAGGTATTCCTTTGTAGAATCGGCATGAGCTGGATTGCCCTGCGTATCTGGTTGCTGAACGAATATGCTCCAGTCGGTTTTGGGCCACTTGGCCTGACTTTTCTTAGGCATTTTGCGGGATAGAACTCCGTCGAAAGCTTGACTGAACCGTTGATTGTCAAAGAACAAGAAATGAGTAGAGTAATAGATGGTTTCTAAACGAAGATTCAGAGTCCTTCTATATTCCAACATGATGCACGAGCCGGGGCCATCATGTCGGATGAATAGATATAATTGTAAACACGCTATACCTATTTTGGATAACGTAGTGTCGATTCAAGCTCTGGGTGAGAAGACCACGGTTTCCCATCCAAAAGCCACGCACAACCGTGGTCTTTTCTTATCACCCCGATTTACTCCGTATGGACAGAACCAACACAGACAACGACAGGACAACAGACCAGACCAAGGCATCCTGCATCCTCGCACGGTCGGGGTGTGTCTCAATAGTCCATTGGATAGGAGTCCTTGATCGGTACTTTGAGGACTCAAAACGAGATGGAAAATACGGCGGGGATCCGATCACGACACCAGCCAATCCAGACACGATCGTATTCACGTATTCATGCACTACTTATCCTCCGTCTGTATGATGCAGTCAAGTGAGCAATCTCTTATCATGGCTCGAAGTACAGCACATACCGACTTCATCACCGTCTGGGTGATTCTATTGCGGGGAATTTCTCCGAACACAATCGCTTTAATTGTATCCTCTATCGTGCATCCTTGGGTGCATTGTGCATGGCTGCACCTGGATCAGTGCATATGGAGACTATATGCAATAATATTATGGGAATGTCCACCTCGCGAGACTCCGTAAAGACACCAGGATCATCCTGCAAGCCACCCTCCCCACGGCATGCGGGCCGGGCCTCATGGCTGTGATCATCGATCTGGGCACCGCAGGTGAGCAGGGTTCATAATTGGATGTCATCATGGAGGGCCTAACCATTATAGAGAGAGAGAGAGAGAGAGAGAGAGAGAGATAGAGATCGGTCCAGGACATCCAAACCCAGGTGCCAACAACGGGGTGTGCAGAAACACCATTCGCCATTGTGCTCAAAGTTCAAAGGCGGTGCTTCCATGATCAACCATCAATCCACTCTCTGAGGATATACCAGCGTTGCAAGTCGAGTGGCAACCACCAAGCACGTCCGGACCCAACACGCTGCAGCTCGAGGCCTGGTCGGGGGTTACGTGACCACATGGACCCTGTACCCGCAATGCGGAAAAAAACTTGGCAGGCTTCAGCCTTGTCCCTGATCCATCCACTCGCGAAGGGACATCAATCAACGGGAATCCCCTCTGTGTACGGTCATCAAGTTGAGGCCCCTTCTGGCATAGTTCATTTTCATACGAGGAACACACCTGATAACGAAAACTGGAGTAAAGAAGAGGTTGGCCGTGACGGGCCCCAAAGTAGTCATAGGGTTTAGGGTTCTGCAATGAAGCTCACATCGGCGTGATCGAGTGCCGAGGTACGTGGCTGGACGTGCATGGGGAAGCTGGCAAGCTTTCTTTGAATGAGCTAACATACACCCCGGCGAATCCACTTCCGAGAGACCTTGTCTGGAACGCTTCGCTTCTCGTTCATCGAAGTCCTTCCCAAGGATAAATATTTGGTTTAAATCTCAAGAATCAAAAATCAAACGGACCGTTGAAAGCTCAACCAAAGCTTTGACAGATACGCCACGATGCCAGGAGTCACCGACGCGCGCAAGTCCGTGCTGATTACGGGGTACAGTAGCGTTCCGTCGAATAATTCAAGGACGGACCTCTTCAATATGTGAGATTGATCCCGCTGACCGAGCGGGTTTAGATGCTCCCCTGGTGGGATTGGTAATTCTCTCGCTCGGGAGTTCAATCAAAAGGGCCTGCGCGTTTTTGCGACTGCACGACAGGCGGAGACCATCGCAGACCTTGCAGAAGTAGGCATTGAGACTCTGAGCTTGGTTGTTGATGACCAGGAAAGTGTCAAGGCGTGTTTCGCAGAGGTCCAGAAGAGACTCGGGGACAAGGGCCTAGATTATCTAGTAAACAATGCGTGAGTCGACAGTCGCAGCCAAGAAGCTCCTTTCCCGTACCTCTCCATGAAGATACAGACTAACCTGAGATCACAACACAGCGGTCGAAGTATGACTCTTCGATGAATTAGTTCTCTTTTCGTTCGTGGCGCGGGTTTTTTATCGGATCTCTGATGGCTATTCTTAGACTACACTGTGCCTGCCATGGAAGTCGAGCTGGACGAGGCTCGACTCACCTTTGAGACCAACTTCTTCTCGGTCATCAGCATGTGCCAGACATTCCTGCCGCTATTGATCAAGGCCCAGGGAACCATTATTCAGATCGGATCGATTGCCGGAGTACGTTGACATGACCTTGATGGTATCGATTCGGATGTTCAGCAAGAGCACGGCACTAACGTTAGACAGATTATGCCCTATGTATTTGGCTCGGTGTATAACGCCTCCAAGGCGGCCCTCCACTCCTTCAGCGATACCCTGCGTGTTGAGCTGGCTCCCTATGGGTATGAGTCAATCCCGCACAGAGATGTGTTCATGTTGGGAATTTCTATCTCTATTCTCCAAGCTAACTGCTTCCAGTGTCAAGGTGATCACGGTCATCACCGGTGGCGTACAGTCTCGCATCGCTCGCACTCAACGTCTGTTGAAGCCCGATTCACTGTACTTGCCAGTTGAAGAAGAGTACCAGCAGCGCGTCGTGCACAGCCAGCACAAGGCCATGCCGAACGACAAGTATGCCCGCAGTGTGGTTAATCAGGTGCTGTACGGATCAGCTCCCTGGCGCTGGCTGTGGCCGTGGGCCAAGGGGCGTAAGACCACCATTTGGGAGGGTCATGGAAGCTGGCTGATCTGGCTCCTCGTCGGAGGCTGGGCCTGGAATGGGCTTCTGGGCCGCATGATGACTAGCATGTTCAAGCTTTGGAAGATCAAGACCGCCCTGAAGAAGTAGGATGGCTTCGTTTTGTGCCATTAAACAGGCCAGAGAAATCTGGTTTGGTTGGTTCCCCAGCGAGGAGAAATCTCTGTAGTCTGCAGCAACCAGTTTTCCTATCGTCTATTCTAAGTAGTACAAAATGTACATTATTCCTGTTTCTGAATTCACTCCATTGCTCATTCCGCTTCCGCCATTCTTTTCTGGTTTTTTTTTTTAATTTCTACATTTTCCCTTTTGACTGCGTCCTAGCTGTCTGGTGCAGTGCCAGTATAACTTGCTCCTAGCCAGTTCCGTGATATTCGCGTCTGGGGCTTCCCGAGGTATTGCTGAATCATCACATTCCGGCTGTCTGATTGGGTCTCACACCCGATTTTAGTCATGTGGGGACCGGGAATCCTGCCTGAGGCTCTGCTGCGTCCGCTGCAAGGCTCATCCCGAAAAAGAAAAAGAAAGCTGTTCCTCCCGAGTCCCGACTAGTCTCCCTGAAAGGGTTCTTTTTTATCCCAAAACAACAATTCTCCATCACCTCCCTTCGGACCACGCTCCGCCTCTCCACCTTCTTCCGAACCCCCTCTCCCCTCTCTTCGTGTCGACTTCTTCTGCCATCACAATGTTCAAGCTCGCTCGCGGTCGCCCAATTGCCGCGGCTCTCCGGGCTGCGACGGTGAGATCTTTCTTCGTCTTTGCCGTGATCTCGGCCCGTACCCGGTTTTTGAGTCTTTGGACCGGACAGCAAAACTGACCTGGTGGCTTATGTATCGTCTGCAGGAAACCCCCATCTCTGCCCGTCTCGCTCAGCAACAGAAGCGTAACCTTTCCATCCACGAGTACCTGTCCGCTCGTCTCTTGAAGCAGGTATGTCTGTCCCGAGCGTTCACCAAAACACAACCCTGTCGCGAAGAGGAATCAACCCTTGCGAACAACATTTCCCAGATTAGCCAGGCTAATAAATGAGATTGCTAGAACGGCATCGGTGTTCCCAAGGGCGAGGTCGCTACAACCGCCGAGGAGGCCGAGCAGGTCGCCAAGGCTATCGGTACTTGATCCTGAATTTCTGGCATCAGCCGCCAATCCCAGTCGCGCGTCTTCCCCGCCTAACGCAGTGTAATATATAGGAAATGACGACTTGGTCATCAAGGCCCAGGTCCTGGCTGGTGGTCGTGGTAAGGGTACCTTCGACAACGGTCTCAAGGGTGGTGTCCGTGTGATCTACTCGTGAGTTGGTCCCGAGTTTTTTTTTTTTTTGGTTTTGGTTTTTTTCCCCTTTTCCTTCTATTCTCCGGTTTGATTTCAATCGCGAGGGGCGCGCGCCCGCGCCCAGCGCAACAAATTCATTCTGAAACTATTCCTCGGAGCCTGGAAAAAGAGCAGCCTGAGACTGACGAGGAATCTTTGTGTAGCCCTGCCGAGGCCAAGATTTTCGCCAACGAGATGATCGGTCACAAGCTCGTCACCAAGCAGACCGGTGCTGCCGGCCGTATCTGTAACTCCGTCTACATTTGCGAGCGCAAGTTCGCCCGTCGCGAGTTCTACCTTGCCATCCTCATGGACCGTGGCACTCAGAGCCCCGTCATTGTCGCCTCCTCCCAGGGTGGCATGGATATCGAGACCGTCGCCAAGGAGAACCCCGATGCGATCATCACCACCCCCATCGATATCCACCAGGGTGTCACTGACGAGATTGCCCGCACTATCGCGACTGACCTCGGCTTCTCCGAGCAGTGCATCGAGGATGCCAAGACCACCATCCAGAACCTGTACAAGGTCTTCATGGAGAAGGACGCTACTCAGATTGAGATCAACCCTCTGTCCGAGACCTCCGACCACCAGGTTCTTGCCATGGATGCCAAGCTCGGCTTCGACGACAACGCCGAGTTCCGTCAGAAGGAGGTCTTCTCGTGGCGCGACGTGTCCCAGGAGGATGCCGATGAGGTCAAGGCTGCCGAGCACGGCCTGAACTTCATCAAGCTGGACGGCGACATTGGCTGCCTGGTCAACGGTGCCGGTCTTGCCATGGCCACCATGGATATCATCAAGTTGAACGGCGGCAGCCCCGCCAACTTCCTTGACGTCGGTGGTGGTGCTACCCCCGCCGCTATCAAGAGCGCCTTTGAGCTGATCACCAGCGACCCCAAGGTCTCCGCCATCTTCGTCAACATCTTCGGTGGTATCGTCCGCTGTGACGCCATCGCTCAGGGTCTGATCAACGTTGTGCAGGAGATGGGTCTGCGCACTCCTATCGTCGCCCGTCTCCAGGGTACCAACATGGAGCAGGCTCACAAGCTGGTATGTCTCAACTGTCCTGATGGACTCCTATATCCGCCGTGAGCATTCTTCCACTAACATTTTCCCCTTTCTTTTTCTTTTTACTCAGATCAACGACTCTGGCCTGAAGATCTTCTCCATTGAGGATCTCCAGAACGCCGCCGAGAAGTCTGTTCAGTTCTCCAAGGTCGTCAAGATGGCCCGTGAGATCGATGTTGGCGTTGAGTTCACTCTCGGAATCTAAGCGAGTGAAAACTCCTAAATCTTGTATGTCTTGTGTCGTGTTTCAAAGGGTAATGTCTGTGCATTGGGAAAGAAAGAGAAAGAGGGCCTGCGAGCCCCAGGGAATACGATGAGGACCATTTCTTTTTGATGTCTTTTGTTTTGTTAGTTTTAGAGAACACACCTTACCTCCCGCCCCTCCCCCGACTTATGTACCTCTCTCCCCGTGGAACGAATCCCTGTGCTTGGCTGCGGCGCCTGTTCCTATGTCATTTATATCTTCAACTATTATCTTTCTCTTTTTTTTCTGGTTCCTCCTTTTGATTTCTCCCATGTTAATGACGTTTCGTAGTTTTTTTTTCTCTGAATCTTCCTCATTCTCGATATCCTCTTTCCATCCAGCTGATGTGGGTGAATTACTGGGATGGTTTAGAAATGCCCGGTGATTACTCAGCGAGACTCCTCCACCTTGACGACTAGATGGAGAAGATTCGGTACAGGATCCGAGATTAAAAAGATATCGAGTTTGAAAAGAGGAAATGGGAAAGTAAAAGGAGTAAAAAGAAGACAAATGGAGAATGCAGGATGGATAACTATAAACGCAACAGCCCATCCGAATCAGAACCAGAATCAGACTCGGTTTCAGAACCATGTCCCCAGATTGACAAGTCAGCGCCATAATTGTCCCTCAACTCAGACTCTTCAAAACACCAAATACAAGCCTGCTTGTTCTCCACCAATATCACATATCGACGATCCCCAAACAACACCGGCATCGACTTGACGGGGCATAAACGCGCCATGTACCAGTCATACCAGACATACAAGCCTAGTCCCCAATTTCCGCATCGAATCCGAGGCTTCATGATTGCAATTCCACCCAGTTGATTGTGTCCCCCTCTGAGACGTGTGTAGAGGAGCCCTCTGTCGATCTGAATAGCTTGATGTACATTATCGCCTTCTTGTGCGAAGGTGTGAAAGGCAATGCGGCCGTCTGGCTCGACGACAATGTGGGTGGATTGAGGGGGATTGGGCGAGTTGAGGAAGTTGGTTTCTAGAATTGAGCTGGAACAGCCTGATGTGGACATGGGTAGAGTAGCTTTTTGCTTTTCCGTGGCGAGGCGGAGGTATGAGTCTTTGTTGGGGAAGATGGAGGTTGGAATGGGGCTGTATTTGGACGAGGTGATTCGCCATTGTTGTTGTTGTTGTTGTTGTTGTTGCTGCTGCTGTGTGTCGACGTTGTCCAGTGTACATGTGACCACATGCACGTGGGTAGCTTTGGTCCGTGGCATCTCTTCTCCTTGTTTGTTCAGTCCCACCAGGCGAACCAGAGTGATTCGATCCTGCGATGGATGAACTGCAACGGCAGCGACTTTGCCTGGTGACAGCATGGATGTTGTTACTCTCTTTTGAGTGCAATAGTGGACGATGAGGCCATCTCCAAGTTCGACTGCGACTTTTGTCCCGCTGATCACAACACATATGTGTTGGCGTAGAGACGGAAGTCGGAAAGATGACTCTTCCCCGGTATCGATGTCCCACACGACACAGTAACCTCTGATCGTGATGGCGGCCAAGAGGGGCCGGTTGATGCAGACTTGAAGAAAAGAGTCGCGGTTTTCGGTCATGAAGGATTCTTGAAGTCCAGAGTTGAGTTCCACGCTGAAGATGGTACTGGGATCCATGGAATCCAGCCACGCAATCCGTCCACATGAATACGTCACCCGGTCATAGTTTGTCTGATGGAATCTGAAGTTGTCGAAGCGAGGAGCGGGTATCTTGGTCACTTTGAACGGATTTCCTTGCTCTAAACGGTGTCTTTGTCGAGCAATCTCCTTGAAGGACCAGTCCTGGTAGGGGACGACATGGGCAATATGATTGCCCTGGGAGGTGAGAGGCACAGTTTGAGACATGCTCGGAGGGTGCCTGCGGTGAGTTGTACTCGGATCACTAGGTCCGTGATACTGCAGCTGATTGAAAGATGATTCCTGGTCCCAGGGATCACTGCCCACTGTAACTTGAACAGCTTGTCGGCAGACGCGAGGAGACGAGAGTATATCCCGCCAGTGGTGAGAAACCTTGGACCCAGTGAGCCATGACGAACCGATATTGAGCATCATGCGCCTGGAATCTGTTCTTTTAGGCTTCTTCTAAACTCACTCTTCGAAGACGAACAACATCCACCAAAGGGAGCTGGACGACAATTAAAAGGGCGAGCTCAATGGGGAGGCTGCCTAAGATGTCGCGGTGCAAGCTGATGGCCTCTCCGCGGGCTTTGACCTCTCGCCATTCATCTCGACTGAGAGAATCTAGGATTCCGCGGTAGCTGGTGAAATGAGGTATCATGAGTTGCTATGTCATGCACGGCTACCAATTTGCCGTAGAAGGGCGCGACAAAGACATACATGATTGCTCGTCGTTGCTTGGACAGGGTCTGAAATCGCCTGATGACAGCCTGATCCTCGGGATCGATGTCCATGCTTTTGAACCCTGTTTTCGATTCAATGGAGAAGCAAGCTCGACATCAAAGTGCGAGGAATATGAAAGCCAGAAAGAGAATGAAAAAAAAAGGTGACCATGAATCGTTTACCAAGTGGAAATATGCGGCTACAAGGAGTGATGATGCATTCTATTCAGAACATGATTGATTCTTGGCACCTGAGGCATCCCAGCATATCGACGGATTCATGACTCGTGAACGAGTTGATATGGGCAACGATGAACGAGAAGCAGTGACCCATGAGGTGATCGAATCAGATCGACTCTCTCTGGTCGGCAGAATTCTAGATCACGGTCCCGGACTTCCATCTGATCATCTTAATTGAAGCATCCCACATTACAGACGAAGTGAGAATGCCGGACAGTCTGGCCCACTCTCGGCGGTGGGTACCTTGTTCAGTATGGTCGTCCCCTCCTTCCCAGAAGTACTATCACTGGACTTTCTTTTTGGCACAACTACCCCCTTCTCGTTCTGTTCCTCTTCTTCCAGAACCAAAAGAACTTTCTCCTCCACTCGTTCCCCCCCCCCCTTGATTCTTTGAACTTCTTTCCACAATCCTTCCATCATCCACTACCGGCCTTTGGTTGCCGACTTTTGTCCGGTGATCTCTCCCACGCCTCTTCGCGCACCCTTCCTAGTCGACTCCGATCGCTGAAGAAGCTGTTCTTCAGGGCGCAGATCCCCGACCGTCGCGCGTGCTGCTCCTTCTCGCCGCTCCCCTCTTTTTCTCTTCATCTCGTTCGGTGTCTTGCCCCCTTCCCCCGCAGCCTCTCAATCCGCCGGAGGTCGTCCTCTCCACCCAGCTTATTTTCGATTCCTCTCTTGCAGGCGCAATGAAACACCGGAGCTTGCGACTGTGGTGTTGATCTGCGCCTCGCTCTGAAGCTTCACAAGCTTCCTTCTATCGCACGTTCTCCCGCCCACGAGCGGCCCTTCTCGAACGATCGGACCGATCGCGTTTCTCCCCCGAGGCGCTTTGTCTACCCACCCAATCTTCCCCCCCCCCCCCCCCCCCTCCCTCCTCTTCCTCCTCTCCTCCTCCCTCCGACAAGCTCGTTTCATATTCGAGATCCGCCTTTCTGAAACGGCCTTAAACTATATATAAATACTAGGGGTCCATAGTCGGGCACCAATCGCACCCGAGACGAGTCAAAAGTACAATTCTCTCCTTTTGCTGCGCGCTGGGGTCGGGTCCCGCGATCTTCGCCTCGTATTCACCATGAGCGGTCTCGCCGATCCACCGTCCTCCAGACCTACCTTTGCCGGACCTGCAGATGCGCCCGGCAAAACGCGAGATCTTCCTGTTCTTTCGCAATCTGCCCGCAATTCTCCCACTGCGATGGAGATCACGCCTGCTTCGTCCGGTGCCGCTGGCGGAAACCAGGCCCATAACAGTCCTGATGGGGATCGTACAGGCGCAATCAGCGCCAACGGCGCCGAGGTCGGGGTCTCAGGCAATCACCAGAATTCCGCCGTGGGAGCCGCGGCCGCAGCACAGCAACCCAAGGTGGTACAAACGGCATTCATCCATAAGCTTTACAAGTCAGTTCAATCCGCCCGGAACAAATACATCTTCTCTCTGTGGGCACAAGGAGAAAGAGAAATTGGGAGAGCGGAAGCGAGAGAATCGCGTTGATGAGGGTGCGACCAGAGAGGTACTGACATCGTGAATTGGCAATTCTAGTATGCTCGAGGATTCGAGCATTCGGCATTTGATCGCCTGGTCTGGCACCAACGACAGTTTCGTTATGTCGCCCACGTCGGAGTTCTCCAAAGTTCTTGCGTCAGTCCCGAGCATGATTCGACCTGATCTTGGACGCCATTCAGCGGCTAACATTGCGCTAGTCAATATTTCAAGCATACCAATATATCATCCTTTGTGCGCCAGTTGAATATGTACGGGTTTCATAAAGGTACGTTACGGGACTGCGATACACACGTCCCCTCCAGACACAGTAAGACTGATTCGAAATCTTGCAGTGAGCGACGTCTTTCACACTGGAACACCGGATACCGCTCTTTGGGAATTCAAGCACGGTAACGGCAATTTCAAACGAGGGGACTTGGTGGGTCTGCGTGAGATCAAACGTCGCGCCTCGCGACACGCTTTGATTCATCGCGACTCTTTCCCGAGTCATAAAGCTCCTGCGTCCCAGCCCGGCACCCCGGCAGAGCCGGTGCCTGACACCACGGAGGCCCGACTTATGAATCTGGAATATAGTCTACACGACATGCACGCCCGCCTCACTCGCGCCGAGGAAGGCAATATCGTCCTGGCTTCCAAATGCCAGAGCATGGCGGATGGTCTGGTCAAATGCTATCAAGTACGAAACATTACCCCCACAATGGGAACGTGGCGGGGCTTCCCTGTACTGACCTTCAATCGCAGTGGACGCACTCCATCTCTCGCTTTTTGCATGGGGTAGTTCCTAACCAGGATAGTCCTCTATATCATGACAGTACGAATTCAACTCTCAAGTCGCACCCTGTCATACCGTACGCTGAACTAACGGTTTCTCTGCAGTCTTGGGCATGCAAAGAGAAGTCGAAAAGCAGCTGGAATCTGTGCGCGCGATGGAAGTATCGCACGAGTCCCTCATGCCGCCACGTCAACCCTTTTACGGCAACATGCCAATGGAGTCGGGTCCTCCCTTATCCCCTCGTCAATTACCTCAGGACGACAGCCGCCGCCAGTCCATGATTCGACCACCGGTACCTCCACACCTAGCTGTGTCGCCGCGGCGTTACGGCTCCATTGGGGGAGCTAACGCGCCCATCCCTAATTATAATCGACTACAGCCGCCGAGTGCTGGACCGCCGCCGCCACCGCCGCATCAAACCCAACAACCGGCACCGCATCCTCTTTCCATCTCGACTTCCCCAGGACCCTCAAGTCTGGGCCGCCGTCACACCTTTGCAGATATTCGGCAAGCCGACTGGCCTCCAAATGGCCCATCTCCGTTTCCTCCTGGCAATGCCGGTGCAAATGGTGGAGCCAGTGGACCATGGCCTTCATCGCCGCACCGGGTGCCGACGAGTAGCGAGCAGCAAGTCCGAGATGTGCTCGCCCAGTATGAAATGGGTGCCCCTCGAAGATTCAACGACCATTCTCGTCATGCAACTCCACCCATCGGGGCTGAAGCATCCCCGTCGATGCTGACTGCCGATAATGGCTGGTCAATTGGGGGCTCTCGCTTCCACCGCCAAGAATCCTCTCTCCCAGCAACTCGTCGGTCCAGCATGGCAAGCAATGTCCATTCTCTCCTGAATCCTGCCGACACTGCCGAGCGACCCGACGAAGATCAACAGGAAGATCGGAAACGAAAGCGCTTGGAGTAATAACCTCGATGGATCGGACCACGCAATGCATCATTGACGCATGAAATCAGATGATTCCTTCCTTGTCGAACGAATGAGTCCATGCCAATTTCTCTCGCCCTCGAACGCCTACATCTTTTTTTCGGAAAAGCTAGTCATGTGCGAGTACTTGGCAATTCCTTTCTTCCGTTTTTTTTTCTGTTTCTTCATCTTTGATACCTCTGCCATCCGAACGGCCAGTCGCCTTTCCTGCCTGATTTCCCGTTCGTGTGTACATCAACATCGACCATGGCCCCATCTTTCCTTTCCGCCTTTGGTCAACGATTTCAACAGCGTCATTTGTCAAACTCGTCTATTAATTTGGAATTTGTCCATGCATGTAGATCTGACTTGTGGTTTCACTTTGTCTCTTATTTCATCGGACATTTTGTTGTTTTATTTTCCTTGCGACGTGATCTGGCCCCCTTTTCCTCTCCTTCTCCCTTTCTCTGCCTCGTCTTCATTTCTCCCTCTACTTTCCTAATATCTTGTGGACTCGAGAAATCTTCGTGCTATTTTGGGGTTGATTTCATTTTTCAGTGAACGATACGGCCGTGGAGTTGCGTCTCATTCTGTCAGCATTTATTCTATATACCCTGGTGTCGGACGGAGCAAGAGAAAACCACCATATCTTTGCATCCAGAATGGAAACTGTATTCTATGTCTGTATTCAATTCACTTCTTACCTTTTTTTTCTTGGGCAATGATAATATCAAGCCGGACTGGACGGGGGTTCCAACTAGGATTCACAGTCATACTGGCCTTGGCCTTCAACTGTGTACATTCCATACCTTTTCAACGACGGCTATCACCAAGGTATGTCGCAAATAGAAGAAACCGCCACAAGAGCACACTCCTACCGCTGCATCCTCCCGGCCGGCGAGACAGTTGTGCAGGTAATCGCCAGCCCAGGCCAGCGCCCGACTTTGGCCTGATCTTTCAATGGCAGCCTTGGGCGAGGACCTGTTTGAATCCGCCCCGTCTCAAACATACAAATCATGAAAAACAAGCGAGGCGATTAGAATAGGAGAAGCGGAGGAAGAGAAAGAAGGGAAAAGGGGGGGAAAGGACAAAGCGAAGATCAAATGTCTCATGCAGTGCAACCAGTCCCTCCCCCAAAAACACCAAATTTCACCGCTTCTTTCTCTTCTTAGATCTTTCAGCCAGCAACTCATCCAAATAACTCGTTGCCTTCTTCCTCCCCTTTGACGGAGCCGGTTTCACAGACGCATCAGTCTCAACTGGTCCGTCCACCGCGTCCGTACCCGCACTCGCATCCTGATCTGCATCCTCGACACCACGATCCGCTGCAGAATTCGAGCCATCTCCAGCGACAAGCCCATTTGTCCCGGTAGAATCCTCAGCTCCGATCAATACAGACGTAGGACCAGCCTCATCCATCTTCTTCCTCTTCAGATTCATCTTCTTCTGTGTCCCATTCATCCCCATCTTGCGATTCTTCCTGCCCACCATCGATACCCTCCCTTCTTCATCATCATCATACTCGTCCTCCTCCTGTGCTTGCAATTGCGATTGCGTTTTGCCGTTCTGGAGATGAGAATGATCTCCATTCGTGCCCGCCGGCCCAGCGGTTCGAGATGCTTGTTTCGCTGCCGCAGAAGCTTTCATAAATTTGTCATAGTTTCTTCCGAGGAGTTGTTTTCGTAATTGGTCGTTGGAGCTTAGTTCGGTGCGGTTCCAGCTGCCATCTGCGGCTTTTTCGGGGAGAGGTGCGCCAACGCCGAGTCTATTGAATCATTGGAGAAATGATAAATAGATGGTTAGTTTGTGGAATATAGATTCTCATCAAGGTTGAATGGTTCGCGCGCGCAATAGAAAGAGGAACAAGGCTAGAAAGAAAGAAAAAAAAAAAACATAAAAACCCTGTATCATTCTAATAATTCAAAATCACGATCAGATCGTTCATGAAAATAGAAGCGCATCGCTCTTTTCTTTTCTCTCGCTTTTCCTTGTTTTTTGCTTTCTTTTCCTCTCCCCAAAATCTTCAATCGTCGAAATCGAACTGTGGAAATGTATAATTTTAAAGAAAAGAAAGAAAAGAAAGAACTTACGTCTCAGGCACAGCAGTAAAAATCTCATCTTCTTCACGTTGAAGCTCCTCTTCAGATTTGGTATTGGCCAGTTCATCCGTTGTCGCGGCGGGGAGCCATGATGCGACAAGACGCTGACTGCGGGCGAGGGCGACGTTGGCCCGATTGAGAATGATATCGGACTCGCCCTTGGAAAGAGCCATTCTTGTATTAGCAAGGTCCCAGAGCGAAGGACTGTCTGGGCTGGGTCTTTTATAAGGAAAGCAAGATAGACGTGGGAAAAAGGACAGGCGTCTCAAGCTCCTCGAGAATCTCAAGATTCTTTTTTGGGGGGAGCAGGGCGGCAGAGAGGCGGAGCGATAAGATATCGAGGGCGGTGAGCGGTGTAGCCTACTAAGCGGAGTATACGTCTGACGGAGCTTATTTCGTGTGGGTACTCTTCTCTGTTTAGGAAATTGTACTGGACTTGATGTGGAAAGAAATGAGAAAATGAAAATGAAAATGCCAAGTATAGGGGAAATAAGGATAGATAAAGATATCGTGTAAATTGTCCATGGCTTTTTCAATATACATGAGTTTGGTCATCGGTTCGTCTGTTATGGTACGGAGTCAAGAACTACCATCTTCAAAGTTTAATCCGAATAATGGCTTAGGTCATGAGCATTCCATGCCGAAGGCGCAGATGCTCGAGCATGATCACAGTCGCGATCTAATATCTCAGTAACGACTTGTTGCAAGTTCGTGGAAAATTCACTGCGAGCATTGAAAAAGGCTCCTCTTGTCTTCTTGTTTTGCAGGATCTCGAAATTGCTTTGGTAGGACTCGAATGCCGTGGTCAATGCCTGCATTCAAATTGAAACGTTAGATAATTGATCATGTCATCGACTCGTGCCACTGGAGCGAGCTCGTGATGAATGAGAAGAGGGGAACCATCAATAAAAGTATTTCTTACCTCGTTCAAAGTCTCCTTGAATTGGATCATGTCATTGATCACCTCATTTGGTGATGCCGCTGCGTCAAGGACTTCCACGCCCATACGCAACCACGAATCCATGATCATAGAGGAGCGATGCACGGCTAACTGCCCCCCGAGCAGGCTCGCTGCAAGAGGCGTCACGATTGAAGCTTCTTTGAACGCGGTGATGTGCGGGGGTTTCCCCCACAGGAACTTTTGATTGAAAACAATGAGTGTCCGAGGAGCTTTTCTTCCCGATTTGGTCATGCTGCCTGAGAACAAGACAGCCTTTTGCTCGGTCTGGGTGACAAACGTAGAGTTCGAGTCTGGTGTCGGGGCTGCAAGCCGAGGGTACAGACAATGAAGCAACAATGCCTTGATCAAGGGGACATTGTGTGAATTCACGTTCAGCTTTGGTCCGCCGAAGCGACCCTCGGCATCCTTTCCAGTCAAGAGCCATTTGTCGACAATTTGAGCTTGCTCCAGTTGGCGCAGAATCTGGTTGGATGTGAGATATGCTTCACGGTAGACTGGAAAATAGACGTTCTTGGAAATCGCAAACTTCTGGGCGGCCCGCGCTCCTTCCTCGATCCAAACAGACCGAACGGCCTTGAAGGCGTTGATCGTGCTCAGATGATCACTCGAGCTTTGCCCAGCAAATGCAGATTGATTATTCCAAGCGTTCAGTTTTTGTTGATCATCGCTTCCTCGGTAGAAGAAGTTTGATTGCTGTCCTAATGTGGCCAGGATCAGAAGTGGGTCAAGGCATCGGAAAATTGTACCCAGAACAACCAATTTGGCAAGATGAGGCGGAAGGATTGGCATATGACTGGCCAGAGAGCCAAGATTGGTCAGAGTCTCGTTGCTATCCAGTGCTTGCAATTGCTTCAGCGAGTCAACCGCCATGTCGATATCGGAAATATCGGGGGACTCGATGGCTTGCTGCAGGAATCCGCGGATTGTCGACGATGGATTCGACAGCTTTGCACGGAGACAGACAGATTGCAGATCACTTCGTAAGATCTCAGGCGATTTGGTAACTCGTAGTGAGTCGAAGCATTCCTTACTGCCCATAAAGAAATACTCGCCGTCGTGAACTCTGCCTGCCCGTCCAGCTCGCTGAACTGTGCTCGATTGACTAGCCCAAGAACAGGTCATCTGATGGGATCGACTCCAAGGGTCGTACATCAGCTGGTTTACTTTTCCAGAGTCAACCACATATCTCACATCGGGGATTGTCAGCGATGCTTCTGCAATATCAGTCGCAAGTAGAATCCTACGGCAGCCTTCGGGTATGTCACGTTCCAGGTTTGCGAGTTCCTCAGGGAGGCTGCTGTGCAGTTTCAAGAGTTTGTACTTCTTCTCGTCCGAAAAGTCCAGGCCCAACATTTCTGCGGCCTGGAGGATCTGCGACTCTGTGGCAATGATCTGGCTGAGGCCGGGCAGGAAGATCAAGATCGCCCCACTATCCGTCGTGCTCAACAGGTGATGTGTCACGGCAGCAATCAGACCTGTTGGAACAAAAGACGCATCATCCACTCGCTTCAAACCAACTGGGCGTGATAGAGGTATAGTTTTGTCGCCTTCCTCCGCAGCCGGGGGAGAAACTCCGAGATCGTCATCCTCAATCGCGTCATCCGCGTCCTCGGTCTCGGCCTCGGGGGCGAAGTTTCGATAGTGGTTTTTTAGGAATTTGGCCGTCGCAGGCTCTTTCAGGCACCACGCGAGAACGTCTTCCTTGAATTTGTCGGTCAAAGTGCCAATGATTTCGTCTAGATAGCGTGACTTCACGTGGAATTGACGACCAGGGATTGAAACGTGTGGCGCGGGGACTGGCTTCCCGTCTGGGCCTATGTTGCAGAAGTATGAAGCGAAAAGGTCGACATCAACCGTGGCACTCATGACCACAACTTTCGGAGTGGGTATGCCCGCCACCCGACATTTGTCGATGTGACTCTTCAGAAGCAGCATCACAAAGTCTATGTCGATATCTCGGACGTGAACCTCGTCAAGAATGATATGAGAGAAGGAATTCAAAAGATCGGGATTATCCTGCAGCATGTTCAAAGCCAGCCCCGTCGTGCAATAGGTGATGCTACCACCTTTCGCGGGTCTTTTGATTCCAAATCTGATCATGTAGCCCACTGTGTTGCCGATGTTCTCAAGCCTCTCGTGAGCGACCCGCTGCGCCAGCATACGAGCCGCAATGCGTCTGGGTTGAATGCAGAGTACATTGCAGTGGCCACCTTTGCTTTCCTCGATAGCATCATTGAGAATCATCTGAGGGACCTGTGTCGATTTTCCAGACCCCGTCTCGGCCACGACAATACTGTAAGTCTCCTCCTTGATGAGATTCAGGATTTTATCCTTGTGCTCATTGACGGGTAAAGAGCTGGCCGTGGACCGAATCGCCACCACCTTAGGGTCTTTGGATTGACGAAATTTCCGAAGCGATTGGGCGAGCTGCTCGGACCTCTTCGTCTTGTAGGCATTATTCACCCCCTTGTCGGCCTGGAGTGGTCGATCTGTCTTTGTTTTGACTTTCATTAACGATTTCATCTTGCCATTCGCATCATTCAACGTTTGCGTCCCATATTGCATCATGTACAGCAGGTCATCATTGACGGTAACTCTGATATGATCGCGTCGTAGTAGCTGTTCCCAGACACCTGATTCTCGCAACTTTGATATAAGCGCATAAATCGCCTCTTTCTTGGCATCTCGCTGAATTTGAGTCCTCGTCAGCAATGTCCTAACAATTTGAGAAATTCTTCGACAAAATTCGATTGAAGCAATCAGCCGTACCTTTCTCATTCCATATCCTGAGGCTTGTATCTCCTGCTTGAGGCTAGGAATCGAGCATGTCGCAAGACACGTCATGCCCTCAAACTGGTTGCCGGAGAACTCAACGTCGTGCTGAAGAAGGTTTTTTTGCTCCAGGGAGTGGAACATTTGGACATCATCCTGACCCAACCCGAGTGACAAAACGCCCAGCTCTCCAGTAGCCAGCTCTTCACTAGAAATACCTGGCTCTGTTTCCTTCTCTACCCCTGATTGCTTCTCCTCGGGTCTGGAAGGGCCGGGGCTTGCGGGTAAAGGCTGCTCCTCTTTCAAGTGGGCCAGGCGCCATTCAGAAACCAGTGCATCCCACAATCCCTCTTCCTTCAGCCTTGTAATCATGCGCGAGAAAGCTTCCGTCTTTAGTTGTTCCTATTCGTACAGAGTTAGTGAATGTTGAGCTCAGGTGTTTTATGTATTTGAGCTCGAGTATGCGCATACCAAGCTTGATGAATCTAGTTCACCTCTGACTCTCAGCCTGATGTCTTTACCATCTCCCGTTTGTTCTGCATCCGGAAACTCATGCTAAACTTCGATTCACTTCCATGACTCGAAACTTTGAAATCTCTTGATACACGAATAATTCTTCGATGCCAAAGATATTTGAACAATTTTATTTCGTCATTTGAAAGCGAGCACATCTGAGCTTCGTGATCTTTGGTGTCGTCCCTTGCCTCCACACCCATGTCTCCATCGATATGAGACTTGCTAGCCGTCGTGGATTGATGAATGGTTTCAGCATTTTCGGCGATGATGGACCTCGACTCGAGGGTGTGAGAGAAGGATCGAATGGTGCGAGGACGATAATATCGCGACTCTGGTACGACGTAAAGTTCTGTTGCACACCGCTAGGCTTGTGTAAAAGCGCGCTTGCGGGCAGCTGGCTGCGATGTCAGGGTAATTTCCAACCCAATCTGCTCACGCGGCCGGTTGAATCAAGTCGTGAGCCAAGGAAATAGCGATTAGCGTCACCAAGCTCTTCCCGGTGCAGTATCGGCGCTCGTTTGAGCCGCCGAATGCAGGATAACGAGCTTGATCGGTGCGCCATTTTTGAGGCGTCTCGGCAGGTTCACGATGGGCTAGGGAGCCAGTACGCGGACGATCGGAGGCGGAGTAAGCGGTCCATCTGCGCTAATATGTTGAGATTCAGGGTTTTTGTATTTCACATATCTGACTCCCTAGCTCAAATCACAAGAAAAATGGACATATTGCAAATGGAAAAACAATGGGATGACACCTTGAGGTGGAAGGAAGCATCGAAAAAAGAAACTCGCGGCGCGGCGCGGCGCACGGACATTTAGCCGCGGGAACATCTGAGGCGGGCAAAGTCCACTCGCTGAAAAGGCCGTCACAGTTCAATGGAAGACACTGATGCATTCCACAATTCATAGGTGCTCAAAATGGCTTTGTGACTTTCATGAAGCATACGCTGTGTAATTTCTTGCTCTATATACAGTCGGCATTTGCATTGAAACCGAGCGGGGTATCAAACATGACATCGGTCACAATATCTTTTGATCATGTACAAACGTTTACACCCCAACGTCGTCATCGGGCTGTCGGCTCATGGTGAAGCTTCTTTCTGATGCTTTACCCGCAATTTCTTCTCGGTTTTCATGAACTCTCGAATACCAACCGGAATGTTGGCGAACAGGTCATCCTCCGGATTCGGGACGGTCCAGTTGGTCTCGCTTCCGCCGCCATCGTCGTCCATGCTCAGACTGGCGGAGTCAACCTCGGCACGAGGTGCGGTGCGCACATCTTTCGCGACGGTGTCCTTGCCAGCCTTTGCCTTTGCTTTTGCAACTCTGGCAGCCCATTCTTCCATCTCGTCGCGGAAGTCGTCCCACACACAATGTACACAGCCGCTCATACAGCAATTTTCTGGCTCCTCGGGGCGTGGTGGGATCGGTACCCCATTGATAGTCTTCCATGTTGACTCCGGTGGCGCTTCACCAGGATTATATCTAGATTGGCGGCCAGGCCCCGCGAGACGTGTACCAAAGACAATGGCCATCTTTTCTTGCGGGGTCTGCGGCTTGGAGGTCTCAGCTGTAGACGCAGGCGTCGAGGAGGTTTTCGGGCTTGGCTGCGACTGTAATGTCACTGTTTGATGGGACTGCAAGGGGGACTCTAGGATCAAGGAGTAGAAGCCGCCCAACGGGTGCGCTTGTGACGTGGAAGAGGCACTGGTCGAAGATATCTGGCTATCTTGCGTCGGGGAGTGGCTTTGTGCCCGCATGCGCCGGGGTGTTGGGGTCAAGGCATACTGGCGATTTGAAGTAGCACGAAGACCACAGGTATGTTCAAAATTTGCTTTGAAAGCCCCAGGTACTGCCCAGGTCTGCGCACCAGTCGCGAAACGCTTCATCATAAGTTATTTTGGAGATCAAGAAGCGGCGATCCTCGGGGCTGCTGCGAGATTAAGTCATAGATGCAAACACGGCAAACTCGATTGTTTATGCGCTCGCGCTCCGCATGTGGGCGCGCGCCGGTACGATCAAACCGTCAACAATTGTCGATTTGGCGCGACAATGGACTCGCCCCCGAAACGACGAAGAACGGGTGAAGTATTAGAGCTACCCATTGGCGCAAGCCAAACACTCATACCCAGGAGGGAGTCACGCTCCCCAGGTCGTACATCTTTTCAGTCGCCTACGAGAGCGAGTCTGGCCAAATCACACCCCGAAATCCTCGAGCGCGCAATTAGCAGGTCACCAAGCAAACAGTCCCCCATTCGGCCGAGTCCGGAAAAACAGATCTCTCAAGATGATCCCAGAAGCCTTGGCATCCGCGGCCGCAAGGCATTCCGACCATCGCTGAATCCCTCGAGTCCACTGAAAGCGCCGCGAGCCTCGGGGTCTCCTATGGTTTTATCTCCGAGCCGACGCGCCAGCAATATCCAAGCCTTTTCCAAACCTCCGCGTCGACTGTCTAGGAAAATCTCAGCTGCGGACTTTGTTTTTGGGTCTCCTGTTCGCAAGCCGATCCGACCAACACATGATCTCTCAAATACGCCCGAGGAACAGCTTGCACTGGACCTAGATGCCGCAATACAGGAGGAAGTTGCGGGAGCAGATTTGGGCTTTGACGATGGGAGTGCTGGTACTACCCATGAGGACGATTCTCTTGAGCCCGATTTGCCCCCGACTCCAGCTCAATTGGGCTTGGAGAAGGCTCCTGCCCGATCGAAGGGTCTTTTGAGCAGCAGTCCAAGCTCGAGGCAAGAGAGACGCAAAAAACGGGCAGCGACAGATTTCCTTCATGGCGGCTCTACGAAAGCGCTCAGGTCTCAATCATCACAAGAGGAGGCCTCTGAGGACAGCGCGACGTTGACGCGTACTAGTGCGACCGCAGCCGTCGTTGGGAAACGAAAGACTCGAAAAGGTCTGGAGGCCGAGTTACGTCGACTGAAGGCCGAGGTGGCCGATATGAGCAAGTGGACTGAGAAAGTCGATTCGGGCCTGACCTTGTCGACAGAATCGGACGAGGTTCGCAAATTGTTGAACCTTCTCAAGGAAGAATCCACACACATCAATCAGCCGATCCCCCAAAGGGATCCTATCCCGGTTTCAGCGCTTCTTCGCACTCTTCTTCCATTCGGTGCCAAATTGCCTCGGCCGGCGCCTTCGGAGATACCAATGCCGACAAACCCTTTTGCTTTGAAAGAGATCTCAAAATCTGCAGGGTATCTTACTTTCTTCGCTCCCTTGACACTTCGAGCCACCACCAGTCGCACAGCTTCAAAAGCAGTCTCGCTGCTCGAGACACACACTTTGAATTTTACCGCGCCATCCCCCTTTCCGTCTTCGCTCTATAATGTGTCTGTGGTGTACGAGACGAATCCAGAGACACAGAATATCACATCTGTTTCGGTCCCAACGGGCGGAGACAGCAGAAAGCGAAAGGTCCCTACGGCACTCCGGCAGTGGATTGATACCCGCCTTGAGAACCCATTGCTAGCTCTAGACGTTGCCACTCTGTGCTGGGGTATTAACCGCTATTGGGAGGCTTCGGTGACTCGTGCACGACTATGGGCTCGAATTGACGCCAGTCATGGGGCCGGTTCGATCGAGCAGGCAAATAGAAATCCCCCTGGGGATAAAGAGGGTGTCATCACAGCTGCAGAGCTTCGAACCCTTGTCCCGCATCTGGAGCGCAGCACCATGGTGATCAAACAAGCTGTCACGGATAGCCAGGGGCCACGTGTGCTTCTCTCGAACGCACTGGTTATAGACGAATGGACTGGGGAACCGCAACTCGAATCAGCAATCACCGTATCCACGCCCAATACAACAGCTGATCTAAACAAGAGGATTGATCGAGAAACGAGAAAACTGTTTCATGCGTTGTTGCGGGAGGAGGGGGCCGTCTCCATCCGTGGGAAAACTGCGAGAGGCCTGCATGCCGACGCCATTTTCCGAGCCACGGAAGGCGCGCTGGGTGCTTTACGGGCTTCGCAGTGAGTCTTTGCCTGTTTTCATATGTTCGAGTTTGGAACCGATTGCCTCTGTCGGATTTTGATGAGCGTCGGCGTCTTGGTCATTTTGTTGAGGGTTTTTGTTTTTGTTGTTTTTTTTGGCTGCGCGTTGAGATATCAAGATACCATGGGAGTTAAGAGTTTTTGGTCGGATGGGACGTACAAATATTCAATGATGTCCCATAGGTGGAAGTGTGGAGGATCTTACTACATGAAGGCTGCGTACATAGGACGAGGCAGTCGGGGTATTTGTGAGCATTAAGCTTTTGTTCTTGTTGTGAGCGTCAACTATTTGTTATGACAGTGTTCTGGCAGCCGTATTCAAAGTTTGACTATATCAGGTCGTGTGACGGGTTGAATATCAGATGTGGCCTTGCATGCAAGCCAATCGTAAACAAAGTCGAGTGCTCAGAATGGCGGCTCACGGCTCGAGGCGTGGGATGAGACTGGGAGTCACGATTGCTGAATCAAGTGTTTCAAACATGACACCAACTTGCGGATCGTGAGATGTTCAGCTACGTTGGTGCATTCGATGCAGGAGTAGGACGTCTCACCACCATACTGATTGGGGGGCAGGTCGGTTCCTGGAATGCATGGAGAACAGATGGATGGGAAGGAGAAAGTGGAAGCTGTTGCTGTCAATTGGGTTGAGATCTCGAGAGCACGTGCGCTGTACTGGGTGGTGGAACCGTATGTAGAAGACAGCTCGTGCACGTGGGTGGATGTAGAGACGGGCAATCTCTAACCGCTACCTCCTAATCAAGGAGGTACCCATGGCGCGATTTCATTGCAAATTGCTTGTGCACTTCTAGAGTATGTTCTGTCAGATAGTCAAGTTTCGTGATGTCAATATGGCCATTGGATGGAGCACTCGTGTCCGTACTGGTGTGATGGTTCTGTGTAGCCGCGGATTCAGTGTCTCGGTGGAAATGGATCTTGTGGGACGACGTTGTTTGGATATTGAGTCTTCGGTTCTGTGACGCTGGGCTCTGATGCTCCTATGGAACATGATATGATTGGTTTTAAAGTACATGCTTGATTAATCTTCCTGGTGTATCCTGGTAGGTAATAAGTGGCTTCACCTATTGCGTTGATGGGTTCGATTACACTTGGTCAAGTTGCGGGCCAGTGTGGATGTGACCGGGTGACTGGGACTCCGTGAGGTTCCCGGAAATATACATTTCGCTGAATGCAGGGTCCACGGGTGGGCAACAGCGGGAACAAGGACTATCCATAGGTCCTCAACAATCTTGAGTTGGGACAGGCAGAAGTATTATAATGATCAGATACTGGAGGCAGTAGCTTTATGTAGCTTGATTTTAAAATCTATCTTCAAGCATGGGCTCCTGTTCCACCACTGGAAAGAGATCACAACGTCTACCTCAGCTGGCGCGAACCGCCAAGACGTCTTATCTTCCACGTGAGATCAGACCCACGTGGGAAACGCGGGAAGGGCAGGTGATATAAATTGAATCCTACTCAACGATGGTCTAGAGGAAGCCCTACAAGAGCAGATTTTCTGAGAGATGGACACTTATGAAGCCATCAAACACAAATATTACAGTCCAAATTAAAGGATCCTTGAATATTATACCAAAAAGAGTCAAACATAAGCATAAGCGCAGTAGTTTAGTGAATATCGTCGCGGGAGCGCTGCTTCAAGCGGGAAACTCGCGAAAAAACGATGGATATCAGTTTTACAAGTTCACAATAATACAACAAGCAAGCTCGCTTGGCCAAGGGGTAAGGCGTCTGTCTCGTATTGTAATTACAATAATACGGTTAACAGAAGATCGTCGGTTCGAATCCGACAGTGAGCATCACTTTTTGCACCGGAGCGCTTGATCTTGTGAAGCCATTCACAAGTCACCTTACAAGTCTCCTCTTACTTTGTGAATTTGTTTTTAAAAACAAAAATGTCTGTGATTGTAAATAATCACTATAGCTTATTATAGACCCTATTCTGACTTAATCATACTATAGTAAAGTATGTAGCTTTGATCATCGTGGACTACAAACATCTGGTATAGTATAGCCTCACGATCCACAGGATGAGGCCTGGATACCCGGCAGAATCAGAGGCTGCTGATGCTGCCCGCCTTCGGAACACCGATCGCTGGGTATTGTATTATTTCCAGGGTAATGTCAGAACGTTACAATTCAGAAGTCAAGTCTGCGGGTATTTTCCAGCTACCGCCTTTTGCTTCTGTAGACCGCCAACAACTGCCAGCAGAAAAGCCCATATTGTGGATGTTGTAAGTATTCCACTGGCAGAGCAGTGCTTCCCAGCAAACCTGAGGCAGTCCATTTGTATACAAATAACTCTACATAGCCAGGTCTTATTGGACCATCTGAATTTTTTTGACAAGATATTGAGTCTCTGTGTCATCTTGAGCCCAGGATTCTGATGGAGCAACTCCATGAGTAACTTTCATATGATAGGCGTCGACTGGTGTACACCGAACTGAGGATCATCCCGTACTGGAGTCACGTTTCTGGAGTTTGTTTTGGCTTGCAAATGCCTCCAGCCTTGTTTTTGCAAGCGAGGTAGTCAATTTGTACACAACAAACAACAAAAGCTGTGCACTCTCAGCCTCTAACCTTAGACTACAAGAAGGCAGAAGGTAGCAGAACTATGGCAGCTAGCGGACATGGTTATTTCATACTTGCTAGATGTCAGTGGACGAGAGGATATTCAGAACCGAGGGAAAGAAATGAAGAGGGCAAGGGAAAGAGAGCAATGGAGAAGATGAGAATGATAGTATTAAGAGGCAAGAAAAGATGACACCATAAAGCTATCTCCACAGTATTGGCAAGGAACAAGAGGTAGAGTAGCCCGACACTGCCTTCTGATACCAAGCCTCGAGAATCTCCTGGCCCAGGGCAACCTTCCCAGATTCAGTCAGGGATATCATGTGAACTTGCTTCTCTAACAAACGAGGGGTCAGTATACTCGTATCCGAGTCCATACATCTACAGTGGCGAGGTTTGATGGTCCCTGCTTCAAGAGTGAACGAGTCAAGTATCATGGCATGCTCTATATTTCAGATGACAAGAAATGGTATGTATTCCTGCTTTTTTGAAGAGTTACTGTGGTAGGCTGGACCAAGGTGCTGTCCCGAACTCCGAAAACCAAATGATAGATCAACAAGACAGGTGATAGTGATCGAATGTAAAGAGAAATATTCAGTTTCAAACTATTCAAGGGTATCGTAATGCAAAGAAACAAGAAATCCGCCAATCCTCATCGGCCCCGAGAACTCCCCAAATGATAATGTCGTTGAAGAATGGCTTTTTCCCACAAACTTCGGCCGGTCATTACACCAGCCCAGCGAATCGCCGGGTCGCCCAACCAGAGCCATATTCTTGGTATTCCTGTCGGGTGATCACCAGCTTCCCCAGTTCCTCACGGTTACTTGCAAATCGAGAGCCACCAAGCCAAGCCGAGCGGAATGGACTAGAAACCGATAAAGTCAGTGACATTGCAGACTCGAAGCCCACGACGATATTGATGATGGGATGAGGGGGACGGCTTACTCCTCGGCCTGTCGTACTCTGACGACACATTCAGAAGAAGCAATTGCTCGAAGATCGTTTTCACTGTGAAAGATATATTAGCTCTGCCCCCAATTCTCGTCGAGCATCGTGAATTGAACTGACAATCTCTCCATGAATCCAGGAATGCAAGAGTTACCCCCAACTACGAGGACATTTGCCAGAAAAGCGGCGTGCAAGCCAGGAGGCAAAACAGAAATGCTTTGAAGAACCATGTCGGGAATTCCAGCTTGCTGCATACCGATATCACTGGGGGTGAATAGCAGCTCGGGAACAGTGAATCGCTCATTGCCGAGGACAAGGACATCTTCTGACAAGATATCTGCACTGAGACCTGAGAGGGCACCCTTCTTTTTCTTGGCGTGTAATAGCGGATCATGAGGCCGCATGAAGCCCTTCTTGTTGGCATTGGGATCAGGTAGAACGTAATCGACAACCACACTTTGCATATCTTCGCGCCGTCTGTTTGCCTTCCACGTCCGTTCCATGTCGCTGTTGAAATCGTTGCTGACAAAGCAGACGGCTTCCTTGACCTCGTTCATGATGTATGTCTCGTCCACCATATTGTATTGTCGCATTGAGACAATTTCTTTCAAGTAATTGGTGAGAAGTTTGCCACCGACATCGAGTCGACGGATGGCTCGTTGTAAAGGCTGGCCCTTGTAGACTGGAGTGACTGTCGTATGCGAGTATCCGGAATCCACCACCAGGAGACAGTCTTTGGGCAACACCTCGGCATCGTTCTTGGCGAGGGGATCACCGAATAGCGCATTGACATCGTTCCAGGCGTTCAGGGTCGGGCCTATAATGACCAAACCAAAAACCAAAGTATCAGCATCTTCATTCTGCCAGCGGAAAAAGACCTCCGTCCTCATTCTCTGAATCACTGACCCAAACATCTCGCATAACCACCAAAGCCCCACTCCTCCATCACCATCTCGTCCGTATTGCGCTGCAGCACTGGTAAATTATTTGGAGCCTCCGTCAGAATCAGAGTGGTTTCTTCCGGTTTGGTGATCCGAAGCTGCTTGTTTCGAGGTGTCGCCTTCTCCTCGAAGAACGTCTGTTCCCAGATCTCCCTCTCCGCTTCCCAATTCACGACGTATCCCTTCTCCACCGGGCGCCGAAACACCGCTTCATTCCAGTCCGTGACATGGGTGTTCAGCTGAGCCCCAGTAAATACTCGGTTGTCGCGTGTCTTGACAATCGCATTCGGTATCGTGACGCAGTGGGATAGCGCTTCCTCGGAGGAGACGGAGGGATCGCAGGCCCAGCCCGCTTTCATTGTATATGCGCCATTGTCGAGAACAAAGGTCTTTGGGGGAATGAGACGTGCAGGAACATCTGGAGGGGCTTTGGCAGCCTTTGCAGAGGCTCGAGACTTTGATGTGCCCATCTTTTGTGTAAGGTGATGGGGCTCGATGAGCTACGAACGTTTTCAAGCTCTTGAATATGGCTATGCTAAATGTTTGTTCCGTTTGACGACGCGTGACGGTGAACTTTTTTGTTTGCCTTATATTTTAGGCTATAAACATTTCCACTTACTGTTCTACGGCGGACAGACCCGCCTCATCCCCGCTGTGACATCTGTACATTAAAAGAAGAAAAAGAAGAAAAATGAGAAAAAAAAGGAGAGAAATAAGATAAAGGGCAAGTAGTTGAAAGAAAAAGAACTGGTAGAACATGAAGACTCCCGTCTGGTTCTACTTCTTCTGTTCATCGGGCCGCGTACTAGTAAATATCATTTCGTTAGTAATCACTTCAATCCCGTCGCTCAAGAGTCGAATTTGTAGAAGTATTCAGTTTCACAGAGAGAGTGAACCGCGAAGTACGAGAGGCAGGGAAGAGACGCCAGTTCCTCAAAAATAACAATCACGAAACCTGGACTCGGAAGCGAGGTCACGACCAGCCCCAAATTCTGAAGCTTGCCAGATGCCCATAGATCTTGAACACACGGGTGCGCTCAAGCGTTCATATTTGGGGGAAACATGCAAGAAGATAACATGGATTCATCGGGGCAAGTGGTGCAGAGGACTCCTGACTTACATGCGGCTCGACAGGGACGCCTCTTGGTAACCCTGCCTGGCAGGGTTAGCCGCGCCCTGAGGCCTTGAAGCCTGTGGGCGCGCCGCGGCAGGGGCGGCGGCGGTGGCTCGGCGGGCCGTAGCTCGCGGGGTGGGGCGGTTCTCATGAAGCCCGAGCTATCCCAGGGTTCAGCAGAGCTCAGATTCCAAATAACACGCAGGACGGGTATAACATACGGCATCATGAAGGTGCAGGCCCTTGCTTCAAGTCAGCACGCATCAAGTCACCATTTCATATCAATTTACTTACAAGCGAGACCTGCGCCGCCACCGCGGTGGTGAACGCCTTTACTGGGCAGTTCACCATCAGGTGCCCTCGCACCCCGTAGAGGAAGCACTTATGGAAGCGCTTCTTCTTTGGCTTCGGCTTTTGCTTGCAATTTTCATCAGTGTCTGCTGCTCAATGGTTGAATTCGGCTCGGTCGTGGAGACAGTATACGTCAGATCATGGGAATGGAGAGTTCTACTACAGTACCTTTGTGGGCCCTTTTGCCCGATCCGGCCTCCTGCCGTCCCCTGCACCGCTGGCCGCGTCCGCTGGTGACATTAGGGCTTGGTCCTGGAGGCATAGCCCCGAGAAATCTGTTAGCATTCATTTCATACCATAGAGAGTAGTTCCACTTCAGTTCCTCACCTTTTTTTCCGGCCTTGTCAGGCCGGGTCCCACCAGACAACTGACTTTCATCCGGTGGGTGATGATGTAGAAGGAGAAGGAGGAAAGATGGAAAGATAGGATATGATGATATTTATACCCTGGAGGTGACAGGCATCCGGATCGTCTGATAGATAAATGGGTATTCCTTGAAGAGCAAATTTTCTCAGGAACACTTTTAACCTGGTGTCAGAGCGTTCAAGACAATAAATGTCACCCCGAACCAGTAGATACCTGTATTTCAAGTCGAAAAGTCGCCTATCAAGCCCTAGAAGCCCAGTATAGATGAAAAAAGTCGTTTTTAGACCATGTCGACCTTGGGGATCGCATCTCCCTCGTGAGAGACCTCTAGAATGATACCCAACTCGTAGGCTTACTTTTACGGAGTTTGGGCGTATAACCTCACTCTGGTCTCACTTCTATCATATTTCTACCTTATTTCTACCTTACTTTGACCTTAATTATGCCTCACTTCTATATCCTATTGAGAAAAAGCCTACTTGAACTCAAGTCATCTTTCTAAATTATTGTAAAGAATAAGGCTATACATTCGTTGATGTAATTCTAGTACTCACCATGAAATCAAATAAAAGTCAAGTGAGATGAGGCAAGTATCTGTATGATATGCTAGAAAATGAAGCCGAAAGTCTTTTCTCATCATGTACCATGACAAGTGGCGGGAGTAGTCCTTTTCTTGCTAAGGTTTCGCTGAGAAGTGGAACCCATTTCTACACCGAATCAATACCTCCGGTCTAAGTGAGGTTTGGTATGTCTCGACCTCGTTGCTATCAAGAATCCCTCTGATGAGCGCCGATCCATATATTTTCTCACCTGGCTATCAGTTTAGGTTTCGGCCAGGTTATATTCCAGAATCCCGTCCGGGTCGAGCTGGAAAAGGGCCTAGTCCCAGTCCTTTGTGTCAAGTGCTTTAAATCAGACTATTTGTCTTTATGATATTACTTAACAAGTTTCTTGAGCCTTGACTGACAATTTGAAATGATGGAGTAGTCGGTAGATTGGAAGTCGACTAATACAAATGATGACAGCCTAGTGTGATCGTCGCAAGATGATCTGACTCTGAATATTTAAAGGGCTTGCCCACTGCTGAAACTATTGGCAAACCACGAGGACATAAGAGCTAAGGTTTCGTTCTGAAAATTCCCGGCAGGGCTTGCTTTTATTTTTGGATGGTTAGGGCCAAGAAGGAGATCAAAACAGCGATGAAGTGCGCGAGGATGAATTCTGATCCATCTTAATACTCATTGGGCGATTGCGTGGAAATACATGTGTTGCCGGAACATATGGGATGTGACCATTTGAAATTTGCATTGCGAGGATGGGAAAGTTGATCTGGACATGATGGTACCCACTCTCTCATATCAAATGGATGTCTTGGAGAGAGGACGCGGCGTTGAACTAGTAGACTTTCTGAGACTGGGGATGATGGGTTTAGGTGGTGCCTGAATTGTATGGCGTTTGATATTTAATTTCCAGATTTGTGCCTGAGGGGGAAGTCAGGCCGCCTGCTGGAGGGAAGATCCTTTAGCAGCGTAGAATTTGTTGATGGCAAATTGATGACATTGAAAACTCCAGTCGATAATCACCACAAGGCCATTTTGGCAAAATGTATACAAAGGAAGATCGAGGATTCGAGAGTACACTGTTGCTTGCCTGACTACCGAGTACAAGTAGTACCTCACTCACCATACAAAATACCGTGGTGAGTAAGTACCCGAGAAAGCCAGCCGGGCACCTTATATTCAGACGAGCCCCACCCTACTCAACCCGAGCCCCGCGGACAATCTTTTTTATCTACAAAATCCTTCTTCACGTCGAGGGGCAGGGGAAAAAAAAACGACCGAAATTAAAACTCTCTCGCGACCAGGAAAAACACAACCCAACACTGGCCCCTAGCAAAGAAACTGCATATACTAGGCCAAGCACTCATACACGGCTTTTCTCTCCCCCTCAAAAAAAATGGCGCAGCAATTCCCCGGCATCATATCAACCACCCTCAACCTCCTGGACCAATTCCAAGTTACACTCACCTCTCCCGCATCCAGCGCAACATCCCAAACACCTGCCAAAAATGCAGACGCCCAGGAAAACTCTACGACCAGCGCCCTGCCTCTCCTCGCAAATGCAGCGGCAGGCCTCAAAGCGCAGGTGACCAAGCTCTCACTGCTGGCGATCAACTCGCCCTTCACCCATTCCGCCGTGATCACCGTGTTGCGCGCATGCAATGAGAGCATTCTTCCGTCCCTCGTCACCGCCGCGCTCCTCGTCACACCCGCAGAATATACCAAGGCGTTTCACTCGGAGGTGCTGGTTCTGGTGAAAACGACACTGGCGGAGTTCTCCACCCTAGTCAAGGACGTGAAGGGGATTGCGCAACAGAAGGATACCGCGAAGAAAGATGACCCTAAGAAGAAAGAAGAGGACATCTCCAAGGTCTCCAAGGATGCCATTACCGTCGCGGTGGGCCGAGTGTGGGATGCGTGTGACGCTGTCGCTGAAGTTGCGAACAAGGGTGTGGTGGGCTTCGTCATGCGACGTGTCGAGCAGTGGCGTGATCTGGTCAAAGATGCGGTGGAGGAGCTGGAGGAGTGGGATCCCGAGGGGGATGATGACTTTTTCGACGACCTGATGGGTGATGAGAAGGATGGACATGATTCGGACGAGGATTCGGATGACGAGCAGGAAAATGCGGCATTGCAGGAACAGAAAAAATCGACACTGCGGTTTCTGAAACCAGTTGCTCAAGTCTATCCTGCCGTCATCACTTATCGGTTGAAAAATGCTGGTGATTTGCCCTTGTCGTCAACCGGGGGTGTGGCGAGACTCGAGTCCTTGATGATCAACCTGCAAAACGTGCCCGAACAAGTCGACGAAGTCGTTGGTGCGCTGTACGAAAGCAACTGGAACAAGGCGGCCGAACATTTGAAGAATATTCAAAAACAAGCCAGTCAGGCTGTGAACTCGGTCGCCGCTTCCTGGAATGCAGACGGAGGTGCTGACAGCGAGGCGACGCCCGGAGACAAGTTCACCGTCTGGTCGAAGACGTGGCTCAAGGTGATGGAGGAAGTCAGCAAGTCCATCAACACTGTGCCTTTGCAATGAGAGAACAGAAGAATACAACCTTGGCCGGGGCTTCATCCGTCCCTGAACATACAGCAGTGACAAATCAAAGACAATCTGTTATTGAAGCCAGATCCTTGATCACTTGTGAAGTGATCTACTCCACATGAAAAATATAGCATTTTCATTGTGTGTGCATGTAGAAAGGTATTGAAGAGTATGATACAAATCAAATATGCATCTGAAGATGAAATAAAATTGCATGCATCACCGTGGTCACCCGGAAAACGCCAAAGATGACAAATGCAAAAGAACACCCCCCAAATCAAAATGTATCAACACGAGAGGCTGCATCCTCATGCTCCCATTCGGGCAAATCTTGCGTGGGAATGTGGTCCTTGAGAAACTCCAACACGGAATCCGTCCCCTTGGCTACAATCTGCCAACGTGGAACACGGAACCGGTTTCCTGCGACCTCGAACCTTCGCAATGCAGAGCCCCCACCCCAATTCTGCGGAGAACGCTCGGCACCAAGCAAGCCAATCTTGGGAGGCAGATGATCGATGTCGTTGTTGCTGATATCCAGCACCTGCAATCCCTGGACTGCCTCGAACTCCACCTTAGAAAACTGATTGTCCGAAGCAAGGAAAGTTCTCACTTCAGGAAAGGATTGTCGGATGTGAGGTAATGATCCAGTGAGACGGTTGTTAGAAATGTCAAGGAAATTCAGGTTCGGGGCATGCAGATTCTTCAAAAGGCATTCGAGGGTTTGGAGGCCCGCAGCACTGATATTGAGACTTTGCAGCTTTGGAAGCTCGAGCGATGAACAGAGATAGTCTGTGCCATCCAGGGAATTGTGGGACAAATCAAGATCGACTAGACCTGAAGCGAGCATGCCCAGGGCCGGCGTGGGGAATGAGCGCAGGTTGTTGTGCTGCAGATATAGGCAACGAACATCATCTTCGCCGATCGCACCAAATTTACCCAAATCGAAGTCGGTCAATTCGGAGTAGGACTTGTCGAGAACGCCCCCAGGCTTCAATCGCCAGCCATGCTCACCAACTGGAGTCTCGGGCGCGAGAGTGAATTGCGTCGCCACCGATCCCTCGTCATCCGTGTCCTGGGGTCCAGGCTCTGGCCCGCATCGCTTGCGCAAGTCTTGCAATATATCGTCTGAGCTCATACTAAGCAGTTTCCGCTCACGGAGCGGGTTATTAGAAATGCTGAAATTGGAAAGACTTTCCAAAAGACCGATCTTCTCATCCACTCGAGTGATGTGGTTCCCGGAAAAGTCCACTGTTTTGATACTCTTGAGGTCCACAAAGCCATCGGGAATCCGATCCAATCTATTATCTCCAGCTGCGAGAGTCGAAAGGGACTGCCAGCCGGAAAGATGAGGAAGACGCTTGATGCGGTTTACACTCACAACGAGGGTATGAAGATTGGGTAGGAGTAATTGGTCATTGCCGGCAAGGAGATCCAAAGAGTTGCTCGCCACGTTGAGAGTTTGAAGATCCCGAAGCTGATCGACAGCCGATGGGATCAGAGTCCCATTCAATTGGTTCTTTTGGGCATTGAGAGTCTTGATCGGAAGGTTGCAAAGAGCATCGAAGGGAAGACTAGGCAACTGGTTCTCGCTCACATCCATGACCTTCAAGTTAGCCAATTCCGAAATTTCATTGGGCAGCCGCGTCAAAGCATTATTACGCAAATCCAAGCTTTCCAATTGGCGTAATTGGCCAATTGCAGGTGGAAAGGCACCATCCAGCTTGTTGCCGGCTAATTTTAAATCCGTCAAGGATGAAATCTCCATGATGATGCCGATGTTTTCCAAGGTCAAATCATTATTGGAAAGATTCAAAGCCCTCAGCTGATGAATTTGTCGAATGCCCATGGGAAGGGAACAGAGCTTGTTACCATGAAGATCCAACGTTTCAAGACCACTGAACTGAGGCCCTCGTTCCTCGCTTTCCGGGTCGATGTTGGCTGGATCAACATCGGGAAATACCTCGTCGGCGATGGATGTCAATTCATTGTCAGCAGCAATAAACTTGACCAGATCCACGTTCTCGAACCAATTTGATGAGCTTTCAGCGTCAAATTCGTACATGGTGACCACTTCTTTGGGAATCTCAGTCAGACCCAAGGCTGCGATGTTCAACGTGCCCGAGACACGGGCTCCCTCTACCCGCTTCTTGAGCACTGCCGAGTTGGACCCCTTTGGTAATTGGTTGAAAGGATCACGGTCATCAATCACCTCCCAGGTATTGCTGGAGGTGGCCATACTTGCGGGCTCGGATTCTTTTTGGCTTGCGGCTTGAGCAGCTGCTTTTCGCGCGGCTTTTGCTTTCGCAATACTCTCCCGCAGGGCACTAGATGACTTGGACGCTTTTCGCGCCTCGCTCTGTGCTTGCTGCTCTGGTGTTAGATCGTCAGGCATTGACGAAGCCGCAGACACCTGCCGGGAAGCCGTTGAAGGTGGTTTGATGGTTGAAGGAGGATTCGTTTGGGCATTCCTCGTTTTCCGAACATGGAGTGGCCGCGCCGGAGGTCCCATGTCTGATAGCACAGGCTTCGAGGGTTTCTTGACCAGGGGTGGACCAGCAGAAGACGGTTTCGCGAACAGTCCCCCCGAGCCTGTGGGCTTGACTGGTACCGTTCTGCGAGGTGCTCCATCCTGATCTGCAACTCCATTGCCCGCAAGACTTTGCCTCGATGAGGGCATCTTTATCCTCGAGGGACTTTTTCCAGTCTCGGTGACGGTAGGCGGTGCCAACGCCGATACCGAGGGCACAGAGTTGCGGGGTCGCGAAGGAAGACGGAGCTTGGAAATTGGTTGAGCAAGGTAGTCATTTGCATTTGACTGGCCATTAGATGATCGAGACGGGGATCTCGAATAACTGGAAGCATTGGAGGGCGTTCGAGAAGGAGATCGTACTGGACTAGCCCCACTGTAGAAGCTTGACTGTCTCCTCCCCGGGGCCGGTGAGGGTGGAATTTGCGCCATAGTCTCTTTGGTCCTTTCCGACAAGGAAGGACGTCCTTCCGGGCGACCACGGGGTTCGTGGAGGAGGCCATCGTCCTGGCTGTCGATCGCTGACAAGCTGTCGACCTCTGCTAGTTGTGTCGGCTTCAGCTGCGTTGCAACGTCACTCCCCTTGGACGAGGGCCTCGGTATTTGTTTTGCCGGTAACGACAGGCGAGTCATCGATGGTTGCTTTCGCAGCGTCTCATACGACGGCCGGCGGAGACGGCTGTGGTCCACTCCTGGATCGGCTTGTAATCGGTCGCGAGAAGGGGACGGACGGATGGATTTTGGTCCTGTCGATTTCGGAAGAGGCAGGCGAGATGCTGCTAGCCGGGGGATTCCGCTCGACGGGCGAGGAGTGGTCTTGGGTTGGTCCTCCATTTTGATCGCTGCCTTACTCGCTATCACGGGTCATCCGGATATCGGGGTGGACGAAGCGTATATGAGAAACCCAAAAAAAAGTAAAAGCGAGAGGGAAGTTCAGCGAGTGAGTGGAGGGCGGCGTAAAAACCCCCAGATATGGATAGTCGAATGAATGATAGGTTAAGAGACCTCTCCGAGCTTCATGGCATGTTCAATGACTGTTCGGATTATTGTCTTGGGCGTGGATGAATCTCAAAGGCGCTCAATGAGGGGCGGAGTCAACAATGAGGCTTGATCTTCGATTGTTTACAGTTCCTTATCCTCCGACATGATCACTGATAGCTGCCTGAGGCACCAACTGACAAAGACCACGCTACCGGAAGCATGGATGGAAGGATATAATCTAGAGATGATTCTTGAAAGCAGCAAAGAGTGTGAATACTCGAAATCTTTGAGACAGATTCAGATAGTTCAGGACTGAAGGTCGGATCTGTTGAAGTAGGCCAGACGGCGTGGAAGCATAACCAAGTCTTGCCAGGATCCATAGGCGGTTAGCGGCCGCTAAGCAATACTGTAAATGCGGGCGGCAGCTCTAACCCAGACTTGTCTGATGCATTTTGCCCGAAGAACATTGAAGAGATGAAAATGGAAAGAAGAAGGCCTAACAATAGGCGCGTTGACACATGCTTCCACGAGCGATCATGATTCATCAGCACATATAATGGAAAGTCGTGGTCAGCCCCCCATGGACGGTTACTGCCCGTAGCAGAAATCACAACTGTTAGAGTTGGTCATGTGTGTTCCCATTCCTTTCCGAGCATGTGCGATAAACCGGCCATTTCCCAGTAAAATCCAGCAGTGTACCACCTACTCCTCGTGAAGCTTAGAAAATCTCGACAAGGTGGTTGGAGATCTAGGCTCAGAAAGGCAAAACGTGGATTTTTCCATGCGAACGTTGGACTATTCCGATAGTCTTCCACTTGGCTAGGTGTGTCAGCTTTTATCTGGCACCGCGTGTCGGCTGTTTACATTTGCCGTGCGCTTTTTTATGGATCCCGTCAACTCACTGGTGGGGAGCGACCGTTGTCGTCCGCCGTTTCGGGTCCCGCGACGGGGTTTCGAATGAATATCAGTTCGAGATTCCCAAATGGATGCCCTGGAGTTGCCTTACTGCGATGGAAACCTCAATTGGCCCACCAGGTGCGCGATTGAACAGCCGCGGAATGATGCAACAATCTGTCAGCCCCGGACGTAGTGCTGACTACTTAGGTAGGTCCCTACGCTAGCTGAGTCGATAATAAACATCATTTACCGCGGAGACTAATATCCTTCACTGAGATCAATCTTGACGATCGAAGAAACAGCCCAATGTCAAAGTCGCCGGGGGACAAGTTGGAATCATCTATTTTATTTCCTGCACAAGCCTGTTCCCGGTGAGTATGAGGTCAGCCAGTGTCGTTGATATTCGCCAATGCAATGAGGTTCAAGCCGAAGCGTTACCTACTCGATTTTGGGAAAGACGGCACACAAGACTTGTCCATTTCCGGAAATGTTGAACACAATGTATAAGCTGCCCTATGGTCTACCTCGTATAGATCATTCTTCTGCAAGTTCTCCTGGTCCGTTCTTCTTCTTCAGATGGGCATGTTTTACCACGTTCGCCAGTACCGAGATTTAATCCCCAACCAGGTGGACATGTTTGCTCATCCAGTCGTCAAGTCACGATGCTCGATGATGACACGACGAAGCTGAAACCAAGCTCCAACTAGCGTCTCTCTAGAGTGTTGGTTGCCAGTTCAACGGAGTGCCTCACCCGCTGTTCGCAGGTGTTTACTTGCCCTGAGCGTCCCGTGATCCACTGACTAATCCCAAAGTAGCATTGAGAGGGTCACATGTGAGACAGATGATTGGGTTCGGATTCAAGTGGATGCTGCTGGGAGGCCGCCCACTGGCTCAACTGGCACGACGGACTTGACTCGCCGAACTGGCCGAATTGGCTCAACAACCGCCCCCCCCGCCGCACATCACAATGCCCGTTCCCAGCCTCCCAGCCCCCCTCCACGATATCAACTCATAACCGTCCCTCCATCGTTCTCGACTTCCTACAGACCTAGCGTCCCTTCCGCCCTTTATCCGTGATCCCCGTCCCTCACCGCTGTAATTCTTTGTTTCGCACCCCTTGGTCTGATCTCTTTGTGATCCCTGAACAATCAATTCCACCATTGCGCCATCTGACGTCGTTGGTCCATTCCTGGAATCTTCTACACTGATTCGGTATGCGATCGGCCCGCGCGATGGATATCATTATCATTAGCGACTGGACACAATAGACTGACAGAATATCTAGTATTAAGATCGTCTGTATCTTTGCCATCGCGTGGTTTGTCGCATTCTCCGCTTGTGCCGACAACACCCATCGGTCATGTCTCGATCACCAAACCGACCATCAAGTCCCCTCGAACCAGCCGCTGAGATTCTGGTCCCGGCAACTCCAGTGCGCCGAAGTTCTCTGTCACCGTCTCCACATTTTAGCGCTGCTATCGGCGATCGATCCTCGCAATCCGAAAAGAAGTTCATGTCTCCTCCTACTTTGTCGTCATCCGATATGACTCCGCCACCTTCGACACAGATCCCTGGAGCGCCGCGGCGCGGATCAAACTCACGATCTCTTAGTCCCGCGGCTGTCCCCTTTGCAAACTTGGACAAATCACTATGTGACGCCTATGGCGCATCAGAGAACCTCCCTGCCATGGAAGAGATTGAGACTGCCGATGAAAGTCGCCTACGCCAGATTGCCAAGGACCTTCTCGCTGTGGCGCAAGAGGCGCGCATGTCTGCGCTACACTTCAAGCTCCAAAATAGCCTTGTTTCGTTCGCAAGCAGCGAAGCAGTTAAGCGCGCTGAAGTAGAGCAACAGCTCGCCAAGCGAGAAGTTGAAATTCTTCAGAGTGCAGAATACCGAAGTCGCTCACGCCCCGCAGAGCCTTTGACTCCACGGCCTTCCAACCCAGTTTCTCACAATGACTACTTGAACGTCCTCCACCGATCGCAGGAATTGGAAAATGCCAATCTTATCCTCGATCGTCGGCTTCGCCATGCCAAGCGAGTCATTGAGGATGCTACTGCTCGGTCCGCCGAGCTGGTGGAGCAAAACGCGATGCTCAAACGTCGCATCCAAGATAACCGGCAACACTTTTCGCAAATATATAACTACGGGGCGATGTCCCCCGGGATGCAGAATGAGCTGCACTCCATCTGCCGCGGAGAGCACACCGATGGTCTCGCAGCTCTCCTTTTCGCCGACAAATTCACCAACCGCATCCGGGAACCACATGGCGCCTATGTCGCACATTCCTCTGTCCCCGCCACACCCCACCAACCACGCTCTTCCCGCCGTGAACACACTCACTCGAATGTGAGAAGAGATGGACAGGACCAGTACGATAGCGACAGCACCGTTTCCTTGTCGGCCCCTGAATCGGAGGCAGAAGCCATGCAATACAAGTACCCGCAGGAGCAGGAGCAGGAGCATGCGCGGATAACTGCTCCCAAAACCAGTTCACTCCTACAAACCAAGCTATTTGGTCAGGTCAAGAAACCAGGTGTTGAGCGTGCCTTTGTATCGAAGCGCAAACTCAATCCTGACGAGAGTAGTCCAGCCAGCAAGAGATCCAGGAACAATGCCGGGGTGGGGCTGGGCATCGAGACTTGAGTTCTCCAGGTCCCATTTTTTTTGGTGGCCACCCCACTCTCCTCCTGCAGAAGCGTCCACCTTTGGCGTTTCGGCATGACCCCATCTGGATACGACTCATGACCCTAGCGTTGCTTTTTGGCCTCTGGCACTCGAACTTTTGATGACCTGCGTTCCCTTGAGGAATATGACTGATGACTGCTTGTGTGGCTTTTTGTGATGGATGGCAATGCAGTGCGTTGCAATTGCTCTTGTTTTTTTTGGTGGCTGTTTGGCGGTTCTCTGCGCTTTTGTTTTGCTTGACTTTAGTTTCTGTGTTGTCAACGTCTGACATACAGTAAATCATGACATCCATACCCCACCTCAATCTTCTCCCTGGCCTTGTCCGTTAGTTTGCACGGACACGAACACGTAAATATCGCCGTTCTATCATGACCAAACCTTGTTACACTGCCCCATTCATTGAAAGCTATTTTTCATTGCCCATACTTGCATAGCTCTGTTCAGAAGTCAGATCCATGAGATCATCCTCGTCAGGACATTGATTTGTAGTAACCGCCACTCTCCTTCACATTTGATTGATGGGCGCTGGTAGAATTGGGTTAGGTTAGAGGTAAACCTTTGAAGTAGGTTTAATTGCCTGAAGAGCGAATTCAATGCGGTGGAATTTCACTCCCCCGGTTTTTGCGACCGCAAAATTGATCTCCCTTTACTTTGTGAATCCGAGATGGTGATGACTGTACCGAGGCTAGGAGTATGAGGCTCAGCCTTTTTGAGTGGACATGGTGCTGCATTTGAGTAGCGATAAGATCTACAGATGCATTTTGCTACATAGCATACACGAACACCAAGAGACCGATAGGCGATAGTGGGATTAATCCACATTCAATGTTGTAAAGCCCTGTATTTATTTCTTGAGCTTTGCCGTAGCTTGAAATGACTCAGTATGATGAATGATCTTTGAGTGCCCACGACAGCACGAAGACGCAACTGGGAAGACGGACAGGAGTTCATGACCAGTCCAGGACTTGAAGTCACTTGGAGTACAGTCGCTGCCCGAGCCAATCTCATCCAACAAACTGAACCAACCAGCCAGCGGGACGGAATCCATTTTCTCCAGCCCGGGCGAGCCCGCCCAGAAATGCTGAGTCAGCCGCTTCTGGCAAATTGCCCGAACCAGATTAGTTAGGGCTCGCTAAGCGAAGCGGTGAGTGGTGAAAGCGGCCACACGAAAAATGGCGACTTCAGTTTCTGCCGTGCAGGGAGATTTGACCAGCAACCCTCCGACGACCACCACCCGGCTCGATCCCCATCCGTCACCATGGTGCGTTACCTGCGAAACCCTGCTGCGATTGAATACAATGAATGGAAGAGGTGCTGTCCGGATCATTTTGGCTCGATTTTCGACCAGTGATACCGGTAGCATGGAGGATTGTTGAAAGGATCTCGAGGCTGATTCAACCTGTGTGGGAAATATAGGCGATCAAGCACAACAACCAAATCCAGAAGAACCGTGAGTCGGTCCCGTCGTCCATGGAGTCAGGCGCTCGTTCATTCTTCACTCGGCAAATTTTTGTGAGGGTTGACGAGCGCCCGGACTGCGACCAGACATTCGATTGTCATACGGAATTACGGGGTTGCTGATGCCATTTCAATACAGACTTCCGCAAGGATTGGCAGCGTCGTGTGCGCGTGCACTTCGACCAGGTACGACCTTTTCGATTTTCCTCCCAGAACTTTTTTCCAGTTCCCGCCGAACGATTCCCGACTCCACCGCTTGGCATTCGATCAATGGAAAACAAAAAAAGTTCTTGCTCCCGACAGAACTCGTTCGACTAACATGCGCTTTTTCCACGATTTTTTAGCCCGGTCGCAAGCACCGCAGACGTGAAGCCCGTATCGCCAAGGCCGCTGCTGTTGCTCCCCGTCCCGTCGACAAGCTGCGTCCCGTTGTGCGATGCCCCACCGTCAAGTACAACCGCCGTGTCCGTGCCGGTCGTGGTTTCACCCTCGCTGAGCTGAAGGTAAATTGAGTTCTCACGTACCGTGGAGAGTTGCGCAATGCTCTCAACCCAGAGCCGTGTGACGATCTCAAGAGACAAATTGACTTACCCATTCTCTTTTTTTTGCGACTTTTAGGAGGCCGGTATCCCCAAGAAGCTCGCTGGCACCATCGGCATCTCCGTCGACCACCGCCGCACCAACTACTCCAAGGAGTCTTTGGTCGACAACGTCGCCCGCCTGAAGGACTACAAGGCTCGCCTGATCCTCTTCCCCCGCAAGAGCGGTCAGTTCAAGAAGCTCGACTCCTCCGCCGAGGACGTCAAGGCTGCCAAGGCTGGTGAGGGTCTCATCAAGAAGGTCAACGCCTCCTTCCCCATCGTCAACCCCGCTCTCGAGGCTGCCGTCACCGAGATCAAGCGCGACTCCCTTCCCGAGGGTGAGAAGGCCGCCTACCGCCGTCTCCGTGACGCCCGCGCCGAGGCCCGCCACCGTGGCAAGCGCGAGAAGCGTGCCCGCGTCAAGGCTGAGGAGGAGCAGGCCGCCAAGAAATAAATGTGTTAATTTTCTGCTCGTGCTGATGATGATGATCGGGTCGGTTTTCGGATCGGGAATGAGTGTACTGTGGCATGGCGTGACGCCTCTTCCTTTTCTCCTTTCAAACTGAATCCCTCTCTTGAAAACCTCTCCTCCCTTAACCCTTCGCCTTTTCTCTTACCCCTCCCTCCCTTTTTTTGTCTCTAAAAAAGAAAGAACTCGGAAGATCCTCTCGAAATGCAAAACCGCCCAATTTTTCACAAAAAAAACATCTTGCCTTCTTTTCTTGCCTCGACACCCGTTGCCTGTCTATCATTTGACGAACTCTGATGGACTTGTTTCGTGCTTCTGGTCGGATGGGTAACATGGATGTGTCTACGGTCATTTCCTCATGTTATGGGATACTTTGCATCTCGGCACAGCCTAGGCTTGGGAAAATATGAGAGGATACACATGATTCTTTTGAAGCGGAGGGAAGCTTCATGGGAGGGCCATGCCAGGGGTCTATTCCAGCGTTTCACTTAGTTCTCGAAAATGTCAAAGAGGCTTCAAAAGTTCAACTCCCAAGTACATATATATCGGTAGATTCAGATGGTATTATAGACAATTACCCATTCACGCGGCTCGCAATTTTCGGTCTGTGCGTAGACGAGAGAATGTCTTTCCAACAGATTTCTTGCCTATCAAATAACCAACCGGCCGAGGACTCGTCAATATGCCTATTTGAATTGCTGGGCTCACAATGTACCAAAATAATACACTTGGTCTCAGTGCACTAGACGTCCTATGGCATGGCCAGATGGCCCTTTGGCAGGATAAGGATTACATGCCGGAAGTCGGATCTTCGAGACAAGATTTTTTTCTATCAAATAGGGCTGTATCCACTTTCCACTATCCGCCATTCACTACCTAAGTTTATCCGTCGATCATGGCGGGTGTGGTGTGTGTGCGTTCGAGACTTGGGTTTACAATGATTCCAGACGTGACTTGACAAGGCTGCTCAATCAGTATTGAGCAGCAAAATTGAGAACAGAGAAACAGAAGGTATCTACTGTTTGTAAGATCATCTACCTAACTTTGGGACTTGATTACAAATTGGTTCAGCATAAGAATTCTTGAAAACATGTCCAGTAGGTTTACCCACGTGCTTTGAGATTCAGGATGTATAGTTTTTTGGTGAATAGAGACAATCTAATATTTTTGATGGGTCCGCTTGTTTACATGCGTATCTCGATATCAGGGATTATTTCTGAGTATTGAAGGGGCAAAAGACTGAAAATTCCTCTGGATATGGTACTTCGACTGGTGGAGCAAGCCAGAGATAGTACAATGTTGAGAATATACCTTTTCCCACACGAGATGTGACGTCGTTAATATAAGCTTGGCACCTGGCTCCCGTCAGTGTTTCCAATATGAAAATTTGAAAATACCTTGAATTACTCAAATGACCATTAAAATATTTTCTGCGTGTTTGATGACAAGTACGAAAGTCACTCCCACTTGACAAGTTCACAGTATCCGAAATCGATAAGCCTCGGCATAGTTCCGTTCTGCGCAAGTCCATCAGTGCAGCGGTCTTGATTGATATACCCGAGCGTTGGTTTCAAGCACGTACATCAACGCGGAATTTTCAATTCTTACAAGTCTCAAGTTCTCTTCTCTGTCTTTGATTAAGTTTCATCACTCTCGCGATATATCAGACTTTCCCACAAACTTGGCCTTGAAAATCCATCGTGACCTCTGTTGTCCGGAATCTCTTAGGGCTTGCTACTCACGTGACTTTGACATGATCGAGTCCTATCGAGGAAGGCAAAATATTTCTTCTATTTTTAACGGAATGAAAGAGAATGGCAAAATTCCAGAGAAACAGGTATGTAGAATGAGTTGCTCTTCTCCGTTGAGTCTGGTGACAGATCTAGTCAAAAAAATGGAAAACATCTGAAATTTCGTGAACGCCCGCCACATGAGAGATTTAAGTTTAAGACAGTTTATTTTCGAATACTATCCGCGTGGAATATCTAGTTTTCCTTAATCTGACTAGAGAGAATCCATGTCGAGCATTCAAATCAGCGGAGTCTCATGAGTTTAATCAAGATCTGAGTTGACTGTTTTTCAAGACATTTCTCTCGCGTGATGTCTTAGGAGGTTGGTCACTACTCTATCGTTCTTCCACTCATCCCGATACTCTCTAGGTAGCTAGTGAGCTGAGAATACCAGGTTTGTATTTTTTGAGCAGCGATACGTGCCCTTTAGACGGAATATTCTCATTTCGGAATTTGGACAAAGTTATAGCGAGTGAAAATCTAGCATGTTGCGAGTGAGGCTCAACATCTCATCGATAGTTGTATACTGACAAGCAAATGGTATTCTCGTTTGGGAGCATGATCCTGAAATAATCTTCTCAATTTTATACCCTCTAAAATCCGAGAGAATAGCATAAAATGTTATCATTGATCGGAAAGATAAAAGTCGAGCAGCGTGCTGCTGAACTTGCCCGCTGATGATCGAATCTGTAGCTGCGTTGAAGACCGAGTCTGCCACGTATCAGCGCACTTGTTGACATGATGTTGGAAAAGATAATTTAGGATTTGCCTCAATGCATCATTCGACTCAGACTGTAGCTGCGAGCAAGGGTTGTTTATGCGGCGCCATGAAAAGGTCTCTATCGGTAGTCTTGTGGGCTGTGAAATGGTTTACATCTAATGTCCGAAGGGCCAAAACCTGTGTTTTATGACTCAAGGTTTCTACAAGGATCGTTTTTGATGACTATTAATCATATTTAATCATGTGTCAAGCTGCAATTTAGAAGATGGATTGTGAGAAGACTAGATCATTATGATTAAAAGAAGAGAAAAAAGAAGAGAAAAAAGAAGAGAAAAAAGAAGAGAAAAAAGAAGAGAAAAAAGAAGAGAAAAAAGAAGAGAAAAAAGAAGAGAAAAAAGAAGAGAAAAAAGAAGAGAAAAAAGAAGAGAAAAAAAGAAGAGAAAAAAGAAGAGAAAAAAGAAGAGAAAAAAGAAGAGACAAAGGAAGAGACAAAGGAAGAGACAAAGGAAGAGACAAAGGAAGAGAAGAAGGAAGAGAAGAAGGAAGAGAAGAAGGAAGAGAAGAAGGAAGAGAAAAGAAAGCGGAGGAGGAGGAGGAGGAGGAGGGGAGGAGGAGGAGGAGGAGGAGGAGGAGGAGGAGGAGAGGTCTTCAATGACCCCAATCCCTTTTTACCTGTTAGTGTTGGTCCCGGCATGTCAAATTTTCAGAATAGATGCCAATTGCAACGGGGAAAAACAAACAACTGAGAACTTCGAATGGGGGTTCGCGACGAAGATTTTCATCCAGTGGAAATGAAACGATCAGGCAGAATTTGGGTCAAAGACTCACTCATTCTCTCACTCAGAAGGTTCCTCCTTTACACGAGGCTCCGAAGGCGAGCGGTACTCTTCCTCAGCCTTCACAACCGGAGAGGATTCCTCCTCGGCCTTGATAACCGGAGAAGATTCCTCCTCAGCCGCTTCAGCTGCAGAAGGAGTAGCCCAAGCCCGAGAAGCCATTTGTGGAGGCAGATCCCCGGAGGGGCCCGCCGGGGTGCCTGGAGGTCGCGCTATCATCATAGTCAGTAAAATGATATTTCGAACAAAAGTGGCATAGAAGATACAACTTACAATGCCAGGCGAGAGCAACCCCTAGGATTGAGTCAGTATCACTTGTGGACGTGGACAGACTTGAATCAGACCACTTACGAGTTGGATCTGCCGCTCGATCGCGGCATAGTACGCCTCCACAGGACAATGGGCCCTCACATGGCCCAGAACCCGCAAGCGAAGCAACGAAGGAGCCTCCGAGGGGTTTCTGTGATTGCATAAAGCCTCATTAGTGCCTGCAACTTGACGGTGTTGCTGTACTTGGCAGGGGAGACAGAATGCTTCAGATCACGGAATGGGAGTCTTTTGCTACACTACCTTTACCCTTGGCCACGGTTTGGCCTCCTACGTCCCCCCGAGCCACTTGACCCCTGTGCTGGAGACATTTTCCAATAGTGAATTGGGATGGGTCGAGAGCAGAAGAAGAGGGTTGTGGCTGTGGACGTTTCCGTGTGAACGAGGAGGCGTGGGAAGCAGAGGAGCAGAAGTGAGAATTCATTTCTGAAATGGATGGTGGGTTCACTCCAGCAGGACTAGATAGCCCTAATTTAAACAATCGTGTGCTCTCATATAGGGTATATGAAGGCACGTGGTGTTGAAATATTACGGAAGCTCAACAGATTCGCAAGGAAAGACAGACAATCCTGCTCACGAGGAATCATACTATCAAAGCGAATATCAGGTCAAACCCTACCGAACATGATAATAAAGTGAAAGAAATTGTGATTTGAAATGAGAGAGAAGTTGATAGATGAAAGATTATATTAAATTCAGCTCAAGGGCTTGAAAATGGGCTGGTGATGATGGTAGCAGCAATGACTCTCGAGAATATGGAAATAAGATTGAGAAAAAATACGAAACAGTCTTCGCTGATTATTGACCGCATGGGCAGGTAGCAACGTATTTCGCGTCAGTAACAAGTAATACGAGTCACAAAATCATCACAAGCTTAATCCGTCGCTTCCTTATTGTGACAGTGGCTCCATCGTAAATCATACACATGACATCGCCTTCGGCAAAATCCCAGTATTAAAATCTGCCTAACAAACGAGCATAAGCACTGGAAAGAACTGATTCCTGACCCCTGACTAGCAGCATACGGTTGGCACATGCATGAGTCAAAAGTCTTGGAATCTCAATAGCCCAAACATGGCCTTCATTCATATATCTAAACCACGAAACTTTTGTTCTTGATATGCAAGGGTGGTGACAATTATAAGCTGCTTTTCTTGGAATCAGGGATAGTTTCGAATATGTCGCATGAATCTTCAAGGGACAGTGCCACTATTAAGTCCGATCCATCAGTTTCTGGTTGATGATGCACCATTGAATTAATTTTTTTCCGGTCCTAGAACGACAATCGGTACCTTCAGTGAAAGATCAGTACCCAGTCTCATAGACGATGAGCAACTAGTGACACTGGAAATCCGGAGAAAGTAGAGTTTTCTTCATTTGGTCCTTGAACCTATTCCTCGGATGTTAACCAGATACTTTGAGATAAATTTCCCGCTACTTGATACCAAAGAAATCACCCATTAAATGAGAGGAGATCTACGTGGCTTAGGCTGCGGTCTTGTGACCGTCTTCAAAATGAAGAATGGGGACATGAAAGCTGACATATTAAATGAACCCCTAAAGGTCCGTCGTCGGTTTTTGAAAGGCTTGCTTTGAGAGCTCACACGCCTTGGCTAACCAAAAGCCTAATCTACTGGTACCCAGAGCTGTCGGGGAGGACCGTTAGGCTTGATGATGACAATCTGGTAAAGGAAACTTCGATCAGAGTAGTCTCAATAGTTCAAACACTTCGATGACTCAGGATTAAATTCGATGCACAAAGGAGTCCATAGTATTGGAAGATTTTCAACAACTCCGTGCCTAGATACTGTGTTGAAATCTTGAATACCTTGTGTCGTCAAAAAAAATCTCTCTAACTTTTCGATTTCACCGCTCAAGTCCATCTTATTCAGTATAACTACCGGAAGACCTACGGGCAAGTCAAGTCGAGGGTTGTAGCAGGAACAGAAACCTCATGGTCTGGATTTGACTATGAGTTTCGAATGAAATCTGCTTTATTCCAATATTCAGACACTCGGTTCTTGGCTTATACGGGGTACAATGCGCCTGGCAAAGTCTTTTTTTTTGTGGAGATGGCAGCACCATCTTTGACTCTCTACTCAGCATCCGTATTGATAGAGTGATTATTGTCTCTACGCCTTTGGCATTCCAAAGACAAGGCAGGCATGTAACAAGCTTTGATATTCTGTGCGACATCTGAAACCACTGTGGCCCTTATAGGTTTTCGCAGAAGATCCTCATTCATGCCTTTATCTATGGCCAGGAAGCCCAGGAACCCATCATGGAGAACCGGCAGAGACAGGTGGCTTATCACAAGCTCGGACCGTCCTTGAAAATTGAACTTAAGATTGTGGGTATAAGCAATACTATCAGCGAGTTTACAAAGCTGATGAACGCCCTTAAAGCTTGATAGTTTGTAACCCATAAGGTAGTGAGTCACAGACCCTGACATCAACACTAACATCTAGTCTTTCTCCCTCAAACTCTCTCTCATTTTGCCCTCATTTTACTCTCATTTCACACTCACCTTTTAATAAAACTCAGCTCACTTAACTCCCACATATCATGGCTATATAATAGAGTTTTTCTTTGGTTATTCACTCAAATGTCTCTCACCTCACTCTCATCTCTGATGGAAAGTTCACTAGCTCTCATTATTTAATTAACAAGGACATTACTTCGCCTCCGGCTTTTCAACCCGATAACATCGTGAGAAATGAAAGAAGCAAACAGTTGACTATATGAGTAGACATCTAATCTGCATCTCGTCATGTTTCTCGGCTTCTGCTCTGATATAGTCTACGGTCCCATGAAGCATTTTTTCACGGTGACTAGGTTCAAGTGATCTCCCTTACTCCTCGGGGCCTCTTTCCTCCAATTCAACGAGCTCTCACCGTTTACCATTTAATTACACCCGTTATACGAAGCAATCTCTGACCTTTCTTGTATAAATCATCTTCTCTATTCATTTCTCTATCTTTTCTCTCCATATCCTCTCTTCAGCCTCGTCATTCTCAGCAACTTTGACTCTTCAACATTTCCTCCAACGTCTTCCCCCTGTTCTTTCCGCTATAAAACCCCCTCTCTGATTATATTTTTTACTTCTAACTCTTCATCCCTCTCTTCAAAATCTTCCTCTTCACCCTTTCTCCAGTTTCTTCTCCTCATTCCCTCTTTTCAGCCACTCTACTTCTAGCAATTTCTGCTCTTCAGCTTTCCATCGATATCTTCCCTTCAATCGTTTCCCTATAAATTCCCATCTCTAATTCTTTCTACAACTACTTCTCTTCATCTCCTCCATCTCTTCTGCATTTCATTTTTAACCACCCTCGACTCTTCAACTTTTACTTCAACTTCTTCCTTTTGATCGTTCTTTTTTCAAATTCTTCGCTCTACTTTCTCCCCTTTATCTTCTCTCTTCACTCTTTCCTCATCAATACCTTCTATCTATTCGACCTCTATTCGTCACCATCTCCGCTCACCCTGTCCGGCCTCTTCTTTTCAATCAACTTCCTCAAGAGGCAATGCAGATGGATTCGGTGTCCCAACGCTCGAAGTCGTCTGGAACTTCCACGAAAGTCTATTCAGGCTGTTCCAATCCTCCTTTCGAGAAGTTCGTGTTTGTTCCATCTTCGAGCGACCCGTTCCGTCGGTTTGAGACAGTGATGCGTCCCTTCAAGAGACTTCTTGAGAGGGGAAATGCAAGAGGATCGCGATATCTTGCTCGTTGTGTGCGGTTGGGATGGTTTGATCACCAACCAAGGCGCATTTTTGAAGCTGTTTCGGCTTCTGCCATCTCGAATTTCGATAGTCCTCCGGATTTTGGCCGAGGACTTGGATGATAGAGACTGGCTGGGTAGACCCCGGCCTCATCTTTATGATGTGGACCCCCTCCAGGTCTGCGAGATTTGGTCAGGAGACCGTGACCTGGAGGACATCAATGTCAGATCCAGCCTTCGCTGGTCAACATGCGCCTTCCTCAAGATTGTTCCTGCGATTGCGTCAACAAAGATGGCGTTGTCATATGACCTATCAACAGTAAGTGCTGAGCTTGAACCTCGCCTCACTCGGACTTGAGAGGTTACTGACATGAACATAGCTCCACGAGTTGACGAACAATCGGAACACCCACCGCTGGGCCAAGCAGCCGACCCAGTTTCCGTGCAAAGAGGCCGACTGTCCTTTACTTTTCGAGACCTCGGACAGTCGCGCGGTGCACTGGAATCGGGACCGCCGGCCCAGGACTGAGGAAGAGATGAAGCTCGACCTTGATTTCAGGACTTGTCAATTCTGTGGGCGTACCTTTGCCAGAGGAGATGGCAGACAACTCCATGAACGAGAGGCATGCCCACAGAATCCGGACATCAAGCGAAAGTCTTCGCCACCGTCAACGGGCCTGAAGCGCACAAGACGAGTGCAGAGCCCTTCTCCGACGCCTCCCCCGCTCGCTGAAGGCGAGGAGCGCGCATACGAGCATTTGCCGGCGGAAGAGCGCCTAATGTTGCCGAGGATCGACATTCATGACCCGGTCATATATCGCCGTGAGTCATTCTGTCGATACCCGGGGTGCGATGTTGTGAGGCGGATCGAGCCCACAAAACATCTGAGGCATTATTACCAGGTGCATCACAATTTTGTGATGGCAAATTTCACCACGTCGCTGCACAAGCAGGACGAGGAAGAACACGATCGAGGCCGACAATGGCTGGCGACGTGCGCGGTCCGCGGTGTGGTCGGAGACCCGCCGCGTATTCGCAAAATGTGACCCCCGGCGAGATCCACAGCTGAGGGACGAATCGATTTGGGTCCGGTTCCAAAGAGTGGAACACAGGTTATCCAAATCAAAGGACATAATTCCAAGGGTACATACCATACCCCTGGGCTTTTATGTTGACATTTCTTAACGGGCTCCGAGTCTATGCCCCCCTCCAGTGGTTATGGCTTTCACCTCATCGTGGTACCGCAGTTTAGTAGTCCTTGTCGAGGACGAAGCCAAGAAGAGCCTATATTTGCTTTCGAGTGTGTCGTTTGGTCTAATTGAGTGAAGTGGTTCTATTGACCTTTTTATATTGGCGCTGATAGTCCGATTCTCTTGCACATGCTCGTTCAATACATAGACCGGTCCAATCAAAATGATACTGAGTGACTCGTGAAAACTATAAGCCCTACTACCATCTCCATATGGATGTATTCTAACAGTCTCTAAGCATAATTATTATATCTGAGAAATTGATTGCTTTATCTGGGCGTGCTTTGGTCAACTCGGACATCTTAAGACCAGGTGATCTCGCATCCTCAGAAGATACTTTTTTCGAGAGAGTTTGGGAGTTCTATTGCAGCTTTATTCGGTGTCTGAATCCATGGATCAGCGAAGCCTAGGAGGCGTATCTCGGATCGATTAGGTTGTTCTACCCCAAAGGTCTTCTCATTAAGCTGCGAGGCTTGTCACACCCTAGGCTGGATATCCGAGTAGGACATAAAAGAAAGAGACACAAGTGTCACCGAGTATGAATCCACAGTGGACCGACTAGGTAAGATAAGAGAGAATCCGTGATATTGGAAACAAGTGAATGAAATAAGCGTCAAGCATCAATGCTATGATGCTTTATTTGGTTGCTTGCAACTGGAAACAGTCCACGCTCTGGGGTTGAATTGACGACTCAGAGTGTTCTCTGCGCTGCTCACTGCAAATAAGCTCAAATTCAAGAGCTCTTAACAAAGAAGTTGAGTCTTGCACTAAGAGCTCACTTTTAGTTAGAGCGCTCCAGATGACTCTTGACTTGGAAAGCTCGATGCTTTCAACGGTCAGATTTTCTACATCCCTACACAAATCTCTCCTGCGACTCGTAAAATATTAGTCCAAGATTCAGTTATGTTGAGGAGTGTTACTACTGTCGGGTCGTTTTATGTTCGAAATTCGAGCGAGTCAACGGCAGATTTTCTATTGACCGTGAATATTCTCGTACAAGTAAGAATGTAGAAGGATGTGAAGTAAATGATAGCTTAAGAAAGGAAGAAGAGGGAGCTGGGGGATGAAATACATCAGAGACCATGGTGGAGAGCCAGAAAAAGAGAAGGGAAAACATCAAATATTAGCATAATATGCAGACAGCCAAGACGCTAGGAATGGTAGATAGCGACCAGACCAATCAAATATGCCCACTTGGGAGCTTTCTCAAGAGCGCTGCGAATGGAAATCTTGATGCTAACACGTATCAGCTCCTGGAGTAGAGAATATTACTTCATGGTATATAGGGTCAAGGGGTCTTTGGAGATGTGTGGGGCTGGTTGGGAAATGAATGCTTCGAAGAAGCCATCTGGATACAGTCACTTCAAGGCATGAGTTGTTCAGGTAATGCGAAGAAAGTATTGAAATAGTGACGCATCCTCAGATGCAGTGGATGGTGCTCATGGTCATGTGATATGTTATGTACAAAAATTGCGCCTTTTCTCGAACGAGGCTTGTCTGGTCCTCATCACCATGTCTGTCTGCACACCTTTTCCAGTGCATATGCGCGATATCGCTCCAGCAGATCTGTAGCGTCCAAACCATTGGGTGCCAGCTCGGCCGAGTAATGTGAGACCAGTCCCTTGCCATCAATGGTAATTTTTGGATGGGATCCGTCGGATGCAGTCCACGCTCTCGACAACTCGTCGCCGGAGTTTTGAGCATACACCCCCCGCAAAGCCGCCGCGTCTTTCCCCCAGAAACATCCAAACGTGCTAGTCACCGCCTCTGGTGGATTTTTCCACAGAGGGAATTTGTATCGATTCAATGTGTCCGATTCGAGGTGGTCGAGAAAAGAGTAATGGTGCTGCGCGCTCACAGTCCATTCTTGCGAGCCCGGGCCCCTCTCGAGGCGTATAGACGCCGCGATAGGATCACGATCACTGTCTTCTTCAGCCGGCAGAAGCCATCGGTGGCCTTGGAAGGGGGGGCTGAATCCCTTTTGCACAATAAACTCGGCAGGCCCGTTCCATTGAGGAAGATTTGATGCATGCCAATCCATGCGATCCTGAGCGCTTGAGCGAGAGTCGTCCTCGGTTCTGTCTAGCTCTGGAAGATAAGGTAGTGCAACACCATAGTGGTTGTGAAGAGAAGATAGTACACCTTCGCTCACCACATTTGCAGATACCATCAGAGCGTCAGGATCCTCCAATCTCGTTTTGACGATTGTTGGAATGGTGTGATCCTCAAAGAACACGGTATCTCCGTCAATACGGATGTACAGTACATCCGAGCGAGTGAATAGCCAATCCATGTCTTGTTGTGTCGGAGAGATGGCATATTCGGGAGTCTGCTGAACTAGTGCCTCAAGCCACCGAAGGCTGACAGTGTCATCTGTCTGTGGAACAAATACCACTTGATCTAGGAAACCCTGGTTATGCACCAAATTGTTCTGCACAATCGTCAGTGCCAGAAAGTCCCCGTTCCCCCCCTGCGAACAGCTTTCAGACTCACCTGCAGGTAACAATCCAAAATCGCAGTGCGCTCGTGATAGTGAAATGGAACTAGCGCCACTATCCTGAATCCCTTCGGCTTTGGGAAATACTCTGAGCCTCGCGAGAACGCAAAAAAGGGAGAGACCTCTGTGTTGAAGAAGAACGATAGCAGATTGAATGGTAGCAGCGAGGGATTGCAATATCCAATTATCGATAAAACCAGGCTCGTATAGATGATGACGCCCCACAGGAAGCCCTTGATCGGGTATCGCTTCCAGAGGAGGTGAAGGTCTGAATCTTCCTCTATCGTCTCGACATCATCCGAGTTCCGCAACGAACCCATGTTTATGAGGCCCAATATGACTCGGTCAGAGTAAGGTGAAGGATGTGAAAGATAATGGACCAGAAGTTTCGTTGTGGAAATCGCCCTACATCTTGATCATTCGTATGCCAAGCTTAACCAACCTGGTTGTTCCCGGTAATCTCGGTCCCGTTTTCGGGACGGCGGATCTCTCCACCAAACATGAGCAAAGCCATCTTTCAAGGCTGGAAGGCGATCCGGATCTCACAATCGGCAAAGGATTTGCTGGGCGCACTGCTTCTTTGCAAGCAACGAAGCTTCCGGAACCAGAAAGGGCTCTCATGTGGGAAGACGGAAAAAGGGATGATCGGCATGTCTGGAATGCGGCGCCCTCGATGGGAAGACTTGGCTTCTGCGCCAATGCGCCCGATCACTTTCTCTGACGATTTTCTGCCTGAGTAAATAGTTCCTAGTTCCTCAAGACTGTGGGTATTTTTCTTTCTTTTCGACTGTGGATTCAACCCAGCTCCAGCACCTCTCCTTCCGTTTGGACATGGAAATCTTCCCTTTTTCTTCTCCCCCTCTCTCCACGTCCTTATAACTTAATCTAAGCGTGTACATAGGTCTATTAAGCTACCAAGTCCATCGATCGAGCTCAACATATCTTGCAGCACAGTTGAGAATCTTTGTAATTTGCACGTCAGGATGATTTGATGTCTATCCACTGTCCGATTTCCACTCATGTCTTGTTGCATGCCGCTTGGTCAGTTTCTTAGAAACGCCCACTCGCCTTAGCCGTAGTGGACCGTCTGCCCAATCGGAGTTGATCAGCCAATCAATGCTTCCTCGGCCCAGCCGATGCCGATGACGTCGCAACACGTGCTTGTGGGTTATCGGCCTGTTATCGCGTGTGCCAGTCGCTTTCACTCTTCTCATGCATCACGACCGATCATGAGGGCCGTCCTATTAGGCCGGCTCTGTTTACGGCGCACCTTTACACATATCCCAAGGCAAATATTTCTCAAGCCATGGCGTCCCCCGACCAGACGCATGCCTCGCAGGGCGCCGGTCATCGGCGCCCTGATGATGGCCACCCTCACACCCGGCGCGTTCCTCAAGCTCGCAGAAGAGTCGGAGGGAGATGAGGTGACGACGGAGATGCAGATGCTCGAAGCTTCTCGAGAAGAGATTCGGAAGCAAGTGCCCAAAGATGCAAGAGGGTTGAGAAGACTCTTCCAGTCAATACGCGTGTTCTGGTACTACTACGTCTATGATCCGATTGCGACGGGATTCCGTTTTCTGCACCTGGCGGTGATCTTTGTGCCTGTAGTGATAACGGTTCCTGTGATCTGGATTGGTCGAAAAATCGATGGCAAGAGCAATGCACAGACGGGCACATTGTGGTGGTACCGATTCCTGGTCAAGGCGATGGAGCGTGCTGGCCCCGCATTTATCAAAGTGAGTTGTGCATGAGCCTCTCGGCTCATTTTCCATCTGTATTCGAAGTTTTCAACATACTGAAATTGAACGGGTCTAGCTTGGACAATGGGCGGCTTCCCGGACCGATATCTTCCCACCAGAGATGTGCAACATCATGTCTTCACTTCACTCTAATGCCCCGGCTCACTCACTGGCGGATACAAAACGAACTATTCGCAAGGCGTTCAACGGCAGACGATGGGAAGACATCTTCGAGGAATTCCACGAGGAACCTCTCGGTGTTGGTGCAATCGCTCAAGTCTACAAAGCGAAGCTCAAGCCAGACTTGGCCACGAGTGAACAAGAACTCGAACAAGTCCCCAGCACTTTGGGCGAGAAGATGCGCAAGAATGTGGATGTGTTGGTCAAGAGCTCACCGCAACGGGTCCCGTCATCTTACGTCGCTATCAAAGTTTTGCATCCCCGGGTCGAAAAGATGATTCACCGAGACCTGCGCATCATGGGCTTCTTTGCATCTTTGATCAACGCCATTCCTACTATGCATTGGCTGTCATTCCCCGATGAGGTGAAGCAATTCGGGGAAATGATGAAACTTCAACTGGATATGCGAATCGAGGGGACGAATCTGGTCATATTCCGTGACAAGTTCAAGATGCGAACCACGGCCTGGTTCCCATATCCCTACCTGGACTACACTACACGCGAAGTGCTGGTGGAGGAGTTTGCGCAGGGAATTCCCTTGGCGACTTTCCTGGATATTGGTGGCGGTGTCTTCCAACATGAGATTGCCAATGAAGGGCTGGATGCCTTTCTGCATATGCTCTTGATTGACAACTTTGTCCACGCTGACCTCCACCCCGGGAATATCATGGTCCGCTTCTACAAGCCCAGTGAACTCGACCTCTCCTTGCGGAAAAAGTCCCGGGCCACCAAAGCTCCAACCCGCGCCGAGGTCGACGTCACCGATGCAGTGCTGGAGCGATTGCGACCGCATCTCGGAGACAAGTCCGAATGGGAGTCTGCCCTCGCTCAACTGAATGATGAAGGGTATCGGCCTCAGTTGATCTTTATCGACACGGGCCTTGTCACCCAATTGAACGACCTGAACCGACGAAACTTCTTGGATCTTTTCCGAGCAATCGCCGAGTTTGACGGCTACCGAGCTGGTCAGCTAATGGTTGAGCGATGCCGTACGCCGCATGAAGTGCTCGACCCAGAGGTGTTTGCGCTGAAGATGCAGCATCTCGTGCTCAGTATCAAGTCGCGCACATTTGCCCTGGGCAACATTAAGATTGGTGACGTCCTGAGTGAAGTCCTCACCATGGTCCGGGGCCATCACGTTCGATTCGAGGGTGACTTTGTCAACGTGGTCATCTCCTGTCTTCTTCTCGAAGGAATCGGGCGGAGCCTGAATCCCGATCTTGATTTATTCAAGAGGTAAGTCGCACGTTCGCTGAGAAGATGTACCGTGTGTCCTGTGCAACACCGAGGCTGATTACATTTTCTTTCCATTCGCACAGCTCACTCCCCATTCTTCGACAACTGGGCACGGGCTCGACTTTCTTGCAGACTGTGCGATCGGGTGACACTTCGATGCTTCGGGTGTGGGTCGGTTTGGAGGCTCGCGGTTTACTGCAGGCCAGCATCGAAAGTGTGGAACGATGCGTCAAGTACGACCTGCTTTCTCCGAATATATGATTCCAACGTCGACGATTGTTGCCGGATACGACAGATTCAGTGGGGCCGAGTGTGGCGACTGAGAGACATTCAAGATAATGCCAAATGTACAACAGATGACTTAATATTGGACATGGAAAAGATCACTTTGCTGGGTATTAAGACAGATCGTATTCACACAAACTTGGTCCGTTTTTTTCACCATTATCATCGTAAAATATACATGCATTAGAGGGAAAGGGCAAAAACAGATGGTGATGCAAAACAAACCGGCAAGGCAGAAGAACTTGAGAACCCAATAGAAGAGAGCACACACACAACATAACGCCCGGGCCATGTCTATAAACTGTACAACGGATTGAGTGGAGAAACTGGAACTGGCCTTTACGGCCGGTCTGATGGTGATGGGGGTATTTTTTTTTATTTCAATGGCCATGACTGGGACCAGGTTCACGAGCGGCACCGCCACTGGCTCGCCACCAGACGTCGCCTCCCCATCGCATCAGTCGCTCCACCGCAGCGGTGGGAGAGTCGAGGGCAGGACGAATATCAAGGTAGAAGACGGGCTGGCCACTGGGCTCAGGGTCACCCGAATAGTAATCGATCACGTAGCGAACCTCCTTGGGACCGGAGGGAGTCTGACGCTGAACGAACCAGTCGTGGCGGTCGAAGGGAGGAGTGGTCCTAAATGGAACGGAAAAAAAAAGACAGTCTAGTCAGTATCTATCGATGTGACAACAACTTTCTAATCATTGCAACACCTGTCAAACACGGAGGACTCACTCAAACTTGGATGGATATACCCATCCCAGGGTCTGAAGAATACGAGCCTTAGGAGTCAACTCCTTTGGTCGACCCTGGAAACGGATCAATCGAGGCTCGCTCGCCTGATCGATTTGCCCCGTCATTTCCTCCTTCATGAGCTGATATCCCAGATTCTCCTCGCCGCGTCGGCATCGCTCCCATCCTGCTCCAAGACCCTTGGCGAAGGTGCGTTCCCAGCCCACAATCTCGTTCCATGCACCTTCGTTCAAGAAGTTGTGCACTGCAACCATGGACTCGACGGCATCCTGGGGCGTATCGGTGTACCCCTTGCGCAGCATGGCATTGTACATCTGTTGCGCAGAGGGATACTCCCAATTACCCTGGGAATCTCCTCGCGGGATAGACGAAGTCTCTCGATCGACCGAGAGATCTACGGTCTGCTGGGGCGCACGCTCCTGCGAGATGGAAGCGAACATGTAGTTCAGCGGGTTCAATTTGGACAGGGTGGACTGTTGGGGAGCAGCGGGCTCCGACGGAGCGGGTGAGTTGGACGAGGGCTTTGCGCCAGTGACTGCAGCGAAAGGCGAGTCCTTTGCCTTGTGCATGGGACAGTTACTGGGAGGTTCGGCGGCATTTTGGGTGACTACAGCAGGTGGAACGGCGGGCGATGAGCCAGACTCGTGCATGGGACATCCAGGCTATTTGCAATCAAAGAGGTCAGTTATCTTTCTTTCTCCTGGGGGCTTTTTTTCATTTTTTTCATCTTTTTTTTTTTAAAAAAAACAACAACCATCTTTTCGGTCTCGTTTTCCATTCAGGAAAAAAAAGAAGAACGGTTGGAGGGAAGAAACATACTGGAATCGCCGCGCCAGGCGTCGTTGGGTGCGGCGGAGCAGGCACCTTTGACTGTGAATCCGCCCAAAACCAACCCATATTGTCAAAGGGTCAATTTATATTGCGTGCGAAAATGGAGAAGAGAAAAAAAAAATAAAAGATTACTTGTCGGACTAGAGAAGGGAGTCTCGAAGCGCAGACGCGACAAAATGTCGGAAACGCCTGGGAAGAAAATCGGGAGATGACATAATTGTCACGTGATATTACTCGGCATCCCCGATGCCGAAGTATATGAAAGTATCCCTGGTTGTATGCGTCCTTGGTAGTGAACAGTCTGTCACTGAGATTGAGCCTTTGATCTTTTTCTTCATTTAATTGGCTGCTGGCAGGAATTTCTGAGACTTTGGACTGAGAATATATATATTTTTTTAACAGAAGAAAGTGACAGACATGCGACAGAAGAAGTAGTTATATAGTCTCTAGACGAAAAGCAAACCCCGAGTGGAGAGCGCCATCATCTAACTAGATCAACTCGTTCCGTTTTAGAGACCATGCCTTTGGTGTCCCCAATTTGCTAAAGTGAGGTAGAAAGCAACCTTGAATGTTTGAGAAGCTATCATGGATTTTTCGGAATACATTCGGATAGAGGCTTTAGTCTGGGTGTGGAGATTACCATGTAATCAGATATCGAAATTGGGCGGATGGGGTTGTGTCAGGAACTGCTCAGTACATCAGTATTTTTTTAGGAGGAATAGCGGGTGTTTTTTGGAGTAGGTAGTATTGGTTGCGATAGTTTGTAGGTTCATAGGTCAAGATGACCCCCCCCTACTCGGGTCCAGGTAGACTGTTTGACATTTCTATCGCTTGGGCTTCACCAGATTGGAGTCCCCTGAAGACGGGGCAGAGTCATGGGCAGATTACACAGAAGTACAACGATTGATAACGTCTCTTTCTTAATTGATCGAGACATCTACCCTGCTAGATGGTTATGCCAAGGTCAACCCCGCTCCTCACATCATGCAGAGCCATAGACCACATCCGACATGCGGCTGCTCGGCGTGACTGCCAGACGAGTCATCGTTCCTCCGTAGACGACGCCTTCCACCGTTGTGTTCTGCGGCGCCCAAAGCTTGAACCGAGCATTCCATCGATCAGGCCAAGCGCCAAGCAGACGAATCTCATCACCGGCCGTAGTCTGCAAAAGTTGTTCCTGCAAGCCAATCGATCCGGAACCGTAGTGATTCATATCCGGCGCCCAGTCAAAGTTGGGCCCCTTGAAGACTGGGAATCGGAAAGTGGTGCTGTCTGCAAACCTTTCCTCGGTCATGTTGGCTGCCATGTGGGTTACGCCCATTCTGGCCATCCAAATGACATCCTGTTTCCAGCCTACATTCGCCTTAAAGTCCTGGGTTTCGGTGTCGTAGTTGTAGGTGTCCAGTGCGATGGTCAAATTGGGCAATCCGAGGCCAAATTCACCCCAGGGAAAGACCGGGTAGAGTTGAGGTATTTCGGAGTTTTGGAGGCGGCTGTAGGCAATGGCGGGTGCGATTGTCGTGTGGCCTTGTTGGACGCGCAAGGGAGTTTCTGGGATTCGCTTCAGATAGGATTCATAGTAGGTGCTGTTTGACAGTTTAAACTGGTCGACTTTCAGGAGATCCTTGATGACTTTTCGCAAGCCCGCGATTGTTGATGCGGGATTGTATGCGTTTTTATACGTCTCGGCCCCTGAGGCTGGATAGATGATCAGTTGGCCGTCGCCATTGGCACCATTCAGAGACCACGCGTCCATGGATAAAAGATTTCGCTGATAGTACCGGTCAAACCAGGCCAGCTGGCTTTCGATAAAATCAAGATACGGGGAGACGTCAAATCCTGAGTAGAGATTGGCTTGGAGGATCATGTCTGCAAACTCGTTGGCCGTGTCTTGTAGAAAGACGAGCCATGAGCTCCAGCATTCACCCACTGGGTAGTTTGCAGGACGCTGTTGCTTGAAGCGATATGAATTGCCGTCATACTCATACACATTTGGAAGACCGCTATTGTCGATCTGCTCGTTGAAATGTGCAGCCGTGACATTGAAAAAGTGGGAGGCAACGAGACGTGCGTTCCCGGTGATGCGCCGGTAGAATTCAAACTGCGCTTTCATGACATCGAAATCGCCTGAACGGAGCAAGGGCCAGTAGAGCAGCCGTTGATTCTGGGCCGTAAATGTTCCTCCTCCCCAACGACGGTAATCTGGAGTCCAATGCTCATTTGGATCGACAAAAACTGGATCGAATGTGTGCATTCCCCCATTGAATTTGGTGGGCCATTGCCCGTAGGCGTTGCAACCCATCGTATAGCGCCAGAGCTGATAGTTCTTTCCGACCTGGAAACCGGGGTCGGTCATGGTTGCGTTCTCATTGATAATGATATAGGAGCGATCCCAAAAGCGATGCCACCAACTGATGGTGTCTTCCATTGTGTTGGTGAGCGCATTGTCAATGATCGACTGTAACCCCTTCAACCAGTCGGCATGGCTGCTGGTCTGATCCTGGTAGAGCGCTAGTTGAATGTTGAAGGATTTCATCGGTCGTCTTGTCAAGAGAGTCCAAGCTTTGAATGGCGTATTCACATACGTTCCCTTGCTCGTGTGACCGGGTTGTAATTGCGGAGAGTACATCCACAGTCCAAACTAAGAGAGGGAGCACAGTGAAGCGGATCAGTGACGCTGCCTGGACAGATCCAAATCTTCTTCTGGGGGAGATGAAACAAGACCGACCTCATTGTCTCGCATGGGCGTGTAGAGCTGATCCTTGAACTTGCTCAATTGCTGCTGGGCTGTCTGGAAATCCCACAGTGGTAATTTCTCGTTTCGATGGCTCATCAATATCCCCCTTCGATGGTAGGTGATCTTGTCGGCATAAGATGTGATGTTTGGATATTGTGGCGCCACTCCAGCGCCCCATGATGATTGAGCTGTGATGAGAATTCGTAGATTTTCCTTGTTAGCCAGCAGATCCTCGACTCGCCCCTGTAGCGCGTGATAACACTGCTCACCTTGTTCACCCTGGCGCATTGCGTAGTCTTCATATCGCCAGTTCTCATAGGATGCGGTGACCTTGATATCGATAGCGCTTTGAATGTCGGCATGAATGACGGGATTGTGGACATCCACCCACAGATTGACCACGGTCTGGTGGTCGCCGGTGAAGCGGACATATCCGTCGTTGATGACGAGACGCTGCTCGAAGAAGCCACCCGTGAAGGGATTCGGATCAAATGCGAGTCTGACTCTGCCCAATTTCAAAAAGGAGTTGTTCTCATCGAAGGTGCCGCTCTTCTGAATATAAAAGAGGATCGTCCCTGTCATTCACAGAGTAACGTGTCAGTGATGAATCACATGATACTCTCGTTTCGATGAATCGAGAGAAGAGAATCACCCACCGTTTTCAGACCACGCATTTAGTCCGATATCCCCTCCACCAAGTGGCATCGAGCCCGCCGAGTTCTTGCTTGGAGTCGTCCAGACCACATCGTACGAGTCTGGTAGGGTCACCGCACTGACCGAGAGACACCAAAGATGGAGACTGGACACGATGAGGGCCAGAGGCGCCCATCGACTTGCACTGATCAGCATTCTGCCCAGCTGACTTCACTTGCAATTGTTGCAAGACAGCATGACCATGCGTCTATATTGATCGTGCTGGTATTTGAATGCTTCAAATGGCCCCACATTCTATGCTCATCCTACCAGCACCGGGGTATATTGGATCCTCTTCACCCATGGAGAGAATGCTCATCATGGTGTGATGTTTGCCCCCTCCTGCCACCAATTTGATTGAGGGGTATCTGCAGCCCCGATGTGACCGCAATAGCTGATTTTGGCAATGTGCATCATCGTGCTGCTGCTGCTTCGGGAGATCTTCCGCGGGGTGATTTTGTAGGTGTCGCCAGCGAAAGACCACTGGGCAAGTTTTCACCCCTGCAATTCACCCGAGAGCTAAGACAGTCTCGATTTCTATATTTTTCTATTTGAAACTTTTTCTTTTTTTTCCCCTACGTTTGGCCAAGGCTTTGGACTCGGGAGAATTGGGATAATCTTTGTCCTGCCTGGAAAATACCCGTGGTCAGAGTGTACCAAAAGCCGCCAAAGATGCGAGCTCTTATTAGGCTAAAGTCCCCCAATAGGTAGAGAGATCGCCAGATTGTGATCTCATTCCCCCGGATCTACACCATAATCCCTCGTCTCGTTGCGTTGGGGTAATCTTTATGCCCGAGGACCAGAAGTTTCGTTGAATATTGTAATTCTCGGAAGAATGCACCAGGTTAGCATCCAAGCAGTCCAGTCAGCACTGTCAAGTCGCTGCAGAGGAGGACTGGAAAATATTGGAAAACATCAAATAAGATGAAACATAGCATGCCAAATAGATCAACCTCGGCAAACAAGGAAGAGAAACGCAAATGACCCAGTCAGAGTATCCTCGGACCCGTCTTGGTCCCTTTCGAGTACAAAGTAGACTATCGGGACGAGAGATGGATCATCAAGACGAGGTGAGCCGCGGGATTGAGAAATCTCCGATTGGGAAATGACCCGACAAGTGAGATCGGGATGGGGGTTCTCAAGAGAGCAAAAGGTGGAAAATGCACAACTTTATGACCTACATTGGGGAGAACAGCCGGCAAATTTGATCCGTCGTGATGTCCCGGATGACTTCCCTGACTGCTGAACACCTTTTTCAGACTGCTCTACTGCATGTACCGTGAAGAATATCTATTGAGGTCCGTTAAATGGCAAGCTTCAATTCGTCTCCGACTGCCCGGGCGAACGGACAGGACAGGGCTCTTTGCTTGTACGAGCATGGCTTTCATGCAGCAGAGTCCAGGCTGCTATCTCTCGCTGGACTTAATAAGCATACCGTCTTTCAAGGTTGACATCCGTAACAACACCACCTAGGTCGCGGCTCATTTCTAGAGAGATTGGCTATGGTGGACGTGTTGTTCCTCAACTTGATCGGACAATTGGATTCCTCGCCCCCGGCCGGTGAATCACAAGCTCATTCAACGAGTCCTCTCATGTTCAGCAGTTTTTTTATGTAATTCCCTGTGTAACCTCTATTTCCTCAGGGATATATCCGGCAAACTTTGTCGCTTACGTCTTACAAGAGACTTCAGGGATGAGGTGGAAGCATTTTAGAGAAATCTAGATATGACCTGGGAGGACGGGTGGACTCTCCATGCACATGCCTCCGTAGAGCGAAGACCCTTATTTGAGTAGCCCCTTCTAAAGTATCGCGCTAGACAGAATCAGGATCGAAGACACCGTATTTATTTTTGAGCTATGAGATTTGTTCTACTCTTCTCGAATGTTAGCTCGTACAATTCACTTTTCAAAGCCTGTCACAGGTCCACAGCTCGCCTGTTTGCCACATCGGAAAGGACAGTATCCCAAGATTCAAATATGAAGAACGCACAGATGTGGTATTTTGACACAAGATAGAAAAGTACAGTCGCTGAGAGAAGCCGATACAAGTATGTGGTAGTAAGGATGATCCTTCACGGATTATCAGATAAACAATGAAGCTCTTTTTGAAAACCGACAGACTTTTCATGTTACAAGTCGTGTGGAGGCCGACATATCTGGGCAAGGCTTTCGAGTATATCAATCAGTAGCACGAGCCCAGGCCGGTCCGGTGTATCTCACACGGCATGGGGTCGAAGAGGAGGCAATCCAACCTAGTCCAGCGTGCAAGTGGCACCGCCGACGTCTGAAAATTGTTCACGGCGAGAATGCGGATCTGCTGAAATGACCCTTGAACAGGGTAAGCCTCACGGGAGATGTCATTCGGCGTATGATCCGCGGGTCGTGGAGTCTGGCCAAAATCCCGTCGTATGCCAACATGCAAATTGGATTGCTGGGCCAACTGTACGAGGAAAATGATCTAACCAACGTCGGAGAGAACCAAAACGAAGCAGCAGGGTATCAAAGTTCACAGACGAATAAAGAAACAAGTATCCGCATGGGCAGCGGGATCCAATCGTACTATGTGTCCTCATCCGGTACCACTACCTCGGCAGCCACCTCGTCCCAGATTGTCCTCCACTCTTCGCCATGAAGGTGGCCGACATAAAAGTAATCGGACATGATTCTGGAGACCTGGTCCCAGTGATGCCAGTCGCAGATCTTGGCGACGCGGGCCAGCCGCTGCACAAACCACTGTCGTTCAGGGTACCCGGTCAAGTTCTGGGAGGCCGTGAAGAGAGCCCAGGCAAAGAGTCCGTAGTTTCCTTTGGGCATGGTGTGCAGGAGGGAGAATGGGCAGTCGTTGACCGCGTTGACACAGTGGCGTGTGAGAGCGCGGCCAAGACCGCAAGAGGGCGGAGCGATGATGAGGAATTTGTTGAGAAAGGTGATGGTGGCCACTCGCGTGAGAGCTTCAATGGGATGTAAGTCTATGGGTTGCGAATGGGGATTTGGATTTTCAGGGTCGTCAGGGTAGATATAAGCGAGCAGTTGATGTTCCACAGAGTGATTGAGTGAACTGAAGAATTGATGATCAGACGGCATGAGAGCGCCAAGATTGATGTGTGCGGCCAGGTTGTAGAAAACGAGGTCTCGGACCATGTAAAGGATACGAATTAGTGGGAGACTGAGCGCCAGGTTGGAGAAGAACCCAGACCCCGTTTGATGGGTGATCGATGATATAAGAGGCTGGATTCGGCGTTGAACTTCTGGAGATATCGGCGGGAGATCCCAAGCGAGGGGAAAGGGGTCTGGCGAGGATACCGGACGCAGCCTTCACGTCGGTGCTGAACTCGTGCGTTAGAGACTCATTCAGATACTTTACCCCGTCAGGACTAGGACACTTACACGACAATGGCCGCCCACATGGAAGTTGCCCGCATCTTTTCGTGTGTGATCCCTCCTCGCAGGTCTACCATCCGTTTCATCCCCATGAGGTGAATCCGGGACTCGTCGTAAAATCCACCGATGAGCTGCAGCGAAATGAGCATGCGTCCTTGACCCTTGACCATAAATTTCGGGGAAATGACAAGCCGACATACCGCGCCATTGAGCAAGTTAATGATAGTGTCAAACGCTTCATCCGTCAATGCTTTTTTGGGATCGCTGATTTTCAAATTCATCTCGTGGATGCATTTTGCCCTCATGGAGCAATAATCAGGATCGTTGGCAATGAAATTCGAGCGAGCCACGTCCATGCCTCCCAAGTGAGCTGATGACAGGACCGCCCGGTGGGCAGCGCTCATGCACATGAGACCGTAGAAACTGCCCGAGTCCGAGAAAGAGGATCGAATCAGAGCTCTCTTTGCCATTGCCGCCGTAGGAAAACTTGTTGGCACCAGGACAGATGTGACTTTTGGGGGGTTGGGGACCGAGTATTAGTTGAGAGTCGGTGTGCCAAAATGGTTGAACATTTCATCCCTGAGCTCTGTTGGCTTGTGAAGGCGTGGAACTTACAATGATGGACCAGGTAAGCAACCTTGTAAGTCAACTTGCTCGTTCCAGGAGTTGTGCAGAACGGTGCGATTGACCATGAGCTGGGCAGTGCTCGAGGACCGGAGGTCGTCTGGAGTGAGTCTGCATGGCTAGCAGCCCGTTTGGTAGATCGATCTCGCCGCGTCGTAGAAGATCCACGACGCTTGCTCTGGACCTCAACGCTGGATGATGTTAAAGAGCTTGATGACGGCGACGCTGATCTTAGAACTAGAGTCTTTTCCGTTGGAGAACTGTCTTTGCCGGTGCGCGATTTCGCCGGAGCGCCTTGATTGCTGCTATCGCGCCTTGCTGTTCTTTTCAACCCGGCTAGTCTTTCTCGGCGGCGCACATCTCGCATCACATGAGAGCGGATGGCTTTGCGGGCATTGGCATCCTTGATTCGTTTGGACGTCAAGTCATCGTCATGATCTATGAAAGTGAACGTGGGTCTATCTAGCGGAGCGTCGGATGTCGATCCAGATTGATTGTCTGCGCCTCAAACATTAGTCACAATAGCAAAGCTTGATCGTGCAGATCTCTCGCTCTCTCCCTCTATCTCTCTCTCTTTCTCTCGCTGTGTGTCTGTCTGTGTGTGTGTCTCTCTCTACAGGGCCAGCTCGGGGATCTTTGGCCCAGTCCATATGCCAAGGGCGGCGCCACTTGAAGATCAAGCATCAATCTCGATTAATTCTAATTGCAACCAATCGAATCATGAACTGATCGAGAGTTTATCCCGAGAGGAAGGAAAGGTTAGCGGGACCCGCCATTCAGCCACCAGCCGGGCGAAGCGCCAGGCTAGTGTTGAGTCTTTGGCTGCTCGGCTGGAGCCACCCTCTGCAGTCCTTGCGAAAGGACAAACTATCCATCGGCGCAGATATGAGGGGGGCACACTTCAGGTGACGCGCGGGGGATCTTCAAGCGCCGCCTCGGCCCCCCCCTTCCTCGGCAATCTCTCACTTGTCCAGGAGGTCCGCGCCGGGGGAAAATCGTGGTGGGTCTAGCCCGGGAAAGGGTGCAAGGGAAGTCTGGAGCACAAACCTGAACGGGAAGTCCGAGAGTCTGGCGCAACGCTCTCGGACTGCGGCTGATCCATCGTTGGGGCCCAAGGGGCCTAAGCCAGGGTGTGCGTGTGTTCGGATGTGTGATGTGTGCGACTGGGGATTGGAAGTCGGGACGCGATAGAGTTGGGCAGCACAATAAATCGGAGATACACCGTCGAGTGCACCAGTAGATAGGAAAAATATTCCGGAGAATGAGAGGGGAGCAAGAATACAAGAACTCAAAGCACGTTCGTCCAAGAAGAGGAGAAGGAGAGGAAGGAGGAAAAGGATGACGGGCGTTGGGAAAGCCCGTAGCAGATCGATCGGGCCTAAGGTCTGTTCATGGCTTTGGTTCGGACGAGCGGTGCTCAGTGGACTCTGGGCAATGCGCCAGGTTGACAAAGCAGGGCGACGTCGAGAACGAAATGGCCTTGGCCTCGCACAGTGATGCAAAGGAAGTCGTCGAATAGGACAGAGAAAAGATGGTGATGGGGGTGGTGGTGGTCGCGGTGGTTGCCCAGCCTCGCTGATCAACTGGTGGTTCCCCAGCGATCTGCGGGGAATCGGTGGGTAAGCTTCCGCCCGATTCAGCAGCTTATCTTTTGCGACACCGAATTCGAAGATGCACACAAGCCCACTTTAAACGTGAGATGGATTGATCTCAAACGATAGTAGTGGTAGGGCATATGAGAGAGGCGGTGGTGCTGGAGGAAATGTCGAGGGACTTGACCCGAGACAACACGTGCAGAAGGATTGTAAGGAACGGCAGAATTACAAGGGAAGGAGTGAGTCTATCGCAACACGACAATGAAAATTGCAAGAATCGTCGTAGCGATTCAGACGTCCCAGAAGCAGACATCTGGAACTGTTTCTCGATCTCGAGATCTTTGCGAGGCGCCTTCCTAATGCTGCAACAACTAACCACGTGGAAGGGCCAATGATGACCCACACAGGGGGAAAAGAAATACAAATACATGAAAGAGATGTCTAGTAACCAGCCCAGCATCTATCGTCCCCTAAAAATATCTCATCCTTGCACGTCATTGACCAGTCGCGATACCAGCGCGTAACCCAGCAGCATTGCCAACCCAATCCAGACTCGGTTGCGACGCGCCCAACCTTGCCCGGCCTCCCGAGCGACCTGCCCGCCTTCCATCACCGCACCAAGCCCAGCAGCGCTGCCTGTAGGACGGCGACGTAGGGCGCTGGTCTCTGGGGAGCATTTGGTGGGTGCATTCGGGTCAGGCAGGATCTGACCAGTGGCCATGTCAATGCGATGCTCTTTCATCCAAGCCACATTCTCCTGATCTAACTCCGGCCATTCGGTGCGGAATTTGAGACCGCCATCGCCTGCTTTGACATTGTTGATTCCTTTTGTGGTCTTGGTCACCCCGGGAGTGGCGCTGGCCTGGGATCCTCCACCGGTCGAGTTCCACCAACGCGATCGCGCGGCCAGGACGCGACGCTCACTCTCAGAGGCGCTCACACTGCCTGTCGTCATCTCTTCACTCGTCATAAAAGAGAGCAGCCCGATGAGAATGGTGGAAACCTCCCATGCCGGGTTGAACGATTTGGGGTGAAAGTCGCTGATTGAGAGACAGAGTCGTGTTGAGGGCTGAAAGCGCCCACTGGGGGTGTGCATGCGAATGGCGGGAGGTGCGAAGGGATACTCGGGAGGGAACATCAGCGTTCCCCAGTATTGGCCATTCTCATATGGGGTGCCTGGAGGGCCGGTCAGGATATAGTGCCATCTGGGCAGACGTCAGCGCCGGGGGTGGTGGAAGTTGGGGAAAAGAAAACGTGTAGTGGTAGTGACCTACTCGAGAATGTTCGTCTCAGACGGATGAGCAATGATAAAGGGCGGAGGGTTCTTTTGGATGTTTTGGTATTCGCGAGTAAGCTACGTAGGGCGATTAGTCTCCGCAATCTACCAGGCGCATAAGGTAATACCGATTCACTCACTCGCTTGTATGCCGCTTTTGTCGCCATCTCTGGATTTGTTGTATTTGGCGAAAGATAGGCCAAGAGGAAGCAATTGAATGAGAGTGAAGATGCGATCAAGAATCCAGAAGTATGGCCTCAGCTGAAAAGACACGGTGATGGAGTAAGTGATTGTGTTGAGAAACAATCTCCATAAAAGAGGTCGAGGGAGGGGGGCGGGCGCAAGACAGTCGCCGCTCCGCGGCGCTCGTTCCGACTGTCACGTGCCCATCTCCATCATCCGACGCGCGAGCAAAGGCTTGGAACAGCCACGCAGAGATATTGGCCATTGCAGCGGTCACAATGTCGTCGACTCTCTCTGCTGCCGACGAAGATGTATGGAACCCTAGGATACAGCTTCTACCCGCGGTCTTGACCTCGCTGACTTTTCTTGGTAGATCTTCGAGCGCTTGCAGCAGCGCAAGGACCCGAAGGTGTTGGATGAGCAGCAGCAAGCGATCAATGAGCGGACGCAGGCCATTCTCCAAAAGGCTCAAGCTCGTCTTGGAGAGCTGGTAAGATCTACCGCTTTATTTGTGGATTATCACGTGGTTCACTCTTCAGGCGAATAATCGTGTATGCCCTCTCCGGAGCTTTCGGCTAACTGGGACGCTGGTATTAGCTCGACGAAAATTCAACCTTGCCATGCGCCATCTCATCCGTTCAGGTGCTGAATGCGCCTCACACTCGTCGGGAATTCCTGGAGAAGATTGTGAGCCCTCTGCTCAGCGAGAACAAGGATAAACCCTACACACTCTCCGAGGCATTGCGAGAAATCTCGCAGACGGCAGACAAGCTGGGGCGATTTGGTTCGTGAACCGTTATACATGCCGCAAACACCGGAGAAGAAGGTGATGCTTTCCCATATTCTAACACACCCGATAGACCTGTTCCAGCAACCGATTGCCATTCACCTCGACGAGTCTAGCCCCACTTCCACCGGACTGCGTACCATCGACGTGCTTTTGGCCACCAAGGAAAAGTCACGGGTCCTGTTGAAGACTGGCACCGATCTCGGAAATGCTGAGGGATCAGCTTACGGTAATCTGTTGTGGCGCAATGTCTTTGGTGGTGCCGAGACACTGAACTTGAATGCCTCCTTGGGTACACGGACCCGGTCCGCCTATCAGGCTGCTTTCGAGACTCCCATCTTGTGCGACCCCGATTTCCGACTCGAGGTCGGTGCGATCGCGAGTGCTACACAGAAATCCTGGTCCAGCCACGAGGAGGTTCTGAAGGGTGGTTGGAGTAAGCTCCGATGGTTGTCCAAGAACGGTCATCGACATGAATTGGGCTACAATGGATTCTGGAGACAAGTCACTGGCCTGGCGGAGAATGCCTCTCCGGTGGTTCGGGCAGATGCCGGTGACAGTGTGAAGAGCAGCATCTTCCACAGCTGGGTCAACGACCAGCGCGATCACCCCATGCTGCCGTCTCGTGGTTACTACGCCAAGGTTTTCAACGAAGTCGCCGGTTGGGGTCCCTTGAAGGGTGATGTCTCCTTTTGGAAATCAGAGGTGGAGACCCAGGGTGCTCTACCGATTCCCATTCCGGGCATCCAGGGGGACAGCGGCGTCAGTCTCACCACCAGCTTCCGCGCTGGTCTTCTTGTCCCTCTGGGCCTGGACTCTGATGCTCGTCCTCAATTGTCCCGGATCAATGACCGATTCTTCCTGGGTGGACCGACCGACGTGCGCGGCTTCCGACTGTGTGGTCTGGGTCCCCGAGAGGGTGTGGACGCTTTGGGCGGCGATGTCTACGCCGCGGCCAGCACCAACCTGCTCTTCCCGCTGCCTCGCGTCGGTGCCGACAAGCCTCTGCGCATGCAGCTCTTTTTGAACGGTGGCCGTCTTCTTCCCCTGCGCACATCTCAAAAGGCCACTCCCACCACAGGTGCCGAGGTGCAGGATGCCGTTGTGTCCACCGTCTCCGATCTTCAGACTGGACTCCCCAGCATCGCGGCCGGTATGGGTATTGTGTACGCCCACCCTGTCGCTCGCTTTGAGTTGAACTTTTCTCTACCGTTGGTGCTGCGCAAGGGCGAGGAGGGCCGCAAGGGCCTGCAATTGGGAATTGGTATTAATTTCTTGTAGAAATTTGTCTTGGTGATTAGAGCTTAGCGGTGTCAATTATCTCGTCGATTCAAAAAAAAATTAATTCCCTGGATTTTACTTGGTGTTTATTTGGCGTGATTGGTTTTCCAGCTTATTGAGATTCCCGGCCCAAGAGAGACAAGAAGGAGAGGCGACACGCATACTCCAGATTCTAAGCTCTGTCTTCTTCACGCATCGTGGTTCAGTAGACTCGGAGGAGGCTGCTTGTCCGGAACCTTGACTGGCATGACCATCCTTTGAATGGAACAGGCAGCTCGAATTGGGTGACGAGAATGAGGTCAACAATCATGATTACGATCCAGAGGGTCACTTCTGTATCATCACCCACGTTGGGTTCACGGGTATACATCAGGATAACCACGTGACTCCGACTGTGTCATCGTGCGGAGTGCGGACAGTCCGCCAACTGTCCGATTGCCGATTAGATTAACATCGACGGCCGAGTCCACCTCAGCTTAAGCTTCTCCCCCCCTCGCCCACTCCCAGTGCGCCTCGACCCTCACTCTTCCACGATCAAACGGCTTTGATACTCTTACCTCGTCCACGATCCCAGCTCCATCGAGTCCCTGTTTCTTGTCTTCCTCAACAATCTCTTCAGCCAACAATGGCTCAATACTACCCCAACCCACAACAATCCCCTCAAGGGTACGCGCCGCAAGGCAGCGCCCAAAACCTCCAGTTCTTCCCCTCATCCTATTCCACAGTCTCCGGCCACACGACACACTCACAAGCCTCGTACGGCGCCGGCTTCGGAGGTGCGCCCGGTTCCGCAGCGCAGTCTTACCCCGTCGGCGGTGGGTATGGCGGATTCGGAGGTCCAGCGGCCGGAGTCAGTGGGAGGATGGGGGAACAGGGCGGTTTGCGAACGGGATGGTTGGCGGCGTTTGGGACAGAAGGGTATGATGGTGAGCCGCCGTTATTGGAGGAATTGGGGGTGAATTTTGAACATATTCGGACAAAGGTGAGAGACCCTCTTTCTTTTCTCTTTGCTTTTCGGTATCGTCGAAAGGATATTGGGGAGGTAGTCGACGGAGGAGAGGAGGGGGGGAGGGAGGAACATGTTGCAAATTGACATGATTTATCTAACTCGTGGCTTCTCTCTCTTTCCGCGCGCGTGTGTACTAGACCTTGACCGTTCTCAACCCCTTTGCCTCAATCGATCGACATCTCATGGACGACAGCGACCTCTACGGCGCCCTCCTCTACATCGTGCTCTACGGCACCTTTTTGCTTCTCTCCGGCAAAGTCTTCTACGGATATATTTATGGCGTCGCTGTCTTCGGCACCGTCGCCCTGCACTTGATCCTCAGTCTCATGTCGCCCGCCCTCGATGCCGTCTCTGCCGCCAGCGCCGCCGCCGATCATCCTGCCGCCAACTACTCTCCGCACCACAAACCCCATCTCGGTGTATCGTCGCCTCGGGCGGCTCGGCGGGGTTGGCGGTGCGGCAGGCCATTTCTCTGCAACCCTGACGTTCCCTCGCTCCGCAAGCGTCCTGGGCTATTGCTTCTTGCCACTAGTCTTGACGGCCTTGGTGGGGATTCTGATCCCCATGGATACCCTGTTCGGGTACCTTTTGACACACGGCAGCGGTGGGCTGGTGCACATATAGCTCGTCGGGGATGTTTTGTGCCGTGGCTCGAATGAGTGGCATGCGCGGATTGGTGGCGTATCCGTTGGCCTTGTTCTACGTGGTTTTTGGGATCATGGGCATCTTTTCATCTAGGGGAACTGGATCATTGGCGGCCAAGACGGGAGCTGTGTGATGGAAGAACTGATGAGAGAACTCTTTTTTCCCCCTTCTACTTAGGTTTTTCATGGCCTGACACTTGGCACGAGGAGGAAATGGGAGGAAATGGGTCAAGAAGAAGGAGGAGAAGCAGACGAAGAAGAACGACACGAAACGGAAAAAAACACCAAACCAATAGTACATCTTCAAGAAAATTAGTACTGTAGAAAGGTGGGAATGAGTCCAAAGAAAGGGTACAAACCCGAGTGCAAAAGTGTTTTTTTGTTCAGTTGATCCATTTCGAATCCAACGTTTCTAGATCTACCTTTCTTTAGTCAAGTCATGTATTTTGCATTGCCAGCACTGATTCTACTGAGGTCTTATCTGAAGCGTCGGTGCATTATTTCCATGTTTTTTTTTCCAAATAATGGAGAGCAAAACCCAGGGATTTAGATTGGTGGAAGAGTTGAATACGAAAAAAGGTGATTAACGTAGAAAGAAGGGGGAAAAAGAAGGGGAAAAAAAAGCAAAAATGGAAGTATGATCTGTGGATGGTCGAGAAGGCCTGCCGAGAATGCTGAGTCTCTACTCACGGGGCTAATATTGGGTTTCTACGGCTAGAAGTATCTCGGATCTATAGGTGTAAAAGGTTGGTTGAATTCCATCTCGTCTATTCTATACAAGGCATGTCCACCGTCTCGTGGCACCAAGAACTGTAAAAAAGAAAATGCAATGCAACGCAATGACAAGACAACGAATGCAACGTGAAATCCTCCAGTCATCCCATCTAAATATCGAGGCCTTTATAAAGCGGAAGATGTCTCCCCCTTGGCAGGTGCCCATCTACTCAACCACTCCCTCATCTTGTCCAAATCTCCCCCGGCAGCCTCGGCCGCAGCAACGCACCAGGCAAGATCATACGTCTTTTTTGGATTCGTCGTCGTCTGCTCGGCGCTGTTGTCATGGCTGTCTGCAACACCCTGTGCAGCTACCAGCTCGGCCAAATTTCGACGATGTTGGCCCGTCTCGTCGGTACAAAAGTAAAAGGGGGCCGTGTTGGGGATATCTGGATGAACGTGGATCGGGTCAACGAGCGGGCGGGTGATCGCGGTGATCTCCGCGACGCTCAGCGTACCTGCGGAACCGGAGTCATCGGGGTTCGATGGCAAGTGGGACTTGCCCGTTTTGCAATACGAGTTCTGACACCAGCCTTTGCCGCAGCCGCTCATTAACTGGGAGAGGTAGCGGCGCTCAATGCGTCGGCGGAGAGCTTTGCCTTCGGGGTCGTAGGTATCTACGTATAAGGGGCCGAAACAGATGCTGCACAGACCCAAGGATTTGTTGCCTCCGCTGCCGCTGGAGAGGGTGCGGCCACAGTTTTGGTTCAGACAGATTTGTGGCGGTGGTCGAGAGATCCGTTCGAGATCGTGGTGTCGGAGGTGAGTGTTCATGTCTCGCAGACGCACGATTTTGCTGCAAAGGTGGCATTCTGTTGTTCGACCGCCGTCGACGAGTTCGTGCGGGGTGAGACCCGAGAGGACGACTTCAGGATCATGGAAGTCAGAGTCGGAATCCCCCCGTTGAGGAACGAGGAGGTGGCAGAATTGACAGAGGATGAGTTTTCCTGGGCAGTCGGTGGTGCGATGCTGAGCCAGACCGGGGAGACCGTCGAATTGCGCATCACAATCAGGGCAGTTGTGTGGCGTGTGGTATATTGTGTCGTGGCTTTGTTTACTCACAGCGTCGTTACCGTGCGACGAGTCGTGAGAGCAATGCCAGTGATTTGCCCACTCGGGTGACCGTTTCTGGAAGACATTGCCGCATTTTGGGCAAAGAATGTTGTTGCGAAGGCAGAAGTTTTCATGAAGGACGAGTGTCCGCTCCGGAACCCATTGTTGACAATTCTGGCACTGAGCGTCCCCAGGTGCATGGTCCTCTTGTCCCAGGTCTTCTTGAGCCTTTGTGCCCATCTCTGCCTCTGCCCTTGCTTTCACACGTAAAGTATATTTCAGCGGTTGGGACGACGATGACGAGACCAAAGCTTCCACGTGGGACTCGAGAGCACTGGCATACGCAGAGATATAGATCGCTTCGGCGCCCTCCAGAGCCACATTAGTTGGCCGAATATGAAACTTTTTTGAGAGGTCAGACGAGTAGTCTCCCCAGACATGCATATCGGCACGCGGGTGTCCTTGCTGGCGGGCACCCAGCGGACTCGCAAAGAGGTACACGTTTGGCTCATCGCTCGCCAACTCAATCTCCAGCGCCCCATGCCGGTCCCAGTCGCGGAGCTCATAGTCGACATACTCCCCAGGCCTTACTTGAGCCACAATCTCTTCTTGAAGGCTGATTGTGCCTCCCACAGAGCTGCCATCCGTGGTTCCCGGCGCTCGCGCAGCACGCTCCAGTCGTTTCTGAAGCGTCTCTCGTGCCTGTTCTTCAGACAACGCCACAATATCCACCTCCAGATCCGTGTCAACCACGCAGATACCATCGCCCTCCGGATAGACCTTGTCCAGCAAGAATCGAAAAGACTCATTCCGTGTCCCGGGCACGGTCAAAATCTCACCCGTTGTGAGCGTCGTGAAATTGTCCCGCATGTACCGCTCTAACAACGCTTTCCAATCTTCCGGGTCATACCCTGCCTCCAGAGGCCGTAGTCGGACATAGGTTCCTTTGGGTAATTGTTTCGCGTGCACAGTGACAACGGCACGCTCGTCACCACTTTGCACTGCAACGTCCTGCTCATGGTCCCCGTCTCCGGCATCAGCGCCGTGACTCCTCGTATCATCACCACCGTCATTGATCCCAAGTGCCTCGCGCAGCAGTGTACTCAAAACAACTTCATTCTCTGTCGCCGAAAACTCTCGAATACCCGCATACACGAACCGGTTGTTCTGCGGGTTCACGATCCGAAAGGTGAGCGGGTGAGGCAACGCCTGTTGCCGATCCTCAACTTGTTCCCGTGCGCGCGCCTCGGCGGCAAATGTGTGTGGATTGAAAGGGTCAAAGGTGGACGTGTGGATACGAGCGTTGCGCGCCACGCCGGGCACTGGTTGGAGAGGCGCAGCAGCAAGAAGCTGTTCAAGTGCGGATTGCGGCAGGGTGATTTTGTCGCCGGGGAGTTTGGGCGAACGGTGACGAGGTGTGACGGCGAGCTGGGCGGACCAGTTGAGTGTCGGAGGATTGTCCGCCATCGTGGTAAGGAACAGGCAGATCAGACAGACTTCGCAGGTGGAGAAGGAGGAGGAGGCAAGAGAAGCGAGCCTCGATGGATAGAGTCTGGAATTACGTAGGTCGACATGATTTCTCTTGAGCTCGGAGTCCGGTCAGTTGGGTGACTAAAAGGAAAAAGGTGGAGCGCGGGAAGAGCGCGGGTCGTTCTGGAAGGCTCCGCCGCCCCGCCCGGCGATTTGTGATCGACGGGACGCTTTGCGATTAGCTCGTGGAGGTATAGAAGAGAGGGTGGACACTGATCTGAACGACAGTGGATTACAAAAGATAACTACTTGGATCTAATAGTAGAGGAGAATATCTGAATTTCAAAAGGTGATGCTGAATGGAGATTGACATATGGTATCATTGCGCGCTGAAGATTCACAGGAAAAGAAGCAAGGACGAGTCTGGTCTCTCGACAAAGAAGGATCTTGGAGCTCACACCGGATTTAGCGAAAACGCCGCATTCGATGGCGAGAGCTTGTATTGCACCAATCGCACTGCAGATTTCAAGTCAGTGGGCGTACTTTTGAGACGACTAATTGCGTTTTTCCTTTCAAGAGATGTCCATTTCTCACTCACCATAGTCGCTGAGCAACCCTCATTATGCTCGATGCAGTAGTCACCTCGACAACTCTGGCAGGTTCGTTGCGTTTTTCGTTTGCATGATCCACACTGGAGTATTTGTTAGTATAGATGATACCACCTACAAAAAAAAACCGACTGCAAGTCGAATACTCACTGTCGGGCCGCATTCCCAGCAGTCTTTGCTAACGCCTTGTTCAATTCTCTATATGAAGGACTAGTAAGCAAGGCGTCCTTTTCTTCTTCTCTAAAAAAAAAGGGGGGGGGGGGCACAAGGGAAAAATAAATCTGTGAAACATACCTCTCGCTCGACGTGGAGTGATGCGGTGCCACGAAGAGGTACTTGGGGGGATCGAATAGCAGTCTGATGGGGCGTGAGAGTGGTCCGCATTTGGGTTGGGTGCGGAAGACAATTCGAGCAGAACCACTTATTGCACTGATGACACCAGCGGCTGGTCAGACAATCTGCGCATCTGGCGATCAAGACCGGATGCTCGTTCGGAATCACCACGGGCCGTTTGGCGGCCGCGATGTGAGACACGTGCGACGGAATCGGGCTGAGCAGGGGGAATTGCACATCCGGAGACTGGCCCCAGATTGCAGGGCCTTCGGGGGAACTATGGCATCCATCACAGCCGCGCGGGCCCAACGCAACAGTCGCAATGGCGGGACCGAGGAACCGGTCCTCGGGGGCCGGGTTGGACTCCGTCACGGCCGTGTATCGATTGATGTCGTGACGAGGCCCACGACAGAGGACAGCGTCAAAGGCGATGAGACCTTCGCACTTCTGGAGAGTTTGTGCCCAGCCCTCGGCCAGGCCGTGCTTGAACACCTTACCAGATGCACGATACCATTCATCTCCTAGCCCCTGGAGCTGGGATGGGAGTTGAGCCGGGGCCTGTGTGGTGGACGTGGTGCCTTGGGACGCTTCCTCTTCATTGTCGGAAGAAGTGCTGGATGAGCTTTGGCTAGAACTGGACGAAGGGCTTAATCGTGACTGCCACCAGTCACGGTACTGGCGACGCACGGCAGTCTGAGGTGGGGTATGCATGGGTGAGAAATGATAGATGCCCTTGATTTTTGGTGTGCCCGCTGGCCGAGTTGGCCGGACCGCATGTTGAAGAACCTGCATTAGCTTGCGCTCGTTCAGGTGCTGGCACTCGCGAATAGATAAGATAGTGACGTTGAACCGCTCATTCGAGATGATCTCCGCCACCAGATCTGCAGGTACGGACAGCCCATCCAGAACGAGCGTGCGGACATCCTGGAGGATCGATCGTTTCTCCAAGCTGCCAAAGACTTTGCGCAGCGGTGCCGAGTACACCTCATCCTCCGTCTGGGTATCTGCGTCTGGGGCCGGCTCAGCGGGGGATGACAAGTGCGCACCGCGGCAGCGAGTGAGATCGAGGTGTCTAAACACGTAGGGAGTACTGGTAATCATTTTGTAGAGATGCCGCGACGTCGCAGCCAACGTCATCAGCGAAGGTGTTCCCAGGTACGGCGCCATGTGATCGAGGATCAGACTATTCGAGAGAACCTGCTCCAATGGAGCTTGCCTGGTGATGGGATCGGGACTCTGTTGTTCCATAGTGCCTGACTCCGCCGGCGCCACTTGTTCGATGGGCAATTCATGTACAGCCGGTTCTAGTCCGATTTCTTTGAGAGTCAGTCGACGGGATCCGTAGAAATCCGGTGCGCGACTGATGAGGTGCTGGCGATAGGCGGCCATGGCGCCGACGGCAACCTCGTCGCCGATGCGCAAAAGAGGCGCATGAGGATGGATTTCCTGGAGAGCAGCGCGCGCCTTAACAAGCTCGGATTCAAGGAGATGAATGGTCGATTGGAGCACCGCAGGCATGGTGTGGGAGTTGGGGGAGGGATGAATTGCGGAAGCCAGAGAGATCCACAGATCGTGGGACATGGTCAATTTTTTAATAGGAAACGGAGAGCACAGGGAACGTTTATCTTTCTCAGACGCTCTTGGACATTGGAGGCCGTGGGGATGGGGGAGCCACAATGACCGAATCGATGGTCCTCGATGGGATGATTGTACCACGTCTCAATGATCAGATGGGATCCACCTCGATTACGTCGTGCGGGAAAGGAACAAATGGAGCTGATCAACCCACGTTGCTGAGGAAGAAGTATTGATAAGAACGGGAAAATGGCCAGACGGAATGATCGCTGGCGTCAGGCGGGTTGAAGTAATATAAATCCACGATGGGCACAGTACGTTGGAACATGGCCGGATTGGGTCACCGTAAGACCAGAGGAGAGAGGGGAGGCCAGCCAATCGATCTGCAGACGAAATGGAATCAAATAAAAAAAAAGATCCTACATTTTGGGGGACAAATAATATTCAAGTTAAACCAAAAAAGAATAAACCTCCTCCCGCCATCCGGCAATCATCGCAAAAAAGGCAATTGAGTGGATGCTCAATGGAGACACTGGGGAAAAGGCGACGGACCCACGAAGACTCCGGTGGAGACGGAAATTCGAATCCGGGGTGGAGTGGTGAGAAAATGGGCCGACCAACTCTCGAGACGGAGATGGGTGAGATCCTCCGCAGCGAGGCAGCATGAAGAATGGAGAACCCGTCACTTTCATCATGACCAGATGCAGATGCATCGTTGTCGAAGGAGGTGGAGACAGTATCGAACCCCCCCCAAAATATCAAAAGGGATGGGGGGGGGGGGGGGCGATTGGTTATTCGATTGAGTAACGCGCGATAAGAGCCCCCAAATGGGGAACGGAGCGGCGATAAGACAAGGCATTGAATAGACATCCGGTCTTCCAAGTAACTGCCGTACTGCAGTACGAGTTTTAAGGTGGCAGCGCAAGTACTCTGCATGGGAGATCCCGTTACGCTGACCTGTTGACCATCTTGGCCGCATGGTCAACCACTCGGCACTGTCGTCCCACGTCGTGATCCAGATGTCGGTGAAGAAAAGGTTGCGCGTCTATCTGTGATGAACTTTCTGGGCGATCTCGAAAGTGATGCGTCATGGTCGAGGCTCGGCTGCATTGATCCTCGGGCTGGAGAAGCTCATGGCGGGCAGTATGCGCTATGCGCGATACGCCAAACCAGAACGACTTGAGAAAGACAGGTCACGATGAATATGGTTGTGGTCAAGGATCCAATCGGAAAGAGGAGAGCATATGCTTGTACAAGCTTCGAGCCCGAAATTTTCACCATAGTCCACCCAAGTCTCTATTCTTGTTCCCTCTGTCTGACCATGCAGATGGGGCGGATGACTTTTATTAGACTCTAGCTTGCATAGCATACAACATGGCCATGCAGTACCACGCCGTCGTCTGGACTCGTCCTCTAGTATTAAAAGCATGTGTCGACCGGGCATATTGACTGTGCATCACTGCATACTTACAGTAGTACATCCCTTCCCCCTCCATCCAGTACCGCTTATCTCGACCAGATGCGAGCTGGCGTAAGGGGTCACCAAGACTACAAGGGGGTACTCGGGAAGACTTGGCAGTGGGGGGCCAAGATACTTGGGTTCATGTTGATTTCTCCTTGCCGCTGGAGGTATACGTAAGTATTCCCAATGTACACCACTGTCCATTGCAAACTCGGAACAGTATTATGTCCATGCCTGCTGGACCAGTGAGCAATGAATATTCGATACCAGTACACACGTGCTCAGTCACCAGTCGCTGACAGGTAGCTCATTGGGAATCGCTTCTTTTTTCCAACCCTTTCCATAAAGTCGATTCCCTAGTCCTTTGCAACACGTTGATTCAAAATTCCAGCCGCATTCGCGTCTATTCATGCAGTCAACAGTAAACACCCTCGCACGGTAAGTGCAAGTCCGGAGAGACAAGAGCCAAACAACACCTATTGCCGGTGCTCATTTAGCCTAAAGAATTCTCCACTACATCCTGGGCAGATCCCGCGTCCACTTTGTCTGTTGCATTCCTCGGGGTCGGCATAACTCCCGAACGAGACTGCGGGACAGGACTAGGCTCGGCCTGACGATTCAAAGTCATCCGCATCTTCTTGATTATTTTGAAATTTGACAGTAAATCCTTTTCTGCTCTCCACTCGTTCCACTCGATCACGCGGATGTCCGTGTAGGCCCCCTAATCTGTGGACCAACCACCTACTCCCCCTTTTTTTTTCTCCTTTTTGGCCCTTTTTGCTACTCTAATGGCGTGTCTCTAGGTTCGCAGTCTCAAGTTAAATGTACCCCACTCCAGATGAGTGGGCCACACCTGCTTGTATAGAATTGTGCACTGTTGGTGGTCTGGAGACGCTGGAACTTTGGATGAAAAAGCTATAGATCAAACACAGCCACCCGTTTTTAAACGTTGTTGGAGATTGATCAGAGATGAGAACCTGTGAGCAAACACTGTATGTGCAATATGCACAATTCGTTCATCAAGGTAGTAGGTAGGAGACTCTCAGACAGGGTACCTCATTTAAAGCTTCGGGCTAATGAACTCTACTTCCATTGCTTCCTTCCACGACGCATCGCTAGCCTGACACATTTGACTTTGAGCCTGCATCAATCCTTGAATCAGTTGGCCAAGTCCTGCGCCGTCGCTGACACAGAGGATTAGATCTATATCTGACTGGAGACAACCTAGTGAACCTACACTGCGCAGATGCCACTCACTTGGTTGGAGAACATCCTTGACGGGCACCCTGTGGAGGAACGACTGCTCCATTGATACTTGACTACCTGAAATCCTGTCTTGAATTCTCGAGACGTAGAAAGACCATCGTCTCACCTGCTCTCCTGACCATGGCCACCAACCCATTTATTACGCTGTGTCCCCCGCCCCACCATGCACGTATCTATGGACATGATCCATCTTAAGATTTCAATGCGCCACAATCCATCCATCTCATTCCGATCGTGCCCCTTGTCCTTGCAACGAGTCACCCACTGCCTTGCACAAAGGCCGGACAGCAAGGCTCCGGACCCTCTTGGCGTACGACCTTTCTTTTCGTTTTCGCCGATTGATCGCCCGCCCAAACTATCCACGGCCAGCAGCAGCAACCAGCGGCCACTGCCAAGACAACACAGATACTCCTTGATCAGGAGAATAATGAATGATAGGCATTGCGACGGAGATGATCAGCGCCAAGCAAATGATGGCATTCGTGCAGGGCGATCATGACTCCGCCCCACTTCTTGTTTTACCATTCGGACTCGGGCGAGTTGGGCCGCTGTTGGAAGCTGGACGCTGGACGCTGTGGCTCTTGCTGTAGTCTCCCGCATGGACAGCATGCGACACGAAATCAAGATCGGATTTGAATCTGTAACCATATTGGGAATCGGTACTAGAGTGTAAAGTTCCCCCCGAGAATCACCGACATTGCTATCACCGCATATCAGGGATTGGAGTGAAGATTTTCTCATAAATAACCATTTCATAAGTCTATTCTCTGAGGAATAGGTCTACAAACGTACATTTGCCCGTGTATTGTACACTTATCTGGCCGGTATCATGTATACAGCACATGCTTCATGTTTTAGTTTGGTTTCGCTTTTGCATGGAAAGAAAAAAAAATCATTAGCATATTATAAATATGTCTGGATTTGGGAGGGGTTTCAGAAAACGTAATTTGGTGATGGCCTCACGCTTCTGCGAGGGCGCCAAGATTCTTGACGAAACATGCGGTACTACAGCACCACCTCCGGGCACCTCTTCAATGGGTAAGACATCTCTGCACGAGTACTTCATCTTGGGATAGTATTGCTGCCATCTATCACTGGTACTCCCCGAGTCCAGCTATAGCCGCCGACAAAAGTCGGCGGACTGACGGAGTAAATGACTGGTTAGTGAACACAGAGTGCTGCTCCATGTGTCCACTTGGCGCAGGATTCCATTCATCCGCGCCAACCTTAGTACATGAAATTACCTGCACACAGCCATGAAATGGCTAGTAACTGAAATGTCTTCAGATGTGGAATGATGTGGGGACCGTGGAACACTACCTATCTTACCCTGCTTGGGCAATCTTTGCTAGAATATGCATAATTAATACGGCCTGATCTTGAATTCCAAGAGATCTGCATCCTTTTCGTGCACTATGTATTAGCAAAACTATACCTGCTTAGCATTTATGTGTGATAAGGCTGTCCTGTTTTTGGAAATAGTAAATTACAAGACATGGTCATGTCTGTTAGGTACATAATACCTTTATTAAAGAGACCCTTGGCCAGTTCTACAGTCCAGGTCCTCTAGTGATTTTTCTTGTCTCGCGTCTCGACATGTGATGATCGAATCATCCGCATTTCGCCAAGACTCAAAGGGATAATTAGCAGCCAAGTCTTGAATTAACCAGATCAATAGATTCTGCAGATAAACAGTGCACTCTCATTACACTATTTAACTCTGGGTTCTATTGTTAATACGTACACTAGACTAACATATCTGTATCGTGAAAAACAAACCTTTCCACTCTCGAAATCCTCAATGCGGCATGCACGCATACCTGTACGCTCATGCTGACTCGGCCCCCAAGCCCACCCAACTCAGTTCCTTTCTTTCCATTTCTCCGAACATCCCTGACTGACTCGATGCACATGGGATGTCTCCGGTGCATGCAGTATTGACTCTACGGTACAAACTTTGAGTGTGACCCCGAGTTCGACTATGGAGTACGGAGTATTGTACACGTCTACCTCGTGAATCTGAAAGAGACAACAATACAGAAATGTACTTGTTTCAATGGGATGTAGTGCAGCAGAGTACCTCCTACGAAGCTCAACCAAAGCATCGAGACAGAAGCTTACCAACAGCCCCTAATCGCCACATTTATCGGGCTCCAGACTGAACCTTTCGCTCTTTTACTCACTCCGCTTAGCCCAAGGTGCCAGGACTTACCAGTAGGTTAGCTGTGGTTACCTATCCAGTAGCCTTGATTTTAAGTCTGCTAAAAGTGCCTGGCAAAAAAAGACTTGGAATCCTGCTACTTTTGGTGAAATAAGTGAAGACGCTGAAACTGCAAAGGGCAATGGTTCAAATAGATTTGTGTGTACACCACGTGAGACGCACCCAGCGGGCCTGCTGTATTCACTGCGCACTTGATGCTCGGACTCTGGATATCCCTTCAAAATTGTGCCTCTAGAGGGCTGGCGGAAGGAGTCATTGTCAAGCAGATTGCAGAAGAAAAATTCCACTCGAATTCCAACTCATCTGAGGATAGACTATTATTTACTTGATCACTACTGACATGGAAATGGAGAATCTTGTCATGAACGTCTTTTGTATGGCTGGATTCAAGACAGACAGAGAAGGAGAAAAAAGTCTTGATTCGGAATGCCGCGGTCTTGAACAATTTTCAAAAGACAGTCAGCTTGTAGTATAAGGCGCATGTTCTCTAGTCTTACGATGAACTGCAAGCGCGGACGACAAAAGTTCCCCGGCCTCGTATGTCTTCATTTGAGTCCCCGCTGTATTGAGTGATTGGATCGAGCACATGAGCGAATCGGGTACCCCGGAGACTGCAAAGGTCGTGTGCTAAAGGGCTAACGATAAGGACTGACTACACTGTGTAAAGTGGATGGAATTCAATCCTCGGCCACAACGCTAATTGACAGAATCTAACGTATGAAGAATCGCAGTGTCTCAATGTCAACGTCAAGGTCCTTTGGTGGCATACCACGATTCTCGAATGTTTCCCCAGAGGATTGATCTACCCCCGCAGATCATGGATACTACTCAATGCACGCCGTGATGCCCATACCATGCAATGTACTTCACATTCGGAGAGAAACCGGTACGATTATGGCACTAGTGGTACAGATTGGGCACGCATCCTTTCGTCCGTGGTCCAAGGAAAATGATCAGTGCTGGTCGAACGCTGAGCAAGTGCCACAAAAGAAAATGAAGGCCTCTAATTTCTGCCGCAGATCCATGCCCGGACCAGAGATACTGGAGAATATCGGGAGAGAAAGTAAGAAGAAGAAAAAAGGACACGGACGTTTACTTCCACAACTTGGAAACGGCCACCTCCTTGTCGTCGTGCTTGTTGAGAATCTTGGCGGTGGCCAGGTCAAAGTCCTCCTGAGTAACGTGCACTCGTCGCTCACGCAGGGCGTACATGCCGGCTTCTGTGCAGACACCCTTCAGTTCGGCACCGGAGCATCCGTTCATCTTTTCCGCAATCTTGGTCAGATTGATTCCGCGCGTCAAGTTCATCGATCGAGAGTGGATTCGGAGAATATCGGCACGCGCCTCAACACTAAGCAGCGCCAAATTGAACCATGTTAGCATGAAAGACACTAGGCGCTTGGTTAAACACTTCAGCAAGAATAGCGGATACGTACGATGGTGGGGGGAATTCAATCTTTCGGTCGATTCGCCCCGGTCGTAGCAGAGCAGGGTCCAGAATATCCAATCGATTCGTCGCCATGATAATCTTGATGTTCTTCGTTGGCTCGAATCCATCCAGCTGGTTAAGCAACTCCAGCATGGTTCGTTGCACCTCGGAATCACCACCTCCAGCCGAGTCTATACGGCTGGAGCCGATGCTATCAATCTCGTCCATGAAGATAATACTGGGCGCATGCTCTCGGGCCATCACGAATAGCTCACGCACCATCCGACTACCTTCACCAATATACTTTTGCACCAGTTCTGATCCACTGACACGAATGAAGCGGCAGTCCGTATGGTGAGCCACCGCTCGGGCCAATAGCGTCTTGCCGGTACCAGGAGGACCATAGAGGAGCACACCCTTTGGTTGCGCAATACCAAGAGACTCAAACAGCTCTGGATGCTTGAGACCCAGCTCAATGACCTCCTTGATTTCCTTGATCTGCTGGTCCAATCCACCGATCATGTCGTATGTGCTGTCCGGTACCTTCTCCACCATCATCAATGATACAAGCGGGTCGACCGAGGATGGTAGCATCTTCTCCAACTTGTACGAGTCTGAGAGGAGGGCAACTCGCTTGCCCACGGTGAGCTTGGCGATGTCCACGCCGTCGGCAATATCCACCACTGTAGATGCGTAACACCAGCGAACATTAGCAGGCTCCCTCCAACCATGTTTGTGGGTTCCTTTCAAGCCAGAAATGGGCGACTTCGGAGTGTGAGGGGAGTTGCGTACCGTATTTGCCTTCTGGGTGTACCTTGACCAACACCTTCTTCGTGCTCATCACCTTGACCACTTCACCGACGTAAGAGCCCGGTTGTTGGAGAAGACCAAGTTCCTCTCGCAAGAGTCGCACGCGGGAATTGTAATCATTGCGTTGAGCCTCCAGGCGTCGAAGCACAGCCTGACCCTGGATGATCTCGAGCTTCATGCTCTCGATCTTGTTGCGGTAATAGTTATCCAGCGCCATGGCGGAGAGTGGGAGGGATGACGCTGATGAGCGGAGCAGGAGGGAGCGTCGCAAGCCGTCTGACTGGGTTGAAGAATGTGGAGCTTTACCCAGAGAGCACAGCGTACAGGGATCAAAGAGTGTATGAAAATGGCGTTGGGATTGAAGAGGTGATGACGATGAGGATTGTTTGACACTGGCGTCTCGAGCTGGACCAGCTTGAAGCTGCGGCCGCCGGGACGGGACGCCAACGGATGACTAAATATCTAGAGCCTGGGAAATCGGGCAATAAGGCGTTCAGAATTGGCAAATCAGGCAAACAATCGAGCTTTCGGAGAGCTCCCCACCACAACTGACTCAGCATCGCAGTGACCAAAGTGATTGGCTGAACCAGAAAACGGTCATCTGAAAGCTCTCCACGCGGGCGTGTCCGACCCTGCGGTCTGCGTTGCTCTTTTGTACGATCCTCAGCTGATTGAAACAGCAGGTCACCGCAGGTTCCAAGACTTGGATCTTCCCATTACTTTGACCAAGCCCCGCAATGTGAAGTGGGAGGGTTTCTTCTGAAAAATCTCGGCTTTCCCTGATTTTAATCCATTCGAGATTCTTTGTCCATTCCCAGCCTTTTTGCTGGTCTTCTCTTTCCTTCGTGCTGTAGAACTGTTGCGGATCATCGAAGAATCATGGCGCCTGATAAGAAGGCACCCGACCAGCCTGATCCGTCTCGAGGGTCGGGCACCCCAGCCAGCGAAAACCCTTCCGTTGCATCTGTACCGACCATGCGGTCCTCGTCTTCCTTTCGAAGAGGCTATGGTAGGCTCTTTCTATTTTGTGCAACCCTCTAAAGTAAAGCCATGTATCTTGGTTGTACTAATCCGGCGTGTGGGGGTGGGAAAATAGGCACCCTCGATGCGCAAGCTGTCGACCCAGCTGTCACTGACGCTCGCAGCGAAGAAAACGCTCAGGACGATCAGGGACTTCGCCCATACGCCTCATCGACGATGCCTGATCGGTCTCGAAAGCCATCTGTTACTCGTCGCATGTCTTCCAAACGATTCGTGCCCCACAAGGGTCAAGGGTTCTCGGTTGACGACGATGCGAAGGAAGTTGAGGAAGACTTTGCCCAACACAAAGCAACGGCTACTCAGCAACCATCCCCCCGAATTCGGCCTGCGCGTGCGGGGAGCTCTACCCTACGCCGTCGCGTGGGAGCTCGACCGAGCGCGCTAATCCGAGCCGAGTCGGATAGTCTGAACCTGGAGGAGGATACTCTCCCCGAGCCTGAGATGGACGTTGCAGGCAATGCCCCATCAGTTCACCAGTCAGACGAGGGAAGTGACGCCCCCAGTGGAGACGAGATTGCGGGGTCCGACGAGGACGACGAAGAGACATCCAGTGATGCCGAGAGCTTTACGCTGAAAGACCGCCAGCAGGCGATCAACGAAACCCACCCGTTCGGTATCAGGATCTGGAAACCAGCACTGTACAAGAAGAGTCGGTCGGTCGAGAAGACTGCCGAGGGCGATATCCATTCCTCGCCGGGAGGCCGGGTCAGCCCGGTGCTCTTTGCGACCAACCTCTTGTGGTCGGTACTCTTTGGTTGGTGGCTGGCGTTGGCTGCTCTATTAGCGGCCTTTGCGTGCTTTTTGTGTGCCTTCTCTCCGAGTGCTGTGGAGTATGGTAGGGTCTTTGCAGGATTGTCACGGTACCTCTTATATCCCTTCGGCTCCTTTGTGCTCCTCCGGTCCGATGACAACTACGCGGAGGAGGACGAGGGCGAAGGTCGCAGCATCAGTGAATACGAGCAATGGCAGAATGGTGATCTTGAGCATGGTCGTCTGTTCTTCGGCCCTCGTCGCGATCGATCCTTGGTTGGCCGACGTCGCAACAGTGTTGACTCGGCGGGAGAGCAGGATAGTCTCCTTGGCCGGACCCAGCGTGGACAGTCGGAGGATTCCCAATTCAATCCCTCCAAACGCCGGCTCTTTGGTCGGGGTGAGTGGAGTCTTGGTCGGGTTGTATTCTTTGTCTTCTTCTATTTCTGGATGGGACCTTTGATCCTCATGGTTTCGCTGATCTGTTGGTTACTTGTGTTCTGGATTCCTATGGGTCGAGTAACCCTGATCCTAGCCAGTCACTTGCGCCGTCACCCTCTTGCTCTGTCATTTCACTCGGACAACTCCTACTCCAAAATCACCCCCGGGTCTTCATCAACGTCCATCTTGCTTTGCACATACCGCGCAGTCGGCACAAGGTATTGGAAGTACACCATTGACGGTACTAACATCTTCTTCATCAATCTGCTGGCTCTTGTGTTCTTCGTCATCTTCGATTTCTACGTGCTCGGAGGCGTCTTGTCCATTGAATCGTGGATCACACATCCGGCACTGGTGTTCACTCTTTCCCTGATTTCGATCATTCCTCTTGCCTACTTCATTGGCCAGGCTGTGGCCTCCATCTCCGCCCAATCATCAATGGGACTAGGTGCAGCAATCAATGCCTTTTTCTCCACTGTGGTTGAGGTTTACCTCTACTGTGTCGCCCTGACTGAGGGCAAGTCTCAGCTCGTGGAGGGAAGTATCATTGGAAGTCTTTTCGCGGGTATTTTGTTCTTGCCCGGACTCTCGATGTGTTGCGGTGCCATCAAGCGTAAGACGCAGCGATTCAACGTCAAGTCGGCCGGTGTTACCTCGACCATGCTATTATTCGCCGTCATTGCGTCTTTTGGCCCGACACTGTTCTATCAGGTCTATGGAAGTGTGAGTTTCTGTCAAAAGGCAACCTCTCTGCTTTTCGCCACTTGTCTGACTAACTTGATCGCATGTAGCACGAGCTAAACTGTCACTCTTGTGCCCATGGACTGGACCCTAAGAGCAGAGACTGTCGCCGATGCTACTTTTCTCAAACCCCGGCGGTTGATGATGCCTTTTTCAAGAAAGCCGTGCAGCCCTATGCATGGATCTGCGCTGTATTCTTGTTTCTTTCGTACATCATCGGTCTCTGGTTTACACTTCGGACCCACGCTGCTTTGATCTGGGCAACGGAAGTAGAAGAGAAGGAGAAGAAAGCCACGCATCATATCTCCGATTCCTACACTTTGGAACCCAGACATGTGCTCGCTCAGGGAGGCCCTGAGGCCTCCGGCGCTGTGCACGGTCAAAAAGACTCCATCCGCGAGTCTCAGCTATACAAGCGTATTTTGGGACAGTCGCTCCGACAAGTTGGCCTTGAGGATACCAGCGGCGCTTGCTTTGATCAAGGTGAAGGTGGGTCATCGGACAGGAAGTCCGGAACGCCCTACCTGGTCCCTCCTCGATCCGGTGGCGGCGATGGAGATGGTCAATCTGCGCCCAAGCCTCTTCACAGTCTTTCCGGGGAAGAAAATGAGCGTCTCGTACGCCAAGTCACAGAAGTTGCAGCGACCGCCGCTGCAGTCGCAGCCCGTGACGTGGCTCGGGGCCGCAAGAACTCGGCTCAACAGGTTCCTGGATCAAGACAGCCTGGCCGTGCTTCTGCGGATCAGGTCAAACCGCAAGGTCCAGGTGAGGAGCACGAGGATCTCGGGATTAGCGCGGAGCCTGCACACAGTGGTGGTGGCCACGATGCCCCTAATTGGAGCAAGGCCAAGAGTTCGATCATCCTCCTCAGCGCTACCGTTGCATATGCGATCATCGCAGAGATATTGGTGAACACAGTGGATGTGGTTCTGGAGAGTGTTGACGTGGACGAAAAGTTCCTTGGTGTGACGCTGTTTGCTCTCGTTCCTAACACGACTGAATTCTTGGTATGAGTTTGCCCTCCCGTCAACTCCCCCGGCTGACTTCGAGAGAAGGGCGAGAGGGTCTTTGAGAATCTTCCCCCCCCACTGACTTTTCTACAGAATGCCATCTCATTCGCCATGAACGGTAACATTGCATTGTCGATGGAGATCGGATCAGCCTACGCACTCCAAGTCTGTCTGTTGCAGGTCCCCGCGGTTGTTCTCTTCAGTGCATTCTACACCCGCTCAATTGACCCACTTGAGCTGGCGAGCCACTCTTTTAAGTAAGTATTGGACCGCAAAACGCCACATCCAGGCTATGGGGGAGAGTTTGAACAAATGCTGACTTTTTCCCCTCTTCTTTCTTGTACTGCAGCCTGATCTTCCCCCAATGGGACATGATCACCGTGATTCTATGTGTTTTCTTGCTTTCTTACGTCTACGGCGAAGGCAAAAGTAATTACTTCAAAGGATCTGTCCTTCTGTTAACATACGTGGTCGTTGTCATTGGCTTCTACCTGTCCGGATACAGCAACATGGATACGATTGGAGTCGATCGCTTCGACACCCTCGCCATTGGCCTGAATCGACCTGAAACATTCTATACGGTTGGTCACTCGACTTCTGGTCGGGCCTTCTAGAATCGGAGGTCCGACATTTATATGCTTCCAGGTGCAAAGCCTGGACCAAAATCATGGGACAAGAAGATGTGTCCTCGTCTATCCGGGCCAATATTGAAAGTTGACCGGGACAGCAAGGACCATGAATGTTGATATTGTACTCGCTTGCGTCTTCTTCCCCACTTCTCCTTTCTCCTGCATTCACAGCGGACATGACGTTCCTTCATTCACGAGACCTATGCCTGTGTTTTTGATTTGCTTTTTTTCATTTTGACCATGCTTGTTACCACTGTGCACCGGGGAAGTTTATTCACCTTTTTGTTCTGTTTCTTGCGGCGTCGTGCATTCATCCCATTCTTTTGTTTTTGTTCCATGTTCATCAGACACTCCTCTGTCTTTGCCATATTGCACCATATGTCATATACTATAATGTGCTGTGCCACGCTTTACATTGCCATGCTAATTGGTCTTGTCCTTCTCGTCCCTCGACTGCTTGGAAGGAGGGGAGGGAGGAGGGCAGCCAGGTTTTTCTGTCCCGTTCAATTGTCCAGACTTTTCACCTTTGGCCCCCTCTCCCCACCTCCTGCGTTCTGATAACCACTCCGTCTCGCACCAGGGTCATTGCTCCGCATGAGATTTGCCTTGTAATGCTTCTGCATGTGTCAGTAAGTGTAAGAAAGTACGTGATTCCTGTGGCAGGGTACAGGGATATATGGGACGCGTACATACTGTACATACTCTTGATCAGGTGTAGACTTGGCCAACTTGAAAGTTGTATGTCAAGGCATTGCTCATCTGGTAAGATGTGTGACTCGATGAAAATGTGATCAATATTCAGTTTTCTGGGTTTACCCAGGTGACTTGGTTTTTGTTACCTATGTGTGGTTTGTGGTTTTAGAAGTTATTTATCTTGATTGACCTGGTCTCACTCGGTGCGGTGTTTTAATGAAATGACGAGATTCAAATGTTTGTTCTAGTCAATGAATGTGTATGCATGTATGAATGTACTGTGTCTAGCACTGCGCTGTAAGGACTGTGCAAATATCGTTAAAAAAAAGAAAATCTTCATGTCTCCTCATCGGCCACTGCATCCTTCCCGCCCATATCTTGCTCGGAAAGGAGTACCATTCTTAAACCTACTCCGGCTTCCATTCACCCACGGCGTCATCGACCATCTGCCGATACTTTTGCTGGCCAAAGCACTGCTCCTTAAACACCTCGTACTTAGCCTTGAGTAAAGCCTTTTCCTTGGGATCCGTGGTCGGCATCACCTTTTTGCCGGGCTTGCTCATTCGGTCCATGATGTCCCAGAGCTCTTCCGTGCGGCCCTCCGAGTCGGCACTGGCGGCCTTGGCTCCCAACATGGCGGCTCCGTGACAGACTGCGGCGTGGATGTAGCGGGGGATCACGACGGGCATGTCACATGCGGAGGCGATGAGTCGGACCAGGATGTCGTTTTGGCATTGGGAGCCAGACATGAAGATGGAGGTGATGTTGTGGCCGGCCTCGTTCATGGTCTCGACGATTTGCTTGGTTTGGAGCGCGATGAATTCAAGGGTTCCGTAGTAGTGGATGGCGAGGCCGTCGACACTCTTGTCGCTGGTCATGCCGAAGATCGACCCGGTCATGTTGGGATCGGCGATGGGGGATCGATTGCCCCAAAGGTCTCCGTAGAAGAAAAAGTGGCGGCCGAGGTAAGAGACACTGGGGGCCTGTTGGTCTTGGACCATCTCTTTGAGGTGCTCGTTCAGATACTCGTAGATGTTAGCGTGGTAGGACTCGGCGATCGACAGCGCTTGGTTGAATGCCGGGTGGGTTTCGATGACATGTTTGAGCAGTTCGCCCGTGGCGGATTGTCCTCCCTCGGCCATCCAGTAGCCGGGGAGAATGGTGTCCTTGTACGGCCCCCAGACACCGTTGACGAAGACGGGGTTGGGGGACATGGCGAGATGACAAGTGGATGTGCCCGCGACGGCGGCCAGGCGGGTGAAGGCCTGTGCCTTGTCATTTCGAGCGACATCTTCCGTCAATTGGGCTGCCCCCAGAGAGACTTTGGCGCCGACGGTTCCGATCCAACCGGCGTAGGCATCGATCACACCGCTGCCAATGGCAATGCCCGCAGGAAGACCCAGCTCGGCGGCGGCTTTCTCACAAAGTGTTCCGACCAGCTCACCGGCGCTGAGGTAGTCACCATTCTAAAACACCACCAAAAGAAAAGAGACCGTTAGCCACGCCTTATTCTGCAGCTCTTTTGAAAAACAAAAACTTTTTAGGCTCACCACCCCGTTGACGCCGCCCATACGCTTGAAGTTGTCTTTGGTCAGATCACTCAAGCCAATTTCATTCAAAAAGTCCTCCTGCCACCCCTTGACACTACCATCGACACCGACGGGGACATAACCCTGCTTACACACCACGCTGCAGAAGCTCCGCTTCTCATTGCCGGTGGCGATATGGGTTAGGGCATCACCCAGATCGTAGAACTTGCAGCGATCAAAGAGCTCCTTGGGCATGTTGTTCTTGAGCCAGAGGACCTTGGGGATCTCCATCTCGATGGACATCTTTCCACCCACGTAGCGAAGCAGGTTGTGGTTCGTGGCATTGATCTTGGCGGCCTCTTCGACGGGCCGATGGTCGAGCCAGAGGATGACATTTCGATCCGAGTCAAAGTTTGGACCCGTCACCGAGACCGGCTCGTCAGTCTCTGCGTCAAAGACGGACAGCGAGCAGGTGGCGTCGAAGCCAATTCCTCGCACGCTATTAGGGTTGAGGTTGTGTTGGCTGATGGCACGTTGCACGGCGATACAGATGCATCGCCAGATGTCGGAAGTGGATTGTTCCTACAGTTTGAAAATGGAAAGGGTCAGTGCCGGGAGCCAGATGACACATTGTCACAGGGCCGAGAAAGTCAATCGAGGAGGGAGAGTGATTGCATACATAATATCCATGCTCGGGCTGCCATAATCCGATATTCTCCGAGGCCAACCCCACAATGTCACCCTTGGAATTGATGATACAGGCTCGGGCACTTCCAGTGCCTACATCAATTCCGATGAAATGGTCCTGGTGCAATTGGATATCATCACGAGGGTCACTAGAAGCCTGGCGGGAGCTCTGACGAGAAGGCCGCCGGAAGGGCAGCGCAGCCATAGTGTGGAGTGGGGAGGGAACGAAGAACGGGTGTGGTGTCAAACTTCACACCAGGATCTTCTCTATGGATGAGAAAGTGTCAATTGAGGATAGACAGCGGAAGGATAGGAGAATCTTTCTCTCTCTCTCTCTCTCGTGGTCGATGGTAAACACCGCTGAGCTGCTGTGCACGTGAATCAACCAGAGCCCGATACGGAGTGGCGGTGGGGCTACGGAGGTACCTGGTGGTACTTGCGGTACATTTTGGCTGGAGGAGCTGGAGGAGCTTGTGCGGGGGTCGAGTGGAGCAGAGCTTACAGTGACGACTGGGTGGAAACACACGCAAGTATCACTCCGGTGATGCTGTCTTCTGTGACGACGTATCTTGCTCCCAAAAAAAAAGCATCAAACAAAACGTCCAAGAGATGGCTGGTAGAATCAACTCAAGATTTTACTTATTAGTGATCTCGCATCAGAGCAGAGCAGATATGGAGATTGTTCTCAAAAGCGTGGACTACCTGTCCCTGGTCACCGTTCTGGTGGTAGGCGTTCAGCTTGCAGTGACACCGATTTAAATCTCGGCCCCAGTTCGTATATCCGGGATCGTCGTTGTCATGAAACTACCACGGTCAGCGTCATCCTCGGTCGCAAGACTTGTACTGACAAGCTTCATGGCTCATGGCTTCCTCCAGGAGCCAGATTTCATAGACTGTTGATGCTTGTGAGCAACCGAGTACTCGGTAGATGTCAATACCCGAGAGATTCGGCTCTTGAGCTACATGGACCATGACGCGACTGACGGGGACGTTGTTAGATAGCCGGACACAGGGGGGCGAGGCGGACAGGCTTGCCTCTAGGAATGACAATGTCAAGTGTACACCGTACAATGTACAATCCTTTTTTTGATTTGTTTGGTGGTTCTGGTGTGCAAAGGCCCTCCCCACTGGTCTCAACCGATCGTCGTCTCCAACGAGTCAAAGACCTTCCACGCACGGTCCAGAATAAGGTGCAGGTGGAGATGCACGGTTGTGGGGAAAGGCGGCCAACAAGAAGTGGGAATTGTGAACATGTTCCATTGAAGTCGTGGCGGCAAAATGAAACAGCAAAGAAAAGTAATACTCGGAAGAGAGGGAGAGTGAGAGAGGAGTGGCAAAGAACCAGGATGCAGGCGAGAATGACGACTTTCTAGGTTCAAGGGATGCGGTGGATGTACAGGAATGGATGTACGGACATGTGATTCTACTGACTTTTGAACGATATACCCATACGGGGGGCTACTCCTCAAAAGGGACCGTGAAAGGACACCCAGGGAATTTTTTCTCTCTTTTTTTTTTCCAAGTACCCGAGGCTTCACAATTTAACCTCTGGAAGCTGTTTTTTTTTTTTGAAAGACTAAAGATTTAGGGGAACTCTCGAAGAATAGTCAATTTTTTGGCATCTAGTAAAGAACGACGAATGTACCTGCCACTGGAGCGGATTCAGGAGGTACAGTTTTAGCTACTAGGGTTCAAATGTGGTGCTGTACTGCTCCTTTCGATTGCAGTCAAGTTCATTTTATGATCAGCAAATTGACTCACTGAGTCCTGTGAGTAGTACCAGATTTCCAGAGAATCTTCGAATCAGAGGTAGACCTGGGCTGTTGATCACTCCAATCGGGATCATGGTTGTAGGAAATCAATCTACTCGAAGACGGGTCTTCTTCTTATCCAGAGTGGTAGTAAGTACGTACCAAAAACAAAACCATTTTACTACAAATAGACATCAGGTAAAAACTTTCAAGTTTGACGAAACTCCACCTTAATCTGACTCAGAGTCCCCCTGGAGCTCTCCCAAATATTGCGTACTTGGTTCCATCTAATAATTCACCCAAGTTAGTCGGAGTCCACTATGTACCAACGGCCAACGGACAGACTCCAGCAGGGGACTTGGCGTGCCGCTCCGGCCGGAGACCACACTATCTAATCGAACACACCATCACTTTGACTCTCTCTCTCCCTCCTTGCCTATCTCCTCGTAAATTCCCCAATTCCTCCAATTCCGCCTCTCATGCGTTTCCTCCCCTTCCTCCTGGGAACTCTTCCCTCCCTCTTCCCTACCATCGGAGCCTCCACCACAACGGGCAACACCGGCGCGACAACCACCACCACCGAAATCCTCTACTGGCCCCTCGGCGCCTCCCAACCATCCACCCTCGCTCGCATCGCCTATGACCCCATCAATCCCGACGCCAAAGCGCATGTCCTCGCCTATACGCCCCCGACAGCCGCGCGGAATGACCAGCGGGAGCGTGAGGGGAATGGGGAGCGACTAGACAATGACCAGCTCGTCCGTCTAGGCATTTTCACCAAGACTGCGACAAATCCCAAGCAATGGACCGGTAGTCTGGTCTCGATGGCCTCGGTTGCGGGATCGTCTCGGGAGCCGGACGGGACGGCTCATCCGCCCACGGTGCGTTTGCATCTTGGTCCGGATAACGAGGTGTATCATGTTTCGCTGGCGGCGGGGGAGACGATTTCGCGCTCGGCGTCCCAGGTGAAATCAAAGGCGAAAGGTGAAATGGGAAGTGAAGAGGTGGATCGGACCGGGGATGTTGTTCCCTTGCAAGTGGAATTGGTCAAGAGTGAGGATGGAGTGCAACCGCATTTGAATCGGCCGGTGGTCGTGCGGCCGGATGGACAGAATCCCGAGGACGTTCCGGAGAAGACGTTGATGCAAAAGTAAGTGTGCAATATGCATTGTTTTACTCTGCGTTCTTGATTCTTCTTCTTTTTTTTTATGGAGAGAGAGAGAGAGAGATAAAAGGGCTAACGGGTCGACTCTTTACTTCTAGGTACTGGTGGATTCCCTTGGTTGTCATGTTCTTGTCCATGTCTGGCGGTGGCGGTGGTGGTGGAGAGTAAAAAGGCGGCCCTTGGTCTTCCGGAACGAGGAATGTGTATATATGTGATCAGTTGTTTCTCTATAATCCATTATCAAGACCCTTGAGGCTTATGGTAATCAAAAGCAGAAGATCAGAAGATGTAGAAATAAGATGTGTTTCAGTCGCTATCCAGAGAATGGAAGGCAATGGTGGAGATCTAGGGGGTATCAAGTTTCAACGCCGAGGGGATCTTCTGTGTAAGAAAGCCGTAGAGTTCCACTATGGAACAGGTAGGTAGGTGTTTGAAGTAACCGTAATCGAGAAACCCCCACAGAATGCAAAGATCATGGAGAAACGGATTCCCGCACAATAACAGAAAGGCAGCCAGGCATCGTGCGGGGACTGGCCCAACTGTGGATAAACAGACCACAGAAACAAGAAAAAAAGTCATTCATGGCAATGCACATGGCCGTTCTGGATGGCAATTGAAGGGTTTGCAAATCCCAAAAAGAAAACAAACAAAAGATGCAAAAACGATGGAGGCTCCCCCCCCCCCCCTCCCTCCTTTCAAAAGGAGTCATGATGGTACGTTCGTAATTCTTCCATGCTGAGAACGATCCAGAGGGAGCTGCTCAGCTCTCTCTCGACACATCCCGCTGCTCAACGATCAATGTGCCCTGCCCAGATGGTCGAAGATCCAAGAACATCAGTCCTCGATCGGTCACTGCGACGAGCTCATTCTCATTCTCGGTAAACTTCAATTGCAGACACACCGCATCCACGTCGATCGAGGCAGGTTGCAATTCCGTCAACCTGGCCGCATTCGTCCACGATGCGGGATAGTAGCCGCTCTCCCGGTCAACCAAGACACGCGGCTCCAGAGCCCAGACAGTGATGGTCTTCCAACTAGCCATGGCCACGCGCGTGCTATTTGGCGAGGCCACGATCAATGACCCATGCGTGGTGTCTGCTTCACGGAATCCACCGAGTTGGGCGACGACAGCCCAATCGTTGAAGCGTCGGCCTCGTTGGACATTCATTTCGTGAGAGCAGTGCCAGTCTTGTGGATTGGACTCTGACGTGAGAAGACATGCGACGGTCCATTGCTCGACACGGTGTGTGGCGATCCCCACGGCAAGGTATTGCCAGTGACATGTTCCGGGAATGTTAGTCTCGGGTCCAGTCCGGTGGATTGCGTAGAAGGGAATGTCGATGACAAAGGACAGGGCGAGGTTGGGCGAATACATCGCCACGCAGGAGTTGGCGTGGGCGCCCAGCGGTTGGAGGGTGGTCGAGATGTTGTGCACCTTTTGAAAAAATCTGAACAACGTGCTTCCCCGGGAAAACTGGAGGAGTTGGGTCCCGTAGTCATTAAAGGTGAGTTGTGTACTGGGTCCATAGGAGAGCAAAGACCGGTGGCTGGACTGGCCAGGGTCGACATAAGTGAGAGTGTAGGCTTGGTGAAAAGAACCTGTTTGCATGGGATCTGTTAGCGAGAGCAAACCTTCTTTTGCCCTCATTGTCTGTGTGAATGTGTGCTTTCCACCAGCCACATCCCTTAATAATGTAAAGAATAGAAAAAGAAGGGGAAGGGAAAAGAACAGAACGTCCACATACGAATGATGTTCGGCCTCGTCTCGGATATTTCCGTCGATGTCTCGTCGATGTCGTCGTCCGGCCGGAATTGAGGGGGTTGTCCATCCCCACTGACACTGCTCACGCTACTGACACCGCAATCCATATCTCCATGGTCCACCTCGTCATCGCCGTCATCGGTCATTTCAGTATCCTCGTCTTCATCATGATCTCCGTCAAAAACTTCGGAGAAATAAAGGATGACATGGTGATCCCCCGTCCTTTGTCGATGCTGCCACGAGATGGCGAATTTCTCGTCTCCGTATGCCGCCAGAGCGATAGGATCGTACTCGCTCTCATCCGGGAAGTCGTACAAACTCACGGTATTGGAATCCTCTTTGAGCGGGTAGAAAGCCAGATGGACACGGCCCTCAGGATAAGCCTTGATCGCCTGCTCGACAAAAGGGTGCATCGTGTCCACACTGTGGTCCACGAAAGGCTTGAAGCGATGCAACACCCAGACACCACTGGCGTTGACGACAGTGTACAGCACATCAATCGTGCCGTGTCGTTGGGCAAGGAACTCCAGCCGTCGAGTAATGTGAACGTTTCCCTTGGTCACGTTCGCCAGGTAGACAGCCTCATCGTCGTAAAAGACCAGTAAGGCCGTGTTGTGCATGGACGGAATTTTCAAACAGCAAGCCTGTGGCTTCAGCCGTTTGTTTCCAAACCCGATGAGCTTTCGATTCGCAAAGTGCTCGGCTCCAAAGAGCTGCTCATGTGCGATAGCTCTGAGGATCTGTGCCAGCTTGGGGGTAGAGAGCTGGGTCAGCTCCTCATCATCGGGGCGACCAGGGACCTGTTGAAGTTGGTGCATCACCAGTTCTCGACTGGTGGTGGCCATCTCAAAAAGATCGCGCGAGCAATACGCGAGGTTCAGGTACGTTCGTGCATCGCAGCTCCGGAGAATGAGCTGGATGAGCTCGGTGGGAAGACGAAGCAACATCTTCCTTTCACTTTTTGGGGTGGGAAATTGAAGTGACCCAGAAAGTGAGGAGATATCATTCAATGTACGATTGAGAAAGAAAGATCAGGTGATTGGGGAGAGAGAGACACGTGTGATCTTATCAATGAGCAAAGTGAATGTAGAATAACTCTGACCACGGCCTCCAAATCTGTGGAGGTTGCAATGTGATAGTGTGAAGGAAAGAAGTTCTCACCTCTCTTTCCTATCAAACGGCCGTAGAAGTAGACTTATATAGACTGCACGGCACGGTCCACAGGTCCCAGTTGACCGCACGAGCCACCTTGTTGCCTGGCGGCCCTGACACAAACTCTCTCAACTGAAGGGTCGAAAAGGACGCTAACCCCATAAGAACCTTCCATAGAAATCCCACCGCAACAGAGGCAGCAACTCTCCCAAATCGGATCATCCGACGGGTGGATCTTAAACATTTCAGGCACAGGTCAAGTCATGTGAGTTGTGCGCTGGAAGAGCCACTGCGGCTCCGGGAGCGGGAACACGCCCACTGAGTCCACCTTGCATGTCTGCATATCCAAACGTTCACAGTGGTAAATGAGTCCGTAACACCCAAGAATCACGTCCCAATGATAGGAACTTTCCCAGCGGGGTCGACGCCTGGTCTCACCAATGTGACGTGAACAGCCAGGTCGAGGCCTGATATGCTACCAGAACGGGGCCGTGGGACTAGTTTACCTTGAGTTCAGAGCTTCCCAATGTAGCTGTCTAGCTTAGTCACAGAGTATGTATCCGGGCCATCTTTCTAGTCTTCACTACTACGCCACAATTCAAACAGCATCAACAATCTCGTGATCACAAATGAACAACAATCGATGTTAATTCCATTGCCTTGATGCGTAATTTCAGCTCATTGCCCGACCCATAATGAGATAAAACGCCCCCTGAATGCGAGTAAACAAGAAGAGAAGAGGAAGAGAAGAAGGAATAAGGAGGTGATGAGAAGTGAGGCGAGCATGAGAATTCGTGATAATTGGGTATCCGCTGTCGCTGGTCGTCAAGTTGGGGAGTTCGGGAGAGAGGAAAGACTGGGAGAGGGGAGGAAACACACGGGAGGAAGAGAGCAGGGAGGGGAGAGATGGGAATGGGGGAGGGGAGGGGGGTTTGTTGGGTTTCTCATGGCGGATCACAGGGGAAACTTCACTTTTCGCGGTCGGGGAGTTGGCCACGAGCCATTCGAGCACGCTTTCGTAGCAGAGCACAAACTGACTGAGGTTTTGGACCATACTGGGCCGTTGGGTGCGGAAATCCGCAACGGTTTTGACGATCAAATCCAAAGTCGGGTCGGTCAGAGCGTCTGCAGATGGTGATGCGGTGAGAGTGGGCGGCCTGTTCTGTCGCTGTCGCTTCATGATATCCAGGACACTGTCGACGGTGCAAAAGGTACCCGTCCGGCCACAGCCTGCGCTGCAATGAACCAGAATCGGCCGTTGACCTTCGGGCTCAGCCTCATTTTGACCGAATCGGGACAGGCTGGTAGCACGAATCACCTTGTTGCACTGCTCGATCAAATTGAGCAGATGGGATGGCTGCGAGGTGGTGCCAAAGTCCGGCCAGTAAGGGTATTGAATTTGGGTGATGTCGCGGAGGGGTTGGAACGGAAATGAGGTATGGTAGAGACTGAAGTGTCGAACAATGATGATGGGATTCTCGTTCGACTCGTCCATTGACTTCGGGAGCTCGCTGGAGCCCGGAGGCACTTTTAACAGGGGATCGATCGTATCTTCCTTGGCATTGATGTGGATGAACCGCTCCGAATAGGTCTTGACTTTAAAAGGTCCATAATCGCCGGACTTCCAGTACGGATGGCACTTGACCTGGCCTCGCTCGACTTCGGCGGTCAACGAGACGAGCAATCGAATATCTTGTTCCCAAACCACGCGCCAAAAGTCCTATATGATACTCATGTGAGCGAACGAGAACTCCACCAACCCAACAAAATTTCTTATTTTTGTTTTCTTCAATCAAAAAAGCGTTCACCACAAGGCTCGATTACTCACATTGAAAGTGTCGGGCACCGGTGCCTGCGTGGCAATATATCGTCGATTGCTCAGCTCGGCCTGGATATGGTTGGCGTTCACGTAGTCACAGCCACCGGTAGGCACGCCCTCGAGACGGACGCGGGAGTGATCAAAAGGATAGATGTCGTTGTAACGGTTCTTCGTGCCTTGTTCGATTCCTGCCACCCGGTATTTTTTCGTCTCCTCCCCACCGGAGGCTGAATTGCCCTCATAGGTCAACGCTTGCTTCATCCGTTCCAATTCCTTCTTTTCCAGGTCCAGGAACTTCTCCGACACGGCCTGACCCCGGTTCTGCGCATCGGAGGCCTCGCGTAACCACAGGGGTAATTTCTGTCGCTGCAGGTCCGTCATCCCGTCGGGCAGCTTGAGGGGGATCTGTCCCACACCTCCCATCAAATCCATATTTTGCCGAATATTCCCGAAGAATGGATTCGCCGCGGACGAGGAGTTGGGCAAGGCACAACCTCCAACCACCGGAGCGATGGATTGCAGGTTGATGCTCATCGGAGAGCGCTGCTTTTTCCTCGGAGATGGTCCAGCCATTGGCGTTTGTGGTCGATGCACGAGCTGTGGGCAGCGCGTTGACAAGGCTGTGAACCCTCCCTGCAGGATCAGGCCCTCGCCATCCCAGTTCTCGGCCTGGAACTTGCTGATCACGTGCATCAAGGGGACCGCGTCCTTGACGTCGGCCGTGGCGGCGTCGTACACGATGATTGTATCGCAATCACGCCATTTGGCAAATCGGCGCTTCTCTTCTTCGTTGGTAAAGGTATTCTCGAGTTTTTGCGTGTCAAAGGAACGTCGCTTGAGAAGGGTTGTCGGAATGCAGAGATTGAGCGAGCCGGCGATGCTGGACTGGGAAAAGTGTGCATACGGGCGCACATCGAGAAGCAAGACCTTGTGATTCTTGGATTTGATGATCTCTGCACAGCGCTCAGGCTGAACCCACCGCGAAGAGATGGCCGCGGCTTCGTCTGATTCCTGTTAGTCTGGACGCCGAGCCGCGGTGGGGCCACGGGTTTCAAGGGACCAGTCCACTCACCTTGCAATGCCGCAATCGAACTTTGTCTTGGTTTGATGCTATATTGACTTGCCGGTCCCTGCATCTGCATGAACGGTTGGCCACCCCCGGCCAGAGAAGGAGGACCGCGTGACCAGGTTCGGTTGCCCTGTGCATCTTCATTCGTCGTGTAGGTCTGTAGTGTGGACCCGCGCCGGCTCTTCTCCCCTTCCGGCTCGGCTCTCAAGAGGGTTGACAACCCTGTAGATGCTGACTCGGGTGAGGATAGTTGCATCTTGGGGCTTACATGTGATGAGAAGAATGAAGCCCAGCTCTTTTGGCCCTGGGATCCCGGATTGGACCCTGGATAGTTGTTGGGGCGTTCTACGGTGATCCCAAAGTAATTAGGGCTGGATCGGTCCGACGTTGACTGGACACTCGTCTGCGAAGGCGACAAGCCTGAATGACCCGAGTGAAAGCCCTGGCTGCTTCGACCCGGTGCATTTTGCACCCATGGTGATGGGGGTGTCTGTCCGGGACCGGTCATGATGACACTCGAATCTGCTCTTCGTGTGCAGGTTGACGCGTTCGGAGAGTCTTCTGCAATACCCCTCGTACCTTGGTCAAAGGGAGGTTGGTGAAAGAAGAAAAAGACGAGGATAGTTGCCTAAGAGTGGTTCCACGAGGCTCATCTGCTCACCACTGGATATAGTCACAGTAGTGTTCAAGGATGATGAAAACAAAAAAAAGATCAAACAGATGAGATGCCTTCAGCGTCTGAGAAGGGCTGCTCTGGGCCGGCGGAGATTTGACTCGAGAGCGATCTGGAGTCTGGAGGATTGCAAGACTGACGACTGAGGAGCAACGACGAGGCACCACACGTCTACAGCAGAGCCTCGACGCGACTGACGTATGGCGTCACAAGAGAAGAATGTACTTTTACAGTGAAAAACCGAAATGCTTAAAAGGGGGCAGAGGCGAAAAAAAAAGTGGACGGGTCCAGCCCACCGAGGCTGGTTGCTGTTGTGGTGGTGTGAGTAGGCGATTGGGTCAAGCCAATGACGGACAGTGTCGGTGCATCAGAGAAGGCAGCGCCATCCGCACCGAGCGATGGGGTTTAGTCAGTCCACATGATTATTAAGAATCAGCGCTTGTGGGAGTTGATGAGTGTAATATTTTTTTGGAGGGGAATTGCTTCTGATCTGTCCTTTTTACTTTTGCGTTTTCTTTTCTTTTCTTTTTTTTTTTTTTTCTGTTCGTGGCAGATGAAGAGGGGTGGAAGAACACGCGAGAAGAGGGGGAGTGTGGTTGGGCCAACTGGGGGAAGGTGGCTTTTCCAGAAGAAATCAGAATGAGTAAAAAAAAAAGGCACCGATGGACAGAACACGAGAACGCCAGCCCGACGAGAAAAGGATGGGAGGGCCGATGACGTTATTGTGGGGAGAGCTGTGCGAAGGGGGGCATTCAACCCTCGGCTCGGCCTAGACCGTGGCCTGCCCGTCTGTTCACTCGGTATGCTGTACGCTGTACGCTGTACGCGGTACGCTTGTCCGATCATCAGAGGGGAGTTCGCATGTCGGACTGACCGTACATCGAGTCGAGACGTTGCAGGCTTGGAAGATGCCGTACCGCTTGTAGAGAGCTGTACGGTGATCGGTCACACCGTCCATTTCAATCCATTCAGACAATTATGGAGCAGTGGTCAGTGGAATCGTCTGCGGATCTGCAACCGACTGTTGATCATACACCGTAGGGCAATGAGGATCTGATGTTCTCTGGAGGTACGGGATGAGTGAGACTGAGTACTAGCGCTCTGTGTTTCACTACTATCCACTTTGAGTTCTTCTCTCTTGTCGTGCCACTCTCTCAATCGACTAGGTAGTCATCGACAGGGTACAGTATGATGCCTCTTCGTGATTGGTGCTAGGTTGGGATACATGCAAGAGGAGGATGGGGTGAGTTGTCTTTTTTGTGTTTTTGCTTAGTGATTATCTACATGACTAATATCCAATATTCGAGATTGAATCAAATACCGATAAAGGATCGACTGAACGACGTTGTCACTCACTGGTCGACCCCACGTCTCAGATCAGCCCAGCGACTGTCTCTCTCTCTCTTTCTTCTTTGCGTGTGTCTCTGGCTATGGTAACTCTCCATGGACGGGATACAGCCAGATCCGGACACGGCCGTTAAAAGCCCCCGAGTCATTGCACTGCCCGTGGAACCCTCTAGACCAAAAGACGTAGAGGGACCGCCAGTTGCCCAGAGGAGTAATAGGGAGTGTCATCGTCAGATGGTGAGACAGAGTTTGAGGGGCGTCCCGACGGGATGGGTATCCCATCGTCTTTGTCGCCATTTGCCTTCCTGATCGGCCGCAGAATGGGGTTCGTGCTGAGCACCCTGGTGGGAGTTAAAGGTCAAGAAGATGGAACTCAAAAAAAAAAGCACTCAAACGGGGTTGCAGGGCTCCACCCCCAACCGTCGACTCGACCATCCCAATGCCATCGCTCCACATGATCTCATTATTGCCGTTCTATCGATGACCACCCGTGCCAGCCACCACGAACTGCTAATGCGGAATGAATGGAAGAGCCCTTCCCCCCATGTCCACATGGCCGTCTATTGCTCTCATCCTTCTTTTAAGATACAGTGGGGAACATGTGAAACAGGCCTGTCAATCACTACTGTACAAAACATGGCATGACCCATTTCCGGTCACTTGTGGGACAAGAGACAGCCTGCTCCATCATTCCCGTGGGAGCGTGTCGACGGGTATACCAAACGTCCCGCAATGACGGTCCTGTCTCTACGCACACAGCTACAGGGAATACGGCATCGGATTGGTCCGGGTAGCAAGGGAAGCTTTCTCCCCCCCCCCCCCCCCGTTCAGCGCCCAGAGGATTGCAAGAGGGGCCAAAAGAAGCACAACCGCTCAGGAGGGTACGGGAGCTGGACGTGGGCTCAAAAGCGGAAGCGATCCTCACCCCAGTCTGGACAGCACGCCGCATGAGTCCGCCTTCAGGCCACAGGAGGCGGTCTGTGGTGGAGAGAGGGTGCTGATCCTGCGGCGACAGAGAGACCGGCCTCCGGAGATGCGGGAAGACAGGTGAGAGGAGCGGACAGCCTCGGTGCCAGCCACGGATGGACGTTTTGCGAAAGTCATCTGGCAATACACATTGCCACAGCCTGATCACAGTCGCCCATCCGGCTCACCCTCGAATCGCTTCACGCGCTTTTGTTCCCAGTTGTCCAAATCCTTCGCCATCAGTCTCTGAGGAGAGAGTTAGCGGATTATTTCCATGTAGACACGCTTTGGCCAGACAAGGAAGACGCGGAAAGATCACCAGGTCAAAAGAAGCAAAGAGAAGAGGGGAGAAAACAATAAGCAAAAAGAACGAAAAAGAAAAAAGAAAAGCTCACGTAGTACTCCTCTCGCTCGTCACCAATAATTCGGCGACGCGGATTCCGTTTGATTCCTTCTTCACCGTCGGGTCCCTTCAGACCGAGTTCAAAGGCCTCCTCTTTGCTCAATTGCTGGACCTTGCGATCATATCGTTCGTACCGAAGAGCAGCTGCGGGCGTGAGAACGAAGGATCCGGCCACAATCACAGCAATAAAGGGAAGACCAAAAAGCATAAAGGGGTGCCGCGTGAGGCGAGCTCGATAGAGGGCTCCCAGACGCTCTCCCAGCGATGAGGATGCGGTCGTCGCTCGACGGAACGTTTTAGACTGGAAAGTAGGCATTTCGAGGGTGATTGTCGTGGATCTGCGCCAGCGTAGTGTCCTCAATGCTCCTGTGTAGTACTTGTACGGTTGCGCCAGGCGAAATAGACAAGAAATTTCGATATGGCAGTCTCATTTAAAGATGGGGTGGAAATGCCGGCAACGGTCACGATTACCTGGTCGGAGAATTGATTCCCCGGGACACCGGTAGTGAAGTGTTTGGCCGCGCAGCGCATGCCATCAAGAGCTTTTGGCAACGTGCAGACCGCATTTACGTCTACGACCCGATTGACCTTGAATTGGGGTGCGAGAGCTTGACCGTAACTGTCGGCAAAATTCTGAGCTCCCAATTTGTTTGTTTCGGGCCTTCCAGAGCTTCCTCGAGAGGGTGACCAATCTCGGTTTTTCCTCCCACTCATCAACGCGAGGGACGGAGCATTCTCAGATTTCTCGGCCGCTCATACCTTCATTTCTTGGCTGCAACAGCTCCCCTTTGAGCTGAGCATCGACTATGGCCGCCAACACAGGGTCTCTCTTCGGAGGAGCATCGGGGTTCGGATCAACAACAAATAAACCCAGCCTCTTCGGAACCGCCAACAACGCGACCAGTGCCTTTGGAACCACGACGGCTGCACCGGCTCAAAACACTCAAACAAGCTCGTTGTTTGGTCAGAGTCAGGCACAACCTCAGCCGGCGACTCAATCCTCGTTGTTTGGTCAGAGCCAGGCGCAACCGCAGCCAACGACCCAATCCTCTTTGTTTGGTCAGAATCAAACCCTCGCGCAGCCAGCTGCTCAGTCCTCCCTGCTCGGTCAGCCGCAACAACAAGCCACCAGCGCGCAAACCTCCGGACCGGCAGCGACGCAGACGACACAGCCTGCTTTCTTCAACAGTCTGCTCGAACGGGGCAAAAAGCGACCGCTGTCCGCTGCCGTGCAGGGTAGCAATTTTGAAGATGTTCCGAGCCTGCAACTGGGTCTGGAAGATATTCGGAGAAAAGCGAGGGAGCTGGGATCCGCCGGGAGCAAAGACCCTCTACAGCCCTCTGTGACCAAGAAGGCGTAAGTCTAACAAATCCTCCCAGATGTTTATCTAGAGGATGAAAAAATCCTGGATCTGACTAATTGTTCTCTCCTTCTAGCCACTACCTTCTTGCCTCCTCCGGAATCTCCCCAGGTCAGGCATTGCGCGACCTCAGATCTCTCGACCCTCAAGCGTCGGTGGCTCCAGTGCGAGAAGCAGACAGTTTCGATCCCGACAACCAGCGTTTTTTGCGGAACATTCAGCAGCGTGGTCGTCAGGTCATGATCAACGAGAGCCTCTCCCGCGCGCAGCGTGATTTTGATGCATTCTTGGAAGAGAAGCTGGACATGGATTGGGAAGAGCAGCGGCAAAAGATCTTCCAGCACTTTGGCCTCTCCCAGAAGGACGCCACCGCTGGTGATGAGCTCAAGTCCACCATGCGTGGAGCCTTTGGTCGATCGGCCAGACAGTCCAAGCCCGGGGGTGGCCCTGCCGCCTCACGCAGGAGTGTCTATGGTCGTTCGGGCCTGGACAAGTCCGTCATTGGGACTCCTGGAGCCGGCCTGGCTAGTCGCCAGCTCTTTGAGGCTCCCACGGAGCGCACGGAAGGAGCCGCGGCCGCTTCGCCTGATCTTCGTTTCTTGCGAGAGAAGATGGGTCATTACGCCGAAAAGGTTCAGGATTTGAACCTTGCCCGGCTTCAAGGCAAGACGTTTCCTATTTTGGGTCAATTCTTGGAAGTGGAGATGCACTCGGGCGGTGATGTAAGTGTTCTCCGCGATGGCTCCGTCATTTGTTGAAACATTCGCATCATACTGAATCATCCATACAGGTCCCCCAACAGTTGATATCGGCATACCGGGCACTGATTAGCATTGTGCAAGAAAATCCGAGTATTACAGATAAGACCGACCCTAGCGCGGTGAGGGAACGTCAATTTGCGGCCGAGTATCTGGATGAGTCCTCCAAATCTCGAAACTCCATCAAGTTGAAGAACCGGATTCTCCAGGGCACGCGGTCTTATCTGGAAAGGTCCTTTTACAGCGAGGTGGAGAATGCCATTGCCAAGAATCCCCGCGAGGCTCAATTAGGTGGTATCCCGAGCACAATCAACAAGATCCGAGCGTACATCCGTCTCCGGGCGGCGCGAAAAGATTTGGCTCCAGACGGCACCGAGCTTCAGATGGTCAACGATGACTACTGCTGGATCCTAATCTTTTACCTGCTCCGCTGTGGCTTTGTCGAAGAGGCGGCGGGCTATGCGGCCTCAGATCTCGGCTTCCGATCCCTTGACCAGAAGTTCGTGACATACTTGACATCTTACGCGCGTGACAAGCGTCTTTCCCGAGAGACGCAGCAGAAGATCAATGGCGAATACCAACAACGCTTGCGAAACGCGCCCGAAAACACCGTGGATCCATACCGAATGGCCTGCTACAAGATCATTGGTCGCTGCGACTTGTCCCGTCGTCGTCTCGAGGGAATCAATCAGAGCGTCGAGGATTGGATGTGGTTGCAGTTCAGCCTCGCCCGGGAAGATGACCGCGCCGAGGAGGTGGCGGGTGACATCTTTGGCTTGGAGGATATTCAGACTGATATTGCCGAGATCGGCCAACGGGTCTTCACGAAGAACAATGCCCAGGATTCACCGGGTGGCTATGGAACTTACTTCCTGCTGCAAATCTTGGGTGGTATGTTTGAGCAAGCCGTGGCCTACCTGGGCACCTTTGCTCCGGTGACAGCTGTCCACTTTGCTGTCGCTTTGGCCTACTACGGCCTCCTGCGCGTGTCCGATTTTTACACCTCCGGAGAGGAGATACGTAAGTTTGCACCCTCTCTCCTCATGTGTGAAGTGTGTACGGCCGATGTGCCGTGGTTATCGAGCGTGTCTTGAACTGTGAACGGAAACTAATCCCTACCCCTGCAGTGTCGTTTTCGGTGAAGCAATACCCACAGATCAACTTCGGCTATCTCATCACTCAGTACACTCGAGAATTCCGAACGGGCTATGTCGAGGCTGCCATTGACTACTTTACCCTCATCTGCCTGAATGCTGATTTGGGCGGTAACCTCGGCAAATCTCAAGCGTCGGTCTGCCACGAAGCTCTTCGCGAATTTATTCTCGAAACCAGGGATTTTGCCAAATTGCTGGGTGACATTCGAGACGATGGGACCCGGATCAAGGGTATTATTGAACAACGTCTGGAGCTGATCAACCTCTCTGATCAAGAGGATTTCCTGAAGAACATCACGCTCCAGGCTGCTGGCGTGGCGGATGACAAGGGCTTGACCACCGACGCTGTTCTTTTGTATCATTTGGCGGAGAACTACGATCGTGTCATCGACATCATCAACCGTGCCCTGTCTGACGCCATCGCTATCGAGCTGGGAGCCAGCATGCCCAAGCTGCAGCCTCTCCGCCCCCGAGTGCAAGAGGGCCAGTCTGGATCCGTCGATCCCGGCAGTAGTCTGAGCCTGACCTCTGTCGAAGACCCCGTCGAGTTGGGCAAGACCATGATCAGCCTCTATGATGGGAAGCCGATGTATTATGAGAAGATCCGCGGGATCAACCGCGATACGTGCGGTCTTCTGCTCCGTATGCTGACGGCCAAGTATGAGGTGGAGGCCGGACGGTGGGCTCCCGCTCTTGATGTAGGTCTTCTCTCTTTTCCCTTGCTGACAACGTGTGTTCTTGGTACTAACATCCCACGTGCAGTGTATCAATGCCCTGAACATCCTTCCTTTGCAGGCACAAGGACAGATCCCGCAGATCCGCAGTGCCGCCCAATCATTCTCGTCCCTGCCGGAGATGATCTCTCGAAACGTCGGGCATGTCATCATGTGGAGCATTACCTGCATTGGCAACGAGCGACACCGTCAAACGGGCGGCCCTTATGAGACCGACATGCACCAGGGCTTCGCCGATCAATTGCTGCAGATGGCCAAGGACCTTATGATCTTCTCGGGTATGGTCAAGTACAAACTTCCACCCCGGGTTTACGAAGCTCTCGCTCGTGCTGGTGCGGAGATTGGCGCGTATTAGATCTTGCAGTTGTCTTTCGTCCTCCTCCCCTGTTTATCGATTCTTCGAGCAGGGCGAAATTGGTCATTCCAATGAAAATAATACTGATCTGTTGAGCTCAAAGAACTCTTCCACTTATCTTGTTAGGCCCTCGTAGTCACTGGGCCCTAGACATCCGATGTACACTTCTTTCTATAGCCCTTCCTTCAGTGTGATTACGCATGGGAATGATGTAAATGTTTATTTTTCATTTTCAACCTTTTTTTTCCCTTCCTTTGCAAATGTGGAATCGGGCTGTGCCAAAGCGGAATGATTGAGGAGTGTTCTGCCGAAGTACGTCACTCTGCCAGACAAATAAAAAACTCCAAGAGCAGTACATGGGAAACTTCTTGGGTGATAGCCTCATCTTCGGCACCAAACTCTACATATTAGCAGCAATTTTATGGCTACAATTTTCAACTTCTTCAAACAAAAGTTGGAGCGCAGGTGAAGAGGAATTGGTAAATCAAATCAAATGAATGCAGGGCTCAAGACCGGCGCGATCTGATTCTCCCGAAAAGCTTCGGAGCTTTTCTTCTGTCCGAACCGCCCGACTCTCCGCCATTCGAGACCGCCAAGCCTGTCCGGCTGCCACACGACAACCCTTGCGCCGATCTAAGCGCAACGGCCTATCGTTTCTAGATTCTATACATGATTCGGTCGCGAGTTGCATGCAAGGTTCGTGGCGGTTATCTGCGCTGAAACATGTGGCTGCGAGTACTCCTTTTGAGCAACCACTGATTCATCTTCTGGGGCTGCCCGGCTGGGCCCCCATTTCAACATGGTTGACGGTCTATCGGACGGGTCGATTTCCGACGCGCCGACGGGGATAGATGGATCAAGATTGGATGCTTCTCGTGAGAAACGTACGGATCTTGGTCTAGGGCGACTTGAACAAGACTTTCACAGTCAGGGGATCTCCGGCGACGCGCCACCGCAGGATGGAAGGCAGGAAGATTTCCCGGCTGTGGATGCTCATCCACGACTGAGCTTGTCGAGCGCATTGGCGACAGACAGTCCACAGGGGCCCAGGCAGGAGAGTGCGTCTTCACATATCAACGTAAGCCCGGAGGAGGATGGCTCTGCTGATTTGCCTGGGGCGTCTGTCCGAGGACAATCCTCTCGGAGCATGTTTGACAATCCCCCCAATTTGGCTCGGGTGCGGAGAATCCTCTTTGAATGTAAAGATCCGGTTGAGATCAGTTTGCCGGAATTCGAAACATATTGGCCATTCATCGACAATGTCTGGGTCAAGCAGAGAACCAATGTCAGCAGAGATGGCCACTGTATCACAGATTATTACATGTGCCGGCTGCGGCGCCCAAATCAAACTGCATCAGAGACTCGTCCGCTACCGGAAGGCAAACGACCGCGCAAGAAGCGTGTACGAGAAGGCGGGCAGTGTAATTTTCAAATCAAAGTGGTGCGTTGGGTTGGCGGCTATCGGATGGTCACTATTGCTAGGACTCCGGGGAGTGAGAGCGTGCACTCTCATGACTTGGATCAAATCGATTGTCTGAAACGTAACTCTGGGCTGATGGAATTTGCTCACCGAGAGGCTGTGAAGGGATATTTGCCATCATCGGTGTATACCAAGTTTCGTGAAGAGCCCGACAAATTGGACGAGGCCGGAGGGCGATTTCTGACTGTGGCGGATGTGCGTAATGTCTCTTCCAAGTGGCGCCTCCAGAATCCGGATGTCGAGTTGATTCCGCATGAAGGGTATGAGCTGGTCAAGGGTCAAGGGATCGTCAAGTGTGGGAGTACTGCTGTCGATGCCAGTGCAGCTGCATCATCCCTATTCACCACCGCACGAGCACATCTGCCACCTGACACGCTTTCATTTCCATCCTTCTCGCTCGACTTTCTGCAGCCATATCTGCCCATTCACTCTCACAAGAAGTGCCAATTCCCTCACGTCACTCTATCTTATGCCTCGTCCATGGATTCCAAGCTCTCCCTCTTGCCAGGCATGCAGACGGTACTCTCTGGACCCGAGGCGAAACTCATGACCCATTACCTTCGATCCCGTCACGATGCCATTCTTGTTGGCGTGGGGACCGTGCTTGCAGACAATCCTGGGTTGAACTGCCGCCTCGAAGGCGCTGGAGGGTTTGGCGGATTGGGACGGATGTGGCAGCCACGTCCGATCGTCATTGATCCCATGGCCCGATGGTCCATTCATCCCAGCTGCCGAATGCTGCGAACAGCGGTGGAGGGAAAAGGCAAAGCACCCTGGGTCGTGGTCACCCCGGGAGCTCGGATCGATTCGCAACGGCTGATGATGCTGAAGAGCTATGGCGGTGATTTCTTGCGCATTGTCGAATATAATCAGAATTGGCGATTGCGATGGGAAGCCGTCCTTCGTGCTCTGGCATCGGAAGGCATCAAGAGTGTTATGATCGAGGGAGGTGCCACGATTCTGAGCGAGCTTCTCAACTCGGAGTATTCACACTTGATCAACTCGATTATTGTCACGATGGCGCCGACCTATCTGGGTCATGGCGGTGTCAGCGTCAGTCCCGATTCAAAGCTAGATCAGGAGGGCAGGCCCAGTGCTGCATTGAACCCACGCGAAGTCAAATGGACGCCGATGGGTCAGAACGTGGTCATGTGTGGTAAGATCTGCCACGATGAAGCTGAACGGCCAGATGGCCCTGTGTAGGCTTTCCATTTCATGGGGAACATGCATGGTATATGCGATATGTATGTCTTGTGACTTGGAAGGAGCTCAAAAGACCGAGGCACCGTTCATCCACGATGCATGACGGGAAGCCACTTGCAGATAATTTATCTTCCCGAGCACAAGCATGAGCACCAGGATGAGGACGAAATGAATGAATATGGATCCTTTGAAATCGACAAAGAATGTTCTTCATGTTTGTTCTGGGTCTATAGGCGCATGGACACTCTCAAAACTTCTTCTCTGGGGGTTGGAAAGCTAGAGAGCATCCAGGCTCCTTCATGGAAGGATGAGAGAGACTTCATAGAAGACCGTCGAAATACTGGTTGTGTTTTGTTTTTCTCAAGGCAACAGCTACGTATGGGAGTACGCTGCTGAGGTACTTGCATGTTACTCGTCTGTCTTTGGAGGTCACTTTGACGCAATATATCGGTGATCGACAAAGAAAAGTTACTCGGGAGTGACTTGGACAAGGCAATAAACAGAGACAACCCAAAACATACTTGGTCAACGAAAATGATCTATTGTCCTTTTGGGGGGAGTGAGAACAAGCACTGCAGTGGTGCCTGCTCGGCAAAACCAGCAAAGCAAACAATCACGGTTTACTGCCTTATCACGCATGGCCATCACCATCAAACCCTTCGGTGACGATTGTTTGTCTTCGGGAGCTGCGTGTGGGTGCCTGAGCCTCCGCGGGTGCCTGGGGAGGCCGGGGAGAATGCCGTCGGGAATATTTTGTTATTTAATGCGCCCACGTTCCCTTGGCATCGCTTTGTCGCGTCTCTTCTTCCTTTCTCCACCCCACTCTTTTCTCACTTCTCATCGCGCATCACTTACTTCTCAATTCTCTTCTTTCTTCTCCTCACTGTTGGCAACCTCGCCAACAAACCCACGTCCGCCTCTTCCGCACCCACAATGCCTCCCAAGAAGAATGCGGAAGCTGGGCCATCCAAGCCCGCCAAAGCGACCACGTCCAAAGCGACTGGACGTGGTCGCGCAAAGAAAACCGACGCCGAGCCTGCCACCAAGACCACCAAGGCTGCGGTAAAGAAGGTCACCAAGGTGACTAAAAAAGAAACCACCGAGGCGAGCACTTCCGCCGCCAAGCCGAAGAAGCAGCCCGCCGCAAAGTCCACTGCGTCCAAGGGCAAAGCCGCCGCAACCACCAAGGCTAAGACCACTACTGCCACCAAGCCGACCCCCGCGTCAAAGAAGCGCAAGGCCGACGATGATGACGAGGAGGAGGCCAAGGAGGATAAGCCTCGGGAGCCCAAGAAGCCTCGCGTCGTTCGTGAGCCCAAGCCCAAGGTCGTCAAGACCAAGCCCGCTCCCCCCAAGGTTGTCATCAACGACGTCCCCAAGACGCGTCTGAATGTCTTTGTCTGCGGTGAGGGTAGCTCTGGAGAGCTCGGTCTGGGTGCTGCGAAGAACGCGATTGATGTGAAGCGGCCCCGACTCAACAAGCTCCTGGATGCCCAGGAAGTGGGTGTGGTTCAGATCGCCGTGGGTGGCATGCACTGCTTGGCGCTCACACACGACAACAAGATCTTGACCTGGGGTGTCAACGATCAGGGCGCGTTGGGCCGTGATACCGCCTGGGATGGCGGTTACAAAGAGATCAAGGAGGATGCAGAGAGCGGGTCTGACTCGGATGACTCGGACGACGACAGTGGGCTCAACCCCAAGGAGTCCACTCCCACCCCCATTCTCTCAAGCGCGTTCCCCGAAGGAACTGTCTTTGTTGCCGTCGCCGCCGCGGATAGCGCGAGCTTTGCTTTGACCGATGACGGTCTAGTCTACGGCTGGGGAACCTTCCGAGTAAGTTTTCTGGCTTCTTGCGACGCGCACTACCCAATTTAGACATCTGTGGCCATGTTTGACTAATTCATTCTTCTCTTTCGTCTTGTTTTTCTAGAGCAACGACGGAGTGCTGGGCTTCGATCCAGAGCACCGTATCCAGACCACTCCGATCCTGATCCCTGGCTTGAAGAAGATCAAGCAACTCGCCTGCGGTGCCAACCACGTTCTCGCTCTCAACGATCGTGGTAGCGTTTTGTCCTGGGGTTCGGGCCAGCAAAACCAGCTGGGTCGTCGCATTGTCGAGCGCAACAAGCTTCACGGCCTCGAGCCCCGCGAGTTTGGCCTGCGCAAGGATATCGTCTCCATCGGCTCAGGCTCCTACCACTCCTTCGCCATCCACGCCAACGACACGGTCTACGCCTGGGGCCTGAACAGCTTCGGCGCAACGGCTATTCGCGACAACGCCGGTGAGGATGAGGCCGTCATCACCCGCCCCACACGGGTCGAGTCCCTCTCCAACCGAAAGATCACGCAAATCTGCGGCGGTGCCCATCACTCCATCGCTCGCACCGCGGATGGCGAGTGCCTGGTCTGGGGACGCGCTGATGGCCATCAAAGTGGCATCAAGCTCGACGCTCTTTCCGATGACTCTGTCATCAAGGATGACCGCGAACGACCACGCATCTTGATCGAGCCGACCCAAGTTCCCGGCATCAATGCCGTCGTTGTCGCCGCTGCCTCCGATCACTCTCTGGCCATCGACGCGAATGGTCGTGCCTGGTCCTGGGGCTTCTCGGCCACCTACCAGACCGGACAAGGTACTTCCGATGACATCGAGGTCGCCACCATGATCGATAACACCGCCACCCGTGATCGCAAGCTGAATTGGGCTGGTGCCGGCGGTCAATTCTCCGTTTTTACCGATGCCGCCTGAAAATGACGATACCTTGCCTGTCCTTTCGCCTTTAACGTACGATGTATCCAATACTTTTTTTTTCTGATTCCTCATTGGATTGTTCTGCTCTTCCTGTAGCCTCTTGATTCTCTCGTTTTTTTTTCTTTGTTATCCCCTTTTTAACGTATTAATATGATCTGACCTTGGCCCATGGATCTCCATCCGGGCATGATACGACTAATCTCTATCTTCGATTCTGATCCCTCGAATATGTCATTCACACACTTTTGAATATCTCGAGTAAGGGTATCATTGCAGCGGGTGGAGGGCTTATGAACGGTCTGAACTTGGAAGAAGCGTTGCTTCAAAGTCAGGGAAAGATGAAGTGTTGTCTCACCTGGTGTTTTAGCGTCCATTACCTGCTGTATTTTGACATGGCCATTTTGAACATCGTCAACATGGCGTCTTCCGATACGTTAACTTTTTTTGAGATCCTTTAGGCTTCGAGACCATGACAACAACAATGATAACAGACAAGAGGGAGGAGGGATTTTGTCGCGCCTAGTGAAAGACAGAAGAGACAGCACCTGTGCTGATACTTTGGTTCGGCATATTACTGGTTTTTAAGATTTGACCAGGAAGTACTCGAATTTCCTTAGATTTCGCGGATGGCTCTGAACACAGGGATTAGAAGAGTTTTGGTTGAGCAATCTTCATTTTTTGGGCTCGATGGGATGGAGATTGAGTGCAGTTTGCCTTGAATTCATTATTTATTGAACATTATATTTCCACGGCACAGTCTAAAGTCCCATCTCGTTCATCGCTTCATACTCGGCATCAAAGTCGTCCATAGGCGTGTCTGCGGGTCTGGATGTGGATTTAGGCATATCCGCCATTACTTCATCTTGCTCCCTCAAGAGATCTTCAAGATCGTCATCGTCAGGTTCGGGATGGTCCTGGTGAGATCGAGGCACTGGTTTTGGCGGAGCAAATGTGATTTCACCATCTTGTTCCCGTAGAAGGTCCTCGAGTTCATCGTCATCTGGCTCCGGATGGCTGACAGGACGCCGGTTCTCCGCCTCTGGGTCTGGCATGAACAAGTCTTCATCATTTGCGGTCCCCGTTTGATTTGTGGTAGAATCATTTGCAACGTGGTCTCTTGGCCTGTCTCCTTCCGAGTTTCGGTTGGCGGATGACCCAGCAGGGTCGTCGGTATTGGTTCTGTCGTAAAACGGCTTCGGTTTTTCTTCGTCAATCCACTCCTTCCTCATGGTTTGAATGCGCTTGGTGTGACCCAGTTTCTCAATCATGGCTAACCCGTCGGCGAATTTTGCGCGCGGGAAGAGGTCATCAAGCCATAATTGGTAGAAGTTTAGTAATCGTTCGGTGTCTTGGAACTAATGGTTTGCAGGCGATCGAGTTAGTCGAGAGGCTTGGAGGGGGCTCGATCATAACAGGACTGAATGGTCCTACCTCATGGCCCTTTCCCTTGAATCTGAGCTTTTTTTTGGCCGTATGACGCAGCTTGGGAATTCCTGGCTGTGAAAGGAGACTAGAGATGATCTGTTAGTTGGCTGCTGCCGCTGCTATGGTTGATGCTTCATCATGCTCCCGAGAGGTTGATCACAATCAATCGTACCGAGCTTCGTCAAGTTTTGGGTTAGGCTTTCGTTGCTTTGTGACTTTGACTTCTTCGTCAAGCCCTAGACCTAAGGACGTGGGATCGCCCGTGGCCGGTTTAGAGCCATTCGAGGTAGCGGTGGTATCTGGTTGGTTTTTGAAGATCTCATCGAGGCCGACGTCGTAGTCGAATAGATCGTCCACATTTGTCGGAGATTGCACAGCTTCCGGTGAGTCACCCATGGTTGTAATGCGTAATCTGGAGTTGACACAATGCACCGCTCAATTGTTCGGAGACTCAGTACCCTTATCGAGACGATTGTTAAATCTCCAAAGAAACGCGTCTGGACGCGCGCCAATTACTCCACGAGTACAATTGGCTGCGGCGGGTGCTGTCCCGCCCGCTATGCGCTAGTCCCAAAGCGGGCTAGTGGACAACCTCCGTCCAACTTCCGAACTTCGAACTTCGACTCTGCACAACAATCCCCACTAAACGGCATCATGGCTTCCGATCACAGCTCAGTTGTTGTGCCTCCCAAGCGCGTGGCCTCTGACTATCCTGTATGAGCTGAGTCCTTGACCTGATACGGAAAGATGGATTCCCCGAGCTAACCATCATTCTTCGCCCCGCAGCTGATTGATTCCGACCCGTACGAGATCCAATACTTCCCTACCCGGACATGACCATTGAAACCCCCCCAAGCTCACCATTTGAATCTGTTTAGACACTTGCGCCGGGTATTTGGATATGCTCGTCCTAACGACTATGCGGTGGCCGGAGCCGCTGCTTCAGTCTCCCCCATTGCCTTTTGGGTCATGGAGCGAGTGAGCCCGTCGCATGTCGGCCGCGGTGGCTTCTCTCCTGTCATGCGCTTGGCGACTGCCATTGGATTCCTTGGTGGTCTTCACGTTCTGTACCAGCGCTCATGCAGTATGTGTAGACCCTCAATGGCCCTGCTTGAGAGGGGTTGAACGCTTGAAAGACTAACCCTGGATCGATAGACCGTTTCTATGGATTCACTGAGAACAGCCGTGAAGTGGAGATGGATATGCGTGAGATGGTGGACAAGGTCAAGAAGGGAGAGCCCCTGTACGGCACATCTGGCATGTCCTCTTACCTTCAGGGTGTGGCAGCTCGTAACTCGCGTTACTCTGGGCTGTTCCTCCACGTCCTACCCTGGTTCAACATTGTCAACCACGACCAGGTAAGCAGTTGGCGATATGGTGGCTCTTTGTTTTATTTTTGACTCATGCTAATTGCTGCTTAGCACGGTGTTGACACCGCCAAGTACTACCAGCAAGCGGAGCGGGAATTGGAGGCTGAGCGTTTGGGCAGAGCTTGATTGAGCTCTCTTAAGGTCACGAGTTGCTCAATTTCTGTATACATATCCTGCTGCGAGCTGTTCGCCATTTTTTTTGACTCTCTCTTTTCTTTCCCAAGGCGCAATTCCCAATTAAAATACTTCGTTTGTTCTCGTCAGTCATTCCCAGCAGCGTAAATGTATGCAAGCCGGTTTCATTCACTCAGGTTAGATGCCAATGTTTGAAAACAAAAAGGAGCCATACGAGCACCCCAGCAGTGAGCATATCTCCTGCTAAGAGCTAGGTAAAACAGCCACCCCATTGGCAGCGGTGATCTCGCGGACGTGATCGAAGGCAGTGTTGAGTTCGCGATTCCTTTTTGCCCTAGGGACAGGCGCTAGCGGATTGAATACATCAGCTCCGCCATTCATCATGACGCTGTTTGAACATCAAATTGGATGGAATTACCTTTCGTGTTTTCTTGAATGTAGAAGCGACGAAGGAGCATAATGGCCTCCTTCTGGAACAATCCACCATACACCGGGTAGGCTGAATCGATCGAGCGACTGATGACAGGTCAGCATAGGGGAACGTGCGTCTCTTAGATCTCGGCCAGGTCTCAGTATTGCAGTCCTTACTCGGCATGAATCGTCAGAACGCCTCCGGTGCCTCCGAATCGGTCGTTGGCACAGCCAAAGTACACACTTCGGATACGGTACTGTCTCAAAGCAGACGCGCACATAATGCAGGGTTCAACGGTCACGTAAAGATCGGTCAACTGAAGAGCAGACTTGGGAAAGCTCTTGAGGAATTCTGCGATGGCCAGAAACTCGGCGTGACGGGTGCCCTGCCACAAGAGTTTAGCATCAACCAGCTTTGATCTGACTTTGGGCGCCTCAAAGAGGTTGATCGTCTTTGAGGCAGGCGCATCGGGATGCAATACTTCAAGTCAGAGCGCAAGTGCAGTACTTACATTCATTGAGCGATTGGTATCATTCATGCCTCGCCCCACGATTTGATCATTATGGACAAGAACACAGCCCACGGGGGTTTCTCCGTACTCGAGGGCTTTCTCACCCTAGGATTTCATGTCAGTTTGGCTATTGGGTACTGGGAATTGCTGGCCACCGGGTGGAATATTACCATCTCAAGAGCTGCTTTCATCCAACGCGCGTGCCTCGAGTTCTCAGACACCGCTGGGGTGATTTCAGTCACCGAGAAGGATTCGTCCATAGTGGCGAGACTTTCTGAGCTTGTGTAAAAAAAAAAAAAAGGACGACAAGGTCGAGGAGCGAGCTGGAAGTGAGCAGCGATGAGAACGCTGAAGTATGGAGCCCTGCTCGAAACAGCAATTGAAAGAACTATGAAAGTCGGCCGGGAATCACGATCCAGAAATGGCAGGAGCGGCGCGGAGGGAAACCCTTACGAGAGCTGTACTAAAGTGAAGAATCGATCTGGAATCCGACGCGGTTCCGAGCTAGGATCAGTTTCTCTCCCTCGCGTTGGACACAAACATCCCAATATCAGGTCAAAATTCGACCGTCTCTAATTTTCTGGGGTGTCCATCGCCCAAAGAGGCAAAAGTGGTGGGCAGCAGTGTGGCCTGAGGTGTCCGCGAATATCTTATCGTTATCGCCCTTTTGGCATGGAGCTTCACGCGTCGTCACTCGGCTTCAGCTCGTGTGCTCGTCCTCGATCAAGAATATCTTGAGACGTTCACATTGTCTCATTGGAACATGTCTGCCCATGATGGCGCCCAACGGACACACCGCACAAGGTTCTGCCTTTCAAGATGATCGATTTGCCGAGCCAGCCTCATCCATTCTGGCCGCTCATTTTGCTCCCCGACTGGCAACACAAGGCCAGGAGCCGCAGCGACTATCCCGGGAGGCATTTTCGCAGCTGCGACAAGAGCTTTTGGGCGAGAAATCAACACAAATCCGTCTCGACGATGGAGTCACTGATGTCAACAAGCTCATATGTATCATTCTGAAAGCGGGACTGGAAGTGAGCCAGTCGAACGGTGGCACCGAAGATGATTTGGAAGGTCAAATTCTCGATTGCCTGGAGATAATCCACGTGGGCATCGACAGAGCACCTCAAGCTCTCTGGGGGGTCTCAGACCCAACCATCTTGGGTGAGGAGATTCAAGCGCCTCTGTTTTCGTGGTTGATTCTCCAGTTGATCAAGCTGGCTTGTGCCTGGCACGCCGAGGCAGTTCAAGAGAAAGTGCATTCGATCTTCGTCAGCTTAGCTTGTGTGCAGTACAAAAACATTCGCACCTCGCTATCGTGCTATAGTATCTCGGCATTTCTCCGAGCTTGCGCATTGGGTATGTCCCATCCCCTGTCATTTCCGTCATAGGTTTTGCAGGTAACTAATTCCTCATAGACACCTTGTCCTCATTGGAAAGTAGCCTAGACACGAACATTCAAGGTTTTCGTCCTGCCAAGTTATCTTTGCCATCCAGAACTGGAACCTTGCTCGTGGATATGGACAATCTGGGCCTTCCGCGTAGTCTTTTGAATCGAAGCTTGGTCATAGGGACATTCTCTCAGGCAGCCACTCTGGTTATGACCTTGCTAAATTGCTTGAGTCCTAAGGCTTCGACCCGAGAGCTCACTCGGCAGCAGTCGTTCCTCCTCAGACAAAATCTGCCATGGGCATTGAATGGATACCATCGCCTTCGAAGAGTGCTCTTGCGAGGGTTTGAAATTCTAGATTCCAAAGCCGCATTGGAAGGCCAACCATTGATCACCCGATGTCTCTGGTACACGTATCAACTATGCGCCCCGGAATTGTCTACGGCAGCCATGTCTCCCGGCTTGGATTTAGTCAGTGCTTGGGCACAGTGCCTTGCAGAGTTTCTTCCTGCCAGTCTGAGCCCTCATCTGGTCGCAATTCAATTTGACCTCAGCCAATTTGTGGACGAGCTGACCCAGGTTGTCATGCAATCAAAATCTAAGATGCTCCAATTGAGTGACCTTCTTCTGCCCGTTCTGGACGACATGAAGGCCAAAATTCAGGACCAACAGGCCTTGGATCAGTGTCTCATGGTACGTCACGTGTATATCTCCTTCGTCGAATTAATCTTGCTCATATAATTTATAGACCTCTGTGCAAAATTTGCGCACACGTCTACTTGATAATGTAGCGCTCATGCTCAAGTCTTCCGGCGATCTGGAATCCAGTATAGATGCCGATTTAGCTGAATCATATCAGAAGACTCGAGCCTTAGAGCTGGTTCACGGTCAAGAGGGCAGCGAGGCACGAGCATCCAAACGGCTATGTCTTTCTGAGGAAGGTTCGGATGAGAGTCTTGTCCAAACCCTCCTGAAAAGACTCTCAACAATTCTTGGCTGTAGCTCAATAGCCACCTTGACAGAGCTTCAAGGAGTTGTGCAGTAAGTCACGACCTATCAGTCGTTGTTTTGTTCATCGAAAACTGACAGTCAAATAAAGAAATTTGTTCGAAGGAATTACAGAGACCCAAAAGACGGAGTTTTTGAAAGGTCTCGGCAAGCTCTCGTGTGCTGTTGCGGGCATGTTGGTGCAAAATCCAACAAGTTTCATGGACAAAGAAACCTTCCAATGTCATCGGTGTGACGGCGATAAGTCTGGCGATAGTCATGTCCTAGAGAAAGAAATCGCTAGTTACGAAGACATATGGACCATCCTCAATTTCATCCTTCCTCGGCTTTCTCGCGCTCCGGGTCCTCGAATTGCGGCGATGATTACGCTGAGGCGTATTCTCATTCACTCTCCAAACCTCAAACATTTACATCTTTCCTCCTCATCAGCGGGGGAATTTTGTCTGCATTCGCTGCGTAGCTCAATTCGTGAGCTTCGAGTGGCAACTACGTACGCAATCGATTGGGATAAGCAAGCGATGATGGTGGCTAACACGTATTCAGACACTCAATGGTCGCCTTCGTGCAACCGGCTTTGCCCGCCGATCTCCGAAGAGCAAATTTTGTAATTGCGCTGGAATGGCTGCGGAATTTGTCAGAGAAAAACGATGTGCCCCTCCAGGAGGCGTGTATCTTGACCCTTTGCCGTCTTGCAAGGTTTGTCCATATCTCAAATTCCGTTCTGTTCCTTATGCATCCTCAGACTAAAAGCTGGTACCAGTATTTCGGACGATGACGAGAAACATATCATATTGTTGCGTCTATTGGAATACCTTGGTCATGCAAATCCATACATCTGTGCTGTGGCCTTCAACGAAGTAAGTACAATGTGTTTGGACGTCTTATCACTGTTCATAACTGCCAGCGCAATTTTGTTGCGAGAGCTGCCGAATACTAATGATTGGTGACAGCTGTCTAAACTTGCGCAATGGTTTTCTCTCACGCCTGCTGGTTTGTTCCGGCCTTATTGGCGAACGCTCTCGGTGGCAGTTGTCAAAAACCTCCAGACCCGTCCACATATGGCTGAGCAACTGTGCGAATTACTGGGCATGAAGGTCGACGGTTTCCTCCGACTGACTGAGGTCCATGTGCTCCCCTACCTGGTACTGACAAGGAAAAGAGACATTATTTGTAGGATTGGAGCAAGTCGCAACGAGGGTGAATCGCCTTTCGATGTGTGTTCCGAGAAGAACAATCTCGCGGCAATTCTGGCTTTTCTCCTGGCCCAGCAATCAGATGATCCAGAAGCCATGATTATGTCCCTCCTTTCTGATATCGATCCAGCATTCAAAGGCCGATCTTTAGCTGAATTGGTCCGAATTGAGCCTATCCTTATTGCGTGCGATTTGCTGAAGAGCCTCGGAGATGCTGGAGAGCACAATAAGGAAAGGGTAAGAAACCGCCCGAAAATGGTTTAAAAAAGCTTTTTGAATTCCAATTTGCTAAGATCTTCTCCTTCAGTTCTTGCAAGCACTTCATCGCCTCGCCACATTCGTCCCGAGGAAGTTTGTGCACGCGACCTCTTCTAAAAAGGCGGATCTTCTCAGTCATTTCATCGAGGAGCATGTTCTAGGCATTATCACTCAGTTTGCCAATGCTATCAATGATTTCCAGGTCCGGCAGACACTTGCAGAAAAACGCCGCAACTTGAAAGCTATCGAGGAAATGATCAATATTGCTCAAGGTCACGTAAACAATGCGTTACCCCAAGTCTGCGCCTGCCTGCGATCTGCGCTCGAGATTGGGGAGCTGTGTGATCATGCATTTTCAGCCTGGCAAACACTCATCCGATCCTTGAGCGAAGAAGACATTGAGCCTCTTATTGATCAAACATGGGCGATCGTCATCAGATACTGGGACAATCTGACCACTAACAGCAGAAAACAAGCTTCTCAGCTGATTGACCATATCTTGACAAATCAGCCAAATCTTGTGCGCGATACTTTCAACACCATGCCGTCCCTTGCTTCTATCCCCGAGTTGGCAGAGTTTGAAACCAAAATCAGCGTGCTGCGCGCCGAGCTGGATGTTCGTAGCAAGTTTCTTGCGCTCATCCGCCGCTGCCAAAGCGAGAACTCGACGGTCATTGAGCAGGCTCTGAAGGAATTATTGCCGTTTCTGTCAGAGAATGAAGAGTTTTTGCACGTCTCTGTCCTCAGTGAACAGCCGGACCCTGTCATCGCTCAGCTGACCCGAGCTTTGCTAGATTGCTGTGTGAAGTTCAGTGTCACATCTGACTCTATTACATTGCTCTCGTCTCAGTGTCTGGGTCTTATCGGGTGCCTGGATCCGAACCGGGTAGAGACAATCAAAGAAAAGAAGGACATTCTGGTCTTATCTAACTTTGACAGAATGGAGGAGACAGTCGAATTTATCCTGTTCTTCCTGCAAAATGTCCTTGTCGAGGCGTTCCTTTCGGCATCCAACACGCGTGCTCAGGGCTTTCTAGCGTACGCCATGCAAGGGCTCTTAAAGATTTGCAATCTGAATGCAGCGGTCACTCAACGATCTCGCGATCTTCAGGGTGACGAAAAGTACAGCAGATGGATGGAGCTTCCTGAAAGCGTACGAAACACGTTGACACCCTTCTTGACGTCGACTTACACAGTCACTGTGGTCGCCACAAATTCCAAAGTGACATACCCGTTGTTGTCTCAAAAAATGACGCATAGCGAATGGCTTCGGACCTTGGTGCAGGATCTGCTGCAGGCCGGCAGCGGTGATAATGCAAAGCTCATCTTTGCGGTTTGCAGTCGGGTCGTGAAGGGACAAGACATATCCATCTCTTCCTTTCTTTTCCCTTTTGCTGCTTTGAATCGCATTGTCGGGGGCACAGAACAGGAGCAGCAGGATCTCCAGCTTGAATTGGTCTACATTTTGTCGCATCCTCTTCCAGACGTGAACAATAGTTTCCGCGAGACCATTATCAGTTGTAGCCAGGTAATTTTTGCCTAACAGAATTTTCAGATATACAGGCTGACTAGTGTTCATCATAGAGCGTCTTCGAGGTTTTGGACTACTTGACCAGGTGGCTCCAGGGGAAGAAAAAACAACTCAATGCTCTCAATATCCAGTCCCATTCGTCGAATCGATCCCACAAGGACTCCGGGCGGGATTCACTGCTCGATAAGTACGCCTCCCAAATCAAGTCGGTGGAATGGCTGCTGGCCTCCATTCCACCAGAGATTATCTCGACAAGAGCCGTTGAATGCAGGTCTTTCTCTCGAGCTCTCTTTCATTGGGAACAATACATCCGCCGGTCTAGTTCACAAGCTGGGTCCCAAGGTGCAGCCACCACCTCCTCTGAGCAGCTGTACGAAAGGCTGCAGGACATCTACAGTCAAATCGATGAGCCTGATGGAATTGAAGGCATATCCAGCCACCTTTCAGCCCTAAGTATTGATCAGCAAATCCTTGAACATCGAAAAGCAGGCAGATGGGCCACAGCGCAAAGCTGGTATGAACTGGAGCTTGAGAAGGAACCCAATAATATTGACGCGCAATGGAACCTTGTGACCTGCCTCAAGGAGTCCGGCCAACAAGGTGAGACCCACGCCCTTTTGAACGCTTATGTTCACTTCTTTGACGCTCTCTAGATGCAATTGTCACGCGCTTTGAGGTTCTTAAGCAGTCCGAGCCCGCCGCGTCTCGACTTTTGCCATTCGCAGTCGAGGCGTCATGGATCACTAGCAGATGGGACAAACTGGAGAGCTATCTAGAAATTTCTGCCGGGGACGGAAATGGTGAATTCAACGTAGGCATCGGGTCCGCGCTAAGTGCCCTACGTCAAAAGGGGCCCTCTGCTTTCATTGATACTATCAATGAACTGAGACTGAGCGTGGCGAAGTCTTTGACAGCTAACTCAGCAGCTTCTTTACAATCTTGTCATGAGGATATGCTTCGACTTCATGCCCTTGCCGATGTCGAAGCAATAGTCCGCGCAGGACCTGATGACGCTCAACCCTCTAAGGACTCCTTGCTCCGCACTTTAAACCGCCGTCTTAACGTACTGGGAGGTTATCTTGCTGACAAACAGTATCTTTTGGGCCTGAGACGAGCTGCGATGGAACTCGCGTAAGTAAAGAAGCACTATCTATTTACAGGCTCGAATCATTGACGTGCTTTCAGGGGCGGATTCGGAAGCTCGGACATATCAGCTGCCTGGCTCACTAGCGCCCACCTGTCAAGAAAAGGCAATTTCACTGGCCAGGCGTACCATTCGATGCTACATGCTGCACGCTTGAAGGATAGATCAGCCACTATTGAGCATGCGCGGCTCCTATGGAAAGATGGACATCATCGCAAGGCGATCCAAACTTTGGAAGGCGCGATAGCGTCAAACGAGACAAATGCGACAACCCCCTCCGTCGATTCTCAAGCAGCTTCATTTCTGTCGGGGCGTGGCAAGAATCAGAATGAAACAGCGGCCGTGGTACGTTGCGTGTTGACCTAGCTACTTGATTTGTCGACTGCTAACACAAATCTGCCAGGCACACCTCATGCTAGCAAAATGGACAGATCGAGCTGGACAGACACACACGCAGGCTATTGTTCAGCGTTATCGTGCGGCTATCAAATTGTACCCGAAGTATGTCGACGCAAAAAAAAATTATCAGCTACATGTGATTTGCTGACTTCTTGGACCAGGTGGGAGAAAGCGCATTACTATTTGGGGAAGCACTATAACAAGATTCTTGAACTAGAAAAGGTCAAGCCCATGGGCAAGGAAGCGCAGATATAGTAAGTATATGCTGATCATGGTGTGTCAGCCGATCAATCGCTCACTGCTATCCGTCTAGTTTGAGTGGAGAAGCCACGAAGCTTGTGATCGAAAACTATCTTCGCTCGCTCACATACGGCTGCAAATACGTCTTCCAAACGCTGCCCAAAATTTTGACTCTTTGGCTAGAACACGCTGCTGTTGTAGGCCAGCCGATTGACCCTAAGAGAGGCAGTAATGAGTATGTCCTCGACCCTTTCATTTTGAAATAGCCCAAGCTGACATCGCAATGCCGTCAAAATAGGGAATTCCAGCAGCACACTCACGCTCAGCGACTCAAGAGCTTAGATGAGATACACAACCAGTTGCGAAAATACATTTCCGCTCGCCTTCAAGCTTTTCTGGTATGACTACTAAATTCTTTTAAGGGCTGCATTATTTGAGATTAGGTTCTGACTATTACAGCTTTTCACAATTCTACCTCAGGTGGTAGCCCGTATCAGCCACCGTAACTCTACGGTGTATGATCTTCTCACACGAATGGTTACCAAGGCCGTTCAGAGCTTCCCTCAGCAAGGGTTGTGGACGGTCCTCGCCGTCGTGAAATCATCTAACAAAGATCGAGCGCTGAAGGGTCAAGCGTGTCTCACCAAAATTCAAGAGTACAACAGCAAAGTCAAGAAGGACAACAGTCCTGACATTCGTCGCATGATCCAGCAAGGTCAAAGATTCTCTGACGAGCTTCTTCAACTCTGCCTCGCCCGCGTGGAGGAACGGGCGTCCAAGGTCAATCTTGCGCGCAACCTCGGATTCAATCATAAAGTGGCCCCCTGTCGACTGGTCGTGCCTTTCCAGGCCATGTTGATTCCAAGTCTACCCGTTAGCCACGAATCCGAACATCTAAAAGGGTTCCGACCGTTTCCCCGAGATCCAACAACAATTGAGGGTAAGTCGACAGAAGAGTTTACGACTTGTTTAATTTTGGCACTGACGACTTCTAGCCGTTCTCGATGAGGCGCAAGTCCTCAACTCCCTTCAGAAGCCACGAAAGATTAGCATCCGAGGATCTGACGGTAAAATTTACAATGCGCTTTGCAAGCCCAAAGACGATCTTCGCAAGGATCAGCGTCTCATGGAATTCAATAACATGATTAATCGCTTCTTGAAGCGAGATGTGGAGGCAAGCAAGCGGCGGTTGTGTATGTTGCACCTTCTTGGACAAAAATTCCAAGGCCACGCTAATAAAACACCAGACATCAAGACCTATGCTGTCACTCCGTTGAACGAAGAATGCGGTATCATTGAATGGGTCGACAATCTTCGTACGCTGAGAGACATTGTAGTGAAGCTTCTCCGTGAGCGAAGAGTGCAAGCCAACGTAAGTTCCGAGTGCACATCTAACCATGCCCTTATTTCTTCTCGCTAAGCATGTGTAACATTTCCATTGGGTTAGTACACCGAAATCAGACATTATCTCGACGAAATTTGTGCAGACAAGACATTCTCAAAAGTGTCTCTTTTCGATACAATGATTCTATCCAAGTGCGACACCCTCCTTTCCTTATACACCGCGTTGTTTCGGACATTGTAAGACTGACCTTTTCTCTAGACTCCCACCAGTTCTTCACGAATGGTTTGTTGAAATGTTCCCCGAAACAGAATCGTGGTTCACAGCCCGACTGCGCTACACGCGGTCTACAGCGGTGATGTCAATGGTCGGATACGTTCTGGGGTATGTTGGCTTGTCTCGTCGATCGGCAAGCTTGATTATTCTAGACTGTGTTCAATGCTGATTCACATATGAACACAGACTCGGCGACCGTCATGGTGAGAACCTGTTATTTGAAGAAGGCACGGGCGGTATCCTTCATGTCGACTTCAACTGCCTTTTCGATAAGGTGAGAACGAGAAGACCTCCTACTTAGAGCCCAGCATCCCCCTAACTGACTGGTCTCAACAGGGCCTTACGTTCGAAAAGCCCGAGGTGGTTCCCTTTCGCCTGACGCACAACATGATAGATGCTTTTGGTGCTTATGGGTATAATGGTTTGTTGCCAGATTATCAAACTCTGTATCCAACTGTGCTGCGTACTGACCAAGCTCAAAATTGAAACAGGACCTTTCCGGAGAACCTGCGAGATATCTCTCGGCCTTTTACGACAGAACGAAGATTCCCTCATGACTATCTTGGAGACTTTCTTACATGACCCGACAACAGATTTCATTGGGAAAAGAGTGAGTCTAAGTCTGATGTTGATACAAGGTCCTGATTTGCAAGAGTACAGGGACTAACTGACACTGAATAATTCCAGCGCCGCACTCACGTCAATGTTCCTGATACGCCTGCAGGTGTCTTGGAGGGTGTTCGCGATAAAGTTCGAGGCTTCATGTCCAAGCAGCCAATCCCGCTGTCCGTGGACGGACAGGTCGACGAACTCATTGTGCAGGCAACGGATAAGAAGAATCTTGCAGCGATGTATGTTGGGTGGTGTTCGTTTTTCTAAGCGTTGTTGTATCGTTTCCAAAGGCCCAAAACGTCTCGACTCAATTGACACCGAACCCTTCTGCTCCTTCTCTGCCATGACAAATGATTTGATCTCGTCCCTCTCCCGCGGGGAAGGAACTCACAAAATAATGTGTGGAATATGCGAACCCGAGAAAAATCTTGAAGTGTTTGAAGTCGATTGCCTCGATTCCAAAATCTCCAGGATACATCGAATTCGGCACCGCGAATAGGTTCAACGTCTTTGTTCTCTCCTTGCCCTCTTTGCTTCTTTATTCCAAAATGTACTTGGTCGCCTATTGCTGCGACTCGCCAATGAAAATGCAGGGATGCCACAATAAGTTCATCAAACAAATCTGCATTTGTTTCGGCCAACGCCCTCGACTCTGTATTTGGCCATGAATTTTGATCTCTATCGTCTAGTGCGGCTTCGGCTTCTCACTGGGCTGCGACTCCGGCTCCGACTGCTGTAACTGTAGCTGCTGTAGCTGGGGCTTCGGCGTCGACGTGATCGTGGGCTATCTGCTCGCCGACTTCCTCGGCGTGGGGGCGAGCGGGAACGGGAGTAGGATCGCGGTCGCACTGGCGATCGAGATCGCGATACCGATGGAGGTCGATATGTGTCTCGTCGATCTCCGGGTCGTGCGCGCCCATGTCTCCGGGGTGGTGAGTCCCCACGGGTTCTCTTGCCAAAACGTGCGCGTCCACCAGGGCCTCGGTTTGATGCAGGTGGTGGCGAGCGTGAGAAGTTCCGTCGGGGAAGCACAATTGATACATTCAAAACAGCACCGTCCAGTTGAGCTTCATGCATGTGTGCAATGGCGGCTTCGGCATCGGCTGGGTCGTAATAGAGAATGTAGGCAGTGCCACGGTTCGTCATGACTGTGTCGAGGCAGAAGCCAGGATCAGTAAGCCTTTGCATGATTGAAGAGCATGAAGGTCGGGCAATTTTTGTTCTCACATGATCTGTTCATTGGGAGGTCAATGTATTCAATGTCTCCAAAACTTCCAAATATCTCGCGGAGATGAGCTTCCGTGACATTCTTGGTCAATTTTTCCACCACAACCTAGTGACAGAGAGGGTTAGTTTGAATTGATCATCAAGCCTCCGCGACACATCACTGGGAGATTCTTACCTTTGAGCTGCGCGGAGGGCTTTGTACTGGGCTGGGGGAACGACTGTAACTAGTGCTGCGATAACGTCTTCCGCCTCGGGCAGGACTGCGAGAGCCAGAGGCAGAGCGCGAAGGTGAGCGGTCTCGCGATATGGAATGGCTTCGGCTCCGGGTTCGGCGGTGGCGGTCTGGCGTTGCACTACGTGAGTAGCTTCGTGAACGATCGTGAGCTCGAGGTGATTTTACTGGGTTCCGATCTGGAGATCGCATAGGCGAACGACCCCGAGAGGATCGGGTGGACATGATGGGGTTTTTGAGGAAACTTTTTGAACGAGACGGCGCCACGAAAGAAGGTGGGAAAGGATGACTAGGATGTGTGGTGAAGATGGAAAAAATGATGGAGATCAGTAGAAAAGAGCGAAGCTCAGCACCTGCATGTCACACGTCAAGTCACGAGCTGGCGCGCTCCACAGACGCAGTTGGATAAAAGGCCGCACTAGCCGCTTCGGGTAATCACCTTTATGCACTCCTGGGCTCCTCTTTAGTTGTCTAGTGCGACATGTTGATTACACCTTCAAATTTACGTCAACCGGTTTGAAAGTCATACTCGGCATGATCTAGTGGGTAGCGCTGTGATTCTGAAATTTTGTAGAATTCCCTCGCAATCAAAATATACTTGATCAGAGGGTCAAAGGGGGTATCACCTATTTAACTGCGGATATACGTGCATTCTTATTTCTGCGCATCCCGCCATTCCTCGTACTCCCGAATGACCGAATCCGTGATTTGACGACGCACTTGAGTCAACGCATACTCGAAGTGCTTCAACTTGACATCTTGCTCCTGGCCCGTCTCCTCTTCTTCATCCAAGGCCGCGTCGCCAGCAGTCTCGCAGATGCTGACCATCTCCGCTCCGGAATAGCCCTCAGTGACGACCGCCAGCTCATCGAGGTCAACTTCCGGGCTGAGGACTGACTTGCTCGCCCAAATACGGAGAATCTCTCGTCGGGCTTCGATGTCTGGCGGGCCGATGTAGAGAATGTTATCCAGGCGACCTGGTCGCATAAGGGCGGGGTCAAGAACATCAGGCTTGTTGGTTGCAGCGATGACCAAGACATTGCGTAGCTCTTCAATACCGTCCATCTCGTTGAGAAGGGTGGTGAGGACGTTGACGCCACCTTGTGAATTGCTGCTACGGCGAGCCGCAATGGCGTCGATCTCATCGAAGAAAATGATGCTAGGCCGTGCCGCGCGGGCCTTGCGGAATATTTCTCGCAACGATCGCTCAGATTCACCAACATACATGCTCAATATCTCTGCTCCTTTGACAGCCAGGAAGTTCAGCCCGGCTTCTGTAGCCAGCGCCTTGACAGTAAGAGTCTTGGAGCACCCAGGGGGTCCATAGAGAAGGATTCCCTTTTTGCTCTTGACATTCAGTCGACGCATGCGCTCCGGATGCTGTTGATGATTGTTAGTCTATGCTACCATCGAAATTGCTTGGGACCAATAGAAAGGCAAGCCTGAGCTCGGGCGCTGCGTACCTTGAGGGGCCTTTCAACCGCCTGTTGCAGGCGCTTCTTGATATCATGTTGGCCTCCGATATCTGACCATCGCACTTTTGGTGTCTCCAAGAAGACCTCTCGCATCGCTGTGGGACGAATCTCCTGTAGAGATGCCAGAACATCCTCTTCCAGGATTTCAAGGTCAATTCGAATTTCTCCGTGATTTGAATCGCTACTTTCATTCGCATCGATAAGAGGAGTGTCCATATCCGGCGTTGTGTCCTTCATTGACAAGCCCTCAAATCCAAACGTCAATAGTTGTCGTTGACGGGCTTTCCGGCAGATCAGCTGAAGGAGAGCATAGAGATCCGCACCGACATAACCGTGGGTTTTTTCGGCGATAAAGTCAATCAGTGCCTCGTTGAGCCCTGCAAAGGCTGGTCCCCGAATCGCGCGTAGGATCTCCGCTCGATCCTGCGCGGTAGGAACTTGTAGTTCGATCTCCGTGCCCAGCCGGTGTGGAGTTCGAAGAGCGTCGTCAACGTTATTTGGGTGTCGAGTCGCAGCCACCACAAGTACGGATGCGCTCTGAATGGCGTCAAGGTTCTCGCACAATACTGATACGAGAGAATTTGAGTCAAAAGAAGTCCTTTTGGGCGCAATGAACTCCAACTGATCGATCAAGATGACGCTTGGTTTGGCACGGGCAGCCTCGTGGAAAATGTTGCGAAGCTTCACCTCACTTTCATTAGTGCTGCGACCAAGGGAAGACGTCCCAATCTTGAAAACTTGCTTCCAGCCAGCATTCTCAATCTGCTGAAGGAGTGCCGTTTTGCCGGTTCCCTTTGGTCCGTAGAGGAGAATGCCTCGGTTATGTTCGTAGAATGGTGGCATAACAAGGCTGCGTGAGTTGACATTGAAGTCCGACAAGCTCTCGTTGATGTCTTCAATTTGACGCGAGAGGCCCCCCAATCCCACGGATTGAACCGCAATATGCGAACGCGAGTTGTCGCTCACGTTGATCTCCGTTCCAAGCGAGACTTTAGACTTTTTGGTAAATCTGAAAATGGTACGGTTCGGACTCGCTCCGGGGGCATGAATATTGACCACTTTGAATGTTCTGCGCTGCCCCTTGAGTTCCAAATCAAACACTAGCCCAATGGCCAGGACCTCACCGCGGAGAAGCGGAAACTCTAAGGTCCATTCCCAGTGAGGTCTGTCTTTATCAGAGATGGGCCCGAACCTCTCAATTTTTTCGGTGTCAGAGCAGTCCATCAGCACGATTGTTTCAATATCATCCAAAGTGCCATCAACTTTGGTGATGGCATATTTCTCGCCGACTTTGATCCCGTAACATTCCTGGAGAGTTCTGGACGTCTGCATCACGGTGCTTTGTATGTTCTCCGTCGCAGTCCAAGCGATTGCGGTCTTTGGCGCCCCATCTGCCGACGATAGCGTACAAAGATCATCAGCGCGGAGTCTGAGCGCAGCGAGAGAGGATGAGGAGAGGTAGATGCGAAAGGCATCCTTGAGGTCGCTTCGGGCATGCTTCGACAGTGGTCGAGCAGTGAAGCTGCGGACGTCGGCCATTCTGGCGCAGTCAGTCGATCATAGAGCAGTTCAATTGGACAGATTAATTAGCAATGTGCTGGGCGTGCGTTCATGCGAAGTTAAACGAGTGTCTTGATCATGGAATTTGAAGCTACTACAGCTGGCAAGCGCAGACTTGATGAATTAAAATTAGCATGTCACTCAAATGTTCACTCAGGGTCGAACGTACAGATGCTTGGCTTCTATTCCATATATGAAGCTGGAGCCTCCTTCACCTCGAGGAATGGAGACGTTGCTCTTAAGCACCACAGAAATCTCCGAGGTCTGCGAATTCAAGAATCGCTAATCCAAGAAATTTCAAAGTGGGGGTTGAAGCCGGAGGACCTTATCAGGCTTTCGATAAGAGTGGGTCACAAGGCCGACAGCTTAAGCATGAATATCATCAAATCGTACATTGAACTACTCCGGCGTTGGTTGAGCCAGACACAACAGTACTGTTAACAAGAAGCAGGATGTGTAACAAAACATTATTGGATATAGCATACGCCAGGCGATTCGTAATTCAGCTCTGAGTGGAGCAGAAACCGGCTGGAGCCCACTCCCCCGATTACCGGTCTACGAAGATCTGGTGGAGGTGAGGCACCTAAGGTATGGACTGAAGTTTCTTCTCGCACAGGAACCCTGCCTGAGCCGTCGGGCCTGTAGGCAGTATACCACCTCATGTACTGGTCCACTTGTACTAGGCGAGCCATTAATGCCATTTCGATCAATGGACTCGGGTCAAATAAAAATCAAGTGCCTTGATTTCGACAAGCATCGTAGGATGGGAAAGAATATAGATCGAGTCTACTATATGAGACCAAAGCGCGAATGAAATCAAACAGACACCAGGAGAGAGTGGTCCAGGGTAAGGGTTATTAACGAGCAAATACAGTACTGCCATTAGCCTTAACCGTATCTGACGAGAACAAAGTGTCTGACAATTCAAAGACAGGTTGCCACAGACTATGGACAGGCATGTATGATACTGATGAAACATGGCAGTCCCCATAGACTCCGGCACGAATTGGAGGCTTGGGAATCCTTGCGCAGTGCAGGCGGAAATGACTGGGCCAAAAATAACAGCAGGACATTGACTCAAGGAAGACACAGGAAAGGCACCCAGTAGATACGGAAAACGAGACGCGACCATCCGCACGCAGGAATAATTGAGGCATCGGAAACGGGTTCAAAAAAAAGAAGAAGAAGAAGCGACAGAAGAGAAATGGTGACGGGGCGAGACGAGGAAGCTCAAGGTGCAAATGAGGTTTGAGGGTAATAATAATGTTACAAGGGGGGTCTTTCTAGCAGCATTTTCCTCCGGAGCTACCGTTCAACCCAGATCCTTGATCTATGGGTACACCCGAAGGCCCAGTGTGCTCGGTCTTGGAGGTGTCCATGCCCTTCTTGATATCGGATGCCAGGCTGTAGAAGGCCTTCTCGATGTTGATGTTGTTCTTGGCAGAGACCTCCAGGAACGGAATGCCCAGTTCGTCGGCCAACTGCTGGCCCTGCTCAGTAGAGACGGCCCGCTTCTCCTCCCAGTCACACTTGTTCCCGATAAGGATCTTGTGAACACCCTCGCTGGCGTGTTGCTCGACGTTTGAAAACCATGTACGAATGTCTGTATCCGGATGTCAGAAGTGTCAATTAAGATTAGAAATGCGACCAAGAAAAGGTCGAGGCTATGTGCTGCCATTTAGCAGCACCAAGTAGCCGACATTTTGCGATTCCAATACGTACTCTGGAACGATTTCTCGTCAGTTACGTCGTAGACCAAGAGAATGCCCATCGCGCCTCGGTAGTAGGCAGTGGTGATTGTTCGAAAGCGTTCCTGGCCAGCGGTATCCCAGATCTGCAGCTTCACCCTCTTGCCATCGAGTTCGATTGTGCGGATCTTGAAGTCAATGCCGATGGTTGTGATGAAGGAGGGGGTAAATGAGTCTTCGCTGAAGCGCAGCAAACAGCATGATTTGCCCACGCCGGAGTCACCGATCAACAGCAACTTGATCTATCACGAAGATGAGTTTCGTGAGCTGGCTGTTCACAAAAAGTAGCGTGGGGATCCAATCGTCTTACCAGGAAATCATAGTTCCGTGTGCCAGCCATGATGGAAGTGGTGGATTCTTTGTTTGGTAGATGTTGGTGACGGCTGCTCGAATAGGAGAAGGTTGACCAGTTCCAGTCAGGTCACAGGATGTGTCAAACACGGGTTCGCTGCAGTGTTTCACTTTAGGTTTCGGAAGGGTATTGAGGAAGATGGCTTGATGTAAGGTCGCCTCGGCGAAATCGCAAACACCCCGGTCGATTGGGACAGTCTTGCTGTCGCCTGGTAGCTGCAACTCAGGGAGCGCAGGGTTCAGCCGCTTAGAGTTCGGGAGTCCTCGATCGGCGACTCAGAGAGGCAACTCGTTGGATAGTCGAATGGCGAAGTAATGAAGAGACTCGTTGTTAGGCCTCGACTATCTGGAACATAAAAAAGAAGGGGTGGGGAAAGGAGAGGGAGGGGCGGATCGAAGGCTAAAGTTGGTTATCACCGAGCGGAGTGATGACGGTCCAGTACTGCCGCTCATGCGGGCGTTGGCCTCTTCGTCCACGGGATCGGAGATCGACCGTCGTGTTATGTAAGCCGTGTCGAGGTCACCCGTGACACGACGCCCTCGGTCCGTGGACAGTGGCCTGGAGGTGAAGGCTGCTTAGAGGGAGTAGGCAGGGAACATTCTTGAAGAGACTAAGCGCAGGAAGAGCAAGCAGTACTACTGGCAAGCTTAGTCCATGGTTCATGAGACTCCACACCCACATCATGGAGAAAGCCAGTCAGGAATCTCGTGCACAAGTACAGGCCGCAACTGGCAGGAAGCCGTGGCCTCAAGGCTCGCGCTGAGTGGGTAGATTGAAACTGATGCCCATGCTAAAAACATCACTAAAGGTGGGCTAGCAGAGAGTAAGGAAGCCCACTTCCTTTTTTTTTCTTCTGCCAATACAAAAGAGACAAGGATATGTTATGGTTTCGTCAGGCCGTATCCATCTTCACTTTTCACTGAAAGTATGTCCACCTCATTCTCTCTACTACGCGTAACTGTTTGTCAACGCCGCTGTCCGTGTCAAGTAAATCTTGAATATCTTCTCTGAACTCTTGGTACTGCACCCCACTCAAGACCTGTTTGATCTTTTGGAGCAAGGCTTCCGCTTCGCAAATGAGTCGCCCCGATTCGTGGTAGGACATGATACCTTCAGACGATCGAACAGAGGTGAGGACTCGTGTGACGTTACTTTTTCCCGGGTTAGTCCACATGACTCTTTTGTCAGCAGTGACTGATTGAACTTACCGAAGCCCGCGGCGAACGTCATGGCGCTTCCTGCCCATTCGCAGCCCACGGCGGCTGCCGAAAAGCCCGGCCATCCAACGGATGGAAGCATACGTGACCATGATACCCGGAGTCAAGCCAACAAAGCTGGATGTCAAACGCGTCAGACCGTGCGAGTCGCACCGAAGGTGCAGAAGAGGAATTTCCTTACCCAAAGACAAGCTCTTGGCTCTTCAACAGAGCATCAATACCACTCATGGCGATTTCGACGTCGACCTTGGTCTTCTGAATCTGGATCAACAGTGCGCGCACCAAATCTCCCCTAACGGTGCCAACAAAGGGTGTACGAAGATCTCGCTCATAGGCTTTCAGCACCGGGGTGAGATCCCCTTCTTTGACCGCGTTCGTGATGGCTGCCATGTCTTGAGCGGATGGCGATCCCTGGCTCGTGTCGGGACGATCTCGAACAAAATCAAGGACCATGCGCTCGAGACTGGCTCTGTCGGCTACCAAGCTGTTCTTGCTCATGAGGGCAATCTCACTCTTCTCATCATGACGGATAGTTCCGATGAGTTTATGAATGGGCTCAACCACCCAATTGCGACCAAAGTCGATGATCGTCGCGCCCAAATTGGCGACCCACTGCAGAATCTCATCCTGCCGGCGGGCCAGGAATTTCAACGACGCACTGCTGGACATGAGCACCAGGGTCACGGGGATCCAATATCGGACCAGCCGCGATGGTCGCCCATGTGAAGTGATGAAAGAGGTCACCGAGGACGTATGAGATGGGAGGTGGTCGCGCAGGATTGTCAGTAGACGTTGAATCAAGTCCGTCGGGGCCTGCATCGAGGAAAAGTCTCTGTCCAGCATGTGCATGCTCGACCTCTCCTCTTTGACAGCAGCAAATACTTGCTCCTCAAACCCAGTGAGATTCGAATGTTCAGCTGCTTGACGAACGACGGCTTCAGTGAGGATAACAAGACGGCACACCGTTTCTTGCCATGGGTTGTGCGATGCTCGATAGTGATTGACGGCAAATTCATCGACTTGGAAGGAGTGCATAGTTTCCATAAGTAGACCCAGGCTGCTGGTGTGAATATCCGTCATGGCCAACAAGCGGTCTCTCTTCCGACGAGCCTCTGAGCGACAGGACCGGATGGGAGAGGCCCAACTAAGGGGGACGGGGTATTCGGAGACGCTTCGCCGGGCAATTTGATAGAATTGCGCCCATCGAGCTACGAGGGACTCAGAGAGTGTCCTTGAGGATGCATCCCGTAGAGAGGGTAGGTCTCGGGACCAGTGCCAGAGTCGTACGGGTGCTGTTTGAGCGGCGTAGATACCGCTATTCCAAGACGACCCGAGCACTTCATTCCAGTAGCATGTCTCTTCCTGTAACTGGAGGGTCTGGTCTAGCAGCGATTGCATCACCAAGCCTGAAGCTTGAACGGCCGCCTTGGCTGCTACCAACCACAAGTGATTTGATACCGCCTCACTTTCCGACTGCTCTGTTTCTGCACGAAGCTCTGCGAAGGCTGACCATGGGCGGATCAGGGTGGGTTCCTCCAGCAAATTCACCAGACGCTTGGGTGACAGAAAAGGCTGGGTCGTGGAAGTCACCGAGATGGCGCCGATGACATTCTGCAAGTGCCGAACAGGCAGAGGGGGGGCGTCCTCGGCGTAGATGAGCGCCTCCGACGAGGAGGCAACCTGTTGTTGCCATAGATCGAGCTGGCCATTCACGGCACAGGCCGTTCTGGAAGGATGCAAATCGCGTCAGTGAAATGGCAGCGGAGAAGAAAGATCAAAGGAATTTTCGAAATCGGCATTGGATGAAGCACGATCCGACCATGGAGACTCACTCCTGGACAATCGACATGGCACCAGACGGGCTGTCGAACTGAAGAGGGAGGAGGGGCCTCGACCGTCACATCAACATTCAGTCCTTCACTGGAGCTCAGGTACTGGCTCGGTGGCTAGTGGCTAGTGGCTACTCAACTACTAGCTTTGTTTTGACGGCGCAATGGGCGCATAATCATATGTCGTCATGAAATACTGCAAACAGAGCAAACAGAGTCTCACGGCGGCATCGGACTGTCGGACTGTCAAATACGACAAACCCGACGGCTGGCCCTGTGCGATCTTGGCTTTATTGGCCGCGTCGGCACGTACTCCAACCTACACCGTACGCTCCAGTCTTTCGGCATACGCCCAAGGGCCCCAACCGAGACTCCGGCACGGCTACAGTATCACATTGGGACCAGGGGCCGTCCATATGTAATTTGCTGATTTCTGTCGCCGCGTAGCTAACAACTACATAGCAGCTAATAAGCTAGATATGAAACGACACACACGTACCATTCTTTGTCCTTCACAAGGGGTTTCTGCGTATCAGAATTGCCGCTCAAGTGCATCGAGGCCTACGTACCTAGAACATAAATTAAACGTAACTTAGTACGTACTGCCTATGAACTTATGAAGTACTGTATGAACTGAGCTTCTGTGGACCGATTGACGGCGTCCGGGGGCATGAATCATGCGGTCAGGGTTCATCCGCGCGTTCTATCCTATAGTTCCTCCATAGCCTATGTGTAAAATTCGCGGTGGGCTGTCCCCAGATGTTGAACAGTGTTAAGCTGCCAGCGGATACTCTCGAATGGCATGATCCGGCCGACTGAACACTCCAATCATGATGCCCAAAAATAGAGATTTGTTGACTGACAAGGCAATATCAAGTTGCTTCATTACATGTATTCCCAATGAGTGTTCAATTTTAGTCGGGGGGCTTGCCCTGTTTCCAGTACAGTACATGATCGTGCTACTGTACTGCATCCAGTCAAGATCTGGCCTGGAAATTGAAAACCAATCAGCGGACTCACAAAGTCCGCATCGGCCCATTTGATTTGTTGTAGTGGGTCTCTCGGGATCCGGATAGCCATCGGCTGGAAGGTGGCCTTACCCTTATTACATAAGCTGAGCAGTGCAAAGCAGTCAAACTACCCTTGCGGGTCAGGGGAACCACCCAAAGAGAAGCGACGGAGACGCAGGACTGGAGACAAAAAGAGAAAAGAAAAATAAAATAAAAATAAGAACACGAAATGGAATGGAGCAGAGCCGGAGACCAGAAGAGCACCAGAGAGGATCTCGCCACTTCGGGACTGGCTTCCCCTGCCCACCGAACGGAGAAGGTTATTTACTGGCACCGCCTCCCTTTTCTTCCCTTTCCTCTCACAACCAGTCACTGTGACACTTCTTTTTGTCTCAGTACTCGCCTGACTTTTTCCTTTTACTTGCCCTTTCACCACGACCGGCTTGCTGAATCGGGCATTCCTGCGGCGGCTTTTTCATTTTGAGACTGTCTCCGTGCAAGAAGGGTCTGCCGACATTTTCTCCTGAGAGGAACCACAAAATGTAAGTGATCGGTTCTGCGAAGAAAGACTGCGACCTATCCGCCGTTGTTACAAGTCTTTAGCTTCCACGCCTCCAAATTTTTGCCTGGTGGGTATTAACTTGCTTGTTGCGAATGTAGGAATTCGACTTTCGCCCCCGCGGCCACCTACTGGGGCCAATACCAGGAGATTAGCAACTACAACACCAATTTGAATGTCGCCGAACGACTTTGGGCGGCGTGGTACGCCTGGATGCAAAATGATGTCCTGGCTACCGGGATCATGTCTTTCGCGATGCACGAAATTGTCTATTTCGGTCGTTCCCTGCCCTGGTTCATCATCGACAGCCTGGGCCTGTTCAAGCAATACAAGATTCAAGGCGTAAGTGTGCCCAGCGCCAGACGGTCACTCGTACTTGATTCAGAGACCACCCCTCTTTGGTGACGGTATGCTGACAGATATCTCCCTCCAGAACAAGATCCCCTCTGTACGTGAGCAGTGGGATTGTGCCAAATGGGTTCTACTGAGTCACGTCACCGTCGAGCTTCCTCAGATTTGGTAAGCCTTGCCCGTTTTTCGTGTATCCTGGGCTTTTTTCATTGAAAGTGGGCGGCGATCTAACAGTTTGACTCCTATCCAGGCTCTTCCACCCCATGGCCCAATTCTTCGGACTCTCAACTTCCGTTCCTTTCCCCTCCGTCCTCACGATGGCTTATCAAATTGCGATCTTCTTTGTTATGGAGGATGCCTGGCACTACTGGTTTCATCGCGCTCTCCACTACGGACCTCTCTACAAGGCGATCCACAAGATCCACCACCAGTATTCCGCTCCATTCGGCTTGGCGGCTGAGTATGCTTCTCCAATTGAAGTGATGATCCTCGGCTTCGGAACCGTGAGCTGTCCCATCATCTGGTGTGCCATCACCGGTGACCTGCACATTCTCACCATGTACGTGTGGATCATCCTTCGACTGGCTCAGGCTATCGACGCGCACAGTGGCTACGAGTTCCCTTGGAGTCTGCACCACTTCCTGCCTTTCTGGGCCGGCGCAGACCACCACGACCTCCACCACGAGAAATTCATTGGCAACTATGCGAGCAGCTTCCGCTGGTGGGACTACGTTCTGGACACCGAGTACACTCCCGAGGCGCTGAAGCGCCGCCGTGGTAACCCGGCATCCACCAAGAAGGCCCAGTAACGGTTATGTGACCCCCCTTCCTCTTCCCCTCAGGACAGCCAAGCTGCATTGACTCGTTTGATTGCTTGATTTTTGCCGTGGGGTCCTTTGACTGCGCCTTGCTTCTTTGTTTCTTCTATTTCATGTTTGGGCTTGAAGTTTCTGGCCTGAACGCTGTTGATTTGGTGACCGAGCAAAAGTGGGTTATCACCTTTTTGTTCTTTTGATTAATAGCCGTTTTTGAAGGCGTTTCGTGTCGTGTTATGATGGGATTGGAGGCACCTATAGAAGGGCATGCTTTTAAGAATGGGGAATGCGGAGAGTGTACAGTATAGTATGTCCGTTGTGGCCACCCAGTAACGTTTTAATGTACCTACTTAATTTGTCGATGAAGACTGGTCTTTGAGCCAGCGGAATGAATTTGATTTCACCTATGAAACCACAACAATCTTTTCATGAGATAATGAAATACATAGAGATGCGAAAATAAATGGTAGATTTTGAAGGTTTTTGGTCGAAATGTAGGTAGGGTCCCTGATCAGCGCCAAGACCGGGGAGGCTGCGACAGCGCCGAAGTCCTGTCACTTTTTGTGATCGTGTATTGCAGTGCAAGGGATCGGGAAACCTGACCGAAACGCAGCGAAGCGGACCTTTCCTTTGAACAAAAAAGAAAATCAATTAGCCAAGGGTGACCATAAGTGTCCGACAAATAGCTTTCAACTTGGGGGTGGTGGGGAAGAGAGGGCTTGCTAAAGCAAAAAAAGCGCGATGTTCCCTCGAACCGGAATCGAGCCGGTGACCTTTCGGTTATATGAATCCATTACAGCCGAACGTGATATCCAACTACACCATCGAGGGTTAAATCACTGCTGGGAACAAATGTTTCCAATACATGACCCTTAGATATATTGTGACGCAGCGAGGAACGTTTTCAAGCAAGATCAATCCATGGATCTTTGCAAAATGGGGGGGAGTCTTCCCTTTCTTGTTATTTAGTATCTTGTAACCGCTACTTGTACCTGATATACACAGACAAGGTTCTCCTCCAAAGCGTAGAGTCCGCTAAAATTCGCACGGGGTTGTCAGCCGAACTCGGTCTCATGCTCCCACGTCTCAATAAAAGAAGACTCGGATTTGAAGCCCTTGAGTATACTTGACCTACGTGAGTTAATCAGGAACCGCTAAGTCACGCCACGTGACGAGTTTTGGTGGATTGACGGGGAGAACAAAACGCTGCATATGAGCAGATTCGCTTCTGTCTGTCCTGTCTGCTTACCTGCAGGTTGCTTGGGACAAGTCGTTCACTGTTCTCTAGTCGTTGGTGCAATATCCGACTCTGTTTGTTTTTTCTCCGAATGTGTTATGAAATAACGAGGATAAAGTGTGCTACTGCTGTCTTCTAAGAATTACTTTCTGGCTTACATTCGTTGAGCTCGGAAATGGAGGTAGTCTTAACCATGCCCGCTCCCAAGGCTATTATCCCACGATGGACTGTCGATTGACTGACCAAAAGCTTCCTTTTTAGATTGATATCGAATCTCCCGAAAGATATCTGCAGTTATATGCCCCATAACTTGCTCTTACCAGACCGATGCTGCCTGCCACATGTCTTTCCTGTCTATCGCACCTGATGCATCTTCAAGGGATGATTGAAAAAGAAGTTGAGTATTACTCCATTGACCGAGTCGTCAGTCTGCCAGTCCAGTCCCTTTCGTTGAACCAAGTACACTCTTCCACAGAGGCTGTTCTTGCTTGGTACGGTCGTGATTTCTCGCATGTCAGAACGGTTTCAAGAGCTCGGCCGCGTGGCGCAACGTCACTTGCAAGGGGCAGCATCCCTCTTTCTAGATGGTACCAACTGGTCGCCCATGGAACTCAATCTCGCAACTTCCTGCCTCTAAACCGACTTGCGCGAGAGCATTCACTCCAGGAGCAGACCTGCTCGTTTGACTTGAGTCATCTTAGTCTTGTGGATGAAACCGTGACGACTCCCTCGGCGACGGATGGAGTGTGGACGAATCGTATGACCTCTCATTCCTCTCACCACGTTCGTTTCAGGGCATAGATTTCCAAAACAGAGACCCCTACATACACGCGCATTGCTTCTTCGTGACCCTCAAGAGAGAGCCCTGCAGTGCCGGGACTACTGTCAATTTATTTGGCGGTGAAAGCCATTAGGATAATCTAGTTGCCTGTTGCCGGCCTGATCCTACCTGAATCGATCCTACCCGAACGCTTTTCATTTGCAGGGGAAGGAATAGAAGTATCGTATCTCAGAAAGTACAGATCTGACCGCTGGCCAGTCTATACACGATATTGACCCCTCTCTGCATTCACTAGCCTGCTCATTACCCGACTCATGAGGGAAACACGACGGATCCGTTACGATGTTCAACCTGTGGCACTTCCCCCCCCCCCCCCCCCCCCCCCAAACCGGAAAAACAGCTATTGCCATTACGGCCAGGCTTTCGTTCCATGTGCTGGTAGTCGCGGGGGCAATGCGAAGCTCGTGGGCAATGTCGTTCCGCCGGCGAGCGAGGTGGATTCCCGGGGTAGGATGGATCATCCGGTGGGGGAGTGGTGGAGTGAGAGACCCATCGTGCATTATCCGTCCACTCGGCATTCCTGTGATGTGCTCACTGGTGGTGATTGTCAAAGCGCTAATGAAAGTACCGTCCTTCGGTCAGTTGCTCTAAATCGTGTTTCGGAGATGTACTGACATCCTGAAGGCGCTGCGGGTCACTTTTTTGCTATGCACGACTGGGTTCGACGTGGAACAGTCTACATTTATGCTTAATTTCTTGTGAGTAACAAGGAATGTATTCGAGTGGCCAGGCTGGCCTACGTTGCTGGGACCGTAACTACGTAAATAGCTCTCTTTTATCTCCATTGTCCAAGAAACGCTCGTGAACCTAGCCGCAAAGATCTGGTGAGTATTGATAGAAATGCAAAGTGACTATTGTACATCGATTAATGGTATGGATATGCCAAATGCCGTGGCTCTTTTCACGTGTGTAAAGATACGATCAATCTTGAACACAAGCCACATTGGCCACAGCCTTCCGAGGAGTGGTAAAGACACAAGAGACGGTAGGGACGAAGAGGGAAATATTCACGCGCAGGCCTAGTTCTGCCTTTTAAAGATCCCCTGGACCAGTCGCGAAAGTCCCTTGAGCCCAAAAGTCCATCCTCGAATGCGAATACTGCCATACCTGTCAGCCTCTCAACCGTGTCGTGGTGCAAATAAGAATTCAAATACGTACCAGTAGATAAAGAAATACACCAGCATCATGTTACTGACGCAGAACGCGAGGAACACCCCAAGGCAAGGCCATTTGTCTGCCGCTGCAATATTCAACGTTGCAAGATAGTCATCGCCCAACGAATATGGGCAGTAGGCACATTCACCCGCACCAAGGTCCGGGAGTTGCTCCGATGACATAAGATAGCCTGTGGCGCTGTCGACAAACTCGCGGGCATAGCTCTCACACGTTTGCCCTGGCGGCGAATAAAAGCGAGCTGTCTCCGAGAGACTACAGACAACCGCTTTATCGTGCAGAGTAGCCGCGAGAATGCCACCGACCCAGTAGGTCGAAGGTGTGGCGTAGTACAGCCAATATCGCCAGAATGCTGTCATTTCGCTGTATGGGCGGACAATTCCGCTGAACAAAGAGAAGATCACAAAGAACGTCGGCAGAATCTGCGTGGCAAGTCAGCGTCTTCTTCGAACATTCGTTGAACCTCAGGGTATGTCGAGTACATTACTGATGACGGTAAAGTTAGGAGCCCAGGCACAGATCCATTGGCCTAGGCTGGCTTGATAGAGAAAGAAGAGCACAGTCATCAGAAAAACGTATCCAGCCGTGCTACTGTCGGCAGGAAGGCCAGTAGGATAGTACCAGAGCAGCCAGTAGACGACAGCACCCATAACGGCATAAGGAATCTCGGCGAGAATCTGCGCCGTGCAAAACGCCACCCAGCCGTAGATCCGCGAGGGAAGCTCGCGGGCTTGCCACAGCGCCATATGAGAGTAGAACTTGGGAAGGACGGCGTTTACGATGATGGATGGAATGATGATCAGAATGAAGCATGAAAACATGACGTCTTGCATGTCGGTAATGGACTGCTTCTGCCCAGCCTGCCAGAACGTGAACCCGTTGAAGACGCCAATAATGACCGAGGTAAACAACTTGCCGTAGAGGTAGGACGAGTCCCGCCAATAATGCCGGTACATGCGCTGTGTAAGCATGGCTGTTTGGAGCCATACAGGCACAGCGTATTCAGTGTTCAGCCCTGAGGAGGTGTTTTCCACTTCGTTTGATGCGGCTGCTGCTGCTGCCGCTTGGGCGACGCGATCAATCTCCGTCATAACAGCTGCATTCTCATCTGATGCCTGCCACTCGGCGTTCCAGTCCACCCAGCTACCGTCCGCTTGCTGAGTGCCTTTGATGGCTGTCTCGAGGATAAACTCTGCCACATTCTTCTGTGGTGGGCAGTGCGCCCCACGAGCACCAAAGTAGTCGATGATGGTCTGCCCGCCAGGGCAATCTCCCCAAAGTAAAAGGTCCTGCCGCCAGGATTCAATGCCAACACCATGTCAAATTGTTCAAACAGAACCGAGCTCGGCTGGTGAATAGTGCAGACAATCGCCTGGCCCGCCGCGGTGAGACGTTTCAGAAAATGGATAATAGAGAATGAGGACTGGCTGTCCAAGCCACTCGTCGGCTCATCCAAGAACAAAAGAAGGGACGGCTTAGCCACGAGTTCCACCCCAATGGTCGTGCGTTTGCGGAGCTCAACGCCCAGGGAAGAGATTATGGCATGCTGTAAATCGTGAAGATCGAGTAGGTCAAGGACAGTGTCCACGTATGCCAGTTTCTCCTTCATGGGCGTGCCCGAGTTCTGACGTAGTACGGCTGAAAAACACCAGAGCTTCTCTGATGGTAGCAGTGCCATCGTGCAGGTCCATCTGCTCGCAAAACCAGTGTCTCGCTTGAACGAGGGACCCAGTGGCTTTCCGTCGACCAGCATATCGCCAGTAATGACGCCCACCTTCTGTCGCTGCGACAGAGTATTGAGCAAGGTGGATTTTCCCGCTCCAGAGGCTCCCATAAGGGCAACCATCACTCCCGGCTTAGCATATCCGCTGACCTTGTCTAGCAGCTTGCGTGTGCCGCCCTCGCGGCCGTACGGAACAGTGTATTCAAGATTCTTCCAGGTGAAAATCCTGTCACTTTCCGAAATTGGGAGAGGCTGATGGCCCCCTGTTGGTGTCATTCTTGTTGAGTTAGCGGGTTCCAACGTGGCACCGACCTCCTCATCATTTTACTGCCTTTTGGCTGGGAGAATCGCGGAGTTGAACCCTTTTTGAACAGTAGAGCGCCCCCAGACGTCTCCGAAAATTGGAGGATCTCGGCAAACAATGCCGACAGTCCAGTGTAAGCGACAGTGAATGCTACCAGGATTCCAAAATTACGCCACAAATCACCGCGGTGATACTGATACGCGGTTGATAGGTAGTCCTGCCCACTAACGACGAGGTTGTTGACCCCGGCTCCTTGAATGGCACAGCCTTGATATGCGGCGTCGACGCCAGGGCCACGGGGCACGGTATCAGCTGGCGCGCATGGCATGTCTTTGCCGGAGAATTCATTAGTGATCACGGCCTCAAAGGCATATGAGATATGACTGATCCAGTGTATCTGCGTGGGTCAGCTTAGACAACCAGCCTGATAGGAAAGTGACGCTCACCCATCCAAACCAAGGAGCATCGCCAAACAATTTTCTCTTTGGCATGACATAACCAGTGTAAATGATCTGATTCCCGATAAATAAACCGAGTTAGTTCGACTTGTTAAGCAAAACTGGAAGACATTACATCACGTACCATAAGATTGAATGCAATCCCACTAAACCGCACAGCGTCATCGAGAGACGGTGATAAGGCGGCAAAGAGTCGGTACAAGGCAGTCGTGCAATAGGTGTTGACAAATACCAGCAGGAAATAGATCCAGAACTTGCCCGCATTTACTTCAAAGGTTGCAAGAAAGTACATGATGACGGAAAAAAGGGCAGTTTCGACCAGTAGAACTGGAAGATCTGCCACGGAACGAGCAATGGCCACAGCAGACGGCCGATAGAACGCATAGTTCTTATGTCGTTGAATCACGATCCGGCCAGCAACCGCCTTGTTTAGCTCACTGAGTTGCACCCAGCCCAGGAAGAGGATCGAAAAGAAGACCGCACCACCGCGACCAAATGCGCCGGACGTATCGCTGACCTGACCGTAAAAAAGGGATCCCACCACGAGGGCATTCAGTAGGGTAACCCATGCTTTGGTAAGGCTGGTAGTGTGATCATGAAAGAGCAGCCAGAATTCACGGCGCGTGCACGCAGCCACCTGGCGCGCGAAACTCACAGTGTACGGCGACCTCTTCGGGACCAGCCGGCTTTTGGATTCCAATACGGCGTCGCGAAAATTCTTGGTGGCTGTACACCCCGTCGCCTGAAGCTCCTTTTTGTATGCATGAATCTCCTCCTTGGCCAGGCGGTAAAAGGCTGATGTTTTATATGCAGATTCGAGCTCTTCAGGCGTTCGTGGGACACGGCGTTCATAGCCCTGGCGTATGCGACGCTCTCGGGTGTCAGTCACTGATGTGAGAAAGTCGGCCGTCGTCATACGATCCGGACAATGGAATCCCAAGTCGATGAAGTAGCTGCATATGTCCGTCAGAAAGAATGTACTCTATAACAAGAAGCAGCAGTCACCAATCGAGAGCACGCACTTTTTCGCATCACGAGCAGGTCCAAAGTATACGCAGCGACCGGTGTCAATAAGCAGGACGCGGTCCATCAGGTTGTAGATGTTCTCGCTGGTTTGGTAAAGGGTTAGGATGGTTGTCCGCTTGCTGATATCCGTCATGGTTCGCAAAGACCGCGCATAGTCGAGAGCCGTGGAGCTGTCCAGGCCGCGGGTGCTGTTGTCCCAGCACGTCACCGTGGAATTACTCGTCAATGTCTCGGCAATGGTGACCTGAATGGTGTGAAACAAGAATGTGAGCTAAATTTCAACGCTTGCCAATCTTGCTGAACTCACTCGCTTCCTCTCTCCTCCACTCACACCGCGGGTGAATTCGTTGCCCACGATGGTGTCTTTGGTGTGCCCGAGGCCAAAGATTCGTAGCAAAGCTTCAGCAAGGAGAGGTCGCTCTTCTTTGTTCTTCTTCTTCGTTTTGTTCCAGAGTGCGAAAATAATTGTCCGCCATACGGTCAAGTTTTCAAAGTGGATGTCGTCTTCAGGGCTGTAAGTTACCTCACCTTTGAAGTGAGTAGCCTGTTCCTCCGCCCGAATACAACCGTAACTGACCTCACCCAGCACAGCATGATACGGCTTGCGGTCGTTGGCGAGGGATCTGAGGAAAGTAGAGCAACCGGACCCAGGCCTTCCCAGAACGAGCAGCATCTCGCCATCTTTCACAATGCCGGAAAAGTCTTTGATGATGGTCCTAACCGCGATCTCTCTCTTCAGTCGCAGCCACGGGATCCAGCCGCTCAGAATGCGATAGAGATCCGGACCACAAGTGCCGAGAACTGCATCGGGGAAAGTCTTTACAGATGCCGTATCAGATTGATTGCCCTGCACGCTGAGATGCTCCCATGTCACACCCAAGCGCTTTGACGGGCTGACTTCCGTGGATTTATTCAAGCGGCCCTGGCGGAGGAAGGCGTCTAAGTGGGAATCTCCGGAGAGACTGCCTGTTGCTCTGCGATTTATTGGCTTGGTGTAGTCATCCGGGGAGGAACGGCTGGGATCGGCGTCTGATGATGGACGCTCGTCGACTTTGTTTTTTAGCTTGGTTCATTCACTCGTTTGTATGGGATTCTCACCATCACCCGCGATTTTCTTATGCTCGTGGGGGCATTTGTTGTTGTACTCCTGCGGTTTCGGCATATCATTGCCCTCTGACTGGTTGATGGGGCATTTTGGAGTCTGCATATTTATGTCCTTGTGCCCTAGAAGCTCGTTTCTCTGAATTTTTGGATTGGCGGGGAATACAATTCATCTAGTGCCCATGACTTTATAGTGCATTTTTATGGCTGCCGCCAGTAAGTATCCTAGGGCCTCCACCGTAGTGCTGAGACATGATGAGTGGGCCAGGCCGGAGGGTTTCCTAACATTTTTCAGTCTATTAGGGCCCATTGAGAAGTATCCGAAATGATGGGTCAGCCAGGGAGTGGCATCGCAAACAGGCGAGTTCACACTCCGGCGCCACCTTATTGGACTTATTGTCTCCAGGAGACGCCGTAGCATTCCTCTTTCTGCGCAGGTCTGGTGCACTATTGCAAACTCCTACCCATCCTCTTCGCCTTAGTAAGTATAAGGAGTTGGTCCTTTCTGTATTATTAAGATTGAATTTTTCGGAAAGTGTCCGAGCCAATCGGAGCCTTTTGAGAGTGACTTTCCATTTCGATACACCAAACCTTTTGACTCCATGACAGACAGCTATAACTACCTTTTACTCATATACCTGTCTGACAATGTGCAGGAACCGGACTGAGTGAGAACTTGTGGCACACAGTTGGAAGGCTTTAAGCACCAGATAAATTTCATGGAGTCAACCCCTTCGGAGAACAGAGCATGTTCTATGAATCTGCATTCTAGGAGGTAGGTAACATAAAAGATGCTTTAGTCAAAAACGATAGGGCTATGTCAAAATCCCATGCCAATGTTGATTCTGATCTGACAGCATTGTGGTCGTCAACAGAGTCTTTAGGTTTGACCCATATTATTACTCTACCCTGTCTTCTCCATAGTAGTGAGGCATAGCAGCGAGGCATAATTGAGACTATTCAACACCAATTCTTGCATGTTTTGAGTCCGAATAATCCATTTGAATTGAGATCTAACTTTCACATTCACGGGAAACGTATATAAAATATGAGCTTCCAGATTTAGATAGAAACAGTAACACAGGTATTCTTGCTCTATAGACGTTCAATCCAGGGACTCAAGCCAGATACAGCCCGATGTAAGGCATCAGGGCATCCGCAACCCACAAAGGCACCCCGTTCATCCGCAGGAATGCGTACGCAAGATCTAGATGGAAAAAAGAAGAAATGGAAAGCATACGTGAAGAGGCACTCTCTCGAGCTCATATGGAGTTTGTAAGGTCTTAATTCCTAACTCAGTCGGTACTCCTCGTGTCCAATCAACTGTTCTAGCGTGACGGAATCCAAAAGCATAATCGTCTTCTCAAACCGCTGGACCAGTCCTCCTGGCGAAATCTCGTTGTCCTTCCAGACATCAGTGGTCGTCTTGGCCATGCGCGTGAGCGACTTCTTGAGCGATGTTGGAGCACCAGTATACATAGCCGATGAGCGGTCTGAGGTCGTCAATGAGCGTGGTTGTGAGGATGCCGGCTGAGTGGGGTCCGTAGTGGGTGATCGCTTTCGGGAGGATGTCCTTGAGAATTATCAGGCCAGCCTTAAAGTTACGGATGCTGGCACCGTAGATGGATGTTCCTGTCGTTAGGATTTGGATGATGGTCGATGTTGAGGGGAGACAAAGGAAGTGTAGAAGTGGTGGTGATGAAGGGCACGGAGGAGCCGTCTTCGCAGAGAAATGCAGCATGGCGGGAGGAGACAGCAGCCTAGATGGGTCTTGGGGATATCCCATAGCGACCTACCTGCACAAAATCTAGAAAGGATATATGACGTTTTATTCGGAGGGTTCTTACATTGATTTACCCGATACAACATTCCAACCCAGTCGGATACTTTGAAAGACGCCGTGCTTTATGACTCAACTTCCTCTGATATGCTTGGCCGGCTGCGTGGTCACATCGTATGGGTCTATACGTCTTAATAGCAACGAAAGGACTAGTATAAAAGACGAAATAGTAGATACATCTCATCACAATGTTTCCAAATTCATCACCCATATTGGAACGCACCACGTTGCCACAATAATTTCGACATGACGAAGAGCTCTACTGACAGTCGTTCCTTCTGTGAGCACTCCAGTATCTAGGGTATTCTTCGGTGACGATTGGGATCCACTGATGTCGATTTAGGCCCGAAACATCTTGATGATAACGCAATCGACGACTATGAACTACACTGCGCAATACTGCAAGTGGCCATAGACATGAAATACCAGTCTTACAATGACCTTGTGAGACGTTTGATTATACAAAAGTCGGAAAACGACGCACTGCGGGTTGAACTGGCCCGCCTCAAGTCCATACTGCTTGTGTATCGCCGTGTTTTTATCGATCGTGCTGGTGATTCATCATGGGCATCAGATCAGGAGTGAATTGCAGATGACGAGGGTGTATCTTACTAATGGCTTTTGTGTCAATCAATTGACTTTAACCAGCAAATCAGATCAAAAATACTAGGTTTGCCTCGTTTCGAATCTACACGTTTCGTAGCCGGTACATATGTACAAAATGTGTTTAGCGGGCAGGAAAGCTGTGATAATCAGATGTATTCAACGGGACAATCATGGTCGGGTATTAACCAAAATTATTTTACTTATCCCGATCGCAGAGAGCCTGATAATCTTCTAGGTGTTGCTGGGGGTACCCTTTAGGGAGAATTTCCTACGCAAAATCCAAGAAGCCACTCGGTGTCGATCCAGGTTCGACCCACTCTGAGTTTGTGGAAGAGACCCATTAGTGCACGTCACAACCATCATGACACAGCCATCTCGTGCAGCTCTTGTTGGCCGCCTCCACAGTCCATAGCGAAGGGTCAACACTGAGACAAAATTCTTAGTTCTCCTATCATTTTACCATGAATCTTTTACTCCGGGATAGGTGTCAGTTTCTGCTATCAAATCGTCTAGAACAATGATACTCATAGGAATACACTTGGAATGAACCAGGTAATACCGGTAGTGACCAGCGACACACGCAGATAATATATACCCCCACCAATCTGGGCTACCTTGAAGGAGGTCTATATTCATGCCGAACACCTCAGGCTCTAAGGGTTACAATTAGTCAAAGTCTTCAGATAGGGTATCTTGAGTATGAACTGCTTTCCTCACCGAAGCAAACATCAGCGGCAGGAAAATGATCTATCGCGATTGAATACAAAGAAGCCTTGTAAGTCATCGAAGATTCGGCTAACGGTAATCCAGTTGAGGCGCTTGAAAATTGCTGCCTCGTTTATGGAGACCCCAGCAAGCTCCCAAGGAGTTGATGTTAATGCCAGGAGGGGAATTCTGCAAAGCTCATAATTTGTAAAGGACCTCGTGGACCCTGCTCCACTAAATCCAAAAGATCTGTTCCTATTCGGCCGAGCACAAGTGGTCTAGTAATCTCTCGGCAACATGTAAGATGCCACTGTAGTGATATTGATTACGGCCGGAAACTGCCATCCATCATTCTGAAAAATGATGCAAATCCATGCAAGTCATGTAAGAAACCTCCGAGGGACCGAAAAGCCTCCGGCTGCTCCTTTTATCGGACACTTCTGCCATTCCGGGAACAGGCCCCCAACATTGACTATAAACTATTTATAAAGCGCTCAATCCCCGCACATACCCTAAAGTGGTCCAACCTCGATAATCAAGCGCAAATAGCGTCTCAGAAATCATTGCAAGCTCAAGTTATTCAAGGTCCCTATAAAAGATGGATTCAAACACATTCTTCGATGCTCTCATTATCGGCGGCGGCCCGAGTGGACTTTCAGCCGCAATGGCACTCAGCAGAGCATGCCGGTTTGTCGCTCTTTTCGACTCCCAGGAATACCGGAACGAGAGTGCGCCGATGGCTCATAATATCCTTTGTCATGACGGGGAGAAGCCGGAGGTCTACCGCGCAACGGCAACGGAGCAGATCATGGAAAAATACGAAACGATCACCTTCATCGACACATGTATTACTCGCGCGAGACACATCATAGGTGAAAAGCGCCCATATTTCGAACTCACAAACGATAAGGGCCGCGTATGGGCCGGATGGAAATTGATTCTCGCGTCCGGGACCGAAGACCTTCTCCCTTCTATCCAAGGATACAAGGAACTTTGGGGGCGAGGCATGTGAGTGGTCTGACGGATACAAGTCCAATAGAGTCAATGGCAAGAGAAGAGAAAGAGGCTAATCATCGTCTCCTTACTAGAGTTCACTGCCTCTTCTGTGATGGATACGAGCACCGCGGAGGCCATATCGGCTTTCTAGGGCTTGAATGCCAGAGAGATTTCGAGTCTCTTCTGTTGTCGTTCCCAGTAGCCAAAGACGGTGTCACCGTTTTCACCAATGGAAAGTTGATAATGCCCGACGACGAAGATACACGAAAAATGTTCAAGATCGCCACAGCGCGGGGCGCCAGCTTCGACGATCGGCGTATCCAGTCCATATCCCAGAGCCCAGATGGCGTTGGAATATGTTTACATTTCGCCGACGGGTCAGATCGGCATCTCCGCATGCTGCTGCATACACCACCAACTACGAACCGAGCAGAGCAGCTGATTCACAGCCTTGGGTTGGAGATCAATCCCGGCCCTGGAAACCATGTCGTGTCGAAGAGTGCCACGGGTGAGACGAGCCTTCGCGGATGCTTCGTAGCTGGTGATACTTCGACAACAGCAAAGATAATTTCGGTAGCGGCTGCGACGGGTATGAGGTTCTCCTCCCAAATGTTTGAGCTAGTGACAGAAGCTAATGTCTGCTAGGGTCACTTGCTGGGATGGGTGCGGCCAAACAATTGGCGCTGGAGGAAGGATTGCAGGCATACGAGGGGCTGTCCAACGAAAGGCAGGCTGCATGATGAGGATCGGTTGAGGGCTTGTCTGGTGTTTTCTGGAAGTATCGATCTGCATCTTTCTTGTGGTAAACTTTCGAGTGTATAAATGAAAGATCATAGAATAATTTGGTGCGAGATATTTTAAGTGTTTTTTGAAATGACTGAAGCAAAGGGGAACATGAAACACAGAACTGATAAGACACGGGTAATCTATAAACCCAGCTCATCAATCATCTTGCGTGCATCTGTTACTATGATCAAACATGCCGGCTCTTGTTTGTCACATGCAGAATGATATATCGAAGGGAAATCAGAGGAAGGAGGCGTCTCATGCCAGGATCGCTGCCGTCGCTCGAGACCATCAATAAGTGATATGACAGTCCACCGTTCCTGCGCAGTAGCGCCGTAAACATCCGTTCTCACGATCTTTCTCATTAGGCTGTTCCATTCCGCAGGAGTTGCCTCCAGGCTCAATGACAACAGTGAGTGCACGCCTGTCTCGTTTCCCGGGACACCAATATAGAGTAGTTTCGAGCTGCCCGGCGTGGACTGCGCTACTCTTTCCTGCCTATCGATTGCGTCGAGCATCTTCGAGTACCCCTCAACAAGCGAGATAGCCAGCATCCCCAGGCCCTGAGCGTTCTGCATCGCCGTGATAAAACGCAAGGGACACCGGGGACACTCCAGCATCTGTCGTGAAATCATAACGGATTCGGACAATAAAGACATGTCTTGGGGGAATTGATAGTCTTCTTTGCTTCGCAGCTTGTCCAAGGTAAGGTACAGCACCGAGAGACAGGCACAGGTGTTGCTTCGCGGGTTTTGGTCCGACAGAAGGAGTGTGTCGATCGCATTGCCTGGTTGTTGCCATGGCGGATTTTGTTCAACGTCCCTGTATCAGCGATTAACTTCAGGGTTAGTGTTGCGGATGCTGTATGGGCCAACTAACCCCTCTACCAAGCTATATTGGGGGTCCTGTGGAATTTCTGGCTCCACCAAGCCCCCGTCTGAGCCTGGGTTGACTGGATCATGAGTTGGTGTAGGTCCCTGGTTTGAGAAGATAAGTGGCTCAAATTCTTGTGCCCGTACTCGGGTTGATGAAATGGATCGTTGTTTGCCTTGTGCTGAAAGAGTCCCTCTCCGGAACAGCTTCTTCCTCGGCCGTCCCAATGGACGTGCCACAGAGTATGAACATTGTTTGTCAATCGATAGGCACCTGCTACAGGATGGCTTCTCTCCAGGGCAGCGGAGCTTCTTAACCCCTGGGGGTATGTGAATTAGGGACGGTCATCAAAAGGTAGAAGTAGACTTACTGCATGGGTCACAAGAAACCCGGGTCGTCTCTGGTCCTTGACATGCACCTATTTCCATCTTAACGGGCTGTATTTGTGGGAAGAATAAATGAGTGGGAAGCGACGGAGGATAGACGCATATGTCGGCAGATATCAAACTGTCGTATAATTTTGTGCGCTACTGCTATTGCTTTCCAGGCTCTTTGTGCAGATAATCAAAATCATGTATAGAAAGATCAACGTTTGCGGTGTTCGTGGAGGTGCTGAGAATTCCGGAATGAAAACGTCACTAACTCATTCTCGGAGCCTTTTTCGGAACTCGGAAAAGTCTCCGACGGTGAAATAGGTAGCAGGGTCGCAGGGTGACCCTGCGACCCTGCGACGTAAGATTTTTTACTAGTGATTACCGGTTGCTACCGGTAAATTCGGCCTAATTAGGTAAAGTTAATTTGAAGTTTTCCGATAAGGAGGTTGCAGGGGCAAGGTCCGTGTATCCCTGCGACTTCCGTGGTTATCGAACCCGGATAGTATTAGTATCTCCTAGTTTTTAACGGTAATTCCTGGTTTTTAGCAAGAATCCAAAACCCTGCGAGCCTGTACTAAAAATCTAGTATTTACTACCTACTAGTAGCTACTAGAATTATGTAGGTAGCAGGGTGTTACGGACCTCAAAGAAGCGCGGGGGCCGCAGCTATTTGAGTAGCGACCGTGAGCCAATCATTCTACAGACGCTAGGGATTAGCGTTATCACGTGCGTTTCGGTATACTTAGGCGTACCCTAGGGACCTAAGGCAAGGACGTTCAGGGTAGGAGCCGGAAATAGCCTACGGCTAACCGACATAAGTAATACCTACGTACTCTATAGGACGGTTAGCGCGACGCAAGAAACGGCTACTATTTTACTAGTACCGGAATTACGCCGTGAGTGCGAGTAACTAGTAACTTATTATATAACTATACAAGTAGCAGGGCCGGGCCTTTGGCCCGGCTCGAGATATGTAAGCTAGATACTCTATAGTCAGGAGTATCTGTAAGTGTTAACTATGTATAATTATGATGCGAAAGGAATAGTAGGGGGGGATATACCGTACCTTTTCGAATTAGTTACACAAAGTCAAAATATATTCGCTAGTTATTAGTATTTCTTTATTCCCTCGGATTTAGGTATAGTCTTAGAGATATTACCTTAATATATTACTAAACCCTTCGAGGCCTATAGGCTCTGGTTACCTATATAGGACCTTTATCTTAGGCCTAAGTAACTAGTTATAACTTTAGTGTTAGTCAGAATTACTCGAATCTTGTATATTATTTTCGACCCGCGAGGTTAATATTAGAGGAGGCTATATTAAGCTCTTCGAGGGTATTTTTTCGCCCTTATAAGACTTACGAAGCTTTTAGGAGTTACCCTTACGACTAGAATATTAGGTAGTCTTACCCTAAGGATTAATAGTTAACGACCCTAATTAGAAAAGTATTAGAAAATACTATAAAAAGGTTAAGAAATATTTATACTTATCCTAGCTAGTAGTTATAGTATCCTGCTAAGTAGCTAGAACCTAGATAGGGGTAGCCGTAATTAATACTATAGAGATCGTAAGAGGAGACTAAGTACTAATTAAGTTATAAGGCTATTTTCTATTAGATAGAGTTATAGAAGAGACCTTAATAGTAGAAGGAGCGGTTGAGTTAGTAGGTAAGTATAATATATTAGTTAAAGTAATATATAGCAGAAGGATATTCTCCTATCGATAGAAGCTAATTAAATTACTAGAAACTAAGTAAAGATAGCCTACTCTTAGGACCTAAGTTAATCACTATCGCGAGGTACTTAGGAGGTTATACTATAGGCGCTAAGTCGAGTATTTAGACTCTAGTTCGGGAACTTTATCTATTAAGCCTATATAGGTATTAATTAATAAAAGGAATAGATAGCGGCTAGAGAGGTCGGTATAATAAGAACTATAAAGCTTATATAGTAGAGCTTAGGGGTTAAAATTAGTAGGTACTATAGGTCGTAGTCCTTATTAGTAACGTCCCTAGGTACGATAGATATTAGATTAGTACATAGATAGAGTAGGGGATACTCGCTATATACTCGAGTCTCTCTAATAGTAAAGGTCCTATTAAGCTTAGTAAAGTAACTATTAAAGAGGGGAATGCTTACGGCAGTCTGATCTCACCAGATAGGTCGAGTCATAGAGGAACTAAACTAAACCTACAAGCACGTAAGTCCTAGAATCCTCTAAGGTAATCGTGAGATCCGATGTTAGGTACTAAAGGTAGGAATTAAAAAGAGTGTGATATTGTAAGTGTAAGCAATCCGACTATAAAGACTATCCAGAATCCTCCGTCTAAACTATTAATCAAAACCGATAATAATAATCCTAAAGATCCTGTAGCCTAGGTCTTAGATAATCTCCCTAGGCGATTAGGCTATTAGGTATCTCTTACTACTAAATATCTACTAAGTATATATAACCGAATCCTCTACTATATAACCTCCCTCCCTATAATTTACTGTCCCTTAATTAATTTCCCGTATCTCTCGATAGTAACGCTAGATCTCCTAAAGACCCTTAGGCTAACTTATTAGGCTATATAAAATTTAGTAAAACCGATAGGCCCTTTTCCTTTTATAGAAAATAAGAGTATACGCTAAATTACTACTATTCGGCCTATATTATTATCTTAAAATATAGTAGGTAGGCCTATCTCGCCTAGTCGCGCTATTCCTAGATTAATCTATACGCTCGTTACTAATTCTAGCTAAAAAGAATATCTAATTCTTCGATAACTATAGGGGAATCCTATCTTTCGCGACTAATTAGCGTATCTCCGATCGGACTTAATTCTAGTAATCGAACTAATATAGAAAAGGGATATATAAGCTAACTACTATATTTCTAACTAGACTAGCCTAAAGGAGTCTTTTTAGGTAACGAGAAATCGCGATAATAAGCTAAAAGTTTAGACTAAGTACTAGATTTAGGACTATCTAGGGTCTTATAATCTTCCCGGATACTAATAAACTAAGATAAAACTATTCGCTAAAGATAAGTCGTTAGCCCGGTTAAGCTATAAGGAAGGTATAGCTTCGAAATACGTATATCTCCCTACTTATAGATAACTTTTCTCTAGGAGAGACTAGATTTCTCCTTATCTTCTGCCATCTATATCGTAGCTAATACCTTATAGATTAAACTATCTTTCTAGTAGCTATAATCGCGTAAGTCCTACTACTATTTAGCGAGGTAGTTTTATATTCTAAGTAGTATCTTAGTATAATTTCGCGGGTCCTTATTAGTTAAAGAGACTGTCCCTTAGATTATATTCGCTATTCGTTAGGATATAAGAAGATCTATTATATTAATATTAAGATAGCGGAAGGCTATTTATTTACTAGGATAAGTACTCTTTGTATAGTAAGAAAACGAAATTAGCTAATATTAATAATCCGGTCGTAGTAGAATATAGAATATATAGTAGGTATAATCGCGCTATATTAGCTACTAGATACTACTATACTATATATTTTTAGCCTATCTAATCCTTAGAGTATACTTTCGTAACTAGTAATACTAGTTATATATATTAAATTCCTTCTCGATTATATCTATTAAACCGCGAGGATAGTAGCTATCCTAATCCTTATATAGCTATATAAAAATTAGTACTACTATATTTCCGTTAACGTTCTAATCCCTCTCTATTTTCTTCCTAAAACTTAGTAGAACCCTTCTAAAATAGCAAAAACTTATATCCTAAAAAGTTAGATACTATATCTTCTCAAAATTCGATACTAGAGGTTTTTGTATCCTAGGAGAGAATCGAAAATAGCTCCTAAGTTCTTTTCCGGAGGATAGTTTAAACTAGACTTTAAATTCCTTCTTAGCCCTATCCTAGTTACTAAGCTAGGCGTAAAGGTATCGTAAGCGTTATACTAGAGTCCTATAATCGATACCGTTAGTATAAATATACAAAAGATATACTAGCTAAGTTATATCCCCCTTATAAATCGAATTAGGACTGATTTTAGTCGTATTTTCGCGAATAGACCTACTAATAATCCGAAAAATTACTAGAGCTTCGGGTTCGCTTTTAGTATCTAATTTCGTCTTCGGAATTACTTTAGTTAGCCTAGAAGAATCTATCTTATATCTATAGGGTGCCGATTTTAATAAACGTAGCGATATCTTCGGTTTCTTAGTAGTAGGCCTTATTAAAAGTTCCGAATTTTATAACTACTTATTATTATTACTAAGTTCCGGGCTTTGTTTACGCGGCTAGATTTCTTCTGCAGAAGAAATTCGGCTTCCTTCTAGATCCTAGTTTCGCGATAAGATTTCTTCTATAGAAGAAATTTAGCTTTTATCCTTATCTAGAGCTACGCTTTAATCCTTGTCTGCCTTATCTAAAATTCGCGGTATCTAATAGTATTCGTATATAAATCTATCTTTATTAATCGATAGATATTATCTTAATAGCCTTTCTAGCGTTAATTCCGTTAAATCCGGCGATTTATAGGCGTTATCGAGATTATCTTATATAATCTCTTTAGCTCTTCGGATCTCCTACCTATATATTCCCTTCTTAAGTTATTAGAGAATAGCGTTATTAACTCGGAGCTATATCTCTTCGAAACTAATCCTACTCCTTACTAGTTTACTAACCTTTTCGGCGAAAGCTTTCGTTCGGACTCTAATTATAATCTTTTTAGCGTCCCTATTCTAGGCTTATAGCGCTACGTATATTACTTACTAGATATAGTTCTTATTATATTCGCGATAATTAATTGCTTCTCTTACTACTATCTAGCTATTCTTAAAATCTTCCTAAGTCTTATACCCCTTCTAAAATTCGCTATCCTTTATAAAGATATAGAGTTCGATCGCGACCGAGTCTAAAAATACCTATCCTTTTTCGTAAATCTTATATAGATAGAGCTTTATCTTCTTATAGACCTAGTCCGTAGGTAGCGTATATAATTCTTCGAAAATCTTAGTAGGGGAAGTAATCTATATTAAACGATTACTTAGTATCGAAGATATAATATTAAGATACTAGCTTATAGCGGATATCGTAGCCTAATTCGTTATATTAAATTCTTCTATAGAAGAAATTTCGCGGAAGAAATTCGCAGAGTTTAATATATTATTATAGGTCGATATCTTCTATAGAAGAAATTTGTAGTACTTAGCGAAAATTATTATAATTTAAGCTCTCTCTAGAGACTTCTCTCCCCTCCTAAAAATCTTGCTATCCCTAGTAAGTTCCTTTTCTATTACCTTTTAAAATAGTCTTAAAAACTACTAAATTTCTAAATAAAGACAAAATTTAGTAAATCTAATAAATTTAATCCGCTTCTAAGAGAAATTAATAAAAATATAAATAAATCCGAAATATTCGTATTAAATAGACTAATTAATATACTACCTTTTTAATAAAGAAAAATATCGAATTAAATTAACCCTATCCCTCTCGCGATAGCCATCCTCTTCTATATCTTTGTGTAGTAGGTAATAATCCGTTCTTAGCCTTAATTCTTTTATCCTTATCTAAATTTCTTTTATCCTAGAGCGCCTAGTAATAAAATCTTTTTAGCCTACTACTATTAATACTAGCGCTTACCTTATTTATCTATCTGTAAAGCGTGCTATCTAGTTCTTTAATTTCGTAAGCGCTATTTTTTAGATCCTTTCTAATTCGATATAGCCCTATCTATCGAAACTGGAGCTTATTTCTAGACGTTATATCGTCTTCTAACCTAGTATTATAGAGAACGACTAAGTCTTTTTCTTTTAGGGGCGTAATAGTAGCAGAGACTATATTAATATTCGTGCGCTAGTTCTTCTACTACTAGTACTAGTCTAGAACTATATTCTTCTAAAATTTGTCGCCTCTCTTATATACCTCTAGTCTATTCTTACCGATCCTACCGAGTACTACTTAATTTAGTTTATTTTAGTAATATAGTCCTTTATTCTATATACTTAAATAGATAGGATAACTAGTTACTCGATATCCTTTATTTCCGTACTAGTAGTAATTATTAGGTAGCTATCTTATAGGTATATAAGTAGGATTATTACGGCTATTATTTTTTGTAATTAGATACTAAACTAAGGCTCTCTATTTATTAGTAGTCTTCTACTAGTCTTTAATAATCTTTATTATATTTACTAATAGACTATTAAATATATTTATTAAACTTTCTAAATCTTAGTCTCTTAAAGAGCTTATAATCTTATTTATAGAGTCCCTATTCTTCGGAGTATCTATTATTTTTTGTTCCTCGTATAATTTTTCTCTAGAATCTATATAGACCTAGATTCCTTTCTCGGGTACTATATAGCTTATCGCGAGATCGTAATCCTTCTACTCCTAATTTAGATCCCTAGTAGCTTTTTCGATCTAATCGAAAGAGATCTATCTTTTACTCCTAGAAGGGTAGTTAATATTAATTTTCTTCTTCTTAATTAATTTCGATCTTAACTTTTCGGGTAGTCCTTCGATAAACTAAGTATATCGTTCTAAATCGCTAATATCTCCTCTCTTTACTAGATATAAGGAAATAGACGAAAAGGTAGTTAAGTATATATAAAAGTCGTCCTATTCGATATAATTCCTATAGGAACTCTGTAGCTAGGTATAGATATAGGTAGCCTATAGGCTATCTATATCGCGATACTAATCTTTAAAGTCCTAGAAAAACTCTTCCTTATTCTTCGCTTACTAGTTAGAATTCGCCTTAATCTATATATACTATAGCTAACCGTAGTAATCTAGAAGGATCTCTAAAATTCGCGCGTTATTTCTTATATTATAGCGCTTATATATATATTCAAAACTATCTAAGAATTCTAATATATTTCTGCCTTCGAATCGTAGCGTACTAGGGGTCCCTAGCTTAGGTATAGTCCTAACTATATATCGCAAAGTTTATATTTCCGAATTTAGCGTATAAACTTATATTGGTATTAGCGAAGGAGCTAGTCTCGGCGGTAGCGGTAGCGGTAGCGGTACTCTCTCGCTAAACCTTTTAGGCGACCTTTTAGCAGATTTAGAGGAGGCTCTATCGCTAGGATCACGATAGGTATCGAAAGAGGTTATATTTATAGGTATATCTAAAGATATTCTATAGTCGTATAGTTATTTAGATTATAATAATTACTTTAGCTTCGTAGGCTCTATCTAGTCCGGATATTTTTAGGGTTTTTTAGGTATAATAGTATCCTAAGGGATATAGTAAGATTCGCAAGATAATTAACTCTTCGTATTTAATAAAGTCGTAAAATTAGTAGCTAGTCTAGATAGTAGCGTAGTTCCTAATTCTTTTTAATTTTTCTTCTGTATTTATACTCTCTTTTTATAGCCGTTTTTCTCTCCTTTATCGCTTTCCGTTACTAGATTAGTATATATTCGGCTCGCGATTTCTTCTGCAGAAGAATTTTGTAACTACTATCTCAGCGTAGTATTTTCTTCTAGTAAGATCTTCGTATTAGCCGCCTATAGCAGTCTTTCTAGAGCGATAAACTAGCTCTATATAAAGTTCGGATATACTATATTTATCCGTTAATATAATTAGTCCGGAGATATTTTTAGTAATCGAATTAATATCTCTCGATCCTCTTAGTATCGATTAGCTAATAATCCGCGAATAAAATAGGTATATTAATCGAATAAAGGTATAGTATTAGCTATAAGACCCTTAGTAGGAGTAGCCCCCTATATATAGCTAAAAGTCGCGTATTTAGCTATAATATAAGGTATTAGTTTCGAATAGTAGTCTTAATTTCTCTTAATTTTCGTTAGGGTTAAACGCGTTACCTACTTTTTTTGCAGAAAAGTACAGAATTTCTTAATCATAGAGGTAATTATAATAGCAGTCATAGTAGTCGTAGCCGTCTTAGTAGTAGTCTTAGTAGTAGTCGCGGTAGTAGTAGCGGTCGTTTCAGTCTTAGCAGTCGCAGTAGTAGCGTTAATCTTAGTAGTAATCTTAGTAGCAATCTTAGCAGCAATCTTAGCAGCAATCTTAGCAGCAATCTTAGCAGCAATCTTAGCAGCAATCTTAGCAGCAATCTTAGCAGCGGATCCTTTTATAATTATATCGTAGGAATAGTATAGTCCTCTATCTTAGCTACCTTTATTACAAAACTCCTACGTCGGTTACTAATAAAGAGGGGAATACTTATAGTAGTCTGATCTTACTAGACAGGTCGAGTTATAGAGGAACTAAACCAAACCTATAAGCACGTAAGTCCTAGAATCCTCTAAGGCAATCGTAAGATCCGATATCAGGTACTAAAGGCAGGAATCAAAAAGAGTGTAACATTACAAGTATAAGGAATCCGACTGTAAAGACTGTCCAGAATCCTCTATCCAAACTATTAATTAAAACCGATAATAATAATCCTAAAGATCCCGTAGCCTAGGTCTTAGATAACCTCCCTAGGCGGTCAGGCTATCAGGCATTTCTCACTACTAAACATCCACTAAGTACATGCAACCGAATCCCCTACTACACTATCTAATAGGCGAGTCTTATTCGCGTTATAGTACTCTACCTAGTATATAGTCTCCTCTAGAATTACTAAGTTTTATAAGGTTAAATTAGCTAGGCTATTATAATACGCGTTTATATATAGGCGCTAGGCGCTTCTAGTAAAGGAAGGAATATCTATTAATTAAATAATAGTATTATATTTATAATAAGTATAAAGAATACTTAAGAGAGCTATAATAGCGTAGAAAGGGTTAAGAAAAGGGTTTAGATAGAGAATTTAGTTATCGAGTTAATTACAAAGATACTCCCTAATATTTATATTAATCGCGGATATATAACCGCGAAAGTTATTAGTATTACTATTATAGAGTAGCCTATATTATAGTAGAGTTAAATAGAATAATATAGGAAAGTAGATAACTATTAAAGACTAATATATATACTAGTAGGTAGAACGCGGATATATACCCGATAATATAATAGATATATAGTTAAAGGAGCTAACTATAGATTAATTATATCTACGTAGTTATTAAGAGTATCTACGCGGATATATAACTAAGGCTAACGCGGATATATTACTAAGGCTAACGTAGATATATTACTAAGGAGATACCCGATTATAGAGGGTATCTACGTAGTTATTAAGAGTATCTACGCGAACGTATAACTAAGACTAACGCGGATATATTACTAAGGCGATACCCGATTATAGAGGGTATCTATATAGTTATTAAGGGTATCTACGTGAATATATAACTAAGGCTAACGCGGATATATTACTAAGGCGATATCTAATTATAGAGGGTATCTATATAGTTATTAAGAGTATCTACGCGGACGTATAACTAAGGCTAACGCGGATATATTACCGAGGCGATACCTAATTATAGAGGGTATCTATGTAGTTATTAAGAGTATCGGATATAATTTAATAGGATAAGAAAAGATAGATACTTTCTATTTGTATAAAGAGGAATTTAACTATAATAGGCTAAGGGTATATATTATAAAATCTCGGAATATATAATATTCTCTACCGAATAGTCCTTATTCTATAGCGATACTAAGATAGATATATTATCTATATTTATAGTCCGCGAAAGGGCGATATAGAGCTAGCTATACGAGAATACTTAAGTTCGAAGATCGATACTAATATAGGATAGCGATTAACCTTAGGCCTTATTAATTAATATAGCGTAGGCGAGGCGTATAGGAAACTAGTAATAGGTAAGAGTAAATAGGAGGTTAGGAACCTAAATAGAGAGCTTATACTAAGAGATTAAACGAATAGGATTTTTAACAGACTTATTAGTAATCTTTATCTCTAAGTAACGTTAAGTAATTCTTAGGATAGTATATCTTATTCCGTTATATAGGCCCTACGCGAGATTAAGGTTCCGGAGTACTATAATAGGAGTACTAATCTATATAACGTTATTAGTATAGTATATTAAGTAGAAGTAGATAGGTACTAAAAGGTAAATATATCTTAAGACAGAGATAGGTAAGAGGTAGGCTACTTATATTAATACTATTTAAGAATTCTAGTATAATATCGCTCGTATTAGTAAAATCCTTATCCTCTACTATATAACTATTAACTAAATAGAGAGTATATATAGTTCCTAGGGTTCGGTCGAGTAGGATATTATTAATATTATAAACGAAGATATTTCGCAGGCTTAGAATAGCGTATAAAGCTAGAAGGTCTAGATCCTTAGGAGTAGCTAAGAGATTATATATAGGGTAGACTAAATTTAGAAAGCCTTCTATATTTAAAGTTATCCGTAGAATATCGGGAAGGTAAATACGACTATAATATACGCTATTATAGGATATATAACGAAGCTACTTACTAAGAACTCGGTTCTACGGTAATACTATATTAAGTTATATATTAACCCGAAGATAAAGATAGATTAGATATAACTATATACTAGTATAGAGGACCGAAGTAGCTATAGTATTAGTATAATTCCCTTTAGGAATAATAGGAAGGATCTATTAAAAGTCCCTACCTAGTATAATAGATATACCGCTAAAAGGGTAGTCTCTCCCGAGAAGTTTAGACTTACTAGCGAGAGAATCTATAGGATATACTATTATATCTATATAAATATCTCGAAGATTCCTATTAATAATATTAAAGTACTCTTTATATATTATTATTATCTCGTCCTAAATAATTAAGGATACCTCCTATATTAATATAGCTACTTATATACCTCTACTAATAAGATCTTACTAGCCTATAGTCGGTTTAAGTAGGAGGTAAAAACGCTTATAAGCTATATAACTACCTAGAAGTAGTAAAGATATAATCCTAGTAGAGGTAATATAAAGGATAATCTAGGATTCGGAGCGGAGCTTTATATAAAGGGCCTTAGTAGTTCGAATTAGTATTAGAGAAAGTTTAGCGGACGTAGTTATAATTACCTTATATATAAAGGTCTTACTAGTACTACCTAGCCTATAAAGGAAGAACTATATATTCTATAGTATTATATTTACTCTAGCTAAAATTATTAAATATACTTATTATTAGTCTTTATTTAACTAGGATTTAAACTATTAGGACTATTCTAGCTACTATAGGATAATATACGATCTCTCTACTAAAATTAGGATATTTAGTATAGTAGAGGACTAATTATTTATAACTAGAGGTAGCTTATAGTTAGTAAGTATCTTATTAATAGTAAGAAGTTCCTAAATAATAAGCTATAACCTATAGTTATACTTAGGAAAATTAGGTTTATAGAGAGGAAAATCCGATAAAGATATAGGTAAGTATCGGAGGTAATTATTATTAATATAGGCGCGAAGCCTCTTATAGATAGTACTTTTAAACTCTAACTAAATCTAACTCCTATTATTAATTTTACCCTAAAGAAGATAACTAATAAAGAGACGCTAGAGCTCCTATCTAGTCTAAATCTTAATAGCTTCTCGGAAATATTTAAGCTACTTAGTATTAAGGGTAATAATACTATAGACGATATATATATCCTTAAAGGATAGGTATACTACGATCTTATATTAGATATTATAGCTATCTAGAGGGTATATAAGATAGGCTAGTATAGACTAAAGTACGATATATAAAGCTAGGCCCTTTACGATTATAAGGAGATAGCGGAGATAATATACCTTACTATAATATAGATAGACTATATAGATACGCCCGATCTACGTATAACTCCTAACTAGATAGCGAAGTCGTTTAATCTAATACTTAGTAGTCTTATTCTATATTAAAAATAATAGGGCCTCTTAGTAAGTAAAGTTATAGTTATCCGGGTTCTTCTTATAGTACTTTATAAAGCTAATTAATATCGATATTTAGTTACGAATTCTCTTAGCTACCTATATAGGGGTAACTAAAGGGTTATAAGATATAGTATACTTATTCTTATAGTATACTACTAACGCTAAAATAGGCGGTATTATACTATAGACTAGAAACTCGAAAAGGCGCTATATAGCCTTAGCAGAGCCGATAAAACGACTATTAATATAGTTTCGAATCTTATTAACCTCGAATTCCGCGGTAGTACGATCCGATCCTTTAAAAATATACTTATAGATATATTTAATCGCCTTAATTATAGAGTATACCTCGATATTAATATATACCTTATACTTCTAAGCTAGAAAACGGTTATATAGTACTACCTACTCGTTACTAATTATTATATCTAAGCCGGTCTTTAGGTATTTATATAGAATCTTAGTAGTAGGAGAATATTAGTACTTTAGATACCTATTATTACTAACTACTATTATATTAGATAGAGGCTTAGGGAATCCCTTAGTATAAACTCGCTTACTATTCCGTTCCTCTATATAGAGAGTATAAGAATTATATTTACTATAAAGGATATAGATTAAGCTCCGAGTTACGATATTAAAGACCTTATAGCTACCTTAGTTATTATCTAGGTCCGGAATTTCTGCTAATATAACCTTATTAATATATTCTAGAGTATTAAAGGTATATATCTTATTAATCTAGATAAGGATATAGGCGTATAGTTTACCGCGCTTCTAGTACTTAATAACCTAGATATTAGCTATATAAGGGCTAAAGATACTATTAGGCCTAGTTAGATCGTAGATTAGGGCCTATAATTTAAGATAGAAAATATAGATAACTAAGTCTAGGCGGTCTCGCTAGGTCTATATTAGGACCCCGAAGCGATTAATCTTTGTTTATTAGTAATCTTATCCTAGTAAGGATTATATATAAAGGTTATAAAGAAATATAGCTTTCTAAAATAACGAATAATCGCTATCGAGTCTTAGTAGCGTTATTATATAAACCGCGTACTACTCTTAATAGTCGATAGTAGTACTATTAGACGACTAATATTACTTAGGTTAATATTATAAGCGAATATATAATAAGTAGTAGAGTACTTATTAGCGCGAAGAGACTTCTAGTTAAACCGATAGAACTCTAGGTTCTTAAAATTATCGGTAATAAATATATTAACTAAGAACTACTAGAAGAGTATATCTTCCTAATAAAGAATATTAGTACCCTTATTTCTAGGATAGAGAAGCTAGTAGTAATATATAATTAGGATAATATTTATATTTTTCCTCTAATTACTAGTAGTTATTAGACTACTTAGCTCTATATAGCGAGAGTAGCTAGTTCTACTATAGAAGTAGAAGAGTATATACTATAGTAGAAGATATAGTATATACTTATAATAGATATAGGAAAGGTAACAAGGAGTCTTATAATTAGTAGAAGGGAGTATACTAAAGCCTAGGGCGGAGTCCTTAATTATATTAGTAGTAGGTATAGATATATTAGCTAGAAGCTTAGGAGGGATTAAGACTTCTAGTACTAGTCCTAAACCTTCGAAAAACTCGGATAATATATTAGGATAATATAGTAGGGCCTCTCGAAGATATAGTATAATATTATAATAGCCCTACCTATTAAATTTATTTAATATATTAGGAAGGAAGGCTATAAGCTTAGTATTAGTAGCTAGAAGATTATACTATCGACTCCTAGTAGTATTTTAAACTAAGTAAAGCTATAATATATATTAGTATAAGATATTATATCTATTATAATAGAAATCGAGCTTATACCTAAGGAGTTAAACGGAGATTTAGGATATCTATATATTCCGATAGAAACGCTATAGTATAATAGAATATCTTATAAAAAGGGTTTATATCCTATAAAAGAAGATCGAGTTTCTATAGGAGTTTAGGGTAAAAGTATAAGAGAGGGTTATAGCGTAAGCGCTCCTCTATAGTAGTAGATAGATCTAAAAAGTATATCTACGCGAATACTAGTGTATCCCTAGCGAGTAGCCTAAGAAGATAATAAATAGTATCCTAGATCTAAAAGATATAGAAAGCTTTATAGAGCTAGAGGTATAGGTCTTATCGATAATCTATTAATATATAGGTAAGTACTATATTTAATATACGAATCTATTTTCGAAATATAATCGCCTACTAGGAGTTAGACTCGAAGAGATAACGTATTAGGGTTAGGGGCTTCGGTAAAGGATAAGATAGTATACCACCTCGCTTATAATATAATTCCTATATTAGTATATTAGTTAAAGTATAGACCTCGCTAGACTAAAAAAGAGTACTATAAAATTTATACTCTATATCTATAGAACTAAGATTTAATAGGATCTATCGCGTAGTAGAGGATATTTAGCCGCGAGGGATAATTTAAGTTAGAGGCGTCTAATATACCTCCTAGCAATACTAGCGATAAAAGTCCGAACGAATTAGCGAACTAAACGACCTAGGATATCTTATATACTAGGTTCTTAGTATATATAGAAGAGATATTAGTAGGGGTATCTATAATAGAAGGGGTAATAGTAAAATCGAAGGTTATAGAGTAAGTAGTATATAATATACTAGGGATAGGACCTAGGGGATAGGTAATACTAGTAGAATATTAATTAGGGTTAGAGAATAATTAAGTATAGAGGGATTAGGGTAAGTAGAAGGCGGGATTAATAATAGGGTAATATAGCGAGAATACTTTACCCTATATCTTAATACTAAGATAGGAATACTATAGGAAGTATAATACTAGTTCTAGCCTAGGTAAGGCGAAGTACTAGAGATAATATCTATAGTATAGGCACGATACTAGGTTATTCGTCGCGAAGTAGTAGTATAACTAATACTATAACAATAGTAGTAATATATAAGAGATACAGAAGGTATAGGTAATTAGAAGAGTATTATATAGTATATAAAGTTAAAAGATACTACTAAAACGCGATTATATATCCGCTAGTCCTCGAGAATTATTAATTATCGAATTATCGAATTAATCGTAGACTCGATAATATATCCGCGTATAATAAGTAATTTATAATAGGCTAGGCCTATAGCGGGAAGATATAGGTTAGATATACTACTCGAACTAGGATAGCGTTAGAAATAGAGAATTTATAAAGGAGCGGTAGATAATTACTATACTAAGCGACTTCGAGTTTCCCTACTATCTTATATATATTATTACTATCTACTATTAAAATAGTATTTACTAAGATTTAATAAATCGAGTACCTAATCTAGTAGATCGAATAGCTAGTTAATTTACTAGAGGAGGATAAGAGTAAATAGGCTACCTAGTACCGAAAGGTTCTTTATAAACTTAGTATAGTAGGTAAGGAGGACTCCTAGATAATAGTAAGTAGTATAACTACTAGTAGGACCTAGCGAAGTATACTCTCGTATAGTAGTATAGATCGTACTATACTATCGGAAAGAGTAATACTAGACGTCTATATTCGCTATTTTAATAATTAGGAAGTAGGTATTAAAAATAGGAGATTCGAAATACCTAATTATAAGTAGAAAGAGGGGCGATATAAGAAATATCAGTATTACTCGAATCGCCGAAGCGAATATATTAAGATATATAAATTAGTTAGTATACTATACTTAGATATTAGTACTAATCTTATTAGATTCTAAGGGTAATTCGAAAGACTATTATATATATAAAGACGAAGCTCTCTACTATAGCCCTTAAGGGGAATATAAATAACGTTAACTATCTCTTAAAGTAACTCCGTAAATTATATTTTAGTACCTATAGTAAGGTAAATAGTACTATTATAAGTAAAGAATAATAGCGTAGATAGTAGTAGGTAGCGGACCGAAGGCAAAGTTAGCTCTTAGAGAGTAGTATTAGGAGTTCTATATCTAGGGATATAGTACTAAATAGATAGTAACTTTGAATATAATTTATTAATATTTAATAGTATTAATTAGGATTAGTACTATATAGTTCTATATCTAGATTAATAGTAGATAAGGTATTAAGAGGTAGATATATACTATAAAAAAAAGACGGGAGGAAAAGAAGAGATAAAAATAAAGAGAGAGAGGATTAAACCTAGGAGGCTAGGCTAAAAAGTCCGAGAGAAGCTAAGTATAGTAAAATAAAAAGCTTTTAAGGAATAAGTCCTAAATAGGGTAATATACTAGGACTAAATTAGAGGGCCGGAGAAGGCGGTCAAAGAAGTTAATAGGGCGGGAAGCCGTTTTAATAGGGTAAAGTAGCAGAATACCCGTAGGACAAGACCAATCAGAAGAGCAGAAAACTAAGTCGAGTTACTAGATATATATATATAATCCTATTAGCGGTAGGATAGACTTATCGGTAATAAGTCCTAGCGTATTAGTAATAGGAAGGACTAGATATATAAGGATACTTATTTTAGTATTATATATTTAGTTCTTCGCGATTAATTATATATTATTACTTAGTTACTATCTTAAATACTTTATACTCTATAGTTTAACTCTAAAAATAAACCTAACCTATAGGTAGGGGATTTACTTAGTAGTAATACTTAGTAATTAACCTACTTAGCGCGTACTTCTAGTATATCTTATAAGATACTTAATAGGATCTAGCCTATAGTAAGATTTTGCGAAGTAATAATACGATTAAGAGATTAGGTCTTAGGATTAGAAGTTAGGATAGTAGATAAGTATTAGCCCGGGACGTTCTAACTTATAGTAACTAGTTAGTAGCGCGTAATATGTTAATCGCCCTACCTTTAGACTATAAAGTATAGTTATTATAGTAGGTAATAATAGTACCCTAAACGGAAAGACTCCTACTTAAATATAAGTAACTAAACCTAACTTAGATAATAAATACAATAGAGAGATTTAGGATCTAAAAACTATCGTCGGATAACTTCCGGAATATCTTAATTAGTTAGGCGCGAACTATAACGTCTACTCGATAACTATAAAGTATGATTCGAAGAGTAAAGAAAGGTTGATTTTTGAAGTATATCTATAGTATCTCTTAAATATTAGGTCTGTAAGGATAGTTATAGGACTATATAGGGCCGGACGGGGATATTTACGTAAGCTATAACTTACGTGCTACCCTTCCGGGATCTTATCCTCCCCTACTTAGACTAAACTTACCCTAAGCTTTAGGGTAGTATAGTCTAAGCTTACTATTACTCTATTCGGTTATATCTATAGGTTTCTGCCTTAGTATTATTTATATATATTGGGTAAAGTTAAAAATAGTAGGGGTTTAATAAAGGAAAAGGTATAATATTATTTTCGGCTACTTATAACTACTATATATAGCTAATAGTCGCTAAAAGCTCCTATTAGGATAGTCTAGGGGAATAAAGGATCCCTCGCTATAAATATAGGTAAATTCCTACGATCGCTTCTTTTTCTCTTTATCCTTCTTTCTTATTCCTTATAATACTATCTAGGTTATCCTATATATTCTAAGACTTTTTCCTAGGCTAGATAGCTTACTCTAAGTCTAAACTAGATCTTTAATTAACTAATAGGTCTTTAGTTCCTCTTTATCCTCTTTCTAAGCTAGTAATTAATCCTTCTACTAAATTCTTCTCTATCTCTCTATCTCCTCTTATCCTTAACCTTCTCTTACTAGTAAAGAGGGGAATACTTAAGGTAGTCTAATCTCACCAGACAGGTCGAGTCATAGAGGAACTAAACCAAAACCATAAGTAAGTAAGTCGCGGAGTCCTCTAAAATAACCGTATAATCTGTTATTAGGAACTAAAAGGTAGGAATCAAAAAGAGTGTAATATTATAAGTATTAAGGATCTAACTATAAAGACCGTCCCGAATCCTTAATCTAAACTATTAATCAAAACCGATAATAATAATCCTAAAGATCCTATAGCCTAGGTCTTAGATAATCTCCCTAGGCGGTTAGGCTATTAGGTATCTCTTACTACTAAATATCTAGTAAGTATATATAACCGAATCCCCTACTATATAACCTCCCCCCTATAATTTACCGTCCCTTAGTTAATTTCCTATATCCCTTAATAGTAACGCTAGATCTCCTAAAGACCCTTAGGCTAACTTATTAGGCTATATAAAATTTAGTAAAACTAATAGGCCCTTTTCCTTTTATAGAAAATAAGAGTATACGCTAAATTACTACTATTCGGCCTATATTATTATCTTAAAATATAGTAGGTAGGCCTATCTCGCCTAGTCGCGCTATTCCTAGATTAATCTATACGCTCGTTACTAATTCTAGCTAAAAAGAATATCTAATTCTTCGATAACTATAGGGGAATCCTATCTTTCGCGACTAATTAGCGTATCTCTAATCAGACTTAATTCTAGTAATTAAACTAATATAGAAAAGGGATACATAAGCCGACTACTATATTTCTAACTAGACTAGCCTAAAGGAGTCTTTTTAGGTAATAAGAAATCGCGATAATAAGCCGAAAGTTTAGACTAAGTACTAGATTTAGGACTATCTAGGGTCTTATAATCTTCCTAGATACTAATAAACTAAGGTAAAACTATTCGCTAAAGATAAGTCGTTAGCCCGGTTAAGCTATAAGGAAGATATAGCTTCGAAATACGTATATCTCCCTACTTATAGATAACTTTTCTCTAGGAGAGACTAAATTTCTCCTTATCTTCTACTATCTATATCGTAGCTAATATCTTATAGATTAAACTATCTTTCTAGTAGCTATAATCGCGTAGGTCCTACTACTATTTAGCGAGGTAGTTTTATATTCTAAGTAGTATCTTAGTATAATTTTATAGGTCCTTATTAGTTAAAGAGACTGTTCCTTAGATTATATTCGCTATTTATTAGGATACAAGAAGATCTATTACGTTAATATTAAGATAGCGGAAGGCTATTTATTTACTAGGGTAAGTACTCTTCGTATAGTAAGGAAACGAAATTAGCTAATATTAATAATCCGGTCGTAGCAGAATATAAAATATATAGTAGGTATAATCGCGCTATATTAGCTACTAGATACTACTATACTATATATTTTTAGCCTATCTAATCCTTAGAGTATACTTTCGCGACTAGTAATACTAGTTATATATATTAAATTCCTCCTCGATTATACCTATTAAACCGCGAGGATAGTAGCTATCCTAATTATTGTATAGCTATATAAAAATTAGTACTACTATACTTCCGTCTACGTTCTAATCTCTCTCTATTATTCTCCTAGGGCTTAGCGGAACCCTTCTAAAATAGCGAAAAATTATATCCTAAAAAGTCAGATATTATAGCTTCTCGAAATTGAATACTAGCGGCTTCTATATCTTAGGAGGGAATCAAAAGTAGCTCCTAAGTTCTTTCCTAGAAGATAGTTTAAACTAAGCCTTAAATTCCTTTTTAGTATTATCCTAGTTACCGAGCTAGGCGTAGAGATATCGTAAGTATTATACTAGAGTCTTATAATTTACTGTTACGGGTATCTGGATTACAGGTCAGAAAACCTGTTGGCTAGGCAGAGGGTCCAAGTCTATAGGGTCTGAATTCCAAAGACTGAATCTGAATCTTGGAGTCTGGTAGTCTCCACTAGTTCCCACAATATATACATTGAGGGTCCGCGTACCGAGCCCCATAGCCCCACATAGGGCCTTGGGGTTGTTACCCTAAGTCGACGCGGGATCGATTCAACTGTGAATCGCTGGAGTCACTACGTATGACTTACGCCGTGACATTTACGCTATTAGTATAAATATATAGCAGATATACTAGCTAAGTTATATACCTCTTATAAATCGAATTAGGACTAATTTCGGTCGTATTTTCGCGAATAGACCTACTAATAATCCGAAAAATTACTAGAGCTTCGCGTTCGCTATTAGTATCTAATTTCGTTTTCGGAATTACTTTAGTTAGCCTAGAAGAATCTATCTTATATCCGTAGGGTACTAATTTTAATAAATATAGTAATATCTTCAGTTTCTTAGTAGTAGGCCTTATTAAAAGTTCCGAATTTTGTAACTACTTATCGTTATTACTAAGTTCCGGACTTTACTTATATAGCTAGATTTCTTCTGCAGAAGAAATTTAGCTTTCTTCTAGATCTTACTTTTTTAATAGGATTTTTTCTATAGAAGAAAACCGCGAATCTTCGTTATCCGCTACTATACTTTAATTTTTATCCGCTTTATCTAAAATTCGCGGTATCTAATAATATTCGTATATAAATCTATTCTTATTAATCGATAGATAATACCTTAATAGTCGTTTAAGTATTAATTCCGTTAAGTCTAGCGATTTATAGGCGTTATCGAGATTATCCTATATAACCTCCTTAGCTCTACGGATTCCTCGCCTATATATTCCTTTCTCGAGTTATTAAAAAATAGCGTTATTAACTCTTGAGAGAGTTTGCCCTCTCTAGATGTTTGCTAGGCCTAGCAGCGGTCATGTGTCTTGAGGGTTTTTCCCCTATCGTGGGTTTTCCCTCTCTCTCTCTCTCTTCTTCCTTCTCCCTAGACTTCCCAATCCTAGTTATCTCGCCTCCAGATTACTTCCTTGTCTTGTAGACCTATAGGTCTATCAGGTTATAAGCCCGATCGCAATAGTAAGGCCTAAATTTGTAAAAACCATAAGTTCTCAAATTTTCAATCACTAAATTTATCAAATTCGGCTATGGAAGCTATAATTACTAAAATTACTAAATCACCAAATTCAAATTACTAAATCTAATATAAATTAACAAATCTAACTAGGCTATAGAAGCTAAAAACTTATCAAATACAACAAACTTTAATTAGGCTATAGAAGCTAAATCTAATATCTTTAAAAGAAAAGACGCGTCTATTAATATTTACTAGGACTACTATAATATTAATATCTCTTACTTGAAAACCCTATTATAATACTATATACATCCCCTACAAACCTTCCCTCTTACTAAATTTTATCTCTAAACCACCTAAATTATTAAATTTACCTAAATCTCTATTATATTCCTAAATACTAACTATAGCTAAAGAAGACCTCGGCTAAGCGGCTAGTATTAAGGAATTTCCCGTATCTCGCGAAGACTATAGTAACTTCTTTACCCTAAAATCCCGAGGCTAGCTAGTAAACTAACTTACTAGCGCCCCTAAAGAATTCACCCTTAATCTATTTAAAATATTAGAAAGAACAGAAGACTTTGAAGACTAGTTCAGAGATATATACTAAATCCTTAAAAAGAAAGGACTCTATCGTCTCGTTAACCCAAAATATAATAGGCCTAAAGTAATATCTAATAAAGCAGAAACTTAGGTCGAATACTCCTATACTATACAGATATAGCTCTAATAATCTATCTCGAAGGATATTAATACGATAGTTAAAGCTATAAGATTCCGATACGAATTCGCTAATAAATATATTATTAGCTTAAAAAAGGCCCTCTATACTACCGGCTTTATTCCTAGTAAAAAGAAGGTAACTAGGGTTCTACGAACCTACCGAGCTAACTATCTATCAGTAATCGATTTTATATATAAATTTCGTAGTACCTATACTAAAGTAACGGAAGAAGTCTAACTTACCCTAGGTATAATCGTTTCCCTACTTCTTGATAAATTACAAAGTAATATCCTAACCTTTATAGCTACTAGACTAGTAGACTATTTAAATAGATACGAAAATATCGCAAAGATTACCGCCCTAGACCTTTTCCGAACCTTTACTAAGGTAATTTATAAGCTTAAAATCACTAGTTACTAATTCTTAACCCTTATAGTTACTAAGCCCCTACGCTCCCTACCAATCTTACTATTATCCTTATCCTTATCCTTATTAATTAAGTATAAATACCTACTATTTAAATATATACCCCCGAGAGGTAAATCGCTATAGGAATAGGTAAAAGAATAGATTAAGGGCCTAAATCAGATCGCTCTAAATAGTAACTATTTCTTTTATAGAAGGAAGGGCTATACTACTAAGGAATATATATATTTAGTTATTACCTTACGAACCGCAAAGTAGAAACCTATTAAAGGTATTTAGGTAAATACCCTGTGGAGGAATATAGATAATCTAAATAGAATAGCGCTAAATAGTTAGACTATAATATATAATAACAGGATTAAGAAAACTAGTAGCTAGGATTAAAATTAGCTAAAGCTAATTTCTGTTAGAAAGAATAATAGGAACAAGAATTCGATTACCTTAAAGGGATCCTAATCCTAATCTAAAAGGAACCTTAAAGAAGAAGATAATATAGGCGCAAATATAGTAATATAAATTAATAAAGAAGAAGATAAGTACTACGCCCTCGCTATAGTAGAATTCGACTTTGCTAATCGCCTCGAACCCTACCTCGCTACGACCTTAATTAAAAGAAACCCTTCTACTAAGCAGATTATATAAGAAAGGCTCTATAATATAAAGATCTAAAATATTAAAAAGATAACCGATATAACCGTAAAACGATTAAATAGGCCTAACTAAAAGACTACCCGCCCGGATACCCACAAAGAAACCGACCGTAATATCTACCCGCTCTCTAATATAAGCCTAGATACCTATAAAGACACCCGAATTTTATAACCTTCCTATACTCCAAAAATTCTACCTCTCTAATAGAAAAAAGGACAATGCTAAGATTTCCTACCTCCCTAAGTCTAATCCCTAAAAGACCTAGAATTACGCGACGAACAAATTTTTCCCTAAGCCGCTCTAATCCCTCTAAGTATACTACTAACTATACTAAAGGACTAAAATATCCTAATTTTATAACCTTCCTAACACCGCAAAATTCTACCGGTATAACTAAGGAAAAGAGCTCCTAATACCCGACTAGATCCTAAAATCTAAATTCCAAGAGACCTAATTCCGAACCAGGGAGGGATTTCTTTACGTTAGAAACCAAACTTTATCTAACAGATCAGAGCTTACCGAACTAAGTCTAATAGGATTTATCAAGATAATCGCGCTAGATTATTATATATAAGAGATCCTAACTAACCCTCCCCTTTAAAATTTTATTATATCACACTATCATATATAATATTCTTCACATTACTACTAGTCCTGGGGGGGGGGTATAAGAGAGTTTGCCCTCTCTAGATATTTACTAGGCCTAGCAGCGGTTATATGTCTTAAGGGTTTTTCCCCTATCGTGGGTTTTCCCTCTCTCTCTCTCTCTTCTTCCTTCTCCCTAGACTTCCTAATCCTAGTTATCTCGCCTCCAGATTACTTCCTTGCCTTATAGACCTATAGGTCTATCAACTCTAAGCTATATCTCTTCAAAACTAATTCCGCTTCTTACTAGTTTACTAACTTTTTTAGCGAAAGCTTTCGTTCTAGCCCGGATTATAATCTTTTTAGCGTTACTATTCTAGGCTTATAGCGCTATATATATTACTTACTAGATATAGTTCTTATCGTATTTATAGCGATTAATTGCTTCTTTTACTACTATCTAGCTATCCTTAAAATCTTCCCGAGACTTATATCCTTTCTAAAATTCGCTATCTTTTATAAAAGTATAGAGTTTAATTACGATAGAGTCTAAAAATTCCTATCCTTTTTCGTAAATCTTATATAGATAGAGCTTAGCTATCTTATAGATCTAGTCTATAGGTAGTATTCGTAATTCTTCGATAATCTTACTAGGAGAAGTAACTAATATTAAATAATTACTTAGTATTAAAGATATAATATTAAGATACTAGCTTATAGCGGATATCGTAGCCTAGTTTATTATATTAAATTCTTCTATAGAAGAAATTCGTAGTATTTAGCGAAAATCGTTATAATTTAAGCTCTCTCCGGAGACTTCCCTCTCTTCCTAAAAATCTTGCTATTCCTAGTAAGTTACTTTTCTATTACTTTTTAAAATACTCTTAAAAATTACTAAATTTCTAAATAAAGACAAAATTTAGTAAACCTAACAAAATTAATCTGTTTCTAAGAGAAATTAATAAAAATACAAAAAAAATCCGAAATATTAGTATTAAATAGACTAATTAATACGTAATATTTTAATAAAGAAAATTATATAATTAACTTAACCCTATCCCTCTCGCGATAGCTATCCTCTTCTGTATCTTTATATAGTAGGTAGTAATCCGTTCTTAGTCTTAATTCTTTTATCCTTATCTAAATTTCTTTTATCCTAGAGCGCCTAGTAATAAAATCTTTTTAGCCTACTACTATTAATACTAGCGCTTACCTTATTTATCTATTAGTATAGGATACTATCTAATTCTTTAATTTCGTATATGCTATTTTTTAGATCTTTTCTAATTTAATATAGCCCTATCTATCTAAATCAGAGCTTATTTCTAGATATTATATTATCCTCTAACCTAGTATTATAGAGAAGGACTAAATCTTTTTCTTTTAGGGGCGTAATTCGTAGGTTTCTATACGAGTTATAATATTCTTTATTCTAAGCTCTTAGCCTCTATAGCTATATTATTATATTAGAGATATCCTAGTCTCGTCTTTTAATTTATTTAGCTCGTAATATAATTAGCTCCGCGCGTGTCTCTACTTTTTCCTAGGGTAGTATTAACTAGGTAGGTATATCTAATTCTACTAGTAAGATAGTATCTTATCTATAAATAAATCAGAAGGGTAAGGTACTAGTATATATATATAAAGTCGCTCTGTTAGTAAGTATCGCGGCGGCTAGTAGCTTTTAGGACTATTTTAGTTTAATACCCTCTAATAGTTTATATCTATTCGTTATTTTAGATAGGGCGTCTTAGGGCGTCTTTTAGCGTTCGTATTACTCTCTTAATCGCCCTATTTACCTACGGGTTATATACCGAAATTAAAATAGTATTAACGCGATACGATTTCAAAAAATTTCGTATTTCCGAACGTATTTTAGGACTAAAATTAATAATAATCTCCTAAGATACCCTATACCTATAGATAATATCTTCCTAAACGAATCTAGTAGCGCTTTTACTATCTACTTTCTAGAGAATCCTTATTTCTAGCTATCCGCTCGCCGAATCTCTTACTTAGATAACTCCTTTTTAACTATCCTTATTAGGTAGTAGGGTAGTATTAATATACTGTTTCTCCTAGATTTATATTAGTCTTATACTTCTAGTAGGTTTATATAGTCTAATAGGATTACGCGCCTAGTATTCGAAGTATACTCGTATAAATTTCGTAGTCTTATTATATATTCCTAGCTAATAGTACCGCGTAGCTAATAGGTTATAAGTAGCTTCGCGGCCTTTATAGCCTAATTCTTTATATAAGCGCTATAGCGTCTCTTTTCGTATCCTAGTATCGTCTAAAACCCTTTATATAATTAGATCTCTACTATACTCTCTATAAAATAGATATCGATCTTAGACTATAAATCTTAAAGCCTTTTTCTTAAATATACTAAATTTACTATAAGATATCTTAGTAGGCCTACGTAGTATTATTAAGAACCTTATAATTTTCTAAGATTCTTCTAAATATAATCTGTCTAGAATTTCTATACTAATAGTTATTTCTTCTATAGAAGAAATCTCTTAAGAAATAGGAATTTTAATAGAAACTATAGTTTCTACTAGGGAAACTATAACGCGAAGATAAGAGATTTTAGCTATAATAAATTTATTAACGTCTCTCTCTTTTTCTTACTCTTCTAATTCTTCTAGCGTAGTAGGCTTCCTAGATAGGCTATTAGCGATACTATTTTTCGCCCTAGGAATATACTTTATATTAAAATTAAAGAGCTAAATCTAAGTAAGCTATCGCGTTACTAAAGCGCTAGGTAAGTCCGAAGCTAGTCGATTTAATTATATAACTAATATATTAGTATTAGTTTCTAATATAAACCTTATCCTATATAGCTAATACCGTAGCTTTTTAAATACCTTTATTACTCCTTAATATTCTAATTTTCTAGTATTATATATTTACTCTGATTTAGACTAAACCCCTAACTTATATCGTGCTACTCGTTATACCCCTTCTTTTTTCTATATTAAAACGCTACCCTATCCTATTTTTAACGCGTCTACTATAAGTATTAGATCTAACAGATTCTAGCTATAATTAACTAGTATAACTACTAGAAAACTATATAGTATCTTCTTAATCTTCTTAAAGGTATTCTATTTATTATTACCCTAATCGAATATTATATCCTTCCGTAAAATCGTATATAATAGTACTATAATATACTAAAAATCCTTTACTAGAATTCGAAAGTAGACTATAAGACTAATAAAAGAGCGTACCTTATTATAATTAATAGGAACTAGCTAGTTAGCTAACTTAGAAATTTTCCGCTTATTAGGCCTACGCCTATTAGAATCGTATATCTAGCCTATAATTTTAAGGCCGGATATTATAAGTTACGATTTTTCTATAGAAACTCTCGCTCCCGTAAGTTCTAAAAGATATAGGGTCTTATCTAGATTTTATATATATTCTAAGATAAACCTCCTAATTCCTAGTCTTATAAACTTATTATTATACCGGGTCTTAGGTCCTTTAACTAGAATATTATCTATAAAAGATTTAGTAATATATAGAATATTAGCTAGGATCTATATAACTACTCTTTAGAATTATAATATAGAATTCGAAGCCCCTTATAATAATATAGTCTATCTTAGTAAACCGATTAGGGTCTAAATCGCTATTATATTTTAATCGCGACTATCTAGAGTTATCTAGTTATATCCGGAAAATAGATTAATAGCTAAGGATATCGTTATTCCTAAAAATTCTTCGACGAATTTATCTATATTAGGAGGTATATTCGTATCGCGTACTATTACTTTATTAATATATATCGCTATATTAACTATTCGATATTTCCTATTTTTCTTACGTACTAAGAACTAAGGATTTTAGTAAGGACTATCGTAATATTTAAGGACCTCTTTCTATAACCTTTCTTATAATATTTCTTTAATAATACCTTTTAGCGCTAATAGAATCCGAAATCTAGGATACTACTACGCCTTATATAGGATCGTCTTAATATATTATAGTAGTATTACTTCTAGAAAGATTAATAATATATAGGACTAATCCTATATAAAATAGCCCTCTCTTTTAAAAAGTATCTTATATAATAGCTCCCTTTCCTTTAGTAGTAGATCCTTTCTAATTAGTATTTTCTACTCCTATTCTAGCGTTAGACGTATACCTCTTATAATTATAGAGATTCGCGGTATTAGCAGATTATTAAATTTACTTTTAATATTAGACGCGCGATATTTAGTAAAGAATTTCTTTTCGTAGATTTCCTTCTAATTTATATAACTAGTTAGTACTAATCTATTATTTTCGGTCGCGTTAACTAGTTTAATCTTATCCGCTACTCTTTTAAATAAAGTATAAACTAGTATACCTATACATATAGATCTAAGACTCGGATTTATAGCTAAAAGATACCTTAGTTATAGAAATTCTATAGTAATATCCTATAGCTACCTACGCGGAATCTTATAGTCGTAGCTAAATCTTAATTTACCTAAAATTTTTAATATCTTTTTATCTCTCGTAATTTTAAATATTTTTAGTACTTTTATAGTATTTTTAAAGGGTACTATTAAAACGTATAGTAAATTATAGCCTATTTTTAGTATCGGTATCTTATTTAATATACCGAAAGCGTTACTAATTAGACTTCCGGATATCCTAAAAAATCTATCTCCGTATTTATAGGTTCTATAAAATCTTTAGGCTATAGCTAATATTCCTAGACCGAAGTTTTCTTGCTCGGAGAATATACCTTAAAGACTAACTTCCTATTCCGGTCTTCTAAAAAGACTACTATTTTAATAGAACTATTAATTTTCTCTGTAATAGAAGCTATTATATCGCGTAACTAGATCTGTCCTAGAAGAATCTCTGCTATATAATCCTTTATAATTATATAGTAAGACTACGTTATAATATCGCTAATTAAAATAGGTAAGCCTTCTATAACTCCGTAAAAGGGATACGTTTAGCTATTAATAGGTACTATATATAGCTTTAGATCTTTTCAAATATTAAGGTTTAATATACGTACTATTTCTAGAGAAATAAGATTAACCGATAATCCCTAATTAATCGTAGCTTTAAGTTTATACCTATATATATTGTAGTAGGGGATTCGGTTATATATACTTAGTAGATGTTTAGTAGTAAGAGATGCCTGATAGCCTGACCGCCTAGGGAGGTTATCTAAGACCTAGGCTACGGGATCTTTAGGATTATTATTATCGGTTTAGATTAATAGTTTGGACGGAGGATTCTAGACAGTCTTTATAGTCGGATTCCTTACACTTATAATATCACACTCTTTTTAATTCCTGCCTTTAGTACCTGATATCGGATCTCACGATTACCTTAGAGGATTCTAGGACTTACGTACTTATAGGTTTGGTTTAGTTCCTCTATAACTCGACCTATCTAGTAAGATTAGACTACTGTAAGTATTCCCCTCTTTATTAGTAACCGACGTAGGGGTTTTGTAATAAAGGTAGCTAAGATAGAGGACTATACTATTCCTACGATGCGATTATAAAAGGATCCGCTACTAAGATTGCTACTAAGATTGCTACTAAGATTGCTACTAAGATTGCTACTAAGATTACTACTAAGATTGCTACTAAGATTAACGCTACTATTGCGACCGCTAAGACTAAAACGACCGCTACTACTACCGCGACTACTACTAAGACTACTGCTAAGACGGCCACGACTGCTACGACTGCTATTATAACTACTACTATAATTAAGAAATTCTGTACTTCTCTGTAGAAAAAGTAGATAACGCGTTTAACCCTAACAAAAATTAAGAGAAATTAAGACTACTATTCGAAACTAATACCTTATATTATAGCTAAATACGCGACTTTTAGCTATATATAGGAGGCTGCTCCTACCGAGGGTCTTATAGCTAATACTATACCTTTATTCGATCGATATACCTATCTTGTTCGCGGATTATTAGCTAATCGATACTAAGAGGATCGAGAGATATTAATTCGATTACTAAAAATATCTCCGGACTAATTATATTAACGGATAGATATAGTATATCCGAACTTTATATAGAGCTAGTTTATCGCTCTAGAAAGACTACTATAGGCGGCTAATATAAAGATCTTACTAGAAGAAAATACTACGCTAAGATAGTAGTTACAAAATTCTTCTATAGAAGAAATCGCGAGCCGAATATATACTAATCTAGTAACAGAAAGCGATAAAGGAGAGAAAAACGGCTATAAAAAGAGAGTATAAATACAGAAGAAAAATTAAAAAGAATTAGGAACTACGCTACTATCTAGACTAGCTACTAATTTTATAACTTTGTTAAATACGAAGAGTTAATTACCTTACGAATCTTGCTATATCCTTTAGGATACTATTATACCTAAAAAACCCTAAAAATATCCGGACTAGACAGAGCCTATAAAGCTAAAGTAATTATCGTAATCTAAATAACTAAACGACTATAGAATATCTTTAGATATACCTACGAATATAACCTCTTTCGATACCTATCGTAATCCTAGCGATAGAGCCCCCTCTAAATCTACTAAAGGGTTACCTAAAGGGTTTAGCGAGAGAGTACCGCTACCGCTACCGCTATCTTAGAGACTAGCTCCTTTACTAATACTAATATAAGTTTATACGCTAAATTCGGAGATATAAACTTTACGATATATAGTTAGGACTATACCTAAGCTAGGGACCCCTAGTACGCCCTAATTCGAAGGCAGAAATATATTAGAATTCTTAGATAGTTTTAAGCGTATATATAGGCGTTATAATATAAGAGATAATACGCGAATTTTAGAGATCCTTCTAGATTACTATAGTTAGCTATAATATATATAGGTTAAGGTAAATTTAAATTAGTAGATAAGGAATAAGAAGGAGTTCTTCTAGGATTTTAAAGATTAGTATCGCGATATAGATAGCCTATAGGCTACCTATACTCGTACCTAGCTACAGAGTTTCTATAGAAATCGTATTAAATAGGACGACTTCTATATATATCTAACTATATTTTTATCAGTATTATTATACCTCGTAAAGAGAGGAGATATTAGCGATCTAGAAAGATACGCCTAGTTTATCGAAGGACTACCGGAAAAGTTAAGATCGAAATTAATTAAGAAGAAGAAAATTAATATTAACTACCCTTCTAGGAGTAAAAGACGGATCTCTTTTAATTAGATTAAAAAAGCTACTAGGGATCTAAATTAGGACTAGAAAGATTATAATCTCGCGATAGGCTATATAGTACCCGAGAAAGGAATCTAGGTCTATACGGATTCTAGAGAAAAATTATACGAGGGACAGAAAATAATAGATACTCCGAAGAATAGGGACTCTATAAACAAGATTATAAGCTCTTTAAGAGGCTAAGATTTAGAAAGTTTAACGAATATATTTAATAGTCTATTAGTAAATATAATAAAGGTTATTAAAGACTAGCAGAAGACTACTAATAAACAGAGAGCCTTAGTTTAGTATCTAATTACAAAAAACGATAGCTATAATAACCCTACTTATATATCTATAAGATAGCTACCTAATAGTTACTACTAGTATAGAAATAAAGGATATTAAGTAACCGGTTATCCTATCTACTTAAGTATATAGAATAAAGGACTATACTACTAAAATAAACTAAATCGAGTAGTACTCGGTAGGATCGGTAAGAATAGACTAGAGATACGCAAGAGAGACGACTAATTTTAGAAGGATATAGTTCCGGACTAGTACTAGTAGTAGAAGAACTAGCGCACGAATATTAATACGGTCTCTACTACTACTACGCCCTAATTATATTTAGGAACCTATTTATACTATACCTCGCAGATTTACGCTACTCTAGTAGATCTAGTAGGGATTTCCCTTAGAAAAGACGCTAATTTTAAAAGATTAGAAGGAAGTAAGGATAAAAGAATTAAGGCTAAGAACAGATTATTATCTACTATATAAAGGCGTAGAAGAGGACGGCTACCGCAAGAGGGATAGGGTTAAGTTAATTATATAATTTTCTTTATTAAAATATTACGTATTAATTAGTCTATTTAATACTAATATTTCGGATTTTTTATATTTTTGTTAATTTCTCTTAGAAACGGATTAATTTTGTTAGGTTTACTAAATTTTATCTTTATTTAGAAATTTAGTAATTTTTAAGACTACTTTAAAAAGTAATAGAAAAGGAACTTACTAGGGATAGTAAGATTTTTAGGAGGAGAGGGAAGTCTCCGGAGAGAGCTTAAATTATAATAATTTTCGCTAAATACTACGAATTTCTTCTATCGAAGAATTTAATATAACAAACTAGGCTACGATATCCGCTATAAGCTAGTATCTTAATATTATACCTTCGATACTAAATAATCGTTTAATATAAATTACTTCCTCTACTAAGATTATCGAAGAATTACGTACGCTACCTACGGACTAGGTCTATAAGAAGATAAAGCTCTATCTATATAAGATTTACGAAAAAGGATAGATATTTTTAGACTCGGTCGCGATTAAACTCTATATCTTTATAAAGGATAGCGAATTTTAGAAGGGGTATAAGACTTAGGAAGATTTTAAGGATAGCTAGATAGTAGCAAGAGAAGTAATTAATCATCGCGAATATAATAAGAACTATATCTAGTAAGTAATATATATAGCGCTATAAGCCTAGAATAGGGACGCTAAAAAGATTATAATTAGAGTCCGAACGAAAGCTTTCGCCGAAAAGATTAGCAAACTAGTAAGGAGCGGGATTAGTTTCGAAGAGATATAGCTCCGAGTTAATAACGCTATTCTCTAACAACTTAAGAAAGAAATATATAGGTAGGGGATCCGAAGAGCTAAAGAGGTTATATAAGGTAATCTCGATAACGCCTATAAATCGCTAGATTTAACAGAATTAACGCTAGAAAGGCTATTAAGATAATATCTATTAATTAATAAAGATAGATTTATATACGAATACTATCGGATACCGCGAATTTTAGATAAGGTAGATAAGGATTAAAGCGTAGCTCTAGATAAGGATAAAAGCTAAATTTCTTCTATAGAAGAAATCCTATCGCGAAACTAGGATCTAGAAGGAAGCTAAATTTCTTCTATAGAAGAAATCTAATCGCGTAAATAGAGTCTAGAACTAAGCGATAACAATAACGATAACGATAGCGATAAGCGATCGCTAAAATCAGAACTATTAACAGAGCCTACTACTAAGAAACTAAAGATATCGCAAGATTTATTAAAGTTAGTATCCTACAGATATAAGATAGATACTTCTAGGCTAGCTAAAGTAATTCCGAAGACGAAATTAGATACTAAAAGTAAGCGCGAAGCGCTAGTAATTTTTTAGCTTAATAGTAGGTCTATACACTAAAATACGACCGGAATTAGCCCTAATTCGATTTATAAGAGGTATCTAACTTAGCTAGTATATCTTTTATATATCTATACTAATAGTATTAATTACGGGACTCTAGTATAACGCTTACGATACCTTTACGCCTAGCTCAGTAACTAGGATAGGGCTAAGAAGGAATTTAAAGTCTAGTTTAAACTATCCTCCGGAAAAGAACTTAGGAGCTATTTTCGATTCCCTCCTAAGATACGAAAACCTCTTGAGAGAGTTTGCCCTCTCCAGATGTTTGCTAGGCCCAGCAGCGGTCATGTGTCTTGAGGGTTTTTCCCCCATCGTGGGTTTTCCCTCTCTCTCTCTTCCTTCTCCCTAGACTTCCCAATCCCAGTTGTCTCGCCTCCAGATTGCTTCCTTGCCTTATAGACCTGTAGGTCTATCAGGTTATGAGCCCGATCGCAATAGTAAGGCCTGAATTTATGAAAACCACAAGTTCTCAAATTTTCAATCACCAAATTCATCAAATTCGGCTATGGAAGCCATAATCACCAAAATCACCAAATCACCAAATTCAAATTACCAAATCCAATACAAATCAACAAATCCAACCAGGCTATAGAAGCCAAAAACTCATCAAATACAACAAACTTCAACCAGGCTGTGGAAGCCAAATCCAATATCTTCAAAAGAAAAGACGCGTCTGTTGATGTTTGCTAGGACCACCACAACATCAACATCTCTCACTCTAAAACCCCATCACAACACCACACACATCCCCCACAAACCTTCCCTCTTACCAAATTTCATCTCCAAACCACCCAAATCATCAAATTTACCCAAATCTCCATCACATTCCTGAATACCAATCATAGCTAAAGAAGACCTCGGCCAAGCGGCCGGTGTTAAGGAATTTCCCGCATCTCGCGAAGACTACAGCAACTTCTTTACCCTGAAATCCCGAGGCCAGCCAGTGAACCAACTTACTGGCGCCCCTAAAGAATTCACCCTCAACCCACTTGAATTGTTAGAAAGAACAGAAGACTTCGAGGACTAGTTCAGAGATGCATGCCAAATCCTTAAAAAGAAAGGACTCCATCGCCTCGTTAACCCAAAATGTGACAGGCCCAAAGTGACATCTGACGAAGCAGAAACTTAGGTCGAACACTCCCATACCATACAGATATAGCTCCAACAATCTATCTCGAAGGACATCGATGCGATGGTCAAAGCTATGAGATTCCGATACGAATTCGCTAATAAATATATCATTAGCTTGAAAAAGGCCCTCCATACCACCGGCTTCATTCCTAGCAAAAAGAAGGTGACCAGGGTCCTACGAACCTACCGGGCTAACTACCCATCAGCGATCGATTTTGTGCATAAATTTCGCAGTGCCTACACCAAAGCAACGGAAGAAGTCCAACTTACCCCAGGCATAATCGTTTCCCTACTTCTTGATGAATTGCAAAGTGACATTCCAACCTTCGTGGCTGCTAGACTAGCAGACTACTCCAACAGATACGAGAATATCGCAAAGATCACCGCCCCAGACCTTTTCCGAACCTTCACCGAAGTAATCCATGAACTAGAAATCGTGAATTACCAATTTTCAAGCGTTACTACAACCGGAAAACCACCACCAAAACCTACATCTAACAAAAACGAATACCTCCCATTAAAGCATATGCCCCCGAGAGGTAAATCGCCATAGGAATAGGCAAAAGAATAGATCGAAGGCCCAAATCAGATCGCTCCGAACGGCAATTACTTCTTTTACGGAAGAAAGGGCCATACCACCAAGGACTGCGCCCATCTAGTCATTACATCGCGAACGTCGGATTAGAAGCCTGTCAAAGGTATTTGGGTAAATGCCCCGTAGAGGAACATAGACAATCCAAATAGACCACCGCCGGAGGGATAGCCTACGATATACAACAACAAAATCAAGAAGAACGGGGGTAGCAATACCCAAAATCCCATCCAACCCTCCCAAAATCCCCAAAAGCCAATTTCTATTAGAAAGAATAATAGGGATAAGAATTCGATCACCTCGAAGGGATCCCAATCCCAATCCCAATCCCAACCATACAGAAGGGATCTTGAAGAAGAAGACAACAATACGAGCGCAAATATGGTAATGCAGGTTAATAAAGAAGAAGATAAGTACTACTACGCCCTCACAGCAGTAGAATTCGACTTCGCCGACCGTCCAGATCCCCAATTTGCTATAGCCTCAATCAAAAGAAACCCCTCTACTGAATAGATCGTCGACTCAGGCGCATCACGCTCAATTTGTGTTGATAGAAATGCAATTATGAAATTCCAAAGTGACCCCCATAGCTACCAATGCCAGACCTCTGATAGAAGAACCATCAAATCCCTCGGAAAAGCAATTACTCGAATTAAACTGATCCTTCCAGAGGGCACCAAAACACTCGATGTTCAATGCGAATACATACCAATAGGTGATTTTAACCTCCTATCCACGACCCAAATATACAAGGATCACAAAATAGGCTAGAAAGATTGGGAAAATATCTTCGTTAACCCAAATAATAAACGAAAGATCATAGCATACGCATACAGAAAGCGAGGTATCCCATTCCTAAAGGCCACTTCAATCAAACCATCCATAGCATACGAGAAGAAGGCCCCCCTAATTGTAGCGACCGCATATTCCTTTGCCACAATTTCACCAGAAGTAGCCCATTACCGTCTAGGTCATATTAGACAGCCCACCGCAAAAATCAACCATCACAAAATCGGTGAGGAGGTCTATAGTAACGAACATTTTAATTGTAAAGCTTACAAGATTGCAAAATCCAAGAGGATCGTATCCCACACAAACCAGACACGCTCTGAGATACCATAGGAATTCATCCACATTGATATCCAGCCATGCCACCCCCTTAGAATCGGGAATGTATCACACGTCCTAATCGTAGTTAACGATGCCACTAGGTTCAGATAGGCTATTCCAATAAAGACAAAAGGCTAAGCCTCGGATGTCCTAATCCAAATGCTAAAGCGTATCTTCACTTCCACTAGCACTTAGCCTTCCGAAATCCGCACAGATAGAGACAGAAGTTTCTTTAAATTCAAAGAATAGGCTAAGCAGAAGGGTTGCACTTTCTCAATAAGCGCCCCTTACACCTATAAACAAAATGGTGTTGCTAAAAGCTCTGGACATCTTATTATACAGGGGGCCCGAACCCTCATAGTAGCTACGCCCTAAGCTCCCGCATTTTTGTGGCCTGAAGCTATAGTTACTACTACCTACATCATGAACCGAATCCGTAAACTAAATGAAAAATTGTCCCCTTTGGAAAGATAGAATAAGTACTAGCATGATACTAATGGCTCTAGGGTGAAGTAACTAATCGATTTAGGATTTTTACGTATCTGGTATTCCAAAGCCTATGTCTATATTCTAAAAGAATAACGAACCTAAGGACAAAAGATAGCCCCGAGGGCATGGATTAGATACCTAGTTAGATATAATAGTGAGAATGGCCACCAATACAGGATTTACGACCTATACAAGAGAAAAGTCATGATCAGAAGAGATATAGACTTTTAGGAAGAACCATCCACACTGCTATTGGACCTAGATAATCGAATTAAACAGATTATGCAAGAAAGGTTCTATGATATAAAGATCCAAAATGTCAAAAAGACAACCGACATAACCGTGAAACGATCAAATAGGCCTACCCAAAAGACTACCCGCGCGGATAACGACCACCATGAAGATCCCGACCGCAACACCTACTCTAATATGAGCCCAGATACCCACGAAGAAATCCAAATTTCACAAACTTCCCATACTCCAAAAATTCCACCTCTCCAACAGGAAAGAGGAAGGGGATATAATCTTCCACCTCCTTAAGTCCAATTCCCAAAAGACCCAGAATTGCGCGAGGGACGAATTTTTCCCTAACCCGCTCCAATCCCTCCAAGTATACTACTAACTATACCAGAGGACCAAAATATCCTAATTTTACAACCTTCCTAATATCGCAAAATTTTACCGATACAACCGAGGAAAAGAGCCCCTGATACTCGACCGGATCCTAAAATCCAAATCCCTAGAGACCTAATTCCTAACTAGGGAGGAATTTTTTCACGCTGGAACCCGGATAGTCCAATCCCGTTAATTAAGAGAAGGACTATACCAGGACAATTCCTACCCACGCCAGAATCTGACCCAAATCCTACCATTAAAAAGTCTAAGACACTATCCCAATCAATTTAACCACAACTCCCCCCTCTAGTAGTGATTCCTCAGAGGTTCCGTAGCTACCTAATGTCACAAGCTTCATCAGCGGACCCTATCGACACTATCACGACAAATCAACCAGATTTCACGAGCGACCGGAGACGCTCCACCTCTCTAGTAAGAAGAAGCCTGCGGAGACATACTCCGAGACAACTTATAGAAGGAATAGTCAGATACACTACAAAAGGACCAGTTGAGGAAGAGCATGAAGAGAGAACGAAAGGAAGTTCATGCTTCGCTGCGTCTACCGAAGACAACTCAATTAGACCTAGCATATTAAGCACGGCCACTAAGATGATACGGTCGGCAATAGTCAAAATCCCTTAAACCTATAGGGAAGCCATAAAATCCTAATTCGCCAATCAATAGCTTAAAGCCGAAGAGACCTAATTAAAGAAGTTTGAATCATCTAACACAATAACTTTGGTAACTAAACCCCCAAAAGGTACCAAAATCCTTCCAGGCAAATAGGTCTATAACATCAAACAGGATACCGAAGGATATATCCTAGAATTCCGTGCCAGATAGGTCGTATGTGGCAACCGCCAAAGTCCAGGCGTAGACTTCCAACCTGACGAAAGATATACCCCAGTTATCTCAGATGCATCGGCCAAGTTATTCATTACCATGGCTGCTATCCGCAATTGGAAAAAGGAACAGTGGGACGTAATTAGAGCCTACCTCAATACCGCCATTAACAACCGCATCATATTCATGAAGCAACTAACTGGACATAAACAATTTAGCCCAAAAGAAGAAGATCTAGCATACGTACTAAACCAGGCGCTTTATAGATTGCGACAAGCAGGACACCTCTGGTATAAACTTTTCAAAGATGACCTATCTAGCCTAGGCCTCTCTCCAATCCCCTCCGAACCATGCATCTTCACCAACAAGGACTATACTATATTTGTTATGATCTATATGGATGATATCCTCGCGACTGGACATAAGGATCAATTGAACTCTATAAAAAAGGGCCTTTCAAACAAAAGAAAACTAAAGACCCTCCTATTCAAAAGATTCCTTGGATGTGATATGATTAAAGAACCCTCTGGCTACATCTTTATGAGCTAACAGGCTTATTTGACAAATTTAATCCATGATAAGGGCTATAAAAATTGCAATCCTTCGCTAATTCTAATGAATCCCTCTTGGAAAATCCCCCATCCAAATAATCTAACAGAGGATAACGCATTCGATCAGGGAGCCTATGCCAAAATGATAGGAAAGATTAGTTAGCTCTCAATCAAAATACGCCCGGATATTGCAGCGACCGTGTCCAAACTACAGCGCCGTAACGCACACCCGAGAAAAGATGATATAGTAGCGTACAAAGTTTTGTTGCAATACCTTGCAGGCACCACAAATTTAGGAATCCCATTTAGAAAAGAACCCTCAAAGGGTCTGGAAGGATTTATCGACTCATCGTACGCTAATACAGAGGATAGAAAATCTACCGAAGCATACATTTAGTTCTTTGCTGGTGCCCCAATCTCATAGAGCTCAAAAAGACAAGACATCGTGGCAGCCTCATCGACTATAGCCGAATACTATGCCCTTACGACCGCAGCGAAAGAGGGACTTTACCTTGCCAAAATTACTACTAACCTTTTACTTATACCCCTATTGAACCAAGATAAAGAATTCGACAAAAATATCCCAATCACCCTATTTTGTGATTCCGATAATACCATCACGACCGTTATAAACCCTAAAGTCAGCCCAAGATTATCCTAGATTAGCACGAGATACTATTTGATCAGAGACCTTATTAAAAAGAACCTTATCTAACTAACTAGTATCCCGAGCAAGGATAATGCCGCTAATATACTTACCAAAACCAAGCCTAATAGGATTTTTCAAAATAATCGTACCAGATTATTGTATATAAGAGATCCTAACTAACCCTCCCCTTCAAAATTTTATTATGTCACACCATCATGTATGATATTCTTCACATTGCTGCTGGTCCTAGGGGGGGTATAAGAGAGTTTGCCCTCTCCAGATGTTTGCTAGGCCCAGCAGCGGTCATGTGTCTTGAGGGTTTTTCCCCCATCGTGGGTTTTCCCTCTCTCTCTCTCTTCTTCCTTCTCCCTAGACTTCCTAATCCCAGTTGTCTCGCCTCCAGATTGCTTCCTTGCCTTGTAGACCTGTAGGTCTATCACGGAGCGATCTAATTTAGGCCTTCGATCTATTCTTTTACCTATTCCTATAGCAATTTACCTCTTAGAGGTATATACTTTAACAGGAGGTATTTATATTTATCTAACGAGGGTTTTAAAGATTTTCTGGTTATCGTGGTTATAACGCTCGAGAATTAGTAATTTACAATTTCTAGTTTATAGATTACCTTAGTAAAGGTTCGGAAAAGGTCTAGTACTATAATCTTTACAATATTTTCGTATCTATTAGAATAATCTACTAGTCTAGTAGCTACAAAGGTTAGGATATTACTTTGTAATTTATCAAGAAGGAGAGAAACAATTATGCCTAGGATACGTTAGACTTCTTCCGTTGCTTTAGTATAGGCACTACGAAATTTATGCACAAAATCGATCGCTAATAGGTAGTTAGCCTGGTAGGTTCGTAGAACCCTAGTTACCTTCTTTTTGCTAGGAATAAAGCTAGTAGTATAGAGGGCCTTTTTCAAGCTAATAATATATTTATTAGCGAATTCGCATCAGAATCTTATAGCTTTAATTATTATATCGATATCCTTCGAGATAGATTATTAGAGCTATATCTATATAGTATAGGAGTATTCGACCTAAGTTTCTGCTTCGTTAGATATTACTTTAGGCCTATTATATTTTAGGTTAACGAGACGATAGAGTCCTTTCTTTTTAAGGATTTAGTATATATCTCTAAACTAGTCTTCAAAGTCTTCTGTTCTTTCTAATATTTTAAGTAGATTAAGGGTAAATTCTTTAGGAGCGCTAGTAAGTTGGTTCACTAGCTAGCCTCGGGATTTTAGGGTAAAGAAGTTACTATAGTCTTCGCGAGATACGAGAAATTCTTTAACCCCAGCCGCTTAGCCGAGGTCTTCTTTAGCTATAGTTAGTATTCAGGAATATAATAGAGATTTAGGTAAATTTAATAATTTAGGTAGTTTAGAGATAAAATTTAGTAAGAGGGAAGGTTTATAGGGGATATATATAGTATCGTGATAGGGTTTTAAAGTAAGAGATATTAATGTTATAGTAGTCCTAGTAAATATTAACAGACGCGTCTTTTCTTTTAAAGATATTAGATTTAGCTTCTATAGCCTAGTATTACGCGGTGCCGACTGGTTACTGTGAGTTAGAACGTCCTAGGCCGATACTTGCCTGCTATCCTAACTTCCAATCCTAAGACCTAGTCTCTCAATCGTACCGTTGCTTCGCAAAGCCTTACTACGGGTTGATCCTGAGTGTCTTGCAAGACGTGCCAGAGGTGCGCGCCAAGTAGGTTAATCACTAAGTGTTACTACTAAGTAATCCCCTACCTATAGGTTAGGTTTGTCTTAGAGTTGAACCGTGAGTGCAAAGTGCTTCAAGGTAGTAACTAAGTAACAATGTACAATTGATCGCGAAGAACTAAATACATAATACTAAAAAGAGTGTCCTTATATATCTAGTCCTTCCTATCGCTAATAAGTCGAGACTTATTACTAATACGCTAGGACTTATCACCGATAAGTCTATCCTATTACCGATAGGATATAGTCACGTAATAAGTTACTAGTTACTCGCACTTGGGTGTAATTCCGGTGCTAGTAAAATAGCGGCCGTTTCCTGCGTCGCGCTAACCGTCTTATAGAGTAAGAGGGTATGTCGGTTAGCTATAGGCTGCTTCTGCCCTGCCCTAGTATCTCCTCCTCGGGTCCCTCGGGACGCCTAAGTATACCGAAACGCACGTAATACGCTATTCCTAGTATCCGTAGAATAATTAGTCCTTAGTCGTTACTTAAATAACTACGCCCCCGCGCTTCTTTAAGGTCCGTAATATTATCCCCTCCTTCCCTGTCCTTTATCCTTAAAGGATTTAAGCGTTAGTGCCCCTTAGGTTTATTTACTATTTTTCTGTTTTCTCCCTATTTCTTTTCTTATAGCCTATTCTACTAACTATATCTTCTAAGGCTTCTGTTCGTAAGAACGCTTTAACTCGTCGTATCGAAGACGAAGGTTTTTAATCTATAATTCCTTGCGAACGTTACGTTCGCTTAAAACGAGTATATATTCGCGCTAATTATTCTATCGCTATAGTAACTACGTACGCGCTAGTAGTAGTATAAAGTATATAATACCGTCTCCTTCGTTTACTAATACGGAGTAGCGTCGTTTAGTTAAGTCTTAAAATTAAATTAAGGAGGAGGAGGAGGCTATCCTAGCTAAGCTCCTTTAGCTCCAAAAGCAGAAACGTTTATTATAAAAACGTACTAGCGATTTTATCGCTCGAGACTTTAAGGAAGTCGCCGAGTTAGAAGAGTTAGAGCGTCGCGAGGTTAAAGAGCGCGAACGCCTTAAAAAAGAGAGGCTCGAACAAGAGCGTCTCGAATCCGAACAAAATAAGCGTACTACAGAGAGTACCTACCGCGACAGGGTTCCTTTATCTGCTATAGCCGACGGCTAAGTCTTATAGCGTCGTTAGAGGATCCTACTCTAACTTAGTTATTAAATAATCCTTCCTTTTCTTAGGCCGACCTAGATTCCTCTTAGTTAGTTAGGAATACTAGGTCGCCCTCTCCTATTAGTAAAACCGTCGAACTAGCTAGTAGTAGCCCCTTAGGTTCTTAATAGGTTCCTATATATTTTCTAAGGTATCGTATCCTTTCTACTTTACTAAGTAGTAAGGCTTTCCGCTAATTTTGTTAGTATCTAGGATTTCTTCGACCTTATATTTATTTTCGGTTTCTTCTCCGATTTCTACGTTAGTAGCGATTTTAGCGTTCTTAGGTACTTTTTCTAATAATAAGATATAAAATATAGTATAGATACGTCGTATACTATTAGGTAGCTTTAATCGGTAATTAAGCGGTCCTATTTTTGCTTCGATTTTAAATAGTCCTAATTTAAGGTAGTCGAGCTTTGCGCTAGGTCGTATAGTGCGAATATTATTATAAGAGGTAAACTTTCTCCCCCTTTCGAAAGTCCGGCGCCTCCTAGCGCGACTAATCGTAGTAGTTTTTTATACGCAGATTAAGAAACTCGATATCCCTTATTAGTTATAAATATAGTTACTTAAGCCTAGTCGCTAGTAGTCTCGACGATTCTAGTAGCTATTTTCCGATAGTTTTCCCGATAATAGTAGGATTAAACCTATAGTTAGCGAAGAATAGTATTTCTCTAGTAGTAGCGTATATAGCGTTATTATACGCTAACTACGCTATTAGTAATAATCCTGCCTAGTTATCCTATTAGTAATTAATATAGTATCGTAGGTATTATTCTAGAGTTTAGTTAACTCTTTCGGTTTATCCGTTTAGTTTACGGGTAGTACGCGGTAGAGAGTCTATACTTAATACCGAGTTAATCCGCTAACTACTATATATTTATAAATAGTTTATCTCTGTCCGAGGTAATCTTGCTCGGTGTTCTATAGTTAGTAAATATATATTTAAGTAGTAGGTTAGCTATCTGTCGTGTATCGATAGTTTCCGTTATCGGTATTATATATACGTACTTAGTTAGTCGATCGACGACTACTATTATTATATTATTTCCTTCTAAGACAGGTAACTTCGTTATAAAGTCTATTATAATCTATTCCTATAGTTATTATAGTACTTCGGCTAATTCTATCTCTCTGTATAGTACGTATCGTAACGTCTTGTTTCGTTAATACAGTTATATTACTAAATATACTTCCGGACTTTTCTGTATAGTACCGGAATATAGTAATTCCGCGTAATCTTTTCGATAGTTTTTTCGATACTAGGGTATCCCTATATTAGTTCGTCGTGATATAGCTATATAATCTATGTTTAGAGGTTTCTAGGAACGTATACTAGTCTATAAATATAGACTAAGCCGTTATTCGTTAGGGCTATATTATTACCTAGAACCTTTTATAGTAATTCGTCGGTCCGTATACTCTCGAATCCTTTCGATCTATTCGTTTCTAGACCTCGCTAGTCGCTACGAGCGTCTAGTATTATATACGATATTTCCTTCGTTATCTTTTATAAGATTACTAGTGCTACCTCCTTAGTACCTAGTTTATAGTTAGGTCGTCGACTAAGCGCGTCCGCGACTATATTTTCGGTCCCTTTATAGTACGATCTTAAAGTCGTATTAGGCTAAGGTCTCCGCCTATCTAGCTTATCGCCTTATAAGTTTCTTCGTAGTCGTAAAGTACGTAAGATTATAGTAATCTGTCCGAATATTACTATATACTTAGCCCCTTCTAAGTAGGCTCTCTATATCTAAAATACTAATACTATAGCTAGTAGTTCCTTATCGTATATCGTAGTTAATTTCCGCGGGTATTATCTTACGAGACTAGAAAGCGATAGGTCTAAGCTTACTATCTTGTCCTAGTTATATAAGCTATACTCTAAGCGCGAAATCAGATACGTTGTTTCTATAATAATTAGTATATCGTAGTTAAATATAGCTAGGATCGCTTCTCCTGCCTTTTTATTATATATTCCCTTAAGTACAGTAAATAATTTTTCTGCTTCTTCGTCCTACTAGAACGGTATCCCTTTTTAGTAAATCGGTATAGTCCTACTATATACTTTAAGTACTATAGTATTAATTTTCGATAGTAATTCGTAAGTCTAAGAAAACTCTATACGTCCTTAACGTATATTAGCGTTAGCTATTCGAGTATACTCTTAACTTTATCTTATTCTATCCTAGTCCGTTAGGGCTAATAGTATATCCGAGGAAACTTGTCTATTAGATATAAAACTCGTATTTCTTAAGTTTAAGCGTTATCTGCTTCCCTAAGTCGTTATAGTACTTTCCTATTATACTCGATATATTCTTCCTCGGTTTTAGAGAATACTAGGATATCGTCGAGATATATATCACGAACTTATCGAGGTATCCTTATAGATATAGAAGATAAACCGTTAAAATAATACGGTACGTTAGTAAGACTAAATAGTATAACCTTATACTCGTAGTACCCGTATTTAGTTCTAAACGCTATCTTCTATTTATCTCCTTCCTTGATTCAGTCGATTATACGCGTTAGTAATATCGTACTTGCTAAAATATTTCGCTCCTTAAATAATATCTTAGATTTCGTTAATTAACGGTAATAGGTACCGGTCCTTAATCGTAATATCGTTAAGCTATCGGTAGTTAACGTATATTCTAAGTTCCCCTCCTTTCTTCGGTATAAATAGGATTAGATATCCTGCTAAAGATTTCGAGTATTAAATATTCCCTTCTTAAGGTTATCCTTATATATTCTTCTAGTATCGCTAACTCTTTCTGCGATAGTAGGTAGATCGGTATAAACTTTAGTTCCTCGCTATCCTTAATCTTTATCTTATAGTCGAACGGACTATACTCTAGTAGCTTACTATCCCTTAGTAGCGTAAATACGTCTTAGAATTCCGTATATTCCGCTAGTATTTTATATTCTTCTTCTAGCGCTTCCGTAGTATATAGAGCTATTACTATCGTGAACGAGGATATATTCCTCTAGTTCCTAGTCGTTATATTGCTTCCTTACTTAACCGTCGCGATATCTCGTGTATCGATCGTGTTTCTATTAGGCCTACCTCCTAGCCGAAAACTCCTCTTAAGTTCGCCTTCGTAAGGGTTCTTATAAGTACTACCCTATAGCTAAGTATCGTTTAGCGTGTTTTATTTCCTTCTAGTCTATTTCTCGCTCGTGACTCGATAGTTATACCTAAAGAGTAGGTTATTAGTTTACTAGTTAATATTAGGGTTATACTTCCTTAACTAAGGAACGCCTAAAACGATATCGTACTATCCTAGTAGGGTTACGTCGAAGTTAATAATTTCGAAGTAGTCTCTAATAACTATTAGTAGAGGTCCGCTTTTGTAGGTAATCCCTAGTCCGAGACTTTCTCCGTTAAGTCTGATAATTAGCACGACCTAGGGTTTTTCTTATCCTTTAATCTAATAGCGGTTCTTATACCTAGGATCTATAAAGTTACTAGCTACTCCCGAGTCGATTATTACTATAGTTAATCTAAGTATAATATTAGCCGTAATCCTTATATATCGTCCCTATACTATCTACGAGTTACCGCTATTCGTCGCGTAGTTTTCTTTTTCTAAACTAGACTCCTACGTATTCTAGTTTCTAGTTAGGTTTCTTTTCCTATTATAGAGGTCTAGGTTCGAGGCTCCTCTCGACCTTCCCTAATATATACCTAGTATCTATTATCGTAATAACCTACTATAGCTCTAAGATCGTGCTAAGGGTATCGTACATATCCTTTATATATATACCTTAGGTTATTATATAGATATTACTCTATTCTCTTAGGGGTTTCTTTCTTAAGGCTATATAGTAGTATCCTTCCCTAGGAACTACGGTAGAGTTTCTAGGATTTCTAGAGTTCCTAGGTTCTCGCTTAGTATTCCCGGGGTCCGTCCGCTCCTTCCTAGGTTTCGTAGGATAACTCCTAGGAGTCGGTAGGGTCCTATAGACCGTACTAGGTCTACCCTTAACTCTCGATATTCTCCTAATCTATTTCGGGAAATTCTTCTATCGTGCTCTGCGCTAATTAGGCCGCGGTAAACTATATCGTCTATAAAGGTTCTAGGGGTTATATCCTTAGTAATTTATCGTATTACTTCCGCCCGTTTTCGTAGTCGTCGAAGGTGTCTAAGGTTTTACCCTTCTTAGTTTAGTTCTGTATACTCGCCTAGTCCTTCGCGGGTAGTAGCGATACGTACCTTCTTACTATTACGTATAGCGGCGTCTTAGAGCTATTATAGTGCTCATAGCTACTAAGGCGGAACCTAATCGTCCTAGGTTGCCCTTATTTATTATAGCCTTTTATTACGTCTTTCGCTACGCTTACGCGCCTATAGCTTTGCGTTATTATACTTTTCCTTGTACTTACGCGCCCTATACCCTACTTTTCTATATTTAAAGTATAAGTTATTATCTCTTCGTTTTCTTTTATTACTTAGGAGTCTCGCTACGTCGAGCTCTATTAGCTTTAGTCTATAGGGGTCGCTATCCCTTATAGGTCTATTTAGTTTTTATCGTACCGATAGTATATAGTTAGCTAGTACCTTAGCGCTATCCTTTAATTTCCCTTTTTTCTATTTATTATATAGGCGATTATCGATTCGTACTACTACGTCGATAAGTTTTTCTATAGTATCTAGTTAATCGATCCGCGTAAGCTCGTCCTTATATAGGGTTTAAGTCTGTAGTTAGTACGGAATTAAAGCGTAGTCTTCCTATTATAGTATCGCTATAAGTTATATAAACTCGGCTATATAGGCGGATACTAACCTAGTTTATCGAATTCGTTTTAATTTGCGTTTAGCTATCTTCTTAGTATTATATCGCTAAAAGTTCGTTCGAGGTGCTATCGAAACGTAGTATAGCTACTAAAGATTATTACGTAGTCGTGTTCTATTTATCGCTATCTTTTTCGTAGTACTCACGGATATATAGTTCGAGCTAGTCCTATACCTATCCTTGTAGGTAGGCTAATACGAAAATAACCTTGCTACCTTCGTTAACGAGGCGTCCTTTATTAACGTTATATAGATATCTATCTATATTAGGAATCCTCGTAATTTCTGTCTGTTACTATCGAAGGTCTTAGCCTTCGGGAGCTTAGGTACTCTAATAGTAGTTACTAGGGCTAAAGCGACGACTTAAGTATAGAGTTACTCTAAGTAGTCCTTTACGCTTATCGAATAGACGTTATAGTTCGCGCCTAGTTAATTAAGGTGTTCTCGAAGTTATCCGACGATAGTTTTGAGATTCTGAATCTCTATATTACGTTCGTCGTCTGAGTCGGGTTCGGTTATCGTGGTTCGAGTAGGAGTTTTTCCTTTCGGGGTACTATCGTTACCTACTATAATAACTATACTTCACGGTCTAAAGATAGGGCGATTAATGTATTACGCGGTACTACTAGTTACTATGAGTTAGAACGTCCTAGGCCGATACTTACCTGCTATCCTAACTTCTAATCCTAAGACCTAGTCTCTTAATCGTACCGTTACTTCGCAAAGCCTTACTACGGGTTGAATCCTATTAAGTATCTTGCAAGACGTGCTAGAGGTGCGCGCTAAGTAGGTTAATTACTAAGTATTACTACTAAGTGAATCCCCTACCTATAGGTTAGGTTTATCTTAGAGTTGAACCGTGAGTGCAAAGTGCTTCAAGGTAGTAACTAAGTAACAATATATAATTAATCGCGAAGAACTAAATATATAATACTAAAAAGAGTGTCCTTATATATTAGTCCTTCCTATCGCTAATGTCGGACTTATTACTGATGCGCTAGGACTTATCACCGATAAGTTCATCCTATTACCGATAGGATATAGTCACGTAATAAGTTACTAGTTACTCGTACTTGGGTGTAATTCCGGTGCTAGTAAAATGGCGGCTATTTCCTGCGTCGCGCTAACCGTCTCCTAGAGTAAGAGGGTATCGTCGGTTAGCTATAGGCTACTTCTGGCGCCTGCCCTAGGCGTCTCCTCCTCGGGTCCCCCGGGGTACGCCTAAGTATACCGAAACGCACGTGACGACGCTATTCCTTAGTGTTCGTAGAATGATTAGCCCTCAGTCGTCACTTAAATAACTGCGGCCCCCGCGCTTCTTTGAGGTCCGTAACACCTAGTTAAAGTTTATTATATTTAATAAGTTTTTAGCTTCTATAGCCTAGTTAGATTTGTTGATTTGTATTAGATTTAGTAATTTGAATTTAGTAATTTAGTAATTTTAGTAATTATAGCTTCCATAGCCGAATTTGATGAATTTAGTGATTAAAAATTTGAGAACTTATAGTTTTCACAAATTTAGGCCTTACTATTGCGATCGGGCTCATAACCTAATAGACCTACAGGTCTATAAGGCAAGGAAGCAATCTGGAGGCGAGACAACTAGGATTAGGAAGTCTAGGGAGAAGGGAGAAGAGAGAGAGAGAGAGGAGAGAGAGAGAGGGAAAACCTACGATAGGGGAAAAACCCTCAAGACACATGACCGCTGCTGGGCCTAGCAAACATCTGGAGAGGGCAAACTCTCTCATATATTATAGCCGATACCTTATAGATTAAACTATCTTTCTAGTAGCTACGATCGCGTAAGTCCTACTACTATTTAGCGAGGTAGTTTTATATTCTAAGTAGTATCTTAGTTTAATTTCGCGGGTCCTTATTAGTTAAAGAGACTATCCCTTAGATTATATTCGCTATTCGTTAGGATATAAGAAGATCCGTCACATTAATATCAAGATAACAGAAGGCTATCTATTTACTAGGGTAAGTACTCTTCGCATAGTAAGGAAACGAAATCAGCTAATATTAACAATCCGGTCGTAGCAGAACATAGAATATATAGTAGGTATAATCGCGCCGTATTAGCTACTAGATACTACTATACTATACATTTTTAGCCTATCTAATCCTTAGAGTATACTTTCGCGACTAGTAATACTAGTTATATATATTAAATTCCTCCTCGATTATATCTATCAAACCGCGAGGATAGTAGCTATCCTAATTATCGTACAGCTATATAAAAATTAGCACTACTATACTTCCGTCTACGTTCTAATCTCTCTCTATTATTCTCCTAAGGCTTAGCGGAACCCTTCTAAAATAGCGAAAAATTATATCCTAAAAAGTCAGATATTATAGCTTCTCGAAATTGAATACTAGCGGCTTCTATATCTTAGGAGGGAATCGAAAGTAGCTCCTAAGTTCTTTCCCAGAAGACGGTTTAAACTAAGCCTCAAATTCCTTTTTAGTATTATCCTAGTTACCGAGCTAGGCGTAGAGATATCGCAAGCGTTATACTAGAGTCTTATAATTTACGCTATTAGTATAAATATATAGTAGATATACTAGCTAAGTTATATACCCCTTACAAATCGAATCGGGACTAATTTCGGTCGTATTTTCGCGAATAGACCTACTAACAATCCGAAAAATCACTAGAGCTTCGCGTTCGCTTTTAGTATCTAATTTCGTCTTCGGAATTACTTTAGTTAGCCTAGAAGAATCTATCTTATATCCGTAGGGTACCGATTTTAATAAACATAGCGATATCTTCGGTTTCTTAGTAGCAGGCCTTATCAAAAGTTCCGAATTTTGTGACTGCTTATCGTTATTACTAAGTTCCGGACTTCGTTTACGCGGCTAGATTTCTTCTGCAGAAGAAATTTAGCTTTCTTCTAGACCTTACTTTTTCGATAGGTTTTCTTCTACAGAAAAAATCCGCGAATCTTCGTTATCCGCTACTATACTTTAATCTTTATCCGCTTTATCTAAAATTCGCGGTATCTAATAATATTCGTATATAAATCTATCCTTATTAATCGATAGATAATACCTTAATAGTTATTTAAGCGTTAATTCCGTTAAGTCCGGCGATTTATAGGCGTTATCGAGATTACCCTATATAACCTCCTTAGCTCTACGGATTCCTTATCTATATATTCCTTTCTTGAGTCGTTAAAGAATAGCGTTATTAACTCTAAGCTATATCTCTTCGAAACTAATTTCGCTCCTTACTAGTTTACTAACCTTTTTAGCGAAAGCTTTCGTTCTAGCCTAGATTATAATCTTTTTAGAGTTACTATTCTAGGCTTATAGCGCTACGTATATTACTTACTAGATATAGTTCTTATTATATTCGCGGCGATTAATCGCTTCTCTTGCTACTATCTAGCTATCCTCGAAATCTTCCCGAGACTTATATTCTTTCTAAAATTCGCTATCTTTTATAAAAGTATAGAGTTCGATCGCGATAGAGTCTAAAAATTCCTGTCCTTTTTCGTAAATCTTATATAGATAGAGCTTAGCCGCCTTATAGATCTAGTCCGTAGATAGCGTTCGTAATTCTTCGATAATCTTACTAGGGAAAGTAACTAATATTAAATAATTACTTAGTATCGAAGGTATAATATTAAGGTGCTAGCTTATAGCGGATATTGTAGCCTAGTTCGTTATATTAAATTCTTCTACAGAAGATTCGTAGTATTTAGCGAAAATCGTTATGATTTAAGCTCTCTCTAGAGACTTCTCTCCCCTCCTAAAAATCTTGCTATCCCTAGTAAGTTCCTTTTCTATTACTTTTTAAAATAGTCTTAAAAATTACTAAATTTCTAAATAAAGACAAAATTTAGTAAACCTAATAAAATTAATTAGTTTCTAAGAGAAATAAATAAAAATATAAAAAAATCCGAAATATTAGTATTAAACAGACTAATTAATACGTAATATTTTAATAAAGAAAATTATATAATTAACTTAACCCTGTCCCTCTCGCGGTAGCCGTCCTTTTCTACGCCTTTACGTAGTAGGTAATAATCTATTCTTAGCCTTAATTCTTTTATCCTTATCTAAATTTCTTTTATCCTAGAGCGCCTAGTAATAAAATCTTTTTAGCCTACTACTATTAATACTAGCGCTTACCTTATTTATCTATTGGTATAGGGTACTATCTAATTCTTTAATTTCGTATACGGTATTTTTTAGATCTTTTCTGATTCGATATAGCCCCGTCTATCTAAATCGGAGCTTATTTCTAGATATTATATCGTCCTCTAATCTAGTATTATAGAGAAGGACTAAATCTTTTTCTTTTAGGGGCGTAATTCGTAGGTTTCTGTACGAGTCGTAATATTCTTTATTCTAAGCTCTTAGCCTCTATAGCTATATTATCGTATCAGAGATATCCTAGTCTCGTCTTTTAATTTATTTAGCTCGTAATATAATTAGCTCTGCGCGTATCTCTACTTCTTTCTAGGGTAGTATTGACTAGGTAGATATATCTAATTCTACTAGTAAGATAGTATCTTATCTATAAATAAATCGGAAGGGTAAGATACTAGTATATATATATAAAGTCGCTCTATTAGTAAGTATCGCGGCTAGTAGCTTTTAGGACTATTTTAGTTTAATACCCTCTAATAGTTTATATCTATTCGTTATTTTAGATAGGGCGTCTTTTAGCGTTCGTATTACTCTCTTAATCGCCCTATTTACCTACGGATTATATATCGAAATTAAAATAGTATTAACGCGGTACGATTTCAAAAAATTTCGTATTTCCGAACATATTTTAGGACTAAAATCAATAATAATCTCCTAAGGCACCCTATACCTATAGATAATATCTTCCTAAACGAATCTAGTAGCGCTTTTACTATCTACTTTCTAGAGAATCCTTGCTTCTAGCTATCTACTCGCTAAGTCTCTTACTTAGATAACTCCTTTTTGACTATCCTCGTTAGATAGCGGGGTAGTATTAATATACTATTTCTCCTAGATTTATATTAGTCTTACGCTTCCGGTAGGTTTATATAGTCTAATAGGATTACGCGCCTAGTATTCGAAATATACTCGTATAAATTTCGTAGTCTCGTTATATATTCCTAGCTAATAGTACCGCGTAGCTAATAGATTATAAGTAGCTTCGCGGCCTTTATAGCCTAATTCTTTATATAAGCGCTATAGCGTCTCTTTTCGCATCCTAGTATCGTCTAAAACCCTTTATATAATTAGATCTCTACTATACCCTCTATAAAATAGATATTAATCTTAGACTATAAATCTTAAAGCCTTTTTCTTAAACGTACTAAATTTACTACGAGATATCTTAGCGGGCCTACGTAGTATTATTAAGAACCTTATAATTTTCTAAGATTCTTCTAAATATAATCTATCTAGAATTTCTGTACTAATAGTCGCTTCTTCTATAGAAGAAATCTCTTAAGAAATAGGAATTTTAATAGAAACTATAGTTTCTACTAGGGAAATCGTAACGTGAAGATAAGAGATTTTAGCTACGATAAATTTATTAATATCTCTCTCCTTTTCTTACTCTTCTAATTCTTCTAGCGTAGCGGGCTTCCTAGATAGGCTATTAGTAGTACTATTTTTATCCTAGGAATATACTTTATATTAAAATCGAAGAGCCGAATCTAAGTAAGCTATCGCGTTACTAAAGCGCTAGATAAGTCCGAAGCTAGTCGATTTAATTACGTAACTAATATATTAGTATTAGTTTCTAATATAAATCTTACCCTATATAGCTAATACTATAGCTTTTTAAATACCTTTATTACTCCTTAATATTCTAATTTTCTAGTATTATATATTTACTCTGATTTAGACTAAACCCCTAACTCGTATCGTACTACTTATCGTACCCTTTCTCTTTTCTATATTAAAACACTATCCTATCCTATTTTTAACGCGTCTACTATAAGTATTAGGTCTAATAGATTCTAGCTACAATTAACTAGTATAACTACTAGAAAACTATATAGTATCTCCTTAATCTTCTTAAAAGTATTCTATTTATTATTACCCTAATCGAATATCGTATCCTTCCGCAAAATCGTATATAATAGCGCTATAATATACTAAAAATCCTTTACTAGAATTCGAAAGTAGACTATAAGACTAATAAAAGAGCGTACCTTATCGCGATTAATAGAGACTAGCTAGTTAGCTAACTTAGAAATTTTCCGCTTATTAGAATTATATACCTAGCCTACGATTTTAAGGCTAGATATTATAAGTTACGATTTTTCTATAGAAACTCTCGCTCCTATAAGTTCTAAAAGATATAGGATCTTATCTGGATTTTATATATTCTAAGATAAATCTCCTAATCCCTAGTCTTATAAACTCGTTATTATACTAGGTCTTAGATCTTTTAACTAGAATATTATCTATAAAAGGTTTAGTAATATATAGAATATTAGCTAGGATCTATATAACTACTCTTTAGAATTATAGTATAGAATTCGAAGCTCCTTATAATAATATAGTCTATCTTAGTAAACTAATCAGGGTCTAAATCGCTATTATATTTCGATCGCGACTATCTAGAGTTATCTAGTTATACCTAGAAAATAGATTAATAGCGGACGATATTACTATACCTAAAAATTCTTTAACGAATTTATCTATATTAGGGGATATATTTATATCTCGTACTATTACTTTATTAATATATATTATAGCGTTTACTATACGACATTTTCTATTCTTCTTACGTACTAAAAACTAAGGATTTTAGTAGGGACTATTATAATATTTAAGGATCCCTTTTTATAATCTTTCCTATAATATCTCTTTAACTATACCTTTTAGCGCTAGCGGGATTCGAAATCTAGGATACTACTAGGTCTTATATAGGATTATCTTAATATATTATAGCGATATTACTTCTAGGAAAATTAAAGATATATAGGACTAATCCTACGTAAAATAACCTTCTCTTTTAAATAGTATCTCGCGTAATAATCCTCTTTCCTTTAGTAGAAGATCCTTTCTAATTAATATTTTCTGCTCCCTTTTAGGTATTAGATATATATCTCTTACGATTATAGAGATCCGCGATATTAGTAGATTATTAAATTTACTTTTAATATTAGACGCGCGATATTTAGTAAAGTATTTCTTTTCGCAGATTTCCTTCTAATTCGTATAACTAGTTAGTACCGATCTATCGTTTTCGGTTATATTAACTAGTTTAATCTTATCCGCTACTCTTTTAAATAAAGTATAAACTAGTATACCTATACCTATAGGTCTAGGGCTCGATTTATAGTTAAAAGATACCTTAGTCGTAGAAATCTTATAGTAATATCCTATAGCTACCTACGCGGTGTTACGCGGTGCCGACTGTCACTGTGAGTTAGAACGTCCTAGGCCGATACTTGCCTGCTATCCTAACTTCAATCCCAAGACCTAGTCCCTTAATCGTACCGTTGCTTCGCAAAGCCTTACTACGGGTTAGATCCTGTTAAGTGTCTTGCAAGACGTGCCAGAGGTGCGCGCCAAGTAGGTTAATCACTAAGTGTTACTACTAAGTGAAT